>NC_090936.1:32229330-34729330 GCF_040938575.1 Ambystoma mexicanum
ATACAAACCTTACACAATACTTGATGATAATCGCACAACTCTTAATAATCATAGAAAGAGGAAAAACTGATTAGTGCAATCCATCTTAATAAGAGAAGAACACACGCCTTCTAAACATTCATTTCACAGTCATTATAATTACAATTTTAATTCAATTTATATTTCACATAAAAAACATAAAACCATCTTCATACATGTACTTCAGTATGATTTTAAATGTCATTAATGCACCACAATGCAGCTATTAATATGGATGACAATGCATTACTTACCGTAAAAGCATTTCTGATGGTTGTATCTGCTTAGATTCACATGCTGTGCATAGGTCCGACATCCAGTGGTCACTGCGGAGTATTGCATTTTGTTTTTCGTAGTCGAAAAGGGACGTTGACAAGGCGTGTCTGAAATACTATCCCTATAGTGACGTGCGTTGTACCCACAATCCCTCACGCGTCGAGGTCCCTCTGTTTGTATTTTTCTGCCCTGAGGGAGCCTTCTAGACGTGAGTGAGTACAGAAAAGAGAGATATAAAAGGAAGTCTATGTTCCTTCCATCCGAGCGGGGAGGAAGGGTGGGCGCATGTGAATCTAAGCAGATACAACCATCAGAAATGCTTTTACGGTAAGTAATGCATTGTCTTCTGGTGTTTGTTAATCTGCTTAGAATCACATGCTGTGCATAGACTAGCAAGCAGTACCCAGAGTTGGTGGTGGGTTATGAGAAGGAACAGTAGAGAAAAGATGACTTAATACTGCATGTCCCATCTGGGAGTCAGATCTCGAGTGTGCATCTAGACAGTAGTATTTTGTAAAGGTGTGCACAGAACTCCAGGTAGCCGCTTTGCAGATGGACTCAAGGGGAACATTTGCAATGAATGCTATGGACGCCCCCGTGCCTCGAGTAGAGTGTGCTCTTGGCTTAAAGGGCAGTTCTCTCTTAGCAAGAGTATAGCAGAGAGTCATGCATTGAACAATCCATCTAGAAATAGTGGACTTTGAAACTGCATCCCCTTCTCTTCCTGCTGCCACCGAGACGAAGAACTGATTAGTCTTCCTCAGTGGTCTGGTTCTTTACATGTAGAACATGACCGCTCTGCGCACATCTAGTGTGTGCAGAGTTTTTTCTCCCAAGTTGGAAGGATTTTGAAAGAACGTTGGAGATGAATTTCGGAGAAAACCTTGGGTGCGTGCGTAGAACCACCTTATCTCTGTGAACTGTAACGAAGGGGTCTAGAACAGAAAGAGCCTGTAGTTCACTTACTCTCCTGATGGAGGTGATAGCTATTAAAAAAGCAGTCTTAAGAGTGAGGTCTTTGAGAGATGCTTTGTGCATGGGTTCGAATGGTGAGCCCATGAGTCTGGTAAGTACCACGTTAAGGTCCCATCCGGGAGCTGGGTCAGCTATCGGGGGGTGTATTCTCTTTACTCCCTCCATGAAGGCCTTTATAACAGGGATCTTCCACCACGACACCTTGAGTTGGGAAGTGGTGTATGCAGAAAGTGCCGCTAGGTGGACTTTAATGGAATTGAACACTAGACCTGAATCCAATAAGTGGGTCAGGTATAGAACAATATGTGTGGGAGAGCAGTCAATCGGGTTGATGCTCTTTCCTCTGCACCAGATGACAAATCTCTTCCACTTGCTAGAATAGCAGTGGCGAGTGTTAGGTTTTCTGGCTTCCCTGAGGATGTCCATGCATCTCTGCGGGAGCTGTAGATGTCCGAATTCTATGATCTCAGGAGCCAAGCTGCTAAGTTCATGTTCTGGGGGCATGGATGCAGAGTCCTGCCCTTGTCTTGTGACAGCATGTTGTACGGGCAGGGGAGTTCACTGGGGGAGATAGAGACATCTCCATCAAGTGAGCGAACCATGGCTGTCGGGCCCACATTGGGGCCACCAGTATCATGGTCACTTGTTCCTGGTGCATCTTGTGCACCATCTTGTTGAGAAGGGGAGTCGGGGGGGAAAAGCGTAAACAAATTTCCCTGACCATTGCATCGACAGACCGTTCCCCTTGGATTGGTTCTGGGGGTACCTGGAGGCGTAACTTAGGCATTGTGAGTTCTCCGGGGTTGCGAATAGGTCTATTTCTGGGAATCCCCATTGTGTGAAGACGTCGAAAACGATGTCTTCGTGCAGTCGCCATTCGTACTCTTCGGGCAGGGGGAAATCTCTGCTGAGTTTGTCTGCCAGCAGATTGAGTTCCCCTGGTACATGTTGTGACAGTAGGAACATGTTTTGTTTGAGAGCCCACTTCCATATATTTTGGGCCAGTTTGGACAGTCCTGGAGAGTGGGTGCCCCCCTGCTTGTTGATGTAGTACATGGCTCTGGTGCTGTCTGTAAGGACCAACACAGTCTTGCCTTGTAGGTGTTCCTGGAAGGCTTTTAGCGCCTTGAACACAGCTAGTAGCTCCAGTAGATTTATGTGTTTGGATGCTACGTTCGGAGTCCACACTCCGTGAGCAGTCTGATGGGATAGGTGAGCCCCCATCCTGTGAGGGATGCGTCTGTGGTTAGAGTGGCTTCCGCCGCGGATTTCCCTTTTTCCAAGTTTTCCTTTGTCCACCACCGTAGCGAGAGAACCAAGGCCTGCGAGACCACCACTAGATCGTCCCATAGTCCGCTGGCCTGACACCACTGGCTGTTGAGCCACTCTTGCATAGGGCGCATGCGTAGGCACGCGTGAGGTACCAAATAAATACACAACGCCATCATGCCTAGCAAGCGCATTGCTTTGCGTACCGTCACCTCTCGACCGGTGACATATTGAGGGATCTGAAACAGCATGTTTTGGACCCTCTCGTTGGAGGGGGAAGACGAGGCCGTCCTTTGTTTGAATTAGAGCCCCTAGGAATTGTTTGATTTGGCTGGGGTCTAGGCTGGACTTCTTTTCGTTGATGGAGAAGCCCAACTGGAACAAAAGGTCTACAGTCTTTTGGGTATTGGAGAAGCATGTTTCGTAAGAATCCCCTGTTATGAGCCAGTCGTCGAGATAAGGGTAAACTGGGATGGACAACCTGCGCAGGTGGGCCGCTGCCACTGCCAGTACCTTCTTGAATACCCTTGGTGCTGATGCTATGCCGAAGGGTAGCACTCTGAACTGGTAGTGTTTGCCCTCTATCATGAAACTGAGGTATCTTCTGTGCGCTGGCAACATTAAAATATGAAAGTATGCATCTTTCATGTCCAATTTTGTCATGTAATCTCCCTGTGATAGCAGTGGGATCACTTCCTGTAAGGTCACCATACGAAACTTCTGGGGTTTGATAAACTTGTTCGCTGGGCGCAGATCTAATACAGGGCGCATGGTTAGATCCTTTTTGGGTACAAGGAAGTACACTGAATAAATACCTTCCGTTACCTGAGATAGAGGCACGACCTCTTTGGCTCCTTTTTCCAGCAGTAGTTGTACTTCTTGGAGAAGGACGGCAAGGTGTTCCGGTGTCATGCGTCGTCCCCTCGGGGGTCTGTATGTTGGGGAACTATTGAATTCGATGCAGTATCCGTGGGCTACGGTGGAAAGTACCCAGCGGTCTGACGTTATTCCCTCCCATGCTGGAAAAAAAGGATGTTATCCGGCCCCCCACCGGTGTTGCATGGGAGGGGACGTGAATCTTCGCGTCACTTGGTGTTGTTGGGGGCTTGGGAGCCTCTGGGGGTGGACCCCCGACCTCTCCCTTTGCCCCGGCGCTGGCCTCTTTGCCTGTACTGCCCACTATTGGTCTGGTAATTGGTGGCAGGGTACTGTTGCTGCTGATTCTGCTGTTGGCGTTGGCCACGAAAAAAGCGTTTGTTGCCATAGCAGCGTCTGGTAGTGGGCTTAGAGATCTGGTCAAGAGTTTTGATAGTATCGAACTCTTTTTTAGCCATCTCCAGAGCCTCATCCACCGCTTTCCCAAAGAGGTTTGAGTCTTCAACAGGTTTATTTATTAAAGACGCCTGTGTCTCCGGTTTGAACCCTGAGTTGTACAGCCATACATGGCGTTTTAGGAGTATTCCCTGAACCAGGGAACGTCCCGCTGTCTCTGCAGCATCCAGAGAGTTCTTTACAATACTCTGGTTGACCTGGGTTCCTTCGCCAATAGTTGATAGCAGGCATGTACGTAGTGGTTCCGGCGCTTCTTCGGCGTCTTTGCGCAGTTTGGCCCACTGCGCGTCCGCGTAGCTAGCTAGCAAAGAATTGTTGTTCGCAATTCTTGCCGAAAAGGCAGCCAAGGATGTGGCTCTCTTTGCAAGGGCATATAACCTCTTGCCCTCCTTGTCAGGTGGTGCCTCGCTGGTGGACAGCGGCACCCCTGCCCTCTTCCTTGTATTAGTTACTACAAGGGAATCCGGAATGGAATGTCCCCTGATGTACAGCGGGTCTGAGGGTGAAGGAGTGAAACGTTTTTCAATTCTTGGATTAACTCCTCTGATTAGTGCGGGTGTGGATAGCGAAGGGATGATTCTTCTCTTCACTGAAGCGAGGAGGGGAATGGTCTGGCTGACTGGGGGTTTCTCCTTAATTACTCTTTCCACAAAGTCTATTTCAGGAGAGATCTCCCCAGTGTCCAGTTCGAAATGTGCTGCTGCTCTGCGCAACAGGGCATTGAATGTGGGCTGATCGTCAATGGGAGACGTGTTTCTAACAGGTGAATTGTCAGGAGGATTTAGGTTCAGGACATCAGTGTCTGAATATACTGATGGGGATTGAGAAGGTCCTTCTTCTGGATTTTCTCCGAAGCCTTCTCCTACCATGTCTGGGCTGTCTTCCAGACCTTCCTCCTGGTTCTGTCCCTCTTCATCGTCCACAAATTCATCCTCCTCCTCCAAGTATTGTTCCTCACCAGTGAGGTCATACACATTATGGAAGTCTGAGGCTGTGTCCCTGCTGGGGATTGACTAGTCTCGGATATTTGGCCCTGGGGTCCTCCTGAGGCCCTTCTCTTGTTCTCTTGGGAGTGGGAGGGTTCTGGGTCTTCATAAACCTCTCCATTCTCTCCATGCAGAGATGGAGCCTTTCCATGGTTTCATGGGGTACCCCTGAGTGGTCTAGTGGGGGAAAATTAGTGTCATCTAGCTGAAAACGGCTCGACCTCTCCCATAACGTCGAGGAAAGTGTCCCGTCGCCTTCTGAAAAGCCTTCCGGTGTGCTGGGGGTCCCCCCGACTGAAGGGGGTAGTCCCTGTCTTTCTTTGGGCTTTTTCGGCGTGTCTTTCAACCTCTGCGTAGCGCTCAACGTGTCTTTCGGCGTACGCTTCTGGGCGTCGGCTACAACGATCCTCGCCAAGCTCTCTGCAACTCGTTTGTCCGCGGAGGGCTGTGGTTTCGACGTTACGGGCGTCGATCGTTCTACGGCGGCCTGCGCTCTCTGCTGGTGCGCGCCGGCCGATGGTTTGGGGGCGGCGCCCTTATTTGCCGGAAGCGAGAGGGGCTTCGAACCTGAACGGTCCGAGGAGGCCGCTGGTGGAACCTGCGTCTCCTTGGGCGCTGATGCTTTCTTCGTCTTCGACGAAGAAGAGCTATGGGTTGTGTGCTTATGTGTGGTATAGTGTGCGTCAGTGTCGCCGGGGTGTTCATCCCCATAAGCAGGGCGTGAGCCGAGCCCGTCGGGGCTGGGGACAGACGACGAAGAGCGCGAGCGCTCTTTAGAGGGGTGTACGACTTTCGTAGCGGAGGTCGTGTTATCACGTTCCTCGTCACTGTTGGTGGTAGCAGCGGCGGGTGAAGAATCGGCCTTCGACATAGCGTAGGCCGCCCACCTCTTGACCCTACAGTCTTTTAGAGTCTTTGGCTTCAGAAGCCGACAAGCCGTGCAACCCTCCTCTTTGTGATCGAGGGGCAAGCAGCGGTTACACCGTGAATGCTTGTCCTTCCAAGTAAACTTGCCCTTGCAAAGTGGGCAAAACCTAAAGGGTGTCCTCTCCATAGCCGAGGCAATAAATCGTGATAACGACCCCAAGGGAAAGGAAGGGGAAAAGGAAAGGCATTCTCAGAAAAGAACCAGAGATGTCCCACGACCCCACTCTCCCTACTGTATTTGGCCTGCGAGGCCAGGCCACGTGTTCGGCAACGCCGAAGGATCTCCTCTGCTCGTCCCCTCCGTCGAAGATCTTGCTCGGCGGAGACAGCTTCACAACTGCGTCGAGGGAGGGATGGATATGTTATATATTAAATAGGAAAACTACCAAAGGTCGAGGAGATGGAATCTGCAATGTCTCTCGAGGAGCTCCGCGTAAAGGCAACCAGTAGCTGGGCGGAAAAAAACAATCTGAGGGACCTCGACGCGTGAGGGATTGTGGGTACAACGCACGTCACTATAGGGATAGTATTTCAGACACGCCTTGTCGACGTCCCTTTTCGACTACGAAAAACAAAATGCAATACTCCGCAGTGACCACTGGATGTCGGACCTATGCACAGCATGTGATTCTAAGCAGATTAACAAACATCAGAAATTTGATTTCCTGCCTGGTCCGAGTGTGCATTTAAATTCCCTTTTTTCAATAAAAACGTAAATTGCTTATATCCATAACAATAGTGTTATAATGGAGGTTGTGCCATTATAAAATAAAGAGGAAAGGAAGAGGAGCAAGAAATCGAATGGAAAGACGAAGAAAAGGAAGAAAAACAGAGCAGGGTCGTAAAAGATTCTGCTAATTCCGATGCTCAAGAACAAACTAAACAAACGGAAAAAAAAGGAGCAGAGGCGGTACTTTAAATTATTTCCTCAAAAATCTGAAAGGACTCAATTACGAGCATCCTAAAGAGGAGAGGATAAAAGGCCTAAATCCAACTTGGGGAAAGAAAAAGCAAAACTGCTGTCAACAAAGACCAGAATCCGGACTTAAGGGTGAAATCCCTGCAGGAACCTAAGGTGACCGTGGGTTGCCAAACAGAAGCACAGCAACCCCCAAGGAAAATTGCCCTCATTTTTTTTAACTTAAAAAAACAAGCAAAAACATCTCTTACAAATGTGAAAATTGCTCCAATCTTCCTGAAGGCTTCAGTGGCGCCAAAACCGTCGGTCCCACTTGAAAAGAAGACCAATCTGCCTTTGGCAGGTCCCTTGGTAGGCACTCAACTTGACCATATTCTATCTACAAGAGAGGTATTGCCCGAGGATAAAAATGCAAGATTGGAAGGCCAGGCCGTGGGGAACAAAAGCTTAGCGGCTCAACGTTTCCTTCCCATGATAAATAAATCAGTCTTGCCACATTTAAATATTGATCATGTGGTCCCCCTTTAGGGCGGACAATTTTCCTCTCAAATAAGTCCAAGAATAATGGGAACTCTTCTCCATTAAATCGTTCGAGAGTTCTAAAAGAAACGTCCAACATCCCCACCTTAAAATTTCTTTCAATGGGGGACATTCAGCAACTGAGCTTTCCTCTTTCCCTGGACACAAATATTGCAGAACGTCAGATGAATTCAAATTTGGCGTTTAAAATAATTTTGGGGGCAGGGGAAGATTGGCTTATTCGAGGTTTCAAAATAACAACTCTATTGGAACACAACAAATCCAAGGAACATGGCCTGTGTCCCAAAAAAAACTCCAAAAAATCATCCAAATGCTGAAAACGCAATCTCACCACTCTCAACTATATGGGAATGTGTTCCAGAAATTATAGCTCAGGTCTTCCTTAAATTAGGAATACCTGCTCAAAAGCTCCAGTGACCAATGATGTGAGATGCTTACCTTGGAACACGAGAGGTTTTAGCTCTTTTTTAGAAGACGATAAAAATCCCTACATATTACGGAATTTTCATTTGATCTCTTTTCAGGAAACCTTGTGCAGTGATGCTCTTAGAGTTGATGGTTTTTCCACTTATCAACAAATGGCATTATGACGGTCCAAAGGACATCCTAGTGGAGGCCTAATCACTCTATATATTAATGTGACCCTTGCTTCCTCCATTCTTCTATCGGATTAAGTCAATAGTATTTTGGAAATAAGGGCAAAGGAAAGAGAGGAGGAGAGAGGCTCCAGTTGGATTATACAGAATCTGTACTGGAGTCCTGTGTCTCTTCCTCTGGTTGATTTTCTAGTAGATTTATCTGATCTTTTGGTTGACTTTTCAGTTGGATAGCCAGAGGATGAGATTATCATAATGGTTGATTTCAACTCACAGTGCATTGAAACTTCACAAAATGGTCTTTATAGTAAAGTAAAAAAACTCTAATGGTAAAGCATGGTGAGAGTTTATGTCAACCTGGCAGTTGGAGAGGCTTAACAGGAGTTTCTGAGGTGACATTCCGAGTAGATATACTTGGCAAAGAGGTTTTCTATCATCAACGATCGATTACATCTTTGCTTCAAAAGCAATCTTTGATTTCTGCATAGAATTTAGGATAACTGAAGGAAATCCAGATGATCATAGCATGTTAGAAGCTACTTTTAAGGCGAGCCAAAGAAAGACAATCTCAGTCTTTCCTCAGGAAATGACCTCAAATCAGGCTGGGAATCGGCTGGTAAGGTTTGAGGAAGGTGGGCGTACTTTTACAAATCAGTTAGAAACAGCTATTAATAATCTCTCGGTTAAACACCTAGGGAGCCAGCGTGTAGTCTCGAGATTCAGTGACATTGTTTGGGAGCTAAACTCCCCACTTTCTGGTCCTCTTATTCCAACCCGGTCCCATAAATACCGTTTTGACTCAAAAATGAATCATTAAAAAAAAAGGTCAATAGATGGCATAGGTCCTTCTTAAAGAAAAACATAGTGGATCCTAAAGTCCTGGAGATCTAATTGAAATCTCTTGATAATACCTATAGGAACTGGTTGAGATATTATTATTACATGAGGAAACAATTACAGGGGGAGGTAATTCTGAAGGCAGTCTGTGCCAGAAATTCAAAAAGCTTTTGGGCGAAAGTGGGCTCAATCTATGGACAAATCACTGATCGCCAACATACTGTCATACAGGAAAGTGCCTGGTGTGATTACTTCTCTGGTGTATATGGCTTCATAGATTCCCAGAAATTTAAATTTGACCAGTGTACTATGTGGTCCCTAGGTTACATGCAAGAGGGCATTGAAAATGTAATAAAGAAATAGTCTTCCTTTAGGGCTGCAGGGCGAAATGGTCTGAGCAACGCAGTGCTTAAACTAAATCCTGCACTGTGGTCCAAAGTCCAAAAGCTTCTGTTTGATAATATCATCTGTAGTAAAACAATTCCGGAGTCATGGAGAAGCTCGATTGTCATTCCTAGCTATAAAAAAGGCGATTGTTTAGACCCATCAAACTATCGCCCCATATCACTTTTAGACGCCAATGGGAAGATCTTTTCCGGTATTATATTGGGCGAGTTAGAAAAATGGGCAGAGGTCAAAGGCATTGTCCCCAAACAGCAGACAGGTTTTAGGAGAGGACTATCCACGTCTCTTAACACCTTGATTCTTGGGTGTCTTACTTCTGATTCCCTTAAAAAGGGAGGAAACCCATTATTCGGCGCTTGGGTAGACCTTTCCCAAGCCTTTTATTCGATAAATAGAAATAGACTCTGGACTAAACTAAAACTGTGGGGGCTTCCACACCATTTATTATTTATCTTAATAGAGTTGCATGAAAGATCTTCTTTAAGAGTCGGTTTGTCTAAATCAGGTGTTCTCTCACAGTCCATTCAAATAGAGAGAGGGGTGTGTCAAGGATGCCTGATAGCACCTTTTTTCTTTATATTATATTTGTCTGATCTAGTTCAAATGGTTGGAGAAGAGCGGTCTGGTGGGTCCCAAATTGGGAGGTACAAAAATTAATTGGTTAGCCTATGCTGACGATGTGGTAGTCTTTGACTACACGGAAGTCGGCCTGCAACGCCTACTTACTGCCCTTTCTGAATATGCTAAAGAAAACTACCTAAAAATGTATCCTAATAAATCTAAAATTATCATTTTCAAATATCCTTTGAGAAAGTTGCCGCCCTTTATCTGGCAGTTAGACAACTCTTGCATTTCCCCTTCTAAAGAGGTTACATATTTGGGCTTGGTTATAACATCTATTTTCCACCTGATCTAACATTCTGTCAATCATTGACCTGAAAATAGTTAATTTGGTGGCTCAAATGAAAAAAATGTGTTTACAATATTGAACATTTTCTTTGTTGCCCCTTTTAAAATGTTATGTTGGGAAGGTAGTCCCAGTGATTATCTCTGGTATGGAGTGCAATATGTTGCTTTGATATCGATTGGGAAAAGATTGAGAGTAATATATGGAAAAGATCTTTAGGGATTCCAGATTGTGTTCCCATATCTTGCATAAAATTCGAATTAGGCCTTATTTCAGTAAGCGGTTGGATGGAGTGGAAATGGATTTCGATTTATAGACTCATTCTGGTTCCACCCAAGTCCTCTCTGTATGACAATCTTGCAATCTCCATGTACAAATCAACAAATTCTTTCCTCAATAAATTGAGGTTTAGATGTAATGAGTTATTGGCTAACTCAGACACTGAAATTGAGACCCTCAGTTCTAATCCATTGAAAACCAAGGAAAAACTGCATTGCATAGATTGGATTAGGACTATTGAAAAAATGAGGAGCTGTAAATTATCATTGTCCCCTTTGTTGATTGATAAGCCAAGATCTTGTGTCCCCCAATACCTGAGGAAATTTTCGGATCCGGCAACAAGGATGGAAGCAAGGAAGCAAGAAAGAATGAAAAAGGATAGGAATGGGGTTGGTTGGGAAAAAACCAAGGATAACAATACCGCGAGCTACGGAGCACACGTCTTGTCGCTACTTCGCAATAGCATTGAGACGCATGGAGCCGCGGGGGGCTTGGTCTATTAATAGAACATGCTACGTCCAACGTGTAGAGCGAGGAAGGTGTTTCACGCTGTACGGCCATGTTGGGAGTACCAGGCAGTGCAAGCCCCTTTGAGACAAGGACCAGGAAATCCAAAAGGGGTGCGTTCTGTAGGTCATGACAGCATCCCTCCTCCGAAGACACGTTCTGCCAGGTTTGCCCGGGTGTATGAGGTGAAATCTTCTGAGCAGTCGAGGGGTCTTGAGATTAGAAAGTGGATCCCAGGTTCTTTCACTAGGAGGATATCCCTTCCATTCAACCAGGTATTGAAGCTGACCCAGTTTATACCTGGAGTCGCAAATTCGGGACACTTCATATTCCAGTTGGTTGTCGACCAGCAGAGGAGGGGGTCTGCAGGATTTCCGGGAGGATTGGATGTAGGGTTTTAATATGGATGTGTGAAAAACTGGGTGAATTTTCTTCCAGGAGTCTGGTAGTTTGATCCGGTATGAGACTGGATTTATAATTTCCTTGATGGGAAATGGACCATAGTACCGAGGGGCCAATTTGTTTGGTCGTAGATGTCGGGGTAATTATTTCGAGGACAACCAGACTTGATCACCAATTGCATAAGAAGGCTCTGGTCTTCTTTTGGAATCCACATACCTCTTAGTCTGTGTTCTGGCCTTCTCTAAGTTTTCTTTGGCCTCCTGGTGTACGTTGATGAGGGTTTCGATCCAGGAGTCGACAGTAGGTACCGGTGTAGGATGAGGGAGAACAGAGGGTAGAACCGATGGATCGAAACCTTGGCTACAATAAAAGGGACTGGTCTTAAGTGCTGAATGATCGGAATTGTTGTAGGCGAACTCAGCCACGGGTATCAGGAGCGACCAGTCATCCTGAACCTTGGTAGCGAAACATCGAAGATACTGTTCCAGGGTCTGATTAGCATGTTCTGTGGCCTGGGGATGGTAACCTGATGAGAGGGCGCGTTGGATTCCCAAAATGCGACAGAGATGTTTCCAGAATTGTGAAACGTATTGAGGTCCTTGATCAGATATGATTTTGGAAGGAAGTCCATGCAGACGGAATATGTGTTCCAGGAAGATTCCAGCAAGTTCGGACGAGGATGGTAGCTTACACAGGGGTGTAAAATGAGCCATATGAGTGAACAAGTCAATGATAACCATGATGGTCGTGTATCCTCGGGAAGGTGGTAATTCCACAATGAAGTCCGTAGCAATGAATTCCCATGGCCCTGTTGGCAGTGTAGGTTGCAGTAGAAGACCCGCCGGTCTCTTGTTATCATGTTTATTTTGACTACAGATAGTACAAGCTTTGATGTACTGCTGTACGTTGGTCTTCATTCCAGGCCACCAAAACTGTCTTTGTATGAGGCAGAGGGTGTTGGTTATGCCACGATGTCCGGAGTGAAGGGTATCATGACAGAGGTTTATTATTATTTGTTGTAATTTCGGTGTAGGAATGACCAGTGCATTGTCCTTTGTTAGGGAGAATTCTCTGTTTAGGCTGAATTTTCTAACCTAGTGAGTCCCCCAGCAGCTTTGCTGGATTTTTGGGGTTTATTTATTTCTCCTGCCAAGAGTGAGACTCTTTTACCCTCACTCTTGGGCATGATTTGAGTGTGTTTCTTTGAATCTAGATGTATTTAATGGGTTATGGGGTTTTTTACTCCATAGGGCTTCATGTGTTTTTGTGATGTGTGTTAGGGAGAATTCTCTGTTTAGGCTGAATTTCCCTCCCTAGTGAGTCCCCCAGCAGCTTTGCTGGATTTCTGGGGTTTAATTTTTTCTCCTGCCAAGAGTGAGACTCTTTTACCCTCACTCTTGGACATGTTGAACTGTGTTATCTTGGACAAACCTTGTGTTGAATGGGCTATGGGGTCTTTTACTCCATAGGGCCTCATGTATTTTTGTGATGTGGGTTACACAGCACCCTCTGTGCCGTGACCCAGGGGTGTCCTAGGGACTCCCCAACATAGACTCCATACCCTGGGACTGACTACTGTCTCCCAGGGCATGTAAAGTCACCAAAGACTTTACTAGTCTTGAATCCTGAACAGAACCAGTACAAACCATCATATTGTGGACGTACTGGCTGGGGCAATTCGATTGCCCCAGGGTCTGTTAGTCGAGGGGGCACGTCTCCGTCCCCCCTGATCGAGTTTTGGCTGGTGGCAGTGGAAACTACGTTTTATATTCGACCGCGAATATTTTCCTATGGGATTTCCCATTGTTTTAGGCTAACACATTTAATTATTTATTTACGGTAGCCTTAAACATACCGCCGGTTTATATATCTATTTTTATAACTCCGGTTGGGACTTTTTGCCAAAACTTGATTCTAAAATGGCGTTGGTGTTCGCCTCTGTAACTCTGACCCAAAGTGGAGCCCTTTGTTCCACTTTTGGCGGGCTTCTCCACAGAAGCCCTCCAAAGTGGTGCCACTCTGTCTGGGGTACTTAGGAGGGGTGGAGGGGGATTTAGGCACCCTGGACTGAGTTACCTTGGTAACTCAAGTCGCAATCCGTCCTGATTGGCCCAAGTGGTGAGCCGCCCGGCTCACCACTTAGCATGTTTGAGTGACAGCTAGGCTGGGTGAATGGGGGTTTGCTGCATAAAAGCAGGGCTTTGGGGACTGGAACTTCAGAAGTCGCCACAGGACCAAGAATCCGACGAGGGAAGAGCTGAGCCGACCTGCTTCGACGACACCACCCGGTGGAGCCCTGCTGAACCGTCTCACCACTTTTTTCCCGACGACCGAGGAGAACTCTTAACGGAGTGGCTCCTTCCCTTGACTGGTGGGGACAACCAGTTTTCGCCTTCTTTCCGTTCTTTGAGGTATCTCGTGGCCGCCTTGCCTGTGCCAAGCACCCCGGCAACCGGAATACCACACTTTACCCCCATACCGCGAAAGTCGGTACCAACCCTTTAACCGGAGGACTCCGCGGCTGGTTTCTTCCCGGGCAGTGCTACGACCTTTCTCTTCTGCTCTTCAGCGAGATATTCTTCTCCCCTGACCGACGTCGAGCCTTGCTGTCACTGCCTGGAACAACTGCCCCCGCTGGAGGATCCTTTCCGCTTAAGGTACTGTGTTCCGCCTGGCTTCCCTTGCCACCGACTGTACGGGGTAGATTTAGTCCCCGGCTTTCGAACCTGGGAGTGCCTGGGACACTTTGGCTAAACTTTCTGAGCCACTCTAAACTCTTTTTGACTCTTTGCAAGACTTTGAATCTCTAACTAACAGTGTGATCTTGGGCACATTTTCGCTCCGGCTACTCTAAGAGTGGGCCCTGCCTAGTGACTTTTGCTCACCTGTGACTTTATTCTTCTTTAAGCCTATTGCAAGTGTTCTGGACCTTAGAGTGGTGTGTTTAACCTATTTCTGCTTTTTCTCTCCCTTTCTTGGAAATTACTAGAGTGTCATCTAACGTTAAGCACTCACCTCTGTTTTAATTAAGTGGTGTTAACCTAGAGTTGTCTAGACAGGAGAAAGGATTGAATCTACTTTCATTATAACTGTGTTGAAGTGTTTTTACCATATTCTTTGCTAGAGTGTTTTTACTTATGTGTGTTTTTAAATAAATAACTATATTCTTTTGAAACCAAGCTCTGGTCAGTGTTTGCTTGTGCTATTGTGTTTTGGTACCTATTGTGTATACTTTGCATACTGCCTAACTCTTCTTGAGAGAAGTCTGACTGCTCAGCCACAGCTACCAGGTAAATCTGGGTGGTGCAGACTGCTACCAAAGGGGTTTACTGCTATACCTGTAGTCTTAAATCTTTTGCAGTGTTCCCCAAGGGAACTGCACAGGTTTCTGCCTAACACTGGTGTACAGCGGTGGGATTTGTATTGAGTATACATTTTATTGTGCTTTAGATACCTTAGTGCAACTAACCACAAAGCTTAGCACTGTAAAAAGTAATCCTCTAACATGTCAGTTATAGAAAGCTATAGTCAAGAGTCCCTTGCAGCCAAAACTGCTGATTGTTTAAGAGTGCTCTGTAAACATAAGGATCTCCTGACTAAGGGCAAGAAAATGGAGCTGATTGAAAGATTGTTGGCTAACCAAAGTCTGGGTGATGGTTCAGAGGAACCTACCACTCCAGCAACTGTAGATGACAGTATTGAAGTTAACATGGAGCAAAATGTTAATGATTCTGAGGAAGAGTCAGAAGAGGAGGGTGAGGCTGTTATGACTGTCCCCCCTAGGCCTCTGCCTGCTCTACCTGCTGTACCTACTGGACCTTTACCAGGTCCCACATTTAGTCCTCAGTACTTTGAACTGGAGAAAATGAAGCTAGAATTGGAGTATAAGAAACTTAATGCTCAAACTGACAAAGAACTAAGGCTAAGGGAAATGGAGCTCAAGTATGACTTAGAAATGAAGAAATTATCTGTTGAGAATGTTTCTCTCTCTGGCTCCTCTAGAAGTTCCAGTCCTAAAAGACCCCGGATGCCTAAAGAATTGGTTGGTATGTATGAGCCTAAGTTGGATGTGTTGGATTGGTTGTCTCTGTTTGAATATAATCATGGGCTCCAGAACATCACAGGAAATGACTTACTCACCTGGTTGTTCTCTAGGCTTCCCCCTGTTGCAACTGATGTAGTAATGGAGATGGGGGAGGAGGATAGGAAGGACTATGAATGTGTGAAACTAGCTTTGATAGCTAGGTTTGGGAAGACCCCTTCCCAGTATCTTAAGAGGTTTAGGAACCTCAAAAAGCATGATGGTACCCCTTGGGCTACCTGGGTGAGTGAATGTTTGAAAAACTTAGAGGGATGGATTAAGGGTTACAAGGTGAACACTTATGAAGGTATGAAGAATTTGTTTATGTTGGAGACTATTTATGATGCCTGCTCTCCTGAGCTCAGACAACACTTGGCTGATTCCAGGGAATTAGATTCCCGGAAGCTAGCTAAGGCTGCTGACTTGTGGGTTGCCAACAGGGCCACTCACAAGGATTCTGGGGTAACTCAGAAGAAGGATGGGGAAAAACAGTCTAAAAAGGACTCCAAAGAGAATTCTAATACTACAAATTCCAAAGAGGGCCCCAAACAAAACTATAAGGGTAAGCCACAAGGGAAACCAAATCAGGCTAGTGTACCTTCTGGTCCCAGACCAGAAGGAGGTCAGAACAAGCCTCCCTTCCAGCGAGCCTTTGGCTCATGCTTTGTTTGTAAGGCTACTGACCATGTGAAAGGAGATCCCAGATGTAAGGGTAAACCTTCAGGGGTCCAGCTTGCCTCCTTAGCCTTCGCTCCAGAAGAGGAAGTACATATGGCAAGTGGAAACTTTCTATTACTAGCTGATGAACCCACTGGAGTCTCAGCTAGTGTTTCTTTAGTCTCTCTGGGGTTGTGGGAGCAACAGAATTTAGATGTCTATAACTCTATCCCAGATAATACTAAAGAGTATTATAAGGACAGTGTCCAGGTGAATGGTCAGGAGACTCCTGCCATTAGGGACACTGGAGCCAGCATAACTGTGGTGGATGAATCATTTTTCAAGGCAGAGGATGTTGCTAAGGCACCCAAATGCCTCACCAAGTTAGCTGGTGGGCCTGTGCAGATGTGTCCCCAGTTACCAGTTCTCATCCAATGTAATGATATAGCTGTAAAAATACCTGTCAGTGTACAATGTGAAGTGCCAGGTAGGGTTCTGTTGGGTAATGACCTCAAAGCTCTTGGAGTTGTATCTCATACCCCCAGACCTCCTAGCAAAAGGTTCCAGGAACTCACAAAACCTGCAAGGGAGAAAACCCTGAGAGGGTTATCTCAGGAGATGATGACAGAAATCACTCCTCTACCACTGGAGCAACTTACTGCAGTAACTACCAGATCAGGAGCAAAGGGGCAACCCAAGACTCCTAGGAAAATGCCAGCAGCAAGCACTCCAGTGCTTCCAACAAGGACTTCCCCTAGGTTGTCCAAAGTTACACCTGTAACTCCACCTCCAGCTGAGGCTGAGAGGGAGGTACAACCCTGTGTGGTTGAGCTAGACTCTGAGGAAGAGCTAGAAGGAGGCCCCAACCTTATTGGAGATTTGGACCCTGAGGACCATCCTGAGCTGCAGTCTTTACTGGCAGAAGGTGGGCCTAGCAGGGCAGCTTTTCGTAAGGGGCAAAGAGAATGTCCAACTCTGGAAGGTCTCCGCCACCAGGCAGCTTCTCAAGCTGATGGGCAAGAGCCTGGGAAGTATAGGTTGCACTGGGAAGATGGCCTCTTCTACAGTGAACCCACTGAGTCTGAACCTGGAGACTACAAACGCCTTGTAGTCCCACAAGAAAACAGACAACAGTTCTTACAACTAGCCCATGAGATACCTTTGGCTGGCCACTTGAGTTTCAAGAAGACCAAGGAAAGGCTCTCACTCTACTTTTATTGGCCAAAGATGGGGGCTGAAGTAGATAGATATTGTAAGAGCTGCCATACCTGCCAGACTTCTGGTAAGGTTGGTTCCAAGAATGTGGCACCTTTAGTGCCTCTCCCAGTTGTGGGAGTCCCATTTGAGAGGGTAGGGATTGACATTGTTGGTCCCCTTGATCCTCCAACCTCCTCAGGCAACAGGTTTATCCTTGTTGTAGTAGACCATGCTACTAGGTACCCTGAGGCCATTCCTATGAGGACTGTTACAGCTCCGGCTGTGGCTAAGGCCCTCCTTGGTATTTTTACCAGGGTTGGGTTTCCTAAGGAGGTAATCTCTGACAGGGGGTCAAACTTTATGTCCCACTACATGAAGGCCATGTGGAAAACCTGTGGAGTTACCTACAAGTTCTCAACCGCCTACCACCCTCAGACAAACGGGTTGGTTGAAAGGTTTAACAGAACCATGAAGAGCATGATAGGTGCTTTGGAAGAACCCCTTAAGAAAAAGTGGGACCTTCTACTGCCATGCCTTCTCTTTGCTTATAGAGAAGTCCCTCAGGAGGGAGTAGGTTATTCTCCCTTTGAGCTTCTCTATGGCCATCCAGTCAGAGGTCCATTGGCCCTGATTAAGGAGGGGTTGGAAGGTGCTCCTCCCCTCAAGCCAGTCAGAGTGACTGACTATGTGATAGGTCTCCGGAGGAGAATGTCACACATGATGGCAGAAGCAAGTGACAACTTGAAAGCTGGTCAAGCCCTGGTCAAACATTGGCACGACCAGAAGGCTAACATGGTTGAGTTTACTCAAGACCAGCTAGTTCTAGTTATGCTCCCAACAAGGCAGAGGGCCTTGCAAGACAAATGGATGGGACCCTTCAAGGTTGTGGGAAAACTTGGAGAGGTCAACTATCTGGTGGATCTGGGCAGACCCAGGGAAGCTCCTAGAGTCTTCCACACCAACCGACTAAAAGCATACATCTCCAGACCTGATGTAGGAGCCTTGCTTCTAGCTTCAGCTGCCGAGGAGGAAGAGAGTGAATCTCTCCCTGATCTCCTCAGAGGTGTACCTTTAGATGAAAAAGTTGAAGGAGTCAATCTCTCTTCAGACCTGACACCTGAGCAACAAGAGGAGTGCAAATCTATGTTAAATCAGTTTGCCTCCCTGTTCTCACTGTCACCAGGCTTGACCCCTTGGGGCCAGCATGAGATACTCACTGGTGACTGTCTGCCAGTCAAAAGCAGAGGATACAGAATGTCAGAACATATCAGAGCCCACATCAAAGGAGAGGTCAAGAAGATGCTTGATCTCGGGGTAATAGAGCCCTCTACTAGTCCATGGTCTAGCCCAGTTGTGTTAGTACCAAAGGCAGGATCCAAAGACTTGAGATTCTGTGTGGACTATAGAGCTCTAAATGCAGTCACCAAGACTGATGCCCACCCTTTGCCCAGGACAGATGAGTTGGTGGATAAACTTGGTGCAGCCAAGTACCTCAGCACATTTGACCTGACGTCAGGCTATTGGCAAATAGCCCTGACAGACCATGCCAAGGAGAAAACTGCATTTTCAACCCCAGTTGGCTTGTACCAGTTTAAGGTCATGCCTTTTGGACTAAAAAATGCACCTGCCACATTCCAAAGGATGGTGAACCAAGTTCTGGCTGGGATGGAAGATTTCTGCATGGCATACTTGGATGACATTGCAGTCTTCAGCCACTCCTGGGAAGAACATGTGAACCACCTAGGACATGTGTTGCAGGCTCTGGAACAGGCCCATTTGACAATCAAAGCCAGTAAGTGCCAGATTGGTCAAAGTAAAGTGGTCTACCTTGGACATGAGGTAGGAGGTGGAGAAATAAGGCCTTTGCCCAGCAAGATTGAAGCTGTGCAAAATTGGACAACACCAACTACTCAAACCCAAGTGAGAGCTTTTCTAGGCCTCACTGGATATTACAGGAATTTCATTGAGAACTATGGGACCATAGCTTCTCCACTGAATGTAATCTCCTCTCCCAAATTCCCTAAAAAGGTAAAATGGAATGAGGAGTGCAATCAGGCCTTTGAAGAGAGCTCTTTGCCAAGCTCCAGTATTGAGAGCTCCTGACTACCACCAACCTTTCATTGTACAAACTGATGCTTCCAATGTAGGTATAGGTGCAGTTCTAAGCCAACTGGATGAGAAGGGTAGGGAGCACCCCATTTGCTTCATCAGTAGGAAACTGAAGGATCCTGAGACAAGGTGGGCAACTATCGAAAGAGAATGCTTTGCTATTGTGTGGGCACTGAAGAAGTTTAGGCCATACTTGTATGGTTCTACTTTTGTTATTCAGACTGACCACCAACCCTTGAGATGGTTAATGCAAATGAAAGGGGAAAATCCAAAACTATTGAGATGGTCAATCTGCCTGCAAGGGTTTGATTTCACCATTGAGCACAGGTCAGGGTGTCACCATCAAAATGCTGATGGACTCTCTAGGATGTATATCATCGACTAGAGGTATGAGGTTCATCCAGGAGTGGATTAAATCCTCCTGTCCCTTAGTCTGGGGGGGGCGAGTGTTAGGGAGAATTCTCTGTTTAGGCTGAATTTCCCTCCCTAGTGAGTCCCCCAGCAGCTTTGCTGGATTTCTGGGGTTTAATTTTTTCTCCTGCCAAGAGTGAGACTCTTTTACCCTCACTCTTGGACATGTTGAACTGTGTTATCTTGGACAAACCTTGTGTTGAATGGGCTATGGGGTCTTTTACTCCATAGGGCCTCATGTATTTTTGTGATGTGGGTTACACAGCACCCTCTGTGCCGTGACCCAGGGGTGTCCTAGGGACTCCCCAACATAGACTCCATACCCTGGGACTGACTACTGTCTCCCAGGGCATGTAAAGTCACCAAAGACTTTACTAGTCTTGAATCCTGAACAGAACCAGTACAAACCATCATATTGTGGACGTACTGGCTGGGGCAATTCGATTGCCCCAGGGTCTGTTAGTCGAGGGGGCACGTCTCCGTCCCCCCTGATCGAGTTTTGGCTGGTGGCAGTGGAAACTACGTTTTATATTCGACCGCGAATATTTTCCTATGGGATTTCCCATTGTTTTAGGCTAACACATTTAATTATTTATTTACGGTAGCCTTAAACATACCGCCGGTTTATATATCTATTTTTATAACTCCGGTTGGGACTTTTTGCCAAAACTTGATTCTAAAATGGCGTTGGTGTTCGCCTCTGTAACTCTGACCCAAAGTGGAGCCCTTTGTTCCACTTTTGGCGGGCTTCTCCACAGAAGCCCTCCAAAGTGGTGCCACTCTGTCTGGGGTACTTAGGAGGGGTGGAGGGGGATTTAGGCACCCTGGACTGAGTTACCTTGGTAACTCAAGTCGCAATCCGTCCTGATTGGCCCAAGTGGTGAGCCGCCCGGCTCACCACTTAGCATGTTTGAGTGACAGCTAGGCTGGGTGAATGGGGGTTTGCTGCATAAAAGCAGGGCTTTGGGGACTGGAACTTCAGAAGTCGCCACAGGACCAAGAATCCGACGAGGGAAGAGCTGAGCCGACCTGCTTCGACGACACCACCCGGTGGAGCCCTGCTGAACCGTCTCACCACTTTTTTCCCGACGACCGAGGAGAACTCTTAACGGAGTGGCTCCTTCCCTTGACTGGTGGGGACAACCAGTTTTCGCCTTCTTTCCGTTCTTTGAGGTATCTCGTGGCCGCCTTGCCTGTGCCAAGCACCCCGGCAACCGGAATACCACACTTTACCCCCATACCGCGAAAGTCGGTACCAACCCTTTAACCGGAGGACTCCGCGGCTGGTTTCTTCCCGGGCAGTGCTACGACCTTTCTCTTCTGCTCTTCAGCGAGATATTCTTCTCCCCTGACCGACGTCGAGCCTTGCTGTCACTGCCTGGAACAACTGCCCCCGCTGGAGGATCCTTTCCGCTTAAGGTACTGTGTTCCGCCTGGCTTCCCTTGCCACCGACTGTACGGGGTAGATTTAGTCCCCGGCTTTCGAACCTGGGAGTGCCTGGGACACTTTGGCTAAACTTTCTGAGCCACTCTAAACTCTTTTTGACTCTTTGCAAGACTTTGAATCTCTAACTAACAGTGTGATCTTGGGCACATTTTCGCTCCGGCTACTCTAAGAGTGGGCCCTGCCTAGTGACTTTTGCTCACCTGTGACTTTATTCTTCTTTAAGCCTATTGCAAGTGTTCTGGACCTTAGAGTGGTGTGTTTAACCTATTTCTGCTTTTTCTCTCCCTTTCTTGGAAATTACTAGAGTGTCATCTAACGTTAAGCACTCACCTCTGTTTTAATTAAGTGGTGTTAACCTAGAGTTGTCTAGACAGGAGAAAGGATTGAATCTACTTTCATTATAACTGTGTTGAAGTGTTTTTACCATATTCTTTGCTAGAGTGTTTTTACTTATGTGTGTTTTTAAATAAATAACTATATTCTTTTGAAACCAAGCTCTGGTCAGTGTTTGCTTGTGCTATTGTGTTTTGGTACCTATTGTGTATACTTTGCATACTGCCTAACTCTTCTTGAGAGAAGTCTGACTGCTCAGCCACAGCTACCAGGTAAATCTGGGTGGTGCAGACTGCTAACAAAGGGGTTTACTGCTATACCTGTAGTCTTAAATCTTTTGCAGTGTTCCCCAAGGGAACTGCACAGGTTTCTGCCTAACAATGTGTGTTACACAGCACCCTCCGTGCAGTAACACAGGGGTGTCATAGTGACCCCCCAGTATAGACTCCATACCCTGGGACTGACTACTGTCTCCCAGGGAATGTAAAGTCACCATTGACTTTACTAGTCTTAAATTCTGAACAGAACCAGTACAAACCATCATATTGTGGACGTACTGGCTGGGGCAATTCAATTGCTCCGGGGTCTGTTAGTCGAGGGGGCACGTCTCCGTCCCCCCTGATCGAGTTTTGGCTGGTGGTAGTGGATACTACTTTTTATATTCAACCGCGAATATTTTCCTATGGGATTTCCCATTGTTTTAGGCTACTACCTTTATTTAATTATTTACGGTAGCCTCGAACATACCGCGGGTTTATTTAATTAATATTAATTCTCCGGTTGGTGTTTTTTGCCAAAACTAAAATGGCGTTTGTGTTCTCTTCTGTGACTCTAACCCAAGTCGAGCCCTTTGTTCCACTTTTTGGCGGGCATCTCCACAGAAGCCCTCCAAAGTGGTGCCACTCTGTCTGGGGTACTTAGGAGGGGTGGAGGGAAATTTAGGCACCCTGGACTGAGTTGCCTAGGCAACTCAAGTCGCACTCCATCCTGATTGGCCCAAGTGGTGAGCCGGCCGGCTCACCACTTAGCATGTTTGAGTGACAGCTAGGCTGAGTGAATGGGGGTTTGCTGCATAAAAGCAGGGCTTTGGGGACTGGAACTTCAGAAGTCGCCACAGGACCTAAGAATCTGACGAGGGAGAAGCTGAGCCGACCTGCCACGACACCACTACCGGTGGAGCCCTGCTGGACTGCCTCACCACTTTTCCCAACGACAGAGGAGATCTCCCGCCGGAGAGTCTTCTTCCTTTGACTGGTGGGGATAACCAGTTTCCCCGTCTTTTCGCTTTCCCGACGTACCTCGTGGCCGCCTTGCCCGTGCCAAGCACCCCGGCAACCGGGATACCACGTTTCACCACGACTGCAAAACAAAGGTACCACCTTTAACCGGAAAACTCTGCGGCTGGTTTCTGCCCTGGTAGTGCAACGACCTTCATCTTTCCTCCAGGTCGAGATCTTCTCTTCCCCTGGACGACGACGCAACTTGCACCCACTACCAGGAACAACTGCCACCGCTGGAGGATCCTTCCCACTTAAGGTACCGTGTCCCACCTGGCTTCCCTTGCTACCGACTGTACGGGGTAGATTTAGCCCCCGGCTTTTGAACCTGGGTTAGCCTGGGACACCCTGGCTAAACTTTCCTAAGCCTCTCTAAACTCTTTTTGAACCCTCTGCAAGACTTCATAAGCCTAGTGTAACTGTGTGATCTTGGGCGCATTTGTGCTCTGCTCTCTCTAAGAGTGGGCCCAGCCTTTGGACTTTGGCTCACCAGTGACTTTTGCTCTTCTGCCTTGCTTGTAGTGTTCCTGAACCTTAGAGTGGTGTACCTTTCCATATTCTGTCTTTCTAACCCCCTTTCTCAAAAACTTATTGGAGTGCAATCTAGTTAAGCGCTCACCTCTGTATGAAAAAAAGTGGCGTTTTACTGTGACTTATCCAATAAGGGAAAAGGGGTGTATATATTACAATAGTAACTGTGTTTAGAATATTTTACAATAAGAGTGCTGGAGTGTTTCAAACTGTGTGTTTTTAAATAAATAATCATATACTTTGATACCAAAGCTCTGGTCAGTGTTTGCTTGTATTGTTGTATCTGAGTGCCTATTGTGTATACTTTGCATACTGCCAACTCTTCTTGGGGGAAGTCTGACTGCTCAGCCACAGCTACCAGGTAAATCTGGGTGGTGCAGACTGCTACCAAGTGGGTTTACTGCCAACACCTGTAGTCTTAAATCTTTTGCAGTGGTCCCTAAGGGAACTGCACAGGTTTCTGCCTTCCATCCTTGAATTAATATCCTTCCTTGACTCTTAGGTTCCATTGATTCTTCCTTGAAACATCCTTCCAGAGATCAGAGGATTGGGTTTGCACTCAAATTTCTTCCAGGAGATTGACTGCTTGAGCTACAAAGATTGTGTGGGGAAACATCTTAGGATAGGGCCTACCTTCAGTAGCTGCATAGTCAGGACGTCGAGATAAGGCGTCAGCAATCAGGTTTTGTGATCCGTGAACATGAGTGATGTGGAACTGGTACTGGGCAAAGAAGTAGGCCCAACGCGCCTGACGACTGTTCCTACACTCCAATTACTGTAGAATTTGAAGATTCCGATGGTTCGTGCGGACCTGAACTGGATATCTAGCACCCAGAAGTAGATGTCGCCATTCAGTGAAGGCTTGGCAGATGACTTACAGTTCCTTTTCCAGGACGGAGTAGTGTGTCTCACTGGGAGTCAGGGTTCGTGAAAGGTTAGCAATGGGGTGTTCCAGTTTATCCTCAAATTCCTGCTTCAAGACAGCTCCTATGGCGTAGTTAGGGGCATCCGTTTCCACTAGGAATGGTCAATTTATGTCGGGTTGGGCCAAGATGGGGGCTTGCGTGAACTCTGCCTTTAAACATTGGAATGCCTTATCTTGCGGTGTAGACCAGATAAAGGGGGTGTCCTTCTTCAAGAGAGCAACGATCGGCTGAACGATCTCGGAAAAGGTGGATATGAACTTCCAGTAGAAGTTGGCAAGCCCCAGGAAGGATTGAACTTGTTTCACGGACGTGGGAGTGGGCCATGCCAGTATGGCCTTTACCTTTGAACGGTCCATACCAATTCCTTCTGGGGGAAGGATGAATCCTAGGTAGTGAACTGAAGTAACATGAAACAAGCATTTTTCGGGTTCGGCTAAAAGTTTGTGTTCACTGAGTCATTGTAATACTGCCTTTACATGTTCTTCATGCTTTAGAAGATCCTTGGAAAAGATCAATATGTCGTCCAGATAGACAATGACGAAGAGGAATAACATGTCAGAAAACACCCTATCCATGAAACGTTGAAAAACTGCGGGGGCATTAGTTGGTCCAAAGGGCATGACTAGATATTCATTGTGACCAAAGGGTGTTCTAAAGGCTGTTTTCCATTTGTCTCCTTCCCGGACACGGATCAAATGATAGGCACCCCGGAGATCCAACTTCGTGAATATTACGGCGCCTCTCACAGCTTCCAGGATGTCCGAGATCAAGGGCAGTGGGTACCGATCTTTGAGGGTGCATTGGTTTAAGCCACGATAGTCGAGGCAAGGTCTGAGTTCCTTGGTGTCCTTCTTGGGAGCAAAGAACAAAGAAGCACCCGCTGGAGATTTTGAAGGACTTATGGTGCCATTTTCAAGGTTGGTATCCAGGTATTCTCGGAGGGTCTTTTTCTCAGGTTCGGAAAGGATGAACATTCTGCCAAAGGGAATCACTGCTGAGGGATCTGTATCTATGGAACAGTCTTCAGGTCTGTGAGGGGGTAAGGCCTGGACTATGGCAGTTGAAAATACATCAGCATATCCCTGATATGCCTCAGGGACTTGTATGATATTAGAAACCATGAGTGGTGTTTGCTGGTCTCTTGGTGGTTCTTTAGGGGGTGTCAAAGAGGGATCCAGGAATAGACAGTGAGACATACAAAACTCTGAGCCTAGGAATAGTGATCCTGCTGTCCAATTGATATACGGATTGTGCTTCTGTAACCAGGGCGTACCCAATACCATGGGGTAATGAGCTGACTTAATGATGTCGAATCTAATCTGCTCTTGGTGATGGTTTATAGAAAGCTGGATCTCTTTTGTCTGCAGGATTATGGATCCTGAAGTGAGGGGTCTTCCGTAGATTGCTTCCACCGGCTGCATGGTGCTTCGTGTTTCGTATGGAATGTAATGACTATCAACCGAATCTTGATCAATGAAAATTCCCATAGCTCCGCAGTCTACCAAGGCCAGAATGGAATATGTCTTATTCTTGGAGGGCAATAGGAAGGCCTGTAGTATCACCAAATTGTTTTGTCCAGGAGAGTTCAAGGATGGAATTGATGTGGAGCAAACATCTCTCTCCCGAAGCTCTGCTCCATCTAGGATCGGGAGCTGGCGTTTCCCGAGCGCCGAGGAGGGGCTAGAGGACACTCCCTAACCAAGTGTTTGTCTGAGGCACAATACATGCACAACCCTGTATGAATCCTTCTCATCCTTTCTTGCGGAGATATAGGTCCACGGAAGGCTCCTATCTGCATGGGTTCTGGTTCAGTGACTGAGCCTGGGTTTGTGTCCGTCTTGGTGGTGCTCTCAAAGGACACTTTCGGAGGATTTCCTCTGGATTTCTTCTTCTCTGTCTTCCTTTCCTGGATACGAAAGTCTATTTGCATGGCAAGGTCCATTAGTGCCTGGAATAAGTTTGTGCGAGCCACTCTGGCCAACTCATCCTTAATCTCCTCATTCAGTCCTCTCCTGAAAAGGGTAAAACTCGCCTCGGGACGAATCAGCTTCCTTGACTAATTGCTTGAATTGGGTTACATAGGTGAGCATATCCTGGGATCCCTGCTGGAAGTCTAACAGGCGTTCCTGGGCACTATTGAGCTGCTCTGGGCGGTCAAACATGGTTTTAAGGGCCTGTATGAACCCATCATAGTCATCTAGGAGAGCATCGCCAGAATTAACGAGGGGCGTAGCCCAGGTTAAGGCATTTACTGAAAGGTGAGAAATTATGAAACCCACCTTAGCCCTGGGAGTCGAAAAGTAGTAGGGCTTAAAAGTAAAGTGGACCAAACATGAATCCAGGAATCCACGAAGGGTTTTTGCCGACCCATCGTATTTATCCACTATGCCGCCCAGCAAGACACTTTCTTTTGTGGCAGAATCACGGGATAGAACAAATTGTATGAGAGCGGAGTTTTCCGCTTTTAGATTCTGTACCTCGGTTGATAGCTCTTGCATGCCACGCATCAGGTCCTGGACGGCCGCTTCCATGTCCATATCGAATTTGGTCGGGTGCCGTCTCAAACTGTCAAGGAGTTCCCCCCTTCTCACCCGAGTCCGATCTTTGCTGGATTTCTTGGTCCATGCCTTCTTTCAGACGGATCAGGTCTTGAATAAGGCTGCACGAGTCTCTTCCGACTCCAGCGTGCGTTCAAAGATCCGGGATGCAACGATCCAGGAATCCGGGAAATTAACAGAGTGCGCTACTCAGCACACGAGTCCAGAAAGCAAGAAAGAAGCAAAAGGGTTAGGAATGGGGTTGGTTGGGAAAGAACCAAGGATAACAATACCGCGAGCTATGAAGCACACGTCTGGTCGCTACTTCGCAATAGCAATGAGATGCGCGGAGCCGCGGGGGGCGTGGTCTATTAATAGAACACGCTACGTCCAACGTGTAGAGCGAGGAAGGTGTTTCACGCTGGATGGCCATGTTGGGAGTACCAGGGAGTGCAAGCCCCGTTGAGACACGGACCAGGAAGTCCAAAAGGGGTACGTTCTGTAGGTCATGACAAAAGCCTCCTTTCCATCCCTTACTATGGATAGGAACCCCCCACGTTCCTCACCTTCAGGGATGTGTTCAGCTGCCGCTGCCATACAGTCCCACAGGGTATATGTAAATCTTGCAAGGATGCAAGTTACATTTGTGGATTTTAAAGCCATGCTCCCGGATGTAAAAATCTTTCTGGACCATGGATCAATCTTTTTATCATCCCTATCTGGGGGAATTGTAGGGTATGCAGCATTTCTAGTAGAGGTAGCTGCTTGAACTACCAGACTTTCAGGTGATGGGTGTTTACTCAAGTATTCGGGATCCGAGGAGCAGGGTCTATATTTTGACACATTCTTCTTATTTACTGCCGGAATAGATTCAGGGTTTTCCCATGCAGTGTTAACCTTCCTTTGTAAGGCTACATGAAAAGGAAGAACAAGTTACTTTCTTACCTGGTAACGTTCTTTCGATGGGATGGTCCGACGACGTATTCCATATCTATGACATGTAATCACCACAGCTGTGCTGCTTCGGAAACTTTTTTCGGCGTCTGCGTCCTGCGTCGATGACGTCGATGCGCCGTCGTCGAGGACCTCCTCCGACATCCGACGTCATCTGATGTGATAAGTAGGACGCACGACGCCCGTAGCCTCAGTTGTAGTTTTTTCCCCCAGAACGTGTGACATTAGTCAACTGCCAGTCAGACACAAAGCCTTGCGGACGTAAGCTGCAATCGCAAAAGAAATTCTGCAGCGGGGAAGGCAGGGCGGGAGCGATATGGAATACGTCGTCGGACCATCCCATCGAAAGAACGTTACCAGGTAAGAAAGTAACTTGTTCTTCGAAGGGTTTGGGTCCTCCGACGTATTCCATATCTATGACAGACTACCAAAGCAGTACCAGAGCAAGGAGGAGGGAAAGAATTTAGTATCAAAATTTAGAATAGCCAATCAAATAGCAGAGCAAAGGACCGCCTTGCCAAAGGCCAGATCCAGTGCTCGGATGGAATCGAAGGAATAGTGACGTACAAATGTATGTACTGATGCCCAGGTGGCTGCATCACAGATGTTGCGAATAGGAACACCCCTCTGCAGCGCAGTAGATCCAGCCATACCCCTGGTAGAATGGGCCCGCAAGCCAGCCGGTGGGTCCTTACCCGCCAAGCGGTAATACTCCGAGATGACCAAAATAATCCAGCGAGACAAAGTCTGTTTCGTCACAGCTTGCCCCAAACGCTTTCCAGCGTAACCAATAAAGAGTTGATCGTCCACTCTGACCCGGGACATGCGTGAAACATAAAAGCTTAAAGCTCTCCTAGGATCAAGCCTATGGAGCCTCTCCTCTTCCTTACCAGGATGCGGAGGAGGATAGAATGCCGGAAGAACTTCTGGCCCAAATGAAATTCCGTCACTACCTTCGGAAGAAAAGAAGGACAAACTCTAAGGACAACCCTGTCCTTGTGAAACACAGTGAAGGGTGGCTTAACTGAAAGTGCCTGTAACTCACTCACTCTGCGAGAGGAAGTAACCACAACTAAAAACACAGTTTTCAGAGTTAACAGCCTCAAAGAGCAAGAATGTAAAGGCTCAAACGGAGCACCCATAAGAAACTTAAGAACAAGGTTTAAATCCCAACCGGGCACCAGGAAAGGTGACGGAGAGAACAAATTATTATTATTAATTATTATTATTATTATTATTATCATCAATTATTATTATTATTAAATTAGTGAGCCCTTTCAGAAACTGTGAAATTAAAGGGATTTTAAAGTAAGAACACTCTTCAGACGAGCGCTTAAAGATGGACAGCGCCGCCAGGTAACCTTTAATAGTACCCACTTGCAAGCCCCTGTGGGCCAAAGAAAGTAAAAAGGACAGAACCATAGGGATGTCACATGCAAAAGGATCCACATTCTGAACTCTGCACCAGTCGCAGAACTTACGCCAACGGCACAGAGACTTTGTTGCTGGTCTTCGGGCCGAAAGCAACACCTCCATCACGTCTTCAGGGAGGTCCCAATCCTTATACCTCAACCTTTCAGAAGCCAAGCGTGAAGGTTGAGGGATCTGACCTCTGGATGGAGAACCTGACTCCCCTCCCGTGAGAGCAGATCGTCTCGGTAGGGAAGACGACGTGGAGGGCAGATGGACAAGTCGAGAAGGTCCGGGTACCACGTCCTCCGAGCCCACGCCGGAGCAATGAGGATCATCCGGGAACCGAACTTCCGTAACCTCCGCAGCACTTGCGGGATGACGGGGACTGGAGGAAACGCGTACAGCAGCGGGAATGACCACTCCACCACGAACGTGTCTCCTAAGGCTCCTTTTGGAGGAAATTCCCGCGAGCAAAACCTTTCGCACTTCCGGTTGACACTGGAGGCGAAGAGATCCACTTGAGGGGTCCCCCAAAGGGCAAAGATCTCCAGGAGAATCTCCTGAGCCAACTCCCACTCGTGAGAGATCGCGCTCTGCCTGCTCAGAGCGTCCGCCGTCACGTTTTCGTCTCCGGCCAGATGAACTGCCGAGATCGAAACTTCCTGCTGGATGGCCCAGAACTCGAGCTGCATCGCCTCCCTGCACAGAGGAAGGGACCCTGCCCCCCCCCTTTTTGTTGAGGTAGTGCATGGCCACTGTGTTGTCCGTCAGGATCAGGACACTCTTTCCTCGCACAGTCGGCAGAAAAGCCTTCAGGGCTAGCCTGACGGCCCTCAGCTCCAACAGATTGATATGGAGTCTGGACTCCGACGGAGACCAACGACCGCTGACTGTCAGCCCGTTGGCATGAGCTCCCCATCCCGTGAGGGATGCATCCGTCACGATAGTCACCTTCGGCCAGGGAAGCCAAAATGGAGCCCCCTTCATCAAGTTGCCTTCGACGGCCCACCACAGAAGGTCCCGGGCGACCGAGGGCGGCAGCTGAACCGGGTCCGACATCCTGCCGGAGGACTGCGACCATTGCGTCTTGAGTGCCCACTGCAAAGATCTCATCCGCAGGCGAGCCTCTGGCACCAGAAGAATGCAGGATGCCATGAGGCCGAGCAACCTCAAGAACTCGAACGCTGGGAGCGTCTGGGCATGCTGAAACTTGTGCACCATCTGCTGAATGTGAAGAGCCCTCACCTGGGGAGGAAAACACTGCCCCAGGGAAGTGTCGAGCACTGCTCCGATGTACTGGAGCCGCTGTGTTGGCGTCAAATGGGACTTCTTTAAATTGAGGGAGAAGCCCAGCCTGTGAAGGGAGTGGCAGGTGACGGACTGATGATCCAGGACTTGCTCGGGAGAGCTACCCCTGATCAACCAATTGTCCAGGTAGGGATAGACGTGAATCCCCCCTTGCCTGAGATGCGCTGCCACCACCACCATGAGCTTGGTGAAAACCCTCGGGGCGGAGGTCAATCCGAACGGCAGGACCCGAAACTGAAAGTGCGAGTCGCCAACCGCGAACCTCAGGTACTTCTTGTGCTTGGGATGGATCGGCACATGGAAGTAAGCATCCTTGAGGTCGAGTGACACCAACCAGTCCTGAAGCTGAAGGGCCTGGAGGACTTGAGAGAGAGTAACCATCTTGAACTTGTCCTTCCTGAGGAGTTTGTGCAAACCGCCAAGTCCATGATGGGTCTCAATCCCCCGTCTTTCTTCGAAATAAAAAAATAAGGGGAATACCATCCCTTCTTCCTCTCCGCTACAGGAACCAGCTCTATGGCGCCTTTCTCCAGCAGGGCTTGAATTTCCTGCGCAAGGAGCGGATCCGGACTCTGCAAAGAGAGGTTCCCCGGTGGATTGTCGCGAGGCCTGTGCCGAAAGGGAAGACAGTAGCCGTGGGTTATGATCTCCAGAACCCACACATCTGAAGTAATAGCTTGCCACTCTACAAGATGCTGCGCCAGCCTTCCCCCAACCGGCGAACCATGGGACATGGCCTCATGACTGAGTGGGAGCGGCTGCGGCGTTACCTGAGGGCAAAGAGACAACTGCCCGAGCGGCCTTGGCACCACGGGTACCCTGCCGTCCACCTCTGGTACCCCTGCGTTGGCCTCTTTGACTGCCAGCTCCTCTCGCTTTACCGAAGGAGTAATAGCGAAAGGAACCACCCCTCCACTGCTGTCCCCTAGGACGAAAAGGCAGAGGTTGGCGAACTGCAGCGCCCAACGACTTCACTGCAGCTTTTGAGGTCTGCAACCTCTCAAGGCTCTCGTCAGCCTTGCTGCCAAAAAGGTGTTCACCATCAAAGGGCATGTTGAGGAGCCGGTACTGCACATCAGGAGCAAACCCCGACTTCCGCAATCACGCAACCTGCGTATCACGGTGCTCGCCGCCCTGGACCTACTGACGCATTCAGCTAAGTCCAAACCCGACTGAACGGACTCACACATGGCATCCTTACCATCCTGGACCATAGCAAGGAAACCATCCCGTTCGTCCCCTTCGGGAATATGTTCAGCCGCTAACGCAACACAGTTCCACAGAGTGTGTGTGAAACGAGACAAGGCACAAATGGAGTTGGCCGCCTGAAGCGCCATACCACCAGAAGAAAACACTTTCTTCGCCCAGCCATCAAAACGTTTGTCGTCCCTATCAGGAGGGATGGTATGGTACGACGCCTGCTTCGCCGGGGCCGTGGCCGCCTGCACCACCAAACTCTCCGGAGTGGGGTGCCTGGTCAAGTAGCAGGGGTGGCTACTGGCTGGACGGTATTTTCGCGACAAGGATCTGCCCACCGCCGGGAGACTCTCCGGAGCAGTCCAAGCCGCCGCCACCCTTCTCTATAAAGCCATATGGAACGGCAGTACCGGGTCAGTTGGGGGACCAACATCAAGGATGTCCGTTAGATCATCCTGCACAAACTCCCCTGGGGGAGCAGACCATCCCAAGTACTCAGAAACCCTAGCCATAAGGCGCCGGTACGAGGAATCGGCATGAGAGCCAGGCCCAGGCCTTCAAAACTCCACCTCCGAAGAGGTGTCCAGTCCACTGGCATCGTGCAGTGACTGCCTCAAATCGTCAAACTGACTATGGCCCGAGACAATTTCATCTGGAACCTGACTAGGAACCAGGCCATCAGAATCCTCATCCGCCTCTGAAATATATTCCAGGTGGCGAAAAGAAGGCACCCGAGAGTGCTTGCTCTTAACCAGAGCTTTCCTAGGGGGTTCTCCTGTGCCACGGGGTACCTCCGACACGAAAGGCGTCGATGGCGTCGAGCAAATCGGCGCCGGCGTCGAGAGAACAGGCATCGGCGCCGAGAGGATCGGCGTCGACGTCAGATGCAGCGCCGCCAGCATCAGCGGCGTCGACACAGCCCTCGAAGCCGGAGCCCCGAGCGTGTCCTTCGACGACCTGAGCGTCGACGGCTTCGACGACTTCCTCGGAGACGGAGCCTAGAGAAAGCCTGTCGACGCCTCAGACGTCGATGTCTTCCTCGAAGACCTCACAGGTGCACACGGTCTCGAACGCGTCGAGGACCGGGACCTGGAATGGGTACGTTGAGAACGAGTCTCCTTGTCCGAACGGGACCTCTCCCGTGACTCGTGCCGACCACTCTTGCGAGCGGTGTCTCTCGACCTCTCACGACCGACCCCACTCGGGGGCGCGGACGGCTTAGTACCCTGCGACTCAAGAATCGCCAGCATTTTCTTCCCGAAGGAAGCCCATTCCTCCGGCGTCGCACGGCTGGTGGGGTAAGCGACGTGCCGGGCAGAGTCCTCCGAAGAGGACCTGGAAGACGACCGGTGTCGGCGCTTCCGAGAATGCCTCGAAGAGGCTGAGGAGTGGCGAGACCGACTCCTAGATGGAGACCCACAAGACTTCCTACGATGAGGCGGAGAGTAACCCCTCAAATGATTCGTCGAAAGCCCCGCAGACTTCGACTTCCGGGGCTTGGACACCCGACCTACCGACAACTTTTTCTTACGTTCGCGTAAGGCTTTGGACGTGAGTGACTGGCAGTCGATACAGTCATCCGTGTCGTGGGCCTCCCTGAGGCACCAGAGGCAGGCGTTGTGCGAGTCCGTCACCGACATCTTGGACCCACACTCCCAGCACTTCTTGAAGCCCGGACGCGGGGTCGAAGACAAAGTAGAAGACATCTTCACACGAAGGATTTTCACAAAAACGAACAGGTTCGAAGAACCGAGAAGAACAGAATTCCAGAGTCGAGGCGTTAACCGAGATTCACGAAGCAATACGTTCGCGGAAAAAACGGAACTGAGGCTACGGGCTTCGTGCGTCCTACTTAACACATGGGATGACGTCGGAGGAGGTCCTCGACGACGGCGCATCGACGTCATCGACGCAGGACGCAGACGCCGAAAAAAGTTTCCGAAGCAGCACAGCTGTGGTAATTACATGTCATAGATATGGAATACGTCGGAGGACCCAATCCCCTCGAAGTATGGGGTTTTGCTTAGGTCCTCCTGAAAGGATGTCAGTCATATCATCCTCTTGATAGACAGGTGAATTTCTACTCCATCCCATGAATTCAGTGACCCTGTTCATCAATTTTCTATATCCCACGTCAGCATGCTCAGCTGGGTCAGGTTTTTCAAATTCATGTTCATAACTCCCCCCATAGTTGCTACCAGGTACCACAGTGTTGTGGAATTGTCGGGATATTGGCAATCACCACACTAGCGGAGTTGTGGACATTGCAGGTGCACTGGCTGTATGAGTGGGAAGGGAAGACAGGTGGGGCTGTGAGGGAGGCTGGTGGAGGAGGGGGCCAGGTGTGAAAGGGACCTTGAATGCCAGACAAGCTCAGATCAGGACAGAGATGCAGGGGTGCTCCCGAACCCCATCTGGGGAAGATTACGCAAGCCCAGCGCCTCAATTCAGGATAGAGATGCCAACTAACCAATTGCACTAACAATTTCCCCCTCTGCATACACCTCTCAAACTCCAAACCAAACACAACCACAAACCTACAGCACAACAAACCGCAAAACTTCACTACATTGCAACAACAAAACAAAAAAAACACAGACTCGCACAACAGTACACGACGACTACCGGCCGCAAACACCCCAGGCCCAGCCAACGACCCACCGGGCTGAGGCCGCCAACAGCACATCACTGCTTTCTTGCACTTTTCCAGCTTCCTCCCACTAACTCGCCCTCCCTTCCTCTTTCAGAGTCGCTAGAGCGCTAGGGGACCACTGCGGTGGTGATAGTGTGTGGTACAAATGTCCTTTGACATTAACATCCAGACCACTTGCTGACGGCAAGCACTCATATGATATATGATATGGCATTTGTAACACGCCTATACACAAGTGTTTCAAGGCGCGACGAGGCAGGGAGGGGGTAACAAAGGGAAGACAGATAACAATCCTACTAGGCCAGGTGTCATTCAGATCGCGCAAGTGCATGGGTGGAGGGAAGGGAAAAGTGCAAGGGGAAAGGGGGGGGGGGGGAGTGCAGTACAGGGTAAGTAGAACAAATAAATACTATGGCCAGCTGGTGGCAAGTGCAAGGTAAGTGCAGACAAGTGCTGGGAAGGGGGGCTGAAGGGATACATAGACATTCCCGCAGTGCAGGGGTTGCCAGGGAGGCAGTGCAAGTGGAGAGAGGTTGGGCCAAGGACAGAGATCGGTGAGAGTGGCCCAATTGCAGATTCAGTGCAGTTTCAGTCAAGAATTTAGCAGGGGAGAGGGGGAGAGAAAGCAGAAGCAAAGAGGAATGTTTTGAGGTGCTTCCGGAACCAGAGATGGTTCTCCTCAAGTTTCAGGGAGGCAGGAAGGCTGTTCCAGAGGGAGGCCCCTGCCGCAGAGATAGATCTACCCCCAACTCGTTGCTTGGAGAAGCGGCTGACCCTGAGGTAGTTGGAGGCGGATGAGCGAAGTGCTTGAGAAGGAAAATATTTAGGAAGAGAGAGTTGAAGGTATTTAGGCCCCAGACCCCAGAAGGCCTTGTGGACAATGCAGAGGGTTTTGAACTTAATCCTCGCAGCCATTGGGAGCCAGTGTAGAGATTTCAGTCCTGGAGAGATACAGTCCCTGGGCTTGAGGCCAAGGACAAGTCTTGCAGTCCTGTTCTGGATAAGTTGCAGAGGGCGGAGAGTAGAGGCAGGCAGACTAAGAGAGAGGCTGTTATAGTAGTCCAGCTTTGAGAGAACCAGGGCTCAGGAGACAGTGAGCTTCTGGGGGAAGGAGAGGAAAGGAGGAATACCTCTCAGGAGGTGCAGCTGGTAGTGTGACTTCTTTGACGACTGGCATTAAGGCAGAGGTCATTGGCGGCACACCATCCCTGGATAGCAGACAGTCAGAGATGAGGGAAGCAGAGGAGGAGGCCGAGGGTAGCCTGAAAATGAGCTGGGTATCATCCGCATAGCACTGACAGTTGGGGCAGAGAGCGGCGATGCGGTGGGCAAGGAGTGCCAGATACTGGTTGAACAGCCAGGGAGAGAGGTTAGATCCCTGGGGGACACCACAGGTAGAGAAAAACATGTCAGAGAGGAAGGACCCCAGTTGGACCTGGGAGGGTCGATTGGAGAGGAAAGAGGTCAGCCACGCTAGAGCCTGACCAGTGATACCCAGGTTATCACGGAGACGGTTGAGCAGGGTGGCATGGTTGACAGTATCAAAGGCAGAAGAGAGATCGAGCAAAATGAGAACACACGGAGTGTTGGAGTCAAGGTTCGAGAGCAGGTCCTCACGGATGTTCAGGAAGCAGTTTCCGTGCTTCTGGCAGCTCTGAAGCCAGACTTTTGGTCATGAAGACTACCAACAGATTCAGCATGGAGATTAAGCTGGGACATGGCCAGTTTCTCCAGGAGCTTTCGCAGGCAGGGAGTGATGGAGATTGGGCGATAGTTAGCCGGGCAGGAGGGGTTGGAGGAGGGTTTCTTAAGAAGAGGGTGCACAAGGGAGTGCTTAAGGGGGGAGGGAAAGACTCCAGAGGTGAAGGAGTGGTTGCAAAAGTCAGCCAGGGAGTCGATGTGGTCCTTGATAGTTTGAGGAACAGGGGTGAACCTGTTCTGACGAGACTTTCATAGACATGACTTGTCTGGAAACCTCGTCAGCAGAGAAAAGGGGAAAGGCCGAGAAGGAGGGAGGAGGGGTGGCTATAGAAGGGCCAGAGGAAGAGGAGGGAATAGAGGGAGGGAGGTGATGGGAGGAGAGTGAGGATAGGATGTCCTGAGTTTTAGAGATGAAGTGTGAGGCCAGTGCCGTGCAGAGGGCCTGGAAGGGGACAGGAGAGGTAGAGATTGCAGCAGGGTTGGCCAGCTGCCTGCAGATTTTAAAGAGTTTGGCCGAATTGTTAGATGCCGCTGAGATGCGGGCTTGGATAAGGGCTCTCTTCTTGGTGAGAACGGACAGCCGGTATTGCCTTTGGAGCAGCGGCAGGCCAGTTTGTCAGAGGATGAACATGAAGCACGCCATTTGCTCTCTGCCACCCTACACTTGCGTTTTAGGGTGACGAGATCCGAGTCATACCAGGAGTTACATTTGGCTTTGTGCTTCAGGCGAATTCTCATGACAGGAGCAAGGATATCCAGAGTATCAGATATAGCAGAGTGGAGCGTGGAGAGGGCTGTGTCAGGGTGGGAGTCAGCCGAAGGGGGAGGGGAGGCGAGAAGGTGGCAGCGAAAGCCTCAACTGACACTCGCTTCATGGGTCGGATGACCGAGAAGGAGGGTGGCAGTGATGAGGGTGGCTTTGCCTGTGGGGTAGGGAAGGTGAGGTGGGAGGATGGGAGAAAGTGATCACTACAGGAGAGAGGCGTGGAGAGAGGGACGGAGAGGGGAAGGTCAGAAAAGATCAGAGCATCAAGGGTGTGCCCTGCCGAATGAGTCGGCCCAGACGGGAGAATAGAGAGTGAGAGAGAGTCGCAGAGGTCGCGAAAGAGTCCAGAGGGGGGACAGGAGGCATCCAGGTGGATGTTGAAGTCTCCAAGAAAGAGGAGTTGAGTGGTAGAGGACAGGAGTGAGGAGGAGAGGTCCGCCCACTCGGAGAGGAAGGAGAAAATTTGACCAGGTAGCCGATAGATAGTAGCCACGGTAAGGGAATGGCTAGGAGAGAGAGTCGGCAGACAAGGCATTCAAAAGAGGAGTAGGTCTGCGTAGGAGTGACAGTGGCAGAAATCCACTCAGGGAAGATAAGGGCCACACCCTCCCAGCACGGTTGGGCCTGGGCACGGAGAGGATCTTGTAACCGTCAGGTACGAGTGTGTCAAAGCTGGTGACAGAGCTGGCGGTGAACCATGTCTCAGTGAGACCGAGGACGTCAAGGTCCAGTTCCTCAAGAAGGCGACAGATATCAGCGGAATGTTTGCTGTCAGAGCGAGAGTTAAGAGTGGCAACGTGGAGAAGGTTGCCAATCTTGAAGGACATCCGAGGAGGGGTACAGATCAGAGGTATGTCCTGCAGAGGTGAAGGAGCACGAGAGGGGGCAGGGAGGGAGGGTGGCGGCAAGGTTGCCGAGGACAGAGGAGGGGGGACAGCAGGAGAGGAAAGGAAGTTGATGAGGCGTGGGAAGCGTCTATCAAAGAGGTGAAGGTTGGCCTGAGGGCCTTGGACCAAGACGGTCCCATTAGTATAGACATTAATGATGGCCTTAGAGGAGTGGAAAGGGGCCAAGTGGACATCCCAACGGGTGCCACAATTAATTGGAGAAGAGGAGAAAGGAGAGAGCACAGAGACCATATGAAGGGTCCATAGATCAGGCGAAGGCACGAAAAAGAGGATGTCAGTGAGAGTTTCCTTGGAGGAGGCACTGGTGTAGGCGTCAGCGATAGGGAGGCCTGGGTTGGAGACCAGGATGTCCTTTTTAAACTTTTTCCTACAAGATTTAGTGAGGAGAGCAGGATAGTCGATGGAGAAGCAGTTAGAGAAGATAGGCGAGATAGAGAGCACCATGGAATAGGAAGGAGTGGGGGCAAAGACAGACGAGAGCAAGCGGACAGGAAGTGAGCAGCAAGCCCTAGTTTACCACATTTCAGAACAACAGTAACACAGTAAATGCCTCTTAGGTACCCAGTGCAGAGGCCACCTAAGTTTGAGAATCCTGCGAGGGGAGAAAACCCTAGTTTACCACATTTCAGAACAACAGTAACACAGTAAATGCGTCTTAGGTACCCAGTGGAGAGGCCACCTAAGTTTGAGAATCCGGCGAGGGGAGAAAACCCTAGTTTACCACATTTCAGAACAACAGTAACACAGTAAATGCGTCTTAGGTACCCAGTGGAGAGGCCACCTAAGTTTGAGAATCATGCATCCTCCATATAAGTCCTGCATTTAAGATTGAGGGTCAATTAACTCCTCAGGGACTTAGTTTGTACCAAATTTCAGACCAGCAGGTGAAACATCTTCTGCTGATGAATCTCCTTCATATATGGAGGATATGATTCTAAAGAAATCATGTCTATTTTCTGGATGAAACACCTTCTCAGGTGGCATAGACACAGGTGTCGATTGTGTAATTGGAGTGGACGAAGACGTCGACAAAAGCGTTGATGGCGTCGATGTTGTAGTCATCACCTTCGATAGCGTCGAGGTCATTTTTGACACCTTTGAAGGAATTGTCGAGACCCTCAACACCGTCGAAGGAGCCTTCGACACCGTCGACTGTGCACTCCACGTGACCTTTTTGGGTTGGGTTGTCGACACCTTGTGCTCGACTGCCTTCGATAGAGGCTTCAAGGACGTTTTAGACAAGGACTTTGATGGCTTATGAGAGTCTGACGGCATTTTCTTGAGTTCTACCTCCGATTTATGCACCGGTAGGCTTTTTTTATGAGGTGTCTGGGAAGATTGTCGGATTTTTTCGTCTTAGATCTTCCCCTGTCACCTTTTTTTATGAGTAGGGGCATGGTCTTAACTCGACTTTTTTGAGGGGGTCTGCGCCGCATTCTCAAAAATCTTTAGCATAGATGCTCTGGAAGCTTCCCACTTTCTTGGGGAGTCATGACTTGACAGACATGTTATGATTTCCTCAGACGACGCCGAGGAAGAAGGAGACCAGTGTCGTCTTTTCTTTGACTTTTTAGAGGAAGAAGAAGAGGCCTTCCTCGATCTACTCCTCGACCTAGATTTTTGTGACATTTTGATGAAGACTCAGCCGAGTCTTTTCTCCCTCTCGAAGACAACTTCGAGGATTCCTCCCCCACCACCAGTTTACCTCTTCGTTCCTTTAAGTCCTTATGGGTCATCGACTCACAGGAAATGCACTCGTCTATACGGTGGTCGGAACCGAGGCACCAGAGGCAATTGCGATGGGGATCAGTCAGCAACATCTTTCTCCCACATTTCTGGCATTTCTTGAATCCAGTCTTCGGTGTGGAAGAATTAGATGAAGACGACATTATTGTACGAACTGAAGCATCGTTTTTTTTATCCGAAGCAAAGCTAATGGAAAAACCGAACTGAGGCCAACGGGCGCGCTCGAGGCATTTATACAGTGGATGACGTCGGCGCTCGAAGGATGCGGCCGAGGGACGTCGACGCTGCAGCCTCGAGTGGTGCGCCCTCTGGTGGAGAGAGAACATTTCCGAAGCAGCAAAGCTGAAGGTAAGGATATATCTAAGATGAGGAATACGTGGGAGGACACAATCCATTCGAAGTGCTGATATTACAATAAAAGTAGGTGAAAGACAACTAATGCCTACAGGCTTGGTCCGATCACCACCAAGCGGATCCTACATTAGACTAGCCTCCAAGTCAGGGCTTCATGGAGATATAGTCTTGATGTTATGGCCAGGGTAATTTACCTTGACTATAGAGGCGATACAAAGATCCTGCTACATAATCAAGAAAAGCAGGCTTATGAGGTCAAAGAGGGTGACAAAAAAGGCCAAGGAATTTTAGAGAAGGCCATATTCCCTGTTCCCGAGGAGGTCCTCAAACAAGAAAGTCACCACAGGCCTTGCTAGGATATTCTCCTTTTTAGCTCTGTTATGCGAATGAACCTAGGGAAGTCCTCGATATGTTAGGAGACAGTTGGGAAGAATAGGAAAATGCAGCAGTACCGATTTCTCAAACTTTCCAAAATCTGAGGCAAAATATGTCTCTGTTAGGAGAAATTGTGGATAAACACCTAACCCAAGCCCAAGAGTCTCAGAAGACCAGATATGATAAGAAGGCTGTCGCTCGTTCCTTTTCGGTAGGATAGAAGGAATTGGTCTTATTACCCACCTCAGAACAGAAAAAGCTGTCCAAATGGTATGGTCCATATGAAATCATTGAGAAGAAAGACCCCTGTAATTACGTGAACTCACAACCTGACAGGAGGCGGAACACTCAACTATACCACATTAATCTGTTAAAGGAGTGGAGAGTAGAGCCCACAGAAAGCTCCACAATAACACTGGTCACATTACTGACTGAGGTGAGTGCAGAGAATAACTTGATCTCTTCAGAGGTAGCGCTAGAACAGCAAGGAGACAGCCAGGATCTTCTACATCAATTTCCTGATGTCTTTAGCCATCAGCCAGGTCGGATGAAAAATGTCGTACACAGTATTCAAACTCCACAGGGGAAAGTAGTCAATTTAAGACATAATAGGGTTCCTGAAGCCCAAAAGGAAATAATTATCTGAGAAGTGAATTCTTTTAGAGTTGTGCATCATAGAGCCTTCAGAAATTCATTGGTCCTCCCCAACATTCCTCTTATCAAAACCTGGTCATTCGTGGAGATTTGTATAGATTTTAGAAGGTTAAATTCCATTTCCCACTATGACAATTATCCTATGCCTACGATTGATGATTTATTGACAAATTGGGAAAAGCAAAGTTTATCGCCACAATCGATATTACCAAGGGCTATTGGAAGATTCCATTGAGCCAGCTGACTAAGAGAAACAGCTTCTTCCACTCCTCAGGAAGTGTTCCAATTCAAGGTGTTGCATTTCGGGCTGCATGGAGCCCCACTACTTTCCAAAGATTGATGGATAACTTATTGCAACCCAATTCCCATTTTTGTGGAGCATACTTGGATGATATGATATTCTCATTCAAAGTGACACCTGGCAGGAACATCTTTTTCACTTGCACAAAATAGTCAGGACTTTGAGGAAGGCAGGTTTGACAGCTAATATTAAGAGATGCCATTTGGCACAGCAGCGCTTAAGTAGTTGGGATTCTTCGTTGACAGCGGTAGTACAGTGTGAGAAACTCAAGGGTGTCTCACCACTTAGTCCCTTGGGATCCGTCAGCCAGGGGGCCAGGACACAGCCATCGCCTTTGGATCCAGTTCCTGGGGGTGGACCAGTGCGGGAGGATCACCTGGGTGAGGGGTCCCTGGGGAGTAGGAGTGGGGCATCCATCCCTGCTTTTGTTTTCCTGATTCCCCATCATATTACCTAGGAACTTTACCTCCCACCCACCCTTTCACACAAACACACACAACTACACAGATGAAGCACTCGGGGGGAAGACTCACAGAGCCAGTCTGTTTAACATGTCCCAACATCAGAGTCAGGCACTTGCCTACAACGACACACACCTGAATCCCATTACCCTTCCCCACTGGGATAAAAGGTGGAGCATGGGAATCCACAGTGAGCGAGGCGAAAGGCATGGAGGAGGAAAACATCCATGGTTGCAGCAGTATTGCAAAGGAGTTGTGGCAGACCCGAACAGGGCAGTGATGGGAGAGGCCCTTTATCCCATTGTATCGTGATCAACTATCGCTGAATGGTCTGTAAACAGCAAAAGCAAAACCTAGCAGGAATACTCAGCGAAGCTTTGGAATCTGTGCACGATATCCCGGGCTCTCCTGCATATCTGCTAGAGGCAGAGAGGAGTTACAACAGCTGGAGTATCGTCCTTGGCTCGAGAAACAAAGCCACTGATAAAGCAGCTTTGTGCAACCGGTGGATTGGAAGGAACTGTGAGATACCGGGGTGCTTTTAAGCAAAGGCTGTGAGCGACAAGATTGTTGCTACGTGAACAGCTTTTTGAAAGGCCCATATTGAGAGATGCAAGTCAAGGCTAAGCAGCAAGAGGGAGTTGATGTGCTACAAAAAAAGACTCAAGGATAAGCTACTGCGGCGTGTTCCGGCACCTGGGGTGCCCAGTCGAACGTTTCTGACGGGGCCACTTTGAGTGAAAGTGCAGAACTGAATGAACTGAATTCCAAGTGGTCATGCAAAGGTCACAGCAAAACCCCTTTGCACAATTGAAAGGCTTCGAACTTGTGGTTGATCATTAAGGTAGAGAGACTTGCGGCTGATCGTGGGGAGCATTTACTTGTGAGACATTTGTGAGAAAGTACATGGACTTGAGACTGGCTGAGGGAAGTCCACATCAAAAAGAAAAGCGAAAGGTCTGAGCCCGACGGAGAGGGACCTGAAATATTCGTTATTTGTAAAGTTAAAAGATGTGAACTGTAAAGCAGGATATTTCCCAGTGGACTTACGATTGGTACTAGAAGAGACTTTGCTTAAGAATACCATGCCTTGCGTGAAGGACTGCTTCCATGTGCCACAAGCTTCGAGTGTACTCCAAGCTTGGCTCCTGTTCCGCCTTATCCCGTGCTGAAACGTGGGGAAGGGGAAGCTACAGAACTACCAAACCGCTTCATTTTGCTATACACTGTTTTTGTTATTCACGTCATCATCCCACACCCTTTTGTTATGTAGAGTAAGGGTTGGCAATAGGTTTTTTAGTACAGGCCATCTTTGTTTTGACACGACATGACTAGGACAGCGTTTTCTTTATTTTGATGGTCGTAGCTTGCTCCCATTGCTCGCAATTAGGTTTAGAATAGGCATTTTCCAACCCATGCAAAGTTCAATAAAAAGACTTGAAAAGGTTAAAGCTGTCCAGGAAACTCCCCCTCCAAAAACAAAAAGAGCTCTGTGCTTTTTGGGGTCTTACGGGGTACTACGGTAGATGCATAGCCAATTATTCCACTATTACGGCTAGTTTAACAGATGAGCTCAAGAACACAGCCACAAAAACTAAGATGAAAGCAGAAAAATAAAGACAGTTTTGACCAACTCAAAAACATTTTATGTAGCAAACCTGTTCTGAAAGTCCCTGACTTTAATAAGGAGTTTATCCTACAGAAATATGCCTCCAAGCCTGGCCTAGCAGCTATTCTCGCTAAATAGTACTACGGCACTGAACATCCTGTCTTATGCATCAGCCGTAAGTTGTTTCTGAGAATGCAGAGCTATGCCACCATTGAATTAGAGGCTTTAGCCATTAAATGGACAGTTACATAATTAAAATATTACTTAATAGCTCAGAAATTCCAACTAGTAACCGATCATTAACCCCTAGTGTGGCTAAGTCTTAGGAAAGATCCAAATGCTCGCATCATACAATGGTTTATTGGCGTACAACCATACTGCTTCAGCATCGAGCATAAATAAGACAATGAACAGGGAAATGTTGATTTCCTCAGTGGATTCCCTATTAGTGAACAAGGGGATCCCAATAGCTCAAGGGGAAGGGTATGTGATGAATCAAGGAATTCAGTCACTTCCCCCAAGGAGGGGTGGGGGGGGACTCTTCCAATGAGGCAAGGGAGGTGATCCCGCTATGCAGGATTCCCCCACCGCCTCCCCCCCAGACGTCCTGGCGAGCTTTCATTTCTAGAAGATCGAGGAGGAACTTATGAAAGCGGCCATGCACTCACCTCGTATCCAGTTCAGGGAGGCCTCAGAGACGCTGTACCAGGACCTAGCTGCTTCTACGCTGGAGAAAAGGAAGGACCCGAGGCTACTGTCAGAATGGCTGCTTTTCACGTCAGAGGGCAAGCCATGGAAGGTGCGCTCGATGAAAGAGGTGGAAAAGCTCCTCAGACCAGATTGCCCAGGAGAGGGGGGCAACAGCAACACTGCAACGAGAGCTTCCCCTCACCCCTCCCAAGGGTGTCTGCGGAGTCCCGAGCCAGAGTGAGCAGGTGAAGGAGACGCAATGGCCCAGCACGCAAGTACAAGAATTGTGCAGTGGTTTGAAGCAAGGACGACTATCGGCAGCCGTGGAGGTTCACTTCTGCTCTGAGGGGAATGGTGGTGCTGGGGGAAATCGCTTCTCAGTTGATGGGGGGGCTACAGAACCACATGAGGATGCTGCCTGGCCACCGCAGGCTACGGCGCTGGCTCCTAGGGGGACGCTGGGACTGAGAGAATATTGTTGATCGCCAAATGTTACAGTATTTACATGGTCCCGTGGCAACCCCGGGAGACGCCCGAGGTCTCTTCAAGGGAGAGCGAAATGGAGGATTTTGGACGACAGATGGAGTCATTGGCAAAGTTATGATTACGGCTTTTTGAGGTTTGGTTGTCGAGTGGGCTGGTTGTCCCAGGGAACCTGGGCTTTCCTATTTTGAATTGGAGTGGGAGGGTGGGGGTGGAGGGGACACGTTGGGGGGGAACTCTAAGAGGAGTTTGCTACATCACATTGACGCCAGTGAGGTACTTCATCACGGCGCAGGTAAATGAACATGCAGCTGCAATTTACCACAGTTCGAGGCTTGTGCCAGGGTTTGCACGCACCGCTCTTGTAGCAAGCCATGGCTGGCAGCACCACTAGAGAGCTATGTATGATGACATGGAACGTGCAGGGCCTCAAATTCCCATGGAAACGGAAGTCAGTCGCTTGCAGTTTATCAAAAATATCAGCGGATATAGTCTGCCTACATTAGGTTCGGGCGATTCTCTAGTGGGTACTTTGCCACATTAGGGGAAAAGAAGAGGGGGGTGGCGCAGCCCTTCAGCAGAGAGGTACCTCTAACACAGGTCACAGTGAAGCGAGAGCCAACGGGGAGATATATACTGGTGAAAGGGCGCCTACATGAGCAAACCTTCACACCTTCACATTTGCATCACTCTACTGTCCGAACAGCACACAAGATCGGTTCCTGCACACAATCTCCCCAGGCATGATTTACTTTGCAGAAGGCCAGATCCTCATGACCAGGGGTTGATCAGAGTTTCCCGCCCACTTGAGAAGATTACACGAAGGCCGTGGGGTTTGCCAGATTTCTGTGGGAGGTGGGGATAGTGGATTCCCACATTCATAAGGGGCTCTAAAGAATACATTTGATCCTCATGCCCAGCGCGCTCTTCTCCTGCCTCGAGGGTGTTCGCATTCTGTCAAGGTTGATATCGAACCACGCCGTGGTGATGGCCCGTATTCAGGCTTTGGAAGCGGCAGGGCTCCATAATACAGGATGCAGCAAATCGGCAGGAAATATCCACCGCCCTAGCCAACTACTTTGTGGAAAACTCCTCTGCGAGATGCTCGCCCGCACCTGTCTGGACGCCATGAAAGCAGTGATATGGGGGAGTTTATCACGAGCTTGGCAGCGCTTTGCCGAACCAGTCAGCTGCAGCAGGCACAGCTAGAGGGTAGGGTCGCTGAGCTAGAAAGGACACATAAGACCAACCAGTCAAAAAGCGAAGTCCCTGCTGGAAATACACTTAGCCGATAAATCTGCTCGAGTCCTCGCATACAGCAAGCAGTTCCACTACATAAATAGCAACGTAGCGAATTGGCTGCTTGTGTATGAACTGAAAAAAATACACATACACACACAACAACATTAAAACACTGAGGGGCCCAGACGGTTCCTTGAAGGTCTTGGAGGAGGACGCGTTAAGCGCAATGCTAGAGCATCACAGAGGCGTTATGGCGGTGCCCCAATCGAGAGTGCAATACAAGCAAGCTACTAAGCCGCCCCCTTACCCCTTTGTCGTCCCACTGGGCCTGCTGACCCCCTCGAACACCCAGTCTCCGCTGAGGAGGTAGCAGCAGCAATTGAGTCCCTGAAGCACACAGCTCCGAATCCTGGCGGCTTCATAGCATGATTGTTATGTGTAAGGGTGCAGAAGTAAAAGCTTGGACAAGAAGGAGACACAGTTTTGGTTATAAACTTTTATAAACCACTGAAAGAGTTGGGGAATGGCCTCTCTGTCCCTAAAGCTAAGGGGGTGTTTCCCTGCCTCAAAGAAATTAATGAAAACATCGGGATGACAAATAAATAGTTAGTCACTGTCGTTTCCAAAAAGTCTGCTTCTGACCCCAACAATAGTAACTTAAATCTAATGTGCAAGGACGCTACATTCAGAACTAAAGGGATGATGACAGTTCTTGCCAACAGAAAGTTCCCAATGTGTCGGGTTGTCAAAAACAAAACAAGTGTTTCTTCCACAAGGTAAAGTAATTTTTGTTAATTATAATTGGTTATTTATAATGCGCTTAAAGGATAGTTCCGGGACTTTTTTTTTTATTGTTCCTATGGTTCGGCCATGTGTTTTTAAGCATAAATCGGTAGATCGTAGAAAACTTTCCTATGGACCTTACCCGACTTTTCGTCCATTAACGCACTCGAAAACATCTGCCATTTTATGATAATCCTATCATTTCCCCCCATCGCCCTGGCTCACCTGCTTTTGCGGCACTAAATCAAATCCCCCGCCCCTGAGCCTGACATCAGCAGACGCGTACCGCCCATTTCCCGTTTCGTGTCAACAATCGCTGCGCCTCAGCTAATGAAGTGTCGCCATGGAAATGGCAGGACGCCTCTTTCCTCAATAAGTATAAGGAACAAGTTACTTACCTGTAACTGTTGTTCTCCAGCATGGGTCTGGCATGGATTCACATGCTCATGAATATTCCCCGTCGTCAGGCTGGGAATCCTCGGTAAAGAAAAAACCAGTATCAGTTTCGTTTCTGATCTGTCTTTCGTAGTAATAACCAATCACTGGTCTCTGCGTCATACTGACCACAGCCAATGACTGCCCTCTACCTAAGCACCGCCTCTGGCAGCCATCTTCAGATTTGGAAGCACGTGAAGTGGCAGTATGACCAAGTGAAGAGCCGCAGAGGGGTAGGCGGGAGGGTTCGCATGTGAATCCATGCCAGACCCATGCTGGAGAACAACAGTTACAGGTAAGTAACTTGTTCCTTCTCCAGCATGGGGTCTGGCATGGATTCACATGCTCATGAATAAAGAATACATAGCAGTACACACATGCACAACCACGGGAGGTGGCAAAGGCTCAACATTAAGCATCACATAAACTCAACATTAAGCATCTTACCTCCTCACCAGGCTCACCTCAGGCGAACAGGTTGCGCAGCACTGCTTGGCCGACCCTGGACTCCTCCCTGGAATCCCGGTCGACGCAGTAGAATTTCGTGAAGGTGTGCGTCGACCTCCACGTAGCAGCCCTGCATATGTCCAGCAGGGGCACACCAGATAGGAACGCCGTGGTAGCTGCGATCGCTCTGGTGGAATGGGCTCTCGGACGGCCAGGAAGCGGTCGGTTTGCCAACCGATGACAGTACATGATACAGCCGGAGAGCCATCTGGAAATGGAAGCCTTCGAGAGAGCCTTCCCCTGATTGACAGGTCCAAAGTTCACAAAGAGTTGTGACGTCTTCCGAAAACACTTCGTGCGGTCTACGTAGAACTTCAGCGCTCTAGCCACATCCAGCGAGTGCAAAGTCCTCTCAGCCGGCGACGAAGGCGACGGGAAGAACACAGGCAACACCAAGGGTTCGTTGAGATGGAAGTCCGACGGCACCTTGGGCATGAAAGAGGGGTGCGTCCTGAGCACTACCCTCGTGTCGTGGAAAGTCAAGTACGGGGCCTTGCAGGAAAGGGCCTGGATCTCTCCCACTCGTCGTGCGGAGGTGATGGCCACAAGAAAAGCTGTTTTCCACGATAGAAACTTCAACGGGGCCGAGTGCAGAGGCTCGAACGGAGGTCCCATGAGCTTGGTCAGCACCACGTTGAGCTCCCACGCCGGGGCCGGAGCCTTCACCGGCGGGAACGATCTGAACAGTCCCTTCATGAACTCTTTCACCAGACGATGAGACCACAAGGACGTCCGCCCCGTGGTTCTGGTGTATCGGGAGATCGCAGCAAGATGAATCTTGATGGACGCGTGTGCCAGACCAGCTTTGGCCAGCGTCAGCAGGTACGGCAGTACTTGGGGAGCCGTAATCCGTAGAGGGTTAATCTTCTGTGCGTGGCACCAGACAGAGAACCTCTTCCATTTGTGTCCGTAGCATTTAAGAGTCGAGGACACCCTGGCCTTTGCAAGAACCTCTCTGCAATCGGCCGGTATGTCGTATCCTCCAAACTCTAGCGCTGCAGGAGCCAGGCCTGCAAGTTCAGCGACTTCGGGTCGTGGTGGAGGATGGCGCCTCCTTCCCTGGAGAGTAGATCCGCGTCCGCCGGCAGCTTGATCGGCGGGGACGCTGACAAGTCCAGAAGGTCCGGGAACCATATCTGCCTCGGCCACGCAGGTGCGACGAGGATCATCCTGCACCGTGACCTCTTGAGCTGGTTGACGAGCCGGATTAGCAGAGGCAAGGGAGGGAACGCGTAGAGGAACAGGCCCTCCCAGGGGAACGAGAAAGCATCGCCCATGCTCCTCGTCTGGGGAAACCTGCTGGCGAACCTCCGGCACTTGGTGTTCGTCGCCGTCGCGAACAGGTCGATCTGGGGTGTGCCCCACCGTCGGAAGAGGCGATCCACCAGATCCTGCCGTAGTTCCCACTCGTGGCACGAGCGCAGCTCCCTGCTGAGTGAGTCGGCGATGGTGTTTTTTATCCCTGCCAGATGAAACGGCACCAGAAAAATCCCTTGGGTGACGGCCCAATGCCACAGGTCCTGCGCCTCCTTGGACAGCGCTGGGGACCTGGTTCCGCCCTGTTTCCTGATGTAAAACATGGTGGTGGTGTTGTCGGTGAAGATCCTCACCACCTTGCCCTTGAGGGACGGAAGGAAGGACCTGAGGGCCCAAAACACTGCACGGAGCTCCAGGACGTTGATATGCAGGGACTTCTCCGTCGGGAGCCAGAGTCCCCTTGCGTGCAGATTTTCGGTGTGCGCTCCCCACCCTTCCAGGGAGGCATCCGTGGTCACAGTCTCCTGGTGGGCTGGGGTCTGGAAGTCCATGCCCGCCGTCAGATGCGCGCGGGTGCCCCACCACCGTATCGCTCGTCGGAAACTCTCGTCGAGCTTGATCCTTTCCTCGAAGCTGCCCGTCGTCTGGATCCAGCGCGCATCCAGGAATTCTTGCAACGGGCGCATCCGAAGCCTGCACATGGGAATGAGGTAGATGCAGGAAGACATCATCCCGAGGAGGGACTTGATGGACCTCACCTTGGCCGCGTCGGCCACCACCATCCGTTGCACCTTGCCCAAGATGGTCCTGGTCCTCTCCTCCGACGGGGAGGCCAGAAGGGACACTGTGTCGAGCCTCGCTCCCAGAAACAGTGCGACTTGCGCGGGCACCAGGTGGGATTTGGCGTAGTTCACGGAGAATCCCAGGTCCGTGAGGAGTTGGACGGTCCTTGCCGTGTGGACCACGGCGAGCTCCCTCGTCTTGGCGCGGATGAGCCAGTCGTCCAGGTAGGGGTAGACGTGAATCCCCTCGCGGCGCAGCTGCGCCGCCACCGGTGCGAGGCACTTGGTGAATACCCTGGGTGCCGACCGTAGTCCGAAGGGAAGGGCTTTGAACTGGTAATGACGCCCTTGGACCACGAATCTGAGGAATTTTCGGTGCCCCTTTAGGATGGGAATGTGGAAGTAGGCATCCTCCAAATCCAACGACGATAGGAAGTCTCCTTCCTCCAGCTGACCCAGGACGTGCTGGAGGGTGACCATCCGGAACTTCTGCGCCTTGATGAACTTGTTCAGACGTCGCAGGTCTAGGATGGGGCGCCATCCTCCCGTCTTCTTCTTCACGAGGAAGTATCGCGAGTAGACTCCGGAGCCCCGAAGCCTCTTTGGGACGAGTTCGATGGCGCCCTTTCTGAGCATCGCCTTTACCTCCAGGAGAAGTTGAGGGACGTGAAGTTCTTTCCTGGCCACGGGGGGGACGCGCGGGCACCTTCTTTGAAACTCGAGCGCGTGGCCCCGGGCCAGGGCGTCCAGCACCCAACGGTCGGTGGAGATGGACTCCCACACGCTGACGAAGCCCGCCAGCCGGCCTCCCACCGGGGTGCTTCGGTGGGGGCCCGACCCCACGGCCGGTTCAATCCTGCTTGGACGCGGCCTTGCCGCCTTGACCTCCTTGGCGACGACGGCGGGGTCCGCTAGACTTGCCTCGTCCTCTGTAGGCCTCTTGCGACGACGAGCGGGCCGCTTGACGGTAGGAAGCGAAACCGCCGCCGGAACCTTTGGAGGCGCCCTTGCCTCCGCCGCTCCGAAAGGGCGTTCGTCGTTGCTGCAGGACTCCAAGGGCCCTGGCCGTCTCAGTATCCGCCTTGATGGCCTGAAGGGAATCGTCCACTGTCTTCCCAAACAGGTTGTTCCCGTCGAAGGGCATGTCCAGGACTCTGGTCTGGACGTCCTGCCGAAAGTCTGTAGCTTTGAGCCATCCACGACGTCGAAGGCAAACGCCGTTGCCCAGCTGGCGGAACCCAGTGTCGGCGATGTCTGTCGCCACGGTGATGGCGTGGTCGGACGCCACCTCACCTTCCTGCAGGATCTCAAGGGCCTCCGCCCTCTTGTCGTCCGGCAGAAAATCCAGCAGGGGAGCTATCTTGTACCAGAGCTCCCTGTCGTAGCGGGCCACGATAGCCAAGGCGTTGGCCGCTTTAATCGTCGTCGCTGCCAACGAGATGACTCTACGTCCCATAGCATCCAATTTCTTTCCCTCGCCGTCCGGCGGGGAAGATGATGTGGAGGCCGCACCCCCCCCCCGCTTTCTTCCTGGCTGCCGCGGAGACGACGGAGTCCGGGGTAGGCTGCGCCCGGAGGCATAGGGGGGCCGTGTCCGGGACCCGGTACTTTTTCTCGTACCGGTCTCTTCTAGCTGGCGTCGTGGAAGGGTTCTTGAGGAGGGAAAGGCCCTCATCCCAAATGTCGTCCAACAGAGGCACTGCGAGGACCGTCTTCCTCTTGGCCTCGCGCCGCTGATAAAGGAAGCCTTCCTTTTTCTTCTCCTCAGGGCAGAGTTGGAAAAGCTCGGAAGCCCTGGAGATCATGGAGTGGAAAGATCCGATCTCGTCGGGCGGAGAAGCCCTGGTGGGAGGCGACGACGGAAAATCCTCGTCGTATGCCTCGTCGTCCGTACCCGTCGCTGCCGTGTCAGTCCCCGTATCATCCCCTCGGGTGGACGGGGAGGAGGGCTGGACGGGGCGCGACGGTTGAAAAGGAGGTGGTGGATGGATCCTTCTTTTCTTGGTAGGGGGAACACCAGAAGGTCCCGGTTCTGGATCCCCCGACGGGAGAGGTTCCTCCGTCGGTAACGGTAGCCTCGTCCTTATCTCGGAGCATAAGGACTGTATGGCCAACAAAATGGCCGCCGAGTTGCCTTGCGGCGCTGGCAGAGGGGAATCCGACGGGCGAGCAGGGGCCCCGTCGGTATCCTCGACGATGTCGTCGTCGTCACCTGCGTCGGGGTCCATTCCGACGGGCTGGCCTTCTTCCACGCCTAGGCCGTGGCTTAAGACCTCGATCAGCTCCTCTTCTGAGGTTGAGGCCGAATCTACGACGACGCCCTGCCCCCCCCTTCTTCTTCCCCACGGAGGGTTTCACGGGGGTCCTATCGATGGGCACAAAGGAAGACTCCCTCCGCGGAGGCAGGGAGATTCTGGGCCCTGAGGTCGCCACCACTGGTGTAGCCACCACAGGCTGAGCCAGGGCCGCCGCGACCGTTTCGATAGAGGGCTTGGTCGGATGGATCAAGGCCTTCACCACCTTAGGTGCGCTCACCGCCTTATCCTTGAGGGAGGGGGCACCGCCACGCTCCTCCTCTGCCTTAGAGCTCGACCGGGGCCTCTCCAGGAGCTTCGCCGGGTGCTCGGCCTTCCTCTTACCCGACCCAGAGCGTTGGCTCGTGGTTGATGGTGCTGGGGAGGGTGCGCCCTGCCTGGCGCCCGTAGAGCCCGACCGTTCGGCGCTCCCGGTGCCAGCGGACTCGCGGTGCTTGGCATTATGTTGGGCCCCCGTCGCCGGGGCGCCCTCAAAGGTCTTAGAAGACCGCTCGGATTTCTTCTTCTTCTCGCCAGACGGGCTCTTACCCTCCAGCCAGTTGGCGAGACGTTGATGGCGGTCCTTCATGGTCCGTTCCGACATGTTGCCGCAAAACGCACAGTCCTTCTCCACGTGCGTCTTGTCCTCATGAAGGCAGTAAAGGCAGAAAGAGTGTTCGTCCTCCTTGAAGACGTTCTGCAGCTGGCATCCAGGGCAGACCCTGAACAGCTTTCCGGGCGTCGAGCTTCCCTTCTCCTGGGCCATCTCCGAGACCGGGCCTGAGAAGCTTCTGGAGTCCTCCGAAGCGTAGCTCGACGAAATCTTCACCCTTGAGGGGCACAGATGAATCCGACACGGGTCCCCGTTGATCGGATGTAGGATCGGTGGAGCTTGAGGCTCTTTTGACCGAAAGAATCGAAGTTTTTTTGTGAAAAAGCGCGAAAAAAGCACTAACGCTCGAGAGCAATAGCACGAGGATCCCAACACATGAACGTGCGGTAAAAATCTGAAGATGGCTGCCAGAGGCGGTGCTTAGGTAGAGGGCAGTCATTGGCTGTGGTCAGTATGACGCAGAGACCAGTGATTGGTTATTACTACGAAAGACAGATCAGAAACGAAACTGATACTGGTTTTTTCTTTACCGAGGATTCCCAGCCTGACGACGGGGAATATTCATGAGCATGTGAATCCATGCCAGACCCCATGCTGGAGAAACAGACCGTTTCACAACACACAGCAGCAGATTTTCGAATCCATTCCTCTCTCTGTGTTACTTTGAGTATTCTGTGACTCGTTTCTGTGCTCTGGTCAGCTACCTTCGTTGATTGTAGCCCGTGTGAACAGATACCAGTACCACCGCTATAAATTATTTTACTTTCTTTACCACATAATGGCTACAATAATGCCGTATATGTACGAGCCCGAGTACACCGAGGAAGAACTACTGGAAAGGCAAGCACGCGAAAACGATGGGGATTCGGACGGCAGTTGGGAGGACCAGTCAACGGATGAACAGCCTGGACCATGTCGCATGGACGGCGTCTCCACCTGGTGCACGTGCAATCGGTGCGAGCTAATGCCAACTGAGGAGGAGAACTGCTGCTGCCGAGAAAACTCGGGATGCCTGGCCTACATTTCGGAAGGAGAGCCAAGTCCACAATGCATCACTGAGCTGCCAGAGTTCAGGGAAGCCTGCCTCTCACGGACCGTGTTGAGGATGATGATGGTGCTTATGCACGAACTTCGCGGCACTGTTCGTCCGCGTAATCTGAGTAACGAGTAAGTATACTCTGTTTGTGATGCCAGTGATGCCACTACTATGTCATGGTCGTCTCCCACATATAAAATTACATCTACATATCATTCGAATGCATGTAAATTGGTTCCATATTGTGCATTTTCTAGATAGAATTTTTTTCAAAGCAGAATGACATTTTTTACCTGAATCGACAGTGATAAGAAAGTTTTGTCATTTTAATACAGTTTGCATCTTTCATTTTCACAGGTGGTACAGGCTGGTGGCCTATCGTTGCTTCACTTGGTGGCTTCACGAGAGGCTCGGACACCGCGTTCGGAGAGTAATACCTGCCTGTGCGGTACTTGCCATTAGACAACATTTCCCCAGCGACAGTGGACAATACCGCGGATTTTCCCTGGATGTGCTGCAACCGCAAATTTACAATGTGTAATGTTTATTATTTATGTTCAATTGAAATTAAGATCCAAAATAAAACCCAATATATATTTTAACAATGGTTGTTTTGATTTGTTCAAGCGTTGGCAATAAAAGGAAGGCCGTTGTATTTTATTGATACAAAACATGGTTATAGGTAAATATGGTTGATCATAATAAATCATCCTTTTGGGCACCGGGTACAGAGATGACCACCTCTGGCCCGTGCCGCCTTGCCACCACAGGCCAGCCTGCTGCTGACTAACTGCCTAGGCATCCAGGGTCTCCAGGGTGAACTGCACCCATATATTCTCCTGGGAGGGTGAGGTATTTATAAACTCACCCCCCTGCCTTCCATGTACTAGATCCTGCAGCCAGCCTCTTACATGCAGTTAGATGGCCTCTCCTTGGTGAGGCCCTGCGGCAAACGAGTCTTGTCTGCACGACCACCGCCCCAATCCACCCCCCGCCCTATCAAAGGCAGTTCGCACCGGGGTACTTGTGCTGGCAACTGGAGCAGTCAGGGAGCGATAAAGGCCAATAGGTGCCAAAGACCATGTACACTTCAAAGTGGTCTACAGAGCATGGGTTGTTGTTCCCATGTCTACCTCCAGACCCCGTGTCTCCTGCCAAGCATCCCCCCTCACGCTGGACGGCCCCCTGCAATCCACATAATGCCACGACATATACACGTCATTCATTCACAAACACACCCCTGTTTCGAATTCTTTATAACCCACTTCATATTTCTAATGAGCACTTCTTTGCGCTTTGCTAGTCAACCCGTGAAGGTGCTGGTTATCTGCTCTTCGTCTCTGTGAACTTCCGTGACCACTTCGAGGAAACTCGTCAGTTTGCAACCTGTGAACTGCTCCCTGTTCTACGACAAGAAACTACTCTGATCCCTGCATCTAACTGTTTGTTCGTCAAGGTAAGGCCATGTACCATAATCATTTTGCGTCCAATTTCTTTTCGTTCAAGACAGTACATGCAAGGAACTAGTCACATGTTCTGAGTTTACATTGGTATTCATAGAGAATTGTTGATCTTTACTTTTCAGAACTTTCCACAATGCCTGCCTGTTCCATTGGCGGTTGCCCTTCGAAGACCCATAATAAATCTGAAGGTACTATAATGCATGTTTTCCCTAAGACAATAGATCAGATGAGAGAATGGGTCCGATATTGCGGATATCCACCGTCTGAGCTTGAAAGTAGAGTCCTAGAGGTCTTTGCGGACAAGAGGGGTGATCGATACCGCATCTGCAGCAGGCACTTTACCTCTGACATGTACTCCACATCATTGCTAATAAAGAAGAACACACCGCGAGCAAGGCGAAAATTGCTCTCAACCGCTATTCCCACTCTATTCGTCCACATCCCTACACTGGTGAGTCAAGTTTACGTATTTATCTCTTGGCCTTGCGGTAGTATGTAGCATTAGCTAACAATAATTTCCCATTTATGTATCCACTCAATATGAAGGCGGAAGATTCTCCATCCGTGTCGTTATTGCAGTCATCAGCCACTTCAAGCGCCTATCGGGTAATCTTACTTGGCTATTCTGCCACTGACTTGTTTTAGGCATGTAAATCAATAGTTTTAATTTATCGTGTAATTATGTTACCTAATGGTACACCCTTGTACTCGTCCTCTAGTCTTTGTTTTCAGTTATAATTATTGTTATCCAAAATATTGCAAGTACTGTCTTTCAGGGAGATGCTGAGGTGTCCAACGTATTGACGACTACCGTTGATGTCACTCAGATGCTCGAGGTACGTTTCAGGACAGTTCCGTCGCCCTCCTATGTGTCTTCTTTTTTCAATTTTGTGTTCATTACTAATGAAAGTCCTATGTTTCAGGGAGTCGATGGAGCATTAGTCCAAGAAGAAGGGGGAGCATGCAGTTACGGGTCGGCGCAACAGCTTGCAGAAGTGTGCACCGCAGTTACATCGTCCCTTGATGTTCTTATGCATTTCGAGGTATGGATACTGACAGTTCGATCAAGCGAAATTATATGACGTGATTACATCCGCTATACTTCCTTCTTTATTAACGCAAGTACTATGTTTCAGGGAGATGACGGAGCTTCTTCTACAAGAACATCACCCCTAGTAGTTGATGCAGATCTCTGGGTGGTGACACTTCCAACGATCAAGCAAATCGAATCATATTTACATATCCATTATTTATTTTAGACAACTGATCATTTGTGCAGGTCTATTTAGATGAGCCGTTCACGCCTGCACAAAGTTTCTGTTCTTTTTATCAAAATAGAAAACCATACTAATGCAATTACTGTGTTTCAGGGAGTCACTGAAGCATCATCTTCAATAATATCATCAATGGAAGTCTATGAGGAGCCCGAGGTATGGATCTTGACAGTTCCATCTAACTAGATCAACAATGCGTGAATAATTGTCGTTTGAATGTTCTACACAAAGCGTTCATTCGTGTTTTGCTATTGAGATGTACGTGGGTATTGGTCCCCAAGTACATTTTGTGTTTTCAATATTATTATACATACTAATGAAAGTTCTATGTTTCAGGGAGTCGATGGAGCGTTAGTGCGTGATGGATGTGCTTATCATGAAAATGTAGTCGTTGCAGCGCAAGAGGAAGTGGAGACATGCACACACGAGTCGGAGAAACAGCGTCCTGATGTTGAAGTTCGAGGCAAGAAAGTTTCAAAGAAAAGAAAGAAAAAGAAGGTTAGTGTCCTGGTCACTATATTATGTTGTTTTTCACTGTTAATAGTTCAGTACTGTAAGTTGTGTTTAAACTGAACATCCCTTTTCCAATCTGTCCTCTAGTTGCGAGTGGGTGTACGAACTAGATCTACACAGACAGTGAAGCGAACGAGAGATGTTGCTTGTCAAACCTTTTGGCAGGGACTTGAGACTGGAGATGCATCGTGCCAATGGGAAGAATATGAAGTGATTGACAACGGAGCTATACCACCACCAGCCATTGATAGTGAATGTCCTCCTGGTAGTTCGGATGCAGTTGGAGATAAATTCACAGAATCCACACCCGCAAAAACTAAGACCGCGAGAAAGTTGAAGAAATTGTCCTATTCACCCATTGCCGGAGAAGGAACAGATGTTGCAATGGAAGAGAATGAAGTGGACTACAATGAAACACCTTCAATATCACTGAACATAGCGGAAGACGATATCAGAGATTCTACCTTTCATGTGAGTGACATGTCCTCAACGTTACAGGCCGAACCAGCTGGGATGCAGAGTGACAGTATAAGGAAAGAGGCCAAATTCATTGTATTCGATAGTTGTTTGATTGATATTATTATTCGGTTGAAATGTGGGCATTCGGTAGGTGGGGAAGTATGTGGGGAGCCATTGATTAATGTGACTCGTGCAATTCGAGGCACTAACCTTAAAATACATGCCACCTGTACAAAATATCATCCTTTCTCATGGTCTGCACAACCCACGCTGGGACAACTGCCAGCAGGCAATCTACTTTGTGCAGCGGCTGCACTTTTTAGTGGTTCAAGTTTTAAAAAATTAGAGTCTTTCTTTCAGTTTGTGGGAATCCGTTTCATTGCGAAAACTCAGTTCTACAAATACCAAACCGATTATCTATTTCCAGCCATTAGCGAAGCTTGGAGAATGGAAAAAATGTCTATTGATAGTACATTCGCGGGCAAACGGTTCAGGCTAGCCGGTGATGGACAGTGCGACAGCCCAGGATTTTCAGCCAAGTACTGCACCTACCACTTTCAGGACATGGAAAGTAAGAAAATTGTGAGTTCGGTGGTTGTGCAGGTGTCACAAAGTACATCCTCAGTGGCCATGGAGAAAGTTGGCTTTGTAGCATCATTGCAAGAACTACAATCGCGGGGAATGGTGATCGACCCGATAGCCACGGACAGACACGTTTCAATTGCCAAGACAATGAGAGAAGAGTACAAAAATATAAATCACCAATTTGACGTTTGGCATCTTGCAAAAACAATCAATAAAGAATTGTCGGCTGCAGGTAAAAAAAAAGATATGCAAGGTATTTAACAGTGGTCCAAGTCAATCAGCAACCATCTTTGGTGGAGCTCAAAAACATGTGGAGGGTCGTTGGAAATTCTACTGGAAAAATGGCGGTCAGTAATGCTACACTGTACAAACGTGCACAGCTGGAACACGAACCAACATTTCCACAATTGTGAACATGACCATTTGTCCACAGAGGAGGCACGGAAGAAGAAGTGGTTGATTCCTTCATCACCCACTCACAAAGCCATTGAAAAGATTGTATTTGATAAAACTATAACAAAAGCTTTGAGGGGACTCACGGAATTCTGCCACACAGGAGATTTGGAGGTGTTCCACAATATGTGCCTAAAGTACAGGCCAAAACGATTGCATTTTGGCATGGAGGGCATGATAAATCGGACTCTTTTAGCGGTCTTGGCACATAACCATAATGTCGGCCGTCAACAAAGTAGGACGACCGGAACTTTAGGGACGCTTCGCTACAATAAGGCCTTCACTAAAAGAAGTAAACAATGGGTGATCAAACCAGTGTTTGAGGATATGCAATATGAGTTTGAGAGACTTATTGTTGACGTCCTAGATAGGCACATAAATGGAGTTGTGAACGAACCTGTGCAGGTGACAACTGCATTGCCACCCAACATTGCCTCTGTTCCATGTCCACCTAAAGAAGAGCTCATTGAGAAATACACATCACGGTTTAAATGATTGTAATTTGATTGTCTGTTCTCTCGAGTCTCCTCATGTCGCAGGCCCATTGAATATGTTTATATATCCAACCTTGTTCATTTGCGCATTAAATTAAACCAAACAGTAAATATAAATGATTTTTCCAAAAATATAGAATGTCTCCGTATTTATGGTTCTGTGGGGCAGCAAAGCACGCAGACAAAATGCAAAGATGGAGTGTAAATTTCAAGTCCTGTAAGACGGCCTTACACTGAATGTAGCTAACTAGGAATGTGTGTTCGTTCAAAGTGAAGGTCAGCTGCTTTGATTTTTTCTCGGGTGCCAGAATGGCCCACGACTCAGTATAAGGTTCTATTGTTATTTGACCTTGACAGGCCGGGACCACGTAAGAAACGATAATGAATATAATTTCAGAAACGAAAGCCATTTCATGTTCGTTCATTAGAAGAAATAAAACGTCGGCATAGAAGGAGTGGTATTTCGGGGCTGCCCTACGCACAGACACAATGGAAAATGCAAATATAATGTAAGTAACTCTTTAGATGAGTTTATATCGCAATTTAATTACTATACAGTAGCTTTAAAGACGGGTTAAGTTGTACTTGTTCATTCTATGTGGCATATTGTTTTGTACCGCGCACTATCTTGGGGAGAACCGTCTCCTTTTACGGAAGCACCTCCAAACCTTCCTCTTTGCTTCTGCTTTCTCTCTCCCTCTCCCCTGCTACAACTTGTCCACTGTCTGCGACCTCGGTCCTGGGCCCTTCCACTCTCCACCTGCACTCCCTGTCAACCCCTGCACTGGGGGACTGTCTCAGTATCCTACAGCCCCCCTTGACGTATAAAACCCAGTTGCACTGTCCTAGCTATGAAATAATTTCCAGACCTAATATATAAAATGAATAATTTTAATAAAGATCTGATGGTGAGACTAATTTCCTTTTTTTATGTTTTTCAAATAGATACATCGTCCATTATTGTCTGTGTCACGAGTACCAGACACCGGCGGATGGCTTCTATAATCGCCAGTTGCTTCTCCGCGTGAACAACGTTAGCACCCTGACCATTTTGTGGGACGATCGCCAAGTACAAGTATGCCCTTACGCGGTACTAACGGCTAGATGCAACATACAGACCGTTGTGGTGCCCTAGTGCCTCGTTGTTGGAATAGCCATGCGATTATCAGTGCGACCGAAGAGCTTATTTTATCGTAAACCAACACCCTGTCTACTGCACACGAACATCGCTTGCCTCAAGACGAAATATTTTGGATCGAGAGCAAATAAAAATTCATTTATCTAAGACCCTGTGTTTCAATCTTAGGGCACCTGGCTAGGTCCCGATTTACCCAGGTGGGTATGCGTAGTATAAACAAAATAATCGGGATGGGGAGATCCAAAACAACGACACAGAAGTGCTAAGTGTGTGGGTTTATTATGTCTTCACACAGGACGTGGTAGATAACTTCACAATTTAATGTACATTACTTCCGATAAGCACGAAAGTTTAGTTGAAAAAGACGGACAGGGTTGGTTTATGCAGTAGTGACACAGATGGGTGTAGGCCTCTGAAGTATAGAGGTCGGCACTACACTGGGATACATGTTGCCTCATAAATCGAGGGGGTATAGGAACCCGCAGTTACACAAAACAAAAAGTGCACACAACAATCTTTGAATTTTAACGGGTGCAAGTAATGATACAGTTGTGATGGGAAGTTCGACACAGGGAGTGACACAAGGTGTGTTTCGCGCCTGTTGTAGTTCGTTTTCTGTTGTTGCTGGAGTTCCTCGTAATAAGTTTCTTTTAGGTAGGGATATGTTTTCTCCTCTACGTAGTTGTTAAGATCTTTTCTGAATTTTTGTACCTTACGCTCTACTGTGCCCCTTTTTCTTGACGAAGGCCAGCACAAAGACGGCTACAACCAAGCCACTTTCTTTGGCCGAAACACACCTTGTGTCACTCCCTGTGTCGAACTTCCCATCACAACTGTATCATTACTTGCACCCGTTAAAATTCAAAGATTGTTGTGTGCACTTTTTGTTTTGTGTAACTGCGGGTTCCTATACCCCCTCGATTTATGAGGCAACATGTATCCCAGTGTAGTGCCGACCTCTATACTTCAGAGGCCTACACCCATCTGTGTCACTACTGCATAAACCAACCCTGTCCGTCTTTTTCAACTAAACTTTCGTGCTTATCGGAAGTAATGTACATTAAATTGTGAAGTTATCTACCACGTCCTGTGTGAAGACATAATAAACCCACACACTTAGCACTTCTGTGTCGTTGTTTTGGATCTCCCCATCCCGATTATTTTGTTTATTCTAAGACCCTGTGTACAGCAAAGGAACATCGTGTGCCTCGAAACGAACTTTTCGGAACGTGAACAAATAAAAATGCAAATCGCTGAATATTCTCAAAACATTTGATGTCAAATAAATGTACTTTGCCAAATGTACAATCTTGCCGTTTGCTTTTAAACCACTGTTTCATATTCCGAATTGTGGCGCTGTATTGTGAGATGATCTAAGACCCTGTGTACAGCAAAGGAACATTGTGTGCCTCGAAACGAACTTTTTGGAACGTGTGCAAATAAAAATGCTAATCGCTGAATATTCTCAAAACATTTGATGTCAAATAATTGTACTTTACCAAATTTACAATCTTGCGGTTGCATTTAAAAGTACAGTTTCATATTCCCAATTGTGGCGCGCTGTGTTGTTTGAGCTCATCTGTGTTGATTTCCGGGTTCTGTGTGGAGTCGCGTAGAAGACGCCTGGGCGCGTTTGCCTACGCAGCTCAGTCACGTCACGGATAGAGGCGGGGAATATGAATGTTTTGATCAAGTCTGTTTCAGGGGCGGGGGATTTGATTTAGTGCCGCAAAAGCAGGTGAGCCAGGGCGATGCGGCAAGTGAGAGGATTATCATAAAATGGCGGATGTTTTCGAGTGCGTTAATGGACGAAAAGTCGGGTAAGGTCCATAGGAAAGTTTTCTACGATCTACCGATTTATGCTTAAAAACACATGGCCGAACCATAGGAACAATAAAAAAAAAGTCCCGGAACTATCCTTTAATACCTAGAGGTTTCAAAGTGTGGACCCGGGGATCGAAGCTGTGTTGTTCTGCGTCTTGCCTCCAAGGCGAGCGTGTTGCCTCTGAGCTATCCTCCCAAAATTTCAATGACCATGATTTGCTCCTTTCCCCTGGATTTCTTCTTTTTCTGCTTGACAAGTTAGGAGCTAGTCTCCTCCTTATGTCGTTTCCTTTACTTTGTAAAAATAACACAAAAGAAAGCACAGAATTCGCTCAGCTCTGGGACTTGTCTCTACTTCCCTGGACTTTCCAAGCTTTCCCAAAGATCGATAACAAAAGTTCCCAGCTTTTCTTGTGAACACCTCTTCTTTGTTCACAGAGGGTTTATGTCTGGTTCACTCTGCGGCCAAACACACCTCAGGAAATTATAACAGAGTCTTTTATTCTCTTCCTTTTATCTCCTTGGGTAGCAGACCCTGTACTTTCTTGAATGAGCTTTACCTTATTCTTAGACCTTCACATGTGTGCAAGCCCCAGACTCGCAATATGTATTATACCAGCTTGTTCTACTCTCCTGCCAAACATGTGTTTTCTTCTCCTCTATCTCTTTTGCTCTGAGGGTCCCAGACACTCTTATTCTCTGGCTCTCAGATGGGTGTGGGTCCCACACTCGCAATGCGGTATCACAATAGCTTGGTTTACTCTCCTGCCAAGCATATTGAGCTTATGTCCCTTTAAAGGTAGCATATCATGCAGTAGATAGGATGCAGAGTAAATCTTTACACCAAATAATCAGACCAACTCAGGAAGACAGCAAAGTTTGTTTACTGTTTTAATATCAATTGTCTAAAACAGGGAGTTACAACAGACATCAATGTACGTTGCACAATCTCTCTCGAAGCATTTAATAAAAAGCACTTTTATAGCAAAAACTTGTCATACGTGATTTTATTCTAGATGACAAATAAGCAAAAACCTACGGGGGCTGTGGTTGTCTCAAGGGGGAACATCCAAGTATTCTTTCTATAAGGAATCTGGTTGTGATTGGGTCGCAATAGTCAGATGGACAACTCATGCCCACCCCTAGTGCAAGTCATTTTCAACAGTTTTAGAAACACGTTACACTATTGGTTCTCAAACTATAAGGCCCTTCGTAATATAGCTCTCTACAATTGGTTGGCATGCTCGTGCCATTCTGTAACTTTCGATTCACTAGCAGCACATAGGCTCATACTCCAGATGTCAGGAGGTGGACATGACCGTGTCTCCCCACCCAATTATCCCAACATCTCTCATCACCCATGCCTTCTGCCATGAAGATTGTCTTTGAACTGGTCTTGCAATGTATTCTCGTCTCTGGAAATATAAGGCAGTAGGGGCACACGCTTATCATAGTCCAGGACTGCAAGCCCAACTTCTAGTTCCATCCTTGGCTCATGCGGCAGGAGACCGCAATTAGGCCTCTTTTGCAGTAGTTAATTGTCTTGAATTACTAAACTTGCCACTCATGGTGTTCTTTCCTTGCACCTTAATTCAGTTTCTCATGTTCACTGTTCTTCAAGGATAGATAACCAGTCTTTGGCAGATTCCAGTTTTGACAGCAGGCCAGACAGCCCTTTGCGAGTCATCCATGCTCTCCGCTGCTTTCTGCTGCGACAAAGCCTTCAGCCTTCTTTTTCATGGGCTTGAGCTTACTAAGAATGTGACATTGATGTCCAGATCCTATATATATATATGGCGGCTTTGCATGCAGTCTATTCACTACGTATAGCCAGCTTCTATGATCACTTAGTCTACTTGCGTTGCTGCATCTGCACAGTTATCAAACGGCGGTGGTCTTCACACATGCAATTTTCATTTTGCATATGAACGTTTACTTGATCCTTTACTTCGTCATCGGTTTCAATAAGGTACATACATTCTCTTCTTCAGTCAGTCTTCTGAGCACGTCAGGCTCACTTCTTGTGATGTCACCAACTTCTTTTTCTCTCTTTTTAATATTCCTTCAGGGATCTCCTCTATGAGATTGTCATCTCTTCGGGAATACACCAGATAGGGTTTTCTTAGTGGATACCTTTTCTCGAAGACTTGATGCGGAATAGTCATAACTGCTGGTGTCAAACATGGCACAATTTCAGACTTCCAGCATACAGGTATTAGGGGACAGAACTTCCTGTAGGGGCAGTTGGCTGCTGCTCTGTACTCCCCCCTCTGGTTGATTCATCAACCACACCTTCACAATTCTGCACCTTTTGATTTCTTCTCTTGAAGAAGTCCTTCTTTGGGGTCCAAATTCACTCCTTTTAGGGATCCTGCTGATTTTATATGTTCATCTACACTCCAGGTCATGTAGCTGCACTGCCCATTCAGATTGCAATAGACCCATCTTCCCACATATTTGTGTTTCTTCGGATACAGGAACTTTGTTCCCTCAGGCGCTACGATGCTGGCCTCTATACATTTTCTGGTATCTTCATCTGTCAATTCCTTGGGTCCAAACCCTGATTCCACATCGATCATGATCGTCATTCGTACTGCTTTCTTCGCAGTCTTCTTGCACTATGTAATTATTATTATCTTGATCACACAGAATCCAAACCTCACCAAAACTAATACTTCTCCAAGAAACTTGAAGATGTTTGCTATCCACTGTGAAACCCATGAGAATATGGACACAAACCATCCATCACCTGCTAAGTCTTCTGTCTCGTCTTCCATCTTGTTGTGCAGTTTTGTTATCAACGTTATGGCCTCTGTCAAGGTCCCATTCTCATCATCGTGAGAAGGTATGAACGTGCAACATGATGGCCCGATTTTGGCACAAACTAATCCATCCATCGCTGTGTTCATATCAAGGACATATCTGTTCTACAGGGTCATTAAACTTATGGCCCTCAATTCTTCCCTGATAGCATTGAATCCCTTTATAGTGGTGTTGATCTGCAGAAGTTTGTATCTGGTAATCTGCCACCATTTGGTGTTGGCCATCGTCTGGATCCCAGGCATAAAGATAATCGTGAATATTGAGGCAGTCTTGCTGAACAACCTGTTCTCATATGGAATAGCATCAAAAGCTTCTTGTCATGGGTATCAGGCAGGTAGTTGGGGCAAGCTGGGTGGAGGCTTGGCAGGCCTGGCATAGGCACACAAAGAACCCATAGCAGATCTCTCCTTTAATTCCTTCCTACTCTTTGTAGTAACTTCCAGGTTACCACTTCCGGTTGCCAAACAGGAAGTGCACGACAATTCATGAGTTCTCTAGTGTTTGGGTGTGGCTCTCTATATAAGCCATACCCAAGATTCTTCCAGTGCTTCGTGTTGATTACTGTGAGCTGTATCGGCAACACACTTGGTGTGCTCTGGATCAGCCAGCTCTGCTTACCTGCTCTGGATCATCTACTTCTGCTTACCTGGTCCGGATCATCCTGCTGGATCATCCTGCTTCTGCTTACCTGCTCCGGATCATCCTACTTCTGCTTACCTGCTCCGGATCATCCTGCTTCTGCTTACCTACTCCGGATCATCCTGCTTCTGCTTACCTGCTCTGGATCATTCTGCTTCTGCTTACCTGCTCCGGATCATTCTGCTTCTGCTTACCTGCTCCGGAGGAATCTCCGTTCTTACTCCACGCCGCAGCAATCTCCAGGGGACTTCTACACCGGCACCTGCAAGAACAAAGAAGAACTGGGTTAACACGTGCACATCAGTAACACGGCACATACTCACCGAATCTTCTCGCGACGCTGGAATCCAGGTCAGTTGTACGAGCGCACAAACCCCTGCGAAAGAAAGAAGACGTTCTTCACTACGCTCGCCCCAATAACGCGGACACTTATTTTGCTGCTCTCTCTCTCACAACGCGGTGCATACTTACCAAAGCCTCTGTGCTTACTTACCAAGTCTCCAGGAACGCTAAACCCGGACTCGAGGCGCTACTACCACATAATTTCTTCTGCAAGGGAAAGGGAGAGACATTAGCAGGCATGCTCGAATTGAAGGCGCTGGGCATACCTACCAGCAGCTAGCTTCTACATGCAGCGCTACTCACCCACAAAAACACTGGCAAAAAAGACATTACGGACAATTTTGGACACTCAACATTCTCCGCGCAACGTTCACTTGTGGGAAGGACTTTCTGGCCAGTGAAGAAACTGGCGCCTTGAACTCTCTGCCTCGCTGTGAAGGCATAAAACAGCATGTGGCATCTGAACTCAGCCTATAGACATTGGCATCAATCACATCAGTGAATCGCGCCCCTGCGAATGCAGGATGGAGTGCATCCCCCTTGTGGCCAAGCCATGAACATCTTATCTGCCGTGCCTTTCACCCATTCCGCACTACTGTTTGAGCTTGGGCATGTGCTTTGGCAATGTCTTACATAAATGTATCAGGGGAGTGTCTCCCATTGTGACAAGTCTCTATTGACTGTCAATACTTACAAGATTTTATACAATACTTTCAGCACTTTTTCAATATTCTTCAAACAACAAATATGAGCATGCTCCAACAATCGTTGCTCAAGCCTCCATCTTTTCAATTATCTCTGTCTATCTCTGGATTGGTACCAACCACTTCCCTAGATAGTCTATTTAGCTCCTTAAATTTGTTTCAATTTCTCTTCAACACCTTAACTCAACAAAAATACACAGACAGACTAGTCGACTTTACACATTTACAAAAAAATACTCTGTGATCACTCTTTTTTCTCTGACCCCTATTCAAATATCTTGACACAGGATTTAAATCGTCTCCTTATGTGGACCTGTTCACACGTAGCCAAGGGACTCCGACTGGAGTGTGAGACAACTTCTTCTCGACACCCTTGTGTCAGATTCCTGGACGCTTCTATCTCCATACAATATTTCCTGTTACTTTTAAATCACCACAACCCCGTTCCCCTAATTTGCCATTTCACTCTGTCTACTCATTATTCGGTCATTTGACTCAAGGCCCACTGTATTGTGTTCCTCCAACTGACCACTTTCACCTTCCATCCGCTGAGTGACTGTGGAAACCAAGTAGGGATTTCGTAAAAGAGGGCCCCTGACCACTGTCTCAGTTTTCTTGTAATGAAATCCTGCGATCTTCTGGCTAGATGGTGGAGGATGTCCAATCGTCCGAAAATCTGGAGCCAACAGGTCGATGGATCGAAACCATCCTCTGCTGCCACGTGAGCTTATGGCCGTTTACAGGTAGCATATCATGCAGTAGATGGGATGCAGAGTAACTCTTTACACTAAATAATTAGACCAACTCAGGAAGACGGCAAAGTTTGTTTACTGTTTTATAGCAATTGTCCAAAACAGGGAGTTACAACAGACATCAACGGACGTCGCACAAGCTCTAGGAGCATTTCATAACAAACAACTTTATAGCAAAAACTCGACATACGTGATATCATACTACGTGGCAAATGAGCGAAAACCTACAGGGGCTGTGGTTGGATCAAGGGGGAACATCTAAGTATACTTTCTATAAGGGATTGGGTTGTGATTGGGTCTCTACAGTCAGGTGGACAACTCATGCCCACCCCTAGTGCAAGTCATCTTCAACAGTTATTAGAAACACGGTACACTGTTGGTTCTCAAACTAGAAGACCCTTTGTTATATGGCCCTCTACAGTTGGTTGGCACGCTCGTGCCATTCTGGAACTTTCGATTAGCTAGCAGCACGTAAACTCATACTCCAGATGTCAGGAGGTGGACATGACCGTGTCTCCCGACCCAATTATCCCAACATCTCTCATCACCCATGCCTTCTGCCATGAAGACTGTCTTTGAACTTGGCCTTGCAATGTATTCTCGTCTCTGGGAATATAAGGCAGTATGGGCACACACTTATCATAGTTCCGGACAGTTTGCCCAACTTCCATTTCCATCCTTGGCTCACGTGACACGAGACCGCAATTAGGCTTCTTTTGCAGCATTGAATTGTCTTGAATTACTAAACTTGGCACTCATGGTGTTCTTTCCTTGCACCTTAATTCAGCTTCTCACGTTCAGTGTCCTTCAAGGATAACCAGTCTTTGGCAGCTTTGCGTCTTGACATCAGGACAGACAGCCCTTCTCGACTCTTCCATGCTCTCAGCTGCTTTCTGCTGCGACACAGCCATCAGCCTTCTTCTTCATTGGGTTGAGCTTACTAAGATTGTGAAATTGATGCCCAGATCATATGGGATACATTACTCACCGTAATTGTATTTCTGATGCTTGTATCTGCTTAGATTCACATGCTGTGCATAGGCCCACATCTAGTGGAAGCTGCAGAGTATTACAGTTTTTTTTCTTCAAAACTCAAAAATGGGCGTCGACACTGGGCGTGCCAGTAATACTATCCCTAGTGTGACGTCCACTGTACCCATGATCCCTTACGCGCCTAGGACCCTCAGATTTTGTTTTTTCTGACATGAGGTAGCATGAGGAGTAGCGTTGAGTACAGATAATCCAAGCAGATAGATAGATAAGACTACAAGCATCCATGCGCCTTCTCTCAGAGGGGAGGAACGGTGGGTCGCATGTGAATCTAAGCAGATACAAGAATCAGAAATACGATTACGGTGAGTAATGAATCCCTTCTGAGGCTTGTGGAATCTGCTTAGATCACATGCTGTGCATAGATTAGCGAGCAGTGTTAGAAGAAGGAGGTGGGATGTGAGAAGGGTCATGAGCAAATAAATGTCTTAGAACCGTTTGTCCCTCTTGAGTATCTGTCTTGAAATGGGTGTCAATGCAGTAGTGCTGAGTAAAGGTGTGAATAGAGCTCCGAGTAGCTGCTTTGCAAATGATGTCAAGGGGTACATTTGCAATGAAAGCCAGAGTGTCCCCAATGCCTCTTGTAGAGTGGGTTCTTGGCGCAAAAGGCAAAGTTTTTTCAGAAAGGGAGTAACACAGCTGGATACAGTTAACAATCCACTTAGAGATGGCATCTTTAGAGACGCGATCTCCCTCTTTGCCGGTAGCTACGGAGACAAACAGTTGGTCTGTTTTCCTTACCGGTCTGGTCTTGTTTACATAGTATAGGACCGCCCTACGCACATCTAGGGTGTGTAGTTTCACCTCAGCCGAGCTTTGTGGGTCTTGGAAAAAAGCCGGAAGCTCGATGGACTGGTTCACGTGGAATTTAGAAAAAAACTTAGGTGAGAACCTAGGGTGTGTACGTAAAACCAGTTTATCTTTATGAACTGTAAAGAAAGGATCCTGCACTGACAGACTGAATTTCACTGATCCTTCTTATAGATGTAATTGCTACTAAGAAGGCCGTCTTATAAGTCAGGTGTTTGAGACTGCTTTTATGCAAGGGCTCGAATGGGGGGCACATGAGTTTAGATAGCACCACATTAAGGTCCCATCCTGGTGGTGGGTTTGAAATTGGAGGGTGAAGTCTCTTTACTCCTTCCATGAAGGCTTTAACCACTGATGCTTTCCACCACAACACCTTGTTATGGGAGGTGGTGTATGCTGACAGAGGTGCCAGGTGTACCTTCAGTGAATTAAAAACCAACCCTGCGTCCAGCAGGTGGCGCATGTATGTGACAATTGTGGAAGGAGTGCAATCAACTGGGTTGATTTGCTTATTCTGGCACCAGATAACAAATCTTTTCCATTTGTCAAAGTAGCAGTGCCTCATGTTTGGCTTCCTAGATTCCCTTAGGATGTCCATACATCTCTGCGGTTAACTGAGATGTCCAAGCTCTATGACCTCAGGAGCCATGCTGCCAGGTCCATCGAGTTGGGTTGAGGATGCACCTTCTGACCTTGGTGCTGGGACAGTAAGTTGTGCCAGCCCGGGAGTTTGATGGGTTCGCATATGGCTAGTCTGCGTAAGTGCGGGAACCACGGTTGTGGCGAATAGGTCTATAGTGGGGAAACCCCACTGAGAGAAGAGATCTTCTACGATTTCTCTGTGTAGACACCATTCGTGTTCCTCTGGGAGGGGGTCTCTTCTCAAAGCGTCCGCCAGAGAATTGAGATCCCCTGGAACATGTTGAGATGACAGGAATATGTCGCGTCTCAGTGCACATATCCAAATTTTCTGGGCAAGCTTGGACAGATTTGGCGAACGAGTCCCTCCTTGTTTGTTCAGGTAAAACATGGCTGTTGTGCTGTCTGTCCGGATCTGCACTGACAGATTCAACAGGTAGGGCTCGAACGCTTGAAGCGCTCTGAATACTGCCAGAAGCTCTAACAGATTGACATGATTCTTGGCTACTGAGTGAGACCAGAGCCCCTGAGCTGTGTGGTGGAGATGGTGTGCTCCCCACCCTGACAGGCATGCGTCCGTCGTGACTACAGCCTGTATCTCGGGATCGTAAAAGGGTTTCCCCTTGGACAGATTTTCTCTTGTCCACCAGTGAAGGCTTTGTACAAGTGTTGGCGAAACGACCACTAGATCGTCCCATTGACCACTTACCTGAGACCACTGTTTCGCCAACCATTCCTGCATGGGACGCATGAGCAGGCGAGCGTGGGGGACCAGGTAAATACATGACGCCATCATGCCCAGCAAACGCATAGCTTTGTGTACCATTATCTGGCGACCGGCCTGATATTGCGGAATTTGCAGCAGTATATTCTGAATTCTTTCCTCTGATGGAAAGGCCAACCCCTCTTGTGTGTTTCGGACAGCTCCTAGGAACTGTTTGGAGGTGCTTGGCACCAGACTTGACTTTTTCTCATTTATGGAGAAACCTAATTCGAAGAGGAGGTTGATCGTTCTTTGAATGTTTGTTCTGCAAATTACTGGGGTCTCCCCCGTGATGAGCCAGTCGTCCAGGTAAGAGTACACTGGGATTGCCTCCCTGCATAGGTGTGCCGCCGCCACCGCCAGTACCTTGGTGAATACCCTTGGAGACGAGGCTATCCCGAAGGGCAGTACCTTGAACTGGTAGTGCTGACTGTCCACCTTGAAGCGCAAGTATCTTCTGTGCGCTGGGAACATGGAAATATGAAAATAGGCATCTTTCATGTCCAATGCTGGCATGTAATCCCCCTTTTTTAGGAGGGGGATTACCTCTTGGAGAGTAGTCACGCAAAATTTTTGGGGCTTGACATACTTGTTTGCAGGCCGTAAGTCTAATACTGGACGCATTGTCAAATCTTTTTTTGGCACAAGGAAGTAAGTTGAATAAATACCCTTGTTTACCTAGTGTCCCGGGACGAGTTCTATTGCGTCCTTTGCTAGAAGATTGGCGATTTCTTCGAGGAGGATCTTCTGGTGGTCTAATGAGTGTACTTTTTGTCGTGGAGGGTGGTTTCGGAGACGCTCTAACAGTTCTATGCAGTATCCTGTAGACACTGTGGACAGCACCCATCTGTCTGATGTGATCCCTTCCCAAGCTTGGGTTAAGTTGGAAATGCGTCCCCCTACTGGGGATGCGTGAGAAGGTACCCTGAACGGAACGTCACTGTTTTGGGGGAGGTGTGCCGCCGCCTCTACCAGGGCTGCCTCTACCCCTACCACGACCTCTCTTGTTACCCCTGCCATAACCCTGGGTAGACTGCTGGATGTTGTTGTTCCATGGTGTACCCTGCCCCTGGGAATAATATGAGCCTCTCTGGGAATTTTGGCCACTTGGGTGACGATAATCGCCATTCCCCCTTTGATTCGGGGGTTTGCTGGTTAATTGGCCTAGGGATTTAAGAGTCTCGTACTCATCCTTGGCATTTTTTAGCGCGTCCTCTACCGCCTTGCTAAACAGTAGATCGGGCTCCACCGGTTTGTCTATTAAAGATGCTTGGGTCTCGGGTTTGAACCCCGATTGCCTTAACCAAGCATGTCTTATGATAACAGTGCTCTCTGCTATCAATCTACCGGCGTTGTCCGTGGCATCAAAGGTTGCTTTTAAGATGCAACCGGACACACCTCTTCTCTCCGACGCAACCCTTGCCAACTGGCTTTTTAAGGGGTCTGGGGCGGAGTCGATGAGTGCCGAGACTTCTTCCCACTGGTGGCAGTTGTAACTCGCCAGTAGGGTGGTGGAGTTGGCAATCCTTGCCTGGTAGGCGGAAGTGGAGGCTACTTTCCTACTCAAACCATAAATCCTTTTGCTCTCCTTGTCGGGAGGAGCTTCAGAAGATGATGGGGGCGTTCCCGCCCTCTTTCGGGTGTTTGTCACTACCAGGGAGTCCTGTTTCAGATGCCCCCTTATGTACAGTGGGTCTGATTGGGCTGCCCTGAATAGTTTCTCGATCCTGGGGTTTACCGCCCTGGTGAGGTTAGGATTTACAAGGGAAGGGTCTATTCTCCTTTGTATAGATTTGAGAATAGGGATGGCCTGGGCAACAGGTCTCCTTTCTCCCACTAATTCCTCGGCAAAGTCCCTCTCTTCCTGTTCTCCCTGGGTGTCGATGTGGAAGTGTTCTGCCGCCCTGGGCAGAACTTCATTCAGGAGAGGTTGGTTGTCGACAGGGGAGTCGGTAACCGGGGGTTCTTTGTCTACTGGGGAGTCTACCCTGTAAGTTTCTGGGTCGTCCTCGTCCTCCTCTTGGTCCTAGTCATCCCCATTGTAGCCCGTCCCAGTTTAGCCTCCCAACATGCCCAAATCTGGATCCTCAATAAAAGGTGGATCCTCATTATATTGAGAGTAGGGCTGTATACAGAAAGGCTCCGAAGACCGTGTTGGTGTTTCAACCCGGGACTTCTTACTTGGGGGTATCGGGTCCCTAGAGCCTGAGGGTGATGCCCCGTCAGGGGTATATGAGAGGAAGTGCTCAGGATTCTTGGCATAGAAGTCTGCCAATGAGGATATCCTAGACATAACTCTGTCTATGTCGTCACTAGAACATTCCTTCGAGCTGGGAATGACTCTTTCCTGGGAGAGTTTCCCTGTTCTATCCTGACTGGACCTATGAGTTTGTGCAGGGGTCTTTAAAATGACAGAAGACTGAGACTTGTCTGTCTGTTTCTGTGGAGTAGAAGACTGTGACCTGTCTGACTGCTTCTGGGGTGTGGAAGAATGTAGAGAATGCTTCTTTTGTTGTTTTCCCCCATCCCCGTGGGTGGAAGTGTGTTTTCCCTGTTTTTTCGCCCCTTCAGAGCTTTTCGACGTCTGGCGTCGGGGGTAGTGTCCCTATCTCTCGAGTGTGAAGGTTGGGACTCGGGAACCGCCGTTACGCGGTCTGCTGACGCCGACTCCTGGAGTGCGGCCTGGGTATAGAGGTCGGCTTCGTCTTCCGACGATCGAACCTCCGTTACCTTAGGGAGTGAGGCACTTTTGGCAACAGTGGATGGCTGCCTGGAGTCATGTGGCGATCTAGATCGAGAACGCCCAAAGGACACCGATTCGGTGGGCCGTTCTCTGTGCACCTCTTTCCGAGAACTCGACGTGCGCGTCGAGTCTCGGTGAGACTTTGCGTGTTTGGTGGAAGTGCTGTGGGTAGCGCTTGTGTCGCCGGGTGTTTTCACCATTGCCGCCTTGCCGGACGACTTTCCGAGGTCGGGGACTTACGCTTGGCTGTCTCTCGACGCCACGTTGCCCTCGCCGTCCGAAAGCACGGCGTTGCTGCCATCGCTGAAGGTGCCCTCCACTGCCATGGCCTCTTGACGCCTGGCGTGGTGGGCCCAACGCTTGATCGAACGGTCCTTTAGTGTTTTCGGTTTAAACCTACTACACGCTCTGCAGTTCGCCTCAGGGTGGTCCCTCGGCAAGCAGAGGTTGCACACGGCATGTCTGTCAACCCAAGGGTACTTGCAGTTGCACTTGGGGCAAAATTGGAAAGGGGTAGCCTCCATACGCACCTTGTGGCAGCGGGCTAGTGTGTGTAGGAATATATATATAAGGAAAAGTGCCTATATATAGAATGTAGAAATGTGTGTAACCCCCCTCTCTCCCTACTTGTAGGGCCGAGGCCAGAGGCCTTCCAAGGCCCGGGCCGAGGCCAGAGGCCTTCCGAGGCCCAAGTCCGTCGTGCAGCTGTCGACGGGTGATTTTTCTCTCCAGCTCCGGCGTCGAGTGTCAAAGTCGGTGTCCTGACGCTGGGGTGGAGAAATGGTGAAATATTAAGATTTTTCTTAAGAATTATGGCTAAGGTCAGGGAACTCCGCGGGATGCTTCTGACCAGTATGGTGGAAAAAAACAATCTGAGGGTCCTAGACGCGTGAGGGATCATGGGTACAGTGCACGTCACACTAGGGATAGTATTACTGGCACGCCCTGTGTCGACGCCCATTTTCGAGTTTCGAAAAACAAACTAGAATACTCTGCAGCTTCCACTAGATGTTTGCGTTGCTGCAACTGTACAGTTATCAAACGCTTGCATTTTCTGCGGTGCTCTTCACACATGCAATTTTCATGTCGCATATGAAAGTTTACTCGATATTTTACTTCGTCATCAGTTTCTATAAGGTCATACATTCTCTTCTTCAGCCAATCTTCTCAGACCGTCACTCTCACTTCTTGTGATGTCACCAACTTCTCTTTCTCATATTCCTTTTGGGATCTCCATCAGATTGTAATTTCTTCGGGAATACATCAGATAGGGTTTTCTTAGTAGAAACCTTTTCTTGACGACTCGACGCGGAATAGTCACAACTGCTGGTGTCAAACACGGCACCATTTCAGGCTTCCACCCTACAGGTAGTAGTGGGGAGGGAGTTCCTGTAGGGGCAGTAGACTGCTCCTCTACAATATATGTGTTCCTTTCTCGACAGATACTCGCAGGGTCAATACCCTCTTGATCTTGAGTGATCTTTGTACTGCTAGTCATCTTCTTCACAGTACTTGCACTGGAACTATATGAAAAGCAAATTGCGATTTCTCGTGCCTTAGTCAGGTCTAACATACTAGATTGGCTGACTTTACAATAAAAGACATTGGCAGTGGTTCGAAAGATGGAAGGAGAGTCTGGCTTTGGGAAAGAGGGAGTGTGTAACAAAGCGTAGGTATACCGCGTTCTCAGAGGATGGTCGCCCCTAATCCCATAAGGGGCTTCCTCTCCCATGTGATCCTCTCCCTGTGCACTACCCCCTGGGGGACTATTGTACTGTGGCCGCACTGCCCTGGCCCCATGGGAACGGTTGCATAGGGAAGAAGGGACAGCATCCACAGATTTGTCACGTGTTATTCAGTGCGTTTGGCACATGAGTAAATTGCGTATTTGGGGTTAGGTCTTTCTCAATGTTATCCAATGAGTTGTAGAACAAATTTGTAATTTTATTTTTTTTGCATTTTCATTTATTAAAACTTTTAGCTATGAGAAAATGATTTACAGTATCGTTCTACTCTGAACCTTCCATCCGACTTAACTCCAAGTTCTATTATTGTCTGGTTGTTTTGCCATTGGTTCCAAAACATTCCTTTAAAAATGTTGCCCATTTGATGATACAATCTGTATGTTAGTGGTGGAACTAGTGTATGTTGGTTTGCAGGAGTATTAGTTAGATTGTGGGGAGTACTTTCGTTTGAATTTGCAACACAGCTTTTGCCCACTGTAGCAAAACATAAAATTAACCGATATTGTAACCCATCTGACTAGTGGTTCATTTTGCAAGCCCTGTTTGAGCTGGCTGCCGCAATGGGAAAAACATTGTTTTTGGCAAATCATTCCCCTTAGCCAGGGCTGTAAGTGATTAACTACGTCCCATTCATGGAGTTGTGGAACTTGCCTCTTTTCTGTTGACGTCTTCCGGGATATTTCCCATATACAGTGTGGTCTTAGTGCTTATGATGTCATGATAATAAAAACACTTACCCCACACTCCATGCTCCTGCACCAACTGCCACAACTGCACTTGACTGTGCACTTCATGCACGCTTCGTGCTGCGCAACGTACTTGTAGGCGATTCCGCTTTCTCTTCCTCGTAGAGTCAACGCTGATGATACAAAAGAAGGACTCCAAGTAGTCCATTCAGGCGAGGCTTCAGGTACAGGATATCATGCTGGGACGCAGAGAAAGGGAGTCCTAGGCTTCTTCACAGTTCAGTCCTCTGTCTACACACTGCCACAACTGTACTTAGCTGTGCACTTCGCACGCCCGTTGTACTACGCAACAGTATTTGTAGGTGCCGCCTCTTCCTCTTCAAGCCAACACTGATGACATAAAATGGACTACAAGTAGCCCGTTCAGCTGTGGCTTCAGGCGCGGATATCGTGCAGGAATGCAGAGAAAGGGAGTCCTGTGCTTTTTCAAATGAGTTCAGTCCTCTGTCTACACACTGCCACAACCACATTTGGCTATGCACTTCGATTCATGAGCAGTATCTCTGAAAAGACAGATAATTCTTAACTCAAGGCACCTGATATTTCAAGCCATCAAAACAGAAGTGGACAGAATCATGCCGTTGGTTCACCTCTTCTCAGCGCACGTGTGGCTAGGGACAGCACATGAACATCCGGTGCTTCCACACTAGCTGAATGGCGAACCTCAATGGTATATGGGGCCAAACCAGCATTTAGATCTTCCCAACAGCAGCGCAGCAAATTATCCTCCAGACAAACAGCTTGTTCTGCTTTCCATGAACATTTTCTCCCTTTATTGTTTGAGTTTTCTATTTATATTGGTGGTAAGTTCTACTGAAGTCTGTTTCTTATTTACTCCATAAGAGTGTATGGACCTGGATCGGTCACCAGGCGACCAGGTCCAGATGTGCTTCTTAGGCACACCCTTTGTGCCCTAAGGTGATTATTTTACCCTGCATTGGGTTTAGGATGTAGGCTGGAGACAGCTAACATTTAGTTTTGGCTTCATCAATGGTTCAAGCCTGAGTAGCTTACTGTACTTTTCTGCTAGCCATTATAAGTCCTACTCTCAGACATTTTGTTTTAGAGTTTTCCTTTGTTCAGTGAAACCATGAGTCAGGCATAAAATATGCTCTTTGTGAGCCTACAATGGTAGTCGCCATAGTGGCTTCAACTGGTTACAGTATATACTGAAATATGGTCCAGAGAACTCTAACAAAGTATTATTTATTGAACTTGATACAAAAGTTACAAAAATAAATCAATCATGTATTACTCAACACTCAGAATTACATACGGTTGCAGGAAGAACAACATTTAAAACACTGTAGATAATCAAACACATAGCTGAAATGAACAATTCAATCATTCATCAACATACATTCTCATACATACAGAAAATACATCCACAAAAAATGTGTTTTAAATGTAAAAAGACTTTCAGATGATGACATGAAGAAGATTTAAAGAGAATTTCATAATATTTCAGAAATATCGGGACATCTCATCAAATATTGGAATGGATCAAAAATATTGAGAGAGGCTAAGGTGCCGAAGCGTTACCTGCTCAGGTACCACGCTGTGAGGGCTAGTTTCCCTGGCATGGGGTGGATGATTCTGCCCCACTGCTGCGCCAGAAGATGAGGTGGGCCTGTCGAAAGGTGTATCAGGGGCACCTCCGAGAGGCTGACTAGTTCCGAAAACCACGGCTTGGCCGGCCACCTTGGAGCTATCAGAATGACGAGGAGTCGGTGAGACTCCTTGATCTTGCAAAGTACCCTGTAGATGAGGGGAGTAGGCGGAAAGGCATAGGCTTTCATGCCGGTCCACTGGAAGTGAAATGCGTCGGCCAGAGAACAGGGGCCCTGACCATGCCAGGATGTGAACTGGAGACACTTCTTGTTGTTCCAGGTGGCAACGAGATCCACTTTGGGATGACTGCACCCGTCGAAGATCGCCAGAATAATGAGGTTGTTTAGCTGCCACTCGTAATTGTCCGCTCCCAGCCTGCTGAGCATGTCCGCCTCCAGGTTGCATTGGCTGCAGCTGTGACTTCTTGAGGTTGAGCGAGAAGCCCAGGTCGTGCAGTGTGTTCATAAGGGCATGGGAAGAGTGGGGAACCACCTTCCGGAGATGTAGCCCATACGAGCCAGTCGTCGAGATATGGGTAGACGTGAAGTCCCTGCGCTCTAAGGAGGGCCGCCACAGCGTTCATGTGTCTGGTAAAGACCCTGAGGGCCGAGTTGGGGCCAAATGGGGGGTCTTTGTATTGGAAATGGTAGCCCATGATCCTGAACAGTAGGAAAGAACGATGGGGCTGCCAAATCGGGACGTGTAGGTACGCGTCCTTCAGGTCCAGGGAGCAAATCCAGTCTCCCCTGTCCAATGTCTCTGCTATAAAAGCTGGTGTAACCATCTTGAATTTCTGCAGGGGAGAGGTTGCGGGTGGAAAGGTCCAGCACAACTCTCAGGCCTGCCTGGTGGTTCTTCTGAATGGAGAAAATCCTGGAGTAGAAGCCAAAGCCTCGCTGGGAGGGTGGGACTTCCTCCACTGCCTGGCGCTCTACGAGCGACCGGATCTCTGCCAAAAGAGTTGCTGTCCCAACCTGTGGGAGTGGAGGGGAAGCGGGAGGAGAGGCTGGGATAGGAAAGCAGTACCCCGTGTATACTACAGAGAGGATTCATGTGTCTTGCGAAATTCTGCCGCCAGAAAGCAACCCTGCCCCCCCACTGGAGACAAGTGGACCCGAAGGGGCGTGTGTTGCCTTCTTTCCCTCGGAGGCTGACACCGAGGAGGGGGAATGGAAAAAGCCCTTAGTCCCCTCTCCTTTTTTGTTGTTTGCGCCGGTTCTGAGACGGCGAGCGGTCCAACTGCCTGGATCTGCGTTCCTGGAAGCCCAGGAACCCTCCATATGTACGAACCTTTTTCCGAGCGCTGCTGAGATTGGGTGTACGATTTGGGCGTGGTCTTTGTAAGAATGGATAAAGACTTCACAGTTTGTGAGCTCTTCTTCTTGTCCAGCTCTTTGTCCGTAAAGGAGTGGAAGAGGTCCCTCCGCCTTCCCCACCTTGGAACGGTAGATCTAGAATGCGCTCCTGGACATCCGGGTTGAATTTCGTTGCCCGGAGCCAGACTGTTCTCCTCATGTCCGTGGCAATGCAGATGTCACGGCCTGAGATATCGATATGAGCCACTGTGGATTCCATGAGGGCATGCACCACGAGCTTGGCTTCCGCTAGCCCCACCTTAAAGCGTGATTGGCACTGGGTGGGAAGTTCCGGGAGGAAGTCCGCAATTTCCCGGCATAACCGTTGGTTGGCGGCAGCCAGCATGGCATCTGCGTTGGCTTGACGCAGGTGCAAGGAGGCGTTTGAGTAGATCTTCTTGCCGTATGCCTCCAAGATCTTCTCCTTGCCTAGCAGCGCCGCAGAGGAGGAGGAGGCTGAGGCTTGGAGTATAGTGATGCTGCAGCGATCACTGAGGAGTGTGGCTGAGGATGGGTCGAGAGCAAGAGTGTATTCCCCTCCATCTGCCTGTACTTGGCATCCAGGCGTCGAATGACCGGCTGGACAGAGTGGGGCTTGAGCCAACCCTTCTTGGCCAGGGAGACTACATCAGTTTGCAGTGGAATCCCTGTGTTGGCAGAGGGGTGTTTTGTGAGGACTTCAGCCAGGACCCCCCCCCCCTCTGCCGGCTGTTCGACCTCAGGTTGGGGGAGGCCCAGGTACTGCGCAAGGCCAGCAAGACGTTCATGGAAGGCCCTGGCTGAAGATGGCGGGTCCGGATCCTCCTCCTCATCCGTATCCTCTGGATCTGGAGGATCTTGTGGAGGAGGAGTAGATAGTGCCGGAAGCTGGGGTACAGGGAGCGCAGCCGGAGGCTGAGGAGGCGGCAGAGGTTGCAGTGTTGGCTGTGGAGCCGGAGGAGACGGCTGTACCAGGGCCTGGGGGCCCAATGCAGGAGTCCGTGGTGCCGCTAGCATGGCGGGGAGGACTTCCCTGACTGCTTCTTTGATGACAACCCCCATCTGAAGAGACCTCATGAGGCCGAGGAATTTCTCGAAGAGCACCTCCTCACTGGCCAAAGAGGTGGCACGGTGTACCGACAGGGTAGCGGGGGACTGCTGGAGCCGCTGCGTACCCTATTCATATGGACGCAAAGGAAAGTTGCCCTGCGCAAATGAAGGGTAGACTGTAGGCCACCTACCTGGTTGAGGCCAGTCCCACCTTGACACTTGTTCGTCGCCAAATTCGTGGAATGGCGCTGGATGGTGTCCCTTTCTGGCCCGGTGGCGATTTTGTCGAGCTGCCTGCCACGTGCCCGCGACGTGTTGCTCAGCTCGCTGGGCGCGACCTCGTCCAAGACTCTTGCGTGGATCACGAGGCCTACCCTGCTCCTCGGGCCTCGGGCCAGTAGGTGAGACACCCTCAACCCGGGGGTTGGTAGAGCTGCGGTTAGGCGCCCCCTCTGACGTATTGCCGGTATGAGGGCGTCGCCCCTCTGCCATTGTGCCGGTAAAAGGGCATAGCCCCTTGGGTGTGGACCCGGTACAAGAACCTTCCGGTCCCTCAACACTGAGCTCGGGCGGATCCCAGGATCCCTCGACCTGAAGGCCGGTAGCTGTAGCAGCCTCGCTGCACGTGCCAGTAGAAGGACCTGGCCGGCCCCTCCCGCGCTGGAGAGTCCCTGAAAAGGAGTCTCCCTTGCGGGGTGCGTTGGAAAATATCGGCCCTACCTTGGGCCTGGTTCGATGTTTCAAGAAGTTTTTGGGATCCTCTGGAGCCGTCCTCTGGAAGAGCTCCCTCCACCTGGCTAGTCTGTTCTTCAGCACCTTCGAGGACAGCGAGTCACACGCCGAACATCATTGCCAACCGTGGTCTGGACCAAGGCAACGTAGGCAGAGGGCGTGGGGTTCTGAAGTTGGAAAGAGCCCATTGCAGGATGGACACCTGCTGAACCCTGTAGAAGTCGACATGCGCCGGGGAGGAGCGTGACGCCTGAGGACCGAGTACCTGAATGATAGATAAGACAAAAAAGACAAAGGGCCTCATTACACGGATGGCGGTAAGGGTTTACCAGTACCTTTATTTTACCGGTACCGGTAAATCCTTACCGCCTTACTACGAGGTCCCTTTGCGGGTTGGGGAATTTAACGCCTGCTTTTTGCAGGCGTTAAAAACCAACCCGCAAAGGGACCAGGGAGCTAATTACGGTACCGCAATTTGCGGTACCGTAATTAGCGCCTTCCACATTCCTATAGAGCCCTATGCGGCAAAAATGGGAATGGGAAGGGCAATGGTGGAAGGGGGAATTACCGCCCCGCTAACCTTGGAATAGGGCGGTAATTCCCCTTTCCACCAAGGCGGTGCCGGTATTTTACCGGCATGAACCATGGCACTAATAGCGCCATGGTTCACCGCCATCCGTGTAATGAGGCCCAAAGAGAAGTATCCGCACGTGGAATTACATGGCCGAAGCCAAACCCGGGAGCGCTGGTGAATTCGGCCCGTTCTCGTTGGCGCAGGAAAGGGCGACTTAGGTGTGGCGCCGGAGGTCAGAGTTAGGGCAGCGCATGCTCCTTGGGCCCCCCCCCCCCCTGCGCCTCTAAATTTAAAAAGGAAGAAGGTTATTTTCTAGTGAAAAGGGTTCGGTTTCCCGTGGAAGGGACGCCCATACAGTATGGAGGCCCATACAGTATGGAGGGAAGGGGACGGGACGCAAGAGTAAGATAGGCATTGGGCCACTAAATATTTTGTACCATTCTGTTGCAATCCCATGCCTTTCCAGATGGCTTATTTCTTTTACTCCTAAGCAGGATGACCAAAGCTTCGAAGGGAGACTTTTTTTTTTAGCAAGAAGGATATCTAGTCATATCCTATGAGACTCACAATCTGTAACTCTCGCAAATCAAAATGAACCTGATGGCTGAGTAGTTTGCAGTTGCTTACCCCAGACAAAGAGTTAGTTACTGAGGAGTATTTTGCATTGACTATTAGCTGTCATGGCGAGGGATCCGCAGAAGACTCAAAGTCATGTACATGTAAAAAAAAAAAAAGTTTATTGGTTTCACAGTCAGCGTTCAAGTACTTCAGGTTTTAAGTTGCCAGAACCCTCCTTGTGCCGGTATCTTACAATGTATCCCTTCTCCCTTCCACCTAATCCAAAGCCATCTACTACGCAGAAAACAGTCACTCACAGTGCAATTTATAGTATGTCATGCTTCAGTTTTGGCTGAGATTGGGTCTCCTTGGCTGTTTCAAAGTGCGATCAGGGTCTCCAGTCATGGTTTCATTGGTTTGCCTTGATGGACCTCCATTGACTCTAGATTCAATGCATTTTAGACCTAATGCACTTTAATGACTCAATGCACTTCATTTGATTCTAGACTCAATGCACTTCAAATGATTTATTTGATGTACTTCAAATTTAATGTGTTTCAATCTATTTAATGGATTTTAGAATTGATTGAATTCCTGCGTGTTGTTCTATTATATACCTCAGAGAGTTACAGCCTCCTTCCCTGCGAACCCTGGATTACAGTGAGCGAGTTCTGTCCCTCCGCCATTTGTGTATTTGCATAGACTGCGCCATAGGTCTATACTGTTAAGATTCCAGGAACCCGTTTTTACAATATTCTGTGCTTTTCAGCATTTCGATTTGAGGCCTTACATGAATTATAGGCAGATTATGCAGATCTATAGTTTTTTACTTTTATTATGAGAATAAAAATAAAAAATTGAATATATGTTTGTCTTTTTGTCGTTTTGACTTGCCCCCCCCCTCTCAGCCATCCATTTGAAGTCTGTTATTTACTATTAAATAAATTGTGTATAGTTCTGCGTGACATACCCCCCCTTTGCCCTTTTTCATTGGTTTGCCCTACCACGTGACCCACCTGGTACTCCAGGGTCTCCCAGCGAGGTAAGCAGCAAGTTTCTGCTGCTGCACCTTGGACCCCGAAAGGGAGGCATAACACAGAGATTCCCAGAGCCAGTTCTGCCCCAGGGTTGGGATGTGGGAGTTGAAAGGGAACCAGTCCCTGCCCCTTCGGTCCCTGATTGCACGCATGAAATTAACACCATCTTGTCTTACCCCATAACTATACTGCAGGATGCTGGACAGTCTATTTCTATAAAGAAAACTACAACCTCCTTAAATCCCGTCGGTGGATGCGCAAACAAGCAGTCTGAATGAGAGAGAAACAGCAGGGGTGCTTCAGTGTGCACAACAGCCCATACACAAATCGAGCTAACAATCCTAGCGGTCCACGAGACCTGGATTCAAACAATGGTTCTACCAAACACCAGTCCGTGGAGCGCTCTGTTCAGCTGTTCAACACAGTCTATCACAAGGACAATTCAGTTATCTGTTAAAGGGCCACAGAGTGGACCTATTGTCATTCCAGCATCCCATACACTTTTGCTGTGGTGGGCCGCCATTACCAAAAGGCAGGGGACCCATGGATCAAAAAGGGGTGGGGATTAGTTCTCCTGTGGGTCTTAGTTCTTCTAATGTGGGGCTTGGGTAAAACCAGTACCCATCCTTAAACGGTTCTCTATCGGTTTGCTACACTCTGGCTCTGCCCTTAGGGTGGCATGCATTAGCTCAACCAGTTTAGGTGTGTAAGTTGCAGCCCTTGTAAGGTGACTGGTGGATTGCACAAGTTCTATCTCTTGGTTCAGGTCCCACTGTTCTCTGTGAGGAGTCAGAAATGAAAGACGGACACAAAGTTGCCATGCATTTGGTTCAAGACTTTGATTAACACAAAAAAGGTTGGAAAAGGCTTCTCTGACCCTGCTCTAAGAGGAATTACCCTACCTAAAACCAAAAACTAACGCTCTGTCTGTGTCAGGATGTCAAAATCAAAAACTGTCCTTGTGTCCAAATGTTTTGTCCTGAAACTCGCACTACAAATCAAACTATAAGGTGAAAAGGGAAATGGATTTATCCTGGTGATGGCAAAAACAGTTCATGAAGGAAAAATAAAACAGCTCCAACGTAAAAGTTCTCCAAGGTAAAATAACCTTTGTTCCAGAGGGCGATTCCCTTCCCCTGAATTCTTCAACACTATGCCAACGATTCTTGGTCTAACAGTTCTTTGTGTCTTTCTTGACCCACAACTATACTGTTAGTTACACAGCTAGCTAGCCTTGTAGTTCCTGGTTTCGAAAGTTCCTTCTTTTGTTCCACAAACACAGCCCTTTCTTGGGACTTTCTGTAGATTTGCAACTGCCAGGACTTCTTGTGCACTTGTAGCTGTCTGGTTTACTTGCCTAGCAGGACATCCTGTATTCATTGTTAACATATCCTCTTTTACTTCCACAATTTTATAGATATTCTTTGGTTTTGTATATCTGGTTGTTTCAACATTTACTCTGTGGTTACCCCATATCTGCATTCTATACACTCATATATGGCTGGGGTTCGTATTTGCAATATGCCTTCTTGATTTGCAAACAATCTCCTTAACGTTTCTGTGGCTTTAAAGTTTACAAGTTGTATATGGGGCGGTCGCTGAAACGCCCCCGGGGTCCCCACTTTGCTTGGGTTGAGAGTCACTGGCTCTGTGTGGCGTCTTCTGTCCCGTTCACTTTTAGGCGGAAAAGCTTTGCTGCCGGCTTTCAATTCTGGACTGCTTCCACATCATTTCGGTGCCTCTCGTGGCTCTGCTTCAGCACGCAGGCCTTCCTTTAGGCCCCGGTAGGTGAAATGTTTCTTTCTCCGGTTGCTGAGTGCCCAGGAAGCTCCCCTGGTTCCTGGTGTGTCCAACACGTGCTGCTCACACACATTTTCTCTGCTTCCTTGCTGGCGAGACCCCTGGCTCTGCCACACCGGTCCGTGCTTCCAGTGTCCACACGCCTTGCGGAAAAATACGACGACTTCTCCCAAACAGCAGCAGCCTCTGACAGGACCAACCCGCTCACACCAGCAAAGTCCTTCAGATGTCTTCCCATAAACTTAATGGGCAAAAGATACAGTCTCTCTCAAGTTTCCCACTCAGTGACGTAGACTGCAGATCCTTTTGGGCTGTAGCAGTCTGCTGACGCCAAGAGGTTCACCATCCTCCTGGATGGGGTAGACTGGCTTCCTTGACACCTCCAGTGCTTGCCGGCTCCCGACAGGTAGTTCGGATGTAACGGCTCCCCCTTGCTTGTTTTGGCAGAGCAGTAAAAAGCTCTTCTGTCTCCAACACAGGATTCCTGCAACAAGGTCCTCCAGGGAGGACCTCTCTCACACTTCCTGAGTCTTTCCTCCTTTTTATATTGGCTTTGGCCAATAGGATTTGGGGAAGGACCAGACTGCTGATGGCAGTTCTCATGGGGAGTGATCACCCTTTCTCCATGCCTCTTTCTCGTCTCAGTTGTTGGGTAAAGACTAGAATGCTGACAGCAGTAATGGGAAGTGATCCTGGCTGCTCCTCGCCTTTTCCTTGTTGCAGTATTGGGAGTGATCTTCATTCAGGATACTCCCATTCTTCCTTGTTCCAGTAATTTCTAGGGGAATAGTAGGATAAGTGCAAACCATGAACTCATTAGAGAGTAATTATTCTTAGAGTTGTATGAAGGGGATTTAGGATCTATTGATTGGGGGGATACCGCACCTCACCCGATGAGGTCAAGATACTTCCCCGGAGGCTGTCTCCCCATGTCACATGGGAGGAGGTTACTCCACCGGATTCAGCACGTCTCCCAGTGGTTTTATAGAGGATTTAATTACATGTGTGAGGGTATACAAGTGTGCAGCCAATGCTGGCTTCAGGGAAGGCAATGGGATGAGCCCTTCCTCCCACTTTTGGCATGATGGGAGTAACCATGGGATTTTCACCATGCTGCCCTGGCCAGAGCATCACGTGGTTTGTGGCGGTACCCAACTCCATTAGGAATCCCAGGAGCAACGTTACTAAATCTGTCGCTGTTGTTCCTGCTTTGGATTGGAATCTTGTTAAAACATGTTTAAATGGCAGCTCCGTTTTAGCCTTTGCATTCAAGCTCTTTGGTGGTTTGCCTGGTTGCCCTCAGTTCCACAAGGTGGACTGTTAAGCTCAGGGCTTTCTCGCAAGCGTTTCTCCAAGAAATAAGTGACAGAGTGAGACTGTCTTTCCTTCCAACATTGTGCCACACTTTCATCGGACGCTGAAGATCCATTTTCCAATTTTCTACCTTACGACTCAACCACTCAAGGCAGAAGAGGAGTTTACTTGGCTGGACTACAAGAGAGCTCTTAGTTGCTAGGTCGATCAGATGAGGGAATTAAGTAAGGAAGTCCAGCTGTCTGTCAGCATCTCTGGTGCCCAGGCTGGAAGCAATATCACAAAGCAGACCCTGTCCATGTGTATTCTCCTCTGCATTTCTGAATGCCATAATATGGACAACAATAAGGTTCCTTTGAGTCCGATTCTAAGAGAGGACTGGTGGCTGCCACTTACTTACTAAGGGGTGTCCTAGAGCGGATATATATCAGGTACCGGGTCATTTCAGCACATAATCACCAAATCTTATGGCCTGGATTTCCTATAAGTTTGCAACACGCTCTTTGGTTGAGTGGTGTTCAAAGATTTCTTAGTGTAGGTGATGAGCCCTTGCTCTCCTCCCTGCTCCAGGTTCTGTATTGCTTTGATAGTCTAACAAAAGTTATCTGTGGGGAAAAATGTATCCATTACAAGGACAAATTACCTTCTCTAATGTCCTTCCCGAATGACCTTCCTCCCACAGATTTCTTATCACTCTCCCAACTTAACCACCATTGCTGATAGCTTGTAATCCTCTTGCACTTCTAGGGTTTTTCATCCTCTGAGTACAGAGTAAAATGGGCGAAACGGAGGTCATGGAGCTCGGCCACCTACAGATGTATCACCTTTGACGTTACATCTGAAGTCGTGGGGGCTAACTAAGAAAAGCCGATCTGAGACAGACAAAATACATCCCCTGGTATCTGAAAAGGTTTCCTAAGCGAGATTGACACCTGGAGGAGACTTCTGTGGTGATGAATCTGAGAGAGGCAGAAATCAACTAGAAATATAGCTTTCTAAAAAATAAAACAATACCTTTTTTTGAAAAAGTACCATTGTTTCATTTAAGCCATCTACATACCTACTAATGCAAAATTCCACATCCATCAGTTCAAAGTTGTATGATTGTTCCAACGTAGGATTAACCTTCAGCGTAACGTCATCTTCATGAATCTGAAACAAGTAATCTGTTTTAAAAGGTTTGCACAGCATGATCATGCATTTTCACTGCCATTTACTACAGAAAACCAACACCAGTTTCAAAAGAGACAATCCTGAAAGACAACTCGGGAGAAAAGGTTAGCATTTACATACAGAATTCAACGGGGACTTGGAGAGAATAGGTTTGTCATCACTGCTTCCCCAGGAGCAGCTTCTTCCCCATGTGACCAGGGGCACAGCAGCTGCTACCTAATCTGGACCCTGGGGGTGGCTGTGAGGGAGGATCACATGGGGGGAGGTAACTCACGGGGAGGTCTCATGACACTATCGGATAAGGGAATAGTTTCTTACCTGTAACTCCATTTCTCCAGCATTGGTATCTTTCATGGATTCACATGCTTTGAATATTCCCCGTCGTCAGGCTGGGAATCCCCGGTACATTATATAGACCCTTTCCCGTAGGAAAACTTTTTCGACGCTTATGCGTCCTATCCACCTCGTTTTGTATCATGCGTGCCCGTGCCGTCAGGACGTCATGATATAAATACAGGCCCCGCCCCCGCGCTCCCTCAGATTTCAACCGTCTTTCAAAGCAGTGGGATCATGGTATTTCCGCTCTCCGTTTTGACGATGTCCCTTCAATTCCTCATGCCCTGATAGCATGTTGTTAGAGCTTTCCTCACCCCTGTCCTAAAGCTACTAAAAGAATCTCCTCAAACTTTGCCTGTAATATAATACAAGTTGACTTCCTTTTCCTAATGCTGGAACCACTGCCACAAGTAAGATGAGCCAAGTAGTGAAGATCACGAAAGGCAAGAAATACACGCTGCGCTCTAGTTGTTGCAAGCTCCTGACTGCAGGTGGGACATTTAAACAGAGAGATCTGCGGAGTATGGGAGCTTGCCTGGAAGACTAATATGAACTCGGTACTGTGTGAGGAACTAGCAGCCAGAAGAGAGGTCAGTGGAGCCAACCGGCTCAGAAGAGGAACTGGGGAGAGAGACTGCCCAGTCTGGCAAGCTGTGGGAACAATGGAGTGAAAAGGACAGCGTCCTGTGGCTCAGCTGTGCTGGAGAACAACTACTGCAATGTTGGAGACCAGGAAGGCGAGCGAGACACACGAGCAGGACGGGAACCGAACGGCAGAGGCGGCACGCCCCAGAGAAGACACTGGGACGCCTGCAGGCCATTGGGGGTTCACCGCAGGAGAAACTATTCCCTTTGCAGCAACCAGGTGAGTCCACCAGAGGGAAGAGGGGACACCAGGGCATACAAACAATGGTGCCGAAAGGAAACTAGCAATGAATGAAACGGAACAAAAGGCACCATATTATTTTAAGAAACCAAACCATATAATAACAAGTGACTGTCAAAATTACAAGTGTGGACACTTATTCAAACAATGGTTGAGAAAAGGAAACAAACAAATGAGCTGAATGAGAAGGAACAAAAGGTGCCAAAAAACTTTAAAAAAACGAACAATGTAATAAAAAGAGACTATCAAGTTTGCAAGTGTACCTGGCAGGATAATATACCAGGCATTACAAGTCACAAGTATTTGAGAATATAAGAACAATTATATGAGATCAAGTGGTTTGCATACAAACAAAACCCTGGCAGGATAGTATACTGGGCAATTGCAACTAAGAGGTGTTTATGTACAAGGCAAGCTCTGGCAAGAGGACTTTCCAGACAAGGTCAAATTGGACAATGTTATATGAGAGAATCTTGACAAAAGTAGAACAAGAGATAACCAAGGAGTGAATAAAACATATCCCGATTAAGAGAAAGCCTGCCAGGAGAGTACACCAGGCAGTACTTTGTAGGCTAAATCTATTTATAGAAAGGAAATTAAACTACTGTTATTAAAAGAAGAGAAGCCCAGGGGAAGGAAATTACCCTCTGGAGAGGCGAGCTGTATTTATTAGGAACTTCTGTGTTGGAGGTAAACATTTCTTCTTTTGAACATTTGTACACTTTAAGGCCAAAGACATTTGCCTTCCACTTTAGAATTTATTTTATAATGTGAGAGTCAGGATAGTACTTTGAACACAGGACTTCTTGTTATGGAGATTCTGACAAAGGACCAACCCAATAGTTTTGCTTTGACAGGGAAAATAACCTCTTAAAGCAGGGACATAGGGGCGTTTTTCCAAACCCATTTTGTTTAATAAGTCTATGGCCAAAAACATGAATCCACTGTGTCCGAGTTTCATTCCTGACCCCTCATAACACACATGTGCAACTGTTGCATTATATGCTGTGTGCAGCTTCAAATCCCCTATATAAGCATGAAGGGAATCCATGAATTGTGAGCACCTTGAGTGCCATTGTCTCAAAAATGTCTGTAGCATTTTGAATGCTAGTAATGTCACAGATGGAACAAGAATCACTTCCAAACTCGGAGGTCGTGCAAGGATTATTGTTGAAGAATTTGAGGTCCGTAGCCCATCCCTCTTTCTCTCATTTGGTGTAGCACCTCCACCCTAACCCAGGTACCCTGACCCCAGGTTAGTAGATACAGAAGATTGACCCTAATAATGATAATAATAATAATAATAATAATAATAATCTTCTATCTTCTGTTATGTGAGAAACTAGAGGGTGTCTTAAGGCCATCACCTTTGGATTCAGACCCTGGGGGGTGGACCATTACGGGAGGATCACCTGCGTGAGGTGTCTTTGGGGAGTGGGGACAGCTGATGGTGAGACGCGGTATTCCCCCCTTTTGTGTTCATCTAACCCATCCTATTTTTCAGGATTCTCCAAGGTCCCAACTCCCCTGCCCCTTTTTACACAAAAACTAGGCAGAGGAAGAGGGTGACAGAGTAAACTGATTAACTCTCATACATCATACTGGACATGTCCCGTTAATCAGGTGAGGCAAAGTCAGGCACTTGACTTTAAGGGCATACACCCAACACCAATTAGAACTCTTCTCGCACGGAGAAAAGGCAAAACCTAGAGACACACTCTGAGCAAGGCAGAACACGAATATGAGCAGCACTTCTGAGGAAAAGGCAAACCAACTGGAGCAGAGCGACGGACTAAGGGACGAGAGCAGCGGGTTGAAAACCCCCAAGACTTTCCTACTGGAGGTTGTAGCCTCTGATAAGCCACAAAAGACACGTGCAGAAGGCCGATCTCACATGAAAAGGCTGAGTTCTGTTTCAAGGACACCAGCGCCCCTCCCGGGTGAACGGCAGAGTTGGGGAGGCGAGGCCAAACCTGTGGTACTAACCTTGACTCGTGAAGTGGAAATCATAAAGCCAAGAAAGAAACACATACAGCCGGTGAGTTGGCAAGTGACCTGAGAGACCGTTGTGTGTTAATAGAAAGTTTGAAGTGGCAACATTATATCGCAAGTGAAGGCTGCACACGTGTGGATGAGAGACAAAGAAAGGCAGACCTGTGAATGAATTTTGAAGAAAGGACAGCTGTGAAGTCAGCGATACTGAGTAATGGAGTGGTCAGCGAAAGGAAGGAGCACACTCAAGTCTCTGTGAAAGGTGCATTGTTTGTAACGATAAAGCAAGTGAACTGCAAAAGCGAAGTAGGCAAAGTTAACTCCTAGAGAAGGAGAGAGTGAAAGTTGAACCTTGAATTTTTAGTTGAAGTGGTCCTGCGGAGGTCTGTAAAGAAAGCCAAGCACATTCAAAAGTATTCGATATCCGAAAGCAGTCTGAACCCGACTGAGGGAGACCCGAAGTATAATAAGCTTGGGGAAGGGAGCCCCATTGCAAGTCTTTTTGAACTTTGTTCTGAAGAGGTCTGAGCCAAACAGAAGGCGACCTATGTGAACTTTGTTGGGAGAGGGCTGAGTCTGACAGAGGGGGACCAACGTGAACATTTTGTTGAAACATTATTTAGAGAGGCTTTAATGTGCAAGGTCAAGCGGGAACTGTTTTATTGTGTTGTAAACCCGAGCCAGAGTAGGTCATCCTGCCTACAGAGACCGCCTTACTCTGTGTGGTCTAACGTGGGAAGGAGAGCTGGTTCAGCCACCTTTATACTCTTGAACACTGATTTTTCCTTTACATACATTTCCCCTTTATACACATTTTTGTACGAGATAGGGCAGACATTAGGTTTTGTCAGCATAGGCCATTTTGATTTGACGGACTCCACAAGGACTGTTATGTTTATCGTTTGATGGTCGAGACTACTCCCATCTTAGTTATAGGCCAAAGTAGCGGTTTTACCAACCCCAGAAACTTCAATATAGGTTTTACAAGGTATACCTATTGTGTCAGTGTAGGACTAGTGATATCGTGCCTCCCCTACATATGGTGTCAGAAGTGGAATGCGACTCAATTGAGAAATTGGGGGACCCTAAAATTCCAGAAACGTAGTCACAGAGCCTCAAACCCCTCTACCGCCACAAAACAATCCATAGGCTTTGATATTTGTAGCAGCAGAGAAGTCACTAACCCTCCTGAGAAAAGAGGAATGATTCCCACTGATTTAGTCCCAATACCCCCCACGGGTTGTTATTTAAGATTGGCCCCAAAATCTGGCCTGCATAAAAGTTTGGCCTAGATGTCCTAGCAGGCAGTATAGATCCAGACTTTCGGGGAGACAAAGGTTCTCCTACAGAACCATGGCGAACTCTGTTTGAAATACACTGTGGGGACAACATTGCACAGGGAATTCTTGAGAAGCCTCTACTGCTCTGTTCTGAGGAATAAAGTGAAAAAGAGGAAACAGAGGTAGCTTAGGCTTTGGAGAGGCCGATGAGACACGAATCACTGACGCAAAAAGGGAAGAAGAACCTACCATCCTTCCCGATTTAGCCTTCGCCCAGCAAAATGATCCAGTAGTCGCAGAGGCTGCCTTACTAGTGATTTCTGAGGGGGAGGGACAAGAGAAGGGGAGGCCCTTTTCTCCCCGAAACAGGGATTACTATAAAGAAGGAAAACCTCCATAGAAGGCCTATGTAACACTCAGTTAGTAATACCCAGAATCCATCGCAAGATCGTGCTAGAGATTCCACATTCTCATTAGACAGGGGAACATTTGGGACAGTCTAAAACTCAAGCTCACATCAGTGGGAAATTCTACTGGCCAGGTATCCATGCTGACATAGAACTTAATTCAGATACGTGAAATATGCCAAAAAAACAGCTCACATACTCCATTACCTACCTTTGAAAATAAACTTGTCTCAAAGTGGCATGGGCCCTGTGAGGTGCTAGAGCAAAGAGGAGCCTGTACCTATAAAATAGCCCAACCTGAGAGAAAGCACAAGGCCCACCTCTACCACGTAAATCTCCTAAGGGATAAAGAAAATCCTTCCACCGCCACCACCTGTCTTGTTTGGTACCTGAGAAGATATACAACTCTGAACTTATTCCCCAAGAACTATCTAAACTATCAAAATGGCCCTGGTCTTGTTTTTTTGCCATTTCTTGCTGGAAAGTTCCTTCTTGAGATTTACTCTGCGCGCCAAACCCAGTTTGGTCCCTTTGTTTGTTTTGTCTTTGGCACTCTCTCTCCACTTCTCCAAATGCTCTGACCACCAAATTGGCTCTCTTACATCCACCAGGCAACCCTACCCCTATACCGGCCAACCCACTGCCTGTGACCACTACGCAACCAACGTTCGAATCCTTTAGTCCAATTTCACCAGACCAATGTCTCAAACTTCTATCTGCCGCAAACCATCCGGCTCTCCGCTAGACCCTTGCCCGGCCACAACCCTCAAAGAAATTTGCGCTTCTACCTGCGCAGGAGAACACGCAAGATCCATCATAAATGACTCCCTTTCCTCGGGTATCTTTCCCGACGCATTCAAAACGGTCCATGTCAAACCGCTAATAAAAAAACCTTCCCTCGACCCTCTCGAGCCCAAAAACTACCGCCCCATCTCAAACACCAGGTTCCTTGCCAAACTCATTGACCGAACTGCATACTCCCAACTAAATGCCTTTGTCGAAGCCAACAATCTCCTAGACCCCGCACAACCTAGTTTCAGAGCCTGTCACGGAACTGAAACCACCCTAACCTCAATCTGGGGTGATCATAAAATGACTGCAGACTCCGCGTGATGCGCCGCATTGATCCTTCTTGACCTATCCGCCGCCTTCGACACAATCAATCACTCAATCCTCCTTGACCGCCTCCACTCCCTAGGAATTCGTGGAACCACTCTTAAATGGATAGCTTCATTCCTCAGAGATAGGTACCAAATAACGATACTCTCCACCTATTCTTCCCAAGCCCGACCAGTCGACACGGGAGATCCACAAGGAGCATATCTGCCCTCCTGTTCAATCTCTACTTGATCACCCTCCCACCAATAATTCGTTCACACAACATCCTGTGTTACAACTACGCTGATGACACTCAACTAATTCTAAAACTCCTGAACTCAAAACCCAACTGCCGACCTGACCTCGCCTCCTTGACATAGAGCTCTGGATGACCCAAAACCACCTCCTGTTATACCCCTCCAAAACTGAAATCATGGTATGTGGCAACTCCAAACTTCTTCCACACCCACTACCCTGGCCATCCGCCATGGACAACTCACCGACCCCCTCTAACTCAGTGAAAAAGCTTGGATGCACCCTTGAATCTGACCTAACTCTCTCGCGCCAAGTCAACAACGTCTCAAAGTTCTGCCACTACCACCTTAAAACCCTTAGGCGCATCTTTCCATATCACTCCTTTCCCAACAGACTCTCCCCGGTCTAATCAATTGTTATATCAAGACTGGACTACGCAAACCCCCTCTACCTCGGAATCCACGCTTACCAACTGAATAAACTTCAAAGGGCACAAAACGCTGCAGCCAAACTCCTACTTGCGCTTGGCCCAAGAGACCACATCTCCCCAGCCCTCAAGACTCTGCACTGTCTTCCAGTGGCCTGAAGGGTGACTTTCAAAACCTTATGCATCTCCCATCGAGCACTGCATAAAACCAGACCTCAATATCTTCAAGACAAGCTAAAACCCTATCACCCTCCACGTACTCTAAGATCAAACTCAGCCGGCCTCCTAGTCATACCCAAGACAAACTCAGTCAGGTTAGGCGGATCATCACTCTCAGCCTTGGCCCCCACGCTGTGGAACGCACTCCCACCCCACATCCGCCTAACTGAAGATCTAATGTCTTTCCGCAAACTACTGAAAACCTGGCTCTTCCCCTAAAACCAACCCGTACACAAACTAACCCAAACAGAATAACAGCATCTCCACAACACCAATCCAACAAAGTGCTAGATGCGAGAAATCGACATCTAATAACCGACAATATAAACAGGACAAACAGAATAGAACGAGTAAAAGTAGATCAAATCAGTGAAGTGGATAGTAAGGAATAAATCGTACGAAAACAGTAAAGAGATTTAAATTAATGAAATGGATGTAATGCATGATGAATGAACAAAGTGAATGGAGTGGATGAAATCGTTAGAATGGATGAAGCGTGTGGGACAGATGAATGCGCTGAGGTGATGAGTGTGTAGATATGAGTGTGTAGAACGGATGAGTATGTTGAGCGGATGAGTATGTTGAGCGGATGAGTGTGTAGAGCGGTTGGATGTGTAGAGCGGACGAGTGTGTAGAGCGGATGAGTGCGTAAGTGCAGGGGAGTGTGTAGAACGCAGGAGTGCGTAGAGCAGATGAATGTGCAGAACGGATGAGTATAGAGCGGATGAGTATGTAGAGCGGACAAGAGTGTAGTGCGAAAGTGTGGAAGTGTGTGTAGAACGCTGGAGCAGATGAATGTGCAGACCGGATGTGTGTATAGAGTGGATGATTATATAGAACGGATGAGTGTATAGAACGGATGCGTGGGTTGAGCGGATGAGTATGTTGAGCGGATGAGTATGTTGAGCGGATGAGTATGTTGAGCGGTTGGATGTGTAGAGCGGACGAGTGTATAGAGCGATTGAGTGTATAGAGCGGATGACTGCGTATGAGCGAACGACTTTGTAGAGCTGATGAGTGCATATAGCAGATGAATGCATGGAAAGAACGAGTGCATAGAGCGGATGAGTGCGTGGAGCGGATGAGTGTGTGGAGCGTGATGGGTGAGCAGAGCGGAGGAGTGCGCAGAGCGGATGATTGCGCAGAACAAACTAGTAGGTAGAGCAGACGAGTGTATGGAGCAGACGAGTGCGTATGAGTGCGTATGAGCGGAGGGGTGCGTATGAGAGGAGGGGTGCACAGAGCGGGTGAGTGCGTAGAGCAGGTGAATGCGTAGAGCGTGCAAGGGAATAAAGCGGACGAGTGCCTAGAGCGGCTGAGTTGCGTAGAGCGGAGAAGTTGCGTAGAGCGGAGGAGTTGCGTAGAGCGGAGGAGTTGCGTAGAGCTGCTGAATGCGTAGAGCGGATAGAACGGGTGAAGTATGTGGATGGAACAGGTGACGTATGTGGATGGATGACGTATGTAGATGGATGACATATGTAGATGAAATGGGTGACGTATGTGGATGGAATGTATGAAATATGTGGAACGGATTGGAGTGTGTGGAACGGATTGGATTGTATGGAACGGATTGGAGTGTGTGGAACGGATTGGAGTTTGTGGAACGGATTGGAGTGTATGGAACGGATTGGAGTGTATGGAACGGATTGGAGTGCGTGGAACGGATTGGAGTGCGTGGAACGGATTGGAGTGCGTGGGGCAGACTGGAGTTCATGGAACGGACTGGAGCGCGTAGAATTGCGTGACCTACATAGAATGGTTTTGAGTACATGGAACGTTTGAAAGAGCATGTAACCCATCATATCACATCACCACGCTTACTCTCTTCTTAACACCACCATTCAACTAGAACACAGGGATACTATGACACCATTCGGTATAACTGTTCTCATACCAATATCTGCCGCATACTCCCCATCACTCTAAGTGAACACTGCTGGTTACACACCCCCCAGCCAGGCGTTCTCCTCAGGCCTAACGCAGCCAAATTCGGTCTGGATAAATCCTGCCAGAACGAATAACATACTCCTGATCTCTCAACCACCACACCTACCGCTAAGAAGCAGCTATTACACAAATGCCACACCAGCTGCACACATATCCGGTGCTCACAGCACCTTTGACTCTCTCTACTCTCTACTGACTTGAACTCCGGTTCCCAAGGGTGTTCAACCTACCAGCGCCTTCAGACCATACCAATGGTACACAAGGCGCTATATAAATGCAAAGTACATAACGTAACAAACAGAAACCAGAAGATATGAACGACCTTATTATGGCATTCCCCAATGCATTCTGCGAGAAACAAGGGAAGAGTACATGGTACTTATCATATCAGAACTCCAAAGGGAAAAGTGGTTAATTTAAATACACATAGACACCCAGAAGCACGAAAACAAATAGTAGTAGGGGAAGTAAAAGAAATGCTCAAGGCAAACATTATCGAGCCCTCTTCCAGTCCATGGTCCTCCCCTATTGTGCTGGTAACTAAAACCGATCATTCTTGGAGGTTTTGCATAGACTTCAGGCAGGTTAACACCATCTCCGTCTTCAATGCCTATCCTATGAAACACATCGATGAGTTAATAGATAAACTTGGAAATGCCACATTTCAGTCAACCCTAGAGTTAACCAAGGGATATTGGTTAAGGTTAACAGACTCACTTACCGTCTGTGATTGCAGATAGATAAACTGGATATAAGAAGGGAACCAAGGGGACCGCTTCCTTCGCCTGGTCGTCCCAAATAAAACAGGAGACCAGGGAAGGACCCGAGCCCAGGGCTTAAATGAGCGGTAAAGGTGGATGGACCCCCAAAAAAACCTTGTGGCAAGTTCTCTGCGAGTGATGGTAGAAGTCATCCAAATGATGACAAGGCGGCTTGGCACAACTCCAGATGGAACAATCCACAATAGAGGCAGAGGCGAGGAATACAGCAGGGGTACAACAACAAAGAGTGAGGAGGCAAGGAGGGAGAAGAACAAGGAGGGATACCCAGGAAGGGGAAAACAGCAGAAGGGGAGCGGCGATGGGCAGTGTTATCTTGAGACGCAGCGCTCCGGAGGTCCAGGAAGCATTTATCCTTTCCAAATGTTGACATGCAAGCGGCCATCTTAAAAAATACTACACTGCGCATGTTGCAGGGAACCAAACCGTAACGGCAGAGCACAGCAAGAGCAGAGTCATCGGCTCCAGGGGCTCCGAAGTCTGACAGCATGCCCCCTTCCAGGGACCATCGGACCAGGCTTCCAAGGGTGCAGTCGGTGAAACCGCTGGATCAGCGCTGGGGCATGCACATTGGAGGCAGGCTCCCAGGAGTGTTCCGAGATATCATAACCAGCCCAGTCACCAAGTAATGTAAACGCCCCCTGAAATACCCGAGACATTGTATGACAAATTCCAGAGAACCGTCTATAAGCAGAGGCGGAGGTGCAGCTGGCTTTCATCCGGAAGAGGAGGCAGGTAGGTATTGTTTCAACAAGGAGGAGTGAAAAACAGGTTGAATCCTTTTTCAAGAAAAAGGTAGCGCCAGTTTAACGGCAACAGGGTTGATGATGTGTGTGATATGATACGGGCCGAAGTACAATGGTGAAAATTTAGACAGAGACAACCTCCTGGGTAGATGTTTTGAAGAAAACCATACCAGGTCACCTGTTTGACATGTAGGTTGTTAGGAACGATGCTTGTCGGCATACTGTTTGATCGGGTCACAAGTGTGTTGAAGTTGTTCTAAGGCACGTACCTGGCCTTCACAGATGTTCGTGATGTGATGATCCACAGATGGAGTAGCAGTAACAGGAGGCAAATGGAGTGGAAAAGCAGAAAGGTGGAACCCATAGGCACAATGAAAAGATGTGATTTTGATTGAGGAATGGTATGAATTATTGTAGGCAAATTCTGCAGTAGGGAGCAAGGAGACCCAATCATCTTGTGCTGAAGTGGAAAAACAGTGCAGATATTTATCCATTGTTTGATTCGTCCTTCGGTAAGACCGTTTGTTTGAGGATGTTACCCAGAGGCGAGGGACTGTTTAATACCAAGGCTGTGAACTATAACAACAAAGTATTCCCGGGGAAAGAAAAGATGTTAAAGTAATTTGTGGCTCAAGGCATTTATAGACTAGTAGTGATTAAATCACACAATTTAATACAAAGATGGAGCCTATTGAACTGTTAGCATACACAGTAGCAATCATTGAACAAGGAAAACAACAAATATTGAATAGATTAAACATAGACACATTTTTATTATTAAAATGTTAAGAAATAGATTCATAAAAAGACAAATTAACAGAAAGCCATTGGGTGGTCAATTAATAAACAAACAAAATGCATTACTATATACATACACTTATATGGGCGTGAACATACCAATGTGGAGCTGATGATTAAAAGAAAAACACTAATAGTGAAATAATCAAATTATATTCAAAGCAGTTTCGCTTGTCGGTATATGCATTTAAATAATATGCACATACATTTAGTGGTTGAAAACTTTATAAAACAAAGTGAAATTGTCAAGAAAAACACAAACCAGTATCCATGGAACAAGTAGACCTCTCTGTCCCTGGCTAATTGGTAGCAATTACCTCATACCATCCTGCTGCACAAGCAGGCAGAAAAAGTGTCTTATAGCTTAAAAAGACAACAAAAGATCATTAGCAGAATTAATCAACCTGGTAATAAATTCCAAAGTGAGGCTGATACAAATACCAAGGCTGTGACAAAGAAGATACCAGAATTTAGATGTATATTGTGATCCTCTGTCTGAAATGATGGAAGTGGGTAAACCATGTAGAGGAAAAACATCCTTAAGAAAGACCAACCCGTAACGGCACAGCAAGGCGAGAGCAACGCCATTGGCTCCAGGGGCTCGGAAGTCTCACAATTGGCAGGTGCCAATATATAGACCTGATAAGGAAAAGACAGCTTTCTCGACACCAATGGAACTATTCCAATTCAAATTCCTCTCTTTTGGACTGCATGGGGCCCCTGCAACCTTCCAATGACCTATGGACAAGATACTACAGCCTTACTCCGATTTCTGTGGGCCTATATTGACAATGTAGTCATTTATAGTAAAACTTGGGAAGACCATCTTTTTCATCTCTCTACTATTATCAGAGCCCTCAGAGAGGCCGGCTTAACTGCCAATTCATTCCAATGTAAACTGGCTCAATCTGCTGTGAAATACCTAGGCATCTTTGTAGGGAATGGCAGTGTCCAGCCCGAGCAAAAGAAAACGTGAAAGTCGTCCTAGATGCCCCCACACCTAAAACCAAGAGAGACCTCTGGGCATTCCTAGGATTGATTGGTTATTACCGCAGGATTATCCCACATTTTTCCGATAGAACAGCCAGATTGACAGACAAGCTAGGAAATGCTGAGCCTCAGAAGATTCATTGGACTGATGAGGACGAAACATGTTACAACCAATGTTCCCTGTAATTATTTTTGGCTGTGTGCGGCAAAGTAATATTTTTGTGCGGGCTGTTTTTCTGTCATGTCCACAACCGGGTGATGCAGTGATGCAGTGGACTGTGAGCAGAACAAGCATAGCAAGGCGCGCTCTACCTCAATAGGGGTTTCAATTTTCTGTACTCCTCCTAAGGTTTTAATTTCTAGTCTAAAATCATGACCTTTTATATCTTATAACGCTAGAAGACAATGCATTACTTACCGTAAAAACATTTCTGATGGTTGTATCTGCTTAGAATCACATGCTGTGCATAGGTCCGACATCCAGTGGTCACTGCGGAGTATTGCATTTTGTTTTTCGTAGTCGAAAAGGGGACGTCGACAAGGCGTGTCTGTAACACTATCCCTATAGTGACGTGCGTTGTACCCACAATCCCTCACGCGTCGAGGTCCCTCTGTTTGTATTTTTCTGTCCTGAGGGAGCCTTCTAGACTTGAGTGAGTACAGAAAAGAGAGAAATATAAGAAAGGATGTCTATGTTCCTTCCATCCGAGCGGAGAGGAAGGGCGGGCGCATGTGAATCTAAGCAGATACAACCATCAGAAATGCTTTTACGGTAAGTAATGCATTGTCTTCTGATGTTTGTTAATCTGCTTAGAATCACATGCTGTGCATAGACTAGCGAGCAGTACCCGGAGTTGGCGGTGGGTTATGAGAAGGAACAGTAGAGAAAAGATGTCTTAATACTGCCTGTCCCACCTGGGAGTCAGATCTAGAGTGTGCATCTAACAGTAGTGTTTTGTAAAGGTGTGCACAGAACTCCAGGTAGCCGCTTTGCAGATGGACTCAAGGGGAACATTTGCAATTAATGCTATGGAAGCCCCAGTGCCTCGAGTGGAATGTGCTCTTGGCTTGAAGGGTAGTTCTCTCTTAGCAAGAGTGTAACAGAGAGTGATACATTGTACAATCCATCTAGATATAGTGGACTTTGAAACTGCATCTCCTTCTCTTCCTGCTGCCACAGAGACAAAGAACTGATTAGTCTTTCTCAGTGTTCTGGTTCTTTCCATGTAGAACATGACAGCTCTGCGTACATCTAGTGCATGCAGACTTTTTTCTCCCAAGCTGGAAGGGTTTTGAAAGAACGTTGGTAGTTCTATAGACTGGTTTACATGAAATTTCGAGATGAATTTTGGTGCAAACCTTGGGTGTGTGCGTAGAACCACCTTATCCTTGTGAACTGTTACGAAGGGGTCTAGTACAGAAAGAGCCTGTAGTTCACTTACTCTCCTAATGGAGGTGATAGCTATTAGGAAAGCAGTCTTAAGAGTGAGGTATTTAAGAGTTGCCTTGTGCATGGGTTCGAGAGAAGTGCCCATGAGTCTAGAAAGTACCACGTTTAAGTCCCATTCGGGAGCTGGGTTAGCTATCGGAGGGTGTATTCTCTTTACCCCCTCCATGAAGGCCTTGATAACTGGTATCTTCCACCACGACACTTTAAGTTGGGAAGTGGTGTATGCAGAAAGTGCCGCTAGGTGGACTTTAATGGAATTGAACACTAGACCTGAATCCAGTAAATGGGTCAAGTACAGAACAATGTTAGTGGGAGAGCAGTCACCCGGGTTGATGTTCTTACCTCTACACCAGATGACAAATCTTTTCCACTTGCTAGAATAGCAGTGGCGAGTATTAGGTTTTCTGGCTTCCCTGAGGATGTCCATACATCTCTGCGGGAGTTGTAAATGTCCAAATTCTATGATCTCAGGAGCCAGGCTGCTAAGTTCATGGTCTGAGGGCATGGATGCAGTGTCCAGCCCTTGTCCTGTGACAGCATGTTGTACGGGCAGGGAAGTTTCATTGGGGGAGATAGGGACATCTCCATCAAGTGAGCGAACCATGGCTGCCGGGCCCACATTGGGGCCACTAGTATCATGGTAACCTGCTCCTGGTGCATCTTGTGCACCACTTTGTTGAGAAGGGGAGTCGGGGGAAAGGAGTAAACAAATTTCCCTGACCATTGAATCGACAGACCGTTCCCCTTGGACTGGTTCTGGGGGTACCTGGAGGCGTAACTTTGGCATTGTGAGTTCTCCAGGGTTGCGAACAGGTCTATTTCCGGGAATCCCCATTGCGTGAAGACGTCTAAGACGATGTCTTCGTGCAATTGCCATTCGTACTCTTTGGGCAGGGGGAAGTCTCTGCTGAGTTTGTCTGCTAGCAGATTGAGTTCCCCTGGTACATGTTGTGATAGTAGGAACATGTTGTGTTTGAGAGCCCACTTCCATATATTCTGGGACAGCTTGGACAGTCCTGGAGAGTGAGTGCCCCCTTGCTTGTTGAGGTAGTACATGGCTGTGGTGCTGTCTGTGAGGACCATCACTGTCTTTCCTTGCAAGTGTTCCTGAAAGGCTTTCAGTGCTTTGAACACCGCTAGTAGTTCCAGCAGGTTTATATGCTTGGATGCTAAGCTCGGAGTCCACACTCCATGAGCAGTCTGATGGGATAGGTGAGCCCCCCATCCTGTAAGGGATGCGTCTGTGGTTAGAGTGGCTTCCACTGCGGTGTGGCAAAAGTTTTCCCTAATAACAGGTTTTCTTTTGTCCACCACCGTAGCGAGAGAACCAAGGCCTGCGAGACCACCACTAGATCGTCCCATTGTCCGCTGGCCTGACACCACTGGCTGTAGAGCCACTCTTGCATTGGGCGCATGCGCAGGCGCGCGTGAGGTACCAAATAAATACATGACGCCATCATCCCTAGCAAGCGCATTGCTTTGCGTACCGTCACCTCTCGACCTGCCACATACTGGGGGATCTGAAACAGCATGTTTTGGACCCTCTCATTGGAGGGGAACACAAGGCCGTCCTTTGTTTGAATTAGAGCCCCTAGGAATTGTTTGATTTGGCTGGGGTCTAAGCTGGACTTCTTTTCGTTGATGGAGAAGCCCAGTTGGGACAAAAGGTCTACGGTCTTTTGGGTATTGGAGAAGCATGTTTCGTAAGAATCCCCTGTTATGAGCCAGTCGTCGAGCTAAGGGTATACCGGGATGGATAACCTGCGCAAGTGGGCCGCTGCCACTGCCAGTACTTTCGTGAATACCCTTGGTGCAGATGCTATCCCGAAGGGTAGTACTCTGAACTGGTAGTGTTTGTTCTCTATCTTGAACCTGAGGTATTTTCTGTGCGCTGGCAACATTAAAATATGAAAGTATGCATCTTTCATGTCCAGTGTTGTCATGTAATCCCTCTGTGATAACAGTGGGATTACTTCCTGCAAGGTCACCATACGAAACTTTTGGGGTTTGACAAACTTGTTCGCTGGGCGCAGATCTAATACAGGGCGCATGGTTAAGTCCTTTTTGGGTACAAGGAAGTACACTGAATAAATACCTTCTGTTACCTGAGATAGGGGGACAGCCTCTATAGCTTCTTTTTTCAGTAGCTCTTCTACTTCTTGAAGAAGAATAGTGAGGTGTTCCGGTGACATGCGTCGGTTCCGTGGGGGTCTGTACTTCGGGGAAGTGTTGAATTCGATGCAGTATCCGTGGGCTATGGTGGATAATACCCAGCGGTCTGACGATATTCCCTCCCATGCTGAAAGGAACGATGTTAGCCGGCCCCCGACCGGTGATGCATGGGAGGGGACCCGAATCTTCGGGTCATTTGTTGGTATTGGGCGTGGAACCTTCGGGGCTGGAGCCGCGACCTCTTCCTTTGCCACGCCGTTGGCCTCTTTGACTGAACTGGGTGTTGCTACCGTGGTTAGAGGGCCAGTTGGTAGCAGAGTAAAATTGCTGTTGGTTTTGCTGCTGGCGTTGGCCACGAAAGGAGCGTCTATTGCCATAGCTGCGTCTGTTAGGGGGCCTAGAAATTTGGTCAAGAGTCTTGATGGTATCAAACTCTTTCTTCGCATGTTCTAGGGCCTCATCAACTGCTTTCCCAAACAGATGTGTTTGTTCTATGGGCTTATTTATCAGGGAAGCCTGGGTTTCCGGCTTAAATCACGAATTGCGCAGCCAGACATGGCGTTTGAGAAGTATTCCCTGAACCAGGGAACGGCCAGCCGTCTCTGCGGCATCTAAGGAGTTCTTTACGATGCCCTGGTTTACAAGAGTTCCCTCTGAGACTATAGCTAACAGGCGTGAACGCAGGGGTTCTGGTGCGTCCTCTGCTTCGCTGCGCAGCTTGCTCCACTGTGCATCTGCGTAGCTAGCTAGTAGGGAATTGTTATTCGCAATCCTAGTAGAGAAGGCGGCGGAGGTCGTGATTCTCTTCCCAAGTGCGTAGAGCTTCTTGCCCTCCTTGTCAGGTGGTGCCTCACTAGTGGATAGTGGTACCCCCGCTCTTTTTCTTGTATTAGTAACTACGAGGGAGTCCGGAATAGAATGTCCTCTGATGTACAAAGGGTCAGAGGACGAAGGGCTGAAGAGCTTTTCTATCCGAGGGTTGACCCCTCTGACTAAGGCCGGATTGGAAAGGGAAGGAGTTATTCTTCTCTTTATAGAAGCCAGGAGCGGAATAGACTGACTAACAGGGGCTTTTTCTTTAATAACTTTCTCTACAAAGTCTATGTCAGGAAGAGTCTCCCCTGTGTCTATCTCAAAATGCGCTGCTGCCTTGCGCAATAGTGCATTAAGTGAAGGTTGGTCATCTATGGGAGAGGTGTTTCCAATAGGTGAATCCTTGGGAGGAGAAGGGTGAAAGACATCAGGGTCTGAGTGCACTGATGGGGATTGCCAAGGCTGTACTGATGGGGATTGCCATGGCTGCGAGGTAGCTGTATCTTCTTCAAAAGCTCCTGCACTAGTGTAAGGATCTTCTTCAGACCCCTCTTCCTCATGTTCTTCCTCTCCACCCAAACACTCCTCATCTTCCTGGAGGTATTGCTCCTCCACAGTGAGGTCATATGCGTCTGTAGAAGGAGGAAACAGCCTAGGAATCTTGACCCTAGGGTCATCCTGGGGCCATTCTCTTGGTCTTTTGGGTGTGAGTGGGTTTTGGCTTCCCAAAAACCTTTCCATTTTCTCCATACAAGAGTGGAGTCTTTCAAGGGTCTCATGGGGGACCCCTGAATAGTCTAGAGGGGGGAAATCAGTGTCTTCACCTTCAAAACGCTTGGAACGCTCCCACAACGTCGAAGAAATGTTTCCGTCGCCCTCTGAAAAGCCCTCCGGTAGTTCAGAAGTGCCCTTAGATGAAGGGGGCAGTTCCTGGCTACTTTTGCGCTTTTTCGGCGTTTCCATAGCTTTTTGTGCGGTATTCGAGGTTTGTTTCGTCGTCTGCTTACGCTTGTCTTCAGAAACAATTCTCGCCAGGCTCTCGACAACGAGTTCGTCAGAGGGCTCTGGTGTCGACATTGCCTGCGTTACGCGTTGTTCCTCGACGGCCGCTCTATGGAGCGTTACGTCGGATGATTTTGAGGTAGCGCCTGTGTTCGATGAAAGCCCAATCGCTGGTCGCGGCTGCGTTTGCGGGTGGGGCTTGAGACCCTTACGGTCTAAGGTAGACGCCGGAGTGCCCTGCGTCCCCTTCGGCGCTGATATCCTTCGTCTTCGACGAAGAAGAGCCGTGGGTTGTGTGCTTAGGCCTATGGGGTCTATGTGCGTCCTTGTCGCCGGGGTGTTCATCCCCATAAGCAGGGCGTGAGCCGAGCCCGTCGGGGCCGGGGACGGAGTCGAGGAGCGCGAGCGCTCCTCCTCGGGGTTAATGACTTCCGTAACGGACGTTGAGTTATCACCCTCCTCGTCATTTTCTGTAACAGCGGCGGCGGGTGAGGAAACTGACTTCGACATAGCGTTGTCCGCCCACCTCTTAACTTTCCGTTCTTTAAGAGTTCTTGGTTTCAAGAGCTTACAGGCCCGCGCAGCTGTCCTCTTTATGATCGAGGGGCAAGCAACGATTACAGAGCTTGTGTTTGTCCTTCCAAGTGTATTTGCCCCTACAGCGTGGGCAAAACTTAAAGGTGTCCTCTCCATAGCTGAGGCAATAATAACTGGTGATAACAACCCCAAGGGAAAGATAGGGGAGAAAGAAAGACATTCTCGAAGAGAAGATAAAAGTTCGAACCCCCACTCTCCCTACTGTATGTTGGCCGGCGAGGCCTGGCCACGTGTTCGGCAGCGCCGAAGTATCTCCTCCGTCTCTTCCCCTCCGTCGAAAACTTGCTCGGCGGAGAAACAGCTTCACAGCTAATGTCGAGGGGAGGGATCTTTAACAATAAGTATAAATTAAGGACCGAGGTCCGTAGTAAGTGTTTGCAATGTCTCTCTAGGAGCTCCTCGTAAGGCGACCATAAGCTGGGCGGGAAAAAACAATCTGAGGGACCTCGACGCGTGAGGGATTGTGGGTACAATGCACGTCACTATAGGGATAGTGTTACAGACACGCCTTGTCGATGTCCCCTTTTGGACTACGAAAAACAAAATGCAATACTCCGCAGTGACCACTGGATGTCGGACCTATGCACAGCATGTGATTCTAAGCAGATTAACAAACATCAGAAAGTTATTTATATTTTGACTTGTTAAAAGATATCTCAGGGAGAAGACGAGTAGATCTCCCTCTACCTTCTACAATGTTTTAAACAAATGCAATACAAAAGCTATGCTGGACTTTAGTGCAATGAGGAAACTTGATTGACTATGATGACTGAAGAGTGAAGTAGTTTAAAAAATATAACACCATACAATATATCATGCTGTACCTCCTTGGAAGTCAAGCCAACGGTCTTGGAAAATCTCCAAGAATGGTGTGGGACAACTTTGTATTATGCAACAACCAGCTTGCAAAGATATGAATGTGGATATATGTGCCCATATGTGTATTCTTCAATGGATTACAGCCAGTGACATTTATTTTACTGTAATGTGTATGTATGCCATTTACAAATAGGAAGGAGACGAGGCCACCAGTTTCTCTGAATCAAATGATGGGACACTAGATGCTCATCGACCGTGCCCATGCTGTAGAAACAAAGTCTAGCTAGGCTTGCACTGTTTAAAACCCCTGTGCAGACATGCATTTTGCAAAATAAATCACGGGCGAAGTGGGTGCGGTAAAGATAACAGAATTCAAATGCAGAGAAAAGGCTGAAAATTAGCACACTCTTATCGCCATGAAGTCTGGGCAGTGGCGCAGTGCGAGCACTCTGTTTAGCTGAGAGGTGAGGGATGGGGTCTGTGCTCATGATCCTAAAATATGAAATTTCACAATGACATGGCTATTACTGTATTGTGGTGTGTGTAATAGTAAGGCGGTTTCATTAATGCCACACTTTTGATAGCAATCTGGGACGACTGTAATACGGAAGACCAAACACCACCCCCACGCTATCAATGCATGATGAGATGTGCAATTAATACCAAGTTTTACAGTCCTTTCACTTCCGTGATTCCAAAAGCACCCACAACTTTACAGTGTGCCTACCTACTGAATTGAAGCAAATACCTTCCGTGGCTGGATTCTCATCCCAGCAGAAGCACTAAAATAAACAGTATGTATGAGCCCTTTCAGTCCGGCACCACTAGAAACAATGGAGGCGCATCCTTGAAAGTGTTAATGTTGGGTGCGCTTTAACAGTGTGTATGGTGATTAACAAACCTATGTAGCATGTGTGCAAATCACGCATGCCCCAGATGTCACGATTTTCTCAACTGGCCTGAAGAGCTTAACGGGTTTGTCCTCTTGAGTGCCAGGGCGCTCAAATCCCGCCCAATTCAAATTGATTTCTATTTTAATTCATGCAGTCCATCAAAGAGCAAGAGCAACAGCCGAGCCACATCACAGGAAAAACCTCAATTGAATTAATCATGGACAAGACACATTATTCAATGTGATGTCCATTGCAATACACAAAAATATCCAAAATACATTTCTGCATTGGCGAGTGAATACCTAATCACTGATGTGATCGATTCCCCCGTTCGTTCACCCAGCACACACAGGTCAACCTACCCATGCATGCACACAAGGTCTCGAAAACATGATAGAAATGAAGAGGGCCACTCACCCTCATGCTACATAAGCTTTGGCCGGAATATCAAAAGGTATGGACGCAGATCGCATTTCAAGTTCGGTTTCTTATTGTTGTACCATGAAGGCGAGTAGGCCTGTGCCATTCGCATTGCCTGCCCTCAAGACAGTTCACACCAGCGTGAGTGAACCACCATGCGCACACCACATGGACAGGCTGGGTTAAAGCAGATCAGTGTTTAACTCGCTTTTAAAAAAAATCCCTCAGCGATGCGATGCACACGTCCATTTTAACAAACATCACACTGAACAATGTGTGTTGCCTGTCACTTAAACTGAACCCTTCCGGGCAGCATAGTGCAGCTGCTCCTCCCACTATGTGTCAAACTAGATCCATAGAAGAAAAGTTGAATACAATGGGACTCCAACACCACAACACTTGCATGACAAACGAGCATTCCACCATTAGATCAGGCTATAATATCCTTTCTATGTGTCTTATTCTATCCATCAGTCCAGATAGTGTTGAAGTTGTGCCCATTGAACTATGTAGGCCACTTGAGAAAATCTAACCGCAGTTTGTCTGTGCAGCAATTGCTCTAGCAACACAGTCCTCAGCATGGCAGTTTTAGTTTAGTGAACAAACGTTTTGGATAGAATAGCAACAAAGATGTGTACCATGAGAGTGTACATAAGGCCACCATCTGATTAGCGTGACGCACATTAAGCTGCTTGGGACAATGCGGTCAAAGACTCTTATCGGTTTGAATGCAACACGACAAATGTATGCATTATTAAGATAAATGGTGTCCTATTTCTGAAATGCTCTTCTAGTTATACGCCCCTCCTAATGATAACGAGCCTATGGGCCTTATTTACAAAGTGTTTCTCAGTGGGTGTGCCCCAATGAAAACGCGTTTTGGAAATCAGGACTTATTAATCCTGGAAAATATTACTTTTAGCGCAACCAGTAGTCACTCACTTTACAGGATAAAGCAATTTTCGAATGTTTTCTGGGAAGTCCATCAAGTGATATACTGTCTTGCAACAGCCTCACACTTGTGTATAGGTGCGTTACAAATGCCATATCATATCATATCATATCACCCAGCCACAATCCCAACCATGTGCTAGCTCTATTTATAATCTCCCCAACAAAGGCTTTGCGTGGCATCAGACATTATGATCATGTAATACGTGCACATGCTATACAGCCTCCCCAATGCCGATCAACGTTGCCAAAGAATTACCACAAACATTTGTGCCTTTAAAGAAACGCACACCCTGCCCTGAGCAACACCAAACTGAAAAGCCTCACGTGCTATCGTTTCAGCTCCTGCGGTCCAATAGACGATGCAGCCCCAGAAACGCTCCTTGAAATGCACTATACAGTCTGTACACGCATGCCTTTGGATAATGAGGTGTGAAGAGAGGGTCCCTCTGTCTGAGGAATACAGCTCCCTGAATAATCCCACACATCGCTGAAGATCTAGGCAGCGTCTGGGCCTGGAAACGGCATGCTGGGTCACCACTCAACAGCAGGTAGAGAAGCATACGGCACGATCATGGCGCCCTGTTTTCTCACCAAAGTAGAGAGCTCCAATGCAACGCATAACGCACGAGGACTAGAGGAGAAGACTTTTAATTGGCGGAAGCAGCGCAGCAAGCGCAGTCGAGCACTGCCTGCGGCCAATCATATTCAAAGTATTTTATGCACGGCTCCCAATTGACTGAGCACATACTGATGAAGGGAGGGCAGGGCAGACAATAGCATGCACAGTGATTGAGGGTTTTTGCGCGGCCTCAGAATCGCAAGTGCGCGGGTGCCCAGCCGTGCACCTTACAGGGGGCATTGCTCCGTACTGTTATCTGACGACCAACCACATATTGACGGATCTGGAACAACATGTTTTGGACCCTCTCGTTGGAGGGAAAGACAAGTCTGTCTTCTGTCCGAATTAGGGCTCTGACAAATTGTTTCACTTGACTGGGGACAAGACTTGATAGAGAACCCCATTTGAAAGAGTGGGTCTACAGTATTTTGGGTGTTCTCTAGACACGCCTGGCGCGTGCCCCGTTATGAGTCAGTCGTCTAGGTAAGCGTACACCAGAACGACTGTCTGTGCTATTGTACAGCTGCCATGGCCAGAACCTTGGTAAAAACCCTTGGGACTGAGGCAATGCCGAAGGCTATTACTTTGAGTGAGTGTTCTCTATCTTGAACCTTGGGTACTTCCTGTGCGCTGGCAACGTTAAAATAGAAAGTATGCATCTTTCATATCCAAGATGGCCATGTAATCCCTGTGCTTCAGCAGTGGAATTACCTCCTGCAGAGCTGTCATCTTGAATCTTTGAGGCTTGACATACTTGTTTGCAGGGTGCAGGTCTAAGACAGGTAGCATGATTAGATCCTTTTTGGGTACAAAAAAGTATATTGAATAGATACCCTTGTTTACATGATGATCTGGGACGGGTTCTATTTATCCCTTTCGCAGCAGGACCTCCACTTCTCCCAGATCATACTGATCATCCTGAAAAATATCCCCTGAGGGGTTAGAAATGTTAAGAACAGGAGAGGTGGAGCAGAAAACAGGGGACTGAAGTCTAGGAGACTTGCTTGGCCTAGTGTCATCCTCAAAGGAGTGAGTCCTCTTATGACTACTGCTATCATACCCGTCTGTGAAATCAATAAACAGACATTTCCATAAATTCCTTAAACTTTGCCCTAGTCCAGGAACCTGTAGTTTGAGCTTCAGGGAGTGGGAAAGCTAACTCTTCTTGAACCTGTAAAGACTGACAATAGGGAACAGACCTGGACAGAGCCTTGAGGTACCACAGGGGTTGTCTGGGGTCAGCCCCACGTGAATCTGGCCATTAAGTGCCTAGGGCAACTTTTCCCTTAATTTAAGGTGCGTTTCGGCATTGTCAGAAACAGGCACCGAAACTTTAAGGGGAGAACCCTGTGTTGTTGAAGACTTGGAACCATGCGCCAAGCGCAGAGGCGGAAGTGCTGAGGGTCGAAAACCGGAAGGTTCAACTGGTTCCGCCGAAGGTTTAAAAGGGCCTGTGGGTACTGTTGGCTTCTTTGACGGTACAGTTGAGGGATGCAGGGGGGGTTGTGTGCTTAACCTTGGTGGTGTGAGCATCTGTGCCCCTGTTACCAGTGGGTGCGCTCCCTCGTAGCAGTACATTTGGCATGCTTAGTGAGGCTGGGGACGGGAAAGCGGAAGTCAACAGGGTCCACAGCAATGTCTCCGGCCTCCGAACGGGAGCCGTGGCTGCTGGAAAGGTGCTCGCCTGATGCGACAGCGCCAGTGGGGGAATAGGATTCGGCCTGCATTGCGTAGGCCACCTAAATCTTTGTGTACCTTTCTTTAAGTGTTTTAGGCTTAATGAGTTGACAGGACTTGCAGCGCTGCTCGTTGTGGTCACGAGGTAAGCAGTTATTACCCTCTGAATGAGTCTCCCTCCAAGGAAACTTCCTATTACAGGAAGGGCAAAATTTCAATGAATTCTCTCCATTATTAATTAGAAAAATAGCAGCTAGACAAGGGAAAGAAGAGGGAAAAGCAAGAAAAGGCATTCTCTAAAGAGTAATGTCGAGACAAAAGTCCCCCATACCCCCACTGTGAAAGGCCAATGCCTGATGGTGAAGGCCGCCGCCAGCTGTTGAGAATTTAGCCGTAGATTCTGAAGACAGGAAACAGGAAAAAGGAAACAGCTGTCAAGTTAAAATTGTTGGAAGTGTGTGTCAAAGATGCGATACATTATAGCAATTATTCACGTTAACACGAGCTCTGCATTAAAGCTACCGACCAGTATTGAGGAAAAAAACTATCTGGGAGAACCTAGAAGCATGAGGGATCATGGGGACTACATGGCACATTAGGGATAGTGATACATACACGCCCAGGTTGACTTCACTTATCGATCTTTGAAAAAAAGATGCAATACCATGCAATTACCACTAGATGTCAGACTATACACACAGCCCGTCAATCTAAGCAGATTCACAAGCATCAGAAATATGTATATCATAAAAGCATACACAATAGTCACACAAAATATTGAAATAATACACTGCAATCACACATACACGAGACTCAATTACACATTAAAAAAACTCATTTGATTTATACACAGAAAATATTCTGATTGAAATAGCTGCCTCATAAATAGTTTCCTATTTTTGTAAACTTTAATGAATTAATAATGTTCTATTTAAAATATTTTGAATGTATAGAAACATTTGTATTAATCTGAAATGGTTTGAAAAGTGAATGTTTTATGGTTGTACACTGTAGTAATTTAAATATGGTGAAAGGTTTATAAAAACCAAAGCACCAAATAATGTTTTTTTAAACGCACAATGACAGAAAAACAAATGAGCATTTTTCATTTGTGAGCAAGAATGTTATGCACAAGTTAAAGAGTCAATTAGATTACAAGGGCAATGATACATAAAAACCAAAATGAACTCTCAGGTACTCAGAAATTGATATACTGAAATAATCAGCGACTCTATTTGCTCAGTTCTATGTGGCACCTGAAACTAATGCTGCAGCAGTAGGGCATGGCTTACATATTTCAAACACAAATACTTTCTTCTAAACAATCTACTTACCTCATTCACAAAACAGACATATTCCACCACAGTTTCGGAGAAGTCTGGGGTTTTTAATATCACTCGGTCACCTATAGAAGTAGAAAAATCGCATTACAACCAAGGCCACTGTAAATCAAATACATTAATTATACATCCCATATTTACTTGCAAGGTTTTTGACGCATTTATGTATGTTGTATCTAGCACGCGGGATGCAGATCTAACCAGAAAGAGAAATGTCAGAGTTTACACAATTTAGCAATACCAGATTTCATATGACGGTATGCGCAGCACATATCTGCAATGACGGTATTCGAGTTGGCAGCATTAAAAGGTAAGCGCTACACAGGATTTCTGCAGATTCAGATCCTTCCCTTATACAATCCCAGAATTTCCAAAGAACATATCGATCCACTGACTTGGGGTGCACATTGCAAGCAGCAGAGGGTCTAGGGTAACCTTAAAGAGAAATGGTCTGAGCAGTCTTTAGCTGGAGGATATTCCGGAAAACTTGTAGTTGGCCAGTGCAGAAACATGCCGGTATACAGTAATACCGGCATGTTCATTCTGCACTGTCCAACATGTAATGAGCCCCTATGTCTCTCTTTGTGAATTTCTTATATTGTCACAATTGCACACATCACCTTAAAGTTAAGTGTAGTAGGATACTTTGTATCCTTATATTTTTTCTGTAATGGAGGTTTGGTTACTTTTACAATGAGCCTAGGACGAGTTGGTGGCAGTAGCTATTTTTCTATGTTTTTGTAATTTTTTCCTCGCATTTTTACACTTACTGCAAATGGCTACAAAGGGTAGCTAGCTCCCCCAAGATGCTGGTGCAATGAGGTCTTTGCTTGTCCTCTGGCCATATTGTTCTATGACCTTCGTCCTGCCTTCTCAGGTAAGGAAATGCGATGTATGGAATGCTCTTTCCCAGAAAAAGCTGCTGCTTTTGCAGGCAAACAGGTGGTTTGTGTGTGAGCCCGGATGTGGGTGCTCAGACTGTCTGGTCCCAGTACACATTTGGGTGCCTGAATGTCTGGTGCTGGCCAGATGTGGTCATGACTGTAAAGCCACTGGCCTGTTTGAATGGTGCAGATCCTTACCATTGGTGAGCTAGGGCATGCTCCCAGCCCAAATGTTGGATAAAATGAGGGCTTCTGCAGACATTCAACAGATCACTGTTGGAGTCGTGTCCTCTCTGAAGAAGAGCTGCCAGTTGATGGCCGAGAACAACCCCTGCAGCTGAGCAGCATAGACTCCAGTGTACTCCCAGCGAAGCCCTGCTCCTCTGCCTGATCTCAAGAAGACCCTTGTCAGTGCTTTTACCCCTGGACTGGTAGAAACAGCCAGTCCCAACTCCTTCGCGAGGATCCGTACCTTTGGAGCCTTCATAAGTGTCCCTGGACCAACCAGTGAACTGACCAGCTCTTTCCTGGGCTACATTGCTGCAGCGTTCGGCCCTCCGAGTTCAAACTTGAAACTTGGAGGATCTTCAACTTGTGTAACAGATGCATGCTCCTGCATTTTCAGCCTTCTTGCATGAACGGAAGCTGTGCTGGGCCTGCTCCTTTGTTAGTCCACTGAAGAATGCCTGTCGCTGCATGATCGTACGATTCTGACTGCAACACTTCATCGATCCCTGGAGGTGTCCTGAGAGGGTCTGTCCCGCTGAAGTCTTCATCTTTCTTCATTTAGGAGTTCAACTGGTAGCTGTCTGGAACAGATTCCTAAGCCCTGCAATCTACAGAAAGAAAATCCTGCATCTCCACCGGTAACCCCTGGGCCTTCCTCAATGGGGACAAAGCATAGAAGAGTTTCTCCAACAGATTCCGGAACATCAGCAGTGGTCCCCGGAGAAATTAGAGTCAGGGTTGTAAATTATGGTCTGTGGAGGCATGGTCAAGGATCCCCTTCTTAGGACTGTCCAAAGGACTGGGATTCAGTGAATTTACTTTAACTAACTTTTTCACTTATTAATCATAACCACTGGCATTGTCAATCTCTTCATAAACCTACCTGTAAAGTATACACTTTGGAACGGGTGACTTTTGGGCACAAGGCGCCAAGTCATCTTAGGGTTGGACTTTATAAGAGCTAGATAAGCTGTTCAATGATTATCATAAAGTGATTTTGATTTCTAATGCATTTGAGCTTACTTGTGTTTCACTGGTTATTAAATCAAATGCTATTGTATGCTATTTCTCCTATGTATGAATGTATATATTGAAGAGAGGGTCCCAGGAATATCCCGCCTCACCACCATGAACCTGACAGGCTGAAGAGCCAGGAATGCTCGAATTCACTCATCCGATTTTGGACGAACCCCAAGTGCACCCCTGCCTGACTCGACTCGTATGCAGGAAGGTATCCCCTCAGACAACCATTTCAACCATATCCAGTGCATATCCTTCCAGATCCAGAGAATCCGACAGAGATCGTGGACCTGAACACCATAATGGACTGTCTCGATTAGGTACCAAGCAACCATTGTGCTGACGTCATTAGTGACACCATGGCATAGCAGCGTTAGTTATGAAGAATACATGCAGCCCTGCACAGTATTACACAAACACACATTTACATACACGGAGAACATGCTTACACAGTTCTGTAGGTGGAGGTCAGATACATATATATATATATATACACACTGTCAAAGCTTTTATTATTTTTCTCATTAGTCAAATGCAGTATTGCAGAAATGCAAGGCAACAAGAGATCCTGAGCAAGCTTGCAGATGCTTATGGCAATTAACCCTATGGGACTACAGGAGTATATATGGAGCCTGGTAGGACCACGTGTGACTAATCTATAGGAAACATAGCACAGCACGAGCATGTAGAACAAGTTAATTACCAACTGATAACGTTCTTTCGATTGAATGTTCCTCCAACGTATTCCTCATCTTTGATAAACACATCCAGCTTCGGCAGCTTCAGAAAAGTTTTCTCGGCAGAGGGCGCTGTGCGTCGAGTCGGTGTCCCTCGAAGGCCTCCGTCAAGGGTGATGTCAATGGGTGTATAAGTAGTGCGTGGCGCCCGTTGGCCTCAGTTCTGTTTTTCCCTCCTGTTTGTGTTGGCTGTTAGCCTAGGCAAGCAGTAGTCAGCCTTGCGAGAACGAAAGCTGTAACAGCATAGGAAATTCCATAGGAAATTCTACAGAGGGGTAGGATGGGAGGGCGATGAGGAATACGTTGGAGGAACATCCAATCGAAAGAACGTTACCAGCTGGTAAGTAACTTGTTTTTCGATTGGATCTTGTCCTCCAACGTATTCCTCATCTTTCTATTTCTATTTGTTTATAACGCGCCAAATGTCTGCGTGCATCAGGGCACAGTGGACCGAAGAGCTCAAACTTAGACTGGTCGACTGACAACAAACTCGCAGATCTCTAGGGTGCGAGTAAAGGCGTTGAGATTAGATAGTCTAATGGAATAGGAAGGTTTTCAGCTGTCTCCTCTTGCCTAGGGCCGTAGGTAGTTTGTTCCAACGTGTAGCGGCCGGAAACAGGAAGGATCTGCCCCTTCCCATCACCAACTTAGTGTCGGGTATATTCAGCAGGCTTGCTTCACCTGATCTCAAACATCTCCGAGGAGCATACAGTGAAAATTGCTTTTTAAAATAGCTAGGTGCCTCACCAAGCAAGCATCTATGGACGATGGTCATAGCCTTGAAATTGACTCTGTCTTCTATTCTGAGTCAATGAAGCTCCTTTCTGCCTACTGGTATATGTTCTCTGTTTTTTATTTTCTTTACACATCGAACAGAGTCCTTTTGCATCACTTGGCACCTTTGGAGCTCTTTCTTCGTGGCTCTCAACAGCAAGGCGGTTCCGTAATCCAAACGAGACATTATGATTGCTCTTGCAATCGTTGCAGTGTTTTCTTCATAAATAAAAGGTCTTATTGTTCTTAGTAGACGCAGATAGTACATGTTGTTTTTGTGCAGGTAGTTCACATGTGCTTCATAGCCGACAGACATCTACCATCATCCCCAGTGTTTTTACTTGGGGCATTACCGGGATGATGGCTTCTTTAATGGAGAAAGCCTTATACTCGACTCCGAGTTTGGATCTTGCCTGGCGAGACCCGAAGATCATGAGTTCAGTCTTCGTATTGTTAGGCACAGTCAATGTTTTTGCATCCATTTGTCAATAACATTGTAGACCTCCGTGATTAAGGCACTGTTGTGCCATGGTCTCCGCTCAGTTCAAGAAATGAGCTGAATGTCATCAGCGTAATTTGTAAAAAATACGCAGATGTTTTCCAGCAAGTCACAGAGACTTCTTAGATATGAATTGAAAAACGGAGGGGAGAGACTGGCTCCCTATGGAACTCCAAACATAATCGGAAATTCTTCACCCCAGTGGATTCTTGCTTTCCTGTCCTTAAGAAAAGATGTTAGCGATTTCATTGCTGTGGTGGTACAGCCGGCTATTTTGTCAAGCGCTGATTGAAGTAGCTGATTGTCAACTAGGTCGAAAGCTGTGCTGAGATCAAGCAGCTTAAGTATCCCAGACTTGCCTTTGTCAATCAGTTCCAACATGTGGTTCTGCAAGTCAAGCATGGCTGACTCAGTACTGTGGGCTGCCCTAAAGCACGATTACTGCTCGTGTAGTATCCCCCGGGATTCCACATGTTTTTTGCAGTTGGTTGGTAGCAATTTTGTCCAAGATCTTCTAAATGAAGTTGGAATTAGTAATTGGACGTAAATTGCTGGGATCTTTCGGGTCTAAGCCTGCCTTTTTGACCAATGGAGTGACCGTAACTTCCTTGATGGTCTTAGCTACTATTCCCTCATTGAATGAAGAGTTGACTATCCTGGTCAGTACGGGCACAAACAATTCCTTATGTTCCAGGATGATCTTAATAGGTAGAATATTTTCTGCACAGGATATGGGCTTCATTTTGGACAGTACCATAAGTAATTCCTCTTCAGAAACCATCGAGAAAGTACATTTCTCTTTAATTTCCTGTGTGCGAATTTCTACCCGAGGGGTTTCTGTACTATCAGCTACCTTTGCTGCTATGATATTATTTCTACCTTTTGATATTTTGGCAGCAAAAGCTTCCTGTAACTTTTCACAGTCTACCTTATTCGGAGTGTGTAGAGGTGAGAGCAGCTTGGGTATTTCAATACCCTTAAGAATCTCGAAAAGTTTACTAGTCGAGTTAGGAGCTGCTTCAATTTGCTTATTATAAAAATAATTTTTTGCTTGTTTGACTCCCTTCCTATATGCTTGATGCAAGCTTTTCCAAGCCTCCATATTTTCATGGGTAGGGTTCTGGAGGCATGTTCTTTCTTTGACTCGTTTTGCCCGTTTCAGCTTTTTGGTTTCTTCGTTATACCATTTAGCTTGGTTATCGTTTTTCCTGACGGACCTATTTTTTAAAGGTGCATTTATTTCCACCATCTCCTGTATGAGATGGGTATATTTAGATAGCATGCTTTCACAGTTGTCATTGGGAGTAAAGGACTCCATGATCTGCTTTAGACATGGTTTCAACTGTTTGAGTCCTATCTTTTTAAAATTTCTACTCCTTACTTTCACATGTGGGTTCTCTTGTTTGGTTATGAGGGTTAAGCTGTATCTCAAAAGTGATCAGGCTATGGTCAGACCATATACACAACTATGTTATTAGCCTTGAGGATGATAAGTTGTTGGTACACACCAAGTCTGTCAGGATTCCATGGTACATTTCCAGGGTTTCAAAGGTACATAACTTCAAAAGACACACAGTTAGAATCCCAAGGTACCTTTCAAAGGCTTCATTAGCACATACTTCAATTAAATGAACATGTAATCAGGAAGTCATCATTTTACAATGAAACACAGTATTTGAGATTCAACCTTAGAAGAGTGATGTTTGGGTTATGTTTGGTTAGAAAATAGAACTTGTACAAAAATTCCTTAATGTCAATTTCAGGAATCACTTTTTTCCCCAAAGCAAGATGGAGGGCCCTTCCTACAGCATTGATTGGAAGGAAGTGAACATGAGGGAGTTTGGAATGTTGGTCGAAGTTCTAAACTGCCTTTCATTTTATCTGCCTTAGTGGCAGGTCACAGTGTTAGAGCTCTGAGGACATATAGTAATAATAATTCATAGTTTTTTCCCTGAATTCAAGAAACAAAGAAGAATTTAATCTACAGAAGAATTGACTTTATTCAAGACTTAATAGTTGCTGAGAAGATACAGATGAAGCAAGCTACGTTGTTCACTCTTCAAAGTTAAAAGAAATTGAGTGAATTTTCAGCTCGTTTGAATTTTTAAACAGAAGTATAAATCTAAGTGACTGTATTTATATGTTCAGAATTGAATCTGTTTTAATTATCCGTTATCTACAAGTAACGAGTTATTTTTGTGTATATTAGTTATCATATGCGTGATGGTAACCTACTAACATTCGCGCGGTTTATCTAAAGAATATTTTTATATAATGTTACTTTCGGTCTGTGTTTGACGTTTTAATATTTAACTCAAGTTACGTGCGCGAGCGTATTTTTAGCTTCACTGTTCTTCTGAGTGAGGCTAGAGTAAAGAACCTTTACGTTTTTACGTCCTTGAGCGTATGTGCATCTCGCTGTCTTCAAGGAAGTGATTGCGCGGCTCGTCCTTTTCTGAAGGGAAAGCGTTGGTCGTATGCGCAGTCGTAATTTATTTATAGAAGAAAACTTCGGTTCGATGCGCGGTTCATCTCTGAAGAAATCTCCGGTTCTATGCGCGGTTCATCTCTGAAGAAAGCTCTGGTTCGATGCGCGGTTCATCTCAAGACAGCGCAAGTCTAGTGACAGCATTTAAAAAGTCGCGGGTCATTTTAAGCGCGGTAAGCAGCAAATGTGTATGGATTTGAAAGTCTTTATCTGAGTTTGAACAAACATTGAATAAACTGTAAAAGAGACTTTTTTTGAAGTTAAGAAAAACTTAAGTTTTCAAACTTCAGTTTTTGATATAATCTAATACTCAGAGACATTTTCAAAGAAAAAGAATTACATGAAGAGATTCTTAGCAAAAGAAGAATTTGTTGTTTAGACTAAAGAAGAAAATCCAGTTGAGAAGTTTAACAATTGAGAATTTTAGACATTTTAAGAAGATGAAAAAACTACAGAATATTTAGTTCATCTATTTCATAAAAGTAAACGCCTATCAGCATCTACGCATAGGCTACAGGTATTTAGAGATAGATAGTAACAATAAATAAAACCAATAGCAGAAATATGAATCAGTTGTACATAAAATCTATATGCATTTGTTTTCTTTAGATTTCACAGACACTGAGGCGAGATATGAAATCCACTACCTCCACTACCAGAGTACCAGAGGGCATCAGTGCAAGCCAGTGAAGATCTGTCTTTGTTTTGTTCTCCAATTCCCCTTTCTCCTTGGGTTTGGCAGCTTGGTAGTTTTATCTTTGAGATAACTGTTAGGCAGGCAGACTTAGGGGGTCTGGTGGGCCAGCATCACTTCTGCAGGAAGATTCCAGAATGGACTTGACAAAGTCCAACTGGTTCGCCTGCTTTGATAGACTCCCAAAGCAGTTTGTACAATAGGAGGAGGGAGGAGAATTTGGAATAGTCGGCTTTTTATAAGTACGAATATAGTACCTCCTTACCAAAGGCGGCATCCTGAGAACGGGAAGCATCCATACAATAATGCTTTGCGAACGTATGCAACGATGACCATGTTGCAGCATCACAAAAAGATCTAATGGGTACTCCCCTTTGAAGGGCTGCAGAAGAGGCTATACCTCTGGTAGAATGAGCTCTCAAACCATCTGGTGGGTCCTTGTCTGCCATTTTGTTACATTCTGAGATACCAAGTATGATCCATCTTGACAAAGTCTGTTTCGAAACAGCTTGTCCTAATTTTCTTCCTGTGTAGCCAATAAAGAGTTGGTCATCCACTCTTAGTTTGGAGAATCTAGAATTATAGAAGCTTGAAGCTCTTCTAGGGTCCAATCTATGGAGCCTCTCTTCCTCTTTACTGGAATACGGTGGGGGGGGGGGGGGGGGGGGGGAGAATGCCAGCAGAACAATCTTTTAAATTAGATGAAAATCACATACCACCTTAGGTAGGAAGGAGGGTTTTACCCTCAACACAACCCTGTCCTTGTGGAATACGGTATAGGGTGGCCTGGAGAAGAGTGCCTGCAACTCGCTCACTCAACGGGCAGAGGTCAATACAACCAACAAGGTGGTTTTGAAGACCAATAACCTCAATGGGCATGTGTGCAAGGATTCAAATGGGGCACACATTAGAAATTCTAGAACCAAATTAAGATCTCAAACAGGAACCTGAAAAGTAGAAGGCGGGAACACGTTTGTGAGCCCTTTCAGAAATTTAATCAGCAAGGGAATTTTGAAGTAAGAGCATTCTTCCGAAGAGCGCTTGAATATGAAAAGCGCTGCCAGGTAACCTTTAATGGTTCCAATATTAAGACCTTTCTGTGCTAATGAAAGGAGAAAAGAAAGCACCTCCGGAGTGGAACATATAAAAGGATCAACATTCTTTTCCCTTCACCAGTCGCAAAATTTGTTCCAGCTGCAACGGTACAGAGATTTTGTTGCTGGCCTTTTTGCAGGAAAGCAACACCTCCATTACGTCATCCGGGAGGTCCCAATCCTTGTATCTCAACCTTTCAGAAACCACGCGTGAAGGTTGAGAGTGTTGACCTCTGGATGGAGAACCTGTCCATCCCCTTGCGAGAGAAGATCCTCTCTTTGGGGGAAGACGCATCGGAGGACATTGGACATATCCAGAAGGTCGGGGTACCACATTCTACTGGCCCAATCCGGGGCAATTAGGATCATGCGGCTTCAGAAACCGTCTCAACCTCCTGATTACTTGAGGAATGACCGGGATCGCTGGGAAAGCGTATAGAAGTGGAAAATCCCAATCCGCCACAAACGCATCTCCTAGAGCTTGTCTCTGAGGACATTCCCTTGAGCAATACCTTTCACACTTTCGGTTGCTTCCGGTCGCAAACAGGTCAACTGGAGGGGTTCCCCAAAGGGCGAAAATCTCTTGCGGGACTTCCTGAGCTAGTTCCCACTCGTGGGAGACTGCTCTGCTTGCTCAGATCGTCTGCCGTTGTGTTCTCCTCCCAGGCTAGGCGAACTGCTGATAGGGAGATTCCTTCTCGAATTGCCCAGTACCAGAGATGCACTGCCTCTCTGCACAGCGCTAGAGAGACCCTACACCTCCTCTCTTGTTGAAGTAATGCATGGCCACTGTGTTGTCCGTCATTATCAGGACATTCTTTCCCCTGACAGAGGGCAGAAAGGCCTTCGGCGCTAGTCTGATTGCCCTCAGCTCCAAAAGGTTGATGAGACCAACGACCGCTGATTGTCAGGGGCTCCCCACCACGTGAGTGAGGCATCCGTCAGTACTGTAATCTCTGGCCATGGCTGCCAAAAATATTCGCTCTTCAGAATATTGTCCTCGCAGGCCCACCACAGAAGATCCTGTGAGACCCGGGTTGGAACCTGAAGTCGATCCCACATCCTTCCTGAGAATTGGGACCATTGTGTTCTTAGAGCCCATTGAAGCAATCTCATTCTCAGGCAGGCTTCTGGCACCAGAAAAATGCAGGATGCCATGAGACCGAGCACCTCAAGAAATAGAAGAAATAGAAGGAAAGAAGATTCTGGGCAGTTTGAAATTTGGTAACCATCTGAAGAGTGTCTTCAGCCCTCGCCTTGGGTGGCGAGCGCTTTCCCCAAGGATGTGTCTAGTACAGCTCTGATGTACTGGAGCTGCTGGGAAGGTGTCATCTGTGACCTTTTGAAATTGAGGGAGAAGCCCAGTCTGTGAAGGGAGTGGCAGGTGATAGATGATCCAGAGCATGTTCGGGAGAACAGGCCCTGATCAGCCAATCGTCCAGGTAGGGGTAGACATGAATCCCCCCTCTCCGGAGATGCGCTGCCACCACCACCATCAGTTTGGTGAAGACCCTCGGGTCGGATGTCAACCCGAATGGTAGGACGCAAAACTTATAGTGTGAGCCTCCAACGGCGAACCTCAGGTATTTTCTGTGCTTGTAATGGATTGGCACATGAAAATAAGCATCCTGAAGGTCCAATGACACCAACCAATCCTGTAACTGGAGGGCTTGAATGATCTGAGAAATTGTGACAATCTTGAATTTGTCCTTTGTTCAAGTATCTCAAGTCCAAGATGGGTCTCAGTCCTCTGTCCTTTTTGGGGATAAAAAAATATGGGGAATACCAACCCTTGTTCCTCTCCGCTACAGGTACTGGTTCTATAGCACCTTTCTCTAGCAGGGTTATTATTTCCTGCACAAGGAGCAGATCTGGAATCCTCAAAGAGCGTTTCCCCGGTGGATTGTTGTGAGGCTGCGTTTTAAATGGAAGGCAGTAACCTTAGGCTATTGTCTTCAGAGCCCCAGCATCTGAAGTAATGGCTGGTGATTCGTGACGCAAGCTCTCAAAGTGGTTTTGGAGCAGTTGCTGCAGCTGCTGATGGCAAGGAAGCTGTAGCTGGATTTGCACTTTTTCCTCGTCCACCACTCGCCCCCTCCATGGTTGTCCTGAAGAACGAAACGGCTGAGGTTGCCTAACAGCGGCCCCTAAAGATTTGGCAGCCGCCTTTGAGGTCTGCAACCTCTCAAGGCTTTTGTCAGCCTTGTTGCTTAATAGGTGAGACCCGTCAAACGGCATGTTTAGCAGACGAGCCTGCACATCCGGTGGATAACCCGACTTGCGCAACCATGCAAATATGCAAATTACTATGCTCGTAGCCATGGACCTGCTGATGCTGTGGATGGCAAGGTGCAAGGGCCAATGGTAAGTCAACTACTCCACTACTCTGCAACAATGTAATAGTTTCTTGGGGATGGGGCAGGTCCACCAATTGATATGCGAGGGCCAGTAGAATAACTTTTATGGGGGATATCTATATGAGTTACCACTGTCAGCACCCAATCAGCAGTGGGGATAGGTTTTCGGGGAAGGGTCCAGGTGATTACGGCACACAGCAACCAAACTGGTGAGCATGCATTGTAAAGTTGAGCCGTACTGGAGAATCCTGATTGTCTTGTACGATCCCTGTTGGTTTTTTGCAATAAACCACAGTACTAACTTGCTGTTGGCTGTGTCCTCCATTTATTCTGGAAAAGGGTTTTTGGGCCCTTGGGAGTAGCACTATCCCCCAGACGAACTCTGGCCTACCTGGACACCATCCCAACAACATCTTTGTTATAGTGTTGGTGCTATAGTATTTGATTAGAGGGTTATACTTGCTTTATGTATATTTTAAAGACCTAATATACTATTGAATATTTGTATACTTCCGTATATAACTGGAATTATTGGTGTTGCTCTGTGTTAACTCATTGCAGCCCTATACCACTAACCCTTCCTGAGACTCAGCCTTGTTCACTATAAAAGGGTGGCCTTGGAAATCCATCTTAACAATTATCAAGGCCAGCTGCACATTTTGTTTAATCTCCATTTTTCACTGTCCCACTAAACCAGTCCTTTGAAGAAAGTGTGGCTTCCATTCACTTGTTGGCTGTGTGGGCTGTTCAGAAATAATGGGTATCCTATTAAGATAAATAGTGATTTAGAAGGATAGAGTTTGAGAAGGATGATTGAGGCGCCAGCATGCAGCATGATGATTAGGTGACAGAAGCTAGGATAGCAGCCATCTCTGAGTGAGGCTTTTTATGAATCACCACCAATGAGAAATCCATATGAACTGTTTGCTACTATGGATGGCATAGATTGACTACCAGCTGAAGGGGACTCCAGTCTTCCATCTGGCATGTCCATTCTACCATTCGCAATTAAAAGGGTGCACTAAGGGGAAAGATGTCACTGAACATTATAGTGGAATTTCATCTTTGGTCATCCCTTCGACCAGGCCAGTTTCGATTACATCATGGAATATTGCAGGGGGAAAAAACAAGCTATCCCTGAAGAAATTAATTTCTTCAATGACTCTGGTGTAGTCATACTCCAGGAAGCCTGGATGATTGACACTTATGGTTGATGGCTTCTTATTTTTTCAGATCCCAGTTCAAACTTACACCATAGGTTGACTTTTTGGGGGTCTAGTAATATTGCTAAGCACATCCCATGCATGTGAGCCCATCAATTTGCTTAACACTTATCCATACTTATGAGGTTTAAAGGTTATGGTAGACAGCAACAGTACCTTTAGGATTGTTGATTTGTACAACTGACACAAATCCCATCAAGGACGCTGCCTAATGGTTCTAAAAGAGCTCCTCTATGAATTAAATATGGAGTCACAAGCTTCCAACGCCATACTTATTATTGGTGAGGATTTTAATATCAAAATGGGGAATGGCCCCCATCTAACTTATTAGATGAGACTGAGGACACACTGAATAGCATTGCGGTCCCCAGGATGCCTGATCCTCTAATGTGCGTGTGGGGCCTGGAATTGTTCTCTTGGCTCCAACAGCGGGGTTTTAGGTCAAACAATGGTCGAGTTGCCGGTGATTCCTTGGGCAAATATACCTTTTCTGGCCCAAATGGAAACTCCACCATTGATTTGTGTTTTCCGGTAACTCAGCGAGCTTAATCAAGGACTTCCACATTGCGGAACACATATTGATTGGCCAGCACTCATTAGCTCTAAAACTCAAGGGACAGGGCTCACCAAAGGGTATGTTTTAGTCACAATTAAAAATATTAGAGGTCTGTCCCGTGAAATGAAGATCCAGGTGGAGAGGTGTCGATAGTATGGTTTTGCAAAAGTCGATTGCCACCTCCAACTTCAGTTCCATTGGGGCGCTCCTAGATTCCTCGGATGACGTACAACTAACATTGCATGATTACAACTCTCTGATCACCGGCATTTTAAGTCATTTCCTCATTGCCTGTAAAAACCTGGATAGTGCACGCAAGACTGGTTGGTTAAAAAAAAATATGTACTGATGCTAGGAAAAGGCTACTACAGTCACTAAAAGACCCGCAAACATCCAAGTCATGGATTATCAGTGTTAGAGCTAACTACAAAAGGGTTATTGCTGAAAGCAAATCTGAGCTAGATCGTAGTGGCTGGGAGGAACTAGTGAGGGCGGCTGGAGAAAATAATTCAAAGGACTTTTGGGAGCTAGTTGCACACAGTCTAGCCCCCAAAAGGAAGGACTCAGGTGGTGAAACAATGGTGCGAGACAAGGATTGGATTGCAAATTTGTCTGCCCTATACACGACAACAAGCAGTGCAGATCTACCATAGCTTTTAAAAAATATTTTATTTACATTTTCAGGAACAAGTTATAAACAACAGAGTTATTCAATGCAATACTCTCCAATAATACAGAATTCATATTAGGTGAAAGGCACACAGACAACTACATATATTATAAATAATATCCCATCCCACCAAACAGACAAACAAAACTAACAACAAACACAACTAACAGAAATAATCTTTATAAAGATAAAGGGGGAACTTTAGTTATCCTTAATACATCCGACTTTGACAAGGAGTGTGTTAGACAATAAATCACAAAACCACATCCATGCCACTGGATATTGAACCCACTAACAATATTCTGAGTAATCTGAAACCAGTAATGGATACTGCTGAGGAACAAGGGTGGATCAATTATAACACCAAAGAACAAATTACTTCTGACTTTACTGATAACTGATCCACCCAGAGAACTCATGACTCGTTAAATCTCAAGGTTGGAAATGTGAGTTACTCATTAAAAGAAATCATCGAGGTCATATTTAAATAAAAATAAAAAAAATCGGAGCCTCGGTCTGGAATGTATTACGGCAGATTTATTTCGAGCAGAAGAAAAGCTTTGGGCATCGCCACTCCCCGTAGGTTTTAACATTACCATAGACTCTGAAAGGGTTCCCAAGTCATGGCAACAAGCCATAATCAAGCCAACTTCTAAAAAAAGGGGGATCGCCATGATCCTAAATCTTATAGGCCGATATCCCTATTGAATTGTATTTTCAAAATCTTTGGCCAAGCATTGGAGTCTACATTATAGGATTGGGTGATGAGAGGGAATTCTCTCCACTGTCCAACTTGGATGGCGTCCTGGGGTTGGTTCAGGTGAGCAGGCGCTAAACATGTAACTCCTGATCACAAATTCCCTCTATGTCAGAAAGGAGCCTCTTTTTGGCAATTATGGACCCGAGTACGGCACATGGTAAGGTGAATCATCAGAAGCTGTGGGTCATGCTCAGGTCCCTAAACTGCCCAGGTGAAATCTTGAAAGTATTGGTCACGAGTAGCAATGAGGGACGATTCAGACTATTTTAAGGTTGAGGCGGGAGTGTGCAAGGGCTGTGTAACAGCTCCTCTCCTGTATTGTTTATATATCAATGGTCTAAATGACTTTTTAATTCAAATGAGGGCGGACGTTCCTAAACTGGACAGCACTGTGTTTCCAATGTTGGTGTATACGGAAGACACAGTGCTGCTGGCTCGAACTCTGCAGGCCCTACAAAAGCTAATAATGGGGTTGACTCTCTTATTACAAACCTAGACCTCAAAGTGAATGCAGAGAAATCAGCTGTCATGGTTTGTCAGTTGGGCAATCAGTGGGTGGTATTAACGCCCATGTTTAGTAGCAAGGCCAGAATTCCTGTCTGTACCTTATTTGATTATCCAGTTTGCGTCCAAGTTCTCAGGAACCCTACATATGATAAAACAGGTACACAGATTCGAGTAAGCACTGGGTGGAATGTCTAGATTCATGCGTATGTCCAAATCTAAACCCACTCAACTGATTAAGAAAGTATGTATTACATAGACAGGTGGGTTACCTAAATATGTGTCTTCACTTTGGGGCTTTGAGAAGGCCCGTGAGCTCCAAATCACTAAAACGACTTTCTTATGAAAAAGCCTTAGGCCTGCTACAATCTGCTTCAAACTATGCCATTCACTTAGAATGGGGGTTTACTTTCTTGGTGGACGAGTTACTAATTCAACCCACGGTTCCTTGCCTATGCATCTAGAGTTACAAGATAACCTTCCTTACACAGAAGATTATAAAAGCGTTGTTAAGGCAAACTAACACTCTCAACATCCCCTGGCACATTAAAAACCAGCCAAGTACTATTAATGCTCAATTCTATTTTATGACTTTTTTAATGGATAGATGCATAGCCATTTTACTGAAGATCAATCAATCACTGTATTCGGCCATAAGGGCATCAAAGTCCAAGAATAATACAAAACATATATACAATTATTCAAATTGCCATCAAATTCCCTAAAATATGAGAACAATCACTGACTCAGTTAATTCGAGTCTGTTAGTCTAATGATCGGCCTTTCCTCAACCATTAGCAGTTCTTAAGAGTCGTGTCCCCAGTGGAATTGTATTGGGGCTGGATAGCAACAGATATTGTGTCCTAAACCTCATAGGGTGAGAATTATTGTAATGGGAAGATGAGCTGCTTACAATCGTGCTACCAGTCGGAGTATAACGTCTCCTTCCAATTCCCAGGATTCCATTGGCCACTCTTTTCCTACAATTCAATGCAAATGGTATCGAAAGCATACCCCTCGCTACAGTGCAATTTACAATAGCATCCCGAAATTAAGGACAACAGCCATATATCATTCTAAGCCAGTGAGTACACTTGTTAATTAGCGATTCTCGAATTGCTGGATAGGCACTATTGGCTTTAGGAACTCCATGCAGAAATAGTAATCCTGCTTTATGTGGCTTTCTCATATTTCCAAGTTCAACCCCTTGATTATAGTGCAGACTTGGACCACGATGGTTAATTTCAAGGGGAACTGATTTGGATACTACATGGACTGCCCTACTGCTTTGCTTGCCTTCCAGTTCAATGGTTCTAACCCCTCTGTCTACCTGCCCAATTATCATCCACTGTAGTGGCTGGACTGTTTTATTCTGTTCACTTAAAGTTTGCACACTGGTTCCCTGGTTATCTGGTATCGAGGGTCCCATCTCGAACTGAACATTTGTATGGCCCATACTTAACAGTGATACTGGGCAATTGTGGATGGTACAACGGGCCACTATAAGTTTCCTCCCCTAGTGACTGGTGGGCCAAAGTGGATCCCCTCTCGTGTGAAGCCCTCCAGGCTCGATTGACCCACCCTATGGTTGCTTCAATTCTACGGTCTTCCAAGGTTAGCAAAAGCAGCTTCTTGAGGACTGACAATGCTGCTAAAACAAGATCGCATTTACAACCCATTGTAGATCCTTTGTGTGTTCCATCAGTGTTAAAGGTAGTGGGTATTCCTGTAGGGACAGGGGTACAGCGGAAGCTAGCACACAACTGTGACATGTTTCCGGGGGAGGGAGGTGTTAGGGAGAATTCTGTTAAGGCTAATTTCCCAAACCTAGTGAGTCCCCCAGCAGCTTTGCTGGATTTTTGGGGTTTATTTTTTTCTCCTGCTAAGAGTGAGACTCTTTTCCTCCAACTCTTAGACATGATTTGAGGAGTTCCTTTGACTTTGTATGTGTTTTATGGGCTATGGGGTCCTTTACCCCATAGGGCTTCAATTGTTTTTGGTATATGGGTTACACAGCACCCTCTGTGCCGTAACCCAGGGGTGTCGTAGCAACCCCCAAACAGACGCCATACCCTGGGACTGACTACTGTCTCCCAGGGCATGTAAAGTCACCATTGGCTTTACTAGTCTCAAATTGTGAGCAGAACCAGTACAAACCATCCTATTGTGGACGTACTGGTCGGGGCAATTCGATTACCCCGGGGTCTGTTGTTCGAGGGGGCACTGTCCAGTCCCCCCCGACCGGAGTTTTGGCTGGTGGCAGTGGATACTACTTTTTATATTCAACCGCGAATATATTCCTATGGGATTTTCCCATTGTTCGAGGCTACCACTTTTTAATATAGCCTCGAACATACTGCCGGTTTATTAAATTAATATTAATTCACCGGTTGGTAATTTTTGCCGAAACTTGGTTCCAAAATGGCGTTTGTGTTCGCTTCTGTGACTCCAACCCAAGTCGAGCCCTTTGTTTCACTTTTTTTGGCGGGCTTCTCCACAGAAGCCTCCAAAAGTGGTGCCACTCTGTCTGGGTACCACAGGGGGTGCAGGAGGGGGTTTAGGCACCCTGGACTGAGTTGCCTCGGCAACTCAAGTCGCACTCTTGTGTGATTGGCCCAAGTTGTGAGCCGCCCGGCTCACCACTTAGCATGTTTGATTTGACAGCTAGGCTGAATGAATGGGGGTTTTCTGCATAAAAGCAGGGCTTTGGGGACTGGAACTTCAGAAGTCGCCACAGGCCTTAAGAATCCGAGGAGGGAGAAGCCGAGCCGACCTGCAACGACGACACGACCGGTGGAACCCTGCGGAACCGTCTCACCACTTTTCCCGACGACAGAGGAGATCTCCAGCCCGGAGAGTCTTCTTCCTTTGACTGGTGGGGATAACCAGTTTGCCCGTCTTTTCGCCTCCCTGGAACATCTCGTGGCCGCCTTGCCCGTGCCAAGCACCCCGGCAACCGGAATAACACGGTTTACCACTACCGCGAAGAAAAGGGTGGTACCTTGTAACCGGGAAACTCTGTGGCTGGTTTCTTCCCTGGCAGCGCAACGACCTTCAGCTTTCCTCCACGTCGAGACCTCCTCTTCCTCTGGGCGAATCACTGACTTGCGCCCGCTGCCAGGAACAACTGCCCCCGCTGGAGCGTTCTTCCCACTTTCAGGTACTGTGTCCCGCCTGGCTTCCCTTGCGACAGATCGTTCAGGGTGACAGTAAATCCTCGACTTTCTAACCTGGGCTAGCCTGGGACCTGTTAACTAACTTTCCCTGACTTAATCTCAATCTTTTGTGAACTTTCTACAAAGACTCTTTGGGCATAACCCCACTGTGTGATCCTGGACACATTTCGCCTGCTCTCTCTAAGAGTGGGTCTGGCCTTTGAACTTCCTTGCTCCCCAGTAGACTTTGCCTAACCTGCCTCGCTGTGGTTCTTTGAAAAGTATTGAAATTCGTGTGCTTTCATATCTCTGCCTTTTTCACCCCTTTTTAATAACTTGTTAGAGTGCCATCTTATGTTAAGCGCTCACCTATGTCTGAAAAGAAGTGGTGTTTCTCATTAAGACTTGTCTAATAAGTAATTAGGGTTGTATATATACATGGGATACATTACTCACCGTAATCGTATTTCTGATGCTTGTATCTGCTTAGATTCACATGCTGTGCATAGGCCGACATCTAGTGGAAGCTGCGGAGTATTACAGTTTGTTTTTCGAAAGTTGAAAATGGGCGTCGACACAGGCGTGCCAGTAATACTATCCCTAGTGTGACGTCCACTGTACCCAAGATCCCTCACGCGTGTAGGATCCTCAGATTGTATTTTTTCTGACATGAGGAAGCATGAGGAGTAGCGTGAGTACAGATAATCCAAGCAGATAGACAGAAAGGTAAGACTACAAGTAATCATGCGGCTTCTCTCGGAGGGGAGGAAGGGTGGGTCGCATGTGAATCTAAGCAGATACAAGCATCAGAAATACGATTACGGTGAGTAATGTATCCCTTCTGAGGCTTGTGGAATCTGCTTAGATCACATGCTGTGCATAGATTAGCGAGCAGTACCAGAAGAAGGAGGTGGGATGTGAGAAGGGTCATGAGCAAACAGGTGTCTTAGAACCGCTTGTCCCACTTGTGTATCTGTCTTGGAATGAGTGTCAATGCAGTAATGCTGAGTAAAAGTGTGAATAGAGCTCCAAGTAGCTGCTTTGCAAATGGTGTCGAGGGGAACATTTGCAATGAAAGCCAGAGTGGCACCAATGCCTCTAGTAGAGTGGGCCCTTGGCGTAAAAGGCAGAGTCTTTTCAGAAAGAGAGTAACACAGCTGTATACAGTTGATAATCCACTTCGAGATAGCGCCCTTAGAGACGCGATCTCCCTCTCTGCCTGTAGCTACGGAGACAAACAGTTGATCTGTTTTCCTTAGCGGTCTGGTTTTATTTACATAGTATAGGACCGCCCTACGCACATCTAGGGTGTGTAGTTTCACCTCAGCCGAGCTTTGCGGGTTTTGGAAGAAAGCCGGAAGCTCGATGGACTGGTTTACATGGAACTTGGATATGAATTTAGGTGAGAACCTAGGGTGTGTGCGTAAAACCAGTTTGTCCTTGTGGATAGTAAAGAAAGGATCCTGCACTGACAGAGCCTGAATTTCACTGACCCTTCTTATGGAGGTAATGGCTACTAAGAAGGCCGTTTTATAAGTCAGGTGTTTGAGACTACTTTTATGCATGGGTTCGAATGGGGGTCCCATGAGCTTAGCTAGCACCACGTTGAGGTCCCATCCTGGCGGTGGGTTCGAAATAGGAGGGTGAAGTCTCTTTACTCCTTCCATGAAGGCTTTAACCACTGGTACTTTCCACCACGAGACCTTGTTATGGGATGTGGTGTAAGCCGAGAGGGCTGCCAGGTGTACTTCAGCGAGTTAAAAACCAACCCTGCATCCAGCAGGTGGAGCATGTATGTCACAACGTTGGAAGGAGTGCAATCAACCGGGTTGATTTGTTTATTCTGGCACCAGATAACGAATCTTTTCCACTTATCAAAGTAACAGTGCCTTGTATTTGGTTTCCTGGACTCCTTTAGAATGTCCATACACCTCTGTGGTAATTTGAGATGTCCAAACTCTATGACTTCAGGAGCCATGCTGCTAGGTTCATAGAGTTGGGTTCCTGATGCACTGTTTGACCCTGTTGCTGGGACAGTAGGTTGTACCAGGCTGGGAGTCTGATGGGCTCGCACACCGCCATCCTGCGTAGGTGTGGAAACCATGGTTGTCTCGCCCACATGGGAGCAACTAGGATGAGCGTCATCGATTCCTTGTTCATCTTGTACACCACCTTCCTGATGAGAGGAGTTGGTGGAAAAGCGTACGCAAACATCCCTGACCAGTTCATCCACAGGGCATTCCCTTGGGAGTCCGGCTGGGGGAACCTGGATGCAAATCCTGGGCATTGTTTGTTTTTGCTTGTGGCGAATAGGTCTATAGTGGGGAAACCCCACTGAGAGAAGAGATCTTCTACTACGTCTCTGTGAAGGACCCATTCGTGTTCTTCTGGGAGGGAGTCTCTGCTTAGAGCATCCGCTAGGGAATTGAGCTCCCCTGGAACATGTTGTGATGACAGGAAGATGTTCCGTCTGAGTGCCCATATCCATATTTTCTGGGCAAGCTTGGACAGATTTGGCGAACGAGTCCCCCCTTGCTTGTTCAGATAGAACATGGCTGTCGTGCTGTCCGTCCTGATCTGCACCGACAAGTTCAGTAGATGGGGCTCGAACGCCTTTAGCGCTCGGAATACTGCCAGAAGCTCTAGCAGATTGATGTGGTTCTTGGCTACTGAGTGAGACCAGAGACCCTGAGCTGTGTGGTGGAGATGGTGAGCTCCCCACCCAGTCAGGCATGCATCTGTAGTCACCACGGCTTGTACTTCGGGATCGTAAAAGGGTTTCCCCTTTGCGAGATTCTCTCTTGTCCACCAGTGTAGGCTCTGTACGAGTGTTGGCGAAACGACCACTAGATCGTCCCAATGACCACTTGCCTGAGACCACTGTTTCGCCAACCATTCCTGCATGGGACGCATGCGCAGACGCGCGTGGGGGACCAGGTAAATGCATGACGCCATCATGCCCAGTAACCACATAGCTTTGCGTACTGTTATCTGTTGACCTGACTGATAATGCGGAATTTGCAGAAGTATATTCCGAATTCTCTCTTCCGAAGGGAAGGTCAATCCTTTCTGAGTATCTAGGATAGCTCCTAGAAACTGTTTTGAGGTGCTTGGCACCAGACTTGACTTTTTCTCGTTGATAGAGAAGCCTAATTATTGGAGGAGGTCGATAGTCCTCTGAATGTTTGACCTGCAAATTCCTGGGGTTTCCCCTGTTATGAGCCAGTCGTCCAGATAAGGGTACACCGGGATTGCCTCCCTGCGTAGGTGTGCAGCCGCCACCGCCAGTACCTTGGTGAATACCCTTGGTGCTGAAGCTATCCCGAAGGGCAGTACCTTGAATTGGTAGTGGCGACTGTCCACCTTGAAGCGCAAGTACTTTCTGTGCGCTGGGAGCATGGAAATATGAAAATAAGCATCTTTCATATCCAAGGTTGCCATGTAATCCCCCTTTTTTAGGAGGGGGATTACCTCTTGTAGCGTGGTCATACGGAATTTTTGGGGCTTGACATACTTGTTGGCAGGCCGTAAGTCCAATACTGGGCGCATTGTCAAATCTTTCTTTGGCACAAGGAAGTAAGTTGAATAGATACCCTTGTTTACCTGGTGTCCTGGGACGAGTTCTATCGCGTCCTTTTCTAGCAGAATGGCGATCTCCACGAGAAGGATCCTTTGATGCTCTAGGGAGTGCACTCTTTGTCGTGGAGGATGGTTCCGGGGACGCTGCAGTAGTTCTATACAATATCCTGCGGATACTGTTGACAGCACCCATCTGTCTGAGGTGATCCCTTCCCAAGCCTGGGTGAAGGTGGAAATGCGTCCCCCTACTGGGGTTGCGTGACAAGGGACCCTGAACTGAGCGTCACTGTTTTGGTGGAGGCGTGCCACCTCCCTTGTTGGGGCTGCCTCTGCCTCTTCCACGACCTCTCTTGTTACCCCTGCCGTAACTCTGGGTAGACTGCTGGTTGTTATTCCATTGTGTACCCTGTCCCTGGGCATAGTTGCCTCTTTGTGAATTTTGGCCGCGTGGGCGACGAAAATTACTATTCCCCCTCTGGTTAGGGGGTTTGTTGGTAAGCTGGCCAAGGGATTTGAGAGTCTCATATTCATCTTTGGCATTTTTAAGTGCGTCTTCGACCGCTTTCCCAAACAATAGGTCGGGTTCCACTGGCTTGTCTATTAAAGAAGCCTGGGTTTCTGTCTTGAATCCCGACTGCCGTAACCACGCATGTCTCTTGATAACAGTACCTTCTGCTATCAATCTCCCTGCGTTGTCAGCGGCGTCGAAAGTTGCTTTTAAAATGCAACCAGACACGGCTCTCCCCTCTGCCGAGATCCGAGCCAGCTGGCCCTTTAACGGTTCTGGAGCAGAGGCAATGAGCGCCGCGACTTCTTCCCATTGATGGCAATTGTAACTAGCCAACAGGGTGGTGGAATTCGCAATCCTTGCTTGGTAGGCGGACGTTGAGGCTACCTTCCTGCCAAACCCGTAAAGTTTTTAGCTCTCCTTGTCGGGAGGAGCTTCTGATGAAGATAAGGGCGTGCCAGCCCTTTTTCTAGTGTTGGTAACCACTAGGGAATCTGGTTTAAGATGTCCCCTTATATACAGAGGGTCAGACTGGGCTGCCCGGAAAATCTTTTCAATTCTGGGGTTGACAGCTCTGGTGAGGTTAGGATTCACCAGGGAAGGATCTATTCTTCGTTGGATGGATTTGAGGATAGGGATGGTCTGAGCGACCGGTCTCCTCTCTCCTACAAACTCCTCTGCGAAGTCCCTTTCCTCCTGTACACCGTGGGTGTCGATGTGGAAATGTTCCGCTGCTCGAGCGAGAACCTCGTTAAGGAGGGGCTGGTTATCAACTGGAGAGTCGGTAACTGGGGCTTCGCTTTGTACTGGGGAATCTACTCTGTAAATTTCCTGCTCATTTTCTCCCTCCTCCAGGTCCTCATCCTCTGCATAGTAATCTGTCCCGGTTTGTTCTTCCATAATTTCAAACTCCTGGTCCTCTTCAGGGAAAACTTGTCCCTGGTAACTGGGGAGTGGAGTAGAATATGGAGTGGAGTAAGGCTGAACCTCGAAGGGTTCAGGTCTTTCAAACCGGGGCTTTTTACTTAGCGGGATAGGATCGGAGGAGCCTGAGGGTGTGGCCCCTTGAGGGTTATATGAAAGAAAATGATTCCCTGGAACAGGGTATTACTTTAGTAGGTGATGATTTATGGGACTTTTCAAGGGTAGACTTGTGTTTGCTTGTCTGCCTAGGGTGAGAGGATGGCTTTACAGGAGTGGAAGGCTGTGCTTTCCGCTGTTTCCCCCCCTCCCCGTGCGTGGAAAAATGTTTTCCCTGTCCCTTGGAGGCCCCAGAGACTTTCGACGCCTGGCGCCGAGGGTCTGGAGAGGTATCTGTGTGCTTTGGGCGTGGGGCCTCACTGGTGTTAACCGCGGTCTCGGTATCTTGGAGCGCGGCCTGGGGGTGGAAGTCGTCTTCGTCTCCTGACGATCGAACTTCCGTTAATGTGTGTAGCGAGGCACTCTTGGCAAGAGTGGATGATTGCCTTGCGTCGTGAGGTGATCTCGATCGAGAGCGCCCAGAGGACACCGAGTCGGACCGTTCTTTTTGTGCCTCTTTCCGGGAAGTCGACGTCGTCGAGGTCCGGTTGGTCTTAGTGTGTTTAGTGTGTGTTAGGTGTGTAGCGCTTGCGTCGCCGGGGGTCTTCCCCATAGCCGCCCTGCCGGACGACCTTCCGAGGTCGGGGACCTGCGCTCGCCGGCTGTCTTTCGACGCCATAATGCCCTCGCCGTCCGAAAGTACGGCGTCGCTGCCATCGCTGAAGGTGCCCTCCGCTGCCATGGCCTCCTGCCTGGCGTGGTGGGCCCAACGCTTTGTCGAACGGTCCTTAAGTGTCTTAGGTTTAAACCTACTACACGCTCTGCAGTTCGCTTCGGGGTGATCCCTCGGCAAGCAGAGATTGCACGTGGCGTGCCTGTCGACCCAAGGGTATTTGCGATTGCACTTGGGGCAGAATTGAAAAGGGGTACCCTCCATACGCACCTTAAGGCAGCGGGCTGCTAAGTGTAGGAATATATAAAATGTAACTATATATCAAGAGTGAAGAGTATGTACCACCCCCCACTCTACCTACTTGTAAGGGCCGAGGCCAGCGGCCTACTAGGCCCGGGCCGAGGCCAGCGGCCTTCCGAGGCCCAGATCCGTCGTGCAGCAGTCGACGGTCGATGACTTCTCCAGCCGTCGTCGAGGTCGAGGGTCGACGTTGGGGTGGGGAAGGGAATGAATAAGAATTATAATTATAATAACAGCAAAAGTATGGCTAAGGCCAGGGAACTCCGCAAGATGCTTCCGACCAGTATGGCGGAAAAAAACAATCTGAGGATCCTACACGCGTGAGGGATCTTGGGTACAGTGGACGTCACACTAGGGATAGTATTACTGGCACGCCTGTGTCGACGCCCATTTTCAACTTTCGAAAAACAAACTGTAATACTCCGCAGCTTCCACTAGATGTCGGCCTATGCACAGCATGTGATCTAAGCAGATTCCACAAGCCTCAGAAATATATATATATATATATAATAGTGACTGTGTGTTGAATTTATTTACCTCTCTTTGTGCTAGTGTAATTTACAAGTGTGTCTTTAAATAAGACAATGCATTACTTACCGTAAAAGCATTTCTGATGGTTGTATCTGCTTAGATTCACATGCTGTGCATAGGTCCGACATCCAGTGGTCACTGCGGAGTATTGCATTTTGTTTTTCGTAGTCGAAAAAGGGGACGTCGACAAGGCGTGTCTGTAACACTATCCCTATAGTAACATGCGTTGTACCCACAATCCCTCACGCGTCGAGGTTCCTCTGTTTGTATTTTTCTGCCCTGAGGGAGCCTTCTAGACGTGAGTGAGTACAGAAAAGAGAGAAATATAGAAAAGGATGTCTATGTTCCTTCCATCCGAGCGGGGAGGAAGGGTGGGCGCATGTGAATCTAAGCAGATACAACCATCAGAAATGCTTTTACGGTAAGTAATGCATTGTCTTCTGATGTTTGACTAGCGAGCAGTACCCGGAGTTGGCGGTGGGTTATGAGAGGGAACAGTAGAGAAAAAATGTCTTAATACTGCCTGTCCCACCTGGGAGTCAGATCTAGAGTGTGCATCTAGACAGTAGTGTTTTGTAAAGGTGTGCACAGAACTCCAGGTAGCCGCTTTGCAGATGAACTCAAGGGGAACATTTGCAATGAACGCTATGGAAGCCCCAGTGCCTCGAGTGGAATGTGCTCTTGGCTTGAAGGGTAGTTCTCTCTTAGCAAGAGTGTAACAGAGAGTGATGCATTGAACAATCCATCTAGATATAGTGGACTTTGAAACTGCATCTCCTTCTCTTCCTGCTGCCACAGAGACAAAGAACTGATTAGTCTTTCTCAGTGGTCTGGTTCTTTCCATGTAGAACATGACAGCTCTGCGTACATCTAGTGTATGCAGACTTTTTTCTCCCAAGCTGGAAGGGTTTTGAAAGAACGTTGGTAGTTCTATTGACTGATTTACATTAAATTTCGATATGAATTTTGGTGCAAACCTTGGGTGTGTGCGTAGAACCACCTTATCCTTGTGAACTGTTACGAAGGGGTCTAGTAGAGAAAGAGCATGTAGTTCACTTACTCTCCTAATGGAGGTGATAGCTATTAGGAAAGCAGTCTTAAGAGTGAGGTCTTTAAGAGTTGCCTTGTGCATGGGTTCGAAAGGAGGGCCCATGAGTCTAGAAAGTACCACATTTAAGTCCCATCCGGGAGCTGGGTTTGCGATCGGAGGGTGTATTCTCTTTACCCCCTCCATGAAAGCCTTGATAACTGGTATCTTCCACCACAACACTAAGTTGGGAAGTGGTGTATGCAGAAAGCGCCGCTAGGTGGACTTTAATGGAATTGAACACTAGACCTGAATCCAGTAAATGGGTCAAGTACAGAACAATGTTAGTGGGAGAGCAGTCGACCGGGTTGATGCTTTTACCTCTACACCAGATGACAAATCTTTTCCACTTGCTAGAATAGCAGTGGCGAGTATTAGGTTTTCTGGCTTCCCTGAGGATGTCCATACATCTCTGCGGGAGTTGTAAATGTCCAAATTCTATGATCTCAGGAGCCAGGCTGCTAAGTTCATGGTCTGAGGGCATGGATGCAGTGTCCTGCCCTTGTCCTGTGACAGCATGTTGTACGGGCAGGGAAGTTTCACTGGAGGAGATAGGGACATCTCCATCAAGTGAGCGAACCATGGCTGCCGGGCCCACATTGGGGCCACTAGTATCATGGTAACCTGCTCCTGGTGCATCTTGTGCACCACTTTGTTGAGAAGGGGAGTCGGGGGAAAGGCGTAAACAAATTTCCCTGACCATTGAATCGACAGACCGTTCCCCTTGGGCTGGTTCTGGGGGTACCTGGAGGCGTAACTTTGGCATTGTGAGTTCTCCAGAGTTGCGAACAGGTCTATTTCCGGGAATCCCCATTGCGTGAAGACGTCTAAGACGATGTCTTCGTGCAATTGCCATTCGTACTCTTCGGGCAGGGTGAAGTCTCTGCTGAGTTTGTCTGCTAGCAGATTGAGTTCCCCTGGTACATGTTGTGATAGTAGGAACATGTGTTTGAGAGCCCACTTCCATATATTCTGGGACAGCTTGGACAGTCCTGGAGAGTGAGTGCCCCCTTGCTTGTTGAGGTAGTACATGGCTGTGGTGCTGTCTGTGAGGACCATCACTGTCTTTCCTTGTAAGTGTTCCTGAAAGGCTTTCAGTGCTTTGAACACCGCTAGTAGTTCCAGCAGGTTTATATGCTTGGATGCTAAACTTGGAGTCCACAATCCGTGAGCCGTCTGATGGGATAGGTGAGCCCCCCATCCTGTAAGGGATGCGTCTGTGGTTAGAGTGGCTTCCACTGCAGGTGTGGCAAAAGTTTTCCCTAATAACAGGTTTTCTTTTGTCCACCACCGTAGCGAGAGAACCAAGGCCTGCGAGACAACCACTAGATCGTCCCATTGTCCGCTGGCCTGACACCACTGGCTGTAGAGCCACTCTTGCATTGGGCGCATGCGCAGGCGCGCGTGAGGTACCAAATAAATACATGACGCCATCATCCCTAGCAAGCGCATTGCTTTGCGTACCGTCACCTCTCGACCTGCCACATAATGGGGGATCTGAAACAGCATGTTTTGGACCCTCTCGTTGGAGGGGAAGACGAGGCCGTCCTTTGTTCGAATTAGAGCCCCTAGGAATTGTTTGATTTGGCTGGGGTCTAAGCTGGACTTCTTTTCGTTGATGGAGAAGCCCAGTTGGGACAAAAGGTCTACGGTCTTTTGGGTATTGGAGAAGCATGTTTCGTAAGAATCCCCTGTTATGAGCCAGTCGTCGAGGTAAGGGTATACCGGGATGGATAACCTGTGCAGGTGGGCCGCTGCCACTGCCAGTACTTTCGTGAATACCCTTGGTGCAGATGCTATCCCGAAGGGTAGTACTCTGAACTGGTAGTGTTTGTTCTCTATCTTGAACCTGAGGTATTTTCTGTGCGCTGGCAACATTAAAATATGAAAGTATGCATCTTTCATGTCTAGTGTTGTCATGTAATCCCCCTGTGATAACAGTGGGATTACTTCCTGCAAGGTCACCATACGAAACTTTTGGGGTTTGACAAACTTGTTCGCTGGGTGCAGATCTAATACAGGGCGCATGGTTAAGTCCTTTTTGGGTACAAGGAAGTACACTGAATAAATACCTTCTGTTACCTGAGATAGGGGGACAGCCTCTATAGCTTCTTTTTTCAGTAGCTCTTCTACTTCTTGAAGAAGAATAGTGAGGTGTTCCGGTGTCATGCGTCGGTTCCGTGGGGGTCTGTACTTCGGGGAACCGTTGAATTCGATGCAGTATCCGTGGGCTATGGTGATATTCCCTCCCATGCTGAAAGGAACGATGTTAGCCGGCCCCCGACCGGTGATGCATGGGAGGGGACCCGAATCTTCGGGTCATTTGTTGGTATTGGGCGTGGAACCTTTGGGGCTGGAGCCACGACCTCTTCCTTTGCCACGGCGTTGGCCTCTTTGACTGAACTGGGTGTTGTTACCCTGGTTAGAGGGCCAGTTGGTAGCAGAGTAAAATTGCTGTTGGTTTTGCTGCTGGCGTTGGCCACGAAAGGAGCGTCTATTGCCATAGCTGCGTCTGTTAGGGGGCCTAGAAATTTGGTCAAGAGTCTTGATGGTATCAAACTCTTTCTTCGCATGTTCTAGGGCCTCATCAACTGCTTTCCCAAACAGATGTGTTTGTTCTATGGGCTTATTTATCAGGAAAGCCTGTGTTTCCGGCTTAAATCCCGAATTGCGCAGCCAGACATGGCGTTTGAGAAGTATTCCCTGAACCAGGGAACGGCCAGCCGTCTCTGCGGCATCTAAGGAGTTCTTTACGATGCCCTGGTTTACAAGAGTTCCCTCTGAGACTATAGCTAACAGCCGTGAACGCAGGGGTTCTGGTGCGTCCTCTGCTTCGCTGTCAGCTTGCTCCAGTGTGCATCTGCGTAGCTAGCTAGTAGGGAATTGTTATTTGCAATCCTAGTTGAGAAGGCGGCGGAGGTCGTGATTCTCTTCCCAAGTGCATAGAGCTTCTTGCCCTCTTTGTCAGGTGGTGCCTCACTAGTGGATAGTGGTACCCCGCTCTTTTTCTTGTATTAGTAACTACGAGGGAGTCCGGAATAGAATGTCCTCTGATGTACAAAGGGTCAGAGGACGAAGGGCTGAAGAGCTTTTCTATCCGAGGGTTGACCCCTCTGACTAAGGCCGGATTGGAAAGGGAAGGAGTTATTCTTCTATTTATAGAAGCCAGGAGCGGAATAGACTGACTAACAGGGGCTTTTTCTTGAATAACTTTCTCTACAAAGTCTATGTCAGGAAGAGTCTCCCCTGTGTCTATCTCAAAATGCGCTGCTGCCTTGCGCATTAGTGCATTAAGTGAAGGTTGGTCATCTATGGGAGAGGTGTTTCCAATAGGTGAATCCTTGGGAGGAGAAGGGTGAAAGACATCAGGGTCTGAGTGCACTGATGTGGATTGCCAAGGCTGTACTGATGGGGATTGCCAGGGCTGCGAGGTAGCTGTATCTTCTTCAAAAGCTCCTGCACTAGTGTAAGGATCTTCTTCAAACCCCTCTTCCTCATGTTCTTCCTCTCCACCCAAACACTCCTCATCTTCCTGGAGGTATTGCTCCTCTACAGTGAGGTCATATGCGTCTGTAGAAGGGGGAAACAGCCTAGGAATCTTGACCCTAGGGTCATCCTGGGGCCATTCTCTTGGTCTTTTGGGTGTGGGTGGGTTTTGGCTTCCGAAAAACCTTTCCATTTTCTCCATACAAGAATGGAGTCTTTCAAGGGTCTCATGGGGGACCCCTGAATAGTCTAGAGGGGGGAAATCAGTGTCTTCACCTTCAAAACGCTTAGAACGCTCCCACAACGTCGAAGAAAGGTTTCCGTCGCCCTCTGAAAAGCCCTCCGGTAGTTCAGAAGTGCCCTTAGATGAAGGGGGGAGTTCCTGGCTACTCTTGCGCTTTTTCGGCGTTTCCATAGCTTTTTGTGCGGTATTCGACGTTTGTTTCGTCGTCCGCTTACGTTTGTCTTCGGAAACAATTCTCGCCAGGCTCTCGATAACGAGTTTGTCAGTAGAGGGCTCTGGTGTCGACGTTGCATGCGTTACGCGTTGTTCCTCGACGGCCGCTCTATGGAGCGTTACGTCGGATGATTTTGAGGTAGCGCCCGTGTTTGATGAAAGCCCAATCGCTGGTCACGGCTGCGTTTGCGGGTGGGGCTTGAGACCCTTACGGTCTGAGGTAGACGCCGGAGTGCCCTGCGTCCCCTTCGGCGCTGATGGATCCTTTGTCTTCGACGAAGAAGAGCCGTGGGTTGTGTGCTTAGGCCTATGGGGTCTATGTGCGTCCTTGCCGCCGGGGTGTTCATCCCCATAAGCAGGGCGTGAGCCGAGCCCGTCGGGGCTGGGTACGGACGTCGAGGAGCGCGAGCGCTCCTTCTGGGGGTTAATGACTTCCGTAACGGACGTCGAGTTATCACCCTCCTCGTCACTTTCTGTAACAGCGGCGGCGGGTGAGGAAACTGACTTCGACATAGCGTAGTCCGCCCACCTCTTAACCTTTCGTTCTTTAAGAGTTCTTGGTTTCAAGAGCTTACAGGCCGCGCAGCTGTCCTCCTTATGATCAAGGGGCAAGCAACGATTACAGAGCTTGTGTTTGTCCTTCCAATTGTATTTGCCCCCACAGCGTGGGCAAAACTTAAAAGGTGTCCTCTCCATATCTGAGGCAATAATAACTGGTGATAACAACCCCAAGGGAAAGATAGGGGAGAAAGAAAGACATTCTCAAAGAGAAGATAAAAGTTCGAACCCCCACTCTCCCTACTGTATGTTGGCCGGCGAGGCCAGGCCACGTGTTCGGCAGCGCCGAAGGATCTCCTCCGTCTCTTCCCCTCCGTCGAAAACTTGCTCGGCGGAGAAACAGCTTCACAGCTAACGTCGAGGGGAAGGATCTTTAACAATATAATAAGTATAATTAAGGACCGAGGTCCATAGTAAGTATTTGCAATGTCTCTCTAGGAGCTCCGCGTAAGGCGACCAGAAGCTGGGCGGAAAAAAACAATCTGAGGGACGTCGACGCGTGAGGGATTGTGGGTACAACGCACGTCACTATAGGGATAGTGTTACAGACACGCCTTGTCGACGTCCCCTTTTTCGACTACGAAAAACAAAATGCAATACTCCGCAGTGACCACTGGATGTCGGACCTATGCACAGCATGTGATTCTAAGCAGATTAACAAACATCAGAAATAATTGTATACTTTTACACCAAAGCTCTGGTCAGTGTTTGCTTGTGCTACTGTATCTCTGTACCTATTGTGTATACTCTATATACTGCCTAACTCATCTTGAGAGAAGTCTGACTGCTCAGCCACAGCTACCAGGTAAATCTGGGTGGTACAGACTGCTACCAATTGGGTTTACTGCCAACCACCTGTAGTTCTAAATCTTTTGCAGTGGTCCCTAAGGGAACTACACAGGTTTCTGCCTAACAGGGGGCCCACCCCACCTCTCATTGCTGTTGAGTCTGAACGGTGGTGTGGTGCTGGACCTAAGTGGCAGACCCCTCCCGCCCCCCCACTGCTCCTCTATTGGCGAGGGGATAGACGCTGCATTCTGGGTCACAGATTCTTCAGCCACATTAACCATAACCATGTCAGGGCACCACAGTCAGTTTTTCAGTTGGATCCTTTAGAATTACTGTGGTGCGAGCACAGAGCGTCTGCTCATTGCCCCCTTGGCTCCCTGTGCTTGGGTAGTAAAAATCCTCAGGGTTGTCACTGCAGGCAGTAAGCTTCTCTGAGCCTCTGCTCACTCGACTATAGCTCGCTGTGCTATAGGCGGTCTCCCCATTACTGGCCTAATCACCTTACCACATGAGTTGTCCACTGTCTTGTGTGAGAAACCTGAAGGTGTCCCCCTGACTAGTCCCCGGGGATCTGTCATCCAGGTGTCCAGGACTCGGCCATTGCAATTGGATCCAGTTCCTGGGGGTGAACCAGTGCGGGAGGACCACCTGGATGAGGGGTCCTCAGAGAGTGGAAGTGGGACACCGACGGGTGAGACGTGGTACCCCCTTTCTGATAACATCTTTTCACCATCGTACCTGAGAAGATCTTAGCCCCCAGCTCCTTTCCTATATACAAACACTTACATACACAGAGACAGACAACGGATCAACACTAGGGCTGTTTACCGGGCATGTCCCAACACAAAGGTCAGGCAGAGTCAGGCAATTAACAATTACTATGCACACCCGATGGCCCTTTCCCTTCCCCAAAGGGATAAAATGCGGAGCATGAAAGCACACTTTCAGCAAGGCCGAACGCACAAGGAAAGAGCTATTGTGGACCGGCAGTAAAAGCAGAGGAGAAAGGTGGAGAGACCTGCAGGGATGACGAAGAGGGAACTGGCCTTGCCCTTTGCAAATCAAATCCGCAAAGCCTCCGATAGGGGAAAGCATAAGACTGGGAAATACAGCTGGCATGTGGTGCGACAGGTGTCAGCGGCACACACAGCCCTCCCGCGCTGATAGACAAAGCGGGGAGAAGCACTTGCCACCGTTGTGCCATGCTTGACCCGCGAGACAAGAAAACTGCTAGAGTTCAGCACAACCAGTGAGTCGGAGAAGACTGATAATAAAAACCGAACTGTGCTGGGCCCAATGTTGCAGGCGGCAACCTTGTTGAACAATGAACTTGTGTAATTGAACTTCAAAGAAACCCTAGAAAAGGTTCAGAAGCAGAGTGGTTAGGTGTCACGGGTGCTCATTCCAAGGATTCTTACTGCAGTCCTTTTGGGTTGTGTTGTTTGGTGGAAACTACAAAGACCAAGAGGCCTTAGGATAGGCTGGTGTGAAGTGTCAAAGTGGTCCTACTAGGGCCGAGAAAAACCCCTCAAACTCGAAAGTCTTCGACACAGAGGAAAACTGATCTGTGTTAGAATGACTATGTGAACCCGACGTAGGTATGCAAAGGGAAAAGCAAAGGGAAGTAAATCATGCATTGTGATAAAATTGAGTGAACTGAGAAATTGACAAATGTGAACCCGACGGAGGGATGCCTGCAAATTGGGAGTATACAGTGGTATACTCATTGAACATTGTGACGACAAGTGTGAACCCGGCTGAGGGATGCCCGCAATGAATAGTTGTTGGAAAAGACAGTGAGACTGTCGTGTATTAAGTTTTTGGAGTGAAAGGCCGTAGTGAACCCGACTGAGGGAAGCCAACGTTGCAAGAAGGATCGGAGCCTGGCCGAGGGGGGATCCAAGGGGCGAAGAGCAATCACGCAGCGTGAAAGATTACCAAAGGAAGTTTTGTTTTGTTTATCGTTTATGGTTCAGCAGGCCTTCTAGGGCAAGAGACTTGGCCCCAGAAGGTGCTGGCATTGTTGAAAGGAACTGTAATCTTGTGCTAGCGAGGCCCTGGAGTGTGCTGTGCTCGAAGGTCCTGCCTTGTCCTGTGCTAAAAATGTGGGGAAGGGAGACCCCAAGCTATAACATCCTGACTTTTTATTTGTGAACACTTCTTTCTTTTCTTGTGAATATTATCCCACACTCTTTGTGAAGTTAGCTGTAAGGATTGGCAATATTTATTTTTTAGTATAGGCCCTATTTGACAGGACGCCACTAGGACTGCCTTATTATTATTATTTGATGGTCGTAGCTTGTACCCATCTTAGATTTAGGTTAGGTGTTTTTCCAACCCCTTTATATAGCCTTGAACTGTGATTAATTGTGTCTGTCTTTACTGTTGTTTGATACACCCTTCTGGGTGCTAAATAAGATTGGCCCCAAAACCTGGCCTAGTGTGGAAGTTCGGGATAGACATCTTAGCAAGTGTCATTTATCCCTTCCAGGGAGATGTAAAGGTTCTCTTACAGAATCATGCTGAGATCCCATTTGAAGTACGTCGTGGAGATAAAATTGACCAAGGAATTTTGGAAAGAGCTCCATTTCCTCGGTTTAAAGAAAGTGAACCAGAGAAAACACAAAGCAGCAACTTCGGTTTTGGAGAAGCTAATAAATCTCTTAGCATCGAAGAAAGGAAGGGACAAGAGCTTACCATCCATCCCGACCTAGCCTTAGCCGAGCTAAATGATCCAGCTTCCGCTGAAGCTTTTCTACAAGCAATTAGAGAAGGGAAGCCCTTTTTTCTTCTTAAAACAAACATTGCTTTATAGAAGAGAGACATTTATGGAAGGTATAATAAAAACACAGTTGGTAATAGCCAAGAGCCACCTAAAGGTTGTGCTGGAGATCGCACATTCCCATCTTACTGGGGGGGCATTTAGGACAATCTCAAACCCAGGAACATATTAGTGGGAAGTTTTACTGGCCAAGTTTTCCCGCCGATATAAAGACCTTCATACAGATGTGCAAAATATGTCAAAAGACCAGCACGCACATCCCGTAACCTGCCCCTCTGAACCTGTTGCCGATCAAAGAAGTCCCCTTTTCAAAAATAGGGATGGACATAATTTGACCTCTAGAGAAATCCATACTGGGCAACAAATAGGTCCTTGTGATTGTGGACAATGCGACCCAATAGCCCGAAGCATTCCCAATGCGAAATAATACCACGCAGCAGATCCTTAAACAACTTCTACTGTATTTTTCCAGGGTTGGTTTTCCATGGAAATACTAACAGACCAGGGTCCGAATTTCATGAGTAAGCTTATGGCAGAAGTCAAAGAGCTACTCCCCATTACCACCTTGTGAACTTCTGTGTACCATCCCCAAACCGATGGCTTGGTAGAAAGATTCAATAAAACTCTGAAGCCCATTTTCTACGGAAATTGGTAGGTGAGGACGGGAAAAACTGGGACCGAATGATCCCGTGGGCACTATTTGCATTAAGGAAAAACCCTCAGGCCTCCAAAGCTTTTTCTCCTTTTGAACTGCTCTATGGTAGAGAGCCTAGAGATGTCCTGGACAAGCTCTGGGAAACATGGGAAGAATGAGAAGTGGCACCCATTCTCATCTCGCAAACCGCCACCAGAATGCGAGAACATATGAAATTGGCTCGAGATCTAGTTTGTACTCATGTGGAAAAGGCACAAAGCCAACAAAAATCCACTTAGGACAAAAAGGTGAGCTTAAGATCATTCTCTATAAGACAAAAAGTACTGGTCCTTTTACCCACCTGAAAAACAAACTTGTCTCCAGGTGGCACGGGCTCTATGAGATAGTAGAAAGAACAGGAACCTGTACTTATAAAGTAGCCCAACCAGAGAGAAAACAAAATGTACATTTGTATCACGTAAATCTCTTGAAAGAGTGGAAAGCGAACCCGTCAGCCACCCATGCCAAAGTACTAGTCTGTCCGATTCCTGAAGTGATAGGTAACGATTTAATTCCTTCCGAGCTATCTATCCAACAACAAGAAGATATAAAAGATGTAATTACCTCATTTCCCGATGTATTCTCAGAAAAATCATGAAGCATGAAGAGTAAAAGGCACATACCACTATCTTAGAACACCTAAGGGTAAAGTGGTCCATTTAAAACCGTAGACTCCCAGAAGCCCGTAAACAGATAGTGATTGAGGAACTCAACAAAATGTTGAAAGCCAATATTATCGAGCTGTCTTCAAGTCCATGGTCCTTTCCTATCGTGTTGGTCACTAAACCTGACCATTCCTGGAGATTCTTCATAGATTTCTGTCAGGTTAATGCCATTTCGGACTTCGATGCCTATCCCATGCCACGCATCGGTGACCTAATTGATAAACTCGGACCAGCCACCTTTCCATCTACCCTAAATGTAACCAAATGGTAAGGGCAAGTTCCTGTGTAGGGGCCAGTTAAAGAAGAGACTGCATTTTCAACGCTGCTAGGACTGTTCCAATTCAATGTCCTTCCTTTTGGCTTACACGGCACGCCAGCCACTTTCCAACGCCTCATGGATCAAATTTCTACAACCCTGTTCCTATTTCTGTGGAGCTTAGATTGATATTGTTTTATAGTAAGACTTGGGAGGACCAACTCTTCTATCTTTATTCCATCAGGAAAGTCCTCAGGAGGGCTGGCCTAACTGTAAAGTACCTCAGCTTCTTTGTAGGGAATGGGAATGTACAGCCAGAACATGAGAAAGTAAAAGCAGTCTTAGATGCACCAACCCCCAAGTCCAAAAGAAATCTTACAGATTTTCTCTGGTTAATAGGATATTACCATAGGTTTATCCCCAACTTTTCGGACAAAACAGCCCGGCTGACAGATAAGCTCAAGAATGCCGACCCCCAGAAACTTCATTGGAATGACGAAGATGATATGTTATAAATAGTTACTCACCGCAGTGACTAACGTACTCTTAGTCCATAGTCCACTTTCCTCCATATTGTATGGGCGTCCCTTGCGAGGGACGGGAGACAGAACCTTTTTTACCAGAAAAAATCTTCTTCCCCTTTAAATTAAATTTAGAGGCGTGCAGGGGAGCGGCCCTCGGAGCATGCGCTGCCCTGACTCCGCCCCCGGTGCCACTCCTCAGTCCCCATTGACGCGTCGACAATGATAGGCATTGCCTAATGACACCAGTATTATTAGGGGGGAGAATGGTGAGACGTATGGAGGAAAGGGGACTCTGGACTAGGAGTACGTTAGTCACTACGGCCTCCTTGATGGGCGCAACCATCCATCACCTTGCTATGGAGGCCTTGGAGGCCTGATAACCGGGCCTTGACCCACCGAAAGTGACAAAAAAGGCGTCCGACTTGCGGAAGTCCTTGGTTCTGTCCAGGTAGTATTTCAGCGCGCGTCTGTGCAAGACGGTGCAAGATCCTCTGAGGCTCGTCCTTGGGGTCAGCGAAGAAAGTGGAAAGAGGAAGTCACATTGGGTAGGAAAGCAGGGTGCGTCCGCAGGACGACCTTGTCCCTGCGAAGAGTGGTGTAGGGTCTGATGCCACCAAAGCCTGGATCTCACTGACTCTGCAAGCAGAGGTGAGGCCCACGAGCAGAGATGTCTTTATGGTGACCAGCCTGATGTCTGCGGACGCCATAGGCTCAAAAGATTTGTGCGCCAAGGCGCCCAATGCAACATTAAGGTCCAACATCAGGTGTGGCTTTTTTATAGGCGTGTGTCACGGAGTTCCCCCTTTCTCACCTGAGCCCGATCTTTTCTGGATTTCTTGGTCGATGCCTTCTTGCGGACGGATCGGGTCTTGAATAAGGCTGCACGAGTCTCTTCCGACACCAGCGTGCGTTCAAAGTTCTGGGATGCAACGATCCAGGAATCCGGGAAATTAAGAAAGTGCACTACTCAGCACACAAGTCCAGGAAGTAAGAAAGAAAGGAGAGGGACTAGGAATGGAGTTAGTAGGGACAGAATCAGGGAAGTAATACTGCGAGCTACGGAGCACACGTCTGGTCGCTACTTCGCAATAGCATTGAGACGCGCGGAGCCGCGGGGGCGTGGTCTATTAATAGAACACCTTACGTCCAATGTGTAGAGCGAGGAAGGTGTTTCACGCTGGACGGCCATGTTGGGAGTACCAGGGAGTGCAAGCCCCGTTGAGACAAGGACCAGGAAGTCCAAAAGGGGCGCGTTCTGTAGGTCAAGACAGCGTGTAAAGCTTGCTTTACAGATGTCGCTTGACCACCGGGTTGCAGGAGAAGGAGAAGAGGCCCTCCTCCGAGTTCCTTTAAGCCCCTATGGCTGCCAGATAGGTGCGCATGTATCCACCTGAACACTGGAGTGGGCGAGGTGTGCTGAGAAGGAGAGCACGTCATCCAAGGTGCACTTAAGAGGGCCGATCTCCCTAGAGTCGGCCCAATGACAGAATCTAGAACATTTACTCTTATATTGGCTCCTAGTAGCCTTGCTTCTAGCGTCCTGGATGATCTCTAGGTTAGCCTGAGATAGGCTTAAGTGTTTCAGCGTGACCTGCTCAGGAACCACACGGCAAGGGCTAGCTTGTGAGGAGCAGGGTGGAGTACCCTGCCCCCCTGCTGGGCCAGGAGAGGGTCTGGGGTAGGTGAATAGGTGGTCTGGTTGAAAGGCTGAGGAGCTTGGAGAACCAGGGTCTTGCCGGCCACCAGGGAGTCATCAAAATGATGCTGAGGTGCTGGGATTCCTTTATCTTCCAGATCACCCTGTGGACTAGGGATGTGGGCGGGAAGGCATATGCCGTCATGTTGTTCCATTGGATCTGGAATGCGTCGCCCAGGGAGCCGGAGCCCTGCCCCTGCCAGAAGGCGAACCTTTGCCATGTCCTGTTGTCCCGGGAGGTAAAAAGATCCACCTGGGGATGCCCCCATCTGAGGAAGATCTCCTTCAGTACTAGGTAATTCAATTGCCACTCGTAATTGTCCGCCCCCAGTCTGCTGAGCCTGTCTGCTTCCAAGTTGGATTCCCCCCGAGAGGTGGACCACCATGAGGTAAATGTCATTCTCTAGAGCCCATTCCCACATGCCGATTACCAGGTTGCAAAGCAGAGCTGATGCCCCCTGCTTGTTGACATAGTACATGCTGGTGGAGTTGTCTGTCTGGATTAGAACTGTCTTACCCTCGATAAGAGGAAGAAAGGCCTTGAGAGCCAACCATATGGCCTTCAATTCCAGTCAATTGATGTGGGACTCCTGCCGAGTCCAGATTCCATGGCCGCTGTGGTTGACCAGGGTGGCTCCCCAGCTCTCTAGGGAAGAGTCAGTAGTAACTATGACCTGAGGGGCCAGCTGCCGGAAGGGCTTGTCCTGCCTCAGGTTGAAGTCCGCGGATCACCAGTGGATGTCCGAATGGAGAAAGGGAGGAATGTTGACTGGATCCTCTTGGGAGACCTTCTCCCGATTCCATGAGGCTGCGAAGTGCAGCTTTAATCTCTGCATCCTGAGTCTTGTGTGGGGCACACTGCCACAAACCGCAGTAGGTGTTGGTACCATCAGGCCGAGGTCACGGGCCGGAGAGGAAGTGAGCTGTAGTTCTCTTGATGGCCGCAATCGTGTCCTCCAAGGGAAAGACTCTCACAGAGCTTGTGTCCCAGGTGAGGGCCAAGAAGGTCAGGCTCTGCATGGGCTGCAGCGGAGACTTCTTGAGATTGATAGTGAACACCAGGTCGCGGAGTGTATTCATCAGTGCGGAGGTAGTATGCTGAACAACTTCTGGAGAGGTGGCCCTGATGAGCCAGTCGTCCAGGTATGATAAATACCCTGGGAGCCGTGTTGGGGCCGAAGGGTAGCACCTTGTATTGCAAATGGAAGCTCATAGTCCTGAAGCGTGGTAAGGAACAATGCAGCTGCCAGATTGGGACGTGTAGGCAAGCGTCCTTAAGATCCAGGGAGCACATCCAGTCTCCCCCGTCCAGTGTTTCTGCAATAAGAGCTGGCGTGGCCATCTTTAATTTTTGCAGAGGGAGGGAGGGATTGAGGGTGGAAAGGTCCAACACAACTCTCAGGCCAGCCTGGTTCTTCTTTTGTATGGTGAAAATCCTGGAATAAAAGACCAAGCCTTGCTGGCTGGTTGGAACTTCTTCCACAGCCTTGCTCTCGACGAGCGACCGGAGCTCTGCCAGCAGAGTTGCTGTGCCAATCTGTGGGAGAGGATTGAGAGGAAGGTACCGGTAGGCGGTACCCCATGGAGACTACAGAGAGTATCCAGGGGTCCAAAACATTCTGGCACCAGAATTGCACGTGAAAGGCAAGTCTGCCCCCCACTGGAGATACGTGGACCCGAAGGGACGTGTCATGCCTTTTTTCCCCTCTGAGGCTGTTGCGGAGGAGGGGGATTGGAAAAACCACTTGCCCCTCCCCTCACCCCCATTTTGTTGTTTCCTCCGATGCGGACTAGGAGAACGGTCTGGTTGTCTGGACCTCCGTTCTTGGAACCCTCGGAACCCACCAAAGAGAGTTGCTGCGACTGGGTGTAGGCCTTGGGGGTGGCCTTTGTAAGAATAGATAAAGACTTCACGGTTTGCAAGCTGTTCTTTTTATCCAATTCCTCATCCGTGGTGGAGTGGAAGAGGTCACTGCCCTCGAAGGGAAGGTCCAATATGCGTTCCTGGACATCGAGATTAAACTTAATAGCCCGGAGCCAGGCCGTCCTTCTCATATCCGTGGCAATGCAGAAGGCCTGGGCAGAGGTATCAATGTGGGCCATGGTGGACTCCATAATGTCCTGCACTACCAGCCTGGAATCTCCTAGTCCCGCCTTGAAGCGTGCTTGGCTTTGTGCCGCAGGTTCTGGGAGGAAGTCCGCAATTTCCCACCAGAGCGTTTGTTAACGGCTGGCAACATGGCATCTGCGTTGGCCTGCCGCAGGTGCAAGGAGGCGTTGGAGTACAGCTTCTTCCCGTATGCCTCCAAGATCTTCTCCTCCTTGCCTACCAGTGTCGAGGACGAGGTGGCTGCCGACGACTAAGGCTTGGAATAGAGTGGCGCCGCAGCTATCACAGAAGAGTGCAGTGGGGATGCGCTGAAATCAAAAGCGTGTCCCCCTATATCTGCATGTACTTGGCGTCGAGGCGCCGATAGACAGGATGGGCAGAATGCGGCTTGAGCCACCCCTTCTTGGCCAGAGCAACTACATCTTTCTGCATTGGGATCCCCGCTTTGGTAGGGAGTCTAAGGGTGAGGATTTCTCCTAAGGCCCCCTCCTCGGGCTGCTCTACCTCAGTCTGAGGAAGGCCCAAATACTCTGCCATACCTACAAGGCGTTCATGGAAGGCCTTGGCTGAAGACGGCTTGTCAGGGTCCTCCTCCTCGTCCGTGTCTGCCAGGCTCGGGGGGATCCGGAGCTGTTGGAGGAGTGCTGGGTGCCGTGTGCTGTGAAGTGGGGACTGTGAAAGGGGCCCCTAGGAGACCCCGACGTAAACAAGGCGAGTCACCACACACGATAGAGACTCCAGACACGAGGTTGTATTCCCAAAGCTAGGGTTTTATTGCAAAGCAAAAAGTCTCAGTTGGCCAACTCGGTCTCGACGCCCCACGACGTGCATCTCTAGACCTCGTGGGACGCAAGAGAGCAAATTACGTACATCAGTTACATATATACAAAATGCATATCAAACAATCAGCTATGTCATGGTTAACACCCCTCTTCATTGGGTTTCTTTGAACTTGACGATGGACATCTCCGGCCACTATGACACCTTCAAACATCTATTCTAGTAACAATTTGAAATTTGTGAGTGCATAGGCATCTTTCGGTTATTAAATAGAACATGGCGCTTCTGTTCTTGGAAGCGAGCTACATGCAGAGGCGGTTACATTCCGGACCTTGCTATCTATCAGGTGCTATTGGCGTCCTGGGATCCGACATGCTCTTAGCGGGCTCAGCAAAGGGGGGCCGTTAGAAAAGCATAATTCAAGCCTTTAGCGGTATTATTCTAACATATTCTACCATATAACGAGACTGGCTGGCAGCTGTGAAATGATTAAATGCCCTGCGGCTCTGCTTCAAGGCTACATTAAGGAGGGAGCCGGGCATTCTTCCTGGCGCTGCCTACATTTGTGTTTCAGCGAAACTCTTGTTATCCTCTCAGCCCTGTGGCCTTGTCCTTTTCATATACAGACAGCATTGTTCCTCAGTCGAGCAGTGTAAGCAAAAAATATACTGCGAAGCAATAGGAACAGAAAGCAATGAGCAATGGTTAGAAAACAAAATGGCGATTCTTGTTACATCAAAATGGCTGTTTATTAGAACACTCGAAAACCTATATTCTGTCGTATCGTGCATGAGACGGTTGGCCCACGGCCACCAAAATACGTTTGCGGTCTCGAGTTAGATTTCTAGACTGACAAACCCTCCTTTGGCTGTATGCCAAACGTCTCATCTATTTATTGAAACCTCCTCTAGTGATGATGAATCTGAAGTACTTATGTCTGAATCTCGCATGCTATCGTGTCATCATTGTCTTCAGTAATATCTATTGCCATCAACTCTTTCATTACTCTCATCTCATTTGGATCTGGACTAGTTCGATCATGAGGTTGTTTTTTCTTTGTTATCATTTGCATGCATCCTTCCGTACATCCCTCAGTTACCTCTGCACAAACTATGGGTAAACAATGTATACAACAACAACACGTTAGGAATATTCCGAACACCACTACTAGTATCGAGATCAGCTTCCATCCCTAAAATCGTAGTATTCCCCAAAACCAAGATCCTATTTCCCAGCTCCCTTCTCCCGTGGGGAGTTTAGATCTTAGAACGTGCATTTTCTTTATTGCTTCAAAGATCGTGGGGGAATAGTCATCGACATAAACGCAACATGCTGATCTCACTATTTTGCAAATTCCCCCACGATCAACCAGGATTACATCGAGATTCTATTTTGCAGCGTCATTAACCTGATTCCTCTTTCTTCCAACGTCATGTTGAATGATATATATCTGTTGTTGTGTTTATTGTATTCTTTAGGATTCTGGACAATTGCCTTATATTATAGGAGTTCACTATCTGTCCTAAGAATGGAACAAATGATTTTGCTACATCAGTTGCTATTAAAACACCTTTGTCAGTCATTTTGACTCTAGTTCTGGATAATTTGGCCATGGCTGCTGTTTCCAAGAGGAATACTCCTGGGAACAATAGCCCAAGATAACATGTACCTCCCCAGTTTCTGGGCAACCAAGGGTATGCTTTCTCTTCACATATAAAATAAACTGGATCACCTACGTATACTGGTTCTATTTCCCATTTTAGTACCACCGTATTCATACAACCAGTATATGTTCAGACCGAAAAAGATCCGTTTTGCCTGAAAAAGAAAGGGACAGCTCTTGGGCTATAATTCACCGTGTAAAATGGGCGAATCGCATCTTTGTTCTGTTCTGTTCTTACACGAAACGTCATTACAGATGTTTTTTCTGGCGGGGACAATCTATCTCGTCTATTTTGTCGTGTTATTTTACGTGTGCTTTTCCTCGTGGGCTCTGGGGTTATTACTTGTGTTTTATGGAAAATGGAATAACCCACAGGCTTCATTATTATCTCCTCAAACTCATTCATGTTGGTTCTGTCTAATTGACCCGTATTACTCTTATTCCACTTCCCATAGAACATTGCACCTAAAGATGTAATACATGCAGAACTCAATGGTAACGGCTGCACATACCACCCTATTCATTTCTCAGCATGCTGTGGTAAATGGGCACATACCCAGCAGTTTGTTTTCTTCAGGATTGCATGTGTCATGTTCATGATTAATAATAATGTATTATTCCCAAAACCTTCCCTGTGTTATTCTTCCATTGGGGGTAGGGTATAAGTGATCACCTGGACCGGGCTTTCAGTAGTGGATATATTAATTATTGGTAAAAACATTTCTAATGGGTGTATTGTTTCTACCCACCATAATATTAGGGCTGTTGATATTGGTGCCACCACGCTCATAAAGCACATCATTATCGTTAGTGTCAGCATACAATTTGTTTTAACATGCGTTTTTCTTAAAGTTATAGTCTTTATAACTGACTCATTTTCAGCAGTGCTGGTGCAGGAGGAGGCTGGAATCGGTCCCGGCATGTTTCTCGTCGTCCTTCTTCCTTATCACAGTTCGTTGTGGATATCTCTCTTCGTCGCGTTTGCTCTGATGTCTATAAGTTCAATGAAATTCTCCCAGTTCAGTTTTGCCTGTCCTTTTTTGTTTTAGCCTGGATTCGATTATTCGTTTTTAGGCGAGATCACTTGTCCCTTTTTATACTGCTCAGAGAACCTTTGATCAGTTTTCGCTTCAGTATCATGCGCGCCCAGCTTGTCCTCTCTGGTTCCAGACACATGTACTGTTAATCAATTATCTCACTTGCCATAGTACCATGTGCGCCCAGCTTGTCCGCTCTGGTTCTGGACACGTGTACTTTTATGATCGCACCGAGGAGCCGCGAGTCTTGAATTGTCCGACTTGAATAATTCTCACGCTTCTCTCCTCCACACCCCTGGTTCCTTCTCGGTCCATGAGCTGAACCAGAGGTTGACATAAACACCAAAAGAAAAAGAATGCACATCACTTTGTCTTCCGAGGCCGCAGGTTGTATCGCCTTGCTCCTGGTACCGTATGATCCGTGAACAGTGCCGGTGCACTTTCAGATTCAGGCTTGAAGTCAGCCTGCGGCGCTTCTGCAGGTGCTGGTGTGCGCTGCGCCATTAATGCAGATTCGGTCTTTGGCGTGCTGGTGGGCGCCAAAGGGGTACACGATTTGTTTCTGCTGGCATTTGCAAGGCAGATTTCACATCGGTCAGCAGTGATGTCAATTCTGCTGGGCAACGTTGGGGCACTCTTTGCCCTTCCCCCTCTTTGGCAATCGTCTCAGGATTTGTTTCGAGTTTCACTTCATGTTTTGGCAGATCAGGTGGCTGCACACTGGCAACAGTTTCTTTTGTCTCTGCGACCGCTGTCTTTTCCCAGTCATCAGTGTCAGGCAAGACTTTCAGTGCAGTTGGAATCTTCTTGGCATGGGTGGCATGGATCCACGACTTCCTTCCATCCACCCGGATTGCCGTTTGCGTCGCCAAAAGTACTTTATAGGGCCCGCGCCACCTGGGTGCTAATGATGACTTTCTTGCAAAGTTTTTTAGCAGCACCCAGTCTCCTGACTCCAGCGCGTGCCCCGGACCGGTATACCGCACGGGTAATGCCTCCTGCACCTGCTGATGAATCAAACACAATTTCTGCATTAAAAGGCCACAATAAGTACTAAGCACAGGATGTTCTATCTCACTGAGTCGTTTTGGCTGAGGTGCGCACCATACATTTGCCAGCCTCCCCATTATGATCTTGTATGGGGAGAGCCCAGTTTTAGCCTGTACAGACGTACGCATGCATAATAGTGCTATTGGTAATGCATCCACCCAACTCAACTTGCTTCCCGCACAAATCTTGCTCATTTTTGATTTAAGTATCCCGTTGTGCCTCTCCACAAGACCGGCAGAACTCGGATGCCTTGAACCGTGGAATCTCTTATCAATCTGGAGACCTGCACATATCTGTAACATCAATGCACCCACAAAATGTGATCCATTATCGGACCATAGGACACAGGGCAAGCCAAATCTGGAAAAATACTCCTTCAACATTACTTTTGCCGTACTCATCGCTGTGCAGTCTTTTAAAGGATATGCCTCCACCCACTTACTGAATGCAAAGATTACCACCAAGACGTATTTTAAGTTTTGGCACCTTTCAATCTCTATGAAATCAAAATGAACTACCTCAAACGGCACGGAGGGTGGGCCAAAACTTCCTGTTGGTGTCACTGTTCGCTTTCCTACATTGTGTTGTAAACACGTGATACAGTTCTGCACCAACCTTTCTGCATTCTTTTTTATGTTTGCATTCTGCCATACTGTAGAAAGGCGCTGTATCGTTTTCTTGGCACAGATGTGCGTAGGACTGTGGGCCATTGTGACCATTGCAGTCACATATGAATTTGGCAACATCCAGTTTCTAGTTCCCTTGTCCACCCAACAACCCTCCAAATCCAACTCAGCAGATCCCTCTGCCCATCCCTGTATTTCATTGGCTGTAGCCTCGGCCTGCATTTCTTTGACAGTCGCAACTCCATCTTCTATAATACAGGGTACTTCCTCTGTCTGAACCGTCATCTTGGTATTTAAATCAGTGGCAGTTTGTTTCGCAATCCTGTCTGCAAACGCGTTTCCCTCTCCTATTTTGCATGTTACCTTTTTATGTGCCTCGCATTTCACTATTGCTAGGCGCTTTGGAAACGTGAGTGCAGACAGCAATCGTACAATCAAAGGGCCATGTTGAATTCTGGCACCATGTGATGTCAGAAACCCTCTCTCAGCCCAGAGTCGTCCAAAGTTATGAACCACTCCAAACGTGTACTGACTGTCGGTATATATATTCACGTTCAAATTTTCAGAAATCTCACATGCTCTGGTTACTGCTATTATTTCCGCAGCTTGTGCTGAATTATAGGGGATTCTTTTACTTTCTACAACACTCTCTAGGGTAGTGATAGCGTATGCGGCAGTTGTCGTGCCATCTGGTAATTTAAAACATGAGCCGTCACAAAATAACTCTCCATCCGGCTCTTTCTGTGGAATATCACTTAAATCAACTCTCCCCTTGGTTTCTTCCTCAGTGACCATTTAGCAATCGTGGGGGGGGGGGGGGGTGTGATTCATTCTTCCCAATTTCTGTTATGGTTAATGCCATTAATTCTGCAGGATTCAAAGCGCTACACCTCATAATTTGGATATGGGGCGCAAACAAGATAATCTTATATCTTGTCAATCTAGCAGAGGTGAGGTGTTGCGTCTGTGTCCTATTTAATAGAACGTCTATGGCATGTGGCACCATCAGAATTAAAGTGTGCCCCAATACCATCCCTTCCGTTTGTTTCACTGACGCAGCAGCCGCCGCGACAGATCGCAAACATCGTGGTAGTGCGCGCGCTACAGGGTCCAGTGCAGATGAAAAATAGCCGCACAGACTATTTCTTCCACCTTGTTCCTGTGTCAAAACCGCCAATGCACATCCTTCACTTTCACACACAAATAGTCTGAAAATGTTTTCATAGTACGGCGTACCCAATACTGGAGCCGAGCATAATGCAGTTTTCAATCCATCAAATGCTCTCTGACATTCCTCATCCCATTGCAAAGGCATAACCGCATCCTTTCTAGTCAAATTCACTAATGATTTCACTATCAACGCAAAATTACCAATCCATTGTCGGCAATATGAAGCCATGCCTATTATGGCTCTGACTTCTTTTTGTGTCTTTGGAATAGGCATACAAAAAATACTTTCTATGCATTCTGGCGTTAGTCTTCTCCCTCCTTTCGAAAGTAGGTAGCCCAAATAAACTACCTCCTTTTGATTATACTGACATTTCTTCAAACTAGCTTTATGGCCATGTGCCGCTAGATGTGACAGTAGTAATACAGTGCTTTCTTTACAAATCTCCTCTGTGTCTGCAGCTAGCAATAAATCATCTATGTATTGCAAAAGTACACAACCCACAGGTAATTCCAGCATGTCTAACTGCTCTTTTAATGCTCTACTGTAAATACTTGGACTTTCCGTGTAACCTTGTGGAATCCGTGTAAATGTAAATGATCGTCCTCCTAATGTGAATGCGAACAAGTATCTACTGTCCTTGTTGACTGGAATACTAAAGAATGCGTTCTTCAAATCTATTACACTAAAATATTCTGCTGAAACAGGTATCATTGTCAATATTGTAGTGACGTCTGGCACTAAAGGAAATTGCGGATGTAGTACCATGTTTAATGCGCGTAGATCAATTATGAAACGGTATGATACCTCATTACCTCCTTTTTTATAAACCGGAAGGATCGGGCTGTTACATGTACTGCCTGTGATTTCCTCTATTAGCCCTATTTTCATCAAATCGGTAACAATACTCTTCAATCCTTTCTCACCTTCAACCGAAATTTTGTATTGGAGTATTCGCAGTAGGGTAACAACTTCTTTTAAAATAATCTTTACTGGCTCTATCTTTAAACATCCCACATCGTTGTCATGCATTGCCCATATACAGGTTGGTACTTTACTTAGTTCGCCTGGTAACGCTTCGGACATGAATTCTGACAAAGGGGCATCTTGTGGCCATATCGTTAGAAACACTCCATCTCCCGTGCAATGTATAACAGAACCTAGTTTTTTCAACAAATTCAATCCCAACAAATTTTCTCCACAATTTTCTGTTAGAAGGAAAGGACAATGTTCAGTGAATGGTCCCTATGGTAACTGGGACTGGTTTGGACACTCGGTTTATGACTGGTGTACCTGCGAACCCTACAGAAATATTCTTTTGCCCTGACAGTGGTATATTCGGAACCAAGTGATGGTCTATTGAACACTTCTGTGCTCCTTTATCTACAAGAAGGCAGTGTTCCTCATTCCCGACTCTCATTTCTACGTAGGGTCCTCTCTGATTCACGGGAATAGACACTGGTTCCGACCCCTGTCCTGGGCTGTCCTATTGGGGAAATAACACATTGTCCGATGTGTAATCATTACTATTACTGTAATACGTGTTTGGCGGTGTATCGAAAACATTTCCACTCTTCCCTCTATTTCCCCCATTCTGATTTCCATATTGTTGATTTTGCTGTCCCTGACTCTGGTTTGGGGCATTCTGGTTTTGGCCTTGGTTTTGATTACCTCCATTGTTATGATGCTGCTGCATACTATTCCTATTTGGTCAATTCGCTCCTGGGTGTCCTCTATGCCGTCTCCTTTGACCAGACCCATTTCTGTTCTGTAAATGCGGGCATTGCGCTCGCCAATGTCCTTCCTCTTTACAATATGCACACTGATTCGGCCCCACTGTTCCCCCATACATATTCGACTACTCCTCACTTGCGCGTTCCCTCGCCCTCTATTATGTCCTACTACTTGCTGCATTAATACCGTGTCTTAATTAGACATTCCTTTAAGTCTGCCCCCACCTGTTTTAGCAACGATAATTCGTTCACCATCTCCTTCTGCCCCGGCGATGGTAACTGCTGCCGTTTATTATGCGACCCCTTTTCCTTCATCCCCGGTCTCCCGACTTCCCTACTCCTGTACCCAGGTGCAGTAAACACTTTGATAGGTGCAGTAAATGTTTCGACATAATCATTATCTAATTCATCTCTAAGCTCAAAAAGTCTATACACATGTTCTCTTACTTCTTCATCCCTGTCCCTACAGCGTGCTAATGCATTCAGATCTAACAATCGCTGCGGTGGTAATTTCCCAATTAGCTGTTTCCATCTCTCTACCAAATATTAACCCATGCATTCCAACACTACCAGTCTTTCGTTGCTTCTACGAAAGTCATATATCGAAGCCAATGTTGCCGGAGCCATCATTCCTGTCTATATACATCTCTGCCTGTTGCTGCAATTCCACCTTCCTCTCCTTGCTGATTGCGCTGCGGTTACCCTTGTGCACTGCCGTTGGTCAGTCCCGCCTCTTGCCCCCGTGGTTTCAACTTCAACCCCGGGAGGAACGGACGGTACCGAGTCTGTGTCTAAGGCGGGAGGTGCGGATGGGACAATGGGAACAGCGAGTGTCTGTTGTGGGCCTGGTTGGCTAGTAGGAAGTGTTACGTGCGCGGTCTGTGGCTGTGGGAGGGCTTGAGCTACCGGAGGGGGAGCTTGAGCTACGGGCGGAGTGTGGGCAATAGTTACTAAGGTATCTGGTCTTTCTTCTGATCTTGGGCCTTGTTTTTTATGAGTCAATATATTTTCTATCAATTCATCTGTCATGTGTAATTCTCGTTGTGGGTATATCTTTTCTATATTCAACTGGTCACGCCTGCCTGCCCTTCTTAGACTCTCAGTCCACTCCTCCTCTTCTTTTTCTTCCGCTACCTCACCTTTTGATTTATGCCTGCGCGCATGCTTTGCTCTGCTTTTAAATCGGAGCATTGCTTCCTTTCTCCAGTCTTTAATAGTTTCAAACGCTGCAGGACGCGCTTTCTTTCTTATCAACACCCTTTCCAAGTTATCTATCCTCGCCATCTCAAAACTACCATTAATCGGCCACTGGTGGTCTTGTTGCTTTCTGGTTTGCCTATGCCAAGTCTCACAGAATATTATCGCACCCACTCCATACTTCACATACATCTCATACGCCGACGTTCCCCCAGGTGGTACAACTTGGCCATCTTCCAAAGATTGTCTACCACAGCGGAAAAACCCTGCTAAGGTGGACAATACCCCAGGCATGTTTCAACCTTCCCCTTGGTTAATCAACCTTACCTAGGGCGTTTGATTTTGCAAAGTCAACTCTCAACCAATATCAGGATGCTATGAATCGGGGAATGACTCACCTGATAAATCAAGTCGTCTGTATACTGACGCACCAAAGGACGTTGTGTCTGTGTTTCTTGGCTTCCGCCTCGTTTCGGGACCCTCGCCTCCTTGTTCTCTAGCCAGGCACGTCGATCAGGATCAGATGTGTGCAGATCTGCAAAGGAGTCTCTCATCACTTTTACAGGGCGCCCCGAACACCTCTTGATCTCTGCCTTTCTCAATTACAACGTTACGGGAAGGAACAAGTGGGGGAGGGTCCCTATTCGGGCGCCATCTTGAAAGGGGCCCCTAGGGGACCCTGACGTCTATGGAAACAAGGCGAGTCACCACACAAGATAGAGACGCCAGACACGAGGTTGTATTCCCAAAGCTAGGGTTTTATTGCGAAGCAAAAGTCTATTTCGGTTATTGAATAGAACATGGCGCTTCTGTTCTTGGAAGCGAGCTACATGCAGAGGGGGTTACATTCCGGACCTTGCTATCTATCAGGTGCTATTCGCGTCCTGGGAGCCAACATGCTCTTAGCGGGATCAGAAAAGGGGGGCCGTTAGAAAAGCATAATTCAAGCCTTTAGCGGTATTATTCTAACATATTCTACCATATAACGAGACTGGCTGGCAGCTGTGAAATTATTAAATGCCCTGCGGCTCTGCTTCAAGGCTACATTAAGGAGGGAGCCGGGCATTCTTCCTGGCGTTGCCTACATTTGTGTTTCAGCGAAACTCTTGTTATCCTCTCAGCCCTGTGGCCTTGTCCTTTTCATATACAGACAGCATTGTTCCTCAGTCGAGCAGTGTAAGCGAAAAATATACTGCGAAGCAATAGGAACAGAAAGCAATGAGCAATGGTTAGAAAACAAAATGGCGATCCTTGTTACATCAAAATGGCTGTTCATTAGAACACTTGAAAACCTATATTCTGTCGTATCGTGCATGAGACGGTTGGCCCACGGCCACCAAAATACGTTTGCGGTCTCGAGTTAGATTTCTAGACTGACAACCGGAGCCAGTGGATGCTGGGGAGACTGGTGTGGAACCGCCTGTACTGTGGGAGGCAGGGAAGCCGGAATCGGAGGAGGCGGCGGCTGGGGCAGCAGCGTCTGCGCTGGGGCCTGTGGCACCGGAGCCATCGGAGGAATGACTATGGGTGCCGGTGGAGTGACCTGAGGTAGCATGTCCCTCGTGGGATCCCAGAGGATGGCCCCCATCCGGGGAGTTCGCATCAGCCCTAGGAACCTTTTGAAGAACCTATCTTCGGAGGCTGTAGTGGTGGCAGGTGATATTGGCTGCCCATTTGTCAAACTGTTTGCCACGTGCCGAAGTCGTGGTGCCTGGCTCGCTGGAACCAGCCCTGTCCAAGACGCTTGGTGTTGTAACAAAAGGCCTATCCCGTACCTCAGGCAGTGACCTGGAAGGCGTATTGCCCTCTGCAGAGCTGCCGGTAGTGCTGCGTGAAGGCGCCCCCTCGCACATGATGCCAGTACTAGGGCGTTGCCCCTCGGGAGTAACCCGGGTAAAAGAACCTTGCGGTCCCTCCGCACAGAAACTGGAAGGATCTGGAGACCCCTCGGCCGTGAGGCCGGTAGCTGGACTAGCCTCGGTACGTGTGCTGGAACTAGAACCCAAAAGGTTCCTCCCGGTCAGGCGCTTCCTTGGGAAGGAGTTGCCCTTACGGGTGCGATGGTGAATAGAGGCCTTTCTTCGGCTTCGAGCGATGTTTGACAAAGACCTTTAGGTCCTCCGGAGGTGACTTCTGGAAGAGCACCCTCCACCTAGCTAGCCTGTTCTTCAGTGCCCGTGGAGTTGATGCGTCGCATGCGGAACAACATTCCCAGCCGTGGTCGGGGCCAAGGCATCGGAGGCAAAGGGCATGGGGGTTGGTTGTAGGGAAGAGTCCCTCGCAGGCTGGACACTTGCTGAAGCCCGCTAAACTCGATATGCGCCGGGGAGGAGCATGGTGTCGGAGGACCAAGTACCTATTGAAAAGAACAAGACAAAGCTAGAAGAATATCCGGGGAAGAGCATGTGGCATTACATGGCCGAAGCCAAACCCAGGAGCGCTGGTGAATTCGGCCCATTCACGTCAGCGCGGAAAAGGGGACTGACGTGTGGCGCCGCTGGGCAAGTCATGCAAGCGCATGCTCCCAGGGCTGCGCCCCCAAGCGCCTCTAAATTTAAAGGGGAAGAAGATTTTTTTCTGCTAAAAAAGGTTCCGTCTCCCGTCCCTCGCGAGGGACGCCCATACATTATCGAAGAAAGGGGACAGGACGTGAGAGTACATTTGGAAACCGACTGTGCCAGAACCCAAACCTGAAGGTTGTCGACTTCTCTAAAGAGTTTGTATTATAGACGGATGCCTCCCTTATAGGGTAAGGAGCCATCCTGTCCCAGGTTTGCGACAGATTGGAACACCCCATATTTGCTAGTTGCAAGCTGTTCCCACGTGAAAAAAATGACTGTGTTGGAACTAGAGATCCTGGCCATCAAGTGGGCAATTATCCATCTTAGATACTACCTATTGGGACGAAAGTTCACACTTGTTACAGATCACTCACCCCTAGTTTGGATTAGCCAACGCAAAGACTCCAACCTTAGGGTCATGCAATAGTTTCTAGACCTACAACCAGATTGTTTTACCGTGGAACACCGAAAAGGAAAAGACTGGGCAAATGGAGATTTTCTTTCCTGTTTCCCCTGTGAAACAAATGTGGCTACATCGCATGGAGGAAGGGTATGTGAGAAACCTGAAGGTGTCTCCCTGACTAGTCCCAGGGGATCTGTCATCCAGGTGGCCAGGACATGGCCATCGCTATTGGATCCAGTTCTTTCAGTTCTTTAGCGAGAGGATCAGCTGGATGAGAGGTCCTTGGGGAATGGAAGTGGGACACTGATGGGTGAGACATAGTAAGCTGTTGCGCTCACCTGGTATCCACAGGGACGCCACCCAGCCGGGTTACTCGCTGGTATGCTTCTCAGCTTTGCCCTGATGTGGTCTGCGGGGAAGGTTCTGCCTGAAAATACAGGAGGACTGTGTTCAAGACTGACCAACTAGGGTAAGTATCCTCCCTCCACCCCCGTATGATTTCAGTCCCTCTGGCGCCCTCTCCTCACCTTGTGGTAGAATTAGGCATGCTTTCCGTCCTGCCTTCTTTGCAGGGGTGCGTTGTCTTTCATGGGCGAGTGCGGTCCAGTTACTTCACTGACGCCGGCCCGTTTGATATTGTTCAGGTAGGTCTTATTGCTGTTTTTTAGTTTTGTTGCTATCCTGCATGCCTTTCTTTGTTTAAAATGTCTCTTTTTTTCTCCCTTAGGTATGCAGAGCTTCAGCGCGGCGAACTGGCTTGGTTGAGCCCCGCTGGTAAATGATGGCGCATTAAGAGCGCTACGATGCGGTAAGTAAGCGCTATGCGCAGCGCTGCAAAGTCTTGCCTTTGCTAACCTGTGTTTTCCTTCCTTGTAGGTTGCAGTGTTCTTCAGCGCGAGTGGAATGCACAGAGTGGTGCCAGCCGAGAGGCGACCAGCCAGGTAAGCCTTTTGAGCATTTCATAATTTGTAAATGTCTCTACTGCTTTCTTTAATGTTGCCTTTATCTTCCTATTTCAGTTCGTTCTGTCCGGGAGGCGTGCAGATTCAAGGAAGCTGTTCTCAGTAGCTGTGAGTGTTTAAAGATGAAGACTGCAGTTAAGATGCTGCTGCTAATGATGTTCCTTTTGTCTCCTTGCAGGTTCTGCTTCTCCGAGGTTCGAGGGAATACCTGGACACGGTGAGCGTCACGTTGCAAGCTCCAAAGTAACACGAAGCGTGTTGTCTTGCTCGGGTGTGGTTTAAATAGCCCCAACAAAATAGTCCAGGTAAAGTAGTCCCTAGGCTACCACACCCAAAACACTAGACCGCATAGCTTGGTTCTTAGGTACCAAGCTATGTGGATGCCTCCATGTTGGCTGACAATACAATAAAGTAGTTCCCAAGCACATTGTTTTTCATGGTGTATGAGCCTGGTGCCATAGGCACCAGGACTGGCCCCATGAGGGCGTTTAAAGAGGATGCCAGGCTCTAGAGGCCCGAGTCCTGACTCCACCTGGCCAATGGGTTTGCCAGAGGGGGTTCTGGGCGAGGGGCGTGACAGCACTCCCCCCTAAGGCCCCTCCCATGGTGCTCCTTCTGTCTGGCTCAGGTTTGGTTGGGAAGTTCTGATGGAATTTCCTGATTAGACGTGGTGCGTGGATATTCTCACTGGGCTCCCAGGATTTATCTTGTGGTCCAAATCCTTTCCAATCGACGAGATAATATAGCTTGGTCCTAGAGTATTTAGAGTCCAAGATATCTTTGACTTCGAATTCTGGTTCTCCGTCAACAAGTATGGGCTTAGGTGGTGTCCCAATCCGTGTGCTGGGTTGCACTGGTTTCAGGAGGGACACATGGTATACCGGGTGGATGTGTAGATTAGGTGGTAAATCCAGTTTCACGGCTGCTGGGTTGATAATTGCCTTAATGGTATAGGGTCCTAAGAATCTGGGATGAAAGGTCCGGGTTCTCTTGATGGGTACGAATTTAGCGGCTAACCAAACTTTGTCTCCTACTTGATCATCAGGGGCCTTTTTCCGGTGTTGGTCGGCGAATCTCTTGTTTTTCTTTGGCATGAATAAGGTGTTCCTTTGCCCTTTTGAAAGCCTGAGTAATGGTTGTGTGTAGAGTCTTTACAGCTGGCATTTCCAAGCTGGCTGGAAGGTCTAGTTCAGAGGTACGTGGATGTCTGCCATAAAGGGTATAGAAGGGCGTTTGTCCCGTGCTTGAATGCAAAGAATTGTTATATGCATATTCGGCTATCCATCATAGGTCTTTCCAATTCCTTTGTTCGTGGTGCAGCATGCACCGTAAATATTGCTCGAGTGTCTGATTGGTTCTCTCGGTTTGGCTATCCGTTTGGGGATGGTGACTGGTAGATAGCCGAATGTCGATCTGCGCCATTGCACAACATTTTTTCCAGAAGTTTGAAACAAACTGGCTGCCTCGATCAGAGACCAGAACCAAAGGGAAGCCATGTAGCTTAACCACACCCTCCAGGAACACTTTTGTTAAACTGGCTGCGTCTGGGAGGCCTTTGAGAGGAATAAAATGGGCCATCTTCGAGAATAAGTCTACAACTACAAGGATGGTGTTGAACCCTTGGCTTGGAGGTAGATCAGTGATGAAGTCAAGGGAAAGAGTGTGTCATGGAACTGGAGGAATGTCCAATGGTTGTAGGAGACCAGATGGTTTTTGTTTCTGTGATTTGTTTTGTGCGCAGACACCGCAGGACTGAATATACTGAATAATGTCCTTACGCCAGGTAGGCCACCAAAAGTTCTTTCACCTTAGCTAGGGTTTTGGCGATCCCAGGATGCCCTTGGATCAGTGAATCATGATAGTTTGAAATAATATGCTGTTGTAACTCCTTCTTGGGTACATATAGGCTATCCCTGAAAAAGGGCAGATGGTCCTTGATGGTATATTGTTCTCCTTGAGTTTGCCATGCGAGGTAGGCATCAGGATTCATTGTCCGTTGGATTTCTTTTCGTAGTTCTGCTTGTGTTAAGGCTGACGTGATAGCCAAGAGTTTGTCTTCAGGTAGAATAGGTACTGGGTCTGGAGTTGTATATAGTATTTCATCTATGCCCATGCGAGATAAGGCATCCGCCTTTCCGTTTCTGACTCCTGGTCGAAATGTGATTACATAATCATATTCGGCGAAGAAAAGGGCCCACTGTAATTGGCGTGAGGACTGGGCCTTGGCTGTTTTGAGATATTGCAGGTTTCGGTGGTCTGTGATGACTGTAATGGTGTGTCTGGCCCCCAGAAGGTAGTGCCTCCAGACTTTAAAGGCAGATTTGATAGTCAGGAGTTCCTTGTCCGTGATGGCATAATTAATCTCTGGAGGTGAGAACTTTTTTGACCAGAAGGCCACAGGATGAAGCTGGCCATTTTCCGGGTCTCTCTCTGAAAGGACAGACCCCATTGCGAGACTGGACGCATCAGTTTCAACGACATAAGGGAGGTCTGTACGAGGATGTCGCAGGATTGGAGCAGAGGTAAACCTTCGTTTAAGTTCCTGAAAGGCTTCTTCTGCTTCTTCGGTCCAAGCAAACTTTTTATAGTTTTTTCGTAATAGTACTGTGATTGGGTACACAACCCGAGAGAAGTCTGGGATGAACCGCCGGTAGAAGTTCGCAATGCCCAGCATGCTTTGTACCCCTTTCAGAGAAGTCGGTGAAGGCCATTTCAGAATGGCATCTACCTTGTGCACGTCCATTCTGATGCCTCCTGCAGTAAGGATAAAACCAATTAATTCTACTTCGGTCACGTGAAAAAAGCATTTTTCAAGCTTTGCAAACAAGCGATGTTGACAGAGCTTGGTGAGGACTGAACGAACGTGCCTGACATGATCTTGTTCCAAGGCTGAGTATACTAAGATGTCGTCTATGTACACTAAGGCGCACACATCAATTAACTCCCTTAAGACGTCATTCATGAAATATTGCAATGCCGCTGGAGCGTTGCATTACCCGAAGGGCATGACTTGATATTCAAATAAGCCATACTTAGTACGGAAGGCGGTTTTCCATTCATCTCCTTTTCTGACTCGGACCAGGTGGTACGCTCCTCGAAGGTCCAATTTGGTATAAATCTGGGCATCTTTAACTTGGTCTAGCATCTCAGGGATAAGTGGCATGGCGTAGCGGTTCTTCACGGTGATCTGGTTCAATGCGCGGTAGTAAATACAGGTTCTCAAGTCTCCTTCCTTTTTTGGTACGAAGAACAAAGGACTGGCTGCGGGGGACTTCGAAGGACGGATAAATCCGTTTGCAAGATACTGGTCTAAATAGGATTTCAAATGAAGGTTTTCTGGTTCTGTGAGAGCGTAGATCCTGCCGCAAGGGATTTGTGCACCAGGAACAAGGCGTCGTGAATCTCCCCCCGCCTCACCTGAGATCGCTTTTTGCATGGATCCGCGGGAAGATTCTTCTTGCGGGCGGATGGGGTTTTATACAGGCAGGCACGAGTCTCTCCCGACTCCAGCGTGCGTTCAGCGTTCCAGGATACTCGCGGGTTCAGGACGTCCAGGAAGGAAGAAGCGGTCGCAAGGATACGTGGATACCAGGAACAGGGGGGAAAGGAGAGGGTGGAAGGAGTGGGAATAAGGGTCCAGGAACTTGGATAACAGAAGGGTTCGCCAAGCTGCGAAGTACACGTCTAGTCACTACCTGTTGATAGCGTTGAGATGCGCGGGGGCGTGGCAGATTTATGGGACGTACTACGTCCACCATGAAGGCTGGTGCGAGGCGTGTCACGTGATACAGCCATGTTGGGAGAAACAATGAATGCAAGCCCCGCCGCGATAAGGACCAGGAAGTCCAGAAGGGGCGCGTTCTGTGGGTCATGACACAAGGTCGATCTGACAGTCATAGGGCATGTGCGGCGGCAATGTATTGGCTTGGTCCTTTCTGAAAACATCCTGGAAATCATGGTATACACTTGGCAAGGTATTAGTTGCTCCCAGGGTTGATACTGTCACTCCAGGAGTCATGGGGATACAGACGTCGTGTTTCTCCTCTTGGTAATAGCAGGCAGGGGAGCAGTCACCGGGGAAAGTTAATTTTCGTGCCCGCCAGTCTATCAAAGGGTTGTGAGCAACCAACCATGGCATCCCTAGTATAAGCCTGAACTGAGGTGCCTTGATGAGATCGAATGAAATAGACTCCCGATGTCCGTCCTGGCACAGCAAGGTTACTGGGTTACTGGTCCGGAAGCGATTTCTGTCCCATCCACGGTGGTTACCTTGTCCATAATTGGCTTACAATACAAAGGAAGCCCCATCTCTGCTGCCAGTTCTTGATCAATATAATTTCCAACTGCTCCGCTATCGATGTATGCTTCAACGGCATGCATTCTTGACGACTGTTGGTGGTTAATTAAGATCACTGGTATTGCAAAGTGCGAGGTCAGCAACTCTTTCTTCTCACTCGACAAACTGAGCTCTACGTTTGTCGAGCTTGGTAGTTTTCCAATTCCTTAGCTTCATCCTTCTCTGTGGCCCGACTCTTCTTCTTGGGGGTTTTACTGGACAGTCCTTCAGGAAATGTCCTGGTTTGCCACAATACAAACAAAGCTGTTGTTGTCTTCTTTTGGCCCGCTCTTGTTTTGTTAATGGAGGCCTTATCCCTCCAATCTGCATGGGTTCTACAGCATTTTCAGGTACACAGGGTGTGTTTTCCCTTGGTCGTACATATACGGTCCGAGGGTCCGTCTTAGACCGGTCTGCCTTTCGGTCCTGCAACCGGTGGTCTTTCTGCACGACCAGATTTATGAATTCTGTACAGTCTCTGGGTGGGTCAACCACTTGGGCTAAGACGTCCTTTAATTCGCCTCGTAAATCTCGATGGAATAACGTGGTTCTTTTGTTTTCTGGCCACCTAGCTTCGGCAACCAGTCTGTTGAAGGTAGCAATGTACGTTAACAAGTCCTGATTCCCCTGTCGGAGGGACAAGAGTTCATTGTCTACTGCTTGTTCCTGGGTATGGCGAGCAAAACGTTTTTCCATTTCTCTCTGGAACCCCCCAAAGTCATCTAATAGAGGATCGTCATGGGTTACCAACGGCACTGACCAATCTGCTGCACTACCACTCAAGTATGATGAGACAAAAGCTACCCGAGCTTGGTCGTTTGGAAATGCTCCAGGCCTACAAAGAAAATGAAGGCGGCACTGATTGATGAATGCCACATACTTCCGTGGGTCGCCTAAGAACCTTTCTGGTGGTGCCAGGGGCACAGTTCCAGGTAACGTGATTTGTACCGGAGTGGGTGGTATGGTGGGGCTTTGCATCATTGGATTGCTTCCAGGTAGAGGCGTCTGTTCTGCCTCTTCAGTGCGTTCTTTGGTCACTATTAGGTCTCTCCGGAGGGCATTAGTCTCTTGTCGGGCAGAATGAACCTCAGCCCGAAGCTCTCCTAGTAATTGGGCCAATTGGTCCATTTCTGATGTCTCCATGGCGCCCAGGTGGATTTGTTATTGTAGTCTTCGCGTTCTGTTACGCTCACCTGGTATCCACAGGGACGCCACCCAGCCGGGTTACTCGTTGGTATGCTTCTCAACTTTGCCCTGATGTGGTCTGCAGGGGAAGGTTCTGCCTGAAAATACAGGAGGACTGTGTTCACGACTGACCGACTAGGGTAAGTATCCTCCCTCCACCCCCGTATGATTTCAATCCCTCTGGCGCCCTCTCCTCACCTTGTGGTAGAATTAGGCATGCTCTCCGTCCTGCCTTCTTTGCAGGGGCGCGTTGTCTTTCATGGGCGAGTGCGGTCCAGTTAATTCACTGACGCCGGCCCGTTTGATATTGTTCAGGTAGGTCTTATTGCTGTTTTTTAGTTTTGTTGCTATCCTGCATGCCTTTCTTTGTTTAAAATGTCTCTTTTTTCTCCCTTAGGTATGTGGAGCTTCAGCGCGGCGAACTGGCTTTGTTGAGCCTAGCTGGTAAATGATGGCGCATTAAGAGCGCTACATTGCGGTAAGTAAGCGCTATGCGCAGCGCTGCAAAGTCTTGCCTTTGCTAACCTGTGTTTTCCTTCTTTGTAGGTCGCAGTGTTCTTCAGCGCGAGTGGAATGTCCGGAGTGGTGCCAGCCAAGAGGCGACCAGCCAGGTAAGCCTTTTGAGCAGTTCGTAATTTGTAAATGTCTCTACTGCTTTCTTTAATGTTGCCTCGATCTTCCTCTTTCAGGTTGTTCTGTCCGGGAGGTGTGCAGATTCGAGGAAGCTGTTCTCAGTAGCTGCGAGTGTTTAAAGATGAAGACTGCAGTTAAGATGCTGCTACTAATGATGTTCCTTTTGTCTCCTTGCAGGTTCGAGGGAATAGCTGGACACAGTGAGCGTCACGTTGCAAGCTGCAAAGTAACTGTTACTCACCAGTTGCTGGACTGGTCGGGGCGTTGCTCAACCTTGGGATAACACCGAAGAGGGAGCAGCTCCGGTAACTATTCAGTCTAAGCTGGAGTGTACAATGGTACCATCCAGAACCAGACCTCCTCAACTCGAGGACCTCTTTAAGGCAACATACCCCTTTGTCGTATAACAAAAACAGTCAGAGGAATCAATTACCCAAAAGAGCAGGGAAATCCACACCGCCAAACCCAGGCTGTAAGAAATAAACAAAAGCACAATTAAACGTCACTGACTTTGGACATCACTACATAAATTCAAGATCAGACCAAACAACAGTACCTGAAAGAAGGGTTTGATAGGGCTCTATGGCAACTACAGGTGGTTATACTGGGATCAAGAATACTGGAAACAAAGAAAGGATAGGTAAGAATGATAACCTATTGATTTCCAGGAAAACAAACACCAACGACCCCAGGCTTACCCAATAGGTGTTTTCAGGGAGGAATGTACTAATCAACGGTAGGAAAAAATAAAAAGGAAGGTTAGTATAGGAAGACTAGCCCGAACGGAACGAGGGTCGCAAACTAGGTCCGGGATGGTGCACTACAGGAGAGCATTCAGAAAGTGCACGGTTGCTGGAGAAAAGTGTCCCAAACACAGTAGTTCACACGATAGTTCCCTGGGTAGTTCTGATAACTTCCAAACACAGGAGTTTCGGTATGAGTTTGTTGAGCAGCACAGAGACTTGACAGCCGGAGAGGCAGGTAGGCAGGCAGGCTTACCTTAAGGAACAAAGATAGCATGGAGGCTCAGCAGGTAGACAGAATCGCTACTGATGAAGCCGCTGCAAGGTGCAGCACGCTGGCAGGATGGCTGGCTGGAAAGAACGGAGGCAGCGTGGAGGCTCGGCAAGCAGCCGAAACTACTGCTGAGGAGCCGCTACAAGTGCTGCAAGCCAACGGGACGGCTAGCCACGGTCCAACTTGAATCCAAGGGTAATCAGATAGACAGGTCGAGAAACGTTCCATGTTCAAAAAGTGGAAGAATTCTGGATCAAAATAATGGTATGACAAACGCTAATTAGAAGCAGCGTTAAACCTTTGGCAATCTTATTTAAAGGAGGAGGCGTTACCTTACGCGTAGTGCACCTAATCGCCATGTCATGTGACTACCCGAAACACGGGCAGCGGAAAAGCCACGTCTCCATGGTAACCTCCAGCGTTGCCAAACTGGAGATGCTTGAAAATGGGGAACGCGGCGGCGATTCATAACAGTAACGCGAAGCGTGTTTTCTTGCTCGGGTGTGGTTTAAATAGCCTCAACAAAATAGTCCAGGTAAAGTAGTCCCTAGGCTCCCACACCCAAAACACTAGACCGCATAGCTTGGTTCTTAGGAACTAAGCTATGTGGATGCCTCCATGTGTGTATGAGCCTGGCGCCATAGGCGCCAGGACTGGCCCGATGAGGGCTTTTGAAGAGGATACCAGGCTCTAGAGGCCCGGGTCCTGACTCCACCTGGCCAATGGGTTTGCCAGAGGGGGTTTTGGGCGAGGGTTGTGACATACCCCCTTTCTGATAGCACCTTTTCCCCATCCTACCTCGTAGGATACTCAGAGGTTCTAGCCCCCCCAGCCCACCTATTCCTAGATAAAACACTTTCCTACACCGAGACAGACAACGGACCAACACTAGGGCCGTTTACCTGACATGTCCCAACACAAAGGTCAGGCAGTCAGGCAATTAACAAAAAACTATGCACACCTGACGGCCCTATCCCTTACCCACAGGGATAAAAGGCAGAGCACAAAGCACACTTCTAGCAAAGCCGAACGCACAAGGAAAAAGCTATTCCGGACTGGCATTTAAAGCGGAGCAGAAAGGCAGAGAGACCTGGAAGGACAACAAAGAGGGAACTGCCCTTGCCCTTTGCAATTCAGATCTGCAATGCCTCCGAAAGGGAAAGCATAAGATCGGGAGTCCAGCTGGCGTGTAGTGTGACAGGTGTCAGCGGGCCACATGGCCCTCCCGTGCTGATAGACAAGGCGGGGAGAAGCGTTTGCCGCTGTGGCGCCGTCCTTGACTCGTGAGACAAGAAAACTCCAACAGTTCAGCACACACGGTAAGTCGGGGAAGACAGATAATAAAAACCGAACTGCGCTAGGCCCAAGGTTGCTGGCGGCAACCTTGTTGAACAATGAACTTGTGTAATAGAAACCCTAGAAAAGGTTCAGAAGCAGAGTGGTCAGGCGTTCGGGACTATAACTGAAGCCCTTTGAGATGTGTTGTTTGGTGGAAACTACAAAGATCAAGAGGCCTTAGGAGAGACTGCTGTGAAGTGTCAAAGTGGTCCTATGAGGGTCGAGCAAAATCCCTCGTACACTCGAAAGTCTTTGACACAGAGGAAAACTGAACTGTGCTAGAATGGCTATGTGAACCCGACGGAGGCATGCCAAGGAAAAAGCTAAGTAAATCCAACATTGTGATAAAACTGAGTGAACTGTGAAATTGGCAAATGTGAACCCGGCTGAGGGATGCCCGCAATGAATAGTTGTTGGAAAAGACAGTGAGACTGGTGTTTATTACGTTTTGAGTGAAAGGCTGTAGTGAACCCGATTGAGGGAGGCCAACGGTGCAAGAGGAATCGGAGCCCTGCTGAGGGGAATGCAAGAGGCAAAGAGCAATCGCCCAGCGTGAAAGATTACCAAAGGAAACTTTTGTTTTGTTTTTCGTTTATGGTTCAGCAGGCCTTCTAAGGCAAGAGACTTTGCCAGAAAGAGACTTGACCCCAGAAGGTCCTGGTATTGTTGAAAGGAACTGTAACCTCGTGCTGGCCAGGCCCAGGAGTGTGCTGCGCTCAAAGGTCCTGCCTTGTCCGTTGTTAAAAACATGGGGAAGGCTGACCCCTGGCTATAACATCCTGACTTTTCATTTGTGAACACTTCTTTCTTTTCTTGTGAACATTATCTCACACTCTTTGTAAAGTTAGCTGTAAGGATTGGCAATAGTTTATTTTTTATAGTATAGGCCCATTTATTTGACAAGACACCACTAGGGCTACCTTATTATTATTTGATGGTTGTAGCTTGCTCTCATCTTAGATTTAGGTTTAGATTAGGCATTTTTCCAGCCCCTTTATACAGTTTAATAAACAAACTTGAACTGTGATGACTCGAGTCTGTCTTTACTGTTGCCACCATGAGTTCCTTACACTTGTTATTAATGACATTATTCCCCATTAGGATAAGGTACCTCCCCAGAAACTGGTTTATCTCTTCAATAAGTTTATACGCTTCACCAGACCAGTAGACTTGGCAGGGCTACGTAGCCACACATTAGTTCTATCAGAATCAGTGACAGTGCTTGGTGCAGAGGGTATTTTACACTTTACTGTCAAGATCTTACGCTTCGGTTGACAGAATATCAGAAAGCAGCGTGACTGGGCACTGGGAGAACCAGGAAGATCGACCTCCGCCATGGTAGCCTCTGTTGCTGCCATGCTGAGTTAACACAAAGCACAATATTAAGAAGCGATTCAGATAAGTAATTGGCAGATTGTTGTTCGGCTCAGTTTAATTCAGTTCAGATGCCCCTCCCCATCCCCCTGTCGCAGCTTCTCACCTGTCGTGTGCTCTAACAAGCGTTCACTTCTCCATTGCATAGAAGAGAACTCTCAGAAACATGACTGGCGGCTACCTTCTCTTGCAGGGGCCGAACACCCCGCGGCAGCACAACACCAGCGCCCCTTCTCCACCGGGCTTCACCGTAGCCGACCCCGGCCTGGGCTGCGGTGGTAGTAGAGGTTGGGAGCGTGGCGTCTACAAGTCCCAGTACAGCAGCCCACATAGGCCAAGAAGCAGAGAAACAGGTGTGGGGGCGGATGCAGGGGCAAAACACCTGCGCCCTTCTCCTGCAGGCTTCTTAAAGAGCAGAATTAGGACCCAAATGAATGGGACCACAGAATCCGTTGAACTATTAAAATCCTCCAATCAGCATCATGCCCTAATATCATCATTGGGCATAGAGACATATTTGCTGTGGGCAAGTGATCAACTCAAAGAATATTAATTCAAGGGTGTGATTCAAATGCCTCTCCCTCCCTAAGAGCCAAGACTGCTGTCTGGTCACGTTCTTCAGGCGAATATAGATGCTCCTTTTGCAGAGCACCAGTAGAAGTTCGTAGCCATTTTGTACACCTATCTCCAGTTCATTCCTACATTAGAAGCTGTACACTGAAACTGCTCCCTGAGAGAGGCAGATTTTACTCAATGTCAGGCCAACGGCTTGTATCTAATCTCGGCAGATATCCCTAAGCCGGCATGGACTCTTTTGATGTTCTTGAAACAAGCATGGTACAGGAGGACACAATTACTTGCCTTTTAGCTTTTGTTGCTGTTGTTTTAAATTATGACTACCTCAGACATGTTTTATCCATTATTCTTATTTGAATGCTGGTTTTAAATCTAAAATGTTTTAATTTTGCATGGGTACTATTGATGTATGTAAATTCGGAGAGGTTCCAAGTTCTCAGTATTTACTACTTCTGCACAAACACTTTAGGACATTATGCAATCTTTGTCTTTTTAGAGATAGGTAAGCTGTCTAACATTTTAGGACAGTTTCATCGTATTCTAGGGTCCACTTACGATTATGTGCATTTTAATTGTGATATTGTCTTTTGAGAAGGGATTATTGAACCCTATGTTGGTATAAACAAGAAATAATAATAACACACATTTCTAAGGAATATCATATGTTACATCTGACAGTAATGAATTTAGGAAATATGCCTTGTGTTGACTTAGATGTACAATTATTCCTAAATAGCTAACCAGTTTCACAACAACTTGTTCATGCACTTTATTTTAATTTGTGTGTAGTGTGAGAAACCTGAAGGTGTCTCCCTGGCTAGTTCCCGGGGATTTGTCATGCAGGTGGACAGGACACAGTCATCGCTATTGGATCCAGTTCCTGGGGATGGACCGGTGAAGGAGCATCACCTGGATGGGGGGTCCTTGGGGAGTGGGATACCGACGGCTGAGCCGCAGTATCCCTCTTCCTTTAATAACTTTTCCCCATCCTACAATGTAGGATATTCCAAAACACCTCCCACCCCTTTTGACACGAATACTTCACACAATACGTAAGACAACGGACTAACACCAGAGCCGTTTATCTGCCGTTTATCCGACATGTCCCAATCCAAGGGTCAGGCAAAGTCAGGCAATTAACTAGAATCACACACACCGGACAGTCCTTTCCTTTCACCACAGGGATAAAAGGTGGAGCAAGAGAGCACAGCACGAACAAGGCCGACCGCACGACTTGAGAGCTAACTCGGCACAGCAAGAGGAGGAGAAAGACGGCTCAGACAGATAGGCTCACAAGAAGAGAAGCGACCTTGCCCTTTCCGACCAAGGCCTGTGAAACCTCTGCAGAAGGAATCATAAGTCTGCGAACATCAGCCAGCATGTGTTGCAACAGATGTCAACAGTACACATGCAACAGATGTCAACAGTACACAAGACCCTCTTCCGCTGAGTACAATACGGGGAGAGACGCTTGTCTCTGTGGTACCAACCTTGACTCCGAGGAGATAGAAAGCACAGCGGTTCATCACAACCGATGAGTTGAGGAAGTATCAATAAGAAACCAAACTGTGTTAACCGAAAAGAAGCCAACGGCTAATCTGAACTTTAAAAAGCACAAGACATTGTTGAGACAAGAGGGGGGAAAACCAGCAACAGGGGAGTCTGGCACTAAGCGGGTGCTCAGGCAGGAAACTCTGGGCGATTACCCGATGGTAAAAACTACCGTAACTAAAAGCCCTTGGAAAGAGGCGAGAAGAGGTCAAAGTAGTCATACAGGGGTCTTGTAAAATCCTCTGTACTGTCGAAAGTCTTTGACTGACAGATGAGTGCGAAGCTAAGGGAAGTGAATCCAGTTTGGTGAAATGAGCGCATGAACTGTTTGATAAAAGTTGGCAAGCGTAAACCCGGCAGAGGGATGCTAACGAAAAGGGGCGAGGCCTGAAGTCCCTGTGAACAAGTTGTGGTTGGCAACAGTGAGCCTGGCAGGGGGATGCTAACAAAAAGGGTGCGAGACCTGAAGTGTGTTGACCGAAATAAACCAGACCGTGGGGTATCCACACTGAACTGTCTGTAAAGGTTGGCGAAAAGGGGGGGGGGGGCATGGCTTGGAGCCACTGCTAGAAGCATGGCTCCTTAGAAACTTCTGGTGTGCTCCGGTTCACGAGCAGAATATCATCGGCTCCTCCATCCGATTTTGCATAATACTGAAGATATGTCATGCCTAGGCAACGGGGCATGATTCGCCTGCAAAATCCAGTGACAATCTACCGTAATCTCGCTGGAAATTGCAGTAGGAACTACCTACTCTGTGTGGCACCCGCACAGATAATGGTGCCCACAGCAGTCCATCGCTGGTACACTATCACCGCAATGGAGGAGGAGCCCTCTGAGCAAAGCAACACCCGCAGCCCAGCCTGACTTGCAGGGGGGGCAGCCGCGAAAAATTCAGCTGCTTGCAATCCATTGCTCCAGTGAAGCACCATCTATCTCCAGCCCCCTCACGAGGGGCTGCCTGGTGTCCTCTCCGCAAGCATGGCCGTTGCCACTCGCTGTGCAACATCCGCCTCAGAGGCATCCCAACTACTGTCCTGGACTCGGACCTTGAGGGGTAAGTGTCAGATCTATTTAGATTCATCATAACCCTCCCAGATCGTGCCATGCTTGAGCTTGACCGCGTCCACAGAATGGTCCCGAAACAATCGACATCTCTGGCGGACGTCCTGGCAAGGATCCACTTTTAAAAAGTAAAGGAGGAGATCATGGAAGAAGCTAGATCGATGCAACAAATCAACTTTAGGGGCTCTACTATCATGCTCTACCAAGATCTTGCGAATTCCAACCTTCAAAAACGAAAGGCGCTCAAGGTCCTAACGGAATGGCTGCAGGAAAAATGTGTCCCATATCGCTGGGGATTCCCAACATCAGTAAAATTTTCTTGGGAGGGAGCCCAGCAGCAGATCCACTCATTGAGAGAAGCGGAAAAATGTGTGGGCGCCCGCGGAGGAAGTAAAGCTTCTGATGCCGAGAATATCTCACAGGATCCCTCTAAGAAACAGGCTGGAACATCATGGACTAGGGTCAGCAGGAGACGCAGGATCCGGAGTCCCCACCGGAAAATGCCTAAACCAGACTGAGCACTCAGCCGCTGCCCTCGCTTCCGAGGCTGAAGAATTCACTACGGGACACTTTAGAGTTTCTCTTACTCATGCTGCCAATGCCAACATTCCAGGAGACTCAGTGATTGTGTAAGTACTAGGGTGGGGGCAAAGCATGGAGCGGAGGGGAGCTAGAAGTCCGTATAAGGCTGACTGGCCTATTCGGGAAACACTTATGGCCCGCTGCATCCCCTTACACTGAATCTGAGTTGTCGCTGCTCCTCCCTGTACTGTGCTAGCCCTGGTTGGCCAAAGACGCTCAGTGCTGGAGCACCACCAGTTGCCTGTTAGGTGGGATGCGTTCAATCCTACCGGTTTACAGGGTTGGGGGGTTGGTGGGAGGGAAGGGTTTAGTTTGGAGAGTGTTGGTTCTGGTTTACCTCTCTGCCCGCATTTAGCTAAGAAATGCAACACATTGACATTGATTGCCATCCTAGAAACACATTGCCAGAGTAACTTATGATCTCCTGCAGGGCCGCATCCATAGCTGAACCCACTATTGAACCTAATGGGATTGCCACGACCACAGCCCCTGGCCCTGGCATTCGGGCCCTCAGGACCACATCGCAGTATTCCTGCGAAGCCCCAAGGGCCCAATCATGCTCCCAAAGACTCTCTTGAAGTCAGGCCTGGCGCCTTTGGTTCATGTTATTGAAAGAGAGGCCATAATCTCCAATGGCAATAGCACAACATGGATGCCTCCACGTCTAGAACTGAACCATGCAGTCTAGCTCTTTAGGTGTGGTCTAGCCTGAAGACACCTGGGATACCTACAGACTATAAAAGCCACGCCCGAGCTGCAGAACACGCTTCACGTTGCTATGCACCCGCAGCGTGACTTTCACCGAGGTCTGATCTCTGCATTCCGGGCCTGCACCTGTGGAAAGAAGAATCAGAACATCATTATTCATCCTTACCTGCGAGAATCCAGTGTCTGTTGTTCACTCCAGTGTCCTGCACCTCCGGCATCACGGCAGGCGCTCCCTCTGAAATCAACCTGAAGGAAGGAAAGGAAATGAAAGACATTAGTAAGCGTTCGCATTTTGCATCTAAACCATAATTCAGAAACATGCTTACCCGAGTGGAAGTCGCGGTTGGCTTATTCTCATCGCGGCCTTCCATCAATCTAGCGCACACTTACTCGACGGTGAATCCGGATATCTTTCTCTCACCACTCTGCATCGTTTCGCCAGCCTCCATCCGGAACATCACGTCGACCTGTGAAGAAGAAAAGGTTAGCACATCATAAAAGCGCACATAGCGCCGCGCTCTGCGCAGTCACCTACCATATCAGGCACAGCTCCAGCCTGCCATTCCTCCCGCACCTAGGGAGGTAAAAGACATTAACAGGGGCAATAACAATTAAGGACAAACAAGCAAAGCAAAAGACTTACCTGAAGAACTGAGTCGCAGCAGGTCTGGACTCACGGGCCTGCGCCAGTGAAACAACTCGGCGGCGAAGCGCCCCAACCACAACGCACCCCTGCAAAGAGCTGCAGAACGGACAGCGCACCATATCCGAATCCAAGATCAGATCCATGGCAGAGTGGGAACCCAGGGAAGAAGGATCCGGGTCGAAGGGAGTCCAACCAGATCGGTTGGCGTCCTTGTGAATACCAGGTGAGCGTGACAGGGATCAAATGATGAGAGAGAAATCAGAATCCTCACATGAACGTCCAAGGCCTAACTACCCAAAGAAACGCAAGTCCGTGTAACACAAGCTTGGGCTATTGGAGGGAGATGTGGTCTTTCTCCAGGAGACCCACCTATTGCATGCCGATTAAAAGCGTATTAAATTTAGGAGATACAAAAAGGTGTTCTTTGCCACCTCCGGGGAGAACAAAAAAGAGGTGTAGCAATTTTACTAAGTGAGAGGGTCCCTCTAACAAACATCAAAGTCAAAAGAGACACCGTGGGAGATTTCTCCTGGTGAAGGTACACTTCATGGAGCGTCCTGTTACCATAACCATTGTTTACTGTCCCAACGCCTCCCAGGACAAGTTTATTTCCGACCTGATCCAAACAATTCTGACCTTCGGGGGGGGGGGGGGGGGGGGGAGGGTCCTGATTATGGGTGGGGACTTTAATCTGGTTCCGGATCCCCTGGTAGACAAAACTCTTCCCCCGACCAGAACAGATTACATACATGCCCTTTCCCTTGCTAGTCTCCTTAGAGAAACGGAGACCGTAGATGCATGGAGACTGCACAATAGCGGGTCAAGGGACTACACTCATTACTCTTAGGCACATAGGCTTCTCGCGTATAGACCTCCATCTTGTTTCGGGTGCCATCTACCCAAGCCTGGACAAAATAGACATTCACACTCGGACAATCTCAGACCATGCCCCAGACTCTTCCCCATCAGAGATTCTGGAAGCTGTATGACACTATCCTTCAGGATGAGAGTATAAAAAGGGAAACCGGCGAAACTCTCACTAACTACTTCACAGAAAATGCAACTGCTGGCACAGCCTTAGATATTATCTGGCAAGCCATGAAGGCGGTGGTCAGGGGTATCCTCATTAGCGCAGGGGCGGAGCAGTAGAGGATCTCGAAAATAGCCGCGGCCAAATTAGAGAGCGAGGTCGTATCTCTGGAAAAGGAGTTGCAGTCCTGTAGGTCCCGGAAAACCGAGCGAGCATGGAAGAGAGCTAAGACTGCACTCGAAATGCACTGGGATGATCGCACTGCCAAATTGTTAGCCTACACTAAACAATTTTATTACAGTAAACAATTTTATTACAGTAAAGGCAATAAAGCGAACAGAGTACTAGTGTATAAACAGAGTTCACAGCAGGAATAACATTCTGAGTCTTATCGGAGCCAATGGTAGAACTCTTTTCACCAAGAAGGACAAAATGGAAGAGCTGGTGAATCACCACAGAGCAGTAATGTCCGTCCCCTCCCCCACTCTTTTCACCGAGAAGAACAAAATGGAAGAGCTGGTGAATCACCACAGAGCAGTAATGTCTGCCATCCCCCCCCACCGCGAGAACCTGCCCAGCTACTTATCTACCCATTGTTAGGCAGAATCCTGTGCAGTTCCCTTGGGGACCACTGCAAGAAGATTAAGACTACAGGAGTAAGCAGTAAACCCAATTGGTAGCAGTCCGTAGCAGTCCGTACCACCCATATTTACCTGGTAGCTGTGGCTGAGCAGTCAGACTTCTCTCAAGAAGAGTTAGGCAGTATACAGAGGATACACAATAGGGCTAAAAACACAGTAGAACAAGCAAACCCTGACCAGAGCTTTGTATCAAAAGTATATAATTATTTATTCAACACACACTTTAGGAAATACACTAGCACTATTAATCAAAAGCAAATTCCAACACAATCAGACAAGTATTCACACCTCCCTTAGCAATTACTAGACAAGTCTAAGTCAAAACACCACTTTTTGTCAAAACAGAGGTGAGCGCATAACTTAGATGGCACTCCAAGGGGGCGCTGTTGCGCTCAGAGGAGATGGCCGCCTGAGTTTCAGCTCCGTTCTGAGAGACACCTATCCGACGAATTTCTCCTGTTTGCCCTGGCATTTCGAACATTCGACACACTATTGTGACTTCTGGTGAAGCGAGGCGTCTACTGGCCGAGTTCCGCCCACCGAGCCGCTCCTGCTTCGGAGCCGCGGCCCACTGCGTGCGGGCCGGGAGCGGGTGCTTCCTCGGCCCCGCTCTTAGCTCCAGCTGATCACGCCTGGGTCCTGCGGCTCTCGGCCTGCTGTGGGGGAGGGGCGCTCCTCCCACCCTGCGCGGCAGCCTTCTCCCACCTGACACTAGTGGTGATGGCCTACGCCGCAGCCTCGTCCTTCGCCTTGTGAGCTGGGACCTGAACTGGATACCAGAGCGACTCGCTCCGCTGCCCCGTCCTGGGCGGTGTGCTGACTACGTGTGATTTTTGCACTGATCCGGCTCCGGGCAGTGAGTTGTCCCGGGCCCCGACCTCCTCTACGCCCGCATCATGACAGCGGACCCTGTCCTACATATCCCCGACCCCGGAGGCCTAGGGTGACACTTGGAGCCCCAGATACGTGGTGCACCACACGACCTACACGGGTCCCCCCTTCGCTGGTTGCGGGCACTACACGTGGGTCGGACTGGTCACAGTGATCCCACTTTCCTTTCCCTGGAACCCTCAGGCTTGGGTGTGCCGGCTCGGAGCCGCCCCTCGGTGGTCTCTCCCCGGGCCGCGACACCCTCCGGCTCCACCTTTTGGCGCCAAAGGGGGGGTCACCCTCCTGGGGACCGGTGGCCAGTTCCCCCTATACAACTTCTGGCTGTGGCTGGTAGTCCATCTAACTGGGACGGGGACAACCTGGGGTGCCTACCCTTTCCGAACCACCCACACTCTGGACCCTCCGCTACGCCTGCTCCAGGGTTCCGGACCCCTCCACCTGTGCTCGACGACTTCCGCCTAATGGAGTGAGTGCCGACCACCTTATTGCCTTGTACAGTGGTGGACCCCTGCATCACCCCACCACTTCAACACCCATGTCCCCGGTTCCTCCGGCCTCTCCGACTGGTCACTGCTTGGGGGCCCTGACCCCCTACAGAACTTCTTGGGGCTGTCTACTGCTTGCTGGTTCCTACTCTCATTGACTGGCCGAGGAGGCCCCCTTGTCCCGGGGTCTGCAGTCTAGCAGTGACTAGGCCCCCCCATCTGGAGGGGAGTCGCCATATTCTATACTGTTGTTCTGGCTCTGTCTCCACTCACACAGGGCCTGAGAAGATCCGGGAGCCCTCCCTCGGACCCCCGTCCACTCCCCTGTCTGGTCTTCTGGCCTTAAATTCATCCCCTTACCGGCATCATGTCAACGCGAACTGGCAAGAAGCAATCCTCTATCAATATGTTCATAAAGCCTGCGGGGGGCCCTGGGGCGGAGACATCCACACAGGAACCTTCCACTCCACTGACACTGGAACCATCCGACTCCCAGAAGATGATGGAGTACATCCGGGAGGTGTTCACCACAATTCATAGTAAACTTGATAACATGAATGGCACGATATCCTCTATTAAGGCGCATATGGAGAGAACCGATGGTCGTGTGGCCGAGATCGAGACACGGGTGAGCACAGCCGAGGACGGCCTAGGTTCCCTCCGTGCGGAGGTCTCCACGCTATCCGCCCGTGTTACTGAGGTGGAGAAGAAAAATGAGGACCTCGAGTCTCGCTCGAGGCACAATAACCTCCGCATCATCGGGGTACCAGAGGACGGGATACAAGAGCCTATGGAGGACTATGTGGAGGGCATGCTACTTCAACTCCTGGACTCCCCAAAACTCTCCCCCCAGTTTGCGATCGAGAGAGCCCACCGTGCACTCACAGCGAAGCCCAGACCTGGCGCCCCTCCGCGCCCTATTATAGCCTGAGTCCTGAATTTTCGTGACCGTGATGCCCTCCTCAGGGCGGCGAGAATCAAGGGCGATCTTTTCTTGGGCGCAGCCAGGATCCATCTATATCCGGACTTTTCGGTGGCGGTCCAGCGTGAACGCAAGACCTTCCTGGCAGTGAAGAGGAGGCTGCGGGAGTTCCAGGTTAAATATGCCATGCTATACCCCGCTAAACTGCGAATCGAGCATGCAAATCGAGTATACTTCGTCACGCTACCTGAGGAGGCTTCCAGGTTCATAGATGAACACTTCCTCGGCTGAACTGTACTTGCAATGAACACTGTTTGATTCTCATCCCTTGCTGCATCAGATTACACGTGGACTCATTGGCTTGTCGCAACATGAACTAATTGTTGAGTGGATGCCGCTGTGTCCTGTTCCGAAATTTTTATAATCTTGGGATATACTGTCATTACCTGTGGCGACGCCTACTGGGCGTCGTGGGCCGAGAGAGTCATTATTCATCCCGAACTGGTCGCATCTGGGACATATATAACGTTAATCTCTTTGCTGTCTTCCTATGATGTTTTTTGGCTACTAACTCACTGACATACCACAATGTGACCGGGCAGTTGGGCGGTGGATGGTGTAGCCTGCTCCTCATCGATGCGTCCCTGGTACTCGCCACATCCACTCTCTGTTCACTTGGTTGCCCGGATACCCCAGGAAAGCCCCTCGATCCCACTGTTATCCGTTTTTGAACTGCACTCCTTTTAACGTTGATCCTTCTTCACCATTACATTGGTTGAGATATTGACGCTGTAAGCGTTCACCTCTCACTGGGGGCCCCTATTGGACAGCTATAGCCCATTAATTGGTTATGCACTGTTGTGGCTTCTCTGGGCACCTCCGACGTGCACCCGACAGTCTCCTGCTGGGTTGTTTGACCTCTTGCTGGGCTCCCTCGCTCGCCACTGGGTCCTCCTTGGATCTGCCTTCCTTTCCCGTTGCCCTGCTGTCATTATGACACTTAGTGACAGCTGTGACTGAACACATATATCATCTCAACCCAGTTGATCGGGAGGTTACTTTTTATAAACCTGTTATATTGGTTCATTATCAGTTGACCATGCCTGCCCCCTCCCCCCCTCTCGTGGGACACCCCCCGGGTGGGAATGGATATCATTGTCGGGCATTATGTTTATCCTAAAATTGCCTCATGGTTCGGAGCATTGCCGCCAGGCCAGTTCGCAGGCCCCCCAGGTGTTGATGCCATTATTTTGGATTTGGTTGTTTGGCTATGGGGTTTTCATCCCTCTGTTTGGGGGAGGGATGTGGGAGGGGGTGGGGGGAATGGGGTTACACGTTAAAAAAAGCTTGGTATTCGCAGAAAGGTAGAGTTCAGAACACCATGGACCCGATGGCGTCACGGATCGGACCGCATGGAGCACGGTTCATGGGGGGCGTACTTTCATCCACCCGTATTCCTATCTATGGCTGCCTCGGGAGTGTTGAGTGAGGAAACTCTGACATTCATGAGCTGGAATGTACGGGGGCTGGGGAACTATAAGAAAATGAGACTACTACAGCTCCAGGCCGAGAGACATGGGACTAAAATTCTGTTCCTTCAGGAAACGCATGCATGTACTGAATATTGTGAAAAATTTGCTAAATCATGGGGTCCTCAAAGGTACTTTACCACTTACTCTACCCAGAGTCGTGGGGTTATGACCCTTATCCATAGGAGCCTTAGATTCATCCCCATTACAACGTCAATTGATCCCCAGGGCAGATACGTGCTACTCCATGGTACCCTACAGAATAAGGAAGTGGTCCTGCTAAATATTTATGGTCCCAACATCGACGACCCAGATTTTTATGCACACCTTATGACTCTCTTAGATGGCTTCCCGCTGATACCAATTCTCTGGGGAGGCGATTTTAACACGATATTCGATGTGGACCTGGACAGATCTGGTTCCAAACCCCATCAACTCCAGAGCTGCATACACTGCACTTTCCTCCCTTCCCCGCTTGTCCCCGATTGACGCATGGAGGCTCCTCAATCCCGACTCCCGCTCTTACTCCTTTTACTCCTCGGTTCACGATTCCTTTTCCAGAATTGATAGGTGGCTAATGTCAGCTGTATTGATAAGGAGCGTATCGGGCTTGGCAATCCTCCCTAGGACCCTCTCTGATCACTCGCCAGTGACTGTGTGCTGGGGCCCAGACCGTGGCCGAACCAGACACGGGAAAGTGGTTTCATTCTCCATCCTCGATCCGGTCTTCAGCGCGGAGATGGAGTCGGAGATCAAGGAGTTTTTCGAGATCAATACCAACTCTGTCTCTTCGCAGGCCACTCTCTGGGAGTCTTTTAAGGCCTACATCAGAGGCATCACCCTTTCTAAGGAAAACGGTATACTCAAAACTATACGCAGGGAGATTGCCGAGAGCGAGGCCACATTATCCGCGTTGGAGGCCCAATATACTTTAGACCAAACCCCAGAAATCCTTGCGTTAATTGGCACGGAGTTGGATACCTTCCGCACGCTCGCGGACCGCGAGCTGAGGTTTCTTGATAATCCCAGGCAAGCGAGGAGATATGGTGAGGGTGAACGCCCAAGCCGTCTCCTACCTAGACTTCTCCGACGTGAGTTTGGTGCTCCACCCATTCCCGGAGTTGAGAGACCTGACGGATCACTGGCCACTTCACCTGGAGATATAAATGCCGAATTTCTCTCCTTTTATCAATCCCTATATGCCCAATCAGACAACGCCACCACGCCAGAAATTGATGCCTATCTTGATAAACTCCCCCTCTCGGTCCTCTCCCCCAATACCGTCGAATCCCTTGAGAGCCCATTCACTCCTGATGAGTTCTCGGAGGCCATAGACTCTCTCTCATCAGGCAAATCCCCTGGATCGGACGGTATACCTGTCGAGTTCTATAAGCATTTCAAATCACTCTTACTTCCTCGTCTGATTGCTCTCTGGGAGGAGTCGGTGGAGGTGGGTCAGTTCCCCCCCCCCTCGCTCCGCGAAGCCACCATAACAGTCCTACTAAAACCCACCAAACCCCCCACTCAGTGCGGTTCCTACCGCCCACTCTCATTAATCAACTGACGTCAAGGTGAATGCAAAATTACTCGCTTTATGACTTATCCCTTTCATGCGACATATAATCCACCCAGACCAGGCGGGGTTTATCCCGGGACGCTCCACCTCCTTGAATTTGAGACGCCTTTTCAACATTATAAGTAGAGTGAGCCCAGGTGTACACGCGGTGGCTGCGACACTTGATTGACTCAGTCTCGTGGAGGTATCTCTGGCGAGTACTCGACAAATGTAAATTTGGCCCGACCTTTCTTTCCTGGATCAGGCTACTTTACTCTAACCCCGTTGCCAGAGTCCACACTGAGGACCGTTGCTCCCCCCTCTTTCAGATAGCTAGGGACACTAGACAGGGCTGCCCCTTCTCTCCTTTAATCTTCACTGTGGCAATGGAGCCGTTTGCTGACATGCTTCGCCAAAACCATGCACATAGGGGTCTACGCACCGCCGGTTTCTCAGATATAGTCTCCCTGTATGCTGATGATGCTCTCCTCTTCATTCGTTCCCCCGAAATTAACCTGGCCCCAATACTAGAGGATGTTGTTCTCTTTGGTCGTATTTCTGGCCTCACGGTGAACTGCGCTAAATCAACCCTTTTCCCGCTCACTCCCAGCACACTTCCTCCCCCCGATACCTTGGAATTCACACGGGCCCAGTCTAAATTTACTTATCTAGGCATAGCGGTGTCACGTCACCCTGAACGGGTTTTGGAGGAGAACTATCAGACATACCTTGCAAACCTTCTGATAAAAATACAGGGCTGGAACAAACTTCCGATCTCACTGGCTGGTAGGATAGGAGTACTGAAGATGGTGGTGCTCCCCCAACTCTTGTATAGATTTGCTAATGTTCCGCAGTGGCCGGGAGCTGACTTCTTTCAAACATTGACACGTACCCTCAACACCTTCCTCTGGCACTCGGGTGCAGTCCGCCTTAAGCTCAAGACCCTTGCCGTCCCAATGGAGGTTGGCGGCTTTGGGGCACCTAATTTCCTCAAGTACTGGTTAGCGGCACAACTTCAACATATTGCGCATTGGTTTAATGTATCGGACCCCCCTCCCCATTTCAGATTGGAAAAGCTATCGGTCAGTGACCGCGACATCCGATCTCTGGTGGTCACGGGTATTAGACTCACTGGATCCAGTGACGTGCACATCCTTGGCCCTATCCAAATCATGGCAAATGTTGGGTACCGTCCACCCCTTTCACGGTAATCTCCCAATCTGGAATTTTCTCCCAGAGGTCCCACAGGTCCCTCCCTCGGTTGTTCGTACGTGGGCTGAGGCGGGTTATGAACTGCTACGTGACATATTCGAACAGGGTAATTTGATAGAATGGCCTGACCTCCCACTGCCCCTTAAGCGGGGACCCTCAGTTTGGCTTCAATATTCATCCCTCCGTAGAGTACTCAAACACAAATACACATGTTTCCCAGCACTGCCACCTGATGAGCCTGTAATCACTGAACTGTCCTCACCTTCCCCTATGAGGGGCAAAATTTCTAGAATATACACCCTGCTTCAAGCCAGATCATCCCCTGCATTCTCCAAATTAAAACGCTCCTGGGAGATAGACCTCGGCCTGGAAATGATTGATGATCGCTGGACCCATATGTGCGCACGTATCCAGGGGGTCTCCTTCAACTCCCGTTTCAAATTAATTCAATTCAAGTTGCTCCACAGATACCATTACACCGCGACTAGGCTACATCGCATCTCGAAGGAATCCTCCCCTAAGTGCCCTAGATGTGGCTATGAGGATGCGGATTATATCCACATGCTCTGGTATTGCCCCCGTCTCACTCAATTCTGGAGCGCGGTGTGTTCCACCGTCTCATCCATTCTCGAATAACCTATTTCCCCACCCGCAGTGAAGTGCCTATTCCACGATTTCCCCAAGCTCCACTGTGATTCCAGGAAACTAGCTGGCCTCTGTATGCTACTAGCAGTGCGTACAATTCTACATTGTTGGCATCGGCCTACCACCCCTACTCACGCACAGTGGCTCAGGGCAGTTACGTGGGCTTCCGACACCGAAGAGTTCTGGGCGATACAACAGCCTGCCCGCTCCAGACATAGAGATATTTGGTTGAAGTTTCGCTCATTTATGTCCCCCATTGAGACCGATTCGGATCCTACATCCCCAGCTCTTTCTCCTCGCTCATCCCCAGTCGGTCCTTGATTTATTTTCCATCTGCCCTTGTACTGATCTCCTATGTATCCCCCGTGCACATGAGGATTCGTTTTCCTTTATTTATTTCTTTTGTATTTACCATTTGAATCTGTGACATCTGCATTGTTATGATTTTATATGCTTTGTTGTTACTCACCTGTATCTGTGTTACCGAGCTAAATAAATAAAAGTAAAAAAAAAAAAAAAAAAAAAAAAGATGGCACTCCAATAATTAGATTAAAGGGAGAGAAAAAGGCAGGTCATAAAAATAAAACAGTTCCCAACACTTTTAAGGGACAAAAGCAAGTTACTGAAGGCAGGGTATACTGTAGAGCCAAAGTTCATAGGCCAGGCCCACTTTGAATGGAGCAAGGTGAAATGTACCCAAGATCACACCGTTTAGCAATGCATTCAAGTCTTTGTAGAAATGTTCAAAAGGGGTTGGGGTGGTTCAAAAGATAAAGTTAGAAAGTCTCGGGGCCAACCCAGTTGGAAAGACAAGGATTTAAGGGTCACCTTGGGCAAACCGAAGAAAGGGAGGCCAGGTGGAACACAGTAACTTTAACGTTGAGGAAGCTCCAGCGGCGGCAGTTGTTCCTGGCAGCAGGTGCAGTTCCTGGTTTTGACCAGGGGAAGAGAGGATCTTGTCGAGGAGGAAACTTGGGAGTCGCTGCACTGCCCATGGAAGAGACCAGCCGCGGAGTTCGTCTGTGAAAAGGTGCGTATCTGGTATTCACGGTCACAGTATTGCAGCTTGGCTATCCGGCCGCCGGGGTGCTTGGCACGGGCAATTCGAGCACGAGACGTCCTGGAATGCGAGAAAAGAAGGTAAACTGGTTGTGCCCACCAGTCAAGGGAAGAAGACTCTCCAGCAGAAGATCTGCTCTTGTCGTCGGGAAAGTGGTGAGTCGGTTCAGCAGGGCTCCACCGGTGGTGTCGTCGTAGCAGGTCTGCTCAGCTTCTCCCTCGTCGGATTTTCAGGTCCTGTGGCGACTTCTGAAGTTCCAGTCCCCAAAGCCCTGCTTTTATGCAGAAAACCCCCATTCATTCAGCCTAGCTGTCAATCAAACATGCTAAGTGGTGAGCGGGGCGGCTCACCACTTGGGCCAATCACGCAAGAGTGCGACTTGGGTTGGCAAGGCAACTTAGTCCAAGGTGCCTAAACCCCCTCCCACACCCCCTGTGGTACCCAGACAGAGTGGCATCACTTTGGAGTGCTTCTGTGTAGAAGCCCGCCAAAAGTGGAACAAAGTGTTCGACCTTGGTTGGAGTTACAGAGACGGACACAAAAGCCATTTTAGAAAAGAGTTCAAGCAAAAAGACCCAACCGGTGATTGAATATTAAATAAATTAACCAGCAGTATCTTTAACATTGCACCAAAAAGTGGTGCGTTTAAAATCAATGGGAAAATCCCATAGGAAATATTCCGGTGGAATATTTTGCGTGGTAACCACTGCCACCAGCCAGAAACTCGACAAGGGGGGAGTGGACAGTGCCCCCTTTGAAACAGACCCAGGGGCAATTGAATTAACTCCTTCCAGTACTTCCGCAATATGATGGTTTGTACTGGTACTGTTCACAATTTTGGACTAGTAAAGTCAATGGTGACTTTACATGCCCTGGGAGACAGCAGTCAGTCCCAGGGTATGGAGTCTATGTTTTGGGGTCACTATGACACCCCTGTGTTACTGCATTGAGGGTGCTGTGTAACACACACACAAAAAACAGATGATACCCTATGGAGTAAAAGACCCCATAGCCCAGAAGCAAACAAAAAGTCAAAGACATACCTCAAATCATGCCTAAGAGTGGGAGGAAAAGATTCTCACTCTTAGCAGGAGAAAAAAACAAACCCCAAAAATCCAGCAAAGCTGCTGGGGGACTCACTAGGTTTGGGAAATTGGCCTTATAAGAGAATTCTCCCTAACACCCATAACCCCCAACCCACAACCTCCCTGTTAGCCCTAGAAAATCCAATTAGATAGGAGGAAGTCATGGAAGCCATCAAGTCTCTAAAAATACTGCACCGGGCCCTGACGGGCTGACGGCAACATTTTATAAAACCTACGCCTACATCCTTGCCCCTCAATTAACTACCTTATTTAACTCCTTTCTGTCCACGGGTTCAGTGACTAAATCAATGGCAAAGTCATAAGGATCCGAACCAGGTTTGCTCTTACAGACCTATAGCCCTCATGAATAATGAAGGGAAGATTTTCTTGAAAATGTTAGCGTCAAGGCTGAGAATGCATCTCCCAGACATAATCACCCGCAATCAAACAGGCTTCATCCCGGGAAGGGGAACACAAGACAATATAAGACTGACTATAGATCTTATAGAGTGCGTACAGGACTGGGGATGGAATGGCAGTACTATCATTAGACGAGCACAAAGCGTTTGATCTGGTGGACTGGGGGTATATCAGCAAGGTATTATCACACTTTGGGTTTGGCCCAAATTTCTCAAGATGGGCAATGGCCAATTATCATAACTCCACCACACAGCTCAGCGTCAACGGTGCTAGATCTGAGCTGATCAATATAACTAGAGGCACCAGGCAAGGTTGCACGCTATCGCCACTGGTGCTTGCCTTATCTATGGAGCAATTCGCGAAAAGGATTTGGCAAAACCCAAAAATAAAAGGGCTCACGGTGGAGAAACACGAGTACAAGATTGCGCTATACGCAGACGACGTGCTCATCACAGCGACTGCGCTGAACAGATGCCTGGGGCCCCTATGGGAGGAAATTGAGGAATTTGGCCAGGTCTCTGGGTTCAAGGTGAATCTAGGCAAGTCCACAGCATTGGCAATCAATCTCACCAAAAAACAAAAGTTAGCCCTCAGTCCCACATTACCGATCCCATGGGCTGAATCCACGATCGATTACCTTGGGGAGTTAACCGCCCATGCCTGTATTGAGGAGCTTCTAGGCACTTTTTGGATGCTTGTCCATTACGCCCCTCTCGGTCGAAGGAAAATTAGTAGAGGCAGAGAGCAGTCGGTGGGACCCATCTTATCTCAGTTGCAATCTCCCAAGGAGCCATGGAATCTAATGTCTCCAGCCCCGTTGTTCATAACGGAAGCCATGTTATCCTGGGGCACAAGGACAGACAAATCCATTACTGTTTCTGGATTGAATTGCAGTGCTACTGGTAATGACAGTGATGGCACGTTTGTACAGAAGCACCATATACTGACATACAGACCTATTGAGCAACATAACGCGTCTCAGGGCACGACTAACTTTTGATGTTATAACATCACCTATGTATAACCTAGTGTTGGGTAACCCCTGGCTTATGTCCCACAACCCTGTGGTTAACTCGAGGATAGGGTTGTGACATTTTCTTCTGACTTCTGCACCATTCATTGCTATATACCACCTAGTTGTTCTCCAGGAACCGTTCCGGGACTGTGTAGGGATGAGGACACCACAGTACAACAAATAACCTGCCTAGATTTGCCTAAAGAATACCAGCAATTCCAAGTACTTATCGAGGAACCAGACCGTTCATATTTACCACCAAACCGGAGCTTTGACTGTGAGATTAATCCCATGCCGATTCTGCTTTGCCCAACAGCCTAATATTAGCCCTCACGGGGAAGAAAAAACAGAATTAGAAAGATATCTCAAGGACTGTTTGGAACACGGCTTTATCACACCTTAGAAATCCCCCTTGCGGTCTCCACTGTTTCTTGTACCCAAGAAGGAGGGGCCCTCCGGCATTGTATTGACTATTGCCTTCTGAATTACATCACCTTGAAGGACAGGTATCTTCTACCCCTAATCTCTGACATTCTGGAATCACTGCGTGATGTCAAGGTCTTTACCAAACTCAACCTGCAGGGGGCATATCACTTGGTATGTGTTCGCCCAGGCCACGAGTGGAAAACAGCCTTCACAACACTTTTTGGGCACTTTGAGTACAAGGTGATGCCTTTCGGATTGTGCAATGCCCCCGCAGTATTTCAGAAGTTCATGCACTTTGTTTTCTCTGATTTGGTTGCATCATTTACAAGAACATCATCTATATGTCAAGTTTGAGAAATGCCAATTCCACGTATCCAGAATGGAATTCTTAGGGTACGTTATTAGCCCGGAAGGGGTGAATATGGATCCCAAAAAGGTCAGAGCTATAATGGACTGGGTCGTTCCTCATGACCTTAAGTCTCTGCAGCGATTCATCAGGTTTACAAATTATTATCAGTGTTTCTTGGCAAAATTTGCCGAAATGACCCAGGAACTAGCCTGTCTGTTGTCCACAAAGCGCAAGTTTCAACGGACCAAAGAAGCAACCACTGCTTTCGGGTGCCTTGAAGAATGCCTTTATATCAGCACCTATATTACGCCACCCTGATAACACATTGCCCTACATCGTTGAGGCTAATGCTTCTGACAAAGCACTCAGGGCTGTCCTACTACAATCTGATCCTCACTCCCATTTTGAGATGCCAGTGGCTTATTATTCCCGTAAATTAACCATCAGTGAATGCAACTACTCCCTCATTGGAAAAGAACTCTTGGCAATAAAAACTGCCTTCGAGGAGTGGCGTCAACATCTCCTGGGAGGACCATATGCGGTGGAAGTCAGGACAGACGATAGTAATCTACAATACCTACTGTAAGGAAGGCATGGTATCACGTCACCACAGTTCAACTTAAAAAAGGGTTTGAAAAATGCCCATCTAATCATAAATCTAAAGATGGGAGCAAGCTACGACCATCAAATAATAATAACGCAGTCCTAGTGGTGTCTTGTCAAAATGTTAATAAACGTATTGGCAATCCTTACCTCTAAATACAAATAGTGCGGGAAACAATGTTACGAAACAGAAAGAAGTGTTCACAAAATGATATGTCAGAATGTTCAGGCCATTAGCCTCTCTTACTCACGTTTTCAGCACGTGATAGGGAACTTCACTCGAGCTTAGCACAGTCTCTGACCTCTCTAGCACAAGGATACAGTTCAATCATTAGCATCAAGGCCTCCTGTGCCCAAGTCACTTTGTCTTTCAAAGTCGCTTCATTCAGAGGGCCTGAGGCGACAAATAAACAGTAAATTCTTTTCCTCTTTCAATTTCTTAAGCGATACACTATTCACCCTGGATCCCCCTCAGCCGGGCTCAGATCCTCTTAACACAATGTTCGTACGATATTCTTTCTCGGGAGACTCACGGTTCACCCTGGATCTCCCTCAGCCGGGCTCAGATCTTTTAAGATTAGTATCCCTCATCCAGGTTTGGACCAATTTCAATATCACATGTAACTCTTAACAAAAACTTGCTTTAACAAATGCTCTTAGCTGATCTCCCTCTGCCGGGCTCGGACCAGCTTCATCTACTTTGTTTGTATTCTTACTATCAAAGACTTTCGAATGTGCCCAGGGTTAAGCTAGACCCGTCGCAGGACCACTTCAATTTCACATTTCAATTTCTTGTAACATTTGCCACCTCTCAGTTGGATACCTAACAGACTTTCGAATGAGAACCCACTTGTTGCTGGACAACTCTGTCTACGATGTCGTATCTTGGCTTCAAAGTTAAACCACTCATCTGCTGTTTAATTGTGTTCGCATGGCTTGCCACATACGCTTCATACACTGTTCTCTTCAGTTTTCACTACACAATGTTGCCGCTTGCAACCTTGGCTTCAACACAGACCGGTCTGGTATCAGTCTCGCCAACTCACCGGCTGTGCGGACTTCACTGCTGCTGCTTTGTTGTAGGAGCCAAGGACAGTACCACAGCGGCAAAAATTTCTACCGGCCTTGACTATCAACGCAAGGGGAGCCCCGGGTACCTCCGAGACACACAATGCAGGACTGTTCAGCTTTGACAGGGTCTTGATACATCAGGAGACCTTGACATTGACCTGGCTGTAGGGAGCTTTGTCCTGTGCCTCAGTTCTGGAAGTGCTGAAAGACCTGGTATTGCTGGTGGTGGATACGTTAGCTGTGTTGGCATCACTGGCAATCAATGATCCAACTGTGCCACTAAGGTTTGAAGATAATTTAATACCTGTAGTGATTGCAGCTTCTGTGGATTTATGTCTGGATTTTGTGGTGTTGATCCCGGTTGTAGTGATGGTTGTTGTTTCAGGGCTGTAGGCTGTGGCAGTGGCAGACCTTGCAAATCTGAGTCGTCTTCAGAGAAGATGGGGGACTACACTTGCTCAAAGTCTGCATCTATCTGGTGTTCCAGGATTTGGTCTGGCAAAATCGACGAGAGTGGTGATAGGAAGGGTGACTTGAGTTTCTCTGGAGTATGCACATCCTGTTCATTAGATTGTACTGGGACACATACTTGTTTAGGTTGAGAAAGTACCGCCATAGGGATCTTTAGCACAATGGGGGAGGGGGGTTCCTCTGCGTCCTTGGGAGCCTTCTCCACACTATGGCTTTTGGTTGGTTTATTTTGTCGGGTAGACAGTGCTAGTGGTGCCTTCATGGGTCCTGAGGAAGATTTTGACAACTCACTCGGCGACTGTTCATGGTGTGATGACAATGTGGTTTTCTGTTTCAGCAACAATGAATCTGCCATGGTCGACAGCCTTTGTGTTATCACCGAGGATGGTGCCGTTGACAGGGTTGGTTTTGTTGGTTGACAACCTTTGCTCTGTCGCAGACGATGGGATCATAGAAGAAGGTCTTTTGTGTGTCGATGATGAAGGCATAGACGACCGTGCTGTTGGCATCGTGAACGATACCTCACGTGCCATGGACGCGGAGGCCATGGTGGACTGAGTGGTCGATGGACTCGAGGACGCGGTCGTTGATGTTTTATGGGTCACCAACGAGTGCTTCGTCGTGGACGATGAGGTCATGGTTGATGCAGCCTTATGCGTTTGGAACGGCCGTTGACGAAGTTATCGTCTCTGACGTGAACGAGTGTGCCGTTTGTTAGGGAGAATTCTCTGTTTAGGCTGAATTTCCTAACCTAGTGAGTCCCCAAGCACCTTTGCTGGATTTCTGGAGTTTGTTTTTTTCTCCTGCCAAGAGTGAGACTCTTTTTCACCCACTCTTGGACATGATTTGTGGTGTTCCTTTGACTGTTAATGTGTTTTATGGGCTATGGGGTCCTTTACTCCATAGGGTCTCATGTGTTTTTACTATGTGTGTTACACAGCACCCTCCGTGCAGTGACACAGGGGTGTCAAAGTGACACCCCACCATAGACTCCATACCCTGGGACTGACTACTGTCTCCCAGGGCATGTAAAGTCACCATTGGCTTTACAAGTCCCAAATTATGAACAGAAACTAGTACAAACCATCATATTGTGGAGGTACTGGTCGGGGCAATTCGATTGCCCCGGGGTCTGTTAGTCGAGGGGGCACGTCTCCGTCCCCCCTGATCGAGTTTTGGCTGGTGGCAGTGGATACTACTTTTTATATTCGACCGCGAATATATCTCTATTGGATTTTCCCATTGTTCGAGGCTACCAACTTTAATTATTTAATTCTCATAGCCTCGAACATACCGCCGGTTTATTTATTTAATATGAATTCGCCGGTAATTATTTTTTGCCAGGACTCGATTCTAAAATGGCGTTTGTGTTCTCTTCTGTGACTCCAACCCAAGTCGAGCCCTTTGTTCCACTTTTTGGCTGGCTTCTCCACAGAAGCCTCCAAAAGTGGTGCCACTCTGTCTGGGTACCACAGGGGGTGTGGGAGGGGGTTTAGGCACCCTGGACTGAGTTACCTTGGTAACTCAAGTCGCACTCTTGTGTGATTGGCCCAAGTGGTGAGCCGGCCGGCTCACCACTTAGCATGTTTGATTGACAGCTAGGCTGAGTGAATGGGGGTGTGCTGCATAAAAGCAGGGCTTTTGGGACTGGAACTTTAGAAGTCGCCACAGGACCTGAGAATCCGACGAGGAAGAAGCTGAGCCGACCTGCTACGACGACACCACCGGTGGAGCCCTGCGGAACCGACTCACCACACCCGACGACAGAGAAGATCTTCCGGCTGGAGAGTCTTCTTCCCCTGACTGGTGGGCACACCCAGTTTACCTTCTTTTCCTCGCATCCCAGGACGTCTTGTGGTCGAATTGCCCGTGCCAAGCACCCCGGCAACCGGATAGCCACTTACCACTGGACCGCGAATAAAAGGACTGCTCCTTTTTGACCTGAGAACTCCGCGGCTGGTTTCTTCCCTGGCAGTGCAACGGACTCCTGTCTTCCTCCCCGACGAGATCCTCTCTTCCCCCGGACGAAGCACCGACTTGCATCCGCTGCCAGGAACAACTGCCTCGCTGGAGTATTCTCACCACTTTAAGGTACCGTGTCCGCCAGGCCTCCCTTTCTAAAGATTGCTACAAGGTAATAATAATCCCTTATCCTTCTGGACTGAGCTGCCCGCCTTGACCATCTAACTGGTCCCTTTCTTTTGGTCCAACTCTTTCTGAACCTTTGAGACTTTTGTGCACTTTCCAACCGTGTGACCTTGGACACATTTCGTTCTGATCCTCAAAGTGGATCCGGCTTTCTGAACTCTAACTTCACGGTTTGACTCTGCCTTCCTCTCTTGCTGTGTTCTTTTGAAAGTGTTGGGATCTGTTTCAATTTATGCTCTGCCTTTCTCTCCCTTTTAAACCAAATTATTAGCGTGCCATCTATATTAAGCGCTCACTGCTGTCTGAAAATAAGTGGGGCTTTACTTAAGACTTGTCTAATATTCTTTTAAGGGAGTGTATATCTTTTAGTGACCGTGTTTTTGAACTGCTTAATATTAGTGCCTGTGTTTTATTAGATGTGGTTTTGAATAAATAATTATATCTCTTTTACACGAAACTCTGGTCAGTGTTTGCTTGTTCTACTGTGTTCTTTTGACCTATTGTGAATACTCTGTATACTGCCTAACTCTTCTTGAGGGAAGTCTGACTGCTCAGCCACAGCTACCAAGTGAATCTGTGTGGTACAGACTGCTACCAAGTGGGTTTACTGCCAAACACCTGTAGTCTTAAATATTTTGCAGTGGTCCCAGAGGGAACTGCACAGGTTACATCCTAACACCGTTTGAGCAGTTAGGGCCGTTTCCTCAGGCCTCTGCTTTTTAGAACAGGCTGGGGGCCTCTCCTCTGATCTAGCCCTCTCGTGGTGCGACAGCGGGCCTTAATGCCACACTCCAGGAGGACTCAACATTTTGCCACTGAAGCTCTGTTAAATTTCACAATCTTCAGGCTGCGATTTGGGTAGAGGCAATATATGCACCCCTTCATAAAAAAATGTAATGCTGCAAGTCTCATAGGGTTTAAAAAGAAAACTTTTGAATCTCCCATCCACGTTTGCCCACAAAACATATCTGTTTTTGGATAAAGGTGATGTTTTGAGATGAATAAAAATTCTGTTAAAGCTGGATATAGGTTTTCTCTCAGGAGAAAAGGGTTCCAGGACTCCTCAGCACAATGTGCGGTTAGAATCTGAAGATGGTCTCCAGGGCGGGGCTAGATACTCTAAGTCCGATTGGTTGGGGTTGATTGCACCCAAAAGGACATGAATAGAATGCAAAACAGTGCTGGTTTTTCTTTATAGTATACATGTAATACCTAGGTAACCAAGGATTCCCAGCCTAACAACAGGGACTATTCAAAGCATGTGGCTCCATGAAAGATCCAATGCTGGGGAAGGAAGGTTTACCTGCACTATTTTCAATAAGGAAGGTATTCGATATTATTACATGGACTTAAATGGAGAACATTGTCCCTGTGCACGGAGCCTTTAATACACATTAATGGCACAACCATTAAATAGGTTCAGCTAAGGAGTAAGGTTAAAAAATTCCTTGCACACAAAAGCCAGAACGGGTCCTCAAAACAGTCAGATATGCTGGAACATGCCACAGAAAGAAAAAGTGAATCTGCAAAAGGAAAAATGTCCCTAATCACCTTCCCAGACTGCTAAATCCCTCATTCTACATCCCTTCAAAAAGAAGAAAATCTGTAGTAGAATGCGGAAGACAGCTGGTGAAGAACCTTGGAACAATCTTTTCACCTCCATCAGGATTGTAGACTGCACAAACCTTTTTGGAAAATTAGAACCACTCATTTGTCCAAAAGATATTTTTTACACCTAAAACCATCTTGAACCTCAATGCAGCTCTCAAGCTCTTCTAGCATGCCAACTCTCCAAACTCACTAGGTGGCGCTGTTTCTCCCACTCCCAATAGCATTGCACTTACGTGTATCCCTTTGTGTTGGTCAGCTACTCAAACCATCAATGAGTCCCTTACCCCCAGCCACCCAGCCCAGATTTACGCAAAATCCACCACTGCACTTCTATGTAGTTTATTTATATTTATTTGTAATCAGTTATAAAACTTTTACAAAATTAAGATTTAACTAAAATGAAGCAATTCACAGTCAATGACAACGTATAACTTTCACTTAAGAAATTATCCTTGCGTTAGGGGTTAAACATTCACCATATTGGTTTAAAACATGAGCACACTTTAGAAACTTGTCTAAAACGTATAGATGCATGGTACCAAAACTTTAAAACAATAAATATATATAAAAGCTAGTCCCATGTCTAGACAATTAAAACACCTTTAAACTCATTGTCAGAATGGGGGTATAAAACATTCTATCCATAGATATTTAAGTAGAGATATTACGCTGACTTATTACGGTCATGTTTCGGGAGCATTTTACTTATTATTCTCCAAAGCCTACATAAAACAAGATGCATTGTCACTTTATCCGTGTTCAGGCAATAGGTCCAGAATGCATCCGTTTGGATAATCTCCTAACTATGCACTAGGCTGCCAAAAGTTGTCATTATCTCAGGGCCCAGCCCCACACATTCAGTAAACAAGTGTTGTGTTGTCTCCAATTGTACACTACTCTTACAGATCCCTACATGTTCGTGTCACACAGGGTATTTTATACCTAGCTCCAAGGTTAGCCCAAACGGGTAGCTGATTCAATCTTAATTTCAAACGAAAAATCCTAGCTGCAATGCTAGGACATAATATCAGAAAACTCTGAGCTTTAAGGTATCAGTGGGTAACCTTTTCCACATCTTTATGGGAACTTAAACTACTAAGGTACTCACTATTGTTAGTCCAGTCCCTTAGCTGTATTTTATTTGTCAACATACGTTTCAACACTCTGTTGCTAGTTCCCCGATAAAATTCTGGTGTCCACTCAATATTCTCAAAACACTTAATCATGAGATTTTTAAAATGTTTACCTTTATGCCTAACACTGTCTTGATCATGTATAGCCAACAATCCCAAAAGCTGGCATTTTGGATTCATGTGAATTTTCAAATAAAGCATCCCCTGGTTTATTCTAACTCGACACTAAGCCCAACTCCAACCTTATATACTCTATTGATGTAGACTGTGCCATGCCCAGTATCCTTCTCCAGAAATAACCCTCAATGACATCCAGCCACCTGAGATCCACCATGGCCAATGCATCCAATCCATATACTAGCATTGTACAAAGACATTGATTATACAACGTCAATATCCCTTCCAAGGAGAATCCAGCCGTCTGGTTTGCAAACCTGTATATCAAATTAGTTTGCCTCTCAGCCTTAATGCCCTTACTTTCTTTCATGTGACTATTTGCACGTGAAGAACTCATCTCTAAACCAAGATATGTTTATTTTTCCACCCTTTCTATAACACCAAGACTGGTGTTAAATAAAGGAAATTTAATATGCTTAGAGGCGACAACCATTATCTTAGTTTTTTTCCATATTAATCACAAGTTTATTATTCTTAGCATATTCCACCAATTTCTCAAACGTATCCTTTGCACCGCTCAATGTATAGTTAAACAGTGCTAGATCATCTGCATAAAGGTTACACAGTACATTACAATTACCAACTTTAGGACAACATGCCATGGTCTCACTAAAAATTAGTGGAAGATATGCAGTATATACAGTACAATAGAGGCGCCAGTGTAAATCCCTGCTTAACCCCGGTGGAGGTACGTATCGGAATTTAGCCCAGAGCTTTTCGTGACATACCCCATCGAAGGCGGCCTTAAAGTCCACAAATATAGTATACAAGGCTGCCCCTCCAGTGCTGTGGCATCCAGATATAAGCTATCCATAAGTCGTATATTATGGACAGTACCGCATCCAGGCCTAAAACCTGTCTTTGCGTAGCTCAGGATCTTGGTCTTATCCACCCATAGCTGTAGAGCATCCTGAACAAAGGATGCAGAACAGTTTCCCAGAAGTATCCAGCATAGACAATAGCCTGTAATTATTGTAGTGCTATGTCTGTGTTGCACTTCCTTCTTCCCATTACCTCGCCCCCAACTGACCTGTAATGTCAAAGGCTGTGAACGGTCAGTCCCCGAAAGTCCCACCTTCCCATTATCAGCCTCCCCTCACTTGAACACTACAAATGTACAAGTGAAAAATAAATAGATGTACAACATTTTGAGAAAAATATTAAGCACAGGTTTTCAAACTGCAGCATTAGAATTTAAAGTATCATCAAGAGGTAAAAAATGATACAATCAGACATTTTGTCAGATTTAGCAAACTGGTTTCTAAATGAATTCATGCATTAACTGTCTAAATCTATGCATTTGGCCTCATGACCGAATGCAGGAAACCTTTGAAGTACTTCTACTACTCAATGTTTTATTTTGTTTAGGCAGGATTGGGAAGGATAAAATGGAAAAATAACCTTGAAATAAAGAGGGACGCCCCTCTGCCACCCCGGGCACTTCTAGGACCAAGAAATTGCCATTCTTTTTCAGGCTGACACCGCTCATGCTGAACTCCTTGATATCAGCCTCAGCCTGCATCTCTTCAATCCACAGCAAAGTAGAAAATATGTTCTTATAATTGTTTACATCTAAAAGCTGAAAATGAAAATAAAATGGACAGCTTAACAATATATTGGCTGAAAAAATACTTCACCAATGGAAAAACATAAAACACTTAACATACATTTTGTTTTGGGGGCACAAAGTACACTACAGATTTACTTTTCTTGTGGGTTCTTCTGTTCTGTGTAAAAATAACAAATCTGTGAATAGCTCATCTGATTGTACAGGGCAACTTTCTAAAATCCTGTATCGGATGGGTCTTTGCACATAATGCTCGCCTACAACAGATTACATTTTCATTTAATTAAAAATAGATCACATCGAGGCCACCAGGGGGCGCAGGCAAGATGGCAGCCTGATCCTAACACTTCCTGCACAGCCCCGGGAAATCTGTGGAGCCATGCCGAGAGTAATCACTTAATCGTCCTCAAACAATGAGAATCGGGTGTTGGAACCTGTGAGGAGTCCAGCAGTCCATCTCTGGCGCTTGACGCCCCCTCAGCCCCGAGATATTTCGTCGCAGACCGCAGCGCTTCCCCTCCCCCCACGCGGCCCTGCAGCGGGAACAGGAGAGCCGCCGTGGAGCTTATTGCTCGAGGGGGGAGGAGCCTGACATCCCGTCGGGACCGCCTGCACTGCCGACCGCGATCCTTCGGGACAATACTGCTGGGGAGCTGGGCCCCCCCTGGGGCCTCCAGCTTGGTGTGGGCATCCCTTGTGACCTGTCTCGCCTTCTGCTCCACGAGGCGGTGAGGAGAGGTGCCGCGTGGCCCTCTAGTCATCTGGGGCGGCGCTGCCTTTCTCGCTTCCCCGCCTCCGCTGGGGGACGAAGGCACCGGCCTGGGACGACACGGGAGCGCACCCGGATTCCCCTTTGGGCCTGCACAACAGGTCTCGCAAGATTCCAGGTACCATCACCTTTGGGGATACCATCCCCCCCAGGCGGGCCCCATCCATTGACTTGGGCCGACGCAGGAGCCTGCCCTGGCCCTCCCTGGAGCGGCACTACGGAGGGCCGGGAGGAAACCAAGCAACATCGCCCTGTACACTCCAGCTCACCCAGGCGGACCCCATCGCTAAGGCGGGCCAACGCGGGAGCGCGCCCGTGGCCCCCCCCTCTCTCCTCTTTTAAGCCTCATATTTCGGACTGCCCGGGGGGGTCCGCTCCAGTAGTGAGGAGGACACGAGACTCGCATTTGCTCTTGGGACCACACAGGAGACCTCGGGCCGGCTCCCGAGCTCTCTGGAGTCACCGGGGACTGCCACTGGCCACCCATGCATGCTGCTGTGACCAGGTGGGCCCCTAGGAGTCCGCCTGCCAGGCTGACCCCAACCTGGTCCCCCACCCGCCAGGACCCAACACAGAGGTGCCACCAGTGATAGGAAGGGGGTCACAGGCAACCCCCTGGGGACACTGCCCCTCCTCACTACACATAGGAGATAAAGACGAGGAGGCGTTTGAAGAAGCGGAGAACCCTTGACCCTGGAACCCGAAGACCCACTGGAGATCCAGAGTGGTGAGGTAAGGGGGCACCTGATCAGCCCCAGGGCAACAATTTGAATCCGACGCACCACCGGTGATCATACCTCGACAGCTGGAGAGGTAGGAAATAGGAGCGGTGCCGGGATAAGGCCCGAGGGTGAGCGTGGACCCCGACCTTCTGAGGGTGTAAGCAGAGGTGCACCAGCTGCACGACAGTGGGTACGGCCCGCGGTTGTGGAGGGAGAACAACCCTTGGTGGTGGGAGGACACCACGAAAACACGTGAGGAAGCCACGGCCGCTTAGGGGGAACTGTGTCCCATGAGTTGGAAGGAGACTCTAGCAAAATATCAATTTACACCAGGGAACCCAGATATGGATACCGGACCGTACTCCACTCCGACCCCAACCATGCATGCTATCCAGGGCAGTATCCAAACGATTCTTGACGAAATAAGAGGGATGAGGTCCGACATGGGGGCTAAACTGGCCGACCTCAACGCAAAGGTTTCCACGTTGGAAGATCGAATGGAGGGGGTCGAAAACAATCAAGCTTCCACCGACCTCCTCGAAACACACAGGCTAGATTCAAGGAGATGCGACGCTGCAAAGAGGACCTCCGCTTGAGGTTCGACGATATGGAAAGTTGTGAGAGGAGAAATAACCTGCAGATCTTTGGCCTGGTGGAGGCGGAAGGGGAGACTCAGGAGGGCCTGAAAGGCAAAGTACATGATATCGTCAGGATTGTCCTTGGAATTGACTCAGGGGAAACGGTCTTGATTGACAGAACCCACCTGGCGGGTGGAGGCGTAAGAGTACTTACTGGCGAGATTCCACTATTACAGGGACAAAGCCAAGATCCTGGAAAGGGCAAAGAACCTGAAGGACATTCAACATGGGAACTCAAGAGTGCCAATTTTTCAGGAGCTCTCGGCACTCACACTTCAGATGAGGAAAAAATATGGGGCCATCACCAGATGGCTGCAGGGGAAGGGAGTCCGCTACCGCTGGGGGCACCCATTCCACCTGGCTTTGAGTGGCAGGGCAAGAGGTATCAACTTGTAATGTAGGAGGACATCCAGAGAGCCACTGCGGACTTAGTGGGAGACCCCCCAGGCACATCCCGAGATCAAAGTGAAGGTGATGGAGACCTCAGCCGTGCCCCACAGGGTCCTGACCTAACTCAGCGGAAGCTCAAGGTGAAGGGTTTTCAGAAGTTCCAGAAAACTCGGCACCCCCCCATGGACCGCGGGGGACCTAAATGAACACACTCGGAATGTTATAAGATGAACCACTGTAACAAAGTTGCTTTTGTGAGTTTTCTGGGGTCCTAGTGACCGGGGGGAGAAAATGAAGGTTATTCCGCATGTTGCCACAGTTGGCGGGTTGTTTTGGTTTACAAGGGTGAGATATGAAAGTGTGGAGTTATTCGATGGGAGGCACAAGAAGTTATGTAATTTAAAGCTTCCATACTCTACCCCCAAGTTCAAGGGGTGTATTGGGGTCCGCATGGAACGCAGCCCCACCGAAGGGCTCACAATGGGGGGGCTGAACTGTTTTGATATGACTAGGAGGAGGGTAATAAGGGCCGGGGGCCCTCGATGGAACCCCGAGATTGACTGAAACTGGGGGACATGCCCGAGACGGAGACGGGAGGATACGTCTCGTAGCTATGGAAATTTCCGGGGGCCAGGGTAGCAACCCTGGTGGTTTGTTGACTAACTCCAACGCAAGTTGGGTGAAGGAGACGAACGCCTTGTTAGGTGGGTAAGGAGGAGGATATAGGGGGGAGGGCAAAGGGGAGGGAAAAAGGGAAGGGGAACAACACGTCATGGAACAACAAGCTACGCGAGGAGACGGACCAGGGGGACTACACTGGTATCCTAAAGGGCATAGGTAGTGACGACCATGGTTGAAGGTCGAATTGGCACGCTCAACGTAAAGGGCCTAAATTCTCAGAACAAGTGCTCTCTAACAAGCAATATGTTTCCCAAGCAAAAACTGCTAGTCCTCTTCTTGCAGGAAACACACTATAGGAGGGGGGCTGAGTCGACGATAAAAGGGAAGGAAATAGGTAGAAACTTCTGGGCCTCCCATAAGTCTTCCAAAAAGGAGGGGGTGGGCATTCTCCTGGGTAAATCAATGCACCTTACCGAGGTGGGGACGAAAAGGGGCTTTGGGGGCAGATTTCCTGGGATAATGGGGCTCTCTCAGGGCAGGCGAATCACTTTCGCCACTTTGTATGCGCCCAACACCGGTCAGGTCAAATTTATCCACAAGGTATTTAAGGTCATGGATGAATGAGCGGAGGGCGCAATGATTCTGGGTGGAGACTTTAACCTCATCGCGGATCCCCGACTAGACTGGTGGTCCGCTAAAGGGGTAGGGACAAGGCAACCCACAAAGAACAACCTCGCTATGAGGGATCGTCTGCAAGAATATTATTGGGTGGACGTATGGTAAAAGTGTCACCAAATTCCTGGGGGGTACACATTCTTCTCTCCCCCACACCAAACGTACACTAGAATTGACCTACTTTTGGTATCAGAGGAGGGAGGAGGGGTGATTAGTAGCCCATCAGTTGAGTCAGTCACCTGGTCGGACCACAAGCTACTTGTCATGGACTGGCGACTGCAGGACGCCACAAAATCATACAGGTGGCGCTGTAATGACACTCTCCTGAGAGACCAGGTATTTAAAGAATTCTTGTGAAAAGAGATTGAAGCCTACTTTGTTACAAATGATACGGGGGAAACACCTGTGGTCGCAGTCTAGGAGGGGGCAAAGCCACCTTCCGGGGCCTCCTTATAGCAGAGGGTTCGAGGAGAAAGCGGGAGAAGGCTCTAATGGAATCTAAACTTCGAGGAGATCTGCGAGCCATGATGGCACAGCTCACTAAGGGAGATATAGATCGTGCAACCCTCCTGGGGGAAATGAGAGAAAAGAGACGGGCCCTAGACACAGTCCTAATTGGAGAAGTGGTTAAAAAAATGAGATATACCAAGCAGAGATATTACGAGAAGGGAGACAGGGTTGGGACCCTCCTTGCACATAGATTGCGGGGAAACAGGGCAGACAGACGGGTTGAGGGTATTAGAGAGGGGAGAGGTAACATCCAAACCAAAACTGAACATATAATGCAGTCTTTTGCAGGGTTCTACAAAGAACTATACGCTAAATAGGAGGGCGGGTCCCCGGAGACCCGCAGGCGCTCCATGGGTACCTTGAGGATCACCCCCTTCCCAGACTCACAGAACCAGAGAGGGAGGCCCTGGAGGGGGACATATCGGAGGAAGAGGTAGAGCAAGCCATCAAGCGACTAAAGGTGGGGAAGGGCCCGGGGGGGTGGATATACAGCTGATTTCTTTAAGCAATACCAATTGGTTTTGATACAACCACTGACTAAGCTATTCAAGCAGATTAGGACCCCAGACACCATCCCGCCAACATTACTGCAGGCCTTGATCACGGTCATACCAAAACCCGGTAAGGACCCGAGAGTGTGGGTCTTACAGACCCATTTCACTTTTGAATGTAGACGCAAAGATATTCACCAGAATCCTAGCCACGCGCCTTGAGAGGCGCCTCCCCCGATTGATCCATTCGGACCAAGTAGGCTTTGTGCTCAACAGGCAAGCTGCCGTTAGTATGCGAAAAACCTTGCACATACTGAGCTCGAGGGAGGTCAGAACGGAGGTCATCCTTCTTCTATCCCTGGATGCAGAGAAGGTGTTCGATAGGGTGAGCTGGTCTTTTATGGAGTGGGTTGTGTCGTCTCTGGGAATGGGGCCGAGATGGCGGGGTGGCTTTCCGCTCTCTACTCCAACCCCTCAGCAAGAGTAGTGGTAAATGGTGGTGAATCAACATCATTTCCATTGGAGAGGGTTACCAGGCAGGGGTGCCCTCTGTCTCCCCTCATATATGCACTGGTGATGGAACCATGGGCCATAGCGATTAGATGGAATGAGAAGATCAAAGGTATTGGGATTGGGGAAATTAATTGCTAAGTGAGTCTATTTGCAGACGATGTGCTGCTCTATCTCTCCAACCCGTCCCAATCGGTCCCTGAAGTTCTGAACAGCCTAGAACAATACGGGGCCCTCGAGGGTTACACAGTAAACCTGGGGAAGTCAGTCGCATTTGTGGCAGGGCAGCTCAATGAGGCGGAGAGACAATACATTGCGGATCTCCCATTTTGTAATCGGGTAGAGGGCCTCTGCCATCTGGGGATCCAGATACCGCCAAACTTAGATGACCTTTTCACAGCCAACTACCCACCCCTGTGGTCAGCAATCAAACAAGACATGGAAAGATGGGCAAAATCCGGTTTATCCTGGATGGCTCGCCTTAATTCAATTAAAATGGTGATCCATCCCAAGTTCCTGTACCTATTCCAAATGCTCCCGAACCAGATACCTAAGCCATTTCTCCTTGGGATCCGACGCACCCTCCTGCGCTACCTCTGGGCAGGGAAGTCCCATAGAATCGCTTATGATGTACTCACGAGGCCCAAAGACGAGGGAGGGTGAACTTCCAGGACTTAGGCACATATTACAAGGCAGCACAACTGAGAATCCTGGTTGACGACTTTGCACAGAGCACAAAGAAACAATGGGTAGCACTGGACAACAAACTTTTCTCCCCGGTAACACTCGACGAATGGCTGTGGGTCTCCAACCCACAGCACGCATCCCGAGGAGTATCCTGAATCACCCAGTCCTGTGGGTACTATGGTCCATATGGAAAGAGGGAGGTTACTTTAGATGGCTCACAACATGGTCCTCGCCTTTGAGCTGTACTTGGGCTCCTCCACTTATGGATGGGATTGACGATCCACTAGCTTTCCAACAATGGTATGAAGCGGGCCTGAGCAGGGCGGGGCAGTTTTGGGTGGACGGAGCATTCATATCCCTCTGAGATCTTAAAGAGCTCCTGGGTCTGAGTATCCTCTCCCCATTCCGATATTTGCAAATGAAAGGGGCCCTGACTGAAAATAGATAGGGAGACACTCTCAGGAGGGACCTAACAGACTTCGAGAAACTCTTGATTACACATAAGGGAACCAAAAGGGGTAATATCCAGACTCTACGGCCTCTTGTTGCTGTCCACCCAGAGGGATCCCCCTCCCGCCCAGGTACAGTGGGGAAAGGACCTAGGTACATCCATCACCAACAGGCGGTGGACCAAAATGGGCAGACAAGACAATGGCTCTACAGCCACGCCCCAATATCGCCACCAGGCCTTGAAACTGATCCACAGGTGGCATTACCCCCCACAGAGGATAGCCAGGATGAGGAATGGCTATGACCCACACTGTTGGAAGTGCCACACTGAGGGGGGGGGGGGACTATGTACACATGTGGTGGAAAAGTCACGTGGCACAAACCTACTGGAATGAGGTCTTGTCCTGGATAAAAGAGGTGGACGGAATTGAAAGAACTCTATCCCCATGGTTGGTCTTGTTCGGCCTTGAAGTCGGGGGGAGGCCCGAAAGTAACACATGACCACATGTTACAGGTCATGCTGGTGGCCGCTAGGTGTTGTTGGGCCCAAAGGTGGAAGGCTGCCCAACCTCCGGGGGAAAGGGAGTTGGTTGTTAAGGTCCGCGCCATATACGACAGGGAATTCCTTACCCACTTAGTTGACGAATCTAAAACCAATATTGAGGGCCTATGGCTCCCTTTCTTTGATAACTATGGAAGGGCGGCCTGAGTACTATGAAACATTTCAGAGCGACCACTTGACTTAGATTTCGGCCTCACTGGACCCTACCCCAGGGATTGGGGGGGCTTCAATTCTGGTGCTCCGGGCCCTGCGTTCTGAGCGCCTACACGAGGACTATCCATTTTTGGTAATATATCATGTTATACTGTATTGGACCCTTGCCGTAATTGTTATTTCAAGAACCATGACGGGGGAGCGGGAGGGGGGGAAGAGAGGGAAGGAGGAAAGGTTGTGAAACCATTTGATCCTATTCTTGTGGTTGTATGATTGTTTTATTAATGTCATAACCCAAATATTTCAATAAAACTGAATGTTCAACAAAAAAAAATAGATCACATCGTTCATAGAAGGGGTTTGAAAAAGTGATTTGCAATTATGTACAGCATTAATACGCAAAGAAATCCAACTGTGACATTATGCCCTAAAACACTACTTTGATCAACAGGTTATAAAACTTGCACATCAGAAACAGTTTAATAAAAAGGGTTTTTATTTGTTAAAGTTTACTTTCAGTAGTTAATAAGATCTGGATTTTCATTAAGGTCCTCAGTCTTTCCAATCAATGTGCGGCTCATGAATGGTGGTTCCTTCTACTTCCATGCCGCGCTACGAACAGTTTCTTTTTTTTCTTGGTTCAATTTTCTTGTATTATTGGTGGTGTTCTTTGTGGACTCATTGTAGCCCTAGCCCTAGACCACTCTCACACCCCTACAGACACTAAGTCATGGCTGCTCTACTACCACACCTTGATTGGGTTTGGCTAACCTCTCAGTGTGTTCCCTGTTCACAATAATAGTGTGGCCTCGCAAAATCATCTCCCTAGTGCTGATTTTGGAAATTCATCTTAATTAAGGAGTGACGGACAAGTAAGGAGGGTCTAATATGGCGTTAAGCACCCGTTCCAAGTGCTAACGCCATTAGCACCTGCCCCGTGTGCTGGGGCGGGGCTAATTTAAAGTATTTTCATACTATGAACGGGGTGCCTCACAGCATCCCATTTGCGGAATGAAAAGACTGTTCAAAGATGGCTGTCATGGAAAGGGAAGGCGCGGCTCTGTACGGACCACCACTTTCCTTTCCATGGTGGCCACATGCATGAGAAAAGGAAGAAGCAAACTGCAGCGTATGGAAGTGCGGCTGTCACTTCAATGAGGGACGTAGAGAGGGGGGGATGTTTTAAAAAAGGGGTCAGTGGGGGGAAATGGCAGACGGGAGAAGCAACCATTAGGCGGCTTGGAAAGCGGGCCGAGATCACCGGTTTCAGCTTGCGTTCCTAGCAACCTGATTGGCTGGCTCTGTCCCATTAGGGGCTAATACGTTATCCTTCGAGATGATTCCAAATATTATCATGTTTGTCCTGTTTGCTTTAATCATTGGAAGTGGAGTCACCGAACTGGTCTGAAAGGAAACAAAACTGAATCATCAACCCACAACCAACTCTGCAGACTCTTAGCAGCCAGAGTGAAGGATGGCTTCACAAGCTCCTAGACTCCAAAGTATGATTCAAGGGTCTTTACTAAATACAAATCAGAATTACTTTGTATTTACTGGTCTGTTTAACCGTGGGGGAGTCTAATGGGCGTTCCTCTCTTTAATTCCTGTGGGCTCCCACCACCCAGCCCAGACTGCCTTGCAATCCCAGGTTGACTTCAAACTAGAGGTATGTGACACCTATCTATTTAGTCTAGCTTTGGTGAGGGACTAAAGGCAGAAGCATTATCTACCTAACTCCATCCGGCACTTCCTAAGTGTTCCCTAACTCTAAGGTACATTTCCCAGGTTTGAAAGCACTGGTAAGGAATAAGCATCAAGCTCCTTTCACTCTCTTCTGCAACTGCTCCCTTTCTCTAATATTGTGTATCTTGTCTGTTACTATCTCCTCCCTCCACTACCAATTCTGGTCTTACTCACCCTTCTCCTCCCACTCCTGTGTCTTCTCTTTCCTTCACCCTCTCTACTTGGCCCTCCCCCTCCATCCCTCCCTCCCACTCTCTCTATTCTTCTTCTCCACTAGTCTTTCTCTCATTCTCCATCCAACGGTCTTACTCTCTCTCCATTCCCTTCCTATTCCCCCTGCTCTCCTCCCCTCTCTATTCCCAACTCCTCCCTTCTCCTCTCCTATGTCCCTCCCTCCCTGCTCCCTCTGAACACCCACTCACACATTTACTATCCTACCACTCTCACAGGTGCTCACTTATTTACTGTTTCACTCTCACTAGCTGGCCCCACTCTAACTCACTATCAGCACCTCAAACAATCTCCTGCACAACCACAAGCTCTATCGCACTCTGTTTCATCGTCCATCCTCTGCCTGGTTTCACCGTCTACCTTCACTCCACCTGACCTCACCTGAACACCTTCCACCCTGTTTTTGATTTGCTGTTCTTTTAAACTCTGTTCTTTCTGTTCTGTCCTTCCTCCTCCCTTAGATTGGTCCACCATCTCACCTGACTCCAATCTGTCTGCTCTGTCCCCTCCTCAGGAGTTCAGTCTTTAGCCCCTGTTGGCAAAGTCCCCTTTTCCTGCATTCGAGTTAGTCGTCTCCAGTGTGGTCTGGTTTGCTGTCTCTATTCACTGCAGTGAAGCACTTCTCATTGAATGCAGATGTTTCAGCTTCTCAGCTCGGACTGCCAGTTCTCTCTCTGCTCCTCTTCAGTTTCAATAGTTGTGCATGCTGGCACTTGGTGCTCGGAAATGGGACAAAAAAACTCGGGGCAGCATCAATGTGGAAAGGCATCGGGTGACGGACAATAATACCAGAAGTAGCAGTCGTGGCACAAGCAGACGGAGCAGAGACTGGGACACCATCAACCCCTCATCACACTTCTGGGGCAGGACTGGGTCTGGTAAAAACCCTGGTAAAACTCCCGCCCCAGGTCAGAAGGATTCCCTGTTCCCACATGACAGGATCAAGTCCCTGACCCGGTCACGCCAAACAGGCCTCAAACTAAATTATTGAACACTCGCCTGACTGCGATGATCAATTACCTCTGTCAGAATCTTTGCAAACATGATCACAGCTGATTTGAGATCAAACTTCAAACTTTCTGTTAACAGCTTGTATGGTACATCAATAGCCCAGGGAAAATCTGCTGAAAAGGAACTGGATGATCTAGGCAAGTGTGCCAGTATTCAACATCCTTATATACAGAAAACCTTTAAATAGACAAAGGTCTAAAATTGTGACTAGACCAAATCTCAAAATGTGCACTCTCCACTAGCTTTTAGTATTAGTGATATTTGGCGAGAAATAAAATGGTTTTTCTGTGTGTACCTGGAGAACTGAGGTGGTGAGTAACTTTTTATGCATGGCTGTTAGCTTGCAACTAAATATGTTGACCCCTGCCATCATCTTTTAGGGAACAAATAAGTACCTTAAGTACCAATACTTCAGGGAACAAGCTTTCTGGAGCTGTTAAGCAGAATTGCATGCAGTACCCTCTGTGACCACCACACACAATTAGGACTACAGGTGTAAGCCAAACCAACCTTTGGTATAAGTCTGTACCAAACAGTTTTTGGTAGCAAGCTGAGCAGCCAGGCTTATTTCAAGAGTGAATGTGAGCAGTACAAGTCATTACGCAGAGGACTTTCAATCACAGTGGTTCAAGTAGAAACTTATACTCAAGGTTTCTTGGTAAAACACTTATTAATTTATTACACAATCATTTAGAAAACATTTCACTAGAAGGAAGCAATTTGATATTTTATACCAATACACTTCAATACAAAACAAAGATTTTAAGACAGTTTGAGCTCCCCTGAAATAGGAGCCAAATGGCAGTTCAGTTACTTAGAAGTGAGCAAAAAGGCACAAGGTAAGTAGAATAGATCACATATACTTGTTAAGACAGTGCAAATAGTTTCAGTTCACCAGAAGACTTCAATTCAAGTTAATAGGCATATGCCAAAGTCAATAGGCCAGTGTTCTGGATAGGAAAGAGCAGTTCTGGCATCAAACGGTAAAGTCTTTGCAAAAGTTCTCAGAAGTAGTTTAGGCGAAAAAGAATCATTTGTTGGGTCACAAGCTGATTAGGCCTTCAAGTTGGGAAAGTTTCACAAACTTTCACCGCGAGAGAGGCGTACTCTCAATCGCGTTGGCACAGTACCTTAGTATGAAGAAACAAATGCAGTTGAAGTGGTTGGTTCCTGGCAGTTACTGCAGATCTCACTATTCCTGAGCCTCAGTCGTGGGGACAAGAGGCAGGATGTCGAGGGACTACTGCACTGCACGGGATCGTTGGAAAACACAAACAAAATGGAGTCACTTCAGCTCGAGTAGCTGTTCTTCAAGCACACAAGCTGGTGTCCATCCCCCTGGTTAATCCTAACCAGCTTCGAGAATGGTATCCAGGTGGCTTACGAGTTGATTAGTCCCACCAACTCAAAGGAAGAAGTCGTCCTTGAAGTGGCTTCTCTGTCGAGATGAACTTGGCAAATCGGTCCTGCAGCAGGGCTTTTCCAGGCAAACCAACGGTCTAGGAGTTGCAGCAGCCGTCCTCTTCCAGCTCGTCTTCGGTTAAGAGACTCACCTTTTAAACAGTTCTCTCCTTTTCATTCCTGCCTAGCTGTCACTCACCCAGCAGGGTGGCTGTCCTTGCCAGACAGTCAGCCAGCCAACCATGCCAGAGTGCATTTGGGTCTCCTAGGGGACCAAGCACAGGGAGTTTCGGGCACCTCGCTCACTTCCTGCCCACCCCAGACACTCAGACGCCAGAGGGGGGTCTTCAGTCCTGGAGCCCGCCAAAGGCATACGAACAAGGGGACGAAACCTGGTTTGGTGCGCAGAGACAAATACTAAAAGGACCTTTCCAAAAGGAAATGGCGAAAAAAGAAGACTGGGACCTGTTTAAACAAAGGGGCTTAAGGCGCCATCTTGAAAAACATGGCTCCCGTGATTTTTAGCTACCGGTGTTCGCGGTCGGGGAAAATCATGGTAGTTTGTTGTAAAACCACTGCCACCAGCCTTTTCAATAGGAAAGGGTAGAATTTGACTTCTACATGAGTATTTAGACACAGGGGATACTATTTAACCCCTCCAGCACTCCATTGTAAGATGGTGTGTGCTGGGTCTAGGAATTTGGATAGACTAGTAAAGTCAATTTCACTTTACATTCTCTGGGAAACAGTAGTTTATCCCAGAGAAGGTATTTAAACCTTTGGGAAGTCTAAAAGACATCCCTGTGTCACTGCACTGAGGGTGCTGTGTAACACACATGAAAAGATGATGCCTATGGAGTTATCTAAAACTCCATAATCAATGAACACAAGTGTAAAACACACATCAAAATACATGAGAGTGGGAAAAAAGGCTCACACACTTTCCAGGTAAGAAAATCAATTTCTCTAAAATCCAGCAAAGTTGCTGGGGGTCTCTAAGGTGAAGGGAATTAGCACATTTATGAGAATTCTCCCCAACAGAAGCCTATACAGTGAAGCCCTGTGACACCTGAACCAGAACGTTGTCCTGACGAGGGAGGCGAAGGAGGCAGAGGACAAGGAGTGTCGGAAGACTTGTCCAGGAACAGAAGGGAACTATCCCGTCAAAACTATTCCCAGAACCTGCTGGTCTGAAGCAACCTTCTCCTAGCTCTGCAGTAAGTGTTGAATTTTCCCGACAGGTGTCAAAGTAGATTGATTAAATGTCAATGACAATTTCAGTGTGGATTTATCGAATGCAAGGACGGCATGGCAAACCCTGCAGAGCAACACTCACAGGTAGAAACTCTGATGACTAAAGAGCAAAAAGGCTGCTGTGGCACTTGCAAGTGCCTTTTCCTCCAATAGTAGGACACCCATTAAGAAACAATTTTCTGACTGTGTTATGTAAGGAAGGCATGGTATCAAACAGTGAAGACAGACACAAGTGATCACAGTTCAAGGGTGCTTATTGAACTCCATGGGTTGGCTGAGCGCCTATCTAATCCTAAATCTAAGGATGGGAGCAAGCTAAGACCATCAAATAATAATAACGCAGTCCTAGTGGAATCTCTGTCAAAATAAAAGGGCCTACACACATAAATCTATTGCCTATCCTTACTTCGAAATACAAAATGTGTGGGACAACAATGTAGGCAAAAGAAAAGTGTTCAAGAAATAATATGTCAGGATAGCTGAGCAGCTGGCTACCCTTCCCCAAGTTTTCAACACAGGACAAGACGGCACGTTGGAGCTTCGCACACACACTCTGGCTTTTTGGCCACAAGGAAACAGTTCAAAGCATAGGTGTCAGCGCCTTCTGCTAAAATCTCTCTCCCAATGACAGTCTCTTATTGCAGATGGACTGAAGTTACACACAAACACCAAAGTTCCTTTCTTATCAGTATTTTCACATTCACAGGTTCGCAATTGGTCTCCCTCATTCGGGCTCAGACCACGTAACCCCCTCGTTTGGGCTCAGACCCCTTTAGCACAATGTTCACGATTGGTCTCCCTCGTTCGAGCACAAACCGCAGATCTCCCTCGTTTGGGCTCAGATCCCTTTGTATCAAAATCCAAAGACTTGATTGTGCACTGGGTTTTGCTTAAACCGCCGCAGGACCTCTTTGATTCACACCAATTCTTATTCTTTAACTTTCGTTTCTGCCACTTCTCGGCTGAATATCTTACAGAGACCTTCGATTGAGTACACTTGCGGTGCCGGACCACTCTGCCACAAAGATTGTATCTTCTTCGCTATAGTTCAAACATCCATCAGTCGTTAGGCTACTCTCGCGTCTTGCTTTACACGCGTTCAGCTATCTTTATCCTTGCTCTTTGTATACAATGTTGCCGCTTGCAACATTAACTTCAACACAGACCGTTCCCCTACTCACCGGCTGTGTTGATCTTTCTTTGATCTTGGAGCCAAGGTCGGTACCAGCCTGGCTGCTGCTTCTCTCCTACTCAATCAGCCGGGCAGGAGGGCCCCGGGTATCTCCGACACACAATACAGGATTCTTCTGTCTGGTGTCTTGGCCTTGTGCTCTGAAATCCGAGGGTGGAAATTAAAGGCTATCAGCTGTAAAGGTCAAGGATATCTCCCTCCTTGTGCACTCTTCGTTGTTTGCTGTCTTCCTTCCCTCGTTCAGCTGCTGTCTCGTAACTGCTGGTCCTTTGTGTGTTTGTCTCACTCAGAGTGTGCTCTTGTGCTCCGCCTTTTATCCGTGTGGGGAAGTTTAATGGAAGTCAGGTGTGAATAGTGACCACTAATTGCTTGACCTTGCCTGACCATAGTAGTGGGATATGTCAGGTACACGGCTTAGGTGTGAGTCTGTTTTCTCCCAGAGCGGGCTGTCCGTGTGAATGTATTTGTGCAGGAAATTAGAGTTTCCATATATCCTACTGGGTAAGATGGGGTATAGGTATTGCAGGGAAGAGAGGGATACCGCATCTCGCCATCAGGTATCCCACTCCCGGAAGATCCCCCACCCAGGTGATCCTCCATCACTGGTCCACCCCCAGGAACTGGATCCAAAAGCGATGGCCGTGTCCTGGCCAGCTGAATGACGGATTCTCCCGATGACTAGCGTGTGAGACACCTTCTGGTTTCTCACAGTGAGATGTCTGCAGAAACAATGCTGAAAGGCCATAGACCGTGCACAGGTCTTCGAGTTCCTACTTTATTTCAGTGATGCATGTGCACTGGAAAAGAAAAGTGCTTGTAACCAAAATGCTTATCAATTACAACAGTCAGTGCATATGGATCTCCCACAGCAGTATTTCTTTATCTGCCAAGCAGCACCTTTGCTGCAGAAGACTATCTCCAGAAAGGGGCTTAAAAGAACCCATGAGACAAATGTTAAAATGCTATCCACACCATATGCTAGTGTGAGTCAACTGTGCCGTGTCATTTTCCGGACCGAAACCCCAGTTACAGAATTCCTCAATGGAAACAAAGTCAACAACAACAAAAAGTCTAGTTTGTGGAAATGCATCTGTAGTTGTAGAATAGAGAAGCAGATGTAAGGGGTCACAAGTGGCTCCCTATATCTACCCACTGTGTCACTTTTGGCAATGGTATCCCAAAAAGGCCCGGCTCCAGGGATTTTGATCTGTATGGGCCAGGTTTGTGATCAGGGGGGCCCAACTTCCATTGTGTGTGGTTTTCGGAGTACCCTAAAAAAAGGGCTGACGTAAAGCAAGATTTCTCAGACCCATGTTCAGGAAGACATTTTTTGCCAGGATCTGGAAAAATCCATTTGCACCCTTAAATTGGTTTAGTCTATTAGATTGCTCTATAAGGTGCAGAAGTCTGGATTCCATCCCAGGTTGTTAGGACCAGGGTTGACACATTTATCCGGAAGACTATAAGAATCTATGATATATTATAGATGCTTATTAGGAATGCACTATGTGGCACATTTAAGGCAAATGGATTCTTGGGCAAGGCTGTCCGATGGTCGTGGGTTCATAGGGCATAAGTGTGGAGTTAATTGTGGGAGAAAGTTATGGCTGTCATGAATGCAACACATGTTAGATGTTTTTTAAGTTGTTTTTCTCTAATATTAGAGCTGTGTGTTTAGGGGTATGACTGGCTGCAAACAGCCTGTTCACCACACCAGGTTTTGCTGACAAAGTAATTTGCCCAGATTCACTAAATTTATTCAAATGGGATATCTTCTCTCGCCTTCCACCGGCTCATCCCTTGAAAAATCACAAGCTCTCCAATACCCCTTCCAAAGTCGTCTGCTCTCTTCTTCCATTTGTTCCTTTATTTCCTTCCATAAACTCCCTCACCACTTTGACTTTCCATTCGCTACTCACTTCATCTTCCATGTGCTTCCGCATCTCCATAAGGAAATGTATTGCAAAAGCAGGATAAATCAAAGCTGTATACTGCAGAACCCTTAACAAGAGTCTGAGAGATTAATCCCACTTAATTCTACGCTAAGACAAATGTTTTGTACCTTTTTTCAATATAATGCTATAATTAAAATATTAAAAAAGTACAAAGCAAAAGAGAAGCAGAACAAATAGTGTGGCAATATCAATCTACCTATCGTCACTTCCCATCTGCTCTCCTCTTTCTATTCTATCCCCTCCTCCTTCACCTTCCACCCAGTCACCTCCCATAAGCTCCCCCGGACTACCGTTCCCGTTAACAACCATTCGTTCCTCCCCATCCTATTCCCACCATGTTTTCTTGGTCTAGCTGGAGAGAATCGAGGATGATGCCACCTCCACCCCTGCAGAGGCTGAGCAACGAGGCCCGCAGTCCTTATTCCATCAAAGATGGTGTGCGCTCAACAATAACTCCCTGGCTACTCGCAGCAGGTCACAGAGGAGGTGCTGGCAATCCAGCCATTCTGTTGTGAAAGACAGCCTCCCTCCTCCTAGATAAATATTGAAGCAAGGAATAGAATATTTTGTTTTACAAAATTACATTTTGAAGCACAACATTGTATTTTTTGTTGCAGTTTTGCAGCACATTTTAATTGAGTTGAGGGTGTGTGGGAGTGTTAGCATGCAGGAGAGTGTCGGATCAGGAGGAAGACAGTGCAGGTTGAGGGCTTCCAGGCCTTCTGGTATCGCTCCCGGTTGGATGTGGTAGGGAGGAGGGGTAGCCGCTCCCCTACCTCCTCTATACATATTTGTCTGTTACATACTGTTTACATTCTGTTTATAATATGCAATTGTCCATGATGAATTCTTATTGGACATATTTACTTTGCTATTGAATGTCACAATTTCGTTCAATAAATGGGGCCTTATATTTTCCAAAGAAAGATGTGTGTGTGTTGGGGATGGGGGTGGGGGGCTTTTTTGAATAGCTCATACTGCAAACTGGATCACTTCCAGGGGTCCATAATTTTGGCAGGAAACACAGTGAGATTAAATGATTTGCCCAGCATTATACACTTTGGTTAAGTGGTAAAGCCAGAATTTGAGCCTAGCCTGAAATGTAGGTACTTGACCACACATCTGTCATGAACCGTCGTCTGCGTCCCTTCTGGACTTCGTGGTCCCTGACCAATAGGGGATTGGATACAGTAATCCTTCCAACATGGCCGCTTGATACAGAACGCTGCTTGCCAGTCTCTGCGCTCCACGCTCTACATTCTACATAACAGACACGCCCGCGGCTCTGCGCGTCTCAGCGCTACCGCTTGCTGTAGTTGGACGTGTGTTGCCGGAGTTCGCTTGGAGCTTTCTTCTGATTCTTGGTTCCCGGTTCCTTGAATTCCCCTTACTTCCGCCTTTCCCTCTGCCTTACCTCCAATCTTCCTGGATTTTCACCCGCACTCGGGTCACGGCATTCTGTGCCTCCGAGTGCGAGCATCATTTCTTCCTGGTCTCTGTCCTGGTCATTTGAACGTATCCTGGAGTTGGATTGTGAACATCACGCTGGAATCCGAGGACCAGCACACGGGTTTATACAAATCTCGGACTGTGAGAAAGAAGACGCCACAGAAGGTCGCAAGCAAACAACAAAAACAGGTGAGAAGGGGAGAGACTTGTGACAGATTGAGACGCCTAAAAAACGATACAGATACAGAGATGGAAACCGCGGGTCAGGACCTCATGCGAGGCATGCAGGAACTAATCACAGAAGTCCAGAACCTTAAGGTTGAGAAAGCTGCATTAAAACAGTCTTATCACGTGACTCTGCAACTAAGGAAAGCATGTTATTGGGAGGAGTAGTGGACAAATATGATGGTTCTTCAAAGACCCTCCGTGCCTTCCTTGATTCATGTTTATTGCACTTCACCTTCAAGCCCTACTACTTTTCCACTCCTAGAGCAAAGGTGGGGTTTATGATCTCACACCTCACTGGTAATGCCTTGACCTGGGCAACCCCCCTAGTCAATTCGGGCGATGCCCTCCTGCATTATTCGATGGGTTTGTGGAAGCCCTAAAGGCCACGTTTGATCGCCCAGAGCAGGTTTACAGCACTCAAGAACGTTTACTTGAATTTCAACAAAGATCCCAGGATATGCTTACCTATGTGACCCGCTTTAAAGAACTTGTGAAGGAAGCTGATTGGTCTCACGAAGCCAGCTTCACCCTCTTCCGAAGATGTCTGAATGAAGAAATAAAGGACGAGTTAGCCAGGGCAGCTCGCCCAAGCTCCTTCCAGGCTCTCATGGACCTTTCCTTGCAAATAGACTTTAGAATCCAGGAAAGAAAAGCGGAGAAAAAGAAGTCTAAGTCAACTCCCCAAAGGGCCACCTCAGACCATCCACCTAGACCAGAGCCCACAGCTTCTCCGACCTCGGACCCAGAACCCATGCAACTGGGGACCTTCGTGGACCCATTACCCCACTTGAAAGGATGCAACGGATTCACACTGGTCTGTGCATGTATTGCGCCTCCGACAAGCACCTCGTGAGAGAGTGCCCTATTGCTCCTCCACGGCGTTCGGGAAACGCCAGCTCACGATCCTAGATGGGGCACAGTTTCGGGAGAGAGATGTCTGCTCCACATCAATTCCATCCTTGAACTCTCCTGGACAAAATAATCTTGTGATTCTACAGGCCTTTCTATAGGCTTCCAAGAAAGAATCTTAACCCATCCTGGCATTAGTGGATTGCGGAGCCATGGGCATATTCATAGATCATGATTGGGTCACTACTCACAACATTCCACATGAAACTCGAGAGACTATGCAACCTGTAGAGGCTATTGATGGGAGACCCCTGTCTTCAGGACCCATAACCCTTCAAACTAAAGAGATCTTACTCTCTATAAACCACCATCAAGAGAGGATCAAATTTGACATTATAAGATCTGCCCACTATCCAATGGTTCTAGGCATGCCCTGGTTACAGTAGCATAACCCCTACATCAATTGGGCAGCAGGCTCCTTGTTTCTTGGTTCTGAACACTGTATGTCCCACTGCTTATCCCTAGATTCCTTACCAAAGTCCTCTGAAGACTAGCAAGTGATTCAGCCAGTCACCGTCTCCAACATCATCCGAATTCCCAGGGCCCATCAGGCTTACACAGGTGTATTTTCGACCGCCATAGTTCAAGCTCTCCCTCCTCACAGACCTGAGGATTGTGCCATCGATACTGAACCTTCAGCAGTGATCCCTTTTGGGAGGATGTTTATTTTATCAGAACCTGAAAAAAGGGCCCTCCGGGAATACCTGGATATTAACTTGGAAAACGGCACCATACGACCATCTAAGTCCCCGGCGGATGCTTCGTTATTTTTCGTTCCCAAGAAAGACACCAAGGAGCTCAGACCATGTCTAGATTACCGTGGCCTTAACCAGTGTACTCTCAAGGACCGCTACCCATTGCCTCTCATCTCGGATATCCTGGAAGCAGTCAGAGGTGCAGTAGTCTTCACAAAATTAGATCTAAGGGGTGCCTACCATCTTATTCGTATAAAGGAAGGTGACGAATGGAAAACAGCCTTTAGAACACCCTTTGGCCATTTTGAATACCTGGTTATGCCCTTTGGACTTGCTAATGCCCCAGCGGTCTTCCAACGTTTTATGGACCGGTTGTTTTCTGATATGCTGTTCATCTTCGAAATTGTATATCTGGACGACATACTGATATACTCTAAGGACCATCTAAAACATGAAGAGCACATAAAGGCAGTCTTACAACGTCTACGTGAACATAAGCTCCTGGCCAAACCCGAGAAGTGCCTTTTCCATGTATCAACTGTTCACTATCTCGGATTCGTTCTTAGTCCAAAGGGTATTGGAATGGACTCATCGAAGGTAGACTCCATTCTATACTGGCCCGTTCCAACTACTGTAAAACAAGTTCAGTCCTTCCTGGGGCTTGCTAACTTCTATCGGAAATTTATACCAGCCTTTTCGGAGTGTGTGCATCCAATTATTACATTGTTAAAGAAGGATACACCCTTTCGGTGGACCTCAGCCAAAGATACGGCGTTCCAAAGGTTGAAGTCGGAGTTCAGACAAGGAACAAGTTACTTACCTGTAACTGTTGTTCTCCAGCATGGGTCTGGCATGGATTCACATGCTCATGAATATTCCCCGTCGTCAGGCTGGGAATCCTCGGTAAAGAAAAAACCAGTATCAGTTTCGTTTCTGATCTGTCTTTCGTAGTAATAACCAATCACTGGTCTCTGCGTCATACTGACCACAGCCAATGACTGCCCTCTACCTAAGCACCGCCTCTGGCAGCCATCTTCAGATTTGGAAGCACGTGAAGTGGCAGTATGACCAAGTGAAGAGCCGCAGAGGGGTAGGCGGGAGGGTTCGCATGTGAATCCATGCCAGACCCATGCTGGAGAACAACAGTTACAGGTAAGTAACTTGTTCCTTCTCCAGCATGGGGTCTGGCATGGATTCACATGCTCATGAATAAAGAATACATAGCAGTACACACATGCACAACCACGGGAGGTGGCAAAGGCTCAACATTAAGCATTGCATCAAACTCAACATTAAGCATCTTACCTCCTCACCAGGCTCACCTCAGGCGAACAGGTTGCGCAGCACTGCTTGGCCGACCCTGGACTCCTCCCTGGAATCCCGATCGACGCAGTAGAACTTCGTGAAGGTGTGCGTCGACCTCCACGTAGCAGCCCTGCATATGTCCAGCAGGGGCACACCAGAAAGGAACGCCATGGTAACTGCGATCGCTCTGGTGGAATGGGCTCTCGGACGGCCGGGCAGCGGTCGGTTTGCCAACCGATGACAGTACATGATACAGCCGGAGAGCCATCTGGAAATGGAAGCCTTCGAGAGAGCCTTCCCCTGATTGACAGGTCCAAAGTTCACAAAGAGTTGTGACGTCTTCCGAAAACACTTCGTGCGGTCCACGTAGAACTTCAGCGCTCTAGCCACATCCAGCGAGTGCAAAGTCCTCTCAGCCGGCAACGAAGGCGACGGGAAGAATACAGGCAACACCAAGGGTTCGTTGAGATGGAAGTCCGACGGTACCTTGGGCATGAAGGAGGGGTGCGTCCTGAGCACTACCCTCGTGTCGTGAAAAGTCAAGTACGGGGCCTTGCAGGAAAGGGCCTGGATCTCTCCCACCCGTCGTGCGGAGGTGATGGCCACAAGAAACGCTGTTTTCCACGACAGAAACTTCAACGGGGCCGAGTGCAGAGGCTCGAACGGAGGTCCCATGAGCTTGGTCAGCACCACGTTGAGCTCCCACGCCGGGGCCGGAGCCTTCACCGGCGGGAACGATCTGAACAGTCCCTTCATGAACTCTTTCACCAGACGATGAGACCACAAGGACGTCCGTCCCGTGGTTCTGGTGTATCGGGAGATCGCAGCAAGATGAATCTTGATGGACGCGTGTGCCAGTCCAGCTTTAGCCAGCGTCAGCAGGTACGGCAGAACTTGGGGAGCCGTAATCCGTAGAGGGTTAATCTTCTGTGCGTGGCACCAGACAGAGAACCTCTTCCATTTGTGTCCGTAGCATTTAAGAGTCGAGGACGCCCTGGCCTTTGCAAGAACCTCTCTGCAGTCGGCCGGTATGTCGTATCCTCCAAACTCTAGCGCTGCAGGAGCCAGGCCTGCAAGTTCAGCGATTTCGGGTCGTGGTGGAGGATGGCGCCTCCTTCCCTGGAGAGCAGATCCGCGTCCACCGGCAGCTTGATTGGCGGGGACGCTGACAAGTCCAGAAGGTCCGGGAACCATATCTGCCTCGGCCACGAAGGTGCGACGAGGATCATCCTGCACCGTGACCTCTTGAGCTGGTTGACGAGCCGGATTAGCAGTGGCAAAGGAGGGAACGCGTAGAGGAACAGGCCCTCCCAGGGGAACGAGAAAGCATCGCCCATGCTCCTCGCCTGGGGAAACCTGCTGGCGAACCTCCGGCACTTGGAGTTCGTCGCCATCGCGAACAGGTCGATCTGGGGTGTGCCCCACCGTCGGAAGAGGCGATCCACTAGATCCTGCCGTAGTTCCCACTCGTGGCACGAGCGCAGCTCCCTGCTGAGTGAGTCGGCGATGGTGTTTTTTATCCCTGCCAGATGAAACGGCACCAGAAACATCCCTTGGGCGACTGCCCAATGCCACAGGTCCTGCGCCTCCTTGGACAGTGCTGGGGACCTGGTTCCGCCCTGTTTTCTGATGTAAAACATGGTGGTGGTGTTGTCGGTGAAGATCCTCACCACCTTGCCCTTGAGGGACGGAAGGAAGGACCTGAGGGCCCAAAACACTGCACGGAGCTCCAGGACGTTGATATGTAGGGATTTCTCCGTCGGGAGCCAAAGGCCTCTTGCGTGCAGATTTTCGGTGTGCGCTCCCCACCCTTCCAGGGAGGCATCCGTGGTCACTGTCTCCTGGTGGGCTGGGGTCTGGAAGTCCATGCCCGCCGTCAGATGCGCGCGGGTGCCCCACCACCGGATCGCTCGTCGGAAACTCTCGTCGAGTGTGATCCTTTCCTCGAAGCTGCCCATCGTTTGGATACAGCGCGCGTCCAGGAACTCCTGCAACGGGCGCATCCGGAGCCTGCACATGGGAATGAGGTAGATGCAGGAAGACATCATTCCGAGGAGGGACTTGATGGACCTCACCTTGGCCGTGTCGGCCACCAACATCCGCTGCACCTTGCCCAGGATGGTCCTGGTCCTCTCCTCCGACGGGGAGGCCAGAAGGGACACTGTGTTGAGCCTCGCTCCCAGAAACAGAGTGTCTTGCGCGGGTACCAGGTGGGATTTGGCGTAGTTCACGGAGAATCCCAGGTCCGTGAGGAGTTGGACGGTCCTTGCCGTGTGAACCACGGCGAGCTCCCTTGTCTTGGCTCGGATGAGCCAGTCGTCCAGGTAGGGGTATTGATGGTGCCGGGGAATATGGAAGTAGGCATCCTCCAAATCCAACGACGACAGGAAGTCTCCTTCCTCCAGCTGACCCAGGACGTGCTGGAGGGTGACCATCCGGAACTTTTGCGCCTTGATGAACTTGTTCAGACGTCGCAGGTCCAGGATGGGGCGCCATCCCCCCGTCTTCTCCTTCACGAGGAAGTATCTCGAGTAGACTCCGGAGCCCCGAAGCCTCTTTGGGACGAGTTTGATGGCGCCCTTCTTGAGCATCGCCTTCACCTCCAGGAGAAGTTGAGGGACGTGAAGTTCTTTCCTGGCCACGGGGGGGACGCGCGGACACTTTCTTTGAAACTCGAGCGCGTGGCCCCGGGCCAAGGCGTCCAGCACCCAACGGTCGGTGGAGATGGACTCCCACACGCTGACGAAGCTCGCCAGCCGGCCTCCCACCGGGGTGCTTCGGTGGGGGCCCGACCCCCCGGCCGGTTCAATCCTGCTTCGACGAGGCTTTAGCGCCTTGTCCTTTGCGACGACGGCGGGGTCCGCCAGGCTTGCCTCGTCCTCTGTAGGCCTCCTGAGATGACGAGCGGGCCGCTTGACGGTAGGAGGAGAAACCGCCGCCGGAACCTTTGGAGGCGCCCTTGCCTCCGCTGCTCCGAAAGGGCGTCCGTCGCTGTTGCAGAACTCCAAGGGCCCGGGCCGTCTCGGTGTCCGCTTTAATGGCCTGAAGGGAATCGTCCACCGTCTTCCCAAACAGGTTGTTCCCATCGAAGGGCATGTCCAGGACTCTGGTCTGAACGTCTTGACGGAAGTCCGTAGCCTTGAGCCATCCACGCCGCCTAAGGCAAACGCCGTTGCCCAACTGGCGGAACCCAGTGTCGGCGATGTCCGTCGCAACGGTAATGGCGTGGTCCGAAGCCACCTCACCTTCCTGCAGGATCTCCAGGGCCTCTGCCCTCTTGTCGTCCGGCAAGAAGTCCAGCAGGGGAGCCAGTTTGTACCAGAGCTCCCTGTCGTATCGGGCCACGATAGCCAAGGCGTTGGCAGCTTTAATCGTCGTCGCTGCAGACGAGATGACTCTGCGTCCCATAGCGTCCAATGTCTTTCCCTCGCCGTCCGGTGGGGAAGTCGATGTGGAGGCCGCACACCCCCCCCCGCTTTTTTCCTGGCCGCCGCGGAGACGACAGAGTCCGGAGTAGGCTGCGCCCGGAGGCACAGGGGGGCCGTGTCCGGGACCCGGTACTTTTTCTCGTACCGGTCTCTTCTAGCTGGCGTCGTGGACGGGTTCTTGAGGAGGGTGAGGCCCTCATCCCAAATGTTGTCCAATAGAGGCACCGCGAGGACCGTCTTCCTCTTGGCCTCGCGCCGCTGATAAAGGAAACCTTCCTTCTTCTTCTCCTCAGGGCAGAGTTGGAAAAGCTCGGATGCCCTGGCGATCATTGAGTGGAACGATCCAATCTCGTCGGGCGGAGAAGCCCTGGTGGGAGGCGACGACGGTACATCCTCGAGGTATACCTCATCGTCCGTACCCGTCGCTGCCGTGTCAGTCCCCGTATCATCCCCTCGGGTGGACGGGGAGGAGGGCTGGAAGGGGCGCGACGGCTGAAAAGGAGGTGGAGGGTGGATCCTTCTTTTCTTGGTAGGGGGAACACCAGAAGGTCCCGGTTCTGGGTCCCCCGACGGGAGAGGTTCCGTCGGCAACGGTAGTCTCGTCCTTATCTCAGAGCATAAGGACTGTATAGCCAACAAAATGGCCGCCGAGTTGTCTCGCGGCGCTGGCAGAGGGGAATCCGACGGGCGATCAGGGGCCCCGTCGGTACCCTCGACGATGTCGTTGTCACCTGCGTCGGGATCCATCCCGATGGGCCGGTCTTCTTCCACGCCGAGGCCGTGGCTTAAGACCTCGACCAGCTCCTCCTCCGAGGTTGAGGCCGAATCTACGACGACGCCCTGCCCCCCCTTTTTCTTCCCGACGGGGGATTTCACAGGGGTCCTATCGATGGGCACAAAAGAGGACTCCCTCCGAGGTGGCAGGGAGACTCTGAGCCCCGAGGTCGCCACCACTGGTGTAGCCTCCACAGGCTGAGCCAGGGCCGCCGCGACAGTTTCGATAGAGGGCTTGGCCGGATGGATTAAGGCCTTCACCACCTTAGGTGCGCTCACTGCCTTATCCTTGAGGGGGGGGACACTGCCTCGCTCCCCCTCCGCCTTCGAGCTCGACCGGGGCCTCTCCAGGAGCTTCGCCGGGTGCTCGGCCTTCCTCTTACCCGACCCAGAGCGTTGGCTCGTGGTTGATGGTGCCGGGGAGGGTGCGCCCTGCCTGGCGCCCGTAGAGCCCGACCGTTCGGCGCTCCCGGTGCCAGCGGACTCGCGGTGCTTGGCCTTATGTTGGACCCCCGTCGCCGGGGCGTCCTCAAAGGTCTTAGAAGACCGCTCGGATTTCTTCCTCTTCTTCTCGCCGGACGGGCTCTTCCCTTCTAGCCAGTTGGCGAGACGTTGATGGCGGTCCTTCATGGTCCGCTCCGACATGTTGCCGCAAAACGCACAGTTCTTCTCCACGTGCGTCTTGTCCTCATGTAGGCAGTAAAGACAAAAAGAGTGTTCGTCCTCCTTGAAGACGTTCTGCAGCTGGCATCCAGGGCAGACCCTGAACAGCTTTCCGGGCGTCGAGCTTCCCTTCTCCTGGGCCATGGCCGGGCCTGAGAAACTTCTAGAGTCCTCCAAAAGCGTAGCTCGATGAAATCTTCACCCTTGAGGGGCGCAGACGAATCCGAAACGGGTGCCCGTTGATCGGATGGAGAGTCGGTGGAGCTTGAGGCTCTTTTGACCGAAAAAACGAAGTTTTGAGAAAAAAACGTGAAAAAAATAGCACTAACTCTCGAGAGCAATAGCACGAGGATCCCAACACATGAACGTGAGGTAAAAATCTGAAGATGGCTGCCAGAGGCGGTGCTTAGGTAGAGGGCAGTCATTGCCTGTGGTCAGTATGACGCAGAGACCAGTCATTGGTTATTACTACGAAAGACAGATCAGAAACGAAACTGATACTGGTTTTTTCTTTACCGAGGATTCCCAGCCTGACGACGGGGAATATTCATGAGCATGTGAATCCATGCCAGACCCCATGCTGGAGAAGCTCCCATCCTAGCTCAACCCGACATTGATCAACCTTTTCTTGTTGAAACTGATGCTTCAAACTACGCCATTGGGGCAGTCCTAAAACAAGAATTGGTTGACAAGCTAGAACACCCCATCGCCTATCTTTCTTGCACCTTGACTCCCAGTGAAACTCATTATTCCGCCTTGGAAAAGGAATTACTAGCCATCCGTCAAGCCTTCACTGACTGGCGTCATCTCCTCCTGGGAGCCAAACACCCGGTGCAAGTCCGCACGGACCATCAGAATCTTCAAGTCCTGCAACCCCTAGAATGTAGAAACAGTCGTAAAGCCCGTTGGGCCTTCTTTTTTGCTCAATACCAGTTTCAAATTCACCATGTCCCGGGAACACACAACATAATAGCTGATGCCTTATCCAGACGTCCTGATTACGAACCCCTTGAAGATCGGACGTTTCCTAAGATGTTTCCCCAAACAATATTTGTTGCCCAAGCAATCACTCTCCTGTAGGATATTCGAATTCAAACTCAGTCCTCAGAAACCTGGAAGGAGTTTAAGAGAAACAATTGATGGAATCTCAAAACAAAGGACGGATATCTGTTCAAGGACAATCGCTTGGTCAGTCCCACTCCTGGACTGAGACAAAGGATCACAAGCCTATGTCATGATAGTTTTCATTCAGGACACCGTGGCATCACCCACACCCTCCATCTAATACAAAGACAGTTTTGGTGGCCGAAGATGAAGGATGATATCAGGATCCATATCCAGACATGTGCAGTCTGCAATCAGAAGAAACATGATAATAAGAAACCGGCAGGTCTCCTGCTCCAACCAGCAATACCAACAAGACCCTGGGAAATCATCGCCACGTATTTTATCGTGGAACTACCATCTTCCAGGGGCTACACAACTATCATGGTTACCATTGACTTGTTTACTCATATGGTTCATTTTACACCTTTATATAAATTGCCATCCTCATCTGAACTTGCCGGAATCTTCCTGGAACACATATTCCGGCTTCATGGGCTACCCTCCAAGATCATTTCTGACCGCGGACCCCAGTACATATCCCAGTTCTGGAAAAAATGATGTTGCATACTGGGAATCCAACGTGCTTTGTCCTCAGGTTATCACCCACAGACCAATGGAGCCACTGAACGTGTAAACCAAACTCTAGAACAGTATCTTCGTTGCTTCACCACTAAGGTCCAGGATGATTGGTCACTCTTAATACCTGTGGCCGAATTCGCTTACAACAATTCGGATCATTCAGCTATCAAAACCAGTCCTTTCTTCTGTAGTCAAGGATTTCATCCTTCAGTTCTATCATCCATTCTTCCACACCCTACCCCAGTTCCTGCGGTTGATTCCTGGATTGAAACCCTTATTAATGTACACAAAGAAGCAAAAGAACACTTAGAAAAGGCCCGAAGAGACGTTAAACATGCTGACTCTAAAAGAAGGCCTGGGCCTTCCTGGTCAGTAGGCGATAAAGTCTGGTTATCCTCGAAGCTCCTTCCCCGACATCTGCGACCAAATAAATTGGCTCCCAGATATTACGGGCCCTTTTCTAAAAAAGAAATAGTCAATCCAGTTGCCTTTCGACTTCGACTACCAGAATCATGGAAAAGGATCCATCTAGTCTTCCTCACCTCTCTGTTAAAACCATATCTTCAGCCATCTCGAACAGCTAAAAATCTACCCCAGTGATTGTCAATGACCAACTCGAATATGAGGTTTACAGAATCTGTGACTGTAGGTACCGACCTGGTCAACTATAATATTTGGTCGAATGGAAAGGATACCCTCCCAGTGAGCGCACCTGGGATCCCATGTCAAACATGAACGCCCCCAAGCTGGTTCGAAGATACCATCTTATCCATCCGGGCAAACCCGGAGGAGCTGGGCTTCAGAGGAGGCATACTGTCATGAACCGTCGTCTGCGTCCCTTCTGGACTTCGTGGTCCCTGACCCATAGGGGATTGAATAAAGTAATCCTTCTAACATGGCCGCTTGATACGGAAACGCTGCTTGCCAGTCTCTGCGCTCCACGCTCTACAAAACAGACACGCCCCCGCAGCTCTGCGCATCTCAACGCTACCGCTTGCTGTAGTTGGACGTGTGTTGCCGGAGTTCGCTGAGAGCTTTCTTCTGATTCTTGGTTCCCGGTTCCTTGAATAGCCCTTCCTTCCGCCCTTCCCTCTGCCTTACCTCCAATCTTCCTGGATTTTCACCCGTACTCGGGTCACAGCATTCCGTGCCTCCGAGTGCAGGCATCATTTCTTCCTGGTCTCTGTCCTAGTCATCTGAACGTATCCTGGAGTTGGATTGTGAACATCACGCTGGAATCCGAGGACCAGCACACGGGTTTATACAAATCCAGGACCGTGAGAAAGAAGACGCCACAGAAGGTCGCAAGCAAACAACAAAAACAGGTGAGAAGGGGAGAGACTTGTGATAACATCTTCCCAGCTCAAGTTGGTACAAATATTTGTTGTACTTTGGTTTTAAATAATACAATTCGGAGTCTTTGCACACAAGTCACTTTTGTATAAGAATTTTAAATGGTATTTATTCCCCTCTTTAGCTGCTCCTCTGTATATAAAATAAAACTTTAAGTGATGGGGATGATTTATAGGAAAAAAAATGTGATTGTTATGAATGGTATATTATACCAATGATTGTAAGCCATGAAAATCAAATGTTGTTTATTATTTTAAGTTTCTGTATTCAATTTTTCTTTTTCCATGTATATGGTTGCCTTTTCTTACTTCACTAACCTATTTTGTAAATGTTTGTTATAAACCATAAACTGTAAAAAAAAATGCTCAATTTGATACAGATTACTTAAAAATGCACTAGTCACATGATAAAACAACCCAACAAAGTGAACATCATTGTAGAATCGGTTTGATGAACAAGAGTATTGGGGTAATTTTGTTTGAATCCTAAATTGCAAGGAGGGGACCATTCCTGTTTGCACTTCTTTGCAAAAGGCCCCTTACATGCAATTAAAATGGTTTCCACATAGTACTGGAAAAGTAAATAGCAAAACACAGGAAAAATTGCCTTTTCGCTTCATTTTAAATCTCACCCACAATTAACGATTTGGAATCTGCTTGCTTTTACCAATAAAGCTACAATCATAGGTGGTCATTTTTAGTGGAAAAAGTGGCAGTAAAATGATGTGATTGTAGATTTATTTTCCTCATCCTGAATGGAAGCATACAAGCTCCAGAATGCAAATTAATGAGAATTCACAAAAAATCTCAAACAGACACAATGTGAAATGCATTACAATGTCATTGTTTCACACAGCTTGTTCTGTACCCCCATAATGTCTAATCACCCAAGAATCACACTTAAATAGCTTATTAAAAGCTTATATAATTTAAAGGAAAAGGTACCTTTTACAATCACTAATCACTTCCTGTTTTCAATAATATGCTGCAGACACATGTTACAAAGATACAGCCTCACTGGGAGGTCCTGGGCAGCCCTGGCTGACTGAGAGGAGAAAGGCAGAGCAAGGGTGCCCCATGGGCATTTGTCCCGTGTCCGCCTGTTAAATCCACCACTGTTTGCACTCGGGTAATTATTCAATACCCTTTTTTATGTTTAACAGATGTGTACCATTTATACTCTGCCAGAAAAATAATAGGAAATGCTCTTTTCTTGTGTTATTTTCAAGGTTTCATGATCAATCTTCTGAGAGGCAAATCTTTATTGGCACTGGTGGGATTGCACAGTAAATAACAATTTCTGGCACGGTCTAAACACCCAGCAGTTATATCATACTTTTTAAACAAGACCCACAGTACACATGCTGTATTCTGTTTGCATACAAACATTGTTCATGGTTACTCTAACAGTATGATGTTATCAAGGCAGTACTCATCTGTTCATTTCATGAAAAGTTCTGGCCAGGCAGGCTAGCCTTCCACACAGACAAAGATACATACTATTTAGGTCAGAACCCCACTGGTAAGTCTGCATGAGAAGAAGATATTAAGAAGATCTGAAGCTGGTCCATACATGCCATCCTAGCCTTGATATGTTCAGGTAGGTTCTTGTTGGACCAACTCAGTGAGGTGCAGTTTGATTCCCTAGGCGTCGGAGACAAGGCACGCACATCTGGGCATATATACTTTCACTTAGGGAGCTAAAGCCATCAGTTTGGGCTTTTGAATACATACGGGAAAGGCATTTGCCAGGCACTGCCATAACAGTACAACCTGGCAAAAAGGTGGGAACATCTAGAAAATTGTGTTAATAACTAGGCATAGGATGTCATTGTCTGGCAAATGCCTGTGTAATACTTATACACATGTCAAAATGATTGGCTTTGTGATCGCGTGTGTTAGGCAGAATCCTGCGCAGTTCCCTTAGGGAACACTGCAAAAAGATTAAGACTACAGGAGTAAGCAGTAAAGCAAATTGGTAGCAGTCTGCACCACCCAGATTTACCTGGTAGCTGTGGCTGAGCAGTCAGACTTCTCCCAAGAAGAGTAGGGCAGTATATAGAGCATACACAATAGGGCTAAAAACACAGTAGAGCAAACAAACACTGACCAGAGCTTTGTATAAAAAGTATATAATTATTTATTTAAAACACACCTTAGGCAATATACTAGCACTCTAAATCAAAAGCAAGTTAAAACACAGTCAGGTAAAGTATACACGCCTCCCTTAATAACTATTAGACAAGTCAGAATTAAAAGACCACGATTTGTTAAACAGATGTGAGCGCATAACTGATGGCACTCCAATAGTTCAGTTAAAGGGAGAGAAAAAGACAGAGCATAGAAATAAAACAGGTCCCAACACTTTTAGGAGTTCTCAGCAAGGGAATAAAGGAAGTATAGACTGTAGAGCCAAAGTTCATAGGCCAGGCCCACTTTAAAGGGAGCAAAGCGAAATGTGCCCAGGATCACACGGTTTAAAGTGCACTAAAAGTCTTTGGAGAATGTTCAAAAGAGGTTGGGGTGATTCAAGAAGGAATAGTTAGCAGGTCTGGGTCCAAGGAAAGCCAAGGATTTAAGGGTCACCTTGGGAAAACCGAAGAAAGGGAGGCCAGGCAGGATACAGTACCTTAAAGAGAGAGGAAGCTCCAGCGGTGGGAGTTGTTCCTGGCAGTGGTTGCAGTTCGTTGTTTCGACCAGGGGAAGAGAGGATCTCGTCGAGGAGGAAACGTGGAGTCGTTGCACGGCACAGGGATGAAACCAGCCGCAGAGTTTGTCAATAAAAGGTACGTTACTTTTATTCGCGGTCAAAGTGGTGAAGCTTGGCACGGGCGATTCGACCATGAGACGTCTTTGGAAGGCGAAAAAGGGTGAACTAGTTGGTCCCATCAGCTCAGAGGAAGAAGACTCATCCAGCAGAAGATCTTCTCTTGTCGTCGGGAAAGTGGAGAGGTAATTGCAGCAGGGCTTCACCAGTGGTGTCGTCGTTGCAGATGGCTCAGCTTCTTCCCTCTTCGGATTCTTAGGTCCTGTGGCGACTTCCGAAGTTCCAGTCCCAAAGGCCCTGCTTTTATGCAGAAAAACCCCCATTCAACAGCCTAGCTGTCACTCAAGCATGCTAAGTGGTGAGCCGGATGACTCACCAATGGCCCAATCAGAACAGAGTGCGACTTGAGTTGCTAAGGCAACGCAGTCCAGGGTGCCAATTCCCCTCCCCACCCATCCTATGGAACCCAGACAGAGTGGCACCATTTGGAGGGCTTCTGTGGAGAAGCCTGCCAAAAAGTGGAACAAAGGGCTAAACCTTGGTCAGAGTTACAAAGACTGACACGAACACCATTTTAGAAAAGAGTTCTGGCAAAAAGACCCAACCGTGAATTTAATATTAAATAAATAAACCAGCGGTATCTTTAACATTACACCAAAAAGTGGTGCGTTTAAAATCAATGGGAAAATCCCATAGAGAATATTCTGGTGGAATATTCTGTGTGGTAACCACTGCCACCAGCCAGAAACTGGACAAGGGGGGACTGGACAGTGCCCCCTTGAAAACAGACCCAGGGGCAATATAATTAGCCCCTTCCAGTACTTCCACAATATGATGGTTTGTACTGGTTCTGTTCACAATTTAGGACTAGTAAAGTCAATGGTGACTTTACATACCTTGGGAGACAGTATGTTTGGGGGTCACTATGACACCCCTGTGTTACTGCACTGAGGGTGCTGTGTAACACACACATGAAAAATAGATGATACCCTATGGAGTAAAAAGAAAACCCCATAGTTCAAAATCACACAAATAGTCAGAGACATATCTCAAATCATGCCTAAGAGTGGGAGTAAGAGTCTCACTCTTAGCAGGAGAAAAGAACAAACCCCGAAAATCCAGCAAAGCTGCTGTGGGACTCACTAGGTTTGGGAAATTAGCCTTAAGAGAATTCTCCCTAACAGCTTGTTTTAGGATTTCAGTGCAAGGAACCGATGGGAGAACACCCATGTTGCTTTTAAATCTTTTCTGTTTAGTTACAATGGGGGTTACGGTCATCAACTTTTTATGCCCGGCGACCAGTTTTCTTGCTGTTCCTTGTGGACACAGTGTCACATATGTGAGGAAAACAGAGGTCTGAAACTCCACCTCGGATACGTAAAATAGTGTTAGATCCTCATCGATAAATTGCGTTACAGTATGAGTAAGATTTCCAAACTATTTATTTTGAACATGTCCTCTGATGACATGTGTTTCTGCACCCCTAGTGCCTTTTTCAAATCAAGGGCATTTCTTTCATCCAACTAATATGTGTTATAATCACTCTCATATCGTTTGCTGCACGTACTACGGGTTAATCCCTGTAAAGACTGGAGGGGGTGTCTCTACTCCTGCTCTCTATATGGTAGAGGAGAGGCACAGAGTACCCCAGCCAAGATTCTCTATTGTTGGTAGCAATGGACGAGCAATCGAGTCCTAGCTTCTCAGGAGGTGATGCAGGCTGGTTCTTAAGTACAGTGTAGTCCCCAAGCACCCACAAAGGAATGTCCGCACACCGTTTTAGTGAAAACACAGTCTTTATATAATTAAGGTTCAAGGTTATATACACAATCACAATAACTCACTTTGTGCTCAGTTAATCTACAATGGCAAAGACACACAGTTCTAAGTGGTACCACAATTATTATCAGATTTAATTAAAGTGCATCAACTGTACTCTGGTCAAATGTCACACAAATCAATTAATAAAGGTAACCAACAATAGACAGAGGAGGAAAGCAGTTGGTTAGAACAATTGGCAGAATACTGGACCCTACCACTAGACACAGTTCTGTGTGGAAATCCCCCCAACTGGGCAACCTGTAAAATAAAGATATACTACAAGCCCAGTCCATATATTGTTCAATTAGTCTTATTTCCTTCTAAAGTGTTTCTACCATTCCAATGTACCTGGAATAGCAGAGTTCCTTGAGGAGGCGTCGATGTATCCTTCATGAGTGACTCCCTTTAAAGCAGGAGCCATGGATCGTCGATGGGCATCGAAGAAAAGGAACATGGCGTCGAGGCAGCAGCTTCGGTTCTGACAGTGCTCGTCGACGAGTCGAAGACGTCCTGCAAGGATGAGGCATGCGGGGCACCTCGATGTCGATAGTTCAGGACCGCAAAGAGTTTGTGAAGAACTGTGGCCCAGCAAGGGCGTCGAGTCGTCCAGCGTCTCTACAGTCTTTGGGTGGCGGGAAACTCACCGGCGGATGCTCCTCAGTGCGTCGACAGCCTGGCCTTCTCCAGTGGGATAAGGTGGTTGGCGGTGTGACGAGCACGTCCGGGAATCAAATGTCTTAATCAATGCAACGTTGCGGCTATGGTCGTCGACGGCACAGCGTCAAGCAGTCCCTGCTTCTGGGCAACTAACTTCGACGGGCCTCCAGCGGTTATAGCAAACCTGCGAACCCTGGTCAACAACTGTGGATGGCTGTCCGGTGCTTCTCCTCATTTCTCGTCGGCGGTCCCCGTCTCCAGCTGACAGTCTTTCGTAGACTGACTTCCAGGGCGCTTCGGCAAAGGTTAGCAGTGCACGATGGTCCTTCGTAGCTCGGGAAGAGGCCGCCTAACCAGGTCCTCTCTGAATCAGTTCTTGAAGACACAGCAGCTTTCAGATTGACAAAGTAGAGCAACAGCAATACTCCTCTTCCAGCAGGGCTTCAAGGTTAAGCTTCAGTTTCAATGTCAGTTTCAACTCCAGCTTCTGAACGATTTCTAGCAGTGAGAGGCCCTCAGATATACTGTTGATCTCCCATTCATTCTGCTGGGTAACACTCGGGCAACCAATCACTCAGACGGGCATTCAGGCAGTCAGTCAGCCAATCAGGCGCACAGTGCATTCAGGCCATTCTTCTCCATCCAGACACTCAACACAGAATGTGGATTCGGACAAGTACCACGCCATTCAACACTACACACTGCATTCATACTGGTTTCGGGCAGGGCTGTCTCAGTCATTGTGTCAAACACCAGATGTTAGACATCCACAACACAGAATGCGTATTCGTCACACACTCCATTCACCCAGGTCCCACCCATAGGCGTACCCACAACATACGGTCGTTGGGAAGGCTCCAGCCAGTCTGGCTGGCTCTTCCCCACACAACTTCCACCCAACAGCCAGTCAGGGGGAAGAGACAGATTCAGGGCTTCCCGGGACTTTGGGAAAACCAAGGTAACATGCGATGGAAGGCAAGAGGCCCCGAGGGCCATCTTGTTTCCATCAGCAATCTATTGATTACAATGACAGGGCCTGGGTATCCCAAAATGGAGGATATTCAGAACACCTGTCAGATTCAGCATGGAGCTGCCACCACCCATACCCTGCTCTGTGGGTAACACACAAGTGCCCAAAAACATACACCAGGGGCACAGGGCTGTATTCCCACCCATGGGTACCATAAGTATATCCCATGGGTCTGTACACCAAACCAAAAGCAAGAGCTGCACCGCCAGGAGTCCCACATGAACTTCTGTGTGGAAAACACGACAGAACACATGATAAAAAGCAGTAAAGGACAAGGATGCGGAGGCCCTGTCCCTTCGATGCATTTCCAACATCACAATCACACCAATCACAAATTAAGAGATTTTTTTTACTACAACAGGAGCTCATTTACAGAGGTAATTAAGTCATTAAACACTCAAAAGAATGCTTAGATATAACACAAGCAGGCCCAATATAGCTTAAAGTTTGATGTTACTTTGTGACCGAGCTAGCTCAAAGAATACCCAAGAGGATACGCTTCCACAGGGAGAGCGCAGGCAGTTGGTAGGAATACCATAGGGATTACAATGGCAAATGATGGGTCAACAGACAAATGCGTCCATAGAATGTGTGCCCCTCCGAATATCCTATCCTTCTGGCTTACACCTAATAGCTTAATACAAAGCCTTACATCAAATCACTTTGATTTTACTAGACTCTCCTCTCCAGAATTACATTTTTCGTACTTCCAACCTTATTGTTTCACTTATACTCAAGTAGTTCATGCAGCAGAATATATACTTTCAATGTAATTTGTAAGGAAGGGCCCTTAGTCTGATGGATGTAAGTCTCTGAATTAATAATAGCCACTGACATTGCTTTGGTCAGGCTTCCATACTGTTTGCAAATCCGCCTTGGCTTCCCTGCCGCTAATGTGAGCAGCCCTGCCAAAACTGCTGGACCACAAGGCCTAAAAATGCTTGCGGTGGCTTGTGTTTCAGTGAATGTAATTTGTCTGGGTCCGTCATTTAAGCACCTGGTGACAATATATGTGTCAAAGCATCACCATCTGCCATTTATTGTTTGCTATAGTTAACCATCTTATTAAATATGATGGGAAAAACTGTTATATTTCCACACATAAAAAACAACTTTAAATTACATAAATCAACTTGAGAAGTTTGAAAAAATAACTACCTTGTAAATGTGAGGTTTGAAATGTGAGTATGGTGGAACAGTGCAGTTAAAAAAGCAACACAGGATCTTGCTAGATATGTGTAGTCTGCCTGCTTGAGCAAGTGTGCTACCTTACTCATAGGTGTGAATGCACCCCCATCTCCCAGGCCATTTCCGCTTTCATGGCTGAGGGGCATATATCATTGTGCAAGGCAAGCAAACAAATCCTGACCGGGCCTCCTGCAGTGCAGCCCCTCAACATGCTAATTGCTAAATCCCCCTTACCTGCAGCCCCCCCATAGTGTCATTGGTGGTTAAATGTCAATTCTTTTACATTTCATATGGTTAAAATACATTCAACCTTTTTTTAAAAAAATAAAAAGGAAGAAAAAAAACACCACTACACATTTACAGAACAGTATGATTATCTAGGGGTGAGAGTTATGTCATCCTGTGGTTGGGGTCTCCATATGGAGAAGGCTAAGATTACATTACATTAGCCAAGCATTGCGGTTCCCTCGACCAGGTTCACGAATGAACACGACAATGAAGCAGTTCGTGTCACCTTCTAGGCATACAAAGCGCAGGCACAGGAAGCTGCAATCTATGGGGCGGAACTTTGGGGACAGACTAACGCACAGCACTTATCAGTGGTGGAAAATAAATATTTGAAAAATGTACTTGTGCTGCCAATTTGTGCACCTAGCACAGCAGTGATTTTGGAAACTGGGATGCAGGGGGTTCAGTCAATTTCCGAGTTACGACTAGTATTTTATTGGGTATGGCTGTAGACAAATGAAAGTCTATGTAAATATCAAGAGGCATTGCTGGATGTTTTGTCTCAGCAAGGAAGTACTTCTCTGAAGTAGGTAGAAACAGGCTGAGGAGACTATTAGTCCAATCTGTCTGTTATGACATCTGCCTCTAAGGCAGTAGTAAAAAGTACTGCTAAGATGAAGGCAGAGGGTGACTGTAAGGCACTCCTGGTGGCAACAGTAAAGACATACACAAGTGATCACAGTTCAAGGGTGTTTAATAAACTGTAAATGCTGGGTGGAAAAACACCCAAGCTAAACCTAAATCTAAGATGGGAGCAAGCGTCTACCATCAAATGAAAAATAAGGCAGCCCTTGTGGCATCTTGTCAAAGTAAAAGGCTGTGAAGTGTGGAATTATAGTCGGAGACAGGCAAATGCTAAAACAATATTTATTCACTGGTTAAGGTCAGCAATTGCTGAAAGAATAACTATCAAGTCCTCCCGGTTAGCTTCACCGGTGTCTTGGCCTCCTGTAGTACAGCGGCGTTAGTCCTGGCTTGGTCCTATCTCGAGCCGGTGTCCGGATAGGCCCACCACTCTGGTTCTCTCTCCTCTCTCTTCTCCGTGTCCTGTGGAATGAGAGCAACCCATTAGTCTCGTTTGGTGCGCTTTTAACACACCTGGAGGTTTCAAGCCCCCTCCAATCACTGATGGTCTGGGTTAACCCCCTTCTCATTGGTTCCTGGGACGTGGTCCCGCCCCTCTTAAGGGTTGCCGTCCCGGGGTGTCGCCATTCCCGTTCCCCTTGTGGTGGTGGGCGGTTGCGTTGGCCATGCGGTTGTGGCCGCGCCGTGTAGGGACGCATCCGGATGCTGGGCGTCCCTCCCCAGCAATGCGCAGCTCCAGCACCGTCAGGAGGAGCACGGGGGCGGCGAACCGGGCGCCGTTCTCCCGCATCTCGGTGCCGTCGTGGGCACTGCTCCCCCTCCCCCGAACCGGGGTGATCAGGTGAGTACCTGGCGACCCCGCCGCGGCTGTACGCAGCGGGTTTCCCTTCCCTTGCCGCAAGGGAAAGGGCGGACATGGCAGCGCCTCCCGACTCGTGCGGGCCGGCTACACGTCGCGGCTCCAGCCGAGGCGCAGCTTCACACAGGCCTATACTGAGAAAAAACCTATTGCCAATTCCTTACAACTAATTACAGAAAGAGTGAGGGATAGGGTTTTCAAATAAAGAAAAAAAGAGGCGTTCACAAATAATATGTTGGTATGTGATTGCCCTGAGGTCTCGCTTGCCCACGTTTTAACACGGGACAAGGTGGGACTTGGAGCACAGCACACGCTCGAGCCTTCCCAGCACGAGCCAACAGTTCCGTATTAGGTATCAGGTTCTTCGATGGTCAAGTCCCTTGGTTAAGTGTGATTGCCACTTTCACCTCTAACTTCCAGTGTTATGCGGATGACACGCAACTCTCCTTCAAGCTACCCTCAGCCACCTCCTCTACCTCGTTCATATCCGACTGTCTGTCCGCAATTCAGTCATGGTGTGCTGCAAACAACCTCTGCACCAACGCCAGTAAGACTGAGATAGTTTGCATTGGGACTCCTGCTCCCGCCATCCCACTCTCTCTGGCGGGACCCACCTGCGAGGCAAACAACTTTGGGGTTATCTTTGACTCCACTCTCTCCTTCTCCACTCACATTTCGGACATTCCTAAAAAGTCCAACTACCAGCTGCGCCTCCTCATGGGTACTCTTCCTTTTCTCACCTTCCCCCATCGGCTCACTGTCTCTAGAGCCCTGGTTCTTTCAAGGCTGGACTACTGCAACAGCCTCTTCCTCAACCTCCCTGCATCCGCTTAGCGCCCTCTGCAACTCATCCAGAAAAAGAACCACAAGACTTATCCTTGGCCTCAAGCCCAGGGACCGCATCTCTCTGGCACTGAAATCCCTCCACTTGCTCCCCGTGGCTGCAAGGATCAAGTTGAAGACCCTCTGCATTGTCGACAAGGCTTTCTGGGGCCTGGGACCTACATGAGTGAGCCGGTTCTCCAAGCAGAGATTTGGAGGGAGCTCTTTATCCTCAGCAGGGTCCTCCATCTGGAATAGCCTCCCTGCCGCCCTCCGTCTTGAGCCTGATCTCCTCAAGTTTCAGAAACTCCTTAAGAGACTCTTTCTCTCCTCCTCCTCCTCCTTCTCCTCCTCCTCTCTCCCTCTACCCTGCGAACCTCTCTCTCTGTACTATGCCCTCTCCATCCTTTTTCACACAGCTTGATGACTGGCCACCGGGTGTACCTCAGAGTCTCACAGGTCCCTGGCACCCTTGCCAGTCCTCTCACAGTAGCCTCTGGGCCTGCACTTGCCTCATCGCTACTGCACTTGGTCAATGAGCCATGAGAGTGGCATCTCTCAGCACTTACTCCAGCTTCTGATACATCCCCTGCACTTGATCTCCCGCTCCCCTCTCCTGTACCGTCTGTGAACTTGCACGATCTGAATGTGCTATACTGTGAAGATAGTCTATTTTCCCAGTCTCCCCTCCTTGCATGGTGGCGCCTCAATGCACTTGGAAAAACTGCAGAATCGTCGTCAGATCGATTTGCTGTTATCTACACTGTTAATTGTATTATATGCACTTACTCTGCTGTGCAGACTTGTATTGTTCTGAAATTCAGGGCTCTGAAAGAATGTTTTTTCTCCTTCTTCCCTCCCTCCTTGAGGGCTTTGAAACACTTGTTTATTTGTAAAGCGCCTGTACACAAGGCATAACCATACCATACCATTCAATAAAAAGTCGCTCGCCTTCGAGGCCTGATGTTCTCAACAAACAAAGTTCTATTCCACGAATACTTGGGTGATGGCTTCACCCCTGGCTCCCCCTCTTCTGGGCGCATACCCCTCACAAGTCGTATTCAACAAGTTAACCAAACAGTTCCTTTCTCAGTGAACTTTGGGTGATGACTTTCCACCCCCGTATCTCCCACGCCAGGCTTGGATCCCAAATGACAAGGGGGACACTTCACTCCCCTTTGTCTTGCAATACTTCTTGCTGTCACACATTTTAATGTGTTTTCAAACAATACAGTGTGAATTTCCCTCGATTGGGTTCGCTCTTGCCAACCCTCGTAACACACTGTCCATACGCTCATTTCACCAAGCGAGATTCTTTTCCCTCAGTTTTCTCAACCATCTGTCGGTCTAAGACTTTCGACGATACAGAGCATTTTACAAGATCCCTATATGACCACTTTGACCTCTTCTCGCATTTTCCCAAGTCCTTCTGGTTACAGTAGTTTCTACCATCGGGTAATCGGCCAGAGATTCCTGCGTGAGCACCCACATGGTGCCGGACTCCTCTCTTGCTGGTTTTCCCCCCTCTTTCATCAACAGTACCTTTCGCTGTTCAAAGTTCCAATTAGCCATTGGCTATCTTTCGTTCAATACAGTTTGGTTTCTTATCGGCACCACTTTCGTCTCACCGGCTGTGATGAACCGCTTTGCTTTCCTTCTCCTTGGAGTCAAGGTTGGTACCACAGAGACAAGCGTCTCTCCCCGGCTTGGTAATCAGTGGAGGAGGGTCTTGTGTACCATTGACATCTGCTGCAATACACGCTTGCTATTGTTCGCCATCTATCTATTCCATTTTTATATTTCGTCATACACCCATGGGCCTCAAGGCGCTCACAAAGACAGTTACAACAAAAAATGAGAAAAGGTCCTAACAGAAGGAAAAGGTCTAGGCAAGTTGGTGCATAGAATCTAGCCTTGCCCCAAGTCAAACAGATGTGTCTTTTATTTTAGTTTTTTTAAAAAAAAAATTTAAGTGGGCTGCTGACTGACAGCCTGTTAGGGCAGGAGGCAGCTGGTTCCAGAGATTCAGGCCCCAGTCATGGAAGCTTGAGCCACCAAATTTCTTCAACAGGACTTCAGGTTGCTGTAGGAGGATGTCTTTATTGGAACATAGAGTTTGTCGAAAGGGAACACTGGAGATACTGGCTGAGAGATAGTTAGGAGCTTTGCCGTCAGGCAGTTATGGACTACCACAGTACCTTTAAATCAGATTCTTTGGCGGACAGGTAGCTAGTGTAATTTTATGCGGGCTTTAGTAACATGGGTGCGTCGACCAAGGCCACAGATGGCCGGAACCACTCCATTTTGGATCACCTGTAGACTTTTTACATTTGCCTGAGAGGATCTGATGAGGAGGCCATTGCAATAATCCAATTTAGTATTGATGATGGCAGCCGCAATCATAGCCCTGTGGGTCTTGGAGAGATATGGGCGGATATGCCACAGCAGATGGATGTAATAAGAGAAGGAGGATTTGAGGTGTAGAACATGTTTCTTAAAGGAAAGATGAGGATCAAAGTCGACCCCCAGTGTCTTCACATAATCAGAACCTTGATATTTCCTACAATAGCAAAACTGCTGTAGGATGAGCCAAGAGAGTAGAGTTGTGTCTGTGTGCCTAGGATGAGTAATTCCATTCTCTTATTATTCAGAGCCGAGGAGTTTCTGGCCATCCAAGATTGTATGGCTTTAAAGATTGAATTGACCATTTCAAGATCTTTACTGTCGAGGGCTGATAATTCAATCACAATCTGAGTGTCAACTGCGTAATTGGCGAACAGTACGCCCAGAAAGGAAAGCAGGTTGCACAAGGGTTTTATATAAATGTTAAACAATCGAGGCGACAAGCAGGATCCCAGCAGTACCCCACACGTCCGGACTGCTTTTTGAGACTGTGCATTGTCCTTGGTGACATAAGCGGTTTGAGGGCCAAGAAACGATCTAAGCCAGTTGGCTGCAGAGATTGAGCACCCACCCACTTTGACTAGTCTGTCAGCAAGAATGGCGTGATCAACAAGATCAAAGGGTGGCCAAAAGATCCAGAAGTAGTTACAGGGCCTGGTGGCCTCTATCGATAATCTCAGTAATGTTGGATTTAAGATCCAAAAGGGCAGTTTCGGTTCTGTGATTCACACAAAACCCAGGCCGACCAGTGGCGAGAATGTTATTTTGCTGCACAAACCTTTGATATTAATTTGTTGCCAGTTTGTCCAAAATGTTCAATAAAAAAGGGACATTAATGATCGGCAGGAAATATCCGGGATCACTGGCATCAAGAATCTCCTTTTTCAATAAGGGCAAAATCCAGGCTTCCTTAATGCCATTTGTGACAGAAGCTTCAGTGAAAGACTGATTGACAAGAGTGGTTACCCAGGGCACTAGGGAACTCAGAAATTCTTGGAAAAGCAGAGCATGAAGACTATCTCCTTTACATGATGTCGGTTTCAGCTTAAGTATAGCCTCCACAACTTCACTTTCTGATACTTCACGAAAGAAGGAACAAGAGGAAGCTGGGTCATGCGGAGGACAAGCAGAAGAGCTTTCTGTGTCACAGTGTTGAAGTAGTTTAAGTTGATCCAGTATATTTTGTTGATGCGTTTTGATTTTCTGAGTAAAACGATTGTGATGTGTTGACACCATGCATTATCTGCCTCAGGGAGAGAATCTACTGGACTGCCCTTTAATTCTGAGAGCACTTTAAACAGTTCCCTCGGCTTGGATTTTGCTGTTTCAATCCTGGTGTTTAGTTTTTCTTCTTAGGCTTTCAGCAGAAGGTTCTTAAAGACCTTCACAGAGAATTGATTAACAGTAAGAGACACCCTCTCGGTCTGCACCACCTTTCTCCTACTCCTGAACTGCTGTGCTGAGTTAGCTCTCACATCGTGCGGTCTGCCTTGTGCTCCACCTTTAGTCCCTGTGGGGAAAAGAAAGGGCCATCAGGTGCGTGTGTGTGATGCTGGTCAATTGCCTGACTTTGACTGACCCTTTTATTGGGACATGTCAGGTAAACGGCTCTGGTCTTAGTCTGTTGTCTTCTGTGTTGTGCGAAAGTGTTCGTGTAGAAAAGGGGGGGAGGGGGTTTGGAATATCCTATGTAGTAGGATGGGGAAAAGGTGTTGAAAGAAGGGGGATACTGCGTCTACACCTGTGTCCCACTCCCCAAGGACCCCCCATCCAGGTGACCCTCCCTCACTGGTCCACCCCCAGGAACTGGATCCAACAGCGATGGCTGTGTCATGGCCACCTGGATGACAGATCCCCGGGGACTAGCTAGGGAGACACCTTCAGGTTTCTCACATACCCTTGCTCCATGCGATGTAGCCACATTTGTTTCACAGGGGATCCGGGAAAGAAAGGGAGTAGTTTCTTAGCTGTAACTCCATTTCTCCAGCGTTGGTATCTTTCATGGATTCACATGCTTAGAATATTCCCCGTAGTCAGGATGGGAACCCTCGGTATATTTATAAAGATGTTTCCCATAGGACATTTTTTTGACGCTTCTGTGTCCTATCTACGTCGTTTTCGGGCTGCGTACGCCTGGCCCAATAGGACGTAGGGGTATAAATAGCCCCACCCACGCGGCTCCATTCAGATTTTAACCCCCAAAGTAGACGAGGCATATAGAGTTTGCATTCAGGGGAGGCCGGCGGGCGCATGTGAATCCATGAAAGATACCAACGCTGGAGAAATGGAGTTACAGGAAATAAACTACTCCCTTCTCCAGCATTGGATCTTTCATGGATTCATATGCTTAGAATAGATTATATAGCAGTACCACCCCTAACTTGGATGTGTGCAATGCAAACCAAGACTATCCAAGCCACACATGCAGTTAGGTATACGAAAAAATCCCCATCAAGGTACACTGACAATAACCAAACATATGGCATATTGACAAGAGCATACACCCCTTTGTGGGGCTTACCTTACTGAAACAGGTGCCGAAGGACTGCTCGTCCCATCTGCATATCTGCCGCACGCTGTTGCTCTAGGGAATAATGCCGAGTAAATGTGTGCGGCACCGACCATGATGCCGCTTGACAAATGTCCACCAATGGAATTCCAGACCACAACGCCGCTGATGACAAGGTGGATCTTGTCGAATGAGCTTTTGAGCGTCTTTCCAGAGGCTCTCCTGCTTTAGAGTGACAAAAAGCAATAGTCGACGACACCCAGCGGGCCAGTCCTTGCTTAGAGATCAGTTTTCCCTTCGCCGAAGGTCCATAAACTACAAACAGTTGCCTTGAACGCCTAAAATCTTGAGTACGACTGAGGTAGAACTTCAAAGCTCTTTTTACATCCAACGTGTGGAGAGCTTTTTCTGCCACAGAAGAGGCTGTTGCAAAGAATGTTGGTAGAACAATAGAAGAATGTTTGTGGAATGTCGTTGGGACTTTAGGAATGAAGTGAGGATTGGTTGCCAATACTACTTTGTCTTTGAAAAACCGCAAGTATGGCGGATCAATGACCAATGCCTGTAATTCGAAAGCCTTCTTGCTGATGTAATGGCTACTAAAAATGCCATTTTCCACGACAAAAACCTCAAAAACGATGATGACATTGGTTCGAACGGAGCCCTCATTAGTGCTGACAGTACTAGATTGAGACTCCGGTTAGGAGGAAACCTTTTGGCTGGCGTAAAAGTCCGAAATAGGCCTTTCAGGAAATGTTTAACCAGTCAATCGCTGAACAACGGTTTTGAATGTCTTTTACGAGTAAATCTCGAGATGGCCACCAAATTAACTTTAATGGAGGAAAAAGCCAATCCTTTCTCCGCCAAGTGTAGCAAATATGGAAGAATCTGTTCAGCTCCGATGTTTAAGGGGTCTACTCCCAGATGATCCCTGCACCACACACAGAATCTCTTCCATTTACCTGCATATGAAGCGTTCTTGGACGGAGCTTGTGCCGCCTGTAAGATATGTCGACACTCCGAGGGAATGTTCAGGTCCCCAAACTCAGAGAAGTCAGGAGCCAGGCCGTCAGGTTGAGGGAGTCTGGTTCGTGATGGCAAACTGCTCAATTGTCTTGAGATAGAAGGTTCGGAATCTTCTGGAACTTCACTGGTTCTGCTATCGACTGTTGGAGTAGGTCTGAGAACCACGACTGTCTCGCCCAGTAAGGAGCCACTACAATTACCCGACATGGGTACTTGTGAATCCACTGGAGGGTCAGTCGGATGAGTGGAAACGGAGGGAACGCGTACGCAAACTTGTTCGTCCGCGGAAAGGAGAACGCCTCCCCCAGCGATCCGGGTTGTGGCCACCTGCTTGCGTAATGTGCGCACTTCTTGTTCTCTCGGGTTGCAAACAGATCCAGCGATGGATGGCCCAATTTTCTGAAGATGCTTGCCTGTTGTCGATCGTCCAGTTCCCACTCGTGCAGTTGATTCATTTCCCTGCTGAGCGAGTCTGCTTGTATATTTTTTACCCCTGGAAGATGGTAAGCCATTATGCTCATATTCTGTTCGCGGGCCCAATGCCATATTTTTTGAGCTTCGCTCGAGAGCGTCCTGGAACGAGTGCCCCCTTGCTTCCTGAGATAGAACATTGTTGTTGTATTGTCCATTAGTATTCTGTTGACCGATGCTCGTATGCACGGTAAAAAGGACTTCAGAGCCCAGCGTACCGCCCTTCACTCCAGCATGTTGATGTGAAAAGTAGACTCCGCTGGGGACCATTGACTTTGAACTTGCAGGGACCCCAGATGGGCTCCCCATCCTTTCAGCGATGCATCCGTTACCACCATCGCTTGAAAATCTGGTTCCTGCAGGGGCATCCCCCCTCATCAGATTTTCCAAGAGCTGCCACCACTGAAGTGCCCGCAGAAGCTCGCTGCTGATGCTCAACTTGTCTGACCATAGGCCTCGACTCTGGGACCATCGGTCTGCCAGAAACTCCTGTACTGGCTTCATGAAGAGGCAGCAATTGTTCACCAATGGAATACAGGACGCCAAGGCCCCTAGCAGTGACATGTATTTTCTGACTGACACCCTGGTGCCCCCTTTCCATTCTTTCGCCTTTTGTGTTAGTTTTTGAACCCTTTCCAAGGAGGGCTTCACTAGCCCTGATTGAGTTTGGAATTCCGTGCCCAGAAATACCAAGTTCTTTGAGGGCGTTGAGGATTTCTCGAAGTTGATTGCAAAGCCCAATCACTTCAGAAGTTGCATGGTGGCCTCTAGGCTTGCCTGTGTTATGCTCGGCGACGAGCCCCTTACCAGCCAATCGTCCAGGTAAGGGTAAACATGGTGACCTTTCCTTCGCAGCTAAGCTGCCACTGGAGCCAAACATTTTGTGAACGTCCTGGGAGAGTACTTTGAACTGGTAATGGCTCCGACCGACTACGAACCTTAGAAACTTTCTGTGTCGTCGACGCATAAGTATATGAAAATATGCGTCTTGTAGGTCTAACGACGCCAGAAAATCTCCCGGCTGTACGGATCGGATGACTTCCTGAAGCGTAAGCATTTTGAACTTCAGATTTTTTAGGGTCTTGGTGAGAGCCCGAAGGTCCAGAATGGTTCGCCACTTGCCGTTGGGTTTCTTGACCATGAAGTAACAAGAGTAAACTCCCTGGCTTCTCTCGGCCACCGGGACGAATTGTATAGCCCCTTTTTGCAGCATAAGCTCCACTTCCTTTTGTAATATGTGAAGATGAGGTTGCGCGGAATACACAGGTGGAAATTGTGACAGCGTTTCCTTGAACTGCGAAGAGTGGCCTCGTTTTATCGTGTCCAATACCCAGTGGTCTGTTATTCTTTCCCACTTGTGGAAGCGACGGGACACCCTTCCTCCCAGGACGTCCTGAAGCCTGTCATTGTTGGGACTTTGACTGCCTGTCTTTTGCTGACAATAGCCCCTTCTCCTCGAAGCCTGTTAGTTTCAGCCTCTTCGCGTTGCCTGGACCGCACGCCTATAACCATGGGCGGAGTATGATGGCCTGCTGAAGTTTCGGTCTCTAGATGTGGTAAAGCAGGAATTTCCTGATGCTCCGCGGAAGGGACGAAAGGATCGAAAAACTCTTCCGCTTTGCAGGGCTCCTAGCGACCTGGCCGTGTCTGTATCCTCTTTCATACCTTTCAAGGCCTCGTCCACTTTCTCTCCAAACAATTGGTCACCCTCACATGGCATATCGAGGACCTTATACTGGACCTCCGGTCTAAAGTTAGTACATTTCAGCCAGGCTTGCCTTCTCAAAACCACTCTGTTTATTTGCTTGAACCCGAACTCCGCCAAGTCCACGGCGATGTTAATCGAGTGGTTCGATGCCTCTTCCCCCTCACAGACCAGCAACACGGCCGACTTTCTATGCTCCTCAGGGAGGTGTTCTAGGATATGGGCCAAACGATGCCACATCTCCCGGTCGTACCTTGCCATAATTGCCAGCGAGTTAGCTGCCTTAACCGTCGTCGCTCCTATGGATAGAACCTTCTTACCAAACACATCCTGCCTTCTAGCCTCATTATCCTGAGGGGTAGAACATTTATGTTGCGATCTGGCCTTCCTAGCCGCTGCCGCCGACACTACCGACTGTGGAGAAGGCTGAGCGGTCAAGCATTTAGGCATAGAGTCTGGAGCTTTGAATTTCTTTTCCAACCTGCTCTTTATTGCTGCTTCTGAAAATGGATGGCGCATGGTCCTCAAGCCTTCTCGCCAGACGTGGTCCAGAATTCTTTTCCCCAAATGGTCGAACATGAAGCATTCCTTCTTTTCTTGTTCAGGGGTCAGACCAAACTCAATACAGGCTTTGACCATCATCGCGTGAAAGATGCCGATGTCATCTGGCGGCGACGGTTGAGCCGGACTTCTAGGCGGCTTCATTTCTGCCTCTGACTCCCATGTAGGATCCCTCGAAGGGGAGGATGAAACATCTGAAAAAGAGTCTCTAGGTTCCGACTCTGAATCTTGCAACTCCCCTTCCTCCGGGTATGAGCGTGGCGGTTCCTCGCTAACTGGACGGGAGGGTTGATTCCCCGTCAACCACGTAGAAGGACCTGGTTCGTCGTCGGTAGGCATCGTCGGCATCCCCGAATGTGCGCCTACGAGGGGTAAACTCGCATCCAACTGCTTTAGAAGAGACTCTAACGTGGACAACACTTGCAAGGATAATACTGATTGAGGGTTTAACAAAGACGATGAAACGGGGACACTTTTCCCTCCCGAAATCGACAACGAACCAACCCCTTGTAATCCTAGATCTTCTGGACCAACAATCTGTTCTCAATCCTTCTCCATTGATGATATCGAGAAGGCCACCTCCGGCTGTAATAAGGCCTCTGGCAGAACTGCATCGTACACCTCCGGCTGCCATGCCGTTGGAGGTTCCACCGTTGATGATGTCAATGTGGAGATGTCTATCGTCGCTGTCAGCGGGGCCACTGCAGGTGTTACCTGCGTCGACGGTAACGATCTCGTCAACGACGGAATCTCAGTCGACGATGGTGGAGGCTGTGACGCAGCATCTTCAGGCGATCCCGCCTTTTTTGAGCTAGATCTATGCCTTGTCGAGTCTACTCGAGGCAGACCTGTGATGGTCTCCTGAGGAGGAGGTCTTCAAAGGATCTTTTCCTTTTTTCGACGAAGATGAAGAAGAAGACTTCCCTTGATGGCGATCCTGCCCATGCTTCAACGACGATTATTTCGCCGGGTGTTTCTCATGGCGATCCTGCCCATGCTTCAACGATGATTCTTTCGCCGGGTGTTTCTCTGAGGGGCGTTTTTCCATAGATCACGGTTTCTTCGTCGGAGGCTCTGCTGACACCGACCGGCGATGGGATTCTGCCTTCGATGACTTAGGCCTGGATGCTAGACTGCGCGTAGATCCTACCTCCGATGAAGGGTAGGTTCCTTCATTTAGCCACGTCACCAGACGCCTATTCCGATCCTTTAGCGTTTTCTGTGAGAAACCATTACAGATCTCACAACTGTCCGCCAAGTGATGTGGGTGTAGACAGTACAAGCAATCCATGTGCCCATCTCCATCATAGACTTTTTTCAGTCCGCACATGGCACACGGGTGGAACAACGCCTTTCCAGACATTTTAACGAAAAACTTTCAAAAGTAGAATTCAACCTTGTACAAAAGTAGAAAAAACACGAGGTGCTCCTGCTACTTTGGAGAAGGTTGAAATCTGACGGGAGCCACGGGGGCGGGGCTATTTATACCCCTACGTCCTATTGGGTCAGGCGTACGCAGCCCGAAAACGACCTAGATAGGAGGACACAGAAGTGTCAACATTTTTTCCTATGGGAAGCGTCTTTATAAATATACCAAGGGTTCCCAGCCTGACGACGGGGAATATTCTAAGCATGTGAAACATGAAAGATCCAATGCTGGAGAAATGTACATTTCCTGGGTCTTTTCCTTTTCAGTGCTCCACAGTGAAACAATAGGGTTGTAGGTCTAGAGAACATACATTGCATGACCCTAGGGTTGGAGTCTTTTCGTTGGCTAATCCAAACTAGGGGTGAGTGGTCTGTAACAAGAGTGAACTTTCGTCCCAATAGGTCATACCTAAGATCGATAATGGCCCACTTGATGGCCAGGGCCTCCAATTCCAACACTGAGTCCATTTTTTCACATGTGAACATCTTGCGGCTGGTGAACAATATGGGATGTTCTAATCCATCGCAACCCTGGGATAGGACGGCTCCCAACCCTGTAAGGGAGGCATCTGTCTGTAAGACAAACTCCTTAGAGACGTCGACTACCTTTAGGATTGGTTTCTGACACAGCGTCTGGTTCAAGGTGTTATACCATATCTCATCCTCGTCATTCCAATGAAGTTTCTGGGGTTCTGTAATCTTAGGTTTATCTGTTAGCATCTGCTTTGTCTGAATAGTTGGGGATAAATCTTCGGTCGAACCCTATTAACCAGAGAAAAGCTCTAAGATCTCTTTTGGTCTTGGGAGTTGGTGTATCTAAGACGGCTTTTACCTTCTCATGTTGTGGTTGCACATTTCCATTCCCTATGAAGAAGCCAAGATATTTTTCACCTTATTGGGCCAATCTACATTTCGCTGAATTAGCAGTAAGGCCAGCGTTTTTGAGGACTTTCGTGATGGTATAAAGATGGAAGAGATGGTCCTCCTAAGTCTTGCTATAAATGACAAGATCGTCAATATAAACTCCACAGAAATCAGAACCGGGTTGTAGGATTTGATCCATGAGGCGTTGGAAAGTGGCTGGCGCACAGTGTTGACAGAAAGGTAGGACTTTAAACTGGAATAATCCTAGCGGCGTTGAAAACGCAGCTTTTTCCTTATCTTGTTCATAGACTGGAACTGGCCAGTATCCCTTGGTTATATCTAGGGTAGATAGAAAGATGGCGGCTCCGAGTTTATCAATTAGGTCGTCAATGTGTGGAATGGGATAAGCATCGAAGTCCGACATGGCATTAACTTGACTGTAGTCAATACAGAATCTCCAGGAACGGTCAGGTTTAGTGACCAGCACGATAGGAGAGGACCATGGACTTGAGGATGGCTCAATAATGTTTGCTTTCAACATTTTGTTGACATCTGCTTACGGGCTTCTGGGAGTCGACATGGTTTTAATTGTACCACTTTACCTTTAGGTGTTCTGATATAGTGGTATGTACCTTTCACTCTCCCTGGCTTTTCCGAGAATATATTGGGGAATGAAATTACTACAACCTTTAGATCTTGTTGGTGTTGAGTAGATAGCTCGGAAGGAATTAAATCAAAGTTATCTATATCTTCGGGAACCAGACAGGCCAATACTTTGGCATGGGTGGCTGACAGGTTCTCTTTCCACTCTGCCACGAGATTTGACTGATAAAATTGGATTTTCTGTTTTCTATCTGGTTGGGCTACTCTATAAGTACAGGTTTGTCTTCTTTCTAATATTTCATAAGGTCCGTGCCAATACGAGACAAGCTTGTTTTCTGAAGTTGGTAAGGCGACCAGTACTTTCTGTCCTATGGAGAATTATCTTAAATTCGCTTTCTTGTCATAAGTGGCCTTTTGTTGGCTTTGAGCCTTTTCCATATTAGTGCAAATTAAGTCTGGGACCAACTTCATATGTTCTCGCATTCGGGTGTCGGTTTGCGAGATAGGAATAGGGGGCCTCCTCTCATTCTTCCCAGGTTTCCCGGAGCATGTCCAGGACATCTCTCAACTCTCCTCCATAGAGCAATTCAAAGCGTGAGAAACCTGTGGAGGCTTGGGGGTGGGGGGGTTTATAACTGCAAATAATGCCCATGAGCTCATTCGGTCTCAGACTTTCCTGTCCTTGTCTACCTTTTCGGAGAATTGGTTTTAAGGTTTTATTGAAACTTTCTACCAAACCATTGGTTTGTGGAGGGTACACAGAAGTTTGCAGGGTGGTATTGTGGAGTAGCTCTTTGAATCGGCGATAAGTTTACTAATGAAATTCAAACCCCGGTCCGTTAGTATTTCCTTGGGGAAACTGACGCTGGAGAAATATGGTAGAAGATGTGTAAGGATCTGCTGCGTGGTATTATTATTACGCATTGGGAATGCTTCGGGATATCAGGTTGCATAGTCAACAATCACATGACATATTTGTTGCCTAGTATGGATCACTCTAGAGGTCCATTATGTCCATCCCTATTCTTGAAAAGGGGACTTCTATGATTGGCAACGGGTTCAGAGGTGCAGGTGCTGGAATGTGCATATTGCTCTTTTGACATATTTCGCATGTCTGGATGAAAGTTTTTACATCAGCGTGGATACCTGGCCAGTAAAACTTTCCAGCAATATACACCTGGGTTTTAGATTGTCCTAAATGCCCCCTGGTGAAGTGGGAATACACAATTTCCAGTACAACCTTTCGATAGCTTTTGCGTATTACCAATTGTTTTTTTTCTATAAAGCAATCTTGTTTTAGAAAGAAAAAGGCACTTCCCTACTCTAAGCCTTCTTCTTGCAGAATTGCTTGTAAAAACGCCTCAGCGAGAACTGGATCATTTTGCTGGGCGAAAGCTAAGTCTGGATAGATGGCAGGTTCCTCTCCCTTCATTTCTTCGATGTTAATTGATTTATCAGCTTCCCCAAAGCCTAAGTTACCTCTTTCCGTTTTATCAGGTTCACTTTCTTTAAACTGAGGGATTAGAGTTCTTTCCAAAATCCCCTAGGCAATTGGATCGCCCCAACGCACCTCAAAAGGGATCTCGCCATGGTTTTTTAAGAGAACCTTCATATCTCCCCTAAAGTCGGGATCAATAACCCCTACTAAAACATCTATCCAGAACTTCTACGCTAGGCCAGATTTTGGGGCCAATCGAATGTAACACCCCAGAAGGGGTATCAAAACCCCGTCTGTAGGAATCATTCCTCTTTTCCCAGGGGGAATGGTAGCTTCCCTACTGCTACAGATATCAAACTCTATTGATTCCTTGGTGGTGATGGAAGGGCTAGAGGCTAAGATTTTTAAATTGTTGGGTTCCCCAATTAGTTTCAGCTGAGTCACAGCCCAGTCTTGACACCATATGTAAGGAATACTGTGGTGTAGAGGTGCACTCTTTGTTATGAAGTGGACCCTAAATAGGTAAAGTTTCCTACAGATACATAAGTGATTTAGAAAATAATAAATATCACAATTGATTTAGGTGCTACAGATTAAGATCTTGGGCTCCAAGGTCAATTATACATGAAGAGGATGAGTCGCACCAAAGAGAGTGAGACTGAAATCTGTGCACACTTTACGGCAAAAGAATGCCAAGAAGATTCAAATGGAAAATACAATTTTAATGACTGACATAGTATAATTCATTTGAAAACATCAATAGAATATATTTCATGAATAAAGTAGAATATATTTCATGAACAAAGTATAATTCTCCATACAGTTCATAATATACATAAAGATTTAACAATAGTGTCAGTCACATTCATACAATGTGTTTTGCAATTTCTCAAATTAATTAAAATAAAAAGACTAATTCTTTAAGTCCTTATTTCAGAAAGGAAGCTAAACACTTGATTTGGGTGGTGGTTTCTAAGTGTGTCCTTTACTGTCACTACAACGCGTTTCAGGCTTTGCTGCCCTTCATCAGGTATATCAATTCATGAATTCTGTAAACTAAATAGATATAGATGAACTCATTACTACATGTTTTTAGGTAACTATTGTTGTGCCTGTTCTGGCCTTAAAATGTATATAGGGTCACTGATCTGAGTGTCGAAGAGGTGTCTCTTGTCTGAGATAGCTAAAGCATAAAGATCTGTGTCTTTCAGTCTTCTCTGTAACCTGGTCGACAGAAACTGGAGGTAATTCAAATAAACTGGGTATAAGTTTGAGTAATGGCGTGCCAGATATGAGACCAGTCGCAACAGTATAGCGTTGGGTCCCACATGACCCCTTGTAAAGATTGAGTTTAATGCACAGTCATACAAAAAATAATAATGATTGAGTGCTCACCTCGATGCAACGTGCAACAGAGTCATTAACTTGAGATAAAGTCAACTTCGTGCATAGCACTGAAATTTCACTACCGGTCCTGCATGATAATGAAATTGTTTTTATCAGGCAAAACAGTAAACCCAAGTAAGTCCTGCATGTTCCCGTTGGGCAGGTACAGAGGGCTCCCGTTAGAGCATTTGCCGGTTTTACAGATACCGTGGGAGGTTAACACATTCAGATATCTGGGAGTAGATGTATATCATATGGTAGAAGCTGAACATAAACATAACATGGAGAGAGCAGTTAAGAAATTGGAAAGTAGCATGACGTTTTGGGCGAAACTCCCCCTGGCAATGATGGGATGAGGGGCGATGCTCAAGATGGTGGCGCTGCCCAGATTGTTGCATTGCTTCGCGAACATCCCATACTTAATACCCAGGACATTTTTTGTTAGGCTGAGTGGCATTTGCAGAGAATACTTATGGTACGGGATGAGGAACAGGGTAGCACTGTGGAACTGACAAAATTCATATGAGAAAGGAGGCATTCAATTACCAAACTAGGAGGTTTACTGCGTTGCAAGCCAACTACAATACGTAGCTAAATGGCTCTCAGATGAGTCTACCCTGGAACACAGGCTGTTTCAGGGGGACTGCGCCCCATACTTTCTACAAGAGATAATATGGTTACCTATATCGGAGTTGGAAGGCCGCCCGATAATGATGAGCCTTGGTTGGAGGATGTGGCAAAGAGCGTGCCGGTTAATGGAAAAGCCTTCCCCGTGCTCCCCACAGATCCCTTTGGTCACAGTGGTGGGAAGCGAGAAGCAACTAAGGTTAATGATTAGGAAGCACTGGGAACCGGTGGGGATAGCAACGATGGGGGATGTGTGGCAGGAGGGGAAGATACTAGATTTTGGGGAACTGGTGGAACAAATGGGGCTGCAGGTGGGGCAATATATTACGTATCATGGGGTGGTGCAACGAATCAAAGATACCTGGTCTGAAGTGGTGCTGGCGGAGGATCCGGATATCGCTATAGACACGATATATGACATAGCAGAAGGGGGACATGAAACGTCTAGACTGTACGAGATAATGTCCCAAGTGAGTAAGGAGGTGGTGCAACTCAGACTAGAATGGGAGGAACAAGTAGGAGCCCCGATGAGTGATGGAATGTGGGAAAGGGCACAAGGATATCATAAAAAAGCATCAAGAAATGCTAGGCTACAGCAGATACAATTGTATATAACCCATAGGGCATACCTCACGCCTCAGAAGATAGCCAAATTTAAAAACGCTGGGCGTCAGGTATGCCCTAAATGTAATGAAGAAAATGCGGGAATGGTGCATATGTTCTGGGCGTGCCCACTGATAGAGAGATATTGGGGAGAAATAGCGCAAAAATTGGAAGACAAGGGGATCCATATGAAGGTGGATACAATGTGGGTCTGTTTGATAGGAGGTTTCCCCAGACCACGTAAGCTTAAACATGTAAGCAAACTTAAAGACCTAGCGTATGTCTTACAAATGTTATAAAGTAAAGTAAAGGTTTGCGATGGGCTGGAAGGCATGCCATAGACTGAAAATGGAGACATGGTGGAAAGATCTGCAGAAGTGGGCGGAGGCAGAAATTGTGGTATGGCAGGAAGCGTGTGCAGGGGGGGGTAGAAGAAGAAGCCGGAACCCTAACGGGCTGCAGGCAATTCATTGCTGAACTATTCGGGCCTTCGTATGATGAAACAAGTGATAGAGACTCGCCGAGTACTGTCGAAGTGGAATCCCTACCGGGAGAGGGAGAGATTGGAAACAAGGGGGAGTAGGCTGGGGAGGGGGGATGGAAGGGGAGATACAGTGAGCTGGATCATAACAATGTAAGCTTATTTGTGATTGACATTTTGTATCCACTGTATGTTTGGTTTGAGTTGTTGGTTTTTGTTTTGAATAAAATCAATAAAAATTGTTTAAAAAAAAAAAGATAATGAAATTGTTTCACGTGGTTATTGAACTGCATATATCAGAATTCTCTGGATGCAATCTTTTCTTTAACAAGATGCTATGCGCAGAATTAAATTCTTACCGCTTTCCCGTGCTCGCCAGAGCTATGCGTCTATTAATCCCAGACACTTTTAGGAAAGTTATGTTTCTGTAATAAACCGTTTCTTTACGATCCTGGAAAAGTGGGATCCTAGTTTAATATATTGCTATAATGTGGATTGATTCCAAAATGGAACAATTATGATGTAGGTAAGTTTACATACCGTATTCTAAACCGTGGCGGGGAAGCCGCAACGATGTAGTTGCTTGTCTTTTCTGATCCGGAAAGTTATATTTCTGTGATAAGCTGTTGCTTTCCGATCCTAGAAAAGTAGGATCCTAGTTTAGTGTATTGCTATAACGTGGATTAATTCCATGATGGAACAGTTACGATATAATAAAGTTTTCATACCATAGTCTAAACCGTGGCGGGGAAGCCGCAACGCTGTGGTTTCTCGTCTTTCCTGGTCAGAGTGTTGTAACGGTTGTCGTGGTAACCGGCGTGCATGCGCACAGACTTGTTAAGAATCAGCTGGTCCTTTGTCCGTTCTCACGATGAGCGCCATGTTTGAGGAGTGTAAAAAAACCTTAATTGCTTACTTTATGAATGAAATCCATATGACATGCATTACTCACCATAATAGCATTTCTGATGATTGTATTTGCTTAGATTCACATGCTGTGCATATGGTCTGACATCCAGTGGTAACCGCAGACTATTGTATCTTGTATGTCGGGGACAGACAGAAAGGGGAGGTCGGCATAGGTATGTCTAACACTATCCCTATCGTGACGGGTAGTGTACCCAAAATCCCTCACTCGCCGAGGTCCCTCCGATTGTATTTTTTCTGCCATGATGGAGCTCAAGGGTATAGTGAGCGAGTACATGAAAAAGAGAGAAGTAGTAAGACCTCTATGTTCCATCCACCCCGAGCGGGGAGGTAGGAGCATGTGAATCTAAGCAGATACAATCATCATAAATGCTCTTACGGTGAGTAATGCATGTCTTCTGATGCTTGTTAATCTGCTTAGAATTACATGCTGTGCATAAACTAGCGAGCAGTACCCGGAGTTGGAGGTGGGTTGTGAGAAGGAACAGTAGAGAAAAGATGTCTTAATACTGCTTGTCCCACCTGAGCATCAGACCTATGAATGAGTGTCTAGGCAATAGTGTTTTGCAAAAGTGTGTACAGAACTCCAGGTTGCTGCTTTGCAAATGGACTCTAGGAGAACATTTGCAATGAATGCTATGGATGCCCCAGTGCCCTGAGTACAATGTGCTCTAGGCTTAAAGGGCAGTTCTCTCTTAGCAAGAGTGTAACATAGTGTGATGCATTTGACAATCCACCTTAAGATAGCTGATTTAGAGCCAGGATCCCCTTCTCTACCAGCTGCCACTGAAACAAAAAATTGGTTTGTTTTCCTCAGTGGTTTAGTTCTTTCCAGGTAGAACATGACTGCCCTGTGCACATCTAGTGTGTGTAGGCTTCTTTCGGCCATGCTGGTAGGATTCTGGAAAAAAAGTAGGTAGTTCAATCGATTGGTTCACATGGAACTTCGAGATGAATTTAGGCGCAAATCTGGGGTGAGTGCGCAGAACTACCTTTCCCTGTGGTCTGTAACAAAGGGGTCTAGAACAGAAAGTGCCTGTAGTTCGCTAACCCTTCTAATAGAAGTGATAGCCACTAGGAAGCTGTTTTATAAGTCAGGTCTTTTAGACTTGCTTTATGCATTGGCTCAAAGGGAGATCCCATGAGCCTGGTCAAAACCACATTTAGGTCCGACCCAGGAGCTGGGTGAGAAATGGGGAGGAAAAATTCTCTTAACCCCTTCCATAAAGGCCTTAATTACCAGTATCTTCCACCACAACACCTTTTGTTGTGATGTGGTGTAGGCTGAGAGCAGCCAGATGAACCTTTAGGGAATTGAAGACCAACCCAGTGTCTAAGAGATGGGTAAGGTACAGCACAATGTGTGTGGGCGAGCAATCGATGGGATTGACGCCCTTGGAATTACACCAGATGACAAAACATTTCCATTTTCTGGCATAGCAATAACGTGTGTTAGGTTTTCTAGCTTCCCTGAGTATGTCCATGCACCTCTGAGGGAGCTGTAGGTGACCAAACTCTATGACCAGGCTGCTAAGTTCAGAGTTTGTGGGCATGGGTGTAGGGTCTCCCCTCCTGTCCCGAGACAACATGTTGTATGGGCAGGGTAGTTTTACTGGTGGGGAGAGGGACATTTCCATTAGATGAGCGAACCAGGGTTGGCGGGCCCACATGGGGGCCACCAGTATCATGGTAACTGGTTCCTGGTGCATCTTGTGCCCTATCTTGTTGAGAAAAGTCGGGGGAAAAGCGTAGACAAATTTCCCTGACCATGTTACCCAGAGACCGTTCCCCTTGGAGCGATTCTGGGGGTACCTGGAGGCAAACTCTTGGCATTAGGCGTTCACCTGAGTTGCAAACAGGTCGATCTCTGGGAAACCCCATTTTGGGAAGACATTGGACGCAATGTCCTCGTGCAGACACCATTCGTATTCTTCGGGCAGAGGAAAATCTCTGCTGAGCACGTCTGCCAGAAGATTGAGTACCCTTTGGAACATGTTGGGACAACAGAAACATCTTGTGTTTGAGAGCCCATATCCAAATGTTTTGGGACAGCTTGGATAGCCCTGGAGAGTGAGTGCCCCCCTGTTTGTTCTGGTAATACATGGCTGTAGTGCTGTCTGTTAGAATCAGCACTGTCTTCCCTTGTAGTTGCATCTGAAAGGCCTTTAATGCCCTGAACACCGCTAATAGCTCCAGTAAATGTATATGGTTGGACGCTACCTAAGTGGATCACACTCCATGTGCTGTCTGCAGAAGCAGGGGAGCACCCCACCCTGTGAGAGATGTGTCCGTCGTGAGAGTGGCTTCCACTGCAGGGGTGGTGAAGGTTTTCCCCTTCAAGAGGTTTACTCTTGACCAACAGTGCAGAGAGAGAACGAGGGCTGGGGAGACAACTACCAGATCTTCCCATTGTCCGCTGGCCTGACACCACTGGCTGTTGAGCCACTTTTGCACGGGACGCAATCGCAGCCGCGCATGGGGTACCAAGTATATGCACGATGCCATAATTCCTAGCAAACGCATGGCTTTGGACACCGTCACCCCCCGACTGGCTACATATTGAGGGATCTGAAAAAGCATGTTCTGAACCTTCTCGTTGGAGGGGAAGACGCGTCCGTCTTTCGTCCGGATTAGAGCTCCCAGAAATTGTTTTATTTGGCTGGGGACTAGACTGGATTTCTTCTAGTTGATAGAGAATCGCAGACTGAACAGAAGGTCTAAGGTCTTGTGTGTTCAAAAAACATGTGTCGTACGAGTCCCCTGTTATGAGCCAGTCGTCGAGGTAAGGGTAAACTGGGACAGATAACCTGCGCAGGTGTGCTGCAGCTACTGCCAGGACCTTCGTAAACACCCTTGGCGCTGAGGCGATGCCGAAGGGGAGTACCTTGAATTGGTAATGCCTGTCCTCTATAATGAAGCTTATATATTTTCAGTGCGCTGGCAACATTGAAATATTAAAGTATGCATCTTTCATGTCCAATGTTGCCATGTAGTCCCCCTGTTTCAAGAGTGGGATCACCTCCTCTAGCGTTACCATGCAAAACTTCTGAGGTTTTATGAACTTTTTCGCTGGGCGCAGGTCTAGAACAGTGTTAGGAAGAATCCTGTGCAGTTCCCTTGGGAAACACTGCAAAAAGATTAAGACTACAGGAGTAAGCAGTAAACCCAATTGGTAGCAGTCTGCACCACCCAGATTTACCTGGTAGCTGTGGCTGAGCAGTTCGACTTCTCTCAAGAAGAGTAGGGCAGTATGTAGAGTATACACAATAGGGCTAATAACACAGTAGAGCAAACAAACACTGACAAGAGCTTTGTATAAAAAGTATATAATTATTTATTTAAAACACACTTTAGGCAATATACTAGCATTCTAAATCAAAAGCAAGTTAAAACACAGTCAGGTAACGTATACACACCTCCCTTGATAACTATTAGACAAGTCAGAGTGAAAACACCACGATTTGTTAAACAGATGTGAGCGCGTAACCTAGATGGCACTCCAATAGTTAGGTTAAAGGGACAGAAAAAGGCAAAGCATAGAAATAAAACTGGTCCCAACACTTTTAGGAGTTCTCAGCAAGGGGATAAAGGCAGTATACACTGTAGAGCCGAAGTTCATAGGCTAGGCCCACTTTAAATGGAGCAAAGCGAAATGTGCCCAGGATCACACGGTTTAAAATGCACTAAAAGTCTTTGCAGAATGTTCAAAAGAGGTTGGGGTGATTCAAGAAGGTAAAGTTAGAAGGTCTGGGGCAAACCCAGTTGGAAAGCCAAGGATTTAAGGGTCACCTTGGGCAAACCGAAGAAAGGGAGGCCAGGTAGAACACAGTACCTTAAAGAGAGAGGAAGCTCCACAACTGGCAGTTGTTCAAGGCAGTGGTTGCAGTTCTTTGTTTCGACCAGGGGAAGAGAGGATCTCGTCGAGGAGGAAACGTGGAGTCGATGCACTGCACAGGGATGAAACCAGCCGCAGAGTTTTGTCGGTATAAGGTGCGTTCCTTTTATTCGCGGTCAAAGTGGTGAAGCTTGGCTATCCGGCCGCCGGGGTGCTTGGCACGGGCATTTCGACCAAGAGACGTCTTTGGAAGGCAAAAGGGGTGAACTGGTTGGTCCCACCAGCTCAGAGGAAGAAGACTCGTCCAGCAGAAGATCTTCTCTTGTTGTTGGGAAAGTGGTGAGTTCATTGCAGCAGGGCTTCACCGGTGGGGTCGTCGTTGCAGATGTCTCAGCTTCTTCCCCCTTCGGATTCTTAGGTCCTGTGGCGACTTCTGAAGTTCCAGTCCCAAAGGCCCTGCTTTTATGCAGAAAAACCCCCATTCAACAGCCTAGCTGTGACTCAAACATGCTAAGTGGTGAGCCGCCCGGCTCACCACTGGGCCAATCAGAATAGAGTGCAACTTGAGTTGCTAAGGCAACGCAGTCCAGGGTGCCAATTCCCCTCCCCACACATCCTGTGGAACCCAGACAGAGTGGCACCATTTGGAGGGCTTCTGTGGAGAAGCCCGCCAAAAAGTGGAACAAAGGACTCGACCTTGGTTAGAGTTACAGAGACGGACACGAACACCATTTTAGAAAAGAGTTCTGGCAAAAAGACTCAACCGTTGATTTAATATTAAATAAACCAGCGGCATCTTTCACATTGCACCAAAAAGTGGTGCGTTTAAAATCAATGGGAAAATCCCATAGCAAATATTCTGGTGGAATATTTTGCGTGGTAACCACTGCCACCAGCCAGAAACTCGACAAGGGGGGACTGGACAGTGCCCCCTTGAAAACAGACCCAGGGCCAATATAATGAACCCCTTCCAGTACTTCCACAATATGATGGTTTGTACTGGTTCTGTTCACAATTTAGGACTAGTAAAGTCAACGGTGACTTAACATGCCCTGGGAGACTGTAGTCAGTCCCAGGGTATGGAGTCTATGTTTGGGGGTCACTATGACACCCCTGTGTTACTGCACTGAGGGTGCTGTGTAACACATACACAAAAACAGATGATACCCTATGGAGAAAGAAACCCCATAGCCCATCAGCACATACAAAGTAAAAATCATACCTCAAATCATGCCTAAGAGTGGGAGAAAAAGAGTCTCACTCTTAGCAGGAGAAAAAAACAAACCCCAAAAATCCAGCAAAGCTGCTGGGGGACTCACTAGGTTTGGGAAATTAGCCTTATAAGAGAATTCTCCCTAACAAACAGGGCGCATGGTGAGGTCCTTTTTGGGTAAAAGGAAGTACACTGAATAAATACCCTTATTTACCTGGAGAATAGGGATGGCTTCTATGGCGTCCTTTTCCAGCAGCGCTTCCACCTCTTGGTTCAGGATCTCCAGGTGTTCCAGTGAAAGGCGCTGTGAGCGCGGTGGTCTGACTTTGGAGGTCAGGCGAATTCCATGCAGTGCCAGTGGGCGACCGTCTTTATGACACACTGGTCTGAAGTTATCCCCTCCCATGCCGTGAGGAAAGATGTTAAGTGCCCCTCCCCGGACCGGGGTGACATGGGAGGGGACCCGGATCTGATGGTCATTTCTGACCGGAGGCCGCGGCTCCTCTAGGATTGGGGCCTCTACCTCTGGTTTTACTGCGTTGCTGACCCCTTGGAGGGTAGTATGCGGGACTACCTGAAGTTTGTCTGGTATTGAAGTTTTCCGTGCCATATTTGTTCTGATTTAAGAGTTATTTCCTCTCTGGGGAGACGGTCTTTGAGTGATTTGTTGCAGAGAGTTAAGGGTCTCCTGCTCTTTTTTGGCTGTTTCTAGGGCCTCATTGACCGCCTTTCCGAAGAGGTTAGCTTCTTCAATCGGTTTATTGATGAGCGAGGCCTGTTTATCTGGCTTAAATCCTGAGGTACATAGCAAAGCGTGCTTTTTGAGTAAGGTTCCTTGGGCCAGAGACCTGCCTGCTGTTTCAGCCGTGTCCAGAGTGTTCTTTATTACATTCTGGTTCACCTGCCTTCCTTCGACCACAATAGAGAGAAGCTTTGACTTGACGGGTTCTGGGACCTCCTGTAGGCCTTCCTGAAGTAGGTTCCACTGAGTGTCAGCATAACTCGCTAGCAGCGTAGTATTATTGGCTATACGTGTGGTATATACGGCAGCCGAGGCGACACGCTTGCCTAAGGCATACAGCCTCCTGGATTCCCTATCCGGAGGTGCTTCACCCATGGCAAGGGGTACTCCTGCCCGTTTCCGGGTGGTAGTCACTACCAAAGATCGGGAGTGGCGTGCCCTTTAATGTATTGTGGGTCCGAAGGAGCTGGCCAAAATAACTTTTCAACTCTTGGGTTCACTGCCCGGGTTTGAGATGGTGACACAAGGGAGGGAGCCAATCTTCTCTTAATAGAATTAAGGAGGGGAATGGCCTTGCTAGAGGGAGGTTTTTCCTTAAGAATATCCTCTACAAAGTCCTGCTCAGGCACTGCCTCTTTAGCAGAGATTTGAAAATGCTCAGCTGCCTTTTTTAACATGGTATTGAAGGCCATCTGGTCGTCTACAGGCGAGGCCTGACGAGCCGGGGTGGATGGAGGGGAATACAGACACAATACATCAGTGTCCTAATCTTGATCGTGAAGCGTCCATGGATCCGCCCCCCACTTGCTGGGTTTCTTCCCAATTGTCCGTGGCATCCGCCTGGTCCTCATAATTCTGTAGGAAGGAAGTTTCTTCATCTTCACTGTAAATGTCTCTATAAGTGTCCATCTGGACGATGTCTTCCTGCTGGGTGGGGACAGAAGGCTGATCTTCTTGGAAATGTGCAGCAGGCTGAAGATCAGGCTCTCCACATGATCTTTTCAGGAAAGGATGCTCAGAAAAATTAATAATTATTTCAAGACGGTCCATATACCCTTTAAATTTCTCCCTCGTCCATTCAGGGTACACCGAAGGGCCTACGGGTGGAAAAGCGTCATCTTCCGCCCTTTGGTGCCGAAAATTGCCTCTCAGGGTGTTGGAAAGAGGCTCTTGACTGTCCCCATATGTATCGTGAGAATTGGGACGCCATGGCGCATCCAAAGATTTGTCAGCGGCCTGCACATGTTTTTCGGCGAAACAGGAATAAGGCCAACCGCCAAAGTAATTCTCTCGATACGGTCTTCGATTATCGCCAAATCGGCATGAGATAGTGGTTCCGAAGGTCTATCGGTAGATTTATTGCCTTCCGTGGCGTTCGAGGGCCTAGCGGTTTGTTTTTCGACTTGAGGCCTAGTCGTGATTTTTGGGCCTACCGCGGCCTTCGAGACCGTTGTAGTGTCGGATTTCCGCGCTTTGGCGTGTAAATCTGATTTAGGGGTAGCGCCCTTGGTAGTTTTTAAATACACAGTCGCAAGACACTGCTACGGATGCGGGGAAGGCTTTGGATCTGTACGATCCGAGGAATCCACCAAAATTTTCAACGGCCCTGCTGGCTCTTTCACCTTTTTCGACATACCCGTCGAAATAGGTGTAGGGGTTGTGTGCTTAGTGAAGTGCAATTGTACACCCCTGTCGCCGGGTGTTGTCCCTGAAGCGAGACCAGAGTCAGGCCTTAAAGGGTCAGGGACGGGCGGGGTGGACCTAGAAGTGCCCATCTCGAGGTTTATCACATCCGCAACGGATGTTTGGTCATCTGATGTACCCCTGTCACTTTCGGCAGGTGTGGCAGTGGGGGCTCCACCCGCGACATACCGTACACGGCCCTCCGCTTTTCACGGCGCTCCTTAAGTGTCTTAGGCCGAAGGAGTCTACAAGCCACATACTGCTTCTCGTGTCATCTAAGGGGAGACAGGCGTTACACGTCCTGTGTTCGGCCTTCCAAAGATATCTGACCCTACACTTAGGGCAGAACCTAAAAGGAGTCCTTACCATAGCAAAAGGGGAAGATGACCAGACCTAAAGGGTAAAGAGGGGGAAAGAGGAAAGACATACCGAAAATATGGCCACCCCGACCCCACTCTCCCTATTGTAAAGGTCGGGCAGAGGGCCCGACCACGTGGAAGCTCCGGCCGCCGGATCTTAGGCACCAAAATCCACCGCAGTAGACAAATCCCCTGCAGTCTTTGTCGAAGTTGTTTGTGGCGTCGAAGTGACTTAACGGGGAATAACCGACAAGTCTGTTGTAAGATAAACAATGTCTCTTATGTAAGAGCTCCGCTATAGGGCGACCAGTTATCTGGGTGGAAAAACCAATCTGAGGGACCTCGGTGCGTGAGGGATTTTGGGTACACTACACGTCCCGATAGGGATAGTGTTACAGACACGCTTATGCCGACGCCCCCTTTCGGTCCCCGAAAGACAAGAAGCAATACTCTGAGGTTACCACTGGATGTCAGACCATATGCACAGCATGCGATTCTAAGCAGATTAACAAGCATCAGAAATGCACGTTATCATGAAGCCAGAGGCAACGTTTTAGTACGGCACAGATTATTTTAAGCCGATGTTCTTCATAAAGATGTGGACATTTGAAATATAATACACTCCATTTGGCTGTAATACACCGCGATTTTGCAAATGTAAATAGAGGATATAATACTCAAAAGTGTGTATTGAATTCCAATTGAAAGTTTACAAGAAGCAGCTTAAATCCCACTCCATGTTCATTCCATAAGGAGACATGGAGTTTAAGCGATCAATCCAGTAACTTTCATGTTGTAGTAGAAGCCTGTTCAAGGTACCGCCTCTTCTTGGTATATATAATTGCTCAAGTACCTGATTTGGGCTATGGTGTGTATTTGTTTTATAAAGTTTTGTGCTACCAGTGATTTGTCAGATGCCATTCTGATATTTGATCTGTGTTCTGACCACTGGGTTTTGGCCTTTCTGGTGGTCAGACCAACATAGTACAGCCCACAAGGACATCTGATGCCATTGATGATATTTTTGGAGTCACATCTTGAGGTATGATAGAGACTGATTTTGTAGCCTTTGTGGGGGTGAGTAATGGTGTTCCCTTTGATCAGGTTATGGCAGTTATTACAATTGTGGCAGGGAATAGTGCCTTTGTGGTTTTGAATGTTGTCCCTTTTATACGCAAAGTCTGCTTTTATAAGGTGATTCCTTATGGATTTGCTCTTACTATATGCAAATAATGGTGGTTCAGGAAACAATTTTGCAAGTGTGGGATCTAAAGATAGAGTTTTCAATTTTCTCTTAACCTGTGTATTTTGCTTGGAGTATGTTGTCACATATACTAAATTTTCAACTAAGTCCCCTGTTTTGAGTTTCAATGCTTCTGATCTGTTGATGTTACTTGCTGTGTGTGTTCCACTGTTGATTAATTCCTGATCATATCCACATTTGACAAATTACTCTTTCAATTCTTTCGCCTTGGAAGTAGATTTGTGGTTGTCCGAAATAATGCGCCTGTACCGTAAGAATTGGCTAAATGGTATGCTTCCTATGGTTTTCCGTGGCTGAAAACTTGTAGCATGTGATGGGCTGTTCCTATCGGTTACTTTGGTACATTCTGTAGTTTCAAGTTTAGCGAATTTAGTATAAACTTCCACATCTAGAAATTCTATTGAGTTTTAAAAAATATGTATTTATTTGTTTTTGGTGAAAAAAAGAGAAATTACACCTTTACAAATTCATATCCAAAAATATGTAGCTAAACAATGTCAAGTTACAATTATATACAGTGCATTTGTCATCTCATTTAAAATAAGAACGTTGAACACACCACCATTTGTTAACAGGGATTCGACAACTTACTCTTTTCACATTGAGACCCAACACAATAATACAAGACATACATTTTTTTTCTTTTTTCCCCCCTAATTCGACATTCCACGTCATAACCAGACAGTGGTCATCGCAACAAAAGACGGTGCAAAGGTTGCAATGCTTAATTCCAGTCTAAGACGTTCCAAGTTGAAAACACAGAACTGCTGTAGCTCGAGGCATTTCATGCATTGGCCTCTTTTACACATCATAACTCATCCCAGGGCCAGTGTGTTCAATCGAGCCTGTACCAGCAAGTAAACATGTAGGGATGCAAGTACTACAAAACTGGTCGTAACGCCCCAAGTTCTAACATGGACAGAGTGCCTCCACAGGTAGTTGATACATCAAACCTTTTAACCCCATCGTACAAAAAGAATGATGCAGTAAATTCATTCAATCGATATTGCCCCATGAGGCGAGGGCAGATGAAATGGGGAATTAGACTAGGAAGGGAGCTAGCTTAATTGTCATCTCATGGCATGTTCAACTTCCAGGTTTAGATTGAACATCTAAGACGGTGACGACAATTTACGACAACTTGCCCCTCACAGGGTTATCTTTTCCATGGGGTAAGATGTAGATGTTAAACATGCTAGCACTTAAGCATTTAAATCTAAAAGCCCTAGATTTTTTTCTGTGAGAACAGCCTCAATCTTGCCCACTTGTCGGACCGTGGCTAATATGATTGTGTTAGTGCTGCCCCACATACATCATGCCCAGGCAGCAGGTCGAGCAAGATTCAAAGCATTTCCTATATAAGCACCAAGACATGACTCTGTCGCTTTCGAAGAAGGGGCAGTAAAGAAAAAGATGCTGAAGGGTTTCTGTTTCATTAAAGTTTGTACAGAAACGACATGAGTGCCCAAGCTTGCATGCACCATAGCCATTCCATTTGCCAATTCGAGAGCCTGTATAGATTAAGTCAAATCTAAATCTCATATAGGTAGCCCAGGCTTTATTGCCAGGAAGACACAGGAGATAACGGTTTTGCGGCTTCTGCGCATTTCTAAAATTGGCATAGTTTGTAAATGTAGCATACCCCGCAATAAGATCAGAGTTGCTAGCCCAAGCATTCTGATGGAAACTAGCTTTGTAAGATTAAGAGAAAGAAGAACCTTATTCATGCGCGCATGAAAGATGGAAATTGATGCAGGATGGTCTGCAATAAGCATCGCATGAAAGTCCTCGTATAACGAGTTGGGCGGAGGAGACACCATCTTCATGAAGTTGTTTAACATTCGCCATTCGAATCTGTCTGCGAGGGGGTGAACTAGTTCATGAGTTAGCACGGAATTTGGGAGGTAACCCGGAAGCCCCCAACATAGATTTCCACACTTTTCCTTGGATTCTGGTTCAGTGTGGGACCTAAATCCATCAAACACAGGTCCAATCCATAAAGTAAAGTTGCCTCGACCTTCAACTGATAAAGGTTTATCAGTGGAAGCAAAGAACTTGCAATAGCGATGATGAATCAATTTCATCTGCGCTATTAGCTGGACCAATTTGAGATTTAAAGATGTTTGCCACTTTTGAATTGAGATGCTGTTCGACAGTTGATAGCCCAAATATGTCATCTCACTCTTAACGGTTATTCGATTTGCATCAAGGTACCAACTGAATCTAGAGAGCTTCCTCTTGGCTATGAAGACAAGTATGTTTGATTTAGCTGAGTTAATGGCCAAGTTATTAAGCATGCAATACTGCTGGAAATTGTTTACCTTGTTTTGCAGCCCGAACATCGTTCTATCAAAGAGGATTACGTTGTTCGCAAAAGCTAACCAATTAATACAGAGATTTCCCAATCTAACAGGGAATATATCCTTCTTGTCCCAGATGTTATTGATATCTGCAAGATATAGTTTGAAGAGTACCGCTGCAAGGTTACAACCTTGCTTCACGCAGATTGCTGTCGGGATGTTATCCGACAGTAAACCTGCAGCGTTGATACAAACTCTATATCAGGTCTTTGTATGCAAAAGCGCAATCAGCGCCACTAAGTGCGCTGGAATTCCATATGTCAGCATTTTCTTCCACAAGCGATTGCGAAGAACGCTGTCAAACGCTGATGTAAGATCCAATGAGGCCATATATATAGGTCCACTGGAAGAGTTGCGGGAGGACATCAATAGATGCGCAAGGATGGTCGTGTTCAGGGGAGTGCCCATCGTCTTACGAAACCCAACCTGTACTTTTGATAGAATAGGGGATGTTACCATAAAAGTTTCCGGGTCGTTTAGAACAAGACGCAAAATGATCTTGGCAGCTACGTCAATTAAGGCGATGGGCCTAAAATTAGCAAGATTATCCAACTGCCCTTTTTTGTGGATAGGAATAATGATGGCGACCAGCCATGAGGGGGGATTTATACCTTGAGTGAAATATGAGTTCAAAGAGCGTAAGGAGATGCTTGGGCCAAAAATGCAAATCATCCTTCTTGACACAAGGTGGAAGCCCATCTGGACCTGCCGTTTTGGAGAATGTTATTTTGGAGATGGCCCAAATCACATCCTTCAATAACCAAGGACATGAGGACGTAATGGACATAGGAGGGACATCCGACTCCTTTTCCACATACTGAGGTGACAGAGCATATTGCTCCTTGAAGTAAGCCTGCCAGGTATCTCCATTTATTGCAGCAACCAATGGATTCCCTGGGGAACACTTGGGATTTCTAAGAATCACCCATAATTCCCTCACATTGCGCTTACAAAGTGGCTCAATCGTGTGGTGATTCTCAAGGTTGTGACGCACATGATGTATTTCTTTCACTTTTTGCTTATATATGGCCAATATGGTGATTTTGGATGCCATATATAAAGCAGGAGTGAAGTGCAGACAAACCGCAGCTCTAAGGTTGCAATTATTTGTGCGTTTCAGAACTGCTATGTCCGAAAAAAAATTCAAGAAAGCATTGGGTTTCAAGTGCATAACAGGCAATTTAGATAAGGTTGTGAGATGTTCCCGTACCATCTTTAAGTTGATTGCAGTGAGCATTTCCAAATAAGGTGGTGACACCTCGTTGTCTGTGCTAACCGGGATGACTGTTGACCCAAGACACAAGTTTCGTACATGTGCTAGGGTTCCAACGCACAGATGGTGCAGATCGGTCACCCTCGACCAAGGCTGATTAGGGCGAGACATCAAAGGTGTTACACAAGAGGTGCAGAACAGTGCTCAAATCACTGTGGTCTCCCTGTCCAAGTTGAATAATCAGCATTGAAGCAAGAAAGCCAGACAGCTCACTAGATGCCAGAAAATAGTCAATTAAGGAACAGGAAGTACCATGCTGCCAAGAGGTCTTACTACTCAACAGTGCCAAAGATAATGGAAAACTCCATTAGTTCCAAAATCCATTAAATCCAAAGTTCCAGGCTTCAAAAAATTCAATCCATAACTTGCCCTTGGTGCGAGCCTGCTTCGCATAGTGCATGGAGTTAGAGGAGGGTGGACCAATCCCTTCAATGTCGAGACTAGCATTAAAATTGCCCCCAATCAGTAGTTCATAGCTGGAGTGATACAACAAGGCATTGGTCAGTGCGGCATTCAGTGAATGTAAGATCGTCTCCATGGATACATCCATAGGGTTCCAATAAAGCGATAAGCAGAATTTTCTGAACAGAAGCTCCTGCAATATTAAGGGGTCACTGCGGACCAGTAGTTTAGCTATAAATCTTAAGCTATTCTTGATAAGGGTAGCAAGGCCCCCACTAGGACAGCCAACAAGAGCACGACGAGCTGGAACACAGAATGAAACATAACCTTCCAGAACAATGCCCGTGTTTGACATGGTTTCTTGTATTAGCATGATTTCAGGAACATTACAGAGCCGTGCCGTTTTATGCAGGCATAAAAGTTCTTTACCCCACAGAAGTTCATGAGAAGATCGCAATTTTCGATAGTTACGAGGTAGAAGTACCTACTTTCATTGAAGCTGCTGCTTTGATAACTGGTTCAAGCCAGTTTAAACCATTTAAAGCATTGATAAGAGAGGTGAGTTGAGTAAATATTTCACTGGCCGGCGCCGCCACTACATTCAGGGCAGGTTCTTTGGAGGTCCCATCTTGTGGAACCGGCAAAACGAAGTCCAAAAAGGACCATGCAATGTCCATCTCACTAAAAAGATCAGGAAAGAGGCCCAAGGTCTCAAAATCCTCCTTATAATTTAAGATCAGCTTAGTAATGATGTGAAATGAACAAGTTACTTCTTATCTGGTAACGTTCTTTCGATGGGATGTTCCTCCGACGTATTCCTTATCTTTGATAGATCATCACCAGCTTGCTGGCCTCGGAATTTTTTTTCGGTAGAGGGCGCTGTGCGTCAACGTCCCTCGAGCCGATGTCCCTCGACAGCCTTCGTATCGGTGCCGACATAACCATGCGTATAAATAGACTCGCGCAGCGTCCGTTGCTCAGTTCCGTTTTGACGTTAACAGTTGTTTTACATTAATTGGTTATTGACCTTGAAGGAGCGTAAGCTGCAACCACAAGGGAAGTATTACTGCAGGGATGGATGGGAGGGGCTATAAGGAATACGTTGGAGGAACAACCCATCGAAAGAACGTAACCAGGTAAGAAGTAACTTGTTCTTCGAAGGGATTGTGTCCTCCGACGTATTCCTTATCTTTGATAGACTCCCATAGTAGTGGTGTGTAATTGGAGGTGGGAGTAAGAACGCCACGTTTCCCTTTAGGAATGAACAGAATGTAATACGGCTTTGCCAAACCTAGTCTCTTGACTAGAGGAGGAATCCAGGTTGTAAAATATTGTGAATGAATGTGCGGATGACCATGTGGCAGCCACACATATGTCTCGAACCGGAACCCCTCTTTGGAGGGCCGAAGAGGCTGCGATACCCCTGGTTGAATGAGCCCTAAGATTTAGAGGAGGCTCTTTCCCTGCTAGTTTGTAACATTTCAGAATGGCCAAAATAATCCATCTGGAAATGGTCTGTTTTGTTATCGGTAGTCCCAATTTGTGCCCTGAGTAACCTACAAACAAGTTGGTCTACTTGCCTAATCCTAGCAAGTCTGCTGATGTAAAAGCTTAAACCCGCCTTGGGTCCAGCCTATGTAGCCTTTATTCCTCTTTCCCCGGATGGGGAGGAGGATAGAATGAAGGTAAGGTAATTTTCTGAGTGATGTGGAATTCAGAAACCACCTTTGGGAGGAAATTAGGCATCACCTGTAGGACAACTTTGTCTTTATGAAAAATTGTATGAGGGGGTTTACAAGATAGAGCTTGTAATTCGCTCACCCTTCTAGCAGATGTTAATGCCACTAACAAGACAGTTTTAAGGGTGAGAAATCTTAGCGAACAAGAGTGGAGTGGTTCGAAAGGAGTACCCATCAGGAAATTTAAGACTAAATTTAAGTCCCATAAAAGGAACCTGGAACGGTCTTTGAGGGTAGACATTATTTAATCCCTTTAGAAATTTTATTACTAAGGGTAATTTGAAATACGATGGCTCTTCTGCAGTGCGCTTGAAGATCGATAGCGCTGCGAGATAGCCCTTGATAGTGCCAACTTGAAGGCCTGAATTTGCCAGGTAGAGTAGAAAGGATAACACCGTTGGTGTACCACATGAAAAGGGGTCGATATTCTCTTCTCTACACCAGCTGCAAAATGTGTTCCAACGGCAGCGGTATAAAGACTTTGTTGCTGGCCTTCTGGCCGAAAGCAACACCTCCATGAGGTCATCAGGGAGGTCCCAATCCTTGTATCTCAATCTTTCAGAAGCCAGGCGTGAAAGTTGAGGGTTCTGATGTCTGGATGGAGAACCTGACCTCCCTTCTGTGAGAGAAGATTCTCCTTGATTGGAAGACGAATTGGAGGGCAGATGGACATGTCCAGAAGGTCCGGGTACCACGTTCTCCTGGCCCAGTCTGGGGCAATTAGGATCATGGTCCTCCAGAATCTTCTCAACCTCCTGATCATTTGAGGAATGACAGGGACTGGTGGAAACGCGTACAGGAGTGGAAACTCCCAGTCCACTACGAACGCGTCCCCTAGAGCTCCCCTCGGGGGAAATTCCCTTGAACAAAACAGATCGCACTTCCTGTTGGTACTGGTGGCGAACAGATCCACTTGAGGGTTTCCCCAAAGGAGGAAGATCTCCTGAAGGACTTCCTGAGCTAGTTCCCACTCATGGGAGACTGTGCCCTGCCTGCTCAGAGCGTCCGCCGTCAAGTTCTTCTCTCCGGCTAGGTGAACTACCGATAGAGAGATTCCTTCTTGAATTGCCCAAAACCAGAGCTGCATTGCCTCTCTGCACAGTGGCAGTGATCCTACGCCTCCTCTTTAGTTGAGGTAGTGCATGGCCACTGTGTTGTCCGTCATTATCAGAATATTTTTCCCCTGTACAGATGGCAGAAAAGCCTTCAGCGCTAGTCTGATTGCTCTCAGCTCTAACAGGTTGATATGTAGTCTGGACTCCGATGGAGACCAACGACCGCTGATGGTCAAGTCGTTGGTACGGGCTCCCCACCCCGTGAGTGAGGCATCTGTGACTACTGTTATCTCCGTCCATGGTTGCCAAAACAGTTCTCGCTTCAAGATGTTTTTCTGGCAGGCCCACCACTGAGGGTCTCGAGCCACCTTGTCCGGAACCTGAAGGAGGTCTGTCATTCTCCCTGAGAATTGCGACCACTGAGTTCTCAGTGCCAACTGAAGAGATCTCATTCTCAGGCGAGCCTCTGGCACAAGGAAGATGCAGGATGCCATGAGGCCTAGCAACCTCAAAAAGTGAAAGGCTGGGAGACGTTGGGCATTTTGAAACTTGGTGACCATCTGCAGAATATCTTGAGCCCTTACCTCTGGTGGCGAGACTTTTCCCAGGGAAGTGTCCAGGACCGCTCCAATTAACTTGAGTCTCTGTGATGGCATCATCTGTGACTTCTTTAAATTGAGGGAGAAGCCCAGTTTGTGAAGGAAGTGGCTGACATAATCTAGCTGAATCTGAGCTTGTTCCGGAGATACAGCTCTGATCAGCCAATCGTCCAGGTAAGGGTAGACGTGAATCCCTTCCCTCCTTAGACTTGCAGCCACTACCAACATTAGCTTGGTGAAGACCCTCGGGGCGGAGGTCAGCCCAAATGGCAAAACTTGAAATTGATAATGAGAGCCGCCAATTGTGAACATCAGGTATTTCCTGTGTTTGAGATGGATTGGCAGATGGAAATAAGCATCCTGGAGGTCCTGAGATACCAGCCAGTCCTGGAGCTGGAGGGCCTGAAGGATCTGAGAGAGAGAGTTATCATCTTGAACTTGTCCTTCCTGAGGAACTTGTTCAATTCTCTTAAATCCAAGATAGGTCTCAGTCCTCCGTCTTTCTTCGGTATGAGAAAGTAGGGGGGAGTACCAGCCCTTGTTCCTCTCCGCTACAGGTACCGGTTCTATGGCACCTTTCTCTAGCAGGTCTACAATTTCCTGCAAGAGGAGCGGATCTGGAACTTTCAGAGAGCTGTTCCCTCTGAGGGATGCATAGAAAAGGCAGGCAGTAACCTTGGGCAACTGTCTCCAATGCCCAAACATCAGACGTAATGGCCTGCCATTCCGTCAGATGTTGAGTTAACCTGCCCCCTACTGGTGTCTTGTGAGGAGAGTCCTCAGAGCGGTTTGGAGGCGGCTGATGCAGATGCCGAGGGTAAAGAGACACCTGATGCTGCTGCGGCTTTTGTATTTTTAACCCGTCCACCCCAGGTCAATTTTTTCTGACCCCTTTGAACCGGCTGTCCTCTGCCTCTTCCGAATGCGGAATAGAAGCGAAAGGACTTACCTCTCCAAGAGGTTCCTGAGGGGTGATCTGGTGTCTGACGGATTGCAGCTCCCAGGGATTTTGCTGCTGCCTTTGATGTTTGAAGCTTTTCTAAACTGTCATCCGCCTTCTTACCAAACAAGGAAGAGCCGTCAAAGGGCATATTCAAGAGTCTGCTTTGCACATCTGGAGCAAAACCAGACTCCCGCAACCAAGCAAATCTCCTGGTTGTTGTACTTGCCGCCATGGCCCTGCTGAGGCTGTCAGCAGAATCGATGCCAGTTTGAAGGGATTCGCACATTGCGTCTTTACCATCCTTAATGATGTCTAGAAACGCTTCCCTTTCTTCTCCAGTCAGCCGCTGATGAAGCACACTCCCAAAGTGTGTGGCTGAACCATGCGAGCGTACAAGTAGCATTGATGGAATTCAACGCCATGCTATATGCAGAATAGACTTTTTTGGCCATAGAGTCATATCTCTTAACATCCCTGTCCTGTGGAACAGTAGGGTAAGCCGATCTACAACCTGATGAAGTTGCTGCCGGCACAACCAGACTCTCCGGAGTTGGGTGTCTGGATAAATATTCAGGGTCAGCAGTAGACACCCTATACTTGGCTGATAATTTTTTGTTAACTGCCGGGATAACCTCAGGGCTTTCCCAGTTTGCCAATATTTTCCTTTGTAATGCCGCATGAAATGGCACCACAGGATCCTCCTCTGAAATGTCTGAGGTTGTCTTGCTGAAAAGCAGGTGAGGGTGTAGACCACCCCATAAACCCTATTATCCTTGCCATCAAGGTCCTATAAGGGGTTTCAGCATGTTCCCCTGGGTCTGGTTTGGCAAATTCCACTTCTGGGGAAGTGTCCAACCCACTTGCTTCATGTAAGGATTCTTGGAGGTCCTTAAACCTACTTTCCTCAGAGGTAAATTCCTCTGGTACAGGAGTTGCAGATCCCTGCAACTCAAAAGGTCTCTCCTGATCCGAATTCTCCCCTTCTTCATAAATAGATGCCAAGGCTCTGGAATGATCAGATCTTGGAAATGGTATAAATCCCATTTACAGAGCAGAAGGGGCCACATTCGTCATAATTGGCTGAGAAAACGTTGACGTCATCGACGCAGACGTTAAAGGCTTCGAAGCCACCGAAAAAGGCATCGAGAAAGTTGGTTGAGGCCTCGAGGAACTCGAGAGTATCGGAATTCTACTCAAGGTTGTCGACGACATTCTCGTGCTCGAGGCTCTGGGTATGGCCACTGGCTGTGGGGTGGCCGTGGGTTTGTCCTTTCTCGGCGTCGGCGTCGAATCGACTGACCTGTGCGTCGAAGAACCCTTCGATAATGGCGTTGAAGACGCGAGTTTGCCTTTACTCGAGGGTTCGTGACGCTCTCGAGTAGCTTCTTTCGCAGGGTGCTGCGACTCACAGCGTTTTGATTTTTCGGGTCTTTCACACACGGTATCACCCTCAGCAGTCTTCGAGGGGGTCGAGGCCGCTTTCTCGAAGACGCCAAGCATCTTTTTCCTGAATTCCTCCCACTCAGCCTGAGAGCTATGTTTTGTGGGGCAGGAGACCCTTTTCGGGGAAACGGAAGAAGAAGACGACGAGGAAGTGGATCTTCGACGTCTCTTTTTTGAGTGCTTAGATATCGAAGAGTGATAGGAACTGCTTCGAGATCTAGAACGAGAATGTCTTTTGTGATGGCGAGGAGACTAATGTCTCGACTCTGCAGAGGAAAACTTTCGAAAAAGTTTTAACTGCCTTACCTCTCTCGAGCTTCCCCTTGCGCTCCTTCAAGGCTTTCGGCATCATGGACATGCAGTCCTCGCACTCCGAACAATGGTGCTCGACTCCCAGGCACCACAAACAGATCCTGTGAGGATCCGTCAATGACATTTTCTTTCCACAGTCTCGACAATTTTTGAAGTCGGACCGTGGTTCGGATGAGGAAGCCATCGAATACGAGTCGGTATTCTCGAGGAATAATGAAGTATATTTGACTGAAGAACCGAGCAATGATATTCCGAGGCCCCACGAAGCGCGGAAAAACGGAACTGAGCAACGGACGCTGTTCTAGTCTATTTATACACGTGATGAGGTTGGCGCCGATACGGAGGCTGTCGAGGGACATCGGCTCGAGGGACGTCGACGCGCAGCGCCCTCTACTGAAAAAAATTTCAGAGGCCAGCAAGCTGGAGATGATCTATCAAAGATAAGGAAGAAGTCGGAGGACACAATCCCTTCGAATGAAATTTACAGAACACTCTGATTGTTTTGGTTGGCGAGTTTTACCCACTCAATGTCTTTTGTAGATAAATTCCGTAGAGATCGAATCTGATAAAAGGCATTAAAAAAAAAAAGATCTATTAATCCGTGCCGTTCCATTAACGTTTGGATCACTGACCCAGCCCAGAATGTGTTTCATTTCCTTGGGCAGTTCCAGGAACACAGGAGTTTGGTCCCTTAAGTCTTCGAATTCCACCACAGATTTTTTCCCTAATTTGGCCATAAACTTGTTCACACCTAGGGGCTTGACCGAGAGATTAGAATCACTTGTACAAATACCCAGCTCTTCTGACTGAGTGATGATCTGAGGAGGCACCAGGCCAGAGGCTACAGACACCTGAGGCACGCCCCTGTTAATCTGAGATGCAGGTACGTTAACAGGCTGAACAATTGGAGGTAAAACCTCCGATGTTACCGGAGAGAGCACCTTTTTTATTTTGTGCAGTTGGAAAGAATGTGTGTAACTGGGTTTGCATCTTACCAGGAGTTTTTCCTGCTTTTTTGGGGTGATGGAGCACTTGCATCACCTTCACCCATAACTTTGATTTGCAGGAGTTTTTTTGCTTTCATCATTTAATTCCAATAGATTTAAGGCAGGCTGCTCCTCACTCAAGGGAGACTTCAGTTTAAACACTACGTCATTTGTATTGGCGGGCTCCGATTCAACAGCTTTGCCACTCCTAGCTAAAGTGTCTTTGTGCTTAGCTTTAGAAAGATTTAGACGTTTGAGCTCTTAGAAACAACTTCTTCGGTTTACGAGACAAAATGTGATCCTGTTTGGCTGATACCCTTAACTCCAGGCTCAATAGCTGATTGAGGGTTCTGATGCTCTTGGGCAGCTTGAGAGTCAATGATGTCCGTCAGAGCAAATGGACTGTCAGGGGTCGATGTTGACTCATCAACAGAAGCTGACAGACCTGTTGAGGCTTCCAGAGTTACAGGCCCTTGAGTTTTCGAAAGGGCATTAAACAGAAGCTGCTCGACTTGTAGAAGGCGATCATGATGAAGTTTAGTCATTTCAAGAAGGTTGATCGTTTCGTCATTTGACATTTCGTCTACCCCAAGTTGTATACCCTGCAGAGCCTGGGAATACAGCCTACCTGTGTAGCCATGAACTTAAATATCAGGATCCGTTTGAAAGCTCTGTGCTCTTGAATTTATCACAGCTGGTTGAGGAGGTACCACTGGTTGGTGTAAAGCCAAAATTTTCCCTAAATATGCAATATAGAAGGAATGTGAATGTTCCTGAGCCAGAATGTGACCTTCTATTTTGCTGATTTTTTCCATCATAAGTCCTAACGATCCTTTCATATCTCTGAGTGAGTAATGTCGTGCCCTTTATCCAGGAGATTGAGAATTCTCGTAATTAAAGGAAAATTCTGCAAATCTTGGTCATCTATATGTATCGACGAACCCTCCGGAGTTGAGGATGGAATATCCGCTGATTTTGGTAGAAGGTTGTCAGAAGAAACTGACCTTTGGTCATGATCACTGAGTGAATTAGAAGGAGGAACATCCACCTTCTTGTTGCGGAGGGAATATATTGGTTCTAACATCCTGAAGAGTGGAAACAAAAGATTCCCTTGTAGGTACAGTAAAGCCTTTGTATGAAAATTTGTCAGCTAGATTTAAGTGCACTTGCTCACGTAAGACACTTGCTCACGTAAGGCATGTGTCCTAGAGGCCGGGGTAGAAGGGCCAAGAGACAGCCAAACGTGTTTTCCCAACTCATTCATCATGGTGGGAGGAAGCATTGAGGTGTCCAGAGTAGGCACAAAGTCGTCCTCGGCGTCTTTGTGGGAACAATTCAACTGGCCCACATCGTTTCTTTCATTCGACGAGATTCTTTCATCATCATTTGCCTCTTTAACAGAGAAAGTGGGCATAATGGGGTCAGGGTTTCTTTTGGGAGATGAGAGTCCTTTCTTGAGCTCAGGTGGAATCAGAGGGCAGAGTCTGATCACCCTCTATAGCTAAAGGATTTAATGCTGGGGGATAAGAACTGACATAGATAGAAGGGACTTTTTAGTTGGCGGAAGCAAGGGAAGTGAGGCATTAGCGGGATTGTTTGCCTTGCCTTAGATTGGACCTATGTGGGCTTCACAGGGACGGTTTGTGCTTCTCAAATTACGACTCATGTTCACAGTTAACCAAAAGAAGTATAGTAAGGTACTAATATTGTACTACCAAAAGAACTAGACAGACTATCTTTTAGATAGAGAGAGATGGAAGGTTTCACTTTAATAAATAGTATCCAACTGCTTCATTAAGTGACAACAAGTGGAAAGAGGAGCAAAAGCCCATTGAAACTCAACCTTCAGGACAGAGATGGCAGCAGTGTCAACTCCGTTGCCCAGAAATCAATTCCAAAAGTATGCTTAAACAGGCAGGCGGTTTCCAAAGAGGCGCTCGCCCTAAACACACACTTCGTTCCGTCTAGATTAAAACGCCCCACAACCCACAAACACCCCCTTATGCGACTACCTGAATCGTGTCTGCGGGAGTCACTATGTTTGTAGGTTCATGGAGACATAGATAGACAATCAGACGTGCTCCGAAAGCAACAATAGTTTTGAGATCGGCAGACACCTGCTGGATTTACGTCAGCCCCCTGGGGTTCAAAGGCTCCAAGGCCCGCAGTAACACCTTGAAGAAATAACCATAGTAAAGCAAGTGAATAAGACTATGAATACGCAACATATGTGTCATGGCCCGTGACCCAAAACCCCACTGGCATGGTCACATGCCAGGTAGGGTTAAGGCTCAAGGTTCACTTGGGGCCCCAAGGGCTTTGCACTATTCTCAGACTCTCCTGGAGTCAGTCCTGGCGCCTTTTAGCACCAGGCTCATGTTCAGGGTGGAACACTGTCTTGAAGGGACTACTTTTTCATTGGAGGCCTGCAGCAAACATGGAGGCACCCACACAGCTTAGTTCCTAGAACCAAACTGTGCGGTGCAGTGTTTTGGGTGTGGTAGCCCGGACTACTTTACCTGGACTATTTTACTAGAGGGCTATATAAACCACACCCAAGTTACAGAAAGTGCTTCGTGTTATTCTGCAGCCAGCAGCGTGATGCTAATCGTGTCCAGAGACCAGAATCTGGCGATCCTTGAACAGCGGACCTGCAGAGGAGACAAAAGAACATCATTAGCAGTCTCTGCTTACCTGCAACTTTCCATCCGTCGACTGTCCGTCTTCCTGCTGCTCGCGGTCTCCCATCCTGTCAGCAGTATCATCGGGACACCACGCACTCACCGGAAGGAAGCACCTGGAGGGAGAAAGAAAGAAGTACAACGTTAAAACAGGTTCCTCACGTGGGGCGCTTTTGCGCGGCATCGAATATGGCCGCAGCATGAGAGCGCTCTGCTGGAGGCTGTGGATCCTTCTCCCACAGGAGCTGATTCGTGCGTGGTTGAGGCTCGGATTGTGTTTCAAGATGTGGCAGAGCACTTAGGGAATACTTGGATGGCAGCTTGAGGGCTGCGAGCGGCGGATCGCGGTGTCCGGCCTCGGGGCTTTGAGCGGCGTCGGCCGCGTGGACCTGGTGTGCCCCTCCACCCCCGCCTCGTTGAGTCTCATGTGCCGGGCGGCCCTGTGGCCGCGGCGTGGAGGCAGACGGCGCTTGGTACCGGTGTGCGCGTCCCACGGCACGTTCTTGCCCTTTCGGGGGCCGGGTGCCGGCTCTGACATCCGCTCCGCGGCGTTGGTGTGCCCGGTTCGGCGTCGCGGGCCCTGCTTTTGGTGGATCGTCGCTGGCCTCCTGCGCGACTGCTTGGGATATTGGAGGCGGTGGGGCGGGGGTCGTGGCCCCCATGGAGGTGAGTGGAGAGGCCCCTTTGTGTTTGTATACGCCGGTGCTTCGGGGGCTCCCTCACAGCAGCAAGTGACTTTGGGCACTTATATGCAATTGGTTGTGGCTGCCTGAGAACTGTGGTGCAGACTGGGGGCATTTGAGACCTGTGGCAAGTGGCACTCTCTAGCGAAACATCGACGCTGTGGAAGACGTGGTGGGGTATCCCCCCGGCCTCCCTCTTTGAAGAGTAGTGAGGTGCCTCCCTCTCCGTGGAAGTCACCCCCTTTTTTTTCCTCCTTGCTGCATTTTGACTTCTATACCCCTTGGGGCTCCTCTGAATTGGACTCCTGAGGGGGTGGTCCGTGGGCTGGTCGTCGGTACCCTCCCCCCACCGGTCTGGGCTACATAACGGTGAAGTGGGGCGCAGCTCGCGATTGTCCTTGTGGCTGCAAGGGGAGCTTGGACCTGTGCCCTCATACGCCCCTTAAGTCTGGCAAAATCTGGATTTAAAGTATTTCTCCTCCCTGTGTCTGGAGCCAGTGCGGCTTGAGCGCGGCCGCCGTTTGTGGTTCCCTGTATCCCCCTAGAATGGGCAACCCAAAGAAACAATCCAAGATGGAGCAATTCGCGAAGGCGGATAGAGCAATTGCCGGCCAGGGAGAGGAGTCTGGGGCTGCTCATATTGACATGTCTGCCTTAAATCAAACCCTCCTGGCCCTCAAGGGAAGTACGGACAGCTTGGGAGCGAAAATCGATGCTCTCACCTGTAAGGTGGATGTATCGACAATACAAATTAACAAGCTGTGAGGACGGATGGCTGAGGCGGAGCAGAGGATTGGGGATGGGGAGGACAAAATCTCCGCTCTCCAAAGAAAGGTGACCTCTTTGCAACAGGCAGTTAAGAAAATAACGTCGAAGAATGACGATTTGGAAGGAAGATCAAGGAGGAACAATATAAGGATTACCGGGGTGGCTGAGTCCACTCATATTGATAATATGGAGCTCTTTGTTGAACATCTTCTGAAGGAGGTTTTGGACAATCCGCCGGTTTCGAATATGTTTATGGTCGAAAGGGCCCATCGTTCACTGGTGGTCAGGCCACCCCCGGGCGCCCCGGAAAGAGCCATTATAGCCCGAATTTTCAGCTACAGGGATCGTGATACCCTGCTGTGCATGGCCAGGGAAAAGAAGACCCTGCAATGGGGCCCATCAACAATACGTTTATTTTCTGACTTTAGCCAGCAGGTGCAGGATCAGAGGAAAACGTTTCTAAGCGTTAAGGCCATGTTGCGGAAGAAGAAGGGCCGGTATGCAATGATGTATTCTGCTAAACTTAGGGTGGTGCATGATAGTAAGGTGTCCTTCATTAACCCTGAATTGGCCGAGAGGTGCGCCTCAAGCATTCCAGACCCCGCGCCTCCTACTCCGATGTCCCCTTAATTGGGAGCGACCTGGCGTAGTCATGGGGCTGCTCAATGATGCACGACGGGACCTGTGCATTGGCCATGTAAGACATCACTTTGAGATGTGACTGCACCAACTAACTTTGTCTTCTGTTGGGTGATCGAACTGTGACGTATAACCATGGTATTGAGCCTCCAAGCTTTATGAGCCGCAGATGCTGCCAGCTTAACCCCCCCCCACCCGAGCCCATCGGCCACTTAGTTTGGACTTGCATAATGTTTGTGGGGTTTAGGGTGGTGGGTGGGATGAGGGGGCCAGTAGATTGGGGTTTCTGGCGTGGGTGGAGGGAGGGTCTGGGGTCTGGTTTGTTATTTTGTTGGAATTGCTTGGGTGTCGTTAGGGGGGGGGGTCCCAGGTTATTGTATGCACAGACAGAGAATTCAGCTGGATTATATTTGGTGGTATTACCTGTCTAGTAATTGACTTTGACCTAACTTCGCATCCGCTAGGGTTCTCTCAGTCTTGGGTGTGGTTACCCCGATATATTTGTACCCAAGGGATGGGAGGGGTGAGCTTTCTTGTTGGTGATGGCGACGCTCTGGGTGCGCCCGGACAGTCTGGGTTTTCCCATGGCTGCGCTCCGGTTGATATTTTGGCGACTGCAGCTCCTTCAACATATACCTATTGACATGAGTTCTCCCCCGGGGCCAGGTTCCCCTGTCCCTTTGGACATAACTTTGCTTACATGGAATATTCGGGGCCTCACTAATGCGAAAAAGGTACGACTCATATCTAATTATGCAAGAAATCATCAGATTAACGTGTTATGTTTACAAGAGACGCACCTGAGAAGGGGTTACAAGCTCCCTGCTCTTTCCGTAGGTATGGTTCTTCTTACTGTACACATTCCCGGGGTATTGCAACTTACATTCATCGCTCCTTAGGATTTAAACTTCACAAGCAGGTGGCGGACGAGGAGGGACGATTCCTGCTGATGGCTGGGGAGATCACGACCCATTCTATTATATTTGTTAACATCTATGGCCCTAACTATGAGTCTCCCGATTTCTTTCAAACATGCTCGGAGCATCTACGACTCTTTCCGGGTTACGAGATAGTGTGGGCGGGGGACTTTAATGTAGCTCTTTCTTCCACGTGGGATAGGTCAGCATCGACTCCACGGTCGATTCCCCACGCTGTGCAAAAATGGCAATCCATTATTGTCGATTACCCCTTGTTTGATGCTTGGCGACGGTGTCATCCTGACTCTCGGGAATTCACGTTTCACTCTAGTGTACACGGGAGGTCGTCCAGAATTGATTACGTGTTTATGTCCCTGGGCTTGGCTCGCGGGGTGGTCAGGGTGGATATTCTCTTGCGTACCCTTTCGGACCATTCCCCAGTTCTGGTAAAATTCAAGGGACCCCCATCTTATCATAGGCAGCTTCATTGGAGGTTTTGCGCCTGAGCGTTGGAAGACTTGGTGTTCCGGGACGGGCTTCGCCAGGCCATCACAGAGTTTTTCAATTTAACGCGGAGTCGGTTCCCAGTCCGGGGGTAGTTTGGGAAACATTTAAGGCGTTTCTACGAGGCTGGTGTATGTCACAGGAGGGGGGGTGCTGAAGAGTATTTGCGGAGCGATAGCACGTAAGGAGAGGGAAATTAGAGATCTGGAACTCCTTCAGGGAAGCGCAGATTCACCAGCTCTGCAAACTACTCTTGGAGCGAAGAGGCGGGAGGTTCAGGCCCTGATGGACGACGAGAAGAGATTCTTGGGCGACCCTGTGGCCTCAGCGAGATATGGGGAGGGGGATCGTCCGAGTAGGACCCTGGCATGGGCTGTCAGACAGGAGAATCATTTGGAGCCTATTCTACAGGTGGAATCTCAGGGATGTGCTAGAGATAAACAAGGTATTTCGCCAATATTATGAGCAGTTGTACACTGCTACTGGTTACTCCTGGGTAACTCCGGGGTACTCCTGGAGTCTACGCGCACTGCCCTGGTTACGGTATTACCTAAGCCCAATAAGGATCCTAAACGTTGCTCCTCCTATCGCCGACTTTCATTGATAAACACCGATAATAAAATCATTGTCAAATTACTTGCAGATCGGCTTCTCCCACACATGCCAGCACTAATCCTTCCCGACCAGGCGGGTTTTATTTCGGGGCGATCCACTCAAAATAATCTGCGCAGATTATTTACTATGATGCATAATGTGAATCCAAAGGTCCCAATTGCGGTGGAAGCCTTGGACGCGGAAAAGGCGTTTGATTCTGTGGAATGCCCTTTCCTGTTTGAGATCCTGTGCCGCTCAGGCATCAGCTCTACGTATCTTGCCTGGATACGCCATCTATACGCGGCTCCACGGACAAGGGTTTATACGAATGGGGTTCAATCCGCTCCCATCTATCCATCCCGGGGCACTAGGCAGGGCTGTCCCTTTTCCCCTCTCCTATTCACCCTGGCTATTGAGCCTGTGGCCTGTGTATTGAGAGAATTCCACTCATCGCGGTGTGATAATCCGGTCACATGTATCTATCATCTCACTCTACGCGGATGACATGCTTTTATACATAAAACATCCTCGAATAAACTTGCAACCCGTGATGTGGGAGATAGTTGCGTTTGGTGCCCTGTCTGGGCTACAGATAAACTGGTCCAAGTCAGAGGTACTTCCGCTTACACCGGGAGTTACCCCACAGGATGTGGGAGAGGCCTTCGCGTGGTGCCCACAGGGGATTCGGTATTAGGGTGTCCACTTCCCCTGCACTTTTGTATCATGAAAATTATGTCTCTGCCTTGCAACATTTGTACACCGGGTGGATTCTTGGGTCTGGCTTATCATCTCCCAGGCATCCCGCATCTCCCTAGCTAAAATGATTGTCTTACCGAAATTATTGTACGTTTGCAACAACGTCCCGGCATGGCCCCCGGTATCATTCTGGAGCCGTATAGAGTCTATGCTGACTAGATTGATCTGGGAGGGGAAACGATCCCGCATTTCCTTGCGCTCAATGTGCAGCTCATATGCCAAAGGGGGTTTTGAGGTTCCTAACCTGTTTCTCAATTTTCTAGTGGCACAGATTCAGTACTCGATTTGGTGGTGGACCCCAGCGAACGATCTGCCCCACTCTCAGCTGGAGAGGTCAATTGCTCAAACAGAGGACCTTAGAGGCTTCCTTTGTGCTGAACGGGAACGACATTTGAGGACGGAGGTCCAGCCGTTGGAGATTACGCTCAGGGCCTGGGACTGCTTGGCGAAGTTGGTGGGGATGGGCTTGTGGTATTCAACCAAGATGGCCATATATAGGGTCCGTGGGATCCCTCTTACATTTGAACACATCTTCATTCAGCATTTCCAGAGTCTGCATATTTACACCCTGGGCGATGTAGCACCACAAGGAAAATTCATAACTTGGGAAAACCTTAACGCGAGATGCGACTGGACTCCACTCACCCAGTTGTTATATTTCCACCTCCGCGAGGTACTGAAATCGAAATGGCCTGACTTCCCTGATGCCCCAGAGGCCTCTCCAATCCTAGAGCATATTGTAGCCCCGCTCTCTTCTAGAAAGGTGATCTCTTCCCTGTATTGTCTGGCTCGGGGGTTTGGAGGCTCTCCTTCGAACTATAAGACCAAATGGGAAGTTAGTATGGCTCGCTCATTATCTGACGATCAATGGAAAGGCATACTTGCTCAGACTAAATCGATTTCCAGTAATAATGGATTCCGCCCGATTCATTTTAAATTCTTGCATCAACTGTATTATTCTCCTCTGACTCTACATAGACTATTTCCCCTTCGGTCATCAGAGTGCAAGAGATGTCATCAGTCCCCCGCTGATTTTTACCATGTAGCTTGGTCCTGTTCCCATGTCCAAACTTTCTGGGGTGCTGTTGCTGAGGTGATGGGGCGGGTGTTAGAGATCTCGATACCTTTCACTCCGGAAGCGTGGGTGCTGTCGTGGGTAGATCTACCTGTAAGCTGCGATAGAAAGCTGTTTGGGATGGCTTCGGTGGTTGCCAAGTCTCTAGTGGCACGTGCATGGGGGACATCTAAGGTACCTTCAACACATCAATGAGAGAACTGCATGTCAATGTATGAGCGTAGAGAGTCGCAATACAACCAAACGCTCCCCCATAACAGTAGACCCGTGCAGGAAGTTGTTGCTTGTCTTTCCTTTTTTTCTGTTTGTAAGGTTGTATTGGCATTGTCTGATGTGTTATTTGTTATGTAACTGGAAAACTAATAAAGAAAGGTTTAAAAAAAATAGGTTCCTCACAGCATTTACAGCAGTTATCACGAGAACCACATCGGGCTGGGCATTTGTTGGCCGGCGCCGCTCCGGAAATCTTCACACACCCAGAAAGACCATCATGACCTGGAAAGGAATAAAGAATACAGGTTAGCAAAAGAAGACATTACCGCACCCCACTTCGCACTTGACCTACCATCTGTCATACGCTCCTGCGTCCATCATCCTGGTAGGAGCCCGATCCAAGCTGCGCATCCAACGAACCTCTGTGCACCTAAGGGGGAATAAATAAGGAAAAAGACATTAATCTCAAGAAAGGAAAGGAAATGTTAAGACTGCTATAACCAGACTTACCTCTTTAAAGACACTTGAATGGGTTGGCACCAGTGAAGTTAACTCGGTCGCTCAAACCCGCAGAAAACTACGCGCCCCTGCACAGAAGGCAGGACGGAGAGCACGCCAGACATCACAACAAGGTGAGGAGTGGGCCATCAGATCGAGTCCAGGGGGCAGGTGGGAGGAAGCGAAATCTGTTCCCAAGTCCAGTCCTCCTGTGTTTTCAGGTCCAACCTCCATAGAAGGCACCATCCAGAAATCGGAAGGGTCCGGGGTGAATCCGGCAACCAGGGCATAAGGGGTGTCCCCGTGGATACCAGGTGAGCGTTACAATATGCCCCAGAACCGTTGTTGCAGCTACTAAATCCAGCTGTCACCGGGGTTCTGATAAGGATAGCAATTATCAATTTAGCACACACCTAAATGCTACTTCACAACCTTCTAGGGCTCAAAGGCTCCAAAGCCCGCAGTCACCCACTGATTTGCAAAGCCTGACACCTGAGTGCACAAAAGCTGTGAATTCACAGTAACACAGGTCAATGGTCATCCGAACTCCAGAGACAGCAGTGGTGTTTACTTCGGCAGATAAACAGCTAACAACAGCTTCACAATTTACTGATATCAACGGCTCCAAGGCCCACAGTCAACCAGTGAGGTGATATTCTTGACACAAATATACAGGTGAAGTAGTGTAAGCACAATGTAAGGCTTGCTGGACACAGCATAAGCACAAAGACCAGGGACAGCAATAGCTCCTACTTTGGGAGTTGGTTATCAGCAGCTTCACAACCTTCTGGGGTTCAAAGGCTCCAGAGCCCACAGCCACCCTCTAAGGTAGTGTCCTCAATGGCACAAGTACGGCTAGAGCAGCTAACAGCAGCTGCACAACCTTCTGGGGTTCAAAGGCTCCAAGGCCTGCAGTCACCCCCTGAGGTATTAACCTTAACAACACATATAAGGATGAAGGTGGGTAAGCACAGCATAAAGCTGGGTGAACATAACATAAGGACAAAGTCCAAGGTCCTGGGGGCCCACACCACTCATCACCCGCAGTCCAAAGATGACGGCAGCTTTCAGTTAGGCAGAGACCCAACTACTGAGTGCCAACCTTCTAGGGCTCAAAGGCTCCAAGGCCCACAGTCACCCCCTGAGGTTGCAGCTAAACAGGAGCATATAGGAGAGGCTACAAGTTCACCACATTCGCATGGATTCAAGGGGCACAAGTCAGAGGTGTAACTCTCAACATCAGAGACTATGATCGTATCTTGGTTCTGATCCCCAGCACGTACCAAGGCAGCATGAAAATAGGAACAGGAGCGCATAAACTGCACCCTGTAAGAGGCGCAGAGGAGCCCAATGTTAAACACACCTCGTACAGGCGCCACATAATTCGAGGACTCACTAGGCTGCAGTTCCGATGCCACACTCTCCGTTAGAAATGGAATACAGGTTCGAAGAACAGTCAGCATATAATACCGGAAATGCCTTGCCATCAGGGACATTTCTCCAGTTGACGATGTCTGGAAGGAGAAAGCGAGGAAAAGCCTTACCCGGCGAGCCAATCGAATACAGAAGAGGGGGACGCCACAACCGCGGCTCCAAGCTCCGACCGAACACCGAAAAATTGGCGAGGACACTTGGTGCAGGCGCTTCGCGTGGCCAAGGAGTTTTTAAGCTACTGCCTACTCGCTTCCTCCTAGGAATTAAAGTCCGCACTAGCTTCCTTTCGTTTCACCCGCGATGCGGCAATGGTGTCAATTTCAATTCTTTCAGCACAATTAGCAGTGGAATACTGCCCACACCAGCAAGGAGTTCCCAACACACCAAACACCTGGCGTGGACACTTCTATTGAGGTTTTACTGGTTTTGTTAGTGAATTTAATCCTGGTCATTGTATTATGGTTGCAGGACCACTGCAGAAGCCATGGCCAAGTACCTGGATTCTACTGATGTCCTTGCTGAACTGATGAGGAACTCACGGTGACAACAGTAAAGAGAGGCACACAGGATCACAGTTCAAGGGTGTTTTATTTAAACTGTATGCAGGTTGGAAAAACGCCTAATCTAAACCTAATTCTAAGATGTGAGCAACCATCAACCATCAAATGAAAAATAAGGCAGACCTGGTGGCGTCGTGTCAAATAATAAGGGCCTATACTAAAAAAAACTATCGCCAAACCTCACAACTAACACAAAAATGGGTGTGGGATCGTTTTTAGGGAAAGAAAGAAGTGTTTGTAACTAATATGTGAGGATGCGTTAGCTTGGATCTCCCTTCCCCACGTTTTCTGCAAGGGGTAAAATGGCAGCTTGGAGCACAGCACACAGTGGAGCTTCCCCAGCACGAGTTAACAGTTCCAATGGCTGCAATCAGGAGCGTCGATGGCCAAGTCTCGTTCCTCTTGAAAGACTCTTGCTTTCGAGGGCCTGATGTATTCAATAAACAAAACAAACACAAAGTTCACTTTGGGTGACAGCTTCACCACAGGGTACCCTTCTTCCGGGTTTTGACCCTTTTGACAGTTCTAATCAATATCAAGGCCTATGCGGCTGTGTGTTCCTGACCCCAAGGTCCCGATAGGTTTTCTGGAAAAATAACAAACATAAAAGTTCTGCTTCAAGTATTTTCAGGGTGTTAGCTTTCCATCCATGGATCTCCCCCATGGCCAGGTGGGACAGTGTACTTCTCCTGTTTTCCGGTTTCTCTTAGATTCTCCGTCGGTCAGGCTCAGATTTCAAATGAGCAGCAGGACAGTGAACTTCTCCTGTTTCCTCCTTAGCGGGATTCACTCCCCTTGATTGTCTTTCAATTAGTTTGCTGTGAACCTCTCTTTCTTAGGTTAATCTGATCAGGATGATAATGACTAACCCCTGGGTCCCCCACTTCTGGGCGCAGACCCTTCTCAATTTTTAATGTCTCTTCCAACAGTTCCGGTGGACATCCCTTGGTCACGTTGCCCTGGTCAACACCCTGTTTCTTGGGACTTCTAGACTTTGCCCCTCTTCTAATCAGCACCCCTCCTCGGGTTCACTCCTGCCGGTTTCATATTCACCTTTTTACTCTCAATGTTCACGGGAGTCACTTCCCTTACTTTCACCATGCGGGATTCACTTCCCTTACTTTCTTGTGTTTGTAGATCAAAGTCTTTTGATTGTACGAGGATTTTTCTTGACTTCCAGTATGACCACTTTGACCTCTTCTTGCGGCTCTCATACGGCCTTCTGGTTTCTGAAGTTTCATTCACTCTAAGGGGTATCGACCAGTCTCTCGGAGAGACACCCACGGTGTGTCGGTTTCCTCTGCAGCTGGTCTCCCCTCAACACTTTCACAGTTCTTTTAACTCAGTTCATCTTGCCACTTTGCAATTATCATTCAACATAGCCCGGCTCTTATCGGCTCTGCCCTCGACTCACCGGCTTTGATGAACCGCTTGGCTTTCTACGTAACTGGAGTCAAGGCCTGTACCACGGTAGCAGGAGTCTCCCTCACTCCTGCTTATCAGCGTCTGCACGCTATGTGTACCGTTGACATCTGCCTGAAGACACTTGTGCTATTGTTCACGGTTTTAGGGTCTTTTCTTCAAAGGTTCCAAGGGCCTGGGACGAAAAGGGCAAGGTTGCTTCTATCCTCGCCACCCTCTTGCTTCCCGCCGTCTTTCTCCTTCTCTTGAACTGCCATGCCTGGTTAGCCGTCTCGTCGTGCTGTCTGCTGTGCTCGTACTGTGCTCTCTTGCTCCGTCTTTTATCCCTATGAGGAAGGGAAAGGGCCGTCAGGTGTGTGTGTGATTTTGATCAAGACGTCTGCATTGGGACATGCCAGGTAAACTGCTCTGGTGTTAGTCCGTTCTCTGGTGTGTCGTGCGAAAGTGTTCGTAGCAGAAAGGGGGTGGGGGGGCAATGGTTTTGAATGTCCTACATGGTAGGATGGGGAAAAGGTGTCAAAAGAAGTGGGAGACTGCCTCACCCGTCAGTGTCCCACTCCCACTCCCACTCCTGAGGACACCCCCATCCAGATGATCCTCCCTCACTGGTCTACCCCCAAGAACTGGATCCAATAGCGATGGCTGTGTCCTGGCCACCTGGATGACAGATCCCCGGGGACAAGTTAGGGAGACACCTTCAGGTTTCTCACAGCAACCTGCAGCTATCTAAAGTGGGCTTGGAGAGTGCGTCAAAAGAAGATTAAGGAGGGTGTATAGCATGTATTTTGTATTTTTGATGAGTTGTTGGATTGCTGATTTTATGCATTTTATGTATTTAATGTTTTTTGTGCATACTGTTCCCAAGATGTATTTTATGTGATGTTGCTTTTATGACCTTTTGGTCGAAATAAAGCCAATTAACTGAACTGAGAACAATGCACATTCAGAGCCATTTCAAAAACCGAGAAAACTTGTGGGATTAAGATGTCCATTCTAATTTACTTTTCCACATGCAGGGAATAAGTTACATAAATGTGAGTTTATTGAACATTGATGTGGGGTTTCATGCTGGCTTGTGCACTGCATGTGCATGTCAGAAATCATAATAGGTCCTTTTCAAATTAAAATATGCAAGTCCTGACACTCAAAAGCTGCATTTTTGAAAAGCCTCCAAGAACTGTATTGAAATGGCACAAGTCTTAACAAAACAATTAAATCATATACACAGCCACATGCATGCACATCTATATGAAGTGTAGTACCTCTGCAAGACAAGGCTCAAAAATAAGAACATCTTTTTCCTGTTCCATACACTTTTTCAATCTATCAGGAATGGGATATGGTGGTAGAAAGCTTGGTAGTTGTCTTCTTGAATTTCTACATGTAAAACAGAACAATGTTATACATTAGCAGCACCTTAAACAGAGATTGAAAACATTATATTGGCAGTATAAAATAACTGTTCCATGCAACATGAATCAGCTTATGATCATTAAACAACAATCATAAATTATGTAATGGGTCGGTTCTCATGCTTCCTCGGCAGGCAATAACAATAACTAACCCTCGTCGTTGTAAGCTCTTAGGCTGCTACTAAAATATTACAAACAAATCTAAATGGGATGTGACAAAGTAGTATTCCGAACCTGTTAAGAGGCCTTCTGCTTATTCAATCAGAACTTGGGGGCCAGTGACGGTATGGATCCATTTCTCCATTTCTCCATTTCAATGAGGCCTCCTCCTCTGTTCCTGGGGGATGAGAGTCGGGACCCTACAAGTCCCACTCATACTCCTGTAGAAAGACATCTCTCCAAACCCCTCAACTCAGCATGTAAAACATGCATTACTAACTGTAATCGTATTTATGGTGCTTGTATTTGCTTAGATTCATAATCTGTGCATACAGTCCAACATCTAGTGGTAATCGCAGATAATTGCATCTTTTTTTCAAAGATCGAAAAAAGGGACGCCGACCTGGGCATGCCTGTAATACTATCCCTATTGTGACGTGTAGTGTACCCATAAACTCAGACGCGTCGAGGTCCCCCCGGCTGTTTTTGTTCTGCCATGAGGGAGCCAGATTAGAATGCATGAGTGAGTACAGAAGAAAATAAGGTGCAGGATGTCTCACTTACTTCAACTCTAAGAGGGGATGATGGGTGGGTGCATGTGAATCTAAGCAGATACAAGCACCAGAAATATGACTACGGTGACTAATGTTTGTCTTCTGATGCTTGTGAATCTTCTTAGAATCACAAGCTGTGCAAAGACTAGCAAGCAGTACCGCGGATGGTGGTGGGATGAGTGAAGGAGCAGCAGCAAAGAGATGTCTAACAGCTAATTCCTTCTGTCTGACGGTCTCCAGATTTAAACTAAAAAAAGCTAGAGGATTTAGCTTTCCAGTAATGGCGGCTCAAACGTGGAATACATTACCTTACTCCTTGAGAATGGACCAATCCTTCCATAACTTCAGACGCAATATGCAAAACTGGCTGAGATCTAATGACAAATTATCTATGTTGATTGTCCGCCAACACATGACCAACGACGCTGTAACTGGATGACCTAATGCTGCCTATAATACCATGCTATGCATACTGTACCTTTTGTACGTCCTAACTTGTAAAAATGTGTACATCAAAAATGTGTAAGTATTTGTACTTCCAAATGTGTAAATATTTGTATATTCAAATTATAAATGTGTGCATTGTATAAAATGTACATCTCCTGTAACTACCTAAGTTGAAAGTATACTTGTAAATTGTTGCGCCCAGATACATTCGGGTTTGGTGTGCCTTACAAATTATTAAAACAAACAAACAAACAAAACAAGGTGTGAACAGAACTTCAGGTAGCCCCTGTGCCTCGAGTAGAATGTGCTCTAGGCATAAAAGGTAAATCTCTCTTAGCCAGAGAGTAACAAATTTGAATGCATTTAACAATCCACCTAGAAATGTCTTACTTACTTAAGAGACAGGGTCCCTTTCTCTACCAGCGGCAAGAGAGACAAAGAATTGAACTGTCTTCCAAAGTGGTTTTGTCGTATCAAGGTAATACACCACTGCTCTCCTAACATTCAGTGCATGGAGGCTTCTTTCAGCTGAGTTATTGGGATGTTGAAAAAAAGTTGGAAGTTCAATGGACTGGTTTACATGGAACTTGGAAATAAATTTAGGCGCAAAGCGTGGGTGTTTGCGCAAAACCACTTTGTCCGATTAGTAAAATGGCTCTTGAAGTGAGAAAGCCTGCAGTTCACTAACTCTCCTAGTAGAAGTAATAGCCACAAGAAAAACAGTCTTGTAGGTGAGATCCTTAAGACTAGCTTTGTTCATTGGCTCAATAGAAGTGCCCATAAGTTTAGTAAGGACAACATTTGAGAAATGGGAGGGTGAAGTCTTTTTACCCCTTCCATGAAAGCCTTGATTACAGCGATTTCCCCACCAGGAAATCTTACTTTGAGGTGTAAGCAGAAGAACAAGTTACTTACCCCAGGAAACGTTCTTTCGACTGAATTCTCCTCCCACATATTTCTCATATTATGATATCTTGGTTTCCGGCTTCAGCTGCATCAAAAAGTATTTCCTCTCGACAGAGGGCGCTGTGCGTCAAAAAGGTTTAATCTATGTCCCTTGAGGGCCTCCATCTGAGCTGACATCATTGTCCAGTACATATATCACGCGCAGCTCCCATTGGCTTCAGTCCTGTTTTTGCGCCACCCATATGCAGAATTACTGCCCTTGATAAGTGCCTTTAATTTATCAGACCTTCAAGGATTGCATGGTCTAAAGCTCGGAAATTCCATAATGGGGTAGGTTGGGAGAGCGATGAGAAATATGTGGGAGGAACATCCAGTCAAAAGAACTATGCGAGGAGTAAGTAACTTGTCCTTCAAATGGATTGTGTCCTCCCACGCATTCCTCATTTTATGATAGACTCCCAAAGCAGTATTATTCTCTTTTGCAGGAGGGAGTAAGAATTTGAGAGTTAATGTTTGTCAAGAATGGAGCATAGGGGGGGCGTAGCTAACCGCGGGATGCAGTAGACGTGCTTCTGCTCGGCTCCCACGGCCGCACTAACATCCTGTTATAAAAAAGCCTGTTTTCGGGGGTAATAAGAGCTGGAAATACCCCGATGTGACGGCGAACATCCTTGGGCACACCCGGAGCGAAGATCGAAGAGAACCGCGGTCGGATTCACCGGAGACGACCGTGTGAAGTTTTGTGGCGACAGCAACTAGTCTGTTTTCAAAATGGCCGCGGGCGCACGCAGCTGAACGTCCTGTGCATATCCAGCAAGGCCGCGCTGAGGCAGTGCCCAACCCTTAACAGACTGGTCGATCACAGCGGAAGAAGGGTGCAGACCCAGCGGAGTCCCGGAGAGGCCCCAATCGGCGGACACGCTCTCGCAGGACAGCACAGAGAAGAAAGCGGTGGGAGAACATGCCGAAGATTGGAGTCTGGGCATTCCGCGTTGGCTACCGCCCTTCGGTGGGCCTGGCCGGAGCATCATCACTGGCCGGGAAGTCATGAGGGCCAGCAAAGGGAGAGAGGGCCGTGCACCCGTGTGAGTCCTGCCCTCCGATAATAGGCGAGCGGGGAGGCCCGGAGAGAAGAGGCCCTTCCGCCTTTCCGCCCCTGCGGGAGCCGCTGATTCAGTGACATACGCACGGACCCGTGGGCCGGTGCGAGAGCGAGGGATACGCCTTGCCCCGGAAAGCGTGCTGCTGCTGGGCAGCGGGCGGGTGCGTTGGCCCTGGAGTGAGGACATATCCCCGGAGCACAGCAGCAACATAGGGAGCGATTTGCCATCAAGGTAAAAGAGACAAGAGGCACACCGGGAAGCGTGGTGCTCAGGCAAAAGCTGGCTGGACGGGCACCCACATCGGTCCATATAGCGTACAAGGTGGACTTGGTGCCATGGGGAAGGACAGGCCGAGGAAGCTTCATGCCCAAAGCAGAATGGATCAGTACACCATTCCTCCACCCCAGCCCACTGAACACCACCCGCAATCCTCAGACGATATGGAGACGGACCAAGGAATCTCGCTCAAAGACATCATGGCCGCCATTACCGACTCCCGTACGTCCATGGAGCAGAAAATGGACGGAATAAGCATGGATGTTTCCCTCCTCAGGCACAACCTCCAAAAACTAACGGCATGCACCGGGGAGGCTGAGCAGCGCATTTCCAACACAGAGGACAGGATGAACACCATGAAACAGCAGCTTCATAACACGTTGTCCAAATTGAAGGTGCTGGAAGACAGAATTGAAGAGGGAGAGGGCAGATCCAGACGCAACAATGTGCGCATCCTGGGTATACCCGAAAAGACAGAGGGCGCCTGCATGCAACTTTTTCTCTAACAATGGCTTTCCGACCTGTACGAGCCCGATGCCTTTTCAGAGTTCTTTTCCATAGAGAGGGCACCGCCTGGCGCCCCCCCACGAACTGTAATAGCAAGATTCTTAAATTACAGAGACCGCAACGCCCTACTGCAACATGCGCACGCCAAAGGAGCTGTCGCGTTCAATGGCTCCAAAATCGCCTTTTTCCCGGATTACACGAGGGAAGTGCAAAGGGCAAGGCAATCCTTCGACTCCCTGAAAAGGCAGCTACACACGATGGGAGTGAAATACGGCCTGCTCTTCCCTACACAGCTCAAGATTATCACAAAGGCACAACAGTCCATTTTAGTGACCCTAAAGAGGCTTGGCGCTGGGCCGAGCAAAACAGAGGGAGATTGGTCCGCCCCCTGTGAAAATAGGGGAAGAAATCGAAGACCTCTGCCAAATCAACGGCGGGAACCCCCGACGACTGCCACCGCAGGACCCACCGGAAGACCTAGGGGGGTGATAACCTCCACCCCTCACCACGGCTGTCAAAATCCTGTGACCACACTGAGATACTCAAGTCAGACCATAGATCTTTCCACAGTACACACACACACACACACACACACACACACAATGATAGGCAGCACTTACCCATCTGTAGCTGCCGCGGTATGCCCCAAGCCCTATAATAGAAGTAGAACCTCCCCCCACCCCCACCCCCGAGAGTGCAATAAATTCCAGGCATAGTATACGTGTGGACTCCCTCGGGGATCACCTTTAGAGGAGTACTACCTTCCCCCCGGGTTCCACCTAGGGGAAGGCCACTTTTATTTGATATCAAGTTCAGTGCATGTTAGGTGTCCAGTTGACACCATAGATTCTTTGTTTGGGCGACCGATGCTTCTAGTTGGGAGGAGTATGGGGTGGGGGGTTTTGGATTTGTTAAGCACAGCTTCATTAGGGACCTGTCGAACTAAGAGTAACATGGCCAGAGAGGATGTCAGTACACCACGGGCATATTTCCAACAGGCGCATAACGCTGCCGGTGACAATCAGGGCAGCCACCATCACATGCTCACATGGCAGAGTATCATAACAATGTCGACACTCTCAGAACACAGGCTCATGTCGTGGAACGTCAATGGCCTGGGCAATGCAATAAAGTGCCGCCTGGTGCGCCAATTTTTGAACAGACGGGGGGCTGATATAGTGTTCCTATCCGAGACACATCTCGCAGGTACAGAATGCACCCTATTTAGGCGTACAAATTATAAGCTGACGTTCCACTCAGGCTTCACAATGGGCTCGAGAGGCGTCATGATCTTGGTACACAAAAACCTCCCCCTCCACCACTACACAGTGACCCATGATACAGGCAGCAGATACATATATGTGACGGGCGACTTATGGGGGCATTCCATCGCACCGATAGCTATCTATGCACCACCGACCCTTCTAGAACCACGCTCACTGACATCACCCCGTTAATTGCTAATGATACCTCCAACTGCATGATACCAGTTGGTGACTTCAATGAAGTCATGATTGTTACCCTGGATAGATCGCACATACGAAACAGGAACCCCAATGTCCCCACTAGGCTTGCCACGATCGCCAACGCACTCGGCCTGTGCGATGTGTTGAGGGAACTTCACCCAGACACTAGAGCGTACTCTTTCCACTCGGGGGCCCATGCCACGCTCTCCAGATTGGACTACTCCCACAACTGACCTATATAGGGCACAGGAAATAAACATGCTGCCTAGAGGCATCTCTGATCACTCTCCGCTAGAAATGTTATTTATAACGTCCCGGAGGATCCCACCGCCATGTTGGCGCCTAAACAGTTACTATCTGGGAAATCCTGAGCTGGTAGACAGACTACAGGAGACCACCAACACATACTTTGAGTTAAACACACAGACGGCAACGAATCCTGAAATGCTATGGGAAGCCTATAAAACGGTGCTAAGGGGCGAGCTAAAATCATGGACGGCGGCCAAAAGGAGGCTGCACATGAGTAAGATTTTTGAAGCGGAGCTCCATGTCAAACAGGCAGAGGAGGGGCACGTAAATGAAAATACGCCGGCCTCTAACCGGACGTTGCTACTAGCACAAAAAAGATTGCAAAGCATAGCGATAGACAACGCTCGCCAAGCGCACACTGCTATGAGAGCAAAGATCTATAAAACGGGTGACAAGGCCGGCAAGATGCTGGCATGGCTGGAAAGGAAGGAGCAGGGACACAGCCATGTCCGGAGACTCGAAGCGAACGGATCAAACCTAAGGGTGACGGACCAGGAAATAACCCAGGGCTTTGCGGAATATTACGCAGAGTTTTATAGTGAATCCGCAACCCCGATGGACGTTACAATTATGGACCGAATTGAAACCCCTACCCTGAATGAGGCGCAGCGGCAACGGTTGGAGCGGGAGATCACTGAGGATGAAATTCTAGCCGCCATTTCTGGACTCCAGACCGGTAAGACTCCTGGTCCAAATGGCTTCCCGGTGGAGCTATGGCGAAGGGTGGGTACCAACGTGATAGCCACCCCAGCTACTGCAAATGTACCTCCATGCACATGAAAAGGGCATTCTCCCTCCAGATCTCTGAGAAGCAACAATAGTAGTGATACCCAAGCCGGACAATCCCCCAGAAAGATGTAGCTCGTACAGGCCCATTTCACTCATCAACTCAGACTAAAATACTGGCAAAGCTTCTAGCGGACCGCCTACAAGAGGTAATTCCCTCCTTGATTCACCCGGACCAGTGCGGTTTCATGCCACAAAGATCAACTCGCATGAACCTCCGCAGACTATTCTCAGCCTTGGAAAGAGCCGACAGCATACAGGGGCCACTAGCCCTGTTAGCAATCGACTTTGAAAAGGCCTTCGATTCGGTGAGATGGGAGGCTGTCTGGACCATAATGCGTTGCATGGGCTTCGGCGAGAACTTCATGAGTTGGATGAGGCTGCTATACGAATCCCCGGTTGCTAGGACCAGGGTCAACGGTTGGCGATCAGAACTGTTCGATCTGGGAAGGGGTACAAGGCAGGGCTGCCCACTATCGGCCATGATTTTCGCTATTGCCATCGAACCCCTGGCGATCCTGCTGCGAAACGATCTAACCTGGGAGGGCTTCCGGTGGTCCGAGACCTGGGAAGATAGAATATCCCTCTACGCAGATGACCTACTCATCTACCTGAAGGACCCAAACACCTCCTGCCCCAGAGTGATGCAACTGCTGGGCCAATATGAGGCATTCTGTGGACTACGCGTGAACTGGTCCAAATCCATCCTCTTCCCTATAGGGAACACCTCATTGGTGAGTCTGGAGACCGGCCCCTACCAGATCGAGAAGGAACAGTTCAAATACCTGGGGATACACATCACGACGCACCTTACTGAATATACAGCCTTAAACCTCTCCCCCTTGGTGGCAAGATTTGCAGACGACACTCGCCACTGGATCTCCTTGCTACTGACCCTGATGGGTAGGGCCGCCTTGTTTAAAATGATTGCCCTCCCTAAATTCCTAAACATCCTGCAAAACGCGCCATTGTACATCGACCAGCGGGACTTCCACAAAATCGAATGCACCCTCCGGAAACTGCTTTGGAAAGAAGGCCACCCAAGAATTGCTCTTGTCACCCTTCAGAGGTCCGTCTGGGAAGGGGGGATCGGGCTGCCCAGGCTGCAATCATATTACTGGGCCAGCTAGATGGATGTGGTAAACGACATGCTTCACGGTGATGGGAGCCTCCCACACATCAAGGGATTCCACTGTAACACTACAAATAAGACAATAGAGCACCTCTACAGAGACTTGGATCGCCCTCCGAAATCTGATATGGCATCCCACATAACGAGAGTTTGGAAGGAAGCGCTTCGATTCTTGGGGTGGGGTGGGAAAATAACACTGGCCCAACCGTTGTGGAACAATTTCAACCTTCCCGAAGTACGAAAACTACCGAGATGGCCCGAGTGGACCCAGCGTGGAATCTCTACCGTTGGGGATGTGGTACAGGAGGACAACCTGGCAACATTCGAGATAATGCAAGAGAGGTTCTCCCTGCCGGACACAGAGAGGTTCCACCACATGCAGCTGAATCATGCTTAGACGACCCATTGACAGATCACACAAGACCTGCCGGAAAGCTCCCCGCTTGAACGAAACAAAGTCCTGGATCGGGTAGAGCGGAAGGTCACCTCCACCATGTACACTGTGATAACTTCCTTTGCGACATCGGAACTATCCAGTCTGAAATCAAAATGGGAACGAGATGTGGGTCCACTCCTTCTGGAGGACTGGACGGAGGCCCTGATGTACCCGCATGAAACCACCATCTCTTCGAGACTCCGACTCGTCCAGTTGAAGATCCTGGATCGCACTTACTACCCGAGAGTAGCCCTCTTCCGATGGAGCAGGGCCGCGGACAAAAAGTGCCTACGCTGCAAGCGAGAGGAAGGTGCCTTTTTTCATATTCTGTGGGTGTAGTAATATTCAGTTGCTCTGGCAGAAACGCTGCGACAAACTGTCTAGCGTTCTGGGAAAGACGATACAGAGGTGCCCGAAACAATTGCTTCTGGGGGTCTCCGGGGAATCTGACTTATGCCGCTATGAGAAACTGCTGTGGTAAACCGCGTTTGCAGTCCTTAGGCGGAACATTGCACAACTGTGGGGCTCGGAGTGCACACCCAGCTATGACCAGTGGGTCTCGGACGTGGACATATGTGCGGTAATGGAGCACCGGGTGTACAAAGCAAGAGGGTGCCTGCAAAAGGCGGGGAAAATATGGAGAAGATGGGAAGAGGATAGCTGAAGGCCAAGGGCGACCCTGTAGCCGCTGAGTCTGTGTAAGGCCCACCGAAAGGGAAATATTGACTCAGTTAAGAGCACCCCGTGTCATGAAGTCATCCTATGTTAAATTCGACGGTCTGTTGGACCAAGGTCCCTGAAGCTGAGTTTGTTACTGTTATTGTTTCTTCTTTTGATTACTTTGCTCTCTTCCCACCACTACCCTTCCCTGGCACTTGCCCCTCCCTCCCTCCCTCCTCCCTCTCTTCCCCCTCTCCCCCCCCCATTCCCCCCTCACGTGTCCCCTCCCTGGAATGTAGAGAGATGAATGTAATGTTGTTTTAACCTTGAAAACCAATAAAATCTTTGATCAAAAAAAGAATTGGAACTCCCATCTGAAGGGCAGAGGAAGTGCCATCCCCCTGGTGAAATGAGCCCTTAAGCCTTCTGGAGGATCTTTCCCAGCTGTCCTGTAGCACTCCGAAATAGCCAGTATGATCCATCTGGATTGAGTTTGTTTGGTGACTGACAGATATAGTTTGTGTCCTGCATAACCAATGAAAAGTTGGTTGTGTTATCGCAAATTTTCCATTCTTGAAACATAAATGTTTAGCGCTCTCCTCGGAGCGAGTCTATGAAATCTTTCCTCTTCCTTGGCAGGATGAGGTGGAGGATAGAAGGCCGAAATGGTAATCCGATACAATCTTAAGTAGAAAAGAGGGTTTGACCTTAAGGACAACCTTATCCTTGGCAAAGGTGCTAAACAGAATTTACAGGATAATGCGGGCTGTTATCGCTACTAACTAGATCGTTTTGTAATTTAGCAACCTTAAAGGGCAGGAATGGAGCGGCTTGAAAGGAGCGCACGTCAAAAACTTTAAAACCAAATTAAGGTCCCATGTTGGTATTTGGAATGGTGTAGGAGGAAGCACATTTGTTAGTCCTTTAAGAAATTGAGTTAAGGGTATTTTGAAGTAGGATGTCTCCTCTGAGGTGCGCTTGAATATGGTAAGCGCTGCTAGATAACCCTTGACTGTTCCTATCTGGAGGCCCCGATTTGCCAGATGCAGCAGCAATGATAACACCGTAGGTGTATCGCATTGAAAAGGGTCCACATCTTTCTCCCTACACTAGCTGCAGACAGCAGCGGTATAAGGATTTTGTTGCTGGACTTCAGTCCGAAAGCAAAATCTCCATTACGTCTTCCGGGAGGTCCCAATCCTTGTATCTCAGCCTCTCAAAAACCACGCATTAAGGTTGAATGTCTTGACCTCTGGATGGAGAACCCGACCCACCTCTCGCGAGAGAAGGTCCTCTCCTTTTTGGAAGACATATTGCAAGGGCAGATGGACATGTCCAGAAGGCCTGGGTACCACGTTCTCCTAGCCCAATCTGCCGCAATTGGGATCATGGATTTCCCAAACTTTCGCGACCTCCTGATCACGTGTGGAATGACAGGGACTGTAGAAAACGCGTACAGGAGTGGAAACTTCCAGTCCACTACGAACGCATCTCGTAGATCTCCTATTGGAGGAAATTCCCTGGAGCAGAACAGTTCGCACTTCCAGTTGACACTGGTCACAAACAGATCCCTTGAGGGGTTCCCCAAAGGGTGAAGATCTCTTGGACTTCCTGAGCTAGTTGCCACGCATGGGAGACTGTGCTCTGCCTGTTCAGAGCGTCCGCCGCCCTGTTCTCCTCTTCCGCTAGGTGAACTGAGCATAGAGAGATGCCTTCTTGTATTGCCCAGAACCAGAGCTGCATTGCTTCTCTGCCCAGTGGTAGTGACCCGACACCACCTCTCTTGTTGAGGTAGTAGATGGCCACTGAGTTGTCCGTCATTATCAGGACATTCTTTCCCCATACAGAGGGCAGAAAGCCCTTCAGCGCAAGTCTGATTGCCCTCCGCTCCAAAAAAGTTGATGTATACTTTGGACTCCGATGGAGATCAACAACCGCTGATTGTCAGATAGTTGGCGTGGGCTCCCTACCCCATGAATGAGGCATCCGTCACTACTGTTATCTCTGTCCATGGCTGCTAAAAAGGTTCTCCTTTCAGAACGGTGTCCTCGCAGTGTAGGCCAACCACAGAAGGTCCTGTGCGAAGCTCGTAACTTGAAGGAGGTTTCACCTCCTGTCTGAGCATTGAGACCACTAGTCGTAGCCTAGTCGCTCTTTGTTTCCTTCTGTATGTTTTTTGTTTGCGAGTTTGCGCCCATTAGCCTATGGGTACCAGGTGCGCGTTACAAATATTTTAACATAACATAACATGATGCATCCGCATGATCAGTAGAGTCCGGTTTCCCAAAATCTAGTTCTGGGGAGGTGTCTACCCCACCAGCTGTATGTAGGGTATCATGCAGCTCCCTAAAACTGGTCTCTTCTGAAATTAAACTTTCAGGGACATTAGTTTTCTTATGAATACTAGGGGTATCCAATTGAAGACCACATAGAGGGGGTTTCATCTGATGTATCATAACCCTCACATATTGATGTCAAGGACTTGAAAACATTTTTTTTGGAAGAGGTTTAAAAATCTTTTCCTGAGTTTTTTGAGCCAAAGGCGTTGATGAATGTACAGTCAGCGTTGATCTTTTTTGTATCAGTGTCAATGGCGTCGACGGTGTGAACGTCAGTGGCGTCGATGGAATCAACTATGTGACCTTGCACTTGTGCTTCAAAGGACACTGCCCTCGACTTAACGGTTTCTTTGACTATTTCTCATGTCATCGAGTACTCGAAGATACAAGAAGTCTTAGGCTTATGGCCTGGGCTTGAGGGCATGCAGGGTTTTGCCTTGGCCTTATGCTGGTCTTCGACCGTAGCATGGCCACTTTTCTTACCTTTTGAGGAGGACGAGGCCTGTTCCTTGGAGATTTTAACCTTTTTCTTTCTAAAGAGTTCCCCCTCATCTTTGGAGGAGGATTTAGTCGGGCAGACTATGCTCCTTTAATCGGAGGAAGAAGAAGGTGCTCATCATGCCTTCTCTTCGATAGTTTGGATGACGGCGATGAGTGTCTGCTCCTCAAGTGTGATCTTTTTGTTGATCTTTTTTTATGAGAAGAATCTCTCGACTTGTGGGATGACCCAAATTTCAAAGGCGTGGACAGGGATTTGGGGACAATCTAACCCACTGATAAGTTTAGTTTTACACTCTTTTAAGAGCCTTATCTGTCATCGACTGACAGATTCAACAGTCGGCGGTTACATGCTCGACACCCAGGCACCAGATGCATATTTTATGCTGGTCTATGATGGACATTTTGGTGCTGCATTTTAGGCACTTTTTGAAGTCTGTCTTCAGAGTATTCAGAACTGGAGACAAGGCCTTTTTTGAAACCTTTTCTTAGAAAACTGAAGCGTGTCGTAATTCTTGAAGCAATCGCATTTGCGGAAAAACAGAACTGAAGCCAATTGGCACTGCGAGTGGTATATGCACTGGACGATGACGTCAGCCAAGATGGAGGCCCTCGAAGGACATCGAGTTGACCGCCTCGACACACATTGCCCTCTGCCGAGAGAAATACATTTCCGAAGTAGCTGAAGCTGGAAACAAAGATATCATAAGATGAGGAATACGTGGGAGGACACACTCCATTAGAAACGGCAGCAAGGTGGACCTTCAGCGAGTTAAAAACTAGTCCAGAGTCTAAGAGGTGGGTTAGATAGAGGACTAATGTGTGTAGGTGACCAGTCACTTGTATTGATGTTACGAGTACTGCACCAAATGACAAAGCAATTCCACTTGCTGGAATAACAGTGTCTGGTATTAGGTTTCCGTGCCTCCCTAAGGATGTCGATACAACTTTGAGGGAGCTGGAGATGGGTGTAGAGTTGTTCCCTGATCTTGGGACAGCATGTTGTAGGCGAAAGGCAGCCTCACCAGAGGGCAAAGGGACATTCTCATGAGATGTGAGAACCATGGCTGACAAGCCCACATTGGTGCTATCACGATTAGTGTAACTTGTTCCTGGTGCATCTTGTGAATTATCCTGTTGAGGACAGGAACTGGGGGAAAAGTGCAGGCATATCTCCCTGCCATGTGATCTGAACACTGTTCCCCTTGGACATCCTTTGTAGGCGTAGTTTGGACATTGTTCTCCAGTGTTACAAAGAGGTCAATGTCTGGATGTTCCCATTCTACAAATACATTGTTTAACATGTGTTTGTGCAAGCACCATTCATTCTCTATGGGTAGCTGCACGTGTCTGCTGAGCATGTCTGCCAGAGGATTGTGTTCCACTAAATTGTGTTGTGACAGGAGGAACATATTGTGTTTGAGTGCCCATTTGCAAATGCCATGAGACAATTTGGACAGCCCTGGAGAACGAGAGCTCCCCTGTTTAAGTAATATATGGCTGTGGTGCTGTATGTAAGCATTAGAATGGTTTTCCCTTGCAGTGGAGTATGAAGGGCTTTGAATACAGGGAGTAGCTCTAGCAGGTTGATGTGTTTGTTCGCTACCGATTGGGACCACCTGCCGTGCACTGTTTGGTGTAGAAGGTGATCTACCCAAGGTAGACGCTCGTCTACCACTAAAGGGACAGAACAAGGTCTTTGGAGACGACCACTAGATCGCCCCAATGACCGCTTGCCTGACACCATTGGCTCGAGAGCCACTCCTGCATAGGACACATGCACAAACAGGCGTGTGGAACCAGGAAAATGTAGGATGCCATCATTCCTAGTAGCCGCATGGCTTTCCGTTCGGCTATCTGACAACTGACTACATACTGAAGGATCTGGAACATGCTTTGGATCCTCTCGCTGGAGGGGAAGACAAGCCAGTCTCTGGACGAATCAGTGCCGCCAGAAATTGTTTCACCTGGCTGGGGAGAAGACTTGATTTTTCAGTTGGAACAGAAGGACTATAGTCTTTTGGGTGTTCTCCAGACATGCTTGACCCGTGTATCCAGTTATGAGACAGTTGTCTAGATAAGGGTACACCGGAATGGACTGTCTGTGTAGGTGAGCTGCCACCACTGCCAGTTTTTTTTAAAATTTGTTTTGGTAGCAAAAATTAATTTACACCTTTACAAATTATACATCATATAAGAATTCATATAAAATTTCATCAAAGTTGGTCATTACTTGAGCAGATAAGACAGGGTAAAACACTTACATATTGCCGAGCCATAGAGGAAAGCATTTAATAGAACTACCCTCCACCAACTTTCTATAATCCCACAAAAATATGTACAAAAAAAATATATACCTAATGAAATCAATCAACACAGAATCATGTAAAAAATCACAAATAGCTAGAGAATCTGTAAAAAGCAACATGCAAGGACAAGCAATCAAAAACAAACAAATAGTAAACTTATTACACCATAACAAATTATTTAGAAACAGAAGAGGCTAAAAACTGCCCACTTAAGATGGCCCTGTTAAGTGGCAACTGCTCCTCAATCATTACAAGTCTAACAGTTGCTAAGATGATGGAATTGGTATTTCCCTGCATGCATCTAAGCCAGACTAGGTGACATTCAAGCAAAGAGTAAGAGGTCAAAAAAGCACTCCAGCAACATCGCCTATGATTGAGAAAGAAGTTACAATACATAAACAGATGTTCCAGTGTCTCACTCTCAGAGATATTTAAGCAAAATCTGCAGCCCTCCCACTTCGCCAGATCCCTATAGCGGGACCAATTCCTGATCCGAGCGCCCGTGTGGATAAGATCCAAACCGGAATCGCATGTAGGACCGTCTTGCATCTCTGTCAGGGAAGCATAGTAAATAAGGCAGCCGAGGTGTAACTGCATGCCTGAAAGTGGCATAAGTCGTGAAAGAGGAGTAACCTCCAATCTGATCTGAGTTACGTGCCCAGGAGTTATTAAAGAAACGGCTTTTGACTTTAATTGGAGTATTAATCAATTCCTCCTGCGACATATTCAATGATGTTAAGGTGGCATTTATGAGGACTTTCACTTCAGAGATCGACAAGGAACAAGTTACTTACCTGTAACTGTTGTTCTCCAGCATGGGTCTGGCATGGATTCACATGCTCATGAATATTTCCAGTCGTCAGGCTGGGAATCCTCGGTAAAGAAAAAACCAGTATCAGTTTAGTTTCTGATCTGTCTTTCGTAGTAATAACCAATCACTGGTCTCTGCGTCATACTGACCACAGCCAATGACTGCCCTCTACCTAAGCACCGCCTCTGGCAGCCATCTTCAGATTTGGAAGCACGTGAAGTGGCAGTATGACCAAGTGAAGAGCCGCAGAGGGGTAGGCGGGAGGGTTCGCATGTGAATCCATGCCAGACCCATGCTGGAGAACAACAGTTACAGGTAAGTAACTTGTTCCTTCTCCAACATGGGGTCTGGCATGGATTCACATGCTCATGAATAAAGAATACATAGCAGTACACACATGCACAACCACGGGAGGTGGCAAAGGCTCAACATTAAGCATTACATCAAACTCAACATTAAGCAGCTTACCTCCTCACCAGGCTCACCTCAGGCGAACAGGTTGCGCAGCACTGCTTGGCCGACCCTGGATTCCTCCCTGGAATCCCGATCGACGCAGTAGAATGTCGTGAAGGTGTGCATCGACCTCCACGTAGCAGCCCTGCATATGTCCAGCAGGGGCACACCAGAAAGGAACGCCGTGGTAGCTGCGATCGCTCTGGTGGAATGGGCTCTCGGACGGCCAGGCAGCGGTCGGTTAGCCAACCGATGACAGTACATGATACAGCGGGAGAGCCATCTTGAAATGGAAGCCTTCGAGAGAGCCTTTCCCTGATTGACAGGTCCAAAGTTCACAAAGAGTTGTGACGTCTTCCGAAAACACTTTGTGCGGTCCACGTAGAACTTCAGCGCTCTAGCCACATCCAGCGAGTGCAAAGTCCTCTCAGCCGGCGACGAAGGCGACGGGAAGAACACAGGCAACACCAAGGGTTCGTTGAGATGGAAGTCCGACGGTACCTTGGGCATGAAGGAGGGGTGCGTCCTGAGCACTACCCTCGTGTCGTGAAAAGTCAAGTACGGGGCCTTGCAGGAAAGGGCCTGGATCTCTCCCACCCATCGTGCGGAGGTGATGGCCACAAGAAACGCTGTTTTCCACGACAGAAACTTCAACGGGGTCGAGTGCAGAGACTCGAACGGAGGTCCCATGAGCTTGGTCAGCACCAGGTTGAGCTCCCACGCCGGGGCCGGCGCCTTCACCAGCGGGAACGATCTGAACAGTCCCTTCATGACCTCTTTCACCAGACGATGAGACCACAGGGACGTCCGGCCCGTGGTTCTGGTGTATCGGGAGATCGCAGCAAGATGAATCTTGATGGACGCGTGTGCCAGTCCAGCTTTGGCCAGCGTCAGCAGGTACGGCAGTACCTGGGGAGCCGTAATCCATAGAGGGTTAATCTTCTGTGCGTGGCACCAGACAGAGAACCTCTTCCATTTGTGTCCGTAGCATTTAAGAGTCGAGGACGCCCTGGCCTTTGCAAGAACCTCTCTGCAGTCGGCCGGTATGTCGTATCCTCCAAACTCTAGCGCTGCAGGAGCCAGGCCTGCAAGTTCAGCGATTTCGGGTCGTGGTGGAGGATGGCGCCTCCTTCCCTGGAGAGTAGATCCGCGTCCACCGGCAGCTTGATTGGCGGGGACGCTGACAAGTCCAGAAGGTCCGGGAACCATATCTGCCTCGGCCACGCAGGTGCGACGAGGATCATCCTGCACCGTGACCTCTTGAGCTGGTTGACGAGCCGGATTAGCAGTGGCAAAGGAGGGAACGCGTAGAGGAACAGGCCCTCCCAGGGGAACGAGAAAGCATCGCCCATGCTCCTCGCCTGGGGAAACCTGCTGGCGAACCTCTGGCACTTGGAGTTTGTCGCCGTCGCGAACAGGTCGATCTGGGGTGTGCCCCACCGTCGGAAGAGGCGATCCACTAGATCCTGTCGTAGTTCCCACTCGTGGCACGAGCGCAGCTCCCTGCTGAGTGAGTCGGCGATGGTGTTTTTTATCCCTGCCAGATGAAACGGCACCAGAAACATCCTTTGGGCGACTGCCCAATGCCACAGGTCCTGCGCCTCCTTGGACAGTGCTGGGGACCTGGTTCCGCCCTGTTTCCTGATGTAAAACATGGTGCTGGTGTTGTCGGTGAAGATCCTCACCACCTTGCCCTTGAGGGACGGAAGGAAGGACCTGAGGGCCCAGAACACTGCACGGAGCTCCAGGACGTTGATATGGAGGGACTTCTCCGTCGGGAGCCAGAGGCCTCTCGCGTGCAGATTTTCGGTGTGCGCTCCCCACCCTTCCAGAGAGGCATCCGTGGTCACTGTCTCCTGGTGGTCTGGAAGTCCATGCCCGCCTTCAGATGCGCGCAGGTGCCCCACCACCGGACCGCTCGGCGGAAACTCTCGTCGAGTGTGAGCCTCTCCTCGAAGCTGCCCGTCGTTTGGATCCAGCGCACGTCCAGGAACTCCTGCAACGGGCGCATCCGGAGCCTGCACATGGGAATGAGGTAGATGCAAGAGGACATCATTCCGAGGAGGGACTTGATGGACCTCACCGTGGCCACGTCGGAAACCAACATCCGCTGTACCTTGCCCAGGATGGACCTGGTCCTTTCCTCCGACGGGGAGGCCAGAAGGGACACTGTCGAGCTTCGCTACCAGAAACAGTGCGTTTTGCACGGGTACCAGGTGGGACTTGGCGTAGTTCACGGAGAATCCCAGGTCCGTGAGAAGTTGGACGGTCCTTGCCGTGTGGTCCACGGCGAGCTCCCTCGTCTTGGCTCGGATGAGCCAGTCGTCCAGATAGGGGTAGACGTGGATCCCCTCGCGGCGCAGCTGCGCCGCCACCGGTGCAAGGCACTTGGTAAATACCCTGGGTGCCGACCGTAGTCCGAAGGGGAGGGCTTTGAACCGGTAGTGACGCCCTTGGACCACAAACCTGAGGAATTTTCGGTGCCCCTTCAGGATGGGAATATGGAAGTAGGCATCTTCCAAATCCAACGACGACAGGAAGTCTCCTTCCTCCAGCTGACCCAGGACGTGCTGGAGGGTGACCATCCGGAACTTCTGCGCCTTGATGAACTAGTTCAGACGTCGCAGGTCTAGGATGGGGCGCCATCCTCCCGTCTTCTTCTTCACGAGGAAGTATCTCGAGTAAACTCCGGAGCCCCGAAGCCTCTTTGGGACGAGTTCGATGGCGCCCTTCCTAAGCAACGCCTTTACCTCCAGGAGAAGCTGAGGGACGTGAAGCTCTCTCCTGGCCACGGGGGGGACGCGCGGGCACCTTCTTTGAAACTCGAGCGCGTGGCCCCGGGCCAAGGCGTCCAGCACCCAACGGTCGGTGGAGATGGACTCCCACACGCTGACGAAGCTCGCCAGCCGGCCTCCCACCGGGGTGCTTCGGTGGGTGCCCGACCCCACGGCCGGTTCAATCCTGTTTCGACGAGGCTTTGCCGCCTTGACCTCCTTGGCGACGACGGCGGGGTCCTCCAGACTTGCCTCGTCCTCTGTAGGCCTCTTGAGACGACGAGCGGGCCGCTTGACGGTAGGTTAAAGAAACCGCCAACGGAACCTTTGGAGGTGCCCTTGCCTCCGCTGCTCCGAAAGGGCGTCCGTCGTTGCTGTAGAACCCCAAGGGCCCGGGCCGTCTCAGTGTCCGCTTTAATGGCCTGAAGGGAATCGTCCACTGTTTTCCCAAACAGGTTGTTCCCATCGAACGGCATGTCCAGGACTCTGGTCTGTACGTCTTGACGGAAGTCCGTAGCCTTGAGCCATCCACGCCGCCTAAGGCACACGCCGTTGCCCAACTGGCGAAATCCAGTGTCGGCGATGTCCGTCGCAATAGTGATGGCGTGGTCCGATGCCACCTCACCTTCCTGTAGGATCTCTAGGGCCTCCGCCCTCTTGTCGTCCGGTAGGAGCCAGTTTGTACCATAGCTCCCTGTCGTAGCGGGCCACGATAGCCAAGGCGTTGGCCGCTTTAATCGTCGTCGCTGCAGATGAGATGACCCTGCGTCCCATAGCGTCCAATTTCTTTCCCTCGCCGTCCGGTGGGGAAGTCGATGTGGAGGCCGCACCCCCCCCCCCGCTTTTTTCCTGGCCGCCGCGGAGACGACGGAGTCCGGGGTAGGCTGCGCCCGGAGGCACAGGGGGGCCGCGTCCGGGACCCGGTACTTCTTTTCGTACCGGTCTCTTCTAGCGGGCGTCGTGGAAGGGTTCTTGAGGAGGGCGAGGCCCTCATCCCAAATGTCGTCCAGTAGAGGCACCGCGAGGACCGTCTTCCTCTTGGCCTCGCGCCGTTGATAAAGGAATCCTTCCTTTTTCTTCTCCTCAGGGCAGAGTTGGAAAAGCTCGGATGCCCTGGCGATCATGGAGTGGAACGATCCAATCTCGTCGGGCGGAGAGGCCCTGGTGGGAGGTGACGACGGGAGATCCTCGTCGTATACCTCGTCGTCCGTACCCGTCGCTGCCGTGTCAGTCCCCGTATCATCCCCTCGGGTGGACGGGGAGGAGGGCTGGACGGGTCGCGACGGCTGAAAAGGAGGTGGAGGGTGAATCCTTCTTTTCTTGGGAGGGGGAACACCCGAAGGTCCCGGTTCAGGATCCCCCGACGGGAGAGGCTCCTCCGTCGGCAACAGTAGTCTCGTCCTTATCTCTGAGCATAAGGACTGTATAGCCAACAAAATGGCCGCCGAGTTGTCTTACGGCGCTGGCAGAGGGGAATCCGACGGGCGATCAGGGGCCCCGTCGGCACCCTCGACGCTGTCGTCGTCACCTGCGTCGGGATCCATCCCGACGGGCCGGTCTTCATCCACGCCAAGGCCGTGGCATAAGACCTCGATCAGCTCTTCCTCTGAAGCCGAATCTACGACGACGCCCTGCCCCCCCCTTTTTCTTCCCCGCCGGGGATTTCACCGGGGTCCTATCGATGGGCACAAAAGAGGACTCCCTCCGAGGTGGCAGGGAGACTCTGAGCCCCGAGGTCGCCACCACTGGTGTAGCCTCCACAGGCTGAGCCAGGGCCGCCGCGACAGTATCGATAGAGGGCTTGGCCGGATGGATTAAGGCCTTCACCACCTTAGGTGCGCTCACCGCCTTATCCTTGAGGGGGGGGACACTGCCTCGCTCCCCCTCCGATGGGGCCTTTGAGCTCGACCGGGGCCTCTCAAGGAGCTTCGCCGGGTGCTCGCCCTTCCTCTTACCCAACCCAGAGCGTTGGCTTGTGGCTGAAGGTGCCTGGGAGGGTGCGCCCTGCCTGGCGCCCGTAGAGCCCGACCGTTCGGCGCTCCCGGTGCCAGCGGACTCGCGGTGCTTGGCCTTGTGTTGGACCCCCGTCGCCGGGGCGTCCTCAAAGGTCTTAGAAGACCGCTCGGATTTCTTCCTCTTCTTCTCGCCTGACGGGCTCTTCCCTTCCAGCCAGTTGGCGAGGCGTTGGTGGCGGTCCTTCATGGTCCGCTCCGACATATTGCCGCAAAACGCACAGTCCTTCTCCACGTGCGTCTTGTCCTCATGTAAGCAGTAGAGACAAAAGGAGTGTTCTTCCTCCTTAAAGACGTTCTGCAGCTGGCATCCAGGGCAGACCCTGAACAGCTTTCCGGGCGTCGAGCTTCCCTTCTCCTGGGCCATGTCCGGGCCTGAGAAGCTTCTGGAGTCCTCCAAACGTAGCTCGACAAAATCTTCACCCTTGAGGGGCGCAGACGAATCCGACACGGGTCCCCGTTGATCGGATGGAGAGTCGGTGGAGCTTGAGGCTCTTTTGACCGGAAAAAACGAAGTTTTGAGAAAAAAACGTGAAAAATAGCACTAACGCTCGAGAGCAATGGCACGAGGATCCCAACACATGAACGTGCGGTAAAAATCTGAAGATGGCTGCCAGAGGCGGTGCTTAGGTAGAGGGCAGTCATTGGCTGTGGTCAGTATGACGCAGAGACCAGTGATTGGTTATTACTACGAAAGACAGATCAGAAACGAAACTGATACTGGTTTTTTCTTTACCGAGGATTCCCAGCCTGACGACGGGGAATATTCATGAGCATGTGAATCCATGCCAGACCCCATGCTGGAGAAAGGACATTTATGGGTAAGCATTGCCTGAAAGTCCTCATGGAGTGAATTTGGAGGAGGAGAGATCATTTTAGAAAAGGCATTTACCATCCGCCAGAGATATTTATCCGCTAAAGGATATAAGCCTAATTGATGTAAAATAATGGCTTTGGGTAGATATCCCGGTAGCCCTAAAATTTTCTTCCAAAGTTTGCCTTGCAAAAGGTTTAAAAGAAGCTCCAACTTCAGAAGGCACATATCCACCGCATAAAGGAAGATAGGCTCCACGTTCATGGTGTAGTATTGTATAAGAGGCAGGATAGAATATCTACAGTATTTTTTGAAGATAATTCTCATTTGGGCAATCAGTGGGTTAAGCTTTGCGTTCAACACTGTGCGCCATGTGCCAATAGACGTCCCATTTGATAGATGATAGCCCAAATAGGTACTCTTCTTTCCTCAAAATCGGTTGGGCATTAATAGTAAAATTAAATCTAAGTAGTTTTTTTTTTGCTGCAAAGAATTTGTTTTGGAGTCCAAATGGCACTCTATCAAATAAAATGACGTCATCCGCAAATGCCAACCAGTGGAGCTGCATAGTACCTCATGTTGCCGGAAAAGAATTTGAGCCCGGCCAGATTTTGTCAATATCGGCACGGTAAAGATTGAATAATACTGCAGCCAAATTGCAGCCCTGCTTTACACCTATACACGTGGGGATGATGTCAGATAGAAGCCCTTCAGAGTTGATACGAACCCGGTAAGAAGTTTGTTGGTGTAACGCTGCAATTAAAGCTACCAGGGTAGAAGGGATACCATAAGACAACATCTTCTGCCAAAGACGAGTGCGAAGTACATTATCAAATGCAGCTGAAAGGTCTAATGCTGCCATATATATGGTGCCACTAGAGTTAGAGTGTGCAGTCCGAAGAAGATGGGCTAAAATCGAAGCTTTTAGCTGGGGCCCATTTTCCTGCGAAAACCGACCTGAGCTTTTGCAAGAATTTTTAGGGCACTTATATAAGCCTCCAACTCAGACAAAATCAGTTGTGCTAAAATTTTCGCAGCTGTATCCAGAAGGGCAATAGGCCTAAAGTTTAAAGGATTATTTAGGGCACCCTTTTTGTGTATAGGGATGATTATAGCCATTAACTATGATTTCGGAATAGTGCCAGTTTGATAGATCAACTGATAACGTGGCAGAAGGTACCTGGCCCAAAAATGGGGGTCGTCCTTAAAGACACAGGGGGGCAACCCATCTGGACCTGCTGCTTTTGAAAATTTCAGTTGGGAAATTGCCTATATTATGTCTTTTAATTCCCATGGACAAACCCTTGGAAAGGACAACTGCATGATAATGCTTTCTGATTTAGAATGGATGGCTGGCAAGGCATATTTTTGACCAAAACATTTCACCCATTCCGGGCCTAGAATGGTAGCCACCGAACGAGTGTCTGCCTTGCCAGACGGATTTCTTAAAATAGCCCATATCTCCCAAGTTTTTTTTTTTACACAGCAAGCCGATCATGTGTTGATTGGCTAAGGTAAAGGCAGCCTGGCGAAGAGACTTTAATTGCTGCTTAAAACGGGCAGCAATGTAATTTTTTTCTCGATGGTAATTAGGCAAACTGGTAGACTTGTTTCTTAAGATGTGGAGATCACAATTTCTTTGCTTTTTTAAGGTCGCTATCTGATTCTGATTTAGATGGACATCCAAGGGATTACCCTTACCCAAGGAGTCCTTCCCTAAAAATAACAGATGTGTGTGAATCATTTTGATGTTAATTTCGTTGATTTTTTCCACATTACCCAGCGAGAGAGAATCATCCTGACACACTAGGAGATCCCTATTCACCAGGAACACCAGTTTCCTACAAACTGCAGGATGCCATTTGACAGAGATAGTATTCCTGTCACATTCAATCAAACAAGCTGGTGCCGAGGCTATATAGGCATCACACCCCATATGAAGACGGGAAAACAGCATGTGGTGGTCGCTCAGACCCAAGTCTAAAATTAGAATTGGGTCAAGCAAACCAGAACACACTCTAGATGCAAGTAAGTAGTCAATAATGGAGGAAGCTGTGCCACGACTCCAAGAGGTATGGATGGAATGCGGCCCCAATTGAATTGGGTAGATGCCCCATGTTTCAAAGAAGCTTACCAGTTGCCGCCCTCTATCACCGTTCCCTTGTCCCTGGACAGTAGGTTCGGCACTTTCTGGAGAGTTATAGGCTGTTCCAACGACAGATGTAGGAGGTCGGAAAACCATGGTTGTCTCGGCCAATACGGAGCCACTAGAATGACCCGGCATTTGTACCTGCGAATCCCTTGGATTGTCCTCCGTATAAGGGGGAACGGAGGGAAAGCGTAGAGGAATTTGTCCGTCCAAGGAAACGAGAACGCTTCCCCCAGGGATCCTTTTTGAGGCCATCTGCTCGCGAACTGTTCGCATTTCCTGTTTTCCTTCGTAGCGAAGAGGTCGATTGAGGGGGTCCCCCACCTTTCGAAGATTATTTGTAGCTGACCGGTGTCCAGCTCCCACTCGTGTATTTGAGCCAATGTCCTGCTCAGGGAATCCGCTTGCACATTCTTCACACCTGGGAGATGGTAAACCACTAAGGATATGTTGTGTTTCAACGCCCAGTGCCAGATCTTTTGAGCTTCCGCCGAAAGGTTCCTGGATCTGGTGCCTCCTTGCTTTATCAAGTAGAACATGGCTGTCGTGTTGTCTGTCAGCACTCTTACTTTCGATCCTTTGATATGTGGAAGGAATGATTTTAAGGCCCATCTCACTGCCCTCAGTTCCAGCACGTTGAAGTGTAGGTGCGATTCGGTCGAAGACCATCTGCCCTGGGTTTGAAGATCGTTCTCATGTGTGCTCCCCAGCCCGTCACGGAGGCGTCCGTGATGATGGTGTTCTGAAATTCCGGCTCTTGTAGAGGAACCCCTCTGTCCAGGTTGTGAAAGATTTTCCAACATTGGAGGGATCTGATGCCCCCTCGTCGTCGACGGTTATCCTGTCTGACCACCGGCCCGTGGCCTGCTTCCATCTGTCCGACAGGCACTCCTGTAGAGGCCTCATGAACAATCGGCAGTTTGCTACCAGGTGGATGCACGAAGCCATGGAACCCAGGATTGCCACATATTTTCTCACGGAAAATGTGCTCTGTAGGCGAAGTTGACTCGTCAGTTGTTTGATCTTCAATATTCTGTCTAGGGACGGTTTCACTATTCCCGAGTGGGTTTCGAATTGAGCTCCCAAGAACTTCAAGCTCCTTGAGGGCTTTAGAGAAGACTTTTCCAAGTTCACTGCGAACCCCAGTCGTTGCAGAAGTTGTAAGGTGGCCTGCACGCTGTCGTTGGTCGACGCTGGGGAGGATCCCCTCACAAGCCAGTCGTCGAGGTACGGGTATACATGATGCCCTCCCTTTCGCAGCCAGGCTGCCACAGGTGCCAAACGGTTTATAGTCATAATATCGAAAAAATAATGTCGAATTACAAAAATGTCGAAAATAAAATGTCGAATTCAAAAATGTCGAAAACACATACATATAATAGAAAAAGTAATTAATTCGAAAATAAAATGTCGAAAAAAAATCGAAAAACCAATGTTAAAATAACTATGTAAAATGTCACACATACTAACGTTTTTTATTGGGGGGGTCCCCCCCAAACCCTCCATCCCAAACCCCTACCCCAACCCTCCACTCCTCCCCATCCCCCCCAACACCCCCCATGGATATACCTTTAATTTCTTTAAAAAAGTATTTAATAAAACATTAATTAAATAATTATTTAAAAAACCCATCCCAAACCCCTACCCCAACCCCCCCATCCTCCCCATCCCCCCCACTCACCATGGATATACCTTTAACCATTTAAAAAAATTATGTTTTATAAACTATAATGAATTAATTATTTAAACATTAATTCGAAAACAAATCGAAAAAAATTCGACATTTTTGTAATTCGACATTATTATTTTCGACTAAATATTTTCGACATTTTGACTTTCGACATTATTGTATTTGACATTATGACTGGACACCGTGCCAAACATTTTGTAAACGTTCTTGGGGAGGACTTTAGACCAAATGGGAGCACTGCAAACTGGTAGTGTGTCTGACCTACCATGAACCTCAGAAACCTCCTTTATTTTTGACACACCGGAATGTGGAAGTACGCGTCCTGTAGATCTAGTGACGCCAAAAAATCGTCCCTTTGGACGGATTTGATCACCTCCTGCAGTGTAAGCATTTTGAATTTTTGACTCTGTAGGGTCTTGTTGAGGTCTTGCAGGTCGAGAATAGGGCGCCATTTTCCGTTTGGTTTCTTTACCACAAAACACGTGAGTATACCCCTAGGCCTTTCTGCGATGCAGGGACTAATTCGATGGCGCCTTTCTGTAACAGGAGTGTTACCTCCTGCCTCAAGATGTTTAGATGCGGCTGGGATAGGTGTATTGGTGGACATTTTGGAGGTTTGCATTTGAATAGTAGGGAATGTCCGTACCTCACAGTGTCCAAAACCCACTGATCTGTTGTGATGGCCTCCCATTCCTCGATGCAGCTTGACAATCTTCCTCCCAGAACGGTACTCTTCCCGTCATTGCTGGTCTTTCTGTTTGCTCGTCGACGACGAATAAGTTGGTCGTCTCTTGGAAGACTGGAAGTTTCTGCGCCGGCTTGTGGTCTGAGAGGCGCGTCTATATCCTTGGGAAGGATACGCTGATCTACCAAAAGATCTATCCCTGGTTGCTGAAAATCTTGAGTTTCCAGATGCTCCACTAAAGGGACGAAAGGAACGAAAGGGCTTACCACTCTGGAGAGAACCCAACGAGCGTGCTGTATCGGAGTCCTCCTTCATGCCCTTCAAGGCCTCGTCCACCTTTTCTGTCCAAAACTTTATACTGTACTTCGGGTCTGAAGTTGGTGCACTTAAGCCAAGCCTGGCGTCTTAGAACAACTCTGTTATTTATTTGTTTAAAACCCGAATCTGCCAGGTCCACCGCTATGTTAATAGCATGATTAGATGCTTCTTCGCCTTCTCGAACCAGGGACATAACCGTTCTTCTATGTTCTTCCGGGAGGTGGTCCAGAATAGGTGCCAGTCTGTGCCACATCTCCCTGTCATATCTGGCCACAATCGCCAGGGAGTTAGCTGCTTTCACCGTTGAGGCCCCCACAGAAAGAACCTTCTTACCAAACACGTCTTGGCGCCTCGCCTCATTTTCTGGAGGGGTAGAGCATTTATGTTGGGCCTTTGCTTTTTTCGTCGCCGCCGACGACACCACTGAGTCCGGTGTAGGCTGAGCCGAAAGACACTTCGGTGTGGAGTCTGGTACTTTAAATTTCTTTTCAATGCGGCCTTTGACAGCAGGCTCAGAAAATGGGTGACGCATGGTTTGAACACCTTCTTTCCAGACATAGTCTAAAATGGGTATTGAGAATATTGAGCGTCTACTCTTGCCCATATGGTCAAAAAGAAAACAGTCCTTTTTCTCCTCCTGTTGGACCAGGCCAAACTCCTTGCACGCTTTTTCCATCATGGAATGAAAAGCACCTACATCGTCCGGTGGTGACAGGTGAGTGGGACTCTTTGGTGTTTCCATTTCCACATCCGACACCCAGGATGGATCCCTAGATGGTGAGAGGGATATATCTGACGCTGACCCATGGTCAGATAGGGAGTCCGAAAGCTCACCTTCCTCCTGGATTGCTGGAACAGTTGGAACCCCGATAGATCTGGTCGGGCGGTGTGAAGGGCCGGGCTCGTCGACGGGGGGTGTCGACGGTACAGGTGGAAGCCTTTCGTCCAGCGATTTCAGCAGCGAGTGTAAGGAGGACAGTACCTCCATGGACAGGGTCGCCTGAGAGCTTGGAGGTTGAGTAAACACCTGAGAGCAGGTTGCTCCTGATGGAAACCTGGCTCGTAGACCGAGGTCCTCCGGGCTCATAATTCTGAAGCCGTCGTCTTCTTTCGAGGCAATTGACGCTGCCTGTTCCTGTAGCAATGTGTCAGGCAACCCCATATCGAATACTTCTGGTCTCCAGGCCAGAACTTCCGTCGACGAGGACATCGTCGCCGAGGTCGTCGCTGGGTTGATGACCGGTGAAATCGACTGCGTCAGAGGCAGTGAGGACACCGACTGGTTCGTCGTCGACGTTGGGCATGCAGGTGGTCCCGCCTTCACAGCGCTCTCCCTGCGTTTATCCGAATCTCCACTCGTGGCTGATCTGTGTTGATCGCCCGAGGAGGATTTAGGCCTTTCCTTTCCTTTTTTCGACGAAGTTGACGACGATGTCTTTCTTGCAGAGTCTTTAGAAGAGTCCTTAGAAGAGTGACTTCGCGGAACGTCCTTTTCCACAGGTCGTGACTTCTTAGCCAGAGGTTCCGACGAAGTTGGGCGTCGAGGGGCTCCTGATGTTTTTGCGGAGGCCACGCTGCGCACAGAGCCCACTTCTGACTGAGGGTACGCTCCCGCACCGTCATTTAACCAGGATACCAGCCGTCGATTTCGATCGTTCAGGGTTTTCTGGGAAAAACCTTTACATATTTCACACTGGTCTGCCGAGTGGTGAGGGTGGAGGCAATAAATACAGTCTAAATGGCCGTCCCCCTCGTAAACCTTCTTTAATCCGCACGTGGCACACGGGCGAAATAGAGGTTTTCCCGACATTCCGAAAAAAATTAACAAACTCACAGGAGTTCGACAATTCGAAAAAACTAGCAGTAGAGACAACGCGAGGAGATCCCACTATCTTTGGAGACGGTTGAAATCTGACGGGACCCGCGGGGGCGGGGCCTTTTATACCATTACGTCCAACGGGGCTTGCGTGGACGGCCCCGGAGAGGACGTAGATCTGGATAGGACACACAAGTGCCGGAAGTTTTTTCCTATAGGAAATGACTATATATGTGTACCGAGGGTTCCCAGTCTGACGACGGGGAATATTCTAAGCATGTGAATCCATGAAAGATCCAATGCTGGAGAACACCAGTTTCCTACAAACTGCAGGATGCCATTTGACAGAGATAGTATTCCTGTCACATTCAGTCAAACAAGCTGGTGCCGAGGCTATATAGGCATCACACCCCATATGAAGACGGGAAAACAGCATGTGGTGGTCGCTCAGACCCAAGTCTAAAATTAGAATTGGGTCAAGCAAACCAGAACACACTCTAGATGCAAGTAAGTAGTCAATAATGGAGGAAGCTGTGCCACGACTCCAAGAGGTATGGATGGAATGCGGCCCCAATTGAATTGGGTAGATGCCCCATGTTTCAAAGAAGCTTACCAGTTGCCGCCCTCTATGATAAGCTTGTTGTGCATATAAGGAGGGAAGAGAGGAGGGACATAAAACATTACAAAGTTGCAGATATGAATTCAGGTCGCCTCCAATCACAACTTCATGATTAGGGCAAGAAACCGAAGCATGGCCCAAAATCCGATCCAAGTCCTCTAAGTTCAGAGAAACTGCCTTAGGATTCCCTTGCATGGACAATAGGAGCAAAGACGGGACCTTGCGAGTGTTGGTACGACAACTCCACCAAAATGCAGGAGTCCGAAGTGTCCAATATTGAGGCCACTACTTTTAGGCCACTATTAATGAGGACAGCAATACCCCCAGAAGGGCAGCCTGCAAGGATACGACGAGCCGTCACAGAAAAACAGGCGTAACCATCTAGTATAATATCGTTTAAAGCCATTGTTTCCTGAAGGAATAAAATGTCTGGTTTCTTGTCAGGCTCAACCCGTTTATGCCATACTGCAAGGTTGCCTAAGCCACAGCAGTTCCAAGAGACAATGGTCAAACTAGTCAGTTATGAACCAGGAGTAGGCCCTTTGATAGCGGTGGCCACTTTTAAAAGGGGTTCCAGCCAGGATAGCCCACTAAGTTCTTGCGTAAGCGAGGCCAGTTGAATAGATAGTTGGTTAACCTGGGAGTCGGGGAGATCCAAGGCTGGACCTACCGAACATACGGGCGGGGGGGAAGGAACCCAGTCAAGAAAAGCCCAAGCACTTTCCATATCCAGAAACAAGCTAGGTATAAGACCAATAGTGTGAAAGTCATCAGCAAATTCCAATAGCATTTTGGATATAATCTGCGATTGTACACTACAAAGCTAATTTGACCCAGTAAAGGTCCTTAGATGAGAGATTCCTTAAGGCAGGGATCTGAAAAAAGGAATTCACCAAGAATGACCTATTTATTTGAGCTGGGCCATTTATCTCCGGGTTACTCGTCCAACCAAGAATTAATTTCATGTCCTTGGGCATTTGCGAAAAGGACAAGGCATCTGAAGTAAACACTCCAGGTGATGTTTGAAGGGAGGGCCCTTCCTCCACACAGGGAGGCCGCACCGGAATCGAACGAGCCAGTCGACTTCTGGTTGGAAAGCAGGGATCACCCGGTCATCGGCTACCCCAACGACAAGTGCCGGGGGAACAGAATCTGCTACCATACCACCAGAAGACACTTCCATAGGTGGTGCAATGCTTCGTGGGCTCACAACAGGTGCCACTGTTACATCAGCTGGAAGCCGCGCACACACTTTTTTGGATTCAATATTATGGAAGAAACAATGAAGCTGAGATTGCAGCTTGACGGTGGGGGTCCTTAAAGGGACATGAGGGCAAGCTGGATATTACTGCTTTTCGAAGCTGCAATCTGTAAATGTTTCCTGCTTTCTTCATCGAGGTCACAAGTCCAAACCAAGCTCGTCATGGCTGGTACCGTTAGTAGGATTTGAGTTAGGCTCAGACGGTAGCTGCGTACATTTAGCTATTAGTGCTTTGCAGGCAACTTTCTTCTGGCTAGCCTTTGTCTGATTTAGACGTTTTTGGGCGCTTAGGAAGGACTTCCTTGCTTTACAAGAAACAAAGTGCCTTCCTTCATGCACTACAGAACCTTCCTCAGGATCCGAGGGCAAAACAGCAACCACAGATGGTGGACTAGACTGGGCATCGACGATGTCAGTCAAGGACGAGGGGCTGTCTGGAGAGACGACAATCCCCTCAACAACTCCAATTCCCTCGCCTAAGCGATCTGTCGGTTCCAAATGTTGCTGGGTGGCAACAATCTTGTATAAAAGATGTTCCACCTGTAAAAGACGATCATGCTGGAGTTTGAGAACCTCCACCAAATCAATAGCCTCCGAATTGCCATGCTCCAATTTGACCCACTTATCCCCTTGCACTACCTGGGAGTAAGATCTCTGAAAGGGATCTATAGAGCAAAACCCAGTTTCAGTTTGAGAGCCTTGTGAGCAGGTCAAGTTGGTACACAGAGACTGCGTTTTAATAGCTGGAGCATTCGCCACCATTTTTTCAAATTGGGCCAGATAGAAGGGTCTAGATTGTTCTTCTGCTAAGATAAAGCCTTCCAGTCTAGCCATCTTATCTTTCATAAGGGAAAGTGAAGCCTGCATCTCCCTTATGGAATAATGTGTTAGCTCATGTCCTTTATCCAGCAAATTAAGAATGCGCGAGATTACAGGGAAATTGATGGGTTCTTTGGGCTGAGTAGTAGAGGAAAAATCTTCGGGGGTAGAGGCCGATCTGACCTCCCTCTTTGGGGCAGATAGATCGACCTCTTCATTCCCCAGAGAAAAGGGGTCCACACCGCCTGGAAGAAGGGATCCTGATGGCAATCCCTCATCAACATGCAAAATTGTCAAAGAGAGAGACAGCGCCCCTTTCCAAACCCCTGCAGGGGGAGACCAACGGGGCGCTCCCATGGCCGCCAGACTTTTGGCAGCTGCTTTCTGACGGGAGGTGGAAATGAACTTGTTCACGAAAGGGGAAAGAAGACGACGCTTGAGACGAGGGGCCCAATGAGAGCCGCACTCTTCTGCTTAGTTCGCTAACAATAGTGGGTGCCAGCATTGAGGTGTCTGAAATGCAGGGAAGGCCACGATAGTCATACACAGGGGAACTATTGAGAACATGTCCGTGGGCATCTAAGTCACCCGCCTCCCCAACGTTGTCATTAGCTTCCTGGACTGAGAAATTTAACAATACCAAGGTAGGGGGAGGACCAGGTGAGGATAGAGGCTTAACAGAAGATGGTGCTACCATTGTGGCAGACTCAAGGTTCCCATCTTGAACCGACCCAACAACCCTCTACTTTGATCAACTAGGCATAGATAGTAAAGACTTTTTGGTGGAAAGAGGCAAAAGGAGGGTAGGGCTTTGGGTATTAGTGACTAATTGTGGCGCGGATTCCTTCGGTGAGGAACCAGTTTTACAACCACTTTTTAGGATTGGACTCATGCTCAATAGCTATACAGACCACAGAAACAAAGGGTAAAGCAGCCCCCTTTATATATAGACAGTTGCAATACCAAAGGGGCAAAGGGACGAGGAAGACACAACCCTGCGCCACCGATGCAGCAAACCCAAAACAACCCCCCTATCTTCCCCAAAAACACAGTGTTACACCAGAGGCTATACTTGAAATCTGCAAACAAAATGTACAGAATAGAATAGTGCCAATGTTCATTCGCATGCGCATAGCATGTGATAGGAATAAACAACACTATAACAAATGAACATATGCTAGCATTTGCGATAGAAATGCCCAACTGGTTAGTTGGTATCACCAGTGGCACTTCAAAACAAAAAAGTTATAACCAACCTGAAGCACGTAGAGAGGAAGGGCTCCACTCTGGGGATGCACTCACCGCCCTTTACAATGCAGATGTCAAGAATTTGTGGGTAAAAATGCGCTAAGGTGCGATCAGGGACACCAAAAAGACAAAAGCTATAAAGCACAAGCTAGGCGAGAGGAACCTTGCAGCCGCCTCCGTGCTCCACGCGAACCGCGAACAGCCAACAGTACTTGCAGGTACTTGGCTGGTGCGTGGCCCGGGTGCGCGGGGAGGCAGGTCCTTGTAGAGGCTTCCTGAGCGTCACGCAGCGCAGGGGGGCGGGGCCTCCTATACAGAGGAAACCTAAGGGGAGGGAGAGCACACAAAGCAAGTAGTTAGGCACACCTCCAAACGGGTGTTAGCATTTAAAGTAGCAACAGAATGAGAGAAGGGGAGTTCCCTTCCCTAGGAACAATACGAGTGTGGAAAAAAGTCACCTCCTCTAACCCACGAGCGAAGGCCAGGCAAACTGAGTTCCACAGAAAGACGTACTCCAGGCTTCGAAATGTTCCCAGCCGTATCAACGGCAACACGAAAAGTAACGCGGTGCAGCGCAGAACAGAGACAGCGCTGTATCGATGATCCAAAGGGGAGAGCATTCCAGTCCACAGCCAACAGTACTTGCAGGTACTTGGCTGGTGCCAGTACCTTGGTAAAAACCCTCGGGGCTGAGGCAATGCCGAAGGTGAGTACTTTGAATTGATAATGTGTGTTCTCCCTCTTGAACCTTAGGTACTTCCTCTGTGTGCTGGCAAAATTGAAATATGAAAGCATGCATCTTTCATATCCAAGGTGGCCATGTAGTCCCTGTGCTTTAGCAGTGGAATTACTTCCTGCAGAGTTGTCATCCTGAAACCTTGAGGCTTGACATACTTGTTTGCAGGTCTAATACAGTGTGCCTGGTTAGATCCTTTTTGGGTACAAGATATATTGAATATAAACCCTTGTTTAACTGATGATCTAGGACGAGTTTGATCACTCCCTTTTGCTGCAGGGTCTCCACTTCTTATTGAAGGATGAGGAGATGGTCTTTGGTGGGTGGTATTGAGGTGCAATAACCGTGGCCATGCGTGGGTAAGGCATGTTATCTGACCTCATACTGGAGAGGCATGGAAGGGCACCCGAATCGTGCAGTCATTTTCTAGCAGGGGAGACTCTGGCTGCTGCATTTCTACCCCTTCCTTTGCCATGCCGAAGTCCCGCCTACTGAGGGGTTTGATAAGTGCTGTACGTTCCTTGGCCAGAATACCAGGGTGATCCGCTTGTACCATAGGAACACTGAGTGGTGCAGGAGATGGATTGCCCACGAACGGAGCGGCAGCTATTAATTACTCCATGTTGCATATACGGCCTGGTAGAGATCTGGTTGAGAGATTACAATGTCTCATGCTCATTCTTTGCCGTCTCAAGTGTGTCGTCCAATGCTTTGTCAAAGAGAGCCAACTCCTCAATGGGTCTGTTGATGAGCAAGGCCCATGTCTCGGGTTTGAACACCTACGCGTTTTCTAGTCGTGGTGACCACCAGGGACTCCCGGATGTAGTTTCCATTAATATAAAGTGGATCAGAGGGTGCAGGGCAAAACATCTTTTCAACGTGCAGATTCACCGCCTAATTAAGGGAGGGCGTAAGCAAAGAGGGGGCAATACGTTTTTTAATGGAGTTAAGAAGTGGGATAGTCTGACTGACAGGAACTTTTTCTTTGAAGATATCTTCAGTCAGGCACCGCCTCTTGGGGGACAATTTTGAAATGGTCCACTGCTTTCCGAAGAATGTTGTTGACAAGCAGCTGGTCATGAATAGTGAAAGCCTCTCTAGGTTGGGAGACAGGAGGGTGTCCAACAAGTTATTATCAGACTCAGCCTCATGGGCAGGGGTAGTAGGCCAATTCCCCATGTCATCTGTAGTTAGTCAAGCATCTGGGTCGTGAGAAATAGGGTCTTTGGAGCAATCATCACGATCCGGAACGTAGAAGACATTGTCATACTGATCATCTCACCTTGAAAAATGTCTTCAGAGGGATCAGGCATTTTCAGTTCTGGGAAAGCAGGGTGAGCCACAGGGGACTCATGCTTGGGAGACTTGCAGGGCCTAAGACCTCCCCATAGGAATGGGATCCATGAACTGTTCAAATCTTTCCCTGGTCCAGGAAGTAGTGGCTGGGGTTTCTGAAAGTGGAAAAGCTAGCTCAGCCTGAGCAGGGGCCTTTGGGCCCATGTAGGGACTGGGCCAAAGCAGAGGAGGCTTGTGTTAACCTGAGGGCAGAGAAGAGGGTTTCTGGGAACCCCGAAGTCCCGCCTTGTCCCATGCTTCAAACATGGGGAAGGGAGACCCCAGCCACACCATCCTGACACTTCATTTTGGGAACACTTCTTTCTTTTCTGGTGAACATTGACCCACACTACTTTGTAATTTAGCGGTAAGGATTGGCAATAGGTTGTATTTAGTATAGGCCCTTTTTATTTGACAAGACACCACTAGGACTGCCTTATTATTATTTGATGGTCGCAGCTTGCTCCCATCTTAGATTTAGGTTTAGATTAGGCATTTTTCCCACCCATTCCTACAGTTTAATAAACACCCTTGAACTGTGATCACGTGTCTATCTTTAGGTTGCCACCATGAGTTCCTTACAAAAGTGCATGTAACATCAGTAATTACAGGGGCTGCAGACGCCAAAGTATATGTAACATCAATAAAACAGGGGCTGCCGGCCCCAAAGTACAAGTGGCATCAATAATTACAGGGGCTGCAGGCTGCAAAGTACTTGTAGCATTAATAATTACAGGGGCTGCAGGCTTCAAAGTACATGTGGCATTACTAATTACAGGGGCTGCCGGCTCCAAGGTGCCTGTAGTGTCAATAATTACAGGGGCTGCAGGCTTCAAAGTACATGTGGCAAAAATAATTAGAGGGGCTGCAGGCTTCAAAGTGCATGGGGAAGACCATGAAGAAATTGCATACTGAAGTCCTAATTCAAAACACAACTCTCCATTGCGTACAAAACATGTGAATTAAAAAAGTAAATACCTTTTCAGTTGTGTGGATATAACCACTTTATTGGTAATAATCCGAGGCTCTCCTTCGCTTTTACTACGTCTACCATGGAATTTCTCAGTGGCAGCAATTAAACGTTCCTCTTCATTCACTACTTCGACTTCAATGAAACGTCCAATGATGAAATCCAAAAAGCAGAGCAACAAAAGTTCCTTGCTATGACCTGGGTTTCTAAAATAAAGCACGAGCAGATTAACTGATTTATTCATGATACAATTCTGTAAATATATGTTGCAAACATATCACCTAAATTGTAAAGTTACACTTTTGACAATTCCAACTATCTAAAATTATCGTTAATTCTTGCAACTAAAATATGGCATATTCACAAAGTATTAACGTTTAGGAGGTTTATTGCAGTCCAATAAAAGGGCAGATTAAATATTTAATTTATGAAGCTATATGTCTATACCTCAATTGCTGCATAAGTAAAGAATATCACCAAAGAGTTGTTAGAAGTCCCAGCTTAGTCAACTGATGCCAGAACTTGGTTTAGATGGCTTGTGCCAGAAACCAAACAATAAATCTGTTGCAAGTATGGCTGCAGTAACAGATTAAATTAAGATTAACATTTGATAAAAGTTATAATGCTAATAGACTGTTAGTTCCCTCAACCTCTGGCATCATCGAAAGAGGAGGAATCCAAAACAGTTAACAAGTTTGGAGTAAACCAATGGCATTGATTGGCTGTAAGACAGTGGTGCATCCTTTACAGGTGAACAGAGATGGAGCGTGCATTTTAGATGCAAACAAAAAAAATCAAAAAGAATCCCAGAACTTGCATGCAAAGTGGTGGCACTTTGCGTTCTCCATAGTGGAAAAGAGATCCACGGGAGAGCTGTCCCAAGCCTGGAACACTTTTTGTATCTATTTATTGTCCAGTTCCCACTCATGGGACACTGTATTGTCCCTGATGAGAGGATGCGAAAGCTTGGATCATGATTATGTGCTTTGGTTACAATTCCTCCAAAGACTCATTGGATAGGAGCAGAAATGTCATGGTGCCTTACTTGTTTCTGTAGTGCAGGTATGTTGTATTGTTTATCTGGACAGTGATATTGCACATCTTGAGGACTGGTGGAAAGGATCTTCGCACCAAGTAAATTGCTCTTTGCTCCAGAACATTAATGTGTAGATTGGTCTACGCTTCCAACTATACACGTTTTGCTTGCAATGATTCAGGTGTGTGCCCCATCCTGCAAGAGAGGCATCTGTCCGCAGGATAATTAAATGTGGAGGTGGGCAACTGGTACAAGATCCCCATGAGGAGATTGCCTTTTTGTGTCTGCCAATGTTGTGACAGCCAAAAGCACAATCATCCCATGAACTCTTGGCTTGCGCCTGCTGTGCATCTAGCTCTTCATGTTTCAGGTGAATTCGTAACCTGCAATGGGGCTTCAGTGATATAGATGAGGACATCATGCACAGGAGGGATTTGAATTGACACACTGGGTTTTCTTGAAGCTAAACTGGATCCCAAAACAGTCCTAACCTTTTCTGCTGAAGGTGCATGGCCAACGGCACATACGTGTCAAAGTCTGCTCCCAAGAAACTGACAACTGGCAAAGAAGGGGGCCGATATATTGATTGACAATCCCAGAGTGCAGAGGGACAAAACTGTGTGTTGCATGCTTACTTGAGCTTCTGCCGGTATATGACCCTCACCAGCCAGTCCTCAAGATACAGATGCACCTCTATTTCTGATCTCCGCAGATGGGCCACCACGGGTGATGGACACTTGGTAAACACTCTTGGTACAGACCTGAGTGGGAAGGGCAACAAGTGGAACTGATAGTGTTGGGTTTCCCACTGTGAACCAGAGGTAGTACCTGTGCTTCCAACAGATTATATTTAAAAGTAGGCATCCTAGAAGTCCAGTGCAGCTAATGTGAGCAGTCAGAATGAGAAGCGGTCCCAAAGTTGAGGTATTCCCAAAGTCAAACATTTTTATTAAACAGAAATGGGTTGGAAAAACGCCTCTCTAGCCCTATCCTAAAGAAAAATGTACCAAGAAAACCAAAACTAAAGTCTGTGTCAAGTAGTCAGCAACTTAAAACCTGTCCCTGTGTCCAAAACATTCTAATCTGACCCTCACACTAGAAACTAAATAACAAAGGGTGCAAGGGAATGTCTTTGACTTGATGTTAGCAAAAGGTGTTCTTGTGAACAAGAAAAGGATAAATCCATCTAAAATTGTTTTCCAAGAAGAAACCCTTGGAATTTTAAGTAGATGGCAAAGGTGTTTCTTTCAAATAGGAGTGGGCATCTTACTAACGAAGTACGAACAACAAATGGTGTAAAACAAGGCTGCCCCTTAGCAGTCCTCTTGTTTAAATTATATATTTCTGACATCTCTGAAGACCTGAATAATGTGCGACGTTTTCCACCGAAAGTGAATGGCCAACAAATTAGTTGGGCCCTCTATGCCGACGACATCGTGGTGTTTGATCAAACGGAGATTGGCCTACAACGCCTATTAACCAAACTAGTCTCATATCTAACAGCCAATGATCTTGTTATCAATATCAGCAAATCAAAAATCATAGCCTTTGAATCTAAACAGCCCATTAAAAAACCCTTTAAATGGACTGCTGCAGGCGAATTAATTGAATCAGTCTCAGTTGTTCGATATCTGGGAGTGCAGATCAATAAATCCATTAGGGAATGGGATTGGACAACAGACTTGAAACATTGCATGGCAACATTCACCATGCAAGGTCACACTCGCCCCAATAAGATCTTTCTACGTGCAGAAGGTCATTCCGGCACTAACCCATGGAGCAGAGGCTGGTCTAAATATAGACTATAAATTCTGGTCGTTATTAGAGGGCCTTTTTTGGAGAAAGGTGTTGAATGTGCCTTCAGGTACTTCCATTGCAGCCATTAGACATGAAATAGGTCTAGAGCCTCTGTATGGAATCATACAATGGAAATCCATCGCTATGCTACGCAAAATCTGCCTATATGAAGTTGCTCCACCCTACAAAATATTTAAATCAACAACTGATCACCCACATTCTGGGATTCTGCTGATGTGGGTAAACAAAATCATGAAGATCATTGAAGTGGCCGACATATCCTGGGATTTGGTAATGGACATACTGCAATTTTGCTTCGAAAAGTGGAACAATGAGATCCGTGATTCCATGTCGACCTCCCTTTTTACAGGCGTAACATGTAACAATTTGGACAAATTACCAAAATATTTGGATAGATTCCCCTCGAGGGATCATCGAAACAAAGTTTTTAAGATTTTGCTTGAATGCTTACAACACAAAAGAAATGATGTGGATGAAACACTACAAAGAGTCAACGGATACTCTGTGTAGATTCTGTACAAAATCTACAGAATCATTAAAACACCTAATCACAGAGTGTGCTGAACTATCGTCCTGTCGTTCGTCCATCCTAGGCAGATTTTTTTCTCCTGGGATTCACATTGAGGACTGGTGGTTTAATTTACTATCTGGAAATAGGCCTCCGTTAATTTGTGCAGTAATTGATTATCTGGAAAAGATCCTGAACAACGATCTAATTTTAACTGAATGAATTAAGTTAAGGATTTAAAGGATTGAGGGCATTTTACATGCAATTAAAGTTTTGTAATAAAACTAAATGTTACAATAAAAAAAAAGATTCTTTCAAACAACAGTTGCTTTGTGTCAAAAGGTGTCTTTTTGGAATTCCAAGATGGCCGCCAATATGGGAACACTTGTGATATGGTGCTCCCCAAGCCCCTCTGCCCAATAAGTGGGAATTGCGGTGCTAGAACCCCCCCCCAACCCTCAGGCAAGATCTAGCCACCACTGAGAGGCGGGGTGATCCACCGACCCCCGGAAGAGGTTACGGGGTCCTCCTGCAGTGAGAGCTGGTGCGAGTGCTGGGCCACCAGGAGGAGTGCGTGCTGGCGGGATATCTGAGGAGAGGTGGCGGCCGAGGAGAGTTCTGGCGGGGGAGCTGTAATGGTAGTGGAAGAGGATCGTCCTGAGCGGAGAAGCCCCCAGGACTCCGGGAAGTGGAGCTGCTGCACCCGGGAACCGAAGTGACTGTAGCGGTGGTGCCAGCGACGTAAACATCAAGGCAGCGGTGTCGGAGGGGACGAGGCCCACGGCGGGAGCTGACTGAAAGCTGAGTCGGGGGAGGAGGAGCCTGTCCGACACCCTGTGGGCTGGCCCCGCCGGACAAGCACCAGACAGAGTGAAGAGACTGGTCTGGAATGTATGCGAAGAGGAGCTTGCCCGTCACCCTTTGTGCTGCCCCCACCTGGCACACACCAGCCGGAGAAAGGAAGCTGGTCTCGGGCGCGCTGGGCCAGCGAGCAGAGGTCCTCTCTGGGATCGTTTGGAGCACCCAGCCCGGCGTGTGGTGATGGGGCTTCCCGATCGAAACCAAGAGAAGCCACTGCAGGACCCAAGTGAGCTGCGCCCGGGCTCCCCCCTTGTCCTCTTCCCGCCCTCAGTCAGAGATCGTTAACAGCAACAGCCCGGAGTCTGCGGCCAGGTAAATGTGCCTGAAAGGGAGGAGGGGGGGGGGGCTGTGTGGGGAACACCCAACAATAAACGGCCTGTCAGCAGTGGCCACAGCACCCGGTCGTGGCGAAATTACAGGGGCTATGCAGCTGGGGCAGTATAGAGGGCGCTAATGTCCGGACTGAGGAGTGGCCCCCTGGGATCCTCCAAAGCAGCTGGAGTCTCGCAAGGGGAGAGGAGTTGAGGCAGGACCCGGCACAGGTGTAGGGCCAGTGAGACTACCCACTGGCAGGAGTTACATTCCCTCCCATCTGGGGAGTGAAAGGGAGGCGGTGGCCCGGGGGGAGGGGGGGCAGAATAGGTAGAGCAACCGCTGAGGGTTGCGCCCCCAACCTGTGGAGGTATCCAGGGGCCAAAAGAAGAAACCTGGTGGTTCATAGCAGCAGCGAAAAAAGAAGCCACGTCATCGGGGTGGTGAGAACGACCAGGGGACCCCCTGAGTGTCACGACCAGTATCCATACATCAGGACAATGTCAAAACTCAGAGGGAAGGAGGCCCAGACCCCACCGAAAGGGAAGGGAACAAGAGGGGGTGTGAGGGGCAAATTCAGAAACTTTGGATGAAGAATGGAGCTGCGCTGCAGGATGAGGACATGGGGGTGGTTGTGGGGAAAGGTGACTCCCCCAGAGAGGAAGCCCAGGGGGATCTGGGGGTAACTAAAAGGTTCATGGAACCATGCCTCCAGAGTTTTGGTGACAGACTGACGGCCACGATGCAGATGCAGTTAGACAAAATGAAGGAGGACCTGGCAGGGGACAAAGGAAATTAAGCGCAACTTGCATGGTAGAGAAGCGCGAGTGGACACTAACGGGAGGGCGCTTCAGGAAGTAGCAGAGGACAACCGTAAGATGGAAGAGATGATGGGAGCAACTGGCCAGGGCCACGTTTAATTTGGAGCTTCAGAACGAGGAATTTGAAAATAGGTCACAGAGGGCGAACATTCGTATAAAGGCACTTCTGGAATCAGTGGGGGATGCAGACTTACTGCTCACTGTTCAGCAGCTGTTTGCATCTCTTCTGGACCCCTGAGGCGGAACGAACCGGCAGCTAGGCCCCGGGATGTCTTGGCAGTTCTGCATGAATATAAGCAGTAGGAAAGCATCTTAACGTCAGCCAGGCAATCTGATACCATTCGACACAAGGGTGCAGGTGTTCCTTTTTCAGGATCTATCCCAAGTTACGCTTTACAAAAGAAGGCAGATGCACTCGGTGGTCCAGGCGTAACAAGAGGTACAAGTGAACCTTTCCTTTTGGACTTCTGTTTGAGCTTGATGGCCGGCAAAGGAGAGTCACCACGGTCGAAGAGGGTGCATAGGCTTTGGGGATAGAGGTGGATGTGTTTAGCACAGATGACCAGACTCCCAGGTTGGGCCTCATTAAAAGGAAAGCGTGGGAATGGTCAATGCAGAAGTTGAGGAAGAAGCAGAGGAATGGATGGGGCCCATGGGGCCCAAAGGCCCCGGGCAGTGGCTTGGGGAAAGAAGCAGGGGCCACGGTCGGTGACCCACATATTCAGGCCTGACCGGGGCACCGTTGCTCTGCTGGGGGCTATGGGCAAATGAGCAGTGTTTGTGGCGGGGTGGGGGGGATTTCTTGGAAGACTTATGGGTCAGGGAAGATCTGCATGGAGGGATGCTGGAGGAACTATGGTGCTCAACACCCGAGGGAGGTCCGGGGGTGAGGGGCAGAGGCCGGTTGAGTCCACCCAGTAGGGGGGCGTATGAGGGGGTATTCTGGTTCGGTAATAGGTTGAGGCGGATGAGATTACTCCTCCCCTGTGCGAAAAGGGAATTGGCCACTCTCACTTCGATGGCTAATGATGGGCATCCAAAAGTTCTCTCGCTGAACATCAGGGGACTGAACACTCCTCTGAAGAGGAAAAAACTAGATCATTTTCTGGCGAGGGAGGCCCCGGACATACGTGTCCTATACTTGTCCTACAAGAGACCCACCTGCGGGAAAAGGATAAGAACAAGCTTAGGATTAGGGGATATGGCAGAATTCAGCAAGGCAACTGCCAGTGTAAGCATGCAGGTACGTTAATAACCCTGCGAAACAATTTAGACTTGAAGATAATGGAGGTTAACAGGGACAACGATGGCAGATATGTGGCACTAATTTGTCAGGCTGCGGGGGGAGTTTCTAATGTCGGCCTCGCTGAATGCCCCAAATGTGGGGCAAGATCCTTATATTCAGAAAACGATCCAAAAGTAGGGGGGGGGGGCTGCCAAAGGGATGATAATCCTGCTGGGGGATTTCAATTTCGCTTGGGATCCGGGGAGGGACAGAAGCGCCACTACCTTCACGGCGCAAAGCAGCCCCTTCAAAGAGCTGCAGGGGGTGATGGATGATCTAGCACTGGTGGACACATGGAGGGTAATGAGAGGGGATGCAAGAGGGTATACCTTTTTCTCTCATGTGCACATGTCTTCCTCTAAGATTGATTAAGTTTGGGTCTCACGCCAGCTAGTGGGCAGAGTGAAGGAAGTGGCAGTGGGGGCTATAGCGTTATCGGACCACACGCCCATCACCGTCTCGCTCATTCGACCTATCCGTCCAATGGGCCTTTGGAGATGCAGGTACCCGGCATATGTCTTTAGGGACAGGGTCCTTAGGGAAGAATTGACGGAAGAAATCGACCAATATTTTCAGTTAAATGAGTCTCAGGATGTGGACCCGAGAATCCTTTGGGATGCCTTTAAAGCCACGATCCGGGCTAAGGTAATAGCCATGAAGACAAAACGTGACAGGTAACAGAGGTAATTGGAGCAGGATCTGGAGGGAAAACTTAGAACACTCACCCTCCAAATGGCAGCCAAGCCCACAGGGAACGTGCATAAAGAATACAGGGCTGTGAAAGGCCAGTTAGGCATGCTAGTGATAGCCAGAGCGGAAAGGGCACTGGTACATTTGAAACAGAACTACTATGTGGGGGTAACAAAGCGGACAGGTTGCTGGCCAGGATACTCAGGGGGGAGGAGAAAGACAGAACCATAATGGGAATAAAGACAGCCAATGGGGAAGTTCGAACGGATATCGATTCTATTAAGAGGGAATTTAAGGACTTCTACAGGGAGGTAAACAGGTCAGAAAACCCAGAGAGGAAGGCAGTGGAAGAATATCTAGAAGCGTGTGAGCTACCTAGGATTGCGTCCCATGAGAGGGAGATGTTGGAGGGGGATATAACCAGAGATGAGGTGATTAGAGCCATAGCTTCACTCCCGCCTAATAAAGCCCTGGGTCCCGACGGAATTTTCGTCGGAATTTTATAAAGCTTACTCAGAGGTCTTTACCCCGAGACTGGTAACACTCTTCGATAGATTTGGGAAGGATGGGGGGATTACGCCATCGACGGAGGAGGCCAAAGTGGTATTTCTGCCGAAGCAGGGTAAGGACCTGACTCCGTGTAGGTCATACAGGCCGATAGCTCTCATCAATCTTGACGCCAAGATTTACACAAAGATCTTTAAGTCCCGACTGTAATCTCTCTGCCCCGAGCTAGTGGATGCCGACCAGTCAGGAATCATACAGGGATGCCAAACCCATGACAACATCAGGAGGGTAACTCATATCATCGAGAAGGTGAATAAAAAGGGGACGGCGGCCTTGGTGGAGGCGCTGGACGCCGCCAAAGCATTTGATAGGGTGGAATGGCTATTTCTGTTCGGTACCCTACGTAAAATGGGGCCGGGGGAGACCTTTCTATCAAGAATAGCAGCCAATTATAAAACACTGTCTATGCGTCTACTGATCAACGGCGAGCTAACCGACCTAGTGATGGTCTCAAGGGGCACGAAACAGGGGTGTCCGCCCTCCCTGCTTCTGTATGCTCTATACTTAAAACCCCTGCTAAGTAGGATTAGGTCCAACTGAGTCATTAGAGGCGTCTCATTCGGTGTGAAAAAAACATAAGGTTGCTGCATTTGCAGATGACATGCTCCTAATGCTAACCAACCTGGGGGAGTCGTTGGAAGCGGTGGAGGGGGAGCTGACTCAATTTGGGGAGGGGGCAGGATTAGAAATAAATAAGAGCAAATCAGAGATTCTTGGCCTATAGATGACTCCGGAAGGGCTGAGGGAGGTAATGGCTAGATCTCAGTACATGTGGGCTAGGGACCAACTGAAATATTTAGGTATATTCCTTACAAGAACACCGGACCAGCACTTCGAAGCTAACTCCTCCCCCCCCCTTCTTGTGTCCATCAAGGAGTCTTGTGTCCATCAAGTCCGCTCTCTGTGTCCTGGCAGGACAGGATCAATACCATAAAGATGGTAGTGTTGCTCAAGTTGTGATATGCGTTTATGGCTCTCCCAATCAAGATATCAAAGTCCTTTTTTAGATCTCTCCAGAGGCACTTGGGGGCTTTCATTTGGGGAGGGAGAAGGCTGAAACTCTCAGCTAAACTGCTGTCACTACCAGTGAAGAAAGGGGGCATGGGAGGTACGGATCTGGTGGCATATTATTGGGCGTCCCAGATTAGGGGGAAGAAAAGGAGGGAGATGGACAGGGCAGTGGTAGGCCCGGAAATTGAGGAGGTCCTGTGGCTCCCCAAGGAAGCTAGGCCGCTAAATATGTATTGCAGCTCAATTGAAGCTCTGGTGGGTGAAAAATGGGACGAAGTTGCAAAACATTCTAAATTAACTACGTTTCCCTCGCCACTTACCCCAATATTTGGGAATCCGCAGTTTACCCCGGGGAGGGAGGCGAGGGGGTTTGACAAGTGGCGGGCCGGGGGCTGCAACAAGCTTTGTGACTTATTTGATGGGGGTACGTTTAAGGAGTTCATCCGTTATAAAAGCGACTTTGGGGTGGGGGAAGAGGCGAGATTTCAATATGCCCAACTGCGACACTGGGCCTTGAGGCACAAACAGGGCAGCGGCGATGCGACCGCTAGCCTCTTGAGAAATTTGTGACTACCAAACCGGGGGATAACATTGGTTGGGGACCTGTACTGTATCATCAAAGAGGGGGAGGAAGTAAGGGCGAGGAAGTTTATGGACAAGTGGGCGTTAGAGGTTGGACACGAGATAGACCTAGAGCAATGGTCCACCCTATGGATGAATATCCCTAAGCTGACCTGTTCACTACAGATTCAAGAAATTTGGCTAAAATGTATGTATCAGTGGCATTTTACCCCCTGCAGGTTGAAGAAAATGTATAGGACCTCATTGGGGTTGTGCTGGTGGGATGCGTAGAGTTAGAGTCATGGTGGCATATCTCGTAGGCTGTCCCCTTGTGGGCACATTTTGGGGCATGATTCAGGAAGCGATCAGAGCCACGTTGGGAGTGGAGAAGAAGTTGAATGTGGGGATGTTCATACTGGGGCTAGATGGAGAGTTAGAGAAGCTGGCCACAAAGGACCAGCTGAAGGTTTATGTCATCCTGGTCATGGCTGCAGAATTACTGGTGGCACAGAAATGGAAAGCAAAACATCCACCTACGGAGCAGGAGTGGGTGGCCAAAGTGTGGAATTGTGTGGTCTTGGAGAAAGTTACTTACGAGATTAGGGGGGAACATGTGAACTTTCTGGCAGACTAGGACTTGGTTCTACATTTTCCTATGAAGGGTTACAGGAGGGCATGGTGTCCAAAGACGGCCCATCTCCTGGCTCTGGCTTGAGGCCCACCCCGCAAGATTAGTGAGGAAGGACAAATGAAGCGGGAACTGGGCCATGAAAGGGAGGGTGGTGGAGTTTTTCTTTTTCTCAGACATTTTGGCAGGACTGTCGGCACCGAACGGAAGGGGGTGGGGGCACGGGAGGGGGGCTCTTAGGTGGGGTATCCATTTTGTTATGAATTTTGGAAAAATACCAATACTTGCTTGCTTAGGGTTTGTGGCTGCAGTTTGTCTAGTCGGTATTATTGGGTAGAATTGGCATTGGATTTTGTCTGCATTTAAACCACTTTTGAGCATTGTCCATATTAGCAATTTCATACCTTTCATTCACTTGGTTGCATGCGTGTAGGTATGCCGTGGGGTCCCCAACGAGTACGCCACAGGGTTCCCAATGACTTTGGGCAGACTCACCGGTCATGTACATCGTCTCCGACTCTTGGCGTGCCTCTGCGATGAAGCTTCTGCCCTGGGTGGACTTCTTACACGGTGCAGACGTTCCTCCAGCATTTACTGCAGCTTCAAGTTCACTCGCCGACTTTCCTCTGTGGCCTGGACCGGAGAACTCTGTCTCGGCACAACCATACCTCCAGGAGCTCTGCTGTGGCTCCCAGTGCTTCCACCGTCCTTCATATGTGCCTGCTGCGCCTCCCCTTCCTTCACGCCATGCGAGTATGTGTGACTCGCATTTGTGAGCCACCGCATGGATCCTTTGCATGTCTTTTTCGTCTCAGTACCTGAGGATTTATGGGAGTTTAGATCCATAGGTGTTATTGGATTTCTTGAATGGGGATGTACAAAAGTTTCATATATTGACACATTAGAAATAGGAGCTGTTATAAGCATGTTGTGAAAATTTGAGTCATAGATGGGGTTTTGACTAGAATGACAGAGGAAAGGTTTTCGGATTTTTACAATGAGAGGGAATCGTGAGATGACATCAAACCATTAAGACATCGGGTATTATAGGGTCATCAGGGGAAAGGGGGAATACCGTGGCTCCTCTGTTGGGAGTCACTACCTTCCCCCCATATAGTTGTCTCCTCCCATGTGATCCTCCCTCATACACTGCCCCCGGGGTCAAGATCAGGTTGCGGCTGCTGTCCCCTGGTCATATGGGAGGAGATCTGCCAGGGAATCAGTGATGACTCCACCGGACTCATCACAGTAACAAGCCTCCTTTTCTAGCAACGGGATGACCTTGTGCAATGTGGTCATCTTGAACTAAAGACCCCAGTCTAATATGGGTTGGGTCGCCATTCTCCCTTTTTTACTGGGCACCTTTTCCACTACCTCAGTTTTTGGGAACTTCAGAACTTCCTGTTGCAGTTCTGCCAAGTGATGATTGAGTGAATCTATCGGGGGAGAATGCATGGGCCTCTTGACAAATTCCAGTGTTTCTTTTCTGGCCACTTTCTCTAGCACCAGTTTTCCAAAGTAATGGCAAGTCACTGATTTGCAGGTCATCTTACCCGACCTCCCACAGAGGTGCTGTGAGGGAGGGGGGTCGGAAGTAAGTCGAGACCGTTTCGATGTTTGAGTCCGGAGGTAAGTTTACACGGTTTTGATATTTGGGATGGGGTGTGTACCGATCGCAGTCCTCTACGGGCAGCATACATGGTAGAGCTCACTAGTATTTGGACAAAGCAGCAGGTGTTGACGCAGAGTGGTTTGAAGCTTAGACCCTAGAAGAAGGTCTGAATTTGGTGTTGCCTCCTTGAAAGGAGCAAAAAGGTAATGTGACAAATCCTTAGATGCCGTCACTTCTCCCAGAGGGGGAGCCCCTTCACATGAGGTCAGGGTGGTGAGGTCACTACCGGATAGTCCCCCTGTGGGTGGTACTCAGCTAGAGGATCTCATGTGGAGAGAATCCCCCCTCTAGGGAGAAGAATGACCATCTAAGTGAAATACAGTATATTACTCCTCACCCAACACCCTACACACCTCCCCACACGGTAAACCACAATCACATACCTTACCAACCCGTGCACTTGTGTAGGGCCATAGACTTTACTTCTACTGAGAAGAGGGAGAGCTTGGACTAACGAAGGATTGTTGCTGATAGAAGTACTAAAACGAAGAATAGGCAAAGAGCCATAAAGATGACCAACCAGAGAACTACTGAGAGGAGGAAGCCCTCAGGAGTAATGAAGAGCCAGAGCAAGTAACAGAATGAGCATTCTAGTCATCCGTCTTTAGTCCTAATAAAACTCAAAGGATTGAATGAGAGTGAATCACGGGCAGCCGTGAGCGCCTGCAGCTGTGTGGCATTTTAGTCGAAGGAGATTCAAATCGGCACGGACGTACCATGGAGGCAAAGCACTCAGAATAACGGTGGTCGTCCATGCTCGCTGGGGAAAGCAGTAGCAGGAACGAAGCCCAGCATGGAGGCTCCATCCACCCAGGAATTTCAAAGAAGAGGTTAAGAGAAACGGTACTCTTATTGATTTTATTTATTGTTCGCTTGTTGGGCACTTATACAGCAAGTAAAATACTGTTTCATAGTGCCCACACGGCGAGGGAGCAAACAAGGGAGTGTATACAATAAAAACACAATATTTAATAAGAACACTGGAAGGGAAAGGAAGGAAGGACGAACCAACTATGCCTCTTGAGGGTTTGAGGTTGAAAGAATGAGTTAAAAATATTCGGGGGAGAAAAGACCGAAGATTAATTTTTCAAATAACCTTCAGTTTTTTCTCCCCTGAACATTTCTGACTTGGCCAAACCCCTGCCCACACCCCCACCCACACCCCCAACATACCCCCCACACCCCTACTTACTTTAGCTCCGACTTGCTGGTCCCCGCAACGCCTGTTCCCTTTCAATTCCGTGATCAGGAACTGGTACAGCAGGGTCCTTTCCATTTTTTCGGGACTGCGGGAGAGCTGCAGGGGACACCCCCACAACCCTTTTTTTGTTGCTTTTTTGGGGTGGGCGGCTGCAGGCGACACCCCGGCAGACCCCACAGCCCTTTTACCTATTTCTTTTTAAAAAAGTCAAACATTTGGTGAGTAGAACATTAGGTAGTACCTAATTTCGAAGTTTTGGTTGGGTAGGTCTTTTTTTACGGTCTTCTTGGACGAAACCCTGTTGAGTATTCAGAATGTGCAATTGCAGTACTGGCTGACTCACACCCTGACACAGCCCTTTCCATGCTCTACTCTTCTATCTCCGATACTCTTGATGCTCTTGCCCCTGTCATGAGGATCGTTTGAAACCCAAAGCCAAGTGCAATTCTTGGTACGACTGACCTAGCTACCCTCGAACGTAAGTGCAGGGTGGCTGAGAGGAAATGGGGGGCTTCTTGTTCATCCACGACAGACTGGCCTGCCGCCTGCTCCAAAGGCAATACCGACTCTGTCCATACTAAAAAGAGAGCACACATCCAAGCCTTTGTCTCTGCGACATCTAACAACTCGGCCGAACTCTTCAAAATCTGCAAGGAGCTGGCCAACCCTGCTGCAGTCTCTACCGCTCCTGTTGCCTCCCAGGACCTTTGCAGGGCCATGGCCTCTCACTTCATCTCAAAAACCCAGGTCATCCTGTCCACCCTCTCGTCCCCTCCCCCTCTTCTCCCTTCTCCGAATGCTGGCCCTCCTGCAGCCGCCCCTGCACCCTCCTTCTCTTGCTTTCCCCTTCTCTCCCCTGTCGAGATCTCTAGAGAAGTCTGATCTATGAAAGTCTTGTCAAAACAGGTTCTTCCCTGTTCCTTCAAAACCATAAAGGACCACATTGACACCCTTGCTCCTGCCCTGGCCGATTTCTGAAACCTATCCTTCGTCTCAGGAGCCTTCCCCTCCCCTCTGAAGCACTCTCTTGTGCACCCACTTGTCAATAAACCATCAGCCTATCCTTCTTGCCCGGCAAACTATCGCCCGATCTCCATCACTCCCTTCCTGGGCAAACTCCTGGAAAAGCTGGCCATCTCGCAGCTTAACCTTCACTCTGATTCTGTTGCCTGTCTCGACGATCAATCTGGCTTTAGAGCTGCCAGAAGCAAGGAAACTGCTCTCCTGAACATCTGTGAAGATCTGCTCTCCAACCTTGACTCTACATCCCCTCTGTCATCATCCTACTCGATCTCTCTTCTGCCTTCGACACGGTCAACCATACCATCCTGCGCAACCGTCTGTTACAACCCGTGCTCTGTCCTGGCTGACCTCTTTCCGCTCTGATCAACCGCCCTAGGTCCAATTTGGGTCCTTCTTTTCCTCGATCTCCCACTCTAACTGTGGTGTTCCCCAGGGGTCTAAGCTCTCCACCTGGCTTTTCAACCAATACCCGGCAACTCCCGCCCATCGCATTGCTCTTTTCTACTCCAGTTTTCAGTGCCATGCGGATGAAACAACTCATTTTCAGGCTTCCCTCGGTCACCTCTTCTCCTTCTCTCATCTCCGATTGCCTGTCCGCTATTCAGGAGTAGTGTGCCGCTAATGATCTCTGCCTGAATGCCAGCAAGACTGAGATCCTCATCGGCACCTGCTCACCCACCTTTCCTGTCAGCCTCTGGCCAGCCTCCCTTGGCCCTCCTCATACCCCCACCTGCAAGGCTAAGAACCGAGGGGTCATCTTCGACTCCACGCTTTCCTTTTCAGCCCACATCTCTGATGTCTCTAAAAAACAAACTTCCAACTGCACCTCCTCAGAGGTAATCTGCCTTTCCTCTCCTTCCCCCAGAAGCTCACTGTCTCTCAAGCCCTGGTTCTCTGTAGGTTGGATTACTGCAACAGCCTCTTTCTAAATCTACCTGCTTCTACTCTCCGCCCATTGCAACTCATCCTGAACAAGACTGCAAAACTTGTCCTTGGCCTCAAGCCCTGGGATCGTATCTCTCCAGCCCTGAAATCTCTTCATTGGCTCCCAGTGGCTGCAAGGATTAAATTCAAGACCCTTTGTATTGTCCACAAGGCTTTCTGGGGACTGGGTCCAAAATACCTTCAACTCTCCCTCTGTAAATACCTTCCCTCTCAAACTCTTTGCTCCTCCACCTCCAACTCCCTCAGAGTCAGTAGTTTCTCAAAGAAACAAGCTGGGGGTAGATCTCTGTCTTCTGCTGGGGCATCCCTTTGGAACAGCCTCCCTGCCACTCTTAAACTTGAGGAGAACCATCTGCGGTTCCGGAAGCACCTCAAGACCTTCCTCTTCGCTTCTGCCTTCGCTCTTCTCCCCTTCTGATCTGTTCTGCTTTGGCACTCTGCACCTGGTTACCCTCTAATTTCAGGCCCAGGTACTTGCTCACCCTGCCACGCACCCGGATTCCCTCCTGGCAACCATTGCACTTGGATCTGTATCTGTAACCCTACAGTCCCCCCTTTTTCTGCACTATAAGACACCCCCTGCCTGTACCTTAAACCTAGCACTTGCTACTTGCTGGCTGTACACACACTGTTGTTTTTATTTTCCTTTGCTCAGCACTTTCCACTTTTCCCTTTCCCCCCTGCACTTCCCCCTTCCCTCTCCCCTGCACTTGCATGCTCTTAATGTCACAGGGCCAGGTAAGATAATTTGTTTTTCTTCTCCCTTATTCCGCTCCTTTGCCTCGTCGTGCTCTGAAACACCTGTGTATGAGCGTGATACAAATAAAATATCAATATCAAAAGGAAGATGGCTAAGTCCTTGAGACGAAAGCCGACTAACGCCGAGAGAAAGGAGGGCAGAAAAAGTCCTTCACCCAACTGGGTTGGAGCCAGCCCGCAGAGATGCTGGAGGCTGGGAGATGTGGACCAGACTTCTGGGAGGTGGACACTGTGGTATGACCACAATATCAATACCGCCGATCAGAGGAATGCGAGAGACTCCAAGAACAAGAGACAACGCAATAGATGCTTGCACAACAGGAAAAGAAGCCGGACCTCCGGAAGTAACGGAAGAGTGTCCCATAACAACCTAAGTTAATGGGTGTACAGTGGGAACCGTTAGGGGTACGAAGGCTGCACAAGGATTTACGGTAGAGCATTTCGTAAGAGCAATTGTCGTAGTGTTGTGGCTCCTGGACTTGTCCGTGCTAACTTGGACTACATCCTACAAGCTTTTTTCTGCTGAAATCCTTATGAAAGGACAAGCCCCACCCACAATTCCATTTAATCAGCCAGCGCAAGCATTTGCGCATGAGCATTTACGGAAGAGCATTTCGTAAGAGCAGTTGTGGCAGTGTTGTGGCTCCTGGACTTATCCATGTTAACTTGGACTACATCCTACGGTACGAGTAGGACAAAGATCTACAACCTGCAAGCTTGCAACAGCTCTTATACAGACTGTAAAATCCGATTTCATTTTTATTTGCTGTTTTTCTTTTCATTTTAGAGCTTTTATGTGCTGAAATCCTTTTGAAAGGACACGCCCCTACCACAAACCCCCACAATTCCATTTAATCAACAAGTGCATGCATTTGCGCATGCGTATTTACAGAAGAGCATTTCATAAGAGCAGTTGTGGCAGTTGAGGTGATTGAGTAGGTGAGGGTAAGTGATCCCGCTATTGAAATGCTCTTGGGTCGGATATATAATTGTGTATTTTAAGGAAGCTGAAACCCGCGTGGCGGTGGTGTTGTTTTGTAAATCCGTTATTGGACTGTAGGTGTTTAATTTGATCTGGTTTGTGTTAGCATTGAGCATACATGCCGGGCGTTAACACCTTGGTGACGGGCATGCCGCCGCCAAAAGAAATGACTAAAGTGTTTGATGGCTCGGACATAACGTCTAAACAATCGAGCCATAAAATCAATTTAACTCGAAGCCTGAATTCGACTCAACGAGGTCGGCAGGCAGTGGCTGTGTCTGACATACGTAATTTCTATCCGATCGAGGATATTGCAATAAATAAAATGGCAGCAGCTAGAAGTAATAGTCAGACAACGCCATGAATTGTGTACCACAATCTGTAATGGAATCAAGTACGCCTTCAGATTCCATAATTGAGGCTGGATTCCAGTTGCACACAGTTTTGGCGGAACCAAGTACTGTTGACTGTGAACCTGTAAATGGGGGCGTGAATAGGGCTGAGTGCCTTAAGGAATCCGTTCAAACACTGGTTCGCAATCAAGTTGAATCAAATAACTTTAGTGAAATGACAAGGTCTCCCCCTCTGTTGCCAACAACCGAGGCACAATTACTGAACACTGCCTGGCAAATTTCAAACTCTGACCTAACTGACTCCAACAAAAGGGAGGAAATTATGAACTCGATCCTTCCGCCCCTTCCTATCAAACATTCCTCAAATGACTTATCGCAATCTCTGGCCATGTTCTCGGCATCGCGCGGGAATCCTCAGTACTTTCAATCTCTTTCACCGAGCCAACTCCGAGGAGGGGGAAGGAACAAGTTACTTACCTGTAACTGTTGTTCTCCAGCATGGGTCTGGCATGGATTCACGTGCTCATGAATATTCCCCGTCGTCAGGCCGGGAATCCTCGGTAAAGAAAAAAATCAGTATCAGTTTTGTTTCTGATCTGTCTTTCTTAGTAGTAACCAATCACCGATCTCTGGGTCATACTGCCCCCAGCCAATGACTGCCCTCTACCTAAGCCCCTCCCCTGGCAGCCATCCTCAGATTTGGTAGCACGTAAAGTGGCAGTATGACCAAGTGAAGATCCGCAGAGGGGAAGGAGGGAGGGTTCGCATGTGAATCCATGCCAGACCCATGCTGGAGAACAACAGTTACAGGTAAGTAACTTGTTCCTTCTCCAGCATGGGGTCTGGCATGGATTCACATGCTCATGAATATAAGATTACATAGCAGTATACACATGCACAACCACGGGAGGTGCCAACAGGCTCAACATTAAGCAATACAACAACTCAACATTAAGCATCTCTTACCTCCTCACCAGGCTCACCTTAAGCGAACAGGTTGCACAGCACTGCTTGGCCGACCCTGGAGGCCCGATCGACGCAGTAAAATCTTGTGAAGGTGTGCGTCGACCTCCGCGTAGCAGCCCTGCAGATGTCCAGCAGGGGCACACCAGACAGGAATGCCATGGTAGCAGCGATCGCTCTGGTCGAAGGGGCTCTCGGACGGCCGGACAGCGGTCGGTTTGCCAACCTGTGACAGTGCATGATGCAGCCAGAGAGCCATCTGGAAATGGAAGCCTTCGAGAGAGCCTTCCCTTGATTCACAGGTCCAAAGTTCACAAACAGCTGTGATGTCTTCCGAAAACTCTTCGTGCGGTCCACGTAGAACTTCAGCGCTCTAGCCACATCCAGCGAGTGCAAAGTCCTCTCGGCCAGAGACGAAGGCGACGGGAAGACAACTGGTAACACCAAGGGCTTGTTGAGGTGGAAGTCTGACGGCACCTTGGGCATAAAGGAGGGGTGCGTCCTCAGCACCACCCTCGTGTCGTGAAAAGTCAAGTATGGAGGCTTGCAAGATAGGGCCTGGATCTCTCCCACTCGTCGTGCGGAGGTGAGGGCCACAAGAAATGCTGTCTTCCATGACAGGAACTTAAACGGCGCCAAATGCATAGGCTCGAATGGGGCCCCCCCATGAGCCTGGTCAGCACCACGTTGAGCTCCCACGCCGGGGCAAGGGCCTTCACCGGCGGGAACGATCGGAATGGTCCCTTCATAAATTCCTTCACCAGGCAATGAGACCACAAGGACGCCCGTCCTGCAGTTCTGGTGTATCGGGAAATGGCAGCCAGATGTATCTTGATGGAGGCGTGAGCCAGTCCAGCTTTGGCCAACGACAGTAGGTACTACAATACTTGAGGAGCCGTAATCCGCAGAGGGTTAATCTTCTGTGCAGAGCACCAGACAGAGAACCAGACAGAGAACCTCTTCCACTTATGTCCATAGCATTTGAGGGTTGAGGACGCCCTGGCTTTTGCAAGAACCTCTCTGCAGTCAGCCGGGATATCGTATCCTCCAAACTCTAGTGCTGCAGGAGCCAAGAGAATGGTGCCTCCTTCCCTGGAGAGAAGATCCACGTCCGTCACCAGCTTGATAGGTGGGGACGCTGACAAGTCCAAGAGGTCCGGGAATCAGATCTGTCTCGGCCACGCCGGTGCGACGAGGATCATCCTGCACCTGGACCTCTTGAGCTGGTTGATGAGACGGAGCAGCAACGGCAACGGAGGGAACGCATACAGGAACAGGCTGTCCCAAGGGAACGAGAAAGCATCGCCCATGCTCCTCGGCTGGTCGAACCTGCTGGCGAACCTCTGGCACTTGGAGTTCGTTGCCGTCGCAAACAGGTCGATCTGGGGTTTGCCCCACCGTTGAGAGCCGATCCACCTGGTCCTGGCGTAGTTCCCACTCGTGGCACGAGCGCAGCTCCCTGCTGAGTGAGTCGGCGATGGTGTTTTTTATTCCTGCCAGGTGGAAGGGAACCAGAAACATCCCCTGGGCGACGGCCCAGTGCCACAGATCCTGGGCCTCCTTGGATACGGCTGGGGATCTGGTGCCTCCCTGCTTCCGGATGTAGAACATCGTGGTGGTGTTGTCGGTGAAGATCCTCAACACTTGGAAGGAACGATTTGAGTGCCCAGAACACGGTTCGTAGCTCCAGGATGTTGATGTGAAGATACCTCTCCTCCGGGAGCCAGAGGCCTCTTGCGTGGAGATCTCCGGTGTGGGTCCCCCCCAACCCTCCAGGGAGGCGTCCGTCGTTACCGTCTCCTGATAAGCTGGGGCCTGAAAGTCCATGCCTGCCGAGAGGTGCGCAGGGGCACCCCACCATAGAATCGCCCGACGGAACTCCTCCTCGAGCGGGATCCTGTCTTCGAAGCTGCCCCCCGCTTGAATCCAGCGGGCGTCGAGGAGCTCTTGTAGCGGACGCATCTGAAGTCTGCAAAGGGGCACAAGGTAGATGCATGAGGACATCATCCCGAGGAGGGACTTGATGGACCTCACTCTGGCCACATCCGTGGCTAACAGGCGCTGCACCTTGCCCAAAATGGCCTTCGTCCTTTCTTCCGACGGAGATGCCAATCGCTTCACTGTATCGCGCTTCGCTCCCAGAAACAGTGCCACCTGCGACGGGACCAGATGGGATTTGGGGTAGTTGATGGCGAATCCCAGCTCCGTGAGCAGGTGGACGGTCCTCGCTGTGTGTTCGACGGCGAGTTCTCTTGACCTTGCACGGTTTAGCCAGTCGTCCAGGTAGGGGTAGACGTGGATCCCTTGCAGGCACAGCCGCGCCACCACAGGTGCGAGGTACTTGGTGAACACCCTGGGTGCCGACTTTAGTCCGAACAGCAGGGCACTGAATTGATTGTGACGCCCCTGGACTACGAATCTGAGGAACTTTGTGTCCTTAATGGGGATGTGGAAGTAAGCATCCTCCAGGTCCAGTGACGATAGGAAGTCGCCCTCCTCCAGCTGTCCCAGCACGTGCTGGAGGGTGACCATCCTGAATTTCTATGCCTTGATGTACTTGTTCAACCGACGCAGGTTCAGGATGGGGTGCCAACCGCCTGTCTTCTTTCTGACGAGGAAGTATCTTGAGTATACTCCGGAGCCCCGGAGCCTCTTGGGGACGAGCTCAATGGCACCCTTCTTGAGCATCGCCCTTACCTCCAACAGCAGTTGAGGGACGTGATTCTCCTTCCTGGCCACGGGAGGAATGTGAGGACACTTCTTTTAAAATTCCAGCGAGTGTCCGCGGGCAGGGTGTCCAGCACCCAACGGTCGGTGGAGATGGACTCCCACACGCTGACGAACTTCGTCAGCCGGCCTCCCACCGGAGTGCTTCGGTGGGGGCCCACCGCTACAGCCGGTTCAGTCCTGCTTGGAAGAGGCCTTACCGCCTTGGCCTCCTTGCCAACGGCGGCGAGACCCTCCTTGCTTGCCGCGACCTCTGTAGGCCTCCTGGGACGAGGAGCGGGCCGCCTGGCCGGTAAGTAGAAGAGCCACCGCTGGATCCCTTGGAGGCTCCCTGTCTGCCTCCAGAGCTCCGAAAGGGCCGTTGTTGCTGAAGGACTCCTAGGGCTCGGGCTGTTTCCGTGTCTGTCTTAATGGCCTGGAGGGACTCATCCACCGTCTTTCCAAACAGGTTGTTGCCGTCGAACGGCATGTCCAACACTCTGGTCTGGACGTCCTGGCGAAAGTCCGTCGCCTTGAGCCATCCTCGTCGTCGGAGGCAAACCCTGTTGCCCAGTTGGCGAAATCCGGTATCGGCAATGTCCGTTGCCACCGTTATGGCGTGATCCCACGCCACCTCTCCTTCCTGCAGAATCTGTAGGGCCTCCGCCCTCTTGTCGTCCGGTAGGAAGTCTAGCAGAGGAGCTATCTTGAACCAAAGCTCCCTGTCATAACGGGCCACAATTGCTAAGGCATTGGCCGCCTTAATCGTCGGCGCCGCCGACGAGATGACTCATCGTCCCATGGAGTCCAACTTCTTACCCTCGCTGACCGGCGGATAAGTGGAAGTTGGAGCCGCCGCACCGGCTGCTTTCTTCTTGGCCGCTGCCAAGACAACACAGTCCGGCGTGAGCTAGGCCCTGAGGCACAAGGGGGCGGCATCGGGGACCCGGTACTTCTTCTCGTACCTGTCCCTCTTGGCGGGTGTCATGGAAGAGTTCTTGAGGATAGCCAGCCCCTCGTCCCAGATGGCGTCGAGCAATGGCATCGCGAGAACCGTCTTTCTCTTGGCCTCTCGTCGTTGGTAAAGAAAACCTTCCTTTTTCTGTTCCTCAGGACAGAGCTGGAAGAGCTCGGATGCCCTGGCTATCATGACGTGAAAAGAGCCAATTTCGTTGGGCGGAGAGGCCCGAGGGGGGTGGGGGGGGAGGGGTGATGACGGGATGTCCGTTGTGTCATCGCCGCTGTCGTCGTCCGTCCCCCTCGCTGTATCCGTTACCGTATCCTCCCGAGGGTCCGGCAAGGGGGATGAGGGGTCCACAGGCCTCGCGGGCACGAAGGGCGGAGCGGGGTGGACTCTCCTCCGCTTGTTCGGAGGGCGTCCCGACAGGCCTGGTTCTGGATCCTCCGTCGGGGTCCGTGGTAACCTCGTCCTTATCTCAGTACATAAGGATTGGATCGCCAACAAAATGGCCACCGAGCTATCCTGGGGCTCGGGTAATGGCTGCGACGGACGGGATGGCTGCTCTATTGGCCCCTCGTCGTCGCTATCTTCGATCACATCAGCGGGAACCTTCCCCTCGGATCGAACCTTCTCGAACCTCTCGTTGAGGCCTATGAACCTCTCGTTGAGGCCTTTCACGGTTTCCCCCGGATCCTCCTCAGAGGCTGAATCCGAGTCCCTAATGGCCACCGCCCCCCCCCCCTCTTTTTCCACCGGGGTCTTCACGAGGGTCTTAACGATGGTCTGGAAAGAGGATTCCCTCTGCGGTGGCAGGGAAACTCTGGGCCCCGAGGCCGCCTCCACTGGCGTAGCCTCTGCCGGCTTTGCCAGGGCCGCTGCGACAACCTCGATAGAGGCCTTTGCCAGGTGGATCAAGGCCCTCACCACCTTAGGTGCGTCCTGGGCCTTCGCTTGGGGGGGGGGGGGGGGGGGTCATCGCCTCGCTCCCGCTCGGCTCCCGTCGAGATTGACCGGGGCCTCGCCAGAAGCTTACCCGGGTTCTCAGACTTCCTCTTCCCTGAACCAGAGCGCTGGCTCGTGGTTGATCATGCCGGGGAAGTCACGCCCTGCCTGGCAGCCGAGGAGCCCGACCTTTCGGCGCTCCCGGTGCCCGCGGACTCGCGGTGCTTCACCTTCTGTTGGGCCCCCATCGCCGGGGCGCCCGCACAGGACTTAGAAGACCGCTCAGACTTTTTCTTCGCCTTCTCACCTGCTGTGCCCTTCTCCAGCCAGGCGGGAACGGCGATCTTGCTTGGTCCGTTCCGACAGGTTCTTGCAGCACGCACAGTCCTTCTCCACGTGCGTCTTCCCCTCATGAAGGCAGTAGAGACATCTCGAATGCTTGTCCTCCTTGAAAACATTTAGCAATCTGCATCCTGGGCAGCTCCTGAAAAGCTTGGATCCGGGCGTCGAACTTCCCATGTCCTGGGCCATGTCCGTTGAGGTAGGCCACAGATCTTCTGGAATCCTCCAAGAAGCGTAACTCGACGAAAACTTCACCCTTGAGGGGCGTAGAAGAATTCCGAAATGGGTCCGCGTTATCGGAAGTAGAAACGGTGGAGCTTGAGGCTCGATTAATCGAAAAAATTAGAAAAATCTCCTGAAAAACGTGAAAACGCAGTAAAAGCTCGAGAGCTAAAACACGAGGACTCCCAACACTTGAACGTGCGGTAAAAATCTGAGGATGGCTGCCAGGGGAGGGTCTTAGGTAGAGGGCAGTCATTGGCTGGGGCAGTATGACCCAGAGATCAGAGATTGATTACTACTAAGAAAGACAGATCAGAAACGAAACTGATACTGATTTTTTTCTTTACTGAGGATTCCCGGCCTGACGACGGGGAATATTCATGAGCATGTGAATCCATGCCAGACCCCATGCTGGAGAATATTTCCTTCCATCGCGAGCAAACAACCTTGCCATCGGTCGTGAGCATGGGCTTTGAAAATACATTGCAGGCTATGAATACGGCGTTATTCTCCCTGGCCAAATTATACGAGTGTTTGGACACAAGGTTACTAAAACAATCGGATATGCTACTTCAGGTCTTACAATGGCAAGAGAGCAGGGTTGCTGGTGAAAGGATGAATGTGGACACTGGGGATGTTGCACAAAGTAAGTTAGAATATTGTCACTGGTATGGCAAATAATGATTCTTGTATTGAAAATAAGGTGGTGTGTATTGTGGAGGAGGTAAAATCAAATGTAACTCCTGACTTGAAGGCAATGGGAAGAATTGTGAAAAGGCTTGTGGCTAGAAATAACATATGACCAAACAACTCTAGCAGAAAGGAGTTCAATTGAATGGGCGGGGGGGGGGGGGCGACAAAACAGGCAGAGAAAATAATAGACATGACTCCATCGAATCCAGGGAGCAAAGCAAGCATCTATGACACGTTAAAGGTAAACTGATTAATGCTATGGGCGCACAGAAAAGCAAGAATATTAAAATGACGGTCTCTAAGAAACGGCCAAGCATACACCAGTTTGAAAAAAAAAATGTCCTTGCCAAAAATGTTGCAATTAGCAAGTACTGCGGTTGTTCATAAATATAACAAAATGGCAAGGAAAAAAACTGAGCAGAAGATGAATTTGAGTCATCCGAATGTGAAGTAACGCAGGAGGCCTGTTTAGATTACGCACCCTTGGATAGCCTACTTAGGATAGTGGCAATGGACCAGAAAGCTGGGGTTCTGTTACCCATCCCGAAGTCGGGCCCTGTGACCCCAATTTCACTTGCTCCGAGTGCCCAGGCGAGTAATGAAGTAGGAACAAAAGCAGCAAACAAGCAAGTGAATTACTCTCAGAAAAATATGGTAAAGGATCGTCAGCAATCCCAGAAAAATATGGTAAAGGATCGTCAGCAAAAGAGAGAGGAAATAGCTAGATCAGTGGGGATTTCATGACTGACCTTCCCTCACACTCTCCCACTAGAAGAAGTGGGGTACTACAAGCTCAACATGGAACTAAATTAGGTTCCCCTGGAATCAGAATCATCGTGGAAATGATGTGAAAGTCCATAAAAATGTGGGCAAGCCACCCCCGATGCAAAAAGAAAATAGACACGGAAAAACATCAGCCCATTATTTGATTATGCAGTTTAGAGGTGAACCTTTTGCTGAGCACGACTTAAACAGGACAAGCGTGCTGAACATCATGAGTGAAATCCCAAGATTGGAAGACCTATGCTCTAGTGACATGGACTTCATTGAGTTCAAAGATGAATATAACTGCACCGTTGTAAAACTCATGTCATCAGGGGTTATAATGAACTTGATTTGGCAGGCTCAGGAGGATCTATACATGATGGGCTTTCTAATTAGCAAACAAACTGTCATGAACCCAGACAAACATCCTCAGTGGTTTAGGCAAAATGAAATGCAAGAAAAAGTGCAGGATAGCAATCAGAACATTAAGCTCACATGCTTTCAAAATGTTACTAGAGCCCATACACAATCTACTAGTTGCATGTAACAACCAGCTTCTGGTAAAGCAGCAACATGCCCATTTGCATCTTGGAAAACAAGGGGTTAAGCATTTGACTTTCACCAACATTAATCCACTTAATGAGCATGATATATTAGCATTACATGAGGTATGGTTACTGACACCACCAGAGTGAGAGGGTCATAGCATCTCTCTTATTCCAGCAAAATTGCCAGTGAGGGGAAGACCAATGTCCAGGCTGATGGTTGCAGTTAGAGTGGCAGCTAACCTACAGTTCACGCCATGGTTATCGCCAAATATGTTTATTCAATTTGTTAGGATAAAAGCCCCGGAAGGGGTGATCGCTCCGGTCAATACATACTGGAATTACGCAAGGGTATCTGATGACATTTTTCTCAGGGACATCAAGTCTACTCTAGACGTCCTATACATAGTTGTAGCAGGCAATTTAAATATCAAATGTCTAACAACTCCAGTAGTCCAGCAATCACAGGTGGCACTGCGGTGGGTCGCAATAATGAGGGAAAGGCAATTAATGGTGAATGGAGCCATTAGAGGTGACATTCCACGAGGAACACCTGGCATGGGGTAAACAAACAGCCCTGATAGATTATGTATATGTGAGCAAAAATTTATTCGCAAATACTTCCAAATCCAACCTCAAACAAGTAGTGACCACAACTTATTAGTGTTAACGTGGGCTTGTGGAGAAAAATCACAGAATGATCCATAAATCCTGTGCCATAAATCTACGAGCCTCTAATGCCAAAACAATTTGGACTGTCTACAATACTGTTAGCTGATCTGGAAGCACAACTAACCAATCCTTCTAAAGTCATGGACCAGGAGCTTGTACTATCGAGTGGTCTGTATGTTACTGTGCTAAAAAAATACCAACAGAAAGGGTGCACTGTCGGTTTGAAAAATGTCATGCGCTTGCAAACCTTTAACTCCGAAGTGACAATGATGAGGGCCCAGTACCAAGCAAATAGGCGCTATGAGTTGAAGCAAAATACATCATTTACACAAAAGAACCAGAGAAGTTTTAAAAAATAAATACAAAAATTGGGTAAGATCAAGAAGGGCTAAATTGTATCAGCAAGACTCAGAATATATGCTGCATACACTGGCAACTAAAAGCTCTGCCCTCATCTGGGGTCTCTTAAATCAAACTCATGGGTTGAATCAGCTGGCGATGCATATTAACGCTGTCCCAGATGAAATAGATGAAATATTATAATTCACTCTATTCAAAGATAATTCTGTCTTCCTTGAATAACCATGAGATGGTCAATAGTCAATTTTACATCGATTTTGACATCGAAGGCATCATTTACCATATAAGTAGAATAGTCAAATTAACATCGATTTTGACATCAAAGGCATCATGTACCATATAAGTAGGCTAAGCACATCCTGGGCCCCTGGTCCGGATTGGCTTGCCCAACTTAATGATGAAATCTCATCCGGAAGGATGGGCATCCATCTTGGTCATAATCTTCAGACAAGTAATCCAAACTGGCAGTGTTCCGTTATGGCAGAAATCAATAGTGGTGCCCTTATACAAAAAGGGGGGCCAGCAAGTGCAAGAGGACTATAGACCAGTACCCTTCTGGACGTCCCAGGCAAGTTGTTTGCTCGGTTGATTCTCAAACATTTTGTAGCATGGGTGGTTATGGCAAACATAGCGGACCCATTTCAGATGGGTTTTGCCGCCGGAATGGGGACGACTGTAATTCACATGACCCTACACGCGATTAAACTTCAAGAGAGAGAAAGACATCAGGCATTATATATACAGCATTTATAGATTTTCAGGCCGCGTTTGATACTGTCTCGAGGTAATTGTTGTGGGATAAATTACAGAAGGCCTTGTGTCCCTTACCATTGCGATACTGGATTACACAATTGCATACCAATGCCTCAATTCAAATCCGTCTGTCTCTGAATGGGGATTTATCAGCTCCAATAGCAACGCACCGGGGATTGAAGCAAGGATGCATATTGGCCTTGGCCATTTTTAACTTCTTTATATCGGACATGAGGTTCTCGTTTGGGGAAATTACATCTGATCCCCTGAGAATGAATGGGCACTGCATCCCCTGGTTGTTTTATGCCGATCTTGTGCTAATGGCTAAAACTCCCAGGGGATTGCAGGTGCTGTTGAATCAGCTGCGTAGATATGTAGAGGGGAACTTCCTGACTATTAATAAAGATAAAAGGTAACATTTTGGTGAATTACAACTCCTGTGCCAAACTTAAAATTCATCAGAAATGGGTTCTTCAAGATAATCCCTTGGAGGTGGTCAACTAATATAAATATCTAGGTTTAACTACAAATAATCACCCATCTGATGAACCTCATTATGAAGATATACGAAGGAAACTCAAGGCAGCCACATCCCAGGCACGTGTTATCATGGCTAAATATGGTAAATTCTCCCTGATGCCTGCTATAAACTTATATAAGCAAAAGGTAGTGCAAATGATAACATATGGTGTGGAGACAAGAGAATGGCAGGATGATGTTTTTAGTCCAGATTAGAAGGACATTACTGGCGAAATGTACTGCATTTACCACAGTGTCAACCTGTTCCAGTATTAGACATGAATTGGATTTGGTATCTTTGAGTACTTGTTACAAATGGAAAATGGTCTCTTTTTATCGCAATTGTTTATTATCAACCAATGGTAATTCAATCATGAACGTTATTGCCAAGTACATTATGAGTACGCCACACAAGAAAATATATATATGGTAATGAAGGTTCAGCAGTTCATGGAAGACGAGGGCGTCTCCAACTCCCTACTAGAGTCGAAACAAGATAGAGCAAAAATCAAACTCTACCAGCGGGATTGGATTCTTAATAGAGAATTTTGTATGAAACTACATTTGTTTAAAGAGCAGGTCTTCTTACCTAAGAAAATGAATGTTGCTGAATCCTATTTAGTGAAATTTCTGGATGCTAAATCAAGAAATCTATTCTTAAGATTTCAAATGAATTTGTGGCATACTAGAGAAGTTATGGTCAGTCGTAGACTCATTGATAGAGCATCAAAATCAAACTGAAACCTTGAAACACTTGCTGACTGAATGCCATGAATTTGTCAATTTGAGAAGGAAGTATTTTTATCATTTGTTCATTGCATTGTAACATCGGATTTGATGTGGAATCTATTGCTTCATTGTAGACACACTTCAATAAGGTTGGCAATTGTATATGTTTTGAATGTGTTGAACTGAGAGAAAAAAGTATTGGGAGATAGACAGTGAATTGGTCAAACGGTTCTGCATTGCAATTAGAGATACACCATTATGTGTGTCCTCAAAGGTAATGGACTAGGCTCACATGATCAAATGAAAATGGGTAGGAACACAGGTTATATGGTATCCTTGCTCACCTTTCATTTGGCCAATTTGGTCCAAACTGCATATGTCTTTCATTTTAAATTACAGTTATATTTCAGGCCTTTAAATTGCATTGTTATTACACGCGTTTATGTTGGTTACTGGTTTTATCATGTAGAAGAAGTTTTTATTCTCCTTGTTTCCTTTTTTGTTGTTTTCCTTCCTCGTATCACATGGAAAATTAATGTATTGATGGAATCAATGGAATTCTATTTTTGGATAAAATTGAAAGGTTGATTTAATCAGCTAATTCAATAAAGAAAAATACAAAAAGGACATTGGGAATCAGCTCCATAGAGGGTATACTTGGCAGGCAAATAAACCAAGTATCACGAGAAGGGTCCCGGACCCTCACTGAATGAAAATAAACCGGAGAAAGGCCGGTTAAGGGAGACATTGCCCCTGGTGTTGTGAACTGTGTGTCACTCACCGACTATAAAGGGGGCGGAGCCCAAACAACGATCAGTCGTCTTCCTGAGCCGTTCAACTTGATAGAAGAGCATGGGTTATATTTTAACCCAGGCCTCCTCACTCGAGGGAGCTCTTCCTCTCGCTACACCCCTCTGCTCTAGTCAAGGAAGACGAGACAGAGGGGTTTATCAAGTGAAAGAGCGGGTAGCAACACCGCCAAGGACCCAAGCTGCAAGGAAAGAAAGAACAAGATTAATGGCAACCAGAATGCAACTTTTGGTGTGTTTATTAACCTGATTTGATGGGACTTGGTAGAGAGGAATCAAGGATCAGGATTAATGACCAGGTGTGCTGTTCCTTAGTGCCTAGAGTTTAAGATAGGAGTAATCAATACCCGGAGTATAGAGTCCCTATCATATGCTGAAAGAAAGGAACCTAACAAAACCTCCTTACCAGGTGGCACAATGTTAGGGGAGTTGATTATCTGGGTGTCCGGGAGGAGGGGAAGGGAGACAGCGTCGTGAAAAAATAATAAACAGGAAGGTTAGTATAGGAAGCTAACCCAGTCGGAACGAGGGTCGGTCCAGAGCCGGGTTGGTGTACTACGTAACTGCAGGGCGTCCCAAGTGCACGTACAAAACAAGGACGTCCACTGATGTATTCGGAACCCATAGGTAAGAAGATATGAGTTACCAAGGGCCGTGAGACAGAGAAGAGGGTAGACACACTGTGGGGGACGAGAGTACCTGAACGAACGCTGGAGTATCCAAGCATTCTGCTTCACCGAAGAGACGTGAAGGGATATGCAATCCGATGGGAAGCCGGGTTGTCAACGTGCTAGTAATCCGAAGGACAAACTCAGTAGGCAGGAGGCAATCCGATGGGAAGTAAAGTCTGGTAACGTGCTGGCAGACCAAAACAAAAGCGGCAGGCAAAGACGGGTCAGTGAAGCAGGCTGGAATTCAACGGGAATGAGATGAAGTAAAGGAGGTAAAAGTAGCGCTACTGTAGAATGGAGTCAATCAGAAGCACTCAGCAGCGGGTCAGAACATTAAGTTTCCGCGCAATGCGCAACTTTTTGCGTACCCCAGCTGACCTGGTCACATGAGTGCCCGCGCTGCGCTGTCTCTACCAAGGCATGAGACGGCTGTGGCCCGTCGCCAGGACAACCACCAGTGCCGCAGAAATGGAGCTGCCATATGACGATAATGTAATAACAGAGGCCTTCGGGGAGAGGAGTGACGAAGGCGAGCTCGTGCACAAGAACCCCTGTTCACAACACTGTGAAAGAAAGCCAGAGGAAGGGAGGCATTTCCCCTGGTGTTGTGAACTGTGGAAGAAATCCTGAGACATTCCCCCTTGGTGTTGTGAACCTGTAAAAGAAAGTCTGAGAAAGGCCAGGGGAAGGGAGATTCCCCCTGGTGTTGTAAACTGTGAAAGAAAGCCTGAGAAAGGCCAAGGGAAATGAGATATTCCCCCTGGTGTTTTGAACTGTCAGAGCAAAGCCAAAGAAGGCTAGGAGAAGAGAGTAATTATCTTGGCAATTGAGCCCGAAAGGAAGATCAAACCAGTGATCCATGGGAAGGGAGTAATTCCCCCGGGATACAAAACAGTGAACATTCTGACGCTGAATGGTAGAAGATCTGCAACCCTTTTGTTCTTTGTTGAAGTACAAAAACCAGGGTAAGGGATTCATTCCCCAGTTAAGGAACTACCCAGTCCCAGGGAGGGAGTCATTCTCCTGGGCCAAGACCTTTTAAAAAACTGTTTAGTTTAGTTCCAAGTGTAAGGGACAGAGATAGGGATATTTTGACACAAGAAGGTAGACTCTTTAAGTTACTAAGACATCCTGACAGACCCATTAGCACTTTAGTTGAGGCAGGGAAACCCCCTCATAGATGAACAAGTTACTTCTTACCTTGTAACGTTCTTTCGATGGGATGTTCCTCCGACGTATTCCTTATCTATGATATTTGTATCTCCAGCTTGCTGGCCTCGGAAAAAAATGTTTCCCAGTAGAGGGCGCTGTGCGTCGACGTACGTCGAGTAGGTGCTCCTCGACGGACACCGTATCGACGCCAACGCCATCATGCCTATGAATGGCCACGCGCAGCGTCCGTTGCTCAGTTCCGTTTTGTAGAGTAAAGTAGTTATTGTATGAATGGTTACTACCCTTGAAGGAGCGTAAACTGCAACCACAAGGGAAATGTCACTGCGGGGATGGATGGGAGAGGCGATAAGGAATACGTCGGAGGAACATCCCATCGAAAGAACGTTACAAGGTAAGAAGTAACTTGTTCTTCGAAGGGATTGTGTCCTCCGACATTTCCTTATCTATGATAGACTCCCATAGCAGTGGTATGTGATTGGAGGCGGGAGTAAGAGATGCCATATTACCCTTTAAGAATGAACAGCGTGTAACACAGCTTTGCTAAATCTAGTCTCTTGACTAGAGGAGGAATCCAGGCTATAAAATTTGGTAAATGTATGTGCGGACGACCATGTGGCAGCCGCACATATCTCTCTAATTGGGACCCCTCTTTGAAGAGCTGAGGATGTTGCGATACCTCTGGTGGAATGAGCCCTTAGATTTTGAGGGGGCTCTTTCCCTGCCAATTTGTAGCATTCCAGAATGGCTAAAATAATCCATCTGGAGATGGTTTGTTTGGTTATTGGTAATCCCAACTTATGTCCTGCATAACCTACAAAGAGTTGGTCTGCTTGTCTAATTTTAGCAAGTCTACTGATGTAAAAACTCAAGGCTCGCTTAGGGTCCAGCCTGTGTAGTCTCTCTTCCTCTTTCCCCGGATGGGGAGGAGGATAGAATGAAGGTAGAGTAATCTTCTGAGTAATGTGAAATTCCGAAACTACCTTTGGGAGGAAGTTAGGCTTCACCTGTAGCACTACTTTGTCCTTGTTAAAAGTTGTATGAGGAGGTTTACAAGACAGGGCTTGGATCTCGCTAACCCTTCTAGCAGATGTTAATGCTACCAATAAAACAGTTTTGAGGGTGAGAAACTTCAATGAACAAGAGTGGAGTCGTTCAAAAGGAGCACCTTTTAGGAAGTTTAAAACTAGATTTAAGTCCCATAAGGGAACTTGGAATGGTCTTGGAGGGTAAACATTAGTTAGACCTTTCAGGTATTGTATTACCAATGGAATTTTGAAATACGATGGCTCCTCTGCAGTGCGCTTAAAGATCGATAGCGCTGCGAGATAGCCCTTAATAGTGCCAATTTGAAGGCCCGAATTCGCCAAATAAAGTAAGTAGGATAACACCGCAGCTGTACCACATGAAAAGGGTTCGATATTCTTCTCTCTGCACCAGCTGCAAAATGTATTCCAACGGCAGCGGTATAGAGTCTTAGTTGCTGGTCTTCTGGCCGAAAGCAACACCTCCATGACGTCATCTGGAAGGTCCCAATCCTTGTACCCCAACCTTTCAGATACCAAGCGTGAAGGTTGAGGGTCTTGATGGCTGGATGGAGAACCTGACCTCCCTTCTGCGAGAGAAGATCCTCTCTGTACGGTAGACGAATTGGTGGACAGATGGACATGTCCAGAAGGTCCGGGTACCATGTTATCCTGGCCCAATCCGGGGAAATTAGAATCATGGCCTTCCGAAACCTTCTCAACCTCCTGATCATTTGAGGAATGACAGGGACCGGAGGAAACGCGTACAGAAGTGGGAACTCCCAGTCCACTACGAACGCGTCTCCTAGAGCTCCTCTCGGGGGAAATTCCCTTGAGCAAAATCTGTCGCACTTCCTGTTGATACTGGTGGCGAACAGATCCACTTGAGGGGTTCCCCAAAGGGCGAAGATCTCTTGAAGGACTTCCTGAGCTATCTCCCATGCATGGGAGACTGTGTTCTGCCTGCTCAGAGCGTCCGCTGTCAAGTTCTTCTCTCCGGCTAGGTGAATTGCCGATAGAGAGATTCCTTCCTGAATTGCCCAAAACCAGAGCTGCATCGCCTCTCTGCACAGTGGCAGTGACCCTACGCCTCCTCTTTTGTTGAGGTAGTGCATGGCCACTGTATTGTCCGTCATTATCAGGATGTTTCTCCCCCGTACAGACGGAAGAAAAGCCTTCAGTGCCAGTCTGATGGCTCTCAGCTCCAACAGGTTGATGTGTAGTATGGACTCCGATGGAGACCAACGACCGCTGATGGTCAAGTCGTTGGCATGGGCTCCCCACCCTGTGAGTGAGGCGTCTGTGACTACTGTTATCTCCGGCCATGGTTGCCAAAACAGTTCTCCTTTCAAGATGTTCTCTGGAGAGGCCCACCATATAAGGTCGTGGGCTACCTTGTCCGGAATCCGGAGCAGATCTGTCATCCTCCCTGAGAATTGTGACCACTGAGTCCTCAGTGCCCACTGAAGGGATCTCATTCTCAGGCGGGCCTCTGGCACAAGGAATATGCAGGATGCCATAAGGCCTGGCAACCTCAAAAAGTCGTAGGCTGGGAGGCGTCGGGCATTTTGAAACCTGGTGACCATCTGCAGAATATCTTGAGCCCTCACCTCTGGTGGCGAGGCTTTTCCCAGGGACGTGTCCAGGACTGCTCCAATGAATTGGAGTCTCTGTGATGGTATCATCTGTGACTTCTTTAAATTGAGGGAGAAGCCCAGCCTGTGAAGGGAGTGGCAGACATAATCTAGTTGGATCCGAGCTTGTTCCGAAGAAGCTGCTCTGATCAACCAATCGTCCAGGTAGGGGTAAACGTGAATCCCTTCCCTCCTTAGACTTGCAGCCACAACCGACATTAGCTTGGTGAAGACCCTCGGGGCGGAGGTCAGCCTAAATGGCAGAACTCGAAATTGATAATGAGAGTTGCCAATTGCGAACCTCAGGTACTTCCTGTGCTTGGGATGGATAGGCACATGGAAATAAGCATCCTGAAGGTCCAGAGATACCAACCAGTCCTGAAGCTGGAGGGCCTGAAGGATCTGAGAGAGGGTTACCATCTTGAACTTGTCCTTCCTGGGGAACTTGTTCAATTCTCGTAAGTCCAGGATGGGTCTCAGTCCTCCGTCTTTCTTTGGTATGAGAAAGTAGGGGGGGGGGGGGGGGGAGTACCAGCCCTTGTTCCTGTCTGCTACAGGTACCGGTTCTATGGCACCGTTCTCTAGCAGGTCTACAACTTCCTGCAAGAGGAGCGGATCCGGCACTTTCACAGGGCTGTTCCCCGGTGGATGTCTCTGAGGGATGCGTAGAAAAGGCAGGCAGTAACCTTGGGCAACTGTCTCCAATGCCCAAGCATCTGACGTAATAGCCTGCCATTCCGTCAGATGGTGAGTTAACCTGCCCCCTACAGGTGTCTTGTGATGGGAGACCTCAGAGTGGTTTGGGAGCGGCTGAGGTAAAGCGGCTCCTGCTGATGCGGCTTTCTTTCCTTTACCCCGTCCACCACGGGTAAATTTTCCTTGGCCTCTTTGAGTCGGTCGTCCTCTGCCTCTTCCATATGAGGAATAATAGCGAAAGGACCTTTTTCTCCAAGCGGATCCTGAGGGACGAAAATTAGTTTGTCGGATAGCAGCTCCTAGTGACTTAGCTGCTGCTTTAGATGTTTGTAGTTTTTCCAAACTGTCATCCGCCTTTTTACCAAATGAGGAAGAACCGTCAAAGGGCATATTTAAAAGTCTGGCCTGTACGTCAGAAGCAAAGCCGGACTTTCTCAACCACGCATGCCTGCGGATTGTGGTGCTTGCCGCCATGGCCCTGCTGATACTGTCAGAAGAATCAATGCCAGTTTGAAGGGACTCACACATTGCATCTTTACCATCTCTGATGATATTTAAAAATGCGTCCCTTTCTTCTCCTTCCGGAATGCAGTCAGCCGCCGATGAAGCACACTCCCAAAGGGTGTGGCTGAACCTAGCGAGCGTACAAGTTGCATTAATAGATTTTAAAGCCATGCTACAGGCTGAGAAGACTTTCTTAGCCATGGCATCATATTTTTTATCATCCCTATCCTGAGGAGCAGTAGGGTAAGCAGAAGTACTGCCTGATGAAGTTGCAGCCTGGACCACAAGACACTCTGGAGTAGGGTGCTTAGATAGGCATTCAGGGTCAGCAGCAGATACCCTATATTTTGCTGACAACTTCTTGTTAACTGCAGGGACAACTTCAGGAGTTTCCCAGTTAGTCAAAATCTTTCTTTGTAAAGCAGAATGAAAGGGAACCACAGGATCCTCCTGTGGACCTTTATCCAGAATATCTGTGAGGTCATCCTGTTGAAAAACAGGTGAAGGCGCAGACCAACCCATGAACTCCATAATTCTAGACATTAGGGTTCTATAAGAGGTATCAGCATGTTCCCCTGGGTCTGGTTTGACAAATTCCACTTCTGGGGAAGTGTCTAGGCCACTTGCTTCCTGTAATGCATCCTGAAGGTCTTTCAACCTTCTTTCCTCAGAGGCAAAAGTCTCTGGTTCAGGTAATGTGGTCCTCTGCAGCCCAAAAGGCCTTTCTTGATCAGAATCTTCCCTTTCTTCAAAAATTGAAGTTCAGGGGGGATGCTCTGGTCTGTGAAATGGTATAAAACCCATCTCTAAGGCAGAGGGAGCCATCATCAGTGGCCTTGAAAAGGTCGATGTCGTCGACGCTGATGTAAAAATCCTCGAAGGTGCCGACAAAGGCGTCGAGAAAACTGGAAGAGGCCTCGAAGAACTCGAGAGGATTGGAATCCTGCTCGAGGATGTCGACGACGTTCTCAACGTCGTGTCGGAGGCTCTCGAAGTAACCGTTGGCTGTGGAGTAGCCGTGGGTCTTTCTTTTATCGGCGTCGATGTCGGCGTCGACGCCGACTCGATCGATGGATGCGTCGAAGAACCCTTCGATAACGGCGTTGATGGCGCCGATCTATGCTTCGAAGGGGCTTTCGACGATGGCGTCGAAGATGCTTTACTTCCCGATGGCTCATGGTGCTTTCGGGTCGACTCTTTCGCCGGGTGCTTCGACTCGCGGGGTTTAGATTTTTTGGGCTTTTCACCCGGGGTATCACCCTCAGCTGACTTAGAGGGGGACGAGGCCGCTTTCTCGAAGACGCTTAGCATCTTTTTTCTGAATTCCTCCCACTCAGCCTGAGAGCTGTGCTTAGTGGGGCAATTTACTCTTTCAGGGGAACTAGAAGACGACGATAAAGGGGATCTTCTTCGTCTTTTTTTCGAGTGTCTAGACCTCGACGAGTGGTGGGAGCCACTTCGAGACCTAGACCGAGAATGCTTTCGACGGTGAGGAGACGAATGTCTCGACTCTACCGTGGAAACTTTCGAGGAAGTTAAAATTGACTTACCTCTCTCGAGCTTCCCCTTACGCTCCTTCAAGGCTTTCGCCGTCATGGATAGGCATTCCTCACACTCCGAACACTGGTGTTCGATTCCCAGACACCACAAACAGATCCTGTGAGGATCCGTCAACGACATTTTCTTGCCACAGTTTCGGCATTTTTTGAAACCGGACCGAGGAGTCGTCGGGTCGGAGGAGGAAGCCATCGAGTACGAGTCGGTTTTCTCGAGGAAATATGAATATATATCGACTGATGAACTGAGCAACGGTATTCCGAGGCACATGAAGCGTGGAAAAACGGAACTGAGCAACGGATGCTGCGCGTGGCCATTTATAGGCATGATGACGTCGGCGTCGATACGGTGGCCGTCGAGGAGCACCTACTCGACGGACCTTGACGCACAGCACCCTCTACTGGGAAAAAAAAAATTCCGAGGCCAGCAAGCTGGAGATACAAATATCATAGATAAGGAATACGTCGGAGGACACCATCCCTTCGAAATAGGGAGATAAGTTTTCTCTTTATTTTCATATCACATAAAAGTCTTTCACAATCACTATGCCACCTGTGTGTCAGTCTCCTCCTTCTGCACCCTTACAGTCACCTGTCCCAGCCACGCAGGATGCCTATAGCAATTGCAGTTTCGCTATCAGATGTTATGCCTTTTAGGTTGTCATCTATTTTTTTGCCCGCTATGTCTTGACCATGAAAGGACATAGCTAGGATTTGGGGATGCAATTCTGGGAGAAAGTTTGCTTCTTCCATGTCTGCCTTCGTGGGACAGCTGTGTGCAACAGTTGCCAAAAGCCTCAGCCTGCGGTATCAACAACAGAGTCAATGGCAATGGTCATAAGTTCTCTTCTTATTATAGTAGGGTTTTTTGCCACTTCCTGCAGGCATGGGTCGGACTGCCAAGTTCATGTTCATTTGATGTCAGAGTTCTCAATCTTAGCAAGCTGTGTCGCTAATGCAACAGCTGCTCTGATGGTCATTGAAGCCAACACCGATTTCTTAAGGCCTATAGCCTCGAACATCCTGCTCTCCTTGTCTATGGGAGCTGTCTAGAGAAGCCTGCATAAGACAGTTCACACGGACAGCTACTGTAATAACAGAGTCTGGTTTTGGATGACCTCAGGATGCTGTTGGTGCCTTTTACTTTTTCTTGGGTCATGTCATGATTGCTGGCACCAGTACCAGTACTTTGAGGGTCCCCTCCACATTCTCCCAAGTTGTGTCCAAAATGAGTATGGTCGGGACAGTGCACCAGCACTTGTCTTTATGCTGTAAGGAAGGCATGGTATCAACAGTAAGACAGACAAGTGACCACAGTTAAAGGGTGTTTATTGAATTTCAAAAAGGGATTGAAAAACGCCTATCTAATCCTAAATCTAAAGATGGGAGCAAGCTACGACCATCAAATAATAATAACGCATTCCTAGTGGTATCTTGTCAAAATAAAAAAAAGGCATATAATAAACCTATTGCCAATCCTTATCTCTAAATACAAATAGTGTGGGGAAACAATCCTATATAAAAGAAAGAAGTGTTCAAGGAATGATATGCTGGAATATGCAGGCCATTGACCTCCCTTCCCCACATTTCCAGCACGGGATAAGGCAGCACACTCGGGCTTGTCACAGTCTCTGGCTTCTTCAGCACGAGAGTGCAGTTCAAACATTAGCATCAGGGCATCAGGGCTATCTGTGCCCAAGTCTCTCTGCCTTTCAAAGTCTCTTCTCTCAGAGGGCCTGATGCAACAAACAAATAATACGTTCCTTTTCTCTTACGATTTCACAGATACGCCATTTCTCAGGTGATTCACTATTCACCTCGGATCCCCCTCAGCCAGGCTCAGATCCCTTTTAACACAATGATCGTGGAATTTCCATGTATGCATTTTCCAGGGTGATTTACGGTTCACCCCGGATCTCCTTCAGCCGGGCTCAGATCTGTTACAACACAATGTTTAATCAGTCTCTCTCCACTGGGCTTGGACCAATTCTTTATTCACTTTAACACAATTTGCTTGAAGCCAAAGTTTTCAATTGATCACCCTTGTTCGGGGTTGGACCAATTCTATCTACTTCGTCATCAACTTTCTTTGGTGTATCAACATCGAAGACTTTCAATTATGCATGGGATTTAGCTTGACCAGTTGTAGGACCACTTCGATTCACAATCCTTTTCCACTCTTTCGCTTTTGCCATATCTCCGCTGGATACCTTATAGAGGCCTTTGAATGAGCATGCACGCGGTGCCATACCACTCTATCAAAGTTATCCTATCTTAGTTTCAAATTTCGATCACTCATTTGTTGTTCAATTTTACTCGCATCGGTTATCACATGCGTTTCATACACAGTTCACTTCAGCGCTCACCATACAATGTTGCCGCTTGCCACCTTGGCTTCAACACAGCCCGGTGTAATATCGGCCACGCCAACTCACCGGCTGTGTTGCTTTCACTAGTGCTGTTTTGTTGTGGGATCCAAGGATAGTACCATGGCAGCAGGCGATTTTTATCGTCTTGACCATCGACGCAGGAGGGCCCCGCGTACCTCCGACACACAATGCAGGATTCTTCAATTGGGTTTCTTGGTCTTACGCTTTCTATTCTTAAGATTTAGTGAAAAAAGGTCAAGTGCACTTCCCTCCTCGCAATGCCCTTCTGCCGTCTTTCTCCTTGTGTTAAACTGCCATCTTGCAACTGCTGTTTCTTCATGTGCATTGCCTCGCTCAGAGTGTGCTCTCGTGCCCCGCCTTTTATCCGTGTGGGGAAGTGTAAGGGAAGTCAGGTGCATGTGATGGTCAGCAATTGCCTGACCCTGCCTGACCACTGTACTGGGACATGTCAGGTATACAGAGGGGTAGAGGGGTTGAGTTCTTAAGTATCCTACCTGGTAGGATGGGGTAAAGGTGTTACAGGGAAGGGGATACCGCATCTCACCATCCAGTGTCCGACTCGCACTCCCGAAGACCCCTCACCCAGGTGATCCTACTGCACTGGTCCACCAGCAGGAACTGGATCCAAAAGCGATGGCCGTGTCCTGGCCACCTGGATGACAGATCGCTGGACACTATTGGGTGAGAAACCTTCAGGTTTCTGACATGGCCCATAGACCACAGCCTTCATTTCCTGAGTGCATACCTGCAAGTCAAACATTGCAGCCTTTGTAATCATAGTGTGGAATGAGAGAATATCTGGAGGAGAGGCTCTTCTTGGAGAATCACGCTTTCCCTATATAGGGATAACAAAATATTCCCACACATCCTTGTGCTGGAAATCCAGTGGCAGTCTGCCGTCTTCCGACTCATCCTCCACCAGATGTTCCTCATCAGAGAAGTCACGGCATGTTTCACCTCTGGGGTTCACCATGAGTCAGTATCCACTTCTTCTTGAGAGGAACGTGATCTGACAACCTAGGTGGTGTTGCTTTTTTGAGTGGTGTCTTTTTAAATGGTGGGTGCAGAAGGTTCTGATGGGCATTGCTACTGGGTTGCTTTGGGAATTTGAGGCTGAAACATGCCCCCCTCTGTTTGACGTAGCCGTAATACCTAGTCTATTGCACTCTGAAATGAAGTTCTGCAGCGATTGCATGAGAGATGGCTGGAAAGGATTATTCACATCCTCGTCTGGCAATGGCATGTTCCACAACAATGAGAACCTTGGGGTTTCTGTCTCTGTTAGGAAAGATTTCATTTACGTGTAATTTTTCAACCATTTGTGGGCCCCCCAAACATTTTGCTTTGTTTAGCTTTCCTATCCTGACTTTTTCCAGTGGAGCCCAGCCTTCAGGTGAACTCCCCTGGGCTTTTGCTCACTTGTTATGGGGAAACGGATACGTCCAGACTGTCAGTACTGGGAAGTCTTAGTTACTTACCTGTAACTGTATTTCTCCAGCATTGGTATCTTTCATAGATTCATATGCTTGAATATTACCGGTAGTCAGACTGGGAATCCTCGTTGATAAATCATTATTAAAAGAACATTTTTTAATATACATACACTGCCAACCAGCAGTGCATGTACATAGCCTATTGTAGCCTATGAGCCATCCTATTGTGTAGTCCCTCCACCTCACTTTGGTCCTTTATGGCCCCAACCAATGAGGTGGCAGGGTTTAAGCTCCGGCCAAGCATAGGAGCAGCTTCTCAGGGGAGGAGGGCGGGCGCATGTAAATCTATGAAAGATACCAATGCTGGAGAAATAGAGTTACAGGTAACTAAGACTTCTCCACCATTGGATCTTTCATAGATTCAGATGCTTGAATAGAATACCAAGCAGTTAAACATGCCACCATCATTACATATATGCATAAATACAGAAAAACCTTTCTGATCAAACCTTTACCATGCAGCAACACAACAGTTACATACCTCGGGAAAGGTGGGAAAGGAGGATGGTCCTACCTTATGCAAAGAGATGGCGGAGCACTGCCTGTCCAACTGTAGTTTCTTTGTTGGTGTCTTCAGCCAGGCAGTAGTGTTTCGCCAAGGTGTGCAGAGTGATCCACGTGGCGGCTCTGCATATGTCCTGCAAGGCTACCCCTGCGGTTGACGCCGCCCTTCATCTGGTGGAGTGTGCAGATGGCAGTCTAATTAGAGGGTCGCCTTTAAACTGATGGCAGTGTGTGATGCAAGACGATACCCAGCGTGCCAGACTTTGTTTAGAGGTATGTTGACCTTTGGTACGGCCAGAGAAGGCAATGAACAGTCGGTTTGAGGAGCGGAACTCCTTGGTTCTCTGTAAATAGAACTTCAATACTCTAGAAACGTCTACAAAATGTAATGTTCTTTCTGCTTCAGAAGCGTGATTCTGGAAAAAGGTTGGTAAAACAATGCACTCATTGAGGGTTATCTACGAAAGTACCTTGGGGAGGAACTTAGGATGTGGTCTTAAGATGACGCGGTCCTTCTAGAACAAGGTAAACAGAGGCTCAGAAGACAAGGAACAAGTTACTTACCTGTAACTGTTGTTCTCCAGCATGGGTCTGGCATGGATTCACATGCTCATGAATATTCCCCGTCGTCAGGCTGGGAATCCTCGGTAAAGAAAAAACCAGTATCAGTTTCGTTTCTGATCTGTCTTTCGTAGTAATCACCAATCACTGGTCTCTGCGTCATACTGACCACAGCCAATGACTGCCCTCTACCTAAGCACCGCCTCTGGCAGCCATCTTCAGATTTGGAAGCACGTAAAGTGGCAGTATGACCAAGTGAAGAGCCGCAGAGGGGTAGGCGGGAGGGTTCGCATGTGAATCCATGCCAGACCCATGCTGGAGAACAACAGTTACAGGTAAGTAACTTGTTCCTTCTCCAGCATGGGGTCTGGCATGGATTCACATGCTCATGAATAAAGAATACATAGCAGTACACACATGCACAACCACGGGAGGTGGCAAAGGCTCAACATTAAGCATTACATCAAACTCAACATTAAGCATCTTACCTCCTCACCAGGCTCACCTCAGGCGAACAGGTTGCGCAGCACTGCTTGGCCGACCCTGGATTCCTCCCTGGAATCCCGATCGACGCAGTAGAATGTCGTGAAGGTGTGCATCGACCTCCACGTAGCAGCCCTGCATATGTCCAGCAGGGGCACACCAGAAAGGAACGCCGTGGTAGCTGCGATCGCTCTGGTGGAATGGGCTCTCGGACGGCCAGGCAGCGGTCGGTTAGCCAACCGATGACAGTACATGATACAGCGGGAGAGCCATCTTGAAATGGAAGCCTTCGAGAGAGCCTTTCCCTGATTGACAGGTCCAAAGTTCACAAAGAGTTGTGACGTCTTCCGAAAACACTTTGTGCGGTCCACGTAGAACTTCAGCGCTCTAGCCACATCCAGCGAGTGCAAAGTCCTCTCAGCCGGCGACGAAGGCGACGGGAAGAACACAGGCAACACCAAGGGTTCGTTGAGATGGAAGTCCGACGGTACCTTGGGCATGAAGGAGGGGTGCGTCCTGAGCACTACCCTCGTGTCGTGAAAAGTCAAGTACGGGGCCTTGCAGGAAAGGGCCTGGATCTCTCCCACTCGTCGTGCGGAGGTGATGGCCACAAGAGAAGCTGTTTTCCACGACAGAAACTTCAACGGGGCCGAGTGCAGAGGCTCGAACGGAGGTCCCATGAGCTTGGTCAGCACCACGTTGAGCTCCCACGCCGGGGCCGGAGCCTTCACCGGCGGGAACGATCTGAACAGTCCCTTCATGAACTCTTTCACCAGACGATGAGACCACAAGGACGTCCGCCCCGTGGTTCTGGTGTATCGGGAGATCGCAGCAAGATGAATCTTGATGGACGCGTGTGCCAGACCAGTGGTGGAGGATGGCGCCTCCTTCCCTGGAGAGTAGATCCGCGTCCGCCGGCAGCTTGATCGGCGGGGACGCTGACAAGTCCAGCAAGTCCGGGAACCATATCTGCCTCGGCCACGCAGGTGCGACGAGGATCATCCTGCACCGTGACCTCTTGAGCTGGTTGACGAGCCGGATTAGCAGAGGCAAGGGAGGGAACGCGTAGAGGAACAGGCCCTCCTAGGGGAACGAGAAAGCATCGCCCATGCTCCTCGTCTGGGGAAACCTGCTGGCGAACCTCCGGCACTTGGTGTTCGTCGCCGTCGCAAACAGGTCGATCTGGGGTGTGCCCCACCGTCGGAAGAGGCGATCCACCAGATCCTGCCGTAGTTCCCACTCGTGGCACGAGCGCAGCTCCCTGCTGAGTGAGTCGGCGATGGTGTTTTTTATCCCTGCCAGATGAAACGGCACCAGAAAAATCCCTTGGGCGACGGCCCAATGCCACAGGTCCTGCGCCTCCTTGGACAGCGCTGGGGACCTGGTTCCGCCCGGTTTCCTGATGTAAAACATGGTGGTGGTGTTGTCGGTGAAGATCCTCACCACCTTGCCCTTGAGGGACGGAAGGAAGGACCTGAGGGCCCAAAACACTGCACGGAGCTCCAGGACGTTGATATGCAGGGACTTCTCCGTCGGGAGCCAGAGTCCCCTTGCGTGCAGATTTTCGGTGTGCGCTCCCCACCCTTCCAGGGAGGCATCCGTGGTCACAGTCTCCTGGTGGGCTGGGGTCTGGAAGTCCATGCCCGCCGTCAGATGCGCGCGGGTGCCCCACCACCGTATCGCTCGTCGGAAACTCTCGTCGAGCTTGATCCTTTCCTCGAAGCTGCCCGTCGTCTGGATCCAGCGCGCATCCAGGAATTCTTGCAACGGGCGCATCCGGAGCCTGCACATGGGAATGAGGTAGATGCAGGAAGACATCATCCCGAGGAGGGACTTGATGGACCTCACTTTGGCCGCGTCGGCCACCAACATCCGTTGCACCTTGCCCAAGATGGTCCTGGTCCTCTCCTCCGACGGGGAGGCCAGAAGGGACACTGTGTCGAGCCTCGCTCCCAGAAACAGTGCGACTTGCGCGGGCACCAGGTGGGATTTGGCGTAGTTCACTGAGAATCCCAGGTCCGTGAGGAGTTGGACGGTCCTTGCCGTGTGGACCACGGCGAGCTCCCTCGTCTTGGCGCGGATGAGCCAGTCGTCCAGGTAGGGGTAGACGTGAATCCCCTCGCGGCGCAGCTGCGCCGCCACCGGTGCGAGGCACTTGGTGAATACCCTGGGTGCCGACCGTAGTCCGAAGGGAAGGGCTTTGAACTGGTAATGACGCCCCTGGACCACGAATCTGAGGAATTTTCGGTGCCCCTTTAGGATGGGAATGTGGAAGTAGGCATCCTCCAAATCCAACGACGATAGGAAGTCTCCTTCCTCCAGCTGACCCAGGATGTGCTGGAGGGTGACCATCCGGAACTTCTGCGCCTTGATGAACTTGTTCAGACGTCGCAGGTCTAGGATGGGGCGCCATCCTCCCGTCTTCTTCTTCACGAGGAAGTATCTCGAGTAGACTCCGGAGCCCCGAAGCCTCTTTGGGACGAGTTCGATGGCGCCCTTTCTGAGCATCGCCTTTACCTCCAGGAGAAGTTGAGGGACGTGAAGTTCTTTCCTGGCCACGGGGGGGACGCGCGGGCACCTTCTTTGAAACTCGAGCGCGTGGCCCCGGGCCAGGGCGTCCAGCACCCAACGGTCGGTGGAGATGGACTCCCACACGCTGACGAAGCCCGCCAGCCGGCCTCCCACCGGGGTGCTTCGGTGGGGGCCCGACCCCACGGCCGGTTCAATCCTGCTTGGACGCGGCCTTGCCGCCTTGACCTCCTTGGCGACGACGGCGGGGTCCGCTAGACTTGCCTCGTCCTCTGTAGGCCTCTTGCGACGACGAGCGGGCCGCTTGACGGTAGGAAGCGAAACCGCCGCCGGAACCTTTGGAGGCGCCCTTGCCTCCGCCGCTCCGAAAGGGCGCCCGTCGTTGCTGCAGAACTCCAAGGGCCCGGGCCGTCTCAGTATCCGCCTTGATGGCCTGAAGGGAATCGTCCACTGTCTTCCCAAACAGGTTGTTCCCGTCGAAGGGCATGTCCAGGACTCTGGTCTGGACGTCCTGCCGGAAGTCCGTAGCTTTGAGCCATCCACGACGTCGAAGGCAAACGCGTTGCCCAGCTGGCGGAACCCAGTGTCGGCGATGTCCGTCGCCACGGTGATGGCGTGGTCCGAGGCCACCTCACCTTCCTGCAGGATCTCCAGGGCCTCCGCCCTCTTGTCGTCCGGCAGAAAATCCAGCAGGGGAGCTATCTTGTAAAACAGCTCCCTGTCGTAGCGAGCCACGATAGCCAAGGCGTTGGCCGCTTTAATCGTCGTCGCTGCCGACGAGATGACTCTACGTCCCATAGCATCCAATTTCTTTCCCTCGCCGTCCGGCGGGGAAGTCGATGTGGAGGCCGCACCCCCCCCCGCTTTCTTCCTGGCTGCCGCGGAGACGACGGAATCCGGGGTAGGCTGCGCCCGGAGGCATAGGGGGGCCGTGTCCGGGACCCGGTACTTTTTCTCGTACCGGTCTCTTCTAGCTGGCGTCGTGGAAGGGTTCTTGAGGAGGGAAAGGCCCTCATCCCAAATGTCGTCCAACAGAGGCACTGCGAGGACCGTCTTCCTCTTGGCCTCGCGCCGCTGATAAAGGAAGCCTTCCTTTTTCTTCTCCTCAGGGCAGAGTTGGAAAAGCTCGGAAGCCCTGGAGATCATGGAGTGGAAAGATCCGATCTCGTCGGGCGGAGAAGCCCTGGTGGGAGGCGACGACGGAATATCCTCGTCGTATGCCTCGTCGTCCGTACCCGTCGCTGCCGTGTCAGTCCCCGTATCATCCCCTCGGGTGGACGGGGAGGAGGGCTGGACGGAGCGCGACGGTTGAAAAGGAGGTGGTGGATGGATCCTTCTTTTCTTGGTAGGGGGAACACCAGAAGGTCCCGGTTCTGGATCCCCCGACGGGAGAGGTTCCTCCGTCGGTAACGGTAGCCTCGTCCTTATCTCGGAGCATAAGGACTGTATGGCCAACAAAATGGCCGCCGAGTTGTCTTGCGGCGCTGGCAGAGGGGAATCCGACGGGCGAGCAGGGGCCCCGTCGGTATCCTCGACGATGTCGACGTCGTCACCTGCGTCGGGGTCCATTCCGACGGGCTGGCCTTCTTCCACGCCTAGGCCGTGGCTTAAGACCTCGATCAGCTCCTCTTCTGAGGTTGAGGCCGAATCTACGACGACGCCCTGCCCCCCCTTCTTCTTCCCCACGGAGGGTTTCACGGGGGTCCTATCGATGGGCACAAAAGAAGACTCCCTCCGAGGAGGCAGGGAGATTCTGGGCCCTGAGGTCGCCACCACTGGTGCAGCCTCCACAGGCTGAGCCAGGGCCGCCGCGACCGTTTCGATAGAGGGCTTGGTCGGATGGATCAAGGCCTTCACCACCTTAGGTGCGCTCACCGCCTTATCCTTGAGGGAGGGGGCACCGCCACGCTCCTCCTCTGCCTTAGAGTTTGACCGGGGCCTCTCCAGGAGCTTCGCCGGGTGCTCGGCCTTCCTCTTACCCGACCCAGAGCGTTGGCTCGTGGTTGATGGTGCCGGGGAGGGTGCGCCCTGCCTGGCGCCCGTAGAGCCCGACCGTTCGGCGCTCCCGGTGCCAGCGGACTCGCGGTGCTTGGCCTTATGTTGGGCCCCCGTCGCCGGGGCGCCCTCAAAGGTCTTAGAAGACCGCTCGGATTTCTTCTTCTTCTCGCCAGACGGGCTCTTACCCTCCAGCCAGTTGGCGAGACGTTGATGGCGGTCCTTCATGGTCCGTTCCGACATGTTGCCGCAAAACGCACAGTCCTTCTCCACGTGCGTCTTGTCCTCATGAAGGCAGTAAAGGCAGAAAGAGTGTTCGTCCTCCTTAAAGACGTTCTGCAGCTGGCATCCAGGGCAGACCCTGAACAGCTTTCCGGGCGTCGAGCTTCCCTTCTCCTGGGCCATCTCCGAGACCGGGCCTGAGAAGCTTCTGGAGTCCTCCGAAGTGTAGCTCGACGAAATCTTCACCCTTGAGGGGCGCAGACGAATCCGACACGGGTCCCCGTTGATCGGATGTAGGATCGGTGGAGCTTGAGGCTCTTTTGACCGAAAGAATCGAAGTTTTTGTGAAAAAAGCGCGAAAAATAGCACTAACGCTCGAGAGCAATAGCACGAGGATCCCAACACATGAACGTGCGGTAAAAATCTGAAGATGGCTGCCAGAGGCGGTGCTTAGGTAGAGGGCAGTCATTGGCTGTGGTCAGTATGACGCAGAGACCAGTGATTGGTTATTACTACGAAAGACAGATCAGAAACGAAACTGATACTGGTTTTTTCTTTACCGAGGATTCCCAGCCTGACGACGGGGAATATTCATGAGCATGTGAATCCATGCCAGACCCCATGCTGGAGAAAGCTTGTAACTCACTGATCCTTCTGGCTGATGTGATGGCCATCAGAAAAGCTGTTTTCCAGGACAAGAATTTTACTTTGCACCTGTGTATGGGTTCGAAGGGAGGTTGCATGAGGACTGTCAAGACGGTGTTGAGGCTCCAGCTCGGAACTGGTGAAGGCGTAGGAGGATAAGTACGCATCAGCCCTTTCAGGAAGACTTTAACCGCTGGTAAAGAAAGCAAGGATTGCATCCCCGGGGTTTATTTATTTATTTAACATTTATAAAGCGCTCACACAGCCCACAGGCATTGAGGCGCTGTTACAGGAATTGTTTGTTTTTCTTAGTTGTGTAATTGTGTTGATTTTTTTGTCTTAGTTACATATTTATAACGCGCTTAAACACCCAGAGGTTTCTAAGCACGGACCCGGGGATCGAACCTGTTGTTGCTTCGTGTCGTCTTGCTTCCAAGACGCGCACGCTGCCGCTGAGCTATCCTCCCGGGGTTGTCGTGTACGCCGCTATGGCTGACAGATGGACCTTGATGGGGGGGCAATGAGAGCCCTGACTTAGCTAGGTACAACAAGTAGGGCAGCACCTGATCAACTGAGACCGTGAGAGGATGGATTGCAGAGTTCTCGCACCATTTGGAGAAACTGGTCTATTTCCTGGTGTAAGTAACTTGTGTCGAAGGGGCTTTCGCGGCCCTAATATCCCAGTATTACGATGGAAGCTTTAGGTTCATCAGTTTGCGCTGCTCAGGAACCATGCCTTGAGAGATGGGCTCCTCAGGTCGTGGTGGAGGACCTTGCGGTTCTGTTGTGTCAACAGATATGGATGCATCTCGAGGCGAATCGTGGGCTGACGGGATAGATGCTTCAGCGTCGAGTACCAGACTTGCTGCGCCCAATGTGGTGCGATTATGATCATAGAACAATCCTGTTCGTTCACTCTGCAAAGTACCCTCGCCATGAGGGGAATGGGAGGAAAAGCATAGAGGAACTTCCCCATCCAATTCACTGAGAACGCGTCTCCCAGTGATTGGTACTCAGGGTATCTCGAGGCAAACCTCTTGCACTTTTTGTTGTTCCTGGTGGCAAAAAGGTCGATATGTGGTTGGCCCCATAAGGCAAAAACCTGTTGGGTTTCCTTTTTGTCCAGTTCCCACTCGTGGGACGACGTGTCCCAGAAGATGCTCTGCCTTGATTTGCACTTTGTGGTGTAAGGCCCATGCCCATAGCCGTTGGGCTTCCTGTGATAGGATTTTTGACTTCGTGCCTCCCTGCTTGTTTGTGTAGTGCATGGAGGTCGCATTGTCTGTCTGGACTGTAAGTACTTGGCCAGCTATCACCGGTAGGAAGGCTTTCAATGCCAACCTTATGGCTCTGAGCTCTAACACATTGATGTGAAGTTGGGACTCTTGTGTCGACCAAGTGCCCTTGGTTTGGAGGTTTGCAAGATGAACGCCCCCGCCTGATAAGGAAGCGTCCGTCCTCAGCAGAAGGGTCGATGTCAATGCTTGGAATGGCATCCCCTGCAGAAGATTCCTCGGAACATTCCACCATTGAAGAGCTTTGTGCAACGTCGATGGAATCTGGACGATGTCCTCCCAGCGTCCGAGAGCTTGTTTCCATTGGTGGTCCAGGGCCTCCTGAACCGGTCTCATGCGTAGCCTGCAGTTTGGTATGAGGAATATACACGATGACATCATGCCCAGAAGAGATTTGTAAGAGCGTACAGATGTTGTCTCTTTCTCCAGGAAGCTCGATGTTGAGCGTAAAATGGCTGCTACCCTTTCCGTCGATGGCCTCACCCTGGGAATGCTTGTATCGAGCTCTGCTCCCAGGAAGAGAGCTGTTTTGCTTGGAACGGGGCAGGACTTTGTGTTGTTTATGGAAAAATCTAAGTCTTTTAGGAGGTTGATAGTCCTCGACACTGCTGAGCGAGCCCTTGTGGCGGAACTTGCCTTTATCAGCCAATGTCCAGGTAAGGAAAGACTTCCGTTCCTGCCCTCCTGAGACTTGCTGCTACCGGCGCCAAGCATTTTATGAAAACTCTCGGTGCCAATTTTAGCCCGAACGGGAGCACTCGAAAATTAAAATGAAGCTCTCCCACCGTGAACCTGAGGAACTGTGTGTGCGGGATGGATCGGCACATGGAAGTATGCGTCCTCCAAGTCTAAAGTGGCCAAGAAGTTGTGCTGGTTTAACCAAGGTAGCACCCCTTGTAAAGCCACCATCTTGAATGTTATGCGTTTGATGAATTTGTTGAGTGCCCTCAGGTCTAAGATGGGCCTCCATTGACCGATTTTCTTACTGATGAGGAAGAAGCGGGAGTAAAAACCCTTTGCCCTCCGAGTGTACGGCACTGATTCTAACGCTGCCTTCTGGAGTAGTTTTTGCACTTCGGACATGACTTGCCTTAACATATGCACCCTGCGCAAAGTTGGAGTAAGGGAAGGAGGTTGGTCTAGAAATTGCATGGTGTGACCCTTTCGGATCACCTGCAAAACCCATTTGTCCGATGTAATTGACTGCCAGCACTGGAAGAACTGGTTTACCCTTCCCCCCCACCGGGTTGTGGCATTGAGGGGAAAGTGTTTGATGGTCAGTTTTGCTTGCCTTGTGACTTCCCTTGGGTGGAGCCACCCCTGCCTCTATGGGTTTATCTGTTGGATGACTGATATTTATTGTCTTGGTACGTGCCGCCTTGTACCTTCTGCCCATACGAGGAGCGACCGTATCCTCTGAATTTGGAAGACGAGCCTCTGAATGGACGAAAAGAACGTTGATCCTTATTGTTGTCCTTCAAAGAACTGATGGCTCGGGCTGTGTCCGTGTGTGCTTTGATTCCCTTCAGATGATCATCTATCTTCTTTCCAAAGAGATCTTGTCCATCAAAGGGCATGTCTAGTATCTGCGCTTGAACGTCAGGCCTAAAATTAGTAGCCTTCATCCAGGCCTGTCTTCTAAGTACTGTGCCGTGCGCCATCTGTCTGAAGCCTGATTCGACCACATCAACCGCTGCGCTGATCATATGATCTGATGTTGCTTCACCATCAGCGATTATTGACTTAGCCTCCTCCTGGAGCTCTGCTGGTAGTTGCTTCGCCAATTTGGACATGCAGAGCCAAAGCTTGCTATTGAACCTTGCGGTCATGGTCAGCGCATTACCCGCTCTAATGGTAAGCGATGCAGAAGATGATACTTTCCTGCCCATGGCTTCAAGCTTACGCCTGTCTTTGTCCGGTGGTGCCGACAAGGGTGAGGCGGGATTGGCTAGTTTCTTTCTCGTCGCCACTGTGATAACCGAGTCCGATTTTGTATGACCCCTCAAACAAAGCGGCGCAGATTCTGGAGCTTTATATTTCTTCTCTGGTCTCGATACCAGAGCCGGAGTAGATAAGGGCGTCGATAGGATCTTGGATCCGGACTCCCAGATTGTATCGAGGAGAGGGATGGTGGTTACCGTTCTCCTGCGTTTTTCCCTGTGCTCATAGAGCACAGATTTCCTTTTTTCCGAAGAAACTTTAATTTTAAACAATTCTGCAGCTTTGCCTATTATGGTGTGGAAAGAAACCAGATCATCCGGCGGTGAGGCCTCGCCTGGTGAGTCTCTCCTTCTTGGTTTCTCGACTACGTAGTCATCCCACTCACTGGTTGCGTCAGGCTCCTGTGTTATTTCTCCTTCTTCTGGATCAGAGAGTTCTCTAAAAGGAGCTTCCTGCCAATCTTATACCGAAATGGTGGACAGTACCTGTCATGCATCAAGCACCACACTCACCGGTGATTCGTGATCAATACGCTTTCCGAACGGCAGCCAAGCCGTTCTACACCAGATGGAGATTATCTAATGCGCTTCAGTCAAAACGGCGCTGTATGCCGGCATCAACACATCACGTGACGTCTTAACGTTACGCGCATCATGATGCGGGCGTATTTAGGTACCTTCCTCAAAACGTACCTTGCTTCTGATTGATACCATTCTGTTTATTGTGAGTCATTTCCTTTCCACGGTTCTGCTTCCAAACGAACATTCTCATCTGAGCTTTTCCGTGTTCGGCACCAGGCGTTCTTCATCTGGATTGTCCGGCACTTGAAGGCAAACGCGTGTCATTTGGCGTTCAGCGGCCATAGAAGGCAGACGGCTCCAGTCCCAGATGATAGGTTCCTACCATATCACAACTCAGGTGATTCTTCTGCCATCAATGTGCAATTGTTGTCTACACGACGTGAGTGGAACTTTAGCTATCAAGTTTGACAAGCCCTATCACCCACATTTAGTTTGCATGTCCTAAGGGAGGATAATTGTTTTTTAAGGACCAATTAATCCATTCTTATTTTGCGGGCAAGTTGGTATTAGTTACCGATTCTTTTGGGTTTTGGACACTTGAAGATTTCAGTTGTATGGAGTAATATTCTTTTGGGTTTTGGACACTTGAAGATTCCAGTTGTATGGAGTAATATTCTTTTGGGTTTCGGGACACTTGAACATTCCAGCTGTATGGAATAATATTCATTTGTGCACTGAACTTGTTCTATAAGGGGTTTTGGCATGTTCCCCTGGGTCTGGTTTGGGAAATTCCACTTCTGGGGAAGTGTCCAACCCACTTGCTTCATGTAAGGATTCTTGGAGGTCCTTAAACCTACTTTCCTCAGAGGTAAATTCGTCTGGTACAGGAGTTGCAGATCCCTGCAACTCAAAAGGTCTCACCTGATCCGAATTCTCCCCTTCTTCATAAATAGATGCTAAGGCTCTGGAATGATCAGATCTTGGAAATGGTATAAATCCCATTTCCAGAGCAGAAGGGGCCAAATTCGTCATAATTGGCTGAGAAAACGTCAACTTCGTCGACGCGGATGTTAAAGGCTTCAAAGCCATCGAAAAAGGCGTCGAGAAAGTTGCTAGAGGCCTCGAGGAACTCGAGAGTATCGGAATTATACTCGAGGTTGTCGACAACATTCTCGTGATCTGGCTGTGGGGTGGCCGTGGGTTTGTCCTTTCTCGGCGTCGATGTCGGCGTCGAAGATGGCGTCGAATCGACTGACCTGTGCGTCGAAGAACCCTTCGATAATAGTGTCGAAGACGCCGATCTATGCGTCAAAGGGATTTTCGACGACGGCGTCGAAGACGCGACTTTGCCTTTACTCGAGGGTTCGTGACGCTCTCGAGTAGCTTCTTTCGCCGGGTGCTGCGACTCACAGCGTTTTGATTTTTCGGGTCTTTCACCCAGGGTATCACCCTCAGCAGTCTTCGAGGGGGTCGAGGCCGCTTTCTCGAAAACGCTAAGCATCTTTTTCCTGAATTCCTCCCACTCAGCCTGAGAGCTATGTTTTGTGGGCCGAGAGACCCTTTTCGGGGAAACGGAAGAAGAAGAAGTCGAGGAAGGGGATCTTCGACATCTATTTTTTGAATGCTTAGATCTCGAAGAGTGATGGGAACTGCTTCGAGACCTAGAACGAGAATGTCTTTTGTGATGGCGAGGAGATGAATGCCTCGAATCCGCCGAGGAAACTTTCGAAGAAGTTTTAACTGCCTTACCTCTCTCGAGCTTCCCCTTACGCTCCTTCAAGGCTTTCGCCGTCATGGACATGCAGTCCTCGCACTCCGAACAATGGTGCTCGACTCCCAGGCACCACAAACAGTTCCTGTGAGGATCCGTCAAGGACATTTTCTTTTCACAGTCTCGACATTTTTTGAAGCCGGACCGTTGAGTCGTCGGTTCGGATGAGGAAGCCATTGAGTACGAGTCGGTATTCTTGAGGAATAATTAAGTATATTTGACTGAAGAACTGAGCAACGATATTCCGAGGCCCCACGAAGCGCAGAAAAACGGAACTGAGCAACTGACGCTGCGCGAGTCTATTTATATGCGTGATGACGTTGGCGCCGATATGGAGGCTGTCGAGGGACATCGACTCGAGGGATGTCGACGCACAGCGCCCTCTACTGAAACATTTTTCCGAGGCCAGCAAGCCGGAGATGATCTATCAAAGATAAAAAATACGTCGTAGGACACAATCCCTTCGAACAGAGGTTATTAAAGGTCTCAAGAGGAGAGTGTTGCAGCAAAAAAATCAAGAATTAAGACTGAGAGAAAACCAGCTGAAGGTAACCATGCCAAAAAGCCAAGGTCGTATGGAAAAGGCCAACAGTTGATACAATTAAGAGAAAAAAAACAGTGTATCCTGTTCAAAAAGGTCAAGATAAACCACAGATGGTAGAAGACTGGCAGAATTAAATCAAATACACAAAATTGCATGAAGAAGAGGTCGATTTCACATTGTCCTAATCACGTGACAAGGCAGGCAGAAGGGATGACTTTCACACATACGCATGGATCCCTGGCAGACCCATACTCCTTAACTTTCTCAGAACAAGAAGCAGACTCAAGGCCAAATTACAAAGAAGTAATTGACACATGACCACTGAGGTGATGATTGATTGTAACATAATTGGAGGGAGGCTGGGGTGCAGACAAACTCCCTGCAGCTGGCTGGTTGTTCTACATGCTGCTAGACGTAAGTGGAAAAGTATGAGTGGAGTTGATGCCAACCCAATCATAGTGGACCATGTAATCTAGGGTCCTATAGTAAGTAGAACCAATGAGACGTCATACTTTTAGTGACGTTTACAGTATCCATTTTGAAGGAAGGGCTTAGTTGCCTCACCTGACATTGATTATCCAATCCCCTCTCCCCGTTACCACATACAGTTATAGTACCTATGCTAAAGTTACCTTCCTATAACCAATCACATTGCATGTTAGGTTTTTAAGATTTTGCGTGAGCGATGACGGGTTTTTGATATAAATACTGTGTTTTTTTTTCTGAAATTAAGTGGACTTTAAGCGAGAAGGAAGATTGAGCGGTTGCTGATGTTCAATGAACTCCCCGTTTTTTGTACTTGTCATTAAACGGACTCCCTTTGCCAAACTATTGAGTTGTCATTATTATTTGGTGCAAGAGTACGAATCTGCATCCCCATCTATCTCGAGGGTGCTGCTGCTCATCTTAAAGGGCTGTTTGGAGACCCGCAGTCTTCTGGACCGGTTGGGGTCCATACAGTTCAAGAGGTTGCAGGAACTCCTCTTCATGAAGCTTGCTGTTTCTCCCCTAAAGTACGTAAGAGGGGGAACGGGACCTCCCTACATTCAATGCCACACTTGAATACTGGGACAAAGTAGCACGTAAATACAAAGTGACAACATTTCCATCCCCTAAAACGGGTCTATGGGACAACAAAGAGTTCCACCCGGGGCCGGATAGGGTAGATTAATCTGCTGGAAAGAGGGAGGTCTCCTTACATTAGGACAAATATATAGAGACGACCGCCCTCTCACTTTTGCAGAGTGTAAGCAGTCCTATATGGTGGAGGAAAGGGGCAAGTTAGAATATTTGCAGATACACCACTGGATCACCCGCCCACACATAGAGCGCCTCAGGGGAAACGAGAGACTACTGCTTTTGAGGACCTGTTCATTGGGGATCCCCCTAGGGCCAAGTTAGCGACCCTTTTCAAAGTGCTCAATAAGACCAGATTCAAGCCCCCACATGCATACATGGTCAATTGGGAAAGGGATGTGGGGAAACCAATTGATGATCTTACATGGTACAATATCTGGACGAGGGCAAATAAATATTCTCAGGCGTTCCACCTCAGGGAAAATTGATTTAAATTATTATTTCAATCCTATCTTTCCCGGAGCGTATGCATAGAATTACCCCAAACCCCGCCTCCTGGCAGTGTAACGCTCCTGTGGGTTCTTTCTTCCATATGTGGTGGGTGTGCCCTAAAATACAACTGTTTTGGCAGACTATATTCTCCAAGATTAAAGAAATCTGTGGGTTCGACCCATCACCGGACTCTCTGGTTTTACTCTTGGGAAAGGACTATGCACAGGGACACTATAAATTGATGGCTAGAAGCTCTAGATAGGTCACCTTCTTTTTCGCAGCGCGATTGATATAGCACACAACACTGGAAATCGGAGAACATGCCAGGCATAAAAAAATGGTGGGCAAAGGTTTGGAATGTGGCTGCCATGTCAAAGATTGAGGCAGCAATGAAAGGGACAAAACAAGGTTTTTGTCAGACTGGGCCCCACTCATCACGTTCCTCCAAGCTGCGGATAACCTCAACATTCATCACAGACCACATGAGATAATTTCCTTCTCATTACTGTAGAGTGCAAAACCACTACCAGACCTGCTCTAGAACTATGTTTATGATAAGCTGTGTGCCCACACAAGGATTTTGTTTGTTTCTATTCTGATTTGAATTGTTTATACATCGGTCATGCCTGATTGATTTATTTTCTCCCCAATAATTGATATCCGGTTCGGAATGTCATCAGGTTTAAATTTTTGTCAAGAAGGACTGGTTTGGTACACAATGCTTAAAATGTTTTAACATGTTAAAAAGGTTAGGTGCCATACAGCAATATTTGGTTAGCAGTCGATGTAAACTGCAAACATATAGATGAACAATGATGAGCCTATCTGTAACACCTGAGCTGTGAGTATACCAATTTTTTGTTAACGAAATGCTGTTGCACCTGAATCAATAAAAGGAACAAGTTACTTACCTGTAACTGTTGTTCTCCAGCATGGGTCTGGCATGGATTCACATGCTCATGAATATTCCCAGTCGTCAGGCTGGGAATCCTCGGTAAAGAAAAAACCAGTATCAGTTTCGTTTCTGATCTGTCTTTCGTAGTAGTAACCAATCACTGGTCTCTGCGTCATACTGACCACAGCCAATGACTGCCCTCTACCTAAGCACCGCCTCTGGCAGCCATCTTCAGATTTGGAAGCACGTAAAGTGGCAGTATGACCAAGTGAAGAGCCGCAGAGGGGTAGGCGGGAGGGTTCGCATGTGAATCCATGCCAGACCCATGCTGGAGAACAACAGTTACAGGTAAGTAACTTGTTCCTTCTCCAGCATGGGGTCTGGCATGGATTCACATGCTCATGAATAAAGAATACATAGCAGTACACACATGCACAACCACGGGAGGTGGCAAAGGCTCAACATTAAGCATTACATCAAACTCAACATTAAGCATCTTACCTCCTCACCAGGCTCACCTCAGGCGAACAGGTTGCGCAGCACTGCTTGGCCGACCCTGGACTCCTCCCTGGAATCCCGATCGACGCAGTAGAATTTCGTGAAGGTGTGCGTCGACCTCGACGTAGCAGCCCTGCATATGTCCAGCAGGGGCACACCAGAAAGGAACGCCGTGGTAGCTGCGATCGCTCTGGTGGAATGGGCTCTCGGACGGCCAGGCAGCGGTCGGTTTGCCAACCGATGACAGTACATGATACAGCCGGAGAGCCATCTGGAAATGGAAGCCTTCGAGAGAGCCTTCCCCTGATTGACAGGTCCAAAGTTCACAAAGAGTTGTGACGTCTTCCGAAAACACTTCGTGCGGTCCACGTAGAACTTCAGCGCTCTAACCACATCCAGCGAGTGCAAAGTCCTCTCAGCCGGCGACGAAGGCGACGGGAAGAACACAGGCAACACCAAGGGTTCGTTGAGATGGAAGTCCGACGGTACCTTGGGCATGAAGGAGGGGTGCGTCCTGAGCACTACCCTCGTGTCGTGAAAAGTCAAGTACGGGGCCTTGCAGGAAAGGGCCTGGATCTCTCCCACCCGTCGTGCGGAGGTGATGGCCACAAGAAACGCTGTTTTCCACGACAGAAACTTCAACGGGGCCGAGTGCAGAGGCTCGAACGGAGGTCCCATGAGCTTGGTCAGCACCACGTTGAGCTCCCACGCCGGGGCCGGCGCCTTCACCGGCGGGAACGATCTGAACAGTCCCTTCATGAACTCTTTCACCAGACGATGAGACCACAGGGACGACCGGCCCGTGGTTCTGGTGTATCGGGAGATCGCAGCAAGATGAATCTTGATGGACGCGTGTGCCAGTCCAGCTTTGGCCAGCGTCAGCAGGTACGGCAGTACCTGGGGAGCCGTAATCCGTAGAGGGTTAATCTTCTGTGCGTGGCACCAGACAGAAAACCTCTTCCATTTGTGTCTGTAGCATTTAAGAGTCGAGGACGCCCTGGCCTTTGCACGAACCTGTCTGCAGTCGGCCGGTATGTCGTATCCTCCAAACTCTAGTGCTGCAGGAGCCAGGCCTGCAAGTTCAGCGATTTCGGGTCGTGGTGGAGGATGGCGCCTCCTTCCCTGGAGAGCAGATCCGCGTCCACCGGCAGCTTGATTGGCGGGGACGCTGACAAGTCCAGAAGGTCCGGGAACCATATCTGCCTCGGCCACGCAGGTGCGACGAGGATCATCCTGCACCGTGACCTCTTGAGCTGGTTGACGAGCCGGATTAGCAGTGGCAAAGGAGGGAACGCGTAGAGGAACAGGCCCTCCCAGGGGAACGAGAAAGCATCGCCCATGCTCCTCGCCTGGGGAAACCTGCTGGCGAACCTCCGGCACTTGGAGTTCGTCGCCGTCGCGAACAGGTCGATCTGGGGTGTGCCCCACCGTCGGAAGAGGCGATCCACTAGATCCTGCCGTAGTTCCCACTCGTGGCACGAGCGCAGCTCCCTGCTGAGTGAGTCGGCGATGGTGTTTTTTATCCCTGCCAGATGAAACGGCACCAGAAACATCCCTTGGGCGACTGCCCAATGCCACAGGTCCTGCGCCTCCCTGGACAGTGCTGGGGACCTGGTTCCGCCCTGTTTCCGGATGTAAAACATGGTGGTGGTGTTGTCGGTGAAGATCCTCACCACCTTGCCCTTGAGGGACGGAAGGAAGGACCTGAGGGCCCAAAACACTGCACGGAGCTCCAGGACGTTGATATGTAGGGATTTCTCCGTTGGGAGCCAAAGGCCTCTTGCGTGCAGATTTTCGGTGTGCGCTCCCCACCCTTCTAGGGAGGCATCCGTGGTCACTGTCTCCTGGTGGGCTGGGGTCTGGAAGTCCATGCCCGCCGTCAGATGCGCGCGGGTGCCCCACCACAGGATCGCTCGTCGGAAACTCTCGTCGAGTGTGATCCTTTCCTCGAAGCTGCCCGTCGTTTGGATCCAGCGCGCGTCCAGGAACTCCTGCAACGGGCGCATCCGGAGCCTGCACATGGGAATGAGGTAGATGCAGGAAGACATCATTCCGAGGAGGGACTTGATGGACCTCACCTTGGCCGCGTCGGCCACCAACATCCGCTGCACCTTGCCCAGGATGGTCCTGGTCCTCTCCTCCGACGGGGAGGCCAGAAGGGACACTGTGTTGAGCCTCGCTCCCAGAAACAGAGCGTCTTGCGAGGGTACCAGGTGGGATTTGGCGTAGTTCACGGAGAATCGCAAGTCTGTGAGAAGTTGGACGGTCCTTGCCGTGTGAACCACGGTGAGCTCCCTCGTCTTGGCTCGGATGAGCCAGTCGTCCAGGTAGGGGTAGACGTGGATCCCTTCGCGGCGCAACTGCGCCGCCACCGGTGCGAGGCACTTGGTGAACACCCTGGGTGCCGACCGTAGTCCGAAGGGGAGGGCTTTGAACTGGTAATGACGCCCTTGGACCACAAACCGGAGGAATTTTCGGTGCCCCTTTAGGATGGGAATATGGAAGTAGGCATCCTCCAAATCCAACAACGACAGGAAGTCTCCTTCCTCCAGCTGACCCAGGACGTGCTGGAGGGTGACCATCCGGAACTTTTGCGCCTTGATGAACTTGTTCAGACGTCGCAGGTCCAGGATGGGGCGCCATCCCCCCCGTCTTCTTCTTCATGAGGAAGTATCTCGAGTAAACTCCGGAGCCCCGAAGCCTCTTTGGGACGAGTTCGATGGCGCCCTTCCTGAGCATCGCCTTTACCTCCAGGAGAAGTTGAGGGACGTGAAGTTCTTTCCTGGCCACGGGGGGGACGCGCGGACACCTTTGAAACTCGAGCGCGTGGCCCCGGGCCAAGGCGTCCAGCACCCAACGGTCGGTGGAGATGGACTCCCACACGCTGACGAAGCTCGCCAGCCGGCCTCCCACCGGGGTGCTTCGGTGGGGGCCCGACCCCACGGGCGGTTCAATCTTGCTTCGACGAGGCTTTGCCGCCTTGACCTCCTTGGCGACGACGGCGGGGTCCGCCAGACTTGCCTCGTCCTCTGTAGGCCTCCTGAGACGACGAGCGGGCCGCTTGACGGTAGGTGGAGAAACCGCCGCCGGAACCTTTGGAGGCGCCCTTGCCTCCGCTGCTCCGAAAGGGCGTCCGTCGTTGTTGCAGAACTCCAAGGGCCCGGGCCGTCTCGGTGTCCGCTTTAATGGCCTGAAGGGAATCGTCCACTGTTTTCCCAAACAGGTTGTTCCCATCGAAGGGCATGTCCAGGACTCTGGTCTGAACGTCTTGACGGAAGTCCGTAGCCTTGAGCCATCCACGCCGCCCAAGGCAAACGCCGTTGCCCAACTGGCGGAACCCAGTGTCGGCGATGTCCGTCGCAACGGTAATGGCGTGGTCCGAAGCCACCTCACCTTCCTGCAGGATCTCCAGGGCCTCTGCCCTCTTGTCGTCCGGCAAGAAGTCCAGCAGGGGAGCCAGTTTGTACCAGAGCTCCCTGTCGTAGCGGGCCACGATAGCCAAGGCGTTGGCCGCTTTAATCGTAGTCGCTGCAGACGAGATGACTCTGCGTCCCATAGCGTCCAATTTCTTTCCCTCGCCGTCCGGTGGGGAAGTCGATGTGGAGGCCGCACCCCTCCCCCCCCCGCTTTCTTCTTGGCCGCCGCGGAGACGACGGAGTCCGGGGTAGGCTGCGCCCGGAGGCACAGGGGGGCCGTGTCCGGGACCCGGTACTTCTTCTCGTACCGGTCTCTGCTAGCTGGCGTCGTGGAAGGGTTCTTGAGGAGGGTGAGGCCCTCATCCCAAATGTCCAATAGAGGCACTGCGAGGACCGTCTTCCTCTTGGCCTCGCGCCGCTGATAAAGGAAACCTTCCTTCTTCTTCTCCTCAGGGCAGAGTTGGAAAAGCTCGGATGCCCTGGTGATCATGGAGTGGAACGATCCAATCTCGTCGGGCGGAGAAGCCTTGGTGGGAGGCGACGACGGTACATCCTCGTCGTATACCTAGTCGTCCGTACCCGTCGCTGCCGTGCCCTCGGGTGGACGGGGAGGAGGGCTGGAAGGGACGCGACAGCTGAAAAGGAGGTGGAGGGTGGATCCTTCTTTTCTTGGTAGGGGGAACACCAGAAGGTCCCGGTTCTGGGTCCCCCGACGGGAGAGGTTCCGTCGGCAACGGTAGTCTCGTCCTTATCTCTGAGCATAAGGACTGTATAGCCAACAAAATGGCCGCCGAGTTGTCTCGCGGCGCTGGCAGAGGGGAATCCGACGGGCGATCAGGGGCCCCGTCGGTACCCTCGACGATGTCGTCGTCACCTGCGTCGGGATCCATCCCGACGGGCCGGTCTTCTTCCACGCCGAGGCCGTGTCTTAAGACCTCGACCAGCTCCTCCTCCGAGGTTGAGGCCGAATCTACGACGACGCCCTGCCCCCCCTTTTTCTTCCCCACGGGGGATTTCACGGGGGTCCTATCGATGGCCACAAAAGAGGACTCCCTCCGAGGTGGCAGGGAGACTCTGAGCCCCGAGGTCGCCACCGCTGGTGTAGCCTCCACAGGCTGAGCCAGGGCCGCCGCGACAGTTTCGATAGAGGGCTTGGCCGGATGGATTAAGGCCTTCACCACCTTAGGTGCGCTCACCGCCTTATCCTTGAGGGGGGGGACACTGCCTCGCTCCCCCTCCGCCTTCGAGCTCGACCGGGGCCTCTCCAGGAGCTTCGCCGGGTGCTCGGCCTTCCTCTTACCCGACCCAGAGCGTTGGCTCGTGGTTGATGGTGCCGGGGAGGGTGCGCCCTGCCTGGCGCCCGTAGAGCCCGACCGTTCGGCGCTCCCGGTGCCAGCGGACTCGCGGTGCTTGGCCTTATGTTGGACCCCCGTCGCCGGGGCGTCCTCAAAGGTCTTAGAACACCGCTCGGATTTCTTCCTCTTCTTCTCGCCGGACAGGCTCTTCCCTTCTAGCCAGTTGACGAGACGTTGATGGCGGTCCTTCATGGTCCGCTCCGACATGTTGCCGCAAAACGCACAGTCCTTCTCCACGTGCGTCTTGTCCTCATGTAGGCAGTAAAGACAAAAAGAGTGTTCGTCCTCCTTGAAGACGTTCTGCAGCTGGCATCCAGGGCAGACCCTGAACAGCTTTCCGGGCGTCGAGCTTCCCTTCTCCTGGGCCATGACCGGGCCTGAGAAACTTCTGGAGTCCTCCAAAAGCGTAGCTCGACGAAATCTTCACCCTTGAGGGGTGCAGACGAATCCGACACGGGTCCCCGTTGATCGGATGGAGAGTCGGTGGAGCTCGAGGCTCTTTTGACCGAAAAAACGAAGTTTTTGAGAAAAAACGTGAAAAAAATAGCACTAACGCTCGAGAGCAATAGCACGAGGATCCCAACACATGAACGTGCAGTAAAATCTGAAGATGGCTGCCAGAGGCGGTGCTTAGGTAGAGGGCAGTCATTGGCTGTGGTCAGTATGACGCAGAGACCAGTGATTGGTTACTACTACGAAAGACAGATCAGAAACGAAACTGATACTGGTTTTTTCTTTACCGAGGATTCCCAGCCTGACGACGGGGAATATTCATGAGCATGTGAATCCATGCCAGACCCCATGCTGGAGAACGTTATTGACAACAACAACAAAAAACACAGTAAAAGAAGGGAAAATCTTTAAGAGAACATTTAAGAATAAGTTAAGTCAGTACCATTTTGCATACAACAGGTAACCTTCTCAACCATAGCCTGCACAAATTAAAATGTTACTTTCTAAAATCATTCTATGTACGTCAGGGGTTCAGTCCAGTCCAAACTGTGGAATTAATACAATTTGATGTTTAGCACTAGACCTCCATGACAGCTATATGAATTGCAGTTTACAATGATCCACTTCTCGTGAAGCTTTTCTCAAATATACCATCCACCAAGCATTCAAAATATCCACTAACCTTGCTTCACATGTGACCATGATGGACGTCTTGTCATTTGGAAGAATAACCAGTGGCCCTCCGACATCAACAGTTGCATTTGGTTGCCCGTCCACCTTATTTCCTCCTTGAGAAACATCAGCACCATTACATGGACGTTCATCTTCGGTCTTGAAATAATTATCCTTTCTTTTTTGGGATTGTAGACTTGCAGAATACTCTCCTTGAGGACACACTGAGGGTGTAACGAGTGATGGTAAATGGAGGCTCGTAAGTCCTAAATGCAAAGGATAAATTGTAGAACATCTGCTTATATATGAAGACAAGTGGTAAAAAGGGTGCGGTCCATTAAGACCTAAGGCCCTCGATGCAAAGCCTTTTAACACTGTGGGCGTATTTTGCCATGCCTGTTGCAGAGTTTTATCACTGTGGAAGTCAAATGTTCCAATACCATTGTTCGATGAATTTGTGGAACTCAGGTGGACAGAATTTCTCTCATATTGATTTGGGAGTTGAAATCTGAAGTGGTTTGTTTTCTCCAGGTTGGCAAACTTGCAAGAAATTAGCTTATGGGGTGTTGCTCCTTTGTTTCTGAAAAAAAAAACATTATTTAATGAGCAGTGTATGGTATTGTAAATATTTATTTTAAAAAAACAGGATCTTCTCTACAGCATGTCTAAGGAAGTATTATTAACAGGTGAGAAAAGTAAAACCTAGATGATAGCACATAGAAAAAAAACTTACCTTTGCGACTCAGTCCTACCATCCACCTCTCTCACTTCGAAATGCTAGGGATGTAACTTCATTATACAGCATGAAAGCCGAACACAATGCACATAATGAAATATTTTTCTTTCATAAAATGTGATTCCCTTGGCTATTCTCCACCAGTTAGATGGAGCAGAAGGGGACCCAGAGGTGTATGTGCAAGGTTTTCCCTCGATAACCTGGGTTCTGAGATAAATGTTCCTTGGTTGTAGATTTGTTTTATTTTTTAACAGTAGGCCTATCGCATCAGACTTGCCACCCCTCAGTCATATGGTGATCCTGGATCTTCCCAGTGCAAGCAACAAGGCAACTTCTCTGAGCTAGAGTTCTCGAGGCTGTAATCCAACTGGTCCTACGAAAGCCAGAAACCCAAAGATCTCAGCAGCAGCGCTTCACAGCAGTGTGATCTTGGCCAGGTCCTCAGGTTAGGGTTGCTTCTCTTTGCATAGGGACAAGCCCCAGCTAAGGTTCAAGAGAGATATCCTGGTCTCCAACCCAGGCCTCCCTATCACTGATACTACATCAGTGCTTTCTTCAGACAGACTCTAACCGACATCCTCTTTATCGTTACCTCACCAGACCTATGGACACCTCAGATGGTCGTGGATCCCTCTACCACCTCTTCCTCTCACTTTAATAGTGGCACTCGGTGGGAGGTCCTGTTGGCCTCCTTCCACTCCTCCAAGACCATCATTAATGTCTATCTGAATGGCACCGTCTTGGTCCAGGGCCCTCAGCCCAATCTCCTTTTCGATAAGCGTCTCCCACCTCTTATCAACTTCCTTCCTTCTCCCGCTACTCTTACTAGAACCTCTCTGGCTCCTCTGCCACCTCGGTTTTCCGCCGCTGCTCTGGCACCTTCCTCCTCCTCCTCCACCTCCTGCTACCACCTCTGCCCACTCTCAGGCCCCTCTACCACCTCCGCTGGGTATATCTCAAGCCTGTACCCCAGAAGTCTTTCAAATGGGGCAACCTGCTCCACGTTGCTACTCTCAACTCTCACTCGGTTGTCAACCACTCCTTTGACATCTGCCACCTCCTCGAAGAACTTGACCTGCATGTCCTCGCTCTCACCGAGACATGGATCACGACCATCTCTATCACAAGTTTTGACACTCTCCTCCCCGATGGCTACAAGATTCTCTCTGAGCCGATAATCAACCGATCCGGAGGTGGAGTAGGTCTAATCTTTCCAGAGTGGGTCCGTGCTTCTGTCATTCCAACATAGGTCTACTCCTTCGAATGTCTGGTCTGCAGGCTCACTATCTCTCCCGACCTCTCTCTGACTATGGCCACCATCTACAAGCCACCTGGTCCGATCATCCTCTTTCTCTCAGAGTGGGCTGACCTCTCATCTTCTGTCCTTGCCTCTACCTCTGAACTTCTCCTCCTCCGAGACGTCAACATTCACATGGATGCTTCCAATCCCTCCTCTGGGCTCTTTGGCAACCTCTGCAACACTCTCTCTCTCTCTCCATTCTACCCTCTGCTCCGATACACTCGGCCGGACACACCTTGGATGTTATCAGCTCCTCAGATATCCCCCTCTCTAACCCTCTCACCACTCCTCTCTTGGACTGACCACTTTCTACTCTCCTGTCATCTGAAACTCTGTCCCTCAGGCTAAGCCCACCCCAGCACTGCCACCTACCTTCTCGGTCATTCGGCCCATGAAGCGTCTGTCAGTGGATGCCTGTGCCTCTACTTTCTCTGCTCCTATTACTCCTGCGGCTCACTCACACTCTGACAGCCCTCTCTTTTATTCAGCGAAGCAGGTGTGAGCAGTTTGCCGGCAGTCCAGCTTGCAGGTAAGATCCCAGCACGGTCTTATGGGCCTCCTTTCAATGTTTTTATTTGTGTTGGTGTATTAGCGCTTCAAGCGCGCTGTTTCCCCCCTCCCTGCACTCCCTGCCCGCAACCCTGCCTGCCCCCCGCCCCCCTCTGATTGGTGCGATACTATTGTCCTTCTGGACTACCCGACGGCTGCTCTCCCCACTCGCTCATTTTGTACAGCGAAGCAGGTGTGAGCAGTTCGCCGGCAGTCCAGCTTGCTGGTAAAATCCCAGCACGGTCCTCGGGGCCTCCTTACAGTGTTTTTATTCGTGTTGGTGTATTAGCGCTTCAAGAGCGTTGTTTCCCCCTCCCCCTGCAGCCACTTCCTGGTCCCCACTCCCTCCCGCCTCCCTGTCCGCCCACCCCCCCTTCCCCTCCCCTATTGGATGCTCATCTGGTCTTAAATGACCGTCCTGGGCAGCCCCCTGCCCGGCAACCCCCCCACGGCTAAGGGCAGCTCCCACGGTTGCGGCTCCTATGTGTCTGCAGGTGTCCGCAGGGGACGCCAGTTGCCAGCCAGTCGCCCTGGTCAGTCCCACTAGCCTCCCTGTCTACTACCCTACAGACACCCAAGCGCCGCTGTGCTGTAATACGCACTGTTCTGTATGTAAAATTTTGCGCTGTGAAAACTACGCCTTTTCTCCACTTGCAGGATTCTCAAACTTAGGTGGCCTCTCCACAGGTTGCTGTAATACGCACTGTTCTGTATGTAAACTTTTGCGCTGTGAAAACTAGGCCTTTTCTCCACTTACAGGATTCTCAAACTTAGGCGGCTTCTCCACAGGTTCTAAAATTAAGCATTTCTGAGCGCTTAATCCTGAGAGTCTGTCCTATTGCGCAACGCAATTGACGCTCGCTATCTTGTCTGCCCATTCTCGCAAGTGTCTCCCCTCTATCCCTTCTACTCTATGGTGTTTTCTGTCTCACCTATCTTTTCTAACTGCTTCTCTATCGACTATCCTGCTATCCTCACTAAATCTGGTAGGAATAAGTTTAAAAAAGGACATCCTGGTCTCCAACCCAGGCCTCCCTATCGCCGACACCTACACCAGTTCCTCCTCCAAAGAAACTCTCACCGACATCCTCTTTGTCGTGCCTTCACCTGACCTATGGACCCTTCATTTGGTCTCTGTGCTCTCTCCCTTCTCCTCTTCTCCCAATAATGGTGGCATCTGTTGGGATGTCCTCTTGGCCTCCTTCCACTCCTCTAAGGTCATCATTAATGTCTACTCTAACGGGACCGTCTTGGTCCAAGGCCCTCAGGCCAACCTTCACCTCTTCGATAAGACGCTTCCCGCGCCTCATCAACTTCCTTTCTTCTCCTGCTGTCCCCCCTCCCCTTTCCTCAGCTACTTGCCTTCCGCCACCCCTCTCCAGCCCTTCTCGGGCTCCTTCTACACCTCTGCTCTGTACCACTCCCCGGAGGTCCTTCAAGGATGTTAACCTTCACATTGCCACACTTAACTCTCACTCTGCTGTCAAACATTCCTCTAATATCTGCCGCCTTCTTGAAGAACTCGACCTTGATGTCCTCGGTCTTACTGAGACATGGTTCACGGCCATCTCTATCGCCACCTTTGACACACTCCTACCTGACAGCTACAAGATCCTCTCTGTGCCCAGGCCGATCAGATCTGCTGGGGGTGTTGCCCTTATCTTCCCTGAGTGGATTCCTGCCTCTGTCACCCCTACTCAGACCTACTCCTTTTTTGAATGCCTCATCTGCCGGCTCTCTCTCCCCCCCAAGCCATTCCCTTACAGTGGCTACTATCCATCAGCCACCTGATCAGATTTCTTCCTTCCTCTCTGAGGGGGCTGACCTCTCCTCCTCACTCCTGGCCTCAACCACTCAACTCCTCCTTCTTGGAGACTTCAACATCCACCTGGATGCCTCCTGTCCCCCCCTCTGGACTCTTTTGCAACCTCTGGGACTCTCTCTCACTCACCATCTCCCCTCTAGCCTGACTCATTCTGCAGGGCACACTCTCGATGTTCTGATCTCCTCGGACCTTACCCTCTCTGTACCTCTCTCCACTCCTCTCTCCTGGAGTGACCACTTTCTCCTATCCTCCCACCTCACCCTCCCTACACCCCAGGCCAAGCCACCTCCATCACTGCCACCCACCTTCTCAGTCATTCGACCTATGAAGAGCGTGTCAGTTGAGGCTTTCGCCACCTTCATACCCCCTCCTCCCCCTTTGGATGACTCTCACCCTGACACAGCCCTCTCCCTGCTCCACTCTTCTATATCTAATACTCTCAATATCCTTGCCCCTGTCATGGGAATCCGCCTGAAGTCCAAAGCCAAGTGTAACTCCTGGTATGACTCAGATCTCTTCACCCTAAAACACAAGTGCAGGGTGGCCAGAGGAAATGGTGTGCTTCATGTTCATCCTGACAAACTGGCCTGTCGCCTGACACAAAGGGAATACCGGCTCTCCATCCTCACCAAGAAGAGAGCGTATATCCAAGCCCGCATCTCTGCAGCATCTAACAACTCGGCTGAACTCTTAAAAATCTGCAAGGAACTAGCCAATCCTGCCGCAGTCTCTACCTCTCCTGTATCTTCCCAGGCCCTCTGCACAGCACTGGCTTCTCACTTCATTTCAAAAACTCAGGACATCCTGTCCTCACTCTCCTATCGCCTCCCTCCCTCCATCCCTTGCTCTTCCTCTGACCCTTCTGCAGCCACCACCTCTCCCTCCTTCTCTGCCTTTCCCCTTTTCTCTGCTGACGATGTTTCTAGACAAGTCCGATCTATGAAAGTCTTGTCAAAACAGGTTCACCCCTGTTCCTCCAAAACTATCAAGTACCATATTGACTCCCTGGCTCCTGCCCTGGCTGATTTCTGCAATCACCCCTTCGCCACTGGAGTCTTCCCATCGCCCTTGAAGCACTCCCTTGTGCACCCCCTCCTAAAGAAACCCTCTGCCGACCCCTCCTGCCCGGCTAACTATCGCCCTAATTTTCAGTGCTATGCGGATGACACCCAGCTAATTTTCAGACTACCCTCGGCCTCCTCCTCTCCTTCCATCATCTCTGACTGTCTGTCTGCTATCCAGGAGTGGTGTGCCGCCAATCACCTCTGCCTTAATGCCAGTAAGGCTGAGATTTTACTCATTGGCACACCCACTCCCTCCTTCCCTGCAGCTCTCTGGCTGGCCTCCATTGGCCCTCTTCCTGCTCCCACCTGCAGGGCTAAAAACCTTGGGGTCACCTTGGACTCCACATTCTCCTTCTCTCCTCACATCTCCGACGTCTCTAAGAAGTCACACTACAAGCTACACCTCCTCAGAGGTATTCTTCCCTTCCTCTCTTTCCCCCAGAAGCTCACCGTCTCCAGAGCCCTGGTTCTCTCTAGACTGGACTACTGTAACAGCCTCTATCTAAATCTGACGGCCTCTACTCTCCGCCCTCTGCAACATATCCACAACAGGACTGCGAGACTTGTCCTTGGCCTCAAGCCCAGGGATCGTATCTCTCCAGGACTGAAATCTCTGCACTGGCTCCCAGCTGCTGCGAGGATTAAGTTCAAAACCCTCTGCATCGTCCACAAGGGCTTCTGGGGCCTCAATACCTTCAACTCTCTCTTCCTAAATATCTTCCTTCTCGAGCTCTTCGCTCATCTGCCTCCAACTCACGCAGGGTCAGTCGCTTCTCCAAGCAACGAGTTGGTGGTCGATCTCTTTCTTCGGATGGTGCGCCCCTCTGGAAAAGCCTCCATGCCTCCCTTAAACTTGAGGAGAACCATCTTCAGTTCCAGAAGCAACTCGAAACCTTTCTCTTTGCTTCTGCTTTTTCTCCTCCTCTCCTCTGTGGACCTCCTGGCTGTAACCGGAACTGCACTGGCTACCTGGATACCCTCTGAGCTCGTGCCCAGGCCCCTCCCACGCCAGTGTCACACAACTGCACTGCCCACCTGGCAACCCCCGTACCTGGGGACTGTTTCTGTATCCCTACAGCCCCCCTACTAGCCATCGACACCTGATGTCTGCACTTACCCTTGCACTTGCCACATGCTGGCCGTTACTTACTTATTGTTATTATCTATGTACTGCACTGTCCCTGCCCCCTTCCCACGCACTTGCGCGATCTGAATCACACCTGGCCTAGTAGGATCGTTGTCCGTCCTCCCTTTGTTCCCCTGCCTTGTCTCGTCGCGCCTTGGAACACTTGTGTATAGGCGTGTTATAAATGCCATATCATATATCATATCATACCTCTCTCGGCCCCCCACTGGCCACCTCTCGCTCTCCTCCTCCTTTCTCTTCTTTCTCTCTGACAACACATGACGTTTCTAGACAAGTCCAATCTATGAAAGTGTCATCCAAACAGGTACTCCCCTGCTCCTCCAGAACCATCAAGAACCACATCAATACCCTTGCTACCTACCTGCCCGGCAAACTACCACCCAAACTCTATCACTTCTTTCCTGGGCAAACTGCTGGAAAATCTGGTCATCTCCCAGCTTACTCTACACACTGAATCTGTTCGTTGCCTCCACAACCATCAGTCTGGCTTCAGAGCAGCCAGAAGCACGGAAACAACTCTCCTGAACACTCGTGAAGATCTGCTCTGTAATCTTGACTACAGCCTTCCTTCTGCCCTCATTCTCCTGGATCTTTCGTGTGTTTTTGACATGGTCAATCACGCCATTTTGATCAATTGACTCTGCGAGAACCTGAGCATCACGGATTAGGACCTAGAATGGCGGACCACCTTCCTTTTGGACCGACCCTACCAGGTCCAACTTGGGTCCTTCGCTCCACCACCTCTCTCTCCACATATGGTGTTCCCCAGTGCTCTACCTTCTCACCCTGGCTCTTCAATGTCTACTTGGCCCCTTTGGCCTGGCTGATCTCCACCTTCTCCTCCAGCTTTCAGTGTAATGTGGATGATACTCAACTCTCTTTCAGGATCCCCTCAGCCTCCTCTTCTCTCTCGCTCATTTTTGTCTATCCGCGATTCAGGATTGGTGCACCTCCAACGATCTCTGCCTTAATGTCAGTAAGACAGATCCTTCTCATTGGCACCCCTGCTCCTGCTTTCCCTCTCTCACTCAGGCTGCCCTCTTTGGGCCCTCTACCTTCGCCATCCTGTGAGGCTAAAAACCTTGGTGTCATCTTCGACTCCACTCTCTCCTTCTCTCCTCACATCACAGACCTTGCCAAGAAGGCCCACTACCAGTTGCACCTCCTCAGAGGTATTCTTCCTTTTCTCACTTTCCCCCAGAAGCTTGCTGTCTCTGGAGCCCTGGTTCTCTCTAGGCTGGACTACTGCAACAGCCTCTTTCTCGATTTGCCTTGCTCTACTCTCCGCCCTCTTCAACTAATCCAGAACAGGACTGCAAGATTTATGCTTGGCTTTAAACCCAGGGACCGTATCTCTCCAGCCCTGAAATCTCTACACTGTCTGCCGGTGGCTGCCAGGATCAAGTTCAAGACCCTCTGCATCGTCCACAGGGCCTCTGGGACTGGGGCTCACATTACATTCAACTCTTGCTTCCAAAATACCTTCCTTCCCGAGCCGTTCGCTCAGCTACCTCCAACTCTCTATGGGTCAGACACTTCACTCTCCTCTGCAGGTACCCCTCTCTGGAATGGCGTCCCTGTCCCTATCAAACTTGAGCCGGACCACCTAAAGATCCGGAAGCAGCTCAAGACCTTCCTTTTCTCCTCTGTTTTCTCTCTCCCCCTATCCTGCTGCCCTACCTGTCTGCTGAGTCGACTGGTTGCCTGGCTACTCTCAGAGCCTCACTGGGTACCAGGCTTCTCCATGATCAGTCTCCACTGCATTGCCTCCGGGCCTACCGCACACTTAGGGACTATAGTGCCTCCCTGCACTATCCAGAGCCGCGTTGCCCCGGGTTTATTTACTCTGAGCAATTGCTGCCCTGATTGCACTTCCCACCTCCCTCTCCCTGGCACTTCCCCTTCTCCCTTCCCCCTGCACTTTGCGCTGGCACACTTGCACGATATGAATGACACAAGGCCTAGTAAGATCGTAAGACTGGATGCCTGCTTTACCTGTGAAGCGGGAGACCTGTGAAAGTACAGCAGGAGGACCACTGAAAGGCAGACAGCAGCTGCTAGGCTGTAAAAGACACAGTCTTGTGAGACTACCTCAGATCCATCGGTGACGAGCTGTGAAGCGAACGTGTGAACCGAACGAGGGTCTACATGATCAAGGAAGCCTTCCCTGAGACAGAACTTTACTGCAGCTACACGGTGCACCCGTGAGTCGACCCAGAGAAGTCAGGGGTCACGGTACCTGCCAACAATCATACAAACAATTGAATAGTCATTTTGGATACTGAGAAGATAGACTGGAAAGGCAAAGATTGTACAAATCTCCTTATATCAAATGTCAATTTGGGGAAAGTTGGAACACGCATTGCCACCAGCCAAAAGATATTAATGAAGACGTTGAAAATTAAAGATTGTACAAGTCTATTTATATGAAACGTCAATTTGGGGAAAATTGGAACAAACATTTCCACAAGCCAAAAGATATTAACGAAGAAGTTGAAAGGCAAACGTTGTACAAATCTCCATATATGAGATGTCAATATGGGGGAAGTTGGAACAAGTTGTACTTGAAGTCAAAAGTTATAAACAGTGAAGGAGTCCAACTCTGTTATACTTAGAAAGAAAGTGAACATTGTGGAAAGACCTGGGGAACATACACATCAGGCAGCGAACCCTTTTCGGAGAAGGATACCTGGAAGGAGAGTACACCAGGGGATCTGCAAGATTCAGAAGGGGAAAATTCCTGGCAGGGGAGTATACCAGATAATCCATAAAGCCTATGAAAGAAGGACACAGTGAAATATGCCTGGCAGGAGTATATACCAGAAGATCTAAAGAGTCAATTGAAGAAATCCTGGCAGGAGAGCATACAAAGAAACCATTCTTAGAACAGTAGTGTGAAAGATGCATTTTTGCCATCATGTCCTCTCTGAAAAAGTTGTGAAAATTAGAAATGTTTCGATCCTTTAAAGCTGAAGAGTCTTCTTTGCTATCTTCCAAACAGTGTTGTGGGAAAAGACATTTCTGCTATTTCTGAGGAATCATTGGTTGGGAAAAGACACGTTTTGCCATGCTGAAGAAAGTGCTTTATGAAAGAGACATTTCAGCCATCCTTAAAAACTTTGACTTTAAGAAAGACACTGTGGTTCTCCTACCTGAAATAATCCAGGGGAAGGGAACCCTTCGTGGATTCAAGGATTATTTGCTGAATTTTCTAATTTGTTTTCTATACACTTTTTATTAAGTAAAACTCAGAACATTTACCTTACGATGTTTAAGTCTTAGTTACTTACCTGTAGCTGTATTTCTCCAGCATTGGTATCTTTCATAGATTCACATGCTTGAATATTCCCCGTCGTCAGACTGGGAATCCTCGGTGATAAATTAAATAATAATAATATATATATTTTTTTTTAAATATATATATATATATAAATATACACACTGTCCCCTAGCAGTGCATGTACATAGCCCATTATAACCTATGAGCCACTTCATTGTGTAGTCCCTCCACCTCACTTTGGTCCTTTATGGCCCCAGCCAATGAGGTGGCAGGGCTTAAGCTCCGCCCCCAGCAGCCATCTTCAGATTTTGAACCGTAGAGATTACAGTATGATGGATGCCGAGCATAGGAGCAGCCTCTCAGGGGAGGCGGGCGGGCGCATGTGAATCTATGAAAGATACCAATGCTGGAGAAATACAGCTACAGGTAAGTAACTAAGACTTCTCCAGCATTGGATCTTTCATAGATTCAGATGCTTGAATAGAATACCAAGCAGTTAAAACATGCCACCATAATAAACAGATATGCATAATTACAGAAAAACATATTTCTGATCAAACCTTTACCATGCAGCAACACAACGGTTACATACTTCGGGAAAGGTGGGAAAGGAGGCTGGTCCTACCTTACACAAAGAGATGGCGGAGCACTGCCTGTCCAACTGCGGTTTCTTTGTTGGTATCTTCAGTTAGGCAGTAGTGTTTCGCGAAAGTATGTAGAGTGCTCCACGTGGCAGCTCTGCATATGTCTTTCAAGGCCACCCCTGCGTGGAATGCTGTTGACGCCGCCCTTCCTCTGGTGGAGTGAGCAGACGGCGGTCTAGCTAAAGGGTCGCCTTTCAACTGATGGCAGTGGGTGATGCAGGACGATACCCAGCGTGCCAGACTTTGTTTGGATATATGTTGGCCCTTGGTACGGCCAGAGAAGGAAATGAATAGCCGATTTGAGGAGTGGAACTCCTTGGTTCTTTGCAAGTAAAACTTCAACACCCTAGAAACGTCTAGAGTGTGTAATGTCCTTTCCGCTTCCGAAGCGTGATTCTGGAAGAAGGTTGGTAACACAATGCGCTCAGTGAAGGACATCTCCGAAAGTACCTTGGGGAGGAACTTCGGGTGAGGCCTTAAGATGACGCGGTCCTTCTGGAACAAGGTAAATGGAGGTTCCGAAGACAAAGCTTGCAACTCACTGATCCTTCTGGCCGATGTGATGGCTACCAGGAAGGATGTCTTCCAGGACAAGAATTTCATATCGCATCTATGTATGGGCTCGAAGGGAGGTTGCATGAGGGCCGTTAAGACGGTGTTGAGGCTCCAGTCCGGAACTGGTGTAGGTGTAGGCGGATAAGTACGCATCAGTCCTTTCAGGAAGATCTTGATCGCTGGTAAGGAGAGTAAGGCTTGCGTCTCCGCGGTTACTGTGTAGGCCGCTATGGCTGACAGATGGACCTTGATAGAGGACAGTGAGAGCCCTGATTTAGCCAGGTGCAACAAGTAAGGCAGAATCTGATCAACCGAGGCCGTGAGGGGATCGATCGCAGAGGTCTCGCACCATTTGGAAAACCTGGTCCATTTTCTGGTGTAGGTGAGTTGCGTGGACGGGGCTCTAGAGGCCCTGATGATATCCCAGCATTCTGATGGTAACTTTAGGTGCATTAGTTTACGCTGCTCAGGAACCATGCCTTGAGGGACAGGCTCCTCGGGTCGTGGTGGAGGACCTTGCGGTTCTGTTGTGTCAGTAGATATTGATGTGATCTGAGACGAATCGGGGTTTTGCAGGATAGATGTCTCAGCGTCGGGTACCAGACTTGCCATGCCCAATCGGGTGCAATAAGAATCAAGGAACAATCCTGTTCTTTCACCCTGCGAAGTACCCTCGACATGAGGGGAATGGGTGGGAAGGTGTAGAGGAGCTTCCCCGACCAATCCACTGAGAACGCGTCTCCCAGCGATTGGTGCTCGGGGAATCTTGACGCAAATCTCTTGCATTTTTTGTTGTTCCTGGTGGCGAAAAGGTCGATCTGCGGATGGCCCCATAAGGCAAAGATCTGTTGGGTTTCTTTTTCGTCGAGCTCCCACTCGTGTGACGCTGTGTATTCTCTGCTTAATCTGTCCGCTAGGACATTGTCCACTCCTGGAAGGTGCTCTGCCCTGATCTGTATCCCGTAGCGCAAGGCCCATGCCCATAGCTGTTGGGCTTCTTGCGACAGAATCTGAGACCTCGTGCCTCCCTGCTTGTTTGTATAGTGCATGGAGGTCGTGTTGTCTGTCTGGACTGTAAGAACTTGACCAGCTATAACCGGTAGGAAGGCTTTCAGCGCCAACCTTACGGCCCTGAGCTCCAACACGTTGATGTGGAGTTGGGACTCTTGTGCCGACCAAGATCCCTTGGTTTGGAGGTCCGCAAGATGAGCGCCCCAGCCTGACAAGGAAGCGTCCGTCCGCAGCAGGAGGGTCGATGTCGGTGCTTGAAACGGCATTCCCTGTAGAAGATTCCTCGGAGCGTTCCACCATCGAAGGGCCTTGTGCAACGTCGATGGAATCTAGACAATGTCTTCCCAGCATCCGAAAGCTTTTTCCATTGGTGGTCCAGAGCTTCCTGAACCGGCCTCATGCGAAGCCTGCAGTTCGGTATGAGGAATATGCATGATGACATCATGCCCAATAGGGATTTGTAAGAGCGCACAGATGTTGTCTCTTTCTGTAGGAAGTTCAAAGTTAAGCGTAGAATCGCTGCTATTCTCTCTGTGGATGGTCTCACTCTGGGAATGCTGGAGTCTAGCTCGGCTCCCAGGAAGAGAGCTACCTTGCTGGGGACGAGGCAGGACTTCGTCTGGTTGATGGAAAAACCTAACTCTTTTAGGAGGTTGACCGTCCTTGACACTGCCGAACGAGCCTTTGCAGCTGAACTTGCCTTTATCAGCCAATCGTCCAGGTATGGAAAAACGTCCGTTCCTGCTCTCCTGAGACTTGCCGCTACCGGTGCCAGGCATTTCGTGAAAACTCTTGGCGCCGATTTTAGGCCGAACGGAAGCACTTGAAACTGAAAGTGGAGCCCTCCCACTGTGAACCTGAGGAACTGCCTGTGTGCTGGATGGATCGGGATGTGGAAATAAGCATCCTCCAAGTCTAAAGTGGCCAAGAAGTCGTGCTTGTTTAACCAAGGTAGCACCCCTTGTAGAGCCACCATCTTGAAAGTTATGCGCTTGATGAACTTGTTGAGCGCCCTCAGGTCCAAGATGGGTCTCCATTGACCGTTTTTCTTTCTGACGAGGAAGAATCGGGAGTAAAAACCTTTTCCCCTCTGAGAATAAGGAACTGGTTCTACTGCTGTCTTCTGGAGCAGTTTTTGCACTTCGGACATGACCTGTTTTAGCATATGCACTCTGCGAGATGTTGGAGGCAGGGAAGGAGGTTAGTCCAGAAATTCTAAGGTGTGACCCTCTCGGATCACCTGTAACACCCATTTGTCCGATGTAATTGACCGCCAGCGCTGGAAAAACTGGCTCACCCTTCCCCCCACCGGGGCGTGGCGAAGGGGGGGGGGAGATTGGTCGTCAGTTCTGCTTGCCTTGCGACTTCCCTTGGGCGGAGCCACGTCTGCCTCTATGGGCGTATCTGTTGGATGACTGATATTTATTGCCTTGATACGTGCCGCCTTGTGCTTTCTGACCATAGGAGGAGGAACGACTGTATCCCCTGAATTTGGAAGATGAACCTCTAAAGGGACGAAAAGACCGATGGTCCTTACTTTTGTCCTTTAAAGAACTGATGGCTCTGGCTGTGTCAGTGTCTGTCTTGATTGCTTTCAAATGGTCGTCTATCTTTTTCCCAAAAAGATCTTGACCGTCAAATGGCATGTCCAGAATCTGCGCCTGAACTTCAGGTCTAAAGTTAGTAGCCTTCATCCAGGCCTGCCTTCTGAGCACTGTACCGTGCGCCATCTGCCTGAAGCCTGATTCGGCCACATCAACTGCCGCGTCGATCATGTGATCCGATGTTGCTTCACCATCCGCGATAATGGATTTTGCCTCCTCCTGGAGCTCCGGTGGTAATTGTTTCGCCAAGTTAGACATGCAGAGCCAAAGTTCGCGATCGAATCGTGCGGTCATGGCTAGTGCATTACCCGCTCTGATTGTAAGGGATGCAGAAGATGAAACTTTCCTGCCCATGGCTTCCAATTTGCGTCCGTCCTTATCCGGTGGTGCCGACAAAGGTGAGGAGGGGTTGGCGAGTTTCTTTCTGGCCGCCACTGTAATAACTGAGTCCGGTTTCGTATGTCCCCTTAAACAAAGCGGTGCCGAATCCAGAGCTTTATATTTCTTTTCTGGCCTGGACACCAACGGCCTGGACACCAACGCCGGAGTCGATAAGGGCGTAGATAGGATCTTGGATCTGGAATCCCAAATGGTATCGAGGAGGGGAATTGTGGTCACTGTCCTCCTTCGTTTGTCCCTGTCCTCATAGAGCACTGATTGCCTTTCCTCCGAAGAACCTGAATTTTAAACAGTTCTGCGGCTTTACCTATTATGGTGTGGAAAGAAACGAGATCATCCGGTGGTGAGGCCTTGCCCGGCGAGTCTCTCCTCCTGGGCTTCTCGACGACGTAGTCATCCCAATCACTGAGTGCGTCTGGCTCCTGAGTTATTTCTCCTTCTTCTGGTTCCGAAAATTCACCAAAAGGATCCTCCTGCCAGTCTGATACCGAGATGGTGGACGGTACCATGGTGGGATCTACGTCCGGAGATCGCGGTCTGTGCGATGACTGTGGTGACGGGACTCTTGTAGGTGAAGCACTGTGGGTGCTGCTCCTCGGTCTTCGAGCAGGGGATCTCATCCGTTTTTGCGGTCTACTCCTGTAAGGAGAGCAACCCGATGTGCCTGGAATCGGGGATGACTCTCTAGGAATGGGATTAATCGGAACTTGCTTCTCCCTTTGCCGTTTGTAAAATTCTTCTACAATCCTCTGCACGGATAACATGAGCACCGGGTCATGAGGATATTCGGATTCTCCCGTGGACGGGTGCCAAGGAGGGCTGTATTGTTTCGGTAAGGGACCGATGGACTCTTCCACCACTTCTGCATCAGAGAATTCTTCCTGAAGAATTATATCCGGAAGTTCTGCCATGTGCCCCAAAGGTGAAAATTGCTGCACCAGAGGTTCAGTTACAGTATTCTTCTCAATGATATTGCTTGTAATGACAGGAGCTTCAAGAGTAAGAGGGAGTAATTCCTCTGTAACTGCCGAAATTTGCGGTGCCTCTGAAGGCGTTATGGATGGTGTTATTCTCGTCGACGACTGAGAATTTCCCGTCGACGAGGGATTCGTCGTCGACGACTGACATTTTCCCATCGACGAGAGCTTCGTTGACGAATGTGGAGTGTGCTCCGTGGACAACTGCGTCATGGATAAATGCTTCATGGACGAGTGGTGTTTCTTGCTCATCGACGATTGTTTCGTGGTCGACATGTCCGATGACGATGATCTAACTGTCGACGATGTCTTAAGCGTCGTCGTCGTCGATGCTGGTTTCGTCGTCGGTATGGCCGATGACGGGCCTTTACCTTTCCCTTCATTCGTGGGCGGTTTACCCGCCGACGACTGCCCCCCCCCCCCCCCGTTTTTTGCAAACTCCTCCTTACCTCTGGAGGCAGATTTTGCTGACTTTTTCTGGCTTGAAAGGTCAACTGGAGGCAGAAAGGGTATCAATTCCAGCTTCCTCTTTTTGGATTTGGGAGAGGAACTCCTTTCCACTGAAGAGGCCCTTCTCTTTGAAGTTTGCCTCTCAGATGGAGTGCTGGATTGGACAGGAGCTGTTCTGACAGACTCTTCGTCCGAAGATTGATCCCTGGATTCCAGGTATGAAAGGAGTCTTCTATGCCTGTCATGAAGGGTCTTGGTGGAAAAAGTTTTACAAATCTCGCATTTTTTAATGTCATGTGGGTACAGACAATAAATGCAATGCTCGTGGGGGTCCTTGTAGTAAACCAATTTCTTCTTGCACCTCGTGCAGTCCCTGAACAGGGAAGGCTTCCTGACAGCCTGAGGTGCCTCCATTTCTGAAGAGAAGTTCAGTCGACGATTTTGAGAGGAAAACAACAAGTTTTGCCACCAAGGTTAATTGGAAAGAAAGCCCCTAGGTAGGGGAACAAGATGGAATATATTTTACAAATATATTCCACACAAAAATAGAAAGAATTTGGAAAAGCTCAGAGAGCTTGAGGATTCCCTGTGTCTGATAGACTGCGGTGAAAAATCTGAAGATGGCTGCCGGGGGCGGAGCTTAAGCCCTGCCACCTCATTGGCTGGGGCCATAAAGGACCAAAGTGAGGTGGAGGGACTACACAATGAAGTGGCTCATAGGTTATAATGGGCTATGTACATGCACTGCTAGGTGACAGTGTGTATATATATATATATATATATATATATATATTTATATTTAAAAAAAAAAAATGTATTATTATTATTATTTAATTTATCACCGAGGATTCCCAGTCTGACGACGGGGAATATTCAAGCATCTGAATCTATGAAAGATCCAATGCTGGAGAAGTATGAGTGCCAGATATAGTTTGGACACAAGGACTGTTTACATAATTGTTTTTTAAAACTGTTATTTAGTTACAATAAACCTTTAACACTATAAAATTAGTCAATAACGTGTAAAAATCAGTTAATCATTACATACCATCAAAAATGATACTATTGCATATAAAAATCAATTCATCATTACATAAAAGCAAGACAAATCATTATTTGGTACCTAAAACTACCGATCCCAAACATCATCTGCATACTACACTGTTTTTAGCAATGTTTCTACTTCAGTCCAAATATAATACATGGTAGTAAAGCAATAAACTACTTCCTGAATATAAAAAAGGCCCACGTTTGGTCTGTGCCGATTGATTCCAATGGAAATTTGATTTTAGTGGAGCCTCTATCAATAAACGGTTTAATCACACTTTCAGTCAGAAAATGCCTAGGAGTCTCAACCATGACTTTACATAATCTGCACCAGCGTTCTGCATACAGTAATTTTCTCCAAGAGCCTAATCTTGAAAGAGTGGGAAGGAACAAGTTACTTACCTGTAACTGTTGTTCTCCAGCATGGGTCTGGCATGGATTCACATGCTCATGAATATTCCCCGTCGTCAGGCTGGGAATCCTTGGTAAAGAAAAAATCAGCATCAGTTTCGTTTCTGATCTGTCTTTTGTAGTAGTAACCAATCACTGATCTCTGCGTCATACTGACCACAGCCAATGACTGCCCGCTACCTAAGCCCGCCTCTGGCAGCTATCTTCAGATTTGGTAGCAAGTGAAGAGGCAGTATGACCAAGTGAAGAGCCGCAGAGGGGTAGGCATGGGGTCTGGCATGGATTCACATGCTCATGAATATAAGAATAAATAGCAGTACACACATGCACAACCACGGGTGGTGGCAAAAGGCTCAACATTAAGCAATACAAAAAACTCAACATTAAGCATCTCTTACCTCCTCACCAGGCTCACCTTAGGCGAACAGGTTGCGCAGCACTGCTTGGCCGACCCTGGACTCTTCTCTGGAATCCCGATCGACGCAGTAGAATCTCGTGAAGGTGTGCGCCGACCTCCACGTAGCAGCCCTGCAGATGTCCAGCAGGGGCACACCAGATAAGAACGCCGTAGTAGCAGCGATCGCTCTGTTCGAATGGGCTCTCGGACGGCCTGGTAGCGGTCGGTTAGCCAACCGGTGGCAGTGCATGATGCAGCCGGAGAGCCATCTGGAAATAGAAGACTTCGAGAGAGTCTTCCCTTGATTCACAGGTCCAAAGTTCACGAACAGCTGTGATGTCCTCCGGAAACTCTTTGTGCGGTCCACGTAGAACTTCAGCGCTCTAGCCACATCCAGCGAGTGCAAAGTCTTTCGGCCGGCGACGAAGGAGACGGGAAGAAAACAGGTAACACCAAGGGCTCGTTAAGATGTAAGTCCGACGGCACCTTGGGCATAAAGGAGGGTTGCGTCCTAAGCACCACCCTCGAGGCATGGAAAGTCAAGTACGGTGCTTTGCAGGCTAGGGCCTGGATCTCTCCCACTCATCGTGCGGAGGTAATGGCCACCAGGAATGCAGTCTTCCACGACACAAACTTCATCGGTGCGGAGTGCATCGGCTCGAATGGGGGCCCCATGAGCCTGATCAGCACAATGTTTCTTGTAGCGCAAATATTTCTGAGTTCAGTATTTGTTTTAGCGCCTCTGACTTTCAAGAAATAGGTATGGCCTCTGGTATTCTAGGAAAGAAAGCGCAAGTCAAGACACTGGGGTCACTGCCAATCAACTTCCTCTAGATTTTCCCCCCAGTGATTTTCAGTTACTTCTTCGGTTTCAATGTTTTAGTTACTTACCTTTACCTGTATTTCTCCAGCATTGGTATCTTTCATAGATTCACATGCTTGAATATTCCCCGTCATCAGACTGGGAATCCTCAGTGATCTAAATAATAATAAAACAATTTAATATATATACATTATTTCCATAGAAATACAAAGTAGATTGCCCCTTATGGCCTATGAGCCATTCACTTGTGTAGTCCCTCCACCTCACTTTGATCTTTATGGCCCTAACCAATGAGGTGGCAGGGTTTAAGCTCCGCCCCGGCAGACATCTTCAGATTTTGAGCCGTAGAAGACTACAGAAAGGATGGCTGCGGGAAAAGGGAGCAGTCTCTCAGTGGAGGCGGGCGGGCGCATGTGAATCAATGAAAGATACCAATGCTGGACAAGGGAATAGTTTACCTGTAACTCCATTTCTCCAGCATTGGTATCTTTCATGGATTCACATGCTTAGAATATTTCCCGTCGTCAGACTGGGATCCTCGGTTCACACATATAGCCTTTTCCTATATAGGAAAACTTCCGACACTTTTGTGTCCTATCTACGTCCTTTTAGGACCCTCCTACGTATGCTCCGTAGGCCGTCCCAGTATAAGAGGCCCGCCCCCGCGGCTCCCCTTCAGATTTCGGCCCCTCCAAAGTAGGAAGGGGTAAACTTATCCAGCAAATACGTTGCATTCCGGGGAGGCTGGCGGGCGCATGTGAATCCATGAAAGATACCAATGCTGGAGAAATGGAGTTACAGTTAAGAAACTATTCCCTTCTCCAGCATTGGATCTTTCATGGATTCACATGCTTAGAATAGATTTTATAGCAGTAACACCTGAAACGGCGGTGAGAATGTAATGTAATATACCCTCACCATAATACACAATGCATATGTACAGCAGGAATAAGTTTACTCATATAACCTTACCCACATAAAGTATACTGTCATCAAAAGGTAGAAAACAGACTCCACAGCGTGGAGCTTACCTTACTGAAACAGATGGCGCAGGACAGCTCTTCCCATCTGCACTTCGTCTGCATGCTGCCTGGCAAGGCAGTAGTGGCGGGTAAACGTGTGGGGCACTGACCATGCCGCAGCCTGGCATATGTCCGTTAGCGGAATTCCTGCCCATAATGCTGCTGAGGAGGACGTTGATCTGGTAGAATGGGCTCTAGGATGCCCTTGCAGCGGCCTTCTGGCCTTGGAGTGGCAAAACACAATCGTCGATGAGACCCATCGAGCCAACCCTTGTTTAGAGATTGCTTTTCCCCTCGTCGACGGACCATATGCGATGAACAGTTGTCGAGTAGACCCGAGTTCCTGTGTACGATGTAGGTAAAATTTCAGAGCCCTCTTAACGTCCAAGGTATGAAGAGCTTTTTCTGCTGCCGATGATGGGGTCGCGAAGAAAGTAGGGAGAACAATGGACGAGTGTTTGTGATACACTGTCGGAACTTTTGGGACGAACGTAGGATTAGTTGCCAGGACCACCTTGTCCTTAAAGAATCTTAAGTATGGCGGGTCTACGACCAGCGCTTGCAGTTCCGAGATTCTCCTAGCTGATGTGATAGCAATTAAGAATGCCAACTTCCACAATATGAATTTCATGTCCGACGTGGCCATAGGCTCAAAAGGCGGTTTCATTAACCCTGCCAACACTGTGTTGAGACTCCAAGTTGGAGGGAAACGTTTTACCGGGGGAAAAGTTCGAAATAAACCCCTCATGAAGTGTTTCACCAGTCTGTCGCTGAATAGAGGAGACGACTGTCTCTTCCTCGTGAACCTCGATATGGCCGCCAGGTGCACCTTTATCGATGTGAAGGATAAATCCCTCTCTGCCAAGAGAAGCAGGTAAGGTAGAACTTGTTCCGGGGTCACCGTCAACGGTTGTAGGCCTTGCTGTCCTCGACACCATTCACAGAACCTCCGCCACTTATAGGTGTAAGATATGTTGGTAGAAGGGGCTCGAGCCGCCTGCAGAATTTTTTGACAATCCTCCGAAACGTCTAACTCACCGAACTCCGAAAAGTCAGGAGCCAGGCTGCAAGGTTGAGACTGTCTGGGTCGTGATGCCACACCGTGCCTTTGTCCCGGGATAGTAGGTTCGGGACTCTCGGAAACGCTATTGGATGTTCCAGCGACAGGTGAAGCAGGTCGGAGAACCACGGTTGCCGCGGCCAGTACGGTGCCACTAGAATTACCCGGCAACTGTATCTGCGTATCCACTGTACTGTCCTCCGTATGAGTGGGAACGGAGGAAAAGCATAAAGGAACATGTCCGTCCATGGGAAGGAGAATGCCTCCCCCATGGAACCCTCCTGAGGCCATCTGTTTGCGAATTGCTCGCATTTCTTGTTGTCCTTGGTTGCAAAAGCGTCCAGAGGGGGGTGACCCCATTTCTCCAACACTCATCAGCTGAGCGGTGTCCATTTCCCATTCGTGTATCTGGGCCATGCTTCTGCTGAGGGAATCTGCTTGTGAATTCCTCACTCCCGGGAGATGGTGAGCCACGATGGAAATCTCGTGCTTTAATGCCCAATGCCATGTTTTCTGGGCCTCTATGTAAAGAGTTCTTGATCGCGTCCCTCCTTGTTTTCTCAAATAAAACATGGCTGTCGTATTGTCGGTCAGTACTCGTACTCGCGATCCCTTGATGTGTGGTAGGAATGCCTTCAAGGCCCATCGTACTGCTCTGAGCTCTAACACGTTTATGTGTAGGAGTGACTCCGTTGGAGACCAGCGACCTTGCGTTTGAAGAGTACCCATGTGAGCTCCCCATCCGGTTAGGGACGCATCTGTGACTATGGTTCGCTGAAACTCCGGTTCGTGTAGGGGTACACCGTTGTTCAGATTGTGGAAACTCTGCCACCACTGAAGGGTCCGAAGCAGCTTGTCGTCGTCGATGGTCATCTTGTCTGACCACGATCCTTGGGCCTGCTTCCATCGGTCGGCGAGGAATTCCTGGACTGGCCTCATGAATAGGCGACAGTTTTCCACCAGATGGATGCAGGATGCCATGGCCCCTAGGACCAAAACGTATTTCCTCACTGAGAGCCTGGTGGTTTGTCGTAGTCGGCTCGCCAGCTGATTGAGTTTTGAGGTTCTGTCGAGAGAAGGCTTCACTAGCCCTAACTGGGTCTCGAACTGTGCCCCCAGGAACACCAACGTTCTTGATGGCCGCAGAGAGGATTTTTCGAAGTTTGTGGCAAATCCCAGTTGTTGTAGAAGCTGCATGTTGGCTTGCAAACTTGTGTTGGTCGACGCTGAGGAGGATCCCCTTACCAGCCAGTCGTCGAGGTATGGGTATACGTGGTGGCCTTGCTTCCTTAGCCAGGCCGCTACTGGGGCCAGGCATTTTGTGAACGTTCTGGGGGAGGTCTTGAGCCCAAAGGGGAGAACCGTGACTTGGTAGTGAGTCCGCCCTATTACAAATCTCAGGAAATTCCTGCGTTTCCGACACATTGGAATATGGAAGTACGCGTCCTGTAAATCCAGGGACGCTAGAAAATCCCCTTCTTGAACGGCGCGGATCACTTCCTTCAGCGTGAGCATTTTGAATTTTAGGCTCTTTAAAGACTTGTTGAGATCGCGGAAGTCTAAAATGGGACGCCATTTGCCGTTCGGCTTTTTTACGACGAAGTATCTTGAGTAGACTCCTTGACCTCTCTGTGATGTTGGAACTAATTCTATCCCGCCCTTTGCTAACATGAGTTACCTCTTGTTGCAGTATCCTCAGATGGGAATGAGCGGTGAACGCAGGTGGAATGTGCGGAGGGCTGTGCTTGAATTGTAGAGAGTGCCCGTTCCTTATAGTGTCCAGCACCCATTGATCCGTCGTTATTCGTTCCCATTTTTCGACATATGCTGACACTCTTCCCCCCAGAACAGTGTGTTGGCTGTCACTGCTGATCTTTATTTTGCTTGTCTCTCGACGACGACGGATAGGATGGTCTCTTCCTGGACGTCTGGAAGTTCCGGCGTCGGTTTGCCGTTTGGGAAGCACGCCTGTATCCCTGGGAGGGGTAAGCCGACCTGCCAAAGGATCTGTCTCCAGACGCAGAGAATCTGGAATTACCTGAAGCCCCTCTAAAGGGACGAAAAGACTTGTAGCTTCGGCCACTCTGGAGGGCACCCAATGAACGTGCCGTGTCCGAGTCCTCTTTCATTCCCTTTAGGGCCTCGTCTACCTTCTCTCCGAATAAATGGTCACCCTCAAAAGGCATATCTAATACTTTGTATTGTACCTCTGGTCTGAAGTAGGTACACTTAAGCCATGACTGTCGCCGTAATACGACCCCATTATTGACTTGCTTGAAGCCTGACTCAGCGAGGTCCACCGCAATGTTTATTGCGTGATTGGAGGCTTCCTCACCCTCTCGGACAAGTAACATCGCTGCCTTCCTATGCTCTTCCGGGAGATGATCCAGCAACGGCGCTAGCCTGTGCCACATCTCTCTGTCGTATCTGGCTACAATAGCCAGAGAGTTTGCGGCCTTTACCGTGGTTGCTCCCACAGATAGCACTTTTTTGCCAAAGGCATCCTGGCGTCTTGCTTCGTTTTCAGGCGGAGTCGTGCACTTGTGCTGGACCTTCGCCTTCCTCGCCACTGCCGCCGACACCACCGATTCTGGCGTTGGTTGGGAGGATAAACACTTGGGGATAGACTCTGGAGCCTTAAACTTTTTCTCGAGGCGTCCTTTCACTGCCGGCTCCGAAAAGGGGTGACGCATTGTCTGCAATCCCTCCTTCCACAAGTGGTCTAGTATTGGTATTGAGAACACAGACCTCCTTCTCTTACCCATGTGGTCGAACAAAAAACAGTCCTTTTTCTGTTCTTCCTGGGACAAACCAAATTCTTTACACGCCTTCTCCATCATAGAATGGAATGATGCAATGTCGTCCGGAGGGGACTGGTGAGCTGGGCTTCTTGGGGTTTCTAACTCCACCTCCGACTCCCAGGTTGGATCCCTGGAGGGGAATGATGAGATATCCGACATGGCTCCCCTGTCAGACTCCGAATCTGGCAGCTCACCTTCCTCTTGTGGTGCCAGTGCTGAGATTGGCGTGCGTAAGTGCGTCGGTGGACGGGACGGGCCCGGCTCGTCGACGGGTGACTGTGGCAGGTTTGCCTGAGGTAGTCTCTGGTCCAACCACTGTACCAAAGACTGAAGCGTGGACAGAATTTCCAACGACAAAACAGATTGAGGATTGAGAAGAGGGGCAGATACCGGTATACCGGATCCCCTCGTCGACGACTTGTCAACCACTCGTAGCCCTAGGTCTGCCGGGCCAGCTATTCTCCCGCTCTCGTCCTCCCCCGAGGACAGCGACACAGCCTGTTCTTGCAGTAAAGTATCCGGGGGGGATCGGATCAAAAACTTCAGGCCTCCAGGCTTCCTGTAGAACCCCCGTTGACGAGGCCTCCATCGCAGTCGTTGTCGATGGGACGGTGGATACCACATGCGTCAGTGGCAGGGTGGAGGCCGATGACTGGACCGCCGTCGACGACGGTGACTTAGCAGGTGGTTTAGGCGGTCCTGCCTTTTCCACACTTGGCCTGTCTTTACTCGACTCTCGACTCGAAGTCGATCTATGGTGATCGCCCGAGGAGGATTTCGGCCTTTCCTTGTCACACTTTTTTGATGAAGATGACGATTTTTTCGACGAGGACTCTCTAGCTGAATGGCTCCGAGATGACTCTTTTTCCGTCGTTCGAGATTTCTTCGCCGGTGGTTTCCGACGAGGCAGCGCGGTGTGATGTTTTCGCCGATTGTGTGGAGCCTACCTCCGAAGGGGGGTATGCCCCCGCTCCATCATTCAGCCATGCCACCAGCCGACGATTTCGGTCTTTGAGGGTCTTTTGAGAAAACCCTTTGCATATGTCGCAGTTATCAACCGAATGATGAGGGTGGAGGCAGTATATACAATCTATATGTCCGTCCCCCTGGTAAACTTTTTTCAAGCCGCACGTCGCGCATGGACGGAACAGCGCTTTTCCTGACATGGAGGAAAAATGTCCTCGAACTCCAGGTACAGAACCTTGTACAAAATAGTAAGACGACGCGAGGAGATCCCACTACTTTGGAGACGGTTGAAATCTGAAGGGGAGCCGCGGGGGCGGGCCTCTTATACTGGGACGGCCTACGGAGCATGCGTAGGCGGGTCCTAAAAGGACGTAGATAGGACACAAAAGTGTCGGAAGTTTTCCTATAGGAAAAGGCTATATATGTGTACCGAGGGTCCCAGTCTGACGACGGGGAATATTCTAAGCATGTGAATCCATGAAAGATCCAATGCTGGAGAAATACAGTTACAGGTAAGTAACTAAAACTTCTCCAGCATTGGATCTTTCATAGATTCCAATGCTTGAATAGAATACCAAGCAGTTAGGCCATGCCCATATCATAAGTACATTCTGCAAATCCTTCTACTCGCCTTGCTATACAACAAGTAACAGGTTACATTACCAGGGAAGGCGGGAAGAGAAGGCTGTTCCTACCTTAAGAGATGGCTAAGAAGCGCTTGTCCCACTACCGACTCTTTGCTGGCATCTTCTGCCAGGCAGGAATGTTTGGCGAACGTATGCAGAGTGCTCCAGGTTGCGGCTCTGCAGATGTCTTTCAAAGGTACTCCAGCGTAGAAAGCAACCAAAGCGGCCCTCCCTCTGGTGGGGTGAGCTGAAGGAGGTCTAGCCAGTGGATCGTCTTTTGACTGATGGCAGTGGCTGATACATTGGGAAACCCAACGTACCAAACTTTGCTTTGAAATGTGCTGTCCTTTAGTCCGGCCAGTCAAGGCGATGAAGAGTCTAGTTGTTACTCACCACTCCGAAGTAGGCCCAAGACGTAGTTGAGTGACCTTGAAGATGATGGTTGTACAATTATCAATATTCAGCCTTTTATCCCAGCTCCCCCGAGTACAAGACTCAGGCTTCCACAAAGAGGGGCCCTTTTCTACAATGTACCTCTCTGCTGTTTCGATTGGGACAGACAGAGGTGTCAATTGAATAAAAGAGCGGGGAGAACACACACCGCCAATACCAATGCTGCAAAAGAATACAAAGATATTATACAGTGTTGAGAATAAACCAAGCAATCAGAACAGCAGTATAATACAGAAAATACCTAGGTAAGTATTGGAGTGGAGCTTCCCCGGGGTGAATCTACAAAAATATGAATAACCACAGTGAGTGGAAAGAATTCTAAAGAGACTTCCTAAAGTATTGAACCAATGACAACCAACCTGAAATATGGATATTTTGAGGATGGATAATAGTCCAGGAAACAGGAGACAACGATAGGAGAAAACAACAAACAGGAATGTTAGCATAGGGAAATAAACCCGAGCGGCACAAGGGTCGCACTAGTGCCTGGTTGGTGCAGAATCAGCAAAGCATTTATATGCACTTGAAGGCAAGTTCACAAGAGAGGGTAGATCACTCAATGTCCCAAAATCCAGCAAAAGGAAAATATCCAATCAAGGCAGTAGAGAAATGAATTCAATAGCAGAGATGGAGTTGCCAACTACAAATAGGTGCCTGAGCACACACACATCCAGATAAGGCGTGGAAGAGTTCCGGGTGGTTGATAGCAAGTCACCTGCGAGGAGGGCAAAGTCGATCCACTCTGGTAACAGCTAGCTGGGATGAGGTACCGCTAGAGGCAGCAGGAAGCAGGAAGAATAATCCAATAACGTTCCGAGTCAAAAGCCAGACGAGCATGACAGGAATAAAGGAGTAGGCAAGCCAAAACAGGAGAAGTCCGGGTCAGAAACGTAGCGGTCAATAGAAAGCCAATCCAGAAGCCAGGCAAGGGTCAGAACCAGGAAAGCAGATTAGGAATTAGTGCGGAGGAAACACAAAGGAGTAAACGGACGTAACCGCTGTAGCTTGTTACGCTAATTAGCAGCAACGAGCCCCTTGAAAGACGGTGGTTTTAAAGCCGTATGGGGGCGTGTCCTGCCGTACGTCTTCCACGTACAGGACGTGTCAGCTGACACGGACTCAGTCGTAGTTTGTGCAGGCGCCATGGCAACCTGTATCTGCTCCACAGAGGAGCTTGTAAAGGAGTCGTATTCTGCAAGGAAGCCCGCAGGGAAGCCCGAAGTGTAACACTAGTCGAGAAGCAGAATTCTTTAGTTCTCTGGATGTAGAACTTTAGGACCTTTGCAAGATCGAGTGAGTGTAAGGACCTCTCTGCATCAGAAGAGTGATTCATGAAAAATGTAGGAAGTACGAAGTGATCAGTGAGCGTCATTTCTGATAGTACCATAGGTAAAAATTTCGGGTGTGTCCTTCATATGAAGCAGTCTCTTAGAAACAAGATGAACAGAGGCTCTGAAGACAGGGCTTGCAGCTCGCTAATCCTCAAGGCTGATGTGATGGCTACTAAGAAAGCTGCTTTCCAGGATAAACATTTTAAGTCACACCTGTGAATTAGTTCGTATGGTGGCTCCATGAGCGCTGCTAGAACCGTGTTCAGGCTCCATGTAGGAACTGGTGTAGGAGTTGGCGGGAAAGTACACATCAATCCTTTAAAGAATATTTTGATAGCCGGTTGGTGAGTAAGGATTGTTGATCTGGGTTAGTCGTGTATTCCGATATATCAGACAAATGCACCTTGATGGATGAAAGGTAAATCTCTGCTTTCGCTAGGTGCAACAGCTACAGTAATATTTGCTTGATGGATACAGAGCGGGTTCACTGAAGATGTTTCGCACCACTTGGTAAAACGGTTCAATTTCTGAATGTAGGTTGTTCGTGTAGACGGGCCCCTATAGGCCTTAATTACATCCCAGCATTCTGCAGGAAGATTTAGATGGATGAATTTTCGCTGCTCAGGAACCATGCATGCAGTGACAGGCTCGCTGGGTTCTGGTGGAGCTCCTTCCGACCTTGTTGCGTTAAGAGGCTCTGAGGAACTTTGAGGCGAATCAGAGGGCATCGAGACAGGTGATGCAGGGTTGGATACCAAACCTGGCGAGCCCAATACGGTGCTATCAGGATCATCGAGCAGGCCTGTTCCTTCAGTCTGCGTAGCACTCCCGCTATGAGTGGGATAGGAGGGAAGGCATAAAGGAATTTGCCCGTCCAGGCCACAGAGAAGGCGTCCCCCATCGAAAGGTGTTCCGGATACCTGGAGGCGAACCTGTGGCTTTTTTGTTGGCCTGGGTTGCAAAAAGGTCAATATGTGGACATCCCCACATGTGGAAAATCCACAGGGTTTCTGCTTCGTCCAGCTCCCATTCGTGGGATGCTGAAAAATCTCTGCTTAACTTGTCTGCCAGAACATTGTCCACTCCCGGTAGGTGTTCCGCCTTGATGAGGACCTTGTGGTGCAAAGCCCAGGTCCATAGCTTTTGAGCCTCTTGTGATAGCAATTCCGACCTCGTTCCCCCTTGTTTGTTCAAGTAGTGCATCGAGGTCGTGCTGTCTGTATGAACGGTCACCGCCTGCCCTGCCAGTACCGGCAGGAAGTCTTTCACCGCCCATCGAATTCCCCTGAGCTCCAACACATTTATGTGCAGCTGAGATTCTTGGGTGGACCAAGTGACCTTTGTTTGTAGATCTGCTAAGTGTGCTCCCCAGCCCAACAGCGAGCCATCCGTCCAGAGGAGAAGGGTTGATGTTGGAGCCTGGAAAAGCATTCTCCGTAGCAGGTTCTGAGGTAAGCTCCACCATCGCAGGGCTTTGTGAAACGCTGCTGGTAGTTGTATGGTATCTTCCCATGAGTCGATTGCCCGCTTCCATTGGTGGTCCAGGGTCTCTTGGATTGGCCTCATGTGCAGCCTGCAATTTGGTATGAGGAATATGCACGAGGACATCATGCCCAGAAGAGATTTGATGGCGCGAACTGTGGTCGCCCTCGTTGCTTTGAAACCATGAAGACCGATGAGTTAGTGCAGATATTCTGTCCGCCGACCGTCTTACTCTGGGTATGCTGGTGTTGATTTCCGGCCCCAGAAACAGCACTGTCGTGTTGGGAACAGGGCAGGATGTCTCTTTGTTTATCGGAAAACCCTAACTACTTCAAGAGTTTTGTTGTTCTCTCCACTGCGGTGCACGCCAGTCTGAGTGAGCTGGCCCTTATGAGCCAATCGTCTAAATATGGGAAGACTTCTGTCCCTGACCTTCTGAGGTATGCTGCCAACGGTGCCAGGCACTTGGTAAACACTCTTGGTGCTGATTTTAGGTCGAACGGGAGGACACGGAACTGAAAATGTGACTCCCCTACGGCGAACCTTAGGAATTGCCTGTGGGCAGGATGAATGGGAATGTGGAAATATGCGTCCTCAAAATTGAGGGTGGACAGGAAGTCGTGTTGGTTGAGCCACAGAAGAACATTCTGAAGAGACGTCATCTTGAATTTGATGCATTTGATAAACTTGTTGAGAGCTCTCAAATCCAGAATCGGTCTCCACTGACCGTTCCTTTTCTTCACCAGAAAGAACCTGGAGTAGAAGCCTCTTCCCCTTTGTCGGTATGGTACCGGCTCTATAGTTGCTTTTAGGAGTAGCTTGTGAACCTCCAGCATGACCTGCTTCTGATGATGCACTTTGCGTGGAACGGGGGCAAGGAACAGAGGTTGGTCCAGGAATTCGATGGTGTGACCTTCGCGGACCACCTGTAGCACCCACTTGTCTGATGTTATGTTTAGCCAATGCTGATAAAAACGGCTAACTCTCCCACCCACCGGGGTGCGTGGTGAGAGAGGAGGAAGAAGATAGTCTGTTTTGCTTGCTCTGGGTCTTGGCGTGGTTGGAGCCAAGCTTGCCCCTATGGGTGTACCTGTTTGATGACTGATTGTTCCTGTCTTGAAAGGTGTTACTCTGCTTTGATTGTAGGAGGGACGGCTGAAACCCCTATATTTTGAGGATGCACCACGAAAGGACTGAAAGGATCTACGATCTTTGTCCTTAAGGGAACTAATGGCACGTGCCGTATCGGTATCAGCTTTAATACCCTTGAGATGGTCGTCAATCTTTTTACCAAAGAGGTCTTGCCCATCGAAGGGCATATCTAAGATCTGAGCCTCAGTTTGCAGCTTTCATCCAGGCTTGTCTTCTCACGACTGTACCATGGGCCATTTATCTAAAACCCGACTCTGCTATGTCAACAGCCGTGTCGATCATATGGTCGGAGGTGGCCCGCCATCCGATATGATTGCTTTGGCCTCTTCTTGCAGGTCCGCAGGCAAAGGTTTGGTCAGTTTGGATATACGGAGCCACAGCTCACGGTCCAGCCCTGATGGTGAGAGAGGCCGGAGATGATAACTTCCGGCCCATGGCCTCCAATTTACATCCTTCATTGTCCGATGGAGCTGAAAGAGGTGAGGATGGATTAGCCAACCTTTTCCTGGCTGCGATCGTTATGACGGAATCCGGTTTGGTATTCCCCCTTAGGCATAATGGTGCTGTGTCTGGTGCCTTATACTTCTTCTCCGGCCTTGTAACGAGGGCCAATGTGTACAATGGTGTAGCCAAAATATTTGCTCCAGTGTCCCATACACTGTCCAAAAGAGGAATCGGGGCGATTGTTCTTCTACGTTTGTCTCTATGTTCATAGAGCACTGATTTTTTCTCTTCTGATGCCACTTGTAAATTAAAGAGGTCCACTGCTTTACCAATTATGGCATGAAAAGACACTAGATCATCTGGTGGGTGGTGATGATCTCCTGGGGAATCCTTCTTACTAGGCTTCTCTACAAGGTTATTGTCCCATGCCCTCTGCAAGTCTGGCTCCTGAGTAATCTCCCCTTCTTCAGGGTCTGAAAAATCCCTGAAAGGATGTTCTTGCCAGTCGGAAACGGATGTGGTGGATGGGACTATCGTGGGGTCCCTTGTGGGTGGTCTCAAGGATACTTTGTGGGTGGTCTTGGCGTAGGAGATGATCTAGAAAGGGAGACACTTGTCGATGAAGCACTGAGCGTCCTGCTCCTGGACTTGCAGGGATGTTCCGGCGAGCGTGCCCTCTTCTGAGGTCTGCTCCTGGTAGGAGAGCTTCTTGGAGAATTAGGAGGCAGTGAAAACTGCCTTTGAGGAGATCTTTCCATTGGTGTAGAGGAACGATGCCTCTGTCTCTGACGCCTATTAAATTTGTCAATGATCCTCTGCATCGAAGGCATGAGTTCTGGATCATATGGGTCTGTAGGTTCCCCTGGAGTGGGATGCCAGGGAGGACTGTTCTCCTTGGGAGTGATGGTCGGTTGCTCAGGAATGAGTTCGAAATCCAAGAAATCCTCCTGTAGGATGTCACGAAGTTCTGCCATTTCTCTTAAAGGAGATAGTTGAGCTCCTATTAGTAGAATGAGGTCTTCCGGTGTATGTATCCTCTGTCCATTGGTCCGAACGACTCGCTTTCCTTGGAGGGCATGTCGGGGATATCCGTGGACCTGTCACACTCACCTGTGCCTCTGCAGGAGTGATGAACGAGCCTCCCTTGACCACGAGTCTTCACTTCCCGTTTCACCCGGAGGAATACCTGTCAAATACACACACTCAGACCTGAATTCACCCGATTCCCCTGGGCCCTTCCCTTCTCTTTTCTGTGTGCTGTGATGTCCCCCTATGGCCTTACCTTGATCTTTAGTAGGGTGTGCACTCCATCCTGCATTCGCAGGGGCGCGATTCACTCATGTGATTGGTGCCAATGTCTGTAGGCTGAGTTCAGATGCCAAACGCTGTTTTATGCCTTCACAGCGAGGCCGAGAGTTCAAGGCGCCAGTTTCTTCACTGGCTAGATAGTCCTTCCCACAAGTCAACGCTACGCGGAGAATGTTGAGTGTCCACAATTGTCCGTATTTCTTTGATTTTTGTGGGTGAGTAGCGCTGCGTGTAGAAGCTAGCTGCTGGTAGGTTTGCGCAGCGCCTTCAATTCGAGCACACCTGGTAGACCTACGTTCTGGGGTTTCGACCATATATAGTAAAGAAGGGTGTTGCTTGGGTTGATGAATGTGTTGAGTTGTTGTAGGCATACTCTGCGATCCATAGAATTTCCGTCCAGCTTTGGCTTGTTTGGTGTAATAGACAGCACAAATACTGTTCCATGGTCTGGTTCTTGCGCTCGGTTTGGCCGTCCGTTTGAGGGTGGTGACTAGAAGACAGACGGACTTCTACTCTGGCCAGGGCACAACATTTTTTCCAAAAACAAGATACAAATTGGCTGCCTCTGTCAGATACGATTATGGTAGGGAATCCATGTAACTTGATGATTCAGTCTATAAAAACCTGCGCCAGGGTCTGCGCTGAGGGAATACCTTTTAGAGCTATGAAATGGTCCCTTTTGGAGAAGAGGTCCACTACTACGAAGATGGTATTATAACCTAAGTTAGGAGGTAGATCAGTGATGAAGTCCATTGATACTGTGTGCCAGGGCGCTGGCGGAATGGTTATTGGCTGAAGGAGGCCGGCTGGTTTTTGCCTGGATGTTTTGTATTGTGCACACACCTTACAGGTGCCTATGTAGGTGGCAATATCTTCTCGCCAGGTTGGCCACCAATAAGATTTGCTTACTTTCTTCATGGTTTTGGCTATACCCGGTTGGGCTTCTAACAGTGTCGTGGTAGTCTGATATGATTGCTTGTTGCAGATCCTTAATTGGAACATAGAGGCCTTTTTGGTAGTATGGTAGTCTGTCTTGAAAGGTGAACTGATCTCCCTTCGTGTCCCAAGCCAGTAGGTCTTCTTCAGACATATTTTCTTTTATTGTTTCCTGCAGAGTATTTAAAGGAGATGGGCTGATACAGAGGCCAAGAACTGTATGGCTGGGTATGATCTCCACCGGGTTAGGGGCATTGTAGACTTCCTCCCCTGTGCCAATGCTGGATAACGCATCTGCTTTCCCGTTCTTAACTCTGGGGCGGTAGGTGATTACAAAGTCGTATTGCATCAAGCATAGGGCCAAATGGAGCTGCCTAGATGACTGAGCTTTTGCTGAGCGTAAGTATTGCAAGATCTGATGATCTGTTATTATTGTGATGGTGTGTTGTGCTCCTAGTAAGTAATGTCGCCATTCACACAGTGCGCTTTTGATTGCTGGGAGTTCTTTCTCAGAAATTGCATAGTTTAATTCTGCTGGGGAAAATTTCCTTGACCAAAAGGCAATGGGATCAAGGCATCCGGTTTCAAGATTTTGTTGAGACAACACGGCCCCCATGGCAATGCTTGAAGCGTTTCCACGATGTACGGTAAATCGGGCTGTGGGTGTTGCAGAATTGGGGCTGAGGTGAATTTTTCCTTGAGAGCTCGGAAAGCTTCTTCCGCGGCTGGTGTCCATTCGAACTTTCGGTGTTTGCGCAGCAAGGACGTTATTGGATGTACAATATGTGAGAATCCTGGTATGAAGCGTCGATAAAAGTTTGCAAACCCTAGGAACCTCTGTACTCCCTTTACAGACGTGGGTGAGGACCAAGTGAGGATTGCCTACACTTTTCTATTGTCCATCTTGATCCCCTGCGGTGTCAGTACATATCACAAAAACTCCACCTCAGTGACGTAGAAGGAGCATTTTTCTAGCTTTGCGTACAGTTGGTTTTAACGCAGTTTGCGGAGTACAGCTCGCACGTGGGTTACGTGCTCTTGGGGAGTGCTGGAGTACATCAGAATGTCATCGATGTAGACGACTGCGCAGACATGGAGGAGTTCCCGTAACACATCATTCATAAAATACTGGAACACAGCTGGGGCATTGCAAAGCCCAAAGGGCATGACCTGGTATTCGTACAAGCCATAGCGGGTAGGGAACGCAGTCTTCCACTCGTCCCCTTTCTTCATGCGTACCAGGTGATATGCGCCGCGTAAGTCTAGCTTGGTGAAAATCTTCACTTGTCTCACCTGGTCTATGAGTACTGGTATCAGAGGTAACGGGTACTTATTTTTTTATGGTGACTTGATTTAGGGCCCGGTAATCAATACACGTTCTTAAATCCCTCTCTTTCTTCAGTACGAAGAAGAGTAGGGAGGCGGCTGATGACTTAGATGGTCTAATGAAGCCATTGGCCAGATATTGATCCAAGTAGGTGCATAGAGGAGTGTTTTCTTCCTCGGTTAATGCATAAATGCGGCTGCACGGTACTTGTGCCCCTGGTTGCAGGTCTATCTGGCAGTCGTAAACTCGATGTGGTGGTAGTGTATTGGCTTGCTCCTTCGCGAACACATCCTGGAACTCCTGGTATTCCTCTAGTAAAGTGCCCACCAAGCCTAAACCTCCTATCTTTTCCTGTGAAGCTAACAATGGGCTTCCTTTGATCCCTTTGATGTCGTAACAAGAGGCGCATTCCGTGGAAAAGAGTAAGGTTTGAGCTCGCCAATCTATCTTTGGGTTGTGCGTCTCTAGCCACGGTATCCCAAGAATAAGCTGGAATTGGGGTGCAGGGATAAGGTCGAATCTAATGCTTTCTCTGTGGCCATCTTGGCAGATTAAGGTGATGGTGGAAGTACACTGTGTTACTGGTCCTGAAAGGAGTTGTGTGCCATCCACAGCTGTCACGCTTTCTGCGGTGTTCTTACGGTGGAATGCTAATCCCAAGGTCTTTGCATTGTTTGTGTCTAGGTAGTTCCCAATAGCCCCACTGAAAGCCTTGAGGGCATGCATTTGGGTAGGCTGTGAAGGGTCTACGAAAACCACAGGAATACTGAAATGTGAGATCCGAGTGCTCCGTTCCTGGCTCGACAGACCGACCTCTACATCTGCCGGTGGTTGGAGTTTTCCGCTACCGCACCTGTGTCTTCCCCTGTGTTATCTAGTACCCCCATTGTCTTCCGTGGGGGTTTAATCTTGCAGTTCCGGAGGAAGTGACCAGATTGGCTGCAATATAAGCAAAGTTTTTCCTGACGCCTCCTTTCTCTCTCCGCCTTGGTGAGTGGTCCCCTGAGAACACCCAATTGCATGGGCTCCGAGTGTGTTTCTGAGGCATGTCAATGGGACGTTTCCTTTGGTCGGACATACACTGGTGTATGCTCTGATCTGGTTCGGTCAGCCTTGCGATCCTCTAACCGGTGGTCTAGTTGTATAGTTAGGTCGATGTATTCACTGCAATCTTCAGGAGGATTAACTACTTGCGCCAAGACATCTTTTAATTCTTCTCTGAGTCCTCGATAAAATAACGTTATTCATTTCTCCTCTGGCCATCCTGATTCGGCTATTAAGCGATTGAATGTGGCAACATATGAGAAGATCCTGACCACCCTGTCACAGAGAGAGTAGCTCATCATTCAGGGCCTGACCTAGAGTCCAATGGGCAAATAGTTTTTCCAGTTCACGCTGAAAACCTGGATAATTTCTCAGTAAAGGGTCGTCCTTAAACATTAACGGGACAGACCAGTCCGACGCGTGCCCTCCTAAATAGGAGAGATCAAAAGCTACTTTAGCTTGGTCGTTCAGAAAGGTGTCTGGTTTGCGTATGAAATGTAGCCGGCATTGATTCATGAACGCTCCAAATTTCTTGGGATCCCCAGAGAAGCGTTCCGGGGGTGCTAAAGGGATGTTGCCTGGAAGCAATGCCTGAACGGGTGTGGCTACAGGAGCCACGGTAGGCTGCTCCTGTGGAACTCTACCTGGTAGGGGTGCTAGACCAGCTTGGGTCTGTAGGAGCTGTCTAGCCAAATTGTCAGTTCTGTCCCTGTTGACAATTTGGGAAAGCTGGTCTAACTCGGAGGTTTCCATCGCTCGGGCAGAGGTATTGATGATGGCTTTGTGTTCGGTCACACTCACCTGTGTCTCTGCAGGAGCGATGGACGAGCCTCCCTTGACCCCGAGTCATCACTTCCCCTGTTTCACCCGGAGGAATACCTGTCAAATACAAGGGGTACACTCAGACCTGAATTCACCCGATTCCCCTGGGCCCTTCCCTTCTCTTTACTGTGTGCTGTGATGTCCCCCCTCTGGGCTTACCTTGATCTTTAGTAGGGTGTGCACTCTATCCTGCATTCGCAGGGGCGCGATTCACTCATGTGATTGGTGTCAATGTCTGTAGGCTGAGTTCAGATGCCAAACCCTGTTTTATGACTTCACAGCGAGGCCGAGAGTTCAAGGCGCCAGTTTCTTCACTGGCTAGAAAGTTCTTCCCACAAGTGAACGCTGCGCGGAGAATGTTGAGTGACCAAAATTGTCCATATTGTCTTTGTTTGCTGGTATTTTTGTGGGTGAGTAGCGCAGCGTGTAAAAGCTAGCTGCTGGTAGGTTTGCGCAGCGGCTTCAATTCGAGCACGCCTGATAATGTCTCTCCCTTTCCCTTGCAGGAGAAATGATGTGGTATTAGCGCCTCGAGTCCGGGTTCAGCGCTACTGGAGACTTGGTGGTTAGGTACGTTTGCACGGAGGCTTTTGGTAAGTATGCACCGCGTAGTGAGAGAGAGCGCAGTGAAATAAGTGTCCACGCTATTGGAGCGAGCGCAATGAATAATGTCTCTTCTTTCTTTTACAGGGGTTTGTGCGCTCGTACAAATAACCTGGATTCCAGCATCGCGGGAAGATTCTGTGAGTATGCGCAAGGTTACTGATGTGCGCATGTTAACACTGTTCTTCTTTGTTCTTACAGGTACCAGTGTAGAAGTCCCCTCTTGACTGGAGATAGCTGCAGCGTGGAGTAAGAACCAGGTAAGCTGAAGCTGAATGACCCGGAGCGGGTAAGCAGAAGCAGGATGATCCGGAGCAGGTAAGCCGAAGCAGGATGATCCGGAACAGGTAAGCAGAAGCAGGATGATCCGGAGCAGGTAGCAGATGCTGGCTGATCCAGAGCACGGCAAGTGTTTTACCGATACAGCTCACAGTAAGCAACGCGAAGCACTGGAAGAATCTTGGGTGTGGCTTATATAGTCAGCCACACCCAAACACTAGAGAGCTCATGAGTTCTCATGCACTTCCTGTTTGGCAACAGGAAGTGGTAACCAGGAAGTTACTACAAACATTAGGAAGGAATGAAAGGAGGGATTTGTTATGGGTTCTTTGTGTGCCTATGCCAGGCCTGCCAAGCCTCCACCCAGCTTGCCCCAACTACCTGCCTGATACCCATGACAGGACGGTGCCTTGGACTTGTTTTTCTCCGTTGATGAGAGGTCAGTAGTCGTCGACGGTATCTTCGTGGACGATGGTTTGGACTTTGTCGACAAGGGTTTTGTGGACGAAGAAGGCTTTGTGGACGACGAGGGCTTTGTGGACGACGAGGGCATCGTGGACGGATGGTGCTCCTTGTGGTGAGATTCTTTCGTCGACGATTGCTTGGAAGTGGCCGATTTCGACGAAGGCTTAGTTGTGGACAACAAGGTTTGAAGAGTCGCTGTTGACGTCTAGGGTTTCGTCGACAGTTTACTCGTCGACAAACCTCTATCGCTGGTGCCGCTCATAGACAGCTGATTCGATGACGACTGACCCCCCCCCCCACACCCTGTAATTTTTTTAAATGTATCCTTACTGTTGGAGGAGGTTTTCTCGTTGGAGTGCTTTTTCTTTTGGTCTCCAGATCCAATGGATGGAGATAGAGATGACAATTCCATCTTTTTCTTCTTCGTATATGAGGGAGAGGAGCTTCTTTCCACAGAGGAGGCCTTTCTTTTTGAAATGTTCCTCTCTGAAGGCTTCAATGACAGTACAGTTAGAAAAAGTCTTACAAACATCACATTTGTGAATTTCATGCGGATAGAGACAGTAAATGCACTGCTCATGAGGGTCTTTCATGTAGACCTGCTTCTTCTTGCATCTAACACAGTTCGTGAAAAGGGAAGGCTTCTTGGTAGAGATTCCATTGATATGGTGTGAAGAGAGGATTCATTCGGCGAATTCTGAGTGAAAAAAAGTGTTTTCTGGGCCCAGAAACAATGTACAGGGAGAGTTTGATCAGGAGATCAAGGTAAAGCTGTTTTTGAGAAAAAATAATGAAGCTAACAGCAAAGAAAAATTGAAAAGCTCAGAGAGGTAAGGATTCCCTCTGGTCTGTTAGACTGCAGTGAAAAATCTGAAGATGGCTGCCATGGGCGGAGCTTAAACACTGCCACCTCATTGGTTAGGGTCATAAGGACCAAAGTGAGGTGGAGGGACTACACAAGTAAATGGCTCATAGGCCATAAAGGGCAATCTACATTGTATTTCTATGGAAATAATGTATATATATATTTTTATTGTTTTTTTTAAATCGCTGAGGATTCCCAGTCTGACGACTGGGAATATTCAAGCGTCTGAATCTATGAAAGATCCAATGCTAGTGAAGTATTCTTTATTAATAGCCCCTGCATCCCTTTGTGCAATTCTTTCTATATTTAACTCTGTTCATGGATTCCCTTTTCTAAATGTCCCTGTCCTGTCTTGCCCTTTCTTTCCCGATGTCAGGAGATCCTGGTATTTCTTAAACTCATGACCAAGCTCCGGAAACTGTGTGGCATAATTCATAATAATTTCATAAACAATAGAAGACGCAAACTGCAACCAAGCCCAATTAGCCTCAGTGGTAGTCGACAGAATTTCTACCAGTTCCATGTTACCAGAGCAAATTGCTCCGAGTTGTGACAGTTGGTGTATAAGCTCCAAAATGTCTGCACGATTCAAGAACGCGCAATTAGAGGTTGCATATAAGTCCACTACTTTAATCTTTATAATTTTGCATTTTTTACATCTACACATTCCAGAAGCTGGTCCGTGCTTTACAACTCTGAGGAAGAGTATGTGTAGGAATTCTTAGTGTGAGTACAGGTTCCAAATTGGTACCATCTTAATGAGCGCTTCTCTTGTTCTTTTAGGACCAGGGACAGTTGCAATGGAGCCTTCATGAAACAGCCCATTATCAGGTCGATTCTCTATCTGTTTGTCCAAGGGGCACTGCAATTACATATTTCAGTGTCTCTCCAAGCCACTCTTTGTGGTCGTGCAGAGAGGGTACATATTTTTTACGACAAGACACAGGCTGATCTTTAGTGTTAGTTTTCTAAGTAGGGAACCTCTCTCCAACCCTTTTAAGTTAATAAAATGTCTGATTTTGAAAACATTACAACTTTATGTCTGCCTCTCATTTCTGACCCCTCACAACCTTCTGGCCATTTGCTAACAGATACGCTTTGTAGAACATTGTTCACACGTGGTGCAATTTGTACACACATTTTTAATGCATTGATGCGCAAATGGTCTACTTTATTTTTCATCAATCAGACACAATTTGAGACATCACACTATGTCTGGAAATGCACTTAGCGGATAAAAAGAAAGTGGTGTTGATTGACTCCTTTGATTTGTTTTGAGACTCCAGTTTCCTTGAAGAAATTATCAGGGCAAAGTGTGGGAGTTTTAAAAATGTGCCTTTTTAGTAAAGCATTATTTAAACATCTAATTCTGCCAACAAATGAACATTAAATGTTCTCTATTCCACCATTTTCCTAAATGGCAAACTGTTAAAAGCAGCCAAGAGGAAACGTTTGTCAATATATCATAACCTGAAAGCAAACTACACTCATCAATAATACATATCTAACTACTACGTGTTAATCTGCTGCTCTCTAGTGTGTGCAGGCATCAATTGTAGTGCTTCAACACATGTCCCCATTCCATTCATGAGGACATCCCACGCGTCAGGCTGGAACGCGGATAGAGAAACATTGTACAGGTCCGGAATATTGCTGTCCAATATGCTTTCATCTGAAAAATGTATGCAAATACATAAGATCCTGTGTCAAAGAAAGAAGTTGTCACAGGTTAACAGGTTTTTTCCAAAGGTGCCAATGGCAGCCAATGCAATCCTCTAACATGATGTTCATGTCTTCCAACTGGGGAACCCCTGTAAAAGGACACAATCTGTGTATTATTCAATGTGCGCCACACAAACATAACTTGGCTACAAAAGATCTGAGAGCCGACAAAAATTGCCAGTCAGATAGCCAATATTTGCTTTTAACAGAGACAAAACAAATCACTTGGAAAAAAGATCAACTGTAAGGAAAAGGAACAATGGGACACAATTAGCTTTTTCTAAGATTAAAACCTACACTATCCAGATGGTGATGGTTTTGCTTTCTCCTTGCTTGACAGAGCCAAAGTGAGTCATTCTTGTAACCTCCAACCCTCCTTTGTTTCTCAAGAGGATATTCATGCACTGATCCCCAGAACTGTCCTCAGTGGATGCTGATAACCTGCATAGGTGAAGAAAAAAAAAGCTATTGTCCCATAATACAAGGTTTAAGCTTCTAAGGAACGATAGACATGACTGCACAAATACGTAAATCAAATAAAATGCATGTTCAAATGGCAATTCTTATAAAGCAAATGACTTAGCCCAGTGCAACAAAGGGCAGCAACCCCGCCTAACAAGGAACACAAAGTGAAGTTCTTGTTCCCAAGGCACTGTGTGTATTGCTGCCTGAGGGTGATTTTGATGAAATGATGGCCACATTCACATTCATCTGCTTGCAGAAAATCTCAAAGTTCATGATTTTTATTTGCAGGACCAGCCAAATCGCAATCCCTCAATAATCCCTGCCTTGCGACATCTGGCTGTTATCCATGCATGGATATAGACAGGAGAAAGCAACAAAACTCGGTAAGCAAGAGCATAGTGAACCACGGTCACATGGAGTACTGAAAAAGTCTGAAGGCCAGAGTGAGCCACCTGCTCTGTGTTGCAACCCATGGAGGTGGCATGAGCTCCAACCATCCCTCTAAAGTACAGACCCAAGTACAGACCAAACCACTTGCAGGGGAATGGTGAACAGATCAAACTCCTTTGCGTTGGGTCATAGCTCCTATCCAATGGAGCAAAAACCCAGAGAAAATTCCTAGCAGAACACATGTTTTACAGTTTTAGAAGTAGGTAGTTTAGATCAAGTTACGTAATGTAGTGACAACTGTACTCCTATCCCACACTCCTTCTTCCATAAATGTGGGTTATTGTCCCCCAAGGGGACAGGATTAGAGAACGCAGCTCACAGCCCCCACGTCCTAGCACCGTACCCTGGCCACAAGCTGCAGCCGCCGGTCTTCTTTCTTACGAAGAAGTACCGCGAGTACACTCCAGAGCCCCGGAGCTTCTTTGGGACGAGCTCGATGGCTCCCTTCTTCAGCATCGCCCTTACTTCCAGCAGCAGTTGAGGGCAGTGTTGCCAACTCCTCAGTCCGGAAAGTAGCTAGAGGCTGTCCTAAAAGTAGCTAAAAGTAGCTAAATGACATCATCGCCTAATTTGCATAATTGCCTTTGCAAGTTGCGCAATGGACGTAGGAGAGGGGATCAATGACGTGGGGGTAACAAAAAGTGAATAAAAAACACCCTATATATGTTTAGAAGGCAAAAATGACCCAAAAATACACACTGGCAGAGTTGCTTTCTTGGTTTTTATTTTTTAATTTTTTGTTTAGTTTTCTCATGTTTGGTTTTTAATTGTATGGCCCAGTTCGGAGCCCTGAACAAATCAATGTATAACATGAGCATACCATTTTTTTAATACAATTTGCATTTAGTTAACTAAAATGAAAGAAAAAGATAACAGAAAACACGGGCAATAGAAAAAAATTGGCAATAGAAAAAAGCTGTCAATGTGGGAAAATAGATGGGCCTTAATTCAAAGTTTATTGTTTTGTTTCCAGACCCTCCTCCACACACACACACAAAAGCCACAAGCTGTTCTCGCTCACAGAAAGAGTGGGACAATGTCATCATCTGCATCATGGCTCTCTATGGCAGGTTCAGCAACTGAGGGAGCTGACTTGAAAGAGTAAGCAGCTGATGTGCCAAATTGCTGCAAAACACTGTCAGGCAGCTGGTGCTCATAACAGGCTTCACCAGACAGCTTCAGACGATATCGGATGTACAGGATAGAGTTAAGGCTCTGCAAGGACATCCGATTGCGAAGTTTGGTTTTTACTACACCCATCTGGCTGAATACTCTCTCAACTTGAGCATTTGAGTGTGGCAATGACAACACCGACACAGCAGCCATGGCGACTTCTTGAAATGGATTGATATCTGCTGCATCCCTGAACTTCCAAATCTCACTCCAGAAGCCCAGTGTGCTTTTGGTCTCGTTCCATTTCCTGAGGTGGATGACAAGCCATTGCTGGACAATCTTGTCTATCTCTGCAGGGGAGTAGCCAAGGAGCTTGGCTATTTTTACTACCTCTCCAGGGCTCTTATTATGCTTCAGAGTTTCCTGCACATTGAAAACAGACATATACTGCAATGCATCAATGTTGTCCGGTAGCCGCACCCTCAACTCATTTGTGAGGGAGATGGTGAAGGATGTACACCGCTTTCGGACATTGCTTTCATCCTCTGGCGCAAGGCGGAGTTCAGCTGCCTTGGACTCAAAAAGGTGCCCAAAATACGGTTTTGGACAGATGTAACCATCTATTGGCCTTTTCAGTACATCAATTTTTGCCAGAGGATTGAGTACCCTGCTGCTCACAGACTTGATCAGGCTAACCAAGCTGTCAAGTAGCTTAAGAGGATCCACCTGCTCTCCCTCAAAAGCCTTGATGGCCACCTGTACCTCACCCAGCACAGACTTTAAAAAGGTCAGATATAATATGTGTTGTGGATCACTGTACATGGAGTAACATCTCAGCCATGTAGCAGTATTCTCTGGACCTGGTAACTGAGAAATGAAGCTTAAGCTCCTCCCACTGGTCCAAAATGCGTGAAACTGCAGGTTCTATGGAGAGCCAACGTGTGGAACACACCTTTGTTATCTGTAAGGCTTTCTTCCCACAGTTGATGGTCTCATATACGGCCTTGTAGGCCAACCTGCGCTTGGGAGACACTGAAAACCATTTGTAAGGCTACCGCACCAAAGTTTCCACGCTACAGGGGATGCCTTCATTGGAAGCATGAGTTACAGCAAGCTGCAGAGAGTGGCACACACAGCGAATAAGGATCAGATCCTTCAGGCCATACTCCTCCTTCAGCACTTTATGCACTCCATTGTTAACCCCCGTCATAACAGACGCATTGTCAGTCCCTATCCCCAGGAGTTTCTCTTTTTTGAGAGAACACTTCTCGAGGAAAGCCACAACAGCACAGGCTATAGAGCTGGCATCTCCTCCCTCCAACTCAACAAGCCCCAGAAATGTAGACACAATTGTCTGCTTTGTGACGCTGAAGTACCTTATCACAATCCCCAGGTACTTAGCAACACTTATATCTGTGGACTCATCGAGCAGGAGGCTGAAACGCAGGTCACCCACATCAGCAACCAGCTTTTTCAGAAAGTAGGGCGCTACAACACGATTAATCATTTCTGTGCACTTTGTCCTGTGCAGTCTGAAATGGGTAGCAGCACCAGAGTCTGGGAAAGCAGCTCTACATGCTTCGCCAATGTGATCAATTGCCAGCATAGGACAGTGTTCAGTGATTGCCATTGCCATGATGGCCTCTGCCTTTTTAGCAGAGTCAATTTGTTGAACCATAAATGGCAGCTTGATTTGGGTGGGACAGTAAGGCTTTGCCTTTATGGCATGCTTTAGTGTGGCCATGTGTTTTTTGACATCACTTATTTTGGCGTAAAAATCAGCCTTACAATACAGGCATGATGCCCGTGTATCATCGCCAATAAGTGGGTTCAACCAGCCTTTGAATGCAGGGTTTGTTTCCCACTCCTTTCTGTACTTCTGTGTGTACAGTTTTGTCTGAGACATGATGAGGTAGGCAAATGCAACGATTTATACTTGTGCAGTTAATATCTCGGACACAAAGAACAGGCAACAAATACAGTGAATGTAAAAGGGCAGGATCAGCCAGCGGAGGGATCAGTCACTAAGGGTCGCGACAGACCAGAGGGAACATCAAGAAACCACGGAACCCGACAGGAGCTACATGAAAAAGGAGGGGAAAAGGTTATGTTACAACTAGGCTGCAAAAGGTTATGTCACAACTAGGCTGCAAAATCACACAAGGGCCGGGGTAGGGGTGGAGTTTGAAGGAGCCAGAGCTTGCACTGGCAGTTGGACTCCGCTCCAATGAAATGTTGTGCCCATGAAGTGAAAATCAAAGGTAGCACCCATGAACCCACAGTTTAATTATAACTGCTGTCAGCACACACCTGTTCAAAGTGCAGACAGAACTGAGAGAATCTTTATACTCCGGATGGACATATTACATTGCCACACGCTTGCAGGGATTTACTGCATGCACATGGAAAGTTTGGGCATCCCCATTGTTGTCCTGCATGTGGCGCAATCTGGGTGTCAGGAGATGTGTCCCAGAGTGCACAGAAAAGAGCCACCAGCCTGATGCTGATGAGGAAAAGGCAGCACATATGGCACAACCGCAATGCAATGAGAGAGATGGGCAGAGAGCGAGACACTGTGTGTGGGGTATGCTTATGTAACATACTTAGCAGGATTGTTTTCCATTTGGTAGCTCTTGTTGTTTGGGAGGGGCTTTCAGACCTGTGCCTATAACAGCGGGGCTGTGCACCACTCACAGACATGCTAAGTTGCTGTTACATGCACAACTCCCTGACATGGTCGCAGAGTTGAGCCCATACATGTATCAAAGTGCGCACACCATCCACACCATACAGTCCCCATCCACAAACATACATTAAAAGAAAAGCCCCCTACACAACGTGCACACAGTCCCCATCCACACATTAAAAGAAAAGCCCCCTACACAACGTGCACACAGCATACAGTCCCCGTCCACACACATACATTAAAAGAAAAGCCCCCTACACAACGTGCACAGGAATACATTAAAAACAACCCGTATGGCAGCACTTACCTTGACGTCGGAGAATTGCAGCTGTTCAGCAGTGGCAACTGCGAGTCGGAAGGGAGAAGGATTCCAGCCAGGCCAGGCAACAGGATTCACACTGGAGTCCACCGAGGCGAGGACGAGGTAACTGGCAGCAGAGGCGCTCAAAGCGAAGGCAGGCAGGGCCGGCTGCAACAGGAACGATGAAGATCACGGTGACGGCACGTCTCAGGATAGGAAATTAAATGGGAAACTGTCCGCATACGCATTTCCTTTAATTTTGTAGGCGACAAATCGCCAGGCAACAGGATTCACACTGGAGTCCACCGAGGCGAGGACGAGTTAACTGGCAGCAGAGGCGCTCAAAGCGAAGGCAGGCAGGGCCGGCTGCAACAGGAACGATGAAGATCACGGTGACGGCACGTCTCAGGATAGGAAATTAAATGGGAAACTGTCCGCAATCCGCATACGCATTTCCTTTAATTTTGTAGGCGACAAATCTCGCCGCATTCTCGCAGGGCGCGGCGACATGACGTCACGTGTTGTGTGGCGGGGGCCTGGCCTGGCTGGCTGCCAGGACGGGGGCACTGATTGGGGGTACTCCTATTGTTTTGGAGACGTACACCCTTTTCTATTGGTTTGGAAACGTGCAAGTCTCCAAACCAATAGAAAAAAAGTGTATGTCTTCAAACCAATGGGACTCGGGAGAAAGTAGCTAGATTAGTCGCTAGTCGCTAATGGGACTCGGGAAAGTAGCTAGATTAGTCGCTAGTCGCTTTCTATGGAAAAAGTCGCTAGGGACCCGCACTTTGTCGCTAAATATAGCGACAAAGTCGCTAAGTTGGCAACACTGGTTGAGGGACGTGGTTTTCCTTCCTGGCCACGGGTGGAATGCGGGGGCACTTCTTTAGAAACTCGAGAGTGTGCCCGCGGGCCAGGGTATCCAGCATCCATCGGTCGGTGGCGATGGACTCACACGCGCAGACGAACTTCGCCAGCCGGCCTCCCACTGGGGTGCTTAGGTGGGGGCCCAACGCTACGGCCGGTTCAGTCCTGCTTGGCAGCGGCCTTGCCGCCTTGGCGACGACAAGATCCTCCTGACTTGCCGTATCTCTGTAGGCCTCCTGCGACGAGGAGCAGGCCGCCTGGCGGTACGTCGAGGAGCCACTGACTAATCCTTTGGAGGCACCTTGCTTGCCTCCAGAGTTCCGAAAGGGCGGCCATCTTTGCTGCAAAACCCCCAAGGCCCGGGCCGTCTCCGTGTCGGCCTTGATGGCCTGCAGAGACTTGTCCACTGTCTTGCCAAATAGGTTGTTCCCGTCGAAGGGCATGTCCAAAACTCTGGTTTGCACATCCTGGCGGAAATCGGTCGCCTTGAGCCAACCACGCCGTTGACGACAAACACTGTTGCCCAACTGGCAGAAACTGGTGTCAGCAATGGCCGTGGCCACCGTTATGGCGTGGTCCGACGCCACCTCGCCTTCCTGCAGGATCTCCAGGGCCTCCGCCCTCTTGTCGTCCGGGAGGAAGTCCAGCAGAGGAGCTATTTTATACCAAAGCTCCCTGTCGTAGTGGGCCACAATCGCTAGGGCGTTGGCCGCCTTAATCGTCGTCGCCACAGACGAGATGAGCCATTGCCCCATGGTGTCCAGTTTCTTCCCCTCGCCGTCTGGGAGGGGGGGGGGGGGGTTGAAGTCGAAGCCGTAGCCCCTGCCACCTTCTTCGTGGCCACCGCCGAGATGACCGAATCCGGGATCGGCTGCGCCCTAAGGCACAGAGGGGCGGAATCCGGGACCCGGTACTTCTTTTCGTACCAGTCTCTCTTGGCAGGGGTCGTGGACGGGTTCTTCAGGAGCAACAGCCCCTCGTCCCAGATGTCGTCAAGTAACGGGACCGAGAGGACCGTTTTCCTTTTGGCCTCATGCCGTTGATAGAGGAAACCTTCCTTCTTTTCTTCGGTGCAGAGCTCGAAGAGCTCGGATGCCTTGGCAATCATGGTGTGAAAGGAACCAATTTCGTCGGGCGGGGAGGTGGTGATGGGAGGCTCATCCCGTCATCACCACCGTCGTCATCTGTCCCCGTCATGGCCGTCTCTGTTCCCATGTCATCCCTAGGATCAGGGGAAGGAGATGAAGGCTGCGAGGGCCGTGAAGGCTGGAAGGGCGGGGGTGGATGAACTCTCCTCCGCTTGCTTGGAGGACTCCCTGACGGGCCAGGTTCCGCTGAATCGTCCGTTGGGTTAAGGGCAACCTCGTCCTCATCTCCATACATAAGGCCTGGATCGCCATCAAGATGGCTCCCAAGTTGTCCTGAGGCTCGGGTACCGGTTGCGACGGTTGGGGAGTGGAATCCTTCGCCTCCACGGGAACCTCGTCGGCACCACCATCGCCCTCTTCATCCGCCTCGTCGGGATCCCTCCAGTGGGACTGGACCTCCTCGAACCTCTTGCTGAGGATCTTCACAACTCCAGCCAGTTCCTCTTCAGAGGCTGAATCCATGTCTGTGATGGCCACCGCCCCCCCCTCTTTTTCTACCGGGTTGTCACGAGGGACTTATCGATGGGTTGAAAAGATGATTTCCCTCCGCGGTGGCAGGGAAACTCTGGGCCCCAAGGTCGCCTCCACTGGGGTAGCCTCCATAGGCTTCGCCAGGGCCCCCACGACTCCCTCGATAGAGGCCTTAGCCGGGTGAAACAAGGCCTTCACGACTTTAGGCGCGCTTGAGGCCTTCACCTTGGGGGGGTGGGGGAGGGTCACCGCATGGCTCCCCCTCGGCTGTTTCCGTCGGGATTGACCGGGGCTTCTCAAGGGTTCTCCGATTTCCTCTTCCATGAGCCAGAGCGTTGGCTCGTGGTTGATGGTGTCGGTGGCCGAGGAGCCCGACCGTTCGGCTTCCCGGGGCCCGCGGACTTGCGGTGCTTAGCCTTTTGTTGGGCCCCCGTCGCCGGAGCGCCCTCAAAGGACTTAGAAGACAGTTCGGACCTCTCCTTCTCACCTACTGCTGGGCTCTTCCCTACCAGCCAGTTGGTGAGGCGGATACGCTGATCCTTCATGGTCCTTCATGGTCCGTTCCGACATGTTCTTGCAAAACGCACAGTCCTTCTCCACATGCATTTTGCTTTCGTGAAGGCAGTAGAGGCATCTAGAATGCTCGTCCTCCTTGAAGACATTCTGCAATCCACATCCAGGGCAGCTCCTGAACAGCTTGGATCCGGGCGTCGAGCTTCCTTTGTCCTGGGCCATGTCCACGGGGTAGGCCTCAAGTTCTTCTGGAATCCTCCAAGAAGCGTAACTCGACGAAGACTTCGCCCTGGAGGGGCATAGAAAATTCCGAAACGGGTCCCTGTTGATCGGAAGTAGAAACGGTGGAGCTTGAGGCTCGATTGACCAAAAAAGAGATTAAATCTTTGAAAAATCACAAAACGCAGTAAAAGCTCGAGAGCTATAGCACGAGGACTCCCAACACTTGAAGGTGCGGTAAAAATCTGAGGATGGCTGCCAGGGGAGGGGCTTAGGGAGAGGGCAGACATTGGCTGGGGGCAGTATGACCCAGAGACCAGTGATTGGTTACTACTAAGAAAGAAAGTTCAGAAACGAAACTGAAACTGATTTTTTCTTTACCGAGGATTCCCAGCCTGACGACGGGGAATATTCATGAGCATGTGAATCCATGCGAGACCCCATGCTAGAGAAGAACAAGTTACTTCTTACCTTGTAACGTTCTTTCGATGGGATGTTCCTCCGACGTATTCCTCATCTTAGATATCTCCTTCCAGCTTTGCTGGCCTCGGAACATTTTTCTCTAGAGGGCGCTGCGCGTCGACGTCCGCCGAGTCGATGTCCCTCGACAGCCGCCGTATCAACGTCGACGTCATCCTGCCTATAAAGGAAGCGTGCAGCGTCCGTTGCTCAGTTCCGTTTTGTAGCCCACAGTTTTTCTGTCTAGACTAGATTAATCACCCTGAAGGAACGTAAGCTGCAACCACAAGGGAAGTAGTACTGCGGGGATGGATGGGAGGGTCGATAAGGAATACGTCGGAGGAACATCCCATAGAAAGAACGTTACAAGGTAAGAAGTAACTTGTTCTTCGAAGGGATTGTGTCCTCCGACATATTCCTTATCTTAGATAGGCTCCCATAGCAGTATTTTGTTATTGGAGGTGGGAGTACTGACTTCATGCTTCCTTTTATTGATGAATAGAGTGCAATACTGCCCTTCCAAACCTAGTCTCTTGACTGGAGGAGGAATCCAAGTTGTAAAATCGTGTAAAGGTATGGACGGACGACCATGTGGCAGCCGCACATATGTCTTTAACCGGCACTCCTCTTTTGAGGGCCGATGAAGGAACAAGTTACTTACCTGTAACTGTTGTTCTCCAGCATGGGTCTGGCATGGATTCACATGCTCATGAATATTCCCCGTCGTCAGGCTGGGAATCCTCGGTAAAGAAAAAACCAGTATCAGTTTCGTTTCTGATCTGTCTTTCGTAGTAATAACCAATCACTGGTCTCTGCGTCATACTGACCACAGCCAATGACTGCCCTCTACCTAAGCACCGCCTCTGGCAGCCATCTTCAGATTTGGAAGCACGTGAAGTGGCAGTATGACCAAGTGAAGAGCCGCAGAGGGGTAGGCGGGAGGGTTCGCATGTGAATCCATGCCAGACCCATGCTGGAGAACAACAGTTACAGGTAAGTAACTTGTTCCTTCTCCAGCATGGGGTCTGGCATGGATTCACATGCTCATGAATAAAGAATACATAGCAGTACACACATGCACAACCACGGGAGGTGGCAAAGGCTCAACATTAAGCATCACATCAACTCAACATTAAGCATCTTACCTCCTCACCAGGCTCACCTCAGGCGAACAGGTTGCGCAGCACTGCTTGGCCGACCCTGGACTCCTCCCTGGAATCCCGGTCGACGCAGTAGAATTTCGTGAAGGTGTGCGTCGACCTCCACGTAGCAGCCCTGCATATGTCCAGCAGGGGCACACCAGATAGGAACGCCGTGGTAGCTGCGATCGCTCTGGTGGAATGGGCTCTCGGACGGCCAGGCAGCGGTCGGTTTGCCAACCGGTGACAGTACATGATACAGCCGGAGAGCCATCTGGAGATGGAAGCCTTCGAGAGAGCCTTCCCCTGATTGACAGGTCCAAAGTTCACAAAGAGTTGTGACGTCTTCCGAAAACCTTTCGTGCGGTCCACGTAGAACTTCAGCGCTCTAGCTACATCCAGCGAGTGCAAAGTCCTCTCAGCCGGCGACGAAGGCGACGGGAAGAACACAGGTAACACCAAGGGTTCGTTGAGATGAAAGTCCGACGGTACCTTGGGCATGAAGGAGGGGTGCGTCCTGAGCACTACCCTCGTGTCGTGGAAAGTCAAGTACGGGGCCTTGCAGGAAAGGGCCTGGATCTCTCCCACTCGTCGTGCGGAGGTGATGGCCACGAGAAAAGCTGTTTTCCACGATAGAAACTTCAACGGGGCCGAGTGCAGAGGCTCGAACGGAGGTCCCATGAGTTTGGTCAGTACCACGTTGAGCTCCCACGCCGGGGCCGGAGCCTTCACCGGCGGGAACGATCTGAACAGTCCCTTCATGAACTCTTTCACCAGACGATGAGACCACAAGGACGTCCGGCCCGTGGTTCTGGTGTATCGGGAGATCGCAGCAAGATGAATCTTGAGGGACGCGTGTGCCAGACCAGCTTTGGCCAGCGTCAGCAGGTACGGCAGCACTTGGGGAGCCGTAATCCGTAGAGGGTTAATCTTCTGTGCGTGGCACCAGACAGAGAACCTCTTCCATTTGTGTCCGTAGCATTTAAGAGTCGAGGACGCCCTGGCCTTTGCAAGAACCTCTCTGCAGTCGGCCGGTATGTCGTATCCTCCAAACTCTAGCGCTGCAGGAGCCAGGCCTGCAAGTTCAGCGACTTCGGGTCGTGGTGGAGGATGGCGCCTCCTTCCCTGGAGAGTAGATCCGCGTCCGCCGGCAGCTTGATTGGCGGGGACGCCGACAAGTCCAGAAGGTCCGGGAACCATATCTGCCTCGGCCACGCAGGTGCGACGAGGATCATCCTGCACCGTGACCTCTTGAGCTGGTTGACGAGCCGGATTAGCAGAGGCAAGGGAGGGAACGCGTAGAGGAACAGGCCCTCCCAGGGGAACGAGAAAGCATCGCCCATGCTCCTCGTCTGGGGAAACCTGCTGGCGAACCTCCGGCACTTGGTGTTCGTCGCCGTCGCGAACAGGTCGATCTGGGGTGTGCCCCACCGTCGGAAGAGGCGATCCACCAGATCCTGCCGTAGTTCCCACTCGTGGCACGAGCGCAGCTCCCTGCTGAGTGAGTCGGCGATGGTGTTTTTTATCCCTGCCAGATGAAACGGCACCAGAAGAATCCCTTGGGCGACGGCCCAATGCCACAGGTCCTGCGCCTCCTTGGACAGCGCTGGGGACCTGGTTCCGCCCTGTTTCCTGATGTAAAACATGGTGGTGGTGTTGTCGGTGAAGATCCTCACCACCTTGCCCTTGAGGGACGGAAGGAAGGACCTGAGGGCCCAAAACACTGCACGGAGCTCCAGGACGTTGATATGCAGGGACTTCTCCGTCGGGAGCCAGAGTCCCCTTGCGTGCAGATTTTCGGTGTGCGCTCCCCACCCTTCTAGGGAGGCATCCGTGGTCACAGTCACCTGGTGGGCTGGGGTCTGGAAGTCCATGCCCGCCGTCAGATGCGCGCGGGTGCCCCACCACCGTATCGCTCGTCGGAAACTCTCGTCGAGCTTGATCCTTTCCTCGAAGCTGCCCGTCGTCTGGATCCAGCGCGCATCCAGGAACTCTTGCAACGGGCGCATCCGGAGCCTGCACATGGGAATGAGGTAGATGCAGGAAGACATCATCCCGAGGAGGGACTTGATGGACCTCACCTTGGCCGCGTCGGCCACCAACATCCGTTGCACCTTGCCCAAGATGGTCCTGGTCCTCTCCTCCGACGGGGAGGCCAGAAGGGACACTGTGTCGAGCCTCGCTCCCAGAAACAGTGCGACTTGCGCGGGCACCAGGTGGGATTTGGCGTAGTTCACGGAGAATCCCAGGTCCGTGAGGAGTTGGACGGTCCTTGCCGTGTGGACCACGGCGAGCTCCCTCGTCTTGGCGCGGATGAGCCAGTCGTCCAGGTAGGGGTAGACGTGAATCCCCTCGCGGCGCAGCTGCGCCGCCACCGGTGCGAGGCACTTGGTGGTAATGACGCCCTTGGACCACGAATCTGAGGAATTTTCGGTGCCCCTTTAGGATGGGAATGTGGAAGTAGGCATCCTCCAAATCCAACGACGATAGGAAGTCTCCTTCCTCCAGCTGACCCAGGACGTGCTGGAGGGTGACCATCCGGAACTTCTGCGCCTTGATGAACTTGTTCAGGCGTCGCAGGTCCAGGATGGGGCGCCATCCTCCCGTCTTCTTCTTCACGAGGAAGTAACGCGAGTAGACTCCGGAGCCCCGAAGCCTCTTTGGGACGAGTTCGATGGCGCCCTTTCTGAGCATCGCCTTTACCTCCAGGAGAAGTTGAGGGACGTGAAGTTCTTTCCTGGCCACGGGGGGGACGCGCGGGCACCTTCTTTGAAACTCGAGCGCGTGGCCCCGGGCCAGGGCGTCCAGCACCCAACGGTCGGTGGAGATGGACTCCCACACGCTGACGAAGCCCGCCAGCCGGCCTCCCACCGGGGTGCTTCGGTGGGGGCCCGACCCCACGGCCGGTTCAATCCTGCTTGGACGCGGCCTTGCCGCCTTGGCCTCCTTGGCGACGACGGCGGGGGCCGCCAGACTTGCCTCGTCCTCTGTAGGCCTCTTGCGACGACGAGCGGGCCGCTTGACGGTAGGAAGCGAAACCGCCGCCGGAACCTTTGGAGGCGCCCTTGCCTCCGCCGCTCCGAAAGGGCGTCCGCCGTTGCTGCAGTACTCCAAGGGCCCGGGCCGTCTCAGTATCCGCCTTGATGGCCTGAAGGGAATCGTCCACTGTCTTCCCAAACAGGTTGTTCCCGTCGAAGGGCATGTCCAGGACCCTGGTCTGGACGTCCTGCCGAAAGTCCGTAGCCTTGAGCCATCCGCGACGTCGAAGGCAAACGCCGTTGCCCATCTGGCGGAACCCAGTGTCGGCGATGTCCGTCGCCACGGTGATGGCGTGGTCCGAGGCCACCTCACCTTCCTGCAGGATCTCAAGGGCCTCCGCCCTCTTGTCGTCCGGCAGAAAATCCAGCAGGGGAGCTATCTTGTACCAGAGTTCCCTGTCGTAGCGGGCCACGATAGCCAAGGCGTTGGCCGCTTTAATCGTCGTCGCCGCCGACGAGATGACTCTGCGTCCCATGGCATCCAATTTCTTTCCCTCGCCGTCCGGCGGGGAAGTCGACGTGGAGGCCGCACCCCCCCCCGCTTTCTTCCTGGCTGCCGCGGAGACGACGGAGTCCGGGGTAGGCTGCGCCCGGAGGCATAGGGGGGCCGAGTCCGGGACCCGGTACTTTTTCTCGTACCGGTCTCTTTTCGCTGGCGTCGTGGAAGGGTTCTTGAGGAGGGAAAGGCCCTCATCCCAAATGTCGTCCAACAGAGGCACTGCGAGGACCGTCTTCCTCTTGGTCTCGCGCCGTTGGTAAAGGAAGCCTTCCTTTTTCTTCTCCTCAGGGCAGAGTTGGAAAAGCTCGGATGCCCTGGCGATCATTGAGTGGAACGATCCAATCTCGTCGGGCGGAGAAGCCCTGGGGGGAGGCGACGACGGAAAATCCTCGTCGTATGCCTCGTCGTCCGTACCCGTCGCTGCCGTGTCAGTCCCCGTATCATCCCCTCGGGTGGACGGGGAGGAGGGCTGGACGGGGCGCGACGGTTGAAAAGGAGGCGGTGGATGGATCCTTCTTTTCTTGGTAGGGGGAACACCAGAAGGTCCCGGTTCTGGATCCCCCGACGGGAGAGGTTCCTCCGTCGGTAACGGTAGTCTCGTCCTTATCTCGGAGCATAAGGACTGTATAGCCAACAAAATGGCCGCTGAGTTGTCTTGCGGCGCTGGCAGAGGGGAATCCGACGGGCGAGCAGGGGCCCCGTCGGTATCCTCGACGATGTCGTCGTCGTCACCTGCGTCGGGGCCCATTCCGACGGGCTGGTCTTGTTCCACGCCTAGGCCGTGGCTTAAGACCTCGATCAGTTCCTCTTCTGAGGTTGAGGCCGAATCTACGACGACGCCCTGCCCCCCCTTCTTCCCCACGGAGGGTTTCACGGGGGTCCTATCGATGGGCACGAAAGAAGACTCCCTCCGAGGAGGCAGGGAGATTCTGGGCCCCGAGGCCGCCACCACTGGTGCAGCCTCCACAGGCTGGGCCAGGGCCGCCGCGACCGTTTCGATAGAGGGCTTGGTCGAATGGATCAAGGCCTTCACCACCTTAGGTGCGCTCACCGCCTTATCCTTGAGGGAGGGGGCACTGCCACGCTCCTCCTCTGCCTTAGAGCTCGACCGGGGTCTCTCCAGGAGCTTCGCCGGGTGCTCGGCCTTCCTCTTACCCGACCCAGAGCGTTGGCTCGTGGTTGATGGTGCCGGGGAGGGTGCGCCCTGCCTGGCGCCCGTAGAGCCCGACCGTTCGGAGCTCCCGGTGCCAGCGGACTCGCGGTGCTTGGCCTTATGTTGGGCCCCCGTCGCCGGGGCGCCCTCAAAGGTCTTAGAAGACCGCTCAGATTTCTTCTTCTTCTCGCCAGACGGGCTCTTACCCTCCAGCCAGCTGGCGAGACGTTGATGGCGGTCCTTCATGGTCCGTTCCGACATGTTGCCGCAAAACGCACAGTCCTTCTCCACGTGCGTCTTGTCCCCATGAAGGCAGTAAAGGCAGAAAGAGTGTTCGTCCTCCTTGAAGACGTTCTGCAGCTGGCATCCAGGGCAGGCCCTGAACAGCTTTCCGGGCGTCGAGCTTCCCTTCTCCTGGGCCATCTCCGAGACCGGGCCTGAGAAGCTTCTGGAGTCCTCCGAAGTGTAGCTCGACGAAATCTTCACCCTTGAGGGGCACAGATGAATCCGACACGGGTCCCCGTTGATCGGATGTAGGATCGGTGGAGCTTGAGGCTCTTTTGACCGAAAGAATCGACGTTTTTGTGAAAAAGCGCGAAAAAATAGCACTAACGCTCGAGAGCAATAGCACGAGGATCCCAACACATGAACGTGCGGTAAAAATCTGAAGATGGCTGCCAGAGGCGGTGCTTAGGTAGAGGGCAGTCATTGGCTGTGGTCAGTATGACGCAGAGACCAGTGATTGGTTATTACTACGAAAGACAGATCAGAAACGAAACTGATACTGGTTTTTTCTTTACCGAGGATTCCCAGCCTGACGACGGGGAATATTCATGAGCATGTGAATCCATGCCAGACCCCATGCTGGAGAAGCTGCAATACCTCTGGTCGAATGAGCCCTAAGATTTTGAGGGGGCTCTTTTACTGCCAGTTTATAACATTCCAAAATGGCTAGAATGATCCATCTGGAAATGGTCTGCTTAGTTATCGGTAACCCCAACTTGTGACCTGCATAGCCTACAAACAGCTGGTCTGCTTGTATTATCCTGGCCAGTATACTGATGTAAAAACTTAAAGCCCTTCTAGGGTCCAGCCTGTGTAACCTCTCTTCCTCTTTTCCAGGATGAGGAGGAGGATAGAAAGATGGCAGGGTAATCTTCTGAGTGATATGGAATTCAGAAACCACCTTTGGGAGGAAATTAGGCTTCATTTGCAGGACAACTTTGTCTTTGTGAAAGATTGTATGAGGGGGTTTACAAGAAAGAGCATGTAACTCGCTCACCCTTCTAGCAGATGTAAGTGCTATTAATAAAACAGTTTTAAGGGTAAGAAATCTTAACAAACAAGAATGGAGTGGTTCGAAAGGTGTGCCCATCAGGAAAGTTAGGACTAAGTTTAAATCCCATAGGGGAACCTGGAATGGTCTTGGGGGATAAACGTTAGTTAACCCCTTTAGAAACTGTATTACCAAGGGTAACTTGAAATAGGATGGTTCTTCCGCAGTGCGCTTAAAGATGGATAGCGCTGCGTGATAGCCCTTAATGGTGCCAACTTGAAGGCCTGAATTCGCCAAATAGAGTAGGAAGGACAAAACCATTGGTGTACCACATGAAAAGGGGTTGATATTCATTTCTCTACACCAGCTGCAAAATCTGTTCCAACGGCAGCGGTATAAAGACTTTGTTGCTGGCCTCCTTGCCGAAAGCAACACCTCCATAACATCATCAGGGAGGTCCCAATCCTTGTACCTCAGCCTTTCAGAAGCCAAGCGTGAAGGTTGAGGGTTTTGATGTCTGGATGGAGAACCTGACCTCCCTTCTGTGAGAGTAGATTCTCTCTGAGTGGAAGTCGAATTGGAGGGAAGATGGACAAGTCTAGAAGGTCCGGGTACCACGTTCTCCTGGCCCAATCCGGGGCAATTAGGATCATGGGTTTCCGGAATCTTCTCAACCTCCTGATCATTTGAGGAATGACAGGGACCGGTGGGAACGCGTACAGAAGCGGAAACTCCCAGTCCACTATGAACGCATCTCCCAGAGCTCCTCTCGGGGGAAATTCCCTTGAACAGAACAGATCGCACTTCCTGTTGACACTGGTGGTGAACAGATCCACCTGAGGGGTTCCCCAAAGGGCGAAGATCTCTTGAAGGACTCCCTGAGCTAGTTCCCACTCGTGGGAGACTGTGCTCTGCCTGCTCAGAGCGTCCGCTGTCAAGTTCTTCTCTCCGGCTAGGTGAACTGCCGATAGAGAGATCCCTTCTTGGATTGCCCAAAACCAGAGCTGCATCGCCTCTCTGCACAGGGGTAGTGATCCTACGCCTCCTCTTTTGTTGAGGTAATGCATGGCCACTGTGTTGTCCGTCATTATCAGGACATTCTTCCCTTGTACAGCTGGCAGGAACGCCTTCAGCGCAAGTCTGATGGCCCTCAGCTCTAACAGGTTCATATGTAGTCTGGACTCCCACGACCGCTGATGGTCAAGTCGTTGGCGTGGACTCCCCACCCCGTGAGTGAGGCATCCGTGACTACTGTTATCTCCGGCCTGGGTTGCTAAAACTGTTCTCCTTTCAGAATGTTCTCCTGACAGGCCCACCACTGAAGGTCTCGAGCCACCCTGTCGGGAACCTGTCATTTTTCCTGAGAATTATGACCACTGAGTCCTCAGTGCCTACTGGAGGGATCTCATTCTCAGGCGAGCCTCTGGCACTAGGAAAATGCAGGATGCCATGAGGCCTAGCAACCTCAAAAAGTCGAAGGCTGGGAGACATTGGGCATTTTGGAACTTGGTAACCATCTGTAGAATATCTTGAGCCCTCACCTCTGGTGGCGAGGCTTTTCCCAGGGAAGTGTCCAGGATCGCTCTGATGAACTGGAGTCTCTGCGATGGTATCATTTGTGACTTCTTTAAATTGAGGGAGAAGCCCAGTCTGTGAAGGGAGTGGCAAACGTGATTTAGCTGGATCTGAGCTTGATCCGTAGATACAGCCCTGATCAACCAATCGTCCAGGTAGGGGTAGACGTGAATCCCTTCCCTCCTTAGACTTGCAGCCACTGCCGACATTAACTTGGTGAAGACCCTCGGGCGGAAGTCAGCCCAAATGGCAGCACTCGAAATTGATGAGAGTTGCCAATTGCGAACCTCAGGTATTTCCTGTGTTTGAGATGGATAGGCACATGGAAATAAGCGTCCTGAAGGTCCAGAGATACCAACCAGTCCTGGAACTGAAGGGCCTGAAGGATCTGAGAAAGAGTTACCATCTTGAATTTGTCTTTCCTGAGGAATTTGTTCAATTCTCGCTAGTCCAAGATGGGTCTCAGTCCTCTGTCTTTCTTTGGAATGAGAAAGTAAGGGGAGTACCAGCCCTTGTTCCTCTCCGCTACAGGTACCGATTCTATGGCACCTTTTCTTGCAGGTCTAAAATTTCCTGCAAGCGGTGCGGATCTGGAGCTTTCTGAGAGCTGATCCCCGGTGGATGACGGAGGTATGCGTAGGAGAGGCAGGCAGTAACCTTGGGCAACTGTTTCCAATGCCCAAGCATCTGACATGATAGCCTGCCATTCCGCCAGATGTTGAGTTAACCTGCCTCCTACAGGTGTCTTGTGAGGGAAGTCCTCAGAGTGGTTTTGGGGCGGCTGATGCAGATGGTAAAGAGGCACCTGCTGTTGCTGCGGCTTTTGAATATCTACCCCGTCCACCTCGGGTAGTTCTTCTTTGTCCCCTTTGAGCCGGTCGTCCTCTACCTCTTCCGAATGCGGAGTAGAAGCGAAAGGACTTGCCCCTCGCAGAGTTTCCTGTGGGACGAAAAGGTGTCTGACGGATTGCAGCGCCTAGGGATTTTGCTGCTGCCTTTGATGTTTGCAGTTTTTCTAAACTGTCATCCGCCTTTTTCCCCAACAAAGAAGAGCCATCGAATGGCATGTTCAAGAGCCTGGCTTGCACATCTGGGGCAAAACCAGACTTTCTCAACCAAGCGAATCTCCTGGTTGTTGTACTTGCCGCCATTGCTCTGCTGATATTGTCAGCCGAATCAATGGAGGGATTCGCACATAGCGTCTTTACCGTCCTGTATGATATTTAGGAACGCCTCCCTTTCTTCTCCCTCCGGGATGCAGTCAGCCGCTGTAGAAGCACACTCCCAAAGTGTATGGCTGAATCTAGCAAGGGTGCAAGTGGCATTAACAGATTTTAATGCCATGCTACATGCCGAAAAAACTTTCTTTGCCATAGCATCATATTTCTTATCGTCCCTGTCCTGTGGGACGGTAGGGTAAGCAGTCTTGACATCAGTAAAAGATGCTGCTTGTACCACCAGACTTTCTGGGGATGGGTGTTTTGACAAAAACTCCGGGTCTGCAGAAGATACCCTGTATTACAGTTTTTTATTTACTGCCGGAACGACATCTGGGGTTTCCCAGTTCGTCATGATTTTCCTCTGAAGAGCTTTATGAAAGGGCACTACAGGATCCTCCTGTGGACCTTTATCAAGAATATCTGTAAGGTCATCTTATTGGAAAGCCTGTGAAGGTGTTGACCACCCCATAAATTCTGTGATCCTGGTCATTAAGGCTCCATAGGGGGTTTCAGCACGCTCCCCCGGGTCTGGCCTAGCGAACTCCACCTCAGGGGAAGTGTCTAACCCACTTGCCTCATGTAAGGAATCATGGAGATCCTTTAACCTGCGTTCTTCTGAGGATAACTCCTCTTGAACTGGGGTTGCAGGTCCCTGCAACTCAAATGTGTCTTCTTGTTCAGATAGTTCTCCCTCTTCCATAATTGAGGACATAGTTCTCAATTGTTCTGAACTCACAAAGGGTGTGAAACCCATCTCCAAGGCAGAGGGTGCCAAACTTGTTGTAATTGGCCTCGAAAACGTCGATGTCGTTGACGCCGACGCCGAAGGCTTCGGCGTGGCGTTGAAAACAAAGGCGGAGGCCTCGAGGTCCTCGATAGAATTGGGATTCTGCTCGAGGAAGTCGACAATCTCGACGCCATAGTCATCGAGGACCTGGGGATAGCCACTGGGTGCGTCGCAACCGTGACTTTCCTTGGCGTCGAAGATGGCGTAGAGTCGACAGACCCGTGTGTCGAAGGTCCCTTCGACAACGGCGTCGAAGACACCGACCTCAGCGTCGACGGAACCTTCGTCGACGGCTTTGACAGAACCTTCGAAGAAGGTTTCGAGGTCATAGCCTTACTCGAGGGTTCGTGACACGCTCGAAAAGCTTCCTTCGCCGGGTACTGCGACTCGCAGCGTTTTTGACCTTTGGGTCTTTCGACCAGAGCATCGCTCTCGGCAGTCTTCGAGGGGGTCGAGGCCGCTTTCTCAAAGACGCTCATCATATTTTTGCGGAATTCCTCCCATTCAGCCCGGGAACTATGTTTCGTGGGGCAAGGGATTCTCTTAGGAGAAACAGAGGAAGAGGAGGACGGAGAAGGGGATCTTCGACGTCTCCTCTTCGAGTGCTTCGATCTCGAGGAGTGATGGGACCCACTCCGAGACCTGGAGCGCGAATGGTGACGAATGGCTCGACTTTGTCGAGGAAGAAGAAGCTTTTGAAGTCTTACCTTTCTCCAGCTTCCCCCTACGCTCCTTCAGGGCCTTAGCTGTCATGGACATACAGTCCTCGCACTCCGAACAATGGTGTTCAGCTCCCAAACACCACAGACAAACTCTGTGAGGGTCAGTCAGCGACATCTTTTTCCCACAGTCTCAGCATTTTTTGAAGCCGGACCAAGGGGTTGTCGGTTCCGACGAGGAAGCCATCGAGTATGGATCGAATATCTCGAGGTAAATAGGATAAATTCTCTAGGAAACTGAGCAACGATATTCCGAGGCACTGAGTAAGCGCGGAAAAACAGAACTGAGCAACGGACGCTGCGCGCAGCCTTTATAGGCAGGATGACGTCGACGTCGATATGGCGGCTGTCGAGGGACATCGACTCGGCGGACGTCGACGCGCAGCGCCCTCTAGAGAAACATTTTCCGAGGCCAGCAAAGCTGGAAGGAGATTTCTAAGATAAGGAATTCGTCGGAGGACACAATCCCTTCGAAACATATGTCTCCCCCACAGGTGTTCTTTTTTTTCTAGATTTGTATCCCGGTAGATGGAGACACAAGTCCGGGCGCCACCTTTTTTTATGGAGAGCCAGGGATGTCATGTTTGGGAAGCAGGTAACAGGGAAACGCGGGTGACCCGGCAGGGTGGAGTGGAGAGTCAAGCATCTCCTCAGGGATAGAACCACTCATCCCAGTGTGAAAGGGGCCCCTAGGGGTCCCTCGCGATATGGAAACAAGGCAATAACCATACACGAAAAGATGCGCCAGACACGAGGTTCAAATTCCCAATGCTAGGGTTTATTGCAAACAAAAATAGTCCCAATTGGCCAACTGTGGTCTCACGCCCCGCAACTTGAGTTTTCTAGACCTCGAGGGACGCAAGAGAACGAATTACGTACATCAGTTACATATATACAAAATGCATATCATACAATCAGCTATGTCATGTTTAACACCCCCCTTTATTAAGTTTCTTTGAACTCGGGATGACGATGGACATTTCCGACGGGTATGACAATTATGACACTTTCAATGTCTATTCTAGTAACAATGTGCAATTAGAAAGTGCGGAGGCATCTTTTAGTTGTTGAACAGAACACAGTGGTTCTGTTCTTGGAAGCAAGCTGCACACGGGGGAAGAGTCACATTCCAAGCTTTGCTATCTATGAGGTACTATTCGTGTCCTGGGAGCCGACACGCTCTAAAGGGTTTTGCGAAGGGGGGCCGTAAGAAGAGCATAATTCAAGCCTTTAGCTGGTTTATTCTAACATATTCTACCACAGTACGAGACTGGCTGGCAGCTGTGAAATGATTAAATGCCCTGCAGTTCTCCCTCAAGGCTACAGAGAGGGAGCGTGGGCATTCCTTTCTGGGCTACTCATGAGGAGTTTCAACAAACTCCTCAGTCCCGCGACCTTGCCCTTTCATATTCAGACAACAATGTTAACAGTTGAGCAGAGTAAGCAGAATTCACAAGAATTGCAAGCTGCAAAGCAGATTTAGACAGAAAGCAATGAGCAATGGTTAACAAGCAAAATGGCGATTCTTGCTACATTTAAAATGGCCGCTTGTTGGTCAAGCATAGCAGTCTGTATTTCTATAATTCGGTGCATAAGACGGTTGGCCTTCGGCCATCAAGTTACGTCTGTCATTCAAATGAAGGGTATTCACTTTTCCAGATTGACAAACCCTCCTTTTGGCCGTATGCCAAACGTCTTATTCATTCATTGTATCCTCCTCCGATGAGGATAAGTCTGGGGTATCTATGTCTGAACCTCTCATGCTATCATGAGCATCATCTTCATCATTAATGTCTATAGCCATGAATTGTTTTACTGTTTTTGTTTCATCAGTGTCTCTGGTATTTCGGCCATGCGTTTGTTTTCCTCTCGACACCATGTGCATACATCCCTTAGTACATCCCTCAGTTGTCTCAGTGCAAACTATTGGTAGGCATTGTATGCAACAGCAACATGTTATGAATGGAACAGGTTACTTACCTGTAACTGTTGTTCTCCAGCATGGGTCTGGCATGGATTCACATGCTCATGATATTCCCCGTCGTCAGGCTGGGAATCCTCGGTAAAGAAAAAACCAGTATCAGTTTCGTTTCTGATCTGACTTTCGTAGTAATAACCAATCACTGGTCTCTGCGTCATACTGACCACAGCCAATGACTGCCCTCTACCTAAGCACCGCCTCTGGCAGCCATCTTCAGATTTGGAAGCACGTGAAGTGGCAGTATGACCAAGTGAAGAGCCGCAGAGGGGTAGGCGGGAGGGTTCGCATGTGAATCCATGCCAGACCCATGCTGGAGAACAACAGTTACAGGTAAGTAACTTGTTCCTTCTCCAGCATGGGGTCTGGCATGGATTCACATGCTCATGAATAAAGAATACATAGCAGTACACACATGCACAACCACGGGAGGTGGTAAAGGCTCAACATTAAGCATCACATAAACTCAACATTAAGCATCTTACCTCCTCACCAGGCTCACCTCAGGCAAACAGGTTGCGCAGCACTGCTTGGCCGACCCTGGACTCCTCCCTGGAATCCCGGTCGACGCAGTAGAATTTCGTGAAGGTGTGCGTCGACCTCCACGTAGCAGCCCTGCATATGTCCAGCAGGGGCACACCAGATAGGAACGCCGTGGTAGCTGCGATCGCTCTGGTGGAATGGGCTCTCGGACGGCCAGGCAGCGGTCGGTTTGCCAACCGATGACAGTACATGATACAGCCGGAGAGCCATCTGGAAATGGAAGCTTTCGAGAGAGCCTTCCCCTGATTGACAGGTCCAAAGTTCACAAAGAGTTGTGACGTCTTCCGAAAACACTTTGTGCGGTCTACGTAGAACTTCAGCGCTCTAGCCACATCCAGCGAGTGCAAAGTCCTCTCAGCCGGCGACGAAGGCGACGGGAAGAACACAGGCAACACCAAGGGTTCGTTGAGATGGAAGTCCGACGGCACCTTGGGCATGAAGGAGGGGTGCGTCCTGAGCACTACCCTCGTGTCGTGGAAAGTCAAGTACGGGGCCTTGCAGGAAAGGGCCTGGATCTCTCCCACTCGTCGTGCGGAGGTGATGGCCACAAGAAAAGCTGTTTTCCACGATAGAAACTTCAACGGGGCCGAGTGCAGAGGCTCGAACGGAGGTCCCATGAGCTTGGTCAGCACCACGTTGAGCTCCCACGCCGGGGCCGGCGCCTTCACCAGCGGGAACGATCTGAACAGTCCCTTCATGACCTCTTTCACCAGACGATGAGACCACAGGGACGTCCGGCCCGTGGTTCTGGTGTATCGGGAGATCGCAGCAAGATGAATCTTGATGGACGCGTGTGCCAGACCAGCTTTGGCCAGCGTCAGCAGGTACGGCAGTACTTGGGGAGCCGTAATCCGTAGAGGGTTAATCTTCTGTGCGTATCACCAGACAGAGAACCTCTTCCATTTGTGTCCGTAGCATTTAAGAGTCGAGGACGCCCTGGCCTTTGCAAGAACCTCTCTGCAATCGGCCGGTATGTCGTATCCTCCAAACTCTAGCGCTGCAGGAGCCAGGCCTGCAAGTTCAGCGACTTCGGGTCGTGGTGGAGGATGGCGCCTCCTTCCCTGGAGAGTAGATCCGCGTCCGCCGGCAGCTTGATCGGCGGGGACGCTGACAAGTCCAGAAGGTCCGGGAACCATATCTGCCTCGGCCACGCAGGTGTGACGAGGATCATCCTGCACCGTGACCTCTTGAGCTGGTTGACGAGCCGGATTAGCAGAGGCAAGGGAGGGAACGCGTAGAGGAACAGGCCCTCCCAGGGGAACGAGAAAGCATCGCCCATGCTCCTCGTCTGGGGAAACCTGCTGGCGAACCTCCGGCACTTGGTGTTCGTCGCCGTCGCGAACAGGTCGATCTGGGGTGTGCCCCACCGTCGGAAGAGGCGATCCACCAGATCCTGCCGTAGTTCCCACTCGTGGCACGAGCGCAGCTCCCTGCTGAGTGAGTCGGCGATGGTGTTTTTTATCCCTGCCAGATGAAACGGCACCAGAAAAATCCCTTGGGCGACGGCCCAATGCCACAGGTCCTGCGCCTCCTTGGACAGCGCTGGGGACCTGGTTCCGCCCTGTTTCCTGATGTAAAACATGGTGGTGGTGTTGTCGGTGAAGATCCTCACCACCTTGCCCTTGAGGGACGGAAGGAAGGACCTGAGGGCCCAAAACACTGCACGGAGCTCCAGGACGTTGATATGCAGGGACTTCTCCGTCGGGAGCCAGAGTCCCCTTGCGTGCAGATTTTCGGTGTGCGCTCCCCACCCTTCCAGGGAGGCATCCGTGGTCACAGTCTCCTGGTGGGCTGGGGTCTGGAAGTCCATGCCCGCCGTCAGATGCGCGCGGGTGCCCCACCACCGTATCGCTCGTCGGAAACTCTCGTCGAGCTTGATCCTTTCCTCGAAGCTGCCCGTCGTCTGGATCCAGCGCGCATCCAGGAATTCTTGCAACGGGCGCATCCGGAGCCTGCACATGGGAATGAGGTAGATGCAGGAAGACATCATCCCGAGGAGGGACTTGATGGACCTCACCTTGGCCGCGTCGGCCACCAACATCCGTTGCACCTTGCCCAAGATGGTCCTGGTCCTCTCCTCCGACGGGGAGGCCAGAAGGGACACTGTGTCGAGCCTCGCTCCCAGAAACAGTGCGACTTGCGCGGGCACCAGGTGGGATTTGGCGTAGTTCACGGAGAATCCCAGGTCCGTGAGGAGTTGGACGGTCCTTGCCGTGTGGACCACGGCGAGCTCCCTCGTCTTGGCGCGGATGAGCCAGTCGTCCAGGTAGGGGTAGACGTGAATCCCCTCGCGGCGCAGCTGCGCCGCCACCGGTGCGAGGCACTTGGTGAATACCCTGGGTGCCGACCGTAGTCCGAAGGGAAGGGCTTTGAACTGGTAATGACGCCCCTGGACCACGAATCTGAGGAATTTTCGGTGCCCCTTTAGGATGGGAATGTGGAAGTAGGCATCCTCCAAATCCAACGACGATAGGAAGTCTCCTTCCTCCAGCTGACCCAGGACGTGCTGGAGGGTGACCATCCGGAACTTCTGCGCCTTGATGAACTTGTTCAGACGTCGCAGGTCTAGGATGGGGTGCCATTCTCCCGTCTTCTTCTTCACGAGGAAGTATCGCGAGTAGACTCCGGAGCCCCGAAGCCTCTTTGGGACGAGTTCGATGGCGCCCTTTCTGAGCATCGCCTTTACCTCCAGGAGAAGTTGAGGGACGTGAAGTTCTTTCCTGGCCACGGGGGGGACGCGCGGGCACCTTCTTTGAAACTCGAGCGCGTGGCCCCGGGCCAGGGCGTCCAGCACCCAACGGTCGGTGGAGATGGACTCCCACACGCTGACGAAGCCCGCCAGCCGGCCTCCCACCGGGGTGCTTCGGTGGGGGCCCGACCCCACGGCCGGTTCAATCCTGCTTGGACGCGGCCTTGCCGCCTTGACCTCCTTGGCGACGACGGCGGGGTCCGCTAGACTTGCCTCGTCCTCTGTAGGCCTCTTGCGACGACGAGCGGGCCGCTTGACGGTAGGAAGCGAAACCGCCGCCGGAACCTTTGGAGGCGCCCTTGCCTCCGCCGCTCCGAAAGGGCGTTCGTCGTTGCTGCAGGACTCCAAGGGCCCTGGCCGTCTCAGTATCTGCCTTGATGGCCTGAAGGGAATCGTCCACTGTCTTCCCAAACAGGTTGTTCCCGTCGAAGGGCATGTCCAGGACTCTGGTCTGGACGTCCTGCCGAAAGTCTGTAGCTTTGAGCCATCCACGACGTCGAAGGCAAACGCCGTTGCCCAGCTGGCGGAACCCAGTGTCGGCGATGTCCGTCGCCACGGTGATGGGGTGGTCCGACGCCACCTCACCTTCCTGCAGGATCTCAAGGGCCTCCGCCCTCTTGTCGTCCGGCAGAAAATCCAGCAGGGGAGCTATCTTGTACCAGAGCTCCCTGTCGTAGCGGGCCACGATAGCCAAGGCGTTGGCCGCTTTAATCGTCGTCGCTGCCGACGAGATGACTCTACGTCCCATAGCATCCAATTTCTTTCCCTCGCCGTCCGGCGGGGAAGTTGATGTGGAGGCCGCACCCCCCCCCGCTTTCTTCCTGGCTGCCGCGGAGACGACGGAGTCCGGGGTAGGCTGCGCCCGGAGGCATAGGGGGGCCGTGTCCGGGACCCGGTACTTTTTCTCGTACCGGTCTCTTCTAGCTGGCGTCGTGGAAGGGTTCTTGAGGAGGGAAAGGCCCTCATCCCAAATGTCGTCCAACAGAGGCACTGCGAGGACCGTCTTCCTCTTGGCCTCGCGCCGCTGATAAAGGAAGCCTTCCTTTTTCTTCTCCTCAGGGCAGAGTTGGAAAAGCTCGGAAGCCCTGGAGATCATGGAGTGGAAAGATCCGATCTCGTCGGGTGGAGAAGCCCTGGTGGGAGGCGACGACGGAAAATCCTCGTCGTATGCCTCGTCGTCCGTACCCGTCGCTGCCGTGTCAGTCCCCGTATCATCCCCTCGGGTGGCCGGGGAGGAGGGCTGGACGGGGCGCGACGGTTGAAAAGGAGGTGGTGGATGGATCCTTCTTTTCTTGGTGGGGGGAACACCAGAAGGTCCCGGTTCTGGATCCCCCGACGGGAGAGGTTCCTCCGTCGGTAACGGTAGCCTCGTTCTTATCTCGGAGCATAAGGACTGTATGGCCAACAAAATGGCCGCCGAGTTGTCTTCGACGACGCCCTGCCCCCCCTTCTTCTTCCCCACGGAGGGTTTCACGGGGGTCCTATCGATGGGCACAAAGGAAGACTCCCTCCGCGGAGGCAGGGAGATTCTGGGCCCTGAGGTCGCCACCACTGGTGTAGCCACCACAGGCTGAGCCAGGGCCGCCGCGACCGTTTCGATAGAGGGCTTGGTCGGATGGATCAAGGCCTTCACCACCTTAGGTGCGCTCACCGCCTTATCCTTGAGGGAGGGGGCACTGCCACGCTCCTCCTCTGCCTTAGAGCTCGACCGGGTCCTCTCCAGGAGCTTCGCCGGGTGCTCGGCCTTCCTCTTACCCGACCCAGAGCGTTGGCTCGTGGTTGATGGTGCCGGGGAGGGTGCGCCCTGCCTGGCGCCCGTAGAGCCCGACCGTTCGGCGCTCCCGGTGCCAGCGGACTCGCGGTGCTTGGCCTTATGTTGGGCCCCCGTCGCCGGGGCGCCCTCAAAGGTCTTAGAAGACCGCTCGGATTTCTTCTTCTTCTCGCCAGACGGGCTCTTACCCTCCAGCCAGTTGGCGAGACGTTGATGGCGGTCCTTCATGGTCCGTTCCGACATGTTGCCGCAAAACGCACAGTCCTTCTCCACGTGCGTCTTGTCCTCATGAAGGCAGTAAAGGCAGAAAGAGTGTTCGTCCTCCTTGAAGACGTTCTGCAGCTGGCATCCAGGGCAGACCCTGAACAGCTTTCCGGGCGTCGAGCTTCCCTTCTCCTGGGCCATCTCCGAGACCGGGCCTGAGAAGCTTCTGGAGTCCTCCGAAGTGTAGCTCGACGAAATCTTCACCCTTGAGGGGCACAGATGAATCCGACACGGGTCCCCGTTGATCGGATGTAGGATCGGTGGAGCTTGAGGCTCTTTTGACCGAAAGAATCGAAGTTTTTTGTGGAAAAGCGCGAAAAATAGCACTAACGCTCGAGAGCAATAGCATGAGGATCCCAACACATGAACGTGCGGTAAAAATCTGAAGATGGCTGCCAGAGGCGGTGCTTAGGTAGAGGGCAGTCATTGGCTGTGGTCAGTATGACGCAGAGACCAGTGATTGGTTATTACTACGAAAGACAGATCAGAAACGAAACTGATACTGGTTTTTTCTTTACCGAGGATTCCCAGCCTGACGACGGGGAATATCATGAGCATGTGAATCCATGCCAGACCCCATGCTGGAGAAATACCAAGTACCACCATTAGTATCGAAATTAACTTCCATCCCCAGGACCGCAATTGTCCCTACAACCAGGATCCTATCCCCCAACCCCCTTCTTCAGTAGAGAGTGTGGAACTTAGGACATGTAATTTCCGGATTGCTTTAAATATCGTAGGGGAGTAATCATCTATATACACACAGCATGCAGTTTTTACGAGTTTGCAAACTCCCCCACTATCAACTAATATTATATCGAGAGCCATCCTGTTTTGTAGGGCCATTAGTCTTATTCCTTTCTCTTCGAACGTCATATTCAATAAAATATCCGTTGTTGAATCTATTGTATTTTTTAATGTTCTAGACAGTTTCCTTATATTGTAGGAATTTTCTATTTGGGCCAAGAATGGTATAAATGTTTGGCTATATCTATTGCTATCATTCCATCCTCGCTACTTCTTTGAGTTCTACCTTTTGTTCGTCTGGCTACTTCTGCTGTCTCCAAGAGGAACACTCCTGGAAACAGTAGACCTAGGTAGCATGTACCTCCCCAGATCCTAGGTAACCATGGATATGCTTTTTCCCCACATATAAAGTAAACAGGGTCCCCTACGTACACGGGTTCTATTTCGTGCTTCAAAACCACTGTGTTCAGGCAGTTGCTAAACGTTCCTACTTTATAGGAACCTTTTTTCTGTAAACAAAGGGGAGCAGTTTCGGGGCTGTGATCCACTGAATAGGCAGGGGGCACAGCATCTTTATTCCATTCATCCCTCATTCGAAATGTCATTACTGATGTTTCTTCTGCTGGCGGGGTCGGTCTATTCTGCCTATGTAATCTATCTAGTCTTGTTGTCTTTCGTGTATTCTTCCTCATGGGATCTGGTGAAAACACGCAAGCTTTGTGGAATATGGAACAACCCACAGGTCTCATGATCACTCCCTCAAATTCATTCATATTGGTCTCATCTAGCTGACCCGTATTACTCTTGTTCCATTTCCCAAAGAACATTGCACTCAACGATACTTCAATGAATAAACCAATGGTAACAGTTGTACATACCAGCCTATCCCTTTCCCACCGTGCTGTGGTAAATGGGCACAAACCCAGCAATCTTTTTTCTTTAAAACCGCATGGGTCATGTTCATGATGAGCAACAATGTATTGTTGCCATATCATTATCTATGTCTTTCTTCCATTGGGGACAAAGTACCAGTGATTACATGAACCGGGCTTTCAGTAGCTGCTTTTGGCAAAAGTGTATCTAATGGGTGCGCAGACTCCAGGGACCATAGTGTAATAGCTGTTATTGTTGGTACTACCATACTTAAGAAACACAGGTCCAATGTCCAAATCAGTACCTTATTCCTTTTACCATGCTTTTCCCCTAAATTTACAGTCTCTAAATCTATCATCTTTTCAGCAGGGGTGCAGGAGGAGGCTGAAACCGGTCTTGACTTGTTCTTCATCGTCCTTCTTCTTGCTGGCAAAGTTCGTCGCAAATGTCCCTCGTTCTTGATGCCAGAAAAGTTCAACGAAAATGTCACAGTTCAATTCTGCCAGCCCTTTCACAGCCTAGATCACTTATCCACTCCGGGCAAGATTAGTTGTTCTTTCTCCCACTGCTCAGACGATTTCTGAACAGTTCTTTATTGATAGAGTACTATGTGCATCCAGCTTGTCCCGCTCTGGCTTAGGACACATGTACTTTTTATAAGCGCACCGAGGAGCTGTGAGTCTTGAATTGTCCGACTTGCACAACTCTCACACTTCTCTCCTCTACGCCCCTGGCTCCTACTCCGTCCGTGAGTGGAACCAAAGGCAAAAGAAAAGCACCAAAGATCTGTGGATTACTTTGCCTGTCGAGGCCGAAAATTATACCGTTTCACTCCTGGTATTGGATGATCGTGAATAGTGCCGTTGCACTTCCAATATCAGGCTCAGTGTCAGTCTGCGGCACAATGATGGGTAGCGATGAGCGCCGTGGCAATGATGTAGTTTCTTTCTTTGACGCGTTTGCAGAGACTGGCGGGCGCCAAAGGGGTACATGCATTGTTTCTGCTCGTGTCTGCAATGCAGGGTTTGTGTCGCTCGGCAGTGATGTTGTTTCTGCTGAGCAACGTTGGGGCATTTTTCACCCTTTCCCTTACTGGCAGCCTCCTCAGGCTCTGTTTCGAGTTTCACTTCTCGCTTGGGCTTTATTTCAACTTTCACTTCTCGCTCAGGCTGATGCTGTGGCAATGGACTGGCAACAGTTTCTTTCTTTTCCGAGACCGTTTCCTTTCTCTGGTCGTCGGAAGTTGTCAGCAGTCCTGGGAATCTTTTGGCATGTGTCGCATGGATCCATGCCTTCCGTCCGTCCACTCGAATGGCCGTTTGCGTCGCCAAAAGTACTTGGTAGGGGCCGCGCCACCTGGGTGCTAATGCTGTCTTCCGCTCAAAGTTCTTAATCAGGACCCAGCTTCCAGGCTCCAGCGAGTGCCCCGATCCGGTGTATCGCACTGGTAACGCCTCCTGGCCCTGCTGATGAATTAAACGCAACTTCTGCATTAAAAGGCCACAGTCCGTGCTTAACATAGGATGCTCGACCTCACATAATTTTTTGGGCTGCAGTGCGCACCATACATTTGCCGGTCTCCCCATTATAATTTCATAGGGGGAGAGCCCAGTTTTAGCCTGCACAGATGTGCGCATGCACAATAGCGCTAGGGGTAATGCATCCACCCAACTCAACTTGCTCCCAGCACAGATTTTAGCTATCTTTGACTTTAAGATACCGTTATGTTTCTCAACAAGCCCAGCAGAACTGGGATGCCTGGAACTGTGGAATCGTTTCTCTATCTGTAGACCTGCACAGATCTGTAGTACTACTGCGCCCACAAAGTGTGGGCCGTTGTCTGACCACAGGACACGGGGCAACCCGAACCAGGAGAAAAACTCTTTCAACATTACTTTTGCCGTTGACATGGCAGTGCAGTCCTTTAAAGGATATGCCTCCACCCACTTGCTAAATGCACAAATCACCACTAACACATATTTGTAGTTCTGGCACCTTTCCATTTCTATGAAATCAAAATGGATCACCTCAAATGGCATAGAGGGTGGGCCAACTACCTACTGGAGTCACGGTTCCCTTCCCTACATTGTGTTGCAGGCACGTAATACAATTCTGCACTAGCCTTTCTGCATTCTTTTTTATGTGCTCATTTTTCCATATTGTGGATAAATGCTGTACCATCTTCTTTGTGCAAATGTGGGCAGGACTATGCGCCATTGTAATCATTGCGGTTACGTAACAATTTGGCAAAATCCAGTTCTTGGTCTCTTTGTCCACCCAAAATCCTTCCAAATCTAACTCAGCAGAGCCCTCACCCCACCCCTGAATCTCTTCGGTCGTGGCCTCAGCCTGCATTTCTTGGACTGTGGCAACTCCATTCTCTATCATACAAGGTACTTCCTCAGTCTGTACTGTCAGACTGTTTGTTTTGCAATCCTGTCTGCAAATGCGTTTCCCTCTCCCACTTTACATGTTACTTTTTTATGCGCCTCGCATTTCGCTATAGCTAAGCGCTTTGGAAACGTGAGTGCAGACAACAATCGCACAATCAAAGGCCCATGCTGAATCCTGGCCCCATGTGATGTCAAGAAACCCCTCTCAGCCCAGAGTCGGCCAAAGTTATGAACCACGCCAAAGGCGTACTGGCTGTCAGTATAAATATTCACATTCAAATTCTCTGAGAGTTCATAGGCTCGGGTCAGTGCTATTATTTCTGCGGCTTGTGCCGAATTGTAGGGGATTCTTCTGCTTTCTACAACACTCTCTAGGGTATTAATAGTATATGCGGCCGTTGATATGCCATCAGGTAATTTAAAACAAGAGCCGTCACAAAACAACTCCCCACAGAAAGAGCCAGATGGGATGTCGCTCAAGTCAACTCTTCCCTTTGTTTCTTCTTCAGTGACCATTAAACAATCATGGGGTGGTGATTCGTTGTCACCAATTTCTGCTATGGGCAATGGCATTAATTCTGCAGGATTCAATGCGCTACACCTCATAATTTGGATGTGGGGTGCAAACAAGATGAGCTCATATCTTGTTAGTCTAGCAGAGGTGAGGTGTTGCGTCTGTGTTCTGTTTAATAGAACGTCTATGGCATTTGGCACCATCAGAATTAAAGTGTGCCCCAATACCATTCCTTCCGTTTCTTTCACTGACGCAGCAGCCGCTGCGACGGATCGCAAACATCGTGGTCGTGTGCGTGCTACAGGGTCCAGCGTGGAAGAATAATAGCCGCACGGCCTATTTACATGGGGTTAATTACCGGTGTACCTGCGAACCCTACAGAAACATTCTTTTGCCCCGACAGTGGGATCTCCGGAACCAAGTGGTGGTCTATCGAACACTTCTGCCCCCCTGTATCTACAAGGAAACGGTGCTCCTTATTCCCGACTCTCATTTCTACGTAGGGTCCTCTCTGATTCACGGGAATAGACACTGGTTCCGACCCCTGCCGTGGGCTGTCTTATTGCGAAAATAACACATATTCCGATGTGTAGTCACCGCTGCTGCTATAATACGTGTTTGGCTGTGTATCAAAAATATTCCCATTTCCCCCTCGGTGTCCTCCACTCTGATCATTTCTCTGTTGGCCCTGCCCGCCCTGATTTTGGTTCGGAACACTTTGGTTCAATGCCTGGTTCTGTTGCGCTTGGTTTTGACCATAGGACTGGTTTTGAGTACCTCCATTGGTATATCCCTGCTGCTGCATGCTATTTTTGCTTGGGCCATTTGACCCCTGATGTCCTCTATGAGGCCTTCTCTGGCCAAACCCACCTCTATTCTGTAGGTGGGGGCACTGCGCTCACCAGTGTCCTTCCACCTTAAAGTACGCACATCGATTTACTCCCAATGACACCCCGTGCATATTATTCAAATTTCCCCTGCCTTGTGCATTTCCTCTACCTCTATTGTATCCAATGACCTGCTGCAGTAACACTCGTTTTTAAATTTACTCTGTCCTTCACCTCTCTTTCTTTCGCCACATTTACCCTGTTCTCTTAATACTGGGCTATGTGTAATTGTGAGGATACACCCCCGGAGTCACCTAATTTGAATAGTGGCGGGACATCTAGCCCACTCACCAACATAAAGTTAACAGAACTCCCTGTACCTACAGTCATGGACGGTGAAAACATGCCGCACATAATGAAAAAACCCACTCTGCCAGGAGATTCCAAAATAAAATCTACAGAGACTACATGTCAGAAAACTACTTCTCCCACAATGCACTATGCTGAATCACGAAGAAAAGCTGCCAAATCACTTAGTTCCAAAATGCATAGTGACCTTCACCTACCTTATTACCTCAGCAGAAGAAAGGCATTCAGAACGGACAGAATATCAGGAGGGCGGGTGGAATCCAATAATAACCAGGGAGGTCAGGTGGGAGAGCCCAGAGAGAAAAGCGAGGAAAGGGTGGGGTTGATTCATGAGAGCACGGAAAGATTGAACACACCTGGACTTGGGAGGGGAGGGGAGGACAGCATTTTTAACGCATGCGTAGATTCAGAGAGGCTGTCTGTTCTTTCTTTATCCAGGGAGAAGGCGAGTGCAAGGAGAAATGGAAGGAGGAGGCAGCATGTTTTAACTGGGCTTACTGATTGCCAGAGCCACAGGCATGCAAGAAGTCCGTATGCGCAAACTCTCGCCGCAGAAAAACGCAGAGTCCCTCTGACAGGGGCTTACTTGAAAAGCACCATTTGGCCGGGATAATTGCTGGCTGTTAGACGACACGGGCATTGATTTATGGACTGTTTACTTTAACCCACGGAACCAAGGAAAGAAAAGGTTACCGGAATGGACATCTCTTTTTTTTTTTTTTTTGAACTTCAGATAGGAAGTCTGAAGCAACGAAAGAAGCCCACAATAAAAGGCAAGGACATTTAAAAGACTTCTGTTTTTTTTCCTTTCATTACATTAATTTGGCCTTAACCCGTGTCACAGCACCAACCCTGATTTAAGGCCTTGTTCAGGAAAGTGAAAGGAGTGCTTCCTTGAAAAAACGAAAATCGTGCTTGTGTTGAAAACTGCATTTAAAGTTTTTTTTTTTTTTTTTGTTCTGAATAAAAGGATTTGGTGCATCCTCAAATACGCCTCCCGCCTGCTGATTAACAGTAATATCTCACTCACCGGTTTTGCTGCCCATGCACTTTCCGACGCCATTAACATATCTTGAATTGGTAATATTAGTCCCCTCACATATTTATCAAAAAATAGCCTTTTCCCCGATTCTGTGCTCACATCCTGCCCACTGAAGTCTGTGAATACTCCTTCAAATCTATTGAAATAATCCGTTACTGGCTCATCCTTGCCCTGTACACATGTAGTTAATTTGTCCCACTGAATCCTTTTTTCTTGAATTATTTCCCTCAATCTCCACATTATTCGTTCTGGTAGATCTGCCATGCGGGTTCCCGGATTTTCCCCTACTTTTTTATTTTTGTCTTCCAATAGTAACTCCGCCCATGTGGCGCCAAAAGCCCCCACGTCATCTACCGTCCTCATCTGTTTCCATATATCTGCTGGCAAAATGAGTGGGAAAATCAAATCTATATCGCTCATAGTAAGAACTGCTGATCTCAGGGTTGACTCTACTTCCTTGTAGAAGCCTGCTGGATTCTTTCTTATATCGGGAATCGTCTGTTTTATAGTATTCACCTCTTGCCTGGAAAAGGGGACATGCACATACTGGGCGGTGAAATGGGCTGGTGTTACCTGCGCTCCTACTGTACCCGTCGCAGGGATCTCTACTTTTGGTACAAACATGGGCGGAAACTCTCTCATTGGAAATGCCCCACTCACAATCCTGCCCCCTTCTCTTAGGTTCAATAGTATTCCTAAGTCCAGTGATGGGCCCGTTTCTCCTGTACTTCGCTCGAATGCTCTCTTGTATACCGCTAGTATCTCGGGTGGGCTAGCCTTATTGTTTTTTATATCCTTTTCTATCAAATGTTCAGCCATCGATTGCAGTGCCTTTTTGTCATTGGCATGGAATATTCGTCAAATATGTCATGTATGACCACTGTTGGGATACTAGGATTCGACAGCCACTTTATCGCTTCCCGTATACATACTTTCAGCTTGTCGCCCCTCTGTACAGATGAGATTGAATGTCTCCGCTGTATGTATGGTTCTACCGTCCTTCTCCCATGTCTTCTAATATCCCAACCCCTGTATGCAGATACAGCAAACATTTCGGCATACTCATTATCCAACTCATTTTTAAGATCAAAAAGTCCATTCACATGTTCCTTTACTTCTTCATCTTTTATTCTACAACATGCTAATCGGTTCAAATCTAACAATCGTTGTGGCGGTAATTTCTCAAGTAACTTTTTCCATTCTCCCACCAAAAATGTCCCCATGCATTCCAACACCACCTGTCTCTCGTTGCTTCATCGGTACCCATACAAGGAGGCCAATGCTGCCGTCCCATCATTTCCTTCTATGTACATTTCTGCCTCTTGCTGTAATTCAATCTTTCTTTCTTTGCTGATCGCGCTGCGTGTTACCCGTCCAAATCCTGTTCCTTCAGCCCCGCCTCTCGCCTCCCCGGTCTCAATTTCGACTTCGGGAGGGGCGGATGGTGCTGAATCGGTCTCTGGAGCGGGAGGTGCAGATGGGACAAGTGACACAGGTGGCATCTGTGAAGGGCCTTCCTGGGTGCTGGGAAATTGTGTGTCTGCTGTCTGCGCTTGTGGGAGGGCTCGAGCTATGGGTGGAACTTGGGTTAATGCTTGCGTGAGGGGAAGTGCTTGGGCTTTGGGAGGGGGTATGAGAGCTACTGGTTGGGCCTGCGCAGTCACTACTGGCGTGTTTGGTTTCGATTCTGGTTTTGGGCCTCGACCCGTATTAATTAGCAAATGTTCCATTAATTCGTCTGCTATGTGTAGTTCCCGCTGCAGGTATATTCCTTCTATGTTCATTTGCTCACGTCTCCCTTCCCGTTTTAGACTTGCCGTCCACTCCTCCTTCTCCTTTTCTTCTGCTACCTCAAGCTTCGATTTGTGCCTACGCGCATGCTTCTCTCTACTCCTAAGTCGGAGCATTGCTTCCCTCCTCCAATCTTTGACAGTCTCAAAGGCTGCGGATCGCGCTTTTTTCCTAATCAACACCCTTTCTAGGTTATCTATCCTCGCAATCTCAAAGCTACCATTAATCGGCCACTGATGGTCCTGTTGCTTTCTAGTTTGCCTATGCCAAATTTCACAAAATATTATCGCACCCACACCATATTTTGCATACATGTCCTCAGACGGTGTTCCCCCAGGCGGTGCACTTTGGCCATATTCCAAGGACTGTCTACCGCAGCGGAAAAGCCCCGCTAAAGTGGACAGTACTCCAGGCATGTTTTTAACCTTCCCCTTTGGTTAGCTAACCTTTACCTGGACGTTTGAATTTGCAAAATCAACACTCTACCAAAAATCAGGTTTTCGTTTGAATCAGGGAATGACTCACCTGATAAAACAAGTCGCCTGTCCTGACGCAACCTCTTGTGCACGATCTTGTTGAGTAAGGGAATCGGGGGGGCATGAAACGTAAACAAATTCCCCTGATCGTGTTATCCAGAGTCCGTTCCCCGGTTCTGTGGGTATCTGGAGGCTTAATCTTGGCACTGAGCGTTCATGGTAACTGGTTCCTGGTGCATCTTGTGCGCTATCTTGTTGAGAAGGGGAGTCGGGGGCAGGGGGGAAGCGTAGACAAATTTCCCTGACCATGTTATCCAGAGACCGTTCCCCTTGGATCGGTTCTGGGGGTACCTGGAGGCATAGTCTTGGCATTGGGCGTTCTCTTGAGTTGCGAACAAGTCGATCTCTGGGAAGCCCCATTCTGCGAAAACGGTGGATACGATGTATTCGTGAAGTGGCCATTCGTACTCTACGGGCAGTGAGAAATCTCTGCTGAGCAAGCCTACCAGAATATTGAGTTCCCCTGGAACATGTTGGGACAACAGGAACATCCTGTGTTTAGCCCATATCCAAATGTTTTGGGACAGCTTGGATAGCCCGAGAGTGTGTGCCACCTTGTTTGTTCAGGTAGTACATGGCTGTGGTGCAGTCTGTCAAGATCAGGATTGTCTTCCCCTATAACTATATCTGAAAGGCTTTCAGTGCTTTGAATACCGCTAATAGCTCCAACAGATTTATGTGGTTGGACGCTACTTGTGTCAGGAAATGCTGTGTGGTGTACCAAGGTACACGTTTTCCATCATTATGGCGGCGATGGCAGGTTACCTGGCGTTTCTACCAGAGGCTTCGCATGCAAAAAACTACGATTCCCAGCAGCCTTGTTCCCAGGTCACGCCATGACGCCCTTAGCGTGACATGGAAACAGCTGTACAAAGCATTTTCGTTGTTGCTGGGCGACGCTCCTTAACCGTCGCGTTTGCCCGGCAAGGTTGCTGTGTTCGTTAGCTCTTAGCTACTCTTAGTCTTTGATATTCCGGTTTCCAGGACTACTGTTTGCTTCATTGGATTTGTTTGTCTCTGTGCCTTCTTGCTCCGGCCCCTTCCCCACCTTGCTGTCTTCACCGATTACCACCTCTGGCATTTTGGAATCGGACTGCATCCGATCAACCTTTTGTGTCTGGCACATTGTTCCCCAAAACCCCCTTTGCACCGAACTTCTTCGTCCGATGACTAAGACTTTTCCTAATTATCTTTGCACCAACTCCTTAGTGTGTTCACTGTGACTCCAGCACTTGGACACTAGCTACGGCATCCGGAGTCTCTACTGTTCTCCGTGCCCAGCTCCGTCTCCCTCCAGCGCCTGCTGCTACTCAAGTGTAATCACCGAGACTCCAGCACTTGGACACTAGCTACGGCATCCAGAGTCTCTGCTGTTCGCCGTGCCCAGCTCTGTGTCCCTCCAGCGCTTGCTGTTCCTCACATGTAGTTTTCTCTTGTGACTGTAAAATCACCTGGTCTTTGCCACCGCTCCTTTTCTCACCCCCGAGCTAGTCTCCTTGTTGTTAATTTTGTTTTCTACATTCTACTAGAGACTTCTACACATGGGACACTTCAAGCACTGAACTGCAACGTTTTTCCTTTCTGGGGATTTTTTGGATTTGTGACTATTTGTTTTTCAACTCGGATTGCACTAGAAACTTTCACACCATTTCTGAAACTTATGTGAACTGACTTTGGCTTGGATTCCTTAGCTGCGCCCTCGTTCCGCCCGGGTCAGGTCATCTATAATCACACTTCTACTGAGGAAGAACTCTGCACAACCCCAGGTCTGTCTCCTACTTCATCTGAGGCCGGTATTGTCTACATAGGTTCCTCGCCTACCTTTCATGGTCTGAAAGTAAGGGTTGGGGAGTGCGCTGTGGATAAATCGATACCTATTATTGTTCTGTATCGTAACCTGTGTACCTATGTGTTTTTTCTCACTGTAACTGTGCTGTTGCTGCTGCCCAGCCTTTTCACCTGAGCCCCTGGTCTGACAGGTTGTTTATATCCTGCAGACCACGCTCTCTGGGGGAAAGTCTCTCCCTGAAGGAGCCCCCTGATGTTTTATCCTATACGTCAGGGGATACGAGGTGGGATCTGGTTCCCGACAACTTGTGGGGACCACAAGCTGTGCGCCGTCTGCTGAAGCAGGTGAGCTACTCACCCCGTGAGAGATGCGTCGGTCGTGAGAGTGGCTTCTACTGCGGGGGTGGTGAAGGTTTTCCACTTCAAGAGGTTTTCCCTCGACCACCACTGCAGAGAGAGAACTAGGGATGGCGAGACAACTACCAGATCTTCAGATTGTCCGCTGGCCTGACACCAATGGCTGTTGAGCCATTCTTGCATGGGACGCTTGCGCAGACGCGAGTGACGACCTAAGTAAATGCAGGACGCCATAATTCCTAAGTCGCATGGTCTTGCGTACCGTCACTTCCCGACTGGCTACATACTGAGGGACCTGAAACAGCATGTTTTGAACCCTCTCGTTGGAGAGGAAGACCAGGCCGTCTTTGTCCGAATTAGAGCCCCTTGAAACCGTTTGACTTGACTGGGCTTAAGGCTGGATTTCTTCTTGTTGATGGAGAATCCCACACTGAATAAGAGGTCTATTGTCTTCTGAGATTTCAATAGGTATGTTTCGTAGGACTCCCCTGTTATAAGCTAGTCGTCGAGGTAAGGGTAAACCGGGGCGGATAGTCTGCGCAGGTGTGCTGCCACTACTGCCAGTACCTTTGTAAACACCCTCGGTGCCGAGGCAATGCCGAAGAGGAGTACTTTGAACTGATAGTGCTTGTCCTCTATCATGAACCGCAGGTATTTTCTGTGCACTGGCAACATTGAAATATGAAAGTATGCATCTTTCATGTCCAGTGTTGCCATGTAATCCCCCTGTTTCAACAGCGGGATTACTTCCTGTAAAGTGACCATACAAAACTTTTGAGATTTAACAAACTTTTTTGCTGGGCGCAAATCTAGCACAGGGCGCATGGCGAGATCCTTTTTGGGTACAAAGAAGTACACTGAATCAATACTCTTGTTTACCTGTAGAATAGGGATGACTTCTATGTCATCATTTCCTAGAAGGGTCTGCACCTCTTGCAGTAGGATTTTCAGGTGGTCTGGCGTCTTGATCTTGGCGGTCTGAATTGGGGTGGTTGGGAAAATTCTAAACAGTACCCGTGGGCGACCATCCTGAGTACCCACTGGTCTGTTATCATCTCCGTTGCAATAAGGAAAGATGTTAAACGCCTGCTGACTGGGGTTGCATGGGAGGGGACCTGGATCCGGAAGTCATTTCTGACCAGAGGCCGGAGCGCCTCTGGGGTTGGAACCTCAACCTCTACCTTTCCCACGCCTCTGTCCTCTGTCCAGTTGTTTCCTGCATTATACTGGTTCTAAAAAAAACAAGACTACCTGCGTAACGACCGGCGGGAGACGCTTCCTCTCTGAGGAGAGGGTTTCTGGGTAATCCATTAAAGGGACTCGAGTGTTTCAGGTTCTTTCTTAGCTGTTTCAAGAGCATCGTCCACTGCCTTGCCAAACAGGTTGGTCTCCTCAACGGGTTTGTTAATCAGTGCTGCTTGGGTCTCTAGTTTGAAACCGGAGTTCCTCAGCCCTGCAGGTACCTTGAGCAAGGTACCTTGTGCCAGGGTTCTCCCCGCTGTCTCGGCAGCATCCAGAGTGTTTTTGAGCACATTCTGGTTCACCTGCTTGCCTTCGGAAACGATGGCGAGCAACTTGGTCCTTGTAGGTTCTGGCATTACCTGAAGGTCTTCTTGCAGAAGGTTCCACTGGCGTCTGCATAGCTGGCCAATAGTGTGGTGTTATTGGCTATATGGGTGGTAAATGCAGCAGCCGTTGTTACCCTTTTTCCCAGTGCATAAAGTTTCTTGGATTCCTTATTGGGTGGGGCCTCTCCTGTAGACAGGGGAACACCAGCCCGTTTTCTAGTAGTGGTAACCACTAACGAATCTGGAGTGGCATGACCCTTGATGTAGGAAGGGTCGGTCGGAGAAGGCCGAAACAGCTTCTCCACCCTAGGGTGCACCGCCCTGGTCTGGGCCCGCATCAATAAAGAGGGTGACAATCTCCTCTTGATTGAGTTCAACAAGGGGATGGCCTGGCTGGCTGGAGGTTTTTCTTTGAGTATATCCTCCACTAAACAAGAATCTGGTAAAGCTTCTTGAGTGGCGATCTGAAAATGATCAGCCGCCTTCTTCAAGATGGCGTTGACCGAGTAGAAGGAAAGTCTTCCCGAGACCACTTGGGATCAAGGTCCTCAGAATAAGAGAAATGTTTCTAATCTGTCCATACATCCCTCAAATTTTTCCCTGGTCCATGAGGGTACCCCAAAGGGGTTCAGCGGAGGAAAGGGTTCATCTTCTTCCCTGTGACGTCGTGATGTTTCCCCTAATGTGCCTGACAAAGGCACAGAACTCTCAACGTAGTCCTGGCAGGGTTCGAGGCGCTGTGGCATGTCTCGCAACACGTCTCTCGGCCATTCTTTGTGCTTCGCCGCCTCCTTCAGTCTAACTGCCGAAGTAATCCTTGCGATGCTATCCGCAATGGTCAGAGAATCCGGGCGGTCTAGCTGCTGAACCGGAGGCTAAGCAGTGGATTTCAACGCCACAAGGGCAACCAGCGGTGGAGCGGTGGATTTCAACACCACCGGATGAACGGGGCGTTGAGCGGTGGATTCTGCTGCCACCCGGGCTTTATGTAGCATCTGTGCGTCTTCCTGGAGCACCTCGATGTCCCCGTGTCTTTTAGTGTTAGCGCCCTTCACTACAACTGCGGTTGCGGGGAAGGCTGCCGATCATGCCTATAAGAGGATCCTGAAGACTGACGGTTCCGTTAGTGCTTTGTTACGCTTGGACAGTGCCGCCGAAGCAGAACCTTGGGTTGTTTGTTTGGTGTTATGATTGTGTGCGCCCCTGCCGCCAGGTGTTTTCCCCATAGCGTGACTCACGTCAGGCCTGGTGGGGACGGGTGTCACGGACCGAGAGCAGTCAACAGTTAGGTCAATGGCTTCCGACACAGAGGCCTGGTCATCGCTAGTTCCCCCATCACTTTCAGCAGTTGCAACAGCGCGGGAAGAACATTCGGCCTACGACATGCCGTTGTCCGCCCACCGCTTTAAGTGGCACTCCTTAAGCGTCTTAGGGCGCAGGAGTCTACAGGCAGCGCAACTCGCTTTGTTGTGATCGAGGGGCAGACAATTGTTGCACCGAGCATGCTTGTCCTTCCAAGGATATTTGGCCCTGGACGAGGGACAAAATCTGAATGGCATCTTTACAATAGCGAAAGACAATTAGAGCGATGACAAAACCCAGGGAGCAGAGAGGGTGAAAGAGGGAAGGCATACTTGTAAAGGATATGTCCACCCCGACCCTACTCTCCCTACTGTGTAGGGCATCCAGAAGGCCCGGCCACGTGGACGGCAGCTGTCAGGAACTAGATTACCTACCCGTTCCCTCTCCTCACCGGAGTCATCCAAAGTCTTGTTGGAATCCTCAAGACACCTTCTTCCTCCTTGCCTTCTTAGTTTCCTTAGGCTTCCTTTCCTTCTTAACGTGCAAGTAAGGGCGAGCTCTCTGAGACCACCGTGACCTGGAACGGTCAGGCTCACGGGGCATCCCGAGGAGCAAGCTCCCAAAAAATGCCAGTTGTGGCGAAAAAACCCTGGTAGGAGGGGAAGACACTGATGCCGTCTGAGTATTGAAGAACTTGAATAAAGATTTCCTGCTTTGCGTGTGGAAGGAGTTCTTTCAGTGGACTCTATATCAATGGAATTCCGTGGGGTTGGTCTCCGGTGATCCACAGTAGGAAACCACTGAAGGCAACACAGAAAGGTAAGACCAATTACAGACTGAACCAAGTCTCCTAGGATGGGAGACCCAGCGATACGGATTAGAAAAACAAAAAGGCAGAAAAGAAGGTTCACCTAGAAGGAAGAGGCTACGGGCAGGACAACAGTCACAGGTAAGGAAGGATTTCCGAGTCAGAGGTAAGAATACTTAGCCTGTACCATAGATGATCACCCACAAGTGTGCCTCCTTTAAAACGAGAGCTGAAAAGAGAGAAACCCGAGCGCAGGGGGTAACTGAAGTAGAAAGACCAATACTCTGAAGGGAGAGAGAAAAATAGAAAGGGAGAGAGGGATAGAGTTAGGGACGCAAGCATAAAGTAAATAGCAAGGGGAAAGGGCAAAAGCGAAAACAACACAAAAAACCCGCAGGGAGGCGCGTACAAGGACGCGGGAGAAAGAAACAGAACGGTTTCGGATCCTAAAAGAAAAGAAAAGAACCGAAACAAGAATAGGAGAGAGTCAGTAGCGGAACAAAAACGCTAGCACTAGTAAGACCAGTACGAGCAGCGTAGAATCAGAGACGGATACAACGCATCGAGTACCCGGAAGTGCTCCCCTATATTACACAGGCAGCCATCTTGGGAGTAGACTAGACCGTTGAATACGGTTCAAGCGTACTTTATCACCCAACCTCCACCGAGACCAGTGTTTCCAGGGACGGCGCATGACAGCAGCGCCACCGGGATCAACAGGCATCGAAAGTCTGCAGCAGTCTTCGGCGTTGTTTCACAGGATTCAACAGTCGAAGTGACTTAACGGGAATAACGACAAAGTCGATAAAGACAAAAACGCTATCTCTATGCAAGAGCTCTGCATTAGGGCGACCAGTAATCTGGGTGGAAAAAAACAATCTGAGGGACCTCGGCGCCTGAGGGATTTCGGGTACTCTACACATCATGGTAGGGATAGAATTACAGACATGCCTATGCCGAAGTCCCCTTTCGATCCTCGAAAGACAAGATGCATTACTGCGCAGTTACCTCTGGATGTCGGACCATATGCACAGCATGTGATTCTAAGCCGATTAACAAGCATCAGAAACGCTTATACTCCCACTACATTTGTTGAAGGTCTGCGAGACAAAATAAAAACTAAAGCAAATGGAGATTGCGACAAAACCAGAGTATTCATCCCCTCTCCCCGGGAAGGGGGTGCCCCCTTTGAGGCCAGATAGGTGAGCCCACTACGTAAGACCTGCCCTAGGGGTCTGGACAACTGGGACCTCACTGGGATTGACTCCCCTCTAAGGGACAAGGGCTCCCATTCCCATGAGGAATTCCCTATGAGAGAAACACTGTCCGCTTGTATGGGAATTCAGGTGCCTGAGCTTACTGCTGTATTGTCGTCAACCACCAGTAATACAATTGCCATCTCTTTGGCTTTAGGTAATGCTAAATTTCACAAAACTGAAAGAAGAGAAACAAACCGCCCCTTGAAGAGTGGGCAGCAAACTTAAAGAGACAAAGAACCCAAAGAGAGGGAGAACCTACCTTACGCAGAAGAGGCCCTCTTAACGATGGAACGTCCTGGAGGGGAGGAGTGCTGATGGGCTGCGCAGCCAGCGTCAACACAAGGGAATCGAAGATGCAGAGACGATCACTGGAAAAGCAGGCAAAGAGAGCAGTGGAGCAACCGCTGTAAGGGCGGGGTCGAGAAGCCCGTCCTGCTTGGTGGCGTGACCATGGGTTACCCTCCTTGGTGGGCATGGAGCATGCAAACAAATGCTGGTACCAGGCACAGCCGAGACTTACAAGGCGGGCAGGTTGAGAAACAGACGCTGAGAGACCAGAGAGCGAACCTAGGGAAAGATGTCCCGATAAAATGCCAAACTCCAGGAACCAGCCCAGTGCTGAAGGTAGCAGGGTGGTCCGGGGAAGGGGGAGGCCAATGGAAAAAAGTGAAGTGACTGTGAATATGGGTTATGGGAGACCAAGAAACCCGAAGTGTGAACATTGGCAAGGGCCACAAGTGTTGTCAAGTATAAGGAATCATGAGGGTCTGGAGAGCCCTATAAGAGACACTGGCCCTCGCTACAAGTGTGACGGTCCGGAACCAACCCGACGGTATTTCCGATTACCAGCCCTAATTCCAGACCGCAGCACTATGAGATGGATTGGTGGTAACACAGGTAGCTGAAACTGCGGGACCCTTGTGAATCAATGCCAGAAACTGGCACCACAGAAAGAATGCGGCATTACAACAGTGGATTCCACGGAAACAACGGCACAAAAATGCTGGTGCCACTGGGAAAACGGTGCCGGATACAACAGCACCGCGGAGCAGGTGATAACCAGGCCCAGGTGTGGAGGAACAGGCCACAGGTGCACCCAATTGACCCAGCTGCACACAATGAGCTCAGGGACTGCTGAAAAGGACCACAAAACCACCACATACCCCTTCAAACACAACCATGCTGCCAGTCATGGACATGGAGGTGCTGCATGCAGAGTGCAGCTCTATGAGGGGGATGTACAACAGTGGCAACAGGCACTGGAGGAGGATAAAAAGGAGAATGCAGAGGAACAATGTGCAGCAAGTTGTGCCCTGGAGGCGTGCACCTATACCCCGCACAAGGGCCACACCTTGGTCATTGACTGACAGACAGATCCACACACTTTACCGCCTCAACAGGGAAACTATCCTTGCAATAGTGGACCTCATTCAGGACGACATCCAGAGCGTCATTGGCATCCGGCTGCCATACCCCCCTGTTGAAGGTGGTGTCTGTGCTGCATTATCTTGCCATAGGCACATTCCAACACACAGTCGGGAAGCTGCATTTCCCAGCCAGCATTTTCGATTGTGTTCGTGCAGGTCCTGGATACCCTCCTGCGTCATGTGTCCCAGCACATCAACCTACCAACTACACAGGCACAGGTGAACGCCACCAAGGTCCGCTTCTATGCCCTTGCGGCTATGCCTAATGTATTGAGAGCAGTGAACCACACACACATGGAGCTAGTGGCTGCCCATGCCACAGAGGAGGTGTATTGGAACATAAAGCTGTGCCACTCTATGAATGCGCAGGTCATCTGTGATGCAGACCTGACTATCACACACTGCTGTAACGTTTCCACGGATCAACACATGACTCCATAGTCCTGCACAATAGCACGCTGCCTGGGCACATGGAGCGTTACGATGGACAGCGGTCCTGGCTATTGGGTGAGTCAAAGGATCAACACACACACCACATTGCATGTGCACCAGGGCATGTTCACTGTCACCAGTGCATGGCCCACAGGCACCATGCAAATGCAGGGACACATTCTGCATGCACGAGTGTGGCCACGACTGGCATGTACCACATGAGTCTACAGAAGGACATACCAGCACAATCTGGGCACGGATGGACATGCACATGTAATGCACCACAGGTAGCAGAATGCAAAATACCCATGTCACAAAGCACGGCATATCCTAACTATGCCCCACCCACCACCAAAAACCCACGATCCCACACATGTCCTGACCAGCATTACGTTTCACAGGGTGCAGCAAGGTGATTGACGGCCCGCAAGCGCACAGACCCAGATGCATGCATCACACATCCACATCCCAACATGCATTCACAGCCCAGTCACCTCCATAATGTGTCCCTTTCCATGCAGGTGATTCCGGCTACCGCTTACTACCATGACTAATGACCCCTCTGAGACATCGACAGAGCCTCCAGGAGACAGCATACAATTGTGCACACATCAGAACAAGGGAGACAATTGAGCAGTCCTTCAGACTGTCGAGGGCTCCGATGTACAGGCATGTGAAAGTGCGAAGATAGTCCTAGCCTGTGCCATGTTGCACAATATGTGCACCCGGCGGTACATTCCCCTGCCCCCGGACACGGACATGCCGCCGGTGGACGATTAAGATGACAGTGCCATGGATGCAGCTTCAGACATGCAAATCCACCATCACAGGGATGACAGGGATGGGCTTGCAGCCCGCCAGGAACTCATACAGAACTACCTATGAGCACACAGCACTTCCACACGACCCATGGCACATACTGTATGTGATGCAGCACAAAAATAAAGCACTCCACTTCACAAATTGAATGTATAGACATGAATTCATATGAAGAACTATGTGTATTAATGCATGAACAGACAGCAAGAAACGTTGAACCCACCACCCCCTCTCCAACTGGCCCCCTCAACTCCCACTCCCTACCTGCTCCCCACCCCCCCCCGCCCAGGTAACCCTCCCGACTAACTCTCTCCCAAACACACCATCCCAAAAGCAATGCCTAGGTAGCATCAGTGTCACTTGATGCCTGCCACTGGCATACTTCTGTGGCTTCTTGACACTGGACCTGCTTTATTGTGTTGAGCCTGACAGGCGCAGGGACCTGCGTCTCTGTGGCTGCTCTGTTGAGAGTTGACAGGCGTAGTGATGGTTGCGGTGAGTCTGACCCCGCAAAGTGCCTGCGCTCCAGTGCCGCCTGCAGGGAAAGGGTGAGGGTAGTGCTGAGATGGCCTTGTTCCCCTCGCGGACCCTCTATGTGAGCAGGACCTTTGTGCATGTTGAGTGGCACAGGGCACATGCACAGTGCCAGCCGGTGGCCTGCACCCTCTCCTCCAGGTGCTGGCGCACAAGTCTCGCCATCCGTTCATGCTGTTCCTTCATGCGCCATAAGTGTGCATCCATGTCTCTGATGCTGTGGATGGGTGGTGGAGGTGAACTGTGGAGGTCAGAAGGGCTGTTGATGGGAGCCACAGGGATAGGTGGAAGAGGTGAAAGGTGCGGGAGGAAGTACAGGATGGTCAAGAATCGGGCTAGTCCAGGGAAGGGTAGCCGTGTGCCAGTGCTGGTAAGGGATTCTGGGGATGACTGGACAAGAATGGACTTGCACCAGTGTGACTCATGCAGGCCCAGGCCCCAGATAGCCTTGTGTATGAGACAGAGGGTCTTGGAATTGATCCTAGCAGTCACAGGAAGCCAGTGCAGTGTATCCAGGGCTGAAGGGGAGCAGGCCAAGGGATTGAGGGCTAGGTTGATTCATGCAGCACTATTCTGGATACGTTTGAGGGGCAAAGGGAGGTAAGGGGTAGATTGCGAGAGAGGCTGTTGTCAAACCTACTGGGAAACTGTGCTCTGGTGACATTGGACTTTGGGGGTGGGTGAGGTAAGGGTGGGGGGTGCCCCTTAGGCAGTGGTGCTGTAACATGGACCTCTTGCTATGGTCCGTGATGCGCGGATGCGAGGTGTGGGATGAGTCAACAGTGACATCGAAGTCTGTGGACTCTCATTGGGGTGTTGGGAGGGGGCACATGGAAGGTGGCCAGGGTGTGGGTCGGTAACAGGGTGCAGGCGTCACGATGAGGGGCTTCTCTGTCTCGCTGGCATTCAGTCAGGGATCGTCAGCAGAGCACATAGCATGATTAGCAGTCCAGCACTCATGTATGAGAGAGGATGGAGAGGAAGTAGAGGGTTGCAGATTGAAGTTGAGTGGTGTGTCACGCCACAGGTGGGTAGTGAGGTGGAAGTGAGGGACAGACAGTATTGCACTTGTTGGTGTCGGTCTGACAGGTAGGTGGTCAACCATGCCAGTGCCAGGTACGTAAGGGTGCTTTGGATGCGTGCATGCATGACAGTGTGTCACAGGGGCAGGTTGCTTGTTGTGCATGCATGCTGCCTTGGATGATGTGTGCCTTGTGTATGTGTTGCTTCTCATGTCGTCAATGACTGGACATGACCAGTACTCATGTGGGCATGTGTGTGTTTGGAAGTTGGGGAGGGGGGGGCAATGTGTGTGCACCCTTGGCCAACGTCCATGGTTAGTTGGCCACTGTATGGGTTGGATGTGGTCTGTTGTCTTGCAGTTGGACATGTGTCTGTGTGTTGTGCGCTACATTTTACATTGTTTTGGTGTTGCACGTTGTACACACTGCAGGTGTCCCTGCACCAGCCTACACCGCTCCCATTCCCTCTATTCCATCAAGGTGCAGCACACTGCTGCAGTTCTCCTCCCATGGCTAGTGTGATGGGTGAGGCGGTCCCACCGCCAGTGGCCCGGCATTCCTTGTGGTGGGTCGACAGCAGGTTGCAGACCCTCAGGTGGAGGTCATCCCAACGCTTACGTTCTGTGCGGGGCATGGATCCCACGGCTGACACTTAATGCACCAGCTCCTCCCAGATGGCATTATTTCGGAGCTTTGTACTGCACCAGTGGTTCATGGCAAACAGCTCTGCGGCATGCTCTACAATGATGTCTGTTAGGATGGTCAGTTCCTGCTCAGAACAGTGTGGCTTCCGCTGCCGTCTTTATGGGATTCTCGGTGCCATGCGTGCTGGTGCAATGCCGGTGTTTGCGTGTCCAGATGGCTACAGGAACTGGGTGATTTTAACTGGATTATGTTTTCTAAAATGGCCACCGGCAAACTTCCAGTTCCAGTAGTGACATTTCTAGTGCCGGTGTTACCGTTGCTGGTTTTTCAGTGAGTGGCATGCCGTAAACAGTGCGACCAACATTGATGCTGGCTATAACACTGATTTCACCAGGCGATGACAGTGTTTCCGTCATGCTGGTCGCGCCGTGTACAGCATGCCGGAATGCGTGCTCCCACAATGTTGTGATGTGCCAGTGATTATGTGGATACGGTTGCCAGAAACAGTGGCACCAGATCCACAGAATAACCGCCAGAATACTGGCAAATTTGTAATGAGGGCCACTGTGAAAATGGTTAATAGAAGAGAATGTGGAGGATTCAGCCTATTACAGGAGAAACACCCAAAACATTATTTTTCAACTTTAAATAAACCTTTGTTTCCATTGGAACTAACAACAATACAAGAAGAAGCCCAGGCGCTTGACCAAGGGAAGTCTTAACCAGAAGTCCAGTGATCTGGTCTTTAGGTCCTTTTTTGATGGTGGTAGGGCCGGATGTTACTCCCACATATTCCTCATCTATGATATTTGTATCTCGCCAGCTTCGAGGTCGTGGCGTCGATGTCTCTCGACGGTCTCCGTAGCGTGTCGACGTCACCAGCAGTATAAGTAGCTGGTGCCGTGCCCGTTGGCTTCAGTTCTGTTTTTTCGTATAATCAACTAATCATTCAGTCGTGCCCCAAACTGTAAGCACTACATGAAGCGCAAAGTGTAAATTACGTAAATTGTACAGTGGGGTAGGATTGGGAGGGGTGATGAGGAATACGTGGGAGGAACATCCAGTTGAAAGAAAGTTACCAATTGGTAAGTAACTTGTTCTTCAAATGGATTGTGTCTTCCTGTGTATTCCTCATCTATGATAGACTCCCATAGCAGTGATAATTTAGGAGGTGGGAGTACTATTTAGTTTTAGCATTGATAGAATGAAGTACAGCTTTTGCAAACAATCCCTCATTGGAAGAAGAGGCGTCTAAGCAGTAATGCTTAACAAAAGTATGCATTGATGCCCATGTTGCAGCTGAACAGGTATTAACTACAGGGACTCCCCTTTGAAGAGCGGCAGAAGTTGCCATACCCCTTGTGGAATGGGTACGAAGCCCTTCCGCCGTGCTTTTCCCAGCTAACCTGCAACACTCCACAACAGCCAAAGTAATCCAGCGGGATATAGTTTGTTTTGTCACCGCTAATCCCAGTTTATGACCGGTAAAACCCACGAAAAGCTGGTCATCCTGGCGCAATTTTGACATTCTTGCTATATAAAAACTCAGAGCCCTTTTTGTGTCCAGTTTGTGCAACCTTTCCTCTTCTTTGCTCAAAAGAGGAGGAGGGTAGAAGGTTGGGAGTGTTATTTTCTGTGACAAGTGAAAAGAAAGAAACTACTTTCGGCACGAAATAAGGTTTAACTGCAAGTACTACCTTGTCCTTGTGAAAGTTAGTATACAGAGGTTTGCATGAGAGAGCCCGTAACTCACTAAACTAACCCTGGGGGCTGATGTTAAAGCCACAAAAAAGGGCAGTTTTAAGTGTTAAAAGCCTTAAAAGACAGGAAAGTAAAGGCTCAAAAAGGTATACAACACAAGATTCAAATCCCAAGCAAGGACATGAGAGGGTGCACGTTGGTGGATAATCAATGGAATCTTAAAATAGGAAACCTCTTCCGAGGAGTGCTTAAAAATGGAAAGCGCTGCCAGATATCCCTTTATTGTTCCAACCTGGAGCCCCAGATTGGCCAAATGTAACAGAAAAGATAGCACCATAGGAGTGCCACATTGAAAAGGGTCCACATTCTTATCCTTGCACCAGTTACTGAATTTAGTCCAACGACACCAGTACAAGTATTTGGTTACTGGCCTTCTGGCCGAAAGCAAAATCTCCATTACGTCGTCCGGGAGGTCACTAGCCTTATATCTCAACTTCTCAGAAACCATGCGTGAAGGTTGAGTGTCTTGACCTCTGGATGGAGAACCCGACCTTCCTCTTGCGAGAGAAGATCCTCTCTTTGTGAAAGACGCATTGGAGGGCAGATGGATATGTCCAGAAGGTCTGGGTACCACGTACTCCTGGGCTAATTTGGGGCAATTTTGATCATGGTTTTCCGAACGTTCTCAAACTCCTGATTACGTGAGGAATCACAGGGACTGGAGGAAACGCGTACAGAAGTGGAAACTACCAGTCCACCACGAATGCGTCTCCTAGATCTCCTCTCGGAGGAAATTCCTTTGAGCAGTACAGTTTGCACTTCCGGTTGGCACCGGTGGCGAACAGATCCACCTGAGGAGTTCCCCAAAGGGTGAAGATCTCTTGAAGTACTTCCTGAGCTAGTTCCCACTCGTGGGAGACTGTGCTCTGCTTGCTCACAGCGTCCGCTGCTATGTACTGCTCTCCGGCTAGGTGAACTGCCAACAGAGATTCCTTCTTGCATTGCCCAGAACCAAGGCTGCATTGCCTCTCTGCACAGTGGTAGTGACCCTACGTCTGCTCTCTTGTTGAGGTAGTACATGGCCATTTTGTTGTCCGTCATTATCAGGACATTCTTTCCTCATACAGAGGGCAGAAAGGCTTTCAGCGCTAGTCTGATTGCCCCCAGCTCCAAAAGGTTGATGTGTAGTTTGTACTCCGTTGGAGACCAACAACCGCTGATTGTCATATCGTTGGTGTGGGCTCCCCACCCCGTGAGTGAGGCGTCCGTCACTACTGTTATCTCCAGCAATGGCTGCCAAAAAGATTCTCCTTTGAGGATATTATCGTTGCAAGCCCACCATAAAATAACTGACATATTCCCTGAGAATTGGGACCACTGAGTCCAGAGGGCCTATTGAAGGGATCACATCCTCAATCAGGCCTCTAGCACCAGAAAAATGCAGGATGCCATGAGACCGAGCAACCTCAGAAAATTGAAGGCCGGCAGATGCTGGGCATACTGGAACTTTGTTACCATATGCAGAGTGTGATGAGCTATCACCTCGGGAGGCGAGGCTTTACCCGCGGAAGTATCCAGGACTGCTCCGATAAATTGGAGTCTTTGGAATGGTACCATATGGGACTTCTTGTAATTGAGGGAAAAGCCCAGTCTGTGTAGGGAGTGTCAGGTGATTGAGAGGTTCCTGAGCTTGTTCGGGGGGAACGAGCCCTGATCAACCAATCGTCCATGTAGGGGTAGACGTGAATCCGCCCTCTCCTGAGACTCGCTGCCACAACCGCCATCAGTTTGGTGAAAACCCTCGGGGCGGCTGGCAGAACTTTAACTGATAGTGAGAAATGGCAACCGCGAACCTCAGGTACTTTCTCTGCTTGAGATGAATTGGCACATGAAAGTAAGCATCCTGAAGGTCCAATGATACCAACCAGTATTGGAGTTGGAGAGCCTGAAGGATCTGACAAAAGGGTTACCATCTTGAACTTGTCCTTCCTGAGGAACTTGTCCTTCCGGAGGAACTTGTTCAAGTTTAAGTCCAAGATGGATCTCAGTCCTCTGTCCTTCTTTGGGATGAGAAATAAGGGGAGTAGCAACCCTCGTTCCTCTCCGCTACGTGGACATGTTCTGTTGCACCTTTCTCTATGAGTTAAAATTTCCTGCACAAGGGGCGGATATGGAATTTTGACAGAGTTGGTGGATGGTCCTGAGGCCTTTTTTAGGAAGGGAAGGCAGTAACCTTGAGCTACTGTTTCCAGTGCCTAAGCATCGGAAGAAATGCCCCGCCATTTGTTCAGATGTTGAAAGATTCTGGCTCCCACCGGGGTTTCGTGTGACAAGATCTCAGAGTGACTTGGAGGCTGCTAAAGGAGCGGCTGAGGGCAAAGATGCCACTGTTGAGGCTGATTTCGCACCTCTTCCTCGTCCACTTTCTTTGACCTTTCTGCACAGCCTGTCCTCTTCCTCTACCAAAAGAGGAGTAGTATCGAAAAGAACGGCCTCTCCAGGAAGATGAGCCCGAATAAGGTTTTTGAGGCTGTCGCATAGAGGCGCTAAGAGACTTAGCCTCCGCTTTGGAGGTCTGCAGGTTCTCTAAGCTCTCATCAGCTTTACTGCCGAACAGCCTCAAGCAGTCAAAATGCATGTTGAGTAGTCTGGCCTGCACGTCTGGTGCAAAACCAGACTTCCTCAACCACGCAAATCTGTGCAGTACTGTGCTTGCAACCATGGATCTGCTGATGCTGTCAGCAGTATCCTGCCCTGATTGGAGACACTCTACCATTGCCTCCTTCCCATCTTTAACAATATTCAGAAAGCCTTCCCTTTCTCCGCCTTCTGGAATGTGTTCAGCCGCGGCAGTAACACAATCCCACAGGTTATGGGTGAACCTGGCCAGGGTACAGGTAACATTAGCGGACTTAAGGGCCATACTGCCCGAGGTAAACACCTTGTGAGCCCAAGCGTCCACTTTTTTATCATCTCTATCCGGGGGAATAGATGGATATGCTGACTGTCTTGTGGAAATTGCAGCTTGGACGACTAGACTCTCAGGCGTAGGGTGCTTTCTAAGATAATAAGGGACACAGCTAGATGGTCTATACTTTTTGGGAAAGTTCTTATTGACTGCTGGCCCAGATTCAGGAGCCTCCCAGTTTTCTACCACTGTTCTTTGAAGAGCCCTATGAAAAGGAAGAACTGGGTCTTTTTGGGGGTGCTGGTCCAGGATGTTGGTCATATCCTTTTCGAAGGTTGGTGAGGATCTACCCCACCCATATAGTCAGCAACCCTGTTCATCAGGTTCCTGTACCCAGAGTCTGCATGTTCTGCAGGATCAGGTTTTGCAAAATCTAACTCTGGTGACGTATCAAGGCCACTGGCAGAGTGAAGGGTGTCACAAAGATCTCTCATTTGTGACTCAGGGTCAATCAATCCCTCTGGTACATCTCTAATACCAAATGTTACTCCCAATGGAGAAATATCTTCCTCTGAGGCACTTTCTTCCTCAAAAATAAAGAACAGATTTTAAAAAGTCTGAATTCAGTAAAGGTGTGTACCTTTTCTCTTGCTCTTGAATTTGCCCCGAGGCAATCGAAGGAATCTTCAAAGGCGTCGATGACGTCTTTGAGAACGCAGCCAATGTCTCCTTTGGCTTTGGCGTCGAAGCAATCGGCACCGACTGCGTCTATGAACTCGTCGAGTGCTTCGGCGGTTTATGCTTCTCAGCCAGTGTCGGAGAATCACTCTACTCTCGAGGAACCTTTCGACGTTTTAATATTGGGTCGAGAATGTCGAGTCGCCTCCTTACTACTGGTCTTAGCCGAAGTAGTTTCTGACCTTCCTGCGTCGTCCAAAGGAGCGACCGGGGTCTGGCTGTTTTGGGGTTTCTTTGAGGGGGTCGGGCCGCATTCTCAAAGACCTTCATCATGTGCACTCTAAATTCTTCCCATTTTATAGAGGAATCTGACTTAGTCAGACATCGTACAACCTCGGGAGAGGTATCTGACGAAGAAAAGGAAGCTCTATGTCTCCACTTTGCCGTCTTGGAAGAAGACAAAGAATGTCTCGATCTACTCCTAGAACGAGACCTCTTCGAGTGCTTATGCCGATCCAAGTCTTTCAACTCACCAGACTTCCAATGTTTCTTCGAAGATGCCTTCGAAGCGTCCCACCCCACCGGCAATTTACCTTTTAATTTACGAAGAGATTTCTCCGTCATCAACTAACAGGAGCCACAGTCGCTGGTCCGATGGCCCGCACCTAAACACCAAAGGCAGACACAGTGAGGGTCTGTGATCGACATTTTAGAATCGCAGTCGAAACACTTTTTAAACCTCGTTTTAGGAGTGGAAGGGGTCATAGATGATGACATTTTCCTGAGGAAAACACGAAGCGCGCCATTCACTCGATTGCAAAGCTATTGGAAAAACGGAACTGGAGCCAAGGGGTGCAGAACGAACTACTTAAACTGCTGGTGACGTGGACACGCTACAGAGACCGTCGAGAGACATTGACGCCACGACCTCGTGCACAGCGCCCTCTGCCGAGATTTTTTTTTCCGAAGCAGCGAAGCTGGCGAGATACGAATATCATAGATGAGGAATACGTGTGAGGACACAATCCAATCGAAAGGCCTTTTCTTATTTTATTTAATAACCATTTGAAATGTCCTCAGTGCATTTGACTCCTTCCTTTGGGTTGCCACACAATGCTTAACTGCTGCTTCAGCAGCTAAGAAAAAGAAGGAGATGGCCAATGAGTTTGATGCCAAGATAGGATGCAGATTGGAAAAGAGGTGTCAAGTGACTCATTTTAGTTCAGAGCTACAGCATTTATTGTGCGTTCTTTGCAAATATAGTGGATTACTGTAGGTAAGTGCTGTCTGGGTTTCTAATAAAAGAGAAGTATAATGTTTTTTCTTCTGCCTATGATTGAAACTAGACTAGCCTATACAATATTTTTGAAAATCTACATTGTATACCCTTCTGCGGTCTTTAAACGATAAAATAAACAACTATAAATAAATCTGAAGTAATTCCACAAGTGTAAACTATCTCCTGGTTATGATGCATGGTTTTGGTTAAGATGAACCTACTGTGGTAAGCCTGAGCAATGGTTCTGATTCAATGATGGTCTTTATTAGTGGTGTTCTTCAAGGGAGGGGTTGGACAAACACCTATAGGATCTAGGGGTTAATCTACAAATGATAAGGAAGTTACCTAAGAAAAACAGTGTCAGGATGGTTTCGGGACAGTTTCCCTCCTGATCTACTCCCTCTAATCTCCCCTTTCCTCTTTTTCCTTTCCTTTGTTCTATGAACCTTTTAGGATTGGGTCTCCAAATCGGACGTTGGGAATGGATAAGCTGGTCGGGAGTTAGAGTCTTAGTTTGAGATTGGTGCCCACCCTGTACTTCCCGTAACATATATTTGAATATGCATGCTTAATTCTTGTTACAAGATTTGAAAGATTTCTCTCACATCTTTTCACCATATCTACAAATCATGGAACTTCTGTGCAGGCCCCTAAAGCATTACTGGTGCTCCTGCTGTCAGAATGTGGATATCACTGACCGTGAGGTGGTCATCCGAACTCTTATTCATGCATGTTCGGGAAACTCTTGGCTTTCTCTGCGCAGATGTCACACTTGTAGTTGTGGACACCAAATTTGAAACACAAAGTGATCTTCCCTCAGCACATTCAATAGGTTACACTAGAAGGATTGGTAAAATAATCAGCTCTGTATTCGTTTTGGATACCAGCATAATACAAGGCAAAGTGCTTGTGTCAGTTTGTATTGGGATATTTTTAAAAATCCCAACTTTACTTTCAGGGTTTTAAAACCCCACTATTTGTGCCACCCTGGTAGGTGTGTTACTGAGCCTTCGTGTCAGTGACAAGCCTGAAAGATCTCACTCTTTCCACCCTCTGGGAGGCACATTGGGTAGCGCTGGACCAGCCCAATCACTAGCAGCTCATCCTCCCTCATATACGAAGATGAAAAGTTAATTCAACTCACCACAGTACCCACCAGATTACTTTTCCTGTTTGATATGCTCCCATTTAAGATTCTAGCTTCCTTCTTTTCAGCAAAGTATAATGCAATACCATGTTTTTGTATGAGCTGACAGGAAACCAGGAATAACCCGACAGTCTGTAATACTTCCTACAGAGGAGGCACATTTTGCATTTCTCGACCTGTGGAGTTACTATTAGACAGTCTCGTCAAGGGTACTGGTTGACCATTCTCAAGATGATGTGGAAGGGTACTGGATCCATCTTCAAGATGGTTAGAACATCCTTTTCAGTGCCAGAGATCTAATGTTGTGGCCTGTGAGAGGGCCTCTTAACTGTTTCTAGGCACCAGCACAGCGTTACTGTCTGTGACCTTAAAAGAGTGATTAAACATACAAGAACTGGATCAAGGCTCACATGGCGACAATGCTACAAAACTATTCTTAGCTCATGATGTAAAAAAATGGAAAATAGAACCTCCTCTGAGTACTGGAGGCTTATTAATAACAAATTTGCACCTCAGCACGCCTTACAGGTCAATTTGGTCCCAGAAGCAATGTAGGCTTCGTTTCATACCGACTTGTTTCATAAGGACATCACGTTCGGTGAATGGAAACCGCCCACACTGAAGTACTGGGACTTGGTGTTTGAAAGAGATGACATTCTACATGCAATTAACAACGTGCGTGCTTCAAGAACACCTGGTCCAGACAGACTGACTAACTATACCATCAAGTGTAACCCGGAGCTCTGGGCAGACTTCTGTGTAACTCTCTTTGAAAGAATTGTCAACAGACGTGCCACCCCAAAATCATGGAAGAGTGCGGTTATCGTCCCGATCTTTAAAAAAGGAGATAGGACCAACCCGAGAAACTATAGACCAATAGCGCTTCTTGATGTTCTAGGAAAATCTATGCCACTCTCCTTCAACAGAAACTCCTAAAATGGTCCACGGAAACTAATAACGTTGATCCGAGACAAGCAGGGTTTGTAAAGGGCGATGGATGCGGCCTAAACCTATTACTGTTGAACTTGATCAAGATGGAAGCGCTAAAATCTAACACCAAGGTCTACTTAGCACTCATTGGGCCTCATTAGGACCCTGGCGGAGAGGGTATTACGCCAGCGTAGTGCATGGCGTACCTCTCCGCCATACTACGAGTTCCCGTAGCGCCATGGAGGTTTTCTCCGCCTGGTTTTACCAGCCGGAGAAAACCATGGCGCTACGGGACCTCGTTGTTAATTACGCCACCGTATTTTACGGTGGCGTAATTAACTCCTTCCCCACTCCCATTATACCCTATGGGGCAAGAATGGGAATGGGGAAGGGCAGAATGGGGATTGGGGATTTACCGCTCCGCCGAGGTCGGAATGGGGCGGTAAATCCGCCAACCCCCATGGCGCTATCGGCGGCTTTCCGCCATGCTTCGCGGTGCATTTAGCACCGCGAAATCCGCCTGGGTCGTAATGAGGCCCATAGACTTTTCCCATGCTTTTGACAGTATTAACCGAGATCTGCTGTGGAAAAAACTAAGTATGTGGAATTGTCCTCCTAGTCTACTAGACGCGATCAGAGAACTCCATACTGATACTTCAATCAAGATCAGATTAGACTCCAAAGGCACATTATCAGCTCCAATCTGTACATTTAAAGGCGTCAAACAAGGCTGCCCTTTGGCGGCCAGTATTTGTAACCCGTTTCTAGCTGATGTTAGTGACGTCTTCAATGGAGCTGCTACATTCCCACCGGACATCCTTGGATCTCACATAAACTACCTTGTCTACGCTGACAACCTTATGTTATTGGATTTGACCCCTATGGGGCTTCAATGGAAACTTGATATCCTCGAAAACTATGTAGCAACTAATGGTCTATGTATTAATAAACAAAAATGTGAAATACTGGTGTTTGGCAGGCAAAGGGGTGAGATGTAAAAAATGTGAATGGCACCTTGATAAAGAAATCCCGAGGACCGTAAAAAATACTACCTACCTAGGTATGTGGATCAGTGCCAATATAAATGATGCTCCATGGGCTGAAACCACAAAGTAAGTGTTGACAGTTGGCATGCCAAGCTTCCATGATAAAAAGGCAATATGGAAAATTCTCACTAAAGCCAACTATCACTTTTTCCAACAAAAGGTTGTGCCGGCCCTAATCTACAGTGCGGAAAACACCTTTGGGTGTTCACACGATCTGTGGAATACACTTGAAAATATCTTTTGGGTCAGAGTGTTACAATTACCTAAGGGAACCTCGACGGTCTGCATACGATACAAACTGGGCCTTATTTCAATCCAGGCGAGAGTATGTTGGAATTCATTAACCTTATTCAGGAGAACAAAGCTAACGATTCCAGTCCCTCAAGTAAAAATATTGCATAATCCCGATAAGGACAAAGTGTACACTGTACTTTCAATGTGGAATAAACAATGTCTTGAAGCCTTGAAAGATAAGACATTACTATTAAAACACTTATTGAAAATCCGGACTTGGCTAAAAAGAAGCTATGGAGATCTGACTGCCGCCAGACATGTGACTTAAGGTCAAAATCTAGACTGATGAATGAGGCCCCTGGCGAAGCTAGAGCATATGGTCAGCTGCAAGCCTACTTACCTCGATTTCCCGACCATAAATCGAAATTTTTTACATGCAATTTAAGCTTAATGTGTTGACGACTAAAGAACACCTAGGCATATGCGGAATTAGATCCTATATGTCGCTTCTGCAGAGCAAACAAGGAAACAAGGAAACCTTGAAGGACGTAACGCTGTTTTGCTCTACGTTCCGAAACCAAAGACACACAAATCTTGGGTCCTGTGATTAATAAACATCAATCACTGAGTGCTGACAATTGGTGGAAAGTAATGTTTGATGGGTCAGATAGAACAGCGGTGTTTGCACTGACTACTTTTTTGCGGGTCATAAAGGAATGTCTTGATATGGAGCGGACAAATCTTGAAATTGGTCACTAATGAGAATGTTCTATGAACTCTAAATGACAGACAAGCTGATGTTCATGTAACAGAAGATGTCAAATGTTAGATGTAACAAGATTGTCATTTTTCTGCTGTTTTTAAAGGTTTGATTAAAACCATGATTTTTTTTGTTTTGTTTTAAACCGGTGACTCATGGTGTCCAGTGCCACCAAAGGACAGTGCATGCTGGGTCCAAGGAGTGGGAAGGATCCCTGGGTCACCTTACCATGATCCCGGGACACATGGCAGGGGAGAGTCCCCTCATGCCAGTGTGGGTGTCTAACCCCTCCCCAATCCATTGGGCTAGTAGCGCAGTACATTATGGAAGCTCTACCCTGGTTAAAGACATCCTGCAGGCTAACAAACCTCAAGCTCCAATGTATAAAAAGTCACCTTTCCCTTTTACGAAAAACATTTCTATTCACCAAGCGCTTGGTATAGTGTATTGTAACATGGTTAAAACTTTTTTCATAACTCCAAAGAAATCCTTTGATAACTTAAAAGGTATATTTGATGAGACAGTGATATCAGTTTTTATATGTATATAAGACGTATTGACGATGTCAATTGAGTACATGTACGAAATGTAAAACTCCTATATGCCCGTTACATGTATTGAAAACTCACATCAAAGTTAGACCTCATTTTAACTCTTATATACAAACAATACACATACATGTGGGAGATGTACATTTACACTAATTTAATGTATGTGACTTTCAGATCAGTTTTCAGAAAATTTAAATTGCATACATGTAAGAACTGTAAAACTCACAAGAAAATCAAAAAGGTACTTTAATAAGGTTTCCATATGTATACGAGGTCTATAGGATGTATGCTTTTCATGACTTTTTACCAAACACAGACTCACATTCTAATTATACACCATACACTCGCATGCCAGACACTTGGACACCAAACACTCATACGCGTTACTAGAAACAAACTTCCAACACATTTGCACTTCTGACACTCGCACACTTCCGCCACACACCCACTTGCTCTTACGCCACATACACTTATGGCACAGTCGCTTACAACACACAATGTTAGGACACATGCTAAGAAACAGTGAAGATCTTTTATATGAACTGTACGTGCAGGAGATGTACATTTCGTACATGTGCACTAATGTACGTACTGAACTGTAAGAGTGCAGAAGGAGGAGACTGACACACAGCGGCATGGTGATTGCTCTAGAGTGTTATTGGTCATACAAATAAATAGAACACCTAACTTTCACTATCTCAAAGAGGGGTTTCCCTGCCTCAACGAAACTACTAAGGGTTGCATCAGAATGTCTGTCTAAATCAAATGTCAACCATCCTGTGTCAAAAGCCCTGCTTCTGTCCCATACACTTAAAAGTAAACTAGAGATAAAGTAGACCTTCTTGATCCAGAAGAAAGACTCCCTTCTTCTGGACTGGGGGTTAAAGTTCACTTCCAGGTTTTGGTTTCTTCTTAGGGGGATGACTCCCTTTCCCGGGTCAAAATTGTCCTCCAACACAAAAGACAAAGTTACAACACCTCTCTCTGTCAGGCACAACACTTTGTAACAAAGTATTATCAGCTTTGGTTACCAGGAGAATGACTCCCTTCTCATGGCTTTGGTTAGCAAAAAGAATGACTGCCTTCTTCTGATACTTTTGATCCTTCCTTCAGGATATTTTCAACAATATTCTGGATACCAAACTCAGGTTTCCTCACATTTTTGATGTTGGCCAACTTAGTTCACTATCCTGCCAAGTAATGCCACAAGGAAGATGGCTCATGTCTTTTCCTTGATACATGTCCATTCGAATTCGCCAAGAGAAGACCTCCCTTCTCTTGGCCTCGGGGAATAACTCCCTTTCCCAGGCTTCTTGGTCCAGTCTTTACATTAGGGCTACCAGGGGGAATGACTCTTCAACTGGTCTACGTGTCATGTAGCTTCAAACACACAGTTCGCAAATGTTACAAGGGTCAATGACCCCGACTTCTCTCCTTGGTTTGGACTTATATGGTCACTTTCTCTACCAAGTACTGTGATGAGGAAGATGCCTCTGATCCTCCTCTCCTTGAATTGGGTCCCAGACCCGGTTTCTCTCACTCTTGGGCTCGGCCCACTTGGTTTAGTATCTTGGCAAGTACTGTGATGAGGAAGATGCCTCTGGTCCACCTCCCCTTGATTTGGGTCCCAGGCCCTTCTGCTCACTTTTCGGATTGGCCCACTTGGTTTAATCTCTCGCCAAGTACTGCAAGGAGGAAGATCCCTTTGATCCTCCCCTTCTTGATTTGGATCCCAGGGCCTTCATCTCAAGCCCCAACAGGCATCAGCGTCTAGCTCTTTATCTTCTTGGGCTCTTGGCCTCCTTGGGTGCTTGCCATTGTTTGTCGGGTTGTGGGGGTGCTACTATGCATGCCTCGTCTGGCCTTGTACCTTTCCTTCGACATCCGCTTCCAACTTCCAGTTCGGCTCCGGACCAGCCCCACGCCCTTTGTGTCTTCACTCCTTCAAGGCCAGTGGACATCCTTCTTCTCTGCGTCCTCTTCAAAACTCCCGGGCTGGGCGGTTCTTCGCTCTGGTCTGCTGTTGCAGCTGTGTCTCTCCCGAATGCAGCTCCTCAGGCTTCAGAATAACTTCTAAGTCCCTTGTCAGTTTTTATGCCTGTCTCACAACCACTCCTCCGCGGAAAGCTAGAATCGTCATTATAATTCTACCAGGTGCTCTTCATGGCTCCACATCTCCTCCTCATCTTATCTGGTACACTCCCTTTGGGAAGTACCTACTCCTCTTCGTCTAAGTATTTCCTAGAAAGGTACATGGGGGTACTAGGCAAAGTGTTAGGCTCTATGGGATATCGAGATGGGTAGGGTGTTGGGCGAGGGGTGCCATACCGCATTCTCTCGAGATGTTTTCCCTTGTCCCCAGAGGTGAAGACTCCTCTCATGAGATCCTCCCGCGGAGTACCACTGCCATGGGGACTATCAAGTAGCAGACTCATCACCCTGGTCTCATGGGAATGGGCTCCGACTCCGGGATAATTGACATCTCAAGATTTGTCACATAACTCACATAAATGTCAGGACAGACTTTGAACTTATTTTTCATATGTATAGTAAACATGTAGGAGATGTAAATTGTGCATATTTATGAACTGTAAAACTTTCATATGGCTCCTAAACATATAAAACCTCATATCAAAGCAAAACCTGTGACGAATCCAGGGAATGGATCCCCTCTGCCCAAGAGGGTGAAACCCACTTTAGGACTAGGTAGGTGAGCCAGCTAACCGTAACACCCGCTAGGGGATGGGGTAAGCAACATACCACTGGAGGTAAGCCCCCCTTGGAGGACAGGACATCCCTTAACATGGATAGGAGTTATTCTCCCTTGTCTCCGGAAGCTGTCTTTATTGGCTATATGGATTGCACAAGACAAAATTGTGAATAACTGTAGCGATGTAATTGGTGTGGGTTCTGACCCTATACTGTTTCAAACTTGGCAAGAAATGCCAGACCAATGGAATGTTACCTCTCCTTGCAGGGAGGAACATAAAGGTGCAGTGAGAACAGCAGAGCGCAGCAGAGAGACGGAAGCCTGCGGAGCAGCTCAGACTACGGTATGACCCTCTTCGAGGTGGATCAAGGAAGCAGTCCCTCGCAGACGGTGAGCAATGGCTCCTGTGAGAAGGCCGGGAACTGGAAAAGTTCAGCCCCATCGAAGAGAGAAGTGATGCGACTGCACAGAAAGTGGTGAACTGGTGCCTGCTGGAACCGACACCCAAGTCCTATGATGAGCCGTCGGGGAACACTGACGCATAGTAACAAAAGCAGGAAGACAGGGTAGAAGCTGGAACCTCGCTTCCGCAGCCGCTAAGGAGACCGCCTTCCACGATGGACACCACCACAGCAAACCAGGTACACAGTGTATCGAGGGAACCAGAAGGAGGGCAGTCAGGCCCGCCTATACCCACAAGAAGCGGTGAGGAACCCAAGAGGGGCTGCAAAACTGAATGGCCCAAGCAGCGCTAAAAGGCCAGATACCCTAAGGGGACAGGGGAGGGGGTGGCACCCAAAACCTCAGGGCGGGATGCAAACCTATGGCGAAAACTCCAGAGACATTTTGCTGGTGAACCTTGCCGAGGATGCGAAGACTGTCTAATCCAGAGACAGTACATTGGGGGCCAAAAACCAGCCAAGAACATATCATTTGGGACAGAAAGCCTAGTATAGTTTTGTGCTCAGATTAGTTTATTTTCCTTTTTAAAGGGAAAAAGGAGCAGGGATCAGGCCAGCATATCTTTCTTTCAGCGTGGAGACCAGAAGTGTAGGATTAGTATAGGGTCTAATGGTCGCCAAAATGGAGGTGGGTAGGGCTGAGCAAAAGGGGTCCACAACTGGAATCCCAATCCACATATGTATGAGGGAGGTGGGAGGGGCACACCAGCTATAAAAAGGGAAGAGAACCGTCCCTTAGGTGGCTTGCACTTACTCTATTCCAGCAGGAAGGCAGAGGCAAATAAGGGTCTTTGCACCAGTGGGACTGCTAAGAGCCAGTTATAGGAGAGAAGCTGTAAGATCTTATGAGTGCTCCCCTACCCTGGAAAAACCAATACTGTAGCGAGAGAACAGTGAAGTAACCGGCACTCCTTAAAATAGACTTTGAAAGAGAAGGGATTTAATAAAGAAACCCTATTAATACACCAAGTCCTTTTGTTGATGCTCACAAGAGGGGTCAGAGGTAAGATAGTGAGAACACAATGGGAACCCTATTGAAATCTCTGACCGATGGGCAGCAACAATTGAAACAGATGGTAGAGCTACAAAAACAGCAAGGTCAAGCGTTTCAACAAGCAATACAACCACAAGGAGCCAGGCAAGGCACAGACCAGGAGAAGCATCAGGAGGCACTCATCTAGTTAACAGATGTAGTAGCTTCAACCAGGTCCCATCCACAGGTCCCCTCCACAGTGCCCTAGAAATACCATGAAGATGATGACTCAGCACATTTCCTCACAAAATTGTAAAGAATAGCAGGGAATGCCCAGTGGCCTCAAGAAATGTGGGGACAATATGTTGCACCCCTATGAATTTGTCCCATGCAAGTGTCATATCAAGTTGTCAGCCTCACTGGCGATACTCCTTACGCCGACATGCAATGGGCAACTCTGGAAAGACGTGCTCCGAACAAAGAAGCCTACCACCCGTTGTTTTGAGAAACCAGATTATTTCCAAGAGAAAATCCACGACAGTTATACTACTGGGCCAAAGATATGCCTGAAAAGTGGCTACAACTAGCTACCACTTCCATAGTGACTATGACAGAAAAGATAATCCTAGAACAGTTCTTGGACGCCTTACTTAGCCCGGTACAATGATGGGTGCGTCAACATCACAGGCCAAGTCTCGCAGAGGCTAGTAGCATTCCGTGGGCTGATCAGAAAGCTGGATATGACAATGCATTACTTACCGTAAAAGCATTTCTGATGGTTGTATCTGCTTAGATTCACATGCTGTGCATAGATCCGACATCCAGTGGTCACTGCGGAGTATTGCATTTTGTTTTTCGTAGTCGAAAAGGGGACGTCGACAAGGCGTGTCTGTAACACTATCCCTATAGTGACGTGCGTTGTGCCCACAATCCCTCACGCGTCCAGGTCCCTCTGTTTTTATTTTTCTGCCCTGAGGGAGCCTTCTAGACGCGAGTGAGTACAGAAAAGAGAGAAATATAGTAGAGGATGTCTATGTTCCTTCCATCTGAGCGGGGAGGAAGGGCGGGCGCATGTGAATCTAAGCAGATACAACCATCAGAAATACTTTTACGGTAAGTAATGCATTGTCTTCTGATGTTTGTTAATCTGCTTGGAATCACATGCTGTGCATAGACTAGCGAGCAGTACCCGGAGTTGGCGGTGGGTTATGAGAAGGAACAGTAGAGAAAAGATGTCTTAATACTGCCTGTCCCACCTGGGAGTCAGATCTAGTGTGTGCATCTAGACAGTAGTGTTTTGTAAAGGTGTGCACAGAACTCCAGGTAGCCGCTTTGCAGATGGACTCAAGGGGAACATTTGCAATGAATGCTATCGAAGCCCCAGTGCCTCGAGTGGAATGTGCTCTTGGCTTGAAGGGTAGTTCTCTCTTAGCAAGAGTGTAACAGTGATGTATTGTACAATCCATCTAGATATAGTGGACTTAGAGACTGCATCTCCTTCTCTTCCTGCTGCCACCGAGACAAAGAACTGATTAGTCTTTCTCAGTGATCTGGTTCTTTCCATGTAGAACATGACAGCTCTGCGTACATCTAGTGTATGCAGACTTTTTTCTCCCAAGCTGGAAGGGTTTTGAAAGAAGGTTGGTAGTTCTATAGATTGGTTTACATGAAATTTTGAGATGAATTTTGGTGCAAACCTTGAGTGTGTGCGAAGAACCACTTTATCCTTGTGAGCTGATACGAAGGGGTCTAGTACAGAAAGAGCCTGTAGTTCACTTACTCTCCTAATGGAGGTGATAGCTATTAGGAAAGCAGTTTTAAGAGTGAGGTCTTTAAGAGTTGTCTTGTGCATGGGTTCGAAAGGAGTGCCCATGAGTCTAGAAAGTACCACGTTTAAGTCCCATCCGGGAGCTGGGTTAGCTATCGGGGGGTGTATTCTCTTTACCCCTTCCATAAAGGCCTTGATAACTGGTATCTTCCACCACGACACTTTAAGTTGGGAAGTGGTGTATGCAGAAAGTGCCGCTAGGTGGACTTTAATGGAATTAAACACTAGACCTGAATCCAGTAAATGGGTCAAGTACAGAATAATGTTAGTGGCAGAGCAGTCAACCGGGTTGATGTTCTTACTTCTACACCAGATGACAAATCTTTTCCACTTGCTAGAATAGCAGTGGCGAGTATTAGGTTTTCTGGCTTCCCTGAGGATGTCCATACATCTCTGAGGGAGATGTAAATGTCCAAATTCTATGATCTCAGGAGCCAGGCTGCTAAGTGCATGGTCTGAGGGCATGGATGCAGTGTCCTGCCCTTGTCTTGTGACAGCATGTTGTACGGGCAGGGAAGTTTCATTGGGGGAGATAGGGACATCTCCATCAAGTGAGCGAACCATGGCTGCCGGGCCCACATTGGGGCTACTAGTATCATGGTAACCTGCTCTTGGTGCATCTTGTGCACCACTTTGTTGAGGAGGGGAGTCGGGGGAAAGGCGTAAACAAATTTCCCTGACCATTGAATCAACAGACCGTTCCCCTTGGACTGGTTCTGGGGGTACCTGGAGGCGTAACTTTGGCATTGTGAGTTCTCCAGGGTTGCAAACAGGTCTATTTCCGGGAAACCCCATTGCGTGAAGATGTCTAAGACGATGTTTTCGTGTAATTGCCATTCGTACTCTTTGGGTAGGGGGAAGTCTCTGCTGAGTTTGTCTGCTAGCAGATTGAGTTCCCCTGGTACATGTTGTGATAGTAGGAACATGTTGTGTTTGAGAGCCCACTTCCATATATTCTGGGACAGCTTGGACAGTCCTGGAGAGTGAGTGCCCCCTTGCTTGTTGAAATAGTGCATGGCTGTGGTGCTGTCTGTGAGGACCATCACTGTCTTTCCTTGTAAGTGTTCCTGAAAGGCTTTCAGTGCTTTGAACACTGCTAATAGTCCCAGCAGGTTTATATGCTTGGATGCTAAGCTCGGAGTCCACACTCCGTGAGCAGTCTGATGGGATAGATGAGCCCCCCATCCTGTAAGGGATGCGTCTGTGGTTAGAGTGGCTTCCACTGCGGGTGTGGCAAGAGTTTTCCCTAATAACATGTTTTCTTTTGTCCACCACCGCAGCGAGAGAACCATGGCCTGCGAGACCACCACCAGATCCTCCCATTGTCCGCTGGCCTACCACTGGCTGTAGAGCCACTCTTGCATTGGGCGCATGCGCAGGCGCGCGTGAGGTACCAAATAAATACATGACACCATCATCCCTAGCAATCGCATTGCTTTGCGTACCGTCACCTCTCGACCTGCCACATATTGGGGGATCTGAAACAGCATGTTTTGGACCCTCTCGTTGGAGGGGAAGACGAGGCCTTTTCGTTGATGGAGAAGCCCAGTTGGGACAAAAGGTCTACGGTCCTTTGGGTATTGGAGAAGCATGTTTCGTAAGAATCCCCTGTTATGAGCCAGTCGTCGAGGTACGAGTAAACCGGGATGGATAATCTGCGCAGGTGGGCCGCTGCCACTGCCAGTACTTTCGTAAATACCCTTGGTGCAGATGCTATCCCGAAGGGTAGTACTCTGAACTGATAGTGTTTGTTCTCTATCTTGAACCTGAGGTATTTTCTGTGCGCTGGCAACATTAAAATATGAAAGTATGCATCTTTCATGTCTAGTGTTGTCATGTAATCCCCCTGTGATAACAGTGGGATTACTTCTTGCAAGGTCACCATACGAAACATTTGGGGTTTGACAAAGTTGTTCGCTGGGCGCAGATCTAATACAGGGCGCATGGTTAAGTCCTTTTTGGGTACAAGGAAGTACACTGAATAAATACCTTCTGTTACCTGAGATAGGGGGACAGCCTCTATAGCTTCTTTTTTCAGTAGCTCTTCTACTTCTTGAAGAAGAATAGTGAGGTGTTCCGGTGTCATGCGTCGGTTCCGTGGGGGTCTGTATTTCGGGGAACCGTTGAATTCGATGCAGTATCCGTGGGCTATGGTGGATAATACCCAGCGGTCTGACGTTATTCCCTCCCATGCTGAAAGGAACGATGTTAGCCGGCCCCCGACCGGTGATGCATGGGAGGGGACCCGAATCTTTTGGTCATTTGTTGGTATTGGGCGTGGGGCCTTTTGGACTGGAGCCGCGCCCTCTTCCTTTGCCACGACGTTGGCCTCTTTGACTAAACTGGGTGCTTTGGTTAGAGGGCCAGTTGGTAGCAGAGTAAAATTGTTGTTGGCTTTGCTGCTGGCGTTGGCCACGAAAGGAGCGTCTTTTGCCATAGCTGCGTCTGTTAGGTGGCCTATAAATTTGGTCAAGAGTCTTGATGGTATCAAACTCCTTCTTCGCATGTTCTAGGGCCTCATCAACTGCTTTCCCAAACAGATGTGTTTGCTCTATGGGCTTATTTATTAGGGAAGCCTGAGTTTCTGGCTTAAATCCCGAATTGCGCAGCCAGACATGGCGTTTGAGAAGTATTCCCTGAACCAGGGAGCGGAGAGCTGTCTCTGCGGCATCTAAGGAGTTCTTTACGATGCCCTGGTTTACAAGAGTTCCCTCTGATATAGTAGCCAACAGGCGTGAACGCAGGGGTTCTGGTGCGTCCTCTGCTTCGCTGCGCAGCTTGCTCCACTGTGCATCTGCGTAGCTAGCTAGTAGGGAATTGTTATTCGCGATCCTGGTTGAGAAGGCGGCGGAGGTCGTTATTCTCTTCCCAAGTGCATAGAGCTTCTTGCCCTCTTTGTCAGGTGGTGCTTCACTAGTAGATAGTGGTACCCCCGCTCTCTTTCTTGTGTTAGTCACTACCAGAGAGTCCGGAATAGAATGTCCCCTGATGTACAAAGGGTCAGAAGACGAAGGGCTGAAGAGCTTTTCTATCCGAGGGTTGACCCCTCTGACTAAGGCCGGATTGGAAAGGGAAGGAGTTATTCTTCTCTTTATAGAAGCCAGGAGCGGAATGGACTGGCTGACCGGGGCTTTTTCTTTAATAACTTTTTCTACAAAGTCTATGTCCGGAAGAGTCTCCCCTGTGTCTATTTCAAAATGCGCTGCTGCCTTGCGCAATAGTGCATTAAGTGAAGGCTGGTCATCTATGGGGGAGGTGTTCCCAATAGGTGAGTCCTTGGGAGGAGAAGGATGAAAGACATCAGGATCTGAGTGCACTGATGGGGAGTGCCAGGGCTGTGAGGTAGCTGTATCTTCTTCAAAAGCTCCTGCGCTAGTGTAAGGGTCTTCCTCAAACCTCTCCTCCTCAAGTTCTTCCTCTCCACCTAACCACTCCTCATCTTCCTGGAGGTATTGCTCCTCTTCAGTGAGGTCATATGCATCTGTAGAAGGGGGAAACAGCCTAGGAATCTTGACCCTAGGGTCATCCTGGGTCCATTCTCTTGGTCTTTTGGGTGTGGGTGGGTTTTGGCTACCCAAAAACCTCTCCATCTTTTCCATACAAGAAAGGAGTCTTTCCAGGGTCTCATGGGGAACCCCTGAATAGTCTAGAGGGGGGAAATCAGTGTTTTCACCTTCAAAACGCTTCCAACGCTCCCACAACGTCGACGAAAGGTTTTCGTCGCCCTCAGAAAAGCCCTCCGGTAGTTCAGAAGTGCCTTTAGATGGATGGGGCAGTTCCTGGCTACTCTTGTGCTTTTTCGGCATTTCTATTTCCTTGGGTGCGGTATTCGACGTCTGTTTCGTCGTCCGCTTACGTTTGTCCTCGGAAACAATTCTCGCCAGACTCTCGACGACGAGTTCGTCAGTCGAGGGTTCTGGAGTCGGCGTTGCCTGCGTTGCGCATTGTTTTTCGACGGCCGCTCTATGGAGCGTTACGTCGGATGTTTTTGGGGTAGCGCCCGTATTAGATGAAAGCCCAATCGCTGGTCGCGGCTGCGTTTGCGGGTGGGGCTTGAGACCCTTGCGGTCTGAGGTTGACGCCGGAGTGCCCTGCGTCCCTTTCGGCGCTGGTGGATCCTTCGTCCTGGACGAAGAAGAGCCGTGGGTTGTGTGCTTAGGCCTATGGGGTCTGTGTGCGTCCTTGTCGCCGGGGTGTTCATCCCCATAAGCAGGGCGTGAGCCAAGCCCGTCGGGGCCGGGGACGGACGTCGAGGAGCGCGAGCGCTCCTTCTGGGGGTTAATGACTTCCGTAACGGACGTCGAGTTATCACCCTCCTCGTCACTTTCTGTAACAGCGACGGCGGGTGAGGAAACTGACTTCGACATAGCGTAGTCCACCCACCTCTTAACTTTCCGTTCTTTAAGAGTTCTTGGTTTCAAGAGCTTACAGGCCGCGCAGCTGTCCTCTTTATGATCGAGGGGCAAGCAACGATTACAGAGCTTGTGTTTGTCCTTCCAAGTGTATTTGCCCCTACAGCGTGGGCAAAACTTAAAAGGTGTCCTCTACATAGCTGAGGCAATAAAAACTGGTGATAGCAACCCCAAGGGAAAGAAAGGTGAGAAAGAAAGACATTCTCGACGAGAAGGTAAACGTTCGACACCCCCACTCTCCCTACTGTATGTTGGCCGGCGAGGCCTGGCCACGTGTTCGGCAGCGCCGAAGGATCTCCTCCGTCTCTTCTCCTCCGTCGAAAACTTGCTCGGCGGAGAAACAGCTTCACAGCTAACGTCGAGGGGAGGGATCTTTTAACAATAAGTATATATTAAGGACCGAGGTCCGTAGTAATTGTTTAGCAATGTCTCTCTAGGAGCTCCGCGTAAGGCGACCATAAGCTGGGCGGAAAAAAACAATCTGAGGGACCTCGACGCGTGAGGGATTGTGGGTACAACGCACGTCACTATAGGGATAGTGTTACAGACACGCCTTGTCGACGTCCCCTTTTCGATTACAAAAAACAAAATGCAATACTCCGCAGTGACCACTGGATGTCGGACCTATGCACAGCATGTGATTCTAAGCAGATTAACAAACATCAGAAAATAGATTACCCAAAACAGAAAGCACCCTATTAAAACCAGTGGCACCCCAGCAGGGACAATGACACTGGTCTGTGAGAACATCGATACAATGGAAGCCCATAAAAGATAAAAGAGAAAACAGAGGACCATCGCCGAGTGACCTACCCCTAACAATTTTCGAATGTGGCAAATGGGGCCAGATAGTCCCTTTATATCCCAAAAAAACCATGCCTGAACCTTTGATGATGGGCGCCATGCAGAGAACCAAGATGACAGCCAAGGGATACCCCTATACAATGGGAATCCAAGTAGACCGTGTCCCTTCGTAAGCCCTACTGGATAGCAGAAGCCAACAAACAGCAGTAATCCCTCACGGAAGTGCCCCAGGGAAGGAGGGAATCCCTTTTGTTAGGATTAAGTGCCTACACAGAGATATACATGTGGAAAACCCAACAGATTAGCCTGACAGCGGGGAAACAACCAAAGGAAAATATCTCTGGTTGGGGGGTGAAAATGTGACTGAAGAAAATAGTCTGAAATACTTGGGATATGATATTTTGAATCCTCCAAATAAGAAACGGATAACGGAAGGCTTCTATACGAAGGCTGTGTCTGCAGTTGCACAGATGAGAAACTTTTAACTCTAAGTTTCAAAAATGTTCAGTTATCCCATTAATAAAATTCTTTAAGGCAAAGATTTTCAACTATTCAGTCTTTTATTTTCAAATTTGTTTATTGGCATTTATTAATGAACACACTTGTAGGATAACATATGCCAGGGTACAAGGATGTTGAGAGTTAATGAGGAAAAGCAACAACAAACAAACCATAAAACATTAACTTTCTCCCAGTGATTCTGCGTGCCAAGTTGGGTTGGTGTCACCAAGTGGGTCGGGGGGGGAAGGGTTCCAGGCGGTTTGGAGTGAAGGGGAAGGAAAAGGAGGGAAACAGCTTAATAACTGGCGGACTATGGTCTCAGGCCCATTGTACGGTTGGCTCTTATTGATTCACGGAGGCTTGTCATCAGAGGGATAAAACAGGGAGTCTGTAAGTTCCTTCCAAGCTTCCAGGGGCGAGCTAGATTCGTCGGTCGATCTAGTTATGCTTTCCTCCCACGCTGAGGTTTCTGCTCGCACCCAGCGTTTCAACTCAGAGTGCCAGTGTTTCTGTTGGGGCCCTGCTGCCTTCTTCCAGGACATTGCCACGGCCCTTTTTGCCAGTATACACATGATGTCCATTAGTTTGGTGAAATGCTTGAGTTTGGCCGGCCTGGTATACGTGCCCAGTAGGCATTCCTCCGGGGTCCACTTGTATCTAGTCGCTCCCATGTTGTTGCTTGTCTGCTGAATAGTGGTCCACAAGAATTGCGTTTTAGTGCATTGCCAGAACATATGGATCAAGTCTGCATTATACTGTCCACACCATATGCAGTTAGAGGGTAGTTTGTTGTTAAGTTTTGTTAGCCTGGATGGTGTCAGGTATGTTCGATGTAGGAGGTTAAGTTGAATTTGTCTGAATCTGTGGTTTCTAGAGACCGATTTAGGAAATGACAGGGCCCTTTCCCATTCTTCGTCAGACAATTCTCTGCCTATGTCAGTTTCCCATTTATCTCTCAAGTTGGCGCTTCGTGGGTTGGGGATGTCGCTCAGTTGGGCGTATATCTGGGACACCGGTTTCCATCCTTCTCCCAGAGTATAGAGAAGCGTGATTAGGGGGTTTGGTTCCGGTTCCTCCGGCCATGATGACCATTTGGTACGTGCTGTGGTTCTCAGCCTCTGGTACCACAGAAACTGGCCCGAGTGGATTCCATCGTTTTCCTGGAGTGTTTCAAAGTCTTTGAAGGCTCCGTCCATAAACAGGTCCCCCCACGAGTATATCCCATTTCTTTCCCAGTGTCTGAGGTGTTGCAAATCAATGGCGGATCCACATAGGTCCGTGATTAGTGGTATGTCTGGGGCATACTGGTGTTTGGTGCATGTAAGGGTCTCTGTTCTGCGCCAGATTTTTTGTCCCAGTGCAGCTAAGTAGGGGGCACCGCGCATCAAGTGGGAGGGGGCCCAGATGAGTTCTTTTAAGTATAGCGGGGAGACCAGGGTCTGTAGTAGGGGGGTCTCAGGTGTGACCTCGTCTGCCAGCCATTTGGTGACGAAATTAAGCTGTGCCGCCAAATAATACTTTTCAAAGTTTGGGAGTTGGATTCCCCCCTGGGCGTATGGCAGCATCAAGGTGGAGAGTGCTATTTTGCGTCTTCCTGTACCCCACAAAAAGTCCCGGATCATTCTTTCTAACAGGCGGAAAAAGGGCACTGTAATGTAAAAATGAATATTCTGAAACCCGTAGAGGAATCTAGGAAGGACGATCATTTTTATTATTGCCGCTCTGCCCATCATGGACAGGGGAAGCTTCGCCCAGAATTGCATGGATTTTTTCAGGGCTGGGACCACAATCTTCGTGTTATGCTCATGCATTAGAATGGGGGTGTGCAGTATGTGTATCCCTAAATACTTGAATGAGGCCAATTCCCATCGTATTCCTACCTGGGGGAGATCTGTTATGTCTCTCCCCCTGAGGCCTGCTAGGGGGAATAAGCAAGATTTCGCCCTACTAAACTGAATGCCAGAGTACTTTGCAAAGTTGTCTAGGACATTTAACATCGTGGGTACGTTGTTCAGTGGGTCCCTGACATACAGCAGTACGTCATCAGCGTAAAGGGAGATTATATGGTCAACTCCCCCTAGTTGTATCCCAGCATCGAAAAATTGTCTACGGAAGTAAACAGCAATAGGTTCCAGCCCTAGTACGTAAAGCATGGGGGAGAGCGGGCATCCCTGCCTGGTGCCCCTGCATATATCCCAGGCCTCTGATATGTACTTTCCTGTTTTTACTCTGGCTTTAGGTTTGGTGTAAAGGATCTTGATCCAACTGATGAAGCCTGGGCCAAAGCCAAAGTCAACTAGGACCGCCACTAGCCACTCCCAGTATATTGAATCGAACGCCTTGATGGCATCGAGGGACAACAATGCATACGTCTCCGCGCTAGCCTCTGTCTGAGCAATAATCTGTTGTACCCTTCGTAGGTTCATAGACGTGTTCCGACCTGGTATGAAGCCACATTGATCCTCATGTACCACCTCCCCTATGATTTTGGCCAGTCTGTTTGCTAACACCGTGGTCAATATCTTAACATCATAATTAAGCATGGCTATCGGGCGGTAGGAGTCACATCTGTCGGCCGGCTTATTGGGTTTGATAATTGGAATCAACAGGGTCTCCCTCATACTATCAGGGAGTATCCCCCTCTCCTGTGCTTCTTGGAAAACCTCGCAGAGCAAGGGTGTTAGGGAGGTCTCATAGGCCTTGTAGAACTCAGTGGGCAGTCCGTCGCTCCCCGGGGTTTTACCCGTGGCTAGCGACTTGACTGCCTCAGTTATGTCTTCTGGTGTGATATCTGCATCTAGTGCTGCTGCCTGTTCCGGGGAGATTTTGGGGAGTCCTATTTCTCCCAGGGTGTCTATAATTTGTTCTCGGGGGACCTGGTCGCTATGAGAATAGAGGAGTTCGTAGAAGCCCCTAAAGGTGTCATTTATATCTTGCTGGGTCTGTACTATCTCCCCTTCTTCGGTCTGTAGCTTGGTGATAGTGTGTTTAGGGTGCTCCTTCCTACATAACCAGGCCAGCATTCTACCAGGTCTGTCAGCCTCTCTGTGTGTTCTGTTTGTTTTAGCGGCATAGTCAAATTTGGCTAGTCTTTCCCATGCGAGGGCACATTTAGCTCTAAGTTCCTTCAGGCTGTCTTCCCTTAGGTGAGTGCTCACCGGGGCGGCTTCTAGCTGCTCAACCTGTTGTTCCCATTGAACCAATTTTCCCCTCAATTGTTTTCTGATGCCCCCTGCTTTTGTGATGATTTCGCCTCTCGTTACTACTTTGAGAGCATCCCATACCGTACTCAGGCTATCTACGCTTCCTTTGTTTCTTTCAACAAAGTTGTCTATGAACTCGTGCAGTTCTTCCCTGAACACAGGGTCACCGAGAGCGTCTATCGGCATCCTCCACATAGGGATAGGGGGCCTAGGACCAGTCTGATTCCATTCTATTAGGAGAGGGGAGTGGTCGGAGATGGTTCTACCTAAATAACGCGCTTCCTCTATCTGTGATAGGTGTTCTTTGCCTATGAAGACGTAATCTATCCTCGTATAAAGGTCGTGTGGGGAGGAGAAGTATGAGTACCCCTGGGAGTCAGGATGGCGTTCCCTCCAAATGTCGGCCAGGCTCAACCTATCTGTCAACAAAGACAGGGCTGTGGTTGCCGGTGAGGAGCCTTTCGGGTGAGGCAGGGAGCGATCTAGGTTCGCATCATGGACACAATTAAAATCTCCCCCCCAAAGAAAAATGCCATGTCTATAGGGTGCGACTTTAGTATACATGGAGTTTAAGTGTGCTGGGATGTTAGTATTGGGGAGATAAGAGTTCACTATGCATACTTCTTCTTGTTCCAGCCGGCCCCAGAGAATGACAAACCTACCCTCAGGATCTATGACTGACTCAACTAGGTGAAATGGGAGCTGGGGGTGGATCCAGGCGTATACCCCCCCGTGCATATTTGGAGTATGTAGTGCCCACTCCCTGTCCTCCCCAATGTTCCCCCAGTTTGGCCAAGGCGTCCGCCGTACAGTGTGTCTCCTGTAGCATTGCTATTTGTGCTTTTTTCCTGTTCAGGTATGACTTGACTCTGTTCCGGCGTAAGTAGGTTCCCAATCCCCTCACATTCCACGTCACTATCTTTATTGTGACGTTAGATGACATGTCGGGTCTCTTCGATTGAGTTCAGATCGGTCCGGGAACCATCGGTTCCCTCCGAAAATGCTCCTGTTCCCCGCCCCCCCCCCCCCAACCGGCCCATCCCCTCCTGCAGCTTCTATCACATTCATGGGAGATTTTGTAATTTGAGTAACTCCCATTCCTTTGAATGGGGAAGATGAACAAAACAAATTAAACAGTGGAACAAAACCTTGAAATGCCCCCAGCAGTTGCTTCGAACTTGCAACGCTCAGGGGTCCCGAGCCTTCCAGGCCACTTTTGGTCTTCCGGGTCGGGAGGCGTGTGGGTAAATTGCCCACATAGTGTCCGGAGGGGTGGGTCATTCCGCAAATGCACGTGTGGTTTCTGGAGTTCCTGCCCGATCTAGCAATCATTACAGTAGAACTCTGATATAACATAGGTGTCTGCCTGTATAGGCTCACTGGTGGAAGTGCGGGTATATCTTTCAATTCAGTGTGGGGGTGATCATCTCATTCCCGATCCCGGAGGGTTTTCCTTGTCGTCAGCCAGATTATTATGTTCTAGCCACAAGTTTGCCGCGGCTGGGGTCTCCAGAAATATGGCTCTTCCTTTGTAGAGGATTTTGAGGCGTGATGGGTAAAGTAGCATGTATTTTAGGTTGAGCTTTCTTAATTGTGCTTTTATTGGGATAAAGGAGTTCCTTGCTCAATGCACAGTGGGGGTGTAATCTGGGTATATGACTATTGTCGAGTCCTTTCGTTTGATCTCTGCACCTTCTCTGGAGTGTCGTAGTATTATTTCTCGGTCTCGGAAATTCAGGATTTTAGCTATGATTGGGCGAGGGTGTGAGCCCGGAGGTGGACGCTTCTGGAGGGACCTGTGGGCTCTTTCCACAGAGAAACCCTGCGAGAGTTTCCCTGGGCCAATTTCCTGTAGTAGGAGTGTCTCGATGAATTCAGTCGGGTCTGAGCCTTCCAAGTCCTCGGGAACCCCCAGCAGGCGAATGTTGTTACGGCGGGCTCGGCCCTCAGCATCCTCCGAGCGCGCTTCGAGTCTCGACACCATTTGCTCTAGGACCTGGACTCTCGACTTCAGCTCCTGGGTGTCTTCCACATTCTCTTGTAGAGTGTTTTCAGCTGTCGTCACTCTTTCCGCGAGGTTGCGGGCGTCTTGTCGCATAAGCTGCATGTCTGTTCTCATCTCTTCAATTTTCCCTTCTACTGACGTGCGGAGGGCTGCTATTGCCTGCAGGACCTGTGCGTGCTTAAGATCTTCTCCCTGTTGGGAGGGTTCCGCTACCGTTTCCTGGGCCTGTTGCGGCGGTCTCTGGGGCTTGGCCGTCGTAAAGGAGTCCATTGTGACCAACTTCAGCTTGCCTTTGGGGGGGGGGGGACATCACCCTCGTTAGATCGTAAAGCTTTAGTTCTAGTTCTTGTTGTGCTAGCTATGGTAGTCTCAACTGCGGCCCTTAGATCATGTCTCAGGATTGAAGGTGTCCGGTAAAGTTTCTCAGATGGGGCCTTCCATCTGGTCGATGTTCAAACGGCTATGGGTGCGGATCCCCTAAGTCCAATTGCCCTGACCGCAAATCAAGCGGGTGAGGTACAGTCCAGGACGGTCTCCAGCTATTTTAATTGGGTTCCGCTTTTCATGGTGTCCCAACTGCAGGTGTTTTAGTTGTTCTTGATGCCAGCCCCAATGGGTGGGGGCTCCTGGGTTTATCCGTCAATTAGTGGCATTGTAGCTGCGCTTATTGTGGTGTTTTGTGATGTTCTAGGAGTTCCACCGCTTGGCAATGGGGCTAGGTGTATGGTGAGGCGGGCGCCAGGCTTCGGGTGAATCACAGGTCGCTATGATGTGCTTCTGGCTGCCTCAGCGACAGGGTTATTGCTGGTCTGATGAGGCCCGCTCCCTCCCCCGGGCAGAGCAGCAGTCGTGGGGCCTAGTTGTGAATGCCTCCACGGTGTCCCTCTCTTAATAATGTATTGCGCCGCAATCCACCACCTTCCCAGCTGTGGGATTATGGTCCGGCTCACCTGTGTGTGGGCGTCGTCGAGTCGACCGCAAACCCTCGATCCACCTCCGTGTGTCGCAGTCGCTGTCGCTGGTGTAGCGGGGGGGGTCGGTCAGTCTCCCGCCTGTGGGAGCCCGGACGAGGCCAAGGGGGAGGATTCTGCCTCGGCGGCCCGCAAGAAGGAAAAGTCCCAGGGACGCGATCGCACACCAGCCTCGACCCTCCTCGAGTGTTGCGGGTCCAGGACGTGCGGGCTCAAGTCGCTCTCCTCGAGTCACTGGCGCCTCCCGGCATCAACGTGGGTATGTTCCCGGCTTCTCCTTGTTCGTCCGGGTTGGCTCCGCTCCGTTCTGCCTCTGCCTAACGGAGCTTCCTCTGTACGTCGTCGCCGCTGGCGCCGAAAGGCTCCGGTCTCACTCCCTCCTTCAGCGCTTCCACCCTGTGGGCTGCCTCCGGGCGCCAGGGCCAGAGAAGTCGCTTCGTCGCAACGTCGCAGCGAGCTGCGGGGCGTCCTGGGACTGCGGTCTCAGTTGGCTTCACTTGATCGCGGGCGCCGCCATCTTGCTGGTCCGAGGGGCGCAAGTTTAAGCCTCTCGTTTCGACGCTTCCGTTTTCCGATTTTACTCGAAAACTCCGTCGAGCGCCGGCAATCTGTTTACGTTCCAGAATATATGTTTATAGCCCTTCACAGCGTGATTTTCAGCGATATTTATCCGTGTTACAAGGATCACGGGACGGAGCTCCGAAGGAACCTGTCTTCACGGCATGCGTGCTGGCCACGCCCCCCCCTCAACTATTCAGTCTTGAATGATGGTAAGGCTTTAAGTAGTTTGGGGTTGATGGACAGCAATAAAGCAGTCTTTGACAGGGTGTAGTAGCCTTTATAGGGTGATGCAGGGTTGTGTGTATATATACATTCATAGGTTCTTGCTGACCACGGGTGTATACATTGCTTGTAGACTGTGGTTAGAGAGTGACCACACAGTAAGTAGTTGGTGCATGTGAATTGTTGGAGGGTACTTAACGTGAACATAGTTGTGCTATTGTGGAGTTTCAGAATTCAGTCCTGAGTAGGAAAATTGTGTTGCAGATATTGGTTGCGCTATTTTTTTACACGTTCGGGATCAGTTTGAAATACACACATTCATAGTGTTACTCATGATTTATCGTACGGAAGGGCTCCTTGATAGACAATTATAACAGGCAGGCACTGAGTACAAGGGCAATTGTGTCATTTAGAGTGTTTTGTAGATTTTGACAAATTTTCAAGGGCTCACATGGTAGTGATCGAGTCTGTTTTTGTTGGAGTTGGTGGAACAGAGAATTGTTTGGGTGTCCACACTATAGATGACGATGGTTGGTCATTTTCTTTGGAGGATTTACAACGTAAAGCGTCCATCACATAGATATGAATTGTTTATTAATGAACCCTTGAAGAATGTCGAGCAAATCAGCAACATCGACAGAAACATGTTGGGTGTGATGTATAAATCTCGTATACATTAACAACAGGGTTGAATATACAACTGAGCATATCCTCTTGTTTGTTGTGCATGAATTATCCCTTTGGACACTTCTTGTGGTCACTTAATGTATGTGTGGTTTTATTTGTGTATTGTAAAAAGGTTTTGTGTAATCTCTGCATTCATATTTGAATAAATACTGCAATTTGACCCCAGGCTTGTCAGATATCATAAACAGCCTTAAGCGCACATAAGAGCATCTGCACCACAAAAGACAATAGAAGTGTGTTGCAGATGAAAACACCACAAGTTGCCCTTCTCTACTTGTCCAGTGGGAAAGATAGCTTTTAAAGCTTGTTGTCCTTGAGAACAAAGAATATGTCCTGGGTGTCGGGAGGTATGATTTCCCTGCCCCTCAATCCTCAACGGGATACTCCCCGTTAGAGCTCTTGTTCGGTAGACATCCCAGAACAATACTAGATATGATACGGGAAGAGTGGGAACAAACAGTGACGAAACCCCCAAGTGAATTACTCGAGAATCTGAGAGGAAACTAATCTCGCACAGACACAGGGAAGGCAAGAATAACAGCACAACAAAAAAAGCAGACAATGCTTCTCACCGGGGAAAACAAAATGTTGGCCCGATGAAGAGGGCCTTACAGAGTAATTGGAGACATGCGTCCAGTTAATTACCTTATAGCACAGTCAGACCAAAAAGAAAAAACTGCTTTGTCATCCTACTAAAGGAATGGAATGAATCTGAAAAAACCATAAGCCTCATCGCCTCTAAATATTCTGAAAACACAGATATGTTTCCAACCCAACCCAAATCTGGATGGAAAGACATTCACTGGTGACTGGAATTGAACAACAAACAGAAAAGAAAGATATGAAAACTCTCATACCATAAAATGGTTTCATTCTTTACTTACCAGGGAGAACCAAGCTAGTGTGAGCGGTCTGAAATAGGAGCTAGACAACTTGGTAAAAGGTTTTTCAAAAGATGGAATTTTATTAAATAAAAAGTGTTTGACAAACACTTGTAAGGAAGGCATGGTATCACCAGTAAGACAGACACAAGTGACCACAGTTCAACAGTGTTTATTGAACTTGCACAATGGTGCGATAAACGCCCATCTAAACCGAATGCTACAGATGGGAGCAAACTACGACCATCAAATAATAATAATGCAGTCCTAGTGGAGTCCTGTCAAAATAAAAGGGCCTATACTAAAAAAAACTATTGCCAACCCGTACCACTAACTTACAAATAATGTGGGGTAAAGTTCATGATAAAAAAAGAAGTGTTCACTAAATAATATGTCAGGATGCTCAGGCCGTTGGCCTCCCTTGCCCTATGTTTTCAGCAAGGGGCAAGGCGGGTCACTCGAGCAAAGCACACATTCTGGCTTCTGCGGCACGAGGAAACAGTTACATTTTCCCAGTTCATGACCTTCTATGTCCAAGTCTCTTTACTTCTTACAAGTTGCTTGACACAGAAGGTCTGCTGTACCAAAAAACAACACGCAAAGGTTCTTTTCCCTTTTTCAGTATTCAATTTGGGTGTTCACCCTGGATCCCCCTCAGTCGGGCTCAGATCCCTTTCAAAAACAAGGTTCAGAGAATTATTTTTCGGGTGTCTCTCGGTTCACCCCAGATCCCCCTCTGCTGGGCTTAGATCCCTTTCTTTTGTGCAATTAGTCTCCCCCTGCCAGGCTCAGACCAATTGTGATGTGCATTAAACTATCAAAGACTTTTGAATGTGCACACGGTTTAGCTGGACCCGTTGCATGACCATTTTGATCTAAATATGTCTCTCAAACTCAACATCTGTTGGATACCTAACAGACTTTCGAATGAGCACCTACGTGGCGCCAGACCACTGTGTATGGTATCTTTTCTTTGCTTCCGAAAGTTCAACTATAAAGTTCAACTACTTCTTTTGGCTTCCAATTGTATTTGCATCGCTCATCCCAAACGCCTCACACACTGTTCTCTTTATACAATGTTGCCGCTTGCAACCTTGGTTTGCTATCAGTCTCTCCGACTTGCCGGCTGTGCTGTCTTTTCTGACGTTGCTTTGTTGAAGGAGCCAAAGACAGTACCACAGTGGAAATCACTCCTCCCCGCCTTGGTTATCGCCGCGGGAGAGCCCTTGGTACCTCCTGTGCAGGTTTGATCAGCCTTAGTTCCTGGTCTTCGGTTTCTTATTCTCCAACTCTCACGAAAGTAAGTCTTTACAGGTCAAAGGTGCTTCCCTCCTTGCAACCCTCTGTGGTCTCGCCGTCTTTCTCCTTGTATTAAACTGCCACCTTGGAACTGCTGTTTCCTTGTGTGTATTGCCTCGCTCAGAGTGTGCTTTCGTGCTCCACCTTTTTTCCGTGCGGGGAAGTGGGATGGAAGTCAGGTGTGTGTAATGATCCGTAATTGCCTGCCCACAGTGTTGGGACCCGTCAGGTATACAGCTCTGGTGTTAGTCCCTTGTTGCTCGCGGTGAACTGTCTGTGAGAAAGCATTTGTGTCGGGAAAGGGCTGGGAGTTGAGTTCCTATGTATCTTACCTGGTAGGATGAGGAACTGGTGTTACATTTACCTTGCAAAATGCACTTCCTTTGTCACACGCATATCTAATGCCAAGTCCAACATAAAGGAATTGTTCACCATTCTTAAAGAAGTAGAGACCCCAATAGCACCACCTGATACTTGCATAAAAGACGAAAAATGGTGCGAGGACATCCAATTCGCCCTTTCTGACAAAATAGCCACTCTTCAAAATAAAATCTCCCGCAAACGAATCAGCCGACCTGATCCCTCTGCCTCCAATTCCACAGGCAAAGCCAGTAGAGGCGATGGCACGCTATTCAACTTCACCAAGGTCTCCATTATTGAAGTGGAAAGAATAATTCTATCCCTCAAACCGTCAAACTGTCAAGGGGATCTATGTCCGGCACAACTTATCAAGGATGCAGCCCGCAACTTATCGCCTTTCATTACCAAACTCATTAACGCATCCTTCACCACCGGCATTATTCCTACCAAACTGAAACAGTCATGGGTACTCTCTTTGCTAAAAAAAACAACTCTCGACCCATCCATACCCACCAACTATAGGCCCATCGCCTAAAAATTTTGGACAAGGTAGCTTATACTCAAATTCAAAAACACCTGGAACAACATCACCTGTTAGGAGCTAGACAATCCAGATTCCGCCCCCAGCATGGCACGGAAACTGCCCTCATTGATCTAAAGACACAAATTGACGAGCTTAGAGACAAGGGGAAAGCAGCACTACTCCTCCTCCTAGATCTCTCAGCTGCCGTCGATCTTGTCGACCATTCCATCTTATGTAACCACCTTAACACAGCAGCACACTTCTCCCACCAAGCCATCACCTGGATTAGATCCTTCTTAAATGGCAGAACAATGAGAGTCTTCTCGCCGTTAGCGGCCGCTGACCCCATACCCATTACCTGCGGTGTGCCTCAGGGATCCTATGTCTCGCCAACACTCTATAACATCTTCACTAAACCCCTTTTCGATGATCTGGATCCTCTTGGTATCACCTACACCAACTACGCAGATGATACCCAGATCCTCCTCCCACTTTCTGGGGATTATGAAAAGGATTTGGCCTTGGTAAATAGAGTGTATATCATCATCCAGACATGGATGGCCACTCGTGGCCTATGCCTGAATGATGATAAAACTGAACTCATCATCCTTGGCACCCAATCCAACTTACAAAAACTAGCACCCAATTACTCATCTTTCATAACTGATGGCAACATCATAAAAGTAGAGCATGAGGTTAAAACACTCAGCTTCTACCTTGACTCTCAATTATCATTCACAAAACTGGTTAACCCCCCTGCATCGTCTACAGCCTACACATGCAAATTGATACGCACAGGTAAACCATTCCTCTCAGATAACAGCTGCATTACTTTGGCCAGAGCTCTCATCCTCTCACGCCTGGACTACTGTAATGCACTCTATCTAGGATCACCCAAAGCCATTATCAAACGTATCCAAATCCTTCAAAACAATTCCCTGAGAGCGGCCCTAGGAATGTCCCGAAAAGATCACATCTCCCAGATCAGTCAACAACACAACTGGCTCTCAACTCACGAGAAAGTACTCCTAAAAACTCTATCTCTGACCTATAAATCCCTCAACAATGCTGCTCCCATTTATCTAATAGAGAGATTCCACAAGTACACATCCTCCAGACCTACCAGATCTGCCAACAAAGACCGTCTTGTCGTACCAAACTTCAAACGGGCCACAATTCGAGGCAACAGCTTCCCAGTGAAAGCCTCTAAACTATGGAATAACCTGCCTCCTAGCTTAAGACTGAACCAAAGTTACCACAAATTCAGAGCTAACACTACTATATGGCTAAAAACTAACAACCAACTCTCCTAACCTAGCAATGAGACCTACCTATATGACCACGCTAGCCTGCCACTAGCCTTTACTCTGCATCTCTCGCTTTGGTCCTCTGTATATTATGCTGAAAACTTGTCTCCTTGTAATTAAGACCCGTTGCCTGCATTATGTATATTGATGTGTATATAAGTCTTGTATTACTATGTATAATTTTTGGTGTATACCATTGTTTAATCCTGTGTGTAACCAAGTCTTGCATATTCTTGTATCTGCTGCGCACTGTTACCCCTGGGTATGACGCGCATTACAAGTAATAAACAAACAAACAAGGAAGGGGATACCGCGTCTAACCTTCCGGTGTCCCACTTCCTCTCCCCGAAGACCCCTCATCCAGGTGATCCTCCCGCACTGGTCCACCCCCAGGAACTGGATCCAAAAGCTAGGCCTGGTCACCTGGATGACAGATCCCCGGGTGAGACATCTTCAGGTTTCAGACAAACCTCACTATCCCTAACCTAACAAGGATTTCCCTTCCTATCAAATAAACTAAAGGAAACACCAACAAAAGGAGTCTGTCCCTCACACTTAAGCATACATTAACTCGTAAAGGGAATGTATGGCATTTCAAATACAACAGAAATAACAGTCAAGTTCAACATAACTTGACCTTCCATGGCATTGCGGGCATGCGAAATTGCATAGGTGCAGTAGACTGCACCCACATAGAGCTGACAGGACCACGTGCAATCGAGATGGTGTACCGCAATAGGAAACTGTACCACTCACTGAATGTAGAGATGGTATGTGATGCCGGACAAGTTATAACACATTGCTGCGCACATTTCCCGGGCTCAACACATGACTTAATGGTCCTGCGGAATTCGACATTGCCACGGAACATGGAACCCGACGCTGGACAAAGCACATGGCTATTGGGTGAGTACAACTGTCAATGCACAGGCCCTGTGGAAGGGGGGTGTGTCCAGGGCAATGACCTATGTGAGTGGGCTGCTACAAATGCACATGCAACATCCCCCAGCCCATGTAATGGACAGTCACCACAACCCAAACATCATAAAGCTACACATGACAGGTTGCCACAGTGTGCCCATACACACCCTGCCTAATGAGATACACAACCAATACTACAAGCCCATACAACTTGAACCACTCAATGCATCCACCCACACTATGCACCACTGCCCCCCCAATGCACATGATGCCTGCCCATGAGACATCCTGCATCGACCACATCATCACAGTTAATTGATTGACTCTGCCATGTGTATACATCACTGCACAATGCCATACTTACCAACCACTATTGTCCGTAAGGGCAACTACATATGCATAGCAAGTCGTTGGTCAATGTTCAAATGCAGTGCCAACGTCGACAACAATGACCCAGGAATGGTAATCACCCACCGGTCCAACCACTGCTTGGCACATATGGATGACTGAATGATGACACAAGATTGAACTGCATCTGATCAAGACATGATACCACAGACACTGACATGTCCCCCACATTTTCATTCTTATTATTTATTTATACTTTATTGTGATACAATCCAAAAATTGGATTTTACACAACTCATAAGTTTATACATCCCAAAAAACATATATACACATCTCAAAATACAAACAGAACATAAACAGAGCATAAACAAGACAGATCAACTCAATCATATGAAATATAAGATATAGAATAGAATATAAGATACAAATACATCACATAGCAGCCACGTAGAGGAATTTGATAAGTTTAAGGTAGGTGAATTACTCTACCAGGTGAGCACCTATAGTTATTGGGAATTCCCCAACCCAATACAGCAATATATAAGAAGAGACCATTAAGTATCACTTTATTACTAAAGTGATAAGGTTTTCACTGTAGTAAAGGCTTCACATGGTTCCATACCCTAAAGAGAGCTAACTGAAGGCCTAAAGTGACTGGATTCAAACATCCATACCAAAAGAACTCATCTTTTATTGCCTCAAGGTTGTGGACCCATTTTTCATATGAGTTCATGTATACCGGTCCCAATTTTGGGCAAAGTGTTAGTACGTGCCGTGCAGATTCCAGTGCTCCTATTTTCTTACATATTCTACATGTTCTAGATTCACAAGGGATTTTTAGCCTTGGTCCAATTATGGTAAGCACGGGGAGCTGGTTTGTTCTTAATTGTAGCAAAAAGCGTCTAACGTCAGGTGCCGGGGTGAGCAAGAGATACACCTGAGGTCTAAGATATATATGGGTGACATGAAGTACTGCCTCATACCCTTTTAGGGTAGCTAAATGCTCCACATTCAAACACCAATCCCACTTATCCAGCTTATCTTGGAATGCCCTTTTCTGGTGAATAAACTGTAAATGTTTTAGCTTTTCGTAGGGCCAGTCAATCTCCATAAACAGTGATTTATTCAATTGTTTATAAGACCCACCCCTAGGATGTTTTTCCAGATCAAAGCTTTGCCCTGCCAGTTTGAGCAATTTACAATGTGGGTTGGCTAAGGCTTTGTAGTAGAAGGAACGTCTCGCGCGCAGTGCCATCCCTCTCAGGGAGACAAGACCCAGTTCCAATCTTAAATACTGTACTCAGCAAGAAGGTCCCAGGCCAAAAACAGAGCGCCAGTAGTGTCCCTCTAGAATATTTAGCCACAACAAGTCTTGCATTGCTAAGGCCTCCAGGCCATATAGCACAGCAGGGACAAAGCACAGCATATACAACTTCATGATACCAGCCATGCTAAAGCCAGCCGTCCCCTTAGCAAATCTACATGCCTGGAGGGTGAGCAATTTAGCTCGTCTTTTTTGTTTCTGATAATGGCTTCATAGTCTGATAAGGCCATAAAATCCAGCCCCAGATATGGGTATTGCTTCACCACTGCAATAGTTCCCAAGTTAGTATCAATGCCAGATCGTCTTGGCCCTTTTCTTGCAATAGCCATTATTTTTGTTTTTTCCAAGTTTATAACAAGACCCAGTTTAGCAGAGTATTCCTGTAGTTCATTAAGTAGAGTCTTGATACCGGATAATGTCAGTTCGAATAAAATTAGATCATCTGCATATAGCATTCCCGTAAGTGGGGTATCCTTCAATTTAGGAGGGCAGTTTGATTTTAATGCCATACGTGCCAGCAGATCTGCTACATATAAATTATATAGCATAGGGGCCGTTACACATCCCTGCTTTACTCCTATGTTGGTGCAGATCTCTTTGGATACCTCCCCCGGTCATTAAAGCGGACCCTTGTTACGGTATTACTATGCAGGGCTATCAAAATATCTAAGATCCAATGTGGGCATTCCATATCTTTTAACTTGCACCACAGGGTATCCCGATCCACCAGATCAAAAGCACTTGTGAAGTCTACAAAAACAATGAAGAGTATGGCATCCATGGTGTTATTTATTAGCATGTCTAGGACCCTGATGTTATGGGTAGTGCCTGCTCCGGGTCTAAAGCCAGTTTGGGCATAATGCAAAATCTGTCTTTCAGAATCCCAATTTTCAATCTCTTTAAGAACCAGCGTGTTAAAGATTTTGCTGCTCACATCCAGCATTGAAAGTAGGCGATAATTGGCCGGTAAAGTTCGCTCCCCCTTTTTATATATAGGTATCAATACAGACTTTTTCCAAGAAGAAGGAATTTGGCTAGATCTACAGATCCTTGAGTATAGTATGAGTAGTATCTGTGCCCAATTATGTGGGTCCTGCTTCAATACCGCATTAGCCAGACCGTTAGGGCCTGGAGCGTTGGATGATTTTAAATTCAATATAGCCTGTTTTATACAACTATAGCTCAGGGGGAGGGGCCAAGTTTGTACCCCCATATTGCTTTGTATGTTGGTCGTATTCTCTCTGAAGAATTTGTTTGAAATATAATCTACCCATTTTTCTCCCTGGATGGGGTTTAGAACCTTCAACTTCTGTTCTCCCCCCGCCTTTGCCAATATTTGCCAGATCTTGCGGCTATTTTTGCTGCAAAGAGCTTCAGCAAATTTTTGCCATTTACTTTTTTTGAGTCTGGCGGTACCTTTTTAGCCAGTTGTGATAATTACGTTTTATCTTTAAGGTCTCCAAAGTAAATTTGTCCACCTCAAAGATAGAAGTTTTGTGTGTTCTTAAGAATCTTAAAGCTCTTCGCATAAGGTGTTTCTGATCTCTGATATTAGCGTCAAATGTTCGAATGCCCCCACTCTTCCAACTTATCATCGGGGTAGGATTAGCTTTAAAGAGTGAGTGTGTTAAGTGGGTAATCCAAATTTCAATTTCCTCAGGACTCTTACCCCACATTAATTGCTTAATGGTCTTATCACTAGGGAAGGAGATGGAGGTCATTTTTTTCAATATATCTATGTGTCCATCTAATCTTGTTACCCGCAAGGTTAGAAGCCAAATCTTTACAGGAATCCACCTTTATACTGTCCCCTCCACCCTCTACAGCTAATGTGAGGGATCCATGATCACTAAAGTCGTTCAGCATGATGTCTAAGTGCATGACATATGAGAGGATACACTCCGATACGGCCACATAGTCCAGAACAGAGCTCTTTTCCCCCACAGACCAGGTATCTTTCCCAGGTATATCTCCCCTAGTGCGACCATTTAAAATGGACAAGTTCCATTCTCTCATAATGTCCAACCAGAGGCTTCCTTTGTTGTTACTCTTCGATAGGGGCATATCACATATATTCTGGACATAACGGTAGTTCCCACACCCTTCCAAGTCAATGCATTTTGCGTTCAGATCTCCACAAAGTATCACTGCTGGCTTTTTATCCCCAGTGTACCAAGCAGACAATATGGTGTCCAATTTATCTCCTATGGATTCTGTATTCTGCTCACCTGGCGGGTCATAGATATTAATTATCAGGACCTCATTACAGCCTGCCCAACCACCCGGCGGGTTTATTTCAATCGCCAAGGCATTGCCTCCTGAGCTGTCCTGGTAAATCAATTTCGGGTTGTATGAGGACTTTACACCAATTAGGAGACCCCCCTTTCGGTCTACCCCTGTCTCCCCTTACTGCCATACATTGAAATATAGTATAGCCATCGAACGCCACATCGAAAGTTACCCAAGTTTCTTGCAATAGGAATATGTCCGCAGCTAAAAGGATATTACAAGAGGTTCCCTCATTTATCCAATGGCTATATCCCCTCGTGTTCCAACTGGTGATGGTAAAAGTTCATTCCCTTTTCTTCTGGTCAAGCATTCCTTGCAGCCATTCCCACCCTTGTTCATCGCTGAGTCTTTGAGCAGCCTTTGATGTTGTTAATCCAGCTGCACCAGGGGCACAAACACAAGAGCATTTCAGACACTTTTCCTCCATCGAAACAGTAGGTATGGGTACGTCTAATTTGTATCCCAGATATTCTAGGGACGACCAGTTTGCCCTTATCATGGCAGCTGTCTCTGGTAAGCAGCAGTGAATTGTGGTCATTTTACTCCCTTTTGGAGCGAGGGTTCAACAAAGCTGACATCGCTATTATTTAGTATCCTCAGCGATGGGATTTTTGAAAGAAGAGCAAAGAGTGCAGATCTATTTAATTGAATGCCCATTTTTTCGCCCTCAATGGGCGCTATGGTAACGTTTTTGATGTCCAGTTTAATGTCCAGCTTTTCAAGACTCGAGGGCCCCCTATTTTCCACACAAGGAATTTTGGTAGGAATGTGTTGGGGGAAAGAAGGGGTCGGTACGGCAGCCTCAGTTGCCTGCCTGGGTATAGGTACAGAGTTTTGTAACCCTGCTCCTAATTCTGAGCAATTTGACGTCTGGGCTTCTGAGTGCTGACTGGGTTGTCCCAGTTGTTCCTCCATTAACCAGCTGGTTAATGTGCCCACTGTTTGGGCCGATCTTCGTTTCCTTCTGGCCACCCGTTTACGTTGTTTTTTAGATACGTTTTTAACTGGTGGCCGCGGGGTAGAGTTTCGGGGCGGAGGGGAATTGTTGGTTTTTTTCCTCAGCTTTCTTTGCCTGTCTTCTCTGTTTTCTGGAGGGCTGTGTTCTATTTTCCACCACCCCCTCCCCCGCAAGGGGAGGTCCATGTTCCTCCTCCATTGTGGTTTCTTTGTCTAATGTTGGTCTTGGGATTGTCTTTCCCCGACCCTTTGGAGGTATGGCAGTGAGTGGTAGTTCCCGCAAGTCAATGCAGGGGTTGATTGGTGATTTGATAGAGACACTCAGCAATTTGTAGAGAGCCAGAACCACTCTCCCCTGAGCTTTTTGATCTTCATGGATCCTACCACAAAGTTTTAACAATATTTTGATGGCAAAGTTAAGTGTTGAGTTCCCAGTTTGTGATGTTTCGTGAGTACTATAATCTGGTGGTGCAAGGTCATGTACAGAATTTCCAGAGTCGAAGGCCATATTTGGGCTAGCCGATAAACGTGGGTCCCTTGATGAAGGTATAGGGATAATAGATGGTGAGGGGGAGGACAAGGGAGGGTCTGTTTGCGAGGCAGAGGATACAAGAATGGGGTGTTCCTCATCCCCCAACAGTGGGGTTTTAGCCAGTTTCTCCAGGATCGGCAACGTAGTTCCTCTTGGCGCCGGGGTGTCTGGTATAAAATCACTGAGGACAGGGGACCCTCCGGCTTTTTCCTCCATTTGTTTCCCCTCTTGTGTACCCACTCGCTCCTGAAGGGCATAGCACAACTGTAACAGGGAGTCATTATCAAGATCCAATGGTAGGTAGCTACCTTCTCCCTCTATTTGAGGCGTGTTCCCTTTTTTTGGGCCAATCGCGTGCCTTCCCTCCTGTGGTTTACTGGGAAAATATACATCCAGCGGGCCCTTTAGGGGGACCACCTCTTTGCCTCCTGCGGCATTTATATCTCCATTTTCCGCCATAGGAGTTTTACTCAAGTCCGCTATAGGTCCTTTATTAGATCGAAGGCCATAAGGTTTCCTCCCCCTTGTCATTTTGTTTCGATTTGTTGCCTTACCTGGCATTCTCTTAGCCAAAATAGATCTAGTTACAGCTCCTTTCTTAGCTCTATTCGAGTCCAAGAGAGGGAATAGATAAGGAGCCGCCTTTTTAAGCAGCACCGCTACCTTGGGCTGTGGCAGCTTATTGCCACACTCCCAAAAGGTTTGCCTAGAATAACCAGCAAATCACAGTGAAAAAGAAGGTTAGGGAGAGTTTAGGGCTTTTAGCTTTCCCAAAATACCTTGGCCTTTTGGCACTAAGGCAATGCCTAGCTCTAGTCTGACATCTTCGCCTTCCTCACTCTCCCGTTTTATAAAAGCAATTTTTCAATATTCACATAAAGATAGTGTGGGCTAGTTACCTGTACGTGCACCGTGATGTTTGAATCCGCACTTGATGTTTGGCTTAGTTGAGAATCCTGGAGGGATCAAAGAGGTAATTACCTCCGCAGTCTCCCTCAGTGCACCACCAGTGCCCAACAGCCGCACAACAGCCAATGTGCTTTTCACCGTCGGGCTTAACGCCGCAAGGGTGAACGGCGAAGCTTTTTCAGCTGGGAAAAAGTCACGTGATAAGTCACGTCGAGGGCACAAGCCCCGCCTCCTCAGCGCTGCAGTCGATCTCCTGCAAGAGCCTCTGCCTTGGCTCGCAGTGCAGGTTTAAGCAACACAAAAGCACTCGTTCAGTGCTAGCAATTAGTTCAGGATCCAAACAGTAATGCTACATTCCATGTAGGTGATGCTGGATATGCACTGACGCCATGGCCGATGATGCCTGTACGGAGGCCAACAGACAGGCATGATGAGGCGTACAACAGGGCACACGTGGCATGATTGAGAGGACATTTGGCCTACTGAGAGCCAGGTTCCGTCGCTTGAGCAGATCTGGCGGATCACTGCTCTACAGCCCAGTGAAGACGGGTAGAATTACGCTTGTGTGTGCCATGCTGCACAATCTGTGCATGCGCAGGAACATTCCACTGCCACCAGAAACAGAGGATGATGATGATGGAGCTGAAGATGGGGATCGGGATAGGATGGCTCCACCTCCTCCCGGGGGGGGCACAAGATGGCCAACGAGCACGGGATGCACTCATTCGCATTTACTTTTGAGAGACTGCACATTGACAGCATTGCATGGATATGACGATGCCAGCAAATAAATGAATTGACTGCAAATGAAATGATGGATGTCCACTCATTAATGATTTTCTCAAAGATGGTATATTTTAAACAAAACAGGGAAGAAGGTGCATTCGGTAGGGAAGCTGTACACCCGTGCCCACCACCACCGAAATGTACCCACCCCCAACCAGGCCCCAATTTATTAACCCTCTAATGGAAAACGTACCCACCCCCTTACACCCTTTTTGTCCATGCATGTGTCCTGCACTGCCAAACACACATGGCATTATTTGCGTGTGCGCTTCTGCGCATAGGCATCCTTGCCTGAGGGCCCTGTCAGGCAACTTGATCGCGTCCGTGGGCTGGCAGTGGTGGAGCTAGATGGGGTGGTGCTTGTGGACGGCACTGTTGGTGTCAGTGTTGGCATACGTCCCAGATACACCTGCTGGGCAAACAACATGGACTCCGCTATGGTGGATGTGTTGTTGTTGCCCTCCCGGACATGGCATGCCAAGGTCACAATGGTGGTGGCAAACCGTCCAATGGCCCTGGACATCCGACGCACAGATGAAGTATAACTCTCCCTCTGCAGCCTGTGTTTGGTGTTATGATCGTGTGCGCCCCTGTCGCCGGGTGTTTTCCCCATAGCGTGACTCACGTCAGGCCTGGTGGGGACGGGTGTCACGGACCGAGAGCAGTCAACAGTTAGGTCAATGGCTTCTGACACAGAGGCCTGGTCATCGCTAGTTCCCCCATCACTTTCAGCAGTTGCAACAGCGCGGGAAGAACATTCGGCCGCCCACCGCTTTAAGTGGCACTCCTTAAGCGTCTTAGGGCGCAGGAGTCTACAGGCAGCGCAACTCGCTTTGTTGTGATCGAGGGGCAGACAATTGTTGCACCGAGCATGCTTGTCCTTCCAAGGATATTTGGCCCTGGACGAGGGACAAAATCTGAATGGCATCTTTACAATAGCGAAAGACAATTAGAGCGATGACAAAACCCAGGGAGCAGAGAGGGTGAAAGAGGGAAGGCATACTTGTAAAGGATATGTCCACCCCGACCCTACTCTCCCTACTGTGTAGGGCATCCAGAAGGCCCGGCCACGTGGACGGCAGCTGTCAGGAACTAGATTACCTACCCGTTCCCTCTCCTCACCTGAGTCATCCAAAGTCTTGTTGGAATCCTCAAGATACCTTCTTCCTCCTTGCCTTCTTAGTTTCCTTAGGCTTCCTTTCCTTCTTAACGTGCAAGTAAGGGCGAGCTCTCTGAGACCACCGTGACCTGGAACGAATCAGGCTCACGGGGCACCCCCAGGAGCAAGCTCCCAAAAAATGCCAGTTGTGGCGAAAAAACCCTGGTAGGAGGGGAAGACACTGATGCCGTCTGAGTATTGAAGAACTTGAATAAAGATTTCCTGCTTTGCGTGTGGAAGGAGTTCTTTCAGTGGACTCTTGTCTATATCAATGGAATTCCGTGGGGTTGGTCTCCGGTGATCCACAGTAGGAAACCACTGAAGGCAACACAGAAAGGTAAGACCAATTACAGACTGAACCAAGTCTCCTAGGATGGGAGACCCAGCGATACGGATTAGAAAAACAAAAGGCAGAAAAGAAGGTTCACCTAGAAGGAAGAGGCTACGGACAGGACAACAGTTACAGGTAAGGAAGGATTTCCGAGTCAGAGGGAAGTATACTTAGCCTGTACCATAGATGATCACCCACAAGTGTGCCTCCTTTAAAACGAGAGCGGAAAAGAGAGAAACCCGAGCACAGGGGGTAACTGAAGTAGAAAGACCAATACTCTGAAGGGAGAGAGAAAAGTAGAAAGGGAGAGAGGGATAGAGTCAGGGACGCAAGCTTAAAGTAAATAGCAAGGGGAAAGGGCAAAAGCGAAAACAACACAAAAAACCCGCAGGGAGGCGCGTACGAGGACGCGGGAGAAAGAAACACAACAGTTTCGGATCCTAAAAGAAAAGAACCGAAACAAGAATAGGAGAGAGTCAGTAGCGGAGCAAAAACGCTAGCACTAGTAAGACCAGTACGAGCAGCGTAGAATCAGAGACGGATACAACGCATCGAGTACCCGGAAGTGCTCCCCTATATTACACAGGCAGCCATCTTGGCAGTAGACTAGACCGTTGAATACGGTTCAAGCTTACTTTATCACCCAACCTCCACCGAGACCAGTGTTTCCAGGGACGGCGCATGACAGCAGCGCCACCGGGATCAACAGGCATCGAAAGTCTGCAGCAGTCTTCTGCATTGTTTCACAGGATTCAACAGTTGAAGTGACTTAACGGGAATAACGACAAAGTCGATAATGACAAAAACGCTATCTCTATGCAAGAGCTCTGCATTAGGGCGACCAGTAATCTGGGTGGAAAAAAACAATCTGAGGGACCTCGGCACCTGAGGGATTTCGGGTACTCTACACATAACGGTAGGGATAGTATTACAGACATGCCTATGCCGAAGTCCCCTTTCGATCCTCGAAAGACAAGATGCATTACTGCGCAGTTACCTCTGGATGTCGGACCATATGCACAGCATGTGATTCTAAGCAGATTAACAAGCATCAGAAACGCTTATACTCCCACTACATTTGTTGAAGGTCTGCGAGACAAAATAAAAACTAAAGCAAATGGAGATTGCGACAAAACCAGAGTATTCATCCCCTCTCCCCGGGAAGGGGGTGCCCCCTTTGAGGCCAGATAGGTGAGCCCACTACGCAAGACCTGCCCTAGGGGTCTGGACAACTGGGACCTCACTGGGATTGACTCCCCTCTAAGGGACAAGGGCTCCCATTCCCATGAGGAATTCCCTATGAGAGAAACACTGTCCGCTTGTATGGGAATTCAGGTGCCTGAGCTTACTGCTGTATTGTCGTCAACCACCAGTAATACAATTGCCATCTCCTTGGCTTTAGGTAGTGCTAAATTTCACAAAACTGAAAGAAGAGAAACAAACCGCCCATTGAAGAGTGGGTAGCAAACTTAAAGAGACAAAGAACCCAAAGAGAGGGAGAACCTACCTTACGCAGAAGAGGCCCTCTTAACGATGGAACGTCCTGGAGGGGAGGAGTGCCCATGGGCTGCGCAGCCAGCGTCAACACAAGGGAATCGAAGTAGCAGAGACGATCAGTGGAAAAGCAGGCAAAGAGAGCAGTGGAGCAACCGCTGTAAGGGCGGGGTCGAGAAGCCCGTCCTGCTTGGTGGCGTGACCATGGGTTACCCTCCTTGGTGGGCATGGAGCACGCAAACAAATGCCGGTACCAGGCACAGCCGAGACTTACAAGGCGGGCAGGTTGAGAAACAGACGCTGAGAGACCAGAGAGCGAACCTAGGGAAAGATGTCCCGATAAAATGCCAAACTCCAGGAACCAGCCCAGTGCAGAAGGTAGCAGGGTGGTCCGGGGAAGGGGGAGGCCAATGGAAAAAAGTGAAGTGACTGTGAATATGGGTTATGGGAGACCAAGAAACCCGAAGTGTGAACATTGGCAAGGGCCACAAGTGTTGTCAAGTATAAGGAATCATGAGGGTCTGGAGAGCCCTATAAGAGACACTGGCCCTCGCTACAAGTGTGACGGTCCGGAACCAACCCGACGGTATTTCCGATTACCAGCCCTAATTCCAGACCGCAGCACTATGAGATGGATTGGTGGTAACACAGGTAGCTGAAACTGCGGGACCCTTGTGAATCAATGCCAGAAACTGGCACCACAGAAAGAATGCGGCATTACAACAGTGGATTCCACGGAAACAACGGCACAAAAATGCTGGTGCCACTGGGAAAACGGTGCCGGATACAACAGCACCGCGGAGCAGGTGATAACCAGGCCCAGGTGTGGAGGAACAGGCCACAGGTGCACCCAATTGACCCAGCTGCACACAATGAGCTCAGGGACTGCTGAAAAGGACCACAAAGACACCACATACCCCTTCAAACACAACCATGCTGCCAGTCATGGACATGGAGGTGCTGCATGCAGAGTGCAGCTCTATGAGGGGGATGTACAACAGTGGCAACAGGCAGTGGAGGAGGATAAAAAGGAGAATGCAGAGGAACAATGTGCAGCAAGTTGTGCCCTGGAGGCGTGCACCTATACCCCGCACAAGGGCCACACCATGGTCATTGACTGACAGACAGATCCACACACTTTACCGCCTCAACAGGGAAACTATCCTTGCAATAGTGGACATCATTCAGGACGACATCCAGAGCGTCATTGGCATCCGGCTGCCATACCCCCCTGTTGAAGGTGGTGTCTGTGCTGCATTATCTTGCCACAGGCACATTCCAACACACAGTCGGGAAGCTGCATTTCCCAGCCAGCATTTTCGATTGTGTTCGTGCAGGTCCTGGATACCCTCCTGCGTCATGTGTCCCAGCACATCAACCTACCAACTACACAGGCACAGGTGAACGCCACCAAGGTCCGCTTCCATGCCCTTGCGGCTATGCCTAATGTATTGAGAGCAGTGAACCACACACACATGGAGCTAGTGGCTGCCCATGCCACAGAGGAGGTGTATTGGAACATAAAGCTGTGCCACTCTATGAATGCGCAGGTCATCTGTGATGCAGACGTGACTATCACACACTGCTGTAACGTTTCCACGGATCAACACATGACTCCATGGTCCTGCACAATAGCACGCTGCCTGGGCACATGGAGCGTTACGATGGACAGCGGTCCTGGCTATTGGGTGAGTCAAAGGATCAACACACACACCACATTGCATGTGCACCAGGGCATGTTCACTGTCACCAGTGCATGGCCTACAGGCACCATGCAAATGCAGGGACACATTCTGCATGCACGAGTGTGGCCACGACTGGCATGTACCACATGAGTCTACATAAGGACATACCAGCACAATCTGGGCACGGATGGACATGCACATGTAATGCACCACAGGTAGCAGAATGCAAAATACCCATGTCACAAAGCACGGCATATCCTAACTATGCCCCACCCACCACCAAAAACCCACGATCCCACACATGTCCTGACCAGCATTACGTTTCACAGGGTGCAGCAAGGTGATTGACGGCCCGCAAGCGCACAGACCCAGATGCATGCATCACACATCCACATCCCAACATGCATTCACAGCCCAGTCACCTCCTTAATGTGTCCCTTTCCATGCAGGTGATTCCGGCTACCGCTTACTACCATTACTAATGACCCCTCTGAGACATTGACAGAGCCTCCAGGAGACAGCATACAATTGTGCACACATCAGAACAAGGGAGACAATTGAGCAGTCCTTCAGACTGTCGAGGGCTCCGATGTACAGGCATGTGAAAGTGCGAAGATAATCCTAGCCTGTGCCATGTTGCACAATATGTGCACCCGACGGTACATTCCCCTGCCCCCGGACACGGACATGCCGCCGGTGGACGATTAAGATGACAGTGCCATGGATGCAGCTGCAGACATACAAATCCACCATCACAGGGATGACAGGGATGGGCTTGCAGCACGCCAGGAACTCATACAGAACTACCTATGAGCACACAGCACTTCCACACGACCCATGGCACATACTGTATGTGATGCAGCACAAAAATAAAGCACTCTACTTCACAAATTGAATGTATAGACATGAATTCATATGAAGAACTATGTGTATTAATGCATGAACAGACAGCAAGAAACGTTGAACCCACCACCCCCTCTCCAACTGGCCCCCTCAACTCCCCCTCCGTACCTGCCCCCCCCCCCCCCAAGTAACCCTCCCGACTAACTCTCTCCCAAACACACCATCCCAAAAGCAATGCCTAGGTAGCATCAGTGTCACTTGATGCCTGCCACTGGCATACTTCTGTGGCTTCTTGACACTGGACCTGCTTTATTGTGTTGAGCCCGACAGGCGCAGGGACCTGCGTCTCTGTGGCTGCTCTGTTGAGAGTTGACAGGCGTAGTGATGGTTGCGGTGAGTCTGACCCCGGAAAGTGCCTGCGCTCCAGTGCCGCCTGCAGGGAAAGGGTGAGGGTAGTGCTGAGATGGCCTTGTCCCCCTCGCGGACCCTCTATGTGAGCAGGACCTTTGTGCATGTTGAGTGGCACAGGGCACATGCACAGTGCCAGCCGGTGGCCTGCACCCTCTCCTCCAGGTGCTGGCGCACAAGTCTCGCCATCCGTTCATGCTGTTCCTTGATGCGCCATAAGTGTGCATCCATGTCTCTGATGCTGGGGATGGGTGGAGGAGGTGAACTGTGGAGGTCAGAGGGGCTGTTGATGGGAGCCACAGGGATAGGTGGAAGAGGTGAAAGGTGCGGGAGGAAGTACAGGATGGTCAAGAATCGGGCTAGTCCAGGGAAGGGTAGCCGTGTGCCAGTGCTGGTAAGGGATTCTGGGGATGACTGGACAAGAATGGACTTGCACCAGTGTGACTCATGCAGGCCCAGGCCCCGGACAGCCTTGTGTATGAGACAGAGGGTCTTGGAATTGATCCTAGCAGTCACAGGAAGCCAGTGCAGTGTATCCAGGGCTGAAGGGGAGCAGGCCAAGGGATTGAGGGCTAGGTTGATTCATGCAGCACTATTCTGGATACGTTTGAGGGGCAAAGGGAGGTAAGGGGTAGATTGCGAGAGAGGCTGTTGTCAAACCTAGTGGGAAACTGTGCTCTGGTGACATTGGACTTTGGGGGTGGGTGAGGTAAGGGTGGGGGGTGCCCCTTAGGCAGTGGTGCTGTAACATGGACCTCTTGCTATGGTCCGTGATGCGCGGATGCGAGGTGTGGGATGAGTCAACAGTGACATCGAAGTCTGTGGACTCTCATTGGGGTGTTGGGAGGGGGCATATGGAAGGTGGCCAGGGTGTGGGTCGGTAACAGGGTGCAGGCGTCACGATGAGGGGCTTCTCTGTCTCGCTGGCATTCAGTGAGGGATCGTCAGCAGAGCACATAGCATGATTAGCAGTCCAGCACTCATGTATGAGAGAGGATGGAGAGGAAGTAGAGGATGGCAGATTGAAGTTGAGTGGTGTGTCATCAGCATAACACTCGGAGTGGAGTGCAATGGTGGTGGTCGAGTGGGTCAGAGGGGCAAGGTAGCTGTTGGGGAGCCACGCCACAGGTGGGTAGTGAGGTGGAGGTGAGGGACAGACAGTATTGCACTTGTTGGTGTCGGTCTGACAGGTAGGTGGTCAACCATGCCAGTGCCAGGTACGTAAGGGTGCTTTGGATGCGTGCATGCATGACAGTGTGTCACGGGGGCAGGTTGCTTGTTGTGCATGCATGCTGCCTTGGATGATGTGTGCCTTGTGTATGTGTTGGACATGACCAGTACTCATGTGGGCATGTGTGTGTTTGGAAGTTGGGGGGGGGGGGCAATGTGTGTGCACCCTTGGCCAACGTCCATGGTTAGTTGGCCACTGTATGGGTTGGATGTGGTCTGTTGTCTTGCAGTTGGCCATGTGTCTGTGTGTTGTGCGCTACATTTTACATTGTTTTGGTGTTGCACGTTGTACTCACTGCACTCTGCAGGTGTCCCTGCACCAGCCTACACCGCTCCCACTCCCTCTATTCCATCAAGGTGCAGCACACTGCTGCAGTTCTCCCATGGCTAGTGTGAAGGGTGAGGCGGTCCCACCGCCAGTGGCCCGGCATTCCTTGTGGTGGGTCGACAGCAGGTTTCAGACCCTCAGGCGGAGATCATCCCAACGCTTACGGCAGTCGCGTTCTGTGCGGGGCATGGATCCCACGGCTGACACTTTATGCGCCAGCTCCTGCCAGATGGCATTATTTCTGAGCTTTGTACTGCACCAGTGGTTCATGGCAAACAGCTCTGCGGCATGCTCTACAATGATGTCTGTTAGGATGGTCAGTTCCTGCTCAGAACAGTGTGGCTTCCGCTGCCGTCTTTCTGGGATTCTCGGTGCCATGCGTGCTGGTGCAATGCCGGTGTCTGCGTGTCCAGATGGCTACAGGAACTGGGAGATTTTAACTGGATTATGTTTTCGAAAATGGCCACCGGCAAACTTCCAGTTCCAGCAGTGACATTTCTAGTGCCGGTGTTACCGTTGCTGGTTTTTCAGTGAGTGGCATGCCGTAAACAGTGCGACCAACATTGATGCTGGCTATAACACTGATTTCACCAGGCGATTACAGTGTTTCCGTCATGCTGGTCGCGCCGTGTACAGCATGCCGGAATGCGTGCTCCCACAATGTTGTGATGTGCCAGTGATTATGTGGATACGGTTTCCAGAAACAGTGGCACCAGATCCACGGAATCACCGCCAGAATACTGGCAAATTTGTAATGAGGGCCACTGTGAAAATGGTTAATAAAAGAGAATGTGGAGGATTCAGCCTATTACAGGAGAAACCCCCAAAACATTGTTTTTCAACTTTAAATAAACCTTTGTTTCCATTGGAACCAACAACAATACAAGAAGAAGCCCAGGCGCTTGACCAAGGGAAGTCTTAACCAGAAGTCCAGTGATCTGGTCTTTAGGTCCTTTTTTGATGGTGGTAGGGCCGGATGTTACTCCCACATATTCCTCATCTATGATATTTGTATCTCGCCAGCTTCGAGGTCGTGGCGTCGATGTCTCTCGACGGTCTCCGTAGCGTGTCGACGTCACCAGCAGTATAAGTAGCTGGTGCCGCGCCCGTTGGCTTCAGTTCTGTTTTTTCGTATAATCAACTAATCATTCAGTCGTGCCCCAAACTCTAAGCACTACATGAAGCGCAAATTGTGAATTACGTAAATTGTACAGTGGGGTAGGATTGGGAGGGGTGATGAGGAATACGTGGGAGGAACATCCAGTTGAAAGAAAGTTACCAATTGGTAAGTAACTTGTTCTTCGAATGGATTGTGTCTTCCTGTGTATTCCTCATCTATGATAGACTCCCATAGCAGTGATAATTTAGGAGGTGGGAGTACTATTTAGTTTTATCATTCATAGAATGAAGTACAGCTTTTGCAAACAATCCCTCATTGGAAGAAGAGGCGTCTAAGCAGTAATGCTTAACAAATGTATGCATTGATGCCCATGTTGCAGCTGAACAGGTATTAACTACAGGGACTCCCCTTTGAAGAGCGGCAGAAGTTGCCATACCCCTTGTGGAATGGGTACGAAGCCCTTCCGCCGTGCCTTTCCCAGCTAACCTGTAACACTCCACAACAGCCAAAGTAATCCAGCGGGATATAGTTTGTTTTGTCACCGCTAATCCCAGTTTATGACCGGTAAAACCCACGAAAAGCTGGTCATCTTGGCGCAATTTTGACATTCTTGCTATATAAAAACTCAGAGCCCTTTTTGTGTCCAGTCTGTGCAACCTCTCCTCTTCTTTGCTCAAAAGAGGAGGGTAGAAGGTTGGGAGTGTTATTTTCTGTGACAAGTGAAAAGTCAGAAACTACTTTCGGCACGAAAGAAGGTTTAACTGCAAGTACTACCTTGTCCTTGTGAAAGTTAGTATACAGAGGTTTGCATGAGAGAGCCCGTAACTCACTAAACTAACCCTGGGGGCTAATGTTAAAGCCACAAGAAGGGCAGTTTTAAGTGTTAAAAGCCTTAAAAGACAGGAAAGTAAAGGCTCAAAAAGGTATACAACACAAGATTCAAATCCCAAGTAAGGACATGAGAGGGTGCACGTTGGTGGATAATCAATGGAATCTTAAAATAGGAAACCTCTTCCGAGGAGTGCTTAAAAATGGAAAGCGCTGCCAGATATCCCTTTATTGTTCCAACCTGGAGCCCCAGATTGGCCAAATGTAACAGAAAAGATAGCACCATAGGAGTGCCACATTGAAAAGGGTCCACATTCTTATCCTTGCACCAGTTACTGAATTTAGTCCAACGACACCGGTACAAGGATTTGGTTACTGGCCTTCTGGCCGAAAGCAAAATCTCCATTATGTCGTCCGGGAGGTCACTAGCCTTATATCTCAACTTCTCAGAAACCATGCGTGAAGGTTGAGTGTCTTGACCTCTGGATGGAGAACCCGACCTTCCTCTTGCGAGAGAAGATCCTCTCTTTGTGGAAGACGCATTGGAGGGCAGATGGATATGTCCAGAAGGTCTGGGTACCACGTACTCCTGGGCTAATTCGGGGCAATTACGATCATGGTTTTCCGAACGTTCTCAAACTCCTGATTACGTGAGGAATCACGGGGACTGGAGGAAACGCGTACAGAAGTGGAAACTCCCAGTCCACCACGAATGCGTCTCCAAGATCTCCTCTCGGAGGAAATTCCTTTGAGCAGTACAGTTCGCACTTCCGGTTGGCACCGGTCGCGAACAGATCCACCTGAGGGGTTCCCCAAAGGGTGAAGATCTCTTGAAGTACTTCCTGAGCTAGTTCCCACTCGTGGGAGACTCTGCTCTGCTTGCTCACAGCGCCCGCTGCTATGTACTGCTCTCCGGCTAGGTGAACTGCTGACAGAGATTCCTTCTTGCATTGCCCAGAACCAAGGCTGCATTGCCTCTCTGCACAGTGGTAGTGACCCTACGTCTGCTCTCTTGTTGAGGTAGTACATGGCCATTGTGTTGTCCGTCATTATCAGGACATTCTTTCCTCATACAGAGGGCAGAAAGGCTTTCAGCGCTAGTCTGATTGCCCCCAGCTCCAAAAGGTTGATGTGTAGTTTGGACTCCGTTGGAGACCAACGACCGCTGATTGTCATATCGTTGATGTGGGCTCTCCACCCCGTGAGTGAGGCGTCCGTCACTACTGTTATCTCCAGCAATGGCTGCCAAAAAGATTCTCCTTTGAGGATATTATCGTTGCAAGCCCACCATAAAAGATCTGACATATTCCCTGAGAATTGGGACCACTGAGTCCGGAGGGCCTATTGAAGGGATCTCATCCTCAATCAGGCCTCTGGCACCAGAAAAATGCAGGATGCCATGAGACCGAGCAACCTCAGAAAATTGAAGGCCGGCAGATGCTGGGCATACTGGAACTTTGTTACCATATGCAGAGTGTGATGAGCTATCACCTCGGGAGGCGAGGCTTTACCCACGGAAGTATCCAGGACTGCTCCGATAAATTGGAGTCTTTGGAATGGTACCATATGGGACTTCTTGTAATTGAGGGAAAAGTCCAGTCTGTGTAGGGAGTGTCAGGTGATTGAGAGGTTCCTGAGCTTGTTCGGGGGGAACGAGCCCTGATCAACCAATCGTCCATGTAGGGGTAGACGTGAATCCGCCCTCTCCTGAGACTCGCTGCCACAACCGCCATCAGTTTGGAGAAAACCCTGGGGGCGGATGGCAGAACTTTAACTGATAGTGAGAACTGCCAACCGCGAACCTCAGGTACTTTCTGTGCTTGAGATGAATTGGCACATGAAAGTAAGCATCCTGAAGGTCCAATGATACCAACCAGTATTGGAGTTGGAAATCCTGAAGGATCTGACAAAAGGGTTACCATCTTGAACTTATCCTTCCTGAGGAACTTGTCCTTCCGGAGGAACTTGTTCAAGTTTAAGTCCAAGATGGGTCTCAGTCCTCTGTCCTTCTTTGGGATGAGAAATAAGGGGAGTAGCAACCCTCGTTCCTCTCCGCTACGTGGACATGTTCTGTTGCACCTTTCTCTATGGGTTAAAATTTCCTGCACAAGGGGCGGATATGGAATTTTGACAGAGTTGGTTCCCGGTGGATGGTCCTGAGGCCTTTTTTAGGAAGGGAAGGCAGTAACCTTGAGCTACTGTTTCCAGTGCCTAAGCATCGGAAGAAATGCCCCGCCATTCGTTCAGATGTTGAAAGATTCTGGCTCCCACCGAGGTTTCGTGTGACAAGATCTCAGAGTGACTTGGAGGCTGCTAAAGGAGCGGCTGAGGGCAAAGATGCCGCTGTTGAGGCTGATTTCGCACCTCTTCCTCGTCCACTTTCTTTGACCTTTCTGCACAGCCTGTCCTCTTCCTCTACCAAAAGAGGAGTAGTATCGAAAAGAACGGCCTCTCCAGGAAGATGAGCCCGAATAAGGTTTTTGAGGCAGTCGCATAGAGGCGCTAAGAGACTTAGCCTCCGCTTTGGAGGTCTGCAGGTTCTCTAAGCTCTCATCAGCTTTACTGCCGAACAGCCTCGAGCAGTCAAAAGGCATGTTGAGTAGTCTGGCCTGCACGTCTGGTGCAAAACCAGACTTCCTCAACCACGCAAATCTGTGCAGTACTGTGCTTGCAACCATGGATCTGCTGATGCGGTCAGCAGTATCCTGCCCGGATTGGAGACACTCTACCATTGCCTCCTTGCCATCTTTAACAATATTCAGAAAGCCTTCCCTTTCTCCGCCTTCTGGAATGTGTTCAGCCGCGGCAGTAACACAATCCCACAGGTTATGGGTGAACCTGGCCAGGGTACAGGTAACATTAGCGGACTTAAGGGCCATACTGCCCGAGGTAAACACCTTGTGAGCCCAAGCGTCCACTTTTTTATCATCTCTATCCGGGGGAATAGATGGATATGCTGACTGTTTTGTGGAAGTTGCAGCTTGGACGACTAGACTCTCAGGCGTAGGGTGCTTTCTAAGATAATAAGGGACACAGCTAGATGGTCTATACTTTTTGGGAAAGTTCTTATTGACTGCTGGCCCAGATTCAGGAGCCTCCCAGTTTTCTACCACTGTTCTTTGAAGAGCCCTATGAAAAGGAAGAACTGGGTCTTTTTGGGGGTGCTGGTCCAGGATGTTGGTCATATCCTTTTCAAAGGTTGGTGAGGATCTACCCCAACCCATAGTTCATCAGGTTCCTGTACCCAGAGTCTGCATGTTCTGAGGATCAGGTTTTGCAAAATCTAACTCTGGTGACGTATCAAGGCCACTGGCAGAGTGAAGGGTGTCACAAAGATCTCTCATTTGTGACTCAGGGTCAATCAATCCCTCTGGTACATCTCTAGTACCAAATGTTACTCCCAATGGAGAAATATCTTCCTCTGAGGCACTTTCTTCCTCAAAAATAAAGAACAGATTTTAAAAAGTCTGAATTCATTAAAGGTGTGTACCTTTTCTCTTGCTCTTGAATTTGCCCCGAGGCAATCGAAGGAATCTTCAAAGGCGTCGATGACGTCTTCGAGAACGCAGCCAATGTCTCCTTTGGCTTTGGCGTCGAAGCAATCGGCACTGACGGCGTCTATGAACTCGTCGAGTGCTTCGGCGGTTTATGCTTCTTAGCCAGTGTCGGAGAATCACTCGACTCTCGAGGAACCTTTCGACGTTTTAATATTGGGTCAAGAATGTCGAGTCTCCTCCTTACTACTGGTCTTAGCCGAAGTAGTTTCTGACCTTCCTGCGTCGTCCAAAGGAGCGACCAGGGTCTGGCTGTTTCGGGGTTTCTTTGAGGGGGTCGGGCCGCATTCTCAAAGACCTTCATCATGTGCACTCTAAATTCTTCCCATTTTCTAGAGGAATCTGACTTAGTCAGACATCGTACAACCTCGGGAGAGGTATCTGACGAAGATAAGGAAGCTCTATGTCTCCACTTTGCCTTCTTGGAAGAAGACAAAGAATGTCTCGATCTACTCCTAGAACGAGACCTCTTCGAGTGCTTATGCCGATCCAAGTCTTTCAACTCACCAGACTTCCAATGTTTCTTCGAAGAGGCCTTCGAAACGTCCCACCCCACCGGCAATTTACCTTTTAATTTACGAAGAGATTTCTCCGTCATCAACTAACAGGAGCCACAGTCGCCGGTCCGATGGCCCGCACCTAAACACCAAAGGCAGACACAGTGAGGGTCTGTGATCGACATTTTAGAATCGCAGTCGAATAACTTTTTAAACCTCGTTTTAGGAGTGGAAGGGGTCATAGATGATGACATTTTCCTGAGGAAAACGCGAAGCGCGCCATTCACTTGATTGCAAAGCTATTGGAAAAACGGAACTGGAGCCAAGGAGTGCAGAACAAACTACTTAAACTGCTGGTGACGTGGACACGCTACAGAGCCCGTCGAGAGACATTGACGCCACGACCTCGTGCACAGCGCCCTGTGCCGAGATTTTTTTTTCCAAAGCAGCGAAGCTGGCGAGATACGAATATCATAGATGAGGAATACGTGGGAGGACACAATCCAATCGAAAGGCCTTTTCTTATTTTATTTAATAACCATTTGAAATGTCCTCAGTGCATTTGACTCCTTCCTTTGGGTTGCCACACAATGCTTAACTGCTGCTTCAGCAGCTAAGAAAAAGAAGGAGATGGCCAATGAGTTTGATGCCAAGATAGGATGCAGATTGGAAAAGAGGTGTCAAGTGACTCATTTTAGTTCAGAGCTACAGCATTTATTGTGCGTTCTTTGCAAATATAGTGGATTACTGTAGGTAAGTGCTGCCTGGGTTTCTAATAAAAGAGAAGTATAATGTTTTTTCTTCTGCCTATGATTGAAACTAGACTAGCCTATACAATAATTTTGAAAATCTACATTGTATACCCTTCTGCGGTCTTTAAACGATAAAATAAACAACTATAAATAAATCTGAAGTAATTCCACAAGTGTAAACTATCTCCTGGTTATGAGGCATGGTTTTGGTTAAGATGAACCTACTGTGGTAAGCCTGAGCAATGGTTCTGATTCAATGATGGTCTTTATTAGTGGTGTTCTTCAAGGGAGGGGTTGGACAAACACCTATAGGATCTAGGGGTTAATCAACAAATAAGGAAGTTACCTAAGAAAAACAGTGTCAGGATGGTTTCGGGACAGTTTCCCTCCTGATCTACTCCCTCTAATCTCCCCTTTCCTCTTTTTCCTTTCCTTTGTTCTATAAACCTTTTAGGATTGGGTCTCCAAATCGGACGTTGGGAATGGATAAGCTGGTCGGGAGTTAGAGTCTTAGTTTGAGATTGGTGCCCACCCTGTACTTCCCGTAACATATATTTGAATATGCATGCTTAATTCTTGTTACAAGATTTGAAAGATTTCTCTCACATCTTTTCACCATATCTACAAATCATGGAACTTCTGTGCAGGCCCCTAAAGCATTACTGGTGCTCCTGCTGTCAGAATGTGGATATCACTGACCGTGAGGTGGTCGTCCGAACTCTTATTCATGCATGTTCGGGAAACTCTTGGCTTTCTCTGCGCAGATGTCACACTTGTAGTTGTGGACACCAAATTTGAAACACAAAGTGATCTTCCCTCAGCACATTCAATAGGTTTCACTAGAAGGATTGGTAAAATAATCAGCTCTGTATTCGTTTTGGATACCAGCATAATACAAGGCAAAGTGCTTGTGTCAGTTTGTATTGGGATATTTTTAAAAATCCCAACTTTACTTTCAGGGTTTTAAAACCCCACTATTTGTGCCACCCTGGTAGGTGTGTTACTGAGCCTTCGTGTCAGTGACAAGCCTGAAAGATCTCACTCTTTCCACCCTCTGGGAGGCACATTGGGTAGCGCTGGACCAGCCCAATCACTAGCAGCTCATCCTCCCTCATATACGAAGATGAAAAGTTAATTCAACTCACCACAGTACCCACCAGATTACTTTTCCTGTTTGATATGCTCCCATTTAAGATTCTAGCTTCCTTCTTTTCAGCAAAGTATAATGCAATACCATGTTTTTGTATGAGCTGACAGGAAACCAGGAATAACCCGACAGTCTGTAATACTTCCTACAGAGGAGGGACATTTTGCATTTCTCGACCTGTGGAGTTATTATTAGACAGTCTCGTCAAGGGTAGTGGTTGACCATTCTCAAGATGATGTGGAAGGGTACTGGATCCATCTTCAAGATGGTTAGAGCATCCTTTCCAGTGCCAGAGATCTAATGTTGTGGCCTGTGAGAGGGCCTCTTAACTGTTTCTAGGCACCAGCACAGCGTTACTGTCTGTGACCTTAAAAGAGTGATTAAACATACAAGAACTGGATCAAGGCTCACATGGCGACAATGCTACAAAACGATTCTGAGCTCATGATGTAAAAAAATGGAAAATAGAACTTCCTCTGAGTACTGGAGGCTTATTAATAACAAATTTGCACCTCAGCACGCCTTATAGGTCAATTTGGTCCCAGAAGCAATGTGGGCTTCGTTTCATACCGACTTGTTTCATAAGGACATCACGTTCGGTGAATGGAAACCGCCCACACTGAAGTACTGGGACTTGGTGTTTGAAAGAGATGACATTCTACATGCAATTAACAACGTGCATGCTTCAAGAACACCTGGTCCAGACAGACTGACTAACTAACTATACCATCAAGTGTAACCCGGAGCTCTGGGCAGACTTCTGTGTAACTCTCTTTGAAAGAATTGTCAACAGACGTGCCACCCCAAAATCATGGAAGAGTGCGGTTATCGTCCCGATCTTTAAAAAAGGAGATAGGACCAACCCGAGAAACTATAGACCAATAGCGCTTCTTGATGTTCTAGGAAAATCTATGCCACTCTCCTTCAACAGAAACTCCTAAAATGGTCCACGGAAACTAATAACGTTGATCCGAGACAAGGAGGGTTTGTAAAGGGCGTTGGATGCGGCCTAAACCTAATACTGTTGAACTTGATCAAGATGGAAGCGCTAAGATCCAACACCAAGGTCTACTTAGCACTCATAGACTTTTCCCATGCTTTTGACAGTATTAACCGAGATCTGCTGTGGAAAAAACTAAGTATGTGGAATTGTCCTCCTAGTCTACTAGACGCGATCAGAGAACTCCATACTGATGCTTCAATCAAGATCAGATTAGATTCCAAAGGCACATTATCAGCTCCAATCTGTACATTTAAAGGCGTCAAATAAGGCTGCCCTTTGGCGGCCAGTATTTGTAACCCGTTTCTAGCTGATGTTAGTGACGTCGTCAATGGAGCTGCTACGTTCCCACCGAAAATCCTTGGATCTCACATAAACTACCTTGCCTACGCTGACAACCTTATGTTATTGGATTTGACCCCTATAGGGCTTCAATGGAAACTTGATATCCTCGAAACCTATGTAGCAACTAATGGTCTATGTATTAATAAACAAAAATGTGAAATACTGGTGTTTGACAGGCAAAGGGGTGAGATGTAAAAAATGTGAATGGCACCTTGATAAAGAAATCCTGAGGACCGTAAAAAATACTACCTACCTAGGTATGTGGATCAGTGCTAATATAAATGATGCTCCATGGGCTGAAACCACAAAGTAAGTGTCGACAGTTGGCATGCCAAGCTTCCATGATAAAAAGGCAATATGGAAAATTCTCACTAAAGCCAACTATCACTTTTTCCAACAAAAGGTAGTGCCGGCCCTAATCTACAGTGCGGAAAACGCCTTTGGGTGTTCACACGAGCTGTGGAATACACTTGAAAATATCTTTTGGGTCAGAGTGTTACAATTACCTAAGGGAACCACGACGGTCTGCATACGATACAAACGTGGCCTTATTTCAATCCAGGCGAGTGTATGTTGTAATTCATTAACCTTATTCAGGAGAACAAAGCTAACGATTCCAGTCCCTCAAGTAAAAATATTGCATAATCCCGATAAGGACAAAGTGTACACTGTACTTTCAATGTGGAATAAACAATGTCTTGAAGCCTTGAAAGATAAGACATTACTATTAAAACACTTATTGAAAATCCGGACTTGGCTAAAAAGAAGCTATGGAGATCTGACTGCCGCCAGACATGTGACTTAAGGTCAAAATCTAGACTGATGAATGAGGCCCCTGGCGAAGCTAGAGCATATGGTCAGCTGCAAGCCTACTTACCTCGATTTCCCGACCATAAATCGAAATTTTTTACATGCAATTTAAGCTTAATGTGTTGACGACTAAAGAACACCTAGGCATATGCGGAATTAGATCCTATATGTCGCTTCTGCAGAGCAAACAAGGAAACCTTGAAGCATGTAACGCTGTTTTGCTCTACGTTCCGAAACCAAAGAACACAAATCTTGGGTCCTGTGATTAATAAACATCAATCACTGAGTGCTGACAATTGGTGGAAAGTAATGTTTGATGGGTCAGATAGAACAGCAGTGTTTGCACTGACTACTTTTTTGCGGGTCATAAAGGAATGTATTGATGTGGAGCGGACAAATCTTGAAATTGGTCACTTATGAGAATGTTCTATGAACTCTAAATGACAGACAATCTGATGTTCATGTAACAGAAGATGTCAAATGTTAGATGTAACAAGATTGTCATTTTTCTGCTGTTTTTAAAGGTTTGATTAAAACCATGATTTTTTTTTTTTGTTGTTTTAAACCGGTGACTCATGGTGTCCAGTGCCACCAAAGGACAGTGCATGCTGGGTCCAAGGAGTGGGAAGGATCCCTGGGTCACCTTACCATGATCCCGGGACACATGGCAGGGGAGAGTCCCCTCATGCCAGTGTGGGTTTCTAACCCCTCCCCAATCCATTGGGTTAGTAGCGCAGTACATTATGGAAGCTCTATCCTGGTTAAAGGCATCCTGCAAGCTAACAAACCTCAAGCTCCAATGTATAAAAAGTCACCTTTCCCTTTTACGAAAAACATTTGTATTCACCAAGCGCTTGGTATAGTGTATTGTAACATGGTTAAAACTTTTTTCATAACTCCAAAGAAATCCTTTGAGAACTTAAAAGGTATATTTGATGAGACAGTGATATCAGTTTTTATATGTATATAAGACGTATTGACGATGTCAATTGAGTACATGTACGACATGTAAAACTCCTTTATGCCCGTTACATGTATTGAAAACTCACATCAAAGTTAGACCTCATTTTAACTCTTATATACAAACAATACACATACATGTGGGAGATGTACATTTACACTAATTTAATGTATGTGACTTTCAGATCAGTTTTCAGAAAATTTAAATTGCATACATGTAAGAACTGCAAAACTCACAAGAAAATCAAAAGGTACTTTAATACAGGTTTCCATATGTATACGAGGTCTATAGGATGTATGCTTTTCATGACTTTTTACCAAACACTCAGACTCACATTCTAATTATACACCATACACTCGCATGCCAGACACTTGGACACCAAACACTCATACGCGTTACTAGAAACAAACTTCCAACACATTTGCACTTCTGACACTCACACACTTCCGCCACACACCCACTTGCTCTTACGCCACATACACTTATGGCACAGTCGCTTACAACACACAATGTTAGGACACATGCTAAGAAACAGTGAAGATCTTTTATATGAACTGTACGTGCAGGAGATGTACATTTCGTACATGTGCACTAATGTACGTACTGAACTGTAAGAGTGCAGAAGGAGGAGACTGACACACAGCGGCATGGTGATTGCTCTAGAGTGTTATTGGTCATACAAATAAAGAGAACACCTAACTTTCACTATCTCAAAGAGGGGTTTCCCTGCCTCAACGAAACTACTAAGGGTTGCATCAGAATGTCTGTCTAAATCAAATGTCAACCATCCTGTGTCAAAAGCCCTGCTTCTGTCCCATACACTTAAAAGTAAACTAGAGATAAAGTAGACCTTCTTGATCCAGGAGAAAGACTACCTTCTTCTGGACTGGGGGTTAAAGTTCACTTCCAGGTTTTGGTTTCTTCTTAGGGGGATGACTCCCTTTCCCGGGTCAAAATTGTCCTCCAACACAAAAGACAAAGTTACAACACCTCTCTCTGTCAGGCACAACACTGTGTAACAAAGTATTATCAGCTTTGGTTACCAGGAGAATGATTCCCTTCTCATGGCTTTGGTTAGCAAAAAGAATGACTGCCTTCTTCTGATACTTTTGATCCTTCCTTCAGGATCTTTTCAACAATATTCTGGATACCAAACTCAGGTTTCCTCACATTTTTGATGTTGGCCAACTTAGTTCACTATCCTGCCAAGTAATGCCACAAGGAAGATGGCTCATGTCTTTTCCTTGATACGTGTCCATTCAAATTCGCCAAGAGAATACCTCCCTTCTCTTGGCCTCGGGGAACGACTCCCTTTCCCAGGCTTCTTGGTCCAGTCTTTACATTAGGGCTACCAGGGGGAATGACTCTTCAACTGGTCTAAGTGTCATGTAGCTTCAAACACACAGTTCGCAAATGTTACAAGGGTCAATGACCCCGACTTCTCTCCTTGGTTTGGACTTATATGGTCACTTTCTCTACCAAGTACTGTGATGAGGAAGATGCCTCTGATCCTCCTCTCCTTGAATTGGGTCCCAGACCCGGTTTCTCTCACTCTTGGGCTCGGCCCACTTGGTTTAGTATCTTGGCAAGTACTGTGATGAGGAAGATGCCTCTGGTCCACCTCCCCTTGATTTGGGTCCCAGGCCCTTCTGCTCACTTTTCGGATTGGCCCACTTGGTTTAATCTCTCGCCAAGTACTGCAAGGAGGAAGATCCCTTTGATCTTCCCCTTCTTGATTTGGATCCCAGGGCCTTCATCTCAAGCCCCAACAGGCATCAGCTTCTAGCTCTTTATCTTCTTGGGCTCTTGGCCTCCTTGGGTGCTTGCCATTGTTTGTCGGGTTGCGGGGTGCTACTATGCATGCCTGGTCTGGCCCTGTACCTTTCCTTCGACACCGGCTTCCAACTTCCAGTTAGGCTCCGGACCAGCCCCACGCCCTTTGTGTCTTCACTCCTTTAAGGCCAGTGGACATCCTTCTCTGCATCCGTCGTCTTCAAAACTCCCGGGCTGGGCGGTTCTTCGCTCTGGTCTGCTGTTGCAGCAATGTCTCTCCCGAATGCAGCTCCTCAGGCTTCAGAATAACTTCTAAGTCCCTTGTCAGTTTTTATGCCTGTCTCACAACCACTCCTCCGCGGAAAGCTAGAATTGTCATTATAATTCTACCAGGTGCTCTTCATGGCTCCACATCTCCTCCTCATCTTATCTGGTACACTCCCTTTGGGAAGTACCTACTCCTCTTCGTCTAAGTATTTCCTAGAAAGGTACATGGGGGTACTAGGCAAAGTGTTAGGCTCTATGGGATATCGAGATGGGTAGGGTGTTGGGCGAGGGGTGCCATACCGCATTCTCTCGAGATGTTTTCCCTTGTCCCCAGAGGTGAAGACTCCTCTCATGAGATCCTCCCGCGGAGTACCACTGCCATGGGGACTATCAAGTAGCAGACTCATCACCCTGGTCTCATGGGAATGGGCTCCGACTCCGGGATAATTGACATCTCAAGATTTGTCACATAACTCACATAAATGTCAGGACAGACTTTGAACTTATTTTTCATATGTATAGTAAACATGTAGGAGATGTAAATTGTGCATATTTATGAACTGTAAAACTTTCATATGGCTCCTAAACATATAAAACCTCATATCAAAGCAAAACCTGTGACGAATCCAGGGAATGGATCCCCTCTGCCCAAGAGGGTGAAACCCACTTTAGGACTAGGTAGGTGAGCCAGCTAACCGTAACACCCGCTAGGGGATGGGGTAAGCAACATACCACTCGAGGTAAGCCCCCCTTGGAGGACAGGACATCCCTTAACATGGATAGGAGTTATTCTCCCTGGTCTCCGGAAGCTGTCTTTATTGGCTATATGGATTGCACAAGACAAAATTGTGAATAACTGTAGCGATGTAATTGGTGTGGGTTCTGACCCTATACTGTTTCAAACTTGGCAAGAAATGCCAGACCAATGGAATGTTACCTCTCCTTGCAGGGAGGAACATAAAGGTGCAGTGAGAACAGCAGAGCGCAGCAGAGAGACGGAAGCCTGCGGAGCAGCTCAGACTACGGTATGTCCCTCTTCGAGGTGGATCAAGGAAGCAGTCCCTCGCAGACGGTGAGCAATGGCTCCAGTGAGAAGGCCGGGAACTGGAAAAGTTCAGCCCCATCGAAGAGAGAAGTGATGCGACTGCACAGAAAGTGGTGAACCGGTGCCTGCTGGAACCGACACCGAAGTCCTATGACGAGCCATCGGGGAACACTGACGCATAGTAACAAAAGCAGGAAGACAGGGTAGAAGCTGGAACCTCGCTTCCACAACCGCTAAGGAGACCGCCTCCCACGATGGACGCCACCACAGCAAACCAGGTACACGGTGTATCCAGGGAACCAGAAGGAGGGCAGTCAGGCCCGCCTCTACCCACAAGAAGCGGTGAGGAACCCAAGAGGGGCTGCAAAACTGAATGGCCCAAGCAGCGCTAAAAGGCCAGATACCCTAAGGGGAGAGGGGAGGGGGTGGCACCCAAAACCTCAGGGCGGGATGCAAACCTATGGCGAAAACTCCAGAGACATTTTGCTGGTGAACCTTGCCGAGGATGCAACGACTGTCTAATCCAGAGACAGTACATTGGGGGCCAAAAACCAGCCAAGAACATATCATTTGGGACAGAAAGCCTAGTATAGTTTTGTGCTCAGATTAGTTTATTTTCCTTTTTAAAGGGAAAAAGGGGCAGGGATCAGGCCAGCATATCTTTCTTTCAGCGTGGGGACCAGAAGTGTAGGATTAGTATAGGGTCTAATGGTCGCCAAAATGGAGGTGGGTAGGGCTGAGCAAAAGGGGTCCACAACTGGAATCCCAATCCACATATGTATGAGGGAGGTGGGAGGGGCACACCAGCTATAAAAAGGGAAGAGAACCGTCCCTTAGGTGGCTTGCACTTACTCTATTCCAGCAGGAAGGCAGAGGCAAATAAGGGTCTTTGCACCAGTGGGACTGCTAAGAGCCAGTTATAGGAGAGAAGCTGTAAGATCTTATGAGTGCTCCCCTACCCTGGAAAAACCAATACTGTAGCGAGAGAACAGTGAAGTAACCGGCACTCCTTAAAATAGACTTTGAAAGAGAAGGGATTTAATAAAGAAACCCTATTAATACACCAAGTCCTTTTGTTGATGCTCACAAGAGGGGTCAGAGGTAAGATAGTGAGAACACAATGGAAACCCTATTGAAAACTCTGACCGATGGGCAGCAACAATTGAAACAGATGGTAGAGCTACAAAACCAGCAAGGTCAAGCGTTTCAACAAGCAATACAACCACAAGGAGCCAGGCAAGGCACAGACCAGGAGAAGCATCAGGAGGCACTCATCTAGTTAACAGATGTAGTAGCTTCAACCAGGTCCCATCCACAGGTCCCCTCCACAGTGCCCTAGAAATACCATGAAGGTGATGACTCAGCACTTTTCCTCACAAAATTGTAAAGTATAGCAGGGAATGCCCAGTGGCCTCAAGAAATGTGGGGACAATATGTTGCACCCCTATGAATTTGTCCCGTGCAAGTGTCATATCAAGTTGTCAGCCTCACTGGCGATACTCCTTACGCCGACATGCAATGGGCAACTCTGGAAAGACTTGCTCCGAACAAAGAAGCCTACCACCCGTTGTTTTGAGAAACCAGATTATTTCCAAGAGAAAATCCACGACAGTTATACTACTGGGCCAAAGATATGCCTGAAAAGTGGCTACAACTAGCTACCACTTCCATAGTGACTATGACAGAAAAGATAATCCTAGAAAAGTTCTTGGACGCCTTACTTAGCCCGGTACAATGATGGGTGCGTCAACATCACAGGCCAAGTCTCGCAGAGGCTAGTAGCATTCCGTGGGCTTATCAGAAAGCTGGATATAATAGATTACCCAAAACAGAAAGCACCCTATTAAAACCAGTGGCACCCCAGCAGGGACAATGACACTGGTCTGTGAGAACATCGATACAATGGAAGCCCATAAAAGATAAAAGAGAAAAAAAGAGGACCATCGCCGAGTGACCTACCCCTAACATTTTTCGAATGTGGCAAATGGGGCCAGATAGTCCCTTTATATCCCAAGAAAACCATGCCTGAACCTTTGATGATGGGTGCCATGCAGAGAACCAAGATGACAGCCAAGGGATACCCCTATACAATGGGAATCCAAGTAGACCGTGTCCCTTCGTAAGCCCTACTGGATAGCAGAAGCCAACAAACAGCAGTAATCCCTCACGGAAGTGCCCCAGGGAAGGAGGGAATCCCTTTTGTTAGGATTAAGTGCCTACACAGAGATATGCATGTGGAAAACCCAACAGATTAGCCTGACAGCGGGGAAACAACCAAAGGAAAATATCTCTGGTTGGGGGGTGAAAATGTGACTGAAGAAAATAGTCTGAAATACTTGGGATATGATATTTTGAATCCTCCAAATAAGAAACGGATAACGGAAGGCTTCTATACGAAGGCTGTGTCTGCAGTTGCACAGATGAGAAACTTTTAACTCTAAGTTTCAAAAATGTTCAGTTATCCCATTAATAAAATTCTTTAAGGCAAAGATTTTCAACTATTCAGTCTTGAATGATGGTAAGGCTTTAAGTAGTTTGGGGTTGATGGACGGCAATAAAGCAGTCTTTGACAGGGTGTAGTAGCCTTTATAGGGTGATGCAGGGTTGTGTGTATATATACATTCTTAGGTTCTTGCTGACCACGGGTGTATACATTGCTTGTAGACTGTGGTTAGAGAGTGACCACACAGTAAATAGTTGGCGCATGTGAATTGTTGGAGGGTACTTAACGTGAACATAGTTGTGCTATTGTGGAGTTTCAGAATACAGTCCTGAGTAGGAAAATTGTTTGTTTTTGATGTGTTGCAGATATTGGTTGCGCTATTTTTTTACACGTTCGGGATCAGTTTGAAATACACACATTCATAGTGTTACTCATGATTTATCGTACGGAAGTGCTCCTTGATAGACAATTATAACAGGCAGGCACTGAGTACAAGGGCAATTGTGTCATTTAGAGTGTTTTGTAGATTTTGACAAATTTTCAAGGGCTCACATGGTAGTGATCGAGTCTGTTTTTGTTGGAGTTGGTGGAACAGAGAATTGTTTGGGTGTCCACACTATAGATGACGATGGTTGGTCATTTTCTTTGGAGGATTCCCAACGTAAAGCGTCCATCACATAGATATGAATTGTTTATTAATGAACCCTTGAAGAATGTCGAGCAAATCAGCAACATCGACAGAAACATGTTGGGTGTGATGTATAAATCTCGTATACATTAACAACAGGGTTGAACATACAACTGAGCATATCCTCTTGTTTGTTGTGTATGAATTATCCCTTTGGACACTTCTTGTGGTCACTTAATGTATGTGTGGTTTTATTTGTGTATTGTAAAAAGGTTTTGTGTAATCTCTGCATTCATATTTGAATAAAAACTGCAATTTGACCCCAGGCTTGTCAGATATCATAAACAGCCTTAAGCGCACATAAGAGCATCTGCACCACAAAAGACAATAGAAGTGTGTTGCAGATGAAAACACCACGAGTTGCCCTTCTCTACTTGTCCAGTGGGAAAGATAGCTTTTAAAGCTTGTTGTCCTTGAGAACAAAGAATATGTCCTGGGTGTCGGGAGGTATGATTTCCCACCCCTGCCCCTCAATCCTCAACGGGATACTCCCCGTTAGAGCTCTTGTTCGGTAGACATCCCAGAACAATACTAGATATTATACGGGAAGAGTGGGAACAAACAGTGACGAAACCCCCAAGTGAATTACTCGAGAATCTGAGAGGAAACTAATCTCGCACAGACACAGGGAAGGCAAGAATAACAGCACAACAAAAAAAGCAGACAATGCTTCTCACCGGGGAAAACAAAATGTTGGCCCGATGAAGAGGGCCTTACAGAGTAATTGGAGACATGCGTCCAGTTAATTACCTTATAGCACAGTCAGACCGAAAAGAAAAAACTGCTTTGTCATCCTACTAAAGGAATGGAATGAATCTGAAAAAACCATAAGCCTCATCGCCTCTAAATATTCTGAAAACACAGATATGTTTCCAACCCAACCCAAATCTGGATGGAAAGACATTCACTGGTGACCGGAAATGAACAACAAACAGAAAAAGAAAGATATGAAAAGTCTCATACCATAAAATTGTTTCATTCTTTACTTACCAGGGAGAACCAAGCTAGTGTGAGCGGTCTGAAATAGGAGCTAGACAACTTGGTAAAAGGTTTTTCAAAAGATGGAATTTTATTAAATAAAAAGTGTTTGACAAACACTTGTAAGGAAGGCATGGTATCACCAGTAAGACAGACACAAGTGACCACAGTTCAACAGTGTTTATTGAACTTGCACAATGGTGTGATAAACGCCCATCTAAACCTAATGCTACAGATGGGAGCAAACTACGACCATCAAATAATAATAATGCAGTCCTAGTGGACTCCTGTCAAAATAAAAGGGCCTATACGAAAAGAAACTATTGCCAACCCGTACCACTAACTTACAAATAATGTGGGGTAACGTTCATGATAAAAAAAGAAGTGTTCACTAAATAATATGTCAGGATGCTCAGGCCGTTGGCCTCCGTTGCCCTATGTTTTCAGCACGGGGCAAGGCGGGTCACTCGAGCAAAGCACACATTCTGGCTTCTGCGGCACGAGGAAACAGTTACATTTTCCCAGTTCAGGACCTTCTGTGTCCAAGTCTCTTTACTTCTTACAAGTTGCTTGACACAGAAGGTCTGCTGTACCAAAAAACAACACGCAAAGGTTCTTTTCCCTTTTTCAGTATTCAATTTGGGTGTTCACCCTGGATCCCCCTCAGCCGGGCTCAGATCCCTTTCAAAAACAAGGTTCAAAGAATTATTTTTCGGGTGTCTCTCGGCTCACCCCAGATCCCCCTCTGCTGGGCTTAGATCCCTTTCTTTTGTGCAATTAGTCTCCCCCTGCCAGGCTCAGACCAATTGTGATGTACATTAAACTATCAAAGACTTTTGAATGTGCACACGGTTTCGCTGGACCCGTTGCATGACCATTTTGATCTAAATATGTCTCTCAAACTCAACATCCGTTGGATACCTAACAGACTTACGAATGAGCACCTACGTGGCGCCAGACCACTGTGTATGGTATCTTTTCTTTGCTTCCGAAAGTTCAACTATAAAGTTCAACTACTTCTTTTGGCTTCCAATTGTATTTGCATCGCTCATCCCAAACGCCTCACACACTGTTCTCTTTATACAATGTTGCCGCTTGCAACCTTGGTTTGCTATCAGTCTCTCCGACTTGCCGGCTGTGCTGTCTTTTCTGACGTTGCTTTGTTGAAAGAGCCAAAGACAGTACCACAGTGGCAATCAATCCTCCCCGCCTTGGTTATCACCGCGGGAGAGCCGCTGGTACCTCCTGTGCAGGTTTGATCAGCCTATTTTCCAACGCTCACGAAAGTAAGTCTTTACAGGTCAAAGGTGCTTCCCGCCTTGCAACCCTCTGTGGTCTCGCCGTCTTTCTCCTTGTATTAAACTGCCATCTTGGAACTGATGTTTCCTTGTGTGTAATGCCTTGCTCAGAGTGTGCTTTTGTGCTCCACCTTTTTTCCGTGCAGGGAAGTGGGATGGAAGTCGGGTGTGTGTAATGATCCGTAATTGCCAGACCACAGTGTTAGGACCCGTCAGGTATACAGCTTTGGTGTTAGTCCGTTGTCGCTCGCAGTGAACTGTCTGTGAGAAAGCATTTGTGTCGGGAAAGGGCTGGGAGTTGAGTTCCTATGTATCTTACCTGGTAGGATGAGGAACAGGTGTTACATTTACCTTGCAAAATGCACTTCCTTTGTCACACGCATATCTAATGCCAAGTCCAACATAAAGGAATTGTTCACCATTCTTAAAGAAGTAGAGACCCCAACAGCACCACCTGATACTTGCATAAAAGACAAAAAATGGTGCGAGGACATCCAATTCGCCCTTTCTGACAAAATAGCCACTCTTCAAAATAAAATCTCCCGCAAACGAATCAGCCGACCTGATCCCTCTGCCTCCAATTCCACAGGCAAAGCCAGTAGAGGCGATGGCGCGCTATTCAACTTCACCAAGGTCTCCATTATTGAAGTGGAAAGAATAATTCTATCCCTCAAACCGTCAAACTGTCAAGGGGATCTATGTCCGGCACAACTTATCAAGGATGCAGCCCGCAACTTATCGCCTTTCATTACCAAACTCATTAACGCATCCTTCACCACTGGCATTATTCCTACCAAACTGAAACAGTCATGGGTACTCTCTTTGCTAAAAAAAACAACTCTCGACCCATCCATACCCACCAACTATAGGCCCATCACCACGGTGCCTTTTCGCCTAAAAACTTTGGACAAGGTAGCTTATACTCAAATTCAAAAACACCTGGAACAACATCACCTTTTAGGAGCTAGACAATCCAGATTCCGCCCCCAGCATGGCACGGAAACTGCCCTCATTGATCTAAAGACACAAATTGACGAGCTTAGAGACAAGGGGAAAGCAGCACTACTCCTCCTCCTAGATCTCTCAGCTGCCGTCGATCTTGACGACCATTCCATCTTATGTAACCACCTTAACACAGCAGCACACTTCTCCCACCAAGCCATCACCTGGATTAGATCCTTCTTAAATGGCAGAACAATGAGAGTCTTCTCGCCGTTAGCGGCCGCTGACCCCATACCCATTACCTGCGGTGTGCCTCAGGGATCCTGTGTCTCGCCAACACTCTATATCATCTTCACTAAACCCCTTTTCGATGATCTGGATCCTCTTGGTATCACCTACACTAACTATGCAGATGATACCCAGATCCTCCTCCCGCTTTCTGGGGATTATGAAAAGGATTTGGCCTTGGTGAATAGAGTGTATATCATCATCCAGGCATGGATGGCCACTCATGGCCTATGCCTGAATGATGATAAAACTGAACTCATCATCCTTGGCACCCAATCCAACTTACAAAAACTAGCACCCAATTACTCATCTTTCATAACTGATGGCAACATCATAAAAGTAGAGCATGAGGTTAAAACACTCAGCTTCTACCTTGACTCTCAATTATCATTCACAAAACAGGTTAACTCCCCTGCATCGTCTACAGCCTACACATGCAAATTGATACGCACAGGTAAACCATTCCTCTCAGATAACAGCTGCATTACTTTGGCCAGAGCTCTCATCCTCTCACGCCTGGACTACTGTAATGCACTCTATCTAGGATCACCCAAAGCCATTATCAAACGTATCCAAATCCTTCAAATCAATTCCCTGAGAGCGGCCCTAGGAATGTCCCGAAAAGATCACATCTCCCAGATCAGTCAACAACACAACTGGCTCTCAACTCACGAGAAAGTACTCCTAAAAACTCTATCTCTGACCTATAAATCCCTCAACAATGCTGCTCCCATTTATCTAATAGAGAGATTCCACAAGTACACATCCTCCAGACCTAACAGATCTGCCAACAAAGACCGTCTTGTCGTACCAAACTTCAAACGGGCCACAATCCGAGGCAACAGCTTCCCGGTGAAAGCCTCTAAACTATGGAATAACCTGCCTCCTAGCTTAAGACTGAACCAAAGTTACCACAAATTCAGAGCTAACACTACTATATGGCTAAAAACTAACAACCAACTCTCCTAACCTAGCAATGAGACCTACCTATATGACCACGCTAGCCTGCCACTAGCCTTTACTCTGCATCTCTCGCTTTGGTCCTCTGTATATTATGCTGAAAACTGTCTCCTTGTAATTAACCCCCCTTGCCTGCATTATGTATATTGATGTGTATATAAGTCTTGTATTACTATGTATAATTTTTGGTGTATACCATTGTATAATCCTGTGTGTAACCAAGTCTTGCATATTCTTGTATCTGCTGCGCACTGTTACCCCTGGGTATGACGCGCATTACAAATAATAAACAAACAAACAAGGAAGGAAGGAAGGGGCTACCGCATCTAACCTTCCGGTGTCCCACTTCCACTCCCCGAGGACCCCTCATCCAGGTGATCCTCCCGCACTGGTCCACCCCCAGGAACTGGATCCAAAAGCTAGGCCTGGCCACCTGGATGACAGATCCCCGGGTATGACACCTTCAGGTTTCAGACAAACCTCACTATCCCTAACCTAACAAGGATTTCCCTTCCTATCAAAGAAACTAAAGGAAACACCAACAAAAGGAGTCTGTCCCTCACACTTAAGCATACATTAACTCGTAAAGGGAATGTATGGCATTTCAAATACAACAGAAATAACAGTCAAGTTCAACATAACTTGACCTTCCATGCCATTGCGGGCATGCGAAATTGCATAGGTGCAGTAGACTGCACCCACATAGAGCTGACAGGACCACGTGCAATCGAGATGGTGTACCGCAATAGGAAACTGTACCACTCACTGAATGTAGAGATGGTATGTGATGCCGGACAAGTTATAACACATTGCTGCGCACATTTCCCGGGCTCAACACATGACTTAATGGTCCTGCGGAATTCGACATTGCCACGGAACATGGAACCCAACGCTGGACAAAGCACATGGCTATTGGGTGAGTACAACTGTCAATGCACAGGCCCTGTGGAAGGGGGGCTGTGTCCAGGGCAATGACCTATGTGAGTGGGCTGCTACAAATGCACATGCAACATCCCCCAGCCCATGTAATGGACAGTCACCACAACCCAAACATCATAAAGCTACACATGACAGGTTGCCACAGTGTGCCCATACACACCCTGCCTAATGAGATACACAACCAATACTACAAGCCCATACAACTTGAACCACTCAATGCATCCACCCACACTATGCACCACTGCCCCCCCCAATGCACATGATGCCTGCACATGAGACATCCTGCATCGACCACATCATCACAGTTAATTGATTGACTCTGCCATGTGTGTACATCACTGCACAATGCCATACTTACCAACCACTATTGTCCGTAAGGGCAACTACATATGCACAGCAAGTCGTTGGTCAATGTACAAATGCAGTGCCAACGTCGACAACAATGACCCAGGAATGGTAATCACCCACCGGTCCAACCACTGCTTGGCACATATGGATGACTGAATGATGACAAGATTGAACTGCATCTGATCAAGACATGATACCACAGACACTGACATGTCCCCCACATTTTCATTCCATGTAGGTGATGCTGGATATGCACTGACGCCATGGCTGATGATGCCTGTACGGAGGCCAACAGACAGGCATGATGAGGCGTACAACAGGGCACACGTGGCATGATTGAGAGGACATTTGGCATACTGAAAGCCAGGTTCCGTCGCTTGAGCAGATCTGGCGGATCACTGCTCTACAGCCCAGTGAAGACGGGTAAAATTACGCTTGTGTGTGCCATGCTGCACAATCTGTGCATGCGCAGGAACATTCCACTGCCACCAGACACAGAGGATGATGATGGAGCTGAAGATGGGGATAGGATGGGGGGGGGGGGGTCACAAGATGGCCAACGAGCACGGGATGCACTCATTCGCATTTACTTTTGAGAGACTGCACATTGACAGCATTGCATGGATATGACGATGCCAGGAAATAAATGAATTGACTGCAAATGAAATGATGGATGTCCACTCATTAATGATTTTCTCAAAGATGGTATATTTTAAACAAAACAGGGAAGAAGGTGCATTCGGTAGGGAAGCTGTACACCCGTGCCCACCACCACCGAAATGTACCCACCCCCAACCAGGCCCCAATTTACTAACCCTCTAATGGACCTCCCCCACCACCCAAACGTACCCACCCCCTTACACTCTTTTTGTCCATGCATGTGTCCTGCACTGCCAAACACACATGGCATTATTTGCGTGTGCGCTTCTGCGCATAGGCATCCTTGCCTGAGGGCCCTGTCAGGCGACTTGATCGCGTCCGTGGGCTGGAAGTGGTGGAGCTAGATGGGGTGGTGCTTGTGGACGGCACTGTTTGTGTCAGTGTTGGCATACGTCCCAGATACACCTGCTGGGCAAACAAAATGGACTCCGCTATGGTGGATGTGTTGTTGTTGCCCTCCCGGACATGGCATGCCAAGGTCACAATGGTGGTGGCAAACCGTCCAATGGCCCTGGACATCCGACGCACAGATGAAGTATAACTCTCCCTCTGCAGCCTGGACTCCTCCCGCTGCAGCCTGGACTCCTCCCGCTGCAGCCTGGACTCTTCCAGCTGCCTTTCAACTAGCTGGGTAAGGGTGGCCTGCTGATCCTCCATCCGCTGCATACGGGCATTCAGCTCAGCCATGGAGGGGGTTGGCTACCTCATGGGACTATGCAGTGATGGGGGGGGGCTGAACTGGAGGTCTTGGAGGGATGATATGTCATCCAAGTTGGGCTCCTCCCCCTGTGGCCCTACATCAGCCTGCAGGGCTGGGGCACTGTTCTCACTGCCTGCAGCCTCCTCCACAGTGCAGATGTTCTCAGGGATGGGATCTGTGGGCATGATGGGTGGGCGTGGCACTTGTGTGGCAGCAGGCAGCATGGGGATGGTGGTGTTGGCTGGTGCGTCCGTGCCAGATGCAGCTGGTGGCTGAGTTGCAGAGCAGCTTGCCTCATCCTCCTGGGCAGGGGTGCTGGGTTGTCCACGTGCAGGTGCACTTTACCTCGCCAGTTGGGCGTTGTCGCTATCACTTGAAATGGCTGTGGGGACACAGAGGGCATGCTATTAGTTGTGTGCTGGTACCTGATGGGTCAATCACATGCATCAGACAGGTCGATAAGTGAGCATTTGCAGTAACACGCATATGACTGTTGATGGCCATGTATTGTGGGGGTGTTGCTTCTCATCTGGGTCTTGAATGGGTCCTTTGGTGCACTCCTGCGCTGACTGGGGGGGGTGGGTGTTTGTGAATGGGTCCTTTGGGGCACTGACTGGGGGGGGTTGTGGATGGGTCCTTTGAGGCACTCCTGCACTGACGGGGGGGGTGGGGGGGGGGGGTTCGTGAATGGGTCCTTTGGGGCACTCCTGGGCTCAACAAGTACTCATGGCATTGTAATGTGTGGACTTACCAGCATCTGCAGGTGGGCTCAATCCTGCCTCTGCATCGCCAATTCCATGTATTGCCTAAAGGTGGAGGACACTGCTGCAGCGCTCCTCCCATGTCTGCAGTCTTTGTGGTGAAGCAGGCTCTCCACCTGTGTCAATGCTGTGCTGCTGGTGTGCAGCAATTAGGTTTCGCACCCTCAGTCTGAGGTCGTCCTACCTCTTGTGGCAGTCCTTCACGCTGCGTGTGGCGACACCCACAGTTGTGCACTTGCGTGCAGCTTCTGCCCACACCTCCTTTCTACGCTGCTGGGTTGTACGCGTTGGTCAGCGCTGAACAGCATTTCTGCATGCTGCACAATGTGGTCCACTAGTACAGTCAGCTCTGCCTCGCTGAAGCGCTGTTTCCGCTGTCTCTGTGCAGGGATCCTGGCTGCCATGGTGTTGGTCCTTTTTGCCTTCTCAGAGTGGTGATTTGGTCTGTGCTGACTCTGGATGGCAGCGGATTGTGGTTTATATAATGGCCGCCTCTCTCTTTCCAGTTTTCGCGGTCATGGTATGTCCGCTTCCATGTCCGTGAGGACGGGGGCGGACATGGTTTTTACACTGCTTTCGGGGGCGGTATGTCCATTCTCGTGGGTGTTTACGTGGCGACCGGGACTCCGTTTCCGCGTTGGTGTGGGGCGCGCGACTGGCAGGCCGTAATCGGCCGTTCTTTCGGCAACCTTGCGGACACGGAATTCCGGACCGGCAAACTCGTAATGAGGCCCATTGTCTCTTTAAATGGAAATCACCAATCTCATGCGACGAGTAGTTTATGATATGATATAAGTCATTTATAATGTGTCAAACAAGAGGGAAAAGAGAGAGGAACACGTACTGAAGCAGGAGAGGTTGGTCCTCTGGTAGCGTAACATTAGCAGGCGGTGGAGCCTGTGAAATTCAGAGTTGCCAAGGACCAGCCAAGCAAACGCTAAAAGCCAGGTGTGCATTAGAGACAGACAGCAGAGACAACTGGAGTCAGGGATTGGGTGATGGCGCAACCACGAGATCATCGTGGTGGTCAGGCTGACCGTACAACAACGCTGACACCACCCTGGGGAAGCCATAAACGATGTGGCTTCCTGTCAAGCTACAGAAAAGCCGGGAGAAAGAACGAGAGACGTATGGCGAGGTTGCTGGCGAGAACTAATGTAACGTAAACAGGAAAAGGTCCCTGGACTGTAAGAATCCTGCAGAGGTTCCTAAACAGTATGGAAGGTAACAAGGAGCGCGGGAAGAATGGGAGGCCATTGAGTGAGTGAATGTCCAAAATGGCCGTGCATCGGTGCCATGTTTTATAGCTCATTTTCGCACACGCATCACATAGCCTACTAGCAGACCGGTAAAGGACAAAAAGCTGCATGGTCTTACGGGTGTTCCCCTACCCTGGAAGAGCCAATATTGAAGAGAGATAAAAGTAAAATAACCGTCTTCACTAAAATAGACTTTGAAGCAGAAGGGATTTAATAAAGAAATCCTACGAAACTACACCGAGTCCTGTCGCTGATGCTCACAATGCTAAACCGTGTTTCCAATATATTTCAGGGTAGAACATGCAAACTCAATAAAACTAAGATTATTGGAATCTGTGCTTTTAGACCCATGGTTGGACATGCCACATGCACAGTTGGATATGCAACATATATGCAACATAAAACTATTTGGTATATTCCTTCTTAAATGTATGGATGCTTCCCGTTTTATGAATCATTGAAAATCATAACCAATGAAAATGTATTGTTAATATGCAGAGACTCTTAGCTTAGTCGTATGGCAACATAATTAGGAGTATAATTAGCTTCTCAGGGTAAAAGGTTATATTTGAATCATGCCCTGCATTTGAACTGTGCACTCTTGTTGTGATAGTGAGTAATCGGTGGAAATAGGCCCCTCATACTGTTCCTTAGTCTTCCCTTCTCTTCCATATCCTCCCGTTCCACCTTTCCATCCTGCACTTAAGAGAAGGTGATAATCTGTTTATTCTGAACGGGGCACAATTCTAACTGATTATTGAGAAAGATACATCATTTCTGAATCATCCACATTCTGCATTCTATGCATCAATCATGTTTACAGTCTCAAATCACGCACATCTAGAATCTCAGTAATGAACCAATTTACACGTTTCCCTTCATGCCGACAACAGAGCGAGTGATAAAGCAAAGACAACGTACCTGTTCTTCTCTACAGGATCTATACACAGTGCTCTCCAGGTGTAACAGGACTGATTACTCTCCACAACATCAACATTGACCAGATCTTGTCTTTGTGGTGAGTACCCATGAGGAAGCCGGACTGAATCGGTGGTGAAAAATATATTTTCATCTATTACACCAGTTCTACCCAATACTGTAGAAATATTTACCTACAATAAAAGAAAGAAGCCTTGTGATTAAGAGCTCAAGCTCAGTTTTATTTAGTTTCAATATTGCATTTCATTAAACACATTAGTTGCACAGTACAATATATAGAATTGTGAAAAGAATCGAGTCTCGGTACAGTAGGGCCTACAGGAATCGGTCAAAAGGCAGTGCATAACAAATGGGGCCAACACATCACATGATTACCCCCACACTAAATGTAAATTCTGCAACCAGTAAAAATACATTACTTCATTCAAAGCATCTGCAGGGAGGGCGGGAGGGGTTGGAGGGGGGAGGGGGTGGCGAGGAGCATGCCAGTACAATTGTAATGTAGCAACCATCAAGTGCAGGGGCCTTTTTAAGGCCTTAACAGCGCAACTCTTCTGTTCAGTTTGTTGCAACACTTCTCTTAAGTTAGTTGTGAGGGGTCAGAACTGAAAACCAGACACAAAGTTGTCATGATTTCGGTTAAAGACTTTTATTAACAAACAGGTTAGGAAAATGCCTCTCTGACCCTGCACTAAGAGGAGTCTCCCTACCTAAAACCAAAAACGAAGGATCTGTCTGTGTCAGGATGTCAGAAATCAAAAGCTAGCCTTGTGTCCAAACGTTCTATCCTGACCCCACACTATAAACAAAATAATAAATTAAGAAGGGAAATGTCTTTAACCTGGTATTTGCAAAAAGGGTTCATTAATGAAAATAGAGCAGCTAGGGGGGCGTGGCTTGGAGCGCCATCGATGTGGTCGCTCCCTTTAGGCCACCCGTGGGATGTCCGCCGCCGCCGCCGCCAAATTCAAGCGGTTCTGACCGAGTATCCAAGTTGCCAATAACATCTACAGCGATCGGAACCGATGAGGCACAACCTGGCTTACAATGACCTCCAAACGCTGGAGCGTTCTCCTAGAACTTAGCGACCGAACCGCTCCCCCGTCGCCATTCGAAGAAACCAAGATGGCGGCCGCGCAGGAACTCAACAACATACTGCGAACCTGATGGCGACGGGCTTCAGGGGGACCGATGAGGAGCAGCAGACGGACCCGCCAACACGGATCCAGCCAGATCGTGCCGGGGTTGCCCGATGAACATGTGAGAACTTCATCGGGGGCTGCACTCAGCCAGGTCGACGGGAAACACGGAGGCCACGAGATAAGCCCCGAGAGCCACCCAGAGAAGCCCGACCTCACGGGCCCTCCCTTCACGCACCACTCAGTGCTTCCTGGGGCGCCCCGGCCCACCAATCCAGCTAGCGACCCACTCTACTGCGGAATCACACCTACTCCGACGTCTCACTCGCACTCCCATGCTTGAACTCTCCTAGGCGGCTGGCACACAGCTTTGGCCTCACCGCAACCCTTCCAGCCAAGACCGCCAAACACGATCATCATGTCTAGGCAAACGAAGGTTGGCAAGGGCGCAGATATCTCCACCATGCTCACTACGCTAGATAAAAGCAAGAAGCAAGAGCCTCCCAAACTCACTCCACAGAAACAACAAGAGGACGGGGAGCCCTCGCTACCAAAGGGGACCTGATAGCCTTCATGGCGGACATCAAGTCGGAGTTCCGCTCATGCCTATCAGAACTCACCACCAAAATCGAACAGACGGACCAAAGGGTTACGGAGGCCGAACAGAGGCTCGGAGAAATCGAAGAGCACTCGCGGGACCACGGCACCACTCTAGGGGAAATGCGAAGAGCCATTGACTCCCTGCATCAGAAATGCGAGATCCTGGAGTTTAAACACGAGGACCTTGAAAATAGGGCTCGCCGCAATAATCTCTGCATTCGGGGAGTCCCAACCTCCGTCCCCGACAACAAGCTAGCGGACTACGTGGGACGCTTCTTTGAGGCCCTCCTCCCAGACCTGGATAAATCTCAGCTCTTGCTAGATCGCACCCACAGACTTCGCCCGCGTCGTGGGGCTGTCTCTGACCCCCCCCCAGATGTCATTACGAGGGTCCACTTCTTTACAACCAAGGAAGCGATTTCGGCGATCAGCCACCAAGGGGAGGAAATCACATTTCAGAGCACGCCACTCCAAATATATCAGGACCTCTCACCACTCACCCTCCAGAAAAGAAGAGCACTCCGACCCCTTGCACTGTTCCTTCAGGAGCAGCAAGTCCGCTACAGATGACTGTTTCCAGCGGCTCTACAATTCACATACAAAGGCACCCTACGCCGGATCAGTCACTTGGAGGATGCAGAGAGGATCATGCATCCATCTTCGCCCCAGGAACTCTCCACACCAACCCCGGAGGGAGCTGAGGACTCCGGGCCGCTTTCCTCCCCGAAACCTAAACGTACGCCATGGTCATCAACCCAGCGGATCAACAAAAAGAGATTAACAATGGCGCCCCCCGCACCTCCAGGTTCCAACTACATCTCTCCCTGGTCTCCTCTGACCCGGCCTGAATTCGGATCCGCCACATAACGCTTAATCTGACGAGCTTCGAGGGCGGAGACGGCGGACCATACCCACGGTTCATACCCACTCCAAGTACACTTTCCAACTTTCGTTCCTTGGAAACCCACAGTACTTGATACACGATGGGACAACCGGCCCCGTTGGCCAAGGGTAGGCCCGTACCTACAATGTCGGTCTACCCACCAGTTAAAGTTGCGGCCCCCCGTTGGGGCCCCGCGTTAAAACCTCAAGTGCAGGATGGTACTACAAGATCTCATGACAAGCATGGCAGCTAAACCATCGACCCGGACTCCCCCCCCAACTCAAGAGATAGAGAATGGGACACCTCTGGACCACCAGGTTCTGCGAATCCTCTCCCTAAATGTTAACAGACTGAACTCCCCTAACAAACGAAAGGCAATTTTATTAAAGCTCCAGGACGAAAACGCTGCGATAGCTATGCTCCAAGAGACCCACTTGCTGCCGGCGGACGTAACCAGGCTTCGTTCTCGATCATTCCCGCTTCAATTTTTTGCCTCCGGCCAAAGCAAAAAGAGGGGCACGGCGATTCTCTTTAGAAAAGACTTGAACCCACAAATCCTGGAAACAAAAACATGCCGGAAGGCCGATACACAGCAGTCAAATGCCTCCTGTTGGGAGACCTATACACCCTCATCTCGGTATATGCCCCTAACACGGGACAATCACTCTTCTACGACTCCTTGGGCACGACCCTCGCTAGTTTTGTGGAGGGCCAAACAATTGTCGGAGGGGACTTCAATTGGGTTCCCGACCCCACTAAAGACCGGTCACACCCCCCGACTCCAAGCGATTTCGCCCAAGCACTCAGCCTCCTCCGGCTGTTCAGGTCTCTGGAGATAATAGACTCGTGGCGGGTGTTTCACCCCGACGAAAGAGACTACTCCTTCTACTCGTTCGTACACCGCACTTTCTCAAGGATTGACTTATTCCTGATCTCCCCGCACACCTTCCCCTTAGTCAAAGAGGTCTTCATCGGCACGAGAGCCATGTCCGACCACGCTCCAGTGTTCTTGGAACTCCGGGTTCTGGACCCCAATCTCAATAACCCACGCAAATGGTCTCTATATGACCCGATTCTCAATGACATGGCTACGAGAGACAAGATCGCGACAGGAATTAAAAACTTCTTTGACGAAAACCCAGCTTCGGACACCTCACTAGCAAATAACTGGGACGCCATGAGGCAGTAATCAGGGGCTCCCTCATCGCTCAGGGAGCGGCCTACCACCGGAACAGACGCCATACCCGAATAGCTTTAGAGGACAAGCTAAGAGAGGCTGAGGCAATCCACAAAGAAAAAGGCTGGTCCCCTAAGACGCAACGGATCATGCGAACAGCGAGGAAAAAGCTTGAAGCCCACTACGCGGAACAAACCGCCCTAATGATGGCAAAAGCCAAACAATCATATTACGCGAAGGGCAACAAGGCAAACAGGTTCCTGGTGGCCAAACTAGCCAAACAGACGCGTCAACACGATTGCAGGCCTGCGTGATCCTGAGGGGGTCACCCGATACTCGGAGCCCGAAAAACAACAGCTCGCGACAGACTACCTGACCCAAATCATGAAGGCAACTCCTCGGAACCGACCGCAACAGGTGGAATATCTACAGAAGGCAGCGGTTCCCCGTCTCGCCAACACAACGAGAGACGAATTGGAGGATCCCATCACGGGGGAGGAGGTCGAGGAGGCCATCAAGTCGCTTAAAACATGAGCCCCAGGCCCGGACTGCTTTTTGACCAGATTCTATAAACTTTTCAGGCCACAACTGACCCCCCATCTGGTGACCCTGTTCAACTCCTTCAGAGACACAGGCGCGGTCACCCCATCGATGCAGGAATCAACCACCATCCTCCTGCCCAAACCAGGAAAGGACCCAAGGAGTCTAGCCTCTTACAGACCGATAGCACTCTTAAACATTGATGCAAATATATATTAAAAAATCCTGGCAAACCGCCTGAATCGCGTTCTCCCGAAGATCATTCATCCCGACCAAGCAGGCTTCATCCTCCATCGATCAGCGGGAGACAACATACAGAGAACCCTGAACCTGGTGGACCTCGCCTCCCGGAACTCACAAAAACTGGTCTTAGTGGCTCTGGACGCAGCCAAGGCGTTTGATCGAGTAGATTGGCCCTTTATGAAACTTACCCTAGAGGCCTTTTCAGACAATGGTGCTGGCCAACTATAAGAGCCCAAGTACGAGTCTAAGAATTAATGGACACAGGTCAGCTCCGATCCCCCTATCATGCGGAACCCGGCAGGGCTGCCCGCTATCACCCTTACTCTTCGCTCTCACCATGGAGCCTTTGGCCCAAAGGATATGGGGAAACGATCAAATTAAAGGGCTGCAGGTCGGCCCCAACCAACATAAAATCGCCCTATACGCGGACGATGTCCTACTCACGATCTCAGAAGCCCAATCATCATTGAAACAGGCAATACGAGAACTTACCACCTATGGTGAAGTCTCAGGCTTCACTATAAACTTTGACAAATCCTCAGCCATGGGCATCGGGCTCACTCCAGCAGAACGGGAGCCACTGACGACGATGTGCCCGATGACATGGGTGAAGAAGGCCATCCCCTACCTAGGGGTCCACATCCCGGCTAACCCAAGAGACACATACAAAGCCAACTTCCCCCGGCTACTGAAAGAACTGGAAGGCGACTTGAAACGATGGGAGACCCAAGAGATCTCACTGCTGGGGCGCATCACAGCATGCAAGATGAACCTACTGCCGAGGTTCCTATACGCCTCCGCCTCCCTCCCAGTAGAGATCCCCACACCAACCCTCAAGGACATCCAAAGGAAAATGCTGAAATTCATCTGGAAAGGTAAGAGAGCGAGAATCCCTCTCAAAGCGATGCTGGGGGGCCCCAAGCTAGGAGGTCTGGGGGTCCCGGACTTGAGGGCCTATAGTGTGGCAGCACAACTAGCACAGTTTCAGGCATGGCAGACCATAACAAACCACCCCAGGTGGGTAGAGCTGGAACAATCACAAACACCTTTACCCTTGCGATTTCTGCCACACATTCCGCCCCCCCTTAGAACACACTGGGGAGACCTCCTCCTATCAACTAAACACACCCTTAGCTCCTGGGACTTGGCTCTAAAGCAGAAGGGAGTGCCCAGAGGACTGAGCCCACGCTCCCCGGTCTTCCATAACCCATCCTTCTCACCCGGAGCAGACCCCCGCAATTTCTGGAACTGGATAAAGGGCGGGCTGGAGACCATAGACCAGCTATATATGGGAGGGACACCCCTCACCTTTGCCCAATGCAAGGAGAAGTTCCAACTCCAGGAAAGGGACAGATTCACCTATATCCAGCTACGCCACTGGTGTTCGCACCCCCAGACTCTGCAGGCAGCAACTCGCCCGCCCACCGCCCTGGAGCGGACACTGGGGGACCTTCCAACTCGGGGCAGGGTATCCACCCTATATAGGCGCTTCTTAAGGGACTTCCTGTCCACAAAGACCCGCTGCATGGCTCAATGGGAGGCGGACCTGGGCCATCCGGTCGAGGACCAAACCTGGGTGGACATCTGGACCAGAACACATACCTCCTCCACCTGCGTTACCAATAGGGAATGTGCGTACAAGGTGCTCCTCCGGTGGTATTACCCGCCCCTTCGACTTCACCACATGAACTCACATGTGGATCATGCCTGCTGGAGAGGATGTGGTCACCCAGGCTCTTTCTTCCATATGTGGTGGGCTTGCCCAATGATACGACAGTTCTGGAGGACATGCCTAGAGACCATCACACAAATTACGGGAACGGCGATTCCTCTGGAACCTGAACCAGTCTTGCTGGGGGCCCCGATCCCCGCGATCTACCCGCGCTCTGGGACCAAGTCTAAACTATTGACACACTGCCTTCTGGCGGGGAAAACGGTGTTGGCCAGGGCCTGGAAATCCCCAGAAGGACCTCACATAGCCCAATGGTGGTCTAAACTCTGGGACATCCTGATCGCGGAGAAGGTCACGGCAGCACAGGCGGGAAAACTCCACCGCTTTCAGAATGTTTGGAGCCCAGTGCTGGAATACGACCAGCGCTTCCCCGCCCAGACCTACAAATCGACCAGGGCCCGATGGATCTTGAAACACCAAGAGGACCCTGGAGAAGACACAGACGCTAAGGGGCGAACTGGACAACCCAGAAAGAAAATTCCGCCTCCAAACATGAGGGGGGGGAGAGGCCGAAGGGAGGTGGGAGGGAGGAAGCCTGATGGGGGAAATGAGGACTGGGGATCGAAGAACCTGAATACGCATTGCTTGTGATATGTCATGATTTGTATATTTGCCATCCTGCCTTGATTTAAAATAAACAAAGTTAAAAAAAAATAGAACAGCTCCTGTAACGCTCACCTGGTTCCCACGGAGGCGCGGCGTCGAAGGCGCAGAACTCTGAAGATGGACAGGAAGGGCCCCTCTATTCTGGCTTCCCTGGCTCGTTGGATACCCTCCTGTACGTGAAAAGGGAGTATTATCAACTGTGGAGCAATGCTCAAGCCTCCCACTCCCTTCCAACCCTCCACGATACCTCCTCCACGATTCCCCGTGAAGCCTCACCTTAGGGTTTGGAAGGATGAGCTCTCCATCCTGCCTCTGATGCAGGGGCGCGTTGAAAGCCAGTTACTTCACTGGATTGAGGATTGATGGGAGTTCAGGTAAGCTTGACTGTTCAGGTAAGGCGCTGTAAAAGTTCTGTTCAAAAGTTCAAGCTTAATAATAATGTTCGTTGTCTAATTGCAGCAAGCGCTAATGCTTATGTCTTTTTCCCCTTAGGGGCCGGGGTTCGGAGTGCCGGAGATATGGCGCCGACCCGAAGTGAAACAGTTTTGGATGAGCGCTCAGGTAATGTCTTTGCATTCGCTCATTCAATGTCTTTGTCTTTTTTCCCCATAGGGGCCGGGGTCCGGAGATGCCAGGAAGCGGCAGGACCCGAAATGCAGTGGGAATAATCCAACAGGTAAGACTTAAAAGGAAACTGAGCTTTCCTTATTCCTTTTCTCCCTATCACCTTTGTTCTTGTCTTTTTTCCTCTAGGCGCCGGGGCGTAGCTGAATCCGGAAGATCGCTGCTGAAGATGGAAGCGCCTTGCAAAGGTGAGTAAAATGCAGCGCTGCAGCGATCGAAACGAAATGCCTTTAAAATGATGTCTTCCTTTTCAGGGCCGTTGGAGAAATGACTCTGGGATGCAGATTTAGCAGGTAAGGGCTTTTCCTCTCCTATTCTCTTCCTTTCTCCCCTTGCAGGTGTTCCAGGGTGCTGGCAGTCGTGGCTGAAGTCAGGATGCAGGAGCTGACACGGTGAGCGTCCAGCTGCTAGGTGCAGAACAACGCGAAGCATGTGTGGCTGTTCGGGTGGGGTTTAAATAGCCTTGGAAGAAGTTCCTGGTATGTATCCTTCCACCAATCAGGTATGTATCCTTCCCCGACCAGACCCGGGTGGTGAAGTAGTCCTACAGGTTAAATAGTCCCATTCAGGCCTCAAGAGGGCCTGGATGAAGCAGCAAGGTCTGCATCAGGTAAGTGTGCACCCAAGCACTTAAACACATATCCTCTTCTATGAGCCTGGCGCCTAAGGCGCCAGGACTGGGGTCCGCTATGAGCCTGGCGCCTAAGGCGCCAGGACTGAGTCCAAAGGGCCCCGACTTGGGCCCGCTGAGACTTCCCTGGGGAAAATGATGTCTGCCTCTGGGGTTGCTGGGCCCGGCCTGGCTCCTTAGAGGTAGGCATCATGACAGCTCCAAAGTAAATGTTCTCCAAGATGAAAAGACCTTGGTTCCAGAGGGGATTCCCTTCCCCTGGATTCTTCAATGGTATGACAATGGGCATCATTCCAAGTGTGGCAGTCCGGAAATAAGGGTTCTGATAGCAGCGTATGGGCACCAATTCCGGACCGCCAGACTACAAGTAAGCCTGCAGGGGCTGTTGCTCCCGGCAGGTCTGCTGGGGCCACCGGCCCCTGTAGGCATGCTTTTCACGGAAGCACTGGTACATGTGCCGGTGCTTCCGTGTCCCCATTCCCGTGGAGTCCTATAGGACTATAGGACTCCTATAAGACTCCACGGGAATGGAGACATCCACTTTCTGCCGCCTGACATCCTGGGCCACCGGGACTTGTAATGTCCCGGTGGCACCGGGATATCATGCAGCAAAACAGTGTTACGAGTTCAGCGGCAACCCACCGGTAGCACCTGCGGGTTATCAGCAAACTCGTAATGAGGCCCAAGGTCTCTTGGTCTAACAGTTCTTTGTGTCTTTCTTGGCCCACAACAATCCTATTAAGGACAAAGCTGTTTAGCCTTGTAAGTACTGTAACAAAAGTTCCTTCTTTGCTTTGATCAATAAACACTGTCTTTTCTTGACACTTCTCATAGGTTTGCCAGGACTCTTAATGCACTTCCAATTATAATTATATTTGTCCTTTTATAACACGCTTAACACTGGAGACCAGTTTCCAAGCGCGAGACAAAATAACCGTGTTTACTCCTGAGCTGTCCTCCTGGTGTACTCTCCTGCCAGGACTTCTCATACACTTGCAACATCCTGGTATACTCCCCTGCCAGTGTGATGGTGGTTTCCCCGATCAGTACAAGATAATAGCCCCACACTACAAACAGGGATGTTCTGTTCTCCCGCAACAGCGATCTAGTCTTTCCTGCCAGGGAGCCTTCACTGGAGGCCACGCCCCCTGCCTCTCCTGCATATCCAGGAAGAAAACCAACGGCTCTTCGCGTTGCTACTCTCCTCAGAGTCAGCCCGCGCTTCATAAGTACGCATAGGATCTTTATAGTCTGCCAAGTGACTTTCTTTCCCCTTAAAACCCTGCTCTTTACTCCTTTCTTTCAGACCTCACACGCAAACAGTCCCGTGGTCAGCACTCGTCACAGGAAGCGACTCATATCAAACGAGTCTAGTTTTCTTCCGGCGCTCTAGGTTTAGAACACAGAGCTCACGCTCCCGCTTCGCTCCTCTGTTCCTGTTTGACATGTCTTATTATCCCCTTCTGTTTTCACCATGCAGAATCTCGGAACTGCGGCCGGCCCGTCCTCCGGCTACGTCCATATTCGGAAGTCAGAATCCTCCTGAGGCGTTGACAACATCAGCCCACGGTAGGATTCTATTCCGTCTCACGGCCAGCAGATCTCAACACAATACCTTTTCATTGGTCTCCCGAAACGCAAGGAAGCTACTTATTCTATTCTTTCCCTCTCTTTCTATAGCTTTCCAGCAATTTTCTCTCTCTCTCTCTCTCTCTCTCTCTCTCTCTCTCTCTCTCTCTCTCTCTCCTCCAATGGAGAACCCAGACTTGGATATCACCAGGGGTCTCACTTGTTGCCTGACAGTGGTGAGAAACTCAATCTAATTCCTGTGGGTGATAATCCAGGGAACATTAGCTCCCTTTCTTTAACCCTTACTTTTTCCCATTTTGTTATGTAGTTACGTCCAGAAGGACCCAGTCCCTGCCAGTTCTATAGTCAATAGCCAAGACGGACCTAACATACATCAGTCCTGATTCTCTGGAGACTGCGCACAGGATACCACGCACCCTAGCAGCTCTCCACAGGGTTTTTCTCCCTCAGGGGTTTCCCTGGGAGCCTCTCCTTGTCCTAGCCTTTGAGCTGGGACACGGAGGAGTTTTCAGGTAGATTCCTATAGTCAGTAACAAACCATCAGCTGCTCCATCCATTCAGGTAGGTGGTCTTTCAGGTCTACCCAAAGCTTATTGTATATTAAGTACACCGTAGTATGACAGCCAGGGCTTCTCTTGTACTTCCACCTGACTGGTATACTTCTCTTGCCAGGATTATCTAATGTATTACAGCTCCTCTTTATATTCAAAATTGCATACACCCTCCTTGATTCGGTATATCTATCTGTTCCAATGTTCGCCTTAAACCATCTGCATTCCATGCACTCATATGTTATTGGGATTCGTGTTTTACTCTGCCCTTTTAACTCGCACACAATATTCTTATTGTTTGTCTCTGCAGCTTTACAATATTGAAACGCTGCTTGTTGCTGTCGCCCAAACGCCCTGGGGTCCCCACTTTCTTCAGGCTGACTCACCGGCTCTGTGCAGTCTTCGGTCCCTTCTGTGCATACGTGGCATAGCTTTGCTGCTTGCTTCCCACTGGGCTGCTCTGACATCTCTCCTGCTTCTCTTGCGGCTCTGCTCCTGCACGCCTACTTTCCTTCAGGTACTGGTAAGGGCAACGCTGCTTCTTCGAGCTGCCGAACGCCCAGGAATCCTCTTGCGGCTCCTGGTGTCTCCACAGAACCACTTGCTCTAACAATGTTACTCCTCTTTTTTTCTGGCAAGCCCCTTTGCTGCGCCACACCGGCTACTGCCTCCAGCTCCCACATGCCTCCAAGCGAGATACGTCTTCTTCTGAACAGCTGCTCATAGTTTGAGTTCCATCTTTAAATGTCCAGCGCAACGGGGCTTTTGAAAAACAACTAGCACATTAATTGAGCTTGTGTCACTCGCAGTCGTGGCCATCGCCGTGACTGGCGATTTCTTCCGCGTCAGAGTTTGAGGAGACGCAGAGGAAGGGTACATTAGTCCCTTTTCTGTGTTCGAAGCCGCCGCTCCAAACGCGGGACGCAACGCTGCCGGGAGTATTTTAATCCCCGCCTCCCGGCAGGTCGTTGCGTTGCAACCCCCTCTGTTGTTTATCCTTTGGGTCCTTCGCTCTTCCTCTGCACTCCGCTTTGGGAATTACTGAGGAGTTTTCTCCGTGGTTACTTTCTCCGGTGTTCCTGTCCCCGGAACACTGCACTTTGGTTTCTCTCCGCCGCCTTCCCTAGGCGGCGCTAGCCTTTCTTTCTTTCCCTTTCTTCCTTTCTTCCTTTCTTTCTTCCTTTCTTTCTTTCTTTCTTTCTTTCTTTCTTTCTTTCTTTCTTTCTTTCTTTCTTTCCCTTGCTCTTTTGGGTCCAGACAGAGTGGGGTTTTCTCCCGTGCTTCCCCACAGTGCTTTCTTGGAAGATTTGCTACCTCCACCTCAGTCATCAGTTGCTGCCTTCTCCGCCTGCTCTTATGGCCTAGTGCTACCATTGGACTTGGACGTTTTGAGGGCCACTACCTCAGTGTTGGAGATCCTCCGCTTCCTTCTTCATCTGTGAACAACTGGCCTTCTGAGACAAGTCTTGACACCTCTTATCAGGGTTTTTTCCCCTTGCGGGTTTTTCCCTGTATTTTCTGGCTTGATTCCGGAAAGGAGGTCACTGTGCCGCTGTTCTTACCCAGCGGCCACTGTGGCTTCTCTCCGTGACAAGCCCACGCACCAGAAAAAGGAGAGACTACCTGGCACGTCGAGGCCTGCAAGATACCATCGACTCGGAAAGCTCAGGTGAGGAGAGCGTGTGCACAGGGGAGACTCAGCCAAGGGTACCGTTCAAGTCACAGCTTGAGGCTCATACTGCTCTGCATCATTTCCTTCTTTCTACTCTTCCCAGTACTTAGAGGGTTATGGGAATTGGAGTACATTGATGTCAAATGATGCCAACTGATGCGTAGTATTCAGGAAATCTCTCTCAATTATTCCATATGACTAGTCAGTTCTATTTAAAGGAGAATTAGAACTGAAAAAGGCTTTCTTGGAGCTTTTGCTTTTTAGACCATGAACAGGAGTTGGTCTGACAGATTTTGGGAAAAGGTTTCTCTACTTTCCCTTAAAGTGCGAACAGACACATGGCAATAGACCATTGGGGTATGGTATTACCTATCAGGGGGTCTTTTACATGGGCAAATGGGGGATACCATGTCTCATCCAATAAAGTCATGACATCTCGCCGGTAGTGGTCTCCTCCCATATGATCATCCCTCATATAACTGCCCTCAGGGTCAGGATCAAGTAGAGGCTGCCGTCCCCTGGCCACATGGGAGGTCACTGCTGGGGAATCTGTGATGACTCCATTGGAGTCATCACTTAGGGCACGATTCATAGAATCCAGCGCAGAAGCAGCGCAAGCGCAGCATGCCGAGACGGAGCGTGCGCCAGCCGTGGCGCAAACCAGCAATTGCGCGGCACACGTATTCATGGATTTCCCGAGGCATAAGTAGCTGTTGCGCAATGAACAGCAAGCAGCACCAGTAACGCCCCCAACACTGCCACATGCGCAGGAAAAAGCCAGTGAAATGGTCAATACAGTGCAAGGCCCCACGCCATCCGTGGACCAGCACACAGCCCCCCTCCATCGTAATTGCGCATAAAATCAGAGCGTACCCCGCTCGCACCAGCCAAATCGTGTGGAAAGGCCTGCACCTGCCCCGTCTGCACCCCTGCGAAATCGCGTACTCCCCCCGTCGCACCAGCCAAATCACGTGGAAAGACCTGCATGTGCCCCGTCTGCACCACTGCGAATTCGCGTACCCCGCTCGTACCAACCAAATTGCGTGGAAAAACCTGCGCGTGCCCAGTCTGCACTCCGCGAAATTGCATACCCTGCTCACACCAGCCAAATCGTGTGGAAAGATCCGCGCAGGCCCCATCTGCACCCGTGAGAAATCGCGTACCCCGCTCGCACGAGCCAAATCACTTTAGCATAAAGCTCTATATAAACAAAAATAAATACAAATACAAATCGCGTGGAAAAACCCACGCGTGCCCAGTCTGCACCCCTGCGAAATCGCATAACCCACTCGTGCCAGCCAAATCACATGGAAAGGGCCACGCGTGCTGCCATCAGCCGCAAACACACCCTGCAGGCAACCCCCACCACAAGGGACCCCCCCAATCACCCGTGACCATACCCTGCAGGCAGCCCACACTACAAGGGCCCCCCCAATCACCTGTGACCATACCCTGCAGACAGCCCACACTACAAGGGCCCCTCCAATCACCTGTGACGATACCCCGCAGGCAGCCCACACAAGGGAACCCCCCCAAATCACCTGTGACCATACCCCGCAGGCAGCCCACACCACAAGAGAACCCCCCCCTTCACCCATGGCCATACCCCGCAGGCAGCTCACCCGTGACCATACCCCACAGGCAGCCCACACCACAAGGGACCCCCCCCACCCATCACCCATCACCATGCCCCCCAGGCAGACCCCGACTCATGCCCCCCCCACCGGTGACAGCAACCTGCAGGCAGGCCCCGACACGTGTCCCCCCCAACAGATTGGCCGAACATGCAATCATGTAGCATATGTCCACTAAAATACCACCACACGCTGACCCCCCCCCCCCAGTTCCCCTCAACACCCATCTATTGCTCCTATGTACATGCCCCATGGCATGGATGCATGTTTGCACACACATGAACAACATTGCACAACAGCAGGGACATGTAACAGAGCCAAGGAAGAGTGAGACATGCATCAAACCATTGAGAGCAAACACCACTTGGATTTCAAGGAATAAAAATGAATTGATTAAACTCACACTAACTAAAAGACAACCAGTAAAATCAACACCAATGTAATCCAAATGAAAATCAAATTGAAAACAAAAAGAAATGTGATGCAAAAAAAGAAAAACTCAAAAAAGTGGTCCATGTCCAATGATGCTTCTCAAAATGTAAACAGAAATAAAAAAGGCACCATTCTTCAATGGTGATGAAAAATGTAAAAAAATATGACATGCATTACTTACCGTAATAGCATTTCTGATGATTGTATCTCCTTAGATTCACATGCTGTGCATATGGTCTGACATCCAGTGGTAACCGCAGAGTATTGCATCTTATCTTTCGGGGACCGAAAGGGGATGTCGACATAACACTACCCCTATCGTGACGTGTAGTGTACCCAAAATCCCTCATGCGCCGAGGTCCCTCCGATTGTATTTTTTCTGCCATGAGGGAGCCCAAGGCTATAGTGAGTGAGTACATGAAGAGACAAAGTAGTAAAATGTCTATGTTCCTTCCACCCCGAGCGGGGAGGTAGGGAGGGCGCATGTGAATCTAAGCAGAGACCATCATCAGAAATGCTATTGCGGTAAGTAATGCATGTCTTCTGATGCTTGTTAATCTGCTTAGAATCACATGCTGTGCATAGACTAGCGAGCAGTACCCAGAGTTGGAGGTGGGTTGTGAGAAGGAACAGTAGAGAAAAGATGTCTTAATACTGCTTGTCCCACCTGAGAATCAGACCTAGAATGAGTGTCTAGGCAATAGTGTTTTGTAAAGGTGTGTACAGAACTCCAGGTTGCCGCTTTGCAAATATGACTCAAAGGGAACATTTGCAATGAATGCTATGGATACCCCAGTGCCTCGAGTAGAATGTGCTCTAGGCTTGAAGGTCAGTTCTCTCTTAGCAAGAGAGAAACATAGTGTGATGCATTTGACAATCCACCTTGAGATAGCGGATTTAGAGACAGGACCCCTTTCTCTACCAGCTGCCACTGAAAGGAAGAATTGTTTCGACTTCCTCAGTGGTTTCGTTCTTTCCAGGTACAACATGACTGCCCTGCGCACATCTAATGTGTTTAGGCTTCTTTCGGCCAGGTTAGTAGGGTTCTGGAAGAAAGTGGGTAGTTCGATTGATTGGTTCACATGGAACTTTGAGATAAATTTAGGCGCAAACCTGGGATGTGTGCACAGAACTACCTAATCTTTGTGGACTGTAACAAAGGGGTCTAGAATAGAAAGAGCCTGTAGTTCGCTAACCCTTCTGATAGAATTGATAGCCACTAGGAAGGCTGTTTTATAAGTCAGTTCTTTCATACTTGCTTTATGCATAGGCTCAAAGGGGGCTCCCATGAGCCTGGTCAAAACCACATTCAGATCCTATCCAGGGGCTGGGTGAGAAATGGGAGGATAAATCCTCTTATCCCCTTCCATAAAGGCTTTAATCACCAGTATTTTCCACCACAACACCTTTTGTTGTGATGTGGTGTAGGCTGACAGAGCAGCCAGATGAACCTTTAGAGAATTGAATACTAACCCAGTGTCCAACCGATGGGTTAGATACAGCACAATGTGTGTGGGTGAGCCATCGATGGGATGGACGCCCTTGGAGTTGCACCAAATAACAAAACGTTTCCATTTGCTGGCATAGCAATAACATATATTCACTTTTCTCGCTTCCCCGAGTATGTCCATGCACCTCTGAGGGAGTTGCAGGTGTCCAAACTCTATGACCTCAGGAGCCATGCTGCTAAATTCAGATTTTGTGGGCATGGGTGTAGGGTCTCCCACCTGTCCTGGGACAACATGTTGTATGGGCACGGTAGTTTCACTGGTGGGGAGAGGGACATTTCCATCAGGTGAGCGAACCAGGGTTGGCGGGCCCACATGGGGGCCACCAGTATCATGGTAACTGGTTCCTGGTGCATCTTGTGCACTATCTTGTTGAGAAGGTGAGTCGGGGAGGGGGGGGGCGTAGACAAATTTCTCTGACCATGTTATCCAGAGACCGTTCCCCTTGGATCGGTTCTGGGGGTACCTGGAGGCGTAGTCTTGGCATTGGGCGTTCTCCTGAGTTGCGAACAGGTCTATCTCTGGGGAGCCCCATTCTGCGAAGACGTTGGACACAATGTCTTCGTGCAGCCGCCATTTGTATGCTTCGGGCAGAGGAAAATCTCTGCGGAGTACGTCTGCCAGAAGATTGAGTTCCCCTGGAACATGTTGGGACAACAAAAACATCTTGTGTTTGAGAGCCCATATCCAAATGTTTTGGGACAGCTTGGATAGCCCTGGAGAGCGAGTGCCTCCCTGTTTGTTTAGGTAGTACATAGCTGTAGTGCTGTCCGTTAGAATCAGCACTGTCTTCCCTTACAGTTGAACCTGAAAGGCTTTAAAAGCCTTGAAAACCGTTAATAACTCCAGTAGGTTTATATGATTGGACGCTACTTGAGGAGACCAAACTGTGTGCTGTCTGCTGAAGCAGATGAGCTCCCCACCCTGTGAGAGATGCGTCTGTAGTGAGAGTGGCTTTGACTGCAGGGGTGGTGAAGGTCATCCCCTTCAAGAGGTTTTATCTTGACCACCACTGCAGAGAAAGAACGAGGGCTGGCGAGACAACTACCAGATCTTCCCATTGTCCGCTGGCCTGACGCCACTGGATGTTGAGCCACTCCTGCATGGAACGCATGCGCAGCCGCGCGTGGGGAACCAAGTATATGCATGACACCATCATTCCTAGCAAGCGCATGGCCTTGCACACCGTCACCTCCCCACTAGCTACATATTGAGGGACCTGAAAAAGCATGTTCTGAACCCTCTCAGAGGGGAAGACGAGACCGTCCTTTGTCCGTATTAGAGCTCCCAGAAATTGTCTTATTTCACTGAGGACTAAACTGGATTTCTTTTCGTGGATTGAGAAACCCAGACTGAAGAGGAGTTCTATTGTTTTTTGGGTGTTCGAAAAACATGCATCGAACGAGCCCCCTGTAATGAGCCAGTCGTCGGGGTACGGGTAAACTGGGACTGATAGTCTGCACAGGTGTGCTGCAGCCACTGCCAGGATTTTGGTAAACACCCTCGGCGCCGAGGCGATGCCGAAGGGGAGCACCTTGAATTGCTAATGCCTGTCCTGGATCATAAACCTTAGGTATTTCCTATGCGCTGGCAACATTGAAATATGAAAGTATGCATGTCCAATGTTGCCATGTAGTCCCCTTGTTTCAACAGTGGGATTACCTCCTGCAGTGTTACCATGCAAAACTTATAGGGTTTTATAAACTTGTTTGCTGGGTGCAGGTCTAGAACAGGGCGCATGGTAAGGTCCTTTTTGGGTACAAGGAAGTACACTGAATAATACCCTTGCTTACCTGAAGAATAGGGACAGCTTCTATGGCGTCCTTTCCCAGCAGTGCTTCCACCTCTTGATTCAGGATCTCCAGATGGTCCGATGAAAGGCGCCGGGAGCGCGGCGGTCTGAATTGTGGAGGTCGGGCGAATTCCACGCAGTGGGCGACCGTCTTTAAGACCCACTGGTCTGAAGTTATCCCCTCCCATGCCATGAGGAAAAGATGTTAATCGCCCCCTGACCGGGGTGACCTGGGAGAGGACCTAGACTTGGTGGTAATTTCTGACCAGAGGCTGTGGCTCCTCTGGGATTGGGGCTTCTAACTCTGCCTTTGCCGCGTTTCTGACCCCTTGAAGGGTAGTAAGTGGGGCTTCCAGATGTTTGTCCTGTGTTGAAGCTACTCGTGCTGTAGTTTTGACCAGCACAGGCTTGCCCTCCAAAGGACCGCTGAGAGTTATTACCCCTCTGGGAGGAGGGTTTCTCCGTGATTTGCTGCAGAGACTTTAGAGTCTCATGCTCCTTCTTGGCTGTTTCCAAAGCCTCCTCCACGGCTTTCCCGAAGAGGTTAGGCTCCTCAATGGGTTTATTAATGAGGGAGGCCTGAGTTCCAGGTTTAAACCCTGATGTACGCAGCCAAGCGTGTTTTCAGTAGGGTCCCTTGGGCCAGGGACCTGCCCGCAGTTTCCGCAGTGTCTAGAGTGTTTTTGATGACATGCCGATTAACTTGTCTTCCCCCTCCATTACAATGGAGAGAAGTTTTGACTTGGCGTGGTCAGGGACCTCTAGGAGGCCTTCCTGGAGCAAGTTCCATTGGGTGTCGGCATAGCTTGCCAATAGTGTAGTATTATTAGCAATCCGCGTAGTATATGGGGCCGCCGACGTGACACGTTTGCCAAGGGCATACAGTCGCTTGGATTCCTTGTCCGGCAGTGATTCCCCTGTGGCAAGGGGTACCCCTGCCCTTTTCCGAGTGGTAGTCACTACCAATGAATCTGGGACGGCGTGTACTCTGATGTATGAAGGATCAGAAAGGGAGGGGCGAAATAATTTTTCGACTCTTGGTTTCACCACCCGAGTTTGAGCTGGTGACACCAATGAGGGGGCTACCCTTCTCTTGATAGAATTAAGGAGGGGGTTGGCCTGGCTAGACAGAGGCTTCTCCTTAAGGATATCCTCTACAAACATTGCTCAGGTACATCCTCTTGAGTAGAAATTTTCAAGTATTCAGCTGATTTTTTCAACATTGAGTTGAATGCCATTTGGTCATCTACAGGAGAGGCCTGGCGAGCCGGGGTGGACGGAGGAGAATCCAGGCACAAAACATCAGTGTCCTGGTCTTGGAGTGTCCATGGGTCTTGACCTTCCTGCTGGGTTTCTTCCCAGTTCTCCGTAGTATCCTGTTCTTCCTCATAACTTTGTAGGAATGAAGCTTCTTCTTCATTATAAATTTCCCTATGAGTCCATGTGGACAATGTCTTCCTGCTGAAAAGTAGAAGACTGATCTTCCCTTTTCGTGGAAGGATGATCAGTAAAACTGGTAATCTTCTCCAGCCGATCCATATATCCTTCGAACTTCTGTGTAGACCATTTTGTGGACACAAACGGGCCTAAGGGTGGAAGATTGGTGTCCTCCACCCTACGGTGTCGAAAAGAGCTTCTTAGGGCGTCGAAAAGAGGCTCTTGACTTTCAGCTTACTCATCGTAAGAATCGGGTACCCAATCCGTCTAAACTTTTTCCACGGTTTGTCCCATAACTTTAGTCGGGACCAGGGTAAGACCCACCGCTGTAGTAATTCTTTTGATGGTCGCCGAATCGGCGTGAGACAGAGGTTCCGATGGTTTATCGGTAGGCATAGTACCTTCCGCGGCGCTAGAGGGCCTAGCAGTCGGTATTTCGGTTAGAGGCCTAGCCGTAGTTTTCGGGCCTACGGCGGCCTTCGGGACCGTCGAGGCGTTGGATTTCCGCGCTCCAACGTGTAAAGTTTTTGGAGCAGCGCCCTTACTTGATTTAGATTGGCCAGTCGCAAGACGCTGCAGCGGATGCGGGGAAGGCTTAGGATCTGAACGATCCGAGGGAACCGGTGAGGTTTTCGGCTGCCCTGTTGGCGCTTTCACCTTTTTCGACAAAGACGTTGAAATCGGTGTAGGGGTTGTTTGCTTAGTGTGATGCGCTTGTACGCCCCTGTCGCCGGGTGTTGTCCCTGTTGTAACGAGACCAGAGTCAAGCCTTAAAGGGTCGGGGACGGGCGTGGCAGACCTAGAAGTGTCCGCCTCAAGGTCTATAACATCCGCAACGGATGTTTGGTCAACCGAAGTACCCCCCTCACTCTCAGCGAGTGTGGCGATGGGCGAAGGGGGTTCCACCCCCGACATACCGTACGCGGCCCGCCGCTTTACACAGCGCTCCTTAAGGGTCTTAGGCCGAAGGAGTTTGCAGGCCGCACACCGCTTCTTGTCGTGCTCTAGGGGGAGACAGGCGTTACACGTCCTGTGTTCGTCCTTCCAAGGATATCTGACCCTACACTTAGGGCAGAATCTAAAAGGAGTCCTTTCCATAGCTAAAGGGAAGGATGACCAGACCGAAAGGGAAAAGAGGGGAAAGGAGGAAAGACATACAGACAATATGGCCACCCTGACCCACACTTCCTACTGTATAGGCCAGCCAGAGGGCCCGACCACGTGGAAAATCCGACCGTTGGATTTTTGGCACCGAAATCCACAGCCGTAGACAAATCCCCTGTAGTCTTCGTCGAAGATGTTCTTGGTGAGCGAAATGACTTAACAGGAAATAACCGACAAGTCGGCAAGATAAACTATGTCTCTTGTAAGAGCTCTGCTATAGGGCGACCAGTTACCTGGGCGGAAAAAAACAATCTGAGGGACCTTGGCGCGTGAGGGATTTTGTGTACACTACACGTCACAATGGTGTTACAGACACGCCTATGCCGACGTCCCCTTTCGGTCCCCGAAAGACAAGATGCAATACTCTGTGGTTACCACTGGATGTCGGACCATATGCACAGCATGCGATTCTAAGCAGATTAACAAGCATCAGGAATATATTCGTCCAACTATATACAAAGCTCCAGGATCCATGATCCCAAAACATAAAATCAACATCCATAAGAAGTCTAAGAAGAAATAACTATTTACAAGATGTGGAGCAAAGTCCATAAACTCCAAATAAAAAAACAAATGAAACCTACTGCTGTCACGACCCACATCCAGAAACCCCCCTGGCAAGCCCATGGGCCAGGAGGGGTCTTGGCTCGGGTCTCCAACAAACTTACACATCCTTTGCTTAGGACTTCTTGGAGCCAGGTTCATACTTAATAAAGACTTGTGTTTCGGGAACTACTTTATTTCAAGTGCCAGCCAACATGGAGGCATCCACATAGCTTGGCTCCTTGGAACCAAGCTATGCGGTATAGTTTTCTGGGTGTGGAACCTGGACTACTTTCGTGAAGCTATTTAAACCACACCCGACTTGGATAACACGCTTCGCGTTACCTTGCAATCCTGCAACGTGACGCTCATCGTTTTCAGCTGTACCCACGAACCTCGGAAGAACAGCATCTGTAAAGAGACCAAAGGACATCGTTAGAAGCAGCAGCTTACCTGTAATTTTCATTGTTAGCTGCCCACAGCTCCTGCAAACAGCATCCTAGGATCAACACGTCTCCCGGACCGACGGATCTGCAAAAAAGGACGAAACAAGAGATTAGACACTTTTACAACATAACAAACTGTGCTGAAAGGTTTACCTCGCAAGTCGCCCTTCGACCAGCATTGCCTCGGGATTTCATACATCGGGTGAGCACCGCGATCTACGGGAAAGAAAAGACAACAGGTTAGCAAAGGCAAGGCATCATAGCGCTGCGCATAGCACCTACTTACCGCATCATAGCGCTATTTATACGCTACCATTAACCGGCGAGACCCAATTCAGCCAATGCATCACATTGGACTTCCGCGCACCTAAGGAGGAGAAAGAGACATTTATTAAACCAAGAAAGGCATGCAAGAATAACAACAATATACAACAGAAATAAGACCTACCTGAAAGACTCAAAGTGGGCCGGCATCAGTGAAGTAACTAGATCGCATTCGCCCACAAAGGACAACGCGCCCCTGCCAAGAAGGCAGGACGGAGAGCACACCGGAATTAAAAACAAGGTGAGGAGAGGTGCAGAGGGGCTGCAGGCATACGGGGTGGTGGGGCGCCGCTTACCCCAGTTGCCCAGTCTTGAACATTGCCCACCTGTATTCCAGGCAGAACTTCCCCGCTGGTCACACCTGGCACTGCAGAGAAGGATACCAGAGTCCCTATGGCTGGGTGGCGTCCCCGTGGATACCAGGTGAGCGTAACATACTGCTAAAGATCTATTTACAAAGGCAGCGGGCTAGCCCTACTACTCACCATGTTCCCAAAGAGTTTCGGCCAGGGCATCATTGAACTCTGCGTCTATTTCCCTGAGGCGGGCCTGTGCTCTCCCCTCGAGGGCCCGCAGGGACTCCAACGTGCTCCTCTCAAACTCCCTGCGAGCCTCCTCAAAGAACTTGGCCCGCCTCTCCGCCAGACGCAGAGTCTTCTCCGCCGTGGCGATGGTGAGTCGTGCCCCCTGTGCCCCCTGCCACTCTGCTCCGAGCAGCTGGCCCATTCGCTCCAACACAGAAGACATCCTTGTGTTAAGGTCCACGTTTCCCTCCTGTCCGATGGCCGATACCTGCCCCTGTGATGTTGAGAGCCCCTAGTCCTGTCGCCTCCTACATCGAGCCTGCTGCCGCCGATAAGCCCTGTGCCTGCACCTCGGGGACGGCCTCCGGGTTGATGACAATGTGCCCTGCTGCTTGGTGCCTGCACTTCCTCCATTGCCATTGGTCCTGTTGCTGCAGTTACTACCTCTGATGATCCTCCTTCGACTCCCGACTTTGGCAGGGATGTGGTCTCCACCAGACTGGCTGCCGGGGCTGGTGGTATCTGGGCCGGAAGACGGCAGGGAGGATGACTGGGGCACAGGGGAGGAAGAGGAGGAGGGGGTCGTAGCAGTGGCCAGCACACGTAGCACATTCGTGACCATGAACTGTGCTAGCCAGTTGATGAGGCGACAGACCTCATCGTGATGATGTGTAAGCCCCCAATTGGAAGCCTGCACATCGTCACGAATGCTGGCTGTACGCCTCGCAATACCGGCTAGCATGCGAGCACAGGTTCAACCCTGTCACAAATCGCCTCATCCGCAGGTAGTGGAAGATCTGTTTCCGTGGATACATCCGCCACCTGCGGACGGGTCTGGCCTGAGGCATGCCCGCAGGGGCACACTGGTGCAGTCACAGTTCCAGGGACAGGAGCAGTCACAGGCCCCTCCACGGTGACCTGTACTGCCTCCGTCCCTGGCCCTGGACTGCGCCAGGAACACCTACCTCATCACCCCCGCCGGGCACCATGTGCTGGGCTGCTGTGACCTCCTCCACCACCAACCTGGATGACTCTCCACAGTCTTCTGCATGAGATTGTCCCTGTGTGGTCTCACCTGTCACTCCCACTGCTGAGGAGCCCACGACCAACTTCACCCTCTTGGGCCTCCCCTCAGCAGCTGCGGCTGATGACTGACGCAGCACCAGCGTCCTCGCTCCCGGAAGATGACATAACCTGGGAGGACAACTTGGCCTTGCGTCGGTGCCTGGTGGAGGCATCTCTGCTGCGGTGCTCCACAGCACCAACTCCACCCTCTTCCTCCGTCATCACTGTGGATAGGGAGACATCGAACACAAGCATCAGTGTACCAAACAAATGTGCTTGACACAAAGCAAATGCACATGATTGGCACTGTCAAACGTCACAACCATCATCACCCTCCCCAACACACAGGTCAGTGCAAGCAACATACATGCACAAACATGCATGCCATGTACAACAAACATTCACGCCCATGTACAAGGCACTGCGAGCACATTAGAAGAGGGGCTGAACCTCACATGCATCATGGTACATGCACATCACATCACACACACACACACACACACACACATCACCTGACAGTCATGCATCAGGCCATATAGACCTCCCGTCACGGTGCACTTGGAGACAACTGAGCCGTATGAGTCAATCACGCTTTGAGATGCTCATGTGTCATACATCCATGGGTTTGGCCACTCACACACTCACTACTCGGTGTGCATCACGCATTGCAACACGGGCACCATTGATGTGGTCACGCATGAATGGACTCACGTGCAGCACTGTCAGGGACATGCACACAGACATCTGTACAGGAGGCATGCCAGACATGAGGCCAAGGTGCACACTCCAGCAACACATTAACATACACATGCACTATGATGGACAAGAACACATGAATACTTACCAGTGGACTCCAGACAGATTACCAAATCCAAGACCTGGGCGTACAGCGCTGGGTCGATGCGCTCCAGGACCCGCATCTCATCGTTGGTCAACCGGCCCCCCCCGGTGCCTCGCTCAGTCATCACCAGCCTTAAGAAGGCGCCGGGCCTTGTTGAGGGTCCTGTACCTGAAGTCTTCCCAGCGCTTACGGACATGTCGGTAGTCACGGGGTGCCACCCCCTCTGCGTGGATGGCACCCACGATGTCCGCCCAGATCTTACTCCGTCCTTACTTGTCAACTCGAGATGGTCCAGGGAAGAGGGCCTCATAATGCCCCAGGACTTGCTCCACCAGGATGCCAACTTCTCGGGAACAGTTTAGTTTAGTTTAGTTTATTCATTTGTATTGCGCACCAGACCCGAGGGTATGAGGGCGCATGAGCAGCAAGGTGATTCAAAGCTTGGTTACAGGATGCTTATACTTTACATTACATAATTATACTTTACATTACATAATTACAGTGTGACGATGAAGGAACATGTGTACAGTTTGGCAGGAGAGAATGCAGTAGATGTATTTAAAGAATTACAAATATATACAAGTTTAGCATTACAAATTTACAGATTCTCTTAAAGCATGCAACGCGGAGAGCAGCCGTGTGGTGTTAGAGGTGTTAGTGGTTCGTGTTCTTTAACCAATGGATGTAGTTGCGTCTAAAAAGTGAGTAAGGTTGGGGAGTTCTGAGCGATGGTGGTAGGGAGTTCCAGTGTTGAGGTGCTTTCACCTGGAAGCTGTTGCCACCCATTTTAGTGCGTTTAAACCTGGGGACGGTGAGCAGATTAGCATTGGAGGTTCTGGTGGGTCTGATGGGGCTGTGTTTGCATATTCTGTCTGCCAGATAGCGTGGGGCAGCATTATTCAGGCATTTGTGGGTGAGCGATGCTACTTTAAGCAGGATTTTGTCTGTTGTGCTGAGCCAGTTATGGGATTTCCTGATATTGGAAATGTGTTCCCTCCTGGGAATATTGAGTGCTGCCCTAAGGGCGTTGTTTTGTAGCGTCTGAATTTTGTTGGTGATTTGTTTGGTGGCTCCTATGTAGAGGGCGTTACAATAGTCCAGTTTGGATAATACCAATGCTCTGGCTAGTGTAGTGCAGCTGTGGGTGGAGAGGAAGGGTTTGGCTGCTCTTATGAGCTTACATGTGTAGGCCGTAGAGGATGCCATCGAGCTAACCTGTTTGTGGAAGGTTAGGGAGGAGTCGAGGTATATTCCTAGGGTTTTTACTTCTTTCGAAACCTTGATTAGGTTCCCATCTATGATGAAGTTGGCATAATTGTGGTCGAGTTTGGTTAGGTTGGACATAGAACCAAGGATGATGAGTTCAGTTTTGTCATCATTCAGGCATAGACTGTGCGAAGCCATCCATGCCTGGATGATGAGATACACCCTGTTCACCAAGGCCAAATCCTGGTTGTAATCTCCCGTCAACGGGATGAGGATCTGTGTATCATCGGCGTAGTTAGTGTAGGTGATACCCAGGCCATCTAGATCATCAAACAGGGGCTTTGTGAACACGTTGTACAGAGTGGGGGAGACGCACGAGCCCTGTGGGACTCCACATGTAAGGGGGATGGGTTCGGCGGCGGCGGCAGAGGAGAAGACTCGCATGGATCTGTTGTTGAGGAATGACTCAATCCAACTGATGGCTTCTTGTGAAAAGTGGGCAGCTGAGTCTAAATGATTACATAGGATTTTATGGTCAACTAGGTCAAACGCCGCAGAGAGGTCTAGCAGGAGTAGTAATGCAGTTTTCCCGTTATCTCTAAGGACGTCTATTTGGGCTTTCAGATCTATCAGGGCTGTTTCAGGTCCATGTTGGGGCCTGAAGCCGGATTGTCTTATTCCTAGAAGGTGGTTTGTTTCAAGATACTTTTGAATTTGTTGGTATGCTGTCTTGTCTAGTATCTTGAGCAGGAATGGGACGGTGGTAATCGGTCTGTAGTTGGTTGGGATGGACGGGTCAAGGGAGGGTTTTTTGAGGAGAGGGAGGACCCAGGACTCTTTAAGGTTACTGGGGACTGTTCCTGAGGAAAAAGAGGCATTGATGAGTCTGGTGATGAATGGCGAGAGGTCTCGTGCCGCGTCTTTAATGATTTGTGAGGGGCAGAGGTCACCTTTGCAGTTGGAGGGTTTAAGGCCAAGAATTATTTTTTCTACTTCGAGGGAAGAGACTTTGGAAAAGCTGAAGCGAGCAGTGTTAGGTGTGTGGTGTGAGGGTGGAGGGCTCGAGTGGGCGTTGATGGGGTTGGTAAGATTGGTGAGGGAGTCTTTCTTATTTTTAATTTTTGTTTGAAGGCCAGTGACTTTGTTGTTTAGTGCATTTTGGACACTGGTGCACCATTGTTTGTTTTTAACGCAAGTATCTGGGATTGTTACCGGGGTTTCCAATTCTTTCAGGATAGTAAATAATTCTCTGGAGTTGGATTGGGAGATTCTCTGGTTATAGGATTCTTGTTTGGCCGCTATGATTTCTTTTTTATAGTTGGCCGTTATTTTGTTAAGCAATAGTTTGTTGTGGTCAGTCGGAGATTGTCTCCAGACTTGTTCCAGTTTACTCTTTTCCAATCTAAGGGTTTTAAGATGGCTGGAGAACCATTGGTTGAGGTGCTTTTTTGGTTTGGATTTTCTAAGTTTCAATGGTGCAATGGCGTCTAAGGCTATGCGCATGGTGTTGTTATAGCCTTCTACGAGGTCATAGGGATTAGAGTCTTGGAGTTGGCTTAGTGTAGGAAGAATGAGTGGGATCAGTTTTACTACTGTAATATTTTTTTTGCTTCTCGTGTGGATGGCTGGGGCTAGTGCCATGTTGGTTGTAGGGCTTGAGGCCTCAAGTGAGAAGGAGAGGAGGTGGTGGTCGGTCCAGGATTGGGGAGTGTTGTTAGTGATCGATACGGCACAGTTATAGTCTGCTATCCAATCAAGGGTTCTCCCTTTGTTATGGGTGGGGCCGGTTACTTTTTGTGTGAAGCCTAGTTCAGACAGGGTGTTACTGATGAGAGTGGCTTGATTGTCTTTGGGGTCTTTGTAGCCTAAATTTAAGAGAAGGCATTGTGAGGAGTTTTTTAGGTTGTCGGTAAGGATGGCATTGAGGTCTTCCTCGAAAGATCCCGGGGGTCCGGGCGGTCTGTATAGTAAGTGAATGGATATTGTTTGGGAGTTAGCGATGGGTAGTTTGGCTGTAAGTGATTCACATGATGGGAGGTGTGTGGCGGAGTCGGGTCTGATGTTAAGGTGGGTCTTGGCAATGATGGCCAAACCACCGCCTTTAGCTTCAGTTCTGTCCGCTCGGATGATGGTGTAGTCAGTGGGGATGGCTAGCGAAAGGGCTGGGCCTGCGGCTGCATGAAGCCAGGACTCTGTTATGGCTAGGAAGTCTAGATCTTCAGCTAAAATGAGATCAGCGATGTCCGTGGCATGGGCAATCATGGAGCGTGCGTTGATGAGGGCACCTTTTATAGGTAGGGTTTTGGCTTTGGCAAGGGTGGGGGTGGTAGCTGTGCTGAGCGCTCTATTGTTGGTTGTAGTGGAGTTGACGGGTTTAGGTTCGGGTTTTTTTAGCGTAAGGTTAGCGCAGGAGCTAATGGATGTTCGGTGTGTGAGTATGGATTGTGTGGAGTCCCTGGCTCTAGGCTCGTGTATTTTGGGAAGTCTGTATCGTAATCTGGTCAGCCTGTCCGAAAGGCATGGGGGAGCGAGTAGGGTAAGCATGATTGTGGTGCTGGGCTCTGTGAGGGTGGGTGATGCGGTGCCCAGGCTGGTCAAGTTAAGGGGTGAGCTGGGCAGGCATGCGGAATTGGTGATGTGGAGAATGGTTCTCAGTAGTATAGAGTAAAGGCCCGGGAGTTACATTGTGTGAGGGGGGTAAGGTGCAGTGTGTGTCCTGTCTAGGGTCGAAATCTAGCAGTGGACAGTGCGGCCTGCTTGGAGTAGCAGGACAGCCATCTGCCTCTCTGCTAGTGGGTTGCCACTTGCCTCAGGTGGAGATGGTCAGGCATGGCAACCCCCGAGGCAGGTGTGGGTGGGCAGGTGGTCCTGGGGCTGGGCTGTGGAGCGATGGAATGGCAGTCGGGAGTCTCCAGGATCAGCAGAGGTGGTTACAGCAACAGGATCACTGGCAATGGCTTCAGAGCAGGCACCAAAATGCAGGGCATGTGGGCAGCAGGCACACAGAGTGGGCTGGCGGCAGCAGATGGCTCTAGGAGGCAGCTTGCGGCAGTTGGAGACAGGTAAATGGCCTTGTGGGCAGGAGCGTAGGTCTTCCATGTTATTTCGTGTGGCCAGCCAGACTCTACAGATGGGGAAACAGCGCATTAGTGTGTAATCAGAGGAAAGGCCCTAAGCGCATAAGTTACGTGACGCATGCTGGACGTTGGGCGTTTCCGTTCTGTATGGGATAAAGGTGTGCGTAGGACAACAGTGCAACGTATGTGCTTTTCGTGGGGACGGACGTGTGAATTTCATATTTTTGTGGGTTCACACGCGATTACACTACTGTGGCAGTGCGTACTTTTTGTACTTATTTGGCGGGGGAGTTACCTATGGCAACAAGCGCCTGTGATTTTTTTCATACTGTGAGGCAGACAGTGAGTCGTGCATGCATTTTTCACACTGTGGTTGCCCCGGTGTGTCACGTACCCCATTTTCGAGGTCATAATAGCCTACTTGTTCCTCGCGTATGCATTTTCTGTGTTGCTGAGTGCCACAGCGTACTCTGCAGGATGTTTTTCACTCACACGCGGACTACCGAGGGTTCGTGTACATGTTGATTTTTGTTTTTGGGGTGGGTGAGCGTTGCGCAACCTGTTATTTTTTTTTTTAGGTGTCACATAGAGCCTTGCTGGAGCACAGTGGTATGTTTTTCATCATGTACCCTGCCCCCTCACGTCAACTGCCCAGGACAATTTTTGGCTGCACCTCCCATTGCGCTAGCCCATCAATGCCATGACTGGCAGGGTAACAAGAGGGAAGGGAGGCAAAGTTGGGTGACCTGCCAGAGGTGGCCAAGGTGGGCGACGTGGCCAAGGTGGTTCACGTGGGCAAACTGTTCAGGCCCATGCAAGGATAGCTATGCGCCCAACCCAACCGATGTAGGGAGATGCAGCTGCTGCCGACATCCCCAGCATCCGTGGTCCCGGACAAGCAGTGCCATCTACTGTCCAGAGCAGCCAGGGTGAGGAAGCTGCCAGCCCGGACTGTAGTGGTCCCAGCCCAAGCACAGGGTGACTCCATGGCCGATTTTTCATGTCCCGAAGGCCAGGTCAGGTGCGGTGCAGGGTCCTGGCACCAGCACCCAGCTACCGATACCTGCAAGCCGACCTTATGTACTAACATCAGTGACTGATTCCATAGGCCAGTCCACCTGTACTCCAGCCCCTACGGACCAGAGCGGTACAAGCCACTCAGGGTCTGCACCACCTCGCAAGAGGCAGAAGCGTGCTCCAGCGGTACAGGCTGGGACCCCAGACACGGCTCAGCAATCCAACATGTCGAGAAAGAGGAGTTTCTGTGAGGAGGAACTGGACACGCTCATGGCCTACGTGTTGGAACACGGCTGTGACATGCTGTTGCAGGCAGGCAGCACACATACGCCTGCTCAGCATATGGCCCACTGGCAGTGCTTTACAGACCGTATTAGCGCCTTTGGCCATGAGAAGCACACAGCTGGTGATGTCATGAAGCGCTGGAATGACCTCAAGCGCAGAGCAAAAGACAAGCTGGCTGCAGAGTTCGCCTCTACTCAGGTGACTGGTGGTGGGTCAGCACCAGAGGACAATGAACTCACTGGACATGAGGAGAACGCTAGTGATTTCATTGCAGTAGAGCAGGTCCAAGGCGTGGGAGACCTGGCAATGTATGAGACAATGTCCGGTGAGTGGTGATACATGTGTGTCCACCCCATGTGTGCTTTCCTTGGGTCATGTGTTACGATGGTCTGTCAGTTCAGGCTACATTGACATGACTGCCATGTATGACCCATGTGATGTTGAACTGATACGTGCTTGTTGTCATGCAGAGTGCATACAAACCATGTGCTGCACACAGAGCCAATCCTTATCACCACAACTGCTCCCTCCTTCCATGACACTCTCTTTCCAGCCTCTCTTGGCCCTATTCTTGTTCCAGCCTGTGGTCGCGGATAGCCTGTGATGATATTCCACTCAACACTCGTCTTCTATCGTCGCATGATTGACGTCTATGGGAGGTCCCCATGCAAGCTGCTCCTCCTCGGGGGCATTCTTCCTTTCCTCTCCATTCTCCAGCAGCTTACTGTCTCCAGAGGACTGTTAATTCCTATGGTGTAATACTGCAACGGGCTTTACAAGGATTTCTGTGATTCTACACTGTTCCCTCTGTAACTCCGCCAGACCTGGACTGTGTGGAAAGTCCTTTAGGCTTGGTGCAAGCTGCCTAGGATTGTGATGATGCCACAGGCTCACATTGGCTATGAGTGTTCATTCCTGAACCCTGTGCATTCTCAACAAGTCCCTATGGGTCCTGGGCCAGCAAGTCCTTCAACTCCATCTCCAGTATTTACTTCCTTCTAATGGTCTTTCATCATCCATTTCATGCTCCCTCTGTGTCAGTTGCTCCACACTAAAATTAGTTTGCGTTTCTGGTCTGTGTTGAGCTGGGGCCTCCCTCTGGTACGGCCTCCCTGCCTCTATGTAACTGGAGGTGTAGCTTCTTCGGGTCTGGAGGCACTTCTGATGCTTCCTCATGTGTTGCGCTTTCTGTCCCTGCTGTAATCCCAGATGACTGACAGTGTGGTCAGGTGACAAGTGCATTCGGTCTGCTATAACACGGTCTAACATGCATTGTACATGGCTCATGGGCAGTAGTTTTCAACTTCCGTCTGAGGCTGGTTGAGAGTTCAGACATGGCTATGCTATGTGCCATCTGTGTATGGGCATCAGTTATCTTTTTGGAAGGACTATGCCAGTGACATGCTTGTGTGTGATGCAGGTGCTATGCACCATGCAGTACATGTGTATCTTTTGCCCTTTGACACACATCCATGTCTGCTTTTCCTTGGGGCCGGCGGGTGTGGGGTCCGGCAACGCGGTGGCCGTGTGCCACCCGGAAATACTGTGTGGGAGCAATCCATGTATACTATTGCACAGCAACAGGGGGCATCATATGAGATGTTGGCACAGGGCATGGATAGGGTGGCCAATTCCATGCTCCACCCTGAAAGACAGATGGAGCTCCAGCAGCAGGCGTTGAAGGCCACATGCCGCTCACACAGGCTGGACATGTCGGCCAGCAACAGGGACTGACAGGCTGAACTGAACTGGGGGCTCTGCACACAGCCATTGCTACCGAGGCCCACAGGGCTGCCCTGAGGGAAGAGAATGCCTCCCTCAGATCTACTCTCGCTGCACTTGAGTCGGCCTGCAGTAGACGAGCAGAAAAGCAGATGAAGCAGGTGACGCACAACGTCTCTGTGGAACTCCGTGCAACCCGTAAGGTGTTGCATGCGGAGATCTGTGCATACCGTGACATCTTGCAGGCGGAACTCTGTGCATCACGTGAGGTGCTGCACGCAGACCTCCGGGCCATCATGATGCAGAATCAAACCTTTCAGGCCTGCATGCTCGCTGCATTGAGGAGCAGACCAGGGCTATACGTGGTCAGGCTCCTTTACCACACACAACCCCTAATGCTAGACCAGAGGGTGATAACATCGACAGCTCTCCTAGTCTATGCTAGCCGTGCAGGCCATGAACCCATGGATTCTTTTTTTCTTATTTTTTTTTCTCAACATCCGCACATGTGGGTGTTGAGGTGCACCATGCACCTACTCCCTCCAGTGCATGGTTAGCATACCTCTTTCTTTGGACATTGGTTAATGTGCATTTTTTCATGTTACATCTCACTGTCTTACCCTAAATACGGACAATTCTGAAGTCCTATTCTTCACTGCTAACACTTTCTCCTCCCCCCCTTCCATTCTCTTTTCCAGTTCCCAACTCCCCATCTCTCCCCATGCCCGTAATCTTGGCCTTCACATTGACTCTAATCTCTCCCTCTCTCACCACATCCCTCTCACTGTCCGATCCTGCCGCTTCCACCTCTAACATCTGTAAAATTTGAACCTTCCTAACCTTCCATGCTACTATACTCCTAGTCACCTCCCTAGTCTTCTCTAGACTTTTCCACTGCTCCACTCTCTTCTTCGGACTCCCTTCGACTCACCTAACCCCTTAAATCAATCTACTACTCTACCATACGTTCCCTCCTTCTTTCACCTCAAGATTCCATCTCCTCTTCTCTCTTCTCTTTAGGTTGTCTCTCCTTACACTCCCAGCTCAAATTCAATTTCCTCTGTCTCGTCTTCAAATCCCTCTATGGTCTTGCTTCACCATACCTTTCCTCCCTCCTTACTTTTTACACTCCTTCTTGACCACTCGGCTATGCCAATCTTTTCCTACTCACTCCTCTTCCTCCAGCCTGTGCCCATCCCGCTTCTGCTCCAATTACTTGCTCTTTTCCACTGGAACCGTCTCCCTCTCCCTATCTGCTCTATCTCCTCCCACTCCTCCTTCCGCACTTCTCTAAAATCCCATCTCCTCCAATCACCACCCTAACATCTCTTGCTGCTTCTCTCACTATGGTCCGACACCACTCATGTTAAACCATATCACTCATGTAAATTGTTTCATATACTGTTTTCTGGTACTTGATTCACATTTTCTTTTGTAATGCTTGTATTCTCTTTGTCCTCTTGTAAAGCGCTTTGGTGTAAAGCACTATATAATAATTCAATAAATACAAAAATTACCTTGACTGTCTCCATTATTGATGCCCTTCCTGATGTATGGGTTACGCTGCCCCCTTTAGCTAGCAGAGACACACTCAACATAGAAGGGGTGCATGTGGTAGCTTTGTCACTTTGATGCACTTGTACTATTGTGATTGGTGACTGTCTGACATTATCACTGTTGCGTCCTGTGTTTATGATACGTTATGCTGGAAGATGGACGTTCCTGTGTACGATTTCATTTTGATGTGTCAGAGTGAGTTATTTCTGACCTAGTTCCATTTGTCAACCTGCACTTTGACAGTAGCGTTATGTGTTGGCCATTTGTCACTTTTGACATTGCATTCCATGGCATGGTGTTGCAACCGGGTGACATGAAGTTTGGGAGGGTTTAGGTGACATACCAGGATTTAGATGTGCTGTTTTCCATAGGGTTGGTGGCATACTCGGGAGGATAGCTCAGGGGCAACATGCTTGCCTTGGAAGCAAGACGACAGGGAGCAACACAGGTTCGATCCCCGGGTCCGTGCTTAGAAACCTCTGGGTATTAAGCGCGTTATAAATAACCGATCATATATCATACTGCATCTTCAATGTGTGCCTTTTGTTCACATGGCATTTGGATTACTTTAAGTAGCTAGGGATGCACACAATGTAGCACTTCCAAGGACACATTCTCAGGGTGGTAAAGTTCTGACAGTTGATTGTCCCTTTGTCATCATCGATTGTCACCTGGAATGTGCCAGGCCTGTGTGCACTCCGCAGGGGAGGGATTTTAGGTTAAAAACTGCACCACAAGCTGGGTACGGGCTGCCTCACCACAAGCCCTTTCCCCTCCCATGCGCAGCGGGCTTTGGGGATGTGGGAGCACCACCATGTCCACCACGCTGTGTTGCAAAGTTGTGCAGGACACGTGCTGCCACAATTATTCTGCACACTATGGTGGTGCATATAGTAGCTGTCCACCAGAGTGGTCAAGGGAGCGGAAGCGTGACTTTAGCACTCCGAATGTGCCCTCCATATGGCCCTGGTTGCAATATGGGCTGCGGTGTATCTTACCTGGGGTGGTGTGGTGGGGTTCCGTATTGGCGTCATCATGGTGCTGCTCAGAGGGTAGCCACTGTCCCCTGCAGAGGTGAGAATGGTTGTCATCAGTTTGCTTTGTCCATTTGTCTGTCCAACATGCATGCATGTGCACAGGCATTTATACTCACCAATGAGCCATGCGTTGCCATGCCTCCCAGCTTCCAGGTCCCGGTGTAGGGGTGACATTCTCAATATGAAACTATCATGGGTGGACCCTGGATAGTTGGCATATACAGAGGTGATGATTCCCTCTGCATCACATACTACCTGCACGTTGATGGAATGCCAGTGCTTGCAATTCCGATAGATGTGCTCTGTGGCCCTAGATAGACGTAGGGCCACATGGGTGCAATCAATGGCACCAAGCACTTTTGGGAAGTGCACCACCCCATAAAAGTCCTAGACCACTGCCTGTCTTTCCACGGGTGTTCTGGGCATGTATTTGTGCCTGTGGACTGAGGGGCGTGCAGTCATGCTAGCCAACACCTGGTGTAGGCAGCGTGACTGCGTGGGCTGTGAAACGCCCCCGACTATGGCACTTGTCAGCTGAAATGACCCAGTGGCCAAACAATGCAGTACATTGAGCACCTTTTCCAAGGGGTTCAGTGCTTGGGAGCACAGAGTGGGTGATGTGAGGTCATCCTCCCACTCAGTGACCAGGTCTAGGATAATATGAGGTGGAAACCTATACCTGCCATAGACCTGGTCATCGGGCATCCCAAAAAGGCTGGTCCTGGGTAAAAAAATACAGGGCCTGGCTATCCTCCTCCGCCTCCTGCGCTGTCCCGCAATCACTACTGCGAGGAATGGTACATGGTACTGCACCCGCGTGGATTCAACGCATGCCTCAGGTAAGCCACGAGTAATGTGTTCCATGAATCAGAAAACGGGCGCTTGCACGCGTTTTGCACGCATGCGCCCCATTTTCGGCACAGATTTATTCCATGAATCGGCCCCGTAGTCTTCCAAACCATCACACATTAGGAACTTGTAGAGCGAAAACAAGAACCTGAGCTGCAGTCTTCAACATTTTTTAAGAATACTAAAGATTTGGCAATTACACCTCCCACATTAGCAAATTGCAAATTGAAGATGGGTTAACCTACTTGCGATACGCCCTGTGCCTGTGCTGTTTCTAAAAACAGACTCCAAGGGCTAATGGTGTCTGTGCTATCAAAAAATAGTAGCGGTTTACCTCAGAAAACGTGAACTGCTACCTGCGCATTGTGCTCCAGCAAAGTCAGGTGCTGTCTCGGTATAGAGGTCAACATTTGAAAAGATTCTACGAGACAAGTCATTACCAGCAAACAGTGATGAAATAGTCAACTTGTGTATAGGCGGTTTATAAATGCCAACGCGTTTCTAAAATACGTCAGTTAAACGCACTTTCTAAATACACTGTAGACAACGACCTTGAAATTAAACTCAAAACAAAGATTTTGGTCTTAGAAAAACAAAGCCAGAGTCAAGGTAAACCGTCCTGGTATTTGGAAGGTGTGAAAGTTGACCAAGTCCGGGACTTAAAATACTTGGGGGCCTTGATGGACTCTTCAAAAAAAGAAAACACTATGCAACAACATCTGCACGAAAAAATGTAACACCTTATCTCCCAAGCCAAAAACCTGGACAAAAAAATACGGCCGGTTCACATTACTACCGACAATTAAGTTCTACCGGGCAAAAGTGATCCCTACAATCACATACAGTGTAGAAGCTATGCCATTCCTTTCTAAAGCGCTTTGGTCTACACTAGGAACTCTGTTCTGGCGATCCATTCTTAATCTCCCGAAATCAACTCCTATAGTGCTAATCAGGCACAAATTGCAATTGTAGTGCGAAAAAGCACTATGCTATATCGAAAAATCATGGATCCATCTAGTCCACAAATCTTCGCTTTAGTAAAAGAGAAGATGTGTCTAGGACAGTGCAAAACGCTGTCTCTTTGGGAAAACGGCTGCAAAATGAACCTGGTCGAATGCGGCAGCTCAATTGAAGAACTTATACAGAATCCAACCAAAACTAAAAAACGTTTAGATGAGATGGACTGGATTTCCACCTTAGATAAAGCTGCGAGTTACAAACCGACTCTCCACTTGCCTCCAACGGTCAGAAAACTAAACGACCTACAACCGTTCCTGTTGAAACATCTGAACAGAAAACTTCAATCAACTCTCCTGCGGGCAAGGTTGAACTTATTGCCATCAAATGAGATTCTAAACATAAGAGGAATTTCACCAACAGCTGTCACTTTTACAACACAGAATTTACAAAAACCGACAAAGGGGTACTCACACTCGAGACAGTCCTAGATTCTGTCCGACATTCAAATTAAATCTCCATAGTAGTTTAAAGGCTAGTGTTTGCGAGGCAAATCACTGAGGATACACCAAGGGAGCAGTCTGAGAAGTGCTAACCATAAATGTATTGTTGAAAGCATAGTTTTTTGAGATTTTACACAATTTCTAAAACAAAAGATAAGTAGAATAGAGCAATTGAAAAAATAAAGAAAAACAGAACATTCATCACAAATATATCAAGTGCAAAAGAAGAGATAACATATTAATCACATCAAGATAAAACAATTATTACAGGCTACCCATAGTTCCTGCAACATAAGGCCTACCAGGGTGTATAAAAAATTACCCTGGTAGGTATGTAAAAAGAATATTATTTTAGCTGAGTTTGTATATTTAATCTGCCAACGTGTAGGAAAGAATCAAAAGTTTGTTCCTAAAAACAACATATATATAAATCACGTTTCGGCATGCCAAAACTGGCATCAGTAGTCAGAGCCTTCCTCAGGGCAGGATGGAGGTGAGTTGATAGTATCACCCTAGAGGGGGCAGAAAAAAGGAAATACTTAAGTCATATAGGCAGGCTGCTATACAGACAACTTCAGAGGGATATCATAATTCAAGTGTATGCTGTCATAAATATAAGGACCACTCACCCAGTATAGATTAAAGAACTGAGTGCAGTCCGTAGAAGGCTACTTTTCCAAACCTATTGAACTTCGTACGCTATGTAACAATGCAGCCAAGTAGAAAGAAAAAGGCAGAGCGCACCTGGGTCACGCTTCTGAAAATGCTGTGGAGAGAATACAGCCTTAGTGAGAGTATAATTCATAGAAAGAGCGAAAAGTCAGTGAAGGAATTTTTCGGACACCATCGGAGCATGTTGTGGTATTGCTCCTGATTATTTTATCTGAAAGGTAGCGCTCCGAATCATGAATATAACTCGAGAACAAGCACTACAATAAGTAAAAGGAGTGCGAGGTACCCAGACGTGGTCATAGAGTGAATGGTGAGGGATCCTCTTTTTGCAGAAGGCTCGTAAGAATGGAAAACCTTGGACCCTACGCAATCTAACAAATGGCAAAATTGCAAAAGCAAGCAAGTAGTGTACATCATCGAATGTCCATGCGGCCTCAGGTACGTGGGTCAGACCATGCGTGCTGCCCACATCAGAATCTGCGAACACCGGTCGAGGATTCGTTGTAAAACCACCGGAATTTAAATAAGAAAACAACTTTCAGAAAGAAATTCAGAGAGTGTATAAGTGGATATTTAACAGCCGTCATGTAACTTTGCATTTATTGCATTGATTGTGCATTATTAGCAAGAAGAAATTATTTCAAAACTAGCTCAAGGAATGACCGGTGCTTTGCAAATGAATAATTTATGCATATCCGATTACCTTTTCCACTTGTAGTACTTGTCTACATATGAAACACAGTAAAGTTGCATCATTTTGTATGGGTTCCAATTACCTTTAGCTCTACTTGAGACTTACTGGGGCTGCAATGTTGAATTCTTCCATCTGCCCAAACTAAAAGTATGAACTAATGGTGAAAACAATACACAAACAGATATAAGAAACATTTGACAATGTACAAAAAGCCAAATTTACAAAATCAGCCCCTTTTCTTGTGTGGCAGAATAATCTGCAGCACATGTTGTAGAAGACATTGCTGGGTGTTTTAGTGTGGGTTATGTCCTGTAACAAATGTTAAGTATAAATTATGGAGATTACCTTTTCAACTCGCTTGAACCTCAGTGGCTTAATAGAGCAGGCTTCACTGCTCCAGGTTGTACGATTAATAAAATACTCTGCTTGGACCAAATCTCCTTTATAAGGCTCATAACCTATGAGAAATTAAACATTTCAACGATTAAGATAAGATTACTTTAACAATAAATAATTTATAAAAACAGTTCATAAACTATCAATCAAGCGTATATCATAAACAGACAATCAGATTTTGCTTGCAGGATATTATGAGGTTGCATTTGAAGCTTGGTGGAAAAGAAAATTAGAAAAAACAAAAAGTAATAAAGGTGATGCATCCTCTTCTTGTTAACAGAAGTGGGTAAACGGGAGAAGGATCACAGATGATACAGGTCAGTGTTTACTTGCGCGTACTGTGAAGGCATCATAAAGCAAGACACAGACTTCAAATTCTAACAGAACTCAAATGTCAGGATGGATGAAGGCCTAACTTGCCCTAGACTAAGATGTGAGTTTCCAACCTAAAGAAAATAAGCAAAGTCTGAGTCAAAAAATTCAACTTAAAAGTCTGTGTCCAAAACCTATACTCGCCCTCACAACTAAAGCTAAACAATGTGCGACTTTTCAGCTCCCCTTCCCCAGGCTCAAGAAAGTTCCACAAAGGTCTTGGGAATCCCTTCCCCAAGTTCAAGACAGTCAACTTGTATTATTTCTCAATCTTTCAATGTTCAAAATCACTCCATATCAACTTTACACTCCTTGTTTCTTAACAGTTCAACCAGACTGCTTTCTCTTATTTCACTTCAGGAACTTCTTTGGCTTTCACAATTGGGGTTCCTTGGTCTAGGCACAGTTGTCAGACCGCACGGTCCACCCATTACAGGTCGCGCAACCAGGACCCTAGGCTCTCTAGCCCACACAGTTTCTTCTGTACCTGTGTGAGGGTTCACACTCACTTGGCTTCTCCTTGTCAGCCTCTTGGCTTTGCCACAATGTGTCACAAATCCTTTGCCAGTCTTTGGCCTTGCCACTCAGTATTTTTGCATTTGGTTCACTATGTGGTGGTTTTGTTCCTTCACCACCTCGCTTTCATGCTCTCTCACAATCTTCCATACTTACTTTCCTCTGTGTTTCATACGGCTCGTGCTTTGCTTTCAAATAGGCAACATCTGAATTTCACACACACTTGTCATCAGGTCATAGCTTTGCCAAAAGCTTTCATTTAGTGCAGTATTCAATATCTGTGATCTTTTACTCTGTCACTTGCATGGTATATTGTCCTTAATTTTCTCGTAATCCCTTGCTTTGTGTTAATTTCATCATGCGCATGCTTTTCCATTCATTTGGCATCCATTTCGGTTTCGCTACAGCCCAGAGGAGCGCCCTGGCTCGAGTGATCTTCATCTTCACTCACCGGTCCCTGGCATCTCCTCTGGGCAGCTGTGCTTTCATTTTCGGCTCCACCAACATAGTTTCCTTCGAACGCGAGCCCCGCTCGCAATTCTGTTTCTCTCCCCTGCCGTCAGCTCCGCTCTCTCTCTGCGGCACTGTCGGTTTGCTTCTTTCTTCTGTGTCTGCAGCTCTGGCTGCGTACCTCCGACCATTGAGGCTCCCACACCTGCGGCCTCTCGTGGCCCGCCTGGCCCTTGGCTCCACAGTCTCGTGGGGTTGTCTGCTGGTGTCCTGCATCTCCTGCAGGGCCCAACTCGGCTGCCTACTCGCATACAGGATTCCCTGCTGGTCTCTTTGCTGCTGGTCTCCTACCTTTTTATACACCTACAACCACTTGACAGGTTGTAGGTGTGAGTTTCAAATTGTAATTGCCTGGTTGCAATTAGTGGAGCACTTGGGACATGCCTGACCTTTACAACACTGCAGGCCTCATCCTAATCTCAGTACTAGAGTGGTGAAATGACAGTGTTCACCACTCCAAGTCACTTCTTCCTCGTCCCAGTACTATAGTGGGGAAAATGGGATCTGGGTTTTTTGACCAAAATGGAATTATTTGCAACGGAATTGACCGTAGCCAATTCTGCCACAAATTGATTTGCACTTCTGTCAAACAATCCAAAGAACAAGTTACTTCTTACCTTGTAACGTTCTTTCGACGGGATGTTCCTCCGACGTATTCCTCATCTTAGATATATCCTTCCAGCTCTGCTGGCCTCGGAAAATTTTTTCTCTAGAGGGCGCTGCGCGTCGACGTCCCTCGAGTCGATGTCCCTCGACAGCCGCCGTATCGACGCTCGACGTCATCCTGCCTATAAAGGCCGCGTGCAGCGTCCGTTGCTCAGTTCCGTTTTGTAGCCCACAGTATTACTGTCTAGACTAGACTAATCACCGTGAAGGAGCATAAGCTGCAACAACAAGGGAAGTAGAACTGCGGGGATGGATGGGAGGGTCGATGAGGAATACGTCAGAGGAACATCCCGTCGAAAGAACGTTACAAGGTAAGAAGTAACTTGTTCTTCGAAGGGATTGTGTCTTCCGACGTATTCCTCATCTTAGATAGGCTCCCATAGCAGTATTCTATATTCGGAGGAGGGAGTACTGACTTCACGCTGTCTTCTATTGATGAATAGAATGCAGTACAGCCCTTCCAAACCTAGTCTCTTGACTGGAGGAGGAATCCAGATTGTAAAAACGTGTAAAGGTATGGACAGACGACCATGTAGCGGCCGCACATATGTCTTTAACCGGCACTCCTCTTTTGAGGGCCGATGAAGCTGCAATACCTCTGGTCGAATGAGCCCTAAGGTTTTGAGGGGGCTCTTTCCCTGCCAGTTTATAACATTCCAGAATGGCTAGAATGATCCATCTGGAAATGGTCTGCTTAGTTATTGGTAACCCCAGCTTGTGACCTGCGTAACCTACAAACAGCTGGTCTGCCTGTCTTATCCTGGCTAGTCTACTAATGTAAACACTTAAAACCCTCCTAGGGTCTAGTCTGTGTAACCTCTCTTCCTCTTTCCCCGGGTGAGGAGGAGGATAGAAAGATGGTAGGGTAATCTTCTGAGTGATATGGAATTCAGAAACCACCTTTGGGAGGAAATTAGGCTTCACTTGCAGGACAACTTTGTCTTTGTGAAAGATTGTATGAGGGGGTTTACAAGGAAGAGCTTGTAATTCGCTCACCCTTCTAGCAGATGTAAGTGCTATTAATAAAACAGTTTTAAGGGTAAGGAATCTTAACGAACAAGAATGGAGAGGTTCGAAAGGTGTACCCATCAGGAAAGTTAGTACTAAGTTTAAATCCCATAGGGGAACTTGGAATGGTCTTGGGGGATAAACATTGGTTAACCCCTTTAGAAACTGTATTACCAAGGGTAATTTGAAATAGGATGGTTCTTCCGCAGTACGCTTAAAGATAGATAGCGCTGCAAGATAGCCCTTAATGGTGCCAACTTGAAGGCCTGAATTTGCCAAATATAGTAGGAAGGACAAAACCATTGGTGTACCACATGAAAATGGGTCGATATTCTGTTCTCTACATCTGCAAAATCTGTTCCAACGGCAGCGGTATAAAGACTTTGTTGCTGGCCTCCTTGCCGAAAGCAACACCTCCATAACATCATCAGGGAGGTCCCAATCCTTGTACCTCAGCCGTTCAGAAGCCAAGCGTGAAGGTTGAGGGTTTTGATGTCTGGATGGAGAACCTGACCTCCCTTCTGTGAGAGTAGGTTCTCTCTGAGAGGAAGTCGAATTGGAGGGCAGATGGACAAGTCTAGAAGGTCCGGGTACCACGTTCTCCTGGCCCAATCCGGGGCTATTAGGATCATGGTTCGCCGGAATCTTCTCAACCTCCTGATCATTTGAGGAATGACAGGGACCGGTGGGAACGCGTACAGAAGCGGAAACTCCCAGTCCACTATGAACGCGTCTCCCAGAGCTCCTCTCGGAGGAAATTCCCCTGAGCAGAACAGGTCGCATTTCCTGTTTAGGCTGGTGGCGAACAGATCTACCTGAGGGGTTCCCCAAAGGGCGAAGATCTCTTGAAGGACTTCCTGAGCTAGCTCCCACTCGTGGGAGACTGTGTTCTGCCTGCTCAGAGCGTCCACTGTCAAGTTCTTCTCTCCGGCTAGGTGAACTGCCGATAGAGAGATTCCTTCTTGGATTGCCCAAAATCAGAGCTGCATCGCCTCTCTGCACAGGGGTAGTGATCCTACGCCTCCTCTTTTGTTGAGGTAATGCATGGCCACCGTGTTGTCCGTCATTATCAGGACGTTCTTCCCTTGTACAGCTGGCAGGAAAGCCTTCAACGCAAGTCTGATGGCTCTCAGCTCTAACAGGTTGATGTGTAGTCTGGACTCCGATGGAGACCAACGACCGCTGATGGTCAAGTCGTTGGCGTGGGCTCCCCACCCCGTGAGTGAGGCATCCGTGACTACTGTTATCTCCGGCCAGGGTTGCCAAAACTGTTCTCCTGACAGGCCCACCACTGAAGGTCTCGAGCCACCCTGCCGGGAACCTGAAAAAGATCTGTCATTCTCCCTGAGAATTGTGACCACTGAGTCCTCAGTGCCCACCTGAAGGGATCTCATTCTCAGGCGAGCCTCTGGCACAAGGAAAATGCAGGATGCCATGAGGCGTAGCAACCTCAAAAAGTCGAAGGCTGGGAGACGTTGGGCATGCTGGAACTTGGTAACCATCTGTAGAATATCTTGAGCCCTCACCTCTGGTGGCGAGGCTTTTCCCAGGGAAGTATCCAGGATCGCTCCTATGAACTGGAGTCTCTGCGATGGTATCATTTGTGATTTCTTTAAATTGAGGGAGAAGCCCAGTCTGTGAAGGAAATGGCACATGTGATTTAGCTGGATCTGAGCTTGCTCCGGAGAAACAGCCCTGATCAGCCAATCGTCCAGGTAGGGGTAGACGTGAATCCCTTCCCTCCTTAGACTTGCAGCCACTACCGACATTAACTTGGTGAAGACCCTCGGGGCGGAGGTCAGCCCAAATGGCAGTACTCGAAATTGATAGTGAGAGTTGCCAATTGCGAACCTCAGGTATTTCCTGTGTTTGAGATTGATAGGCACATGGAAATAATCGTCCTGAAGGTCCAGAGATACCAACCAGTCCTGAAACTGAAGGGCCTGGAGGATCTGAGAAAGAGTGACCATCTTGAATTTGTCTTTCCTGAGGAATTTGTTCAATTCTCGCAAGTCCAAGATGGGTCTCAGTCCTCCGTCTTTCTTCGGAATGAGAAAGTAAGGGGAGTACCAGCCCTTGTCCCTCTCCGCTACAGGTACCGGTTCTATGGCACCTTTCTCTAGCAGGTCCAAAATTTCCTGCAAGAGGAGCGGATCTGGAGCTTTCTGAGAGCTGATCCCCGGTGGATGACTCTGAGGTATACGTAGGAAAGGCAGGCAGTAACCTTGGGCGACTGTTTCCAATGCCCAAGCATCTGACGCGATAGCCTGCCATACCGTCAGATGTTGAGTCAACCTGCCTCCTACAGGTGTCCTGTGAGGGGAGTCCTCAGAGTGGTTTTGGGGCGGCTGATGCAGATGCCGATGGTAAAGAGGCACCTGCTGTTGCTGCGGCTTTAGAATATCTACCCCGTCCACCTCGGGTAGTTCTTCTTTGACCCCTTTGAGCCGGTCGTCCTCTACCTCTTCCGAATGCGGAGTAGAAGCGAAAGGACTTGCCCCTCGCAGAGGTTCCTGTGGGACGAAAAGGAGTCTGACGGATTGCAGCTCCTAGGGATTTTGCTGCAGCTTTTGAAGTTTGCAGTTTCTCTAAACTGTCATCCGCCTTTTTCCCGAACAAAGAAGAGCCAGCGAATGGCATGTTCAAGAGCATGGCTTGCACATCTGGGGCAAAACCCGACTTTCTCAACCAAGCGAATCTCCTGGTTGATGTACTTGCCGCCATTGCTCTGCTGATACTGTCAGCCGAATCAATGCTCGTCTGGAGGGATTCGCACATAGCGTCTTTACCGTCCTGTATAATATTCAGGAACGCATCCCTTTCTTCTCCCTCCGGGATGCAGTCAGCCGCTGTAGAAGCACACTCCCAAAGTGTATGGCTGAACCTAGCAAGGGTGCACGTAGCATTAACAGACTTTAACGCCATGCTACATGCTGAAAAGACTTTCTTTGCCATGGCATCATATTTTTTATCGTCCCTGTCCTGTGGGACTGTAGGATAAGCAGTCTTGACATCGGTAGAGGATGCTGCTTGTACCACCAGACTTTCTGGGGATGGATGTTTAGACAAAAACTCTGGGTCTGTGGAAGATACCCTGTACTTTGCAGACAGTTTTTTATTTACTGCTGGTATTACATCTGGGGTTTCCCAGTTTGTCATGATCTTTCTCTGAAGAGCTTCATGAAAGGGCACCACAGGATCCTCTTGTGGGCCTTTGTCAAGAATATCCGTGAGGTCATCTTGCTGGAAAGATTGTGAAGGTGCAGACCACCCCATAAACTCTGTAATCCTGGCCATTAAGGTTCTGTAGGGGGTTTCAGCATGCTCCCCCCGGGTCTGGCTTAGCAAAATCCACCTCAGGGGAAGTGTCTAACCCACTTGCCTCATGTAAAGAATCATGAAGATCCTTTAATCTGCGCTCTTCAGAGGAAAATTCCTCTCTAACTGGGGTTACAGGTCCCTGTAACTCAAATGTGTCTTGTTCAGACAAATCACCCTCTTCTAAAATTGAGGATATAGTTCTCAATTGTTCTGAACTCATAAAGGGAGTAAATCCCATTTCCAAGGCAGAGGGTGCCGAACTTGTCATTATTGGCCTCGAAAACGTCGATGTCGTCGACGCCGAAGGCTTCGATCGTGGCGTCGAAAACAGAGGTGGAGGCCTCGAGGACCTCGACAGAATTGGAATTCTACTCGACAATATCGACGCCATCGACGTCGAGGGCCTGGGAATAGTCACTGGATGTGTGGTCACCGTGACTTTTCTTGGCGTCGACGGCGGTGTCGAGGCCGGCGTCGAGTCGACAGACCCGTGTGTCGAAGGTCCCCTCGACAACGGCGCCGAAGACATCGACCTCGACGTCGACGGGACCTTCGTCGAAGGCATCGACGGAACCTTCGAGGAAGGTTTGGAGGTCATAGTCCTGCTCGAGGGTTCGAAACGCGCTCGAGAGGTTTCTTTCACCGGGTACTGCGACTCGCTGCGTTTTTGACCTTCGGGTCTTTCGACCAGAGCATCGCTCTCGGCAGTCTTCGAAGGGATCGAGGCCGCTTTCTCGAAGACGCTCATCATATTCTTTCGGAATTCCTCCCATTCAGCCCGGGAACTATGTTTCGTGGGGCAAGGGATTCTTTTTGGCGAAACAGAGGAAGAGGAAGACGGAGAAGGGGATCTTCGATGCCTCCTCTTCGAGTGCTTCGATCTCGAGGAGTGATGAGACCCACCCCGAGACCTGGAGCGCGAATGGTGACGAGGAGACGAATGTCTCGACTTCGTCGACAAAGAAGAAGCTTTAAAAGTCTTACCTTTCTCCAGCTTCCCCCTACGCTCCTTCAGGGCCTTAGCTGTCATGGACATACAGTCCTTGCATTCCGAACAATGGTGTTCAGCTCCCAAGCACCACAGACAATTTCTGTGAGCATCGGTCAACGACATCTTTTTCCCACAATCTCGACATTTTTTGAAGCCGGATCGAGGAGTTGTCGGTTCCGACGAGGAAGCCATCGAGTATGGATCGAATAACTCGAGGTAAATAGGATTAATCTGACTAAGAACTGAGCAACGGTATTCCGAGGCACCGAGTAAGCGCGGAAAAACGGAACTGAGCAACGGACGATGCGCGCGGCCTTTATAGGCAGGATGACGTCGAGCGTCGATACGGCGGCTGTCGAGGGACATCGACTCGAGGGATGTCGACGCGCAGCGCCCTCTAGAGAAAAAAATTTCCGAGGCCAGCAGAGCTGGAAGGATATATCTAAGATGAGGAATACGTCGGAGGACACAATCCCTTCGAAATGTACCTTTCACCACCCCTTCCCCTACTTACCTACTTGCTCGCCGCCACTTCCCCCTGCAACGCTGCAGTGTCAGGTCCGTCCCTCTAACATGTGTCGGGTCCAACGCTGCAGGGTCCCTTTTTCATTTCGGTGGGGTTTGGTCCCCCGCCACCAATTTAAATACTGAACATGGGGAGAAGGGGACACCCCCACAAACCCTGCTCCACATGTTCGGTATTTTTAAAAATCGATCAAATGGTACTGGCTGAAATCTGTCAAATTGTACCATTTGATCAATTTTTAAAACATTGGTCAAAATGGGTAGTACCGGGAAAATGAGGGGAGATAATTTACAATAACCCATAAAGGCAGGGGAAGTGTGAAGTTGGTTCTCAGAAGTAAAAGGGGGCACCATGTCTCACTATTAACCCTCCTCCTTTTCAACCTCTTTCTATGGCTTCTAGATTGATAATATCGTCTGACATTATCCTGGCTAGAGGGAAAAGGGTAACAATAGCCCATAAATGCGCCTGGGATTGCAAGTTCATTATGGAATGAGAATGGGGAATACTGTGTCTCACCCAGGGCTGTCCTCTCCCCAATATCCAAGGACCATGTACCCAGATGATCCTCCCTCGCAACTCCACTGCCAGGGTCAGGATCCTGAGGAGAGGACCTATGGGGAGTAGATGTAAGGGCACCCTCCGGTTTCTCACAGTACCTTATTCAATGTGCTTAGGTCTCCTAGAAACAAAGATGTTAAGGTTTTACAAATGGCTAAATGAATCTGAATTGGCTACAAGCAGCACTGCAGTGGGTGGAACAGGTATCAATATTTAGTCTTCTTGCTGCAAACATCGACTAGGACTAACAATACTGTGTAGCATAATTAGAGTCCACCTTAAAGTTCAAAATTACATATCTGTCACAAGGCCCAGGGAACATACAACTACTGAAACCAGAATAAAGTTACTGGCTATTATTAAGCGAATGTAAAATATAAGACTATTGCGATTAAATAGTTTCAGGATGGCTATAAAATAAATGTTCTTGAGAAATGTAGCCCTTGAAAGCAAGATTACATATGAAAGACAACAAATAAAATGGCATACAGAAAGTTCCGGACAGGAAGGTCTCCTCGCCACCTCTCAGGATTTTAGTACTTCTTCCCTTTGCCAAGTGTCCCAGAAGTCCTCATTATTCAGGCTCTCCTTCTCTCTGTTACTTACTCCCTTCTTCGGGGAGAAGAGGCTCTCCTCCTCCGTTACACATTCTCTCTCTTCTGGCTCAAATTCAATCTCGTTCGCTCTCTCCCTCTTCACTGTAGCACAAACCACTTGTGGGCTTACATGGCTGTCCTCTCCGTCACTGGAGGACACCCCACCTCTGGGCTTCATGGGCTCTTCTCTTCTGGGACACAGCCCCTCTTCTAGGAATCAAAGTCAGGGTTAGGGGTCTCTTTCTTCAGTTCTCATGGGGCTCTCGTCCCCATCTCATGGGGCTCTCCTTCCTATCACTGGTGCACACTCTTCTACTGGGGTCTGTGAGGGGTCAGCAATGCGGGGCGGACAATAGCTTGTAGTTTTCACTGTAGTTTTCACAATATTTGGCATTTTATTTGCAAAGAAAACCTATCCAAGTCTACTCTACAGGGATTTCCCTACCTAGACTAGGATCTAAAGGAGAATCTCCTAGCATACACAAAACTGGCCCTCACACTAAAGAACAGCAAAAACATAAATGAAATATTACCAAACAACCAGTGTCTATTCTGACTTCTGCTTGTCCTGGGTAGATCTTGTTCTCCAGGAATGTCCAAAGTCAATTTCGCATAAAGAAAAGTGAAGTCTTAAATCAGTTCTTGAAAAGCTCCAAAGAAACAAGTTCCAAGTTCCACAAAGAAAACCGCACCAATGGTAATCCTGGATAACCTCCTTCCAGGATAAAGATGATACAGTTCAAAACAAAAGTACCACTTCTGCTTAATTAACAAGGGGGGTCCTGGGAGTCCCTCTGCCAGACATTAGTCCTGGTTACGAGAGACTTACCCAGAGTCTTTAGCTCACTATCGTTCACAGAGAAGAAATATCCCAAACATATCAGTCTTTGTCCTACCCTGGGGCAGTCCAGCACCGAAATGCTAGGCAATTCTCCTCTGAACAAAAGTACCAACAGGATCCCCAGACACGTGTTTCGGTCTGGTTGGACCTCATCAGAAGGGAGGAGCTGTGCCTCTCTAAGAGTAGTGAGCAAGGGGTCCACGTCTATACTCCCCTAGTAACTAGGGTGAGACCCAAAATTACTTAAATATGCAAATTAACAAGGGGGTCTCATCCCAAAATTACTTAAATATGCAAATTAACAAGGGGGTCTCATCCTAAGTTACTAGGGGAATCCAGACGTGGACCCCTTGCTCACTATTCTTAGAGAGGCACAGCTCCACTCTACTGATGAGGTCCAACCAGACCGAAACACGCGTCTGGGGTTGCAGTTGGTACTCTTGTTCAGAGGAGAATTGCCTAGCATTTCAGTGCTGGACTGCCCCAGGGCAGGACAAAAACTGAGATGTTTGGGATATTTCTTCTCTGTGAAAGATAGTGAGCTAAAGACTCTGGGTAAGTCTCTCGTAACCAGGACTAATGTCTGGCAGAGGGACTCCCAGGACCCCCCTTGTTAATTTCCACTTCTGCTGAAACAATATTTCTTCTTTTGTAACCTCTGCAGCGTCTTTAGTATGACTTGTCTGGATGCTATTCTAAGGGGGTTGATCTCTCCTTGGCAACTCCCTTCTACAAATGTCACTGTGAAAGCAGACTCCTTTGCTTCACAGTCTACTACTGCTTCAAATACGCTGCATATAAAGTGGTCTGACAAAATTATAGACAAACAGTTATACTGCTTCTGCTGCAACTCTCCTTTGAAATGTAAATAAGCAACTTAGACCAGCCTCTTCGATCTCTTCAGGTAGGCAAGGCACTCTTCTGTTTTACAACTGAAAACAGGGTAGCCTCTTTGCCAGTTCTATCTGTTTTACGGCTTCTTGACTCTTTCTTTCTTTCTTTCTTTCTTTTTCTTTCTTTCTTTCTTTCTTTCTTTCTTCCTTTCTCTCTCACAGCTTCAACAGTCTCAGCTTCACAGATAGTTTATGAACATTTTTTAGCAAGCACCTAGCTCCCTTCCCCAGCTTTATGCGCACCTTCTTGTTCCCAGTAGTTACCCCAAAGCTATACTGCCACTCTTCTTGCCTCGGATAACCTTGTCACCCTTGTATCAGAGGACTCTGGGTTACAACAACTTTAAAACAGCGCTGTTTAGATCTTAATTGAGCTTGTTTCACCTTAGAAATGATCGGTCGAATTATTTGGGTAATGCTCGTTCTTCGAGACTTCAACTTCTACAACTGTTAAAATAATTGTTCTGATTGTTACAAGAGTCAAGTTTCTTCTTAGAATTTGTTTTAGGTATGTGCGATCTCCTTTTGATAATGAACTTCCACTTCAAAACTTGCGTTCCCTTTTATTCATGCTGCGTTCTGCTTTAACGTGTGTCGGGAAAAACAGTTTCTTAATTGCAATCTCTAAGACTTCGGGAAAGTCAGCTGCTACTTTTTGAATGATTACCGGCAACGTTCTCCCCTTAAGAGCAAGCATGCGACAGTTCAGTAATACTTTAAATGCAACAGTAAGAATATAAAGGGTTTCCTTCTAATCTGGCACTTTGTATCCAGTCTTATTCAGCACAAGATAATCTACTTTATTATAAAGACTTCCCGCTACTACGAACAACTTGACTCGCTTCTACTACACAAGTGATAGTTTAGCTGGTTACAGTTACCGGCAAGGAGTTTCATGGGACTTGGAGTTCAGAGCTTCCTTCACAGGCTCCAAAGTCACATCACAACTTCTTTTCTTCTACTGCTACTGCTACGGGCAATTGCAACCCACACTTCTCCAAAGCAAAGGTGTCTCCGATCCAGCCTCAACAATGGAGAATCTTTTTTTCTCCAGCTTCTGCACAAGAGCCTCCGTTGGATACATGACTTCAGATCTGCATTCACAACAATTAAGCGCACCTGGAAAGACCTTCAGCTTCTCCCAGCCTCTTCCAATGCAGCCACAGCCAAAAAGGGTTCGTGCGCACAGGACCAACTCAGAACCCGCGGGTGGAATCTGATTTTCTCTTGTCCCGACAGCCCTTCTGTGGTCACACTTCCAAGTGAACTGACAGCCTCGTGCTCTGCTTCTTCTACTACTGCTGACCTTCCAGCTCCTGCTTCTTTCTACTGCTCCTTCCTCCTACAGCCTTTTAGACCTCTCAGGTGGTGCAATCTGCTTCAGGTGCAGGCCCTTAGGGTTAATTGCCTGAACTTGGCAAAGACTGTCAGGACTGCTTGCCTGTTCTTTATCTCTGCATACCTCTTCGACCCTCTTATTTGTCACAGTCTGATGGATTCTGGGAGACATGCAGTCTAATTTAAGAAAATTAGATTTTCCTACTTCTTTTGGTTGGAAAAAGGCCCTTAAAAGGGCAGGGTTACGGGAAAAGTTAAAAGGGGTATCATCCCAGTCTTCCAGCCATGACTCCCACCCCTCCCCCCAACAAGTGATCTTCCTGCAGTCCACCACCCCCAGGGTTGGGATCAGAGAGCGCCTGCCTTTCCCAGGCCACATGAGAAGGGTTCCAGACCAGGTTCCTGGGGGGATCCTGTCAGAATTTCCACAGGTCCAAGGGGCTCACTTCTTTCTCACAGGAGCACAACCCTATTTTGGGGTTCAGGGGGGTTCTTTTTCCTCTCACTGGAGGACACACCTCTTCTGAGGTTAAAGGGGCTCTTCTACCCCCTCACTGCTGAAGCACACTTCTCTTCTGAGGTTCAGAGGCTCCTCTGCCCTTCACTGGAGCATACCCCTCTTGTGCGGTTAAAAGGGCTCTTTTCCCCCCTCACTGGAGTTTTCCCCCTCTTCTGAGCTTAAGGGGTTCCCCTTTTCTGATGCTCTCCAGCTTTCTCAAAACACTCTTCTTCTCAGCTCCCAGCTCAGAGACATGGTCTGTGGATCTTAGCCTCAGTTTTAAAGCCCTCACCACCCCTTCCATTGGTTAATTGACTTCTTATTCCAAGCCAGGGGAGGGAAGCCTTTAAAATGCTTGCTGCCATTTTGGATTTATTAGTTTGTTACCTTTGCAGGAGCTGGTCTTTGCTTACTGCTCTGCTCCTGCATTGCCTCCTGCCTGTGCCCCTGCACACAAGTTCATTTTGTGGGTTTCTGGTGTTAAAAGGCCATTGCAAGGGACAGGGAAACCTCTAGTAAAGTTTACACCTGTGCAGAATCATTGTTCCTTTGTTGAGTGGGACCGAAGGAGGTCTCTCTAAATGCTGCAGCAGAAGGGTAGGGAGAAAAAACACAGCAGCTGGGTGGAGGTGTTGGGATAGGTTAGGTTTTTTCTTCGACAAGCCACGCCGATTGATAAAAGGATCTCTTGGGATGTGCCAGCGTTTCTCCATAGCCTATATCTTCCTGGATTTCTAACAGACATTCTAGAATCAGCTCCAGGTTTTGGATTTCTAAACCCTATACATTTTGGGAGATTCATAACCAAATACCTTGTTTCATTGGGGACTGGCAATTCCTAACTTGTTGCTCTCTCAGGGGGTTCGGGAACAGTTCAGGGCTGGTCCTGTCAGTCCATCTCTCATGCGAACCAGGGGCGGGATACAATGTTGGCACTGTGATTTTCACATGATGTTTCACAAAATGTCAGGATGTAGCTGCCTATACCGGCAAACTTCAGACTAAAGGAAGAGAATTTCAGAAGGAGTTGGTTTGACTATGCAAAGGTATGTGGGCGTGGGGGGAACTGGAGCGGGAAAGAAATCAATAGGACACTGGAGTTGCAAGTGCAGAATTATTTACAAACTTAAAAGCAAGACAATTCAGCTTGAACTGTATTATATTATATGTTTTTGTAAAGCATAGGGATGTCAATTTCAATCAGAAATAACTTTCAATAACACATTAATAGACAGCAGAGGCGTTCTCACGAAGGGTGCCTGTATGATAGCATAAAGATGAGAACAAGTGGTGAACCAGTTTATGAGTGTAAAAAAAAAGTGAGCCATATACAACAGGTATAAAACATAAATACAGTGGTGTTCGTCAACTCCTACGCCCCCAACACAGACGGCGCAAACAACTTTGACTGGGTGCTATCCCGCATCAGTGCGAAACGCGACCATAATCTGGTGTGGAGACCTGAACACCCACCTTGACCCACAGAAAGATAAATCAAAGTTAACAACAGCTCACCCGTCCAAAGCCAGCCTACAAGTGCAAGAGATCTGTAAAGCGTTTGACCTTTCGGACATTTGGAGGACCCAGAATTGGGAAACCAGAGACTACACATATTACTCAAGTGTTCATAACACGAACTCTCGCATTGACTATCTGTTAGTCTCCGCTCACAGTAGCTGGCAATGGGGAGCATGCCAAATACTCCCCAAAACCTTCTCAGACCATGCCACGGTAACACTGGAATGCCACCGGCCGACCACCAGGCCACCTCCTCCACAATGGCGCTTCAAACCCAGATCCCTCGCCGATCCGACATTCGCCACCGAGCTAAGCAAGGAAACCAACTCCTTTCTTGACATTAACCAAGGCACCGTCAACTCTGCCGGAGTGCTATGGGAATCTTTCAAATGCTACGTAAGAGGCGTCTATTTAGCCAAGGAAAACGGAATCCTGAAACTTATTAGACGCGAACTAGAAACCTGCGAAACGCACCTGAAGGAATTGGAAAAGCAGCAAGTCGCACACAATTCAGAGCAAATCTAGGCGAGGCTGAAAGAAGAACTTCTGAACTTTAGAAAACTGGCTGAACGGGAGATAAGATTTCTGGGGCACAACCACAGAATTAGACAATACGGCGAAGGCCAGAAGCCTGGAGCCCTTCTTGCTCACCTCATAGTGGCAGACAGGAGGCCGACAAGGGTGGACAGTATCCGGACAGCGCAGGGAAATATGCTGCACAAAGAAGAAGATATAGTCGAGGTGTTCAGGGCTTTCTTCCAGGACCTATACAGCGCCGTGGGCCCTACAAACTCTGTTGCGATCCGCAACTACCTTAATGACACTTAACTTTACTGGGTGGAGGGAGAGCTCCGTGATCCACTGAATGCGCTCATAACGCTGGAAGAGATTCAAGAAGCCATCAAAAATCTGCCATCTTCTAAAGCCCCGGGACCAGACGGGCTAGCTGGTGAGTTTTATCAATACTTCGCCCCTCTCGTTGCCCCTCTCCTGCTAAATGTCTATGAGGAAGCGATCGAATCCGGCACTCTCCCACAGACACCAAGATAAGCAAACGTAATCCTACTACACAAAAAAGACAAGCCCCCCGAAGATTGTAAGTCCTATCGCCCCATATAATTAATTAATCTGGACAACAAAATCCTGGCCAAGATCCTCGCCAATAGGCTTCTCCCATTAATGCCCGCACTGGTTCTCGCCGACCAAGCAGGATTTGTGCCTGGCCGAAACACCACATTCGGGATACGCAGAATGTTTGGGGTTCTGGCAGCACTCGACCCTGATCAGCAGGCGGTAGCGGTGCTGCTAGACGCCGAAAAGGCGTTCGACTCTGTTGAGTGGCCCTTTATGTTCGCCGTGCTACAGCTGCTCGGACTTGGGAAACAGTTTATCAGGCTAGTCTCACTCCTCTATACTCAGCCCCTTTCAGCAATCTTGCTCGGGTCGACCCGCTTGGCTCAGATCAACCTCCAGCGTGGCACTAGGCAGGGATGCCCATTATCCGCTATGATATTCGCCCTTGTGATGGAGCCCCTGGCAGCGGGCCTTAGGGAACGACATATCCAGAGAGGTCTTAAAATGGGTCCTCACCGGCTAATAATATCACTCTATGCCGACGACATAGTCCTATTCATGCAAAACCCCAGCGAAAACCTTAATCCAATAATGCGTGAAATAATCAAGTTTGGGTTGGTATCTCCCTTGAAAATTAACCAATTGAAATCAATCGCCTTTCCCTTAAACACAAAAACCAAAATTGTCCAAGACGATTTTAACTTCCAGTGGGAGACAGCTTACGTCCGATATCTAGGAATTAAGGTGTCCTAAATCACCAAGATATACTGAAAGACACCTACGATAGCACACTGAAATTATTAAGAGACAAGGTACACAGGTGGAAATCGCTACCGCTCACCATCTGGGGGCGAGCCTCATTGGTAAAAATGGTAATCTTACCCAAACTCCTATGCTTTTTCGCTAACATCCCCATCCTGCTGTCCCGACGCTTCATTGGTAATCGGAGAAGCCTAATTCTGGACCTTATATGGTCTGGCAAACCTGCAAGGGTGGCTTACTCATCCCTAGTGCTTCCTGTTAATAAGGATGGCCTGGCTCTACCCGGTCTAGAACGGTACTACTGGGCAGCAAAAGCTCAGTTTCTCAGTCATTGGTACGAACCACAATTCGTAAGACCCCATGTACAGGTCGAACGGGCACTAGCCTCACCCAACTTGCTATGGGCAGTGATTATCAGCAATCAAGCAGTGCCAAACACGACGCTGAAGATAGTACAATCCACCTTCGCTATATGGCGGAAAATAGCTCAAAAGTACAAGATTCAGCTTAGATACTCTCCTCTTCTGCCCGCGAAATTCATTCCCGGGATCCCACTCACCGCCGAGAAAGTGTACCTGAACTGGGCGGATAAGTGCAAAATAAAAATTCTAGGCGACTTCTTTATACAAGACACCTTCATAACACCCCAGCAGGCGAGGGAAAAGGGGGGGCACGTCCTCCCGTGACATCTTTATGTACTTCAGAGTGCGATACACCTTGCAGGCCCTCATCCCATCATTCCCGCAACAACCTCCCATCTGGCAACTACTGCATGGGACCATTCAGGCACAAGGAGAGGGCAAACTAGTCTCATCCATCTACAAAACCCTGATCACCGACACGCTCCCCTCGAACCCCAAAACAAAGACAAGATGGGAAACCACGCTTCAAACCCCCATTCCTGATGAAGACTGGAGCTATATTTTACAAAAGACACAAAAAGTGGCACTCAATTCCCTCTTCAAACAAATCCACTTTAACTATCTGCATCAAACCCATCATACCCCTAACAAAAGAAACAGACCCCACCCTGGATCCAATGCATCTTGCGACCGTTGTGGGTCCGCGGACGCTGATTTCCTGCACCTAGCGTGGAGTTGCCCGCCAGTGTCTAAATTCTGGTCAGATGTGCTTGACGAAACTAACGCAATTATCGGCGAGAGAGTGGGACACTCACCACTGGTGGCGCTCCTCGGCCTAACGAGACCCATGTATTCACACATCCGGAAACTGGCAAGCTCGTTATTGGTTTCGGCCCGTAGAAGAGTGGCTATGGTATGGGGACAGGGCACACCCCCTACCATAGCGAACTGTAAGAGGGACATCACATACTGCCATGAAATGGAAACAGAATTCATAAAGACACTCCCACTCCACGCAAGACCCCCAGATATATGGGGCCCGTACATCTCGTACCTCCTCTCTAGCGCAGCACCAGCCGGGACAACCGATCAGCCACCACAGACTTCTCTTGTGTAAATGTAAATGGGTTAATTGCCTGTTGTGTGATGGGACTGTCGGAGGGTGGGCGTGAGGGGGGCATTCGGCGGCTTGTTTTCAGCCCACTGTTGGGCTTGTTGGTACTCATGTTAAGTCAAATGCAAAAATAAAGTTTAAAAAAAAAAATACAGTGGTCTCATCTCTGAGGCTATCTATTCTCATTTGAAGGTCGACTTTCATTTTTGGATTAATTCTGCAGTCTTTGAGACAACCTTCCGGTCTTGTGCTCTGACATTTGCTCTTTCTTGCTGGCTCCAAAACCTTTATTTAGTTTGTCAAGATCACTTTCCAGTCTAAAGATGGATTTTTGTCTCCCTAGGTTTTGAACACTTCATCTCTGTCAGAAGATGTAGGTCTGGAAGGCACTGTACCATGGGTGGCGAGATGGAGGAAAAGGGAGGCTGACACGGTGTTCTTGTTTTGGGTATCCCATGAGACCAGAGAGGTGAGGCCTCTACCTGATATTCCCCCTGGTGGTGGTGCTCAGCGGGAGGTTCTTATGAAGAGGGTGTCCCCACTGAGAGTAGTGGCCAACAGGAACACAATATCCCTTTCCCTCTCATACTTTCCCTAAAAGCCCATCCTTCTCCAAATTACCTGAAACACCCATTTATTGTTGTGATATATCCCAGGGCATAATTACCACAAGGGGGACGAGGCCTGTAAGTAATAATGATCACCAACACAAACAACAGTACACGCTCTAGCCTTTGCAAGGACCTGATTGGCCCACTGTCATTCCAATGCAGAGAGACAACTGCAGGGTGGTGTCTTCGTTCTTGGTCCAACGCGGACCATGAGAGGCTTCAGGTATGCAGAGGCCAGCCAGATGGAGAAGAACATTGAATCCCGCAGAGACTCGCAGAAGGCTCACAGCGCAAGAAGCAGACCGGAGCGAAGGAAAGCTGCTTGCCTTTAACCAGAGTCGCGAGAGTGCAAGGAGACGGACGCCGAACAGCAGAAGAAGCACACAGAAGGTCGGCAAAGACGACGGAAAGCCCAGGAAGCCACCAAAGCCCATGGGAGACCTGTGAGCAATCGGAGAGGGACGGTTCGGACTCTACATGTACCAGGGTGGCTACGCCCAAGGTTGTGGAGACCCAGAGGGAGGAGGCTGAAAGCAAGTCATATGAGGAACAAAACAGGCAGAATAATTACACAAAGGGGGTCTGGGACTCATGGTGGGAAGATCAGCACTGAACAGAAATACAAACTTTACATATTTAAGCAACACCCACAGATCTTGGCAGGAGACTAAACCAAGGCCGTGGTCTAAAAGAGAACTGTGAGAACATACCTTGCATTTGACGATGCGTCTGAGAGCTTGTGGGCCAGAATGATGATTGCCACATCCAAACCAATGTTTTTTGCCCTGGTTCGATTTCTTCGAATTATTGAATTGGAATTAGTTTTATTTATTTAACATAATATGAGGTCTGGTTCTGAATATCAGTTATCACCCGTTTGCCGTAATCATCAGTGTGCACGTAAATTTGTTTGGCGTTTGCAAAATTTGCAAAATGTTTCTACTGTATATTTTATATTTTGTACAAATGATGGTTTTTAGAGAATAACAAGTTACTTACCAACTGGTAACGTTCTTTCGACTGGATGTTCCTCCAACATATTCCTCATCGCATCTTAGATGTATTCCATCCAGCTTCAGCTGCTTTGGAATTTTTTTTCCCCCTCGGCAGAGGGTGGCGTGCGTCGATGTCGTCCGGGTATACAAGTAGCACGCGCGGCGTCCGTTGGCCTCAGTTCTGTTTTTCCTCCTCTTGCTTTGTTGTATGGATAGTGCAGGTAGCCCACGGTCAGCCTTGCGAGAGTTGAAGTGGCAATAACCCGGAAAATCTACAGATGGGTAGGATGGGAGGGCGATGAGGAATATGTTGGAGGAACATCCAGTCGAAAGAACGTTACCAGTTGGTAAGTAACTTGTTCTTCGAATGGATTGTGTCCCCCAACGTATTCCTCATCTTAGATAGACTCCCAAAGCAGTGTAGAAAACTCTCTGGAGGAGGGAGTAGATTTTTATTATTATTATTATTATATGGCCGAATATAGCACTGCTTTGCCGAAGGCAAACTCTTTAGAATGGGAAGCATCCAGACTATAAAATTTAGAAAACGTGTGCAGCGATGACCAAGTTGCTGCTTCACAAATAGATTTTATGGGAACACCTTTTTTTAAGGGCTGTGGAAGAGGCCATGCCTCTGGTGGAATGGGCCCTTAAGCCTTCTTGTGGGTCTTTGCCCGCCAATCTGTAGCATTCTGAAATGCAAAGCACAATCCAACGTGATATGGTTTGTTTTAACACCGATTGACCCAATTTCCTTCCGGTGTAGCCAATGAAAAGTTGATTGTCCACTCTAAGCTTGGAAAGCCTAGAAATGTAAAAGCTTAGAGCTCTTTTCGGATCCAGTCTATGTAATCTTTCCACCTCCTTACTGGGATGAGGTGGAGGGTAAAATGCGGGCAGAATCATTTTCTGATTTAAATGGAAATCAGACACAACTTTGTTAGGGAGAATTCTCATAAATGGCTGATTTCCCTTACCTAATTAGTCCCTCAGCAGCTTTGCTGGATTTCTAGGGTTTATTTTTTTCACTTGGTAAGAGTGTGAGCCTTTTCCCCACTCTTGTATGTGTTTTGCTGTGTGTATTTTTACCATTTGTGTGATCTTGGGTTCTGTAGCCTCACCTACTCCATGAGCATCATTTTTGCGTGTGTTACGCAGCACCTTCAGTGCAGTGACACATGGTTGTCTTTTAGACTTCCCCCTGACTCAATTTTTCTGGGACTGACTACTGTCTGCCAGAAACATGTAAAGGTGCCAGTAACTTTATGTAGTCTTTAAATCACAGACCCAGTACAACCCATTTTACATGGAGTATTGGAAAGGGTTAATTCTTACCCCTTTTTGTCTGTTTCTCTTGGAGCACTGTTTCGCTCCCTTTTCATCAAGACTTGGCTGGTGGCAGTGGTAACTACCCTATTACCTAATTAACCATGGTATTGTTTTAGGCTATTATATTAGCCTCGAACATAAACCCGCTTGACTAAATCTATTTTATTTCAGCTGCGGCTGGGTTTATTCGCCATTTCTTTTTGTAAAAGTCTTTCTCGTGTTTTTCTCTGCGTGCCAAACCGGGGTTGATTCCTTTGTTCGCCGTCTTTTCGCGGCCTTCTGCACAGCAGCCCTCCTTAAGGCACCTGAAAGTCTGGGTAGGCAGGATGTGAGGGAGGGGTCTTAGGACCCCTGCCATGGGTTCCCTTGGTAACCCAAGTCGCACTCCTGTTTGATTGGCTAGGTGACTGTCCTTGCCAGGATAGCCACCCTGCTGTGTGATTGACAGCCAGGCTGTATGAATGGGGAAAATAGCATAAAAAGCAGGTCCCTGGGACTGGAAAGGCAAAGTCGCCACTGGAACGAAAGAACCAATGAGGAGCTGACAGAAGAGGACCCTTACAACGACTCAACCGGCCGGTAAAGCCCTGCTACAGGTCCAAATCTTCAGAATCTGACTACAGAGAAGATCCTCCAGGAAATGTCTTCCCTTGAGCTGGTGGGACCAATAAGTTCGCCCAAACTTCAAGCCAAGACCCCTCCTCTGGTCGAATTCGCTGTACAGAGCTAGAGTGGGTTTTAAGGAGCGCACCTTTTATTCGTTACTTTGCTCGGCTGCTGGTTTCTTCCCTGGGTAGTGCAGGACCCTCCAGTCTTCCTACTTCTTGTCAGTCCGACAGTCGCTTCAGGAACCATGAGCCTGTAGGAACTACCAGGAACATCCGCCTCAGCTACAGCTTCCTCTCCGTTTTAAGGTACTGTGCAAAACCGGTTGTTAGTTTCGTTCAGCCGCGGTGAAAGTGTTTGAAATCTTTCTCCAATCCGAGGGCTTGTCCTTCTCTTCTCTTTGAACAAACTTTTCTGCCAACCAACCTCGTCCGGAACCCGTGGCACAAACTTTACCGCAAACTACCCTGAACCTTGTGATCTTGAGCAAAAGACTTTTGACCTATTGACTTTGGTACCTAAGCCTTTTCTATCTGATTCTATCACTGTAGTTCTTCTTGCTCAATTGCCCTGAGTACTTACCTGTTGGTGTGGTTCAATTTCAATTAACTTTGTCTTTCCCTCCCTTTTAAATTGCTGGCGTGCCATTTTGCTCCCACTTCTTTTTGTGAACTTAACTTGTCTGGAATTTATGGGAAGTGGTGTGGTGTATTACGAGTGTGATTTTTAGACTGCTTTATGATAGTGAAATGTTATACAACTGAAGAGTAAATAAATGTATATTCTTTTACTTGAAACCCTGGACTCAGTGTTTGCCTGAATCATAGTAATTGCTGTACTTTGTGTAACTATTTGATAGTGCTCACGTACTCTTGAGAGAAGTCTGGCTGCTCAGCCACCACTACCACTCTAACTGTGTAGTACAGGCTTGTACCAAAGGTGAATTTGTACTGTCACTTGCAGTCGTAATTGTGTGTGGTGTTCCCAGAGGGTACTACATATCATTCTGCCTAACAAACTTTAGGCAAAAACAAGGGTTTAACCCTTAATATCACTCTGTCCCTGTGGAACACAGTATAGGGTGGCCCAGAAGATAGTGCCTGCAATTTGCTCACTCTTCTTGCAGATGTTAAAGCAATCAGGAAAGCTGTTTTCAATGTCAACAACTTTCATGGACAAGTGTGCAAGGGTTCAAAAGGGGCACACATTAAAAACTTTAAAACCAGGTTAAGGTCCCCAACTGGGACTTGGAAAGGGTAAGGAGGGAACACATTAGTGAGTCCCTTTAGAAATTGTGTTATCAAAGGAATTTTAAAGTAGGAACATTCTTCTGAAGAGCGCTTGAAAATGGAAAGCGCTGCAAGATCACCTTTAATGGTCCCAACATTTAGGCCTCTATGTGCCAGGGACAAGAGAAAGGACAAGACTTCTGGGATAGAACATAGATAAGGATCAACATTCTTTTCTGTGCACCAGTTGCAAAACTTTTTCCAACGGCAACAGTATAGAGATTTTGTTGCTGGTCTTCTTGCCGAAAGCAACACCTCCATGACATCATCTGGAAGACGTTGGAATCCTTAAAACTTCACTAAATAAATGTTACACGGAGGACCAACTTAAAGAGGTGTTGGACGATACCAACCAGAAACTACAGAAATACAAACAGGAATTGGAAACTGAAAGGAAGCGCCCCCAATTTCAGCACGATCCTCCCCGCAATGAGAGACAATAAGGGACTCTCCCGTAGTGGGAATAAGACCAAGACAGAGTGCGGGTGAGCGTAAGTGGGAGTTTATCCAAAGAATAGGGCATGCAAAGAACTCTGCAACCTCCGAGAGCGCTCTGTCTGACAATAGCAAAGACAGGCGTATTTCTAATACAAAAAACGTCATCAGAACCTACACACTATAGGGGGCACAAGTTAATTGGGATTGGGTGGCGTCGACTAACTATAGGTGTTGCTGCAGCGTGGTTGGTCTTGGCGTGAGGACGTCACTGGTCAGCCTCGTGGGTTGGGTTGGGCCTGGCAGGCCAGCTTGAGGTCATCCGAGCGGTGTTGGTATGCTGGGGCAGCCTGTGACAAAGATGAATACCTTTCCTGACTCGTTTGCCCTAGGCCATGCACACTGCAGTTATTCAAGAAACGACATCTAAGTTCATCAATAAATCGCTCAGCAGTTTGTCTTATAAAATAAACGCAACACATGAGGAATGCACCTCGTGAGAGGTCCGGTGGTTGTCGGTTGGGGTGAGATTTACCTGTGTCCTATTGACCGGTATTTTAGGTCGAGGGGCTGGGCTCTGGGGCCTGAGCCGAATGATACATGTCTGTCTGCCGCGTTAGAAGTTATTATATAAAGGGGTCTCTGTGTCTTGTCCCAGTGATGGGGGTCATCTTTGCACGGGGTCATGATTCTTGGGGTGGTCTAGGGGGAGGGTTGTGGAATTTACGAGAGGGTGCTGGTAGATCAGTGGATTCAAACGTGGGTTTATTACCGTGCTGTAGATAACACAGGTGGCGGGCTGTGGCCTTGGGTGCGGTACCGGGGCCTCTGACTCTCTGAAGCGGCTCCAGCTTGGTTGGGGGAGGTGAGGGAGCGCGGCACAGGCCTTAGCTTCTTTATCTGGCAGGCTTGGTAGGGTGGGAGGGAGAATGGCCTTGCATATATTCGCAAAGGTTTTTTCCTCGTGCGTTGCTAACTTTTGAATGCAGAACTTTTATAATGTTCCGCCTTATTTTGATGTTATTTAAACACATATATATATATTTCAATTTCGTTACACATTTCTTTAATACAGTCGGTCCGAGTACCTTTTCGTTACCTAACATTATATTTACTACATGGTGTGATTATTTTATGTACATTAGACGTTACACGAGGTAGTTCTAGGTTATGGCCTACAGAAATTGATGCTCGCTGCTTTAGGGGATTAAGAAAACATATATGAGTTCAGGTTTCTACATAAAATTGTAAGAACACTTGTACAGATAAAGGCTATACATTGGGTCGACATCTTTCTCTGTGGTTATAGCAGCACTAGTCCAGACCTGGGGTGGTGTCATGTAACGTTACATCTTTCTGGTTTATTCACAGTTTACAGGATCTGTTTAAACAGAGGTAGTTCGTTAATACCAATACTTGAATTGTTTTCTACTTTCTTCAGACAGTGATGCTTCAGCTTTTTTCCCGTCACCCCGGCCTCGCGGACCAGGTCATGCGGGGTGCAATATTACATTGTGAACGATAAAATGTTACAGTGTTAGCATCTCGGGTTAGCTCATACCCGACTTTCTCATGGGAACGCGCTCGCAGCGGATCTACCAGGGTTACTGCGGCGGCGGAGATGCGTGAAAGGCCCTCCAAAGGTGGGGGCCTCGTTACAGTGTGCTGAACTCACGCCATGTTTGCTAAACAAGATGGCTTCTAGGCCTGACTGAATTTTGGTATATGCAGGGAACGGATATGTGTGGGCAATGTCGTCGGCGGGTGACCCCTCCTCCACCTGGGCCCGGGTGGCATGAGGGGACGGCCACCGAGTCATGGTCCTCACCTGGGGAGAAGGCTGCAGGTGAGGAGGGCCTCGCGGCCAGTCCTCCCCTACATTTCCCCCCTTTCGTTACTAAAGTAACGAATTCTTTAGCTCTTCTAATCTTCTACATTCTTGCTCCTCTATCACTGCGTCATCCCATGCAGGTGTTCCTTTTCTAGGCATCCAGGCTCTGCATACCCCCCTCAAGCTCTCACCTCTTCTAGCATACTCATCTGGGGTACATGTTAAATATATACAGTCACCAGTTTCTTCCAAGTCTACCCAGACCTCCTCATACGATTCCAGTTCCACATCTCGAGGTTCTTTGATAGTGGTGTGCCATAGTTTATCTACTATGTACTTATCCCGGCACATAGGCACTAACTGGTATCTGGGAGTGTTATCTGTTCCTGTCTGTACATGTACTTCTTGTGTCGCCTTAATTGTACCACCAGAGTTGCCCATTGTCACCATCATCATTGCACCGTTAGGGACTGCGTTAGCACAACATCGGAGGCCCACCTGGCACAGGCAGAACACCACGAGGAGGACCACCACAACTGGTATCAAGAACTTCATCGCCATTCCAAGCCATGAGGGAACCCAGGAGAAGATATTGTCGAACCATGAGCTATCTTTAGCCCCACCTTCCAGCTTCATCTTCTCTCCCAGGTTATGCACTGCTTCAATGACGTGGGACAGGGACCCATTTTCTGCGTCTTCAGAAGGTACGAACGTGCAGCACGCACTTCCTATTTTTCGGCAAACACCTCCATCGATTGCTGTTAGCAGGTCCAGAACATACCTGTTCTGCATGGTCATTAGTCGCAGAGCTCGTAGTTCCACCTTTATTATGTTGAACCCTTCTTCAGTGTCATTGGCCAGCTGAATCAGTTCCCACCGTGTGATCTGGAGCCATTTTGCATTTGCTCTTGCTTGAACACTTGAAACTAGTGAGGCAAAAAATGTTTCCACGGAGCTGAACAGGCGATACCTGTCTGGGATCTGTGCCAATAAATCGGATGATGCTTGTGATATGTAGTTTGATGCTCGCTTGTTCCGTGATAGCTCCTCTTCTTTCCCTCCGGAGGACAGGACATAGAGGTGCGCTTCTGCAGTGGGAGATGTCGCACCCTTGTTCATGTTTCCTTGCGTCCTTTTATTTTCGTCGACGTGACTTTCTGGAATCACCATAAGGGCCGAATGCAAAGTGGCCATTGAGCAGCTGCCACTCCATGCCTGGGGAAGGTGCAAGTAAGCCTGATTCCCGCATTCCCAGTATGTGTCCATTAGTGCTGCTGTTCCTTTTTTCATGTCTGGGATGGTGAGAGTTTTGTTACAGTTCTTATTCGTTCCCATTGCCACTTTTCCTTCTCCCTTGAAACATAGTTCGTTTTGTATTTCACTTTGTAGCTTGAAGGGTTTCTCCATCGCTGTCACCCATGTTAGTTTAGAGATGTGTTCTTTCCATATTGGTAGGCACGTTTTTTCCATCCACCGCAGCTTGTCTGGTTGGACACCTCTCAGTGCTTCCGCTTTGCACAGTACTTCTTCATCTTTCCATTTGTTTTCGGAAAACAGCGTCCCTTGTATTGCAAAGAAAGGTTCTTTAAGACAGACCACTCCAGACGCTTTTGAATAGCACGTTTTGTTGTCCTGTATCATTTTGAAAGAGACATCGTGTGCTTGAAAGGTGTTCTTTATTCTACACAGTGTGAGATGAAGGAGACATTGGGCATCCACAATGGGCAATTCTCTTGGCAACAACACTTTGGGTGTACCTGATGCATGGGGGATGAGCGAACAGACATAGCAGCTTTCATTGGTTGTCTGTTTAGCTGTTGTACTCATATCTGCATACCATTTATTTGCTTGGTGGGGGTGTCGTGGGTCTTCCATCTTGTCTAATCCTAACCCATAATACTCATCATACCCCCTCCTGCTTGTCTCTCTTCTTCGCCTACTTCTCTCCCCCCTCCTATATCTTTTAGTTTCGATAGGTGAAAGAATAGGCCCCCCTTTCTCATTCCCTTCCCCCTTTTCCAATTCTTCATATAGGAACTTGTGTTCTGTCATCGTAATTACTTTTCCATTTTCCTCAATAAACAACAAATCGCTGTTTTGTATCGGGACGGGAAGGGTAGTGGGGCTGTTATATATTTTAGGTAGGGACATTGTGTCATTTTTCATATCTTTATCTCTTGATTGTGACGGGGCAACAGTGGGTGGTGCAGTGTAGTAACCCCATACAAGGCGTGATCCATCCCAGACCAAAAAATCACCTTCTTTAATATGCATACTTGTAATTGAATTCGTGCCAGGGGCAAGGGTGGTGTTACTCCCCCCTCCCCCCTCGTTCATCTCGGTAGAGATGAACGCTATGACCCAATGTGTCACTAGGCAAAATATTGAGATGAAGAACATAATAACACACATTGATAAACCGCATTCGTATGAATATGTCAATCTATCTGCTAACATTTCTCTAAATCTAACAAATCTATTAGTTGCAGGCTGCCCATTCGATGCCATAGTAAATCCTGTTTAAAACATAAAAGTTCATTAAGTACAAGCATGTAAACATTTATAACGTTGTGACATTTTTTCGGCAAAGTATGGGAGTGGGTGAGGGAGGGGGTGTGTCCACAGACAAGGTAACTTTACAATCATTACTATCCGTACATTATTTCATATATAAAGGGGAAAGTCGAGAGAAAGAAAACTTCTCTAACCCCAAAAAAAGAACCACAAAAACCTTCGAAAGTTGTAAAAAATTATACATATACATACACATATTTATTTCAGCACACTTTGTCGTGCGCCAGTCGCGTTCAAAGTTCATCACTTAATGCACACAAAATTCCCATCATTCATTCTGCACAACTTCATTGTCCGCAGTTGCCTGTGCCTCGTCCTGTACCTCACCTTCCACGGCGCTATAAGCTCTGCGTACGTCTGTCAAATGCACCCAGTATCGTAGGCCCTTCACCTTTACTGCTGTGGGTGTGCAAAACACTACCTCATAAGGGCCATGGAAACGTGGTGCATTCCACCTTCGCACAAAACTTCTGACATATATAAGGTCACCAGGCATTAGTTGTAATGGTTTTTCAGGCAGTGTCTCTGTTTCTGTTGTGTTCCCCTCCTCTCTTGTAGAGGAGGGGGCTAGTTGCTTCGCAATTACGCGCGCTGCCCTTGTCAGTTTTTTCAAGTACTCTGTGAACTCCTCTCCCAATATCGCTGCACTTCTGTGTGCATCAGAACGTTCACGGAGAGGCGAATGCGCTGTGTGCATTCTCCTTCCCGTGACGATCTCATGCGGGGACAAATGGTGGTCTTTACTTGGTTGATTTCGTAACTCGAACAGGGCCAAAGGCAGGCAGTACATCCAGGTCTTTTTAAGGGAAAAACACAGCTTTGACAATCTGCTTTTTAACAGACCGTTCATCTTTTCCACTACGCCATTACTTTGAGGATGATAAATCGAACATAATTTGTGCTTTATTCCCAATAGGGTAGTCACTTCTTTGAATAGTTCATTAACAAAATGCGTGCCGTTGTCTGAGCGAATAACTTCGCAAATCCCCCAGCGCGGGAACACTTCCCGCACTAGGAATTTCGCGGCGCCCTTCGCATCAGGGCGCGCACAGGGGCCTGCCTCCACCCACCTTGAAAATGGACATACAACCACAATCATGTAGCGAGCCCCGTTACATCTTTCTCCCATGTCTACATAATCAATGTGGAGCTCTCTGAATGGGCCAGTTGGTTTTGGTATCGTTCCTCTCAGTGTGCGCAATGTCATACCTGAGTTGTAAATCTGACATGTCGTGCATTCTAAAGTCAGCCTTGTGATGTGTTCATGGAGGCAAGGTGCAAACCAATCTTCTTGTATGTCTGCCATTATGTGTTGCTTTGCATTATGTGCGGGAAAGTGTAGTTGGTGAAATGCTATTTCTAACAATGTAACTGGCATTACCGCTTTTCCCGAACTTTTTTGTCGCCACAATAAATCAGTCGGCGATTTGCTGCATCCCCTTTTAGTCCACAGCAATTTTTCTTCTGCACTGGCTCCCTCTTGCAGCTCTATTATTTCCTGTGTGGGCATCATGTTGTATCCTGTGGGGACCTCTTGGCTTGCTGTGTGGTGCAATATGTACTCTCCTACTACACCTTTCTGTAAATACGAAGCTTCTTTGGCAGCGGCGTCTGCTGCCGCGTTCCCCAAAGATATAAAATCAGTATTTGTGGTGTGGGCTTGGCATTTTACGATGGCCACTGCCGTGGGGTCTTGCAGGGCCTCAATCAGTTCTTTCAATAATTCTGCATGCTGAACTGGTGTTCCATCTGCTCGTCGAAACCCTCTCCGCCCCCACCGTGCCAACCCGCCGTGTACTGTTGTTGTCATGTATGCTGAGTCGGTATATATTGTCACTGCGCACCCCTTGGCGGCATGCAATGCTTCTATTAGCGCTATTAGTTCTGCTGCTTGGGCTGAATAGTGTGATGGGAGGCGGTGTTGCACTAGTGTCTCGTATTCATCTTCCTCTAATCGTACAACTGCCATACCCACATGTTTCTCTCCTGTCTCCATGTCTATTGATGCTGACCCGTCCACGAAGTACACCTCTCCCTCGTTCAGGGCATTCTCAAAAATCACTTGATCCTGACCTTCGTCCCCTGTGTACGTAGCGCAGTTGTGATTCTGCATGTCCTCTACGGTGCACACCTCTGTGATGAATGTGGCCGGGTTCACTGTTTTACATCTTACTATGTGGATGTTTGCGCTGGACAGTATTATTTCATATGCTGTGGCGCGCTGTGTCGTCAATGTGCTCTTTGATCGCTCTAATATTGCAAAGAGTGAGTGTTCCACAAACAGTGTCACAGGACAGCCCATCACTATCGTGGCACTTTTCTCAATCGCGAACGCGGCTGCAGCTAGGGATTGCTCGCACGCGAAATGACCTTGCATTACTGCGTCTAGGGTGCCACTATAGTAAGCCAGTGGTTTGTGCCCTAACGATGTCTTTTGTGTCAATACTGCTGTCATCAGTGTTCCTTTGCAGTGTGAAAATAAGAAGAAATCGCGCCCATAATCTGGATTTGCTAGTACTGGAGCGCTTGATATCAGCTCTTTTAGTGAGTTAAATGCTGTGTTCATCTCTTCTGTCCATTCGATGTGTTTGTTTTCCTGCTGTGCCTCTTTTAGTGCCTGTAACAAGGGCCTTGTGTATGCTGCATAATCCAATATCCATGCTCGGCAATAGTTGCACATACCCAGAAATTTCTGCATCTCTTTTACTGTTTTGGGCTCCCCAACTGCTCTAATCGCCTGTGCCCTGTCTGGTATGATCCGTTTGCCATCCTTTGATATCAGCTGTCCCAAGTATAGGACCTCTGTCAGACAGTATTGTAACTTCCCCTTGTCCACCTTGTACCCTTTGTTGGCCAATAATGTCAGGAGTGTTATTGAGTCCTTTCTGCACTCTTCCTCAGTTTGTGCACAAATCAATAAATCATCAACGTACTGAATCACTGTGCTTTCTACAGACAAATTCCCCAGATCTTCATGTAGTACCCTGTTGAATATGCTTGGGCTCTCGCAATATCCTTGTGGTAGTCTGCAGTGTTCGAACCTCCTCCCCCCTAGTGTAAACGCTGTTAAGTACCTGCTCTCTTCTGCTAAGGGAATCGAAAAAAATGCATTTTTTAAGTCAATAACTGTGAAGTGGGATGCCGTTTTCGGAATGTTGCACAGTATTGTCGCCGGGTTCGGGACTAAAGGGAACTCCTTCTGAATTACATCATTGAGTGGGCGTAAATCCTGTATCATCCTCCATGAACCTCCCTTCGCCTTTTTAATCGGGTAAATGCATGTGTTGCATGGGGAGTTTGAGGGCACTATTATTCCTTGTGCTAGCAGTGCATCTAGTGTCTCTCTGATCCCTTCTTCTGCTTCGCGTGACAATGGATATTGTTTTACCCGGGGTAGAATTGCTCCTGGTTTCAGTTTTATTACCACAGGCTGAACCCCATGTAATAACCCCACATCATGGGGGCCATTTGTCCATATGTTAGTGGGTACTAACCCCATGTCGTCATCAAAAAATGCATGTGGTGCTCCTACTACTGCCATTAATTCAACTTGAGTTTTTCTGGCTGTAACTACAATGTCGCACGGCATTGCTAGTTCCATCACTATTTCGCCATCTGTCTCAGTGTCAGAAAATAGCTCCTCGTCCGAGAGCTCCCTCAGTGGGATATTTGCATTTGTACACAGTACTGTCCGCCACTCACATCCTTCCATGTCAACGCCACTCACACATATTCTGTTTGCTGACACGTGTACTGCGTGTAAATCCAACGATAGCACTGACCCGGGAGCAGTGTCGGGGCTTGCTATGGGGCGGAAGAGGAATTCGGCTGGAATCCTCCAATCCATCCTTTTTAGTTCTGGTACTATGAGAGCCAATGTTCTCATGCCTTCAACAAACATCTCCTCGTTTCTTGGTACCCCTCTGATCTCTTGCATGATTGTGTGGCCGCGTATTACTGCTAATATGCGGAGGGGGCATATGCCTGGCGTCGAACATACGATACCGCTCCCTGTGAATGATATTGTCATATTTAGTTTGCTTAAGAGATCTCTCCCCAGCAAATTAATGGGAGAGTGTTCATAGTACAGTAAGGGTGCTTTCACTGTTTTACCCCCCACTGTCACATCCAATGCCTCTGTGTAAGGAACTTCAATTACAGCCCCAGAGAACCCCTGCGTCTCTAACGTTCTATTAGATAACGGGAACCGGCCCTCTCTAATGCATGATTTCTCCGCTCCCGAATCCACCATGAATATGAACTGCTTGTCTCCTATCTGCGCTCCTATCAATGGTTCCTCTGATGCATTGTGGGTCGTAGATAGTACTGGACACGCAAGTGCTCTCTGTGGGCTGTCCTATGCGGGGTGTCTCATTGCCCCCCCTTGATCAAAAATGTTCCCCGAAACTACTGACACCCCGCTGTAAGGTGCGGGAGCAGGCGCTCCGTTAGCTACTGTGGCGAAAGTGTTACCTGGCGTGTATTGCATATTGTCATTATTCTGTGGGTGGTTTTGTGTTCTGTACTGATGTCCGTGTAGTTGTGCGTTACTCCTTTGTCCTATATTTTCTGGTTGTTGGTATTGTCCCATGGGGAGGCCGTAGGGGCTCCCTGGGTGGGGGTGACCGTACTGTTCTGTCTCCTGGAACCCGTTGTTTTGTCTGCTCCTGCACTCTCTTGAGTAGTGCCCCCATCTCCCACAATTCCAGCAGCTCCCCTGTGGACCTCTGGGACCCTGCCACCCATTTCCTCCCATTCCTCCATACCCTTGTCCTCCTCTTCGGCCCCTGTACCCACCTCTTCCCCCTCTTGGGGCCCACTCTTGCCACGTTGGACCTCCGTTCTGCTCCTGCTCAGTCCACTGTCGTTGTCCTTGTCCTGCCCAATTTGCTGCTATTCTTCCTTGTATTGCTATTTGCCCCTCCTCTCCTTCGTCTCCCTCCCTCATGAGTGGGAGCCCTGCTACCGCTGCTGCAACCTTCACCAGTTTTGATTGTACCAACTTCGCCTCGTCTGCCAACCTTTTCTGTGCTACTTCCCTCTCTCTCTCTTTGATCCTTTTGCAATGGTGCACTATTATACTTTGGATCTCTGGCCACCCCTTTGCCTCAACGCCCGCTATTTTATCGAGTGCCTTCTGCACCTCTTTTGGGAGCCCTCTCTTAATGATAAAATAAAATAGAGATGTGGATTGATGCCAGGGCGTGCCCGTTTCCGCTCTCCACATCTCCTGCACCCGGAGAATGTAATCCATAGCATCCTCCCCGTCATTCATTGTACATTGCATTACTGACTGTAAATCGGGGGTATCTGGGAATGTCTCCCGCAGTGCGTCCCACACCCTTGCTCGTACCGTATTAAAGGAAGCCCCATCATGGCGGTCACAGTCTAACGTCACGGCCGGGAAACCAGCCTTAGCCCATACTCTGTCCGCTTGATCTCCTACTGCGGTTACTAGTAGGCTTTTCACGTCGCCTACTGCCAACGGTATGCCGGCGGTATGTTTCTCAAATGCATATATCCACTTGCTCGCCCCTCCTGACAGTTGGGGCAATAATTTCATTAAATTAGCCTTATCCATCTGAGCCCATGGTATATAGTTTGGTCTCCCCCCCCCTCTGTGTATCAATGGAAGTTGTAACTTCCCTTTTGCGGTTGCACCCTCCCTTTCCTTAGTCGCTGCTGACTCCAATGACGCCATCTTCCCCACCCTATTTCTTAGTCGTCCCATCCATTCGTCGTCTATAGTCCCTAGCGAACATGCACCGTCCACTTCCTCGCTTTCCCCTCCCACTGCCATACTCAACCTATCACTCTCATCCAACCCTCCTCTGACATCACATAACAAGTCCTCTCTGATCCCTCTCTCTCGTGATACATCACCAATGCTCCCTTCTACTGCTCCTATCTCTATTATTCGTGTCGGCTCTTCTTCAATTCTGAACAGTATTTCCCCCTTTTTCCATCCTTCCTCAATTTGTCTACTTTCGCTTGACGCTCTAGACATGCGTCCTGATTGTGTAGGGGCGCACGCCGTGCGCTCACATATGTCTTTTATTCTTGAGAGTTCATCCCTTGCCACAGTAAGCCTCGACTCTAAGTCACTCGTTATCTTTTCTATATCCACCCTCTGTGTGCTTCCCTGGGCGCGCTCTCTGGTGCTTTCGTATGGCGGGGGGGCTGTTGGTCTTTGTGGTGTACCAGTTGTGGGGGGAGGCACATAAGTAGGATCGCTATATCCTGCTGCGGGGGCTGGTTTAGGTAATATCGGGTACAAACTAATCACCTCCGCAGGTTGTTCTGTACTTGGCTGTTCCTTTTCCTCTCTTGGAATCATCAGTGGATTATCTGTGGTGGAAGGTAGATCAATATTTGGTGCCGGAGCTTTGGGTGGGGGTACTTCCTCAAACAATCTCCAGAGGTCTAATATCTCCTTCCTATTTTGCCATTGTTTCCCCTTATACTTGAGGCTAATGCATGCTCGTACCATATCAAGAACGCTTTTATCAAAAGACCCTCCCTCTGGCCAAATCTGGGGCAGACCCTCCCCTTTCAATTCTGTTACCCATTGATCATGATATTTATTTATTCGTTCAGCGTATCCCGGTAAGCTCTTACAAATATGTGACAAGGGAGTTTCGGCCCCCATTCTCTAAATCACTAACACAGCCGTGTCCACCTTCTTTACTTTTAGTTAGGTGTAGGTTTGTGTATGTATACCTTTATGGCACAGACAAGAGCGGACGTCTCAAAAAATTATCACCCAACTTTTATTCACTGCGCAAATTCTTCCTCACTCACCATAGCTCATCCCCTTCCCATTCCCATACACTCTCATATCATTCCGCTTGCAACTGATCAAGTACTAGTTATGGTCACACTCTCTGGCACCACCTCGCGGTCAACCGCTCGTCTCCAACACTCACACGGTGCGCGCACCCTTCACAGTGCTTTTCCACTCACACCTCGTCTTTTTTCCTCCCTTTCCTCCCTGGCCAGCTGTCCCTGTTTTTCTGCTAATGTTACTATGTTCACGTCTGTACGTGCCACTACTTAATCCCCAATCCTACAAATGTGCTCCCTATTTTATAGTTCTTCTACAAACATATTTACCTTATACCCTTTTCGCTTTCTCCCCCTGCCCCGTGGAATGGAAAAAAGAAATAGAGAGAGTAGCAATCACTAAAAAGTATTCCCGGTGTCTCCCTTTGCCAGACACCAATAACTTATTTCTTACTTCTTCATATATTCCCAGTACTAGTTTAGATAGCACTATGCGGCGCCGCCTTCCACCCCCTTTCGGAGCTAGGTTTCCGTCACTTCTACCACTTCACTTATTTCTTACTCCTAATGGCCATATGCAAAGAAAAGATAAAGAAAGTTTTAAGACCCGTCTTTAGTAGACCCCCGTTATTCTTTTCCTCTACCTGTCCCCGTTCTCCTGTGCACAATTTCCCCTCCCTTCCCCTTTACGGTCGCTCGCACTCAGTACTCACGTGCCCGTCTTGAACCGATAGTCTCCGAAACTGGGTCCGTCCAGGCAGTGTCACCGGTAACTCAACGGTCAGCCCCTGGCTCCGGCGAGCGGCACTCAAAGGGGATTTTTTTCCAATCGGGATCCCGTACCCTTTCTCATTGAGTGCGCACTTCTTATTGTGCCGGTCGCCGTTGGCGGGCAGCCTCCCGGAGCCGGCTCACCGTGCGTATCCCTTCTCGACCGGAGATTCTCGTGCCACAAGGGGGTCGTTAAAAAAGAGTTAGGAAAAATAATTTGGAGGTATCACGCTATCGGGGTCACCACTGAAAGGAAGCGCCCCCAATTTCAGCACGATCCTCCCCGCAATGAGAGACAATAAGGGACTCTCCCGTAGTGGGAATAAGACCAAGACAGAGTGCGGGTGAGCGTAAGTGGGAGTTTATCCAAAGAATAGGGCATGCAAAGAACTCTGCAACCTCCGAGAGCGCTCTGTCTGACAATAGCAAAGACAGGCGTATTTCTAATACAAAAAACGTCATCAGAACCTACACACTATAGGGGGCACAAGTTAATTGGGATTGGGTGGCGTCGACTAACTATAGGTGTTGCTGCAGCGTGGTTGGTCTTGGCGTGAGGACGTCACTGGTCAGCCTCGTGGGTTGGGTTGGGCCTGGCAGGCCAGCTTGAGGTCATCCGAGCGGTGTTGGTATGCTGGGGCAGCCTGTGACAAAGATGAATACCTTTCCTGACTCGTTTGCCCTAGGCCATGCACACTGCAGTTATTCAAGAAACGACATCTAAGTTCATCAATAAATCGCTCAGCAGTTTGTCTTATAAAATAAACGCAACACATGAGGAATGCACCTCGTGAGAGGTCCGGTGGTTGTCGGTTGGGGTGAGATTTACCTGTGTCCTATTGACCGGTATTTTAGGTCGAGGGGCTGGGCTCTGGGGCCTGAGCCGAATGATACATGTCTGTCTGCCGCGTTAGAAGTTATTATATAAAGGGGTCTCTGTGTCTTGTCCCAGTGATGGGGGTCATCTTTGCACGGGGTCATGATTCTTGGGGTGGTCTAGGGGGAGGGTTGTGGAATTTACGAGAGGGTGCTGGTAGATCAGTGGATTCAAACGTGGGTTTATTACCGTGCTGTAGATAACACAGGTGGCGGGCTGTGGCCTTGGGTGCGGTACCGGGGCCTCTGACTCTCTGAAGCGGCTCCAGCTTGGTTGGGGGAGGTGAGGGAGCGCGGCACAGGCCTTAGCTTCTTTATCTGGCAGGCTTGGTAGGGTGGGAGGGAGAATGGCCTTGCATATATTCGCAAAGGTTTTTTCCTCGTGCGTTGCTAACTTTTGAATGCAGAACTTTTATAATGTTGCGCCTTATTTTGATGTTATTTAAACACATATATATATATTTCAATTTCGTTACACATTTCTTTAATACAGTCGGTCCGAGTACCTTTTCGTTACCTAACATTATATTTACTACATGGTGTGATTATTTTATGTACATTAGACGTTACACGAGGTAGTTCTAGGTTATGGCCTACAGAAATTGATGCTCGCTGCTTTAGGTGATTAAGAAAACATATATGAGTTCAGGTTTCTACATAAAATTGTAAGAACACTTGTACAGATAAAGGCTATACATTGGGTCGACATCTTTCTCTGTGGTTATAGCAGCACTAGTCCAGACCTGGGGTGGTGTCATGTAACGTTACATCTTTCTGGTTTATTCACAGTTTACAGGATCTGTTTAAACAGAGGTAGTTCGTTAATACCAATACTTGAATTGTTTTCTACTTTCTTCAGACAGTGATGCTTCAGCTTTTTTCCCGTCACCCCGGCCTCGCGGACCAGGTCATGCGGGGTGCAATATTACATTGTGAACGATAAAATGTTACAGTGTTAGCATCTCGGGTTAGCTCATACCCGACTTTCTCATGGGAACGCGCTCGCAGCGGATCTACCAGGGTTACTGCGGCGGCGGAGATGCGTGAAAGGCCCTCCAAAGGTGGGGGCCTCGTTACAGTGTGCTGAACTCACGCCATGTTTGCTAAACAAGATGGCTTCTAGGCCTGACTGAATTTTGGTATATGCAGGGAACGGATATGTGTGGGCAATGTCGTCGGCGGGTGACCCCTCCTCCACCTGGGCCCGGGTGGCATGAGGGGACGGCCACCGAGTCATGGTCCTCACCTGGGGAGAAGGCTGCAGGTGAGGAGGGCCTCGCGGCCAGTCCTCCCCTACAAAACTAAGAAGATACGTAAATTTCGCAGGGATACGCTTGATTATAAGTTAGATATAGTGTACACATGGCAGGAATATTATGGACAACGCCCGAACAAGCCATATCAGGGACAGACACCGAAACCAGCCACACCACATGCCGAAGCTACAACTTCAGATGCATCCAGTAGAGAAATGGATCTGACAGTGCTACCAGAAACCTCGCAACCAACCGTCCCACAGGAAGAAACACCATCAACAGAAGAAATGCCTTTTTTTAGAAAGAGGGCAACAACACGTGGACAGAAGAAGAAACGCGCAAAGGAAGAAGACCCAGAAAAAGACCTAGTGATTAATATCTCGTCACACACTTTGACCCATCTGGAACTTCGGGTACTTCGCAAAGGCCTGTCGTTTGTCCCCCAGAGCAACAGTACATTGCTGAAAGAAAAAATAGATTTCTTTAGACTGCTGAGGAAAATGAAACTAAAAATATTTTTTGATGACCTCGAAGAAGACCAAGACCCTAACGTGACATCAGAGTTTCTTGAGCTTAACCCAAAAAGCCACTTTTATCCTCAAGTACAGAACCATGTGCTTTCTACTTTTGAAAAAATGATACTTCAAGACCTTAAAAAACTTGAATTCAAAAATAGGGGCTATGGGAATTTCTCGACATGGGAAAAACAGACCCTTAAAAACCTACTGGACAACCAGACAATAATCTTCAAACCCGCCGATAAAGGGGGGCGCGCTGGTCTTAATGGACAAGAGCGACTACCTGGAGGAAATTGAGAGACAATTGGCTGATACAGAAACTTATATTGAACTTAACTCCGACCCTACCAACCAGATCATGACATTAATCGAGGAAACTCTCGAAGCTGAAGAAATGGGCAAAATTTCGGAGAAAACACATACGTTTCTAAATAATAAACATCCTATTATGCCAGTATTATACATACTGCCCAAGATCCACAAAAGACTATTGAAACCACCAGGTCGACCAATCATTGCAGCTACAAATAGCATCTTGGAACCCCTAGCTCAGTATCTGGACCGGATACTACAACCGTTGATTCAGAACACAGAGACGTACCTAAAGGATACAACACATTTTTTACAGAAATTACAAGATGTTGAATTTGTAGAGGGTCGCGACATCCTCTTTACCATGGATGTTACATCCCTCTACACTAATATCACCCATGAAACTGGTTTAGAGGCGGTGCAATGGATGTTGCTAAGAACAGCAGATTGCAAGGCAGATCGAGTGTTCGTTTTGACCTTATTAAAATTGGTTCTAATTAACAATTTTTTCAAATTTGGAGAACGCTCTTATTTACAAGTATCAGGAACCAGCATGGGAGCCGCCATGGCACCATGCTATGCCAACATATTCATGTTCTATCTAGAATATGAAAACGTCCTAACCCCTCCAGGGTGGTCTCGACATCTATCACTTTACACACGATACATCAACGACATTTTTGGAATCTGGACAGGCCCAGTGGACGAGTTGGAACAATTTTTCACCATGATGAACCTGATGAACCCCAGAATTAAGTTCACATCAACTACTAGTGATTCCAGAATACACTTCCTGGATGTCGAAATTTACGCAAAAGAAGGAAAATTAGAAACACGGATCTTTACGAAGGAGACGGATAGGAATAGCTTACTACTAGCGACAAGTTTTCACCCACAAAGAACACTGGATAGTGTACCGTTGAGTCAATTCTTACGGTACAGGCGAATATCTCGGAAATGACAGAATTCTCCAGACAATCATCCACCTTACAAATGAAGTTCATCGAGAGGGGATATGACAGAAATCTAATTTCTGAAATCAAAGAGAACGTAAACTTGACCCAAAGAGATAGATACTCTACTTACTCCCAGAACCAACCGAGACCAACACAAACTGGTATACGTTACGACATACTCCACCCAGAGTAGGAGAATCAAAAGGATTTTTCAGAAACATTGGCACCTGCTGCAAATGGAACCGAAACCTTTACAACTCTTTCCAGAGATTCCAACGTTCGCTTACAGGAACAATAAATCCTTACGTAACAGCTTGATCAAAGCAGACATTACTACCATGGGAACCCGGAAAAGTACATTCAAGGGCACTGTTCCCTGCCACAACTGCCAGCATTGTGGCAACATACTAAAAGGCAATACTATCAGCCACCCATACACAGGGAAACCTATCCCCCTGAAACATTCTTGCACGTGTGATGCATCAAATGTCATTTATGGACTTAAGTGTCCTTGTGGCCTATTTTATGTGGGCATGACCACCAGAAAAGTTAAAATCCGATGGTCAGAGCACAAATCTAACATCAGAACAAAGAGTCAAAAATCACCTGTTGCAATACATTTCTCAGAAGCTAGACATTCGGTAGCACAAATGAAATGTGTGATACTCGAACATGTAAAACTTGGCCCTAGAAGCGGGGATATTGTAAGAACTCTCTATCAGAGGGAGACAATGTGGATCGATACCCTTGACTGCCTTAGCCCTAGATGCATGAACCTAGAGTTCGATCTAATGTGTTATGTTTGAATGTGTGTATAAGCAAAGTTCGGTTTAAAGCAAGAAAATGTGCAGATGTCTCTTCTGGTAAATATACTCTACCTTATCTCCCGATACCTGACTCGGTAGTATGAATGTACCTTAACCTGAAGTCACATGGTGACTGACTAATGCATATGTCAAAAATGTCTTGATGCCTGTGATGTTTGATTATATGTAAAAGCAAAGTTCGGCTCAAAGCAAGAAAAATGTGAAGGTGTCTCCTCTCTTTAACATACTTTTGCTTAACTCCTGATACCGGACTTGGCAGTATAAATGTACCTTAACCTTAAGTCATATGGTGATTGACTAATGCATATGTCAAAACTGTCTTGATGCTAGTTGCAATAGATTGTCTTTGTTTAAAAGGAAAGAGACTGGGAGATAAAGGAACACAAGCTGCCACTCCAGAATGTGAGCCGTCAAATTGGCAGAGATCAATGTGTTAAAGGTTAAATTACAAGCCTTTCAGGTAACAGATAGGCAGGAGCGAGACAAGAAAGATTCTCACTAGATCAAAGCACGACACAAACCAGGAGTTAAACCAGGCAATTCGTTTGAACAGGATAGGATATTTTTTGTAGCCTATTTCTATAACTATAGTGGAATCACATATAATCATGCCACATTTCAGCCGCAGCATGGAATAGAAGGGGACCCAAGCAGACTAGCCGTCTACGCTACTCCCCACTCATTCGTGCTGTGGCCCCACGACATATATCCTTGTTAGGACTTATAAATGTCAATTTTTCAACATAACCAGATCGAATAAAATATTTCATCTGATCACTCCCAATGGATGAGATTAGTGGCCTTACTTGGTAAATTGTCAGCTCCCGGAGCTGCAAGTCAGGATACGGTTTAGTTCCCTCTAGAGGAACATCAAGAGCGCATACACGAATGAGTAGAGGCACAGTGTGCCTGAACCGAGTTGCGAGAGGACGCTGACAGCGTCTGCGCGGCGGAGGATCCACACTGTTCATCCGGGCATGCCCTATGAGATCCCACTCAGCTCCTATCTACATGCATGCACAAGAAGCTAGCGGTCCAGCCCGCTCACGCCTATGCGAATATACTGTTTAACAATAGTCAATACATTAAAAACGAGCTTCCACCATGCGCATAAGCGAGAAGTTAGCGGTCCGGCCCGCTCACGGGCATGCGCACAGACTCTCTAAATACTATTTAGAACAGTAATCACTGGGAAATGCTACGGACCGGAGAAAACCATTTGATGCTCCAGATAACCAAGGATTTCGGACACACACGCACGCAGTGCATAGAGGTGAGAAATGGATTCAGACTGATTTAGCAAGCGAAGCCCTGGTTTTACACCGTATTACTTTATGAATACCATGCACATATTAAGAGGTTAGATTGACCAATTGGTCTAGTTAGACTTATACAGCCAGACCAACAGTATGGGGGAGAGGTACCCCCTTTTCACTCCACTAACACATAGTGATTCACTACAGTAATTTATAAATACACTCCTGAGATAAGTGTACTGAGCATACATTCTTTACCCCTGTTTTTTCTCTAGAAAATCTTTGAGAACAAATCTCCTTGAAGTACTATTGTCCATATACAGAGCAGATTAGGTGCTGTTAAACCTATCAACAAGAGGGTGTCCAAGAACCAGAAAGCAAGGTGCCAGTGGCATCAAAAGAAGGTGCGTTAAGAGAAATGTTTTGTATTGCCTGAAACATAACTTTTCAAGTTATAATTTCTTACAGCTGAGTTTTTCAATATTGAATCAGTGATAAAACACTAATAGTGAAATACTGTCTATGTTTTTACCTTAGGAATTGAATTCAAGAACATATTTATTTTTGAAACAAATAATGTCATTGGCCCTGAAGATGGACTGTCAGAAAAGTCTGAAACGCGTCGGCAACACATTGACAAATCTTGATACTATTTTGGTTGGTGACTTTTAACCAAGGAACTTGATGACTTTATTTTGTCGTTACTTAAAAAGGGATCTTGTGAATTCATGTATCAGAGAAAAAAAGTCTTATGAGTTAGAGTGTGTCTAACAATAAGGTTTTGAAAAAATTATATACTTTGATTAAAACAACCCATGAAGGGTTTTTCTACTTTTTCTAAAGTTGTAATGTTTTGTATCAAATAACTGATCTACGAATTGTGAAACCCTGTGAATTGAATCAGAAGTGTAAAACACAACTGTTGGGTTTCTCAACAGTTAAGCAGTGGTTACACACCCATTTCAACCCCTTCGTACCTTAGGAACTTAAAACCGCGAGAAAAGAAATTATATCCTCAGTTAAATTCAGAATTGCAAGCAGTGAGAATCCCATTAAAGCTCACGTGCCTGCGACACTAATACATTTTGGGATTGTATTTCCTTGGGAGTGCACTAAGGGTTGGCAGGTAGTAATACATGCCTTTTCTTCTAATCATCTGGAATGTCCCAATCTTTGTATCTCAGCCTTTCAGATACCAAGCATGAAGGTTGAGAGAGTCTTGACCTCTGGATGGAGAACCTGGCCCTCCATTTGTGAGAGAAGGTCCTCTCTATGAGGAAGACGTAACGGAGGACAGATGGACATGTCTAGAAGGTCCGGGTACCACGTTCTCCTGGCCCAATCTGGGGCAATTAGGATCATGCGGTTTCTGAACCGTCTCAATCTCCTGATGACCTGAGGAATGACGGGAATCTGAGGGAACGCGTACAGTAGTGGGAAGTTCCACTCCACCACAAACGCGTCCCCTAGTGCTCCTCTCGGTGGAAATTCCCTTGAGCAATACCTTTTGCACTTCCGGTTGATTCCAGTCGCAAACAGGTCTACTTGAGGGGTTCCCCAAAAGGTAAAGATCTCTTGAAGGACTTCCTAAGCCAGTTCCCACTCGTGGGACACCGTGCTTTGCCTGCTCAGAGCGTCCGCCGTCATATTCTCCTCCCCGGCTAGATGAACTGCCGTTAAGGAGATTCCTTCTTGAATTGCCCAATACCAGAGCCGCATTGCCTCTCTGCACAGAGGTAGTGACCCTACACCTCCTCTTGTGTTTTGATAATGCATGGCCACGGTGTTGTCCGTCATTATCAGGAAATATTTTCCTCTGACAGATGGCAGAAAAGCCTTCAGCGCTAGCGCTAGTGTGATTGCTCTCAGCTAAGGGATCTCATCCTCAGGCGTGCCTCTGGCACTAGGAAGATACAGGATGCCATGAGGCCGAGCAATCTTAAATCGTCGTAGGCCTGAGATTTTGGGCATTTTGGAAATTGGAAACCATCTGAAGAATGTCTTGAGCCCTTGACTTGGGAGGCAAGCTCTTTCCCAAGGATGTGTCTAATACAGCCCCTATGTACTGGAGCTGTTGGGAAGGTGTCATTTGTAACTTCTTGAAATTGAGGGAGAAGCCCAGTCTGTGGAGGATGTGGCAGGTGACTTTCAGATGATCCAAGGCTTGTTCGGCAGAACGTGGCCCGATCAACGAATTGTCTAGGTAGGGGTAGATGTGAATCCCCACTCTCCTGAGGTGCGCTGCCACCACTACCATTAATTTGGTGAAGACTCTCGGGCGGAGGTCAACCCGAATGTCAGGACTCGAAACTGATAATGTGAGTCGCCAACTACGAACCTCCGGTATTTTCTGTGCTTGAGATGAATTGACACATGCAAATAAGCATACTGGAGGTCCAATGACACCAACCAATCCTGAAGTTGAAGGGCTTGAAGGATCTGAGAAAGAGTGACCCTCCTGAACTTGTCCTTCCTAAGGAGCTTGTTCAAGCCTCTTAAGTCCAAGATGGGTCTCAGTCCTCCATCCTTTTTGGGAATAAAAGAATATGGGGAGTACCATCCCTTGTTCCTCTCCACTACAGGTACTAGTTCTATAGCACCTTTCTCCAGCAGGGTTAAGACTTCCTGCTGTAGGAGCGGGTCTGGAAACTTCAAAGAGCGTCTCCCTGGTGGATTGCTTTGAGGTTGCGTTAGAAAAGGAAGGCAGAAACCCTGGGCTATTATTTCTAGAGCCCAAACATCTTAAGTAATGGCTCGCCATTCTTGCAGATGCTGTGACAGCCTGCCTCCCACAGGTGTCTTGTGATGCAAGTCCTCAAAGTGGTTTTGTGCCAGTTGCTGCGGCCGCTGATGGCAAAGAGGATGCAGCTGGGGCTGGCTTTGCACGTTTTCCTCGTCCACCATGAGTGGCATTTTTCTGGCCTCTTTGACTGGCCATTCCTCTTGCCTTTCCATATGAGGAGTAGTAACGATAGGTTTGTTCCGTCCATGCACGAAAAGTCTGAGGTTGCCTAATAGCAGCTCCTAAAGACTGTGCAGCCGCTTTTGCGGTCTGCAACCTCTCAAGGCTCTCGTCAGCCTTGTTGCCAAAAAGGTGAGACCCGTCAAAGGGCATGTTCAGAAGACGGTTTTGCATGTTTGGTGCGAAACCCGACTTCCGTAACCACGCAAATCTGCGCATTACTATGCTAGTGCCCATGGACCTGCTCACACTATCTGCAGTGTCCAATCCAGACTGAAGGGATTCCTGCATGGCCTCCTTTCCATCTTTAACAATGGGTAGGAATCCTTCCCTTTCATCCCCTTCTGGTATGTGCTCCGCCGCCATTGCAATGCACTCCCACAGAGTGTACGAAAATGTTGCCAAGGCACATGTGGAGTTGGCCGATTTTAACGCCATACTCCCAGCTGAAAATACCTTGCGTGCCCAATCATCCACACGCTATGCCATCCCTATCCGGAGGGATAGAAGGGTACGCCACCTTATTTGAAGCTGTGGCTGCCTGGACCACAGACTTTCCGGAGTAGGGAGCTTAGACAGATAGCCAGAATCGCTAGTGGAAGGGTGGTATTTTGAAGTGAGGGACTTATTCACCGGAGGAATAGAGTCCCGGGTCTCCCAATTTTTGGCCACCCTATTTTGTAAGGCTACATGGAAGGGTAAGATCGGATCTTCGGCGGGACCATGATCCAATATATCAGTCAGATCATCCTGGATGAAATGAGATGGTGGTCTAGCCCATCCTAAGTATTCGACCACCTTTGTCATTAGTTGTCTGTATGAGGGACTGGCATGTTCCCCTGGTTCTGGCCTGCCAAAATCTGTTTTAGGTGAAGTATCAATTCCACTTCATTATGCAAGGTTTCCACCAGATCCCTCATCCTGCTACCCTCAGAAATCAGGCATTCTGGGGCCTTTGGGGTGCCATATTCCAGTCCAAAAGGGACATTCTCCTCATCAGACCTCTCCTGTTGTTCAAAAAGTGAAGTTAAGGATTTGAAAAATTATTTCCTTGGAAGAGGTTTCAAAATCTTTTCTGGGAGAGGTGTATCTGTGGAACCTGAAGGCATAATAGCCTTTGCAGCCTTCTCTTTTGCTGTTATTTTGACAGCTTCTGGCTGAGTTGGCGGAGTTGGAGCCTTTGGAATATTTGGCACTGAGGGCTTCGGGGTTTACGTCGACAAAGGCGTCGACGAATTCGTGGTCGTCGATGGAGCTGGCTTCGAGACTTACCCTTCGAGGTCTGTCGGGTTCCGGACGACATCGGTGAACTCGAACGGTCGACTCGACTGGTCTTTTTCGCTCGGCGTCCTGCAGGGTTCCCGATCCTTTCTCCTTCGATCCCCCGGGCTTGAGGGCGCGCGAGTGTCGGAACGGTAACGCTCCTGGCCGGCTTCTGAAGAAGGCACGGACCGAGGCTTAGCCTTTTCAAACACCTCCATCATTTTTATTCTGAATGCTTCCCATTCTTCGGAGGAAGAATGTTTTGTGGAGCATTTCATTCCTTTTGGGGATTCATCCCAGGGCGAGGTCGAAGGGGACCGGTGGTGTCTTTTCTTGGACTTTTTTGTCGAAGACGAAGATCGGTGTGAACCACTTCGGGCGCTTGACCGATGCTTTTGCCTTTCGCGTTGAAGTGATTTCTCCTCATGGGACCTCGACTCGACGCTAGAGGCTTTTCGGTCGGGTTTTTGACCTACCTACAGTTTTCCCTTCCTCTCTCGCAAGGCCTTCCCTGTCATTGCCTGACACTTTGTACAGGCCTCCATGTCGTGGCCTTTACTGAGGCACCACAGACATTCTCGTTGCGGGTCCGTGATGGACATTTTCAAACCGCAGGATTTACACTTTTTTAATCCCGAACGCGGGGTCATAGTCGGGGTCGATGACGAGGACATATCGAATATCTTCAATAACTGCGTCACAGAACTACTTGAGGTGCACCGAGTCTCCGAAGCAACACGTACTGCGGAAAAACGGAACTGAGGCCAACGGGCACCATGCGTGCTACCTCCGAGGGACCTCGACTCAACGACATTGACGCACGGCGCCCTCTGCCGAGGGAAACCATTTTCCGAAGCAGCTGAAGCTGGATGGAATACATCTAAGATGCGATGAGGAATATGTTGGAGGACACAGTCCATTAGAAATAATGATTATTAATATTTATGATTCTGTATCTGTAATTTGCACATCTCTTAATCTTTAATAACGTGAGCATTGTACATCCTTGAACAAAGAAGGTGCTTCTAGTAATGGCTTGAGTATCAACATTTCTACAAAAATAGTTAAGTAGAGTGAGATGGACTCACTGTTCTATCGTGTATTTTGCACACATCCCATTAGGATGGGATAGCAATTCATCAGTATTTTTGTACTTAAACGGAACTATGGAGTATATCAACTGGAATATTTTGTTTTTGTTTTAACAATGCTTTTAAGTGAATTGAATGATGGTTTTAGCAAGTATGTTTTGTATGTACATTGTTTTGTAAAGGTTTTTTTAAAACTATAAACACATTTTTTTTAAAAAAATTCAAAAGAGAACTGTGAGAACATATCAGCAAAGGGGGTCTGGGACCCATGCTAAGGAAATAACCCAAACCAATAACAAAGAGGGATATAAACTTTACACATGCAAGAGAGATTCACAGACGTTGGCAGGAGAGCGAACCACGGCTGTGGATTGAAGAAAGAGAGAGCTGGGAAGCTAACCAAGGGGTCTCGATCTGATAAGGGGGACAAATACCCCAAACCATAATAACAACTAATTCAAAGCTTGCATATTCAAGAAACATTCTGAGACCTTGGCAGGAGAGTAAAGCAAGGCTGTGGGTGAATGAGAAGGTTGTGTACCCTACTTGGCAGGAGAGTAGACCAAGGAAGGGGGTAATGAGAAACCTGTGGACCTTACACTTGTTTTCGCATGCTGGAGAGACTCTGGGGAAAGGGAATCAACCCCTTGAGTCTTGTGGAACTTTTGCTTAATTTTCCTACACCTTTTGCAACTCTTATGTTTGATCTACAAGGTCGGACTGCAAGACGGCAGTCAAAAGACATTTACCCTTGCACATTATATTGAGTTTAGCTTGTGAGGGATAGGTTAGGATTTGGACACAGGATGGACATTCTGACACAGAAAGTTTCATTAGCTAGTTTTGTTGAGGCAGGGAAAACCCTCTTAGAGATAGGGCTAGTTAGGCTTTCCTCCAGTTTCCTCCCATTTTTGGTAGTTAATAAAAATCTTTGCCCATCAACATGCCACCTGTGTCCTTCTCTTACTCCAACTAGACCCTCACATTACAGACTTTTATTCAAACAAAGAGAATAACCTCTTCTTTCCCTATTTCCACATAGAATCACATCGGTGCTCAGCCCTACAGATACGGTGCGTATCCAGTCTTTTTACGCACTCAATGCTTGTGAATACAGTACCTTTCTTTTTCCTATTCGTATCCATTACCAGGCTATTCCTGGTAACACCCCTATAAATCATAGAGTTCACTGCTGACACCCAACTGGGTTGAGTCATGATCTGTTTATTTAACACTTTTGTGTGTTGGTGATTTCATCTAGCAAATACTTTTATAGTCTGTAAAGTGTAACACTTGGAAATAAATTAGTGTGTGTTTTTCAATTTGTTCTAATGCTTCGATTTTTCTGTGTTACAATGTTATTTAAGAATTGTGCATCACTAATGTGCATTGCAAATTGCTTTGACACTTTAGGAAGTTTCATTAGAATTGGCATTCTTATTGAGCCTGATTTTGAAGAATAGTATAGAACAGTGTAAAAGTGTGTTCGAGCAAAGGGTGCATTTTTGTGTTTATTGCCGCTGTTTTCATCGATATTAATAGAGGCCGCTCTGCTGAAGTATAATTATTTTTAAGTTTACTGGTGATTTGCATAGGCATTTCATGCCATGTTTTCTCTTTATTTCACAAGCACATCAATGGCATTTAATGGCTTGAGGATTTTGATGCGTTTTAGTTTCATGAGAGCCTCTGAGCAAGCAGCTGTTTGACATTTTTCATTAGGAAAGTCTTTTGATGTTAAATTAGTAGATATGTTTGGTATTGTTTAAAATATTGCAAGTGTTTGCATGTGTGCGTGTTTGTTTGTTTATTAGATTTATAAGGTGCACAAGACCCGGGAGTAACAGGGCGCAGAAGGTTATGCAAAGCTTCCAGATGTTACATATACAAAAATAATACAATGTACAAGCTTAAATAGCATGGCGAGGCAAAGTAATTTACAGCTTGGTAACTAAATAAATACAGTCTTACAGCAGGTTAAACTAACTTATCACAGTTTTAGAAGAGACTAATTCTCCGTCAGGTTGAGGTGAATAATAAGGTTTTTTCTGAATAAAAATAAGGGGAGGTCGACTCTCAACTTGTGTGGCAGGGAGTTCCAAAGTTTAGCAGCCTTCACTGGGAAACTATTACCGCCAATCTTAGAGGATTTGAATCTGGGTACTACCAGGCGGTTGGAATTAATGGTTCTGGATGGTCTACTTGTGGTTCTTCTAGATATTCTGTTAATTAGGTAGCTCGGTGCAACATTATGAATTGCTTTGTGTGTCAAGGAAGCAATTTTTAATTGTATTTTGTTGTGGGTAGATAGCCATCTATGATGGCGTCTGATAGCAGAGATGTGCAATCTTATTGATGCCAAGTGCAGCTCTGATGGCATTACTTTGTAGAATTTGGAGTTTTTGTATAATAGTTTTATTGGCACTACTGTAAAGGGCGTTACAATAGTCTAGTCTTGATAGAATGAGTGCTCTAGCCAGTATAAGGCAGCTGTCATTAGAAAGGAAGGGCCTATCTGCTCTAATCAGCTTAAATCTGTAGGCTATGGTAGAAGCCAGATAGTTTAGATGTTTAGTGAAGGACATTGTAGCGTCCAGGTAGAAACCAAATGTTTTTACCTCCTTGGAGACAATGATATTATTTCCGTCAATGATTAAGGAGGCATATTCATTGCCTAGTTTGGAAATGTTGGCGGGGGAGACGAGTATTATCAACTCTGTCTTATCATCATTCAGGCAGAGGCCATGAGTGGCCATCCATGCCTGAATGATGAGATAGATTCTATTCACCAAGGCCAAGTCCCAGCCATGATCCCAGAAAGCGGGAGGAGAATCTGAGTGTCATCTGCGTTGTTGGTGTAGGTGACACTCAGAAGGTCCAGATCATCGAACAGTGGCTTGGTGAATATATTGTAGAGCGTGGGGGACAAACAGGAGCCCTGAGGGACTCCACACATGATAGGGGTGGGATCCGCAGCTGCGGAAGGTGAGACTACTCTGCTCGTTCTATCACTCAAGAATGATTCAATCCACTTAACAGCACCTAAGGAGAAATGGGCTGCTGTATCAAGATGTCTACATAGGACCTTATGATCGACCAGGTCAAATGCCCCTGAGAGATTGAGTAAAACAGTAATGCTGTTTTCCCTTGGTCTCTCAGCTCATCGATCTGAGTCTTCAGGTCTATCAATGCAGTCTCCGTCCCGTGTAATGGACGGAATCCTGACTGTCGGACCCCTAGGAGTTTATGCTGTTCGAGGTGTTTTTGGATCTTCAAGTATGCAATTTTATCCTGGATTTGGAGTAAAAATGGAACTGTTGTGACAGGGCGGTAGTTGGTGGCGATAAGGGGGTCGAGTGTTTGCTTCTTGAGAAGCAGGAGCACCCATGATTGTTTGAGATTGGTTGGGACGGTACCGGAGGCAAAGGAGGCATTAATCAGTTTGGAGATGAACGGGGAGAGGTCTCTTGCAGCCTCTTTTATGATGTGCGCTGGGCAGATATCTCCTTTGCAATTAGACGGTTTGAGAGAAAGGATAGTTTTTTCCACTTCAAGGATCGTTGTTTTAGTGAAGCAGAAAGTGGTATTTGGATCAGAGGTGTTAGCAATAGGTGAGGGGTGGTTGTTAGCTGATTGAGATAAGTTTAGAGCGTTTTTCTTATTTTAGTTTGGAGAGTGTTGATTTTGTTGGTTAGTGCTTGTTGCATCTCTGTACACCAGTTCTTGTCTTTGATGCAGATATCAGGTGGAGAGATAGAGGACTCTAGTTCTTTTAGGATTGTGAATAATTCTTTCATACTGGAGTTAGAGTTTGCTATACATTCATTGTAGGAGTTTTTTTTGCCTGGCAAATTTCTTTTTTATAGTGTGATGCAGTGGCCGCTAGCTTCTTTTTGTTCTTGTGGGAGGGGCAGAGGCGCCTGTTGGTTTCACATTTTCTTTTTAATAATCGCAGGTCCTTTAACTGTGAGGTGAACCACTTGTTGAGATGTAGTTTAGCTTTACTGGCTCTCAGTTTAAGAGGGGCGACTTTGTCCAGAGTGTAGAGCATGATCTCGTTATATTCTTGCACCATAGTGCTTGGGTCCAGGTTATCTGGCAGAGTTGAGAATGGGTAGAATATTAGGGATGACGCTATCCACTGTTATATTCTTTTTTAATCTGGTTAGACAGGGTGGCGCTACTTGGGGGGCTATGAGTTTCTGACTAGTGGTGGAGAGTGTCAGGGACACGAGGAAGTTGTCAGTCCAAGAAAGGGGAGAAATAGCGGTAATAGTGGCTGTGCAGTTATGGTCGGCTACCCAGTCCAGGCTTCTACCCTTGATATGGGTGGGAGCGTTCACCTTTTGTGTTAGTTCTAATGCATTGAGGAAGTTGACTATTTGCACGGCCTGTTTGTGTGCATGCATGAAAGGGCACATTCACTTGTTACAGCAGAGAGAGCACGAAACAGCTGGATGTGTGGTCTGAATGTTACTTTTACTATCGCACTGTCCCCTGCACTGAGCAGGTATAATTCATACAGATAGGGAGGGTGAAAATCTGCCAGCAATTCTTTGATGGACTTTTATATAATTTTAATGGGACATTAGGAGTCCTTCCCCCATCAGGACTAGCTATTATTTTATTATTTGTCTAGTCAACACTACCCAACATTGCTGTATATATTTTTAGTGGGGTTGACTATACTAGTACTTCTCAACAGCTCTGCTATATATTCAAGCACAGTACTCTAGCTGCTCAGCAGAGCTGCCATATGGGACAATGAACTGTTCACAGCAGGGCTAAAGCACATTTAGTGGCATCATAACCAGATTTCTTAAAGGCATTGCTATGTTTTGGAACAGTACCTGCATTTCTCAACAGTGGCATTGTAGTGAGCAGTACCAACATCTGTTTGCATTTTTCAGTATGTAGCTAAAGCACTGAGGAGAAACGGTCTCTAAGATCTTCCCTCCTTTCTCCTGAGGTGGTAGTATGCACACTGGTAGACAGCGTGAGAAAAACTGCATTGCTGTGGTAGGCTTCAAGCCATCCTGCTCTCAGTATTGCGCTTTACCTAACTTCTGATTCCCCCATGTCTGACACTGCCAAATCTCTAGTACCTACTATACATCTCTGGCTATATGTACAAGATAATTCATTGAAAGAGGCAGGGAGCTTGGGACAATCCATTGATGTCAGGTAAGCCATGCATGGCACTGCCAATGCCCAAACCCTACCAGCCTTTCAGACGTGTTATTTTCCTGACTAAGCCTGTCAGGAAACTGAGTTCAGTGATATGCATTTAAGATGGAGATAAAAGGTTTGAATTATAGCAGAACCGACTTAGCTTTCTGGAGGGTAAATGTTTGATGGTTCAGAGCTCGCACATCTCATCAGTGCTGCCATACTTGGCATTTAGTGCAAGTAAAGCATTTGTATGGAAACAAGTTCAGCATCTGCCGATAGGAAACTCTAAATCTGCAATTTCCAGCCTAACTTCCAAGTTTGCATACATTTCAAAGGAATCACCCCATCATTTTCAAACTAAACTATATTTATAGATGGAACATGTGTTTTCTGCTTCTATCACTTATTAATGCTATGGCAAATTCCAAATAAAAATGGAGAGGAAGAGCAATTACGAACCTAGGGGACACAGGAAAACAAAGGGCTGAAGTATGGGCAGACAGAGCAGAGAACGTAATGGAAAGGAGGGAGAGTCAGAGTAATACAATATGAGAGAAAACTTTAACACGAGCGAGAGGCACTGGAATGACAGCAATGGCGACAGCAGGACAGAAACAGCAAAAAAGTATTCTGAGACAGGATATGCAGAGCAATACCGAGCAGGAGACCACAACAACAAGCATGGAAACACGCAATGGTGATAGGTAGAGCAACAAAGTGGGAGACAGGGAAACAAAGTAGCAACAGGTCGGGTAGAGCCAAAACATGAAGAGGCCAGGAAACATAGGTAAAAAGGCAGCAACAGTCAGACAGGAAATAGCATATTAGTGATGCTGGTAGAGGAAGGGACTTTATTTATGAATAGCAAACTAGTTGGTATATGGTTCTGTAGCTATAGTGAATTCTATGTCAAGACCGTAGTCGAGCATTATGCTTAACTCTTGAATGCCACTCTTCGCAACAGCTTTTTTAAAATCTTTTTTGTTTAAAATTCTTTTTTGCCTTCAAATAGTAAAACAACCACTTAAACAAAACTTACATTACACAGGACTACACATGCCCAGAAGTCCACTGTGTTCCTGTAGTTTTGGGTCTATTTTCTTAAACTAACCATGATCAAGCATACCTCCCATGTCATGTCCTGTCTGTGCCTCCTCCTCTTTCTTTGCTGCTCTTCAAAGCAGATAAGTCAACCTGTCATTGTTCAGTGATATATGTTTCTGTTTGAGTAGCTATCCAACTCTGGTGACTCCTCCCTCCTCTCCTCCTCACCTGGATCTTCGGTTGAGCTGTCCTGTGTGTCTAGCCTCTTCTTTTTCCTAGTCGTCTTCCTTTCTTCTCCCTTCTGATCCTTCTTTTTGTGTAAATAAGGGGGGCGAGCTGCTCCGGAGGCCACGTTGCTGGGATAGACTGTACCAAACAATGTGGATTCCCTGGGAGCCGACCCCAGACAGGGAAAAAGCCTCTCAGCGGAAAAAAACCCTGCAGATGATCCAAGTTCACATGAGTAGCAGAAGAGAGATGCGTGGAGATATGAGGGGTAACTTGTCTTCTGAATGCGGATTCATACAGATGGGAGGTGAATAGTTATAGTCCAGTGCTTTCTTCCTCACGGGACACGAGGTAAGAGAATCCTTGGAGGGTGCAAGCCAGGATCAGAGAACATGTGCATGAAATGGGCTACACACGGAAACACAGCTAATGAGAAGCTGAAAGCCGTGTTAGTTCCAGGTAAGTGAAGGCTGAGATGGTCCGACTACGGCAGTTTCGCCAAGCAGCGCTGTGGAGCGACGTACCTTCCCCGGTATGTGGGAATCCAAAGAAGAGAAAGAAGTAAGAAGGGAGAGTTTCGGGTGAACCGGGGCTAGACCCGCAGAGAGAGGTAGAGCCAGGTGGACCGGGACGGCACCTGGAGGTGAAGAGAGCCTAAGAAAGGAGAATGAAAGTCCCCAGGAGGAGCGGGGAGAAAGGCAGGATAAACGAGAGGGAGAGAGAGATGAGCAAAAGGAATAGTCTTGTGAAACAAGACGGCAGCAGAAAGAAAAACAGAATGGAGCGCGAGCTCCAAGGCAGAAACAACTAGCGTATAACCTACTAATCATGAAGGTTGCAACGCACAGGACTGCAATCAGACTTCGAGTAAATACTGGTGGCGGTCATCTTGGAATACACTAGAGTGCAAAGAGAAAAATGGAAAAACAACATGGTGTGCCTTTCAATGGAGTCTCCAACGGTCCCATTGCTTCCAAGGGTGTTGTATGACAGTAGTAAATGGGGATTTAAGTTTAATTACGGTTCTTTGCATTGAGTGTAAACCTCATTGTGGGTAATTTGACTGTCTTTTATAGTTAATATTGGGCGCATGAGGCGGTGCGAGATGAAACGTTTATCGTCAGCTGCAAGCAGTGGTGTTGCAATTATAACATTATTGCAAGCAAGTGACGGCACGTGCCTAAACTTAGATGCGGAAAGACCCAAGACCCACTTATTACGGGTGGTGGTCCTGTGAGCTATTAGCAATGCAGTTACTGTGGCAGGCGGCCTCCGGATCCGCGAGTCATCTTGCTCGCTCCAGGTAACCGGAGCGCCCCACCGGGGCTCAACGCGACCTGCCGTATCAAGCGCAAGGTCCTTTCCAAATCCTCTGAGGAAAGGACCGTGTGATTTCACGTGCTGTCACGCAGTGCAACCTGCGTGAGACACGGCGAGTGCATAGCTCGGCATTTCGAGCAGATTACAAAAAGGAATGGTCAGTGCACACAATCAGCTTCAGTAGACAGGGAAAATTACTAGCACAAGGGTCAGCTCTCCGTATTAAGGCAGCCTGCAACGTTCAGGCATTTGTACAGGCCTAACTGACTGTAGCTCACAAAAAGCCCACATATATATATTTTCTCAATTGAATTTGTGTGTCAGTGAAAGTGCAATGGAGACTGGAAGCACTACACCTGAATAGAGTGAAGAGCCAGAGTTTGAAAGAGATCTGCCATTGAGTTTAAAGAGGGTGCTAGGGGACTAATTGGTGGTAGCTGTGTCTCAAGGGGTGCAGCCCATCCAAGAACACCTCCAAGCACTGGAATCCCTCTGAGCTGCAAAAGGTATGGCCTCTAAGAAGTGAAAGAGAGAACTCAGATCAGGAGAGGGCACCTCAAGTAAGCAGCCCAGAAAAGGGGTTGCACCTAAGGGGGAGGATAAGGCCTGGAAGAGCCCCCAATCTTCTAGCCCACCCGATCCCCTGGGCAAAAGTAGTTTGGGTCCAACAGACACCCCAGGAGGTAGCGGATCCCTTTGCAAAGCTGAAGAGCGCCTTTCTAGGAAATCGGCAGGGAAAAACATCTTACCCCCCCACCCCAGGGCCAAAAATATAGGGGCAGCCAATGAAGGCTAGATCACCTCTGAGGATGAGGTGGAAGATGGAGATGATCTTGGGTCGGACCATGATGAGGTGGACAATATCAACAAGAATAATGGTGTTAAAACCGCTGAGGAGCCCAAGAAACGGCAACTGTCCAAAGTTATTCTGGAAGATGGGCACGACATGGCAGACATGTTCGACCCAAAGAGCATTAGACACCCGAAGTCTACAGAATGGTTGCCCTCTCCGAGAGTGGCCCAGTACATAGCGCAACGTATCAGAAAACCGCTAGAGAAAGAGGTGCCATTCAGGATGAGGTTGGAATGCTCCAGGCCAGAGCTCCCAGGTAAGATGATGTAAACACCGGAGCTTGACGTAAAAATTGTTACCTTTGTCACCAAAGCCACACAAGACATCAGGAGAGGTGTCGACCAGGCCTGGAAAGGTTGCCAGGACAAGGTCCTTGCCATAGCGGGACCCCTGGCCAAAATAATGGACTTGGCAGAGAGCGCCAAAGATACCGGCAAACCCATAGATGCAGTCTCCCTGGCCAGCTGGGCGCGGAGGGCAAAATTGGCCTTCTGGGGAACACCAGTTGTGCTCTCTCCTCAGAGAGGCGCCACAGTCTGTTGCTGAAAATTGACAGTAAACTGGGGGATCTCTACAACTATGAAGCTGGTGAATCAGCGCAGGGTAGGCTTGTCAGGTAGGCCTTCGCTAAAGAGATGGTTTGCAGGGACTTATACGGCCCTACAAAAAGCGCAATATTCCATTACAAAAATATTCCCTGGGACAGGTTTTCGCAGGAACCGGCCGACATAGAACTCGACGAGGAGGAACCCAAGGACACATAGCCCAATACTGGGAGAGTAGGCAACACAACACCTTTTTCCACCCTTCAGAGGCATGGACCCGCGTGGTCGCAGAGGATACGGATGCTACAGACAGCAAAGCGCTGCAAGCAGTAAGTGCACAATGCAAGTGTTACCCCAGGGTAGGGGGAGGGACATTGCTGTGTATATGATAGGTTATTTATAATGCGGTTATTTATGACGCACTTAATACCCAGAGGTTTCTAAGCGTGGACCCGGGGATCGAACCGGTGTTGCTCTGTGTCGTCTTGCTTCCAAGGCGAGCACGTTGCCGCTGAGCTATCCTCCTGAGACAAATGGCGAGCACCATCAGGCGATGCTTGGGTGTTGCAGACAGTAGCAGGCCGTCCGGTTGGGGCACCAAGTGCGGTAATTTACAGACGGGAGGAAAATAGTCAGCGGAAAAGAAGAAAAAGAAAACTGTTTCATTCTGTTGAAGATATCTCAGCAGTATAATACATAAACAAGTTAGGGGGAACGTGATCAAAGATGCTGGCATAGATGGCAAAGGGCTTCTGGCACTACTGTCTGGAGAACGGGCTAGCAGTAGCAGCAGAATATTTTCCAGGGAAGCAAAACGTGATAGCGGACTGGAACTCCAGATATCTGGAGGATGCCAGCGACTGGATGTTGCACAGGCCAGTGTTCTTGCAGTTACAGAGCCTCTGGGGACAATTAGACATTGATCTTTTTGCCTCCAGGATGAACGCACAGATGCTCAAGTATTTCAGTTGGAAGTTGGACCAGGGAGTGCTGGGGACAGACGCTTTTCCTCCACCATAGCTAGGTGGGTTAGAGAAGTCATGCACTTGGCAGAATAGATTTGGGGTTAACTAGGGCCCATTCTTTCAGTGTGATGCTGTCCAAAGCCTTCACGGTAGATGCTGCCCTGCATGATATTTTAAAATCCACGGATTGGTTCATGAAGACTACATTTAAAACCCATTTCAGGGGGGGCGTGGCTTGGAGCCGCCACGAGTGGCATGGCTTCTTAGGAGCTCCTGCGTGGCTCATCGCGCCATCACCGACTCTGCCGCCTCCAGACCCCGTTACAAGGCGAAAACGGAATGCCTCACGCATGAAACCACCCTGCAGCTACCAGAAGAGCGGATTCCCATTCCGCAGCCGAATTGCAGAGTTTCGGTGCTTTTCTGGCGGCCGCGGATCACCAGCAGAGGAGTGCCTCCATAAGGGGGAGGGGCAGGCGCGCTACAGCAAACTGGGCCGCCTGACGCTCTCAGCTCTTCACCCCGCACTGGCTCTTCCAGCATCTTCCCCTTAAGTAAGCGACCACAGCTAAGCCCATCTGCTTCGAGCAACTCCGGGTCCCAAGGCGGCGTAGGCGGAGTGACAGCGGAGAACGACGCCGTCTCTACCGGAGTCCCTCCTGATCCCGATCCGGACGTCCGTTGATGGCACACCTCCTTTTCCCCACACTGCACGGGGAGTAGCTTGCGCTCCGCTTCCCGAGTCTCAGCCGGGCCGGTGCAGGTCCCCATCGGGGAGGAGCTGTGAAGGGGAGGCACCGCCGCTTATGGGCATCTGATGGGACCTCACAGCCTCTCTTCCCCGGCCACCGCTGCAGAGTTAGTGGCCCAGCCACCCAGCCGGATTCCAGCCGTGGGCGGAGGAGCCCACCATATCGCGCTGGCGACATCTCCGGTGTGCTGCAGCCGGAGCCCACTCAGCCTTACAGCTCAGGAGACTGCTGACCGCAACAACTCGCTGGCAGCCCATTCTTCGTTGGTCTGCAACATGCCCGGATCAGCATACCGGGCCTAAACATCTGGGGCCTCGTGGGTTCATGCAGAGTCCCCCTGCCTTCTGAGGAGCACACCAGATCAAGCACCTCAAGGTGAGGAGAGGGGAGGAACAGGGGGATCTCCATCCGAAGCGGCCATTCTCCATACTCCAATTAGGCTCCGGGTTCTCCCTCAAAGCTCTTCGCCCGGGCACTCTGCCGCACCTCTCTACACCATTAGGATCCATTAGTCAATCCGCCGAAGCTCGCTATAATCAGCAAAGGACTACTGATAATCCACTGCAGTCCAGCCCCGCTTCAATTATAGAGCTCTCTGGGTCGTGCCTGGTGGGCGAATCACCCAAAGTGGAATCCTGAACTCTCCCCCTGGGGCGGCTGAATAGCTAAAATCCCACCTAGATAGCCTTGCCTCTGTGACCCAACAACACCAAAATGTCAAAAAACAAGAAGGCATCTAAACAAGCGGACATTGTTTCCCCATTGTCTACCACTGCAAATGAAAGATCCAGAAAGGGGGATCCGCCGGAGGACGTCTCCAGCAACCCCATGTCTGCGGCTTTGGGGCCAGCCCACTGCCCATCCCAATCGGTCACTAAGGCCAACCTACAAGACCTACTTTCGGCCTTGACCAAGGAAATTCAAAAAAGCACAGAAGAGGTCACAAAGAAAATCAATTTTCTGGATAATCGGGTGGGAGAAGTGGAACACCGGACAGCCGAGCTTGAATCTGAGGTCTGTGACCAAAGGTTTGAAGACGAACAGGACAGGGACAGAATTACAGCCCTGGAGGCCAGATGCAATCTTCTGGAGGCGAAACAGGAGGATGCGGAAAATCGCTCTCGGAGGAATAACATTCGACTGCGAGGAATCCCGTCCACGATTCCAGATGCAGAATTGAAAGGCTACGTTTCTGACCTGCTCAGATTCATTATCACACTCCCGGATACCGCACCTCTGGAGCTGGACCGGGTGCACAGAACATCCCCGAGGCGAGAATCTGCGTTCCCCCCGGACATTCTAGCTAGAATCCACTTTTTTCGTATGAAGGAGGAAATCATGCGTGAGGCGAGGCAAATGCGCCAGATCACCTTTCGGGGATCCACGATTTCACTCTACCAGGACTTAGCTGCCTCTACCCTCCAGAAGCAAAAAATCATGCGCCCGCTAACAGAATGGCTGCGAGAAAAAAAAGGTCCCATACCAATGGGGATTCCCGACCTCAGTGAAATTCAAGTGGGAAGGTGCCCTGAAACAAATTCACACTCCAAAAGAAGAAGACAAATTCATGGGCCTCAGAAGGTTGGATGGGGAGTCGGAATCAGAAGAACCAATCCGCCCCCCTGGGGACAAATCTCCCACAGGTGACTGGTCAAAAGCCGGCAGAAGATGCAGGCCGCGGGGTCCCCTTAAGTACAACAATAATCTGGGGCGATTTCTTTTTTCTTTTTCAATGGAGTCCTGGTACTCTAGGTTCGGGCCAGCACCCTTGGCAGGTATCCTGTTCGCTGAGAAGGAGTATCTCATCGCTTACAATGACTCAAGGTTCATGCATCAATGAAGCCCTCAGAAACCCTCGCTTACAAGCACACTACCAGTGCGGGAGCAATGTTTGAGCTCCAACATTTTTCGGTTCAGCGGCCCAGTTGGCCAACGCTTTGCGCTTTGATGCCACCAGTTCCCCAGTTGGGGGGGCGGGGGGGCATAAGCTATCAGGGCACCCAGCCCAGCGATGGAGGCGCCGTACCCCACGGGGCCCGGCTTCACACTCAACACAGCAGCACGACATAAGAGCAACTAAGCTTTCACCAGAACAACGCAGCAACCGTTCTCCTCCAGCAGTTTCTCAGCCCGTTGCTGAGGTCACGGATCGAAGCATATCTAATGCAACAGCAAATAGCAATGACTAATGCTAATGAGATAGTAATACTCTCATGGAACGTCCAAGGCCTGAACTCGCCAAGAAAGCGTAAGTCAGTAGAACACAGATTAGGACAATTATCAGGAGAGATCGTTCTTCTCCAAGAAACTCGCCTATTGCAGGAAGACGAAAGCCGGGTGAGATTCAGCAGGTATAAAAACAGGGCATACTTCGAGGGGAGTGGCAATTCTACTAAGTGACAGGATCCCACTGCCGAAAATCACCATAAAAAGAGATCTGGAGAGCAGCTTCCTACTTCTAAAGGGCCTATTCGAAGAACTTCTATAACCATAGTCACAATTTATGGCCCCATCACGTCCCAAGCCAACTTCATCACAAACTTAATTCCGACCATTACAGCCTTGTGGCCTTTTGTGAAGGTCATCTAATCATGAGTGGAGATTTTAACTGCATGCCAAATCCCCAAATGGATAAAACTTTACCCCCCACAAATACAGATTTTGCACTAGCGCTATCAATAGCCAAACTGCTCAGAGAAACCGAATTCGTAGATGTATGGAGACTATTCAACGGCACTGCAAGAGACTACACGCACTACTCCTGTTTGCATGAAGGCTTTTCAAGAATAGACCTCATACTAATGTCTGGAGTCCTGTTCCACTGCCTTAACAATGCAGAAATCCACACCTGCATGATATCGGATCACGCCCCAGTATCAGCTAAATTAGCCATATCAGGCAGAAAACACCCTATTCAAAGGCACTGGAAACTTAACGACGCACTGCTATTAGACGAATGCATCCGATCGGAAACTGAAGAAACGCTCCTCAACTACCTCAAAGAAAATACAACGGAGAACTCGCCTATCAACATCATGTGGGATGCAATGAAAACAGTCGTCTGAGGCACACTGATCAGCGCTGGAACGGAACAGAGAAGGGTCTCGAACATCATGGCAGCTAAACTGGAGGGAAAAGTAAAACACCTAGAGGATGAATTGAAGTCACACAGCTCCAGGAAAACGGAGAGTGCCCTGAGAAAAGCCAAAACAACACTAGAAATGCATTGTGCCGATCGAGCAGCGAAAGCCTTAGCATTCACAAAGCAATTTTATTACAAGCAAAGGGAACAAGGAGAAAAAAGTGTTTGTGCAAAAATTGAAAAAACTCCGGAGTCGAAACAATATTATGAAAATAAGAGGGGAAGATGGAAAAATGCACTACTCGGAGGCAGAAAAAATTGAAGAGCTGATGAACCACCATAAATAAATCATGTCCGGGTCCCCCACGGCACTGGACAATTTGCCGTAATACTCAAGTGCATTTCGCTCCTCCCCCACTCCCGAGACACATCTCAGCTCGAATCCCTAGAGCAACCCATCTCCACCGAAGAAATTATAGACGCGATTAAGTCTCTCAAACCCGCCGCGCTGGACCCTGACGGCCTATCTGTAAACTTCTACAAAAAGTGCAAGAATCCTGGCTCCTCAGATGACAGCCCTATTCAACTCCTTCATTGACTCAAAATCAGTAACCGGATCAATGGCAGAACCGCTTACTGTACTGTTACACAAACCTGGAAAAGACCCCGAACTAGCAGCGTCTTATTGACCTATCTCACTACTAAATAACGACGGGAAGATCTTTGCCAAAGTGCTAGCCAGTAGGCTGGGACCAACTCTACCAAGTCTAATTGATCAAGACCAAACAGGGTTCATCCCTGGGAGGGAAACCCACGACAACATCAGAAGGACGATAAATATCATTGAAAGAGCCCACAAACTAAAGGTAGGAATGCCCGCTATATCGCTAGATGCACACAAAGCCTTTGATCTGGTAGACTGGGGGTACATTTGCGCAGTCCTGGAGCACTTGGGTTTCGGCCCAAACTTCATCACATGGGTAATGGCCAACTATCAATCTCCCACCACACAGCTGCGAGTCAATGGGGCCAGATCTAGCAAAATCTACATAACTAGGGGCACTAGGCAGGGATGCCCACTCTCACCTTTAATCTTTGCTCTGTCTATGGAGCCCTTTGCTGCAAGAATCAGGCAAAACCCTAGCATAAGTGGGCTAACGGTGGGGGGCCATGAATATAAAGTAGCGCTATATGCGGATGAAGTCTTAATAACAGCGACTAATCTGGCAACGTCCTTGAAAGCTCTGTGGGAGATTTCAGAATTCGGGGCCCTGTCAGGGTTCTCGGTAAACCTGTCCAAATCCACAACCATGGCGGTTAATCTTTCTGAACAAGAAAAAGACACACTCAGCCCCCTAATGCCAATCCCAATGTCTACAGGTCCAATCGATTATCTCGGGGTACACATCCCCAAGGACCCATCGCGTCTGTATTCGAGTAACTTCCCGCAACTGATCAGGGATCTCCAAAATGATCTCAAAAGGTGGAAGCCCCAGGAAATATCCTGGTTTGGTAGGATCACAGCCATTAAAATGAACCTAATCCCCAGATGGCTGTACCATTGCACAGCACTCCCCATCGGCATACCGGTTCCAGCCTTGGCAGCCTTACAAAAACAAATCCAAAAATTCGTATGGGGGGGAAAAACCTCGCATAGCCAAGCGAATAATGTTAAGGGGCATACCACAGGAAGGTCTGGGAGTACCAGATCTAGCACGGTACACCCTAGCGGCACAGCTATCTCACGCCTTCACATGGGTCCAAGAGGCTGACAGACCGAAATGGACACAACTCGAAGAGACTTGGTGCCCGGTATCGCCCTCAGTCCTCCCACACCTACCATCAATAAAACCAAAGGTAAATAGTGGACCCCTATTGGCAACGACAACAGTAGTTCGCTGCTGGAAAAAAGCGGCCGGTAAATGGGGCATCCGCGGTCCCATGGGCCCTCCAACTCCCATCTGGAATGACCCTGAATCCTCCCCAGGCCTGTCGACACACGGCTTCCAATCCTGGATAGAGGGAGGGCTACGGACGACTAGAGACTTCCTAGAGGCAGGTGCTCCCATCTCATTTGAAAGGTGCAAAGTAAAATTCGGGGTGGGGGAACGGGAAAGATTCCAATATGCCCAAATCCGCCATTGGCTGTCCCACAGAGCAACCAGGGAGAAGTGCTCCAGAGAATTAACAGCACTGGAACTTTCTTTAGCAACCCCTACAATTAAAGGCAGGATCTCGACTCGTTATCGACTTCTAGACAGAGCAGATCCCTCTAAAAAAGAAAGGTATATGCTCGAATGGGAAAGGGATCTGGGAAAGGAAATTTCAGTCGAGGAATGGGGGAGAATCTGGGCCAGACTACATAAAAGCTTGCAATGCATCACAGACAGAGAAGGGGGCTATAAACTCTGCTACAGGTACTATGCAACTCCGGCGCAAATTAACAAGGCCAATCCATCCATACCCGGTACTTAAAGGGAGGATGCCCAGTCCCCGGCTCATTATTCCACATGATATGGTTGTGCCCGAAAGCTGAAGTGTACTGGAGAGAGATAATCAAACATATCAAGGAAATCTCTGGCCTCTCCATTGTCAGGTACTGTCAGGTTGCAGTGACATATTCTTTACATACAGTATCATATACTCACTTACATTGGGTCAGGGGAGACACATATTTAGTATAGAAAGGTTTTAGGAAGTTATTATGGGTTATATTTTTTATACAGCCAATTTTGCCCTTAACCTTCATTGCAGTCTATGGAGATTGCCCCAAGCCAAGATGGAGGTTCTCAGTCTAAATTCTGATTGGCTGGAGATTGTTTATAGGGAGGACAATGAACATTCTAAACTGCCTTTCATCGTCCTTGCCCAGCTGAGAGGTCGTGTGCCTTGTTGCTCCTGCTAAACTTTGTCAAGGGTGACAAGTTTCTAGCGGTTGAGCGGAAGATCTGAAAGTATAACAGGAGTCATGTTTGGAGTTTGGTGGATAAGTGACTTTCCAGATTTGTTGAACTTGTAAAAAGGTTATATTTATCTAAGGGACTGAAATCAAATCTGTATCTAAAAAGATTGAAGCGCGTACGTTTGTTTTTATCGCTACATGTCAAATCAAACTAGGGCGAGAGTTTTTTTCCGTTACTTTTCGCCCGCGCGTGTGTCTCTGCGCGTGAGAGTGAAGCACGAGCGTGTACTTTGGACTCGCGTTTACTGTTCGTTTACGCAAGGGTTTTTTTCCGCGTGATAATATAAGCGCGTGTGTATGTTGCGCATGTACGTACTTATTCGTAAGTTGGACATTAGCGCAAGTGCGTATTACCCGCGAATTGAGTCGTCTACGCGTGTGCGTGTTTCCCGTGACTTGGAGGAAAGCGCGTGTAATTTTTATCGCGTCTTGGACTTTAGCACGAGTGCGTTTTACCCGCGAATTGAATAGTCTGCGTGTTTCCCGCGACTTGGAGGAAAGCGTGTGAAAATTATATCGCGTCTTGGACTTTAGCGCGAGTGCGTTTTTACGCGTGTGCGGATTTCCCGCGAATTGGAGAAAAAGCGCGTGATTTTTTTTCTTCCCGCGGTTTCTGGCTTTCCACGTGAAGATTCCAGCGCAAGTTAAATTCATTCCTGAGAAAAAGACTCTCTACAAAGAAAATATTAAAAACAAATACAAGAACTTTAAAGAACTTCATACATCTTACTTGAAGACCTTGTTCAAGAATCTTTCATTTGAGCAGACTAACTACAAAGTTAATTTACATTCATGGACCTACTGAGAAGGCTGAATTATCTATAAGATTCTGGTCCACAAGTAAGGAAGTCTTGTCTGCTTTTCACTTCTCTGGGCATTCTGAAGAGAAGAACCAGGTATGGTTTTTAAACTAATTTGATTAAGGATTTAGAGATTAAGGTTAGTATAGTAACCCATGAGTAATGAGGTATATTGCATGTTTATGTTTTAACTACAGGTGAAGAACCATCGAGTTGATAGCTTCCAGCCTGGTGTTTGTTTCTTTGTCCCTTCCCCCTTTCCCCTGAAAGTGAGGTAAACTGAGCAGTTATATTTATGTCAGCTCAGAGTGCCACATTTTGGGTGGATTGTCGGGGGTTCAGCAGCTTCTGCAGACACCAGGTTCTCAGCATGACATCCATCCCATGGGATCCCGGAATCATTCTCCTGGGTGACACGGGCGGGGGTGCATTTCCAGTCTCAGGCCACATCCCCAGGCTATGTACACATCTACTTCTGGCAGCAAAAATAGCAATGGCCCGGGTATGGAAAAATAAAGAAGGCCCCTCAGTGGCCCTCTGGTGGGAGAAATGTTGGGACATTGCGGTGGCCGAAAAAAATCACGGCGATCCGAACGGGCTTCCTAAACAGAACCCTGAACATATGGGACCCGCTTATGGACTATGCTGCCAAATTCCCGGCCCTCGCCAGGAGGCCCCCGCTGACCAGATGGCTCCGAGGCAGCCCACTCTACTGAACCACCACCTTACTCTATATTGACCCATCATGCCGCAACCTGTGTATCCCACTCGGCATCCGAGACCATGGACAATAATGCTTCTTCCAGCATTTTTGGACTCCCTCACTCCGGTTTCCCCGACAGACTGTGCTGTGTTAACATATTATTGTAGGTTGCACCATAACTGCTGTTATGATTAATGTATTGCTTTTTGAAAATGTCAATAAAATGTTATGAAAAACCCATTTCAAGCCTGTATCATCAGTGGCTACAAGGGTTTTAGATAGCTTTGAACAAGCATAATGCTTGCCTCCGGTCTTGACATAGAATGAAGATCACCCAGGCTTATAGCGCCATGAGTCTTGATTCTATTAAAGAAACGGAGGAGGGAATTATCCCGTCCAACATACGCAGGGTGGACAGATGTATTGTATTACTGTAATTACCTGTGTGCTTAAGACAGTTGTAATTTTGTTGTTTTTGACTAGGCTGCATATTCCCTCCCTAATTATGTGTCTAGTTGACTCCTAGGTGATCTTAAGAGCAACTGATCAGAGGGCCTCTTCGGAGCCGTGGCGAGTCTTACAGAAATGGCCGTGCTTGAGCCGGGAGCGGGCTCCGCCGTTGGTGCAGTGTCATGCTGGGGGCATTCTGTAGTGACGTTTATCGGTTGGACTGTTACTTGCTGGATAATCAAATAAAGAGGAGGAGGCACAGACAGGACATGTCATGACATGACATGGGAGGTGTGCTGGATCATGATTGGTTTAAGAAAATAGACACAAAACTACAGGGACAAAGTGGACATCTAGGGATGTGTAGTTCCATGTAGTTGAAGTTTTATTCAAGTGGTTTGAAAAAAGAAAGAAAAAAAAGTTTTAAAAAAGTTAAGATTTGTCTTTAATAGAATCTCTTGCAAAGGTGAATACCAGTTTCGACTCTCTTGAATTTGGATTTACTCATCAAATCTCAAAATAGGGAGTAAAATACTCTCACCTCAAAATCCTATCTCAGCACTGCGGGTGCTCGCCAGGATGCAAGTCAAAAACCAAAATACTGTCCTCCGTCCAAATCAACTACTCTATCCCTACCACTAAGAAATAAACCAAAAATGATTCAATGAACTTCTTATCAAAGCCATTAGGAAAATGGCTCCCTTCTACTGGTGAAATAATCCAGTCTTCAGCTGACTTAACAGCAGTATCTTGCAGTGGGGTCTGATTTACCAAATACACTTAGACCAGGAGAAGGAGTTCCTTCTCCTAGTGTACCTGGAAGAGTTTTGGAGACTGTTCCTCGATAGTCCTTTGTACACGTTTTTAAAAGTCTCTTTTCTCCCAAGGATTTGCAAACAGCAAAGTTAAGGCTTTATCAACTCCTCTTCTTGCTGACACTTTGTTAGGACTTTTTACATCTTGAATATTAGAGATTACTTACTGACATTCTTTGTCTTATTGGGTATCTTTCACAAGTGTTGGTTTTCCCACTGTGACGAGGGAGATCACTCCAGAGGAATACTCTACTCTTGGTTCTCTGGGTATCATTAATATGACGAGGGAGATCACTCCTGAAGACTACTTGACTCTTTGGGCTCCCCGGACCTTACCCACCTCTCCCTCAACTCCTATTAACTGTATCTTCACTGGGGAGCACTACTGGTTCTTCCTGGGGAGGGGTCGCAGGTCGGTTCTGCACAGGTTCAACCCGTATTCCTGCTTTCCTCTTCTTTGATCTATGCGGCTCCACAGAGTCGTTGCTGCAGGGGTCTCTGCGTCTTTTATGGACCACTGGGTCTACCTCGAAGAGGCCACACCACTGCTGGATTCTTCCTGCTTCTGCAGCAAGTCGGGTTTACCCCAGCTCACATGGTTCCTCCCGGCTTCTCCTTTCGGGACCGGCTATCTCTTGATGCTTCGGGCAGCGCAGGTTTGAAATTCCCGGGCCCTGCAGGACAGCTGCCGGTGTCCCTCACTGATCTGCCTTCACTCAAAAACCCCTAGTGCATCCTCAATCTTTATATTACTGTGACCACCCCAGCATAGCGTCAATATTTGTTGCCAATGCCTCCAAAGTTATCTTCATGCCTCCTAGAGGCCACCTCGTTACCGTTCTTTGGTAATCCATTCTACTGTTGTTCGGTAGGTTTCTTTGGTTCTTTTTCATCTCAGTCTTATCTGGTCCAATAGATGATAGTAGTAGAGGCTTCACAATAACACATAGGGCCTCATTACACGTTGTGCGGTAAAATCCGCAAATTACCGGCATGGCGGCCTTAACGTGTCCGCCCTCGTAGGAGTGCGCTAATAGCGTACCATTACGAGTACTAGGACACGAGCTTTGCGCCATGCCGGTAATGCCCCTCCAGCCTTGCCGCTAATCTCCCCCAAAAGTCACTTACCGCCTTCCACGACAGTGCAGATAGCGACTCCGCCTTGACGCATCGTGCAAATAGCAGCCACCGCTAATAGCGGTGACAGTTAAATACCGGAACCGGAAATAGCATCATCGCACAGGAACGGGAAAGAGCACGGCGGCCATCTTTGAAAACACAATCCATTGCCATCCTCTGCCCCCTGGACCTGTTCGTGTTACCTTGCTGCCTGAGACCCATTGCTACACTGTCACCATGCCCAAGGCATTAAAAAAAACAACAGGCCGCCAGCGAAAGGAGAAGTTCTTCACCAAGGAGTTGGTGATGCTGACTCAAACCTTAGCGGACAATGCAGAAGTGGTCTTCGCAAATAACATGCAGCGGGAGACCCTCCTAAAGAAGAAAGCAATCTGAGCTGAAGTGGCAACAAAAGTGAGTGCTGTAGGCACCAGCACGCGCACTGTACGCGAGTGCAGAAAATGATGGGACGAACTGAGACTCCAGGTCAGGATGATCCTGGCCGAGAACCACAAGACAGCCACCGCTGGAGGATCAGGGTCACCGATCAAGCTGAAGGAGTGGGAGGAAACATGTGCAAACCTCATCGGGGTAGAATGTTATGAGGGAGTCGGGAGGATGGAGCACGGCGTGCCGGACACTTGTGATGGAGGTAAGTGCACTGATGCAAGCATGCAATGTGAATGTACAAGTCCCCACAAATGGCAGCCCTGGATCACTGCATGGATGGCCCGGCATCCACACATGCATCCCACCCTGCGCATGTCAGCGCCAGACCCCAACACACACACATGCATACATCAACAGAGCCAAGCGCCACACACAACACTGCATGGATGAGGCACTGAAATGACACCTCACATGCTTCCTCCACAATGAAGTTCAAACGGCCCCAAATGAATTCATGATGTAGCCTGCATTGAGTACATGCGACCATAACCAATGACATCCCCCTTCTTGTCCCCGACAGGGTCGCATACAGACAGCGAGGGAGCACCCCAGGTACCCCTTGTGCTAAAGAAGAAAAGGCCACAGCCCAGCGAGGACGCACCAACAACATCAGGTGGAAAAAGGCCAAGGCCCCTATTGCAGTACCCAGAACAACTCCTGCGTGCCACTGCCAGTGCCACGCAAAACCCTACTGCCCCGCCTCTCGAGGTCCACCCCCCCCCCCAAATCACCGCCACCGAGGGTCCACCCTCAGCTGCTGCCAGTTCGGCAGGGGAGGCAGCATCCATTGCCCCATTGTCCGACGTGGATGAGCCCACGGAAATAGATCTGCCTATGCACACCCCAAGCCCTGCTGTAACCCCCGAGCAATCACCCCTACACACACCTTGCTCGCACGTCACCGTTCACGAGTCTATGGAGGCCTTCAGTAGCCCCACAGAGGCGGCATCTGCACACCAGCCAGCATCAGGATGCGCAGCAGACACACCACCACCGGCCGCCACTTCCCCTGACCTGGCCAGCGTCATCCAGCGCCAGCAGGCTCTCACAGACCTCGTAGGTCAACATGTGTGGGGCATTAATACACTGTTGTTTGAGCAAAACATAGGCCTTGACTCCTTCATTGTGTATGATCAATTTATTGACAGCAAGGTCCATTGTGAGCTAACAAACACACACCAGTGCATCGCCAGCCATATACAGGTGACAGTATGATTACATGTCACTCAGAATATTTGGTTGATCAAATGCTGTCTCACAGCACGTCCCTCCTGGCCATCCCCTCTTGCATGACCTGCATCCCCTTCATCCCCGTCATCATCCTCATCAGGTGCCTCCATTTCAACGTCAGGGGCAGTGGCACATTCCGTCTCATACACATATTGTGCAGCATGACACATGCAGTGGTGATCTTTGCAACCTTCTCATGGCCATACAGGAGGGCGCCACCAGACCTGCTAATGCACCTAAACCGTGACTTCAGCAGTCCAAAAGTCTGCTCAATGACGAGGCAGGTACGGGTATGTGCATGATTGTATTCTTCTTCGTGCCTGTTCTGTGGGTTCCGTACAGGTGTGAGGAGCCACCTCTTCAGGGGATAGCCGGCATCACCTACATGGGGGGAGGAATGGGTTCCTGTTACTTTTTGACACGTGTGGCCTGTTCATGTCACATACTTTGGCCTATCATTTTGATTTATGTACACATTCAACTGCATCAATGAATATGGTCTGTGTGACTGCTTTGTGCAAAGGGGAGCACAAGCATGCAAGTAGACATGCCCCATGGATGCCTCCAACAGTGACTGCCATGTCCTGGGTGAGGCCAGGTCATTGGTGTCCCTGTGGGCAGGCACATTTGGTACCACACTGGTGGTGTACTGTCCTTCCAAAATTGCTGTTGCCATGCTGAGAGGCAACGCTTCAGTGGTGCCATGGGTTTGTGGTGCATTGCGATAGCTAGGGGGTATACCTTTGCATGCATCCAAGGGCACAATGCATTGTTGATGTTGTGCTGTAGGAATGCTGCATGACTATGTTGGCGGCATGGATGACATTTGTGTATTTCGTGGCGTGGAGTGTCGTGCAATGTGGATGAGGATTGATGTCACCAGATTTGCGTTGTCAGCTCTGTTGTGTGGCATATACTTGCATGTCCGTTCATCCCAAGTACGTTGCTGCCCTCACAGATGCCCATTGGCGTACATCTGTACGTGCATTTGGATGACGGACTACAGGCTACACCCAGTTGGAGTATGTATCTACCCCTCCCCCCCAATGCACACCCAGTTGGAGTATCTATCTACCCCCCTCAATGCACACCTAGTTGGAGTATCTATCTACCCCCCCCAATGCAAACCCAGTTGGAGTATCTATCTACCCCCCCCAATGCACACCCAGTTGGAGTATCTATCTATCCCACCCCAATCACACTGCCATGTGCTTAGCATGGAACTCACCAAGTAGCCACGAACGTTGTCCCATTTGTCACTCCATGTAGCGGGGGATAGTTGAGTTCCGCAGGACCATGGAATCATGGGTAGGTCCTGGAAATCGGGCACAGCAATGTGTGATTATCTTGTTTGCGTCACATACCATTTGAACATTGATGGAGTGGAATTGCTTCCTGTTTCGGTAGACTACTTCATTGTGATGTGGGACGACCAATTCCACATGTGTACAGTCGATGGCCCCAATGCAACTTTGGATGCCTGCCAGTGAATAGAAGCCAACTTTGGTGTTTGCAATTTCCTGGGCAGTCCGTGGCATGGATATGTGTTTGGGTGCATGCTTCAGGAGGGCATCGAGTATCTGGTTCAGTATGCGTGAGAATACTGGTTGGGAGATGCCATGCATCTGGCCCACTGTATGCTGGTAGGTTCCTGTGGCCAGGAAGTGGAGCACTGTCACCACCTTGAGTAGAGGGGGGATGGCAGTTCGGATATCTAGGAGTCTCACAATGTCGTTGTGTATTATGTCCACGATGCTGGTGATGGTGTCCCGGTCCAGACGGTACAGGGTGTGTATCTGCTCAGGTGTTAGGTTAAATGGACTGGCTCTGATCCGGGGAATTGGTGGGTGCCTCTGTGGTGTGATTAGGTGGCGTGGTGATGCTTGCTGTGCCCGTCTGGCCCTCCTCCTCCTCCTCCTCCTCCTCTTGCCTCTCCTCTGTGCAGCCTGTTGTTGTAGCAGCAGCGCTGCAATCATGTCCTCCAGGCCATGTAATGCTGCCAGTATTGGAACCATCTTGGTGTGGGAGGGGGTGTGGTGTGCTTCTTTTGAGCAGCCACAGTCTCCATTGCCTTCACCTGTGCTGATTTTGGCCACCTGTGGCAGGTGTTGACACTGCTTAGTTCTTTTAACGGGTGGTTCGCGATGGCGGTATTGCCGCCATGCCGGTAAGGGGTTTTGGGCTATTTACCATGGCGCTATTGCCGTGTGCACTGGCCTTGTGATGGTGTGCTACTAGCGGCATGTTGTTATTTACGGGTTGGCGGGTCGCGCGCACGCGGACTGACCGCTATTAGTGGCACCGTAATTAGCGGTGCCGCTAATGGCAGTGAGCCGGGTCGTAATCCGCATGGGCATTTAACGTTACCGGTATTCCATTACCGGTAACGTTAAATACCTACCGCCATCTGTGTAATGAGGCCCATATTAGCAGTTTCAGGTTGGGAGGGAGGAGGAGGAGGAGTTAATAGGGCCATAGCTTCTGGGAACAAGGGTTTAGGAAGGTCTTTCTCAGGATGGGAGTCCTTATCCCCAGGAAGGAAGTCTCTCCCTATGAGGTCCTCCTGCTTTTTCCACCCGTAGGGTGACTATTGTGTAGCAGCCTCACCTCCCTAGCCTCCTAGGGAAGGTCTCTCTGCTGGGAAGAAAAGTGAAGAGAACCCATGAATCGTCATATGTATGTCACCATCTTCTTCAGGCTTACATCCTGCAGGAAAATAAATCAATGTACTCCATGAACCCGTGTGCCTCGATCAATCCTTATGCAAATTACCTCTGGCAATAGTACCAATCAATTCTCTAAATGCTCCACCATAGATTCTTGAGATACTTTTCCTAGAATTCTGCTCTTTAGCACCAACAAAAATACCCCTCAAACATGGCTACCGTTTTGATTTATATACTACCCGATGGCCAACTGCCATACCCTCTTTGCCTATCTTTTGCATGCCAGAATGAGGTGGTCTTCCTCTGAGGCTCTACTGATGTCCATCTAGGGGGTGGTTTGGTGATCAAGCCAGCTTAGACAGCTCTGACCTTTACTAGAGCAATGGATTGGTCCTACAATCGTGCTGGTCTTCTACGCAATGGGCAGGCATCAGGAACACCAACTTGCAATGAGCCACACATCTTCGGCAAGTCTGTCTCCTGTTCTTGTTCACATTGCCGACTGATGCGCTGCGCTATGTGGACACTCAGTGAGACCTGCCAAACCTAGGCAGCGTCAACCAGTAACCGCACCACTTTCTTCTGATAGTGGTTGTTGATCAGAATGTCACCCCAAACCCTGTAAACTCAGAAACTAAACACAATGGTAGAACTGGCCCAAGTCAATCTAGCAGTGCACATTGCTAGCCCATGCAGCAGCTCCTAAGTATCCAAACACACACCATGCGTTTCAGGGGTAACTTAAAAACTGGTGGACAAAAATGATGTGCAACAAAGTTTCTACTGTATGCATGTAAAGTATACCAGGGCCCTCAACTCTACACAGTTGCCCTAGGGGTTCATACACTTGTCACACCCACTTCTTTACTCTTTCAATGCTGCTTTAGAGTGGAGTGCCACTGCGGAGGTGTGTTCGGTAGTGGAGTGGGGGGGTGGGGGGGTGGAGGGGAGAAAATCGGTCCAGCTATCATAGTCTCCATCTTCAATACAGTTTTAGCCTCCTTCCTATCCACTCTTCAGTCTCGAATGTCTCCACACTAGACGTTTTGCTTTCTGCACAGTGCCTAAACTACAATGTATGTTGCTGCATTGTGTTGTGCTGCTCCTCTCATCTTTTCAAACCACGGTCTCCCAAAGGGTCATGCTTCCTACAGCACTTCAATTCCATTACATAACACAAGGGGTGCTATACAAATATAAGATAACATAACATGTTGGCCTTGGTTCGGTTTACTATTATATTATTTTTCCAATGGCAAGGAGTTTCCAGGTTTTCCTCTTCCTTGACAACACCACTAATTTAGGATTATATCTCGCTTGTTGACCACTCCTACCAGATATACTCATTCGAGGTTTCTTCACCTCCATGCATTTATATCCATTGTTGTTCCTAATCTTCCCATTTTCCATAAAGCTGTCTAAGGGTGCAGAAGTAGGAGAAGGAAATAAAGGTGGCATAGTGGTTGCTATAGACTATTTGTAACTGCAAAGCGTATAAACCTACCTTTCCCTAACACTTAGAGGGGTTTCTCTGCCTCAACTGCAAGTCTAAGGAATCTGTGTCAAATCGCACCTCTGTCCCCCACCCTCTAAAACTAAAGAAAAAGTATCTGGTGAGACCCAAATGGTTAACCTCTCCTTCTGGACTGGGGAGCTTTCCCCCCCAAGGTCTGATATAATTGACAGGCAGGATGTCTTACCTTCCCCTGGTCTTCTCAGTGTCCAATCTTTACCCGAGGGAATGACTCCCTTCCCTGGGCCATTCTACTTCTTCTGGTTCCACAATAATAACAGAGGGTTTAGATTTCCTTCTACTGGTTCCTTTGTTTCTCATGTACAATATTGCCAAAGGGAATACCCTTTTCCACCAACTTCTTCTCAGCATGAAACCTTTTTCCAGAGGGAAACAACCTTCCCCTGGTTCTTCTACTTGTTAGTATAATGTAAATTGTCCAATGTTTACCCGAGGAATGACTCCCTTCCCTGGGTTTCTCTACTTCTCCTTAGTAGACTGTAGATTTTGCAGCAAAGATGAGATATTATTCTTCTCTACCTTTGCAGCTCTCCACAGATATGTTTCACTTGGCTTGGCTCTTTATCAGTTACTGGGACTATAATAATCACTTGTTCTGCTTGAACTTCTTTTGTGGGTATGGATCCCAGACTCTCACTTATTTCTCATCAGATTTTGTCCACCTGGTAAACTAGTCTGCCAGGTACTACGACTATGAAAATCTCCTTGGAGGCCTTGATTAGCTCCATTGCTGCAGATGCCGGGGACACACTTGTTTCTCTTGGTATTCTGTTCACTCTGTATTCTGCGACTATGCAGATCCCCTTGGAGGCACTCGTCACAGGTCCCAGACCCTTTTTTCGTGACTCTCCCTTCTTTCGGTTTTTCCGACAACTGTCCCGGCCTTCCCCGACCTCTACGGAAGGCTTACCGGTGAGCTTCAGTTATCTGCAGGTTCTTCCTGGCTTTGTGCCACATTCAGCTTGTTACTTGGACCGCGGCAGCTCAGCAGCGGTTCCCTGCTTCTGGCTGGTTGCCTAGGCATCTGCTTTTCTCACTCTTTGGACGACAGCAGACTGGTAAGGGGTGCCTCTGCCAGCGGCAAACCTCCCGCTCTCCGCACTCTCTGTGTCCCAGCTCCTCCAGTGGAGTTCGAATCTCCTGCTTGCTCCTGGGAGAGTCTCTCTGCCTTCCCCCCAGTTCTCCGCTCTCACCGTTAGGCGAACCGGCCCACAACCCCTTCTCGCTGCACAGCTGCCGTGTTCCTTGCTCCTCGAGGGAGGGTTTGCCCACACTTCCTGGATACCCTCTTCTATTTCACCTGTACCTTGGCCAATAGAAGTCAATAATGAGTAGACCGCTCACTATGGTTTAAAGGTACCATTTCTGCTTCTGCACTTCCTCGTCCCAGTATTACCATGATCATTCTCCCCTGGGAAGGTTCCTCCCCCATGGGAGAAGGGGCGACATCAAGGATTCGTCAAAGGCGACAACCTGCAACATATTTTCATATACCATTTTCACTCAAAATCATGGATTCATCCATGCCATCATCAATGGGGTGAGATAAGGAGGATTTTTAAAAAACAATACACAACATAAAATGGAAGCCACCCAATACCTTCACATAAGTTACTGTTTGAGAAACTGGTTGTCTGATTAATATAGCCACCGGTCTTCGTGCAGGAGGTAATGTTGCCAATCAAAACCTTGACTTTCTGATCCCAAATATTGGGAACCTCAGGATCGCTGCTGTCTTCTTCCCATTTGTCAATGGCCTTTTCCACCTAAAAATAAAATAGACCATTAGATTCCAAAACTGCAAACGTTTCATCATTCAAATCGTGGTTATTCATCATGAGCCATCCAGATCTTTTGGACTTAAACTTTCATCAGACCTACCCAGCAAAGTCAGAGTTGAAGGATCTGAGGAGTTGTAGCCAACAACATATGGAGGGCGACATAATGAGTAGCAAGGATTTTACTGCAGTGAGGTCATGAGATAAAATGACAGCAACCAAATCTTAAAACACATTGTTCCAACTAAATACTATTTAAATACTATTTAAAGTCTCTTGATGTATGCTGTTCAACAAAAGGCACAGAGATTCAGAGAACATCAATGAAGAAAATATCTGGTTAAGATTAAAGTTAAAGCAACATTAGCACATTTTTGAAGAACCAACTTCAGATTCAAAACAAAAAGGCCTTATACATTGAAAAGGCATTATTTAACGCTTGACTTGCAGGTGACAGTCACAACAAATGCCACTTGCTAATTAACCCCTCTACTGCTGAGAGGGTTCATGTTGGTCTTGGCACTATATTTCCAGTGCTAAGAACAAGACATACACATCTTACCATATTTCCTCTTTCATTGCGCATATATGTACAAATGACTGCAACGCTTAAAGGCTTACTCTGAGGGAAGCATTTTGCTTCCATCTTGGATGTGCTCTAGCTGCACAGGGACCCATGCTGGAACTCCCTCCCCATAGCCATCAGAGGCTAACCCTCTTTTTGGACTTTTAGATCCAAAGTGAAAGAATGGCTCTTTGCCTAGCAACACTAGCTCATCTCACCGTTTCCTGCCACACTTGAATTGAGCTAACCTTGGCCTACCACTGCGTACTCCACTTTTGCTCTCATCTCACTCATGTTTGTATCATTTCTACTGTTATACTTACTATTATTGCTCATCAGCCTGGAAGTTCTTATCCCCAGCCTAACGTATCCTCCTGATCTGCCCTTACTCGTAACCACTTGCTATGTTGTAGTCTTAACTAGGACTGCTTGTCCATGCCACACTGACCACTTTGTAACATCGTCTGTCTCGCCACATGCCTTAGTCGTTGTTGCCTTTATCACACTGACCACTCTGTATTTATTTTAATTCTTGTAATGCGCCAACATGCCTGTAGGCCTCGGGGCGTACATAAAACTGAACAAAACAAACAGACACACATGGCAAAGAAGGAAGAAGGGTCAAAGAGTTATTCCAGATTAAAGAAGTGGGTTTTTACAGCACGTTTGAATACAGTGTAGTCCTGGATCTGCCGCATCTGGGCTGGGAGTTTGTTCCATAGAAGGGGACCTTGAGCGTCAAGAGTGGTACCTCCAAATTTGGCTGTCCTGTATTTTGGATGCTTGAGAATAGTGGCAGAGGATGAACAAAGGTTCCTCGCGTTGGATTTAATGCTAATGCGGGCTGACAAATAAGTAGGGCTACAGAGGCTGAGGCATTTGTGGGTCGTGGTCAATATCTTGTGCGTTATCCGATGTTTAACGGGAAGCCAGTGAAGTTTTTTCCTAAAAGTGGAGATGTGCGTACGACGGGACTGATTGAAGATATTACGCACAGCATTATTCTGAGCCACTTGTAATGATTGGATGTTGGAGGCTGTGGTGCCCGCTAGGAGGCTGTTGCAATAATCCAATCTTGAATTAATCAGTGCAGTGGACAGAAGGGCACAGTTTTCTTCCGAGATGAATGGTCGAATATAGCCTATTCTTTTATTTATAAGACCGCAGCTAGATTTAATGCTGGAGACATGGGACTTCATAGAGAGTTCTTCGTAAAGAACGACCCCCAGGGTCTTGACTTTCTTCTGGACGAGAATGGTATTGTCGGCAATATGGAAACTAGCATAGTTGGAGTCGAGTTTCGCCCGAGTGTTTTTTGATGCCACTATGAGGAGTTCGTTTTTTTTGTCGTTCAGGGCAAGAGAATTGCAGGCCATCCAGTCTTGTATGGCTTTGTATATTTTATTGATGGTTACTGTATCGCTGCTATAGGAGCCACTCAGCTGTATGACCACCTGAGTATCATCAGCGTAGTTCGTGTATTGCACTCCTAATTTGTTTAAGAGGTCAAGAAGGGGACAGATATAAAGATTGAAAAGCAGAGGCGATAGACAGGAACCCTGAGGAACTCTGCATGTCTGAGATATTGGAGAAGATTGATTATCGCCAACACTGTAATCGGGTCCTAATTATTCTGCACTCCTATGCATCTGCAACTGTAACAACTTTTCTATGCTTAAGCGCCCAGATACCTCAGGGTTACGTGCGCTCTACAAATAAACTAAACTAAACCTACATCCATTGCACTTCTACGGTCATCTGGTCTCTCACAGGAATTGACTGAGCAAAACAGGGTGGACTATCTCTGCCAAAAGAGCACCTAGCTTTTACTAAGGTATTACCCCCTCTTACTCCCTTACTCCAGTTGGCAGAGCAAGAGGAGGATTCTTCTAGTCTCCTTAAATAATGTGTCTCCTCTCAGGGTCCTGGTATCAGTCTTCTCCTTCACCTCTCCGAATCAGATTTATGCTCTCTTCTGTTGGCTCATTCCTCTTGCTAACCTCTAATACCTGCCTAGGCCCAACCAGAAAATTCATGGTCCAACTAACTATCTTCACTCTCCTCCTGCAAGTCTTCTCTCTCAATCATAAAGGTGAAACCGGCACAACATGAATACTACACCTCAACCTCTTAGGGTAGCAGAAAGGATGGGAGCCAGCATGGAAGCATCTTTAACAGCAAAACTACTGTTGTACCAAAATAAAAGAAATGTTCCACAAAGGTTGTAGAAAGTCTGTAATCAAACTAAAAGGAAGCACAAACTAAGAAAAACACCAAGACAAACTAGCAACCCACCACTACAATGAAATACAGAGAGAAGCAGACATTTGATTATAAATGGCACTCTGGGTATGAAGATATGGGTCTGCAGCAAACTGTCTTTGCAGCAAAGTCCAAATATATGCTGTTAAGATGGTACAGAATGAGGTCTTAAATGTCACTATGGCCCTCAAAACCAGGGCATGGGGGCAGGACCACTACATACACCATTCAGCCTTGCTCTTTGGGCTCAACAGTACTGATCAGGAAGTCTTGGCACTTTCTAAGTTGGTGATTCAGTGTCGAGTTGGTCAGCTGGGTCCAATGTGTGGTGCAGTTCAACAAGTGGCAGCAGCACTTGGCTTGAAGAAGCTTGGAACAGGCAGGCGGTGCGTAGGTCAGCGTATCTCACAAGTGCTCGAAAGTTTGGGAAATGCAGAGAGAGCCACAGGGAGCTTCTTTTCTTACTGTAGTGCTGTTACAACCTGGTCAGGGTGTGTCATCTTGCCACTGCAGAAGACATTGCATGGCGCCTGGGAGACCGGGGGTCGCACGCCACACTACGCATCCTGGTGGCCCAGGCGCTGACTGCCATTAAGCGTCATGTGAAGCTGATGACGTTGGCACGTGCCGTGACCCAGAACCAATCCAGTAGCAGGATGTGCCGAGTGGACAGAATGCGATATAAAAACAGCTGCGTTCCACAGATCTGGTGCTCCTTAATGTCATTTTACCCACAAGTGGCATTTGGAGTGCTATCCTGTTCTGCTTTTGGGTTTTCTTGTTTCTCTTTGGCTTTCTGGATGCCTGGCTTGTTTCTTCAAGGACTTTGCAACTTGGATAAACCTGCACGCATTGGACTAATTGGTAGGTTGGATCTCTGACTTGGGCTCTTTCTCCTTGGATTTTATTTTTTTATTGGATGTTATTCACTGGTGTTTATTCTTGGTTCACTTCCTTTTGGATTCCCTATATTCCTGTAGATTGCACCCTTGTTCTGTTCGGTCAGCACTCCGAGAACTTGCGTTTTTCTGTTTTCCTGCTCCTTAGATTCCCTTGCACACCTGGTAGTCAGACTTGGTACCAAGCGGATATCTGAACTATGAACTCAGGCACTTCCCTTTTGGTTTTGGAAGGACACATATGTTCATCATTCTTTCCATCACTTCTCCAAGATAGGACAAACGGAAAACTGGGTTTAGGATCGTCAGCAGTGACAGATACTCTCAACTTGTGTAACCTATCCTTTTTTCCTTTGCAGCCTGGGAGAAGAACAAGTTACTTACCAACTGTAACGTTCTTTCGACTGGATGTTCCTCCCACATATTCCTCATCTGTGATAAGTCGTTATCTCCAGCTTCGCTGCTTCGGAAACATTTTTTCTCAGCAGAGGGAGCTGTGCTCGAGGTCGTGGCGTCGATTGTCCCTCGACGGACTGCGTACTCTGTCGACGTCACCGATGGTATAAATAGCTCAGGCCGCGCCCGTTGCTTCAGTTCTGTTTTTCGATGAACATATAGGAGGAACACCCAGGCGTGCCCCATGATGATACCTTCTTCGTGAGAGGAAAGTGTAAGAAAATGTAAACTGTACTGTGGGGTAGGATGGGAGGGTCGATGAGGAATACGTAGGAGAAACATCCAGTCGAAAGAACGTTACAGTTGGTAAGTAACTTGTTCTTCAAATGGATTGTGTCCTCCCACGTATTCCTCATCTTGTGATAGACTCCCATAGCAGTGATCAATTTGGAGGTGGGAGTGCTAATTACAGTTTTCATGGACAGAATGTAGAACTGCCCTGGCAAATAACCCCTCATTGGAGGAGGCTGTATCCAAGCAGTAATGCTTGATGAAAGTATGCATTGTTTTCCAAGTTGCAGCTGAACAAATATCTGCTGCCGGGACTCCCCTCTTTAGAGCCGCAGAAGTAGCCATTCCCCTTGTAGAATGGGCTCGAAGCCCATCTGGTGGGTCTTTTCCCGCCAATCTGTAACATTCAATTATGGCCAAAATGATCCAGAGGGATATGGTCTGTTTTGTTACTGATAAACCCAGTTTATGACCAGTATAACCCACAAACAGTTGGTCATCTTGTCGTAATGTAGACATCCTTGAGATGTAAAAACTAAGAGCCCTCTTGGGATCTAGTCTATGCAGTCTCTCCTCTTCCTTGCCCAAATGAGGAGGAGGATAAAATGTTGGTAATATTATTTTTTGTGACAAATGGAAGTCCGAAACTACCTTTGGTAAAAAGGAAGTTTTAACTTTAAGGACTACCTTATGCTTATAAAAAATAGTATATGGTGGTTTGCATGAGAGAGCCTGAAGTTCACTAACCCTGCGGGCTGATGATAGGGCCACAAGAAGGACAGTTATTAATGTTAGAAGCCTCAATGGACAGGAGTGCAGAGGCTCAAAAGGTATGCAAGTCAAAAATGTTAGTACTAAATTTAAATCCCAAGTTGGGACATGAAAAGGTACCGGAGGGTATAGGTTGGTAAGCCCTTTTAAGAATTGAATGATTAATGGTATTTTGGAAATATGAAACCTCTTCCGAGGTGCGCTTGAAAATGGACAGTGCAGCAAGGTATCCTTTTATTGTTCCTATCTGGAGCTCCAGATTGGCTAGATGTAATAGAAAAGAGAGCACTACTGGAGTGCCACATTGAAAAGGGTCCACATCCTTATCGCTGCACCAGTTACTAAGCCTGTTCCAGCGACATCGGTACAAAGATTTTGTTGCTGGCCTTCTGGCCGAAAGCAAGACTTCCATTACGTCATCCGGAAGATCCCAATCCTTGTATCTCAACCTCTCAGAAACCATGCGTGAAGGTTGAGTGTCTTGACCTCTGGATGGAGACCCCGACCTTCCTCCTGCGAGAGAAGATCCTCTCTTTGTGGAAGACGTATTGGAGGTCAGATGGACCGGGTACCACGTTCTCCTGGCCCAATCCGGGGAAATTAGAATCATGGTATTCCTGAACTTTCTCAACCTCCTGATTACTTGAGGAATCACGGGGATCGGGGGAAACGCGTACAGTAGTGGAAAATTCGACTCCACTATGAATGGTCTGCCAGAGCTCCTCTTTGAGGAAATTCCCTTGAACAGTACTGCTCGCACTTCCGTTTCATTACGGTGGCAAACAGATCCACTTGAGGGGTTCCCCAAAGAGCGAAGATCTCTTGAAGGACTTCCTGAGCTAGCTCCCACTCGTGAGAGACTGTGCTCTGCCTGCTCAGAGCATCTGCCGCCGTGTTCTGCTCTCCGGTTAGGTGAACTGCCGATAGAGATTCCTTCTCGTATTGCCCAGAACCAGAGCTGCTGTCACCGGAATCAGTGATCTCTTTGTCAGATGAATCAGACTCTGAAGTTACCCCCTCCCCTAACTCCTCACCTTCTTCTTCTTTCCAGGTACCCTTCTTTTCTCTTCTCCGTGAAGGTTCCTTTTTTTTATGGAGGTAAGGACGACCCCGAAAAGAAGCCACCGTGTCTCCAATAAGGAAGACCAGAGGGCTCCTCTCCGGAATCGCCCAAGAGGGGGAAAAGCCTGTGAGGCACAAAAAACCCCTGATGTTACAATGTTTGTGGTTGTGGTACAACTGGGTACAACTGGGAATCTCTTGAAGGACGTGTAGTACAGGAGATCTGGAGTACTCCGTGGAGAGGTACCCAGGAAGGGCAGTAGTCCAAGGTTTCCCAAACGGTAAGTGAAGGCAGTCCAAAAAGGCAGGCAGGGATCCGGTACACGGTAAGCAAATAGACAGGTATCCAAAACGGCAAGAAGAGGCAGTCCAGGGCACAGGCAAGGATACGGTACACGGTAGAGCAAGGGCAAAGGTACTCAGAAAAAACAGGAAAGTGTAGACCGGAGAAGGGAAGAAGGGAGGTAAGAAGCTGGAAGGAGAAGGAGAAGGTGGGTACGAGAAAAGAAACAGGGAAGAAGAAAAAGAAAAGACCGGTTCAGTGGGGAACCAGACGGGAGGAGAGACGCCAGGAAAAGGCGTTAGAACCTCTCGGAGGAAAGTGCTGGAGGCACGAAAAACAATGGAGACGAACGGGAACAGCAAGTTGCAGGTCTGAAACCCGGAAGCGTTGCAACGCATCCCCGACCCGGAAGAAGCTGGTAAAGACTCCGAGTTGGGGAGCGTCACAACCAATAGAATTTGGGCAGAAGAGAGAAAACCCAAGAAAAGGGGGCGTGGCTAAGCGAAGGCTGAACGGAACGAAACTAGCGTCCGCGCCGCCATCGGCTCCACAAACGCCAGGTACTACATGGTATGACAGCTGCATTGCCTCTCTGCACAGTGGTAGTGACTCTACACCTCCTCTCTTGTTGAGGTAGTACATGGCCAATGTGTTGTCCGTCATTATCAGGACATTCTTTCCCTGTACAGAGGGCAGAAAGGCCTTCAGCGCTAGTCTGATTGCCCTCAGCTCCAAAAGGTTGATATGTAGCTTGGACTCCGGTGGAGACCAACGACCGCTGATTGTCAGATAGTTGGTGTGTGCTCCCCACCCCGTGAGTGAGGCTTCCGTCATTACTGTTATCTCCGGCCATGGTTGTCAAAAAGATTCTTGTCGTTGCAAGCCCACCATAGAAGCCCACCATACAAGATCCTGAGCAACTGCACTCGGGACTTGCAGAAGATCGACATATTCCCTGGCAACTGGGACCACTGAGTTCTGAGTGCCCATTGAAGGGATCTCATTCTCAACCTGGCCTCTGGTACTAGGAAAATGCAGGATGCCATGAGGCCGAGCAACCTGAGAAAATCGAAGGGCGGTAGACGTTGGGCATTCTGGAACTTTGTTACCATCTGCAGAATGTGGAGAGCTCTCACCTCGGGGGGCGAGGCTTTTCCCCAAGGAACTATCGAAGACTGCTCCGATAAACTGGAGCTTTTGAGATGGTATCATACGGGACTTCTTGAAATTGAGGGAGAAGCCCAATTTGTGGAAGAAGTGGCAGGTGATCGAAAGATGTTCCTGAGCTTGTTTCGGAGAACTTGCTCTGATCAACCAATCGTCCAGGTAGGGGTAGATGTGAATACCTCCTCTCCTGAGACTCGCTGCCACAACCGCCAACAGTTTGGTGAAAACCCTTGAGGCGGAGGTCAACCCGAATGGCAGAACTCGAAACTGATAGAGAGTTGCCAATCGCGAACCTCAGGTACGTTCTGTGCTTTGGATTGATTGGCACATGAAAGTAAGCATCCTAAAGGTCTAATGATACCAACCAGTCTTGGAGTTGGAGAGCCTGAAGGATCTGAGAAAGGGTCACCATCTTGAACTTGTCCTTCCTGAGGAACTTGTTCAAGTTTCTTAAGTCCAAGATGGGTCTCAATCCTGCGTCCTTTTTTGGGATGAGAAAATATGGGGAGTACCAACCCCTGTACCTCTCCGCTACAGGTACCTGTTCTATGCCACCTTTCTCTAGCAGGGTTAAAATTTCCTGCAACAGGAGTGTGTCTGGAATTTTTACGGAATTGGCTCCCGGTGGATGATTCTGAGGCCTTTTTTGGATGGGGAAACAGTAACCTTGAGCTACTGTTTCCAGTGCCCAAGCATCTGAGGTAATACCCCGCCATTCCTTCAGATGCTGAGAGATCCTGCCTCCCACTGGTGTTTTGTGCAACAAGGTCTCAGAGGGATTTGGAGGGGGCTGCAGGAGTGGCTGAGGGTAAAGATGCAGCTCATGAGGCTGATTTGGCACCTCTTCCTCGTGCAACGCGAGGGAAATTTCTTTTGCCTCTTTGAGAAGCCGGTCTTCTTCCTCTACCAAATGAGTAGTAGTAACGAAAGGAACGACCCCTCCAGGAAGATGAGCCGGAATAGGGTTTTTGAGGCTGGCACATGGAGGCACTAAGCGATTTAGCTGCCGCTTTCGAGGTCTGAAGTTTTTCTAGGCTTTCATCGGCCTTACTGCCAAACAGCCTCGAGCCATCAAAGGGCCTGTTGAGGAGTCTGGCTTGCACGTCTGGTGCAAACCCCGACTTCCTCAACCACGCAAATCTGCATAGCGCAATGCTTGCAGCCATGGATCTGCTGATACTATCAGCAGTATCCAGTCCAGACTGGAGACATTCCCCCATTGCCTCCTTCCCGTCTTTGACTATATTCAGGAAGCCTTCCCTTTCCTCGCCTTCCGGAATATGATCAGCCGCCGCCGAAATACAGTCCCACAGGGTATGGGTAAACCTGGCCAGGGTACAGGTGACATTATGTCGATTTAAGGGCCATGCTGCCTGAAGTGAAAACTTTACGGGCCCAAGCATCGACTTTTTTATCCGCTCTATCCGGAGGGAGAGAGGGATATGCAGTTTGTTTTGATGTGGATGCTGCCTGAATAACTAGAGTCTCTGGAGTCGGATGCCTGTTGAAATAGTCAGGACCCGTACCAGCTGGTCTGTATTTCTTGGGGAAATTACTATTTGCCGCAGCAATGCTCTCAGGATTTTCCCAGTTTCTCTCCACCGTCCTCTGAAGAGCCCTGTGGAAAAGGGAGAACTGGATCTTTTTGAGGACCTCTGACATTTATATCTGTCATGTGGTCCTGTTCGAAAACGGGTGAAGTGTTACCCCAACCCATATACTCAATCACTCTGGTCATAAGACTCCTGTACCCTGAGTATGCATGTTCTGCAGGATCAGGTCTGGCAAACTCTAATTCTGGGGAGGTGTCGATTCCACTGGCAGAATGTAGAGTACCACTCAGGTCTCTCATTTTAGACTCTTGATCAATGAGTTCCTCAGGAACTTGTTTTGTGCCATATGAAACTCCGAAAGGAGTGACTTCATCTTCCTCCGAGACAGATTCCTCATAAACCGAGGACACGGACTTAAAAAAGTCTGACCTGGGCAATGGAGTAAATCTCCTTTCTTCCTCTACAATATGCGTCGAAGGAATGGAAAAATCCTTCAAAGTTGTCGAAGAATCTTCAATGACTTCGAAGATGACTTCGATACAGGCGTCGAGGATGCTTTTGGCTTCGATGCCGAAACGATCGACGCCGATGGCGTCAATGAAGTAGTCGAAACCTTCGACAACTTATGTTTTTATGTGGCACCAGAGAGGTGCTCGACTCTCGAAGAGTCTCTGACGACTTGTCGTCGACTCGAGTTTTTCGAGTATCCTCGACACTACTGCCTTTTACCTTAGTAGTTTTAGACTTCCCTTGGTCGTCCAATGGAGCGACTTTAGGGGTATGGCTCTTCCGAGGTTCATTCCAGGGGATCGGGCCGCATTCTCGAATACCTCCATCATCTTTTTACGAAATTCCTCCCATTTTCTGGGGGAATCAGATTTTGTCGGACATCAAATTTCTTCGGTCGACTCAGAAGATGATGATGAGAGAGATCGATGTCCTCTTCACTTTTTTGGACGAGGAAGAAGTGTCTCGATCTACTCCTAGATCGAGATCTCTTGTAATGCCTATGGCGATCCGATTCCTTCCAATCAGTTGCTTTTTTATGTTTTTGGACGTAGCCTTCTTAGAGGCTTCCCTCCCCACCGACAGTTTACCGCTCCTCTCACAAAGGGCCTTCTCGGTCATGGATTGGCAGGAACCACAGTCGTCGGTTCGGTGACTTGAACCGAGACACCATAGACAAACTCGGTGGGGAACCGTGATCGACATTTTCGATCCATAATCTATGCACTTCTTGAACCCAGTCTTGGGTGTCGGAGTCGAAGAAGACATTTTCTTCACAGAAAATCTCAAGCACGCCGTTCGATAGCGAAGCGATCGGAAAAACAGAACTGAAGCAACGGGCGCGGCTCGAGCTATTTATACCATCGGTGACGTCGACAGAGTACGGAGTCCGTCGAGGGACAATCAATGCCATTACCTCGAGCACAGTGCCCTCTGCTGAGAATTTTTTTTTCCGAAGCAGCGAAGCTGGAGATAACGACTTATCACAAGATGAGGAATACGTGGGAGGACACAATCCATTCGAAGTTGTGTTTTGTTCAACCATCTTTTCACCAGACTCGACCTCCCAGCAGGGATTTCATTTCTGTTTGTGGGGGTGCAGTCTGGACGAAATACTGTTCTTCAGGAAATCGGCTGCACTTCTCACAGGGTCTCAGAGGAAACGCGAGTGCTTCTGCCCTCCTGTGACGAATCTCGGGAACTCGTCCCTGCTCCCCAAGGGTGAGGGCCCTGCCGTGTGAGGCTAGAGAGGTCAGCCTGCTCTGCAAACCGTCTCCTAGGGTTCGAAGCAAGCCAACCTCATTGGGAGACTCCCCCTTTGGGGACAAGGACTCTTGTTCCTGTGAGGAACTCCCTAATAAACATGCAAATCTCGAGTAAAGAAAAGTATGAAGAACATACCAAATGTGTTATTGTCATAAGGAAACTTAGATTGCTCCTTTGAAGGAAAAAACTTTTGCTGAGACAAGGAGATAGATCTGTGGAGGAGTACAAAAGACAGAACAACCCGAGAGAAAGGAACATAGGACTGCGTCAGGAAAGTCCCATGACTAGGTAATAAAAGAAAGCAGAAGAGACTGGACTCGCTGGCTTACACAGAGAAAAAGCTGGACACCCGGCGTCCAGTATTTGAAAGGAAGCAAACTGCAGAACCAGAGAGAAGTGGGAGGAACCAGGAATGAGACGACACATAATTCATATTGTTAGTTATCGACTTTTATTGAAATGATAAAGTGATTGGAAAATGCCTCAGTGTGCCTAATCTAGGAGGTATTTCCCTACCTCAACCAAATCTAAGAGATTGTCAAGTGTACAAAATCCTATCCTAGCCCTCATTCTAAAAATGTTAAAGTTCAACACTGGTATGGTTGGGTCTCCCTCTCTCCCTATCCCTCTCCCTCTCCCCCCCGCCCAAGTTACTTGAGGGCAAAGTACTGTGACAATGAAAATGACACCGATTCCAATGAGGATCACTTGCTTCCACACACTTGGCAACCAACTCACTCTTACAGGGTCTCTTTACCTCGGTTTCGGTGTCCCCTTCTCCCCTCTGGGCTCATCGACAAGTTCTGCGTTCTCTCGAACCATTTGCACTCATTCGGGTAGTCTCCTCAGTGTCTACTGGCCTCAAGCGGCTTTCCCCAGTCAGCGGCATAGAGCGTTCACACTCCTTGCATGGGAACAAAAACTGTCCTGGCTTCCAGTTCCCTCTGCAGCTTCCTTCTTCTGGTGCTTCTCTGCATTATGGTTCACACTCTTGCTCATTGCAGTCCACTTTCTCGTCTCAATACATGTTGTTTCAAAAGGTGTAAAACGTTCATGAGTTCTGTCAGCACTTTTTATAAGATATTGCGAGGGGTTAGCACAGTATGACATTAGGGTATGGGGAATGGAGGGGGTATCCCTAAGAGGAAAGTGGGGATACCATGTCTCATCTGATGATGCCGGTCCATCCCTCTGAGGGTCACATCCCCTCATGTGATCCTCCCTCATATAGCCATCCCCAGGGTTGGGATCAGCTAGCGACTGCCATATCCTGGCCACATGGGCAGAGGCTACCTCCGGGAAAGGAACAAGGATATCATCAGATTCATCACAGAGCCGAGTAGCCAATGCTGTCAAGACTTGCGAGTCGCGAGGAACAAGGATACCTCTGTCCCTAAGCAGCCAACAGCGACACCAAAGGACACTCGCTGTTCGAAGATTAGGGCCACAGGTGGAAGAAACAGGATACCCAGGACTTCTGGATGGCTGCTGCAAAGGAAAGGGGCAGGTTAGGTGATGGCAACAAGGTAAACAATGTGTTGTATGTAGGAAACCGTGATCACACCTACCAGAAGTCAGAAGATAGAGTATCCTAAATGGTGGGGTAATACCTGTTCCCTCAGCGGGCCGATACAACACACATGGGGCACTGGGAGGTAGTAGAAAAGCGCCCTTACACCACACTGGCACCACCTGTGGCATGAGGGCTGTGACACAGAATGCCAATCCAGATCAGCTGTTTCAATGGGGAAAACCGTAAGAAGTCCGTAAGCAATCTGAGGTCAGAACCAGAATGTCGATCAGCTGGCGTAGGAACCAAGAACAATCCGTGAGGTATCCGTATGCAATCCGAGGTCAGAACCAGGTGTAACAATTCCAAGACGTAGCACAAAGGGTAAGGCAAACAAGAGTCCGTAGAGCGAGGTCCAAAGGTCAGAGGCACAAGGAAAACGGAGAAAAACAGGAATCCGAATCGTAACGCCACACGCCGTAAGAAAACAGCCGAGAAGCGTTGTGTTGCTGTGTAGCGTCTGTCTTATCAAGTAACACTTTGTCACGTGAGTCGGGTGGTCACGTGGTGCGTCACGTGATTCGGTAACTGACGCGGCGCAAAAGGTACGCTGGTCCTTAGCAACAGTTGGCGTGGCTTGTGTCTGACTGCTATTGGCAATGATACGCCTGGAAGCATTGCGTGCCCCTGGTGCCCCACATGAGACTCCTTTCCTCCTTTGTGTGTGCAGGCGCCACGGGAGTCACCATGCTGGATACACCAGATGGCTCCTCCCGTGGTATCCTCTCCAGTGCCCCAGCACTCCTCTGCCCACCGAGGGAGCGAACCCCTGAAGCGGATGGAGGGGAGATTTATAGGTAGCAACCCCAGATTCCGGGCGTCTACGTGGATGAGTTCTGTAACAGAGGCTAGGGACTTGCTGCAGGGAGGTGTGAGCACGTTTGCATGGACGTGAGGGCGTGCCAAATGCAGACGCAAGGAGGCCATATCCAGAGACAGAGTTGAGTGGTGGCATGACCACAACAGAGCGTGGTGGATCAGGCGTCCCGTGAACAACGCTGATACCAGTCTGTTAGAACTAACGCGGAAACTACCAGATGAGATACCAGGGAAACCCATTGTGCAGCAAAACAGAGGAAACGCAGCAGAGAGATTATGAGAAGCCAATCTGACAAATGGCAGATAAGGTCCAACCGGAATAATAAACCCAGTGACGTTACCCCTGAACAGGGCAGGTAACGGGGAAAACAGGAGGCTTGGGAGGGGGACAGAAATTCCTTACTGGAACGCTCATAGTTAAGGAGAAAATCTTGATATTGTACAAAATACAAAATAAGAGGGAAGAAACCTCAAGACTGGAATATTCGTATTGAGATTACACCAGACAAACTAGGTCTAATCAGAGAAGAGAACAGCCTGAAGAGAAGGTTGAAACAGAATAAGGGCCAAGGCCTATGAGAATCCAAAGACACCGAACTATGTATCAAAGGCCACAGAATCCAAGTCCGAAGTCTTGGATAAAGTTACCTTGGGAACGGAGAAGGATAACTACAAGTAAAATAAGCCAAGAAAGGAACAAGAAGGAAACCTTTACCTGCAGTAAAGGTGCACCGAATTAACAAGCAGATGACAGCCTGTCTATGCCGACCTGGTCGTGAGGTACATCATCTGCACTCCTGGATTATATTTACACTTCCGATGGAATTACAGATGACATCACAAAGTTCATCAATAAAACAACTAATACCAGTGATCATAATAAAATTATAATTGAATGGATGGCGAACATGCCCGCAAAAAGTAAAGCATTATTACCGATAATGGAATTGAATAATGGGACAAATCGACTAAGAATCCGTGAAGCACAAGTTGCCGGATTAACAAATACATTCCAGCTTTCATCTCGTCCTGACACAGAGAATAACAAAGTTACTCACCGTAGTGACTACCTTACTCCTAAGTCCATAGTCCCTTTTCCTCCATACGTTTGGGACATTCCGTCCTGTGGGACGGGACCAGAGCCCTTTTTGTAAAAAAACATAAAAACTGAAAAAAATATGTCCTTCTCTTTTTACAAGGGGTACCGCACGCAGCCTTAACCCCGCCCTCCTTAGCTCTGTCCTGCACATCGTCGTTTAGTCCTTTTCTATCGCCAGGTCTGAGACCATTTAAGCAATAATAGAGGATACTTATTAGAGGGGATGGCGGGTGGGCGTATGGAGGAAAGGGGACTATGGACTAGGAGTAAGGTAGTCACTACGGTGAGTAACTTTGTTATACTCCTACGTCCCGTCCCCTTTCCTCCATACTTTTGGGAGATTACCAAGCACTCCTTACAGGACAATGGGTGGATGGAACTCCTTTACTGAAAGAGGTTTTTGAGAACAGCTTGCCCGAACTGAGCATCAACCCTGGAGCTCAGGTATAAGCAGTAATGTTTCACAAAAGCTGATGGGGAAGCCCACGTAGCTGCTTTGTCAATGGTTTCCCAGGGAATATATTTTTGGAAGGCAATGGCAGCTGCCTTGCCCCGCACCAGATCGGCATGAATTCCCTTTGGAGGTTGAAGGCCCTGAACGGTATAAGCCTCCGAAATACAGGAAGCAATCTATAGGGAGATAGTTGCTATCGAGGCCGGCTTTCCTTTTGGGTCACCGAAGGTCACCAACAGCTGGGAAGAGCTCCGAAGATTAGATGTTCTGTCCAAATAAAACTTAAGAGCTTGCCTTACATCCAAATTATGCAGAACCCTCTCGGCATTGGAGACCGATTCTGAGAAGAAAACTGATAAGGAAACAGACTGGTTCAGATGAAAATCGGATACCACCTTTGGAAGGAAGGAAGGATTGGTCCAAAGGACAACCTTATCCTTGTGAAAGGTGAGAAATGGATGTTCTACCAACAAGGCCTGAAGCTCACTCACACGCCTTGCCGAAGTCACCCCAATTAGAAAAGCCATTTTCCATGAAAGGAATTTCAAATCAGTAAGAACCACATTCATATCCCACTTCGGATGCGGGTTACACACAGGTGGATACAGATGCAACAGACCTGTAAAGTGCCTTTTAATGACAGGGTTTATCAAAGAAAAAGAGCAAGAGTCCGTTGACAGGTAAGCAGCAATAGCTGATAAATATGTCCTAAAAGACAAAACATGCATGCCTGAAGCTGCCAGATGAGAAATGAAAGACAGCACTGTGTCGAAGTCTGCTTCTCTGTGGTCCAGCTTTTTTGCTAAACACCAGTGACAGAAAGTGAGCCATTTGCTCCTATACTGAGACCTGGTCAAAGGTTTTCTAGCAGCTTGGATAATACGCATATTATCCGGGGACAAATTGAAGCTTCATAAAGACTTGAACTCAGGCACCAGGCCGCCAAACTGAACGATTGTGGGGAAGGGTGCCACATCTGTCGATCGCTCTGGTGAAGCAGGTCGGGAACCAGCGGGAGCCTGATCAGTGAGCAAACTGACAGATGTTGAAGCTCCGAAAACCAGAATCTGGCTGGCCACCACGGGGCTATGAACTGGAGAGTGCAATTCAATGAGTTCCTGAGCTTGCATAGCACCCGGTGAATCAGAGGAAAAGGCGGGAAGGCGTAGGCCCTCATATTGTGCCACAGAATCTCGAGAGCGTCCCCCAGGGAAGAAGCTCCGACCCTGTTCCTGGAAGCATAGAGAGGAAGTTTACTGTTCGATGACATCGCAAAATGGACACTTCTGAAGTGCCCCAATGGAAAAAAAGGTCGGACAGGATCTCCGTGTTCAGCTCCCACTTGTAGCTGAACACCGCTCTCCAGCTGAGAGAGTCTGCTGTCACATTCAGCTCGCCCGGAATGTGTACCGCCAACAGCCAAACACTGTGCTGAATGGCCCATTCCCAAATATGATGGCTAGATCTACAAGGGGAGGAGACCTGGTACCCCCCTGCTTGTTGATGTAAAACATGGAAACCGCATTGTCTGTGCGGATGCGGACCACCTTATTCACAATCCCTGGCTTGAAGGCTTTGAGCGCCAGGAAAATTGCCAGGAGCTCCAGATAATTTATGTGAAATTGTCTGTCCTGCGCCGACCACAGGTCGAAAACCTGAAGATGATCCATCATTGCGCCCCACCCAATAAGGAGGAGTCCGTCGTAATGGTCACCTGAGGGGAGGGCTCCTGAAAGGGCACACCCACCAACAGATTGCTGTAAGAAGACCACCATAGGAGATCTGTCATCATGCAGGATGGAACCGGAACCATCTTGGTGTCCGGGTCCACTGCCTGAAGCCAGGAGCTCCGAAGAGCTAACTGCGTAGGTCGCATCTTGAGACGCGCGAGGGTAAGAGCAAACACGCATGAGGCCATGAGGCCTAGAAGCCTCTGGAACCACCAGGCGGACATGCTCTCGACTGAATCAAGACTACTGTCAAGAACACTCTGCAGTCGATTGTGTTCCAACGGAAACCCAGGAATATCAGGTCCTGAGAGATCGTCATGGAGGATTTCTGCGGGTTCACAGACAGGCCAAGACTGAACAGGAGCTGAAGGATAGACTGAAGATTGCTCGAGGCTTTCACCGGACAAGCACTGCGCTGAAGCCAGTCGTCCAAATATGGATACACAGGAATACACTGTAGCCTTGAAAAAGCTGCGATGACTGACATCTTCATGAAGACACGCAGCGCTGAGCTGAGACCAAAAGGGAGCACCCGAAACTGGGAGTGCTCCTCTCTGAAGAGAGGACTTTATTTGGCAGGGCGTAATCATCTTGAATTTCTCTTGGGGAAGAGAAAGGTTGAACTGGGAAAGGTCTAGAATGGTGCGCAGGCCAGCCTGGTTGGGTTTTGGCACCGTAAACAGACGAGAGTAGAAGCTCTCCCCTCCTTCCACTAGGGGAACAAGTTCTACAGCCCTGAGATCTAGAAGCTTCTGGACCTCGGCTCTGAGGGAGGACCTCCCCAACGGCTAAAAGGGAGGATTGAAGAGTGGGGCAAGGGGGAGGGGCAAGCGGAAGCCCGCCCCGAGCGATGGACAAAACCCACCGGTCGTCAGTGATGGTTTGCCACACCTCCAAATGAGACGAGATTCGTCCTCCCATCAGAGTCTTGTGCGAGCACCAAAAATTATCATTTTGCAGACTTTTCGGCAGAGAGACTACCTGTCCCTGAAGAGGAGGCGGACGACCGATAAAAAAAACAGCCATGATGCTGCCTCCGGCGGGAGTTACCTGGCGGAGGATCAGTCCTGCACGACCTGCGATCTTGGAACCCTCTAAAGCCTGAAGAGGATCGAGATAGGGACCCAGATCTCAGACCTTTGACTTGGGCCTTTACGAGCAGCGACAGAGACTTGGCAGTTTGCATGCTCGCCTTACTCTTGGTGAGCTTGTCATCCGTTGAAGAATGAAACAACTCTTTGCCATCAAAAGGCAGGTCTAGAACTTTATCTTGGACCTCCTTCGAAAACTTTGTTGCATGAAGCCAAGCCGGACGAGAGGTGTCCACCCCCAACATGAGGCCACGAGCCGAGGTGTCAACATGATGCGCAGCAGCCTCCAGCATATCCTGCGCCAACACTCCGGTGTCTGACAAGCCGCCTTTAAAGTCTTCTAACCTGTCGACAGGAATGATCTCCTGGAAGTCAGCCAAATCTCTACACAGTTTCATATTTGCCGCCGCCAAGGCGAGCTCTGCGTTGGCCTGAGGCAATTGCAGAGCTGAATTGGCAAAAATCTTCTTGCCCAAGGAATCAAGCAATTTGTCCTCCTTGGACAGAACTTCAGCTGCAGCTGCAGAAGTCGCAGAGGTCGGCTTGGATTGCAGAGTGGCGGCCGCTATCACCAACGAGGACGGGAGCGGGCATGACGCCAAAGCTACTTCCTCAGAGGTGTCAAGCATGTAACGGGCGTCAATCCTTTTATTTATGTGCAGCCCGGTGTGGGGTTTATCCCAGACCTTGCAGGCTTCGGCCAGGACGTCTTTCTGAAGGAACAGGCCGGTGCGCTTCTGTGGAGACAAGGTTTGCACCCCCGAAAGTACCCCTTCCTGCGGAGCGGGTGCCTCAGGCACTGGTATGTCAAGGAGTGACATGACCAGTACCCGGTCGTGAAATGCTCGGACAGAGCGGGGCTGGTCCTCCCTGTCCTGATCTGCCAAAGGGTCGTCTAGAGCATCCGGATCCCCCGGCTGCGATGCGACAGGCGTCAGATTAACATCACGCTCTGCTGGAGTCTTGTCCACCGGTGACAAAGGAGACCGAGGCGGAAGAGCCAGAGGAGGGCCAGGAGGCAGAGGAGGAGCTGCTGCCGGGGCGACAAGTACTTAAAGTACTCCCTCATGGGATCAGAATTCATTAGACTATGAAATTTCCCAAAAAAGGCATCCTCTGCCGAGACCCTGCCGAGACCTTAGGCGATGGGAGTGGGCAGAGGCCTCTGATGAGGAGCATAACACCACGAACGCAGTGAAGAGGGCCCGCCACAAACCGGGGCTACGTAGACCAATGGGGCAGATGAAGGAGGAAGCAAGACCAAATGCGGTAGTGGCATCTGAGCACGCCAGTCATAGGAAGGGCGGAATGGATTCACACTGTTGCGTGGAAAAGGTTGTCCACCAAAAAGAAGGCTCCCAGCGCCCGCCGTCGTTAGCGTGGGTGTGAGGGAAGAATCCAAAATGGCCGTAGTCCACGCGAGAAGACCCGCCATTTTGTGAACATCCGAGGAGAACTGCGTCGCATGTGAAGATGAGGCAGTTGACTCCACAGATTGATCACGGGACTTGTCTGAAATCTTAGCCTTGACACAAGGTTCCTGGGCAGAGCCGGTGCTATGGGGTCTTGGATGTTTACTGGACATCCTGTCCCTTGATTAAGCCTCCAAAAGGAGCAACCTCAGCAATGCCGGTAACAGAGGAGTTACAGTCGACGACCTCTCCCTGTGCCCCTTAAACAAAACCGGTAACTCAGTGAGCGCGGGAAAGTTGAGGAATCCACCTCACAGACAAGACCCTAACAGGCCTCTCAGTTCTGTTGGTACACACCTTAGCCTCTTTAAGAGGAACCTCGGAACAGAGTCCGGTCTTAATAGCTCCCTCGAGAGGGGCCCTGAACCGTGGTTCGGTACATAAAACCTCAACAGAGGCCTCAGGGCGCACCCCAGTGTCTGTGTGGGAAGCTCCTGACAGGGAGACCTCGGAGTGAACTTTGGTACACAACGCCTCAGCAGGACTATGCTGGCTATTAGCACCTGATCGGTGGACCTCGGATAGTGATCCGGTATAAGCAGGCCCCTCACGGAAACCCTCAGAGAAAACACAGGTCCGCCTATTAGGCCTGCGAGTCACCTCAGGGAGAACCCTGGTAGCAGAGCTTTTGACGCCCCTCCTGGCCCTGGAGGACCCCGGGAAGGAGTCCCCTGGCCGGGCTGCGCTGAAAAGTAAGGAACTTACCAGGCGTCTCTTCTTTCCGTCGATGAAGAGTTGGAAATGCGACAAAGTAACCTTCTGAAAGATCTCCTCCCACCGATGTAGACGACGTTGAACTGTCTGGACCGAAAGGGAGTCGCAGAAGAAACACAAGTCCCAACGGTGATCAGGACCCAGACACTCCAAACAGAGAGAATGGGGATCCGCCCTACCAAAGTGACGCTCACAAAAGGAACAAGTGGAAAATCCCAGACGCTCCGGCAGAGACGGAGGACTACGCGACCGCAGAACCGGCGCAGAAGAAGGACAACGGGAAGAAAAAGGTCTTCCCAGTGATGCTAATGCGTCCACCCCCAACCACCCGGAGAAAAGGACTGAAGGGCGATGCGGAGCTAAGGAGGGCGGGGTTACGGCCGTGTGCAGTACCCCGCGTAAAAAGAGAAAAAGGAAACATTTTTTCAATTTGAAGCTTTTTTTACAAAAAGTGATCCGGTCCCGTCCCACAGGAAAGAATGGAGGAAAGGGGAAGGGACGCAGCAGTAATTGGAATACAATACGGATGGCTGCTGAGACCGTTTATGATCATAAATAAGAAGATGCAAACGAAGAGTACGAAACACACTTACGTATATAAAAGCCAAATAGCAGCGAGAAAAAGCGAGCTACAAAAGAATATAAAGAAAGCCATAAAATTGGACCAGAAGCATAGCGTAATAGCTGTGAAACAATTAACAGTATAAGAACTGGCATAAAATGATAAAGGCGGACATCATGCAGACCGTTGCCGAAAACACATTAGCAATTCAAAATCTTAAAAAGCAGAAACCTATGGAATTTGCTGAATGAAAATTAACACAAGAGCTTAATACTCGATGTTCCTGAGGTAGAGTGGATAATCCACTTCTCGGTCTTAAGAAAAAACTATTGGGAAGATAGATTGCCCAATAAAAAACCCACATTCAACATCTACTGGGATCCAGAAGAAGTACTGAGGCATATTAAACATCTAAACCCTTCTCGTGCCAGTGGCCCTGACGGGCTAAGTAATCAGCTGCTCAGACAGAACCCTGGATTATGGGCAGACCTGTGCATACAAATTTTTGTGATCATGAATGAAAATAGGATCATACCGACTACGTGGAAAACAGCGCTCCGAATACCAATTTTCAAACGCGGTGATAGAAAACTCCCGGCAAACTATCATTTTATAGCGCTTCTGGAGCCATTGGGCAAGGTGTTTGCTTCCCTTTTATTACGAAAACTGACTGAGTGGGCAAAGACAGCTGGAAGACTTGACCCAAGGCAAACTGGATTCGTAACGGATGTATGGGCAAATATTAACTTGATTCTACTCAATATGCTGAAATTGGAAGCTATGAAAGAGAGAACTGCGATCCATGCAGCCTTTGATGACCTACAACTTGCCTTTGATGCGGTCAACAGAAGAAAGTTGTGGGAAAAACTAGACACATGGAAGTGGCCAAGAGATATCATAGAACCGATTAAAGCTCTATACACAAATACGATAATACAAACCAGGCTGTCCCAAAACTCTATCTTCAGAAATTCAAACAGGTTTAAAACAGGGATGCCCATTAGCTGCAACATTATTCAATCTCTATACATCTGACTTTTCGGAAATCAGCGGAACATCGTAGCTAACCCACCAAAATGAAAACATGCAAATAGCATACATCATGTTTGCGGATAATTTAGTAATTCTTGATAAAACCCAAGTTGGCTTACAAAAATGAATGAATGAATAGAAAGCCTATGTAAAAGGAAATGATCTCAAGATTAATACCAAACACAAGTGATGATACTGATTTGACACCGAAATATGAAAAAAAATGTCTTATCAATATTTCTAGAAGGAAAAAAACTAGAAACAGTGACTAGGTAAAATATTTGGGCATCCAACTAAATCAATCAGAAACTGAAAAAGAATGGGTAGAACAGCTAAAAGGGAAAGCTTTGTCACTAGCACGACAAGGAACGATTTTGCACCACAAGTATGGATCATTTTCAATGATGCCAATCATTGCCTTTTATAGGCAGAAAATAGTGGCAATTCTGACATACCACTGCGAAACAATGTTAAGTATGCCACTCGAGCTTTGGAATTACTTGGAAGGGCTGTTGGCGCAAGATCCTCTCCCTTCCATCGGCTTATCCAATGCTGCGTATAAAAACTTTGAATTAGCACTGCAATTGTTGGAATCAGCCAGGAATTGGAAATTCTTAAGTCTTTATAGGAAGACGTTGCTGGAAGAAGACATCCCAGCAATTAACATTTTACGCCATAAAAACATATCGCCGAAACAAACGATCTTAAATATGTGGAAAAAGGCATGTGTTCAAATAATGGAAAACGAAGAGGTAACTGTAGACATGCTCCTTAACCGCCCGGAGGAAGCACAAAAAAATAAAAGACTCCAGCAAAGCATTGGATCCGTACTTTACATCTAAAAGCTAAACAGCTCCGGCTACATTGAGAAATCGAAGCACGTGCACTAAATCAACTGCCTCAGTACTTACAAACATTTCCAGAATGATCAATGAGGGACACCTTCCTATCGCTATGGCTCACCTTGCTCCCGACAAGTTAAGTGTTGGTCAGGACGAAACAGTTACCAGAGACAATGGTCTCCTGTAGATTCTGCCTACAACAAGATCAAACAGAGTCAATCTACCATATCATCATGGTCTGCACGGTTCTTGAAGGGAAACAACATTTGTTTAGAGATATGTTTCCACAGACAAGAATGCAATTCGATGCAAACCAGCTCTGGGCACACATTTTATGTGGCGATGATAAAGTGCTTACTTGCAGAGTTATTCAATTCTGGAAGTCCCCAATAGTCACAAGTCATAAAGGGATAATAACAGAGATAATTCACATCAGCAAACATCTGACGGAAATCGAACACCACTCCCAACAAAGAAAACACTTTAAACCCCTTCCCCCACTCCCCCCAGACCCGCCTCCCCGATTCCCCCCCCCCCAACAAAGAGTTACACAGGCTTCAATAAGCAAGAAGCAAAAAGTGCACGAGGATTAGAGCAAAGGCATTGAACATAGTAATACTTTTCTACAACACATCCCCAGCGGTAGGGTCCCAGGTGGACATCAAAATTCACGAGACATACATAGTTACTAGCCACCCTCTCCCACCTTCAAACCTCACCCCATGCCCGGGAACTTTATAGCTTCAGGGCTTCACAGTCAGCATTCAACAGCACAATAGTCCATTCCTGTACGAAAGAAGACATGTTATCGTTGGCTATAGCCGCACGTTTCTCATAAGTGAAGATTGCCAGAAGTTTATTAAACCACTCTGCCTTCGTTGGAGCCGGAGGACTTTTCCATTTCTGGGCCAAGGCCATTCTCCCAGCTCTTAACATAGCTCCCGCCACCCTAGAGAAAGGCAACGCCTCACTCTCGGGCTTGGGAGTGCCCAGAAGGATCTCCATGGGGTGAAGGGAGGGGCACGTTCCCAGGATGCCCTTAATCCAACTAAGCAGCTCCGCCCAATAGACCTGAATGACCGGACACTCCCACCACATGTGGAACCATGTTCCTCGGAGAGAACAAGCCTTGGGACACATAGGGGACACATTAGGAAACATTTTGGATAGGGTGACGGGGGGTCGGTACCAAGAATGGAGAATCTTAAAGTTATGCTCCATAGCTGAGGTATTCAACCCCCCCCCCATAAATTGCCCTAAAAACCAACTCCCATGTGTAATAATCAAGGGCCACGTCCAACCTCTCCTCCCATGCACATCTGAACGCTTGTCTACTCTCCAGATTAGCAGTAACCAGCACGCTGTAAATTTTGGAGAGCGATCCCTTCCTGGACTTAGCCTCCACAAAAAAAATTTCAAAGGGAGTCAGAGGACGGGATAGGGGCGCCACACAATCTGCCTAGGTAAGAATGCCCTTGAGCCGCAGGTAGTCAAAGATAGAAATTGACTTCTCCGGCAACACTTCCGACAACTGAGCAAAGTCAATAAAGCAACCTAGATGAAACAACTGTGCAGCCCTCTCCATCCCCTGGTCCGACCACGATTGCGTCTCTCGAAACCCCCTGGTCCCCAAGTTAAGCGGGGGGGCCCACAAGGAAGATAGGGGGGAAGGCTACGAAGAAAGGAGCTTATTGTCCCTATTTGGCTTCCATAACGCCCAAAGAACCGACAGGATTGGATGGGATTTAGCCACCGCTGGTAAGGAACGTGGGGGGGGCCAGAGTAGATCCCTGACTTTATACGGGTGGACCTGTTATGCTTGAGCTAAAACATGGCGCTGGTGCGCAGTGCATTCTGGGGGCACTCAGAGCCATAATGGATATTTATTCCATGCCTCAGTGAAAAGCTGCATTTACTTTGCTGAGAGCTGCATTTGCTTTGCTGAAAAAAAACATGCTTTCCAAACCTGGTATGCAGCCAGTGAAGGACATTCTGCTGGGAAAGCTGGTTTTGTTATGTCTTGCTATGAATTATGGAACTGTTTACCGTGGCGTTTGTTCTTAGGAGAGGAGCGAAGCGCTTTGCTCCTTGAGGTTACTGTCGGTTGACCCAGCTGGCAACCAACGGTCACTTATCAATGCGCAAGCACATTGCTGGAAGGTTCGAGAAATTGCCACCCCTGCTTGAGGAGTGCATATATGCGGAACCCCTCAGCGGTCAGACGAGATAAGTACAAAGACCTCAGTCGGAAGGGGGACGCCTTTGTCCGGCATACCTGTGGGCTGTTGTGCTCTCGGCCTGGCTGTTACCAGGGTCTTGCAGCCGCTTCTGGCAAGATGAGGGATTCAGTTACGCCCACGGTGATTTATTTTCTTTTGAATTCTCTGTATTTTCTGTGATTTATTTCTGTGTTATCAATTGTTGCTTCCAAGCTATGAATAAATAGCCGTATAAGTGCTCATTATTTTCTAAGCGTGCATGTGGTTGTAAGTCATTGCATCGTCTACCTGCGTTCAAAGCATTGGCTCTGCAACTGCGCTGGTGATTAATAACTCTCCATGCACTCTGGGCGAGCAATACATTTTTGGCGACGAGGATGGAATATTTGTGATGAATTGCTCCAAATATTAAAGAATGTGTTTGAACGCAGATAGGCTTTGCTTACATTGCAAGCGAGAGTCATTTGGCAGTGAGTGTTGGACTGTGTTAATCCGGTTTATTTATTTTTTGTGTGTGCGTGCCTGCGCGAGTGAATGCAGTGTGGAAAGGAAAAAATATATATAAATAAAGAGGTTTTTTACATTACTGCAATGATGAATAGTTTGTTCAGGAAAAAGAGCGTTCCCGATGGCGGTGAATGTTCTGATGTTATAATTCCAGGCTGGGCTAAGAGCCCATATGATAAATTGGCCCAGGTGTGGGCATGTGGCTCGGCCAAGTGAAACATGGGATCATGGATTAGGAGATGCTGATCCGTCTGATGTAATGTCTTGTTTACAACAGGTTTCAGTAGAGAGGGGAAAGGAATGCACCGCGCTAGGTAGGCGGGTTTGGGTCCTCCTGCATGCCTATAGGAAAATGCATCAAAGAAATCTGGAAATGAAAAATTACATTTTGCGATTAGAAAAAGAGTTGGCTGCAGAAAAGCAGATTGTGTTAATGCAGCAGATTCAAATGAAACTTTTCAAAGATAAAGCTGATACATATCAGGCCGTGGCAGAGAGGGCAGCAGTCAGAGATATAGGAAAAGACGGGGAGGGGTCTACCAAAGAAAGGTGGCAGCTGTAATTGCTACCGCAGGTGTGGACTGGGATCCTGATCATTGGGATGGAGACATTTTTGACTCAACCAGTCCAGAGAGCAGCTCGGAAAATGAGACAGATCCCAAAGCGGAATTTAATCAGAAGACAGTGGTGGCTAAGCCAGTTAGAAGACGGCGAGCTGGGCCCCACCCGGGGTTGTGGATTTAACCATGCTGGAGGACTACACCCAGCAGGAGGTTGGGGAAATGATTACTCGTTTGAGGCAAAAAAAATCAGGGGAACCTTTATTGACATGGATGGTGAGATTGCTAGATGGGGGCGCCACGGGGTTGTTGGTAGATTCCACGGACTCACTGCGTTTTCTACCTTTGTCAACTGACACCAATGTACAGGAGGTCTTAAGGGCAGGGCCGCCCCCTGATGATAATGGCCAAGATTCACAGGTGTCTTTGTTGCACCTATTAGCCCAAGCATGTAACCGCAAGTACCCCATTACCACAGATTGGCCTAGCGAGGAAAGAAAGTAGTATACTTTGAAAGAGGCAATTCACATAGATGCTCCAGGACACATGGGGGCCGTGCCGCTCTCAGTTTCAACTAGAAATACGGTTATCAGAACTGCACCGCCCGCAAACCAAAGTGTCATTATGACTTTGCTCGTAGGTATGACGGGCAAACCCACTGATGAGGTAGTGGATGCCATTCGGCAACTGGCAGATTTAGGGGAGTGGGACAAGAGTGATGACAAGCCACGGGAGCGAGAGGGGCATAGTGAGAGAAGAACTGAAGGCAGGAGGCAAGATAGTAGAGACTCCCGAGTGTCCAGGAAAACATGTTTTTGGCTTTGTTAAAAGATGGTGTGCCACGAAAAGAAATTGATGGCATTGAAACTAGGGCAATGTATGAACTATACAAAAAGAGAGGGCTTGCGGCCAAAGAGCGCTATAAACAGGTTAAGAAACAGGTAGTAACCAAGCCACATGGGGAGACCTCACCTTCTGCTCCTCCTGAGGAAGAGCAAGAAGAAGGGTCTATGGGGACACCTTCCCCGTAACAGCCAACATACGCTGATTTGAGGCAGGTGGTGAGTGCAATGCTAGAGGCAGAGTCAGGTCACACCAATTCAAAATTTGACTAGGGTTACGGCCAAACTCCGGCAGCGTCTGCTCGCATAAAAGTTGATAAGTGGCCCCATGTTAATGTTAAGATTTTTTGGGGGCCAGGAAATACGCAAGGGGTGCGAGCATAGATAGACACCGGGGCGAAGGCCTCTCCGATTCATGGAAATCCAGCACGATTCAAAGGCAGACAATTTACTATTACAGGTCTCGGGGGAAAGGAGACCCCCACAGTACAAGCTGAAGTGGAGATGAAAATAGGCAATTTGACTACGCAGAAATACCAAGTGTTGATTGTCCCAATACCCGAGTACATAATTGGCTTTGACATTCTGGAAGGGTTGATTTTGGGACTTGGGAGGTAAAACGTACCAGTTTGAGGTGAGTGCATTGACCTTCACACCCATTACCGTAGGCAAATTGAATATGCCCCCAGTACAGGTGCCTGTGGCAACCAAGCGGGTAGCAATGAAGCAATACCGCATTCCTGGGGGGCACAAGGAAATTTCAGACACCACAAAGGGTATGTGGAGGCGGGTGTGTTATGCCCTATTACTACCGCATGGAACAATCCTCTCTGGCCTGTCAAAAAAGGGGATGGGTCTTGGAGGATGACGGTGGATTACCGCAAGTTGAATAAACACACTCCTGCCTTAGTGCCCGCGGTCCCAGATGCCATTACCTTGATTGAGAATGTCCAAAAGTTTGAGGGGACTTGGTATGCAGTGATAGATTTAGCCAATGCATTTTTCTCTGTGCCAATTGCTGAAGAGTGCCAAGAGCAGTTTGCATTTTCTTGGAGCGGGAGTCAGTACACCTTTACAAGGTTACTTATGGGGTACATACTTAGCCCGACTATCTGTCACCGGCTGGTGGCAGAGCACTTAGACAAGATACCGTGTAAACCTGACATACAAATCTCTCACTACATTGACGATATTTTGATTCAGGGCAAGGATGAGCGCAGTGTGCAAAATCAGTTAGAAGTCATTATGGAAGGATTGAAGAAGGAAGGGTGGGAGATTAACCCGAACAAAATTCAAGGCCCAGCTGAGACAGTGATATTCCTAGGGATTCAGTGGCATAATGGGCATCGAGAAATGGTGCCCAAGGCCCGACCGAAGATTCTTGAGTTTACCACTCCAATGAACAAAAAGCAAGCTCAGCAGTTCATAGGGCTGTTTGGGTTTTGGAGGCAGCACATTCCCCATTTAGGACAAATACTGGCCCCCCTCTACAAAGTAACACAAAAGAAATATGAGTTTCAGTGGGGGGGGGGGAGCAGTAAAAAGCATTTGATTTGGCAAAAGATACCGTGCAGCAGGTACTTGATCTATGGCCATTGAAGAAAGGCGAAGTGGAGTTAAATGTGTCTGTGCAAGACAATTATGCTAACTGGAGTGTGTGGCAGAAACAAGACAGGAAACGTGTGCCATTGGGGTATTGGAGCCGTAAATTAACCGATGCTGGTAACTCATACACTCCGTTTGAAAAGCAGTTGCTGGCATGTTATTGGGCCCTTGTTGATACCGAGCAAATGATGGTGGGCCATGATGTATTGATGAGGCCAGAAATACCGATTATGCAATGGGTACTGAGCTCTCCTAAAACACATAGAATAGGACATGCTCAAGAAGCCAGCATAATTAAATGGAAATGGTACATTCAAGACAGAGCCAAATCAGGGAAGGGTGGAGTTGCAAAATTACATGAGCAAGTAGCCAACATACCGCCCTCAGATTACATACCACCGGAAGTGCCTGAAAAACGCGAGTCTCCCGTGAAATGGGGAGTACCTTATGGCGATTTGACCGTGGAGCAGACAGATCATGCCTGGTTCACCGATGGCTCGGCCCGATATGTGGGAACAGAGCGATACTGGAAAGCGGTGTTGTATAATCCCAAGACAAAAAAGATTTTGACAACATCAGGGAAAGGGAAGAGAAGTCAGTTTGCAGAGCTTTACGCACTTTACCAAGCATTGAAACAAGAGACCTCTGGTCGATGTCATTTGTACATGGATTCATGGTCAGTGGCGAATGGGTTGGCGGTGTGGTTGCCAACCTGGCAAAAAAATGGGTGGAAGATTCATTCAAAAGAGTTGTGGGGAAAAGAACTGTGGCAAGATATTGCGGAAATGTTATCACAAAGTGAAGTCACTGTGTATCGTGTGGACGCGCATTGTGCTACAGACTCATTAGAACGGTGGTTTCATTCTGTTGCAGATGAACACACCAAGATTTCATCTGTGAATGCGGAGGCTCAGGAAGACGATTTGGAGGGTTTGGCCAAGTGGGCTCACCAGAAATGTGGGCACCTTGGAGAAAAGGCTACTACCAGGTGGGCACAAGCTCGGGGAATCGAGGCCTGTGAATGATCATGAAACTCCTTTGATGCGGCTAATGACTCCTGCTTTACAGATTCAACCCAACTCAGTTAGAGAAACCCTAGTGTACTGGGAAATTACCCCGGGTTCTTTAGCTCCCTATCGTGCAACTCCAGAGTCAGCAGGAGTAGACTTGCATTCCCATGAGGAAATCAGATTAGACCCAAGAGGGATTGTTGTAATTGAAACAGGGATTGGAGTACAAATTCCCCCAGAGCATATGGGATGGATTGCCCCTAGATCTGGCCTAGCATTGAAGGGAGTTCAAGTGTTGAGAGGGGTTATTGATGCCGATTACCAAGGCGAGATCAAAGTCATCCTGATGATTAGTGGGGACCAATTGTTACCGATCCACATGGGCGATCGGGTGGCCCAACTAATTATTATTCCTGTTAAGTTGTCCATGATTAAGAAGGGGGAGCCTCCTACAGTGTTAACTACCCGTGGGGATCGTGGTTTTGACTCTTCAGACAGTATGGTACCTGATGCGAAGGTGTGGGGGGAAAGGCCAAGTGGCCCACCAGTGCATGCAGATGTCATTGCATCAGGCAAAGACCAAGTAGTCTTAGTGATGGAGCCCGGTAGAAAGAAATGGCAGTATGTGCCCGCAGACAAATGTTACCTAATAGAGTGATTTACAACACTGACATCTCTTTTCTGGGTTTGCCTTGTAGATCCTGTGTCTGGCTGGTGTAATTGTGGGACTAAATGGACTCCGTTCGGGAGAGTCAAACGGCATGCTGCTACCAATGAAATATGTCACATCTGTGCCAGCGATCCAGGGGAAACCGATGATGAGTAATGATGTCCAAAGCAGCCTTCTGCCGATGCCGAGAAGCCAGCCAGGCCGAAGACATGGATTCGTGGAATGCAGCAAACACATCAGGCTCAAGTGAAAACAACATTGATGCCAGCTATGCAAGAGGCGTCTTCAGGATGGCGAAAATATTCTCCAATGATCACCCAAACGGAGAATATGTGGACGTATTTGGCACAGCAGGTGCTCAACATTACGCACTTTTGCCTCACTGACGTGCCCAATGCTGAAGCTTTACTGACTACTTGCTTAGTAGCGGTGCCGCAACAGTTCCGGTTCTAAAGCACATTTTCAGCGTCACGCACAATGATTCTTTGGTTCAAGATTCAGATATTAGGCAATCCTTTTCCGTCTATGAGTACTGCAGGTTTTGCCAGGAAACGGATTGCAAATGGAGAAACTTGACACGTATTATAACCTACAATATAACTCAAGGTGATGTGTGTTACCTTATTACATGCAATGCAAACGAAATTGGCAAATGCCAACAGCTCAGTTTAACCAAACAGCAAAATACAACTGTGTTCGAGAAACGATTGTGTTCACGAGTTCCAAGCACACGTACCAGTATGAATAATACTATGTCTTGCAATCATACAGTGATAGCTGCCAGTCATCTGAATCATGTGAAACTTCCCCGGATGGCTCTTTTCCTGTGGCAACATCACATACACTTACATTCCAGCTAACATTTCTGGAGGTCCATGTCCCTTAACTCGAATAGGACTAATGATGTTTCCTTTACACCCAGCAATATCTCGAAGGAAAAGGTCAACTTTCGAGTCTGTGGGTCTATCCCCCAATTGTGATTCACATGTGCATTTGCTATCGGAGGCTGAGGTTCTAGCATTAACCCTTTCATTAGTGGGAGTTTGGGGTTTAGCTGCTGGGGGTTACAAATCTTTAATCAAATTAGCATGTGTAGTAGAAAAAGGACTCAATCATACTTTTCAGGCATTAGACGAGTTACTCCTTGAGAGCAAAGTTATTAGAAAAGCAACTTTGCAAAACAGGGCTGCCGTTGATTATCTAGTGCTGAAGCATAATTTAGGTTGTAACGCAGTTGAAGGTATGTGTTGTTTCAATCTAAGTGACCATTCACGATCCATTGAAAGTCATATTTGAGGTTTGAGGGATCTCATTTCTCAAGTGTCCCAAGATCATACTCGGAATTGGTGGGATTGGTTATTTCCATGGATTCCTGATATTGGGGGAACACTGCGTTACGCTTTTGCTTGCATTTGTATTGTATTATCTATCATAGTAACTTGTTGGTTTTGTATTCCATGCATTCCCAACTTAGTTCTAATGTTTCGTCGGTTCCAGAGACTGGCTCCTCTGCCACTGGGATATGGAAGATAAATATCCCAGGGTGGAATTGTTATGCTTGAGCTAAAACATGGCGCTGGTGCGCAGTGCATTCTGGGGGCACTCAGAGCCATAATGGATATTTATTCCATCCCTCAGTGAAAAGCTGTATTTACTTTGCTGAGAGCTGAATTTGCTTTGCTGAAAAAAACATGCTTTCCAAACCTGGTATGTAGCCAGTCAAGGACATTCTGCTGGGAAAGCTGGTTTTGTTATGTCTTGCTATGAGTTATGGAACTGTTTTCCGTGGCGTTTGTTCTTAGGAGAGGAGGGAAGCGCTTTGCTCCTTGAGGTTACTGTCGGTTAACCCAGCTGGCAACCAACGGTCAATTATCAATGCGCAAGCACATTGCTAGAAGGTTTGAGAAATTGCCACCCCTGTTTGAGGAGTGCATATATGCGGAACCCCTCAGCGGTCAGACGAGAAAAGTACAAAGACCTCAGTCGGAAGGGGGACGCCTTTGTCCGGCATACCTGTGGGCTGTTTTGCTCTCGGCCTGGCTGTTATCGAGGTCTTCCAGCCGCTTCTGGCGAGATGAGGGATTCAGTTACGCCCACGGTGATGTATTTTCTTTTGAATTCTCTGTCTTTTCTGTGATATCACTTGTTGCTTCCAAGCTATGAATAAATAGCCGTATAAGTGCTCATTATTTTCTAAGCGTGCGTGTGGCTGTAAGTCATTGCGTCGTCTACCTGCGTTCAAAGTATTGGCTCTGCAACTGCGCTGGTGATTAATGACTGTCCGTGCACTCTGGGCGAGCAATACACCTGTACATCCTCAACATATGTCCAGTACGTCCTAAGGTCATCCCTAAGATGCTCCAGCATCACCCATAGCTGAGCTGCTTTGTAATACAGTTTCAAGTCTGGTATGCCAAACCCTCCGAACGCCTTTGGAAGGGTCAAGGTATCGTATTTCACTCTAGGCCTCCTATCACTCCAGACGAAACGGCGAAAGCGAAGTTATTCAAAGAAAAAGTCCGGAATAATACAGGGAAGGGACGAAAAGAGATAAAGAAGCCGGGGGAGTATGTTCATTTTCACCGAGACCATACGCCCGAACCAGGAAAGTGTGAGAGGAGCCCATTTAACCAACTCTTTAAAAATCTTAGCCTGCAGGGGAAGGAAATTTAACTCGTAAACTTTATCCAGATCCCTAGGGATATTGGTACCCAGATATCTAGTACGAACACTCTCTACCCTCATCCCCAGCACCTCTGTTCTACCGTCAATCTCTCGGTCCAGCCTACCCATCGGCATAATGCAGGATTTGGATACATTAATTTTAAGCCCGGAGAACGCCCCGAAACGATGAATTAAACCTAACAACTGTGGGAAGGAGTCTTGAAGCCTAGTCAGATACACCAAGATATCGTCCGCGAAGAGAGACAACTTAAATTCACAATCCCCACACTGCAACCCAGAAACACCCCCATCGGCTCTAACCGCGATGGCAAAGGGCTCCATTGCCAGAGCATACAAGAGGGGGAGAGAGGGCACCCCTGGCGAGTTCCTCTAGAAGGCGAAAAGCCCAGAGAAGTACAACCGTTTACTAGTATCCGCGCGGAGGGACCATTATACATGGTTGAAACCCACCCACAGAATCTGTCACCGAAACCCATCTTACGGAGCACTCTCCCCATATACGGCCACTCCACGCAGTCAAAGGCCTTTTCGGAGTCCAGCGAGAGGAGGTAAGCCTCCGACTCCCGTTTAGACATCTCATACATAATGCCCAAAGTTTTCCTAATATTGTCGGAGCGCTGCCGTCCGGGGACAAAGCCAACTTGGTCTCCGTGGACCAGAGAAGGGAGGAATCTAGACAACCTATTCACTAGGAGCTTAGCTAGTATTTTAACGTCTATATTAAGGAGGGAAATGGGCCTCTAGGACTGACAAAGCGAGGGATACTTGCCTTCCTTCGGGATAACCACAATAAGAGCTGACATCATGGAAGAGGGGAGGCAACCAATGTCTAAGGCATTAGTATACAACTTAGCTGAAGAGGGAGCCAGCGTGGACCGAAAGGTCTTATAGAACCGGACAGTAAACCCATCGTCTCCCCGAGCTGTACCACTCTTCAAAGAAGAAATAGCATCAATCACTTCCTGGGGCGAAATGGGGAGCTCTAGTGAGGCAGAGCTCTCTTGAGCGAGACAAGGGATTGGGAGAGAGTCAAAGAACCGGTCCACTTCAGCCCCACCCCCAGTGTACTCAGAGGTATAAAGCCTTTCATAATATTGCCTAAACTGTTCCGCTATTTGGTTGTCACGTAGCAGTTTTTCACCCGCCTGGCCAGAAATAAAGTTAACTCGCCTGCTATTACGAAGTTCCCTCAACCTCCAGGCCAAAATCCTGTCCGCCTTTTCCCCTTTCTCCATGAAACGCTGCTTTAGAAACGCAAGCCTTTTCTCCGTCTGACCCACAAGGAGGGCGGACAACTTTGCCCTAAGATTTTGGAGCTCCTCGCGCTTGCCTGGGCCTATCTGCGTTTTCAGCTTACCCCCCGGTTGGATGGCAGAAATCTGCTCCCTCAACTTGAGCTCCTCTCTAGTCCTGGCCTTCTTTCTCCTAGCTCCCATCTCCATCAGGATACCTCTGATTGTGACCTTAAACGCGTCCCACACACCTCTAATTTCCACTTCCCCAGTATCGTTTAAGAGAAAAAATTCAGTGATTGTGGCCAAGAGGGACTGCCTCAGCTGCCTATCCATTAGCAGGGAGTAGTTACATACCAACCGCGATTTGCTCTGGGCCACCGGAGGGACACCCAAGTTGGCTCGAACTAGATCATGGTCAGACCATGGGACAGTCTCTACACCAAAGTCAGAAATACAGTCACGGATCGAGGAGTCTACAAACACAAGTCGATCCTGGAAAAGGATTGGTGCACTTTGGAATATTAAGTATAGCAAGGATCTCGGCTGCCCCCGGCAGGATGCGCATCGACCAAGCCCAATTCCTCATTTACACGACGGAATGAGTCTGCCAACTTCATCTGGGACCTAAGATCGGGGCAAGGCTTGGAGGATTTCCTGTCTCTATCCGGATACAGAACCATGTTGAAATCTCCCCCGACTATTAACGCCCCTTCTGCGAATCCTCTTATTTTTTCCCCCCATCCCATGCCAAAAAACATCCTGCCCTTCATTCGGGGCATACACCCCCACAAGAGTGAAGAGACGACCTTTCACCTCTCCCTTAACCATAATATAGTGCCCTTCCGGATCAGCTCTGTGGGCCCTGGGGGAGAGTGAGCATTTGGAGAAACCAAGCGAACAACCCCTCACCTCTTTGCTCCGTATGAGGACCGAAAAATCTGCTGGATAGCTTTGGATTTGAGAGCAGGTTCCCTCCCCTTAACCCAATGGGATTCCTGCACAAATAGAAAATGAAGTTTTAGCCTCACAAACTCCCTCAACACCAAAGATCTCTTAGTCGGAGAGTTCAAGCCTCGCCTGTTCAGGGACCCCACCGACAAAGGTTGGATAGAATCACCCATTAGAAAAGCCAAATAACTCATCCGTCTCCTGTTGGAGGCATTCGTGCGAACCCAGCCCCATGTCCCCAGTGCACACAAGAAAACCAAGAACAATCCGATTGAACCCCACAATCCTGGTAGCTCCAAACTTCCCCCTTCCCCAAAGAACCAACTCACCACCACCCCCTCTCAATTTATGAGCACCTGAAAGGACTGCGACATCCATCTGTCGAGCCCCCAGGCCACCATGGATCGCCTCCGCCTGGGCGAAAAACCCCACAATATTCTGTGCCTCTCCCCCGCCCTCCCCCCGCGCTGCAATAAAGCAATCAAACATTCCAGGCCGGCCCAACAGCCGTTAACTCGTTTCCAAGACATTTCGGCACAATTGACAAACAGTAATCTGCTTCCCATTTAAGACGTTGGCTGCCCCGGAGAGGGCAGAGTCATCTTTCTATACTTCCTCGGACGCGTCGCCGACCCATAAACTCCGAGGATTCTTTTTGCCGTCCTTTGTCAGACCCTTCACTCGCTTTAACATGCCCCAACGGAGGGTCCCCCAGAAGCTCATTCATCACTCTCTGAATATCAGTTTCCGAAGTGAGTGAGTACTTGTCTCCATTAACTTCAAAAGAGAGCGAGAACGGGTGACCCCACCTGTACCGCACTCCCCTGGTTTGCAACCACTTTGTCAAAGGCCCGCAAAGTCTCCGGCGCGCAAGAGTAAGCGCCAAAAGGTCTTGGTAAATGGAAGTTTTAGCGTCGTACCAGTTCCAGTCAATTGGACCCCTCTTACGAGCCAACTCCAGGATCTTGGTTTTCTCCACAAAATAGTGGAATTTCACCAGGACAGAGCGAGGACCACCTGCGCGACCTCCCGCTCTACGGGCCCTGTCGATGGTAGGGACACTGGTATTTTCTCCATCAAACAAGGTACTTATGATTGCCTTATTCTTTCTCACAATATCCGCCTGCGTCTCCACTTCTTGCTCCGGAATACTCAGGAATCTCAGATTGGAGCATCGTTCTCAGCTTTTCCGAATCGTCCAGCTTGAGTGTGATCCTTTCCTCCCTCCTTTCCAATTCTGCCAGCCGCATATCAAACTGCGTTTCGAAGAGGTCGGCTGAGGATTGATTAGCCTCAAGGGCCTGGACTCGGTCCTCCACAGCATCGACCTTCTTATCGCGGGAGTCCAGCCTTCTGCCTATATCCGCCCTGAAACCTCGAATCTCCTCAAGCACGGCTGCCATGCTGCGACTCATAGACTGGGTCTCTGCTGCTTCAGATTGGTTAGTGTCCTGCATGGTGAGATCTTCCTCGGACTGCTGAGGTGACCGCCGAAACCTCTGTAGGGACTGCACGTCCATGCAAGGCGTATGAGGCTCACCTACGAAATGAAGGGCTGGAGAACCTGGGAAGGGGCGAGGGGGGGCACGCCTCTCCTCTATCTCCTGCAACTCTGAAGCTAAAGTTCACACCCCAGGACAGCCGCGCCGTGGTCCACTGCCTGGAAAGCCGCCTCCTACCAGCCTGCCACGACAGGCACTCAGGCACAGGCCAACCACACAAGAGACAGTGACTAAGAGACAACACTGGCCCCCTCCCCCCACAAGCAAAGTCCGGGGTTCTGCCCAAGGGAGGTGCCAAAGTCCCATCGGCTACCAGGAAGAAATCCAGTAGTTAGGCAAGGGAAAGGTCCAACAAACAAGATCCTTTCACGGCCCGCTAGATAGATAGAGGCATTCCAACGTGCAAAATACAAAAAACGTGGGATATAGCAAAGTGGAAGAGTGGATAAGAATGCAAGAAATGGCCCACGGGAGGCAGGGGCCGCAAGTCCTAACAGCAGCGCCAGAGGATATAATCCTCAAAGAAGACGTCCAGGACTGCCTCCACGCAAGAGGGATCACAGGCAGCACCTCAGCTCCTCAGATCAGGACCACAAGGAGGGAGCTCCTCCGTGCTCACCACCCCAGGGGGGGGTCCCTCCAACACTTACACCCAGGGTCGCGGGGGGGGGACCAGCGCACACCCGCGACGCACACAACACCTGAGAGGCCCCCCGCACCCTCACTGTCCCCTGCCGGGGCACGTGGCCCGCCGAGACCACAGGGGATCTCCAAAATGGTCAGCAACACCTCCTCTAACTGCCGACCCTCCTGGGCAGTGGGGAAGCGGAGAACACTTCTAGGCATCTGTCCAACGCCCACCCCACCGTCCTCAGGCTCCTCTTCCGCAAACTCCAGATCCTGGGACGTGGACTGGAGACGTTTAGGACCCGCAGCCCCTTCTGCGAGCGCATCGCTCCTCGGTCCGCGAGGCCAACTGGCAGGCAGCCGCTCCTCCTCCTCCACCAGAACGCCAGGTCGCGAGCCGACAATTCGGCAGGCCACCGCTCCTGCGGGTCTTCTTACTTCAATGCTGCTCAACGGGAGTAGCAGCTCAGGCACAGGCAATGTGGCCGTCCAGACAGCCTCTGCACCTCCCCCACCGCCAGTTAGCTCAGCGACGCGTAGTTCTCTGGGCGGGGACACACACCATCCTCCGTCCGCCTCCCGCTTGGAAGGCTGCAAACTCCGGATTCCCGGCACTGTCGAACACCGGGTTTTCTCTCTGCCTAATCTCTACAGTGCCAGACAGCACCAGGGGGGGTCAGGGCTCAGCTCCCACAGGCTGGGGGGCCCAGGATCAAAAATTAAACGTCCCGGGGAGGAAATCGGCTGAGATACTTCAGCACATCTCAGCGCCCACTGGTGGCTCCTCTGCGCCCCCTGGTGGCTCCTCTGATGTAAATGTTTTAATGATGTAAATGATCACTTTGATATAAGAAACAATGAAAAACTTTGTAACAAACTAGGAACATTGAAATACATTAAAAAAAATAAAAAGTATCACTGCCACCAGCCATTAAAGGCAAGCTTGTCCCTGTAACAGAATTGTTACAGTTTTAGTGTGAAAGGGGACACATTGCTTCTCCCCAACACTCCACTTAAGGTGGGGTGTGCTTGTTTCACTTAATAAAAATGAAAAAGGGATCCAAAGATCCTTTCTACCCTTGGGAGCTATAGTTCTCAGAAGATTAGCCAGAGAAAGTTAAAAGGGGAGCCCCTAGGCCACCCCAGCAACAATAGGCCCTTATTGCCAAAAAGCTGTCAAAGAGGATAACTGTCATGCGATGCCGCTTCCGTTGGACATTGTGGCACAGGTGGAAAAGCTTTGCATGCATTTGCGTTCCTCTTCCTCCTCCCAACATGGCACCTTCTGGTATCTGCAGCAATGCAGTCGGACGGTGGTCACATGACTGCGTGGCTCCACCTCCCCCTTCGAAAAGAATACTTCTGTCTGGGATGCCTGGAGACCGCCGCGTTGCTAATCCATTTAGCGAACGCTACGTGAGTTCAGAACTTCCCGTACTAACATGTTTTCATTGCCTATTCGAATTACTGAATACTTTCCTTTTCGTCCGCAGAGCTCTGAGGTTGCTTCTTTGCTAGACTTACACTCTTATCAGCCCCTTAATTTCCCTGGCGAACTACGATTAAGGTAATACGCCCACCTTTATTCTTTTTCTATCTTCCTGCGAGATCCTCCTTCACGTTAACTCCCATATTCCTTCGATTTCGCAGATTCCCGCGATTCAGAGCGGATTCAAGCAATCATCTGAGAACTGCTCTCTGTATTCTGCGAACGCTCCTTCCCATTTCTGCCGAGCGAAAACAAACGGGAGAATAACTCTAATGCAAATCCTCATTTCCGGTCTCCCTGGGTAAAGTATAGTGACGGAAGAGTGGGGGGATTATTACATTCACACTAACACCTATTTGAGTGATTTCATTCCCACATCTTTGTTTACACAGAATAGACACGCCCCCTTCCTCTTCGCTCCAAGATTAGGACTGCCTTTCATCAGCACTCTGCTTAAACGCATGCCACAGGTGACAACCTTAATACCATTGTTCTTAGCTTTGTTTATCATCATATTCACTCCTACTTAAACCTGCTCTGTTTTCTACTTCCCGCTACAGCCACCACCTTCTTCTACAACCCCACCTGATAGTATGGAGAAGACAACCAGCAAACTCTATTCCTGACTCCATCTAGATGCTGATTCTTTGACAGACATCCAGGTTTTTTTCCCCCAGAGGGTTTACCTGGGGGCCCTGGGTTTTTGTAGCTGTGTCCAGCGCGGGAACTCAGTGTCCACAGGGAGATTCTTAATATCCACGAGGCTGTCTTGATCCCAGTGTTCCTGAAGGTGGGTCATTTGTGAATTTGTAAGCATTGTTAGTTACAGATTGTCTTTTACGAGATTACAATAACTTTTAAACGACACTATGGAGTGTGAGAAACCTGATGGTATTTTCCCAATAACACCTTGAGAATCCCTTATTCAGGTGGCCAGGAAAGGGCTGGCGCTCACAGATCCCAACCCTGTGGGTGAACGAGCAAGGATCACCTGGGTAGGGGAACCCAGGGTCATACTTGGGAGGATGCCGCAGGTGAGACTCGGTATTATAACAGAGAGAGGGACGTGGAAGACGAGGTCTATGAAGCCTTTATAGGCTGTAACAAATCGACATTTCAATTCAATAAACTTCCCCTGCAGAAAGTCAACAACCCCTCTGTATATAACCAATCCCCTAGGATCCCAATGTCCATTGCACCCAAAAACTACCTATTCCAGAATCCTTGCTTTTCTAATTCCTACTTGACTGACTCCAACTGTTCCCCTTCATGTCCCTCTGATCATTTCCCACACTCCTGGCAGGCTCAGATAAAACCCTACCAATCACGTCTTTCTGATTATCATTCTCCAAATTCTCACAAACCCTCCTGTTTACTTCACAAACCTTCCCTATCCCGTCCCGTAGGATACTTTGACATTCCCCTTTCGAATACAAGGACTATAATTTCTGATAAAACCTGATCCCCATCCTATCCTGTAGGAATTCACTTGAAATCTCCAACCTCCCCCCTTTCCGATACAAACACCTTTAGACAACAGACTTGTAATAGGACCGTTTACCTGACACGAGGGTCAGGCAATTAACATAAATTGCACACAGCTGAAAACCCTTCCTTTTCCCCACAGGGATAAAAAGGTGGAGCAAAAGAGCACAGGACGAGCAAGGCAGCACAGCAGACAGCACGACAAGACGGCTAACCAGGAGCAGCAGTTCAAGAGAAGGAGCAAGGTGACGGGAAGCGAGAGGGTGGGGAGGAGAGAAGTGACCTTGCCCTTTTCATCCCAGACATGATGAACATTTGTTGAAGAGAGCCTAAAACCGCGGACAATAGCACAAGTCTCTTGAAGTAGATGTCAACGGTGCACGCACCGTGTCGGCGCTGATAAGCAGGAGCGAGGGGAACTCCTGGTAACGGCCTTAAATCCAGTAACGAAGCAAGCCAAGCAGTTCATCATAGCCCGTGAGTCGAGGGGAGAGCCGATAAGAGCCGGGCTGTGGTGAATGAAAGTCGCAAAGTGGCAAGTTGTACTAAGTTCAAGGAACTGTAAAAGTGTTATGGGGAGACCAGCTGCAGAGGGAATCGACAACACGTGGGTGTCACTCCGAGAGACTCGATCCCCGTTTGAGTAAAACTACAGAAACCAGAAGGCTGTAGGAAATTGAGAGGGGTCTGCGCCCAGAAGAGGGGGACCGAGGAGTGAGCCATCATCGCCCTGAGCAAGTGAACCCGAGAAAAAGAGGTTCACAGCTAACGGTTTGAAATGACATTGAGAAGTCAAGGGGAGTGAATCCTGCTAACAGGAGACTTACACTGTCCAGCTGGTCGTTTGGAATACGAGCACGACCGAGGGAGAAACCAAGAGACACTGTAAAGACAGGAGAAGTACTCTGTCCCGCTTGTCATATAGAATCCGAGCCCAGCAGAGGGAGAGCCAGGGGTGGAAAGCTAACACCCAGAAAATACGTGAAGCAGAACATTTATGTTGTTATTAAACCTATCAGGCCATCAGGATCAGGAACCCGAAGCCCAAAGGCCTGGATATTGATAGGAACTGTTTAAAGGGTCAGCGCCCAGAAGAGGGGGACACAGAGGCGATGTTGTCACCCAACGTGAACTGTGAAATAACTCTGTGTTTGTTTTGTTTGTGAATATATCAGGCCCTCGAAGGCAAAAGACTTTCAAGAGGAACAAGACTTGGCCATCGACAGTCCCGATTGCTGCCATTGGAACTGTTAACTTGTGCTGGGAAAGTTCAAGTGTGTGCTGTGCTCCAAGCTCCTAACTTACCCCGTATACAAAACATAGGGAAGGGAGTCCCAGGCTACCGCATCCTGACATATTATTTACAAACACTTCTTTCTTTTCCTGAAAACTATCCAACACCCTTTTTTGTATTAGTTGTGAGGTTTGGCAATACGTTTCATAGTATAGGCCCTTATTATTTGACAAAGCCACAGGGACTGCCTTATTTTCGTTTGATGGTTGACGCTTGCTCCCATCTTAGATTTAGGTTTAGATTAAGCGTTTTTCCAACCTGCATACAGCTTAAATAAACACCGTTGAACTGTGATCTCTTGTCTTCACTGTTGTCACCATGAGTTTTTCAAAGGAGTCTTAAATACGACACCCATAAAAAGAGTAAAGGATTCTGTGAGTGTGGAAATAGATTCCCACTCACAGAGGTACAAGGAAAAACAATCCACCAGTAAAAACAAAAAAACAAAAAGTTCTGGCGTTGACACAGGTCAGGAAGATTTATCATTACTATGAAAATCTTACCTAACAATGTGCCATGGTTAAATGTGAGTGGGCAATTTCCAGAACTATTTTCCGATGGGTTTTGGGTATTACCAACTGGTTTTTACATGTCCCTTCCCCTGAGGTTTCCCTTCGACACAGCAGTCCTTGTTTTAAGAAAAAGAAGGGGCCCCTGGGAATACCTGTAGGAAAGCTTCTGCTCGTAATGGGTAATTTATCTGAGCAAAAGCTAAATCTGTAAGGACAGTTGGTTCATCATCAGAGCTAGTACTGATGTTAGGTCTCTCATCAGCCTTTAGAGTTTCCCTCTCTGTCACCTCCTGTTCTATCTCTTCTTTCAACCAGGGTAGTAGAGCCCTTTCAAGAATCCCTTGTGCCATTTTATCCCAGGATTTATGTCAAATGATGTCTCCCCATGATTATGCAAAAGTACTTTCACATCGCCCCTGAAATCCGGATCAATAACTCCTGCGAGTACATCCAGTCCTAATTTCTAAGCTAAACCAGGTTTGGGGGCTAGTCTGATGTAGCATCCATGGGTAGGTATTAGAACTAAGTCAGCGAGAATCATTCTCATTTTCCCTGGAGGGTTGGATATTTCCCTACTACTGCAGATGTCAAATCCAATATAACCTTTTGTGGCTACAGTGGGGTTTGAGGCTCTACTACTTAAGATTCTGAAATTTTAGGGTTCCACAGTTTGTTTCAAATGAGTCGCATCCCACACCTGACACCATATGTGAGAAAGGCATGGTATCGAGCAGTAGACCCGGACACAATGGATAGAAGTTTCAAAAACCTTTAGTTCATATTTTAGTTGGGTTGGTAGAATTCCTAACTAAACCTAACTCCAAAATGGGAGTAATCTCGACCGTTAAACAAATAACAAATACATCCAAGTCAGTCTGGTCAAATTAAAAAGGCCTACACTAAAAAAAACTAACCTGGCCCGCCTTCAAAAACGGACAAATTTGTTAAGGGAATACAAAATGAAAATAGAGTCTCAAAAAGCAATGTCAGAATGGCTTCAGCCTCAACTCCCTTCCCCAGGTTCAATCCCATGGGGTCTACAGAGTCTCTTACAAAACAAAGGCTAAGCAGATGGCACAATTCTATCAGCCTTGCACACTTTGGCTAACTAGTACAATTTCAACAGTTCAATATTAGGTTTCCATCTTCTGGTAGTTCAATTACTTCCTTAGGCTTCGGCCACATTGTGATCAATATTCAGTTCAAAATTCCTTTCTCAGTTTCTCACAGTTCTGCACAGGCTGGCCTCTGCCGGGCTCGAGTCCATCTTGTTTTCACTTTATCACACAGTTCTGCTGGGCTCGAGCCAGTCTCTCCTTTGTGCGGGTTCCCTTCCCCAGGTTTTAGCTAAAGAATCTTTTCACTGTCGAAGACTTTCGAAGCTGCAAGAAATTCACATAGACCTCTGCATGACCACTTCAACCTCTCTTGCAACAATCTTTCAATTCACAATCTTTTCTTGCAGCACCAATGCCTCTTGGTACTTGTTGTTCTTACTCTCTAACTTGCCTTCTTGGCCTTTTACAAAGTTCTTATATATTGCCCTCTTGGCATATTTACAATTAACATAGTTCACTTTCCTCTTATTCAACTTTCTTTCTTTATCGAGGTTACTTTAATTCCTTTGACCTCCGCTGTAATATCTTTCACAACTCATAACATTTCAGACTCTCGAATGTGTGACTTCACCTCGCCAGACCACTCTATTACTTTGTATCTTTTCCTTTCAACAAATGTCCTTTCTTCATTCGCTTTTTAATCGTCCAAACACTCAACTTTCAAATTACAGTCACTTTTCCTTTAACATCAACCGAAGAGGTCCTGAAAGGTCAATCATATTGAAAGTGGTCAAGGAGCACTAAAGAGCAGGCTCCATTTGTGTCGGATAGTCTTCTGAGGTCATCAGTTACTGCTAGGAAAACCAATTAGGTTCCTCTGCTAGGGCGAAAGCTGGCTTGTTGGTGTTGAAGAAGGTTGTTGCTTTCAATGAACGGTTGACGTTGGGAGATAACATCTCTCTCCAGTAACTGAGCTGGGAGAGGGAGCGGATAGGCTGGGCAGCGATTACATGGGACTAATTGATCAAGGGATGGTTATTCCCCCCCCGATGGGGTGGATTACTGCAGGTTTCAGTTTTTGGGACAATGCTTATGAGGAGGGACGTGTTGACCAATGAGTGGAGGTCTTACCGGAAAGGTGGAACAAAATGTTTAACATTTTAGGTAGAGGAAGGTCTCTGGGAGAGCCAGCTGCTTTATAAGTAATATATTAGTGAAATCTTGGTTTGGGGGTGGGGGCCAAGAACAATTGGATGTAGCATGAAGATTCAGAGAGTGGTACGATTGCTCCAGAGTCTGGCTCTATAGTATTGACGATTATATTTTGCTGTATACTGACGATTTTCTAGAAGAGAAACGATGATTGATTGTTGCACAGCAGTTTGGATTGTTCTGTGTGTTGGTTAACGCATTGGTTGCTCAGAGTTCATAGAGGATCTTCAAGTCTTTGCTTGCAATGTTTAGAGTAAGGTTTTTTTCTGCTTCAATGATCTTAGCTTTGTAGCGTGACAGCAACATTATTAAACCAATTATTGCTTTGGGGTAGTAATATTAGCACCACTTTCTTTCCAGTTGTTACAGGCTTTTTAAAATTTGAAGCAGCTCTTGGGTGTGCCATTTTTGCATTGGCCATTTGTTGTTTATTTGTATGTGCTTGAACAGGCTATTGCATCTAAGGCAATACTGTGGTGCTTTGGAAATTACAACGGACTAAAGGTGAGCCTTTAGGGGACATTTGTTGATTTATGACCACAGCACAATGCGGGTTCATGTTGTCAACTTGGACATTAGACCATTTCTTACGTGAGATGATGTGCGAGAAGTGCTTCTGAATATCAGTTTTTTCTGGAAGGGAGAAGTGCAACATAAATTCAAAGTGTTCGGAACATGTCATTGTAAGTAGAGATGTGTTATGGGACAGGTCCAGCTGTGTGTGTCCGTGGGCCACACCCCACTGTCTCCCCAGACAGGAACACAACCGATTCCTAGTGTGAAGGAGGTATTCCCACCTGTGGAGCCTGCAGGTATATGGGAAACAGAGGAATCGGATCGAAATAACAAACAACATTGCTATGTGATTTTTACCACCCCCTAGTCCCACCAGGCATCAAACAAAGAAGGGATGTAAGCGAAAGGGGGTCCTCGAAGGTACAAAGGAGGTTGGCACCAAATAGGACCAGAAAACCGACACACCAGCAAGAGGAAGCAAAACCGAACTAAAACATAAGGACCTCCCGGGCGGCACATGGGTAAAGCTAAGGACACACCGAAAAGGGGAGTCCAGAAAATATCAAATTTAGATCCAGCATGGACAGAGCAACAGAGGAAAGAAGGTTTGATGCACAGAAGGTCAAAGAAGAGGGGCAGGCAAGGCAGTCCTGGAAACAGAATAATGTTCGGTATACAGTAGGCTAAAGACAGGCAGACAATCCAGGAAGCGAAAACTTTTGGTACACAGCAGGTTAAAGCAGCAGAGGGATAGTGAACGCAATCCAAAAAACTGAGCAAGGTTTGGTACAAAGCAGGTAAATAGAAACAAAGTGGGAGCAGCCAAAAGCGTAGTTGAACGTGACACCTCCTTTTGTGGCTCCTTTCTAACAACAGTCTGCCTGGCATTACGTACCCCATGATTGACACTGCGCCGTATCTGGGACGGCACCGGTGGCACTTAACGGCAAAGGCTGCCGGGTAGTGTGGTCAGGCGTGTAAGCGCCAGGGGAGGCACCATTGATTGCAGAGCTGTTATCCTGGATTGACAATGCAGCCTGGAATCCTGACAATACACCACAGAGATGGAGGAGTCAAGGCTACTAAGTCATGTAAAAAGGATGGTGGTAGTATACCTTTCAAGCGTATAGTTTCTGGATTAAGTTGGAGAGCCATACAATTGCAAAAACATTGAGAATCTTTTTGAAGAACATTAACAGGGCGTTTATGAGATTAAAGCATACATCATAAATGCATAGTATTTGTATTTATTGACATTTATTAAGCGCCTTTGTCAAGGTGCTGTACAAAGGGTAGAAAAAGGAACAAAATATTGAGTCCAATGAAAATCACCATGAGAAAGAGTTATGAAGAGGACAGGGTAGAGAGTAGATGAGCCTTAAGGCGTGAGCGAAATATGTGAAGGGGGGGAAGCACGTATGTCAGTTGGCACTATGTTCCAGTATTTGGGGGCTAGACGAGAGAAAGAGGAGAAGCGTGAAGGAACAACAAGGCGGTTTGGGAGAGGAAAGAAGATGAAGGTGCGGAAAGAATGCAAAGGTGAATACAGGGAGACAAGAGAAGCAAGACATGGGGTGCAGGACCACGATAGCATGTAAAAACAATTGAGAGAAAGGGAAGAAAAGACCTGGAGAGAAAAGGCTGGGTAATAGAAGAACGAGGAGGAAGTGTGAAAAGAAAACTAATTGCAGAATTGAAAACCAAGCGTAAAAGGTGTATGAAAGTCCGAAGAGCACAGCAGTAATCAAAGCGAGAAAGAATAGAATTAATGAGAAGTTTAACAGCATCAAGGATAGGCAAGGACATATTTTGCAGATATTGAAAAGAAGAAAGCGGCAAGTGCGGGCAGTCAAAGATTGTCAGGTTGCGCCCCTGGAAGCTGTGGCAAAGGTGGAGATTCTAGCTGTACGGCGTTCTGCCTTCTGTCAGAGGACTCTGTCTAGTCCTCATCTAAGATGGCTGCCTTCTGTTTATTGTATTCGTCACTTCCTCTTGGACTTCGCTGCTGCGATCCTTCACAGTTTTCCTCTACAGTTACTCCCAAATCCTTCACCCGGAGCTTGGTTGTTCCCAGCCTTTCTGTCTTGCTTCCCCCGCTTGCTCTCTTTTCCTCGCTTCCTTGGGTCCTTCTCGTTTGATCTTTTTTCGGTCTCTGTTTTGCCGCAGGGTTCTACTGTGGTCTCTGCGCCCTCACGGTATTCTTTGTACTCCGTCTCACTCTGCTGTACCTCACAGCTCTTCTTTGCTCGACCTTAACCCAGGCTTATTACCGTGGGCTTCATTCTGTCCTTCTCTGACCATAACTCTGATTTGCCTGCTCTGCGTATCTCGTACTCCCTTTGTTTTTTCTCCACCTGTACTTTACTGTCCTGTTTCTCGGCTGCTCCAAGGATCGTACCGCTCTTTCCTAAACGGTCTTCTCGCTCTGTCCCGTCATCCTTCTTCCCGAACCTCCTTAGGTATTGTTGCAACTCGAACAGTCTCCATATGTATAATGGACCTGCTATTTCCCCCTTTGTTTCCAAAGGGTTTGTATCACTCCATAAGAACTCTTGGCTGCTTTTATTCTTCCGTATTGTGAAGGAAACCTTCAGGTGGCTGACCTATCCTGTTCCTTCTTGCTTTCTACACTGGATATCAACATCTTCAGGCAAAGAGACTTCAAGATGCACCTACTATCCAAGGGTTTTAACACCTCACTCAGACCGCAGAAGCGGTCCCATAAAGTTCCTTGAAACTCCACAAGACAGGACTGTTACATCTCCTGTATATTCTCTAACAAAGTTATGCAACACCGCCCAGGGTTTTTTGGTGCCCACCGGCTTTTCCCCTGGAATTAGGGACTGGTTCCTTGGGGTTCCCCGTGACTTGGAACTCATACCAGTCAAGGTGGCCTCTGAGGTAGCTCGACCCTACCTACACGATAAGAAGGAGAAAAAGCCTAAAGAAAAGAAGACCACAGAATCCAGGCGAATAAGAAAGAAGAAACAGACGGAGACCAGAGACAGTTCTTCAGAAGACAAGGTGAGGAGGAGGCTCGGGAGGGTACACTGTTCAGTGACAAAGATATACAAGAGATAAACGTTTAAAAATGGGTCAAAAATAACACCAAGGTTGCAGGCAGAGGTTGAGAAAGGGAAGACCGAAAAGCTAAAAAGGAGAACGGAAGAAGGAGTGCGAGGAGGGGGAGAAACAGGAGGAAGGAATAGAATTTATTTTTGAGGGATTGAGGTGGAGAAAGTGGGAGTACATCCAACCCTGGACAGCGGAGAGGCTGGATGAAACAGTGGCATGAAAAGAGTAGGGAAAAGGAGAAGAACGTTTGTGAGTCATGCACGCAGAAATGAGAGGAAAAGGTTGAACGATTCAATGATAGAGAATAGGGGAATGGTGTAGATAGCAAAAAGAAGGGGATCTAGCTCTGAGCCTTGGGGAACAATGTACTGGAGAGGTAGGGGAGAAGTATGACAAGCCCAAGAAATAGAGTAATAACAATTAGCCAGATAGGAATGGAACAAGCTAATAATAGAAGTAGAAAGCCTAAGTGTAGAGAGTGAAGAAAGGAGAGTAGGATGGTCCCCTGTGTCAAAAGCTGCGGAGAGATCAAAATGGATGAATATTGAAGAAGATTTATTGTGACGAGCCAAAAGGAGAGAGTATGTAACATGGAGAAGGGCAGTTTCTGTGGAGTGAGCAGGATGGAAACCAGGTTGAGTCAGACAAAGGAGGGAGAGATGGTTGAGATGAGAGGAGATCTGAGAGTAGACAACCCATTCAAGGAATTTTTAGAGAAAAGGAAGAAGGGAGATAGGACGATCTCTATATAGACAGGAAAGGTTGAGGGAGGGCTTTTTTAAGATGGGAATGATTAAAGCATGTTGAAGGAGGAGTCAGAGATTAAAGAGATATCAGAAAGGTGATGATTGAAGGGTAGACAGGGGGGATAAGGGGAGCAGGGTGGGGGGCAAGCAGGAAACAGTGGGATGAGCCAGGGTAAGAAAAGGCAGTGTCAGAATCAGTAAGGGAGGTAAACAGGGGGTAGGGGGTAAAAGAAAGGTGCGAAGGTATAGATAAGGAGGGAGGTTGTGCAGGAAAATGTGCTACAGATGAGCGCAAAGTGGTGACATTGGAGACAAAGAAGTCAGCTAAGTCGGACGAGGACAGAGAAGAAGAAATAGAAGGGTTAGAAGCTGCAGGGCACAGCATCTTGTTTATAACCTGGAACAGGTGTTGGGGATGATGGGAGAGAGAGGACGTAAGGGGAAAAGAGTACTGTTTTTTAGTTGCAAGAAGAGAAGCATCATAGAAAGAGTGAAGTATAGTAAGGAGAGAGGTTAGAAGAAGATCGAGTTGTTTTCCAGGTATGTTTCGCCTACCGCAAGGCAGAGTAGAGGGAACGAAAACCGGAAGTCAGTCACAGGGGAGAAGGCTTGCAGGAGGGAGAAAAGGGCACTGAAGGGTGGAGCAGTTGAAGAGTAGAAGAAAGAGAGCTGTGAAGTATAGGAGAGAGTCAATAGGAAATCTGGAAAAGGCTGTAAGAGTGGGGTGATTTTGGAAAGGGATGAAAGGAAGGAGACAGGAGAGAAAGAGCAAAGATAACGACAGAGGAAGGTGGTTGGGGAATGGGGGAATAGGAGTGGATGGGAGTAGGATAGCACAGAATGATCAGAGGAGTAAATATAGTTTGCAGAGACTGAGGTCAAGGAATAGAGAGCTGGAAGAGAAAATAAGATTCAAGAAGGGGAATAAGGAAAGATGAAAGATGGGACGAGGAAAGATGGAGATTAAAGTCTCTAAGGAGAATCAAAGGAGGGGTAGAAGGTAGCAGAAGGGAAAGCAAAGAATCTAGGTCTTAATAGAAAGAGTTAAGAGAGCCAGGAGTATGATAAATAGTAAGAAAGGTCACAGCGTAAGGTTTCAAAAATGAAGAAGGGTGATACTCAAAAGGAAAGATAGATGAGAGAATTGGATAAAGGAGGGGAAGTAGTCCATGAAGAGTGAAAAAGAATATCAGTGCCACCTCCACGACCAGTAGGTCAAGGTGAGTGGATACATTTAGTAGAAGGGGTAGTAAGAAAAGCAGGGGTATAGGTGTTGTGTGGAGTAAGACAGGTTTCGGTTAGGCAAAGAAAATTAAGATTTAGACAGAAAAAAGAATGAAGGATGGAGTGGGACTTATTGCAGATGGAACAGGCATTCCAACGTCTAACTGAAAGAATAAGGGGAGCAGAAGAAGATAGGTGGGGATAGATCAAGACACAGTTGTTTGCTATCATTTTAACAACCTGATCGTAAAACATTGATGCTTTATGTGTAATCTAAACTCTATGCATGCTGCTTCTACTGCTGAAATCTTACACAAAATGTAAAGAGTTCCATTAGTGCCTACCCGAATGGCTTTCCAACCACCATTTTTCAGATCTTCCTCAACAAGAGCATTAACTTTGTTCCCAACATACAATGGTTCACTGGTCAGAACAACGTCACTAATGAAGCATATCTCGTCATCTATCATTCCATAATCACTGCAGTATCTTGTCACCACTCCAGTGATGTACTTCTGTTCTCCACAGCCTGCAAAAAGACAAACACAATTTTAAAATCTGTACCATGATAGCAGAGATTAGACATTTGCCCTTGCATTACAGTGAACTTTTACAGAAGCAATTCGACTGAATGGCTAAGTGGATATCATTCCAAAAGCATCCTTCAGAGTGTCCAAGTATTATGGAAAAAACTAATTCCAGGAATCCTTATCAAATTTCCCTACACCAACAATTAGTCTAGATAACCCATCCGTTTGTTCAAATTTGGTTCTACTGCATCCATAAAACAAAATAACTCTGCTATCGACAACCATAGAATATGTACAGCCAAAAAACAATTAATGTCTATGCATTTGATACAAAAAAAGTAACTCAGAATTCTTAATCTATTGTCACAAATGGCACAGAAAGAAAACCTGTCTCTACGACAGTACCCGGTCTTTATTGAGTTCTTTTTTTAGGCCCAGGGCCGTCCCCCCACCCCGTTTTGCTACAACCCCACCCCCGCTGGCGCAGGCATCTGTAATCCCTGGGTTAGTGCTATTGGTTCTTTGCCTCTACTAAGCTCTGACTTATATTAGCAATGGCTCCCTAAATGCAGACTCACTGACTTCCTCTGGGACTTTCTAACTTTCCATACTCTCACGGTTAGTCTTCTAACAGAGATTTGGGTTTTGGCTTGAAGTTGCTCTGTAGAGTTCAACTGGTTTCACTCACACCCACTCTAACCCTTCTACTCTTCCTGCTTCTTCTCCCTTAAATCCTCCCCACCAACTTTCTGACGCTCTTATGTTTCATTTCTCCTGTTTCCCGCCTCTACCCTTTAATGTTAACTCTCGTCCCACTTCTACTTCTCCCTCACTACTTCTCCTCCCCCAACAATGCTATTCTACTTCTCCCTCACTACTTCTCCTCCCCCAACAATATTATTCTTTCACCTCCCACAACACTCCTACGCTACTACCTGTGAAGAATTTGAGGGCATCCTCACTTCTTTCCCCAAAATATCCTCCTCCCAGGGGGCCAGGGAAAGCACATCTCTTTTGGATCCTGCCCCTGGGGGTGGATATGCGAGGGAGGAGACTTGGGGAGTGGGCATGGGGCACCCTTGAACAAGATGCGGTATCCCCCCCATTTCCCTTTCATAGAGAGTTGAATGCCCCACAGGCCTTTTGTAGGGTGTTATCAATCCTGTTCTTATTTTCCCATTGATTTGCATAGACAAACACCAGTTTAGTACTGGGACAAAGAAGAGGACTAGAAGGAAGAGGAAGGTTAACTCCAGTCAGCGGTCTAGTTGTGTAACCTTTGTGATTGGTTCCCAGCATGTCAACTCCTAGCAGCAGGAGTTAAAAGATGCTGCAGGTGAAAGGGAGAGAAGTTCCATGGTCCCAGGCAGCGGCTTGGGAACGGAGTCGCTGTCCAGTGAAACCAGCTTTAAGGAGAGGCGTGGAAGCGGAACTGGCAAGAGAGGCGCGAGACCAGTGAAGCTGTGGTCGAGAAGGGAGGAGCAACAGAGGCTCCTAGAGCGAGAGACCCAGATAGCAGGAGAACTGGATAGACTGTGGAGGTGCCGGGCTGCCAAGCGAGAGAACCGCTACGCCCTACAGCCATCGCAGAGGCCGACAAAGCCTCCAGCAGTAACCAGTGAGCCTTTCCAGGGATGCAGGGTATCGGGGTGCTTCGTACCATCTACCGCTTGCATAAATCGGTTCCATGTGATAATGCCCCTGCAAAAATGTTTTTTTAAGAGACATTATTACATGGAACATGCAGGGGATAAACCTGCAACCCCCTTTTTTTTTCTTCAAGGCGAGCGGGGGACACCTCGCAAGCCCTGTCCCTATATACATGGTCACCGATATAATATCACCACCAACTTTTCCCGGTGACATTATGTATGGCGACCATATATACATACTGGAGCCATATATACACACTGGAGAAGATCAATCTCTGTTTCACAAATAACCGTTTTTTATTCAACAAAGAGTGTTACACTCAATCCAGGGCACAGCCATGGGCACTACCTTCGCTCCCTCGTATGCGAACTTAACAACGGGTTGGTGGGAGAAGTTTGTGGTGTGGCATCCCAGTAATAGTCGATAGACAGCCAAAATTGCTCCTTGGCTACGTTATATTGATGATCTATTTATTATCTGGGACGGGACAAGTTCTGAATGGTTGGACTTTGTTAAAGTATTGAATGTTAACCTGAATTTGAAGTTCACGAGAGCCACAACAAGACTGCTATCGTATTTTTGGATATTCTTGTTACAGTGGCTCAGGATGAATTGGTAACCAACCTGTAGAGAAAGCCCACCAGTTCAAACATACCATTACATGCTAAAAGTAATCACCCGACAGCACTTAAATGGAGTATCCCCTGTGGGGGAGTTCATTCGCATACGTAGAAATTGTTCTAAAATGGACTTTTGATAGTGAATGTGCCCATATGGCATTAAGGTTTCAACATCGAGGCTGCCCGAAAATAATTCTTGAAAGAGCCTATATGAAAGCAAGAGAGACAGGCCGCGCCTCACTTTTGGTGTCTAATATAGTCTCACAGGACACCACAGACATGAGGGATACACGCCTTATCTTGACCTATGGCAATGGGGCACAGAATATTCGCCAGGTTATGCAGAAACATTGGCATGTTTTGAAACTAGATGGACACTTGAACAAAATATCTACGTTGCTAAAAGATATTTTGGTACCTACTTTCATGTGTCCGATAGGCAATCTACTGGGTCAAAGCTTGGTTAACACTAAGATACTGGGCTTTCAGAAATGTTTGAAGTGTAAGGCTCGTCAGTATGCAGTTAATACTGCTAGCTACCCACATCCAATTCTGGGCAAGGACATCGAAATAAGGTCACGTATTACATGTGAGACTGAGTATGTAGTGTACGTTCTAAGCTGCCCATGTGACAAATGATATGTTGGGAGCACGATAGGAAAACAAACTCTGGGTGCTCCAGCATATTTGTGCAATTAAGAACGTTGACCCTTCATACCCAATGGCACTTCATTTCAAAGCAGAACATGGAGGCAAATTGGATGGGTTTGCCAATTTTGGTATCCATACAGTATCCATACAGTGTTGCAATCGCCTAGAGGTGGTAATTGGGAGCTCTCTTTAAGACAATTAGAAACCAAGTGTATCTTGGATCTGGAAACTAAAAAACCTAGAGGGCACAACCTCGATGAGGAACTCTATACCTTTTTGGGCACTTGAGTTTATACAGATGTCCACCCCTCACTTTGCTAGGTACTGTTGACGAACTTGCTCCACACATAGATAGGTAAATAATTTCCAAACCCTGTGTGTAAATCTGCAAACATAGATCTTCTCCCATTGCACTCTCCCATGTCCTCAATAGGTGCATTTTGTACTTTGGTAAAATGAAAATGTATATCTACTTCATATATACTTGGTTCTTATGATGCTTTTTATGATTTGAGTAATGTATTTGGTTTTATATTGTAGAAGTGTTAGCTTGTATAGTTGGGGATGGATCATTTCCATATGACACACAGATTATGTACCTTTTATACCAGATTCCGTTGTACTAACAATGTGTGATTTTGAAGAGTATGTATACATTTTTTTGACTGCAGGTCATTGACATCGCATCATTGTCTAACTGGATATGTCTGAAACCACAATAGAGCACTAGGCACTTTATACAAGCAATTGTTGCACATACTATGCACTTTACTATTAAGCATTTTACTATCAGGCGCCCCATGCATACACTCTAGTAGCCGTTAGGTCTATTATTGCTATTTAGCAACACTTGAGGTTTAATTATTGTAATGGGTTTTATATCCAATTTTAGACTTTTTAGAGCTTTTTGAAACTAAAATTGTACACTGTGTATTTGTGATTCTTTGCTGCTAATACTAATATGAGATTTCTCTTATGAGTTGTATGCATGGACGGAGAGCACTATGCACTTTATACTTATTGCTGCTTTGCAGAATATTGCACATTTATATAGTTGCTGATTTGCTTATTTGCACATTTTCAGACAATCTCTTAGAAGCTGACAATACTCTGAGATCGCATATTCGATTGACTTAACATGGGGCTATATTCAGTGAGATGTCATCTGATTTGCGAGTGTGGTATTGCTCTATGTAGCAATCAGGAGGTCAACGTTGGCAAGGTTCACTGGAGTTACTTCCTTTTGTGAACACTGATACCTCTATGCTGGGTATTTACTTTTCTCAACCCCTCTGTGTCTATGGCCACTTTTGCAGGATGTCTAATTGTTCTACACAGAGATGACAAATATATATATATATACATACATATACACACACACACACACACACACACAAACACACACATCTTTTTTGACGGCTGTTTTGTTTGCTTAGTACATGGTAATTTAATACTAAATAAATATCTTACTGCTGACTTCCAATTGAGAAATACGGCAACGACCACCCATTATAAGATTAAAAGATGTAATGCGTTAACTGAACACTGCAATCACAATGTATTTGAATATTTCAAGATGTCTGACCATGGTACTCAGTAGCCGATCTCCACCCAGATGGAGACACTCTCCCACACTAAATGACTATAGAGGTGTCAGTTTATATTATGGTCCATCATCTGTGTCCACACTCCCCACGTAACCAAGCGGTGTGTGTACCGTGAAACACGTTATTTATTTATTTACAAGTTTTCTTTTTTCCAAGGCACATCTAAAATAAAGAATACCATGTTGCCTAGACTTCTGTGGTGACTCTTCTTTATGCTGTAAGGATACCACATCCCCAGCTGCTCTCAGGAGTGCAAGTCGCACTACATACCGAGGTACAAAGGTTTTTTCTATATATCAGGACCTTATTACTGGAAACCCATAAATCAGCCTCCGAGATCCGTGAGCCGATGATCATAAAAACTGGGAACTACAGAGAGGCATATGAACACTGGCGAAGTTCTTACTGGATTATAATATAAAAAGGCAATAAAGAGAAAGCCATGAGTGTAAACAAGTGTCGGCAAGAGCCATTTGAAACTGTGATTTGAGAAGCTAACAAGTGTTGGCAAGAGCCATTTGAAATGGTGATTTGAGAAAGCTAACAAACATTGGCAAGAGCCATAAGAACCTATGAAAAGCAACCAGTGAAGAGTGGCAAGACAAACATTGTAAAGCAGTGTAAGAATGTGATTTGAGAAACGCCCTTCACCTGGCAGGAAAGTAAACCAGGCACCATAATAGCAATAAAGCAGTGGTGTAGAGGCCAAGAAACACTTGTGTACAGGCGCGTTATAAATGACTCATCATATCATTGTGCATACAAGGACCGGATGAGATGGGGCAAGAAAGGTGTGTCGGTTGCATGACCTGTAATGTGGGTGGACTGTGTGGTCCGATAACTGCGCCTAGACCAAGGACACCACCTACCTATTGAAAAGCCAATTACCTTTTGAAAATTGTGTTAAGCTTTATGTGAACTGACATTAAGGAACTTTTGTTGTGAAACTGGTGAAGAGTAACCAAACCAGACGAGCAGGGACGTACCCCGGGAATTGCGTTTAGAAGTTGGAAGACTTTAAGCTTGGGGAAGGGAACCCCTAGGCATTGTGAGCTGGCTAGAAGCTGGTGGAAGGGAAACCCTTGGCAAGCCTAGAAGCTCTTAACAGTTATTTGAACACTGGTTTAGTTTTGACGCCGACATCCCTACACTTTACGTACAAGTAGATGTGAGGGCAAGTATAGGTTTTGGACACAGACAGACATTTACTTTGGACTTCCTGATATATCCGTAATGGCAGTTAGGTTGGGAGAACCCACCTTAGCATAGGGCAAGATGGGCCTTTTTCCAACTCTTTTTATGTTGAATAAAAGTGTGTATCCAAACTTAATTTCTGTTGTCTCTGTCTACTTCATGATGCCTTCACATCCACCAACACTTCTGCGCATTACACTACCCTCTCTAAACACACATGCACACTGCAGAACCACTATTACTCCCAAGCCAATGCCTCACCGCTCCAACACTTCTCCAAAAGCCGCTGATCCCTCCTACCTACTATCTTGGACGCAATCCACCTCCGACCTCAGCCGATACACCCACACTTCCTGTTTTCTGACCCCTGCCTAAGTAACCCTCCCCCGTGCTGGTTGGGCATTTACCCCTAACCAATCTGCTTCTCTCTTTTCCCTCCCAGGGCGTGTATGTGCAGTGAAAAGCTCTAAAATGGGGCTAAGCCACACCCCTTTCTATGTGCAGGCTTGTTACTGGGTAGACTTGGCAGTGGTGGAATGTTTGCCTTCAGTCCAACTTTGTGTACTCCCATGCCTGCATTGAACAGCAGAGAGAGAGAGAGAGAGAGAGAGAGAGAGAGAGAGAGAGAGAGAGAGAGAGAGAGAGAGAGAGAGAGAGTAGTGCAGCAATCAATCACTCATAAAATAAGACAATTGGCTCAAGGAACTTCTGTGGTCTGCCGATCTGTGTTGAGATCACTTACACTGTAAGTGAGGGGACACATACCCTGTCAATGTCTGTATGTGTGAATGACCACATCATTCGACACCAGTTTTGCCAATAGACATCACTCACTTCCCTCCTGCTCAATCCCATCCTGGCCTCCCACTGAACTAAATGTCTGCACTCCCAATCATAATGTAGTATGTATCGCCCATCTACTTACCATGCTTCTCCCTGCTAAGGACCCAACATACACTGACAGCCAACCAAGAGAGGACTGCTAAGGCATAGATGCCAGTGCTCTCGATTTAGGTAGGAGACTCCAGATTTTTCTACCAAAAATGTTGACATTATTTACTTTATCCCATCTAAAATAATCCTTGTCCCAACGTAATTCAATTGGAAAATTATATCTTCCCGCTTTCTGAGACAAGGGGCCTCAATCCGGGTTTGGAGCTAACCATGGAGTAATTAGCTCCATGGTTGCCTCCGAAACCGTCCCAAATCCGGCATGGTGAATGGAGTAATTACCGGTCCATTCCAGGGTTGGAGGGACCGGTAATTCCCCATTCACCTTTTGCCCTTCCCCATTCCCATTTCAGCCCCATAGGGCTAAAAGCAGGAGGTAAGGAAGGACCCGGAAAGGGACCTCGGAATACGGAGGTAAGGGATTACCGGTATCGGCACCCTTACCGGTGCCGGTAATTCCTTACCTCCAACCTCGGAATGAGCCCCAATGTCTCCCTCTCAGGATATCCAAAATGATGTCATGTAGAAGAAGTGGGGGTAATTCAATTCACAACCCCTCACTAAAATACGTAAAATTCCAACCGTTTCAAGCAGCAAAAAAAATGGTAGGTTAAAAAATTCTTCATTTTCAGCATACCACAGACAACACTGCCTTTGCACCTGTCATGACGCGTGCTCCATGGAAGCTATGGAGCCGATGGAAGGGCTGATTCCGTTCCTCCACCAGCGGTCTAGTCTCCCACGCACTGCACGTTACCGTCATGACGCATATATATAGGCGTCACACGCGGTAATCGATGCGTTGCAACCTTGCTTTCCTCGCCAGGTTCGTACGCTAGAGCTCCTCTCTGACTCCCCTTGTTAATTCCCGCTTGTTTTCTCTTCTCAAGTCCTCAGTGATTGCCCGCTAAGCTCCTAGCTTTGATCTCTCATGGTGCTTCCTCCATTCCTCTATTCCTCCCGCTTTGTAGTCCTTGTTCCTTCTTCCGCTCTAGTGCTTTTCCCTAACTTGTTGTACATACATCTATGTTTGTATGCTCCTTCCCACCGCAGCCTTCTGCAGACCTCTTCCTCATTCCTCGGCTACGGTCTCCATCCAAACAGCGCTACGTACGCTAGCTCGACTCCAGCAGTGTCTTCTGGGAATTGAAGTCCTCTCATCTACTTCAACGGAAAGCCTTCAGTCTTGATATTCGTAGTGCTACAACATCCAAGCACACCAGGGTTTTTCAGCCACGCTTTTCCCTGGAATTGGGGGCAGACTCCCTGAGGGTCCCTTCTGCCCTGCTGTTTGACAGCGGGCAGGGTGGCTTCCAGTGGAGCTCGTCCCAAACTCAACAAGAAAGGACTGGACCTCTGGAGAGAAAGGAGAGCCATAGACACAGACAGTTCCTCAGAAGAACACAGTACAGGTGAGGAGGAGGAGGAGGAGGGAACCAAGGAGGGTATTTGTCAGGCAACTGATACTTCATCGCATGACAGTTTGCAACGCCAAAGGATGGCTAGCTTAGAGCAGTATCAAGAACTGGTTAATGCCATACAGGGAATAACTGCTGAGCTCCAAACCATGAAGGTAGAAAACACCGCCCTTAAGGCTGACAATGCCGCTCTGAGACAACAAATGATTCTGAGAGAAGAAGTTCGGGGAGATCTCCCACCTATGCCCTTACCTTGTGGGAAGTATGAAGGGAACCCCATGAAGATTAAGGAATTCCTCGATGCCTGTAGAGTATACTTCACTTTTTGCCCAAAGATGTATGAATTTGACAAAGCAAAGGTTGGCTTCCTCGTCTCAAACCTTGGGGGTAACGCTCTAGCATGGGCCACCCCGTTGGTTACAGAAACTGATCCTGTGCTGAATGATTACAATGCCTTTGTACTACAATTCAGAGAACGCTTTGAAAGGACCGAGACTTTGTACGCGTCCTATGAAAACATACTAGACCTCAAACAGGGTCTTGTTGATGTACAAACCTATGCCTCGAACTTCCAGAGGATAGCTTTGGAGACAGGATGGCCTGACTCAGTTAAGCAGACTCTCTTTCGGAGAGGGCTACATGAAGACTTGAAGGATGAACTCTCTCGAGTAGCAAGACCCTCCTCCTTCCAAGAACTGGTCGCTCTGACCCTCCAGATGGAATTTCGAATTTCCGAGAGACGAGCAGAAAGAAGGAAGACCAGATCCAATCCGCCTTCTACACCATCCTCCTACATGCCAGTGGCTCCAGACAGATCTCTTCCCCAGACTGAAGAGCCCATGCAAATAGGTGCAGCAAGGGGTTCCCTCAGCGCAGCCGAAAGAAAGAGACGAAAAGACCTGCACTTGTGCATGTATTGTGGTTCTGAGAAGCACCTTCTAAGAGACTGTCCGGAAGTATCTCCCCGAAGATCGGGAAACGACAGACCCCGACCCTGAGCAGGGACACGGAAGGGGCTTCTCTTGCTAATCCCTGTGTTACAAATCCACCTATACCATGTACCCCCTCAAACCAACTTATGGTCCTGAAGATCGTCCTGGAATGGACCTCTACCCAAGCAGTTGAGTGTCTGGCAATGCTTGACTGTGGTGCAGCTGGGAACTTTATGGACGACCAATGGGCCAGTAGATACGCCATTCCTAGGAGAGAAAAGCCTCAACCCATACCAGTAGAAGGAGTGGATGGTACCCCCTTGTCTTCCGGTCTTATCCGACAAGAAACCACAGAAGTCATGGTTAAGATGAAGACTCACCATGAAACCGTGATATTCGATCTGATTAAGGCTGCCCACTTTCCAGTGATACTCGGGATACCCTGGTTAAGGAAACACAATCCGGGAATCGACTGGGTAACTAACATTATAGAGTTCAGGTCAGACCTTTGTATGCAGTCCTGTTTGAAGGAGGAAGGGCAACATTCACATCAGGGTGACACAGTGCCAGCGAGGAGTATTAACTCCATTCCTATTGCCTATCAAGAATTTACCGACATCTTTGCAGACACTCTTCCCAGACCTCTTCCTCCACATCGAGCTGAGGATTGTAAGATCGACCTTATACCTAATGCGGTGGTTCCATTTGGGAGAATGTATCCCTTATCCCTCCCGGAGAAGGAAGTATTAAGAGACTACCTAGCCAGTAATTTACAGAACGGCTTGATACAAGAATCTACTTCCTCGGCTGGAGCTTCTCTGTTCTTTATACCAAAGAGGGGAACCAAGGAACTCAGACCTTGTATTGACTTCAGGGGCCTAAATAGTCAAACCATTCGAGATCGATACCCGATGCCTCTGATAAAGGAGATCATGGAAGCAGTACAAGGGGCTAAATGGTTTACCAAACTAGACCTCAAAGGGGCTTATCATCTCCTACGAATCAAACAAGGGGACGAATGGAAGACCGCCTTTCGTACTCCATTAGGTCATTTCGAGTACAAGGTAATGCCCTTTGGGTTGGTCAACGCGCCAGCCCAGTTCCAAAGATTTATGGACAAGGTCTTCAGTGATCTTCTGTTTAAGTCCACTGTAGTTTATTTGGATGACATATTGGTTTACTCCCACACTCTCGAACAACATTGTCTACACGTAAGAGAAGTGCTCAAGAGACTCTGAGACCACCATCTATTAGTCAAGCCAGAGAAATGTCTTTTTGAGGTCTCTACAGTTTCATATCTGGGCTTTATTCTGTCAGAAAACCGCATTGAGATGGACCCTAACAAGACTACATCTATTAACAATTGGCCTGTTCCCAGCTCAGTCAAGGACATCCAGAGGTTCTTGGGATTGACACATTTCTATCGAAAATTCATCACAGGCTTCTCCAACATAGTCCTACCTATCACAGCTTTGCTAAAGAAAGGGGTGAAGTTCCGTTGGACGCCAGAAGCAGATTTCGCTTTTCATCAGCTCAAACAAGCATTTACCTCCGCACCCATCCTCAGGCAGCCTGATCAGTCTCAACCCTTTATCGTAGAAGCTGACGCCTCACAAGGGGCTATTGGAGCAGCTCTACTACAAAGGAAGGAGGATCAACTCGAACATCCCATTGCCTATTATTCCAGAACACTCAACTCCAGTGAAAGAAACTATTCAGTGATTGAAAAGGAACTGTTAGCAATTAAACAGGCTTGTGAGGAATGGCGTCATTTGTTGCAAGGAGCAAAATACCCGTTTCAGGTACGAACAGACCACAGGAACCTAAGTATTCTCCAACAGATGGAATGCAGGAACTCTCGTCATGCTCGTTGGGCTTATTATTTCTCCCAATTTGATTTCATACTCACATACCTACCGGGTAAAGACAATCACTTAGCGGATGCACTCTCCCGCAGCCATCAAGAAGGATCAGAGAATCACCCCGAACAGGAATGGCTGCTCAATGGGAAGAGATTCATAGGAACAGTAAATAAATATTTACAACAGGTTCTGCAAGCCCAAAAAAACACCTCTCTTCCAAGAGACCCCTCTCTAACCTACAAAGGAGAATATCTGTTTAAAGATGACTTGCTTTACCTACCCACCCAAGATCTCCAGAACCAAGCTCTTTCGTGGTGCAATGATCTGCCCATGGCTGGTCAAAAGGGCCGTACTGCTACACTGGAACTACTGAAGAGGCATTTCTGGTGGCCAAAGATGAATAAGGATGTTGTGGAGTACGTCTCTTCCTGTCCAGTCTGTGCTCAAAGCAAACACAGTTCGGCTAAACCATTGGGGCTGCTACAACAAGATGAACCACCTGCCGGACCTTGGCAACATATATCTATGGATTTTATCGTTGAGTTACCAAGATCGGGAGGATGTTTTGCTATCATGGTAGTGGTCGACTCCTTCAGTAAGCTGGCTCATTTCATTCCTCTTAAAGGCACTCCTTCTGCCACTACCACAGCAGACGTGTTCTTAAAGGAGATAGTCCGTCTCCATGGTCTACCTTCCTCAATTGTGTCTGATAGAGGAACCCAGTTCACCTCCAAGTTTTGGACAACCTTGTGTAAACAGTTGCAGATTCAGAGAGCGTTGTCTTCTGGCTTTCACCCAGAAACAAACGGACAGACCGAACGCCTCAACGCTACACTTGAACAGTTTCTAAGATGTTACTGCAACCAGACTCAGGATAACTGGTATCATCTCTTATCGGTTGCAGAATTCTCGTATAACAACACCAAACATACTGCAATAGGAATGAGTCCTTTCAAATGTACTTATGGGTACGAACCCAAACACATCCCATTTCCTACTGTTCAACCCACAAATGTCCCTACCATAGACCTACTACTGGACACTCTGAAACAAACTCATAAGTCTGCTCAAGAAACCCCGTTAGCCAGTCGCCAGACTTACAAGAGATGGGCTGACAAAAACAGAAGACCTAATCCTGATTGGAAGAAAGGAAGCAAGGTATGGTTATCCACTAAATACCTTCCCCGGAGAGTCCACCCAGGTAAATTCACTCCGAGATATATTGGACCGTTTTCCATAAAACAACGGATCAATCCTGTGGCCTTTCGGTTAAACCTCCCGCACTCTCTTCGAAGAATACATCCAGTGTTCCATACCTCGCTTCTCAAGGAGTATAAACCTGATCCTTTTTTGAGAACCTCCAGAAGAAAGATACCCAGTGTGGATGATGACGCCAAAGAGTATGAGGTTTCACACATCATAGACTCACGTTACAAACACAGAGTCCTACAATACCTCATATTGTGGAAAGGATACCCTTGGACGGAAAGATCTTGGGAACCAGCCAAAAATCTACATGCCACCAGACTCCTACGCATATTCCACAGACACCATCCAGGCAAGCCTGGAGGACGGCCTTGGCGAAGGGGTTATACTGTCATGACGCGTGCTCCATGGAAGCTATGGAGCCGATGGAAGGGCTGATTCCGTTCCTCCACCAGCGGTCTAGTCTCCCACGCACTGCACGTTACCGTCATGACGCATATATATAGGCGTCACACGCGGTAATCGATGCGTTGCAACCTTGCTTTCCTCGCCAGGTTCGTACGCTAAAGCTCCTCTCTGACTCCCCTTGTTAATTCCCGCTTGTTTTCTCTTCTCAAGTCCTCAGTGATTGCCCGCTAAGCTCCTAGCTTTGATCTCTCATGGTGCTTCCTCCATTCCTCTATTCCTCCCGCTTTGTAGTGCTTGTTCCTTCTTCCGCTCTAGTGCTTTTCCCTAACTTGTTGTACATACATCTATGTTTGTATGCTCCTTCCCACCGCAGTCTTCTGCAGACCTCTTCCTCATTCCTCGGCTACGGTCTCCATCCAAACAGCGCTACGTACGCTAGCTCGACTCCAGCAGTGTCTTCTGGGAATTGAAGTCCTCTCATCTACTTCAACGGAAAGCCTTCAGTCTTGATATTCGTAGTGCTACAACATCCAAGCACACCAGGGTTTTTCAGCCACGCTTTTCCCTGGATTTGGGGGCGGACTCCCTGAGGGTCCCTTCTGCCCTGCTGTTTGACAGCGGGCAAGGTGGCTTCCAGTGGAGCTCGTCCCAAACTCAACAAGAAAGGACTGGACCTCTGGAGAGAAAGGAGAGCCATAGACACAGACAGTTCCTCAGAACACAGTACAGGTGAGGAGGAGGAGGAGGAGGGAACCAAGGAGGGTATTTGTCAAGCAACTGATACTTCATCGCATGACAGCACCGAGTGAGACAAAATGACGCACAGGCCTTATTAGCAACAGAAACAGTCTTCATGTTCGGGCTAGGGTGACCAACCATCCTGTATTGATGTTTTTTTTGGGCCACAGCCTGATAAAATCCTTTCAACTCTGAACTCACAAGTCTACGTAATAGATGTGGTGCTCAGCACACAACAGCTCACCCTGGGGTCTATCCAGCATCTTAACACGTTGCACTGTGTAAAAGAACATTACAATGGGAGCAATTAGACAGTGATGGAAGGGGACTATTACACTATTGTGTCCCTTAAGAAACGTGAATGGGTTGATTAGAAATGGCAAGGGTGCCAGATGCAGCATGCTGTGTGAAACAAGACTATGGGCCTCATTACGACCTCGGCGGTAGCCATGCCGCTATTGGCGGCATGGCTGCTGCCGAAATTGCGTCCGGGTTCTCAGAATGAGGAATTACCAGGCCATTCCGAATTTGGAAGGCCCGGTAATTTCTCTCTCCAAGGACCCGGACCCGGTCCTTCCCCATTCCCATTTCAGCCCCCATAGGGCTGAATGGGAGAGGGAGCAAACAACGGGCCATTACGAGTTGGCCGGTTGTTTGCACCCTCTTCCCCTCGCGGGACCCGGCAAGCACGCCTGGTTTGACCAGGCGTTGCTTCCTGGGTCCTGCAAGGGGACCTCGTAATGAGGCGGTAGGGGGTAAACTGCGCCGGCACCTTTTACGGCGATGTTTACCCCGTACCACCAGGGTCGTAATGAGGCCCTATGGCTTTAAAACTCTAGTGAGATTGTTTTGGCTCACATTACTTTACCTGGTGATAGAGTAACCTTCCATGCAGGATGGGGAAAATGAGCTTAAGGCATACTCATTTTGCTCAACATGTTTCTATGACAATTTATGAAGTATATGGTTAGTTTATTATGATGTTGTATGTGTTCTTTTTAAGGCATTGCTACAAAGACTTAATAAATATTGATAACTACTAAACCTTGGAAGATATGTGATCAACTGCTTAAATTGCCCACATCCCATTTTGACTAAGTTTGTGTTCCTGGGCAAATCATTTTCATCTGTCTCTTATCTGGAGTGCCTGTAAGTGTTTCCGTCATAGCCTATATTATATGCTATCATAAAAAATACGTTACTCAGGGTTTGAGGACTGTAGTTATTCATATACAATATTGTCTTTTGTGTGTGTCATACCAGTTATTTGCCATTCAACTTACTCATGGTAAATTAATGTAATGTTACTTTCCATGGTGCTTCTCAAGTATGAAATACTGATGATGCTTCTTGCAGTTCCCTTTAGTCAAGTCACTTATGCTGAAGTCAGCGCATAAGCAAATTAGGAAGTTTGCATGTTTTGGCCCACACTGCCAAGCCAGCGCTCTAGTATCCTGTATGTATACTGGTCCTAGTTTTATTGTTATTTTGGGCTGTGTGCACGTGTGAAAACGCCATCAGCCTCTAATGTCAATCAAAAAGCAGAAGGGGAGGGGCTCTAATGACACCATACGTAACCACGCGCGCTCCAGGCCGCGTATGGTGCGCTACCACGTGTGTCCTGCAAAACGGCCACTTGTCTCGCTGGCGGTGATAGGCAGTCATGGGGGCCTACACCTGAACACTCACCGCTCCCAGGCAGACCGCGCTCGTCGTCCTCCGCTCTGCGCCAGAGGAAGGACAGCGCCTTGGAGAGGAGAGCCAGCATCGCGTTAGAACTCCTGCCGCCGCCACCGCCACCCGTGCCAATGCCCCTGCGCAGCGCAGTCCCGTGAAGGTGCACGCGCGTCACGCCCGCCTCCGCTGCACGTTATGCGCGCGCAGGCGCCGCCCCTCGCGCCGCGCCTGCCTGCCTGCGACGGACTCGGTCCTCGAGACCTTTAGCCCCGCCCCTGCGTGATTCCTTAGGCCCGAGGCGCGCATTGTGCGCGGCCTGCTGCGTCTTATCCCCCTCCCCCCATGTGCGCCCCTCAGAAGGGAGAGTGAGAGTCGTGTTCAACTGTTCACGCGTCAGGGTCACTTGGTCGGCTGCACCTCACCGGAGATTTAAGATCTCCATGAGCGGGTCATCTTTTGACGGGAAGGGGCCGTGCCACCGGAAGAAGGATAATTGAATTGTTTCCATTGAATTACATTGTGTTTAGGGATATTTTAGGAGAAAGAAAACGTTTTTGACAGGGAAATAGGCAATCTCCCACCTGAATAAGGAAGGTTGGCACAAGCACATAAACACCTTTCACTAGGATGGCGTACATCTGTTATGTGTAACCCTCCGAAATGTATTGCCCTTTTAAGAAAGGCCATGAATGCGTCATGGCCCGACCCAATAAAAGGAGCTGCTGCATGCACGTGCCTCAAAACGGCTGCAGACCCCAACAATGGAACTGTTGGCACCTCAGGTCATGGAGCACAGAAAAGAGCAGGAACCCTTGCAAAGAAAAAATAATCCTGCTATGTGTTGGATATTTTTATAGTCGTGAGACTAATTTAAGAATATTGCCTAGTAATGTTTTTTTTATTATTATTTTTTTATTTTATGTTTGGTTTACACAATATAAACCTTTACAAAAAGAAACACATTTTATATACAAAAAAGGATATCCAATTTGGATTAATAAGTAAAAACAGAACAGTTAAAACCTATTTTACATTCAATATATACAACACCACGTCTGGTAATGAATCCTTAATCATGTTATCAGAAGTTTTGAATTTACCACACAGATGATATTTCTGAGGAAACATGCATACACTAGCGATGAGCTGTATTATTCTGGCTTAGAATTTTAGCAATTGACATAACAATCCTGATCCCTTCATTGGTTCACTTCCCTTAATCATTTCATTTGTTAATGCTGAGTAGCTGCTGGCAGATTACAAACTTCATGCAAATATGTCACTACAGCCAGTTTCAATGCATTCAGTTTGCCATATAGCATACTCCACCATAGGTCTTCAATATCAACATTTGATGGAACATGCACAAATTTACCAAAAACAGCTAGGCGTTAGGGGATTAGTGCCTGACACTTCAATAATAGGTGTTTCAGTGATTCAGATGTTTCAGTACTATGGCAGAAACAACAGGGGATTCTCTGTGTTGTACCTGAACGAATTTCTAAGATTTCCCCTGTCAACAGGACATAGAATCGAAATCTCAGATATGCAGCCCTCCTTCTGGGATCAGGGAATTTAACTAGGTATGACTCCGGAGTACCAATTTTTTTTCCATCATATACGATCTGGTTATAAATCCTGGATGCCCCGACCCTTTCCATGGATTTCAACCAGTCCAGAGATTGGCGTTTGTCCTTAACTCTCATAGGATTAAATATCAGAGTTTCAGATGTAAGACAGATAGAATCTAAACATTTCAAACAATCTATTTGTAAGTTCAACAGCCATTTTGATGTCGAGGAGCCCGTTCTTAGTCTGCAACCCATAAGTGAATACAGGGTATTATCTTTTGGGACATTAAGATTCCGATATAGGGCTAATCTTCTCCAACTTATTTTACTGTCTAAGGAGAGAAGGCCAAACTCGAAACGAAGAGCAGACATTTGAACAGCCTTCGGTAAGTAGTAGAGTATTTTTCGCCATATTTTTGACTCCAGTTTGGCAACCAATGGATGGGTTGGAAAAGGTAATATTTCAAAGCCATATAGGAGTTTAGGGATAACTTTAAGATTGTAAAATCTGATTAACAGAGACACTGAATATTTACAATATTTTGCAGCAACCTTTTTCATTTGGAAGATCAACGTATCCACTTTATCTAGATGATAATTCCAATACATATGGATCATAGGGCCACTAAAAATTGGAAAACCTAGATAACAAAGGGATCTGACCTTGAGTAAGGAACAACCGTTTATCTTCCATTTGAAAGTGGAAGTTTTTTTCCTATTTGTAAGGGTGATTACAACAGATTTCTTCCCGTTGATAATAAGGCCATTATTGTCCACATGATTCGACAGGGCCGCCAATTTCCGCTGAAGACCTGGAGTGGCATCGATCAAAAGGATGTCATCAGCATAGGCTGTCCAAGATATTTTTTCCCCCCTCTATCCTCGGTGAGACTAGAGATGCTGCTGTAGGCCCATCAACATCCACTATATATAGATTGAAAAGTGTGGGTGTGAATAGACACCCCTGTCTGTCCATTGCCTGTTTGTATTAAACGTGAAAGATCACTTGACAGATTTAAATGAATTTGGATGGCATAGTCTTCATGCAAATGTATCAGTATAGTCAGAAGTCCCGATGGAATCCCCATTAAAGCCAGCTTTGACCACAATCTTACCCGGGCTACCTTCAAACACGAGAGAAAGATCAATCGAGGCTAAGTATATAGGACTGGCTGCTTTCTTACACGCCTTCTCCAAGAGGAGGGTAAAGATTAATCCCCCTATTTCTGTGCCCATACCCTTTTGGAAGCCAAACTGTTGTATACGGAGGATCCGGTTTATTTCCGCCCATTCCTCAATATTCCGTAGGACTATTCCCGCGAATATTTTGGAATCTGCGTCCATGATGGAAATTGTACGATAATTATGTGGGCTCCTTCTGTCCCCGTTTTTGTATATGGGAATTATATAGGAGATCCTCCAGGAGCACGGAATGGAACGTGTCAATATAATATCTGAAAATAGTATATAAAGTGCCTTAGCCCATAATTCAGGGTTTCTCTTCAGTGTACTGTTGGTGAGCCCATTCGGGCCTGCTGCCCAAGAGGTATTGGCTGCCTTGATCTGTTTTTCAATGTCCTCAACGTCAAAATTACATGACCAGCTTCCCCTTTTGATTACCTCTAGAGTATTTGTCAGAGTGAACTTCCCCTCATATAGAGTGGAGAAGTAAGTGGCCCAAACGTCCTCTTGTAAACAAGCAGTTTGTAACATTACTTGTGTATTCTCCAAAGAGTTTATTAACGTCCAAAACTGACGGGCAGATGAATCTCTTAATGCCGTTAACATGGCAGTATTATCTTTCTCTAACATATACATCTTATGGGTTTTCAACCAGTTCTTTTTTGCTTGTTTAATTAAATGAATTTCCTTCACCTTTGTATCCTAGTCTAGATTAGATTTCAAAATTGCTCTAATACGACAATTTTTGTCGTTTTTTTTTTACCTTACCATAGGATCATAAATGTGCACATGTTGGTGTCTCATGTTTCCGATTTTTTGGGGTTTTACAGATCTGACTATTAGGCATTTAACATAGTACAAAAGTAGGTAACCGAAAGTAATGTTAATCTGGTGGACAATGGCGTACAATGGTGCTAATAGAGAAAAGTAGCATTTCATTTATATATGTTGCCATCATGCCATCCAATTCGATTACCCCCACACAACGCCGTCAAAGAAATTAAAAGGGAATTCTGGGTTGGTTTAACATAGTTCCATTTCAATTTGGCCTCTAGAGTTCTGTGGTCACTCATATAACATTCTCCCACACAAAAATCAACACAAGAAACTGCGAGTCTGTCTGAGAAAAACATATGATCAATAGTTGACTTATATATTTCATTTGACCATGTGTACTCGTTTGCAGAGGTATCGGAGACGACATTCATATGGGTAAGTCCCTATGAGTAGCCGAGTTCCCCATAGATCTAAAAGAGGTGGAACCCATCTTTTTATTCATCCCCACACCATATCTGTTTTCCGAATTAAAGTCTCCCACTACAACAATGTCGAGACCTCTGTATTTGAGCAACATGTTTGAAAGGCAGACATTAATGGACGAAATTATCTTGTCCATTACATTTTGCGGGCTGTAGTAGATATTCAATACCAATATAAAGGTTGAGCGATGTAAACTCATATACTCTAATACAGTTGCCAGTGTGATAGTGAGAGATTCCATTATTCGTGTACCGTTTGCTATTTTCACCGCTATTAAGAGGCCTCCAGATGGTCTGCCACGGAGCCGCATTGTGGCAAATTGGTATCTACAGTCATATCCATCAAAATGAAGTGGGGCTCTCAGCCATGTTTCGTGAATACAAATTACATCCTTAGATTTAAGTTTAGTACATAACACATTGGAGGCCACCAAGGTTGAGTGACCCCTTGAATTCCATGAAAGGATTTGCCAGTATTGTGCTGGGTCTGGACAACTAAAGTTTCTGTTGCATAGTTTGAATTTGGGAGATAGATTCTCTCAGAGATAGCGCTAACCATCTCCATTCTTGATCATCCCCTCCCATCGCAGGAATATTAACTTCTTTATGCATCCGACCCTCCTCCAGCATTGGCTGAGAGATGTATTTCTGATCCTTGGAATCCCTTCCATTCTCCCAACCATTGCTAAAGATAAGTATGTCATACCCCATCTTATTGAAGTGTTCAGTCTCCTGTATTATGACATCAAAGATGTTTTGAGACCTCGGGACAATTCTCACATGGTCAACACGCGTAGGGTGAATAAAATCCACCAAGCTAATGTCTGCCGAGGAAATCAATCTCAGTTTTGGGATCTCATTAAACACTGAGAGAACACAAGATCTATTTAGGGAGGATGGACCTCCAATATCACACAGATTATATAACAAGATGCTTGCGTAATCTGGAAAGGCCGTTTTCCGTCAAGTCATGTTATGCAGATCACTGTCTTTAACATGAATTGGCATTATTGACTGTTGGCAGGACCTAGCTTCACCCTCCAGTTGATGTTTTATTTGAGTAGTTCTGGGGTTAAAGGGCTGTTCAGATAGATTATCTAGGCCCCTTTGTGAGGGCTCCCCCAAGCCCGGCTGGGTTATCCGAATATGATGTTTCAAAGTCAGCTCACCCTGCAAATTCAAGTTAGCAGGAGCCTCCACATGGTCATGTTGGAAACTTCCATTTCCTTCCTTTAGAGTTTCCCGTGGGTCCTGATTTTTAAGCCTAGATACATCTGGTAATAGATCCATTATGATTTTTTTAATGATCATTGGAAGGTCGCTGTTATATTTCCCAGTTTCCTCTATTGAGTGTTGTGGGGCAGTTTTTAACAGTGGTAATTCCTGGCCCATATCAACCATTTTGTTTGAATCTCCCAGCTCTGTTTTTATGATCGGAACATTGTCCGGCAGGAGCCAGGAATCCACTTCCCTTGGGGGTAACGGATCCCGATTACCCACCGCTGGTTGCGAGGTGAAGCCAAGTCTGTTAGATAATTGTTAGCTAATTGTTTTCACCAGGGTCACTAACAACAAACAACATACTGTACTTGATACACTCTCGATGGATGGCTCATGCCTCCATGTGGTACCTTATGTACAATACCCCACTACGTCCTTTTGGCTGAGTTTCAACAATTATAAAGCATGCAATTGAAATACTGCACATTCATTCAATCTCTCTAAATAAACAGCACACACCATCTACTTTACTTTGATAAATTTCTTCCTGCGCACCTGTCTCTATGTGCATATCAAATAAAAAGGGGCTGAATGCAGAATAAATGTAATGAAACTAAAAGTTACTTTGGAATCTGTTTTTTATCGTAATCTAGAAATATGCTATTTACACAGAATGACACTTATGCTGTCCACGTTGTATTTCACAATGCAATAGCTTTTAGTGCTTTATCATTGCCAAGTCTTGCCAACGGTCCTTGGCATCGTGGAACCTGGCAAGAAAAATACACTTTAAAAAAACACAGTGAGACTTTGCAAAAGGAGAGCAGCGTATTTAACGTGGACTTCCCCACCCTTGCGGCGAGAAGCCCGGCTGCGGTGACAAGGGCAGCGCTGTTAGTTGCTGATCTCTCTTGGTGCCTGGCGTGATTCCTGCAGAAGCCATTGTGTGTTGCATCTTTAATAAAGTGAAGGAGAACAGCCACGCCTCCTGAGAGCGGCATATTTAACGTGGACTTCCCCACCCTTGTGGCGAGAAGCCTGGCCGAGGTGACAAGGGCAGCACAGTTTGTTGCTGATAGATACTCTGTACCTCACTTGGTGCCTGGTGTGAATTCTGCAGAAGCCATTGTCTGTTGCACCTTTAATAAAGTGAAGGAGAACGGCCACGCCTCCTGAGAGCGGCGTATTTAACGTGGACTTCCCAACCCTTGCGACGAGAAGCCTGGCCGTGGTGACAAGCGCAGCACTGTTTGTTGCTGTTTAGTGCTGAGGTGCAGAGCTGTGGAGACAGAACTCACCTGCGGTGCGGCGAGTAGCTGAACACGGTGAGACTTTCAACTACGATACTCTGTCTACATCTGTGTAGTGGGAGAGTCAGTTAAAGTGTTTCCAGACACGGAGGCCAAATGAAATAACACTCACCCCGCCCCCCGGGCTCGGCCCTACCGTATTACATGCCTTTGTGTCGAGAACTGCGGTTTTATTGATTCTAGTAGGGAGGACAATCTGTATCAGCTACTGAAGCTTGTAAGAAGGAGCGATCTACCTGGAGATCCGTATTTAAGAGACTGACGGTCTTTAACAATACTGCTTGAAGCACATTGGTAGCAGATGTGAGGTGCTCACGGCAAGCTCTGATATTCACATAAAGTAATTATATTGAACACTACTGACAACTTGATAGGTTACCGGGTTGCGAGCCTGCTTTTACCCACCCATTCCTTTGCTTGAACTTTTCATTTATTGGGTGAGCTTCTGATTGACTTAAACACTCTGGTTCTCTAAACAAGGCCGGGAGACTGTGGGCAGTCTTGCCTTTGATCTTGGCTTCTGCAGAAAATGTATCAAGACTTTAGATCTCTTCAATAATTCTACGGAATTGTATTATTACATCTGTGAACATACTTTTCAAACAAGTTACTTATTGGTTCCAGGGGCGGAATTTATTGTGTAATATCTGAGAATTGGCACCTCTTGTTCCTACAATGCCATCTGCCAAGAAGGGATCCCACTCAAAGTATAATCTGCATAGACAAAAGGGCCTACCTAAAGCTCAGCAAGCTACGTCAGAGGATAGTGTGGCTGTTAATCTGAAACCAGATAAGAAAGCAAAAATGCCATTACCATCTAATCAAGGAGTAATTACTGGCTTTTTCCCATTAAATCCTCAGCCGGAAACTAACTCTACTGCACTGGAGGAAGTTGTAGTGCCTGGAAATAATGGAGCAAATTCCCAGGATTCGACCAACTTTGATGATACTGATAATAACTCCTTGCTTGAACATTGCTTGAATATTCAGAGCGGAATGACCCCAACTATATCTAAACCATCTGGAAATAACTTGGATTGCCACGAAGAGCGCCAGGTGAATGGCCTCCCTAAACCTCCCAGTCTTTCTCTGCACACCTCCAGATTATCGGCATCCCCAATCTTAGCAATCAATATGACAGAAAGTACCTCTGAAAGTGAAGCTGAGGTAACGGGAGGTCCATTACCAGGTCCATCTGATATAGCAGAAATACAGTCATCCATGGCGGCCTTGCAATTTGCCCTAAAAATCCTTCTCAAAATGTGCAAGCACATATTGGCCAATACGAATATTATTGCCTCTGCTAATACTCCAATTGACAAAGCCAAAAATGAAGCCAAGTGTTACTTATCGGAAGCGCTTCATATCGCAGAAGATTTAGGAGTAAATTTGGAGTTAGACTCTTAATACTAACACAGCAGATAATGCAGAACCACTATATTCACGGAAACAGCGCCGCATTGCAAAAAGGGCATCAATTAGTAAAAGGCATGGTGTCGTTGCCTCCGCATTGGCGGCGACTGGCTTACCAGAAAAAAAGCTCTAGGAAAGCTAAGAAAAGGGCTGCCAGGTCCAGAAAACGGAATGCCAATGGAGAGGGACGCTTAACCAGTTGGCTCATACATGAAAAAGGAAATGAGTCGCATTTAGTGGAGATTCCTGAAACCCCTATACCAGATCCTCAGAACCAGTAGGATAATAACTCTTCTACCCCCAATTTGACTCGTAGACCAACACCAATACTGAAAGATCCATCTGTCATATCTGAAACAGCAGGGGAAAATACGGCGGATACCTCTGGCAACCGTATCTGCCTAATAAAGAACTTATAGCCGAGATAAAGATCACAAGTGGCTGTCGCGCTAAGAATGTTTGGTCAGACTCCACTCAGTACCCCAAATGAGAATGTTAAAATCGGATGATTTTCAGTTTGTGGAGCCACTGAAGGGATTAAATCCAAACGTATCAGCTATACATTGTAAATTGTTAGCTACGGCCCAAATGCTTAGGGCTTATAAAGAGGACATGAAGGCAGTCGATGTGGAAATTGATGCTGATTTGAATGCTGAAGATCCAAACTGGCCTAGAACTGACATAGAAGTACCTACGAGAGAGGATTCCGTGCCTTTACCTCGGAAAGGCAAAAATGTAGAGATGGTTGATAAACAGAACATTTTGAAATGGTTGGCAGACTCACTGTAACAAATTATGAAGGTCTTTCCGTGTTGACTAGCTTACCACTCAGTGTTTTCCAGCAACAACATAAACAAAGGAGGTCCTACCTGGTCTTCGGAATCGGCTTGAAGCTATAGAGACTTCACCTGCTTCACCCTCTCCTCGCCTCAGCCACGGCAAACAGAGGATGTGGCAGGGAAACCCTCGAAAGGGAAAAAACCCTGTGTTGCTTGTGAGCATAGAGTAGTAGGTCATGGTCTGGATTCCACTGAAGAAAAAGACGTGTAGACTAGCTGCGTGCCATTTCCATCAGACGGGATCTTTCTTGATAATGGATAATGGATAATAGATGCCCTACCACCAGTGTCTCGCTGCCTGCACAAACATCAAGGGACTAAGCCAACGTGGATCCGGGGCTCCGGGTGCAGCTTTGCCGGCCGCTAAACTGTGCTAGCGACTGTCCTGAATTGATACTAGTGCAAGCTTGAACTGGCTGCTTACAGCCCCGCAAATGCTTAAAGAGGACTCAGTAAACTTGTATTTTGATGCTTTGAGCCTGCATGTTATTTCCATGCTTAAAGTGGTCTCAGTAAGGATATCTATGTGAAGCTGTGCCCCTGCAGATTTTTGGTATGCCCTAGGTAGTGCCAGTAGCACACAATAGTGTCATTCAGTGGTTGAAGTTCCACACACCCCAGGTTAATATAGGGTCTCTCAAAAATGTGGTAGAAATGCCAGCATATCACAAGCAGTTCATCACCCGGTGAATATGTATAGAGTATTCAGTAAGTGTTCTATGTCTCCAAATACCTGAGTCCCTATGTATGTATTATTGGTCTATCCCACGATTAGTCTACCCTACAACTCCCAATTGGCCTAAGTATTGTCGTTCTGTAACGGGGGGGATCAGTTTATATTTCAGTAACATTTGTCTTTGTTCATTATGAAAAAGGAGGACTGTTATGTGTGACCCTCCCAGGGGTATTGCCTTTTTTTAAATTTTATTTATTTAAGATGAATATAGCCAAATTAGACTTAACATATGACATTCTGAAATCAACATAACAATATGGGGTATTGCCCTTTTAAGATGGGCCATGACTGCAGGAGCTCCTGCATGCACGTGCATCAGAATGGCTGCAGACTCCAACACTGGAACTGTTGGCTCCGTCTCTCATTTCGGCTTGCAAGCCCATACCGTGTGATCACGGTCCTGCAGGTCTCGCTGATCTGGGCACCCCAGATCAGCATGGTGCTCTTGGTCCACCCAGGCCACCCTCCATCCAGGATCCTCCCGGCATCCACGGTGCCCTCGACACCCAAGGCCCATGTTCCCATGTGCCACCAGGGTCCCGCCGTGCAGCAACAGTAAATCCGGGTGACTACCACCGGCTCCCCAACAATCGACATGTCTTACACAACATTATTTCTGGGAGGTTCGGTTCCTATTTAGAACCTTGGGGCTACAAATGTATATTTGTCTTTCTGAAGTGGGGGATTAGAAGAAAATAAAGGTTGCAGGGTGCATTCTTTCAGACCCTCTTATTGCCTAACGAATGCAAGGAAAGAAATGCTAGGGTGGTGCAAAGTTGTTCTAACAGGCAGCAGATGTCTCTATTGCGATTCTCCTCCACTCTGTAGCAGGCTTTCTTCTGACCATGACACTTCTTTGCAATTCTGTATCGTAAGCATCATACAGCTCTGTTGGGATAGGCGGCTTCCGAAGACGGGGCAGGATGTCTTCTGAGTTATCTCCACTTGAGCATTGCTTGAGTTCAAAACTGTATCTCTGAAATTCGATCATCCAGTTTTGAATGCATGCTCGAAGTCGAGAAGCTGCGCCAGGATGAATAGGGATGTCTGCCTAGCGGTCTGCGTTTGCTTTGAAACGTTGTCCATAGGTGGAAGTAATTAACTCTTCAAATTCCAGTAGTGGCTTCCCTCTCGCTGTTGGAGTAAAGTTGGTCCGTGTGGGATAGCGCATGGCTGGCATATGCAACCATGTGACCATTTTAATGTTCATGTAAGTCAGTCTGGATCAGGACAGCCCACAGGCCACATAGGCTAATGCTGATTTCAATGCTTTTTGATGGCATATCAGACTGTCCCAGCTATGGTAGGGTTTTGGTGAGTTTACGCGTAGGTTCTGTCAGTACTGGCTGTTTTGTAATAATTTGACAATGGTAGTAGAGCATGCCTAGGCAGCTGTCTGTTTCACTGGCATTTAGTGGTGACGGGTTTCACCTGCGAGTTATACAGCATAATGCCCCTAAACAGAGAATCCTATGCAAAGAATTCCGATTGGTCCATTAAGAATTCACATTTCCCAACAGTAGATTATCCTTTTTATAATACAGCCCTCCTTTACGCATTAAAAGCGTTATTTACGAACTACTTAAGGCATTACCCTGCAAATGCCAAGCTAACCTGCTTTGGCATCAGATAGATTTGAATATTTTAGCTGCAGAGAAGAATGAAGGTTGGACAGGGACATGGGATTGAAGCGAAATAACTATTTGTAAAAACAGTGTGGAAAAGGGGCTTATGGGAAAGCAAACCATTTTAGAGATAAAGCCTAATGAGGGGGAAACATGGGTGTGGTTGTCTTCATCCTTAAGAGATGTGTGAGGGAGGGACGGGGAAACCTCCCGACCAGTGGTGGGCTGCCTACCAGGGTGTATTCCTGAGCCAATCCTACACCAGAGGCCGGGTGATGGAGTTGGGGGACAAGCAAGCCACTGCCCCCCCTTCCCCCTAAGTGTGCATTCTATAAGACTGATGGTACCACTGTTCCTTCCACACTGGCTGTCAGCCTCGTTTCTGGCCAGAGTTCTGTTTTGTCTGTTTCATAACAGCAACTTCCAGAATACACCGGTGCTCAACCAAGAAAACCCAGACTAGAACCAGGGGAATGTAATTGAGAGCCGAAATGGAATAGATTTGGGTTTTTCCTGCCAAAAAGAAATGAGCCATCCAACTACCAATCTACCAACCCCAGACAGTCCCCAGGGGAATGGTGGGGCAACAGAAAACGAACTGCAAATGAAAAGGGACTACAGACAAGCAGAGGTGTCACAGATACCCTCCCCAAACCCAATTGGAAATGAAACTCACCAGCGCATGGAGAAATCCACAAGGAAAACAAGCAGCCCGAGCATGTGGCTGCCAACCCTCACATGGAGATTGAGACGGGGCAGGGTTAAAGCCTTTCTTAAAGCCCTCCAGGGGAAGTCCCTAACCCCGGAGGGGTAGCTTAACCAGAAATTAGCCATGGGGAACGTGTGACCAGGCAAACCAATGGGAGCAAAGAGGAGTGTTTGGAGGTTGTAGGCTAGGCTACAGATTCCCACCCAGCACAGAGCAGATTGGAAGGTGCTCAGGTGAGGTCAGGTGGAGCAGTGGTGGATCAACAGACCGGCTGGAGGGTGGACAGTTGAGTGCAGTGCTGAGGAGACTGTGACAGTATTCTGAGAGAGTGCAGCGAGGGTGTTGTGTGTAGGAGGGTGTGGTACCACTTGAGGGTAGAGTGGTGAGGAGGGTGTAAAATGTGAGTGAAAGAGAGAGAGGGGAAGACATGTAAGGGGAATTAGAGAGTGAGAGTGCATGGTAAGAGGGTGTGTAGTAGAGAGTGTGCGGCAGTAGTGGGAGTAATAGTGAGGGTGGATTGGAGCAAAAGGGGGAATGTAGTTAGAAGAGATAGATGGATAGTGTAAGAAGACCAAGAAACAGAGGCGTTGATAGGGTATTGAGTATAGGGAGAAAAGAGTGAGGAGCGTAGAGAGGAAAGAGATTGGGAGAGTGCTGAAGGCTACTAGAGAGAAGGGTAGAGTAGGAGGTTTTCAGAGGGAGGATGGTGGAGATACATGTAGAGAGAGAAACAAACAGAAGTGGAAAGAGGGAGAGTGTGTCTAAGGGGTAGGGGCTGGTGGAGAAACCCTGTTGAAATCAGTCTGAGATAAAAGAGAGGAGCATTTAGAAATTGCCTGTGAGAGTTGGACAGAAAAGGCCATGGCATTTAAGTTTCCCTCCCAGAGTAGAAATAAACTAGACAGATTTACCATGCGTTAAAATATTTTGGGGACATTCTGGGGGTTAGGGATGCCTGAGCTATGGTCGGAGTATCCCACAGGGAGGTCAAGAGAGCTGTAGAGACCCCCTTTGTTTCAATAATCCAAGCCTTTCGAGCAGTAGCAGAGGCAGCTTTTGTTGCCAGGAGAGGGAAGGTGGTAGACAATAGGGCGCCAGCAGATGCTAGGGGGGCACTGGGCACCAGGAGGAAAGATGAAGGGGGAGCGGTGGCCCCCCTCTGTTGCCCCCTGGCTCTGCTGATGCTATCCCAGACCAGTTGTTTAAACATTCAATAAAGCATGATAAACATGACCTCTTTGTCTTTGGATTATTGAGGCCATCTGTCACACTTAGCTTGATGAAGATAGGTATAAAATAGGGGTCCTCTATAAGAGAAATACACTTTTGAGGGCCAAAAAGCTTGCTTTTTGAACTAATTAGCATATCCACAATTAATTGCTCAGTTGCTCCGAACTGCTTGTGAACTTCCAGGGGGGCTACTGGGTGGTGTTGTTCCAAAGGAGGCTTGGTAGCTGAAATGACCTATTTTACTGTATATATTGTATATTAAAAAAAATAATAAGAAACTAATATATGTATATATATATATGCAACAAACCCAAACTTGGCAGGAGAAACTGCATTCCATGGCAAACAGGGTGGTCCAAAGGAATACACATATTCAATGTATTATTAACCTGAGCCTCTGGGAGACAGAAAAAAGAACAGCAACGTGTTTTGCACGGCTTGGTGCTTGCTCACACAGCTGGTTTCTGCGCAAATGCTGATTAGGCAGTTGCATTGTCCTTCGTCGGTTACCCAGTTCCTGCTGGCGGACTACCAACCCTAGTCAAACATGTCGGCCATCTTAAGCTGCTCATTAACACATGATAATCGCTGCGCTGCTAGAGCCCTGATATCCACTCCCAATATTCCCATCACATATAATTAAAACGTTATATATATCAGTGAAATAAGTTTAGTTAAGCGACAGTCATAATTTATCACAGCAAAACCAATGAAATTTGGCTGACGTTGGAAATAGCCCCAACCTTAAACTCTGAGTCCCAGTTTGATGTCATTCATGATGTCATTGCTGATGGATACCATCTGTGAGATCATGTATGTGCTCATAGGCTGAGCCATCCAGGGCTCTGAATACAGATTTTCCTCACTTCCAACACTCGCCAACTCTGGATACCTTTCATTGCAATACATTGTGTAATCTTAACTGTCTCTTAACTAATGTTTCTTTCCCACTGAATTTCAAATTGTTTTCCTATGCTATATCTTACCCCACCTCTAGTAGTAAATAACAATGGCCCCCTGGCCATGGCCTTGAACCACGGCCACTGGCCACTTTGCACCATTTAAGATAAAAGACAGTGGCCAGTGACCACGGACTTTGTCTGTGGCCCATATCCTCCTTAGTAGTAAATAACTATTCCTGGCCTTTAGCCATCGCCAGTGTCCACAGCGTTTGGCCTTGACCCTGCCACTTTGTGCCAGTTAGGGTAATAGACCATGACACACCGACCTGCATACCCTCGAGTCATAAATAACCTTGTTCCACTGGCAGTGGCCAGTGTCGACTGCCTTCAGCCCAGTCCACTGACACTTTACACCATGGCCACTTTGCATCATTTGGGTTAAAAGACCGTAGCCCACAGGCAATGGTTCCTACTCAAGCTCTTGGCTCCTCCACCTCCACCTCCCTCTGGGTCAGTCGCTTCTCCAAGCAACAAGTTGGTGTTAGATTTCTTTCTTCGGCTGGGGCCTCCCTCTGGAACAGCCTCTGTGCCTCTCTAAAACTTGAGGAGAACCATCTTTGGTTCCGGAAGCACCTCAATACCTCCTCTTTGCTTCTGCCTTTTCTCTCCCCTGCTGATCTGTCTGTTTCTGCACTGGGCACCTGGCCACTATCTGAATTCGGGACCAGATCCCTGCCCACCCAGCTGCATCCCTGCACTACCTCCTGGCAACCCCTGCACTTGGCTCTGTATCTGCAACCCTACAGTCCCCCTACCTGCACTTATTAGACACCTGTTGTCTGTGCTTAATTCTTGCACTTGCCATCTGCTGGCCATACTACCTGTTTGTGTTTTTGTTTTATCACATGTTTAGCACTTTCCACTCCTCCCCTGCCCCTTTTCCCCTTCCCTCTCCCCTGCACTTGCGCGTTGTCAATATCACTGGGCCTAGTAAGATTGTTGTTTTCTCCACCCTTGTACCCTTCCCTTGCCTCGTCGCACCCCGAAACACTTATGTATGGGCACGATATAAATAAAATATCATATCATATATCCCCTTTAGTGGTACATTTCCATGGCCCCTGCCGCTTTGCACCAATGAGGGTAAAATACTGTGACTCACTGACCATGGCTGCCATCACAGCTGCTTGCCGCTTTCCACCTATTAGAGTAAAACACCCTGTTCCACTGGCCAGTGCCCCCCCCTTTTCTTTCCACGATGTTTGGGGGGTGCCTTGGCCTGTTAGTTGAAATGACCCATTGTATTTTAATATATGTATGTGTATATATATATATATATATACTTGTACTTATTAAAGACAGGCGCCAAACTTCATTTTAAGGTTTCACCATTTATGTATCCAGTATGCCAGTATGTGTGCCTTTCTGATTACACGTGTTTCGGCTGCGTTCCCTTAATTCAAGTGGAGGTAAATCACCAATATATTTAAGACACTGGCCACTGACTTCCTACACGTCTGCCTCTCTGTCTTCCTTGCTCGTTCGGCTTTGTCAGTTTCCAGTTTACAATTCTTGCATCCATTGCCAGCCTTGCTGCATCTTAACAAAGACTGGTTTTGGTAGTTACTTTGCTAAATCTCTTATCAGCTTTTCTGATTTATAAAAGTGCAGTCTATAGAAGGTACTTACCAGTGAAAGCAGTTGGTTAGGTGTGTTCTTCTCTTCTTCGTGAGAATTGAGAATGAAAGGGGATACTTAACAATTTCACAGTGCGCAACCAGACATCAAACAAAGGGACGGTCTGGAATTCTTATTCTCAGTGACTGATGGTGCCGGGATGAGTGAAGAGGAATGAAAGGGACTCTTTTCAATAGCCTCCTGAAGCACTACAAAGCAATAGGCTGAAGATAATCAGAATACTCACCCTCCATCAAGATGCATACAATCCTGAATTGTATCTAATTGATGTTAAACTCTGATGCAAGCTGAAATCTCTTTGGTTCAGAATTGCAATAATGACTAGACATCTAAGGTGGCTCAAGGTGACCAAGTCCTGTTCTGCAAAAAGTATTGTAGATAGTGGAAAGAACAAGAGAACGGTAGGGGTGCGATATGTTTCCGGACTACGGAGCGTCTTCTATATCTACTATATCAAGAAGAATCCATCTTTACTCGCAGGGGTGTTGCTAGGCCTGGTAAAGATCCGGGGCTACGCTAATGTCCAGACTCTGGGCAAGCTAGCCTTTTGGTTGTAGGCCCTGAGCTTCTATCCGGGGCTACAACCAAAAGACCTGGGGCTATAGCCCCCCAGACCTGCTAGCAACGTCGCTGTTTGCTTGTACAAAGGTTCAGCACTCCAGCCTAATGGCACTGAAAGCTAACCAGCTACCACTTCCAGCTAACATTCCAGCTCTTACTCAAAATCTACATCCGATATGATGATCATTAAATGCTATGATCCATGAAACATGTGTCGGCTGAATAACATGTGACCAAAAAGCACACTATAGCACTTTGGATAAGTGATTATTTTTCATGTCTTAGCACACCTGAATCACAAAAGCTGGAATTTTCTTTTTCTAAAGTACTGCAGTTAAACCCTTTCGGCATACAATATTTTATATTCACATCCAGGGCAGGAGATCCAGCCAATCAGCAGTCTCGGAACACTGCGCTTTGCTGGGATCATCCTGCGCTCAGAGCAGGCTGTTGGATATATTCTCCTGTCCGCAACCTCTCTCTTTCTTAAAAAAATATTTATACTTACCTTTCACCATGTTTACCCCTTCCCCGTCGTACCTGGGCCATGGTAGAGCCTTGGTACTGTTCAATACAGTTGCGTTACGAAGACTGAAAATGAATGTGAATGGGCATAGCACGGTGGGGAAAAAGTAAACACAGGAAATGGTTGGTCCTTATTTTTCTGTTTTGAAATCCGGTTTAGCAGTGGCGCGTGCCACTCCGGAGCTTGCGGGTGTTAATAGCAATATTGCCCTGAGGGGCAGGCCACACCGGAAAATAACAGCCTGAGATAAGAGTCTGAGCGTACCCTAATGAATATGACACTTTCTGTAATCCTCTGCATACAATGAGCCATGATGACACATTTCTTCCTGGGATGGTATGGTATGGTATTGTTTATTTATATAGCGCCTATACACAGGCAAGTGTTTCAAAGCACTCAAGCAGGCTGGGAACAGGGGAAAAAACATGGGTCGCTCAGAGCCCTTGAAAATCTGAGACGATAATAGTCTGCACAGGCAGAGTAAGTGCATAAAATACATATAACAGTATGGGATATAGCAAATAGGCCTGACGGTGATTCTGCTATTTTAACCGTACAATTAGGGGTGAAGACAGGGGGGAAACAGACAGACGCTCTTCAAGCGTGGTGCGCAAGGATCATGCAAGTGCACAGAGAGTCACAGGGAGGGGAGGATCAAGTGCACCCGGTCGGTTGAGACTGGGGTAAGTGCAGAGAGAGCCTCTCTCTTGGGTTAATTTCTCACTGCATTGAGTGTGGGTGGGGGGTAGGGCCCTGAGGCAAGTGCGAGAGAGGTCTGGCGGGGGTGCTGGGGATCTTTATCACTATGGATACCAGCATGTGTACGCAATTAAATCAGTTTAAATAATTACCATAAGGACGGATCCAACCAAGCCGTTGGTGTTTCAATGCCATCTGCAAAAGTAGGTAAGGTTTTGCCTTAACAGGCTACTGCTATGCAGATCGGTCTGTCTTTCTGATTCTGTAGCCACAACCAGGCGGCCAAGTATCCCAATTCCTCCTAATGGTGGCAGCCCCCCTTTTTAATTCTAAAATGGTTTCCTGGCTACTTGCATATCCTTGAAAGCATTTCACTAGTACCTTGCCAGCACAGTTTGCACATTGGTATTGCCCCAGGGCCGCCTTCTTTCTAACAGGGCAACCTTTAACATTGCCCACTGCCAAGCTCCCAGCCCTTCTCACCAGTGCTCCTGCTTAGATTTTGAAGTCGGAATATTTGACTCCCTATTTTTTCAAGTTGGCAGTAGAATAACTTTTGAAGGAGTAAAAAGGACATTCCCACCCGCACTGGAGGTGTTTTTAGGCAAATAGAAATATAATATAACTCCATCATTGATATCTTTTTGCAGCCTATACTTCTTTGCACCTAGAAATTCAGCCAAATTAAAATAAGCAATTTCAAGCACCTTGCATTAAGGCGCTATATAAAACAATAAAATACAAATCCCTTAAAGGTCCTCCACTGAGCAGGCAATAATAATATTAGAGCTCCTTTCAGTGGCAAGTCTATGCTCCTACCACTGACCCGAACGTCTCCATCAAGCTATGTAGTTCCTATTTGTTTTGCTGGGAGTAATTTTACTCCCAGTTTTAGTTTGTTGGCAGTAAACATGGCCTACCTTCCCAGATCATCCTCTGGGTCTCATGAGAAAGAGATTATCATATGAAGCTCTGTACATCAGGTGGGTTCCATTGTCAGATCCGGTGCTGTGCAGTGTCTAGAAGCTTTTCTGGCCTCTTGTCTTCATTGAAATTCCAGCGGCATCCGCCTGTTCCCTGGCTTTACTAGAATCCGCGCCCGCCTTTGTCCCGATGTGAATAGATGAAGTGAACGCCAAAGTGGAAGGGCAAACTTTCCAAAGGCTTCTTGAGTCACTGAGTGGGCAGGATAACAGGGGCTCTGTCGGCAAGCACTTCTGCGAAAATAGTTGGGAACAGAAAAGCGGGCGAGCCGAATGATGTGAGTATGGACGTTTTCAACGACGACATTTTGGAGCAAATTCTTTTTTAAGAAAAATGATATTTTGTGGTTTCAACAATGACGCAGTTACAAAAAGTCTAACGAGGGCAAATCATGAAAAATGAACATTCTGAAAGAGCGAAAACAAATAGGTGCGACGTTATTACTTAAAATGTGTTTCATCCGACTTGATTTTGTGGAAAAGCTTAAAGTACAAACTGTGTGAAAGATAACGACTCGATTGTTTATCCATTTTGCCAGACAGCACTTTTGAGTAATGTCACAGAGTTAAGCACTGTTTTTTTTTAAAAAAAAATAAATAATATGTTTTAATATTTTCTAACTTTTTTGTAGCAGCATGGCCAGGGACGAAGACTTCGGGGAGGATTTTATCTATGACAGAATGCAGACGTTAGAGCGCGGACAGCCGGAAAATGGGAATTATCACCACGATGTGAAGTCGAGTGATCTCCATTCCCCCGACAAGGGGACCCCTTGTTTGACTTACAGAACCTGGATCTTCTCCTTGCTGACGGGGGTAAGGGTTCTGATCGCTGGCCTGGGGGGATGGGGTGAGGAGGAAGAAAACGTTGAGGACAATTGACAGTGAAAGGCACAAGGGGTGTTCATGTAATGATTGTACTAGAGTTGAATATGTTAACGCGTTAATACAATTTTTGTTTTTAAAAGAACGTGTCCTGGTGAAGCGCAAGATGCTAGGTTCACTACTATATAATACCTTCATGTGTTGAATGTCTTTATCCACCAGCTCTGAACTCTGGAGCTTGCAGCAGGCTGCAAGGCCACACATTATAGGGAACGTCCTATACAATAATAATATAGGGGTGGCTGTTTGGCACACATATAAGTCCGTTTCAAGTAATACCTTCATGTGATGAATCCACTGCGCCGTTGCTGCTTTTTTTTTTTATTATTTTTTAAATCACAATAGCTCTGAACTCCGGCACTTAACGCAGTGCTATAATAGAGCATATACCCAAAACTATAGTGCACTTGATGCATGCAGCATAGCAGCCGCAGTAGGAATGGCAATTGGCATTTGACATTGAGACAGTGGGTAAAAGATCTTGAAAGTGTAGCATCACTCCCATCACGATAGATGACTTTGAGTTTATTCCCCATCCAGTACAAACATTAAAACAAATAACAAAGCGCCCTCGCGGCAAAGGTTCCCTTTTAGTCCTATGCATTAAGGCTGAACATCATTATCAGAGCAGCCCAGCGTCAGTTCTCCCGGAAGTAGTCCAGGAATTCTGCCATGAAGATAAACAGACAGTTATTTATTTTTACTTCTCATATTGGAAGTTGTTCACACGGCTCACTAAGATTTTGTTTTTGGGCACTATCCATCTTTAATACTACACATCCTGCTAGACTTTTAATATAGGCCAACATCTACGTGATCAAATGTACACATTCTTTTGTGCTTTTTTAGCTTTATTTTACAAGCAGAGAAACTTAACTGGAAAAGTATGGAAGCATACAAAGCGGAAACATATGACATCATGCCTTCTAGCATTTATTTGAATGAGATGGTCGAGTTATATTACAATTCTGTGCCAAGTCTTGCCGTTCATCTGAAATAAAAACTTTAGTTCAGGCAAGAGATTTTGCAACGTGACCCCAGCCAGCTGGTTTCTCACGGGTAATATAGCTCAGTGGTAATGCGCTTGTCTTGGAAGAAAGATGGCGCAGACCAACACAGGCTCAAATCCCGGGTCCGCCCTTAGAAACCTCTTCTAAGAAACCAATTATACAAGGAGAGAGGTTTGTGCCATGCCTGACATCCCCTCTAACCAAGTTCACTCGCTATTTAGTAAGTGGCATCTGGTGAAATTCAGACAGTGGGCCTTGTTACAAGGTAGCCAGTAAAACCCACCAGTAGCCAGCGGGTTACCGGTAACCCTGTTACACTGTTACCGCCACCTGGCATCCCAGTGCTACCAGGATATCACAAGCGGCAGCGGCGGTACGGTAAATCCCCATGGAGTCCTATAGGTTGTTCACAGTGCCGCTGCTTCAGTGAAAAAGATGCCAGTAGGGGCCCTGAACTCTTGGCCGGTCCGGCCTGCCGGTAGTTCAGTGCCCCTAGCGGCAGACCTATAGTTTGGCAGTCCAGAAAGGGTGCTGGTACGTTGCTACTGACGCCTTTATTCCCAGACCGCCAAACTCCTAATGAGGGCCAGATTCAGCTGCCCATGTCAAGCGATCAAGTCTGGCAACCCCACTAGTTTGGAATGGGTGGCAGGGGTGGTTTCCCACTAATGAGTTGGAGTGAGGCTGAACATGCATGACACACACACATACACGTAATTGTCACTAGTTACATTTTATAGGACAATTTTCCAATTGTATATGTAAATTGACATTAAGACTAGTAGCAGTTCTCAATGCAATGAATGAGACATTCCAATATTTCAGAGGCCAGGGCATACCAGGGTATTACTCCACAGTGGGAAATCATGCAAGGACCAATCAGAAAACTGTGCACCGCCACACACAGTTGATTCACGGTAGACACGTATGTTGGGGTGACACCACTGAAGCAGTGTCAGGCCACTGTGGTACTAGCCATCTGGGAAAATGGCAGACATAAAGTTTATGCCATTGGAAAGCATACCCGGTTTATAACACATCCCACACATTGATATTATAAGTACACACAAGTGTTCAATACTGTGGCAGAGCGTGTTTTTGGCGTACCATCCTTGTTAATAAAATACAATCTGATGTACTAGTAAATATAATTAATTCAGACTTGCTTTTAAAAGTAGCTAAGGTGCTACTCTGAGATGCCTGGTTACTTCCAAAGCATTTGTGAGTGTTTCTCAAAAAGTCCAGGGTCCTGGCAGTTCTATTGGGATGGCGTTCAAATATTATATGGTTTTAGCGGTATCAGGTAATAATATCGCCATATATATGGTCGCCGTAAATAATATCGCTGGGAAAATGTCATGGCGATATTATTTGGGTGACTATATATATATGGGGACAGGGGGGAAAAAATGTTTGGGGGCTGCGGGGGTGTCCCCCGCATGTTCCATGCAATAATGTCGCCACAAAAAACGGCAATTATTCGGCGATATTTTTGCATGGCGAGATTTTTGTGGCGACATTATTACATGGAACCGTTTTAGCTAATGATACGTCACTCAATGTGCTAACCTGGAATTGGCGCTGGTCAAATATACCACCAAGGGCTCAGTTATTCCCGAGGTTAGCTGACTGTGCCAGCCTGTCATTTCCCACATTGCCATTCCACTACATATTGCCCGGGTTAAGCACATGGTCATGCCAGAGCAGTGATCACAATAAATTACAATGCCAAATTCACACTGTCTTGCGAAAACAGCTCTGCGTCACCCCCTCTCGCAAATGATCTACTAATACGTTTTTAATTTTCTGCACCGATTTATTTTGATCCGTTGTCATGGGGCCCCTAAAAGGAGTGGGGCCCATAGGCCAGTGACTACTTGGCCTAATGGATAATTCGGCACCGACTCTTACGTCCTGTTCCCCTTTTTTCATACAGTCCAGCGATTCATTCAAAGTAAATGCTACCAGAGCTAGTTTTTACAGCAGAATAGAATCCTCAAAAATGTCTGACTCGTGTAGAGTGGTGCACCTGTGTGTAGCCTCGCCCCAACACTAGTGCTTGTCTCTGCGTCAGATGTACTAGACGCAGGGTTATCCAATTTCAGGCCTCGAGGGCCGGAATTCTGACGGGTTTTCAGGATATCCCTCATTAATATTCATGAGAATTTAGAATCATTGTATACAAATGTATCTCCTGAGAAGCTGGACAACACTGCTAGAGTCACCAGCATGCGGTGTAGCATTCACTTGCCTTTTATTTCCTCACATATTTTGTCAGCTCGTTCTTTTTCGCCCTCAAGTAATGGAACAATGCAGTGGTTCGTCCATCACGCCCGCCCCCTCCTCCAGTTTTTTTGTCCTGCGTCAGCAGGGACCAGCAGGCCCCCCACACACAGTTAGATTGGAGTGTCTGCAGGTGGTGGTATGCTTTTTTTTTGTCCAATTGGCCTGAAGCTGCAACGCTGAAAGGCCTGTTCTCCCGTCCTCCCGCTCAGCACCAAAACGACTTTCCAAACCCAAAGAAGTAGCAGCAACAGAGACGTCAATTCACCGAAATACCAAGGGTAGCAGGCGTGACATCAATGCCATCCCAGGATGTGACATCACACAACCTATGACCATGCCGGTCCGATAGCACAACGAGTAGAGCGCTGGCTTTGACATCTGAATCTACCTGCCTCTACTCTCCGCCCCCTGCAACTAATCCAGAACAGGACTGCAAGACTTGTCCTTGGCCTCAGGCCCTGGGATTGTATTTCTCCAGCTCTGAAATCACTCTACTGGCTCCCAGTGGATGCAAGGATTAAATTCAAAACCCTCTGCATTGTCCACAAGGCTTTCTGGGGCCTGGGTCCAAAATACCTTCAGCTATCCCTCCGCAAATACCTCCCCTCTCGAGCTCTTCGCTCCTCTACCTCCAACTCCCTCAGGGTCAGTCGTTTTTCAAAGAAACGAGCTGGGATTAGATCTCTGTCTTTGGCTGAGGCCTCCCTCTGGAACAGCCTCCCTGCCACTCTAAAACTTGAGGAGGACCATCTCCGGTTCCGGAAGCACCTCAAGACCTTCCTCTTTTCTTCTGCCTTCGCTACCCCGCTCCTCTGCTGATCTGTTCTCTCTTGGCACCATGCACCTGGCCACCCCTCTGTCCTCCGGGCCAAGGTTCCTGCTCACCCTGCCACCCTCCCGCACTGCCTCCGGGCCACCCCTTGCACTGGGGTCTGTATCTGTACCCATGCAGCCCCCCCCCTTTTTCTTCCTGAACTTATCAGACCTACCCTGTCTGCTGCCTTAAACCTAGCACTTGCAAATTGCTGGCTGCATTACCACTGTTTGTTGCCTTTATTATTTATTTATTGTTATTTATCAGTTTCTCCTTTGCTTCGCACTTTCCACTTCTCCCTCCTTCCATGCACTTTTCCCGTCCCCCTCTCCCATGCACTTGCGCGTTCTCAATGTCAATGGGCCTAGTAAGATCGCTGTTTTTTTCTTCCCTGTTCCCCTCCCTTGCCCTGCCACGCTCTGAAACACTTGTGTACGAGCGCGGAAGGAATAAAATATCAATGAATCTGTGCAGAGCCTACTGACGCAGGTTCGAATCCTGGAAGGGCCGAACTCAGCCTTTCATCCTTCTGAGGTCGAAAAATGAGCACCACACACCATGGGTAATAATAAGCAGCGCTCAGATACCAGAGGGTTCGTAGAGCTATATACATGATAAATTATGATATGTATTATTATTATTTGACCCTAGGGACATCACAAGAAGCATTCAGCTACACAAAAATAATAAATGTAAGAGTGACAAATTAACAATCGGCTAAGTACAAACAACTAGGGTGGGACTCGATAAGTGAGAGGTTCACACAAAAGAAGCCTTTTACGCCAGAGCCACAGCCCCCTACTGCCATTTTATGCTAATGATAGCCTCCCACACCAGGTGTAATGAGCATATGCTAAATAGAGCCCCACACTCCATGGTGAGGCCATAACCCGCCGAGTGTAGTCTCATATATGCGGGTACTGCTAATGTCTCCTAGTTATATAGTCATAACATGAAATCACGTGTCCAGGTGTTGCAACATATGCAAAGTGCAGTCTTAATAGCCTAGTAATGGCAGTTAATGCCTCATATACCTGGCTTAGTCAACATATTTAAGAGAAAGCCTCACATGTCCAAGTGCTGCTGATATTTGCTAAGCGCAGCCACACGTGTACAGTCATCATGTGTACGGTATAGCCTGGAAGCAGGGCTGGCCTATAGGGGACTCTGCAGATTTCCTGGTAGGCCTCTGCACTGTGGGCAGGGGTGGACTGGCCAATAGGGAACTCTGGAGATTTCCTGGTAGGCCTCTGCAGTGTGGGCAGGGGTGGACTGGCCTGTTGAGGACTCTGGAGATTTCCCGGTAGGCCTCTGCACTGTGGGCATGTGGGTACTGGCCTATAGAGAACTCTGGAGATTTCCCAGTAGGCCTCTGCACTGTGGGCAGGGGTGGACTGGCCAATAGGGAACTCTGGAGATTTCCTGGTAGGCCTCTGCAGTGTGGGCAGGGGTGGACTGGCCTGTTGAGGACTCTGGAGATTTCCCGGTAGGCCTCTGCACTGTGGGTAGGTGGGTACTGGCCTATAGAGAACTCTGGAGAATTCCCAGTAGGCCTCTGCACTGTGGGCAGGGGTGGACTGGCCAATAGGGAACTCGGGAGATTTCCTGGTAGGCCTCTGCAGTGTGGGCAGGGGTGGACTGGCCTGTCGAGGACTCTGGAGATTTCCCGGTAGGCCTCTGCACTGTGGGCATGTGGGTACTGGCCTATAGAGAACTCTGGAGATTTCCCAGTAGGCCTCTGCACTGTGGGCAGGGGTGGACTGGCCAATAGGGAACTCGGGAGATTTCCTGGTAGGCCTCTGCAGTGTGGGCAGGGGTGGACTGGCCTGTCGAGGACTCTGGAGATTTCCCAGTAGGCCTCTGCACTGTGGGCATGTGGGTACTGGCCTATAGAGAACTCTGGAGATTTCCCAGTAGGCCTCTGCACTGTGGGCAGGGGTGGACTGGCCAATAGGGAACTCTGGAGATTTCCTGGTTGGCCTCTGCAGTGGGGGCAGGGGTGGACTGGCCTATAGAGAACTCTGGAGATTTCCCGGTAGACCTCTATGTACCAAAATCTGGATCTCTGTAGCCCTCCCACCACTCTTACCTCAAGTGGCTTTTCAAGCGTCATCTACGTGCTGGCGGGCAAAGCAAAGGGGGACTTTGTTGGACCTCCTGTAAGATTGGGGAAAACAACGGTGTCCTTTCAAAGTACTTGTGCAACTTCCAGTACGAATTGCAAGCTTACAGATACTGTTGTACGTTATTTATCTGTCGTTATTACAACAAATTAAATTACTTCATGGCAGCTTACTTCGCTGCAGTCCCCCCCTCCCGATTAACTTTATGGGAGCGTTTCCCCATGCCCCCACTTCCCTTACCGCCCCTACCTCCCAGCCCCCCCTTATGTCCTTTAACCATTAAATACATATATCCAATTTGAAGTAATTCCAAGTAATTGTAACAAAGTTAAATACTGCAAAGTAATTTACTTCGCTAAAACAACGGGAGACCATTATAAGACTACAGTAAAGTACTTTGAAAGTGGTGCTTTTTAGCATAGACTCCTTCTACACAGATGGAAAGCTACCTAGGACGAGGCATTGCAGAGCTGCATACTGTTTTACAGACTGACTCTGACATTGTCTTTATGTTGTAATTAAGGAAATGCTCATTCATTCCGAATCTTTGTTACCTTTTGGGAATTGTAGTTTTTCATTTCCCATTATAAATCAAGGACTACAAGTCCCAGAATGCACAGAGAAAAGCAGTACTGGATAAGCAATTCCCGAACGACGTGGTGCATGTAGACAGCAGCAAATGTATACTTACAAAACATATATATGATATGAACTCAATCAGGTCCTATCTTGCAAAGAAATATTTTCCCCAACACACATTACTGATTGATGTTTGAAAAACAAGCAGCATCTTTTAAATGTGCCACGTGAAGCTCGGAAAAAGCTATACTGCCATTGCATACATGGGAATGTGCGCTAGGGCTTGTGGGAAGCTGCTGCCTGCCTTTCAAAAGTGATGAAGAAGTACAACCAGGGCTCATTTATTAGGGATGATTGATCCCAAGTGCCCTTCAAGTGCCCTTCAAGTGCTACCGCCTCACCACACACAAATGAAAGCAAAAACATTCAATCACTTCCTTGCATTGTGCTTCATGCCGGACTCCAGCCTCTAAGCCCCAGCCAATATTGATTACAGGACCAGAGCATTGCCCCTGAGATATCCTTCCCGGTGTACCTTAAAGGGGTAGTTCGCTCAGAAATGTTATGCTTTCAAACGATTTCCCATATAAAAAAACATATTAGGATTATTTTTACAGAAAGCTCCTATTTATTTATTTATTTATAGCATTTGTTATACGCCCAAACCCGGAAAGGTATCACGGCGTAGGTAAAATATGCGGGGCATCACACACACCTGCACCGTGCTTACCTTCATTGCTAAAGTCCGGGGTTGTGTCTGCCTGTTTTTGTCCATGGTAACTGGTCGTTGGGAGGACCCGTATTTAACGCTGCAACGAGCCCCACCGGCGTGAGAAGCAGCTGCCGTCGTGCAGGAATCTCGTCCGGGAACGCGGCGCAAAAGCTCCCAGTAGGGCCGACTTTGTGTCTTGGACATGCCCCACTCATCCGGAGACAGATTTTTTAGTTAACTTCCAGGCATGACACACCTGTCTTCAATGATGGGGGTAAGTCCAATACATCATATGTGAAATGCTTCCACAGTCGCTGCGGCGCCTCATCTCTGGTGGTGCCTCCAAGCCTTGGAATGCCTGCATCCTTCACAGCCCTCTGTTCCTCATAGGGACAAAAGGTCCAACCGTGCAAAAAGCCCGAAAAATGCTACCACCAAAGGATTGGACACCAAAAGATCGAACCTTTGGTGGTAGCATTGTAGGTAAGTATATAAAAGAAAGACTGCGGGGGCTGCAGCGGTGTCCCCCGCAACACCCAGCTCACTATACTTTATAGTATAGTGAGCGGGTTGTTGCCGGGGACGGGGGACAACCCCGCAGCACACCTGAAAAAAAAAACAGGGGCTGTGGGGGTGTTCCCCGCAACCAGGGGTGTTGCTAGGTCTGGAAAAGACCCGGGGCTACGCAGATGTCTGAGCTGTCAGGACTGGGGGCTAGCTAGCCTTTTGGTTGTAGCTGCTGAGATTCTATCTGGGGCAACAACCAAAAGATCAGGGGCTATAGCACTCTTAGCCCCCCCCTAGCAACGCCTCTGCCCGCAACACGGGGGAAGTGAGCGGGGGTTGCGGGGGAACACCCAGCAGCTTCCGAAAAAAAAAAAGAAAAGAAAAGGACCCTGCGGCGCCAGTTCCCCCGATCATGGAAGTGAAAAGGAACTGGCACCGCAGGGACACAGCCTGAAGAAAAGGTAAGTAGGGTTTGGTTATGTTGGGGGTGTGGGTGGGGGGGGTATCGTGGGTGTGTTGTGGGTGGGGGGCTGTGGGTATGTAGGGGTTTTGAACGTGTGTTTGCAAAGGAAATGTACAAACCTTTTGTGGTTCGTACATTTCACATGCGAACATTTCGGCTGCAGCAAAATCCCCCGTGGTCGGACCACGTAGATCCCCTCATAGTAATGATGGCTACTTCGTCATCAATGGTAGTTACAGCTATCCCTCCTGGATCCCCCTCCTGTGAACGTGGATAACCGGACGGAAGCAATGAAGTAGATGACTCAGAGGAAGAAAGCCACTATCTATTTATTTATTTATTTATTTATTAAATTTAGAGAACGCACAAACAGCCGCAGGCATCGAGGCGCTGTTACAAGAAGACAACTTAGTTACATGGAGCGTAAAGTGTATATATAGTGGGGATAAGGGGTTAATACAGGTGAGGACGAGGTTGGGATGGGTTAACAAAATGGGGAAATGAAGGTTTGGGGGGGTGATCCCTTGATGAGCACTTGACGTTCAGTCATCTAGGTTATTCTCAGGATTACTTGAAGATGACTATGGCATCAAGGAAGAGTTCCATTAGGGACCAGTACCGGGGCAAATTGATTTACCACTGATGTCTCCACTGGCTCCTGTAATAGGTCAGAAGAAGCAGGCGGACCAAATGGTGGCATTCTTACTATTCCTTTACTTAAAATATTACGAAAAAGGGCCTATATTTCCCTATCACAAAGGTTTTCCCTACCTATCATAAAATAACTATGCAGCTTGTTGTCAGTATGGCAGTCAAAAGTAATGATCCGCCCTCCGTCAAAACGTTCATATTGTAACCCTACCACTAGTTAAATACCGAAGGAAACGAGAGGGGTCCAGGAGAATGACTCCCTTCTCCTGGACAGGATTCATCCAGTCGTAATAGTCTATTTTCTATTTTTACTTCTTTGTAACCATGGAAATCAAATACTTTCATTCTTCTATGAGATTCTTCCACCTTTTTCGGCTTTCACCTTAAGGCTTTCACTGGAGTTACTTGGTCTCTCACAACAGGGTTTTTACCCTTATCCCTTTTGGATTCTTGTAGTGTCCCTAGATTGCTTTCTGTCTATGAATTATACTACAACCACTATGTGGACTTAATGAACTGTAGTTCCCCCTCTTTAAAGTATTCACAACCCCTGGGATGAATATGATGAGTATCTTTGTACACATCACTTTCTTTTAGGTATTCACGGCCACTGGGATGAGTTTGATAACTCCCTGTATTTGCTTCACTCTCTGTAAGGTATTCACAACCACTGGGACAAGAATGAGGAGTCCCCTTATACTCTTCACTTTCTTTATGGTATTCACAACCACTGGGACAAGAATGAGGAGTCCCCTTATACTCTTCACTTTCTTTATGGTAGTCACAACCACTGGGACAAGAATGAGGAGTCCCCTTATACTCTTCACTTTCATTATGGTAGTCACAACCACTGGGACAAGAATGAGGAGTCCCCTTATACTCTTCACTTTCTTTATGGTAGTCACAACCACTGGGACAAGAATGAGGAGTCCCCTTATACTCTTCACTTTCTTTATGGTAGCCACAACCACTGGGACAAGAATGAGGAGTCCCCTTATACTCTTCACTTTCTTTATGGTAGCCACAACCACTGGGACAAGAATGAGGAGTCCCCTTATACTCTTCACTTTCTTTATGGTAGCCACAACCACTGGGACAAGAATGAGGAGTCCCCTTATACTCTTCACTTTCTTTATGGTAGTCACAACCACTGGGACAAGAATGAGGAGTCCCCTTATACTCTTCACTTTCTTTATGGTAGTCACAACCACTGGGACAAGAATGAGGAGTCCCCTTATACTCTTCACTTTCTTTATGGTATTCACAACCACTGGGACAAGAATGAGGAGTCCCCTTATACTCTTCACTTTCTTTATGGTAGGCACAACCACTGGGACAAGAATGAGGAGTCCCCTTATACTCTTCACTTTCTTTATGGTAGTCACAACCACTGGGACAAGAATGAGGAGTTCCCTTATACTCTTCACTTTCTTTATGGTAGTCACAACCACTGGGACAAGAATGAGGAGTCCCCTTATACTCTTCACTTTCTTTATGGTATTCACAACCACTTGGACAAGAATGAGGAGTCCCCTTATACTCTTCACTTTCTTTATGGTAGTCACAACCACTGGGACAAGAATGAGGAGTCCCCTTCCACAAGCACTGGGACAGGTTTGAGGAGTCCCTTTTTATTCTTCACTTTCTTTAAAGTATTCACAACCAGTGGGGCAAGTATGATTAGGTCCCTGAGGCTTTCCCTGGAGTGTTCCCCTCCTGGGGCTCCCACCTCTCCTATTTTCTCGATTCTGCTGGATTGGCATCACTGGTTCTTCCTGTGGGGTCTGGCTGCCTCTTATGTCTTCTGCGCATCTAGGGGGCCTTCTCCCTCTCTCAACACCAGTGAGCAGCTCCATTCAGCCTTTTTGATTGTGGTCTCAGCGTTGTTTGAGGACCAGCAGGTCCACCTATTCAGACTCATGCCACCGCCTCGATTCTCATTCTTGGGCATACACATTTTGGCTCTTTGCCCTCTCTGTGCTGCTTCCGCCTCGTGATCGCCGGCATCCTCTTGACCGAGGACTTCCCATGGCTCATGGTCTCTCGCCAGCTTTGAACCTCCTGGTTTCCACCAACAGCATACGTTGGTCCTTCCTCTGTTTTTAAGGTGACGTACTGAACCCTCCCCAGCCTATAACCACAGTCCTTTGTCTCTCTCATGAGCGCTCTTCCTCACTCGCTCAATCTTCTTAGTCCCAGTATGGTTGGCTGACAGCCACTGGGTAATCTCTATTTCTGCCTCTTCTTCTTCTCAGTATATTTGTTTGTCTGATGGTGAGTTGGTATGACATAACAGTAACAAACATTGGTTTGTGGAAGATATTTCTTCTAAAGCATTGATGGTTTCAATGGTTCTTCATAAAGGGAGTTAAGGTGTTCCTTGACAGAATGGGAGTCCTTGTCCCCAAGACAGGAGTCTCTCACTGTGTGGTCCTGTTTACTACCAACCCTGGGGCGAATGTTGCGTAGTGGGCTCACCTCTGTAGCCTCACAGAAAAGGGTTCCCCTCTGAGGAGAAGTGACGAGATCTTGTGAATCGTCACACTCCATATAAAGATAAAAAAGGATGGTGAAGAGGTTTTACCCATTTCACAGGCTGCAATACGGATCTGTTGGGGCCAATCTGGGAAAGCAGATGTCTGCGGGTGGAGTAGGATGGGAACAATTGTAGGACTGCAAAATGGAATCCTACTGCACTGCACTCCACTCCACCCGACCCTTGGATGATAATTGATGGGATGCAGAAGGCATCCTTACCCCGCAGGGCTCAGGGTAAGGCCCCTTGGAGTCCAGTAACCCCCTTAACATATTCAAGCAAAGGTTCAATAAGGTTCTGTCTCTCCCAATGGGATCATCAGGGCTACCCGCACTAGAGGTTAGAGTGGCCTGCATTGAGGCCCCTACACCCACCTAGGACCTCCACAAATAGTTGTAGTCTTTCCACCAGAAATTAGACCAGACCTATTCTGCCACTGAGAATTGGCTTCAGCAGAGCGCTGACAGTCACTGTTGTTAGGCAGACGAGCGTGGTACTGAGGGGACATTTAGGGGATTCTTTATAGTCATGCGGGGACGTTATAAGCAAGTTCGTGAAATGGCAGTGCTGGGATAAACCTATTTTTCCATCACACAGTATTATTGAAAGCAGAAAATCAGTACTCCAAGCCCAGTACCACCAGCATCACTGTATTGACCAACAAAGAGAATTATTTTTACAACCTACTGTGTACATTATTTCCTTTACAAAAAGATATCATTCCTGCGAGTTACAAACCCACAAAAGATCATTAATTCCCAATGATGTGTGTTGTCCAAAAGGCCAAGAAACAGAAGTGAACATGAACAGCTACTTCATTTGAGTTCACCATACTCCCAAATGATGTCAGACCTTGAACAATTGTGCTCTGCTCTTGCATTTAACATGAGTTGATCAAAAGGAGACAGTCGCATGCGAGTTGTCCTTCCATGCCCTGTTGAACAGAAATGCTTTCAGTTCTTTCATCCTTTTTAGAAGCCTGCTTAAGGTCAGGTCGGCTCAAAACACAAAGGATGCTGTGATTACAACTCAAACGCTCTGTGAAGCAGCCAAGTCAGGGACTAATGTGAATAGTATGTGTTAGGGAGAATTCTCTGTTTAGGCTGAATTTCCCTACCTAGTGAGTCCCCCAGCAGCTTTGCTGGATTTCTGGGGTTTCTTTTTTTTCTCCTGCCAAGAGTGAGACTCTTTTACCCTCACTCTTGGACATGTTGAAGTGTGTTTTCTTGGTTAAACCTTGTGTTGAATGGGCTATGGGGTCTTTTACTCCATAGGGCCTCATGTATTTTTGTGATGTGGGTTACACAGCACCCTCTGTGCCGTGACCCAGGGGTGTCCTAGGGACTCCCCAACATAGACTCCATACCCTGGGACTGACTACTGTCTCCCAGGGCATGTAAAGTCACCAAAGACTTTGCTAGTCTTGAATCCTGAACAGAACCAGTACAAACCATCATATTGTGGACGTACTGGCTGGGGCAATTCGATTGCCCCAGGGTCTGTTAGTCGAGGGGGCACGTCTCCGTCCCCCCTGATCGAGTTTTGGCTGGTGGCAGTGGAAACTACTTTTTATATTCGACCGCGAATATTTCCCTATGGGATTTCCCATTGTTTTAGGCTAACACATTTAATTATTTATTTACGGTAGCCTTAAACATACCGCCGGTTTATATATTTATTATTATAACTCCGGTTGGGACTTTTTGCCAAAACTTGATTCAAAAATGGCGTTGGCGTTCGCCTCTGTAACTCTGACCCAAAGTGGAGCCCTTTGTTCCACTTTTGGCGGGCTTCTCCACAGAAGCCCTCCAAAGTGGTGCCACTCTGTCTGGGGTACTTAGGAGGGGTGGAGGGGGATTTAGGCACCCTGGACTGAGTTACCTTGGTAACTCAAGTCGCACTCCGTCCTGATTGGCCCAAGTGGTGAGCCGGCCGGCTCACCACTTAGCATGTTTGAGTGACAGCTAGGCTGGGTGAATGGGGGTTTGCTGCATAAAAGCAGGGCTTTGGGGACTGGAACTTCAGAAGTCGCCACAGGACCAAGAATCCGACGAGGGAAGAGCTGAGCCGACCTGCTTCGACGACACCACCCGGTGGAGCCCTGCTGAACCGTCTCACCACTTTTCCCGACGACCGAGGAGAACTCTTAACGGAGTGGCTCCTTCCCTTGACTGGTGGGGACAACCAGTTTTCGCCTTCTTTTCGCTTCTCGAGGTATCTCGTGGCCGCCTTGCCAGTGCCAAGCACCCCGGCAACCGGAACCCCACCACTTTTACCCCAACCACGAAAGTCGGTACAACCCTTTAACCGGAGGACTCCTCGGCTGGTTTCTTCCCGTGCAGTGCAACGACCTTCTTCTTCTGCTCTTCAGCGAGAACTTCTTCTCCCCTGACCGACGTCGAGCCTTGCTGCCACTGCCTGGAACAACTGCCACCGCTGGAGGATCCTTTCCGCTTAAGGTACCGTGTTCCGCCTGGCTTCCCTTGCTACCGACTGTACGGGGTAGATTTAGCCCCCGGCTTTCGACCCTGGGAGTGCCTGGGACACCCTGGCTAAACTTTTTAAACCACTCTAAACTCTTTCTAACTCTTTGCAAGACTTTGAATCCCTAATAACAGTGTGATCTTGGGCACATTTTCGCTCCGGCTACTCTAAGAGTGGGCCCTGCCTAGTGACTTTTGCTCACCTGTGACTTTGTGCTTCTTTGAGCCTATTGCAAGTGTTCTGGACCTTAGAGTGGTGTGTTTAACCCATAGCTGTTTCTTTTTACCCCTTTCTTGAACCTACTAGAGTGTCATCTAACGTTAAGCGCTCACCTCTGTTTTAATTATGTGGTGTTAACTTAGAGTTGTCTAGATAGGAGTAAGGGTTGAAACTGCTTTCATTATAACTGTGTTTGAAGTGTTTTTACTATATTTTGCTAGAGTGATTTCAACTTATGTGTTCTTGAAAATAAATAACTATATACTTTTGAAACCAAGCTCTGGTCAGTGTTTGCTTGTGCTATTGTGTCTGAGTACATATTGTGTATACTTTGCATACTGCCTAACTCTTCTTGAGGGAAGTCTGACTGCTCAGCCACAGCTACCAGGTAAATCTGGGTGGTGCGGACTGCTACCAAGTGGGTTTACTGCTATACCTGTAGTCTTAAATCTTTTGCAGTGTTCCCCAAGGGAACTGCACAGGTTTCTGCCTAACACTGGTGTACAGCGGTGGGATTTGTATTAAGTATACATTTTATTGTGCTTTAGATACCTTAGTGCAACTAACCACAAAGCTTAGCACTGAAAAAGTAAACCTCTAACATGTCAGTTATAGAAAGCTATAGTCAAGAGTCCCTTGCAGCCAAAACTGCTGATTGTTTAAGAGCGCTCTGTAAACATAAGGATCTCCTGACTAAGGGCAAGAAAATGGAGCTGATTGAAAGATTGTTAGCTAACCAAAGTCTGGGTGATGGTTCAGAGGAACCTATCACTCCAGCAACTGTAGATGACAGTATTGAAGTTAACATGGAGCAAAATGTTGATGATTCTGAGGAAGAGTCAGAAGAGGAGGGTGAGGCTGTTGTAACTGTCCCCCCTAGGCCTCTGCCTGCTCTACCTGCTGTACCTACTGGACCTTTACCAGGTCCCACATTTAGTCCTCAGTACTTTGAACTGGAGAAAATGAAGCTAGAATTGGAGTATAAGAAACTTAATGCTCAAACTGACAAAGAACTAAGGCTAAGGGAAATGGAGCTCAAGTATGACTTAGAAATGAAGAAATTATCTGTTGAGAATGTTTCTCTCTCTGGCTCCTCTAGAAGTTCCAGTCCTAAAAGACCCCGGATGCCTAAAGAATTGATTGGTATGTATGAGCCTAAGTTGGATGTGTTGGATTGGTTGTCTCTGTTTGAATATAATCATGGGCTCCAGAACATCACAGGAAATGACTTACTCACCTGGTTGTTCTCTAGGCTTCCCCCTGTTGCAACTGATGTGGTAATGGAGATGGGGGAGGAGGATAGGAAGGACTATGAATGTGTGAAACTAGCTTTGATAGCTAGGTTTGGGAAGACCCCTTCCCAGTATCTTAAGAGGTTTAGGAGCCTCAAAAAGCATGATGGTACCCCTTGGGCTACCTGGGTGAGTGAATGTTCGAAAAACTTAGAGGGATGGATTAAGGGTAACAAGGTGAACACTTATGAAGGTATGAAGAATTTGTTTATGTTGGAGACTATTTATGATGCCTGCTCTCCTGAGCTCAGACAACACTTGGCTGATTCCAGGGAATTAGATTCCCGGAAACTAGCTAAGGCTGCTGACTTGTGGGTTGCCAACAGGGCCACTCACAAGGATTCTGGGGTAACTCAGAAGAAGGATGGGGAAAAACAGCCTAAAAAGGACTCCAAAGAGAATTCTAATACTACAAATTCCAAAGAGGGCCCCAAACAAAACTATAAGGGTAAGCCACAAGGGAAACCAAATCAGGCTAGTGTACCTCCTGGTCCCAGACCAGAAGGAGGTCAGAACAAGCCTCCATTCCAGCGAGCCTTTGGCTCATGCTTTGTTTGTAAGGCTACTGACCATGTGAAAGGAGATCCCAGATGTAAGGGTAAACCTTCAGGGGTCCAGCTTGCCTCCTTAGCCTTCGCTCCAGAAGAGGAAGTACATATGGCAAGTGGAAACTTTCTATTACTAGCTGATGAACCCACTGGAGTCTCAGCTAGTGTTTCTTTAGTCTCTCTGGGGTTGTGGGAACAACAGAATTTAGATGTCTATAACTCTATCCCAGATAATACTAAAGAGTATTATAAGGACAGTGTCCAGGTGAATGGTCAGGAGACTCCTGCCATTAGGGACACTGGAGCCAGCATAACTGTGGTGGATGAATCATTTTTCAAGGCAGAGGATGTTGCTAAGGCACCCAAATGCCTCACCAAGTTAGCTGGTGGGCCTGTGCAGATGTGTCCCCAGTTACCAGTTCTCATCCAATGTAATGATATGGCTGTAAAAATACCTGTCAGTGTACAATGTGAAGTGCCAGGTAGGGTTCTGTTGGGTAATGACCTCAAAGCTCTTGGAGTTGTATCTCATACCCCCAGACCCCCTAGCAAAAGGTTACAGGAACTCACAAAACCTGCAAGAGAGAAAACCCTGAGAGGGTTATCTCAGGAGATGATGACAGAAATCACTCCTCTCGCACTGGAGCAACTTACTGCAGTAACTACCAGATCAGGAGCAAAGGGGCAACCCAAGACTCCTAGGAAAAAGCCAGCAGCAAGCACTCCAGTGCTCCCAACAAGGACTTCCCCTAGGTTGTCCAAAGTTACACCTGTAACTCCACCTCCAGCTGAGGCTGAGAGGGAGGTACAACCCTGTGTGGTTGAGCTAGACTCTGAGGAAGAGCTAGAAGGAGGCCCCAACCTTATTGGAGATTTGGACCCTGAGGAACATCCTGAGCTGCAGTCTTTACTGGCAGAAGGTGGGCCTAGCAGGGCAGCTTTTCGTAAGGGGCAAAGAGAATGTCCAACTCTGGAAGGTCTCCGCCACCAGGCAGCTTCTCAAGCTGATGGGCAAGAGCCTGGGAAGTATAGGTTACACTGGGAAGATGGCCTCTTCTACAGTGAACCCACTGAGTCTGAACCTGGAGACTACAAACGCCTTGTAGTCCCACAAGAGAACAGACAACAGTTCTTACAACTAGCCCATGAGATACCTTTGGCTGGTCACTTGAGTTTCAAGAAGACCAAGGAAAGGCTCTCACTCTACTTTTATTGGCCAAAGATGGGGGCTGAAGTAGATAGATATTGTAAGAGCTGCCATACCTGCCAGACTTCTGGTAAGGTTGGTTCCAAGAATGTGGCACCTTTAGTGCCTCTCCCAGTTGTGGGAGTCCCATTTGAGAGGGTAGGGATTGACATTGTTGGTCCCCTTGATCCTCCAACCTCCTCAGGCAACAGGTTTATCCTTGTTGTAGTAGACCATGCTACTAGGTACCCTGAGGCAATTCCTATGAGGACTGTTACAGCTCCGGCTGTGGCTAAGGCCCTCCTTGGTATTTTTACCAGGGTTGGGTTTCCTAAGGAGGTAATCTCTGACAGGGGGTCAAACTTTATGTCCCACTACATGAAAGCCATGTGGAAAACCTGTGGAGTTACCTACAAGTTCTCAACCGCATACCACCCTCAGACAAACGGGTTGGTTGAAAGGTTTAACAGAACCATGAAGAGCATGATAGGTGCTTTAGAAGAACCCCTTAAGAAAAAATGGGACCTTCTACTGCCATGCCTTCTCTTTGCTTATAGAGAAGTCCCTCAGGAGGGAGTAGGTTATTCTCCCTTTGAGCTTCTCTATGGCCATCCAGTCAGAGGTCCATTGGCCCTGATTAAGGAGGGATTGGAAGGTGCTCCTCCCCTCAAGCCAGTCAGAGTGACTGACTATGTGATAGGTCTCCGGAGGAGAATGTCACACATGATGGCAGAAGCAAGTGACAACTTGAAAGCTGGTCAAGCTCTGGTCAAACATTGGCACGACCAGAAGGCTAACATGGTTGAGTTTACTCAAGACCAGCTAGTTCTAGTTATGCTCCCAACAAGGCAGAGGGCCTTGCAAGACAAATGGATGGGACCCTTCAAGATTGTGGGAAAACTTGGAGAGGTCAACTATCTGGTGGATCTGGGCAGACCCAGGGAAGCTCCTAGAGTCTTCCACACCAACCGACTAAAAGCATACATCTCCAGACCTGATGTAGGAGCCTTGCTTCTAGCTTCAGCTGCAGAGGAAGAAGAGAGTGAATCTCTCCCTGATCTCCTCAGAGGTGTGCCTTTAGATGAAAAAGTTGAAGGAGTCAACCTCTCTTCAGACCTGACACCTGAGCAACGAGAGGAGTGCAAATCTATGTTAAATCAGTTTGCCTCCCTGTTCTCACTGTCACCAGGCTTGACCCCTTGGGGCCAGCATGAGATACTCACTGGTTACTGTCTGCCAGTCAAAAGCAGAGGGTACAGAATGTCAGAACATATCAGAACCCACATCAAAGGAGAGGTCAAGAAGATGCTTGATCTCGGGGTAATAGAGCCCTCTACTAGTCCATGGTCTAGCCCAGTTGTGTTAGTACCAAAGGCAGGATCCAAAGACTTGAGATTCTGTGTGGACTATAGAGCTCTAAATGCAGTCACCAAGACTGATGCCCACCCTTTGCCCAGGACAGATGAGTTGGTGGATAAACTTGGTGCAGCCAAGTACCTCAGCACATTTGACCTGACGTCAGGCTATTGGCAAATAGCCCTGACAGACCATGCCAAGGAGAAAACTGCATTTTCAACCCCAGTTGGCTTGTACCAGTTTAAGGTCATGCCTTTTGGACTAAAAAATGCACCTGCCACATTCCAAAGGATGGTGAACCAAGTTCTGGCTGGGATGGAAGATTTCTGCATGGCATACTTGGATGACATTGCAGTCTTCAGCCACTCCTGGGAAGAACATGTGAACCACCTAGGACATGTGTTGCAGGCTCTGGAACAGGCCCATTTGACAATCAAAGCCAGTAAGTGCCAGATTGGTCAAAGTAAAGTGGTCTACCTTGGACATGAGGTAGGAGGTGGAGAAATAAGGCCTTTGCCCAGCAAGATTGAAGCTGTGCAAAATTGGACAACACCAACTACTCAAACCCAAGTGAGAGCTTTTCTAGGCCTCACTGGATATTACAGGAATTTCATTGAGAACTATGGGACCATAGCTTCTCCACTGAATGTAATCTCCTCTCCCAAATTCCCTAAAAAGGTAAAATGGAATGAGGAGTGCAATCAGGCCTTTGAAAAACTGAAGAGAGCTCTTTGCCAAGCTCCAGTATTGAGAGCTCCTGACTACCACCAACCTTTCATTGTACAAACTGATGCTTCCAATGTAGGTATAGGTGCAGTTCTAAGCCAACTGGATGAGAAGGGTAGGGAGCACCCCATTTGCTTCATCAGTAGGAAACTGAAGGATCCTGAGACAAGGTGGGCAACTATCGAAAGAGAATGCTTTGCTATTGTGTGGGCACTGAAGAAGTTTAGGCCATACTTGTATGGTTCTACTTTTGTTATTCAGACTGACCACCAACCCTTGAGATGGTTAATGCAAATGAAAGGGGAAAATCCAAAACTATTGAGATGGTCAATCTGCCTGCAAGGGTTTGATTTCACCATTGAGCACAGGTCAGGGTGTCACCATCAAAATGCTGATGGACTCTCTAGGATGTATATCATCGACTAGAGGTATGAGGTTCATCCAGGAGTGGATTAAATCCTCCTGTCCCTTAGTCTGGGGGGGGGGCGAGTGTTAGGGAGAATTCTCTGTTTAGGCTGAATTTCCCTACCTAGTGAGTCCCCCAGCAGCTTTGCTGGATTTCTGGGGTTTCTTTTTTTTCTCCTGCCAAGAGTGAGACTCTTTTACCCTCACTCTTGGACATGTTGAAGTGTGTTTTCTTGGTTAAACCTTGCGTTGAATGGGCTATGGGGTCTTTTACTCCATAGGGCCTCATGTATTTTTGTGATGTGGGTTACACAGCACCCTCTGTGCCGTGACCCAGGGGTGTCCTAGGGACTCCCCAACATAGACTCCATACCCTGGGACTGACTACTGTCTCCCAGGGCATGTAAAGTCACCAAAGACTTTGCTAGTCTTGAATCCTGAACAGAACCAGTACAAACCATCATATTGTGGACGTACTGGCTGGGGCAATTCGATTGCCCCAGGGTCTGTTAGTCGAGGGGGCACGTCTCCGTACCCCCTGATCGAGTTTTGGCTGGTGGCAGTGGAAACTACTTTTTATATTCGACCGCGAATATTTCCCTATGGGATTTCCCATTGTTTTAGGCTAACACATTTAATTATTTATTTACGGTAGCCTTAAACATACCGCCGGTTTATATATTTATTATTATAACTCCGGTTGGGACTTTTTGCCAAAACTTGATTCAAAAATGGCGTTGGCGTTCGCCTCTGTAACTCTGACCCAAAGTGGAGCCCTTTGTTCCACTTTTGGCGGGCTTCTCCACAGAAGCCCTCCAAAGTGGTGCCACTCTGTCTGGGGTACTTAGGAGGGGTGGAGGGGGATTTAGGCACCCTGGACTGAGTTACCTTGGTAACTCAAGTCGCACTCCGTCCTGATTGGCCCAAGTGGTGAGCCGGCCGGCTCACCACTTAGCATGTTTGAGTGACAGCTAGGCTGGGTGAATGGGGGTTTGCTGCATAAAAGCAGGGCTTTGGGGACTGGAACTTCAGAAGTCGCCACAGGACCAAGAATCCGACGAGGGAAGAGCTGAGCCGACCTGCTTCGACGACACCACCCGGTGGAGCCCTGCTGAACCGTCTCACCACTTTTCCCGGCGACCGAGGAGAACTCTTAACGGAGTGGCTCCTTCCCTTGACTGGTGGGGACAACCAGTTTTCGCCTTCTTTTCGCTTCTCGAGGTATCTCGTGGCCGCCTTGCCAGTGCCAAGCACCCCGGCAACCAGAACCCCACCACTTTTACCCCAACCACGAAAGTCGGTACAACCCTTTAACCGGAGGACTCCTCGGCTGGTTTCTTCCCGGGCAGTGCAACGACCTTCTTCTTCTGCTCTTCAGCGAGAACTTCTTCTCCCCTGACCGACGTCGAGCCTTGCTGCCACTGCCTGGAACAACTGCCACCGCTGGAGGATCCTTTCCGCTTAAGGTACCGTGTTCCGCCTGGCTTCCCTTGCTACCGACTGTACGGGGTAGATTTAGCCCCCGGCTTTCGACCCTGGGAGTGCCTGGGACACCCTGGCTAAACTTTTTAAACCACTCTAAACTCTTTCTAACTCTTTGCAAGACTTTGAATCCCTAATAAAAGTGTGATCTTGGGCACATTTTCGCTCCGGCTACTCTAAGAGTGGGCCCTGCCTAGTGACTTTTGCTCACCTGTGACTTTGTGCTTCTTTGAGCCTATTGCAAGTGTTCTGGACCTTAGAGTGGTGTGTTTAACCCATAGCTGTTTCTTTTTACCCCTTTCTTGAACCTACTAGAGTGTCATCTAACGTTAAGCGCTCACCTCTGTTTTAATTATGTGGTGTTAACTTAGAGTTGTCTAGATAGGAGTAAGGGTTGAAACTGCTTTCATTATAACTGTGTTTGAAGTGTTTTTACTATATTTTGCTAGAGTGATTTCAACTTATGTGTTCTTGAAAATAAATAACTATATACTTTTGAAACCAAGCTCTGGTCAGTGTTTGCTTGTGCTATTGTGTCTGAGTACATATTGTGTATACTTTGCATACTGCCTAACTCTTCTTGAGGGAAGTCTGACTGCTCAGCCACAGCTACCAGGTAAATCTGGGTGGTGCGGACTGCTACCAAGTGGGTTTACTGCTATACCTGTAGTCTTAAATCTTTTGCAGTGTTCCCCAAGGGAACTGCACAGGTTTCTGCCTAACAGTATGTGGAACTGTCCTGGTTTGCTATGAGCTTCCAGCTGCCTAAAGTTGCTAATTTGATCTGTGTTTCTGGAGGCTATTTAGAAGTGCAGTAAGCATTGCATGTTTAGCATTGCCCCCCTGCCTAAGAAAGAATATACAATGTATGTATAATTTGGCAGCCGTAGGAAGACTTTCAAGATATGAACAATAACTGAATAGATGCATTTGCATTACAGAGTGGCCTTCTTCTAACATCTGGATTCTCGCTTTACCTTGGAAATGTCTTCCCATCTGAAATGGACTATCTACGCTGTGCAGCAGGTTCCGTAAGCACTCCTTTGATGTTTGTGTTTCTGGCACTCTTTCTGTTAATTCATTTCTTGATTTCTTTGCTGGAACTATTTTCCACCCCACATTATATTTTCCATCCTCACACTTCATTGTGATATAGAGGGACGGAGCCTTCGGTCCCGCTTTAATGGAGTTTGCCCATGTCATGTTAAGAGATGTGACCATGTAGATCAGGCGAAGTAACAGGAGTTGGAGGGACGGATGCCATTTTGTTTGTCTCTTAGCCATGTCCATGTAAAGAAAGACTTTGTGACAAGGACTGCTTACAGACCGTGTCAGGGAAGAGAGGGAGTCCGCCTCAAATATTCCCTGGTGCTCGCGCAAGTGTGTACAGACCCCGCCACTCCCCACCTTACCTATGAGGATGAAGATGAGGATGACGGCGAACACTGACGGGGGAAAGCCGCAGCAGGAAGCAGCAGTGGAAAGCCACTACACAGCAGCAGTCCGCACTTTGTCACAGCAGACAGCCAGCAGCCTAACACGGGCTACGTGAGAAAGGGGTGTGGCAAAGTCTCCAGGAATCTACACACCATTGAGAAAATGAGACCTTATTAAGATTGAAAGACCCATCAGAAGACCATATAAAAACAGGGACTCCAGTTCCTACGAAACACTTCACTTTCCTTGATAGAGATGCTTCCAGAAAAGGGTGCAGGGTTTACAAGCCCTTTTTTGAAGCCTCCCTAAGCACTCCCCTTGCCACCCCCCTTGAGCCAGGTATGTGATTGGACAGGGTGAGTATCCAATCCTGGGAAGGGGTGGTGTATTTAAGAAGGTGCATGTGATTTGTGTGGTGCGGGTTAGTTGGGTGAGGACAGGCAGTGGAGAAGGACGTTTACGAGACCAGAGTAGGCGAAAGCAGAAATCAGTGCAGAAACTATTGGTGAAAGGGGGGTCTGTGGAGTGTTAGTGTGAGAGAGAGAAGAGTGGGAGTAGGAGTGTAAGAGTAGGAGTAGGAGTAGTGGAGTGGAGTGGAGTGGAGCAGAGGTAGTGGCAGAGTTAGTAGTAGTTGGGAGTAAAGATAGAAGGTGGCGGGAGTAGTAAGAGAAGGACAGAACTGGTAGAGTGGTAGTCAGTAATAGAGGGGTGAGCAGGGCACCATATCCCCTGAGGAGGACAGTGGTAGTAGAGAGGAGATGGTGGTAGTAGCAGAGTAAAGAGAGTAGGAGAGGTAGAGCTGGAGGCACAACAGGAGGCAGTGGAGTAGAGTGAGAGGGAGGACGGAGAAGGAGGAACGGAGATATAGAACAGTTGTGGATACAAGTGGTAATAGGAATAGGAGTGAGAAAGGAAGTAAGATCGAAGGGTGGAGGTAGAAAGGCAGAGTGAGAGTTTGGAGGAACAGTGACGTGGTGGGAGGAGAGCAGTGTAAGGGACCAGTATAGCGAAGGATCAAGAGTGAGAGGGCTTGAAAGAAATTAGAGTGACGCTGGTCGAAAAAAGGCACCATTCCCCGTTTCCTGAGACTACTAAGCGGGGATAGGAGAGGGAAAGCTAGCCGTTCCCTAGGGAGTCAGGTAGCCAATGTCTTAGGGTAAACACCTGATGTTTAGAGAAGTGAAAGACAGATAGGTGTTACTGATCGTTGAGTTTCTAACAATCCGTTAGGGATGTCTGGGATTGGGAGGTGGGACCCAGGCCACCCCCAAAGGACCCAGAAATCCAATGAACCTGAGAGCACAAGCCATTCTGACAACAGTTTTTGTAATAAACACCCTTGGACTATTCTTTAAGAGTCAGCGTGATTCTTTGGGAAGGGACCCCCCTCACAACTTTTAATAATGTTGAAAAAAGGTTCATACAAATGGAAAGACAAACTAGCGTTATCCTACCAGTGTCCCCCGCAACACCCCGCTCATTATACCACACAGTATAGTGAGTGGGGTGTTGTTTTACTTACCTGCAATGCTTCCACCAAAGGTTTGAAATTTTGGTGTCCGAACCTTTGGTGGTAGCACTTTTCGGTCGTATTGTACGGTCGGACCTTTTTTTTCGGTGCAATCGTACAATACCGATATTCATATTATCCCATTTGTGTTCTATTGGGAGTTGCACAGGAACCAACCTACCCAGAATGCAGTTTGTGAGTACTGTGTAAGGCCCTCAACAGAAGCTCTCTTGCAACAGAAGATTGAATGTGGGAGGGAAAATTCAGCGGAAGGAAGGGTGGTTTGGACAGTAATTGTATATTGGCTGTCAAGAGAGTCGACATAACTGATTGTTGTGCCTTGTCCTCTCCCATGTTATAGTCCCCAGTTAAGCCCCAAAACTCAGAGAGCACCAGCAGCGAGATCCTACAAATCATATCAAAGGAATCAAAGTTAGAAAGCTTGAGAAAAGCATGCCTTCTAATTTCTTGTGTTTGAATAGAGTAGAGACTGATTTCCAGGTCTGCTGGGTGAACCGCTTAAAATTGTTGCTCTGTCCGCTACATGATGCGATGCAGAATGGCTGGCGCGTTTGGAGCTAAAAATAACCAAGGAGTCATTGCACTATTTGGTGATGTGGGTAGATACAGATCTCAAAAGGGTCAATGCTTAGACCGTCCAAGTTTAGGAAGTAGGCCCAGTGGAGTGTTCTTTACTTTTAAAACCTGAGTTTAAAAGTGAGTCACAATTCAGTGCTCTACAGTAAATGTTTAACATTTTGTTCCTGGAAAACTGTTTACAAAGTTGAGAAGCAAACCCCTTGAGTAACATTGCAGTAGCATAATTCTGTTCACCCGTTAATGGTTTTTGTATATCTTTTGCCTCATTGGACAGACAGCGATTAACTCCAAATGGGTTGGGAGTAAGCCTTTTAAATATCCTTTTTTTCTGGGAGAATTTAAGAATCTTTGAAAGACGCCCAATCTGTTCAGTTGTGGTGAGGTCGCCGGAGGCTCCTGGTACGTGGCATGGACAGCATGATTTCTATCCGAAGATTTTGCGACGTCTGCATTTTTTTAAATAAGAGTACAGCAAATTTCTTAAACTCAAAATCAGATTTTTTTATTTTCAGTAAGGACTGGATACAGAAATGGTATCCGTTTATTTATCCTGGAAGGTAAGACTAGGAAATTAAAGGAGTTCATTTGAATTGTGTTAAAAATCACCAATTACAATGCAACTTTTCTGATAGAAAGCCATGCTGTGATATTCACTCGGTGAAGATAGAGGCATGCAGTTTTAACAGGTTAATACAGCAGCTACAAATTGCTTTAGTATACTGCAACAAGGCTACTAACCTGGCTTTGTCAAGCGGGGGGATAGGAACCCCTCTTAGACGAGGTGGAAGGACCTACCAGAGGGAGATCCAAAGTCAGCTCTACCCCTGCGAGGGAACAGTGGCAGTCGAGGGAGACACCGTTTCTAATCCTTCCCTTGTTCTAGAATGCGGTGTTGCAATGTACCTGTCTCAAAATCCTTACCTCTGTTTCCAAGCACTTGTCAGGTTCTTTCCATTTTTCATAGCATCAATGGCAAATAAACCAAAGGTCTTTTCCATTTGGCAACCGAACACCATCCAGCACTACACAATATGGTCTAAAAGGGGTTCAACCAACTCGAAGAACCAGAGGACTGGCCACCCTGTACTTGCCAGCTCACCCTTCACCATGAGGAGAGCGAGCCAGCAGGGAAGCTGCTGTAGCATAACCACGAGCGGTGCAGGTAACCACTGGGAAATGCGATGTGACCCGGACCAGAAGGGAGAACAGGAGTGGCTAGAGACAGAGGCCGAATCTAACGAGTGGGAGGAAGATAAAAAGAAGCAACAGGAAGCCGGAAGTGTGGGTTACTCGGGTGAGGTCAGAAGAGGAGAAGGAGGTAGACCAAGAGACCATGAAGGTGGAGGAAGTAACAGAGCTTGGAAGCAGATTGTGGAGAAGTAGAGGTATTGATGGTTCTAAGGAAAGGTACAACAGGGGGAATGTGCGTGTTTGTGTGGTGACTGAGTAAGGAGTTCATGTAAGGAGTGAATGTGAAGTAATTGGTGCGAAGTGGAAGGAGTGTGTTTGCGTAGCTTGGAAGGAGGAGTGCAGTAGTGGGAGGAGGAGAATGGTAATGGTGGGAAGAGAGTAGTGGTGATGGAAAGAGAGTAATGGTGGTGGGAGGATAGTAATAGTGCTAAAAGAAGGATAGGAGTGGTGGAGGAGAGTAGAATTGGTAAGAGGAGGGTAGTAGTGGTAAGAGTGATAGGAAGAAAGTAGGAATGGTTAGAGGAGGGTAGTAGTGGTTGGAGGACAGTAGTAGTGGTGGTAGGCAGGGGAGTAGTGAAGTAGAATGAGAGGAGTGGTGAGATCAAAGGGTGCAAGCAAACACAAGGAGTGACACATCGGAGGGATAGAGGATTGTCAGGAGGAGTAAGAAGAGGGTTGAGGGTTGAGGGGGAGACGTCTATGTGAGTGCATTTGCATGAAGTATATTGAGTAAGTGCAAAGCACTTTCCAACTCTTTTAGAACACTAACACCAGGATACAGTAGGGATAACCAGAGAGTTCCCGAGGGTGTGTAGAGAGCATCTTTTTAGGAAGTCATCAATAGCCAAAACATAGGTAGGACTAAGCTGGGGTTGTGGATGCCTGGGTTAGGGAGTAATGGAATAGGGGGACAAGAGGGAAGGGAGGTATGCCCCTAAGGCCCCCCAAAATAACGAATTAAAACCTTTGATCTGTCCTCATGTTTTAGGGGGTTTTGTGCCACCTGTGACAATAATTATTCGTTGTTTATATTAATAGTGAAATTCCTATCAAGTTTAGATTATGCCAATATGTCTTGGTGGCTTTATTCCAATGGATGGCACTCCTTTGTGGAGTTAGGTTACACTAGATGTTGCCCAACACTCTTGCAGTGCACACCTCAGAAATGGACGCACTGTGTTGCAGATCTGCAGTTGATATTTCACATAACGGATCCTTCATATAAAGGGGAGCTGAACACAAACCATGATTCTCTTTGAACCTGACAATACCCTTGAATAATCAGTCCATGAACGCGTAGAGATGTTATGTCTGCACTGTTTCAACTTTATATCATCATAGCTCTAGGCACAATTGCAACCTATGCAAAGTGGGGTTATCCAAACACGAGTCAATTTCAATACTAGTCATTGACGGTTGGAAAATGACACTGCATCCTGGTGTCTTAAAATCATCCCTACTTGCACCATCCATTGGACCTTTTTTTCAATTTTCTAAGCCCCTGGGAGAAAATAAATTCACAGTTAACAGCTGGTAAACATCACAGCATTGAAACACTTGTGTATAGGCGCGTTACAAATGCCATATCATATCATATCATTGCGAATTGGGCCTTAACAGACAGATACGCACTAACAGAATTACCGCCTGTTTTTTCAGTCCACCAGATTATGAGTTATTACACCCATAAGGAGGTATTCCCTCCAGCCGGCATATGGAGGTATAGCCCTTGGAGAATTGGCTGTATTACCACTAATGGCGTGTTACCATCAGCGGTAACGTCTCCATTCCTGAATTAATTCATATGGGACCTCAGAGCGGGCATGTGCAAAAGCTCATAATCAATAAGAGCTTCAGCAGTTAACACCATCAGTAATGGTCATTTATCTTTGGTGGTATTAGCACTACTATACAAAACTAGTAATGCAGCCCACATTCTCACCATCAGGCAGCCACTATTTGGATAGATAGGTCATCTGGAAGGGCTGGCCCATGGCACTAGATTAGCGCTGTGTGGGTCCCCACCACCGTATCTCCCATGCCAGGGAATTAGAGGATGAAGGGAGCGGACAATAGAGATGCGGACAAGCAGCGATAGCAGAAGACCAACTCCTGTGAATCCCCATGGGGCAGTGGCCTTCAAACCTTTTGGGCCTAGGCCCCCCGGAGCAAAATGTGGGCAGACCGGGCCCCCCCCCCAAAATGCCAAATGGCGATGAACTATTGTGCGCCGTCACAGCACCCTACTCCCAGTATAGTCCCCGGGCTCCCCCACCTGCTCCCATCACAGTCGCTGGGCTCCCTTATCCCACTCTTACCCAGTCCCTGAGCTCTCCTCACCCCACCACAGACCCTGGGCGCTCCCCACCCTGCTCCCACCCCTATCCCATGGCTCCCGCCCATCCTGCTCCCACCACAGTCCCTGAGCTCCCCCATCCTGCTCCCAGCACAGTCCCAGGGCCAGTGGCGGCTGGTGATTTTTTTAAGTGGAGGGGCATAAATATTTCTACTAGATATGCCATAGCGACCGAGTATAGCGAGGGAGCCCAAACCAATCAAGGGATTTTCGGGGGGGGTTTCCCGCTGGAAATTCTTTTTAAGTAATGGGTTAAAATGATGCATTTTAGAGCATACTTAAAAAAATTGGTAAAAAGTCAAGCAGTTTGCAATTGGCGCTGGGTGGGGGCAAGGGGGCAGGCATAGATCTATGATAGATGTCCAGTAAAAAGATACCACCCCTGTCCCCTGGGCCCCACAGTGCCTAACACAATCAACATGATTATTTGTGTATGCAAGGCGCTGGGGGGCCCAGAGGGAAAGCATGGTATTTTGACTGGACATCTATGATAGATGTCCAGTAAAAACAATACTATCCGCATCCGTGTCCCCTGGGCTCTATAGCGCCTCAGAAGGAGAGCTGACCATGGACCAACACAAAGACACACACATTCATACAGCATTGACACAGCAAGCACTTTATTATTCACACAAGCTCACATCATCATACTCACATCATCACTCACAACACAAGCATACACGCATCCATACACATATTAGATAAAACATAAATCAATATAAACGTACCTTATGCTCTGGTCCTGAAGTTTCTTTCCCAGCTGTTAGGGAGAATTTTCAGTTTAGTGCTAAATTCCTCCCAGCCTAGAGACCCCAAGCTCTTTTGCTCAACTTTTGGACTTTGTACTTTCAATTCTATGTGTTTTCTGTGTTTCTTTTTGGTTTTGGAGTCAAACTCCATAGGTATCATGTTTGCATTGTGACACACAGCACCTTCAGTGCAGTGACACAGGGAAGTCTTTCAGATTTCCCAAAGGTTTAAATACCTTCTCTTGGATAAACTACTGTTTCCAAGAGTAGTGAATTGAAATTGACTTTACTTACGTTTGTAACTTTCTAGACCCAGCACACACTATCTTACAATAGGGTGCTGGAGGGGTTACCTAGTATCCCCTTTGTCTAGTTTCTCGTGTAACAATTTTATGTTAACCTTTCTACAATTAATGGCTGGTAGCAGTTGTTTACTTTTTACTACCATTGTGTGTTTTTACCGCAGGTTGGGTTTGCAGCTGCAGTAAGGCACCCATGGTTGCCCATTTTGTCAAAATGACCCCGGTCTTCTTTTTTCACCATTTCTTGCTGAAAAAGGTCCTTCTTGAGATTTACTCTGCTCACCAAACTAAGTTTGGTCACTTGATTCGAGTGAAGCCCGCCTCTGGCTCCAGTATGTCTGGCAGGCGCAGCAAATGAGGGAGGGGCCCGAAACTCCCTTTGCTTAATCCCCTTGGTTACAGTAATGCACCCTAAAGTGATTGGCCGGCTGGCTGTCTGCCAAGGACAGCCACCCTGCTGTGTGATTGACAGCTAGGCAGGAATGAATGGAAGAAACCTGCATAAAAGGAGAAACTTTTTGGCTTGGAAGGCAGAATCGCCCACTGGATCAAGGAATCCAAAGAAGAACTTGAAGAGGACGCCTGCTGCAACTCCTGGACCGTTGGTTTGCCCGGTGAAGCCCTGCTGCTGAGCTGAAGCTCCGAATTCGCCTTGACTAGAGAAGCCCTGCAAGGACAACTTCTCCCCTTGAGTTGGTGGGATCTCATTTGGACATCCTCTCGGAGCTGGCTGTACTTCCACTACTGCTTCTGCTGGAACCGAAGGGCCAGGGAGAGGAACACCGAACGGAGTGCATCACTTTTAAGTGGGACCCGAGCTTGTGGAAGATCCTCCGGACCGCAAAGTGTCGCTGAATAGAAGTTGGTCCTTTTCTGTTGCCACCCGTCCCGTTGTGTTTCAGCAGTCCCCTGAAGTCCTCCCTCTTGTCCCGAGGGAACAAAACGATCTGCAGAGCCACACAGGAACAGAAGTCAGCTGGAACCATTTCTTCTAACTAAAGGTACTGTACATTCTAAGAGAACTTACCTCTTGTTGTTGTAATATTACTTGATCTCAGTTGCGACCTGTCTTGGTTGCTTCTGCAGAGTTGCTTTCATCTTCTACCTCTCACAAGACTCCCAGCTTGAGAGCCTACTTTGATACTACTTTTTCTACAAAGACTTCTAAAACATTGTGCAAGACTTTAACTTACCTGAATGAAGTGCTTCAGCTCACCTAGACTTTTGCCCAATTGACATTGGCTGGCCTGGCTCCCTGAATGACTCTTCTCTCCTCTGCTCGTGTCTTAACTTCCCTCCAGGAAAGGGTTAATTGACTTTGCATTGGGGGGTTAAAAAGTACTTACATGCGTCAGAATATTTGTGTGATCTCTTGTTTTATTCTGAAACCTTTTTACTTTAACACTCATCTCAGTATTGCTTTAAATGTACAGTGATATATTAATGTCCACAATGTCCTAGATATTTAAGTCACCTTAGGGTGTAGGAAGTGTCTGTGTGCCATCCCAAATGGGTATTTGCTGATTTAGAGAAACTAAGAGTGTGTATTTTGGAGTGTATTTGTGTGTTACTATTATACTACCCCTTCTGAATAAGGCTTATTCAAACTGACTGTTAAATAAATTAATAATTGTTTAATCAAGAAACCTTGAGTGTAAGTGTTTATTTGGATACTTGTCACTGTGAATCTCTGTGTAACCCCCCTGTTGCTCACATTGGCCCCTCTTGAGATAAGCCTGGCTGCTCAGCCACACTACCAACCTGTGTAGTACAGACTTATACCAAAGGTTGGGTTCCTATTACCAGGAGGTCAAGGTTGTTGTAGTGCACCCAAAGGGTACTGCGCCAAATCTTGCCTAACACCAGTGCTCCAGCTCCTGCATCATGAACAGGAATCGGGAAGCAAGAGCTTCCTCTTTCCTGCACATGCATGCAGGAGCCTGCGTGTGGGTGCTGAAATGCCCCACTCCAGGCTGCTCTGTCTGTATGTGCGAGGAGGTGCAGGAGCTCCCCCTCGCACATACAGACATGCAGATATATCCCCAACCAGCATTTTCAATGCGCTATGCAAGGCTTGCGAAGCAAAACACCCCAGCCTTGCATGGCTCAGTGAGCATGTGCATCTGGGGAACTGAACTGTCAAAGGGAAACAGTGTTTCCCTGTTTTCAGTTCAGCCAGCCCAGGAGCACTCCCTCATCTGGAAAAAGCAGCTGAGGGAGTGCTCATTGTTTCACTGGGCTGGCTCCTCGGCTCCTCCATAATGCGTGAGGGGGCCACTGGGTGGAAGCCCCCTCGCCCATTATGGATGTGTCACTAGGCTCAGACTGCTGACCTTTAGGGAAATAGGGCAATGCCCAAACCAAAAATGCAAAATGCTAGAGTGGGTCAGTTTTATTGTTCAAAATGTGCCCTTTTTTGGCCAATGTGGGCCAGTTTGATGAGTTACTTCACTATGCAGCTAGTAGTTTTTTTTTTGTTTAGCAATTTTTATTAGGCTTTGTAATGGATAAATACAGGATATAATCATCAACAATTAACCATTATAATACTTGCTAACCAACAGTCCAAGATACACATTTAAGTTGAGTTAACAATTAAAAGGCATAACGTATGTATCAAGGTTACAATAAATGTAGAGATGCAGTAAAAGTTCCTTGCAAACTCTAACATCGGAATTTATTGAGGCAATATATGAGAAATATATATCTGAAAGGACTACAAAAACACAAAAGAAGAACAAAACAGACAGGACAATACAAGACACAAGAGGAGAAGGAAGAACAGACCAAAGAAATTAAAAGGACACTGCTGAGGAGGAATTAAGATATTCGATCAGTGGACTCCACTTTTGATTATATTTACGTACGTCAATTAGAGAAGTGGTGCAACCCTTTTCTATTCTGTGAATGTAGCATATATAATTGTTTTGATCACTATCTTATGCTACTTAGCAGCTAGTAATTTTGACAATTGTTGATGAATAAATATTCTTTAAATATCACAATTTGCTTTTATTTGAATAATAAACACCCCTTGGGTACTATTCAAACAGTCTGTCACTAAAGGAATGAATTGCCATTTGCAACTTTGGGACACGTTTTCATTGGTGCCCGAGACAGTTTTATGCACCAGTCCGACCCTCTGAGCCGCCCCTGCCCATTTCCTCCACTTTAATGAGGCCTGCGTCTCGCAACCACACCCAACCCCCTGGGAATGTGGGCAGCCCAGGGGGGCACACCCCAGAGTCTGAAGACCTCTGCCATATGGCCATATGACAGCCCTATAGCAAACACCCATAGATCAGTCAGCAGCCATGGGGATGCAAATCCATTGCCTTTTGATTCTAGGTCTGGCATTCCGGTTGAACTCTGAGTTCCCCATCCTTCATGCAAAGGCCAGATTCCCTTTGCAAATAGTGATCTGAGTTTCCTTTGCTTTATTTCAGTGTGTCCCTTCTGCTGTTGTCAGTTTTGCTGTAGCCAAAAACAGAATGAATGCGGTAAGTGTCTTCGCTGAGCTCACACAATGTACCTTTAACCAGATGTATAGTTACATTTTCTTCTTTTCTGAAATATATTCTGCACATTTGTTTTCAGATTCCCAGCTTTCAGATCCTGTTTGTCTCAACGTTTGCTGTTATCACAACATGTCTGGTTTGGTTTGGGTGCAAGCTTGTCCTCAATCCATCAGCTGTTAATGTGAGTGGCTACCTAATTCAGTAAAACAGGATTCCAAGCTGGCATTTCTTCCTGTTGCCATCTAATGTATTATCAACCCACTGCTGCAAGAAAGTAATACATGAAAACAGTTTCCAGATGTGCATAAACTGACCAGCATTTTCCTAACTAAATATTTAGAAATATATATATATATACATCTGTGTATGTGTGTGTCCTTTCTAATCACCCATCATTCGCACCTCTTAAGGGTCATGCTAAAGATTAAAGCCACCCCCCAGGTAGCCATTAGCCACACGTCCAGCTGTGACTGCAGTATTTTCATGTTAGGTTGATTAAATGCAAAATAAATATTCTGATTACTTCGGGAGCACGGCTATAATGGAGCTTGGGAATGGGCTATGTCCCAAGCAGGCCACTGAAAAAATAACAGGACCGAGCAGTTCTACGATAGCTCACTGTGATGCAAGGTTGGCACTGACCCAGCAGGTCCCAGGTTCTAATCCCCCAGGAACGGTTATCAGTTCCCAAAAGAGTAAACTGCTGCCAGTGCGATCCCTGATGCTGCTCAACTACTTTATTTTAAAACAAAACCATTCCGGAATCCTTTATTTTTAAAATAGAAATATCGGAATGGAGCTTAATAAAAAAAGTAGAGGAGCACTGCCCAGGTTAGTACACAGCGATTGTTTCTCCCCAAGTATACCTATCGCTAGTTGAACTGAGTTGTTAATGTAAAGGCCCTTGGGTTTAGCACACTAACCTTCATCAGGGGCTTCCTACCTTTCCCTACCCTAGTCAGTGGTTAGTCTGCTATAGGGTTAGGGAATTGTGCCTTGGCCTTGCAGATGCCCTGCTTGAGACAAGCATCTTCTATCATGCTCACACTAACCTCTCCCTCTCCTGGTCATCTACGTTTCTCCTCCTTCGACTCCCCCACCTATCCTCACTCCCCCCCACTTCCCTGTCCCTCCAACGTCTTTCACTCATTCTGGACCTCGCCTCCATCCTTTGATGTTACTGCCTACTCTCTGCTGTCACTACTCCACTACTCCTCCCTTCTCCATATTACTATTTTACTCGCTCATACCCACTACTACTCCCTCCTCACTACTACATCTGCCTCCTCACTACTACTGCCTCCTCCCCATTACTCCCTCTTCACACTACTACTCCCTCTTCCACACTACAACTCCCCGCCACATTGCTACTACTCATACCATACACTTCACAGTCACTCCTTACACTAACTCTTCTAACCTCACTTACCACATTAACACAAACACTCACACTTCAGTACTACTCACTCACCAACCAATATGTCACCTTCTCCATCAATTGTCTCCACATTCCGTCTCTTCTTCCTCCCTCCTGCTAGTATTTTGGAATTCCGCATTCTCCTCCTCTGACCTCACCTGAATAAACCACACTTCCTGCCTCCAGTGGGCTCTTTTTATCCCCTCTTCCCTTCTCTGGGTTGGATCTCTGTTCCTAGCCAATCTGTTCCTGTTTTCCCGTTACGTGTTGTAGGCAGCAAAAGCTTCAAATAGTGGGCAAAGTGAAGCCCACTTCCTCCGCGTTAGCTGACCGCGGAATATCAATGGTGACCGAGAGGCTGAATGTTCGAATTCATGTCACAGGGTTCCGTTGCTTGTGCCCCAAAGGTAAGTCACATTTTTTACACAGGGAAGGGGGCTATCCCTTGCATTTGTCCCTGGTGATCTAGAGGTTTATGCAGCGGCTGTGCATGTTCGCTGTATTTATAGGGCAGCACCATGAGGCTTCCATGCATTCTGCTAACTTGCAGTGCTGAAGCTCTTCTCTTTCTCCGTTGGTCTCTCGCTGCTGCCGGTGGATTGCAGAATCCTGGGGAACTAGGTACTGGTGGTTGGGTCCCGGTCTTCTGGCAGTTGCTGTGTGGTGCTGAATCACTGCTCTCCCTCGGATGCTTCTTGCTGGTTTCCCGTTGGGGAGAGATGTCACTCGAAGAAACAAGAAAATACTGGCAAGCATCTTGTCGAAAAAGCTTGGCATAAGACAAAGGTGGACTGCTCAGAAATAGACTGGCACAAGGCGGTGGGGGAGATAGGAATTGAGGCCCACTCAACAGCCACCGTCTACCTCAGGGCTAGTGCTAGCTGTGGATATCTCCATGGTAGGTCTCCTTTTCATGATAGAGAGAGGTTCCCGTCCCCTCTATAAAAGGCCAATTCCTAAGGTATCGCAGCATTATCTCCAATGAAATTGACTATAAGGATAAGACTCAAGAATTAGTTGAGAAATGTAAACAAAGGGGATATGACCAAGCAACAGTAGAACATTACGCACAGAAAGCTGCACACATCCAGAGACAAAAAGCCTAGTGTCCAAAATAAAAGAAGCAAGCAGAAAATCTCGTATATGTGACAACCTACTCCAACCAGAGCAACAAAATAAAAAGGATTGTTAAAAAACATTGGATAATCCTATCCCTTGATCCAACTCTAGTAAGCCTTTTTCCAACTCCTCCCCTCTTTACATATAGCAAAAGTAGATCAATACGAGACAATTTAATCAAAGCGGACTTCTCAGCCAAAAGGATGATGAATCAGAAACACAGAGGAATTCTCCCATGTAACAATTGCAACAACTGCAACAATTTAATTAAGGGAGAATACATCACCCACCCTCACATGGGATACAGGTTAAATTACGACACACGTCTACATCTGACACTAAAAACATTATTTACGGGATCAAATGTCCATGTGGAATCTTCTATGTAGGGACGACAACAAGGAAAGTTAAAACTCGCTGGTCCGAACATAAGTCGAACATCAGACTAAAGAATGAACGATCTCCAGTAGCACAACACTTCTTGAAAGAGTCTCACTCAATAGCCCAAATCAAATTTATCATCTTAGACCATGTAACATTGCCAAGAAGAGGAGGAAATATGACAAAATGACTCCTACAACAAGAATTATTTTGGATTGACCGATTAAACTCCATGTACCTGAAAGGAATGAATGTCGATTGGGATATGAGTTGCCATTTATAATTACAACTCAATCTACATCCAGTGAAAGTGCAAATTGAGTTAATTACCCTCTGACCACTACCAGCAATAAAGAAGAATTCAATTACAAATACCCATGCCTATTTTTAGCACAATACATTCAGTGTTTTGTCAAAACCACACACTGCGGAGGAGACTTTAGAGATCAGATCTCTAACAGGTTAGCTAAATCAATGTAAAATTTACATTATTGAAATAAAAAATTGCTCATCAAAAAATTGATTGATTTAAACTAAAGCTATGGACGCTATATGTAAACCAAAATAACAACACCTAAAATAAAAAATTCATAAAAACTTGATTACAACAGAAGTTTGAAAATAGTATATTTTTCAATTACAATGAACGAGGGCCGAATGTTCTAAGATGGCGCCCTGCATTCACAGGAAGTAAACACACATTGGATTACCCTACATGCCCACAGTTCTCAAGACAACACGATTACAGACAGGAAACCTCTGCAGTATTGTTTCCCAATTTGAAGGTCCGGGCGATACTTTACAGCAAACCAACCTATTCGGAAATGGAAACAACAATCAACTGAAGGAAGTCGCGCGAACATTCAAAAGGAAGATCGTCGGAAAAACAGATTGTTATGAACATATTACAAAGAAGTAAGATACCGAACAACAACCGCATGTTACATTGCACTCATGTAAGAAAGGTGCCAACCAAAATGAATTATTTGAATACAATTTACAGATCCGACATTAACCAGAAGCAGGGAACAGTAGTATGAGACGGCATATTTCTCGAAACACAGTTCGCCGGATTAAATGTGATCAAAGCGAGAGACACAACTAATTTTCTGACCCTGATGCCGAACAGACAACAATCAGCTAACTAAACTACCACTGTGAAAACGGTGAGTACCAGCGGCTTTTACTAACTTCTACTAACTGAAAATGTAGACCATGTAAATTGGCGATTGTGCCCCACGCACGGTTTCTATAAAGATCCGATACATGAAAAAGGTTTCTGACAATTATAATTTTCTACTAGGACATTGGCCATTACATTTGTGGCTTCTGGAACACCACAATCAAATCATCTCGAATCATACTCATTCGAGTGATGAATGAACACTGAAAGGACACAGGTCAGTCCTCTCTCAAGTTAATTAATACAAAACAAACAACTATAGATCAAATGTATACCAGAGCTAGATTACAGATTCTAAAAATATCATTTAGTTTGTTTATTTGTAGGGAATCAATTTGAAAACTGTACCGGATGAAGGGATACGCCCGAAACGCGTCATACAATTACATTGTCCTTATTCTGAACATGCTGGTGATATAATTCACAATCACTTTGCTGGAATGTCATGAACTGTCTATTTGTTTCCACTTAGACACAAAGAAATGTTAAAGTATCTAGTATTTGCTATGAGATGACTGAATACACCAAATGAATACTGTCTTTATTTTTGAATGATTATGAATACGTTTTTTGCTTAAATAAAACTAAGTTTTTTACACATATATATTTGAATTTTGTCAACATTTAATTTTCTATGTGAATTCATGAGAGAATTTTTCAAAAAAGGAATTTGTTTACTGACTTTGGTCAGTTAACAGTGTGCCCTGTGATTGTCCACCAGTTTTTTGGTGATCATTTTTCATGTTTACTATTTAACTCCTGTAGCCGGGACTCACATAGGAGCACCTAAACTCACAAGGAAATTGGTTAACAATCATTTGAACAATTAGAAATCAAGAAGATTTGGAGTGCACCTCTATACCTAGTTCTTGCAATTTAGGGTACTAGTTTTGTCACAAGCAACATTCCCAGGCAGCACGGATCAGAGTGCCATGGAAAATGGAACCCTTTGATGGACCCGGCGCGTGGTGAATGACGCACTATATTTCTATGAGGCATACTAGTTTTAATCGGCCATAATTCTACTAATTTGATTGTCTGGGGAGTCAGCGGTGGTATTATTTAAGTAATAACCCCCACGGAGGGGGGCGACGACAATTCTTCTTGGTAATGGCAGGAGCACAAGTTATAGACCTGAGTGAAGTGAAGGCCTTAGTGCAGTCCCCTGCGCCATTACCAAGCAGTAATGCTCCCCCTCACTGAGGGGTTACAGCTGTTAGCACTACAGCATGTTTTATGCGGGTGCCAATAGCTCCTTTAAAGTTGGGAAACAGCAATTGCCATTTCACAAGTTTAGAAAACTAACGCAGTGTTGGAATCAAAGGTTTATTCTTCCATCTTGCATGGCAGCGAAATCTGGGGCAGTACGAGTTGTACCGCCTTGGATCACGTTTTGCATATCTATCTGCGAAAGCTGCTCGGTTTGAGTTATAGCCCCGCAGGGTTTCTTCTTGCCTTTGAAGCAGGGGTTCTAATCAATGGTGTTCGGGCTGAACATAGGTTTCTCGAATATTTTCGGAAACTACCCTCGAGCCCTTTGGGGAACCTGAACATCACGAATATGATGGAAGAGTTAGCAAAAGCCGACGCCTATGCCGCTTACCCTTGGTACAAGAAAAGTTCCCTATTGTGTAGAAAGTGGGGGATAGATTTTGATGAATTGAGGGGGGCTTGATGAACAAACAACAGTTGAACATGAAAGCAAGAAGAACAGAATTTGATCTTGTTACAAATCGCATGAAAAATGTACGCTCATTGAAACATTGGGGATCGCACTTATCGTGAGAATTTCTCTGTGAATACTATTCGCTCACCGGCGCAAAGAGAGATTGAATGTTTTACCATTAAGGGCCCGGACTTCGTGGCAATTTATTACTTAGCTTTGTATTTGTGGCAGTGGGGCTGTAGAGGATTTAACTCATGTTTTACTCATTTGTGAAATACTTTTAGATTTGAGACGCCACTGGCTGAGAAGGCATTTTATTGCAAACAATATTAGGCGCGTTTCTGATGCAATTAATGTTGTTATATCTTGTGCTGATGCTTGGTTTGTTAATGATCTTTGCAAGTATATTACCGCCTCTTTTAAGGGCAGGGAAACAAAATGTTAAGTACATTTTTATCAAGTCTTGTTCTTAACCCCTTAAGTGCCAAGGACGAGTATGCTCGACCTTTTTGCATGGACTCGCATGATAGCCTGGCAGTATTGTATATTTTAACATGATTGGTTTAATAGTGCATTCTGTATTGCATTTTGTGTTGTCTGTACATGGTGAGAAACCGAAATAAAGTATTTATCTATCTAACACAGAACATGTCCACCATGGAAAAAAGAAGAAAAGAACAGTGCCAGTCTTTTCTTCCTTTCCATGGCAGCTATCTGGGAACGGCCGGGGAGGTCTGGGAGCAGAGGCAGCAGCATTTGGTCGAGTATGCCAGGGAATAGGGGTGGTTGAGGAAGCGTGGGGGCACAGTTTAAGGAGGAAAGGTGACCCAGAAGTATGTGGATAGCAGCAAGATCGAGCACAGGAGGGCAAAAGGCTGCGTCACGACCATACAGCACATCGAGATCTTGAAAGGCGGACACCAACATGAGGTAAGGATTGCTTTTAGAGACACAGACTGGCTGAGATGCTACTGACATCATAAACTGGGTGCTAACTATGAGAATAGAAGGTGAAACCCTTACAAAAGGTGGAACCCGACATGGCCTGGCGGGAGGCGTGGGGTGAAAAGGAACAAGCCAGAAGAACTGACATAAAATACTTATCTGTCTTCTTCTATAACATGTATGTATTTTGCTGTAACCAGTTGTAAATAAAGTTGTTAAAAAAAAGTCCAGGTTCAATTCACTTGCCTGCCTTTGGGCATACTATCCACACATGTGTTATATTGTCCACACTAGCATTTACCAAGACTAATTTGTGCAGTTCCTGGCAGTACATGCAGTCGTCATCCTGATATAGATAGTATATCTGCATGCTATATCTAGTTTAACCCAAATCAAGTAATGATTTACTACCTATGACAATTGCAACTACCTAAACTATACATCTAAAAGGTTTGCAACCTGCAGGTATGCAGATGTTCTGGGCTATGACTCCCTTGATCTCTCACCATTGACTATGCTGGCTGGGAATGATGGTAGTTGTAGTCCAAAACATCTGGAAAGCCAAAGGTTGCAGATCCCTTGACAAACAAAGGAGGAAAACAAACCAGTTTCAGTTTGGGAGTTTTCTTTAATCACTAATGAAGTGTGTTTCTTTACAGAGAACTATGCACAGCTTCTGATGCACAAGCCGGCTGAAAGTGTCATTGCTGCCACGTTCACACAGCCTGTTTATGTTTCAGGGCATGAGTTTGTTTTTTCATCTCGAAGTGTGCGGTAGACAGTTGCTGTATACTCTTTCTTGGTGTCTTCAACTTTGTGAGATATGAATCACAAGCATTACATATTGAGCCAACTATCCTTATGCCTAGCTCTGCCTAATTCTGTTTTTCTTTGGATCTTCTTTTGTAGATCAATTTTAACTTGCTACTTCTTATTCTTCTTGAAATCCTGATGGCCACAACGGTAATCATGTCAGCGAGGTTCAATGAAGAAACCTGCATGCGAAACAAGGTAGGTTTCCTTTTGCTTTCCATGGGTGCAAAGGCAGAACCCATCAAACCTAAGGGCTTCAGGATAGGTAAGGTCTATGCTCATGGTCCTAAACACCGCCCATTAGCCCATGCTTGGATGGGGCTATCCTATAGAATGGGCCAGAAGCTGTATCATGCTGTATATTGTGAGATCAAAACTTTCTGTACATACCTCACATGCGCCTCCTGCACAACCTCCCACAGGGCATCCCGCCTCTTGCCTTATTTTTGAGCAATTCTGACTATTTGATGCTATGTTAATGAATTAGGTTGGGCCCTAGAAATTTGGGGAGATGTTCATTGTGAATGGAGAAAATATGGGATCAATAGTATGGACATTATGTCACTGTATATGGTGTTGCGTTGAATTTGAATGTTTGTAGTGTGCTACAAATCATGAAGGCCACTTCCCTGAGTCGGGGAGAAGGCGTAGGGTAACGGCACAGCCAGTAACTTGTTGTACTGATCCTTTCTTGGGCGCAGTAGGCTTCAGACATCCTATGATATATGACTCATATTAATTTTAATCATTAGCTTTTGTATTATGGATTGTAAGCAAATCAATTTGGCAGCAATATAGATTGCTCATACCTGTATGCTTCATTACTCGTGGGATACGAATACTTACCTACAAAGACGCTCTTTTTAATGCGGGCAGGAGGTGTGCACAGACCATAGTTTACTAGCAAAGACATGCTGTCCTGCAGTAAATTAAGATCTATGCTATTTTGTGCATTTACAGGACAGAGTGGGGGAACGGAGCGGCATGCCGGATCCCACCTCCTCCACTAGCTGCAAGTAGAGATGCTAGAATACATATGGATTTCATCTGTTTTTTACATCTGAAAAAACAAGATGAAATCCATGGGGCTTCATGTTAAGGCTGCCCGCCAAGCACATGTATAGAGGCTACATTAATGAGTGTTTTTGGCAATGGGTGTGAACGGGCGCAGAAAGCCCATGGATTTCCATGCCTCATTTACACCCATTACCTGAAATAATCAGAGTAGCACAGCGAAGGATGAGGATTAGTAAGTGCTAGTCCCCTCAGTCTTCTCTGGCAGTTACGGGCCAGTATAAACTGACCTCCCCCACTATAATCCTGTATCACAGTTACTAGTTTGCACCTGTAGTTTATACGTATGCCTTGATAGTGATTTATATACTGAATCCATCACAGACAGGGTATCATAAATACTAATAACACCTCAATTGGTTTCCTAAGGATGGGGCTCAGACTTAATCTTAGCATATTCATTCATCAAATATTGCTATTTGACCTCCAAACTGGAGTTTTCATTATTTACAAAAACCTTTTTCAAAAGGTGTAGTTCCTATCATTGTGTTTTTACCACTCAGCAGTATTTGCGGGGGCTTTGAAGGGGTCTATGTTCTTGTGTCTAAGATCTGTATATTTCTCATGGGTCCAGAGTACTGTCACTGATGGCATCAAGAACACACCAACTCTCAAACACAGTTCAAGCATTTTAATTTTGATGTGTAGCAAAGAGCTATCTAAGGGCCATCCCTCTCTATCTGAACTAAGGATGGGCTGTCCCTCCCTAGCATAGGCATCCCTCAACCCCAGGATGGAGATTGGTAACCCCAACTATCTAACAACTGCCCATCTGAAGGTGATGGCCTAAAAGAAAATGCCATCTCTGTCTAAACTCCCTCTTGGAAATATCTAGGGGTCTCTACCCAAAGAATTCCCAGTATGATGTAACTCAGGGTTTGTGCCTTCCAGACATTCAAGACCCACTTGATAATTTCCTTCCATGCTCTGATGTTCCTCTCCCTATATCTCGCTTTCTCCTTTTCCTCCTACTTCTCTCTTCCCTCCTGATCCACCCACCGTCTCTCCTATCTCTATCCCTCCATAGTTCCTCTCGCTACGGGCTACCTCCACCCTCCAATCTTACTCCCTTCTACTCGCTCTCGCCTTCGCACACTACTGCTATTCTCCCATCTCCACACCTCTACTACTCTCTTCACACCACTGCTACTATCCCCTCTTCACACTGCTTATACAAATTCTCATTCAGCCTCACGCACCACTTCCTCTTACCAATCAAGGAATCACTGTGGGCAATGCCTGAATAACCTGCCTTCATGCTCTTCTGATTCGTCCTTCTCCGGCCTAGACTCTTGGCCTGTCCCTCCTTCCACTGACCTGATCTGAACAACACACAGTGCCCTGCTTCCTAGGTCTCCTTTTATTCCACCCCCCTCTTTTATTGGCCATCCTCGCCAGCTGGTTCCCCAGGCCAACCCTGTACTGTTACCCATCCCAGGTGGTGGTACAACTTGCAAAAGACACAAAAGGGTGGCTAAACTTCCCCTTTCTAGTGTGTGAGTCCACCTGGGATTGGCAATGGCAGCCCGCAGGTGAGCTTGACAGTTCATGTGGGTGCCTATGAGTCTCTTTGGCCCATTTTGATAAATAAGCCTTAATTCCTTGCAAAAAATGGTAAATTTGAATGATTTTATGTAACTCAGAATTGTGTGCATATTATTGCATGGCTCTATAAGAAGGGACAGGGACTGGGGGTCCTCCCAACTGCCACATTCCTCCTCTGGGGTAGGGCTGGCTCTTCCTTTCACCCCAGGCTAGGAAGGGTTCCTATTTCCTCTCGATAGCAGCAGCTTACTGGCCCTGTCACAGCACACATTCCATTTATCTGTCCCCCATCTTTAACAAGCAATTGAGCTGCTTGTATTTTCCATTGGATAAAAAGATCTGTTGTCCTTTTGCAGTAACTTTCATTGTATCTCTTACATCCTTAATAAAGGAACGGTACGTTAGAGGCACCCAACTTGGCATGCATAATACGTTTTTCTATAAACTGCTGTTTGAAAGTCAGCCATTTGTTCATGCACTTTTGTTTGAAATCAACCAATTACAAATACGTGTGTATGTGGGAATAGGGGATGGGGAGTTGAGGGAGTAAGGAATTATAGGTGTGGGATGGGGCGGGTTTATGATGGGAACCCCTACATTTAAAAAAATTAAATTGGCCAAACTTATGTCGACCAAAAGTGCGACAAACAAGCTGCTGACTTTTAAACAGTTGTCTATGAAAACACATATGGCCTCGTTACAAGTTTGGTGGTCCGGAAACAAGAGTGGCGTTAAGCTCACTGGCACCCTTGTTTCCCGGACTGCCACACTATGACTCTGCCTGCCGGGGCTACTGCGCCTGACAGGTTTTACTGACCCTGGTGGGCGCAGCCGCCCCTTTAGGCAGATCCGGCATGGAAGCAACGGCACCGTTAGCAACGCTGATGGTGCTTCCGTCTCCTCACTATATGGGAATGTGTACTTAAAAAATCCGGCACCTGACTTCCCATGCTGCCGGGACCTGTAAAGTCCCGGTAACACCAGGAAGTCAGGCGCTAGATTCAGTGTTACTGGTTGACGGCAACCCGTAATGAGGCCCATAGATCCCTTGGCATGGAGTCATAAGGTAGACACACAAAAGATAGACAAACTCAAAGTATATATCTTTTTACATCCCAAAATATAGAAATGTAAAGGTCGACGTAGATCTACCTGAGAGAGATGTGAAATGAGGACTTGGGATGGGTGTTAATGGGCATGAACGAGGGCATGGCGGTGGTAAGGGTGTCGAAGAAGGAAGTTTTCACAAATGTGGCATGGTTTTGGTTATAAACTTTTATTTCTGAAATAAAAGACCCCCTGTCCCTATCTCTAAGAGGGTTTTCCCTGCCTCGAACTAAAACTAAAGGAATTGTCAGAATGCCGGTCAAATCAAAGTTCACTGTTCTGTGTCAAATTCTGCTCTAGGCCTCAGACTAAAACTAAACAATAAACAACTGAAGGTTCCTTCTTCAGGAGAATGGCTTGCTACTCTTGCTTCTTAAGCAGTGTCCAACAGTTGTTCTCTCTCAACAGAAAATATCAGGAGGGAATAACTCCCTTACCCTGGCTTACGGGCTTCACCCAGTCTTTACCCAATGTCCAGGAGAATTACTCCCTTCTCCTGGTGTACACTTATGTAGTTGCCAATAGAACCAGAGGGAATGACTCCCTTCCCCTGGTGCCTCAAGTACATCTCTCAGTCCACTCAGTTCACCACAAGGCCAGGGGGAATGACTCCCTTCCCCTGGTGCCTCAAGTACATCTCTCAGTCCACTCAGTTCACCACAAGGCCAGGGGGAATGACTCCCTTCCCCTGGTGTCCTTAACACAAGTTCCAGGCCTGCACCATGAGAATGCCTCCCTTCTCCTGGTTTTGCTTTATTCAAGTTACATTATAGCCAGGGGAATGGCTCATTTTCCCTGGTGTCTTTATCCCAGTTTTTTGTCTGATGCCAGGAGAATGGCTCCCTTCTCCTGGTGTAACTTGGTACATTTCTTTCTCAATGTTGGGGAGGCCAGTGGTTTCCTCACTGCCACTGTGCCGAGGAAGATTTCCTCTGATGCTTTTCTTTTTACTGTTGGGGACCCAGACCGTTCTCTGGTGGCCGATGGTTTCTTTGTTACCACTGCGCTGAGGAAGATTTCCTCTGATGCTTTTCTTTTTACTGTTGGGAACCCAGACCCTTCTCTGGTGGTCAGTGGTTTCCTCACTACCACTGTGCCGAGGAAGATTTCCTCTGATGCTTTTCTTTTTACTGTTGGGAACCCAGACCCTTCTCTGGTGGTCAGTGGTTTCCTCACTACCACTGTGCCGAGGAAGATTTCCTCTGATGCTTTTCTTTTTACTGTTGGGAACCCAGACCCTTCTCTGGTGGTCAGTGGTTTCCTCACTACCACTGTGCCGAGGAAGATTTCCTCTGATGCTTTTCTTTTTACTGTTGGGGACCCAGACCCTTTTCTGGTGGCCAGTGGTTTCCTTGTTATCACTGTGCCGAGGACGATTTCCTCTGATGCTTTCCTGCTTATTGGTGGGCTCTCAGACCCTTCTCTGGTGGCTAGTGGTTTCCTTGTTAACACTGTGTCGAGGAACATTTTCTCTGATGGTTTCCTGCTTACTGGTGGGGCACAGACCCTTCCCTGGATATGCCTATCAACGTCCTTGCTAATACTGGACAGGGTAAAAGTAACCTTATCCTCTGTGTCAACCCCTGTGTCCACTCCGGTTTTCATTTACCTCCCCTTACCTCTTACTGGGCTTTGGTACTTTGCCGGGACTTCCTGGGACTGGAGCATACTTCTCTGGCTCCGTGGGCTTCGCTCCTCTGCACTCATGGCTTTGCAGCATCTTCCTGTCTTTGGGATGCGGCCCGCCTTCACTCGGTGGGTGGAGAACTCCCATGGCATCCTCTTGCCGCTTTGTGCTTCTCCATAACTGTCGGTCGGCGTTCAAATCTCCCACACTGGAGACTCCGGGCGCTGTTTCTCCCCTCTAACAGCCCTTTGTTCATTTTTATACTTTGTATCCAGCTCCAGCCATGCAGATTGCACAAGTCCTTCTTCTTTGTTTCTCTGTGACTGACCCTCATGCCTCCTTGGGATCACCTTGTACCAGTATTGTTACAGTCAAAGATCTTTAGGTTTCCTGTGTTCTTCCTCATCCTAGTAATTTTGGTCTTGGACACTATGTTACAACAATACATAAGCTTACTTTCCATGTAGTTTCTCCAGATATTAGGGAGGGCCTAGGGATGTTGGGGAGTAGCAACATTCATTGGTCTGTACCCCAGGTGATCGTCCTTATCCCCAGAGTTGGAGTCCCTCCCCATGAGGTCCTGCCGCATTTTATCACCCCTAGGCAGACTATTGGGTAGCAGTCGCACCTCCCTAGCCTCATGGAAAAGGGCTCCCCCCTTGGGGAGAAGTGACGAAACTATGTGAATCGTCACAGGGTCTAACTCTCATGATAAAAACAAGGGAATGTATTTCAGTGTTTTGATTTAATCTAGGGCAGTATTGTAAAAGACACAGAATGGTGAGGCCATGGGGTGTAGGGAGTGAAACCCCATACTTAAACATGTAAATCGCTAAACCTGATGGTGTTTGACAGTCTGACTTTAGCACATGTTTATATTTTAAAGTTGACATGTCGACCTATGTAGCAGGTTGGCCTTTTACTGTCTGCCCATTGGCTCTGAAATCGTTTGATTTGAATCATAAGACATACAATCTCTTATCTTTTGGTTTTGTGCAGGGCTGCCGGACAGCCATGGCAAGGCAGCCGAAGCATATGCCATGTATTTAGGGGCTGTCATATAGCCAAGTGCAGTCCACCAATTTTAAGTTCTAATAGAATCTTATTTAACAGAAAAGTCTTCCTCTCACAGGCAAACTCAAACATAAGGTGTCGGGACAGTCTTTTTTCAATAGCTTCTCCAGTTCCAGGATCTCTTTCAGAAAAAGAAGTTCACAAGATTTCAAGGTCCTACCCCAAACTCACAGTCTATATCTTCAAAAGTCCTCCGGTTTATCACTGGTTGCCGATGGGATATGGCGGTCTCTAATGCCTCCTGTAGCTGCTGTCCATGCCAGAAGAAATAGGAACTGCTGGTGTTTCTTCTCTCATGTTAGATGGAGCCACCCAAAGTTTCCACAGAGGAGTTTAGGAGGTCTCTGTCATCTCCTGCCTCTAAGGTGCTGATATTCCCCTTCTGTGCTTCCTCGCTATGCCTTTCTTTGCCCAGGCACATCTTATGGAAACACCACATGCTCATCCCTCTTCCCATCGTGTGGGTTCAGTCCCATCAAATTGGGGTCTCACCCCTAGCCCATTCCTTGGACAATGCATGCCCTCTCGTGCGTCACTAGTGCTGACTCCTTCCTGCTTCTCGACCTCTTCTTGGGGGTTTCCTTCTGCCACATACAGATATCTATCTCATCACACCTCCTGGGGTCTCTGTTGAGCATCCTCCTGTTTACTCCATCCAACCGCTACCACCTCCTCTTGTCCCCCGTACAACCCCCTTTTAGAAATTCCCCCCAGCCACCTCCTGATATTTCTCTCCGGCCACTTCCGGGTGTTCCCTCCTACCTGGTGTTTTCCCCTCTTGCCTCCAGTCTTTACTCTTTCCTGCCTTTTCCCATGCTCATTCTCCGCCTTCCTTCCTGAATCGCCAAGTCTCTAGAACCTCCAACCACACCTTTCTCCTAACGCCCACACCTCCCCTTCCTGGGACATCCCTTTTATCATTTCCCACGTTCTGCTCCTGGGTTAGGCTGGGTGTTGGGGTCTGCACGTGTGTAACCTCATTGCTGCTGTGCGTTGATTGGGTGCCGTGAAACCACCTTTTCCCACAAGTTTGATGTATGACTAATGGCATTTTCCAAGCGGTGACTGGATCACAGTTTTTAAAAGCCAGTAAGCCATCTTGGGTTCCGTGTTTCCTCACATCCGGGTTAGAGCATGTTGCTGTGTGTGTGCCAAGGAGGTCAAGGGGAGGCGAGTGGTCGGTGAGAGAGCACAGAGAGGAGGAGAGAGGCAGCAGCAGGGCTGGAGAAGAGCGAGCAGCGTATGAGGACGAGAGAGAGAGGCTAGAGGAAGAGAAGAGAGATCGAGTAGAAAGGAGGAGGAGGCCTAATACCTAAATGGACGCCATATTTGTGCATGTTTCCTTGTTACCAAATGGCCGGGTTGTATGTCCTGAAGCATTGCTTACATACATGACGGTCCACTCACTAGTGCAATCGCTCTAGCTATGTAAAACCATCCACTGACTCCATTCTTAAACAGTTCATAAAAACAGCTTCTTAGCACGTTGGAGTACATTGCTTGAGTGGCTTGTCCTATTATTTTCTCATTGTTGATTGTTTTATTCTTTTTTACGCTTTGTTTCTATTTCTATACATGCTCATTTATGTTCTTGTCCTTTTTTTTATAGATGGGACTATGCATAATAATGAAACGTTGTGTTAGTTGCCTTCAATAGGAAAACAAAAGAATGTGTGTGTGCCACTTCCGGTACTATACTAGTCCTAGAGCTCACACCCACACAAAAGGTCACACAACATCTTGCCAACACCTTCCTCCGTCAGCTTAGGTTTTCTGCGCCCCTTCCGTGTCCTGGATGCCCCTTAGGGTGGCACTTCTTATGGTTATAGGGGAATGTATCGGATTGTGAGTAATATGTAGAGTGAAGCGAGCCCTTCTGAACAAACCCTTGAGACTTAGGAAGAAAATGAACTTGAGGGAAGAAGAGGAAGGTGCCCGAAAGTATGAAGAAGGCCCACCAGATCTGATGGCAGTGGCAGCGGCGGGAACCAGCTACTCTCTTAAGACACTGGAGAAGAGGCTGCTTGTGAAAACCGTAACACAAGCCCTTTAGATATTCAGCCCTTATCCAAAAAGGAATTGGGGGAAATAGGTGATCCGGGAAAGTAAAAATAAAGGGATGAGTATAGTGAGGTGTCAGCGCTAAGGGGGGCAGTCTGAGTGTAATGAGGCCAGAGTGAGGGCACTGATCCACAATGTGAGCAATTTAGGATGCGGCGTAGCTAGAGTGGGGTGTTCCATGAGTGCTGATGTTTGCAGCAAGAATGGTATGGGTCACAGTGCATTGGGAACGATGGTACCCCATGTCCCTCGCAATGCACACCGTGGCATTTACACTGCACTCACACTCGAGCACAGAGCACTCACACCGCACTTTGCTGTGCTTATTCAGTATGTGGCTGTACTCTGAGGACCCACAGCATACTCACTGGCAGTACCCAGCAGGCACAGAGGTGCACTGGGAACGAAAAGATGCCCTGGGAATAATGTTCAAAGTGACCCCTTATTACACATTTTCGGTAAACCCAACACCTTTCCTATGAGAACATTTGGAAATGAAATAGATTACAACACAAAAGAGGCCCAGGGTGCAGAGGCCTACCGGGAAATCTACAGAGTTCCCTGTAGGCCAGTCCACCCCAGACAAGGGTGCAGAGGCCTACCGGGAAATCTACAGAGTTCCCTATAGGCCAGTCTACCCCTGAGCAGGCATACAGCATATATCATACAGTTTTGATTGATAGCATTATAGAAGAAGGTTGACACCTTGGTTTGTTTTCCAATGTCTTTAAGATTAATGTGTGTTTGTTTCCATTTAGAGAACAACATATGAAATGAGCAATATTCCAAAGCAGGTGCGTTTTCCAGCCCGGATCCTGAAATCCTATTCGGTAAGGAATGTTTGAGGCCAACGAAGCTAATGGCAGGTGTACAAGATATAAGCTGCCCTTAGAAGATGCATGGCTGCCCTCAGCTTGGCCTTTAAAGAAAGTGTTGAAAGGTCTGTCTCTGCCTGGAAACAGGTGGGAAATGATGCAGAAGTATAATGTTTCTTTCTCTGTTCAGTGTATGCAATCCTGGGGGGCCCTGGCTTGCTTTAAGCAGGCTCTGCCCCCTTCGCTGCACAGGAAAAGGGTTATGGGCTCATCCTGCCGGAGTGTCTTTTAAGACCCCTCACCAACCAGTGTGTCATCTTCTGGATATGGGCCATGCTCAACATGTGCTCAGTGCCTCCACTTGTCAAGTTGGGCGGACACAGAGCCACGAAAAAGCATGCAGCGATCTAGGCCTGTGGGACTTGGGGTTCCCTAGCCCCTACTCTTGGGTGGTCTTCTCTCTGACCTGGAGTGGGGGCTCTATAGGGAGACAATATATTGTCTTTTGAACAGTATGATTACCTGCTGGCAAAGTGAAGTATACCATGGTTATTAGGGTATTGCGCAAGTATTAATTCTCTTGCCTGTTCCTTCACCCACCCCCCTTGACGCCCCCATTCAAGGAGCTTAAGACATCAATGCCTCTCCCTCCATCTCCACCAGTGCAAAAGATATCACTTAACCAATATTTTCATTTTCTATAAAGACTCTGGGCCTCATTACAAGTACTCCGGTCCGGAATTAACACTGCAGGTAAAACCATACCGGCACCGTTTCCATGTCCGCCAATCATGACCCGCGGCCCCGGTAATAGCACCACCCTCAACCGCCACTACGGAAATAGGGGTCCCGTTAAGTCCGTCTGCACGGAAACCCCTCCGTTACCGTCAACACGAAACACTGTGAGCATCACAACTAGCGCGGACACGGAAATACCGGCAGAACAATGGCGTAAATACCGTGATCATGGTTGCGGAACCGCCGCCACCGCGAACATGGCATTATACACTGCCTGGTGAACTGAATCAGGGCACAGTTGCACTAAATCAGCCCAGCTGGACCTAGCAGGCCACTGGGAGCCCACAAAAGGGCCACACCCAGCCCAACACAACACAGAACCATGCAGGCAGCAGGTCTAGTAGCACTGGGACTGGGCCTACTCAACCAACAGGCAGCACTGCACATGGTGGCAGTAATGGCGCAGAGGAGGAGGCGTAGGCGGAGGAGGCGCAGGTGGCAACCAGCCAACCCTGCAGCTATGGCAAACCCCATTGCCCAGCCAGCCCGACCCCGCCGCCAGCCACCAATACCACGCATCAGGGCCTCACCATGGAACCTCACCCCAGGACAGATCCACACACTATACCGGCTGGACCGTGCAACAATCCTGCATGTCAACGCCATGATTGAGGACAACATCAGCAGCCAAATTGACACCCCCACCGCCATCCCCCCCCTCTTGAAGGTTGTCTCAGTACTGCATTTCCTTGGCACTGGCACCTATCAACACACTGTTAGTGAGCTGCACGGCATATCACAACCCTGTTTCTCAAAAATCCTGGTACAGGTACTGGATGCCCTGTTGTGCCATGTGTCGGAACACATAGCCCTACCCCGCACCCTCCCCGAGATCATTGCCACCAAGTTGGCCTTCCATGCCATAGCAGGCATGCCAAATTGCATAGGCGCAGTTGACTGCACCCACGTTGAGCTGACAGTACCACGTGCAATTGAGGCGGTGTTCCGCAATAGGAAACAGTATCACTCTTTGAATGTCCAGATGGTTTGTGATGCCATGCAACTGATTACACACTGCTGCGCACGTTTCCCAGGCTCATCACATGACTCAATGGTACTGCGGAATTCCACGTTGCCACGGTACATGGAACGCTATGCCGGACAAAGCACATGGCTATTGGGTGAGTAAAGCTGACAATGCTACAACCCTGTCGAATTGGTGTGTGTGTGTCCAGGCCAATGAGCATTGTGAGTGTGCCACTGTGACTGCACATGCATCACCCCCCTTCCATCTACCAAATACACAGCGGATGCCAAACATCATGAAGGAAGACATGACAGGGCACCACAATGTGCCCGTGCACACGCTGGCACAGCCAATCCCGTCACTGTCCCATGAACCTTGTGCCACTGCAGACACCCACTCTCAATTGAAACACTGCCTCAAAAGGCACGATAGGCGTGTAAATGAGACGACGTGTATTTACTACTTCCGTACAGTGGAGTCACTCTGCCATGTGACATGCACGCAATCAAATGTCACCCGCAGGGCACAGTAAACATGCAAGTTAATGTGTAGGCCCATATCCAGTTAGCGACATACATCGTGATGCCCAAAACATACCTCCATACACTGCATGGTACATATGCATGAATGAATGATGATACAAGAATGCACAGCAGCAGATGAGGACATGATGCCACAAACACTGACATGTTCCCCCATCTACATCCCATGTAGGTGATGCGGGATATGCACTCACGCCATGGATGATGACACCTGTACGGAGACCAAGGAACAGGCATGAAGAGGCATACAATAGGGCACATATCTGCACACGTGGAATGATTGAGAGGACATTTGGACTGCTGAAGGCCCGTTTCCGCTGTCTGAGCAGATCTGGCGGATCACTGCTCTACAGCCCAGTGAAGACGGGTAAAATCACGCTCGTATGTGCCATGCTGCACAATATATGCCTGCGCAGGAACATCCCAATGCCACCAGACGCAGATGAGGAAGATGGGGATGGGGATGGGGATGGAGATGGGGATGGGGATGGGGAGGAGATGGGGATGGGATGGCACTGCCTCCCCCTGGGGGTCCACATGATGGCCAGAGAGCACGGGATGCCCTGATTCGCATTTACTTTTGAGTCACAGCACATTCACAGAAATGCAGGAACATGGTGACGACAATGAATTAATAGTTGCACTGCAAAATAAATTATCAATGTCCACACATGTATGTCTTGATTCGAAATGGTGATGTATTGATGTAATAACAACAGGGAAGGAGGTGCATTGGTTAGGGAAGCTGTATACCCGGCGCCACCCACCACCCAAACGTGCCCACCTCCACCCAGGCCCCATTGTTCAAACCCCCAAAACTACCTACCCCACCACCCAAACGTGCCCACCCCTCTCACACCCTTGTAGTCCACATGTGTCCTGCACTGCCCCACACACACACATGCCATCACTTCCGTGTGCGCTTCTGTGCCTGTGCAACCTTGCCCGAGGGACCCGTTAGCCTACTCGTGCGGCTCCTTGGACTGGCAGTAGTGGAGCTGGATGGGGTGGTTGTGTTTGATTGCGCAGAATCTGGGATTGAGGGCATCCGTGCCAGATTTGCCTGTTGGCCAACCAACGTGGCCTCTACAAGCCTGGAGGTGTGGTCGTTGCCCTCCCGCACATGGCGTGCAAGGGTTACTATAGTGCTTGCAAAGCGTCCGATGGACCTCGACAGGCGACGCACTGAGGCGCTGTAGCTCTCCCTCTGCAGCCTGGATTCCTCTAGCTGCCTCTCTACCAGCAGCGGAGTGAGGGTAGCCTGCTGCTCCTCCATCCGCTGCATGCGGGCATTCAGTTCGGCCATGGATGGGGTGGGCGACCTCATGGGACTCCTCAGTGATGTGGGGCTGAACTCCAGCTCATGGAAGGAGCCCAGGCCTTCCAATGTGGGCATCTCCCCCTGTGGCCCCGTTTCCGAGTGCTCTTGCGGGGCACTGTAATCACTGCAGGCCGGCTTCTCTGCAGTGCTGCTGCCTTCGGTGTTGTGTTGGGTGGCCATGATAGGTTCCCGTGGCACCTGTCTAGACTCAGGCAGTGTGGAGACGGTGGGGATGTCGGTGGTGGTGGTGGGCGGCACATCTGTAGTGGCTGGTAATGTGGCCAGAGGTGCAGAACTGCCGGCAGCATCCTCCTGTGTGGTGGCGGTGGCTTGTGTACTTGCCAGTGCAGATTGGCTGGCCTGTTGTGCAGTATCACTGTCACTTGAAACGGCTGTGGGGACACAAAGGGCATGCAATTAGTGTTGTTGTGGTGGCAGATGGGTGCATCACATGCGTCATTAAGATTGTACATTGAATAGTGTTAGTCACATGCATCTGATTGCTGGTGTATGCATTCTGTGATATTGGTTGCCATACGGATCATGATGGGTCCTTTGGCCCACACATGCACTGCCTGGGGGTGGGGGGTTGTTAATGGGTCCTTTGGCCCACACATGCACTGCCTGGGAGGGGGTTGTTAATGGGTCCTTTGGCCCACACATGCACTGCCTGGGGGGGGGGGGTTGTTTATGGGTCCTTTGGCCCACACATGCACTGCCTGGGGCGGGGGGGTTGTTAATGGGTCCTTTGGCCCAGTACTCACAACTGCATATTTTCATGTGGCATTCATGTTTGGGCACTTACCGGCATCTGCAGGTGGGCTCACTCCTGCCTCAGCCTCCCCGATCCCATGGATTCCCTTAAGGTGGAGGACGCTGCTGCAACGCTCCTCCCATGCTTGCAGCCTCAGTGGGGAAGGGGGGTCCTCCGCCTGTCCCACTGCTGCGTTGGCGGTGCGTGGAAATGAGGTTGCGTACCCTCAACCTCAGGTCGTCCCACCGCTTGTGGCAGTCCTTCACGCTCCTCACTGTCACGCCCACAGCGGTGCACTTGCGTGCAGCTTCGGCCCACACCTCCTTCCTCCGCTGCTGTGTAGCACGCCGTTGGTCGGCGCTGAACAGCATCTCCGCATTGTCCACAATGTGCTCCATCAAGACGGTTAGCTCCGCCTCGCTGAAGCGCTGTTTGCGCTGCCTCTGAGCAGGAATCCTGGCAGACATGCTGGTGGTCCCTTTTGGCTTCTCAGAGTTAGGATTGTGCTTGTGCTGACTCTGGATGGCAATGGATTGGGCTTTTATTTGATGGCTGCCTCTCTGTTTCCTGTTTTGGCGATCATGGTATTTCCGGTTCCGTGTCTGTGGCGGCGGAGGCGGACACAGGTTTTGCACCACTTGTGGCAGCGTTATTTCCATTTCCGTGGGGTTTTCCGTGATGGCGGTAACAACGTTTCCGAGTCCGTGTGGTGCGCGCGACCGACAGCGTGTAATCGGACGGTTTTTCCGCAAGCTTGCGGACACGGAAACGTTTTTACCGCCGTCACGGATTTTGCACGGTCCCGGACTGGCAGGTTGTAATGAGGCCCTCTGTCTTTGCCCCCAATACTGCAAAATCATCTCATTGCAGACTTTATATCATCAATCTGAGCTCACTCTTCTACACTTTCTATGACCCTCCAGGCAAAGCCCCCCCCCCCAACCTCCCCTTGGCTGAGAACTTTACCTCCTTCTCGAAAATCACAAAAACGGGAGGCGCCTCGTCAGCCCTCTTATTTCTCAAACCTCCTCCCGTCTGCTCTCCACTGCTGTTCCCCACCACTGCACCACACCCACTTAACCCCCAACTCTCCCACTGAACCCGTACCCATCTCCAGCTCAGTCAAGCCATTTGTGCTCATAATGACCCCTTTGCAGCACAAAAAAATGAAAGAACTGGCACTGGCCACCTACTCCCACTTCCCTCCATTTTTTATATTTTTCTTTCTATACTGGCATTTTTTCTGCCTGCTATAAAATGGCCACTGTTATCCCCATAGTCAAGAAACCCATTGCTGACCCTACCAACTCTCCTTCTGCAGACCAGTCCTAAGCGAGAAGCGAGTTGTCTTTAAACGCAAAGTCATCTACCTTGAGGGTTACTCACTCTGCAACCCCTCCAATCAGTTTCCGGAGCAAAGATCCACCAGAACTGCTATCAGCAAGGTCTCCAACATCTTAAGCACTGCAAATCCTTCCTAATCTCCCTGCAGCCTTAGACACTATGGACCATCTGTGCACGGGTGTGTTCCATCTGTCCCTCTGACAAACACTCTCCTCCCTTGGCTTCAAACACAGTGCACTCATCTGCATTGTCTCCGATCTCTCTTACCACTCCTTCTTTATCTCATGGAACTCTTAATGCTTTCCCCCCACCCACTCTGTCTGTAGCCCCCCCCGGCCCTCCAAAGGATCTGTCGTTTGGGGGGCCGGCTGCTCTTCATGCTCTACACCTCTACCATGGGTAAACATATCCCAAACTTTGGCATCTCCTGCCTCCATTTTGCTGAAGACACCCAATCTCTTTCTCCTTTCCCTCCTTCACTGCTGCCATAATTATCCTTAGTAATACTACAAAATCCGGCCAACATCACCAAACATTCTGCCAAAATGTTAATCACTTAATGTTCTGCTCAGCAAACTTGATAGTTCGAGCCTACTCCTGGGTCTTCCCCTCTCCCTTTCACTCCATTATACAAAGTTCTCCGCTTTGATACACACAGATGTTCCCACACCTCTGCACACCACGAATAAGCAGGATGGCTCTCCTTGCAAAATTACACTCTATTTAAATCCCTATTCCCCGTTTTCAAATGTTTCCATTACCTTACCCTCCTGACCGCATCTACCTGTACTCTATCCTGAAGTCTATGATCCTCCATTCTCCTTTAGCTTTTGCCCCGTTCCCTCTGCACCACTCTCACTCCCGCTCCTTTTCTATACTTGCCCTCCTCCCCTAGACTTAAAAGCCATTGTGTTAGTGGAATGGTTCACGACTGTCAGGATTGCACCCCGCAATCCTGTTTTATTCCGAACAGCGGGGGTGTCTCCATCAAGGTGATACCCCGGGATAGACTTACCCCTACCTCAGGCCCTTCTATACGGCTTACCGTATACAGGGAAGGAGAGGCAATCCCGATGCCCACGGATGCACTTCTCATGACTGCAGTGCTTTCAGAAGCAAAGACGGTTAATGTGCAAGAAATGGAGGAGTCCTTCCTCTGTTTTAGGATGGCACGTGGAACGTGATCACACTGCAAAGTACTTTCCTCCAATGTGCATTGATTGCATTTTGCGTTGCCATCGCGATAACTAGGAGTTCCCTATAAAAGGGGAGGAAAGCCAACAATTTGTTGTTCGTACAACAATCTTCATTGCCGGAGACCAGAGAACCTTCATAGATTCCAAGCCATCATAGTCAATAGGTATTTAAATTAGCTGTGTCCAGATCTTCTTGTCTCTTCTTTGTCCCAGTCCTTAAATATTACCTGTTATTTATGTATACTAGACAGTAAGAAAGAACTTATGCTCTCTCTAGCCTTTACCTGCCTATTGTTATTTTCCCATTCACAAAAAGTGTTCTTTTCCCCTCTCCGCGAACCAGGGGGTGTGTCCGGTAGCATTCCTGCCTTTTGGAAAAAGGATCTGTGACGAGTCCTTGGATCTTGTCCCTTCTCCCATGGGGCCAGTGCAGTGCAGCCACATTCCAATAGTGCCCCTGGGAGTGGTGCACCGTGGGAGGATCACATGGGTGGGGAAATCCCTTATGGGACGAGGGACCATGTTAAAGGGTGACAGCACTATGTAAATACCCCATTATTCACGCCCTCACCCTCTTACCCTATTCAGGGCAACTTAGTCCCACAAACCTCTATGTATTATTGTAAGGTAGACCAGAGAGAAGGAAGAACGCCGACCGAGATGCAGAGGAGAGGGCCAGCAGAAGCGGAGCGCAACTTAGCTGAAGGACCGTTCCACAAACCTGGGAGGAGAAACTCCTGGCGTCGCAGCAGACTGGAGGATGCGAGAGGGAAATGTTGCATTCCCCAGAAGAAGATTTTGACTGCAGAGCCACGGCAGACTGCAGAACGACCACAAATGTCAGGGGAGCCCCACAACAGACCGCAGGCACCAGGAAGACCCAAGAACATCACAGACTCACAGACCGGTAAAAAAGGTATGCTAGTTGTTGGGGAGGTGCAGGAGCTCCAAGAAGTTGGTCAAGAACCCCGAAGTGTGAGCAAAATCCATAAGACAGGGCCTGGGACTCTGACAGAAGGAAGAGAACGTTAACATTTCCAAAACCGCCCTATGATACTTGGCAGGGGAGTTTATCAAGTATTGCAGAAAACAATAAGTAAGAAAGGCGAGTCTATGAGGATTACATCATTGGACAACTTCATAGTCACAGTACCTGGTAGGTTAGTGAACCAGGTTGACTGAGAGAAGCTGGAACCAGGGAAAGAGAAATATTCCACCTGGGTTTTGAGAAGATTCTACTAAGCCGAGAGAAGGAAGACATTCTCTTGGCGCATTGAATCTGAAGATACATCAGGGGAAGGGCGTCATTCCCCTGTTGTTTGAGAACATTTTGGAAAGCCAAGAGAAGGAAATTTGTGCTTGCACCATTTGAACTTAGTTTTACGAGGTGGAAAGGAACTTTTAAAACCCACATCCAGAAGAAAAAAGACATGGAAGTAGGAAGACTAATATTAAAAACTATAGGTGGTTTTTAGATGGAAAAGTGCTTGAATGTGTGTCCTTGTATACGTATTTGGGAGTCACTGTTGCAAATGTGCACAATGAGAGACAATGCATCAACACTCTAAAAACTAAATTAAACACAGGGATATCCCAAGCAAAGATTATTCAGAGCAAATATGCAAAATGTACCACTACTCCAGCCCTCACTTATTACAGGCAGAAACTCACGCCTACCCTCTTATATGCTGCTGAGACAAAACCTATTATAGCTGAAAAAATATGGACTGTCTTAGAAGGAAGGTTTTGGCGTAGAGTTCTGTATTTGCCTAATTGTGTACCGACTTTGTGGGTGAGGCACGAGTTGGGTTTGATCTCACTGCATGCTTGTTAAATATGGCAGATTATTGCCTTATTTAGGAAATGTCTTCTTGCAGTCCAGTCAATAATGGTTGTTGGCATTTTGGCCGACTATATATTCGCTTCAAAAGATAACTGTATATCGAGTTGGCGCAAAATAGTTGTTCATACTATGGCTCCCATTGAGGTTGCTTTACTAACTCTTATCCAGGATCCCACAAGGGTTAAGATTAAACTATTCCAATGGGACTGGTGCCAAACGATAACAAGGTGCAATACTTATCAAGATTTTTGCCGTAACCCGTTTCAGCCAAAAAAATATGGCATATTGGAGGCTTACAATGGAAAATTTCCATCAATTAGGCATTGTTTAGAATTTATGCGCCCTTCGATTCAATTTGTGGCTGACGAAAGATGTCCTAGCCAAAAGGAAGATAATTATGCAGACTGACAAAAGATGTAGGTTGTGTTGTTCTTTCGCTCAGAAAGAGACATTAAGACACATAATATTAGTGGAGTGTGTCATTTTAGATTACTTGAGAAAGCAACATTTTAAACATGTTTTGAAAGAATATAGAAATGTTGATTGTGATTTTTTAGGGCTTTTGATCCACAGTGGTTATCTCACACGAGTGAGAATTGGAGCACTTGGTTTTCTTCATGCCTTGAAAGTAGATGAATATTTAAGTACAACGTAAAGAATGGATTTAGTAGGTTTTTCTTATAGTGACTGACCATGTGTGATTCCATGTGTTTTTGGTTTTTCTTTGTCAAAGTCTTTTTGTAAGATGCATGAGTATTTATTGTAGGTGTTAATTGCATTATTGAATGTTTTACTATTTTTTTACTTTGTAATTTTTAGTTTAAATAATGTGTATAAAATATTGTAAAGTTGAAACATTTCAGCTAAAACAATTTTTAAAAAAAGACATTCTTTTGGACCAAATAAGATCACCGTGCACCTTAGATTAAGCTCCTAGTGTATGGCCTGGAAATAGGCTTTGACACGACGGTGCACTTTGTTTTCTTTGCACACAACTTCAAGTGCTCACAAGCAAACAGGAAAAATAAAAGAGATGGAAGACCAGCGATAGCACACAAGGAACACCTGAAAATGAAAACAGAAGACCCATTAAGCATCGAAAACTGTGAATCCCTAATCCTTCAACTATCAACAAACCAAAAAACAAACCTCAAATTAATTCTGGTATACAGACCACCGACATACGATGCAACCTTCGTGGACGCCTTCACGGAAGCAATCACCAACTTATCCATTGAACAGGAACACCTGATAATCCTTGCTGACTTCAACATCTGGTTTGACGAAGAAACCACAAACACAAAAAACACTAGCCGAACAACTGAAGACAATGAAACTACATCAGCTAGTCAAAGGACCAACTCACACAGCGGGACATACACTAGACGCAATCTTTGCCAACACAAACCTCATTACCACAGCACCACCAATACAGATGCTCTGCAGTGACCACCTCATCATACTCTTCGTAATCATGCTGACTAGACCAACAGCCAAACAACCCGACAAACTGACGAGCATCATGAAAAGAAACTGGAGGACCATCAAAAATAGCAGCCTAATTGAACTACTGGAAATCAACAAACCACCGGCAACAACAATGGATGAGTTGACCTTGACAGAAAAACAGAACCATTCCTCAAGTGGATCACCAGAACAATAGACGAGATCTGCAAGGAAAACTATTCACACCATTGTGCAAAAGAGCAACAGCAAAATAGTTTAACCCGCTACTCAGCTCATGAAAAGAAAAAACAGGAAGCTTGAACTAGAATGGAGGAATAAAAAGGACCGGGTCAAGAAATTTCAATTCCAACAACAAATCCACTCATACAAAAAGGAAATTCAAAAAGCCAAAAAGAAATACTTCGACAACTGAATCCCCAAAGCTCCCAACACCCAAAACGAACTGTTTAAATTCATAAATTAAATGAAAACTCCCCCTGGCTGCAACAACACAATGATACCTTCACTGAAACTATGCAACAACCTTGCAGACCACTTCAAAAACAAAATCAGCACCATCCAACAGATGCACTTTGTAGTAGACCAGACCAAGTAGACCAAGCAACCTCAACATGCAACCCACCCACCCTTCCGAGGATTGCGAGAACAAACTCCAAAAATTCCCCCAAATATCAGTGGAGACATTCATCATGCTGGTAAGCAATAGCAACAAAGCATACTCCCCCATAGATCCATGCCCCCAAACATACACAAATCAATTCGCACACAAGGAACACCCATTAAATACTACTGAAACCTTTTCAACCAATCAATTTCAATAGGGAAAGTACCACAATCTTTCAAATCAGCATACATCAGACTGCTCCTCAAGGACACATCGGGCAATTTGGAGGACCTCTCTAACTACAGACCCATCTCTAACATCCCGTACACAGCAAAACTACTCGAAACGTACGTCTATAGTATAACACAAGAATTCATAGAAGAACACCTACTGCTGGATCAAGCACAAGTAGGTTTCAGACCGATGAGAGGAACGGAAACAGCACTGCTTTCAATCTGGGACGATCTAAAGAGAAAGGCAGACTCAGACAAAAGCACAGCTCTAATACGTCTGGATTTCCCCGCAGCATTTGGCACAGTCAACCACGACATCCTCATCGGGAGATTGGAAGAAATAGGAATCACTGACCTACTTTACTATGGATTAAATCCTTCCTAACAAACAGAACAGAGACCATATGGATCAAACCTTTCAAATCCACCGAAAGGGAATCCACCTGTGAAGTACCACAAGTATCATCTTTTTCTCCCATTACATTTCAACATATACCTGGCTCCACTAATCAAGCTCATTAAAAGACATGGGGGTCATTACACGGTAGGAGGTAACCAGGCCGCTAATAGCGGCATGGCTACCCCCTTACCGGGTACCGGTCCGGGTTCCTTGAATGAGGAATTACCTGGCCATTCCAACCTTGAAGAGCCCGGTAATTCCTCATTCAAGGAACCCGGACCCGGTACATCCCCATTCCCATTCGAGCCCCCATAGGACTCAATGGGAATGGGGAGCATGCTAACAACGGACCCGTTCATAACGTGCCCGTTGTTAGCATGCTGGTCTCCTCGCGGGACCTGCTAAGGACGCCTGGTTTTACCAGACGTCCTTAGCGGGTCCCACGACGAGACCTCGTAATAGGGCGGTAAGGGGTTGACGGCTCCAGCACCTTTACCGGCACCGTCAACTCCTTACCGTCGAGGTCGTAATGACCTCCATGGTGTCGTAACTCGCTCCATCCCGCCGTCACTACGATCTGCTTCCACAAGGGTCTGGAGATTGCCAATACCGTAAAAACTGCATCTCCCAGCATTCCCGGGTCGGGGATAGTCACGTGACTTACACGCAACATGCTTTCCCTTTTCCCTGCTGTGCGGCTACATATACAGGAAGTGAACGCTGCCTAAGTGCTCCTTAACCGTTACTTTCTGTCCTTGTGTTAAGTCACGCTTGATATCTGCTGGATTTCCTCGTATCCTGAATTTTGGACTGTTATTCGACTTCAGAATCTGGATTACCCCGTTTCTGTCTCCTCCTCAATAATGCTTGCCTTTATTACCGGACCCTGGCTTACCATCCGACTCTGTTTTGCTTAGCCCCATATTTTGCTCTTCGTGCTTCTCAGATACTTTTGTCCCACTCTGAGCACCGACGCAGTGTGTTGGCACACCTCTGTTCAGTTTTGTGTGCAGCTGCCACGTAATAACTTCAGTCTTCTCACACGGGATACAAGTATTCTGTGCTAACCGTGAATACCAAAACTTTGCTATTTCTCTGTTGCACTCAAGAACCACAATGAACAAACCTTCCAGAGACCCCACGGACGCTCTGCTGACTGACATCTGGGACAGTTGTGGTTTTCTCATTTAGATGATCTTCACTTTGGCCTGAATGCATGATTAAGCATGTCCCCCCATTGCATGGCTCAGATGCCATCTATGGTTTAGCTAACAAGTGGTTCTGTTGAATTGATCTGTGGAGTAACTCATGTATTTATTTTTTTGTCTCTTGCCTTAACCTTTTATCTCTTTTCTCTTCTATGATTTTTTTGTTGGGATGTGTCTTTTGATTGGTTCTCTCTGTATGATTTATGTGCTAACTTCTGTGGATAGTGTGTGTGTATTGTTTGCTGACAATAGTTTTTTTAAATTCACGTGATGACTATTTTTGGTTCTTCGACCCTACATGTCTTGGTTTTGTTTCCCTTGGTTGTTCCAATGATACTTTGTGTTATTTATGTTTCAATCCTAATTGTTCCAAATCTTGGTAATTGCTGTGAATATTTCTGTACTGTGTTTTATTTTGTTTACCACACAGCCTAGATAAAGACAGGGAAGCCGAAACACGTGCCGGCTGGTTCGTTTGAATAAATTGTGTTTCCGTCAAAAGTCAGTTCATGCGCCGTGCAGTTGTGTATTTGTAAATTGTATGGTTTGGTGGACCTGAGAGGCAAATGGTCCTATTTCACAACCTCTTGTAGCAGATCATCACAATAATAGTTTATGTTCTTCTATAATTAAATAGACAACCGCAGCTGGTTCATGTCTATTTGCCTGGCTCTATTGTGAAACAGCATTGCGAGTCTGGGACCTGCACCCATATGAGAGCCAACTAATAACAGGGTCTGAGACCCTGAAACCAAAAGAGATAAACAAGAAGGACTATATGCTTGGCAGGAGAGTACACCAAGCTGGTATAATTCATCATTGTGAGTCTGGGCCTTGCACCCATTTGAAGGTGTAAAAGTAAAGTAAACAACATTCATGGATTTATTGTGTCCGGGACTCAAGAAGAGGAAAATATACATTTAACAGTGACTGTCCATTATAATTTCCACAGATATGTTTGCTGAAAGCTGGAAACTTTGTATTTTGCATCTAATGAAAAGGAAACTACATGAGGGGGAGATGAGCACCTAGCTTGCCAGATGGGATAAGAAGAAATCTACAGGAAAGGAGCAAATCCCTAATTATTGGAATCTTAAATTGAGAAAAAAGTTGCATTTATTTAGTTTGACAACTAGAGACATTGGGACTTTTTTGTTGACACGAACTGTCTTCATTGCACACTGGATTTGAGTTACTAGTGTTAGGGTCAGAAGTAGGGTTTTTGGACACAACAGTGACTGCCAATTTAATTGACATCAGGGCATTGTCATTAGATTTCCTAGAGGCAGGAAAACCCCTCTTAGCTTTAGGGACTGAGAGGCTGTTTTTCCAACCCCTTTGATAGTTAATAAAAGTTTATAACCAAACCTATGTCACCTTTGTGTCCGAGCCTTACTTCTGCAGCCTTACACCACATTATCCCACCTCCTTCCACCCTAGAAAGCACTGCTGCCCCCAACCTTCACTAATCCAACTACAGGCCACTGCATCCTTTATTTCGCTCTAAATGGACAACATTTGCTGTACCAAACCTTCCAAAAGACAGTGGGCCTCATTACGAGTTGGGCAGTCCGGATTCTACATTACTGGTAAAACCTTACCGGCAACATATACCGGACCGGCTCATCCCGACCCGCGCTCCCAGAAAAACCATCACTGCAAAGCGACCCCCGCAGTGTCAATGCACCCGGTAGCTCCGTTTGTGGAAACAGCGTGACGACTCGCCGGCGCACCCCCAGTCACCGGCGTTGCGCAACACTGTGCACATTACGAGTAGTACGGACATGGAAACACTGCCACTAAAGTGGCGGAAACACCGTGAACATTGTGGCGGTATCGTCGGCACCGCGGACATGACGTTAAACAGTGGCAGGTGAGCTGAATCAGGCCCCAGATGTGCAAAATGAGGGGAGCAGCACCGCATAGGCCACTGGGAGCCTACAAAAGGGCCACACCCAGGCCACCTTCCAGCACAACCATGCTGTCAGCCACTGTAGCAGCATTTGGGCTAGGGAACCTACAAGCGGCAGTGCACATCGTGGCAGCAGTGGGGCAGAGAAGAAGGAGGCGCAGGTGCAGGAGGCAAAACGTGAACTCCGTGCCCATCCCAAACATAAACGTGCTGCTGGCACCTCCCCGCAGGCAGCCAGCACCTCCCCGCAGGCAGCTAGCAATACCCCGCAACATGGCCTCACCCTGGAACCTGACCCCAGGTCAAATCCACACACTATACAGGATTGACCGGGCCCCAATCGTATCCATCGTCACCCTGATTGAAGAGGACATCAGCAGCCGCATTGCCATCCGGACTGCAATCCCCCCTGCTGAAGGTAGTCTCGGTACTGCATTTCCTCTGAACCAGAACATATCAGCACACTGTTGGGGAGCTGCACGGGATGTCCCAACCCTGTTTTTTCAGAATACTTGTCCAGGTACTGGATGCGCTGCTGCGCCATGCGTCAGAGTACATTTCCCTACCCCATACCCCTGCCCAGGTCATTGCCACCAAGTTGGCCTTCCATGCAAATACAGGCATGCCCATTTGCATAGGTGCAATAGACTGCACGCACATGGAGTTGACGGTTGGACATGTAATCGAGGCGGTGTACCGCAATTGGAAACAATTCCATTCACTGAATGTCCAGATGGTCTGCGAAGCCAGACAAGTGATCACCCATTGCTGTGTACGTTTCCTGCCGTCTACACACGACTCAATGGTCTTACGGAATTCTACATTGCCACGCTACATGAAACGACATGCGTGACAAAACACATGGCTATTGGGTGAGTACAACTGCCACTGCATGACCTCTGTGTATTGGGGGGAGGAGGGGGTAGTGAAGGGCCACAGTGTCCCAGGCATTAGGGTAAGTACAACTGCCAATGCATGACCCCTGCTCAATGTAATGGACAAGCACCAGATTCTACACAGTTCAACGCATAAAATTTGAAATTGCCTCAGCACGCGAGTACATGCCCTGCCTACCTCCATGCACACCCTAGCCATCTGGTGGCACTACATGCAATATTGACATGAGGATGTGAGTCCCTCCCCCGTCCAATGTTCCTGTGCTACCTCCATGCACACGATGTGCAGTGTGCATTGCTCACATCTGCACAGTGACCTGTGTCTGCCTGATGCAGGTCTGCCCATCACATCACAATGCCATAGTCACCCACCACATCTGAACCCATGGGCATTGACATGTGCGCAACATGTCTTTTGCCCGATATCAATCCACAAATGCAACCATCACTGACCCCTGCATGGTAATGTGATCCAAGTGTGCTCTACAGATGTATCACACAACGGATTACCAAACTGGGCATCTTTGTACTGCATCTGATTCAGACAGCAATACCACAAACACTAACATGTGCCCCTGCTTACACTTCCATGCAGGTGATGCTGGATACGCAGTCACGCCCTGGCTGATGACGCCCATACGAAGGCCAAGGAACAGGCATGAGGAGGCCTATAACAGGTCACGCATACGCACACGGGAGCGTGCCTTTGGACTACTGAAGCCCAGCTTCCGCTGCCTGAGCCAATCTGGTGGCTCATTGCAGTACAGCCTGGTGAAGACAGGGAAAATGGTAATTGCATTTGCGATGCTGCACAATCTGTGCATACGCAGGAACATTCCACTGCCCTCGGACATCGAGGCTGATGATGATGATGATGACGATGGTGATGGTGATGGAATGGGTGCACTGCCAGGCCGGGGTGCCATTGATGGACAACATGCACGTGCAGCACTCATCCACAATTTCTTTTTATACACTTCTTATGCACATTCAGCACTTCATGTGGTGGCACAACATTAAATGGTTTGTAGACACAAGAAATCAAGATTGTCCACTCGTCATTTGCATTTTCACAATAGTGTATTTACAAGTTAACAGGGGTGACGGGAATTGGATAGGAATCAAGTACACACGTGCCCCCCCACCTCCCCAATGTACCCACCTACCAACCAGGCCTCAACTGGCTTACCCCACTAAGGACCATCCCCACCACCCCAACGTACCCACCCACCAACCAGGCCCCAACTGACTTACGCCACTAAGAACCAGCCCCACTACCCAACGTACCCACCCACCAACCAGGCCCCAACTTACTTACCACGCTAAGGACCACCCTCCCCTCCCCAAAGTACCCACCCACCAACCACGCCCCCATCACAACTGTTTGGACGACAGTTCAACAATGCACATCCTATTTCCGTCCGCGCTTGTGCCCGTACATGTCCTTTCCAGATTGTCCTGACAGCCGTGAAGACCTCCTCCGGGGACTACTGCTCACTGAACTGGAGGGTGTGCTGCTGGCAGATGGCACTGCCGGGTTCGCAGGTGGCACATGACCCAGGAAAGCCTGTTGGGCAACAAGCATTGTCTCTGCGATATTTGACATAATATTATTACCCTCCCTGACACTCCGTGATAGGACCATGTTCGTTGCTGCAAATCGCCCGATTGCATGTGATAGCCGCCGCACAGAGGTGGCACTGCTCTCCCATTGGAATGAAGCCTCCTCACGTTTTAGTCTGGCCTCCATTTGTTGCTGCTCCACAAGCTGCGTTAGGCTTGCTTGGTGCTCCTCAATGCACAGAAGGCGGGCGCTGAGTTCCATGAGTGAAGGTGTGGGGGAGCGGAATGGACTGTGGGGTCCCATGGGGCTGAATATGACCACCTGTTCGGGAGTGATGTTGCCCCCGTCATCCACATTGTCGGGTGCATCAGTGCCCTGTTCCCCTGGCGCACTGTCGACGCTGGCTGCGTCATTGTCGCTTTGAGTTGGCCGCCCACTGATGGGTGTGACAGAAGTGGCAGCAGGTGTGTCCTCGGTTGCCACTTGCCGCACTTCAGGTGCAGCGGGAATGGAGGTGTCCGTAGCCACCGTCGGTGTGGCAGATGGTTGTGTGCCAGAGGTGGTGGCAGTGGCATCCCGGGATGTCTGTGTACGATGGCCACGTGCAGGCCCCCTTGATGTTGACTGTTGTGCCGAGTCACTGTCGATTGATGTGCCTGTGGGGGAATGGAGGGCATGCTGTTAGTTATGAGGCAGGATGTGAATGGGGCAATCACATGCAACACACTCCTCATACTTGGTCCACTTGCATGTACACACATTTGATGGGTGATGCACTCAGGTGTGTGGATCACGGCTTTCACACAGTTGCACGCCGTCTGCCTGTCCTGGTGGTGTTGTCACATGGCTGTGTGCCTCTAGCCCCTGACTGGGTGGGGGTCATTGGTGGATGTGTTGTGTGCCTCTAGCCCCTGACTAGGGGAGGGGGAGTTGTGGATCTTTGGTGGATGTGTTGTGTGTCTCTAGCCCCTGACTGGGGCGCAGGGGGTTGTGGGTCATTGGTGGATGTGTTGTGTGCCTCTAGCCCCTGAGTGGGGCAGAGGGGGATTCCATCATTCACACTCATGGCTTTGCACTCTGTGAACTCACCCCTCGAGGTGCATGACACTGCTGCACCTCTCCTCCCAGGTCTGCAGCTTCAGAGGCGAAGCAGGTCCTCCTCCTGTGCTGGTACTGTGCTGCCGGTGTGCTGCCATTAGGTTGGGTACACAAAGCCGCAGATCGTCCCAGCGCTTGTGGCAGTCTTTGACAGTGTGCACTGTCACGCCGACTGCTGTGCACTTCTGTGCAGCGGCTGCCCAATTTTCCTTGTGCCGCTGCTGTGTGTTGCACCTTTGATCGGTTCTAAAAAACAGTGGCGCATTGTCAACAATGTGCTCGACCAGCACTGTTAGTTCAGCCTTGCTGAAGTGGGGTTTGCGCTGCCGTGTGGCTCGTATGCGGGATGTCATCCTGTTGGTTGTCTGGATCAACTCACAGTAGGTGTAGGCCCAATGGTTGCTGAGTATGGCAGTGGATTGTGGTTTAAGTAATGGCCTCTGCTCTCTTTCCGGTTTTTGCGATCAGAGTGTTTCTGGGACCGGTATTTCCGTTTCTGGGACGGCGGTGGCAGATACGGATGTACCGCTGCCATGTTGCACGGTGCATCCGTCTCCGTCGGTGTTTGCGTTATGGCGATGACACCGTTTTCGCAATGGTCTGGTGTGCGCGACCTACCTCCCGTAATTGCACCTTATTACCGCATGCTTGTATTCGCGGAAAGGGTTTCACCGCCTTCACAGAAACAACTGATTCCGGACCGGCCAACTCGTAATGAGGCCCAATTTCTCAATCAAAGACAAATTCTCTATTGCTCCATGGAGTTTCTACGACATCCAGAGACTTCCTCCTCGCCACAAGCATGTGCATGGTACCTGTATGTACCTCTAGCAACGTCTATCTATAATTAATAGATGAGGCACAGTGAGATCACCCATGTGGAAAAAACAATACATATATTTGTTTTCTGAAGTGAAAACCATGGTGAAATACTGGGTTAATGGGGAAAATATTTTCGTCCAATTACTTTTGACTGGAATTGAATATATAACATTTGGCGTATTTTTGGTGTATATCTGTCTTTGGATATAACAGTTGTACATATTTTACTATCCAGATAAGGGAAATCATTTCAACATACAAGAGTTAAAACTTTTGAACTTTTTAAATAAAGTGCTATTTCCCGGAATCTGAACGTTTCTTCTTCTTGTTTTTTATTGCACATTATTAACAGGTCATTGAGTTGGTTGTTGGGATCTCTGCAGTGTTTGGTGGAATAATTGCAGTGAATATTGATGCATTAGCCCCTAGCCCGTATCTTTCTGTGACATTGTTCTGGATCTTAGTGGCTGTGAGTATAAAACCTTTTGCTTCTCGAAAGACTTTGCCATATAATGTTATAATGTTATTTGCACCTCAAATTAACTAACGTTCTAGTTCCACTAGAATCCTGCTTGTCTGATCAAATTGAAAAGACTTTTTTTTGGCCAATTTTGGTCACTTTCCTTACAGTCAAGATTGAGTTGTTAAGTAAGGATTCCGTAGGAAGCCTTCGCCACAACACACCTTTCTGAATGTTGTATTCCCCTCCTGGGACGGGGGACGTGTCATGAAGTCCCCAGCCTCAATCTGGAGACATCAAGTGGGGGTGATCAAGGGAGGCTGTAAATTCCCGTAGGTAGTGGATGATGGATATGGGGACATTATGGGGAGGGCACCCTGGACCCCCTCACTTAGCACCCCTCCACTAGTGTAGTCGGTCTCCCGCAACCCTGCTGCCCCATGTCCAAGGGCGGCGGGGGGGTGCAGCATAGCCCTTAACTTGACTGGCCTAAGTCAGGGTGATGGCTGGCATGGGGTTGGCTGTGGCTCTCTGACAGTATGGGAAGGGGCTCCTCGCCTCCCATGGGCACGTCATGGGCACTGCCTGACTTGCCCTGGGGGGACGGAGCAGCCTCTAGGTTCCCCGCACACGTCAGAATTATTGCCAGAGTGGCCCAGTCTCCAGGCCTTGTGCTCCCATCCTCCACGCATACAGGACCAGGAAGCTCTGGAGAGCTGCGGTTCCTGTCTGTGTGAAGTGCAGGAGCTGGAGGCCTGGAGACGGAACATTGCGGAGGACCCAACAGGGGAAACAGGTAAGAGATTGTGTTCTTTGTGCATTTGTGTAATGTTTATATGTGTGTCAGATGAGTGTCTGCCTAATGTGTATGAATATATGGAATGTGTCTATGGATGGGTGGTTGTTAGTGCATATGCCGTTGTGTAAAGAAGAATGAAGTGTGTGTGAATGTTCTTGGTGGGTGCACGTGTGGAGAATGTAGTGTGACAGAGAGAGAAGGTGTAAGAATGTCTTTTTTTTATGTGTGCATGTCTGAGTGTGGGCATGCGTGTTGATGTGATTATGTATGTATATGAGTGCATGCATGCATGTGAATGGTGTATGTATGTATGGGTGTGAGTGCGTGTGTTGTGTGAATGAGGATGCAGTGTGTGTGAATGTTTTGGGTGTGTAAGTCATTACGAATTTACATTATCAAGCCACGTGTGTTCGGAATACTTTTTACTCGTTCTAGCACTATGACAGACCACAATCCAACCCAAAATGTGTAAGGTTGTTTAAGGGTTAAAAAGGTTCAGGGACAGGCAGAAACATATTTTGTTTGAGTGGACACTACCACAGTACATCTAAATTATCTGAAAATTGAAACTGTCAGGAGCTGTGACACACCAAGCTCTTGGAAACCATGCAGTGTGCACACACAAGCAGAATCTACGGAATAAAAGGTGCTGAGAACTCTGGGAAGAACTCTTTCCCCCCAGATCCCGCCTGTATGTAAAAGGAACTTCCTGGGCACCTCACAGGATGAAGTCAGGTCTTCTTATGTCAAAAGATCTAAGCATGGGGGAACAACAGAGGGAAATGTATTAGTGATGGATGTCAGCCATTCCCCTTAACAAAAGAATCCCCATTGAAAAGAAAATGCCTGATTGTATTGGTCAGTCCCATGTAAACCTGTGGTTTCTGAATGGTGACTTTGCAGGGTGAGTCAGACTGGGGCTTTAAACCGACAGCAGCAGATCCACCGGTAATGAGAGACAGTTTGAGAAGCGGATATAAAATCTCTGCAACAATAAAACCTATACCTTTTGTAACACTTAGCAATAAACATGCAGGAAAGACAAGGCAATGACCAACATTTACTGGAAAGTCATAGAAATAGATATAAACTGGCATGCAGGTTTTGGAAAAATGATCAAAGTAACTCAGGAACAAAACAAAAAGGTCCAAGTTCTGTTAAATAAAGTTGCAAGAATGCATTCTGTCATACTCCCTGGCCCTACCTGGTCATACTTCTGACTCCCATCTGGCCCCTCTGATCCCAACTTCCTACCAAATTCTCACTAGTCACCCCTACAGATATCACCAAAAATATCCAGCTTCTCAAACCCACCCATTACAAAGGGGACATCTGCCCAGCGCACATCTTTAAACACTGCTTGGAAACTCTAACCCCCATCATCGCTTACTTCATCAAGGCCTCATTTACCACAGGGACTATCCTTCCATGCATCAAAGAAGGTTAGGTCATTCCACTACTCAAGAAACCGACCCTTCATCCCACCCTCCCCACCAATTACTGGCCACCACAGTCCCCTTCTTCCTCAAAATACTAGACCGCACAGCGTATACCCAGATTTAATCCTTTCTCGAATATTAACATGCTTGGATCCCGCCAATCAGACCTCAGACTCAAACACAGTACTGAAACAGCCCCCCTTGATATTAAAATACAACTAGAGATTCTCAGCAACAGGGGCAAAATAGGCCTCCTGCTCCTCCTTGATCTCTCTGCTGCATTTGATCTTGTCGACCATTACATACATTGTCAGCACCTCAACACCAAGTTCCACTTTACCCCAGAGGCATCCACATGGATAAAATCCTTCCTGAGTGAACGCACATCCAGAGTATTCATCGGTGAAGCGGCTGCTGATCCTACCCGGTTCCCATTGGCGTCCCTTAAGGCTCTTGCGTCTCCTCCACTCTGTACAACATATACACCAAACCCTTATTTGACCTCCTAGACAACCTCGGCTGACGATTCTCCTACTCACCACGGGTAATTACATCAAAGACACTGCCACCATTAATCAGATCGATGGCATCATCCAGTACTGGATGTTGTGAGGGGTCAGAAACGCAAAGCGGACAAGTAGATAGAGTTTTTTCATAAGTCGCCATTTTATTAAATAATAAGGGTGGATTAAATGCCTCACTTTCCCTAACCTAACGAGGATTTGCCTATCTGTCCAACTAAAACTAAAGGAAAACACTATAAAAAGGTATCTTCCCCTTACACTTATACACACAACAAATAATACAGGTACCCTATGGCAAGAAATAACAGTTAGATTCAAACAAACTTTGCAAACATGTATCCTTCTAACCAGGGTGGGATCCCCCTTCCCCAGGATTAATTCAGGATTGCCCAAACCAAAGTTCAAATCAAGGAAGTTCCTTTCAATAGCCAAGTTCTTTTCCAAATACAACACAAACTTGTGTTCGCTCCATAAGTCTTTCACTTGGCACTTGAAATGTCTTAGTGTTAAACAGAATTTGTTACTCCTCAAAATACTTGCAAAGTTTCACAGTTCTTGCTTAATAAACAAAAGACTTTGGGCCTCATCATGAGTTGGGCAATAGCCCCCTAAATGCAGCAGTAACGCTATTACTGCTCTACGCTGGGAGTAAATGCACCAACTTAACGCCCATTTTCGGGCACAATTAGCGCCGCGCTATTAGCGCATGCTAATTGCGCCAAAAATGCCCAATTGGGATCAATGGCCCCAATTGGGAATACCCATTACCGCCCAACCCTTGATAGCGCCGGACCTGGTGGCGGTAACACTATTAGCCCAGTTGGTATGCCAGCGGGATATGGCCCAACTCGTGATGACACCCTTTGTCTTCTCACTTCCAGTCAATTTTCAATATAATTTGTCTTCTTTGAAAAACACAACAACTTGCACATCCGTTCTTCATAAACAAACACAGTTCTGTCAGGATGTTTTTACCACAGTTCATCAGTTTTCAATATAATTTGTCTTCTTTGAAAAACACAACAACTTGCACATCAGTTCTTGATAAACAAACAAAGTTCTGTCAGGATGGTTTTACCACAGTTCCTCGGTTTTCAATAAATGGGGTTGCCACTTTTTTGCCACCACAGCATTCTACCACATTGCAGTACTTCCATTATCTTCTTCCTGGTCCACTAACCTGCCAGGGCTAACCACTTTACTGGTATACTCGCCAGCCAGGATAAAAGTACTACCACTACTACAAGTACTCTGTGGTGAGGCTTGCTTCCAACTGTCGCTTCCAACTGTCCACACTTCAGTCCTTTTTAAAAAAAAATCTTTTTATTGATTAACAGTGGTCCTAACAGTTACAGCAGCTACATTCCCATAATATACACAAGTTATATATCAGTTTCATTTCTTACAAACATTGTTACATGGAGGTTTCAACCTCAGAGAGCATTACACACAGGTACATGCGGAAGGGGCCCCAAATGTCCTTTGGCCTGCTTGCCCCGGCTGGGTTAGAACGTATTACTCCTCGCACTCATTAACATAGGTCAGTTCCCGCAGGAAAGTGGTCATGCTTGGTGGTGTAGCACTTTTCCAGGCCTGTAATATACACTTCTTAGCCACCGCACATGAGATATTAAATAATCTTCTGGTTTTCTCAGAGAATTTACCAATGTCTCCAAATAAATATTTTTGAGGAGTCAGCTGTGGGGGTATCTGTGTGATTTCCGTCAGCATCTCGGCCACCTTTCTCCAGAAGTCCACCAGTGCCGGGTATATTTACAAAAAAAAAATAGCAGCTTAGGGAGGGCTACCATTTTAAGGAGTGCTATCCTGCCATGCAGCGATATGGGGAGGTGCCTCCAAATCTGTAGCTTAGTGTTCAGTGTTAGCAGTGCCTGTTTGAGATTATCAGTATACAGAGTGTGTCTACTACTGGATATTAAGACCCCAGATATCTGAAGTGTTGTTCCGACCATTTAAGTTCGCAGGTATTGGCTGGGCACTTAGTAGGGGGGTGAGCGGGAATATTTCTGACTTAGCATTGTTTATGGTATATCCCGAGTATTCGGCAAACTCATGTATGTCGGTCATTATGGGTGCTATATTTCTTTCTGACTCACGGACATATAAGAGTGTGTCATCGGCATATAGTGAGATTAACTGGATGGGGCCTTTCATTTATTCCCTTGTCTCTATGCCTCAATCTGACTGCCGCTGCCATGGGTTCAATGGTCAAGGCGAACAGTATGGGCGAGAATGGACAGCCCTGCCGCGTGCCCCTACCCAGTTGGAATAATTCGGAGACACCCCAAACGTTTCGAGAACCAAAAGGAGATATACCCATGAGACGGAGTCGAACGCCTACTCGTTGTCGAGGGCTATTGCGACTGCACTTCTGTCTGGATCGATCTGTGCTATTATACTAAATAATCTGCGGCGATTTAAGGCCGTGGACCTTTGGGGGATGAATCCATTCTGGTAAGGGTGAACCAACGTGGAGACAGGGTAACATTCGGTTCGCCAGCACCTTCGCAAAAATTTTGGCATCCACATTAATAAGCGAAAGGGGTCTGTACAACGACACATCGCAGGGTGGGCATCAGGGTTTGGGTAGTACGGTTATTATAGCCTCTCTCATTGTTGGGGGCAATATGTTTCCCTCTAGCGCTGCCTCCCAGGTTCTGAGCATTATAGGCACTAGTTGTGCACGGAACTCCTTATAAAATTCGACCCCCAGACCGTCAGAGCCAGGTGCTTTACCTGATGAGAGGTCCTTAATCGCCTTGTTAACTTTTTCCACAGTGATCGGCTGATCTAGAGCCAATTTATTTTCGAGCGGAAGTTTGGGGAGCTCCAGTGTCGCCAAATAGGCCTTTATCTCAGCACTTGTTTTCCTGTCTTTATTTGCATATAGTGTTTGGTCAAATTTGACGAATTCCCCGTTTATCCCCTTCTCACTTGTCACCACATCCTGCTGTGCCGTTTGTATGCTGGTGATCGGATGTGGTTGCTTCTCATGTTTGATAAGGTTGGCCAATGTTCTACCCGCCTTGTTCTCTTCACCATATCTGCGTGCTCTGGCAGGGGCTGCCAGATATCGTATTTCTCTGGCGGCCAGGTCATCGAAGTCCCTTATGTGTTTGTAAATTGATGCAAGGGTATCTCTATCATGTGTGCGGCTATAAACTTCTTCTAGGTTTTTTTATGTGTTCTCCACCGCCTCGAGCTCTCTTTTTACACCCTTTAGGAGACCCGTGGATTTCGAGATAAATGTCCCCCTAGCCCAAACCTTGAAGGTCTCCCAAACCGTGGAGATCCGTTCCACCGTCCCAATATTGTTGGCGAAGAACTCATCTATTTCAATTCGCAAAGATTCCACCACATTTGGGTCACTAAGTATCCCTCCCGGCATTCTCCATCTCTTTGCTGGTCTGGGGATATCCCTAAATTTAAGCTCCAACAGCACGGGGGAAAGGTCAGATAGTGTACGGGGTAGGATTTCAAAGGTCTGCAATGCCTCCGATAGGTCTTGTGACACAGAGGAGTAATAGGTGTATCGTTTGGCATCAGGGTGTAATATACGCCATGCATCCACCATTGCCATTTGTGTGAGTAGTTGGCCCAATGTGAGCGCCGTTCTGGTGGGCATTCTCATTTTCGTGCTGGATCTGTCTAATGTGGGGTCTAGTCCCACATTGAAATCCCCTCCCCATATGACCATGGATACATCTAGTTTATTTATTATTTCATATATATTTAAGTAAAAGTCCGGATCATCAATGTTGGGGCCATATGTGTTGACCAGTGTTATTTGTTTACCCGCTACTTCTCCCCATACCAGGGCATATCTTCCCAGTGGGTCTATCTTATGCCCCTTAGTCTGGAACCCCAATGAGGGGTGTATTAGAATAATAACTCCCCTGGACTGAGATGAATAGTCCGTATAGTATCGTAGCTTCCCCCATTTAGGCAATATTTTCATGATTACGGCTCCCTGTGCATGAGTCTCCTGCAATATCACAATCTGAGGGCTATACCTGGTAATGTAATTCCCGACCTTCCTGGCCTTCATCGGGTTGTTTAGCCCTCGCGCGTTCCAGGATAGAAGTGGTATTCATAACCCATCTGTGGCATTACACATACGTGTGTTATGTCCAGCCATCGTGTCTAACGGTCCCAGTGTTCGCATAATGGGAGCAGAAACTGCGTCTGCGAGACTACATAACTTTTAAACTCAAAACCTGAATTGCCCCGTTCCAACTTCTCCTCATACCCCCTCCCTCTTCTTCCATGTATAGCTCAACATAGCTAAACAGTTCTTGGTGTCTTGACCCCCACCCGCATCATCCCCCCAAACTTGATGATGCTGCCCCATAACACTCATAACTTGCCCACCGGGCATTCCCCAGAACTGGTGCACTTTTCCTGAGGGACTGCCGCTGTGGTCATCTGGCCGCCTTCGTCGGAGGCTATATGGCTCGGAAAACAATGAACTTTGATCCAGTCCAACTATAACAGTATTTCTTCAAGCTTTTTTCGCTGCGGGATTGATGTTCCTTCCTCAGTCTGCAGGGTCCCTTCTTCCCTCGGCTAGTCTTGTATTTTGATCTCCCCCTCGATCTTCGGGAGGAAGTGGGATGGAGGCTTCCACATATGCCATGGCCTCCGAAGGGTTCTCAAAGAAATGGGCTCTTCCTCCATGCTGAATTCTCATTTATGTAGGGAAGATTAAGGCGTAGGGCACATTGCGCATTCGTAGCTGTTTCTTGACCAATTCATAGGATCTATGCTGCGATTGTATGTTTGCTGAAAAGTCCGGATATATGTGTATTCTATTTTCTTCATATTGCAGGGTTCCCTTTTCTCTAGACAGTCGAAGTATTGTGTCCCGATCTCTATAATTGAGGAGTCGTGCTATTATGGTGCGGGGTGGAGCACCCGGCTTCGGAGGGGGGGCAAGGGTGCGGTGAGCCCTCTCAACGAGGAAGTGGTCTGAGAGGGATTTCGTCCCCAGGACCGCCTTAAGCAAATCTTCCACCTGTCTTTCCATGGAGCCCTTGCTAAACTTTTCCGAAACCCCGACTAATCGAATGTTATTTCTTCGTGATCTAGATTCAAGATCCTCGCACTTGTTCTGGGTCTTACGCAGTTCTGCTTTGAGTTGGGTTATATCGCGGCCGTGCTGTGAGATCGTGTCTTCATTTGTGCTTATTCTATTCTCTGCCTCCGTAATGCGTGTGCTCTCCTTTTCCACCCGTGCTTTCAGCCACAATATCATCCAACTTAACGTTTATCACCAGGAATCTGTTTTGCACTATTGTAGCCAGGCGATCCAAAGGATCCGTTTCCTGGCTGTCGGATGTTTGAGGCGTCCCCCCGGTCATGGCATGCGGCTGGGAGCTGGCAAAGGAGTCGATTGGGACGGTCTTTTTCCCTCCTGCTCCCTTTGTTTTGGTGCGGCCCATATGTCACTGCTCCCGTTTTAAGGGTGGACTGTGCTCTCCCGCATATGTAAGTCTAGTATTCTGCAAGAGAGTTGAATGAGTATGGGGGGAGGTGTCACTGCCCCAGCCCCTCTGCCCAGCACAGGGTGTTTTGTACATGATGTAGGGTTGGCTTCACCCCACCTCCTGCAAGCGGGGGCCCACAGCCAAAGTACACCCTTATTATTGTAGAGTGCCTGTATCTGGTCCGCCCCAGCGTTATATGTATGGCTCTCCCCAGCTTTCATTTAGGCTTTATAGTGCCTTGGTTGTTCTTGCGGCCCCGGTGCCTCCCAGCCGCTTCCCCCGGGCCCAGGATGTGTCTGCTCTTCACTTACTTGGCGGGGGGATGGCGGTGTCTGCCACTCTCACGGACCTCTCCTCCGCCGTAGGTCACCAGGTGCGTTCACCCAAGAGGATGTCTGAGGTTGGGGAGGCCCGGTCCGATGCACCCTCGGCTTCCCCTTCGTTGCTGTTTCTCTGGCCCCCGGGTGTGCAGCCGTCCGCTGCGCCTCGTGTCGCGCCTCCAAGCGGGTCTCCTACAGTGCTGCGTTTGGATCTGGATGTGCAGCTGGGCGGCTCTCACAGCCTCCTCGATCTGTGCCGAGTCGGCTGCTGTTGGATGTTCCTTCACGGGGGTGGGGGGGCACCACTGCACCGTGTGTTGTCTCCGCTGCAGCGTGTCTCGTTGTAGGCACAACTCCCCTCCCCCGCCTGGCCTGCTCGCAATTACAGAGTCCTTGGCTGTGCATGGGCGGTGCGTGGTGCCACTAGGCGGCTGCGCCTCAGCCCCTCAGCCGCCGTAAACTTCAAATAGGATATCTCCGTTGTTATACGGCGAAAATGTCCGATTTTCCCAGGGTTTGTTCCGTGGACCATCTACAACCGTCTTTTCCAATTTCCTTCTATGGATGTTGGTTCTGGCAGGATATATTTGTAAAAAGAATTTCTCTCGATCCAGAGCTCTCCTCTCAGGCGGCCATTTTCGATTCGTGCAACAGCACCCCCTTGACACTTCAGTCCTTAATGTGGAAAAGTAAAACCCAACAACTGTTTCATGAATAGGTCACAACACATTAGTTTAATATTTCTCACTCTGTTTCATTTACCACAGACAATGAAGATTATATTCCTCTCCCGCTCGATAATTGTTACATGATATGATATGATATGGTATTTGTAACGCGCCTATACACAGGTGGAGGGCTTCTGTTCTTCCATCCTTGATTTTCCTTAATTGCCTTTCGTTGGCTTTGGCAATACTGAGTTTCCTTACTTGCCCCTCTTTGGGTTTGACAATATTGATTACAATTCTCTTCTACAAGTACTCTTCCCTTTAAAGCACATTCACCATGTTTGAATATTCTTCCCTTTTGGGTTTGGCAAAGGTAGTTTCAATATTCTTTTACGCTCTGATAAAATGTTATCTCCTTTTGGCTTTGACAATGGTGGCTACAATGTTCCTCAACTCGATCTCGCTTACTATACAAGTTGCGGCCCCTTTGACAATGGTGGATACAATGTTCATCAACATGATCTCTCTTAATATATGAGTTGTGCTTAATTGTCTTCCGTTCAATAGTTTGGTTTTCAAAATCTTTATCAGATGTCAGCGGTCTGCTGTGGAGCGCCCAGGGGTCACCTGACACAGGCCAACTCACTGGTATGTACATGTGCCTCTACTGCACCCCCTGCTCCTTCTTCCTTTGTCGTACTTGCACTGGCGTGTGACTGCTCTGGTAACGTTTCCCTTGCTCTCGTCTCCTGAAGTTGCAGATTTTAATGCTCCGCTTGCACTCCAGTGAACACCATACACCGGACTCCCTCTTCCTCATCCCATTACCTAGGGCATTAACATTATTTAATCCCCTCTGATTTAATGGTTTAAAAAAAGAAATTTCAGGACAAGGTTTCGGAGGAATTAATGGTTGACTCTTGGTTTTATGATTCAAACCTAAGGTGGACTTATAATCATCAGAAGTGGCGGTATTGGTCCCCTTATCCTTAGATACATCATTCCAATGTTTATCATAAGAGTTTTCAGAGCTCACTATTTGGGTAATCTTGGGAAGGGAAGCCTTACTATGACAACAAGCCATTAGGGTTTCCAGTATCAGAGAAAACTCACCCAAAAGAAGAGGTTGAATATCATGTCTCTACTAACAGAGGCATCCAATTCTCTTCGTGGCCTTCTCCCAGGACATCCACCCAGCTAATACCACCCCCAGGGTTCGGACCAGGTACCAGCTGCCTTCCCCTGGCCACCTCAGAGGAGACTCTAGGTGGGGTAATTCTGTGAGGACTCTGCAGGATTCATCACAATGGCAAGTCAACATCTTTGCCCAAACAATGAAAAAACAGAGATACTCATCGTGGAATCCCCCCATCGCCAGAAGAAAGTTGACCGTGCATTCTCATCGTTGACCATCGATAGCACTCTATCCCATCCTCGAGCCATGTAATAACGCTTGGGGTTTACCTTGACGCAAACATCAACATGTACAAACATGTCAATGCCTTCTCGTCCTCTGCCGCTTACACAACTAAACTCATCCAGCACAGCTGACCATTCCTGTCACCTGACAATTGCCTAACGCTCGAAAGAGCCATTATAAAGTTGACTACTGCAATGCTCTACTTATGGGCACCTCTACCAAGAACCTTCTAAACTTCAACAACTTCAAAACAATGCACTCAACCAGCTTGGGGCATAGGATGCACTGATAACATCTCTCATGCTAGGCACGAAGCCCACTGGCTTCCCATCAAATGCTGCATTGAATTCAAGATCCTGACTATCGCTTATCACTGCATCCACGGCACCGCACCCACCTACCTCAACCACTGTGTCACCAGAAAGGCCACCCCATGCACCCGATGCTCTTCCCCCTCCACTTCCCTCCTCACACCCAGATTCAACAAGAAGAGAGCAGAAGGATCCAGCTTTACTGTCACCGCACCCACCCTCTGGAATTCCCTTCCACCGCGCATCAAAGACAAATCCTCCTACCCAACATTCTGGAAACTGCTAAAAGCCTGGCTGTTCAACAGATATAACTGATGTGACATTCAGCCTCTCCATCTTGTCCTTAATACCTACTGTAAGATTTGATCTGTCTTGACACACCTCCTACTCTGTATTGGTACAAGTGCCGTGGTACCCTCGGGTTTGGAAACTCCACACATGCAATACATAAATAAAATCCTAGATATGGCTGTTAAATTAGTTCAAACCCTTATCGGTCATATATGAGAAGGAGCAGCAGAACACTAACGTACTGTTATATAGATCGCTTTTTGTCAGAGACTTTGACTTCAGTTGATATTTTGTGTTTGGTAAATACTTTTTGCAAACATGATTTTGAATGTCTGAAACCTTTCTTTTTTAGTGTTTTCCAAGTGCCATTGCTAGCCACGTAGCAGCAGAATATCCGAGTAAATGCTTAGTAAGTATATAAATGAAGTACCTGGAAGACCTTCAATTGACCCTGACCTCTTAGGGCCCCTCCTCTACAATTCCTAGACAGTTGATATGAGATCCCAGGAAAGCTTTTCCAAATTCAGACATGCTATCAAAATGTATATTTTTGTAAATGGATTTGTTAGGATCTCTCGATCCACAAGGCACATCTGGGGGATGTCCTAGACCCCATCACAGAAAACTCTATCGCTATGGCTATTTGAGGTTTCAGTAAAACCTTTTGCAAAGTCTGTTATCTTAAGCTGCAAGTGGTTTGGTTGTTTTCCTGTCTTGTTTGCCCTCTTACGTGTTGTGTCTGCCTCCCCCACTTAACCACAAAGGCAGTGCAATAAATGACCAGTAGAATTACAAGATATTACACAATGTCAACTACCCTCAAAGTAAAAAAAAAAGAAATGGGGAAACAATGATAATTAAGAGAAAACCAGAAAGGGTAAGAGATCAAGAAAGATAAAGCCTAACCAGACACTTTCTAAACCCACTCAGGGAAAGCTAGCCTAAACAAATGTGTCTTTTAAGATTTAGGGAAGGCTAACAGAGTATGGAGTCACGGGATCTCGATAGGACTTGGATAGCATTCCAGCACTTCAGAATGCCTGGTTGGAATACACCCTTTTCCCTATCCATCCTGGAAGTGGCTTTGACAAATAAACAAATAAAGAGCCACATGAGGGCGGACTGTTCAGTGTGCTAGGCACGATAGCACACCGGTGATTGCACTGGAGACGAGGAACATGTTGCACCCAACTCGTGACATTGATCGCCTCATAATGGGCAGGTTTCAGCGCGAGATTATCCTAGCAGAAGGAGCAAAGGGAAAGGATTGTCAGGGGCCATGGTTGGTATGCACCCGCTTAGAATGGTCCAACCTGAGGATAGTTCTAAGAGGAATAGCTGTCCCGTAATAACTGCAGCCACCTCTGCCATCCCGTGGACAGCTGTTGCCAGTGAAGCGAAAGCTTACCTAGATGATTTATGTGTGAAGAGAATATTATGTAACATAGTTTTGGAGTTAGACACCTCTTACACTCACACCTAATGGATTTTAATGATATTCTCTCTTTTCCCATTGCTCCTTCCACTTTTGCAATTCGCTGCAGTGCACAGGTGTTATACATGTAACATTGTTATATATGATGCTATTGTTATTCAAAGTATTTCTTAAACATAACTATGAATTGTTACCTCTTAACGTCTAAGAGAGAAAGAGGGAAGCAATCTGTGCTCATTATTGTTCTTTGTTTATCTCTATTTTATTGAAACACAAAATGCAAAGGACCTAATCGCTAAACCGTCTAATTTGCAACGCTTGCATTATTCTAGTCCCATCTCCCTATCCCTTGCTCTTTGCATACACAAATGACAGGGTTACCTGGACATACTGGGCTTCAGTCATAATGTGTTCCACATCATAGAGGTCTAGGGCACAACGTTTAGTGGCGCAAAAGAAAGGAATGCCATCCTTCACTGCATGGGTCAAGAAAGGGGACCACTTCAAAGTGGCTTAAGCAGACAAGTCAGGCAAAAGAAAAATCAGTCTTTCCATAGCAACAGTGCCCAATGTTCTGGTTAAAGCAGAAGACCTTTTCCAGGCCTATTTCCAGCTCCAGAGTCCAGGTACACAGCATTTTGTGGTGAGAGGGCTGCTCAGAGCCAGATGCATTCACACACTGGATTCCATGTCATATGTTGCTCGTGACGCCCCCCCCCCTGGAATGTGAACCCTGTTCCGGGAGAATTGTGTACCACACTAAATCCTTAGTAGTGCATCTAATGTCCATCCAAAAGCCTCTAAGCGCTCAGTACCCCAAGAGAGCCTGAATAAAGGATCCCTCCACACCATATCTCCAGCAGGGAAGAATTTATGCAAGTGATTGAATGCTTGTCTAGAGTTTGGCACCCTTCCTCACATTCTGTGCCGTGAATGGTCATCTGCTGCCACACTCACGCACCCCACCTCCCGCAGGAAGAAATGTATGTATCCGTTTGTTCAGGTTTCGGGGCAAGCAGTTACTTCTACGGCGTGGTGATCATGCTCTTTGCAGACCTTGCTGCCTGCAGGATGTTGATCAAGCCTGATGGAATGATTTTGCCTCCCTGGGGGAAGTGACATTGTCACTCGCTCACACACCCTTTTCTGTCTGCTGATGGAATTCGACATCCCTTGGAGGTGGCTCCCTAGGCTATCACCTAGCCTTCCTTTACTCTTTGACCAGCCTGCAGTTCGTCTTTATTAATCATGCTTAATACAAATCAAAGATGTGGTGACCTCACTCAAGCATGCGTCTCCTTCTCTTTTGGCATTGTCGACTTCCCTCATTTTCCCAAAGAAACATTCAGCAGTGGATTTTAAGCTTAAGCTCTTGAAAATGTATCACCGCCCTTAAGGGCGCTGTATTTCATGGAGCTGCAATTACCTATTATATTTATTTGTCCATGGTGCATTTGTGAGGCATTTACACATCAAGTAAATTGTGTTTCAAAGCGCCCAGAGGGCAACAGGGAGGGAACATGGGAATGAAAGTCAAACATAACAATGAAAGATAGAGGCGGTCCTACTAGGTCTTGTGAGCATAAAAGCTAGAATGTCTACTATCGAAACAAGTTTGTGCCAACAATATTTACTTGTACTCTGCCTTTTTTCCACGAGGATAATTTGCCTGGGCCACACACTGCATATATTTTGACTCGCCTTTTGTGACGTGTGTTGGTCAGAAAGCAACAGAGATAGATTGCTCTGTTGCAAAAGTAGATTAAGATAAGGCAGGGAATCCACAAGCATTTAGGAAGGAAGTTGCTGTAACAGAATGTGATTGTAAGCAGCCCTTTCTATGCAACTCATGGACTATGTTGTTTCTTGTAGGTTGAGGGACTGATTGTTATAAGCAGTATCACTTCTCCATTATTGTTCACAGCCTCTGGATACTTATCCTTCAGCATCCTGCGAATGGTTGACATTTTTGAAAGTTTTGCACCCGACGTCAAAGTAAGTACTTCGTAATATGGTGCGAATGTGTTATATTAGCATGTATGGGATTCTGAAGGCAATGGCAAATATTTTTCCATGCAATTGTAATTGGTTACTTACAACGCGCACACAGAGGTTTCTAAGTGCGGACCCGGGAATCGAACCTGTGTTACTCTGCGTCGTCTTGCTTCCAGACAAGAGTCTAAAGCAGTGGTGTGTGGAGAGTGAAAACGAGTCTCTTCCATTGCAGCAGCTTCAGTTTCCGTAACGTGAAAGATGCTCTCCCTTCCGTCAATAAGTCTTTACATTGTGGTTTACTCACCTGAAGCATTGAATTGGTTTTCTATTGTGTTTATTGGATAAAATAGTACTTAGCTTATCTACAGATTTATCTGTGCTTGGGGCCTCATTACGAGTCCGGCGGTAACCCTGCCGGTGCTTTCGGCAGGTTGCCGCCATACTCGCAACACTTTACTGGCGCCTGACTTCCCGGTGCCACCGGGACAATACAAGTCCCGGCGGATCAGGAGGTCAGGCGCCGGCAAATGTTAATGCCCATTCCCATTGAGCCCCATAGGACTCCATGGGAGTGGGGAGATGGAAGCACTGGCACCGTTGCTAACGGTGCCGGTGCTTTTGTGAAAACCCTGTGTGCGGCTGACATTGCACCCTGCATGTCTGACCTGCCGGGCGCGACGGCCCCCACCTGCTTGGTTGTAGTGCTGTGGTCCGGAAATGTGTGCCGGTACAGTGCGACTGGCACCCATATTCCGGACCCCCACACTCGTAATGACCCCCATTGTGTATATATAAAAGAAATGCCTATTATGACATTACTACAAGTGTATAAATGTGTCTTGTATGTACTTAGCTACAACTCACATCTCCCTCCTAAAATAAGCCTGGCTGCTCTGCCACACTAGCAAAACCTTGAGTAGTCCAGACTTATACTAGAAGTTGGGGCTCTGTATACCTAATAAAGTCCTACCATAAGTGGACTACACCATGTACAAGTACTACTGCAAGATGCCGGCAATTGCTCGACTACGAAAATGTAGTGATAAATAAAAGGTGAGCAACAGCATTTGTTGGTTTGGCAATGATGAAGTTGGACTTTTACTATCACTGGGCCTCAGTACAAGTTTGACTGTCCAGGAACTACGGTACCAGTAAGCTTGCCGGTACCGTAGTTCCCGGACCGGTAAACTACAAGTTCTGCTTACGGGCGCCATTACGGCCGCCAGGTCTGACTTGGCGGCCGTACCGGCACCCGCAAGCAGAGCATGTCGGATGCGCTGGCACCATTCTCGGTGCATCTGATGTCCCCATTCCCATTGAGCCTTATTGGGCTCAAATGGGAATGGTGCGCATTCCATTCCGGAGCCTGCGAATGGGCAATTACCGGCTCCGGCAGGGCCGTAATGACCCGGTAATTGCCCATTTGCGGGCGCCACAAAAAATTGCAAGTTTGGCGGCTGCCTGCCGGTTTTACCGGCAAGGCTACCGCCAAACTTGTAATGAGGCCTACTGTTTCCCTCTTCCTTTACCCATATTCAGCAGAGCCAATAATGACCTCTTTGCTAGGGCTGCCAGTGTGTTTTTAGTTGGTGAGATCGCATATCAAAAGACGTTAAGAAGTCACTATTACTTCCTACATGCCAGGCAATCCCTTGCAAAGGTCCTGAACACGTTTAAGCTACGTTCTGCAAGTAGGAGGATACAATTAGGCATAGTAAAAAAAAATGTTGTGTGCAATGGAACAGTGGGCCTCATTATGAGTCTGGAGGTAGCCGTGCCAGTAAAAACAGCACTGCTGCCGCCGTATGTCATTTTTTTTCCGGTGCCCGGTAATGGGGACTTACTGGGGCATTACGGCCCCGGCGGTCCCTACGGTCAGGCGCCAGGAAAGAGAAAATCCCCATTCCCATTCGAGTCACATTGGACCCAATGGGAATGGGGCGGACGGATGCACTGGTACTGTTGCAACAGTGCCGGTGCATCCGTCAAGGTCTGCGAGCGGGAGCCTTTCCGCCCGCCAGGTCAGACCTGGCGGGCGGAAAGGCACCGCACCGCTTGCAGAACTCGTAGTTTGTGGGTCTGGAAACAACGGTACCGACAACCTTGTAATAAGGCACAGTGGCCCTCATTACGACCCTTGCGGAAAGGGGAAAACGATGGCGGAAATGCAATACCGCCATCGAATAGCGCTCGGTGCGACTATGACCCGTCACCGCAAAGTACGAAGCCATTAGCGACACCGTAGTGAACGCCAACGCTAACTGCACTAAGCACGCGCGCGCGCGCCATGCCAAACCGCAAACACCACCATGGTGCAACGGTACGCCAATTCCGACCCTAGCGGACATGTACCTAACGCCATCAGGCATGGCGGAATGGACCATTCCGCCATGGCGAGAAGTACGGCATCCCGAATCAACCGTAAACGGCCCCACTGAGTGCCTGTACACCGCTCCCTGCCCACAAAGTACAACTCCCTGTAGGTGCAAAGAAGTCACAATGCAACCATTGAAATGCACAAAGCACCCATGCATGCCAACGAACAAAAGCAACACAAGAGGTGCCAATGGGAGCTGCAGGGCACAGATGGCACGAATACAGAAGCCATCCCAATGGACATGACCACAGTCCCCCACCAAGAAACGCACGCAAACACAGGCACCTGTGCCCAGCAACATTCCGAAAATCACATCATTCCACCAGTCCACCTGGCTGACCGCCATCTGTTACACAAAACCCAATCCCCCGCCCCTGAGCATGACAACATTCAAACTGTCATATTGGCAGCCCCCATCCCTGACCTCACGGGCTCAGTAGGCAAACGCGCCCAGTACAGTACCACGCAACTAAACCCCGAAGCAGGAACCCAATGCAGATCTCCTCACAATACATCGCCCCACAAATAGGCACATGCCACATCACTTGCAACGAAAAACGCTACACGGGCCAAATCAGATTAGAAATTTAATGCACAACAAAATCACCAAGCCCATACAGCCATCAGGCCACGAACTCCAAAACACATTTCACCATTGTGGGCTGCATCCGCAAGAAATGACCAGCCACTACTTGTGTGACGCCCTGTTCCATCATGGTACACAGAGCCACATTCACGTACGAAAAGGCAACATGGAAGCGCACACAACCGCAGGGCCGTCCCAATGTGGAGGCACTAGTCCAGCTGAAAGGCCGAAATGTTGCTCCGAGCCACCAGTACTGCGTAAGGGCATGTGGGCCACTGGCGATCGTCCCATAAGATCGTAATGCTGCTCCACCGATTAACACGAAGCAGCAGGTGTCGGGAGTAAAATCCATCTGCAGGAGTGGCATACAGATGGCAGTGGCAAAAGGGGAGGAGATACCTGTCAACCAAAAGAAAAGAACAAGAACAGAATGGCCATCAGAACTACATTCGAACAACTCACTTCAATGAGCACACGAAATCCACAGCCATATGCATGCTAGCCCACTCCAAAGGATCATCACCCCCCCAAAGCCACTTGCGACTCATAACCATCTATACCTAGGTGTAAACACCATCACGAACGAGTGTACCTGTGCATGCGTCTGCCATAACAGAATCCATCAGATGGGAATGTTAACGTGCATGGACACAAGTGGCTGAGTGCGCGTCGAGACAGGGAGGGCTCAACAAGGCCAGATAGACGATGGTCCCACTATGGCAGCCCTGCATCACATAGCGTAGGGGAGGCGGATAGATCCCAAGAAGCCCTGTACAAGGCAAACTCTGCATCAAATCACCTGCCCATGCATCCATTCATCATTCCCTCATCACGGGATCAAAACGCCTGAATAATTACTCACATGACATTAGAAACATCCATTGAGTCTGTGCGTTATGCAGCCTGCTAAATCCACAGTGCCCCAGCCCGTAAATCCAGTGTTGTGAAGTAACATGTATTTGGGAATGGCCGGCCTCATCGCCCACGTAGCTATTGCGCATCCCAAACTATTCATATCAATCATTGCCCCCTCGCCATGGGCCCTGTCTCAAGGACATAGAACAATAGAACGTTATATTTGCAGTCAGACCTGTGGGCATCTCCTCGCCGCTAGCTGGAAACCGAAAGCGCCGCCCTTCGAATTCCTCATTTGCAACATCACGTCGAGAAGGCATCTGTGGCCGTTTGAAATCACTAATTATTCCATCGAGTGCGGCTGTGTGTGAAAATGGCAACTGCCTTCACCCACAAATGGGAAGCCACGCCCGTCGTTGCAACTCGGTACAGTGATGCATGAGGGCCCACCGTTACTCGAGTACTACGTTCCACTGACCCTTCACAAGTCCGTTCGCGACTGCACAGACAGTATGGGAAACAATGGGACCACAGCAGAATGAACATATCAACCAATCTTACACGGCCATCGGGTACAAATACATGAATGCAATAGCAAGATACAATTACCCGATTTGCAGCGTTGTGCGCGGGACATGCTCGGCCAAAGGGGAGAGCAGTTTGCACAGGTGGAATCAATCACCACAGGTGGAGGCCATACAGCCTGGAAACACATAAATTGCACACCCAGTCTCCTCCCACAACCACACCGAAATGCTACCGGCAGGACTCGCGATGTTGGCCCTGGGGGACCTGATAGCACTGCAAGTGCTCCGACTCCAAGAAGAAGACGAACAACAACTACAACCAGCCGCACGGAGGAGACGCAGGAGGAGGAGGAGGCCAAGGCAGGGCCAGCAAGGCCCAGCAGCACAGCCACTACCACCACGCAGGCAGCCCGCAATCCCACGCCTCCGAGCACATCCGTTCAACCTCACTGATGAGCAGATCCACACCCTCTACCGTTTGGACCGGGACACCATAGCCGCCATTGTGGACATGACACAGGCTGACCTAGTCAGCATGATAGATAGCCCAACCGCCATCCCACCCCTACTGAAGGTGGTGTCTGTACTCCACTTCCTGGCCACAGGCACCTACCAGCACACAGTCGGACAGTTGCATGGCATTTCTCAGCCACTGTTCTCACGGACACTATTCCAAGTGCTCGATGCCCTCCTGCAGCACGCAGACGACTACATCTCTCTACCACGCTCGGAGCAGGAAATTACCAACACAAAAGTGGGATTCCATGCACTTGCCGGCATACCGGGTTGCATTGGTGCCATCGACTGCACCCATGTTGAATTGGTCGTCCCACATGCCATGGAGGCCCAGTACCGCAACCGAAAACAATTTCATTCCCTGAATGTACAAATGGTGTGTGACTCCAACAGGATCATTACGCATTGTTGTGCCCGATTCCCTGGATCAACCCATGATTCCATGGTCTTGAGGAACTCTACCATACCACGCTACATGGAGCGACACGCAGGGAACAGATCCTGGCTACTCGGTGAGTCTCATTGCATGCATGATGATGTGGGGTATGTGATTTGGCAATGTACTGGCAGGAAGGGGGGGGGTGTGCGTACGTATCAATGGCATTCCACATCCTACGTTTCTCGTCCACATACAGGTGATGCTGGATATCCACTGAAGAGATGGCTCCTCACACCAGTCCGGAACCCACGGGACCAGCATGAGGAGGACTACAACCATGCCCACTCACGTACCCGTGTAGTCATAGAACAGGCATTCGGCCTACTGAAGACTCGTTTCCGCTGCCTCAGCAGGTCTGGCGGGGCACTCCTGTACCGCCATGAGAAGGTTGCAAAGATGGTGATGGCATGTGTCATGCTCCACAACATGTGCGTACGTAGAAATGTGCCCATGCCCCCTGACGCAGAACTGCAAGCACCGGATGATGGTCATGATGAGGGTGGGGATGTGGCAGCACCTCAAGGAGTCTGCGAGGCACCGGAGGGCCGTGACATTCGTCAGCATCTCATTGATGTATGCTTCTAGCACTCATGCCTGGTGGCTGATACATGGACACGGGACACGTGGCACTGTGTGTGTCTGGGACATGCACAATATGGACTGTACGCCTATGATGGCCTAGTACACAAAGATCAATGTCCACACATCTCATTGGTTGATCGTGCAATGTTTATGGCATATGTGATATCATGTTGAACACCCTATCGACCCGCCACCCAAGTGAGCCCAACACACCCCCTCCACCCTCCTACCTCCCCCCCGAACACCAGTGTCCAAAGATGCTCATTGTCAGTGGGCTGTCGCTATTGCATGCCCCCTCTGCGGGTATCAGGGGCACCCCTGCCTGTGGAGCGCCGGGTCCTCCCAGATCTACGTTGGGGGCTGCCCTGGACGGAACTTGCAACGGATGATGTGTCTGCCTGCTCACGTCCATGCATGTCCCTAAGGGTTTGCGAGAGCTCAGTGAGCACACGGCGCACTGCGGCAAGTTCGGCACATACGTCTTTGGACGTCGCATGCAGTTCCCCCCTCAGGCTCTCGGTGCTTCTCTCAATTTGTGACCTTAGCGTCTCTGTGCCTCTCTCCATTTCTGCCCTAAGTGTCTCAGTTGATGTTTCTATGTCTGCCTTGGTGCCCCCACATTCATCGGCATGGTCCTTGAGGAGTGTGGCCAGTTGCTGCTGTTGTTCGATCAACTGGTCGAGGGACTGTTGCCTCTGCTGGGCCATGGCCATTTGCGGGGGTGTCGCAGAGGGGCTGTTGTCCTCATGTTGCCTTGCCACAGGGCTTGGGGGGGATGGCCAGTCGTCGCCTTGTGGGTGCCCCTGCGTGGTATCCTCATGTTGTACGGGATGGGACAGACAGGGGGATTGGGACAGGTCATGGATGGATCTGACTTCGGCATCCCCGTTTTCTGTGTCCGAGCATGCTGCCATCAATGGGGTGTCACCTATGGTGCTGCTGCCACCAGAGGCAGTGCCTTCTGTGGCATCCATTGGGGGGACCTGTGGTGGTGGTGTTGTGGGCATGCTGGCTGCTGGGGTGCCTGTTGATGTTCCCTCCTCTGTGCTGCCACCTGATTTGTGCTGCTGCCGTGTCTTGATGCGTGCAGCTGAGGTGGAGGGTCTCTGGCCGTTGGTCTTGGCCCTCTTTGCAGGTGTGCTGGTAGGGGTGTCCTGTAGCTCGTCGTTTGGATCGGACCCTGTGGTGGAGTAAAGGAGGGCGAGTGTTATTGATGGATCTGTGGGAATTGGAATGGCATTGTATCACATGCATTGGGGTGGTACCTGAGGGTGATTTGGGTCGGGGCCTTGGAGGTGCTTTGATTTGTGTGTGGAGTGAGGGTGCAGTTGTTTGGCAGCCTGCAGTTAGGGGGTGCCTGCTGCACGTGTAGTGCGTGTTTTAGGGGTTTTTAATTATTTATTTATTTATTGTGGTTTTTAACGTGCGCTATCAGGCCGATGTGTGTGGACGTTCTCCTGGACATGTGTTTCTGTTGCACTATGTGGACGCATGGTACTTCACATGGATGGACTGTGTGGATTGTTATATCTGGCCCACCTACCTGAATCTTCGGATGTCTGCACTCCTTTCTCCATCCCTCCGACTCCCTCTATGCTCTCCATTCCGATGGTGGAGGCACAGATTTCTTCCCAGGGGGTCAACTTGATGGGTGATTCAGGACCTCCCCCGGTGGCTGTGGCAATGTTGCGGTTGGCAGAGAGTATGCTGCGGACGCGTATCCGCAGGTCGTCCCATCGTTTGCGGCATTGCTGTGGGGTGCGGGGTGCGGTCCCCACCGCACTTACCCGCTGTGCCACCAGAGCCCATATGGCCTTCTTGTTTGCAAGTGCCGTCCTGGTCATTTGCGTGGAGAAGACGACGGCAGCATTCTCCTGGAGGGTCTCTGTTAGCACGGTGAGTTCCTCACGGGAGAAGTGGACCTGCCGCTTGCGGTCGCACGCTTTCTTCGCTACTTTTCCCATTTTTCTTGGTTTCGCTAGGGTGGTTGACGGGGTGGGGTGTGTCTCAGGGTAGTGTTTTTAGTGGTTGTGTGGTTTTAGTGTATTTATAGGTGTACGCCGGGATGTTTCCCGTTCCGGCCCCGTGTTTTAACTTCCGTTTCCGTATATTTCCGGCCACCGTACTTTCCGGTAGGCGCACACTGCGGTGACCGCTAAGAGGGGTGGCGGTATTGCACCTGGGGCGCCGTACGGCGGCGGTGTGGGCCGTTTTGGGGTCATTTCCGCCATCGCGGACTTTGCACTTCCGCCATGCCGTGGTGCTCGTGCTCGATGGGTCGGAATGGGCCGCACTTTGCTCCTTCGTGCAATGGCGGAAACGCTATTTACGCTGTGGCGGTCCGGTCAGTCGCTTTCCGCAAGGGTCGTAATAAGGGCCAGTGTCTTTTTCCGATGTCTATCAGTAATACTATGTTTGTAAACAAATTGCAACATAACGAGAAGCAAAGACAAACACAGTGTAATGCAGTTTAAAAGTGCAATTCACATTAATTCTTGAACTCTAAGCTCACCCCAAGAAAAAAGCCACTGCTATAACAGAGCTTTCACCAGAATACAGTTATTTTCTTTTACAGGGCAGCGGAGTAGCACCAGAGACCTTCTATAATATGCATTTTTGTGAGCTCTGGATATGAGCTAAAGCTCTCCCTAGGGCCTAGGCATGCTTAAAAAGGGATGACTATACATCAAGTAGAGTCTGGCGATATTGGCTTTCAATTTTATTGAGCAAATAACCCCTAATATTTGAAAAGCCTACGCCAGTCCATAATGCCATTATTTGTACATACTCTGTATAAGGCAGCTGAACTATTGGCTTTCAATTATTTTAGCAAATAACCACTAATATTTGAAAAGGCTATGCCAGTCCATAATGCCATTATTTGAACATACTCAGGTTTTCAGGTATTCAACATTCAGGTAAATATCGATGCATAAGCTAAATCATAGCCCTGTACCCACTATAACTAATCTCAAACCTGTCCACTATGTGTATCCCAGCTAATTCTGACTACGGTGTGCATCCTAACTGTGTGCACCCTAGCTAATGTTGAATCTGCCCACTGTGTGCATTTTAGCCACTGGGCTATTTTTGAATCTGCCTATTGTGTGCACCCTAGTTAATGTTGAATCTGCCTACTGTGTGCATTTTAGCTACTGTGTACACCCAGCTATTGTTGAATCTGCACCCTAGCTAATGTTGGATCTGCCTACTTTGTTCATTGTAGCTATTGTGCTAATGCTGAATCTGCCTACTGTGTGCATTTTAGCCTCTGGGCTATTTTGAACCTGCCTATTGTGTGCACCCTAGTTAATGTTGAATCTGCCTACTGTGTGCATTTTAGCCTCTGGGCTATTTTGAACCTGCCTATTGTGTGCACCCTAGTTAATGTTGAATCTGCCTACTGTGCGCATTTTAGCCTCTGGGCTATTTTGAACCTGCCTATTGTGTGCACCCTAGTTAATGTTGAATCTGCCCACCGTTTGCTTCTTAGCCTCTGGACTATTTTAAACCTGCCTATTGTGTGTACCTAGCTAATGTTGAACCTGCCTACTGTGTGCATTTTAGCCTCTGGGCTATTTTTGAATCTGCCCATTGTATGTATCCTAGCTAATGCTGAACCTGCCTACTGTGTGCATCTTAGCTAATGATGAATCTGTGCATCTTAGCTAAATTGTGAATCTGACTATTGTATGTATCCTAGCTAATGCTGAACCTGCCTACTGTGTGCATCTTAGCTAATGATGAATCTGTGCATCTTAGCTAAATTGTGAATCTGACTATTGTATGTATCCTAGCTAATGCTGAACCTGCCTACTGTGTGCATCTTAGCTAATGATGAATCTGTGCAACTTAGCTAAATTGTGAATCTGCCCATTGTATGTATCCTAGCTAATGCTGAACCTGCCTACTGTGTGCATCTTAGCTAATGATGAATCTGTGCACCTTAGCTAAATTGTGAATCTGACTATTGTATGTATCTTAGCTAATGCTGAACCTGCCTACTGGGTGCATCTTAGCTAATGATGAATCTGTGCATCTTAGCTAAATTGTGAATCTGACTATTGTATGTATCCTAGCTAATGCTGAACCTGCCTACTGTGTGCATCTTAGCTAATGTTGAATCTGTGCACCTTAGCTAAATTTTGATTCTGCCTAGTGTGTGCATCCTAGCTAATGTTGAACCTGCCCACTGTGTGCACCCTAGCTAATCTCGAACCCACCTACTGTGTGCCTTTTGTTAGCCTCTGGGTAAATTCTGAACCTGCCCTCTGTGTACACTCTAGCTCACGTCGAACCAGTACATGTCTGCCTGGATCATCTCCCTAACGCACTCTATCCTCTCTACAGACAACTCACCATGTCCTCATTCCACAGAGCCACCCTGGCCCTAGCCTCACTACTTCCCTTAATACACCCAGCCACCCCATACCGCCCCCCATCACCTCTGCTTCCTACTTCTCTTCTTATACCAACCAGCATGTCTGCAAACACTGCCTCGAGTGAATCACTGAGCCCACTCAAATGGCTACACCGCTTTGCCACACCCCATACACCACTCATCCCTCTCTCAGTCCACGTCAGGAACCAAAGACAAGATCCCGATGCCTCAAACACAATGACAATGTACTGCTCAAAAAATCGCATTACAAATCCCAACACTGCAACCCCACACTGCACAATATAACCCCCACCCCCTCTACCTTGACGTCGATATCCCCCAGCACTGCGCCACAACCACCCATTATTAAAACAGCCCTTATCAACGCTCGATCCCTGGTAACCCATGCCGCAGAGATCGCCGACCTAATCGTTGCAAATAGCCTAGACTTCTTGGCAGTCACAGAAACCTGGCTACGCCAGGCAGCCGGACCCGCACTCTCCCTTGCCCTACCTGAAGACTATACTATCATCAAGGCAGATATAACTGTCGGCAGAGGTGGAGGATTAGCCTTCATTGCCAAAACCCAGCTAGGCCTCAGAGCCACCCCATCTGCTAGCTTCCCATCTGCAGAACTTCTTTCGGTGAAACTAACCCTCTCACCCACCCAAACCATAATCTTACACCTTATCTACCGGCCTCCCGGCCCACCTCTCTCCTTTGAGGAGGATATCCTGAACCTCCTCTCCACGCATACTAAATTAAGATCTCAAACTATCCTCCTAGGAGACATGAACCTTGGCCTCCTAGTCTCCAATGATCCGCACACCCTAGCAGTGGACAATACCATCTCCAACTTGGGTTTCTTACATAGAATCTCCGCACCCACCCATTCCAAAGGTAAAACGCTAGACTAGATCGCAGATCTAAATTGTTCCATATCCATTACCCAAAATGAACCTGTACCCTGGTCAGATCACCATCTCATCTTATTCTCCATCCCAGGCCCTTCCCCCACCAAAACCTCTTTAGCACCTCCTTCGCTTTCCAGGAACTGTCGCAACATAACCATAGACAGGATCCAGCCTCTCATTAGCGACATCCTCAACAAGAACAATTTCAGCACCCGTGACCCATCTAATTTGGTCGACTTATACAACAATACTCTCAAATCTGCTCTGGATATTGTAGCCCCTCTCAAACTCAGAAAAGCCAAACCCCAGGCTCACCTTAACAAATGGTTCACCCCAGAACTAAAAAGTCTCAGAAACATAAGAAAAGTAGCCGAATCCACCTGCCGCAAATCCCTGTCCCCCAATAATAAAACAGCATTCTCGTCAGCTTCTGCTATCTACAAAGAGACTATCCTCTCAGCGAAAAAAAGATAACTACAACTCCAGAATCCAGTATGCAAACTCCAGTACAAAGGAACTCTTCAGTATCCTAAAAGAGCTTGAATCCCCTGCACCACCTTCACAAGACTGCATCAAAGATGCAGAGTGGTGCAGCAAAATTCAGCAAGCACTTGCTGATAAAATCACTCTGCTCCAAAATAAGATCAAGGCCAAGAAGGCAAGCCTCACTTGTAATGCCCAGCATCCCATGGACCCTAAGAAATCCTCACTCACATGCATCCCCTTCAGCTTCTCTCAAGTCACCCCGAAGGAAGTAGAGGACATTATTAAAAGCCTGAAACCCTCTCACTGCCAAGGTGACATTTGTCCAGCTACACTAATCAAAGAAGGTGCCAAAAACCTTGCCCCCTTCATCGCTGCACTAATAAACTCCTCCTTCGCCACCAATCAAGTTCCCAACAACCTCAAAGAAGCATGGGTTATGCCCCTTCTAAAAAAACAATCTCGACCCAAATGTTCCCATGAACTACAGACCAATCACCACTGTCCCTTTCCTTCTAAAAAATCTGGATCGGGTGGCTTATCTGCAAATACAGAAACACCTCGAGGATAACAAACTCCTTGGTCTCAGACAATCAGGTTTCAGACCCAGACATGGAACTGAGACTGCCCTTCTAGACCTAAAGATCCAAATGGACGAGGCAAAGGACAAGGGTAAGCTCTCTATCCTCCTACTCCTAGACCTTTCCACAGCCTTCGACCTCGTCGACCATCAGATCCTGACCAAACATCTGATCACAGCAGCAGCTTTCTCCACTAATGCTTCTGACTGGATAAAATATTTCTTATCTAACATGACTACCAGAGTCTCCTCCTCATCAGCTTCAGCTGACCCTACACCAATCCTATGTGGCGTCCCTCAGGGCTCTTGTGTGTCGCCCACACTGTATAATATATTTACAAAGCTACTCTTTGACCGTCTGGATAACTTGGGTGTCATCTACACCAACTATGCAGATGACACCCAAGTCCTCATCCCCCTCACTGGCTGCGATGACCATGATTCCACACTTTTAAACACTATCTACCACGAAATTCAGGCCTGGATGGCAACCAATGGTCTGGTGTCTCAATGACGATAAGACAGAGCTGATGATCGTGGGAACTCAGGCACGCCTGAACAAACTCGACTCCAACTACTCCTCCTTCGCCATTGATGGCAACACTATTAGGGTTTCCAGAGAAATAAAAACATTGGGGGTCTACCTTCATTCAACTCTCTCCCTCAAAAAACAGGTAAACTGCCTAGTATCCTCCACTGCCTACACCAACAAACTGATCTACAGTTGTAAAGCCTACCTGTCAACAAGTAGCTGCCTAACACTGGCTCTCTCCAAACTCGATTACTGTAACACCCTTTTCCTGGGCTCTTCTGAACAAAACCTAAGCAAACTCCAGGTACTTCAGAATAACTCTTTGAGAGCAGCACTCAGCCTCCCTAGAGCCTGCCACATCTCCCATCACAGACAGAATGTCAACTGGCTACCCATCCGGGATAGAATCACGTTACGCACCCTAGCCATCACGCACAAATGCCTAACCAATTCTGCCCCAAAATATCTGGCTGATAAGTTTTGCAAACACCTTCCCACTCGTACTACCAGATCAGCCCACTCACATAATCCGATAGTACTTAGATACAAGCTAAAAACAGCTGGAGGAGCCAGCTTTCCAGTACAGGCTGCCAAATGTTGGAATTCCATTCCCATCCTTTTCAGACAGGAACCCTAATTCCTCACCTTCAAAGCCAATATAAAGAATTGGCTGAGCAGCAAGTCTCTTCTTCAGTAGAACGCTACCCTGCATACGTGCCATTGTGTATTTAAGAACTGTATTTAAGAATTTACTCATCTTGTGTTCCTCATATTCGTATTTGACTCTATGCCTCCTTTCTCAAGCACCGACCCACCTGTAACCAGGGTCCTTCATCGTTATCTTTAATGTTTGAATTATGCCTACACCTTTGTACATTGCCCATAAGTTTCTCAAGCGCCCAGTTACCTCAAGGTTTGGTGCGCGATACAAATAATAAACAAATACAAAATATAAAAAAATAAGGCAGCTGAACTTTTGTCTGTGGGCGGTTTCTGTAAGGCTAGCGTGGGGGACACTTGAGGGGGCAGAGGAGGGCACAGTGGAGAAGAGGAGGGAAGGTGAAGATGGAGGGCCAGGAAAGGCCTCATATGTCCATACATTGACACATCACATACCTAGGTAAAGCCTCATGCTGAACTACAGGTATCACAGTCCTCTGTGGTGTCCTCATGCTGTTATGCAACACATGCCCTCACGCAGGCAATACACACATGCACAGGCACACATGCGCTCCTGCAAAACAGCAACACACTCGCTTCCACTCTTCTGTTCATGCATACATACACCTGCCATTTACAATCACACACACCCACCCATGCTAGCAGAAACACACCCATTAGCTAAAACTAAAAAATGGCATTTACCCCATACAGTGTGTAGCAAAGAAGCAAACGTCTGGTTACGTAACATTATTTCTCTTCTTTCTTTTTAGCAGTCCTATGACATTCTTCTTTTACTGCTTATGCTGATGCTGCTGACGCAGGCCTCCCTTACCCTGGCAACAGTCATCCACTGTGTAAGCTACAAATCACACATGAAAGCACACAGCGCATCGTGGGACATGTCACACATCAGCCAACTGGATTATAGAACCATGGAGGTTAGTGTTTAACAGAACAGTAATTGTTGCCTTTAAATCAATTTGCATAAGTAGCTGTTTCATGTATTTTTGTTCTCAATCATGTTTTTGTCAATTTCACATACCTGTGCCACACAGAACCGCAAGACATCTAAGACATTGCTTGCACCCTCTCAAGGTTCCGGAGACCAATGTCAGTGAAAGACCAGGTAGCTCTGTGAGTTAAGCGCAAGCGGCTGTGACATCTGGTCGAGCAGCAGGCTAAGGCCTTGAGTCTTGGCAGGGACTAGTGAACCATTCATCTTCAGAGACTGAGAAACTGAGTACCAGTACACTGGGCACTACCAAATGGCACATATTGTATTAGCAACTGTTTACAAACAAACATTGGCCACAACAATATTGTCTTGCTTTTGCATAGGCATTATATGGGCAGTGGGTTTTTCCTGGAACCTGTCCATTACCAGAGCTGCCCCACCATTGAACCTCTAATAGATGCACATGCTTTGAAGACCCCCCTCTCGCTAGATGGGGACTCCGTGGCATCATTGAATGCCTTTGCCCTGTCCAGTTGGGGAGAGAGGCTTTGGCTCTGCTCCTGGAAGCCATCTGCAGATGCTTTACCACAGATCATGTGCATGGTAGGTTCTCTCTCAAGAAGCTACTTTTTCTCTCCGCTAATTTGATATCTTTATTGTATAATTTAGTTGTTGTGCAAACAAAGCTGAGGTCTGCCTTCACACCTCTCCACTCCATCTGGATCTCAAGGTAGGACAGGGCGACCTTTCAACGTGAAGATGTCTCTTTATAAAAAACAGTAAGCGGGGAAGAAGAACGTTTTTCTCAAGAATCTTTATAAAGATTGCATTTGCTACCTTCATCTTTCTGACACTTAAGAGTGTGAGAGTTGTAACTTCTTCTCCTCTGAGACACCTGCTGACACATGCAGGTACCCCCTGCTATATCTCAATGAAGTTAAGATTCCCTCTTCTGTGGATGAATCTACAAGAACAGCCCCTCGATCCAGGACAAGGACGGGATCCAAAAAAAAGCAAACTCATCAGAAGAGAAGAGTCACTCAGGGCAAACATCTCCAGAGGAGAAATGGGGGGAAGGCTTGGATCTGACCCAAGCACATACCACTATCAAGCTCTCCCTGACCCGCTAGCTCTGCCCTCAATCTCAGACATCTTCTGCACATACATGTTCAAAATCCAAGAGTCATAAAAAGACTGTTAAAATTGGGCCTGACCTCTCATCAGTCTTCTGAACAAGACTGTACCATCGACTAGCAAGCCCTTTTCTATGGATAAGGATTATTCTCTCATCATTGAGTGAGGCACCTTCTACTTAGGCATTCCAAAGCAATCAGTTGACTGTCTCCTTTCCCATCAGTGGCCCCGTCCACTACAGCTCTTTCATTGGCAGGCTTATCAACAGCAAAGATCCCATCAATGGAGTAAGACCCATCAACTACAGTCTCGTTGCCAGAGGCCTGACAACACTGATATAAGTTTTTGAGAAAGCAGTTCATGGTATAATTGTAGACAGCAATCCACAGAAGGTATCAACACAAAATGTGGTTCTGGATTAAAGGGAAGGACAGCATTAACATATCAATTCCTTATAGGATTGGACCCTTTAATTCAGCCTCCTGGTATTGGAACCGTTTTCGGATTTACTCTCCTACATCCTAGTTGCGCTCTCGTTTTGTCCTGGTACAGTGTTCGTGGTAGATGTTTTCTTCGGGTGTTTTTATGTCCTCGTTCCATTCGGAGTGGGCGTATAAAACTTCTTGAACTTGGTGGATTACTCTACATTTTACGCTCCTCGGCCCATCCTCTACATAAACGTACACACAGTAGGTAATAGTCCTACTGGGCCACTGCATTATAGATTGTGCTAGGCATTGTGAAGGCATCATGAAGAAGCACACAGACAACAGCTTCAGAATTCAAAACAAATCATTTTATTAACGTAAATGTCAGGATGGAAAAAAGCCCAACTTGTCCTATGCTAAGGTAGATTTTCCCAACCTAAATAAAACTAAGGAAAGTCTGAGTCAAAGAGTTAGAATGAAGAATCGGTCTGTGTCCAAAACCTATTCTTGCTCTCACAACTAATCTATACAATGTGTGGGGATGTCAGCAATCAAAAGACGAGCAGATGAATCAGCGGACCACAACAAAATGAATCTAAGATTCCAGCTGGCCTTATTAAAGGCTCAGGCATTGGGCCTGTGCCAGAATGTGTAAACAAAAGAAGTACTTCTGGCGAAATAGTAGTCACTTGATGAGCCAATCAGTCGTGAGGATCACTTTCATCAAACCTGCATCTGACTGAAATCATGCGATTGCCTGATCAAACGGCCCTTTATGGTGACTATAAAAGGAGGCAGGGAGTCAAGCATTGGGTGGGAGTCAGGAGTTGGAGTTTGAATGATTGGGGCAGGGTGCATCAGAGCAGTGGCGAAGGAAGAAGAAGGATGGAAAGGGGAAGAGGAAGCACTGGGAGATAATCCTAGGGTTGGAGAGAAGGAGAAGACGAGAGAGAGGAGGAAAGGAGGTGGTGACAGGGAAAGCAAGGGGAACGAAAGAGATGAGGAACGGTACGATCGAGGGGAGAGGAGCCTACAAGAAAGGGGAGGAGAGCAGGTGAAAAGCAGAACCATGGAGAAAGAAGGAGACAAAATGATAGTGAAATAAAGTGGAGGAAGTGAGAGGTGGTAAAAGTTGCATTGAAAATAGATGAGCAGAGAAGCATTATGGAGGAGAAGAAAGAAGAAGAGAGGAGGAGACGAAAGGGCAAGTGGTGGAGTCACAAGACAGGTAGTGTGCGGAGGAGAAAAACAGTCGGGCCAGAGAAAAGGGGAGGTAACCAGGACAAAGGTTGAGAGGATGAGTGCAGTGAGGGAAAGAGAGAGGGCGGAGACAGGACCGGAGTTGTAGAGAAACTGGTTAATGGTGGAGGAGGATGAGTCGAGGAGACTTCTAGCTGCCCGAGAAGTTTTAATGCCCCAATCCCTGCTAGCAGGCTTTATGCGCGTGGCATTTGGCCTTGCACCACAGTAATGAGGATGAGAAGCAGACAAACAAAATCCTGACCAGAAAAGAGTGAGTGTACAAGAAAGAAGTACATGGGTACTTAGAATTCCAAAACGCGTGACTGAATCTTGCAGGCCACCAGGAAGGCGGACACTAAGGGAGAAAGGGAAGGACTGATGGACGACAGGCCAATAGAGAATTTGATTTTCGTGTTTCTGTTGAACAATCGCCCAGTCACCCCAGTCCACTCTACCGTTTAGCCTTAGGTTGTCCTAAATAAGACCCTTGGAACGCATTGATCTCTCTCTCTGTGAAAACGCGTCAGCAAGTAAAGCTTCAAGTATAGCACTCAGTCCAGTCTATCTGCAAGCCCTCTAGACATGCATTAACACATATTGGCCATACTCTCTTGTTTCAAATGTTTTCTAAGACATATGGTTAGGATGTTATCACTGGCTTGTATTTTTTTATATGTTTGTATGATGGTACATTGAATAAAGTAGTTGTGAATCAAGCAAAAAGAAAACAACAAAAAACAGTATTGGCCATAAACGTTTGCCATTGGTGGCTGTCCCACAAATCAGCCAAAATTTAGAAATCTGATCAATATTTTGCAATGTTGCACTGCACTGACTTTCCACTAGCACACACACTCAAAGAAAACACTGCATTGTAAACGTTTAAATGACATCTAATAATAATTGTAACAAGTATGACCTTGTTGGGTATAACTGATAGACACATCTCTTCAGAATTCCTATGGATTGTTGCAATGTTTAGTGTGTATAAGTATAATTTTAAAATGTAATAATTACATTAAGTCCAAAACAATGCAAACTAACATTCTCAAAACTATTTGTCTACAGGCATCCAACGGCACTATGAGGGATTTTGACAAAGAAAAAGCGTGGAAAGCTGTTGTGGTGCAGATGGCACAATAACACAGACTGTTCCTATACAATCAAAGGCTGTAGTTTGCTAGCCAAATCTTAATGATGTTTGCCACTGCTTTCATTATCGCTGTTCTCTATGCGGGCAGGGTGTACTACAAGCTAACCGACATTTCTAAATGTTGGAGTGAAATGTGCTATGTGTACTTTTTTTTTGTGTGCAAGCTTGTAGTAACGAAAACAAGCGAAACATTTTCGATATAATGTTATAAAATGTTGAGTTTGATTTGTTGATGTACCTTTGAGGGCTGTGAACATGCTGTCCTATTCTGCAGCTGTGGTTCTTGACCTGGGGTGGAACAGTGTAGTGTCCCATGGCATAGTGAATTTCATCCTGTGTTGGTGTGTTGTGCCAGAGCACTTGCCCTATTGTGTAACCTGGGTCATGTCAGTGCAAAGTAGTTTCCCCTAAGCCAGATCCGTGTAGAAATGTCACAGCCTGGGCAGTGAATGTTCACTGTGAGCCAGGGCAAAGGTAGGACACTTTCCCAAAGTCTGGACTAAGTAGGAATACCAAAGATGTGGTATTGCAGTTCTGCCCAAGGGACAGGCTGGGGAAGTGCATGACATTTCAGATTAAGTATAGGAGATGTAAATTTGACCTTTGCCAGGACTGTAAACTTTCTTCAAGCTATGCAGCGTTAGTACTATACCTCCAACATATAGGCATCCCTGAATGGTGTCGTCATTGTCTTAAGAACCTATATTTACTATAATTATATGTATACATTCTAACATAATTCAATAAAGTATGTGCTGCAGAGCAAAATGTTTTTGTATTTTTGTTGTACCTTAAAGGGGGGGGAACTGTACAAGTTTGTGTACTTTATTATTTTATTCTATTTTTTCTTTATTTGAGTGCATGCAGTTGAAAAAAACTTTTTTTAATCACTTTATTTATTATTTCAGAATGAAACATACAAAGAACAGTAACATCAACATATCCATAACGTCATGGATTTGCACCCAGATTGCAAAATACGTAAATCAGCTAATTAATCAAATATTACAGTCTAGAAATTCATAAAAGTAAGACCTTAATCAAATACTACAAACCTCTATTTCACAATCAAATTTTAAACATCTAACTATAATAGACAATACAACATCAACAAAAAACAACACACAACGCGTATAACGATTACAATAATCCCCCAACTACTGTATACAGAAAACAATACATGTGGCTAATGAGCTTCAGCTGTATAATTCATTAAAAGAACCCCAAATTCGAAAAGAATGCCCCTCTCGTCCTTGTTTTGTTAACTTTACTTTCTCGTAGTTTTACATGGTGCCAAATACAAAACCAAATGTAGATGAGTGGCTGTTAGATGTCCTAACAGCCACTCATCTACATTTGGCTTTTTTCTTGATTTCCATACTTTTAGTATTTTTTCAGCCGCCATTACCAAAACCTTATTAATCCAGTCTGTTCTCACTCTGGCCTTAACCCCTCTCTCTGTGTTCGATAACAAGATCGTGGAATAGGAAGAGCGTGGGAGTGACACTCCCAGTACAATGTCTGATCTATGTAAGACTTCACTCCAAAAGCCGGATACCCTTGAGAATGTCCATAGCATATGCATTAACTTTTTACACTACCAAGGTTAAAAAGAAAACATTTACTATGCAAGTTAAAAAAGGAAGGACCCTTAAAAAGGAAGAAAAATACCAAAAAGCAACTAAAACTAATTCACAGAAGATAACACACAACATATGTAAAAAAACATTAAAATTAAGAGGCATTGAAACAAACATAATTACCTTCAAATGATTCCCTTGTTACAACTAGTTGTGTACTTTATGCCAGATTCATAGTAGCTTTGCAACAGCGCAAAGCCTGCGTCATGCAAAATAACGCACATTGCAGCGTTGCAAAGCATGTAAGGTTGTCCACCTTTGCCAATTTTTGATGGCCTGATTTTGCACTGCATAACAAGACACACACTTCCGCGTGCAAAAAGTGGTGTGTAAGTGAGCTCTGCAAGAACTATTTTTGACAGTAACCTTTTTTTTATTTATGGTTATTAGGTGGCGCTGCAGGTGCCACCTATGATCCAAAACCATTGGTAAATGAGGGAGATGGAATGAGGGGTCCGCAGCCTATGGGTGCGGTCCACCCATTGACCACTAGAACACTCTATTCCCATTTCCAACCAACTTCCTGCTCGTTACCGGCGTTAAATACTCCCTAGGATCCCTTTGAGCTTCCTCGGTCTTGCAGTAACCTCAAACCATGTGCTGTTATGGAGCTGGCGTTGTTATTTTTAAGCAATCTTCTGAAAGGTAATGGCTTAATTGCATCTGTAAACCAGCTTCTTTTGTAACAAAAACGTCTTAATCAAGTGTGCCATGAGCCAATTCATTGAAAAGCAATGCCTTCCTACAACTCGTTTCAACTTCAAAAACCTCCAATGTTCATTTGTTGGGGTAGACTGCTTGGAACTGTTTAATTATACATTGCCCATACAAGGGCAACTGTTGGAACCATGTTGATGTTATCAGCCAGAACATCATAATTGTATGCTCCTTAGGCCAGTGTCATTTGTTCATCACACCTCAATGCATGCATGACTTTGTTTCACATACCTAGCAAACGTTTAACGTGCTTACTGAATGTGTCCTTTTCTCTTTCGATTATAAAAATAATATCAGTGCTGACTGCTTGCAAAGCCTTTCTCCTGCACACATCCTTGTTGGTGCCTGTTGCTCCTGCCTACATTTCTGCATTCGCTGTATGCACATAGACATCATTTTAAAGGTTTACTCCAAAACTTATCACACTTGTGCAGAATTCTCGGTTTCTTTTTTGGGGATTTTGCAGAGTTCTAAATATATAGCGACACTTATCTTGTCACAATACCAAAACCCGTACATTTGTAGCAGAAATACGGCGAATTGCCATCAATGCTGCAAACTGGGCAACCTTGACTCACTCCTGGGATTTAAACCAACAACTGTTTGCATTCTGGGCCTTCGCCAGCAAAGTTATGGTGGGATTCAAGGGCCTGAGAAAACCTCTTCCACGTGCAATGTGAAAGCAGAATTGTCCATTTTAGCCAAGTGGCACACCACACAGCACAGTGCCACCCAGTACCCAAACCACGAAGTTCAGCTCCAGTTCAGAGCCATATATGCACTGCATTGTGGGTATGTAAATTAGCTCAAATGCAGTCGCTGGGTACTGTCCAGCCATTGATCACCCGTGGATTACATAAAGCGACCTGTTTTATTATTTTGTCCTCCTAAAAATACAGTACAATTTTTACTCTCTAAAAAATCAATGTAGGGTGTAAAATAGTCCAACTTCAAAAGATGGCATTGTATTGCTTTGTGATCTGCTGCATTCTCCCTTCTTCTAGGTTTACAGTTGTCAACTGCTTTGTTCTTTGGTATGTTGTTCTGTTTTCTGCTGTGCTCCACCCTCCTCTAGGTTTTCTTTTTGATGACTGCTCTGTTCCTGATACCCCGGTAATCTGATTTGCTTACCGGACTGCCTTGTTTTCTGCCTGCTCTTCCATCTGAGTTCTTGTCTACTTAGTCAATCGACTACTATTGTCTTGTCCCTTTCTGTCTTGTCTGATTGAACCCCTCCTTGTATCCTCCCCTAGTGTATCCCCCCCGTTTCCCGTCCACCCCTCTTCATCTCTCCTCTTCCCTGACCTACTCTATGGTGCTCTCTGTCTCTCCTATCTTTTCTAACTGCTTCTCTATCGACAATCCTGCTCTCCTCACTAAGTCTGGTAGGAAGAAGTTCAAAAAGGATATCCTGGCCTCTAACCCAGGCCTCCTTATCGCTGACACCTATACCAGTGCTTCCTCCAGACAGACGCTCACCGGCATCCTCTATGTCGTTCCCTCGCCAGACCTAGGGACTCTTCATATGGTCTCTGAGATCTCTCTCCTTTCTTTTCTTCTCACATTAATGGTGGCACCCGATGGGTGGCCCTCCGGGTCCCCTTCCACTCCTCTAAGGTCATCATTAATGTTTACCTGAATGGCACTGTCTTGGTCCAAGGCACTCAGGCTAACCGTCTCCTCTTTGATAGACGCTTCCGGCGCCTCATCAATTTCCTTTCTCCTCCTGATGTCCCTTTCTCCCTAATTCGGCTATCTGGCCTACCCCCTCTGCCTCCTCCTTGGCTACCTTGCCCTCTCCTCCTTCCTCTTCTGCCCCCTCAGCCCCCAGGCTCCTTCTACACCTCTGCAGGACATACCTCTGATTTGTACCCTTCCCCGGAAGTCTTTCAAGGTTGGCAACCTGCTCCATATCGCCACTCTCAACTCTTGCTCAGCTGTCAAACACTCCTCTGACATCTGCCGCCCCCTGAAAGTACTTGGTCTCGATGTCCTCGGTCTCACCAAGACATAGATCATGGTCAGCTCTGGCACAAGCTTTGACACTCTTCTCCCTGAATGTTTCAAGATCCTCTCTGCGCCCAGATCCAGCCGTTCTGAAAGGGGTGTAGCCTTGATCTTCTCAGAGTGCCTCTGTCATTCCTATGTAGGCCTACTCCTCTTTTGAATGTCTTGTCTGCAGGCTCTCTCTCCTGGCCACTCTCTTACCGTGGCTACTGTCTATCGGCCACCTGGTCAGATCACCTCCTTCCTTTCTGAGTGGGCGGACCTCTCCTCCTCTCTCCTGGCCTCGACCACTGAACTATTCCTCTTTTGAGACTTTAACATCCACCTGGATGCTTCCTGTCCCTCCTCTGGACTCTTTCACAACCTCTGTGACTCTCTCTCTTTCTATTCTCCCCTCTGGTCCAACTCACTCTGCAGGCACACTCTGGATGTTCTGATCTCCTCAGACCCCCCCTGTATCCCCCTCACTACTCCTCTCTCCTGGAGTGATCACTTTCTCCTTTCTTCCCATCTCTCCCTCTCAGGGCAAGCCAACTCCAGCACTGCCACCTACCTTCTAGGTCATCTGACCCATGAAGCCTGTGTCAGTTGAGGCTTTCACCACTACTTTCTCTCCCCCTCCTCCTCCTCTGGCTGACTCACATCCTGACACAGCCCTTTTCATGGTCCACTCTTCTATCTCTGATACTCTTGATGTTCGTGCTCCTGTCATGAGGATCCGCGTGAAGCCCAAAGCCAAGTGCAACTCCTGGTATGACTCTGACCTCGTCACCCTTAAACGCAAGTGCAGGGTGGCAGAGAGGAAATAGCTAGCTTCTTGCGCATCCTCTGACAAACTGGCCTGCCGCCTCCTCCAAAGGCAATACCGGCTCTCTGTCCGCACTAAGAAGAGAGCCCACATCCAAGCCTGCGTCTCTGAAGCATCTAACAACTTGTCCGAACTCTTTCACTCAGCTCGTTTTTAGGCTCCCCTCTGCCACCTCTTCTCCTCTCATCTCTGACTGTCTATCTACTATCCAGGAGTGGTGTGCCGGCAACGATCTCTGCCTTAATACCAATAAGGCAGAGATTCTCCTCATCAGCACACCTACACCCTCCTTTCCTGTCACTTTCTGGCCGGCCTCCCTTGGCCATCTTCCTGCTCCCATCTGTGAGGCTAAGAACCTTGGGTCATCTTTGACTCCACACTCTTCTTTTCTCCTCACATGTATGATGTCTCTAAGAAGTCAAACTACCAACTGCACCTCAGAGGTATTCTTCCTTTCCTCTCCTTCCCCCAGAATCTCACTGTCTCTGGAGCTCTGGTTCTCTCTAGGTGGATTACTGCAAAAGCATATTTCTAAATCTGCCTGCTTCTACTCTCCGCCCTCTGCAACTCATCCAGAACAGGACTGCGAGACTTGTCCTTGGCCTCAAGCCCAGGGATCGTATCTCTCCAGCACTGATATCTCCGCATTGGCTCCCAGTGGCTGTAAGGATTAAGTTCAAGACCCTCTGCATTGTCCACAAGGCCTTCTGGGACCTGGGTCCTCAATAACCTCCAATTCTCCCTTCGTAAATACCTTCCTACTTGAGCTCCTCTCTCCTCCACCTCCAACTCCCTCAGGGTCAGTCGCTTCTCCAAGCAATGAGTTGGTGGTAGATCTCTTTCTTCGGCTGGGGCCTCCCTCTAGAACAGCCTCCCTGCCTCTCTGAAACTTGAGGAGAACCATCTCTGGTTTGGAAGCACCTCAAGAGCTTCCTCTTTGCTTCTACCTTCTCTCTTCCTCCCCATGCTGATTTCCTGTCTGATACTGCACTGGTCACCTGGCTACCCTCCGATTTCAGGCCCAGGTCCCTAACCGCCCAGGTGCACACCCGCACTACCTCCAGGCAATCATTGCACTTGGGTCTGTATCTGTAACTCTACAGTCCCCCTACCTGCACTTTTGGACACCTGCTGTCTGCACTTACCCTTGCACCTGCCACCTGCTGGCCGCACTTCCTGTTATTGTTTTGATCCCATGTACATCACTGCCCCCTCCCCTTTCCCCTGGCACTTTCCCCCTCCCCCCTCCCCTGCACTTGCGCGATCTAAATGTCACTTGGCCTAGTAAGATTGTTGTCTCTGTCCTCCCTCTGTTCCCCCTTCCTTGCCTCGTCGCGCCTTGAAACATTTGTGTATAGGCGTGTTACAAATGCCATATCATATATAAACTAGTGTCTCCAATACAGTGCTTTCTATGAGCTGGTGTCCGGAAAAAGTGAGGAAGGCAGGCTGGTGAGCTGCCCCCTGGTCATACTGCAGGTTACTCAATGTTGCTGCACTGGCTGATACTTCTGTATGCATCACAGTGGCAGATAGGTTATCTACCTCACAACCCCATGATGGAAGATGCTGTTCCAAGCCAGCACTATTATAATCATGCTGGCGACATCATCCTGAGCTCCTGCAGTCCAATAGCTCGGGGAGCATATCAGCCCAAAGCCCCGCTCCAACTTTTTCCATCAATACCTGATTCAAACATTTATGTATTCTATTGTTTCAGCTCTAGCCAAAGATGAGGACGCCATGGAAGCCTTTATCCCGCTGAAGATACTGGAATATTAACCTTCAAGCTCTTTACTTTCTGAAGCATCATAGTTCCATGAATCCAAAGATGAGAGAGAGAGAGAGAGAGAATGTGTCAAGGAGACCCTATTGGGTACATCCACGTTCCTCTTTTTTCACCCAGTTGTAATGAAGTGTGCTGCTGATATTACTTTCTGGATTCTGACTCCCTGCCTCTTCGTTATGCTAGTTTGCCTGCCATAATGAGAAAAGTTAAGATTTTACTAGATGTCATTGACAAGGTTTTAGGTCAGGCAGCACCTTCCTCTCGAGAGCTTTGATACTGAACTTCATACTATAGTAAAGGCGGTCTCCTTACAGGGAAGTTTCTCAGCTGAGCTATTTTAGCAACCAGTGATGCTACTCTTTCGAATCACATGTATGATAGTGGCCTTAAAACAATACTTCTCTAGGCCCTGGACATCTCCCTAAGAGTTGGCGCATATGCAGCCCACAAAGAATACATTTCTTTGAGAGGTTTGCAGAGATGCAGAGCAAAGGAAGCAGCAATGGTCTGCTCAGCAAGAAAACAAAGAAGCAGCAATGGTCTGCTCAGCAAGAAAACAAAGGAGCAGCAATGGTCTGCTACGCAAGGAGACAAAGGAAGTAGCAAAGGTCTGCTCAGCAAGGAAATAAAGGAGCAGCAATGGTCTGCTCAGCAAGAAAACAAAGAAGCAGCAACGGTCTGCTCAGCAAGAAAACAAAGGAGCAGCAATGGTCTGCTACGCAAGGAGACAAAGGAAGTAGCAAAGGTCTGCTCAGCAAGGAAATAAAGGAGCAGCAATGGTCTGCTCAGCAAGAAAGCAAAGTAGCAGCAATGGTCTGCTCAGCAAGGAAACAAAGGAGCAGCAACGGTCTGCTCAGCAAGGAAACAAAGGAGCAGCAATGGTCTGCTCAGCAAGGGGAAAAGAGGATCAGCAATGGTCTGCCCAGCAAGAAAACAAAGGAGCAGCAATGGTCTGCTACGCAAGGAAACAAAGGAAGCAGCAATGGTCTGCTCAGCAAGGAAATAAAGGAGCAGCAATGGTCTGCTCAGCAAGAAAACAAAGGAGCAGCAATGGTCTGCTCAGCAAGAAAACAAAGGAGCAGCAACGGTCTGCTCAGCAAGGAAACAAAGGAGCAGCAATGGTCTGCTCAGCAAGGGGAAAAGAGGATCGGCAATGGTCTGCTCAGCAAGGAAACAAAGGAGCAGCAATGGTCTGCTACGCAAGGAAACAAAGGAAGCAGCAATGGTCTGCTCAGCAAGGAAACTAAGGATCAGCAATGGTCTGCTCAGCAAGGAAACAAAGGAGCAGCATTGGTCTGCTCAGCAAGGAAACAAACGAAGCAGCAATGGGAAAGAAAGGAGCAGTAAGTCAGTTTTATTTTGCCTTTGCTTGATTACACTCAACCTCTACGGCTTCGGTGTGTCCACTGCAGTCAGGCACTACAGTTGGAATGCAGCCTCGGCCTTGTAGAATTTGGGCCATCGTTTGCCTTTCTTAGCATGGAAACTGTTCACATATCATCTGGATGAACATTTGCTACATTCTTTTCAAGATCAGAAAATGTTTGCAATCGTTTGTGGCAAGGAAGCACTTTCGCTTCCCATTACTCTTTGGTTTGGCCTGCAACCAGTTTGGGTTACCCATACCCTATCATAAAAGGCTGCACGTTCGTTCGTTCGGATGCCTTCTTCTCTGACAAGATGCAAGCTCAACTTAACCCATTCACTCCCACATAGACTTCCATTCACCCTCTCTCACCTGGATGGTTGAAATGCCCTGCTCACCGGCCTAACCAATTCCAAGCTGGGGCCAATGTGACGCATCCTTCATGCCATTGGCTGCCTCATTAAAGGCCTCCACAAATTTGACCACATTGTGCCCACACTCTTCAAACAACATTGGCTGCCCTGCAAATATGAGTTGCCTTCAGGATAAGCTGCACCATTTAAAAAGGCATCACCTTGAATAAGCCGTCCTCCTAGCTGACAAGATCACCATCTCTGGAGCCCACACTCCACAAGAAGCTAGGATATGGCCAGATTCGTGGTGAAAAATATAAAAAAGAAAAAAACAGGAAACACGCATTCTCGATCTACACCCAGCGACAAATCGCAGGATTTTGTCACTTCTCCGCATGAGGAAGCCTTTCCCTGAGAGGCTAGGGAGGTCAGCCCGCTATGCAATGCCGTCACTAAGGGAAGAGGCAAGCGGTACCTCCGCAGGAGACACTTCTCCTTTGGGGACAAGGACACCTGTTCTTATGAGGAACACCCTAAGCAACATATCACTAACCCACCTTCAAAAACATCTAGTGAAAGAAGATATGAAGAACAAACTAAATTCTGTTGTCAGCCATGGACTCTCAGTGTACCTAGGAAGGAACCCTTATATGGTACTGAGATGAAGAAAACTACTGGAAGAATACAGAATATAAATCAAACAGAGAAGAAGGACTTTGACACTACGCCAGGGAAGTCACACAGCAGCCTCATAAAATGGAGCGGCAGAGACATTGACAGGGAGAGAACCTGCAAGTTTCAAATTTCAAATCAGCTGGCAGGGGAACACAGAAGAAAACGCCTGAGCGAGAGTTAAGTGATGGCATGACCGAAAGCAAATCGTGGTGCACCTGAAGGTCTGTGAACAACACTGATACCACTTCCATCAATGTATCACAGAGCGCATTGACTGAAGAAGGAACAAAGAAACGAGAAGCCAACCTGAAAAGCGAAGGAGAGTGTGCCAGCCTGTTAGAAACCCTGGTGACATTATCAATGAACACCCAAGGTAACGGGGAAAGGGGGAGGCCCGGGAGGGGAACAGAAGATTATTACTGGAATGCTCATACTGGTCCAAGTCAAGATAAAGTATCAAGAGTACCAGGGAAGAGTGAGAACCATTATTGGAATGTTCATACCTGTCCCAGTCGAGACAAAGTATCAGGATTACCTGAGGAGATAGAAAATCATTACTGGAACGTTCATACTCGTCCCAGTTGTGACCAAGTATCAAGAGTATATGGCGAGAGTGAGAATCATTACTGGATGCTCTAACTCGCCCCATTTGAGATAAACTGTCAAGAGTACATGAGGAGAGTGAGAATAATTACTGAAATGCTAATACTCATCCCAGTCAAGATAAAGAGTGGGCGTTGAGTAAAAGGAAAATCCTAAATCTGAATGAAGAGAAAGGAATAAACTTGTCCCGTTGAAGAAAAGGGATAATCCGAAGTAGAATAAGACAAGAAGAGAACAAGATAGAAAGAAAGAAAGAAAGAAAGAAAGAAAGAAAGAAAGAAAAAGAAATCGAGCGAAAGAGACAGATAAGACCTTGAAAAAACAGTATGCGAACTGTATGACTTGAGAAAAGTAGTTACCAAGAACAATCTAAGGATACTTTATCGAACTGAAATTGGTGAAAAACCACCTCACAGGAGAAGGGAATCTTTTTTCTGTGCTTTAATTGTTCTATAAGTGGTAGGGTTAGGATAGGTTAGTTTGGACAGTGGGCCGAACTTGATTTGGACTCTAAATGACAACTAATGAGCACCTAAGTTAGCTTTGTGAGGTAGGGAACATGCTTAGTATAGGGAAAGATGGGAGTTTTCACCTTTCATTTAATAAACATCAGTAGTGAGATGGAAAATCAGTCTGTTCTTTTTCTGATCCACCTCAGCCCCTAGCCGGTTGAACCTCATACCCATCAACATTAGACTCATGCCCACTGCGAGAAACCTGTGGGTATTCTGCCAGGCAAGCCCAGAGATTCCTCTATTCAGGTGGACAGGGGAGGGCCATTGCTTTTGGATCCCAACCCTGGGGATGGCAAGCGAGGGAAGATCACCTGGGTAGGGGAGTCCAGGGTAATAAATCCAGCAGACACTCAGGCGAGACGCGGTGTCTGATTAGGATAACAGGAGGTAAGGAAGACATCTGATGTCTTCATAGGGTATTCGGGTCTATCCCTCTTGAATAAGGAAGAGAAGTCCAATCATAAGAAGTGCATGACTAAAGCATATTGTTACATTCATATAAAGGTACCTGTACACAGACTGGCAAAGCCTCAACTCGTGTTACAGTGTGCTACATCAGGCAGCATGAGAGTCAGATAGGTATGGTTTCATGGACAGGCAAGGCCTCACCTCATGTTATGGGGGGCTACATCAGGCAGCATGAGAGTCAGATAGGTATGGTTTCATGGACAGGCAAGGCCTCACCTCATGTTATGGGGGGCTACATCAGGCAGCATGAGAGTCAGATAAGGTATGGTAAAGCTGCACCTCATGTTGAGGTGGGGTTAATACAAGAATGTTAATATAGTCCCAACAAACCATTAATACATTATTACCCAAGGCACAGTAGGAGCTAGAAGTGGGATGATTATACAGGTCAAGGAACAGCTTAGTGGGAGTTTTTCATAAAGCCTTCTAGGGCATGGGAACAAAAAGTTAGCAGTGTTTAAAGAACACCTAGATGCTTCATATACATAACAGTACTCTGGGGCATGCAATCCTCGTGGTAATAAAGGTTGTGGTTGAGCTGCATATATCAATGGCTAAAGGGCGAGGGTGCGCAGTAGTGGTGAAGATAGTGAGAGTGTCTAGGCAAGAGGTGAGGGAACATTATAATAAGTCACTGCTTACCAGTGCAGGTGATGGAAGTGCTTTGTAGAAAAGTCTGGTACAATGGGCCTCATTACAAGTCTGCCGGTCCGGTAACTACGGTACCGGTAAGCTTGCTGGTACTGTAGTTACCGGACCGGCAAACTACGAGTTCTGCTCGCAAGTGCCTTCTCACCCACCAACACTGGCCTGCTGGGTGGAACGGTACCCGCGAGCAGAGCATGTTGGATGCACCGGCACCATTCTGAATGGTGCCAGTGCATCCAACCTCCCCATTCCCATTGAGCCCTGTAGGGCTCAATGGGAATGGGGAGTAAAAGTTTTTGGCCCCTGGCAATGGGAAAATACAGGGTCCACCAGGGTTGTAATGGCCCTGTATTTCCCGGTTGGAACCGATGTGAACACACCAGTTATTGGAAGCTCGAAAAACAATCCGCCATGAAAACTAATGAGGGACATTGCTCGAGGTCAGTACTGCCCTAGAGCAGCATCACACTGAGGACTAGAGCCGCACGAAGAGGATGCGCTGCAGACCTGACTCCTCGAGTAGGAAGGCGGGGATTGAGAAAGCAGAGAAATGCCACAACCCACCTGGTTGTTGGAAAAACTGACGTCTGGTGGCAAAAAGACAGCCATTCGAGGGGTCCAGACAAAACCAGAGCTGCAGGGAGAGACCAGCGTGGTATAGCTGCCGAAAGCAGAAAGACCGCAGGAGCCCTGGGGAAGCCACAGAAGCTTACTGGTACTGCCAAGGAACTGAACCCTTGCGGACCAAGTGGAAAAGTATGTGGACGGGGACCGGGAAGGCACAGGAAGATACTAGAGGCTGTGATTGGAAGTGCAGAATCATCTTCCTCGTCCCAGTGGGATCAAAGAGAGAGACCAGTTCAGAACGCATGAGGTGAGAGAGCACCCCAAAGAGACTTGGAGAGAGGCCTGGCAGGATAGTGACCAAGGCCTAGTTAAGAGACATCACAGACCTGAAAGAGGGGCCTGGGACTCGAACCTTGCGAAACCAAGAGAATTGTACATGAAAGATAACGCCTGGCAGGTTAGTGAACAAGGCTTAAGAAATATACCTTACTGAGTTGAGAAAGGGGTCCGGGACCCACAAACAAGTCACGAGAAGTCCAGGGGAAGAGATCTTTGGCACAAGTCACGAGATGTACAGGGGAAGAGATTGTTTGGCACAAGTAACGAGAAGTCCAGGGGAAGAGATCCTTTGGCACAAGTCATGAAAAGCCCAAGGGAGGAGAGAACCTTTGGCACAAGTCACAAGAAGTTCAGGGAAAGAGATCATTTGGAACAAGTCATGAGAAGTCAAGGGGAAGAGATCCTTTGGCAAAGGTTACTAGAAGACCAGAGGAAGGAAGATATATCCTTTGGCAGAAGGGTCAACAATAACGCTTGGGGAAGGAAGACGCCTTCCCAATCTTGTTTTGTTTTGGAACTGTGATGAATCCGATGATATCATCACTCCTTTCCCAGAGGTAGCCTCTCCCTATGTGGCATGGGGAGGGCAGCCGCTACCTGATCCAGACTCTAGGGGTGGCTATGTGAGGGAAGACCACGTGGGGGGGAGGTGACCCTCAGGGGAATGACATGACATCAGTGGAGGAAATCACATGCCCCCCATTCCTGTGTGCAGGTGTTCCTTTCATTGCTCATGCCTTAATGGAATACTGTAACACTCTCCCTCAATCACTTACCATACCCACTCTTAGCATTCCATAACCTGACACAAAGGCCAGTATATCAATTACTTAGATGAGGAAGAGACAGGGAGCAGTAATGATCACTCCCAATAAGATCTCATTCCAACCACTCAGACGAGGAAGAGGGACAGAATAATGAAGACCAACAAGACCAGTAAGCCTACACAGCAGTCTAGTCTTGGGAGATAATTCAGTCATGCTGGGAAGTGTAGAACCAGCACAGCTTAAAACCAGCACAGCTGACAGCAAGCAGAGAGAGCTGCAGACGCTGGGCTGCACAGTGACTTGTATGGATACCGACCAGTACGCTGGTGAAGAGGACGCCATGGGAAACGGTATTAAGGCTGATCCAAACAGCGGAAGAGGAAACCAGGATGCAGTAGGCTCATCGCCCAAGAGTGCAAGGCAACAGGAACCACATATAGCAGAGAAGGACATGGCAAAGACGCATCGGCACATGCCCAGCCAGCAACACAGAGGAAAATGAAGCAGAGAAGCTCAAGGGACACTACAAGCACCTGGTAAGCCCAGGGAAGAGTTACCGGGTTGCCTAAAAGTGTGCACAGCTTTATAGAAACAAGACCGGAACAACGTAAGAGGATTTCATACCTGTAAGCGGTGCAATGAATGGTTCGCTGAGCCCATATCCCGAAAGAGACAGAATTGAAAAAGAAGTCAAACAAAAACGAATGGACTTGGAAAAGGGGCAAATGCCCATTGTGTAAAAAAGAGGGCTATTATTGAAACGAACATTGTTAAGCAAGGAACAGCGTTGGGCTAATATTGTTTCATGGATAAAAGGGAAAGGAAGTTGTGTGAAAGTCGTGGCAGGAGAGTACACCAGGTGAAGAGAAGTGTTTAAAAGTAATTGTGTGAAAGTCCTGCCAGAAGAGTATAGCAGGTGAAGATAAGTATTAACAAGTAACAACAACAACAAAAAGTAACTTTGTGAAAGTCCTGGCAGGAGAGTATACCAAGCAGAGTCAAGTGTGTGTAAAGGCTAAAGTGTGTATAGAAGGAAAAAGAATCTCAAAGAAGACACATGCCTTTGAGATTGTGAAGTTCTATAAGAGTGAAGGAGAGCGTGTAAAGGACTGGAGGGGGGGGTTTGTACTTCTGCTCTCTATATGGTAGAGGAGAGGCACAGAGGACCCCAGCCAAGATTCTCTATTATTGCTAACATAGTCGAGCAGTCAAGGCCTAGCTTCTCAGGAGGTGATGCGGGCTGGTTCTTAACTACAGTGTAGTCCCCAAGCACCCACAAAGGAATGTCCGCACACTGTATTAGTTGAAACACAGTCTTTATATAATTAATATTCAAAGTTATGTACAATATCACGATAACTCAATTTGTACTCGGTTATCTATATGGCAAATATACAGTTCTACGTGGCACCACAGTTACTATTAGATCTCTTTAAAGTGCATGAACTGGACAGTTAAATGGCACACAAATCAGTTCGTAACGGAAACCAACAATAGAGGTAAGAGAAAGCAGTTGGTGAGAACAATTGGCAGAATACTGGCCCTGCTACCGAGACACGGGTCTGTGTGGAGATCCCCCCACCTGGGCAACCTGTGGAATAAAGATATATCAGAAGCCCAGTCCATATATTGTTCACAAGAGACTTCCCAATAGTTCTGCAACCCCAAAGTACCTGGCGTTGTAGCGTTCCTCATCAGGGAATCGACGGCCCTTCTTGAGTGCCCTCCCTTTAACCCTTTAAGACGCGATAGCTCGTCCTTGGAAGTGCATGCACAGTGCCAAGGATGAGATAGCTCGTCCTTTTTGGCACCTGTCCTGACTTGATGTTCGTGTAGATAAATAATACCTCCGTCCCCAAGTACCACACTAGTAAGAGCAAAAACACTACTCGAGCAATCTTTGAGGCCACAGGTGTAGAGTGTCGTCAGCCTGGAACCGGGAACGCCGGAAGAACCCCCTGACCAGGGTAAGGCAATGAAGGGTTATGTTAAGCAGTGATAATTAGCAACAATGATAGGGACAGTAGTGACAATGCAGCAGCAGCTTACCTATAGTGGGCAGATGGGAAGCTGTAGGCGTAGGCAGGTAGTAACGCTGACAGCAGCAGCAGGCTGAGGTGTTCTGAAGGCACTCCGGGAGACACCTGAGTTCGGTAGGGAACAAGAACGTAATCCGTGATCAATCCAAAACACAATCGGAGGTCAGGAGTCAAAAAGTCAGAACTGGAGACAGGGAAATCCAAGTACCAAGTCCAGTATCCAAGCCAGTGGTCAATAATCCAGGTATTCAGAGAGCGCGCCAAAATCCAGGTAGGGAAAATCCAAAAGACAGTCCAAGCAAACGTTCCGTGATCGAGGTAGTACGAGAATAACAAGAGTAACCAAAACGCCAAGCAGTTCTCCGTGAAGAAGCTGTGAAGCAATGTTTCCGCGTTTGCTCGCCCTTTTTCAAATACAAGCGTGGTAATGTGACGCGGTCATGTGACCGCAGCTGCGTGTTACGTGGAACGCAACGCAGACAGGGATTGGTGTTGCAGGCGTCTTCTGGGCATGTGACGCGTGGGTTTCCATACGCCCTTGTTTCGCCGCGGAGCGTGAAGGAGTCGCCATGGCAACCTCCACCGTGGAAAGGGGCGCAAAGACACTGGTCCACCAGCTGGAAAACCCCTCCGACTGAACTGCTGCCGCTGCCGCTGCCGTTGGGTGTGCATGTGGGAGTCGGGGACAGTAGCAGGTGAATGTGTTGGAGAACAAGGAACAGTAGTAGGTGAGGGATTGGACATGACAGAGCCCCTCCCCAAAGGCCCAGTGGGCAGGAAGGATGGTCACAGTGAAAGCGGGCCAGCAAACGAGGGGCGTGGACATGCCGTGAGGGAACCCATGAGCGGTCCTCGGGACCGTAGCCCACCCAGTCCACCAGGTATTGCAGGCCACCCCTGAAGACACGGGAACCCAGTATGGCGCATACCTCAAACACATCGTAGAGGAGACAGAGACAGGAGCGGGAGGAGCAACCAGTCGGGTGGGCCCCAAACAAGGTTTGATCAATGAGGTATGGAAGACTGGATGGATCCACCAGGAGGAGGGAACCGCCAGGCGTAGGGCCACCGGGTTCAGGATCTTGAAACCCGATAAGGACCCACAAAAACGAGGGAGCAACTTGCGACAACCAGCGATATGCAAGTGGCGAGAAGAAAGCCAAACCCGATCCCCCACCCGGTAGCTAGGGGCATCCACCCGTTTTCTGTCGGCCGCTGTTTTCATGGACGCCTGTGCCTCGTGCAGATGGACTAGCATCTGGGCATGGACTGAAACCAGATCACGGGCACAAGCCGTGGCCGCAGGGGTATCGGAGGAAGAAAAATCTGGAAAAGGAAGGGTACGGGGATGTTGACTATGGAGGGCGAAGAAGGGAGAAAAACCAGTGGAGGAATGTAGCGTGTTATTGTATGCGAATTCAGCAAGATGCAACAGATTGGGTCAGGTGTCTTAGAATTGGAGAGACAGACAGCGTAGATACTGTTCCAATGCCTGGTTAACCCTTTCTGTCTGTCCATCACTCTCTGGGTGGTAGGCGGAGGAAAATCGAGCATCGATGCCAAGTAGTCTGGTGAGGGCCCGCCAGAATCGGGACGTGAATTGCGTTCCACGATCGGATACCAAGACATGGGGTAACCCAAAAAGGCAAAACACGGACTTGAAGAATAGCTTGGCCAACATTGGAGCTGAGGGTATCCCTATACATGGTATAAAGCGTGCCATCTTCGTATAGGAGTCAACCACCACCCAGATGGTGTCATAACCCTGAGTACGGGGTAGGTCGGTGATCAGATCCATTGAAACAGTATGCCAGGGTCCTGGGGGAATGGGGAGAGGTTGAAGAAGACCTACAGGGAGACCCCTACGGGATTTACCCTGAGCACAAACAGAACAGGTGTTTACATAGTTCTCCACATCGCGTTTCATGGTTGGCCACCAGCACCAACGTTTGAGGAGGTCTAGGGTACGTTGTTGTCCGGGATGACCGTTAATGGCAGCATCATGGGACCAGTCTAGTGCCTGATTTCGTGTCTCAGTCGTGGGTAAATAGAGCTTCCCTTGTACGAAAGGTAGCCCGTCTTGCATAACCGGATCCCAGTCTGCTACCGTGTGCGGCTATTGAGAGACCCATTGACGTATGGTGGACAACATGGAACGCGATGGTGTACAGGTGCAAAAAACATGCCCCTTTCCCAGTAGGGTATCAGGAAAAGACGGGAGGGCCTCCCCACAGGGGAGCGAGACAGGGCATCCGCCTTCTCGTGAACCTCTACGGGTCTATGCTTAATCCCGAAATCGAATGCAGCAAAGAAAATATGCCAACGCACTTGTCGACTGTTCGTGCACTTGAGGGAGGCAAGATCTTGTAGGTTTTTGTGATCTGAGAACACCACAGTCTGGTGTTTTGCGCCCAGAAGGTGGTGCCTCCAGACCTCTAATGCATCTTTAATGGCTAAAAGCTCCTTCTCTGTGACTGCATAGTGCAGTTCGGTTGACGTGAACTTCTGTGAGTGGTATGCCACGGGGTGCAGTCGGCCTGTAGTTGGACAAGGTTGTGAGAGCACAGCACCCAATGCGTACGAAGAAGCATCCGCTTCCAAGACAAATGGGAGCTCTGGGTCAGGGTGTTGAAGCACTGGTGCTGTAGTGAACATTGCCTTAAGGGAATCGAAAGCACTTTGCTGTTCTGCGGAACAGGAATGAGGGACTAGAGGGCTGGTCAGGGCAGTGAGAGGGGCAACAATAGAAGAGAAACCAGCAATGAGTCGCCGATAAAAATTGGCGAACCCCAAAAATGATTGCAATTGTTTCAGGTTCGCTGGAACCGGCCAATCGCTGATCGCTCGGACTTTGGCTTTATTCATGGACAGACCCCAGGTGATATGTGAAACCCCAAGAACTCGACCTGACTGGTGTGGAAAATAAATTTTTCGGGTTTGGCAAACAACGCGTTTTTTTGGAGTCGGGACAGCACTTTGTTGACATGTATAATGTGTTCCTCCAAAGAAGAGGAAAAGATTAATATGTCGTCTAAATAGACCACCACGTAGACATTCAGGATGTCACTGAAAATGTCATCTATGAAACGTTGAAAAGTGGCTGGGGCGTTGCAGAGGCCAAATGGCATCACTGTATATTCGAACAATCCCTGCCGTTTTCCACTCATCCCCACTACACATGCGAATCAGGTTATATGCCCCCCAGAGGTCTAGTTTAGTGTAAATAGAAACATGGGTGATTTTATCTAGCAGCGTGGAGATGAGAGGGATGGGGTAACGGTTTTTTACAGTGATGGAATTCAACTGCCTGTAGTTCACACAGGGACAGAGGTCCCCCTCTTTCTTTGGGATGAAGAAGATTGGACTCGCCACTGGCGAAGTCAAAGGGCGGATGTGGCCCAAACGTAAAGCCTGCTGAATGTATTCCTGTAGGGCTCGTTCTTCTGCCTGTGTTAAAGAGTACATCCGGCCTTTTGGAACAGGGGCCTCGGGGACCAGATCAATGGGGCAGTCGTGTGGTCTACGTGGAGGAAGGCCTTCCGCGGAACCCTTGTTGAACACAGCTTGAAAGTCATGGTACATCGAGGGGATTCCTGCCATGACCGCTCCTACCACATGTGGGCCCAAAGACACAGGATCATCCTCCAGGACCATAGAAGCTACTGCCCCAAGTGCATTCGCCGGGTTGGAGATCAGAGGGGACTCTATTAGACAATAGTGTTGCCATATCTCAGACTCAAAGAAAACCTGGCCTGTGCCTCAGTTGATTAAAGGGTTGTGGTTCTTTAACCATGGAATGCCTAGGATAATCCCAAACTGGGGAATAGCAATGAGGTCAAAAGACAGAGTTTCCTTGTGAACTTCTTGGATTACGACCTCCAGCGGGGGTGTTTTTTGCCTAATCGGACTTGAAGCGAGAGACGTCCCATCAACCGCCTGAACCGGCTCCGGATGTCTTTTGGATATCAGTGGTAGATTTAGCGAGTTGGCTAGTGCGATGTCTACGAAGCATCCTGTAGCCCCTGAATCAATCACTATGTGCACTGGATGCGTGTTGCCTGTAGTAGGATTCAATGAACCCGTACCACCACGGGCCGGTCAGGACCAAAGGCAGAGTCAGAGGGATTTTGTGAAGGACTCGCCCCAACCCCTGATCTCAAGGGCAAGTCTTCTGAAAACCCGGAGTCTTATTTTTTGGGCGACGGAGACACTCCTTAACGAAATTACCGTTGAGACCGCAGTAGAAAGAGGCATTGTCTGTTCTCCTACGTTCTCGTTCGGCCTGGGTGATGGGACTGCGTTTCCCACCTATCTTCATGGGTTCACAAGTAGGGTCTGGTGTGGGTGGTGGTGGGAGGTGTGACAACCCTGTTTCCGCCCTGCGTTTGATCCGTCTCGCGTCCAACTGTAATGCCAAGTCAACCAGGTCGGCATAGATGGCGGGGAGAGATGGTACAACTGACAATGCGTCTTTCATGGAGTTACACAGACCCCGATAAAACACTACTGCCTTTTTGTTTTCGGGCCAAGAGGTTTCAGCAGAGAGTTGGTTAAACCGAGTAATGTATTCTATGAGCGACTGTCTGCCCTGAGTGAGATCCAACAATTCCATATCCCGGGACTGTGCCTTGTACCTAGTATTGAAAACCTTGGCCATTTCGCTGACTGATAGATCGAAATCGTAAAGGGCAGGGTGATCACTCTCTAACATAGGGTTAGCCCAGGTGGCTGCCACACCTGATAAGTGGGAAAGCAGAAATGCAGCCTTCGTTACTCAGTCAGGAAATGCCTGAGGTCGACACAAAAAGTGGAGTTTACATTGGTTTAGAAAAGTGCAATACTTTCTGGGGTCTCCCTGGTATCTTTCGGGGGCTGCAAGAGGAAATGGCGTTGGAATAACCACAGGGGCATCTGATGTAGGGCGTGGCGTGGCAGGAGTCGGGTTCTGAGACAGGGAAGGATCCCCAAATTCGGAATCTGCAGGCAGAGCATGATGGGAGCTTTGTAGGGTGTCAAGGCGGTTATGTATAGCAGTAGTAGCGGCGGCCATGTCAGTCCTGTGTGCAGTGGTGGCGGCGGCCATGTCAGTCCTGAGTGTTGTAACTGCTTGCATTAGAGCAGTCACAGGGTCCCTGGCTGAGGTATCCATTATCTGGACGACCGCAAGGCTTCACAGTCTGTCCTGACTTGATGGTCGTGTAGATAAATAATACCTCCGTCCCCAAGTACCACACGAGTAAGAGCAAAAACACTACTCGAGCAATCTTTGAGGCAAGAGGTGTAGAGTGTCGTCAGCCTGGAACCGGGAACGCCGGAAGAACCCCCTGACCACTGTAAGGCAATGAAGGGTTATGTTTAGCAGTGTTAATTGGCAACAATGATAGGGACAGTAGTGACAAGGCAGCAGCAGCTTACCTATAGTGGGCAGATGGGAAGCTGTAGGCGTAGGCAGGTAGTAATGCTGACAGCAGCAGCAGGCTGAGGTGTTCTGAAGACACTCCGGGAGACACCTGAGTTCGGTAGGGAACAAGAATGTAATCCGTGATCAATCCAAAACACAATCCGAGATCAGGAGCCAAAAAGTCAGAACTGGAGACAGGGAAATCCAAGTACCAAGTCCAGTATCCAGTATCCCTTGTTTCGCTGCGGAGCGTGAAGGAGTCGCCATGGCAACCACCACCGTGGAAAGGGGCGCAAAGACACTGGTCCACCAGCCGGAAAACCCCTCCGACTGCACTGCTGCCGCTGTCGCTGCCGTTGGGAGTGCATGTGGGAACGGGGGACAGTAGCAGGTGAATGTGTGGGAGAACAAGGAACAGTAGTAGGTGAGTGATTGGACATGACAGCACCTTGTTTTGTGTGATCCCTGCAAAGCAGTTATCGCACAAAACAGTAATCCAACTCCTGGGCTATGTGAGGGGGAGGTCCTCCCTCACTGCCAGGGGGCTGAATTACCTTCAGTTTCACGTCGGCGTGCGTAAAGCACGCCGACGTGAAAGTGAAAGTAATTTTCACCGCAGCAGCCATTTCGGGCTGCTGCAGTGAAAACAGAAGGTGAGTATTCACATTTCTCCGCCTCGATCTCCGGCTGTATTTCAAGCGGGATATTCTCTCCTTTCCAACGATACCCATTGTGTGGCATTTCTGCTCACGGATCGGGCGCGGGGCGCTCGATCCTTGAGCAGCAATTTCACAGGATCAATAGAAATCCGTTTGTGATGCAGGGGGAGGGAGGGCTGCTTACTAGGTAAGCGGCCACCTCCCCCCAGCCCCCAAAGCATGGGGGCCCATATATAAAGACCCCTGGGGGCAGACAGGGGACCATCTGCCCCCAGGGGTGGGGGCATTAAAAAAAAAATCGGGAAGAAAAAAAAAGTGATGGGAGGGGGAGGGGGTTTTGGGGGCCCTAGCCACCAGGGATTTTTTCGAAAAGGGTGTCCTTGGAAAGGGGAGATTCTCCCCTTTCCAAGGACACTCTGTGTGACAGCATTGCTGCCCGCGGATCGGGCGCAGGGCACTCGATGCGCAGGCAGCAATGGCCACTAGACACCAGGGATGTCTTTGAATGCGAGGGGAGGTGGGGGCTGCTTACAGTAAGCAGCCCTCTCCCCCTGGGCCCCAAAGCATGGGGGCACATATATAATGACCCACACCTGACACCAGGGATTTCTTTGAATGCGGGGGGAGGTGGGGGCTGCTTACAGTAATGGGGGCACATATGTGTACAACCCTTGGGGCAGATGGCTGATCATCTGTCCCCAGGGAAGGGGGCAAAATAAAAAAATAAAAAACAAAAAGCACAAAAACAAAAGGGGAATTTTGGGTGGGAGTGGGGGGCCACTAGCCACCAGAGATATATTTTACAGAAAAGGGGGGGTGGCCCTCTCCCCCTCACCCCAAGGGGAAATGGAGGCACCCCTTATAGCCCTCCCTGGGGGCAGATATCTGCTCCTAAGGAAGGGGCATCTGACCCCAGGGAGGGCTGCATGAGATGACCCCCTCTTATCTGCCCCCAGGGAGGGCTGAATGAGATGCCCCCCCCCGCATTTGGTGTGGGGGGTAGAGGGTCACCCCCCATTACATTAGAAAATTACCTGGCGGTTTAGGGTGCCCCTCAGCCCGCCCTAAAGTTTACAGTACCTTTTCCATTTTTTTCTTTGTTTACAAAACTTTTCTTGGCGCAGAGGGGCACATTGGTGTGCCAATCTGGCCTGGGGTGCCCAAACCTTACTACCCCACCCACTGGGGGGCCTGTCCCACCATTTTTGAGGGCCCTCTCCACTCCCACCCCCTTCCAAGCAAGACTGAACCGGCCGTTGCGTCGGGCCCCCACCGAAGCAACCCGGTGGGAGGCCGGATGGCGCAGTTCATCAGCGTGTGGGAGTCCATCTCCACTGACCGTTGGGTGCTGGATGCCCTGGCCCACGGACACACTCTGGAATTTCTAAAGAAGTGCCCCCGAATTCCTCCAGTGGCCAGGAAGGAAAACCACATCCCTCAAGTGCTGTTAGAGGTAAGGGCGATGCTCAAGAAAGGGGCCATCAAGCTCGTCCCAAAGAGGCTCCGGGGCTCGGAGTATACTCAAGATACTTCCTCGTCAGGAAGAAGACAGGAGGTTGGTGTCCCATCCTGGACTTGCGTCGGCTAAACAAATACATCAAGGCACAGAAGTTCCGGATGGTCACCCTCCAGCACGTGCTGGGCCAGCTGGAGGAAGGCGACTTCCTATCGTCGTTGGATTTGGAGGATGCCTACTTTCACATCCCCATCTTAAAAGGACACCGAAAGTTTCTCAGGTTCGTAGTCCAAGGGCGGCACTACCAGTTCAAGGCCCTCCCATTCGGATTGAAGTCGGCACCCAGGGAGTTCACCAAGTGCCTGGCACCAGTGACGGCGCAGCAGCGCCTGCAGGGGATCCACGTCTACCCCTACCTGGATGACTGGCTCATCCGAGCAGGGACAAGGGAACTCGCCGTCGAACACACAGCAAAGACCGTCCGGCTGCTCACGGACCAGGGATTCGCCATCAACTTCCCCAAATCATACCTGATTCCATCGCAGGTCGCGCTGTTTCTGGGAGCGAAGCTCGATACATTGGCGCGACTGGCCTCGGCGTCAGAGGAAAGAACGCAGGCCATCCTGAGAAAGGTACAACGTCTGCTGGCCACTGACGTGGCCAGAGTGAGGTCCATCAAGTCCCTTCTCGGGATGATGTTCTCTTGCATCTATCTGGTGCGCCTGTGCAAGCTTCGGATGCGCCCTCTCCCCCTCTTTTTCCACCGGGGTCTTCATGGGGATCTTCTGGATGGGCTTAAAAGAGGATTCCCTGCGCGGAGGCAGGGAATCTCTGGGCCCCGAGGTCGCCTCCACTGGTATAGCCTCCACAGGCTTCACCAGGGCCGCAGCGACTCCCTCGATAGAGGCCTTAGCCGGGTGAATGAAGGCCTTTACCACCTTGGGCACGCTTGAGGCCTTCACCTTAGGGGGAGGGTCACCACCTCTCTCCCCTTCGGCCGGTTCCTTCGAGATCGACCGGGGCCTCTCCAGAAGCTTAGCCGGTTTCTCGGATTTTCTCTTCCCCAAGCCAGAGCGTTGGCTCGTGGTTGATGGCGTCGGTGAAGGAGCACCCTGCCTGGCAGCCGAGGAGCCCGACTGTTCGGCGCTCCCGTTGCCCACGGACTCGGACTTGCTTTGCTTTCTGTTGGGCCCCCGTCGCCGGGGCGCCCTCACAGAACTTAGAAGACCGCTCAGACTTCTTCTTCTCACCTGCTGGGCTCTTGCCTTCCAGCCAGTTGGAGAGTCGGTCTGACGATCCCTCATAATCCAGTCCGACATGTTCATGCAAAAACGCAGTCCTTCTCCACGTGCGTTTTTTCCTCATGGAGGCAGTAAAGGCATTTCGAATGCTCGTCCTCCTTGAACACATTCTGTAGGTTGCATCGAGGGCAGATCCTCAACGGTTTGCCGGGAGTCGAGCTTCCCTTCTCCTGGGCCATGTTCTTCTCGTCCGCGAGGTAGGCCTCAGAAACTTCTGGAACCCTCCAAGAAACGTAACTCGATGAAAACTTCACCTTTGAGGGGCATAGATAAATCCGAAACGGGTCCCCGTTGATCGGAAGTAGAAACGGTAGAGCTTGAGGCTCGATTAAACCGAAAAATGAGATAAATCTCTTAGAAAAAGCGCAAAACGCAGTAAAAGCTCGAGAGCTATAGCTCCAAACACTTGAACGTGCGGTAAAAATCTGAGGATGGCTGCCAGGACGGGGCTTAGAGAGAGGGCAGTCATTGGCTGGGGACAGTATGACCCAGGGACCAGTGATTGGTTACTACTAAGAAAGACAGATAAGAAACGAAACTGATACTGATTTTTTCTTTACCAAGGATTCCCAGCCTGATGACAGGGAATATTCATGAGCATGTGAATCCATGCCAGACCCCATGCTGGAGTAATGCGTTTTTTTCCCCACATTTTGGACTTTGCGGGGCTGACTGGGTAATACCTTCTGGGCCGATTTGCGCAAATCATACCTCTGCGGATTCCCACCGGTGTCCTCTTTTCAGAAATGCATGGGGTTCTCTGTTTTCTTTGGTGGCTTGGACACCCGAGGCCCATATCTGTATGGTGTGCCGGTCGGCAGAGAGTCTAAAATTCAGGTTTCATAACAGACTTGGGGTTACTTGTTTTTTAGGCTTTCCCCTTGGCGCCCAGGTAGGTGCACCCACACATGTGAGGTACCGTTTTCATGGGGACATCTGTGGGAACGCGGGACAGTAGGCCATGTGTTGTTGGGGGCGTGTTTCGATGGGTGAGACGAGCGAAATGTGCAAGAAATGTGTTTTTTTCTCACATTTCAGACTCTGCGGGGGTGTCTGGGTAATAAATTCTGGGCCGATTTACGCAAATCATACCTCTGCAGATTCCCACGGGTGTCCTCTTTTCAGAAATGCATGGGGTTCCCTGTTTGCCTGGACACAAGCTCAAGGTTGGCTTGCTTTTCTGTTCTAAAGTTGACAATTGATTGCTTTTAACTACACATGTCTGTGCATTTGACACTTCCTGTGACACCCTCGCACTTTGTGCTAAGTCTAACACTCCCTCACCTTGTGTTTACCACCCAAAGGGAGACACAATCCTTTGGCCCAGAAGAAGGCACCAAATCCTGGAAGCCGAAACGTCCATGGGTCCATCTTCAATCGTGTTGCCCCAAGTACACCTTTGGGAATTTCTTCTGTTCCCGACGTAGACCAAGGATTGGTCACCTACAGCCAATAGACTAATATCCAGATACATAAAGGTTTTGCCCTGATTATATAAGGACAAGCACCTTTTCTACATGCTTGCGCTTGCACTAAAGAAAAGCGCCCATTAGACATGTTCTTGCTTTACTACAGTCTATCACCATACTTCACTGCACTTAACTTTTTGTAAATGAATTTTATGTTTTCTTTTGTATTTAATTGTTTGTTTTTTCTATTTTGCATTTATACTCATCAGTTTACAACTAATATGATGTTTTGATGGAATATATATATCTGTGAACAACCTATACTTCTGTAAACTTTTCGCTGCAGAAGGTTTTGTAGGGCTTTTTGTTCCTAGAAAATGTTACTTGATTACTCTTGTAAGAATCCAATTCTTTTACCTTAATTAAACCCTGGTGAATATATTTGTTGTAATAAACTTACACCATGTACAAATTTTGTGTCTACATGTACGAATGAATATGCATTGTACTCCTTTCCCTGTTGGGATCCTTTAGACTTTGACACAAGTTCAGAATAGTGGTGATCTTTGTAAACACCAACTAATCCCCTTGTGTTTTGAATAACGGCATATAGCATTAAAAATAATCATTAATTATCGTCAGGCGGCTACCCCTGTATGTGATATACTGCCTTGGTGGCTTGGACACCCGAGGCCCATATCTGTATGGTGTGCCGGTCGGCAGAGAGTTTGAAATTCAGGTGTCAAAACAGACTTGGGGTTACTTGTGTTTTTGGCTTTCCCCTTGGCGCCCAGGTAGGTGCACCCACACATGTGAGGTACCGTTTTCATCGGGACACCCGTGGTAACGCGGGACGGTAGGCCATGTGTTGTTGGGGGCGTGTTTCGATGGGTGAGCCGAGCGAAATGTGCGGAAAATGCATTTTTTCCCCACATTTTGGACTTTGCGGGGGTCTCTGGGTAATACATTTTAGGCCGATTTGTGCAAATCATACCTCTGCGGATTCCCACCGGTGTCCTCTTTTCAGAAATGCATGGGGTTCTCTGTTTTCTTTGGTGGCTTGGACACCCGAGGCCCATATCTGTATGGTGTGCCGGTCGGCAGAGAGTCTGAAATTCAGGTTTCAAAACAGACTTGGGGTTACTTGTGTTTTAGGCTTTCCCCTTGGCGCCCAGGTAGGTCTACCCACACATGTGAGGTACCGTTTTCATCGGGACACATGTGGGAACACATGACGGTAGGGCATGTGTTGTTGAGGGCGTGCTTCGATGGGTGAGCCGAGTGAAATGTGCGGAAATGCATTTTTTTCCCCACATTTCGGACTTTGCGGGGTGTCTGGGTAATAAATTCTGGGCCGATTTGCGCAAATCATACCTCTGCTGATTCCCACGGGTGACCTGAGGTCAAAGTGGGCGGGAGCGATCAGGAGCGGTGCTCCTATACTTTTTATTTTTCAGTTTCACTGTTCCTATACTTTTATTTTAAAAACGTTTTAAAATAAAAGTGTAGGAAGAAGTTGAAGCTTGCACTTCAGTGCACTGCACTGAACATTCCCTTAAATAATAGGTGTGTTTTTGTTTAGGGGTTTGGACTATGTGTGGGAGGGGGTTTGTGGAGAGTGGGGCAGGCTGGCAGGGAACATAGCTCCACTACTTCTTTTCGTACACTTCGACCACTGCGGGTGACCCCTTTTCAGAAATGCATAGGGTTCCCTGTTTTCTTTGGTGGCTTGGACATCCGAGGCTCATATCTGTATGGTGTGCTAGTCGGCGGAGAGTCTGAAATTCAGGTGTGAAAACAGACTTGGGGTTACTTGTGTTTTAGGCTTTCCCCTTGGCGCCCAGGTAGGTGCACCCACACATGTGAGGTACTGTTTCCATCGGAACACCTGTGGGAACGCGGGAAGGTATAACATTTGTTGTGTTTGTGTGGTTTTCATAACATTTTGGCCCATTTGCTGGTGCCCTTTGTCACACAACCCTTTCATTTCCCAAATGTGACCTACATTTAGTTGGTGCTTTAGGCACCATACACTTTTGTAACCTGTACAAGTCACCTACCCTTGAAAAGGTCTGCATGTGCTCTTTCAAATAATGTATGCTTGCTGTTCCTCACCACATTGGTTTTCCCGATTTACACATGCTAAGTGCGTCTGTTCAGGCCATGAGCGTAAAACTCCTGTGTACCATGGCTCAGCGTTTGGCTTGTGGTATTGCTTGTTTTGTAAAACACTACAAAAAATGTGTGCTTTCCTAACTGCAAGAGTTGGGGGAATGTAGCGGAGCATTGCATTTCTCAAAATTCATAGAAGCCATTGCCGAACCAAGCAAACCATGTCCAACACATACCTTTTTTCGGTCATTTTCCCGCTTTTCTCCCAATCTACGGCATTTTCCCCTACCTAGTTGTTGCCTGACCTATGCAAATCACCCCTGCCTAAACTTGGAATTTTTTCTACTTTTCAGAAATATATGCCTTTCTGTCCTCCAATTCGGCTTTCCTACCCTTTTCTTCTATTCCGTCCATGCATGTCCAATTGGCCAAAATCGCCAAAATCGCCTACCTCTCACAAAACGGTTGATAACCACATAAAAATAATGTTTTTCCGCTTCCACTCAACCTGTTCTTGAAAGCCAGGAAATTGGGGAATTCAGCACAGCAAACCATTTGTTCCTAGCTATTACAAGAAAAAACCACAGGCTTATTTGTACATCATTTTTTTTGCATTTTTTGAAAAAACACAACATGTTTGCCCTTTTTGCTTATTTTGTCTCACCCCCCTACAGCAACCTAGGAATCATGGGTGGCTTTATGACCGCCTACATGTGGGAAAAAAAGGAGCCAAATATGGCCAAGATATCTCATGTAACAAAAATGTTACAAGGCTTTGAATGGCCACATACCGAAATCATCAAAAAAGGCCCTGGCCCTGGGGGGAAATACCCATGGCACTTAAAGGGTTAAGGCAGGAGTCACGGGTTGTCGAACGTCCGATGGAGAACAGGGTGAGCTACGACGGTGAAGTGGCAGCTTCGTTTCTAGCGGTGCTCGTTGACGGGGAAGCGTAAATGTCCTGCAAGATAGAGCGTCCTTGGAGCAAATGCAGTTCTTAGGCAAACGGGAGCGCTGCGGCTGCGGCTCCGGTTGTCGACGGCGGTCGTCGACGGTGGCAGACAACAGTCCAGGCGCTTCTCCTTGTGATTCTGCGGCAGTCCCCATCTCGGGTCGGCAGCCTTTCAAAAGTCTGTCTACCAGGGAGCTTTGGCAAAGATCAGCTGGTGCATGATGGTCCCTCATAGCTCGGGAAGAGGGTGCCTTACCAGGTGCTCTCTGGGTCAGTCCTTGGAGACACAGTAGCTTTCAGATTGATGAAGGAAAGCAACAGCAATTCTTCTCTTCCAGCAGGGCTTCAAGGTCAAGCTTTAGTTACTCCAGTTACTCGTCATAGTGGACTTCAGCTTCTGAACACGAATTCTAGCAGTGAGAGGCCCCCAGATATACTAGTTGATCTCCCATTCATTTTGCTGCGTCACACTCAGGCAACCAATCCGTCAGAAGGGCATTCATGCAGGCAGGCAGCCAATCAGGTGCATAGTGTATTCAGGCCATTCACTTCTCTCCAGACACTCACAACAAGTTATGTGTATTGGGACAAGTACCCAGCCATTCACCACTCCACACTGCATTCATACCAGTTTCGGGCAGGGCTGTCTCAGTCATTGTGTCAAACACCAGATACTAGACACCCACAACACAGAATGCTTATTTGTCACACACTCCATTCACCCAGGTCCCACCCACAGGCGTACCCACAACATACAATCATTGGGAAGGCTCCAGCCAGTCTGGCCAGCAATTCACAACAACACCATATATGGAACTTCCACCCAACAACCGGTCAGGGGGAAGGGACAGAGTCAGGGCTTCCCAGGACTTTGGGAAAACAAGGTAACAGGCAATAGAAAGCAAGAGTCCACAGGGGCCATCTTGTTTCCCATCAGGAATCAACTGATTCCAATGGGAGGGCCTGGGTATCTCATGGAGGATACTCAGAGCACCTGTCAAATTCAGCATGGGGCTGCCACCAGCCCATACCCTGCTTTGTGGGCCACACACAGGTGCCCAAAAAACATACACTAGGGGCACAGGGTTGTACCCCCACCCATGGGTGCCATAAGGGTATCCCATGCGTTATCTGGCGGGGCAGCTGCTGTATGTGGCCAGGTGGCTATCGACTGAAGACTCGGCGGAAGCTAGGCTTCTGCGGGAAGACTCGGCCCCATACTTTTTGAATGAAGTGGTGTGGTTACAAAAGAACAAACTGGTGGGAAGAGGGCGGCTGTTGAGGCTGGGCTGGGAGGTTTGGCGCAGAATGTGGAGAATGATGGGTGACATAGAGCCGTTCTCTCAGCAGGCCCCGCTGGTGGCACTATGCGGGAACGACTCACAACTGTTCGAAGCGGTCCGTAGATATTGGGAACCGGTGGGCCTGGCCACCCTTCGGGACATATGGCAGGAAGGGGAGGCATTGGAATTTCAGAGGTTGCAAGAAGAGACAGGGGTGCATAGAGGCCCGAATATAACCCACGCTTAGCTCATGAAACGGGTAAGGGAGAGATGGCCGGAGACAGTGCTAGCGGATGACCCTGATGCCTCCCTGGAAACGATGAATGATGTTTCAGAGGGCGGGCACGAGATATCTAGAATATACGAGCTTCTAAGAGCAAAGGTAGGGAAGGAGCTGCTTCAATTGAGGCGGGACTGGGAGGGGGAAGTAGGAGGACCCATGACAGATGGGCAATGGGAGAGAGCCCAAAGTTACCATAAAAAGGTATCCCGGGATGCGAGACTCCAACAACTCCAATTGTATGTCACTCAGAGGGCTTATTTGACTCCCCGGAAAATTGCAAGGTTTGGAGGCTCGGCTACGCAGAAATGTCCCAGGTGTGGGGAGGTGGAAGCGGGGCTGCTACACATGCTCTGGACTTGCCCGGAAGTGCACAGATTTTAGATTTTGGGACGAGATTAAAACTAAATTGGCTGATGGGGGAGTGGAGCTGGACGTGGGATCAGCTTGGCCATGCATGCTCGGGATTTTTCCCAGGCCGCGGGATTTAAAGCACATAAGCAAAATGAACGACTTAGCCTATATCCTGGCTAAGCGCAGGATCGCAATGGGTTGGAAGGCGGCCCACAGACCCAAGGTGGAGCTATGGTGGACGGACCTCCTCAGATGGGTGGAGGCGGAATCCGTAGTTTGGTTTGAAGCGGTTACCAGGGAGGGAGAGGAGGAAGTAGGGCCCTTGTTGACCTGCGGGCAATTGGTGACCTCTATGGCAAACCCTCACCAAGACAATAACGAATCAGAGGACTCTGATGAGTGCACAAGCACTGCGATACCTGATAATGCTCCCATAGATGACGTGAGTGTGCCGGCTCTAGTTTGTGGGGTGTGAGGGGGGAGGACGGAGAATTATACTGTATAATGTGATGGTTTGTTGCTGATTATGTACGTCCTAAACAGTTGTAATGTGTGTCATTTTGTTTGGTTTTATTGAAAATAAAAATATTTTTTTTTTTAAAAAAGGGTATCCCATGCGTCTGTTCACCAAAACCAAAAGAGAGAGCTGCACCGCCAGGAGTCCCACATGAACTCCTGCGCGGAAAACACGACAGAACACATGATAAAAGGCAGTAAACGACAAGGATACGGAGGCCCTGTCCCTCCGATGCATTTCCAGCATCACAGTCGCCCCCCCCAGACTGAGGTTAGGGTGCCTATCTCCCACGAGATAGACATCCTCATCCTTGCAGTCAACATACCTTCTGGAAAGGCCATCTGCATTATTGTGACTCTTCCCTGGTCTGTGCTTTATGGGGAAGTCTCGCCCTTGCAGGCTGATGGACCACCTGAGCAGTTTCGGGTTCTCACCCTTCATCTGCATAAGTCACTTCAGGGGTTTATGATCTGTTTGGACCTTAAAGGTAGACCCCATAAGGTAGGGCCTAAAACACCTAAGGCTCCAAACTATGCTTAAACATTCCTTTTCAACAGTAGCCCGCCTAAGTGCTCTACCCTTGAGTTGTCTACTGATGAATATGATTGAATGTTCCCTCCCTTTGTCATCTAACTGGGACAAGACAGCTCCAATTCCGGTGTTGCAGGCTTCCTTCTGGACAATAAATGGTCGGCTGTAGTCAGGCGCACATAACACAGGTGCCCTACACAGACTCTTTCAACCCATCAAAGGCCCTCTGACAGTCTTCAGTCCAATTAACCTTCCTAGGTTTTTTGGGTAAAGTCAGAGCTGTCAGGGGTGCAGCCTATGGTTCCATAGTCTGCCATGAAATTGCGATAGTACCCAGTGAGGCCCAAAAAGGCTCTCATCTGGGTTTGAGTAGTGGGACTTTCCCAGTTACGTACATCCTGTACCTTACTGGGGAGAGGTTGTATTTGACCCCCTCCTACCTCATGACCAGGATACGTGACTTTCTCCTCAGCTATCTGGCACTTGGTGGCCTTAATAGTGAGGTTAGCCCTTTTCAAGGCCTGCAACACCTTATCCAGATGTGTAAAATGCTCTTCCCAGGTGGAACTGTAGACGGCAATGTCGTCTAAGTAAGCCACACAAAAGGCTTCCAGCCCACTGAGCGCATGATTGACCAATCTCTGGAAGGTGGCAGGGGCGTTCTTCAACCCAAAAGGCATGACCCTAAACTGGTAGAGTCCCTCCGGTGTTGAGAACGCCGTATTTTCCTTTGCATGGTCCGTCAGAGCTATTTGCCAATAGCCTGAGGTAAGTTCAAAGGTGCTCACAAATTTGGCAGCACATATGGTGTCCACTAGCTCATCAGCCCTGGGCAATGGATGCGCGTCAGTTTTGGTGAGGGCATTGACTCCTCGGTAGTCCACACAGAACCTCCAATCCTTGGTACCTGGCTGGGAACTTGCCTTGGGGACAAGGACCACTGGACTGGACCAGGGACTGGTTTTGGGTTCAATAACACCCAGATCCAACATCTTGGCGACCTCAGCCTGGATGTGGTTCTTAACGGTATCTGACATACGGTAGCACCTGCTTTTGACAGGCACACTGTCACCAGTGTCAATCTCGTGCCTACACCACAGTGTAAGGCCTGGTGTCAGGGAAAACAGAGAGGCATACTGCCGGAGCAAAGCCCTGCAGGCCTTCAATTGCTCTGCTGTCAGATCTGGAGATAGTTCTACTCCCTCCATTGAGCCATCCTGAGGGTTGCCATGCAGCAAATCAGGAAGGGGCTCACTCTCATCCTCTTCTTGTTCTGAAGCTAGCAAGAGACATGAGACTTCTGCTCGCCTGTGGAAAGGCTTGAGCCTATTAACATGGAATACCTGAGGGGCTACCCCAGGGACTCCCATGTCGGCCAGATAATTGACTTCGCCCATCTTGGAGATAATCCTGAAGGGTCCAGTCTATTTGTCTGCCAAAGCTCGAGGCTTGGTAGGCTCCATCACAAGGATTTCCTGTCCTGGAGTCCAATCCACTTGTAAGGCTTTAAGGTCATGCCAGTACTTATTCAATTCCTGGCTGGCCTTGAGATTTGCTGTTGCCTGACCCATCATCTGTGTCATCCTCCGTCTGAGGCCTAAAACATAGTCCCCCACTTGCTTGGCAGGACCCGGAGAGGTGGCCTCCAAACCTTCTCTGATTAAGGCAAGGGGCCCCCTCACGGGATGTCCAAAGAGTAACTCAAAGGGGCTGAAACCAACACCCTCTTGAGGTACTTCTCTGTAAGCAAACAGCAGGCATGGCAGGAGGAGATCCCATTTCCTCCTTAGGGGCTCTTCCAAAGCGCCTAGCATGCCTTTGAGAGTTTTATTAAATTTCTCAACCAGACCATTGGTCTGGGGGTGGTAAGAGGTGGAGAACTTGTAGGTTACCCCACACTCTTTCCACATGGTTTTCATGTAACTAGACATGAAGTTGGATCCTCTGTCAGAGACAACCTCCTTAGGGAATCCAACACGGGTGAAAATGCCCAGGAGAGCAAAATGCCCAGGAGAGCCCTGGCAACCACTTTGGCAGTAACAGTCCCAAGGGATATAGCCTCAGGGTACCTGGTGGCATGATCAACCAAGACCAGGATGAACCGATGTACACCTGAAGTGGGAGGGTCAAGGGGACCGACAATGTCGATGCCCACCCTCTCAAATGGTGTGCCAACCACTGGCAATGGTTGCAGTGGGGCAATAACACTGCCTCCAGTCCTGCCAGACAACTGACAAGTTGGGCAGGTCCTGCAGTGGGACTCCACTTCTACTCCCATCAGAGGCCAGTAGAAATGGGCAGAGAGCCTCTGCTTAGTCTTCTTGGTACCAGGATGACCAGCTAAGGGCACCGCATGTGCCAACTTCAGCAGGAAGGGCCTGTAAACCTGGGGTACCACCAACCTCTTGAGGGCACCAGGTTCAGGCTTAGTGGGCTCACTAACAAGGAGCTTACCCTCCCAATAAATCCGGAATGTCCTAGGCACTTCTCCTTGTGCCTGGGTAAGGGCTTGTTTCCTCAGGCCCTCTCTCTGTCCCTTACAGAAGTCCGCCCGGGATGGTCCCCCTTCAGCTAACAAGCAATGAAGGTCGGGGTGGTCTTCCGGGTTGAATACCTCTCCCACAGGAAAGTCTTCTGGCTCTTCTCCCACAAGAGTTGAGAAGGGTTCACCATTGGACCCAGCCCGCCCGGAGCATGGATCCCAATGGGTGCTGTCGGAACAGCAGGACGAGCAGGGGCTCCCTCCACAGAGGTGGCCTTCTTACTCTTCTGTTTCCTTCGCGCCTTGGGTTTCCCCGTCGGAGAGGGTACTGGGCAAGCAGCCGGACCCTGTGTGACATGCGATCGGGTGAACAACACAGCAGCCATGGGTAGACCATCCGTGATCATCCCCAACTCGACCAAATTGTTTCCTAACAAAATGTTCGCAGGCACATTGTCCTGAACCAGGACCGGAAGCTTTTCTGTCTTGTCTCCAATCGTAATGTTGACTAAGGCTACAGGCGATAATTTGGGAGGCCCACCAGCTAACCTCTTGGTTCTCAGAGGAGCACCGACATAATCCTCTGGCTTGAGCAGGGTCCTGTCCACCACTGTCATGCTTGCCACAGTGTCTCTCAAACCAGTAGAAGGCTGGCCTTTCAAGAGGACACTTCTCAAAAACCTACAAGTGTTCTCTGGGATAGTCGCCAGTACTTCTGCGTACTGGTCCCAGGCCCCAGGGGATACTAAGGAAATCTCTACGGGAGCACCGGAGGTGATCCTAGTAGAGGAGAGGAGGACAGTGGCCTCCACCTCAGGTACGGAGTAGGGGTAGGTCAGTCTGACTGCCTGGACTCCAAGTGCCTTACCCTTACACTTGGGGTCACCCTTTCGGTGTTCCAGAGCTCCACAATCCCAACAAGTGCCAGGAGTGCGGGGTACGGTGTACGGTACTGGAACCACTGGGACCCTGCTTTGCAGCAGGCGGACCACTACTCTTACTCCCACCCACAACAGACTTATCCCCACTAGATTTTTGGGTTTTAGGAGAGGAAGGTTTTGGTTTACCCAATTGTGACTGCTTTTTGGACGCCTCAGCTTTCAGACAGGCCCCCTTTTCTTTGTCCTTGTCCTTCCCACTGGAGTCCTTAGGGGACACCCGGTGGGGGACCTACTTGTCAGCCAACCTAGCCAGCTTCAAGGGGGCCAAAATATTCTGGTCAGCAACATACTGATGCAGCTCTGGTGAACAGGCTTCCGAAAAATGCTAAAAAACAAAAGGTGGGACAATTCCACAAACGTGTTCACTTTGTAACCATCAATCCACCCCATCATGTTCATGTGCGCAGCACTCACCAAGTGTATCCAGACACATTCTCTTGTTTCTTAAAAACCCTGAACCGTTTAAGGTATTGGGTCGGTGTCTTGCCAAACTTGGCAATTAAAGCAGACTTCCTGCACTCAAACTGACCCCTTTTTTCCACATTCAGTTTCAGAATACAATCATATCCAGTTTGAGGCACTCTGCTTAACAAACACTTAGCCCAATCTCTCTTATCAACATCATGAATTGCACAAGCCATCTCAAACGCTTCAATCCATTGGAGGATATCAGAACCCTCTGCATACACACTGTGATGCTGGAAATGCATCGGAGGGACAGGGCTTCTGTATCCTTGTCCTTTACTGCCTTTTTATCGTGTGTTCTGTCGTGTTTTCCGCGCAGGAGTTCATGTGGGACTCCTGGCGGTGCAGCTCTCTCTTTTTGGGTTTGGTGAACAGACCCGTGGGATACCCTTACGGCACCCATGGGTGGGGGTACAACCCTGTGCCCCTAGTGTATGTTTTTGGGCACCTGTGGGTGGCCCGCAGAGCGGGGTATAGGCTGGTGACAGCTCCATGCTGAATTTGACAGGTGCGCTGAGTATCCTCCATTTTGGGATCCCCAGGCCCTGCCATTGGAATCAGTTGATTCCTGATGGAAAACAAGATGGCCCCTGTGGCCTCTTGCTTTCTATTACCTATTACCTTGTTTTCCCAAAGTCCTGGGAAGCCCTGACTCTGTCCCTTCCCCCTGACCAGCTGTTGGGTGGAAGTTCCATATATGGGGCCTCATTACACGGTAGGCGGTATGGATTTAACGTTACCGGTAATGGAATACCGGCAATGTTAAATCCCCATGCGAATTACGACCCGGCTCACCGCTATTAGCGGCATCGCTAAGTACGGTGCCACTAATAGCGGACAGTCTGCGTGCGCACGACCCACCATCCCGTAAATTACGCCATGTCGCTATTAGCACAGCATCACAAGGCGAGCGGATATGCCAATAGCGGCATGGTAAAGCCCCCAAAACCCCTTACCGCCATGGCGCAAATACCGGCATCGCGAACCACACGTTGAGAGAACTGAGCAGTGTTCCCACCTGCCACAGGTGGACACAATCAGCACAGGTGGAGGCAATGGAGACCGTGGCAGCTCAAAAGGAGCACACCACACCCCTTCACTCACCCCTTCCCACACCAAAATGGTTCCAATACTAGCAGCATTACATGGGCTTGAGGACATGATTGCAGCGCAGCTGCAACAACAACAGGCAGCCCAAAGGAGACGCAGGAGGAGGAGGAGGAGGGCAAGACAGGCACAGCCAGCACCACCATGGCACCTAATCATACCACAGAGGCACCCACCAATCCCCAGGATCAGAGCCAGTCCATTTAACCTAACCCCTGGGCAGATACGCACCCTGTACCGTCTGGACCGGGATACCATCACCAGCATCGTGGACATGATACACAACGATATTGTGAGCCTCATAGACATCAGAACTGCCATCCCCCCTCTACTCAAGGTGGTGACTGTGCTGCACTTCCTGGCCACAGGCACCTACCAGCATACAGTGGGCCAGATGCATGGCATCTCCCAACCAGTATTTTCACGCACGCTGAACCAGGTACTCGATGCCCTCCTGAAGCATGCACCTGAACACATATTCATGCCACAGACTGCCCAGGAGATTGCAAACACCAAAGTTGGCTTCTATTCACTGGCAGGCATCCCAAGTTGCATTGGGGCCATCGACTGTACACATGTGGAATTGGTGGTCCCACATCGCAATGAAGTGGTCTACCGAAACAGGAAGCAATTCTACTCCATCAATGTCCAAATGGTATGTGATGCCAACAAGATAATCACACATTGCTGTGCCCGATTTCCCGGATCAACCCATGATTCCATGGTCCTCCTGAACTCAACTATCCCACGCTACATGGAGCGACAAACCGCACAACGTTCGTAGCTACTTGGTGAGTAGCAGGGCAAGCACATGGCAGTGTGTTTGGGGGGGAGAGATACATACTCCAACTGGGTGTGATGGGGGGGAGAGATACAGACTCCAACTGGGTGTGATGGGGGGGAGAGATACATACTCCAACTGGGTGTGATGGGGGGGAGAGACAGCTCCAACTGGGTGTGATGGGGGGGAGATACATACTCCAACTGGGTGTGATGGGGGGGGGGGGAGACATGCTCCAACTGGGTGTGATGGGGTGGGGGGAGATACATACTCCAACTGGGTGTGATGGGCGGGGAGAGATACAAACTCCAACTGGGTGTGATGGGGGGGAGAGACATGCTCCAACTGGGTGTGATTGGGGGGGAGATACATACTCCAACTGGGTGTGATGGGGGGAGAGATACATACTCCAACTGGGTGTGATGGGGGGGAGACATGCTCCAACTGGGTGTGATTGGGGGGGGAGAGATACATACTCCAACTGGGTGTGATGGGGGGAGAGATACATACTCCAACTGGGTGTGATGGGGGGGAGACATGCTCCAACTGGGTGTGATGGGGCGGGGGAGAGACATGCTCCAACTGGGTGTAGCTTGTTGTCTGTCTGCAAAATGCACATACAGATGTACGCCAATGTCCATCTGGGAATGCCGCAACGTACTTGAGTTGAACTGACATCCAAGTATGAGCCACACAACACAGATGACATTTCAGGTCTAGTAACATCAAATACCCATCCACATACACATTGCACAACATTCCATGCCACAAAATACACAGATTTCATACGTGCCATCAGTATAGTCATCCGGAATCAGTCCAGCACAACATCTATAATGCAATGTGCCCTATGATGCATGCAAAGGAATCAGCCATAGACATAGCATTTCACCACACACCTTTACCACCACTGAAGTGATGCCTCACTGCATGGCAACATCTATGTTGGAATGGCAGTACAACAGCAGTGAGGAACCAAATCTGCCTGGGCCCAGGGACACCTATGACCTCGCCTCACCCAGGACATGTCAATTACTGTTGGAGGCATCAATGGGGCATATCTACTTGCAGGGTCGAGCTCACCCTTGCACATTGCTGTCACAGAGACCATCTGCATGTATGCTGTTGACTGTGTTTGTTTGTTTGTTTGTTTGTTTTATTCACTTATAATGCGCACCAAACCCGAAGGTAGCCGGGCGCAGCAGTACAGAAAATGCGAAGCTTAGGTTGCAGGGTGGGGTCATGGGAATACATACACTGTATAAATACAAAATACAAATAATAGAATGCAAAATATCACAGGAAGGCAGCAGTTGCGGTTTACATGCCGAATAGATACAAAATATGATCAAGAGAGTCTATGTACAAGAGAGTGGGACCATAAAGATCATGATGAAATGTATGTTCTAGGGTGGGGTGAAGGATAAGTGGGCGCCAATAGACTATTCATTGGCAGTCCTTAGCAAATTGATGTAGTTGATTCTGAATTTAGGGAAGGGCTGTGCCTCGCGTAGAGGATTAGGCAATGAGTTCCATAATTGAGCTGCTTGCACCGGGAAGCTACTACCCCCCGCCTTAGATAACCTGAATCTAGGAATGATGAGGCTGTTGGCATTTGCAGTTCTGGCAGGGCGCGAGTGATTTCTTTTTGTGAGTTTATTGCAGAGATAGCTTGGTGTACTTGAATCACAATGCAATGTCAATTTGTGTGATATGAACAGGCCGCTCTTGAGGTGAACAGTAACAGGACATCATTTGTTCCCCCATACAGGTGATGCAGGCTATCCCCTGAAGAGCTGGCTCCTCACACCTGTATGGAACCCACAGAACAGGCACGAAGAGGAATACAATCGAGCACATACCCGTACCCGCATTGTGATCAAGCAGACTTTTGGCCTTTTGAAGTCACGGTTTAGGTGCATTAGCAGGTCTGGTGGCGCTCTCCTGTATGGCCATGAGAAGGTGGCCAAGATCACCATGGCATGTGTCATGCTGCACAATATGTGTATCAGACGGAATGTGCCACTGCCCCCTGACGTTGAAATGCAAGCACCTGATGAGGATGAGGATCGTGATGAGGACGGGGGTGAAGGGGATGCAGGTCTTGCAAGAGGGGATGGGCAGGAGGGACGTGCTGTGAGACAGCATCTGATCAACCAAATATTCTGAGGAACATGTTTTGGTACTGTCACATGGATATGTGTAGTAATGCACTGGTGTATGTTTAGAAGCACGCAATGGACCCTGTCGCCAATAAAGTACCCATACAAAATGAAGATGTCCAAGCCTGTGTTTTGATCAGACACCAGTGTATTAAGTAACAGAAAGATGAAAAAGTGCATGTCCCCAAACATCCCACCACCCTTCCAACCACCCCCCACAACAGACCCATAACACCCTTCCACCCACCCCCACAACAGACCCATAACACCCTTCCACCCCCCCACAACAGACCCATAACACCCTTCCACACACCCCCCACAGCAGTTCCTCATGTGTCTGTCATGTTTGCGTTGGCCCATGCACGCCGAAGAATCGCCATAAACCCCCTATTGGCCATTATCTGAAGCAGCATTTGGAGGATGGGCAGACATGCACCTGGTGGTGCGTGTTGAGCGGCGGAGGGGGCTTGTCTGCGTTGAACCAGCGGATGACGACGTGGCGACTGTCCTGGTGGTGTGAAGTGGCGGTCCATTGTGTCAGCTATTCGAGTGAGGACCTCCCTGAGCCTAGCTATCTCCTCACAAAGCCTGTCAGTACAGGCCTCCATCCTCTCACTGGAGTGCCTTGCCGTCTCCACAATATCCTCCCTGAGATGGGCAGCCTCCTCAACATGCTGGCCAACCAGCACAGTAAGTTCCTGTTGACGCTGCCGGATGGTGGCCAGCTCGAGGGCAGTGTTGGGTGATGGTGTAGTGGCTGCTGTGCCCTCAGATGCATCCATGACAGCAGGTAAAGCCACCATGGGGGACATTATGGCTGTAATGTTGTCCTCACCAGTGACATCAGACCCAGGTGTCTGGAATGGTGCTGGCTCAGGCGTTGTAGGGGGGCTTGGGGTGTGCATCTGCATTGTGCCAACTGTTGTGTCCTCAAGGTCAGATAGGGGGGCAGTGGCGGCTGCCTCTCCTGCGGAGCTTGGCGCAGCTGATTGTAGGCCCTCGGTGGCTGGTATTGGTGGTTGTGGGTTCACCTGCGGTGGTGGGGCTCTAGTTGGTGGTGTGGCTACTTCAATCCTGGCAGTGGCACTCCTCCGAAGCTTCACACTCATCATGTGGCACCTTCCCCCCTTGCCCCTAGATGTCGTGGGGGTGTCCTCAGAGTCCTGTGCCCTTGGTCTCTTACTTGTAGGCGGTGCCTGGGATGTATTTGTGGCATCCTCACCATCTGTATGTGAGCCTGTCAGGGACAAGAAGGGGGATGGCATTGGTTAAGTTTCTATGTACTTCATGCAGGATACAACAATAATGCAGTTGTGGCCATCGGGACTTAATAGTTGTGGATGCAGGTGATGTGTCAGTTCAGTGCCTCATCCATGCATGGTTGTGTTTGGCACTTGTCTATGGTGATGTGTGCATGTGTGTGTGTTTGGGTCTGACACTGCCATGGGCAGGGATGGATGCATGTGTGGATGTGTGTCCATGCATGAGAGGATTCTGGGCTCACATTTGGGGGAACAGTACATTCACATAGCATCCTGTCATGTGTACACTCACCTCCATCCGAAGTGGTTCCCACGCCTAGCTCCATAGTGCCTACTCCCTCAATGGATTCCACTGCGATTAGGTTTGCACAGGTCTCCTCCCATTCCTTTAGTCTGATGGGTGAACCGGCTCCACCTGCAGTGGCTATTCGGTGGTTTTCGGAAAGGATGCCCCTCACCCGCAATCTAAGGTCAACCCACCTTTTCCTGCACTCACGCACCGTGCGGGTGCTGGTGCCCACTGCACTGACTTTAACCGCAACTTCTTTCCAGATGGCCTTTTTTTCTGTAGTGTCGGCCGCCGCATGTCGTTGGCAAAGACAAGCTCAGCATTGTCAGCCAGGGTCTGGGTCAACATGTTCAACTCCTCCGAGGTGAATTTTTCTTTGCGCTGCCTGTCAGTGCTTTTTTTAAATGCCTTGGGCATGTTGAAGGTGTCCCGGATGATTTGCAACTGCAACCTACTCCAAACAGGTCCAGGGGGCAGTGGATGGCAATGGATTGTGTTTTTAAAGATGCCCGCGGTGCTCTTTCCCGTTCCTGTGCGATTACGCTATTTCCGGTTCCGCAATTTAACGGTCACTGCTAATTGCGGTGACCGCTCTTTGCATGCAGCATGTGGGCGGAGGTGCTATCTGCACTTTCGTCGAGGGCGGTAAGTGACTTTTTTGGGTCTTTAACGGCATGGCGGTAGGGTCTTTACCAGCATGGCGCTATGCTCGTGTCCGCATACTCGTAATGGTACGCTATTAGCGCCCTCTTGCGAGGGCGCACACGTTAAGAGCGCCATGCCGGTAATTTGAGGTTTTTACCGCACAACGTGTAATGAGGCCCATGGTGTTGTTGTGAAGTCCAGTCCAGACTGACTGGAGCCTTCCCAGTAACTGTATGTTGTGGGTACCTCCTATGGGTGGGATCTGGGTGAATGGAGTGTGTGACCAATATGCACTTATTGTTGTGGCTGTCTGGTTTCTGGTATGAGAGACAAAGACTGAGACAGCCCTGCCCAAAACTGGCCTGAATGCAGTGTGTAGTGTTGAATGGCTGGGTACTTGTCCCAATCCACATTCCTTGTTGTGAGTGTCTGAGAGGGAGGAGGATGGCCTGAATGCACTGTGTGCCTGATTGGCTGACTGACTGCATGAATGCCCTTCTGTATGATTGGCTGCTGAAAGTGACCCAGCAGTGTGGATGGGAGACAAGATAGTATATCTGGGGACCTCTCACCACTGGAAATTGTTCAGAAGCTGTGTCTACACTTGAAGAGTAACTGGAACTGCTGATCCTCGACGCCCAGCTGGAAGACGAACACTTGCTGTTGCATTTGCTTCAACCTGATCGGAAAGCTGCCGAACATGTCAAGGACTGACCGAGAGAGGACCTGGTAAGGCGCCCTCTTCCCATGCTCCGAGGGACCATCGAGCATCGCTAACCTTCGCCGAAGCTCCCTGGAAGTCAGACCCTCAAAAGACTGCCGACCCGAGACGGGACCGCTGAGGAGAACGAAGCAAAGCACCCGGACTTTCCCGCTGTCGAAGTCTATTGCCGTCGACCAGGATTTGCAGGTTTGTGTAACCGCTGGAGGCCCGTAGAAGTTGTGTTGCCCAGCCGTGGGGACCACTTGACGCCGTGCCGCCGATGACCGGAGCTGCCCGCTCCTTTGCCTAAGAACATTTGAATCCAAGGACTCCCTTGTCCACAACGTCGACCGCTTTGTCCCGCCGGGGAAAGTCGAGGACGACCAACGCGCCGAGGAGAATCCACCGGTGGGTTTCCCGCCACCTGAAGGCCACAAAGACTTCGACGACTCGACGCCCTTGTTGGGCCACAGTTCTTCTGAAACTCTTTTCGGTCCTGAACAATCCGTCACCGAGGTGCCCCGCACACCTCATCCCCGCAGGACGTCGCTGACGAGCAGCGCCTGGATCGACATCGGGGTCTCGGCACCCTTGAACTTCTCATCGCTGCCGTCGACGACAAGCTCACCATCTTCGACGCCTCTCGACGATCCGTGGCTCCTGCTTTAAAGGGAGTCACTCAAGAAGGATCCTTCGACGCGTCTTCTAAGAACTCTACTCCACCAGGTAGATTGGGGGGGTAAAACCTTAATAGGAGTAAATAAGGCTATTGAAAAATACATGGACTGGGCTTTTGCTATATATCTTTATTTTACAGGTTGCCCAGGTGGGGGGATCTCGACACAGAACTGTGTCGATCGGTAGGGGCCGGTATTCTGCCTATTGTTTCAACCATCTTACGTTCCTTCGTATCTCAATTGCTGGTTTCCTCGTTATTGATCTGTGTGACATTTTAACCGTACAGTTGATGCACTTTAATGAGATTTGATAACATTGGTGGTACCACTTTAGAATTGTATATATTTATCATTGTTGATTTCCGAGTACAAAGTGCGTTATTGTAATCGTGTACATACCTTTGAATATTAATTATATAAAGACTGTGTTTTCAGTAATACAGTGTGTGGACATTCCTTTGTGGGGGTTCGGGGACTACACTGTACTTAAGAACCAGCCTGCATCACCTTCTGAGAAGCTAGGCCTTGATTGCTCGACTACGTTACCAATAATAGAGAATCTTGGCTGGGGTCCTCTGTGCCTCTCCTCTACCATATAGAGAGCGGAAGTACAGACGCTTGTAGTGGACTTCAGCTTCTGAACACAAATTCTAGCAGTGAGAGGCCCCCAGATATACTAGTTGATCTCCCATTCATTCTGCTGGGTCACACTCAGGCAACCAATTTGTCAGAAGGGTATTCTTACAGGCAGGCAGCCAATCAGGTGCATAGTGCATTCAGGCCATTCACTTCTCTCTCTCCAGACACTCACAACAAGTTATGTGTATTGGGACAAGTACCCTGCCATTCAACACTCCACACTGCATTCATACCAGTTTCGGGCAGGGCTGTCTCAGTCATTGTGTCAAGCACCAGATACTAGACACCCACAACACAGAATGCGTATTTGTCAGATACTCCATTCACCCAGGTCCCACCCACAGGCATAACAACAACATACAGTCATTGGGAAGGCTCCAGCCAGTCTGGTCAGCACTTCACAACAACACCATATATGGAACTTCCACCCAACAGCCGGTCAGGGTGAAGGGACAGAGTCAGGGCTTCCCAGGACTTTGGAAAAACAAGGTAACAGGCAATAGAAAGCAAGGGGCCACGGGGGCCATCTTGTTTCCTATCAGGAATCAACTGATTCCAATGGCAGGGCCTGGGTATTCCAAAATGGAGGATACTCAGAGCACCTGTCAAATTCAGCATGGGGCTGCCACCAGCCCATACCCTGCTCTGTGGGCCACACACAGGTGCCCAAAAACATATACTAGGGGCACAGGGTTGTACCCCCACCCATGGGTGCCATAAGGGTATCCCATGGGTCTGTTCACCAAAACCAAAACAGAGAGCTGCACCGCCAGGAGTCCCACATGAACTCCTGCACAGAAAACACGACAGAACACACGATAAAAGGCAGTAAAGGACAAGGATACGGAGGCCCTGTCCCTGCGATGCATTTCCAGCATCACAGAGCATGGCAGGAAAATATAGCAGGCAACCTGCAAGTATGGGGCAGAATAGGATTTCAGATATAGGACATATGTTTACTTTAGACATCTTGACAGACCCATTTGTTTTAGTTGAGGGAGATTAGGGATGGTGACGCATTTTCCAACCCCTTTATTATTTCAAATAAAAGTTTCTAGCCAAAACCATCAGTCTTCTGTGTCCACGTCTCATTCCTGGCTCCTAACAGACCTTTGAGAAATAAGGCTCCTGGAAGGGAGCCTGAGAAAGGCTTGAGGAAGGGAGACCGCTGCCCAATGTTGGTTTAGTACATGGAACTTTGATAAATCATGCAAAAAGGTCTGGAGATAGAAAGACCTCCTACCCGCCTACGGACAACAACATAATACAGCATAGTGACGGCTAGGTAAAGAAGGATATTTCCCCATCATTTTGAACTGCCTAAAACATCCCAAAGGAGGGTCATCCTGTCTGAAGCAGGGCATAGTTATCCTTAGTTTTGGTCAACTCTTAGTTATAGGAATAAGTAGGGTTTTGGGTAACTCTTAGTTATAGGTAGGGTTTTTCTTTTTTTCTTTACTTTCTAGTCAATAAAGGTTTTTTACCAACAGACATTCCACCATTGTGTCCTGCTTCTACTTCTGCGCTCTTACAGTGGTACAAAGATGGAGGAGACAGCAACATCAGAAGCTAAAGGAAGTATAGAGACAGAGGAGGTGGTAAAATCAGGGGGTGGAGGGTTTGGAGAAACACTGGCAGTAGAACTATCCATCATGTTTTCTACCGTTCATTTTGAACAGTCTAGTTGTTTGCCCAAAGATGACCGCCGCACTTTAAACTGGTAATCATTGCAGCGGTCCTTCGCGTTGCACCTCCGTTTAGACACACAGGCTAACGCTAGTGAATACTTTCCCACTTTGAGCTAATGCTCCATTGCCTTGCCACGCTCCGTGGCTTCTGACTTGTCGGGTGTCCCTGCGCTCGTTGTTTTGTCACCTCGCTCTTGCGTCTCTGCAGGTTTTCGGGACTCTCTGGTCCCTGCCTTTCTTGCTTATCTTTCTTTCCCCCGCTTCCGGGTCTTGTCCCCGACGGCCGTGTTGTCCCCGACGGCCGTGTCTATTCTTACTTTTCTCCTGGTCTAACCCGGTCCTCATTTATTTCTGTCCTTTTTCCGGGTCTCATCCCGGGTGACTGTTTCTCTCACAGTCTGCTGGTGATAGATTCTTTCTGTTTCTCCCTGAGCTGAGCTGCTTCTATCAGCATATTTCCTTGAACTGCTCCTACTTACTATTTCTCGTGGCTCTCTTGCTGCTTGCAGCCAGCCTGATTATCTTCACTTTACTGGCCATCCCGTTCTGGCACTGCTAGTTTCCTTCAATTCCTACTTCTGTAACAACACAGTCAAATCGATTCAGTTTTCAGAACGCTACTCATCTCTTCCATTTCAAGAACACTGGACCACTTCTATACAGACTATCAAGCCATCCTGTGTCTGGATACCACCAGAGGTTTTTTCAGACAGGATGCCTTTTCCTGCTAAGGGGCTTGCTCTTGGGGAACCCCGCGGTTGGGTGCATTGACATCCAGACAACGTGGCCTACAACGGAACTCGCCCCTACTTACACGAAAAGAAGACAAAGAAGAAGACAGGAGAAAATAAGGAAACCCGCAGAGGGAAGAAGACAGACCCACAGGAAAGCTCCACTGAAGATCAAGGTGAGGAGGAAGGGGGGGAAGAGTCCTCAGAGTATGACAGTGTGCAACACCAAGAAACCCAAATGGCATCCCTAGAACAATATCAAGAATTGGTAGGAGCCATCCAGGGCTTGGCTACAGAGGTTCAGATGCTCTGTTCCGAAAACTTAGCCTTGAGACAGCAGGTCAATGCTCGGGATGAGAGCAGAGGAGACTTGCCCCCATTACTGTTACCTTTCAGAAAGTATGATGGCAACCCTACGACTATGGAGGAATTTTTGGACTCCTACTTGATGTACTTTACATTCCGCCCCAGGGCATATGAGACGGACAGAGCTCGAATGGGCTTCCTGGTGTCCAACCTTGTCGGTAATGCATTGGCATGGGCTACACCCCTAATTACTCAAGCCAACCTGTCTACCAACGAATATGCTTCATTCATACAATTGTTCAAAACACGATTCAAACGCCCTGAAGTACAGTATGCATCATATGAAGCCATTTTAGACCTTAGACAAGGATCGCAGGACGTCCAGACTTACGTGTCTGCTTTTTTGAGGCTGGCAACCAATTCAGGCTGGCCAAATACTGCTCAGCAAGCACTTTTCCGCTGCGGTCTTCATGAAGACATCAAGGATGAGTTAGCTCGTATTGCTAGATCACAATCCTTCCAGGAACTTGTGTCACTCGCCTTACAAATCGAATTTCGGTTGGGTGATAGACGCCAAGAAAGAAGACGGAACAGTCCTGCACCACTACCATTGGTTAACCCTCCTCCCTCTGGTGAGCGGTCGAATCTTAAGCAAGGGAAAGAACCCATGCAAGTAGGGGCTGCAAGAGGTCCCTTGACCTCAGAGAAACGGAAAAGGAGAAGGGAACTTGGGCTCTGCATGTATTGTGGGTTCCAGAAGCATCTCCTGCGTAACTGCCCAGAGGTTCCACCCCGCCATCAGGGTAAACGCTTCACCCCGAACCTGAACAGGGAGAGGTCTGGGGAAAAGAAACAGACTCCCTGTATCAACACTTTGCCTCTTTCAGCAAAAGAAGACAACCGACTGATGGTTTTTCAAGTGAAGTTGTTTGGGACCTCCGCCTCTTGGGTCGCGATGGCCATGCTAGATTGCGGAGCGGCTGGGAACTTCCTAGATATCAACTGGGCAGAAGAAAATGGCTTACCCCTACATACTAAGACCCAGGTAGTTCCAGTAGAGGGTGTGGATGGTACCCCTCTGTCATCAGGTCCCATCATGTAGGAGACAGACCCCATCCAGTTCAGTTGTTTCAGCACCACAAGGAGGTGGTGTTTGACCTTATTAGAGCGGCACATTTCCCTGTCATCTTGGGAATCCGGTGGTTACACCGTCATAATCTGGCCATAGACTAGACAGCCAAGAGCATCAGTTTTCAGTCCTTGTATTGTCTGAAGGAATGCCTACACCTCCTGAATCCTTGTCCTTTGTCTAACCAGGAGGGATCTTTGCTACATCAGTCCATTTGATACCTCCACACTATCAGGACTACATTGAAGTGTTTACGGACAGACAATCGCACACCCTTCCTCCTCACAGGAAGGAAGACTGCGCTATCAAGACTTTCCCAGATGCCTCCATTCCGTTTGGTAGGATGATTCCACTGTCCTTGCCCCGAACGCAAGGCCCTCAAAGAGTACTTGGACAGCAATTTACATCACGATCTTATCCAGGTCCCCAGCAGGAGCCTCGCTTTTCTTTATCCCTAAAAAGGGATCCCTTGAGTTGAGACCTTGCATTGACTATCGTGGGTTGAACAAACTCACCATCAAGGACTGGTACCCGATGTCCTTGGTTAAAGAAGTGCTGCAGGCTGTACAGGGGGCCTCATCTGTACCAAATTGGATCTGAGAGGCACTTGTCATCTGCTCTGTATCAGATCCAGTGACGAGTAGAAGGCAGCCTTTCGTACTCCTCTAGGGCACTTTGAATACAAGGTGGTGCCCTTTGGCCTCGTGAACACACCTGCTGTTTTTCAGCGCTTCATAGACAAACTATTAGCTGACCTTTTGTTTTCCATGGTGGTCGTTTACCTGGACAATATATTGTTGTATTCCTCTTCACTCTCAGAACATCGACAACATGTCAACAAATTCTTGGAACGCCTACTCAAGAACCATCTATATGCCAAACCAGAAAAGTGCATGTTGGACTCATCTTCTGTATCCTATTTGGGCTTCATTCTATCCCGAGAAGGAGTTCACATGGATCCCGGAAAGATCAAGGCCATTGTTCAATGGCCTATACCTAAGAATGTGAAGGACATACAGCGTTTCCTTGGTCTTGCAATTTTCTTCATCAATTCATCTCTGGTTTCTCTAATCTTGTTCTTCATATAACATCACTATTGAAGAAGGGGGTAAGGTTTGACCAGACTCAAGAAGCTGACCATGCCTTCCATATGTTGAAGCAGGCTTTTACTTTGGCTCCTGTCTTGGTGCAGCCCGAACAGGCTTTACCATTCATAGTCAAAGCTGATGCTTCGGGAGGAGCTACTGGGGCGGCTCTGTTACAGAAGGATATGGATGGCCTTGAACACCCTGTGGCTTATTTGTCTCTGACGCTCACTCCCTGCGAAATGAACTATTCCGTTATTGGAAGGGAGTTACTCGCCATAAAACAAGTCTGTGAGGAATGGCAACATCTTTTACAAGGGGCCATACATCGTTTCACATTTCGCACAGACCATAGCAACTTAAGGGTACTCCAACAGATGGAGTGCAGGAACGCAAGACATGCCCAGTGGGCTTCTTTTTTTCCACAATTTAATTTCGAAGTCACGTACATACAGGGGAAAGACAACGTTCTGGCTGATGCCCTATCACTTAGTCTAGGAATGGACTCAGGAGTTAGTCAGGATCACAAACTATTGTTGACAGGCAAGGACTTCAAGGCTGTAGCCAATACCTTTCTTCATGACTTCCGGTCTAGTCTCACCCAAGGAGCGATACCCAACACCCCAAGTACTCGCTTAGAAGAAAGAAAGGGACTCCTCTTTAAGGAACATGCCCTGTATCTCCCGAGTAAGAGACATCAAGACCTGGCTATCTCATGGTGTCACGACACACCATTGGCTGGTCATAAGGGCCAAAAGGCTACCTTGGAGTTATTGTCTTGACACTTCTGGTGGCCGGACTGTGCTCACGATGTGAAGACTTACTTGTCCACCTGTCCCACCTGTGCCACAAGCAAGTTCCTAACCTCTAGGCCAATCGGCCTCCTACAACAAGAACCAGCTCATGTACAGCCATGGATACACATATCCATGGATTTTATAGTGGAACTTCCTTCCTCACTGGGTACTACCGCTGTCATGGTAACCGTGGACACTCTGAGCAAACTGGCTCACTTCACCCATTTGAAAGGAATCCCCTCCGCGTCTGAGACAGCGAGAGCATTTCTGAGAGACACAGGGCCTCATTACGACCTCGACGGTAGCCATGCCGCTATTGGTGGCATGGCTGCCGCCGAAATCGCCTCCGGGTCCGGGTTCCCAGAATGAGGAATTACAGGGCCATTCTGAGTTCGGAGGGCCCGGTAATTCCTCCCTCCAAGGACCCGGTCCTGGACCTTCCCCATTCCCAGTTCAGCCCCCATAGGGCTGAATGGGAATGGGAGAGGGAGCAAACAACGGGCCGATTACGAGTTGGCCCGTTGTTTTCTTCCTCTTCCCCTCGCGGGACCCCGTAAGCACGCCTGGTTTACCCAGGCGTGCTTACCGTATCCCGCGACGGGACCTCGTAATGTGGCGGAACGGGTTTAATGGGTCTGCATCCTTTTGCGGCACCCGTTAACCCGTTCCGCCAGGGTCGTAATGAGGCCCATAGTCTGGTTTCACGGGCTCCCTGAGACCATAGTGTCAGATCAGGGTTCGCAATTCAACTCCATGTTCGGGGCTTCTCTCTGTAAGCAATTGGGGATACAACGTGCTCTCTCTTCAGGCTATCATCCGCAGAGTAATGGTCAAACGGAGAGACTAAACCATACCCTCAAGCAATATTTATGTTGTTTTTGCAGTCAACGACAGGAAGACTGGTGCGAATTCCGCCCCATGGCCGAATTCGCCATCAACAATACCAACCATACAGCCATCCACATGAGCCCTTTCTACTGTATCTACGGGTACCATGCTCATCACCTACCTCTCACTACTTCCAGTTCCTCCAAGCTGCCATCCATAGAACAACTCCCAGATTCCCTCAAGACCACTCACAAACAAGCCTGTGAGTCACTGAACATCAGTCGCATGAACTACAAGACCTGGACTGACAAGAAGAGACAACCCAACCTTCAGTGGAAGGAGGGGGATAAGGTGTGTTGGCTACCAAGTTCCTACCCCGGTGGATTCATACTGGAAAGTTTGCTCCTAGATACATTATACCCTTTCTTATCTTGAGAAAGATCAACCCTGTGGTGTTCTGGCTCAGCCTTCCATTCCACTTACAAAGAATACACCCAGTGTTTCATTCTTCTTTATTAAAGACCTATCATCCAGATTCCTACCATCAGAGGCTTCCAAAACCTAAGTACTCTGTCCCTTCAGAACCTCTGAAATACAAAGTTTCTCACCTGGTGGATTCCCGTTACCATCACAGGACACTCCAATACTTGGTACACTGGAAGGGCTATACAGATGCTGAGCGGACGTGGGAACCAAGAACACATATACATGCCCCTTTGCTCAGCAGATGCTTCCACAGGCTTCACCCGGATAAGCCTGTGGGCCCCCTGGGAAAGAGAGGACATACTGTCATGCGCCCCTCGTGGAAACTGTGAACTCCTGGAAACTCCATTAAACTGTTCCATCACGTTTACTACCGTTGGTTTTGAATGGTTAAATTGTTTGCCCAAAAATGACCGCCGCACTTTAAACTGCTAATTATTGCACCTGTCCATTGCGTTGCACCTCCGTTTACACATGCAGGCTAACACTAGTGAACACTTTCCACTTTGAGCTAACGCTCCGTTGCCATGCCACTCTCTGTGGCTTCTGACTTGTCGGGCATCCCTTCGCCTGTTGTTTCTGTCACCTCGCTCTCACGTCTTTGCGAGTTTTCGGGACTCTCTGGTCCCTGCCTTTCTTGCTTATCTTTCTTTCCCCCAACCTCCGGGTCTCGTCCCTGACGGCCGTGTTTATTCTAACTTTTCTCTGGGTCTCGCCCGGTCCTCGTTTATTTCTGTCATTTTTCCTGGTCTCATCCCCGGTGATTGTTTCTCTCACAGTCTTGCTCCCGTCGTCTGCCGGGTGACGGATGATTCTTTCTGTATCTCCCTGTCAAGACTTAATCTTGTCATGAAGAGTATAGGGGCCTCCATCCCCAAGTTCCCCACAGAGAGGTTTAAATATGCTCTCTGTGTGGTCCTTGAGGCCACAGGTGTGGATGAAGAATTGCTGGAACCACGCTGTACTGATATCCCCAAGGCCGCTGTAACGAAACCAGGTATTAGCACAGGCAAGCACAGTTAGTATCAATAGGCAGAAACAAAAGGGAGTTCTCTTACGAAAAGAAGGATTACCCAATACTGTAACCTGGCCCAGGGATGCTTGTGAGGAGGGAGCGTGAGCAGCAGCTGCTGTCATGACCCACAGAACGCACCCCTTCTGGACTTCCTGGTCCTTGTCACGGCGGGCTTGCATTCATTGTTTCTCCCAACATGGCCGTATCACGTGACACGCCTCGCACCAGCCTTCACGGCGGACGTAGTACGTTCCGTAAATATGCCATGCCCCCACACCCGCGCGTCTCAATGCTATTGCGAAGTAGCGACCAGACGTGTGCTCCGTAGCTCCTGGTATTGTTTCCCTTGCTTCTTCCACTCTAACCCAATACTAGTCCCTTTCCCTCCTTTCTTGATTCCTGGACTTGTGTGCTTGTTGCGCACCCTGTTATTTCCTGGATTCCTGGACCCCTGCATCCCGGTACTTAAACGCACGCTGGAGTCGGAAGAGATTCGTGCAGCCCTATTCAAGACTCGAGCAGTATGCAAGAAGGCATCGATCAAGAAATCCAGCAAAGATCGAACTTAGGTGAGAAGGGGGGGAACTCCTTGACAGCTGCAGCCGAACTGAAGAATTGCCAACTGCACACACCTCAGTGCAAGGAGTAGTTTGTGATTCAAGGACAGTCAATAGGGTTGAGCAGAAGAAGTCCGTGAAACAAGCCGCAGTCCGATGAAGCCGGGAGGACGTGAAGATTAGAGGACAGTGCCAAGGAGTGTCCAATAAGAAGTCCGAGTTTGTAAGCCATAGTCCGTAAATCTGTGAAATCAAGGTAAGTTGCGAATGGATCGAAACGCCAAACAGTGTCACTGGAACAGCTGTGAAGCAAAGACCGCTTGTGCTGTCGCTGCTTTTATCTGGCTCGTTTCCCAATCAGAGGAGCATGAATGGGATCACGTGATCGGGATGCCGTCACATGACCCGGAAGTCGGTGTAACCGCCTGACTCTGCCTGACTGTAGTCTCCACGGCAGCTGCCAACACCGGAAATGAGACAAACGAGGCCGAAAGCGATTGTTCTTTTGCTGCAGAAACTGATCACGCAACCCCCGCAACACGAGCGAGTTGCCATTACCAGCTGTTGGGGAAGCACTAGCGGGAGCAGTGGAATGACTCACTGAAATGGGAGAAGGTGAGGCTAGGGAACCAATGAGAGGCCGGGTATTGGGCATGACACTCCCTGAGCTGAGCTGCTTCTATCAGCATATTTCCTTGAACTGCTCCTCCTTACCATTTCTCGTAGCTCTCTTGATGCTTCCAGCCAGCCTGATTATCTTCACTTTATGAGCCATCCTGTTCTGGCACTACTAGTTTCCTTCAGTTTCTACTTCTGTAACGACTCAATCAAATCCGTTCAGTTTTCAGAACGCTACGCAGCTCTTCCATTTCAAGTACAACGGACCACTTCTATCAGGACTATCAAGCCGGATACCACCAGGGTTTTTTTTCAGCCAGGAGGCTTTTTCCCTGCTAAGGGGCTTGCTCCCAGGGTACCCTGCCGTCGGGTGCACTGACATCCACACAATGTGGCCTCCAGCAGAGCTGACCCCTACTTACATGAAAAGAAAACAAAGAAGAAGATAAGAGAAAAGAAGGAAACCCTCAGAAGGAAAAAGACGGACCCACAGGAAAGCTCCACTGAAGATCAAGGTGAGGTGGAAGGGGTGGAAGAGCCCTCAGAGCTTGACATCAAGAGGTGGAGGTGGTAACCTCAGAAGAATGAGGTCTAGAGATGCAGAAGGTGGCAACATCAGAAGCTGAAGGTGTATAGATCATCAGGAGGAGATAAAGGTGGTATATGCCAACCCCCCTGGTCAGCATATCCATGACTGCAATCTATCCTCCTCAGTTCCAATCCTCTGCCGTCAACCCCCTGAAGTCCTGACAATTATCCAACACCTGAAAGCTTAAAACTATTGTCAAACTATTGTCACATTGTCAAAATGTGTGCAAACCCCCTTGGCTCCTACCATAGCCAGTTGCATTAACGCATCCTTTAAATCCAACTCAATACCCTCTGCCATCAAAGAAGCATGGGTCACGGCTCTCCTGAAGAAACCCACCTTAGATCCCACCATCCCCACTATCGCCCTATCACCACAGTACCTTATCTCCTCAAAATCCTGGACCGCACTGCTTACTCGCAACTTCAATCACATCTTGACAACCACAATCTACTAGGTACCCGCCAATTAGGCTTTAGGTCCAGACACAGTACGCAATCTGCAACTTAAGATCCAACTTGATCACATCAGGGATAATGGCGAGCTTGCAATCCTCCTCCTACTAGACCTCTCTGCAGCCTTCGATTTGGTAGATCATGAAATCCTCTGCAAACACCTCACCACAACTTTCCACCTCGCCCCAGAAGCCACACTATGGGCCTCATTACACGTTGTGCGGTAAAAATTGGAATTTAACGGCATGGCGCTATTAGCATGTCCGCCCTCGCTAAAGACCGCTAATAGCAACCCATTACGAGTTCGCGGACACGAGCATAGCGCCATGCCGTAAATGTCATTACCGCCATGCCGCAAAAGTCCACAAAATGCCCATTACCGGCCTCGACCACAGTGCTGATAGCACCTCCTACCTCACGCAACATGCTAATAGCGGTCACCGCTATTAGCGGACACCGTCAAAAAGCGGAACCGGAAATAGCGTTATCGCACAGGAACGGGAAAGAGAATGGCGGCCATCTTTAAAAACACAATCCAGTGCCATCCTCTGCATCCAGGACATCTTACCGGAGAACTCTGACCAAAAACCATCCAGGACTGCCTGAAGATGTCAAAGGCCCCGAAAAAATCCTCTGACCGACAGCGGAAAGAGAAATTCACACCAGAGGAGCTCATTATGCTGACTGGCACACTTGCAGCCAATGCGGAGGTCGTATTCGCCAATGATATGCGCCGTGCGGCGATCATCAAGAAAAAGGACATCTGGGACGAAGTAGCCCGCAAAGTAAGTGCAGTGGGCACTACCACCCGCAGCGTGAAGGACTGCCGCAAGAGGTGGGACGACCTCCGGCTACGTGTGCGGAATATACTTTCAGTCAACCGCAACCTTGCAATGGCCACAGGAGGAGGCGCAGAATCAACTCTGAAGATGAAGGAGTTGGAGGAGACATGTGCCTCCACCATCGGAGTCGAAGCCATAGAGGGGGTCGGAGACATGGAGCATGGTGTGGCCATCTCATCTGATGGAGGTGAGTGAATACGTCAAACAATGCACAGTGAAGGGTGAGGGGGTACCCCAAACACGTGTCGATGACTAGGCCATTGGTCCTGCCACACACATACATGCATGCATCACCATATACACGTGCAATGCTGACCCATCTATGCATGACCAACCCGACATCCCCATGACAAGAATCACTGATGAATAGGCCCCAATGCATAGAGCAGCATGACGTGAACATTCTGCATGAGGCACCTAGACCCATTAACGATGATGTACCCTATTCATGTCCTCCACAGGATCACCGACGGACACTGGAGAGACAAGCACCGCAGCACGTACTCCCCCAGCAGCCAAAAAAGCCAGAATGCATGAGAATGCATGAGAGGGGTGACACCGCCACCACCTCCAGTGGAAGTGGGAGGACAGTCCATCTGCAGAGGGCCAAGGGCAGCAGGAGCACCACTGCATCACAGCCTGAGGGCACGGCTCCTGTTGTAGCCGAACCCACGCAAGTGTGCCCCATCACTGCTGAGATGAGCACGGAGGGCACGCACTCCGCAGCCACCAGCTCCACTGGGGAGGCAGCAGCCACCGAACCGGCCAGTGACGAGGAGGACGCAATCGACGTCCCACAACTCATCCATGACCCCAGCCCAACATGGTCCATTGAGGGGAGTCCGAGGGCAACATCCGGATCTGCTACCCAGGGTGCTTTTCGATGCCGTTATTAGCGCCATGCCGGTAAGGGGTTTTTGGGTGTTTTACATGCCGCTAATACCATGTCCGCATGGCTTGTGATGGCCTGGTATTAGCGCCATGGTGCTAATTCCGGCCTGGGGGTCGCGCGCCCTTGCCGCTATTAGTGGCACCGTAATTAACGGGTGCGCAGATAGCGGTGGGTCCGGGTCGTGATTGGCTTAGGGAATTAACGGTACCGGTATTCCATTACCGCACAACGTGTAATGAGGCCCTATGTATCCAATCCTTCATATCTGGCCGATCCACTAGGGTCTTTGCGGGGCCTGAATCAGCTGACCACATATCAGGACCACATGTCCTACGGTGTCCCACAAGGTTCCTGCCTCTCCCCCACCCTCTACAACATGTATACCAAACCCCTCTTTGACCACCTAGACAGCCTCAACCAACATACCCTACACCAACTTCGCCAATGACATGCAGGTCCTCCTCAAAATCACTGGGAACCACGAACTAGACTCCCAACAACATCAACCGTGTCCTCAGCATCATACAGGCTTGGATGGCCACCCACCATCTATGCCTGAATGACGAAAAAACAGAGCTCCTTATTGTGAGCTCCCCACACCGCCTCAAACACCTCAGTCCTGCCTTCTCCTCCTTCTGCATTGACGAAAATACCATTCCTGTTTCCGCTCATGTCAAAACATTAGGCGTTTACCTGGACGCAGAACTAAACACGCAAAAACATGTCAAAGCTATCGCCTCCTCTGCAGCTGATTCCACCAAACTCATAAACCTTTCCAAAAGATTCCTTACCCCCAACAACTGCCTCAGCCTAGCCAGAATCATTATAAGTAGCAAACCGGACTATTGGAATGCCATCCTATCAGGGACCTCAACCAAAAACATCAACAAACTTCAACTGCTCCAAAACAACGCTCTCAGAGCCGTCTGGGGCATAAAACGCACTGATCACATCTCACAAATCAGACTGGAGGATCACTGGCTCTGCATCAAAGCTTGCATTGAATTTAAACGCCTTACTATCACCTACCGTTGCTTACACAATACTTCCCCCACCTCACGAACAATATCACCAAGAAACACAACACAAGCAATCTCCGCTACTCACCACACAAGCCTTGCACATAGCTAGGTTTGCCAGAAAAAGAAATGGGGGCTCCTGCTTTACTACCATTGCTCCCACCCTCTGGAATGTGTTCCATGCAATGATGTCACCACAAAAATCTCCCCATGCAAAAATATCGCTGAAAAATGGCCGTTTTTTTGTGGCGACATTATTGCATGGAACATGCGGGGGACACCCCTGCAACCCCCAAACTTTTTTTTTTCTTTTTTTTTATATATATGGGGATATTATTACCTGATACCCTGGAATGCCCTCCCCCAGCATATCCAAGACGGACCTGCTTACGCACTCTTCCGAAAGAAAGTAAAAACTTCACTGTTCAACAAATATATGTAACTCTTAAATCATGCTGTCCATGCTGAACATGATGAATTCTCTCTATTGAATTGTAATTTTCAAACCATCTTGTAACCCATCATGTACCGCCTTCTCAGCGCCGTGATACCTCCGGGTCTGGGCGCTAACAACAAATACAATAAATAAATAAATAAATAAATAAAAGAAGTGATGGGGTGGCAAAATCAGGGCATAAACATGGTACAGGAAAGGAAAAGTGGTAACAACAGGTAGGTGAAGGTGATATAGAGAAGGAGTCAGTAACGAAAGGCAGTGAAAGCGAGACTGAGAAGGAAGAATGCAGCCTCATAGTTGAAACAGACAGCCTGCATCAGGCCAGATTGGCGCTAGGCACGACTAGAAGGTGGAAGAAGGAACTAGAGGGAGACAGGTGAGAGAGGAAAGAACAGACGGGGCACTGGACAGGACAGGCCTAAATGGGTACATCTCAAGCTCTTCCCAATGGCTACTCCTGCTGGCCTGTCCACTAGCAATAATAGTGCTATAGTCAGTCTTGGGGTTCACGATCGCGAAAGGCGTATAGTTAATCAATTGAGTGAAAGGTTAGGGAACTCCTAAAATGCTCAACACCCAGAGACTTTAAACGGGGGTAAGAGAATGCTTTAACACTTTTTGAAGCTATACAGGAACAGGGAAGGACATTTAAAGAACCACAAGAAGCCACAAACCTGGAGGAACATTGTAGAACAGAGATGTCCAGCCAAGAAAAAGGAGAATAACTATCTTGATATATTTGGGTTTAGGGAAGATCCTATTTTCTTTACGTTGGCACACACTTGTCAACATTCCACTAAATAAAGGCTTGAACTTGAACATATGATCTTTGCATACTTCTTGGTCGCAGGCAGTGGTTTTGACATACAGTATTGGATTTATAATGTATTGACCTACCTGAGAAGCAACTGAGCACTATACATAGGGGACACAGCCATGGGGTTACAAGTAGGGTGTGGGGTAGCAGACGTGTGAGAAACATGAGGGTATCCTCACTCCTACTCCCCCTGGATCCTCTTCTCAGGTGGCCAGGGAAAAGCCATCGCTCTTGGATCCCGACCCTGGGGGTGGAGAAGCGAGGGAGGATCACCTAGGTGGAGAGTCCTTGGGGATTGGTTACGAGAACCAACTTAACCCTCCCCCCAGCTTTTATGGGCAATTGTAAAACATCTCCCCTCGTTTCCCCCATTCAACCTATTACAGTACTGCGGCGAGGAAGAGGCGACTAGGAGCAGTGAACACTAGGAGCTCATTCCACCACTCTAGTACTGAGATGAGGAAGAGGCCTGCAGAGTATTGTAAAGGTCAGGCATGCCCCAAGCTCTCCTCTAATAGCAGTCAGGCAATTTCAGTAGGGAACTCACACCTGCAACCTGTCAGGTGGTTGCAGGTGTATAAAACAGGAGAATACCAGCAGCAGAGAGACCAGCAGGGGATCTTTTTTGCGAGGAGGCAGCCGTGGTGGTTATGCAGGAGAGCCAGCTCGCCGACAAATAACCCCAAGGAACTGTGGGGCTCAGGACGAGGCGGGTTGTAAGAAATCCACAGGCGTGGGAGCCTCCATGGTCAGAGATACGCAGCGGGAGCTGCGGGCAAAGAAAAGGAAACAAAGTAGCCGCCAGTGTCCGCAGAAGAAAAGCGTAGCTGCCAGTGGCAACAGAGGAGCATCCGAAGTACAAACGATGTTTGGGGTTGATGGAAAACCAGCAGGCTGAGCAGAAACTAAACAACGCAGCTGCCTGGAGGGGATGCCAGGGACCAGTGAGTGAAGGGAAAAGTCACTCAGGACCGGGGCGCCCCTGTGGGGATGTGTGGAAGCAAGGCAAATGCTGAATGAACAGAACAGTGAATGTGAATGAACAAAATAGTATGGCACAATCAAACAAACCCAAAGCCATGGGCTGGGAGAAGAGTGAATCGGCAAAAGTGAACAATCGCTAATATTGAATACCGAACATAATGAACACTTTATGGGCAGAGTTACAACCTGATGACAGATGAATGTGAAATTGCCCATTTGAAAGCAAAGCACAGGATAAGAGTGCAAGAGTGAAAGATTGCGAAAGAACCTGGCGGTGGGGAAGAAATAAAACCACAGAGAAGGGAACTTTATGTATGAATACAGTGTGGCAAGGCCAAAGACTGGCAAAGGATATGTGACATATTATGGTAAAGCCAAGAGGCTGATCAGGAGAAGACAGTCAAGTGAGGGTGAACCCTTCACATAAAGCCAAGAGGCTGACAAGGAAAAGCCAATGGAGTGTGAACCTTCCCACAGAGGCAGATACAGAAAAACCTGTGTGGGCTAAAGAGCCTAGGGTTTCCGGTTGCACGACCTGGACCGCGTGGTCTGTGAATTGCGCTTAGACCACCTTCAATTGTGAAAGCCAAAGGCATTGTTGAAGTAAACCAAGAAGGAATACTTTGATTGAACTGTTAATCCAATCCAGAAGGAGTGCCAAGTTGATCTGGAGTTGTTTTGTACATTGAGAGACTGAGGGCCTCATTATAACCTTTGCAGAACGGGTTAACGGGCTCTGCTAATGGAGGCGGACCCGTTAAACACGTTACGCGAAATTACGAGATCCCCTCGCAAGACCCGGTAAGGACGCCTGGTAAAACCAGGCATCCCAACCGGGTTCCGCGAGGGGACCAGGGAGCTAACAATGGGCCAGTCGTAATCGGCCAATTGTTAGCTCCCTCTCCCATTCCCATTGAGCCCTATGGGGGCTCAAATGGGAATGGGGAAGGTCCGGGCCCGGGTTGCCTGAGGGAGAAATTACCGGGCCCTCCGAACTCGGAATGGCCCGGTAATTCCCCATTCAGGGAACCCGGTAAAGGAGCCCGGTTTGGCGGCAGCCATGCAGCTAATAGCTCCATGGCTGCCGCCAAACTCGTAATGAGGCCCGTAATGAGACTAAGGGCCTCATTACACGGTAGGCGGTGAGCCATGGCGCTATTAGCGCCATGGCTCATGCCGGTAAAATACCGGCACCGCCTTGGCGGAAAGGGGATTTACCGCCCCATTCCAAGGTTGCAGGGGCGGTAAATCCCCCTTCCACCATTGCCCTGCCCCATTCCCATTTCTGCCCCATAGGGCTCTATGGGAATGGGGAAGGTGCTAATTACGGCAGCACAATTTTGCGGTGCCGTAATTAGCTCCGAGGTCCCTTCGCGGGTTGGATTTTAACGCCTGCAAAAAGCAGGCGTTAAATCCCCCAACCCGCAAAGGGACCTCGTAGTAAGGCGGTAAGGATTTACCGGTACCAGTATTTTACCGGTACCGGTAAATCCTTACCGCCATCCGTGTAATGAGGCCCAAAGTATAAATTGGCAAGATGAAGGGCCTCATTACACGGTAGGCTATTAGCGCCATGGTTGCCGCCGGTATTTTACCGTGTCCGCCTTGGTGGATGGCGGAATTACCGCCCTACTCCAAGGTGAGCGGGGGCGGTAATTCCCCATTCACCAAGGCCCTTCCCCATTCCCATTTTTGCCCCCATAGGGCATAATGGGAATGGGGAAGGCGCTAATTACGGTACCGCAAATTGCGGTACCGTAATTAGCACCAAGGTCCCTTTGCAGGTTCGTTTTTTAACGCCTGCTAAAAGCAGGTGTTAAAGTACCAACCTGCAAAGGGACCTCGTAATAAGGCGGTAAGGGTTAACGGTCACCGGTAGCATTACTGGTGACCGTTAACCCTTACCGCCTTCCGTGTAATGAGGCCCGAAGTCGTGGCTAGGGGAAACCTGAGACCTACTGAACTTTGGTGCTGCGTGAGGACAGGAACCTCAAGACCCTTTCCTTTGGAACTGTGTTATTTCAAACTTGGTAAAGGAAACCCCAAGGATTTGTGGAAGTGTCTTGAACTTGGGAAAGGGATGCCTTAGGATTTGTGAAACCGTCTTGAATTTGGGAAAGGTAATTCCAAGACTTTTGGGGCACATTCTTGAACTTGAGGAAGGGGAGCCGAAAAGTAAGCTAGGAGCTGGAAGAAGCTCAGAACTTTGTTTCAATCACCATTACTTTAACTGCTGACATCCCTAAACACATTGGGCCGCATGGATAGGTTTCGAACGCAGGCAGACTTTTAAGTTCAACTTCCTGACTCAGACTTTCCTTAGTTTCCTTCAGGTAGGGAAATCACTGTAGTTTAGGGCAGGTTAGGCCTTTATCCATCCTGGCATTTGTTTTAATAAAGCAATTCTGTTTGAACTTTGAATCTGTTGTCTGTGATTTACTTCATGATGCCTTCACAGAAGACCTGGGATGGGAAAAGGGAGCAGGAGAGGGAGGGAGCTCCACGGGGGTAGAAGTAGGGTTGAGTGGAGCGATCAACCATTTGTGAGATGTTCTTTGAAGCGTATGGTTTTCATGTCTTTCCTGAAGTTTAGGGAGGAGAGGATACACAGCAGGAAAAGGCCCTCTGCTCTCTTCCTTATTGATGATCAAGTAATTATTGAGCAAGGAAGGGTACGGCAGGGCAGTACAAAAGGGAGAAGAGGGAAGTAAGGTTTGAGAGAGTTAAGAGAGCAGGCCAGAGAGGTAGTCAGGAGGAAAAGAGGTGGAGGAGAAAGTGAGGAGCTATTTCTTAATAAGCGCAATAGCTCAGGTTCTGACACAAGTCAGACAGCAAGGAGAGCATATTGCAGAGGACCAGTTAAAGGCAAAAGCCCAGATCCAGATAAAGTTCAGAAACGACAGAGGAACGAAGACATACTGCTAGATTCCAGACACATTTTGTCAGAAGCCAGTGATTGTTAGGAAGAGGAGTAGCATTGTTAGCATGCTGCGGTTTATAGCCCAGATGCTGGCAGAAGTCAGTGATCGCCGTGGAGAAAAGTGTTCGACCTAGCCCGAGGGCTATAAATCTGACCCTGACAAGAGCCAAAGAAAGATTGAGTATGTTGTGGACTGAAGCCCCAGAGTGCACCCCTTCGCTGACGGGTAATAATAACTTCAGTCCGACAAACACCCTAGTCGGGGGGAAAAAAGTCCTGCTGGCAAGTCTAAGGAATCCTCTAAGGAACCAGGGAGCAATAATGTATTGTTACTAGGCGTGCATCGTAATGGCTTCATAAGCCAAAGAAGGCACCCGTGATCAGAGGGTAACAATATCTGAACTAAAAGGAACCTGAGGGGAACCACAAAGGAGAGCTGGATGCTTCCTTCTAGGAACTCTGCAGTTTGGGACTTGGACCTTAGGTCCAACTTGAGAATACTGACTTTGTAAGCTCCAGGCAAGAATTTCTGGTGTTCGGGAAAATAAACAAGGGGGGTCCTGGGAGTCTCTCTGCCAGACATTAGTCCTGGTTATGAGAGCCTTACCCAGATTCTTTCGCTCATTATCTTTCATAGAAGAGAAATATCCAAAACATGTTATGGGGACTTTACCAGTCAACAGTACCTCAACAACCTATGTGGATGAATACAGGCAGCTCACTTCATCCCACCCCCTTCCCATGTCCACTTGTTTTCAGGATTTCTTATTCCAAACTGGCAAGGGCAGCAAACCAAAAATGCACCAAAAGATTGGCAGTGATTGACAGGTGGGTGGGGTGTAGGTCATGTGACCTAGACCCACTTGCACCAACTCACCAACTTCTTTCATTGTCTCTGGACAAAATAAGGGATCATGGCAAGTTTTCTCAAAGGCAAAATGTTTTGTAACCTTCTCAGGTGAGGGGTCGGTCTTACTGATCTAGCCTCAGAATCCCAACTGTTCAGGGTTAGAAGGGTTGGGCCTCTCTCCCCAGTCCGTATTGTTCTTGACACGAGTCGTGCAGAATGCAACTCTATGGGCCTCATTACGACCTCGGCGGTAGCCATGCCGCTATTGGCGGCATGGCTGCTGCCGAAATCGCCTCCGGGTCGGGGTTCCCAGAATGAGGAATTACCGGGCCATTCCGAGTTCGAAGGGCCTGGTAATTCCTCCCTCCAAGGACCCGGACCTTCCCCATTCCCATTTCAGCCCCCATAGGGCTGAATGGGAATGGGAGAGGGAGCAAACAACGGGCCGATTACGAGTTGACCCGTTGTTTGCTCCCTCTTCCCCCCGCGGGACCCGGTAAGCACGCCTGGTTTAACCAGGCGTGCTTACCGTGTCCCGCGAGGGGACCTCGTAATGTGGCGGAACGGGTTTAACGGGTCTGCATCCTTTTGCGGCACCCGTTAACCCGTTCCGCCAGGGTCGTAATGAGACACTATGTCTTCTTATAGGTACCAGGATAGTTCTAGGTCAAAGTTAGACAACTACTGGGTTATTGTTTCAAATGTCGGTGCTTGTAGGTCCCCACTACCCGTCTGGCTTGCTACCTCAAAATCTAGACACTACTCCTTAAGTAGAGCTAAAGGATATCAAACTGGTCCAGGATTAGTTTCCATGATCTTTTCCGGGATCAGTTGAGGCAGCCATTTATTAAGGAGAGTGCAGCTATGGTAGGCTAATAATCAGATCGTTCAACTTTTTCTAATGACAGGGTCAGAAAGGTTTGCTCAACATTTTCGCCATCTTGTTCAAATGCCTTTTCCTCTAATCATCATGGAGTTCAGGATCTGGTAGACTTGTAAGTTTCTAGTTAGTAGTGGGGCAACATTTCTACACCACCTTGTTCACGGCCATAGGTTAATCTCTGTTAATTGTTCTAGGTTGATGAAAAAGGCCTTGGGGTTATCTCCATCTGCAAATCTTTGAAGCACAGATGATGAAATCTTTGGTTGTCCCTGTTGAGCTGCCAAAGTATCTCGTATCTGCAGTATCCTCTCCTAGTGCCTCGTATCTGTCTTTGTTGCCCCTCAACCAAGATCTGTAGATGGGCCACCATGGGTGCACTTGGCTGCCCCAAAAGGTTATGGACTTCCTCATTCGATCAACTGCACCAGAGAAGTCCAGCGTCTTCTGTCAAGTCTTTCAATTCTTGCTCTGCAGGAATTAAAGGAATAGAAAGTTGGAGACTTGCTTGTTTTCCTAACTTTGAATACTTTTTGTATGGATGGCTTAAAATATGTCCTACCGGTGCCAGAGACAATTCTCTGGTGAAATTCCTGGGCGGATCATGGGTCGATCTCACCTTCCGAAAGCGTGGGGAAAGTTCTGAATCAGGGTCTGTTGATAGCACATTTGGCACAATGTTCAACTACTAACAAAACACGTGATTACACAAGTTTTCATTTTGCATTCTTGTAGTGTTGTCAGGATGGCTTGCAAATAACTATCTGTGAAAGGTTGAGGTATACTGCAAACCAACATACGCATTGCTTTTTGCATGTATTTTTTACTTTTGGGTCTATTTATTACAACTAACGTTGTTGAAGCCCATTTCCACAAACTGACGAACCTTAACAAGCTTATCTCATTTTTCAATCAGTTGGCCTATCTTAGAATGCTTGATCTTTTACCATGTTGACGTCGAGTTCCTTCCTGGTGTATTTAATTGAAGTATCCGAATTTTAACAACCATTTGTTATGTTGATTACTTGATTTAGACTGCGAACAGCTACCACCCAGGGCCAGTCTCCAGACGCTCGTTGTTATTTTATGTTGGGCCTCATTATACGGACGGCGGTAAGGGTTTACCGGTACCGGTAAGGGCACCGATACCGGTAAACCCTTACCGCCTTACTACGAGGTCCCTTTGCGGGTTGGTACTTTAACGCCTGCTGTTTAGCAGGCGTTAAAAACCAACCCGCAAAGGGACCAGGGTGCTAATTACGGTACCGCAATTTGCGGCACCGTAATTAGCGCCTTCCCGATTCCCATAGAGCCCTATGGGGAAAAAATGGGAATGGGGAAGGGCAATGGGGGAAGGGGGAATTACCGCCCCGCCAACCTTGGAATAGGGCGGTAATTCCCCTTTCCTCCAAGGCGGTGCTGGTATTTTACTGGCATGGACCAAGGTGCTAGGTCCTCCGCCTACCGTGTAATGAGGCCTGTTGTCTTTTTTTTGCAAAAAAGCATTCTCTATCCCATGTGCCACAGTTAATTGACACAGGGCCTCATTACGACCCTGGCGCTAAGTGTTTAACGGTGCCGTAAAAGGCTGCGGCGCCGTTAAACACTTAGCACCTTACTACGAGGTCCCTTTGCGGGACCCGACCTTAACGGCTGGTCTAGACCAGCCGTTAAAGTAGTGACCCGCAAAGGGACCTTGGTGCTAAGTACGGTACCGCAATTTGCGGTACCGTACTTAGCGCCTTCCCCATTCCCATAGAGTCCTATGGGGCGAAAATGGGAATGGGGAAGGGCCATGGTTCAAGGGGGAATTACCGCCCCGCCAACCTTGGAATGGGGTGGTAATTCCCCATTGAACCAAGGCGGACCCGTTACAACACTGGCACCAACCATGGTGCTAATAGCACCATGGTTTAGCGCCGGTGTTGTAATGAGGGCCTGTGTATTCTTTTTTTACCCGGTTATCTGTTAAATTGTTTGAATAGCTCGCATAGATCGTAAACGAAAACAAAATGTATTTATTGAAATTAATATAAATTGAGTAGTTGGAAATGCGATGTAGAGGTATTGCTTTTGAAGAGCGCCTATTCCAGCGTTTGATTCCCGTGTTTCCGAAGCATTGAAGCTCTTGGCGAGAGTAAAATCCAGGTTGTATGGCCAGGTCGTGGTACCGGCCCACCTAGACACCTTAGATGTGGCACTGGAGAAGTCCTCAGAATGCGGCTGGGGGCGGCTCCATTATACAGCAGGGACGAGCACACAATGCCTAGCGCGGTTGCCCCTGGCAACCCCTGTGCGCGGGGTCCGCGCCGCTCGCCAGGGCCGACCTCAGTGTCGGCTGGGAGCGGGCCCCCCCACCCCGCACACCACACGCACGCACACCTCTTCTTCCCCCTCCCCGCGGAGACGCTTCACCTCGCAGAAGGCGGTAGCATGCGGAGGAGGACGGAGGCGGAGCATGGTCAGCGGAGCCCGAGAGATCAACAACGGAGCCACCACAGCGCGCCTCGGAGGGAGGGGTACGTACTACTGCGCAGCTCTGCGCATGCGCGCGCTCCCATTGTTCCCGCGCTTTCTTGCCCATCAGCGAGGCACCGACTGCAGGCATGGCTGGGTGTGTGGCAGGCCTGCGAATGGAAATATCACCCGCAGGCTTTGGGTATTTCTCCCTGGGCGTCGAGTACCACCCTGAGAATGTTGCTGTAACCTCCCACAGGCCCATAGCTAGTCTAGGCCTCATCACCATATTGAGGAACCAATATCAATACCTCATGGTCCAAGAAAATCACATTACAACCAGACAGAATTACCTCATAGAGGTAGAGAGGCGCATGTTCAATTCCCCATAAATGACACTAATGGGACTGTTACATTTGCACTATTCAAGCAGGTCACCTCTGCATAATTTTCATCATTTGCATGGCACAGTGCAAAAGGGAGGCGTAAAGTCGTGCCTTTACAACTCACTTTTGCGCTCTGTCTTGAAAACAGAGTAAACACTGCCTGATATTTACAAACGGTAGGCAGTGTTTACGGTGGATTCTGCCTGCTTTTTGCAAGTGTAAAATGTAGACAGATTCTATAGGAATCCACAGCATTTACCCCATCATGAAAATCCTGCAGTATTTGTATGGCTGAGAGCAAGGGGATGCAGAATTGTAAATTAAGATCCGTGTCCCCTTTTCGCCATACAAAGAATGAAAATAGGACGTGGGGTAACATTCATGTGAAAAATGTTTACAAATTTATTTTACGCGTGAACTGTACAAGAAATGAGGAATGTGGGTACTACCTAGTAGTATCAATACTCTATGAATAGTTCTTATACATTTAACTTGCAGGAGCACTGCCGTGAGTTGCCCTTAGCACTGTGGACAAATAGAAATGCAAAAAGAAACTCTGAAAAATCATTCCAGAGAGTTGTGTGCTTACAACATGGCTGTAAAAGTGAGTTTACACAAAATTCAATCATATGAACAGATACATGATATGAATTTAATAGCTATATAATCTGGTCGGATCTATCCCTAATTCATATTTTTATATGCCAGAGAAAACAGACACCTCCCATCTGATAGTGCCTACAAATGCATTTCGTCAGAGCAAAAAATATCTGTCCATAGTACTTCTCCCTAAATATGAGCCTCTATTTACCCCCAAATATGTGTAAAGTCTATAATCTAAAAAGATTGTGTCTGTAATGTATTCGTAAACTAGCTTTTACAGTTATATTGGGAGCACACAGTTCTCTGGAATGGTTTTTCAGAGTTTCTTTTTGCACACATGAACCGTACGCCATAATAAACATGACCCCCAGAGCATTACACTAGCACATTGCCCCTCAGACCTAGATAATTATCCAATCCTTTTATACTATCATAATGATATAGAATATCACTGTATTGGCAGAGCTTAATGCGTCCTAGACCAAGAGAATCAAAAAACCTATGGGCATACAAGATTACCTTTTTAATAGAATGTAAATTTCCAACATAAGGTATTACCTCATAGACCAAGTGTAAACATTGCCTAATAAACAGATAATCTCCTGGTCATAAACGGTTTCTCCTCAGAGATGTAGGGCATACCCATGGTGTTTCATAGGTTTATTGGTAAGGAGCTTGTGTTCGGCTACCATTTGTGCACCACTTTTAGCAGTATCCTTTATAATTGTGATGTTTGGCATTGGAGTCATACCCCTACTTGCATCCATAGTCCCTGGAATGGTATACCATCCAAGGCCGTTAAGCTCAGCCTCCCACTATACTGGGATAATGAATGGCTTTAGACTTTCAAAAGACCTCGACAGGGCCCTTGCGGTTAGAGCAGCAAAACTCTGGAATTCTCCAGAAGATATTCAGTGTATTAGTACTCTGTTGGTCTTCAGAAAAATAGTAAAAAACCTTCCTCTTTTAGTTTGCTGGTACCATTTTTCCTGTGGTACTTGGTCGAGTGGTTAGATCAGAGTTGAAGGGGGCGGGAACCTTTGGGAGCAGTTGTCCTCTGCTTTTTTTAAATTACGTTTTACTGTACATATACTACTATTTAAAAAGGAAACCATTTCTGGAATGGGTTAGTTTTAAAATAAAAGTGTAGGAACCAGTTGAAACTTGCTCTTTAGTGCATTGCACTAAACGTTCCCTTAAACAGCAGCCACATTTGTTTGAGGGTTTGTATTGTGCGTGGGACAGGGTGTGGCGATGGGGTCTGTGAGGCGTGGCAATGGGGTCTGTTGGGAGTAGGGCAAGCCAGCAGGGAACATAGTTCCACTACTTCTTTTCATACCCATCGACCACTGCCTTAGATACCCTAGTAGTACCTCTCTGCCTCCATTACGCTATGTAGAATGGATTGCTAAATTGTATGTATATGATTCAAAGTTTAATGGATTTTAAAATAAAGATAAACTGACGGACATATCGCAAAACTGCATGAACATAGCATCATCCGATTGAGAATATCACACAAATGGCACTATCTTAAGAATACAGTGTACTAGCCAGTAACCATCTACTAACAACATCTACTAAAGCAGCGGTCTTCAAACTTCGTTATGCATTGCCCCTCCTTCAGTAAAAATATTGTTGCCAAGCCCACTTGAGAAAAATATTGTTGCCAAGCCCCGCATGTGCCTTATCTGCTGATATTATCTATCAAAAGCAGATACCATACTCTCATTTGAAACAACCTTGCGCCCCCATGAACACCCATCTCCCCCCACGCCCCGCCACCGGGGACAGCACCACAGTTTGAAGACCACTGTACGTATCACCTCTCAGACATGCTACGTAGCACCCACATGGTCAAAGCATTATAATCATAACGTAACAACCCATACACAGAGTATCAACCCCTGGATATGAAGTGTAATTTGACAAACCTAGAGTGTGACCACATAGACACAAAGAGGTTTATAATGTTGGCGAATGTTTATTGTAGTTATCTGTTTCAGCAAGCATTTCAATACACTTTGAAAGTTTACAAAGACGTAATGTATACACACATGGACATAGTATCAAAGTAGTAAGCCATGTAAAGAAGAGTATGCATGCAACATCAATTATCACCTTATAGAACATATCCCATATTCTTAAACTATCAGCACATCGGCAGTGAGCCCGTAGATATAGAGCAACGACCCAATAAATACATGATCACCGTCATAAGCCTAGCATAGGCCCCCTTTGTGCATCTGTGCATACCCGCAAATATATAGGTCTTCATTTATTCATGCTCATAAAAGCTATCAGCAACAAGCCTAGGATAACGACTTGTGCATATTGGAGAATGTCTCTTTACAAATGGATGCCCTACTATGTCTGAACCTCCCCTGTGCGTGCTTTGTAATGTGCCCCAATGTGTCAAGGGTGGAAGTCTGCCTATATCTAAAGGCAACATCCCTGCATTAGGAAGAGGTTAGTTGTATATAGTCAGTGGGTTGGGCTGCTCAGTACTTAGTTTGTGAATATGGGACATACGTGTTGTTTGCATGAGCCACACATAGTAACAGACTATCATATTCTAGGTATCAAATATGGACTATAGTTCCACAGACATCTATTACTGGATGACACCCCCTACATCAAGCTACACCATCTGACACTTACAACATTTTACAGTTCGTGCCATTCTTTGAGGGATTGTTTCGTATGTTGATACTCTGAAGTCAGTCCTTATTTTACAGTTCTCGCAGTCATCACCAAATGCTGAGTTCATAGTCTGGGTTGGCCTGTGGCTGAGTGCGACTTGAGCACTGATACGCTAGTATTAAATACATTGCGTTGAGTATCTATGAAGGAGTATTTGAGCATCGTTCCCCGCAAGGAGAATATTGCTCAGTTGCCTATTCGATTTCCTTGGTGGCAAAGAGGTAGTTGAATATCCAGGCCAACCACAGTTTCCAATGTGCAGACGAGGGTGGCATCCTCAGAGTTCTCATCCAGACCCTCTACCCCAGGACAACAGTATGTCACCAGAAGTTGAATGGTCATGGATAAGGGTACCCCTACCCTTCCTCTCCATACCTCCCCTTTCATCCTATTGCAAGTCCACTGACAGCAACCCTTAATGATACTCTAGGGAGAATGTTCATATCACATAGAGCAAGATCAACATTGCCTCGCATCAATGCTGTATGTCCTGGGCTCGATGCAATCTATTCTATAGGTTCACAAGCAATGCCAAAGCAACACTGCACCCGCTCAACATTTCAGATAGTGCAAGAGCTAAGACATAGATAAGGAAGGGAGGGGAGGAGAAAAGGATAGGGTTGAGGCTTTCTTTCCTGGTGTGGAAGTGCCTTAAATTTTTCATGGGGAATGGAGACCCCCCCAGCTACCACATCCTGACTTTTCATTTATGAACACTTATTTCTTTCTTGTGAACCCTATCCCAAACTCTTGTGTTTAGTTGTAAGGATTGGCAATAGGATTTTCTTAGTATTGGTCTTTTTATTTGACAAGATACCACTAGGACTGCCTTATTATTGTTTGATCATCGTAGCTTGCTCCCATCTTAGATTTAGGTTTAGATTAGGCATGTTTTCCAAAATACTTATACAGTTTATTAAGCACCCTTGAACTGTGATCACTTGTGTCTGTCTTTACTGTTGCCACCATCAGTTCCTTGCACCACCAAGAGCGTCAAAGAAAGCACAGCAAAAAATCCCACTTTGAAAACAGAGTAAAGGGAAACAGAATACTGTATAACACATACAGCATAGTGCATAAATCACAGGGAGTGGTGTTATTCAACTGGGCAAGAACCCCAAGAAAATTTGTATGTTGCTTGATAAGACTTTTTATCACAGACTTCGGGGAAGTCTCAACGCTACAACGGTGTGAAAGAAAGAAGTGTATTTTCAAGTCGTCCTGGAGGGATTGGAATTTAAAAATCATAGACTGTTTACTTATCAAAGGAAGAGGGAAATCCAGACCAAAGGCATTTGTGAATTTTCCAAAAGGATTCAATAATAACACGGTGAAGACAATATGCAAGAACTGTTAGACTGAGAACACGTCGAATACAAGTGGGCCAGGCAGAAGTCCACACCGACGCTATTATAGAAGACTCCCTTTTCTTTTAGTGAGGTATTTTCGCAAAGTTGTAGGGCCAGTTAGGTACTTAGTATTCAAACTGAATAATTTTTCTTTGGACTTGACGGGCACCCTTAGTTTTACTTGTGTTATACAGGGAACTTTGCTCATAGCTATTGTGTAAGTTAGGAGCTTTCTTTTAATTTAAATAACACCATTGCTGAACATGTGTTAGGCCCCAAGCTCTTCACGGCTGCAACCCGGGGCTACTATACCCTCAGTGGTGGCTGCAACATGCAGGATTTGGCCCGCTGGCTGGAGGCGTTGGATCCTGGCACGGTCTCTGTGTCAGGTGCAGGGATCCTGGGTTAACGCAGTGCATGGGAACGGCCATTGCAGGACTCACTGCGCATGCGCGAATACCCAGACACAACCTCCTTGCGCTCGCGCCATGCTCACGGCGTCCTGTGTTGCTAGGCAACAACGCCCACTATGATAATTGCATCACGGGAGCAGAGGGCTATTTAAACCCAGATCTCCATGACACTGGTGTGTCCCAATACACTCTGTAGGTTCGCTTCTGAAGGCAAGCGTCCCCAGCCAGCACGATCCTCCCCGCAATGAGAGACAATGACAGACTCTCCCAAGTTGGGAATAAAGCCAAGACAGAGTGCGGGTGAGCTTAAATGGAAGTTTATCCATCAGAATAGGGCATGCAAAGAACTCTGCAAACTCTGAGAGCGCTCCGTCTGACAATAGCAAAGACAGGCGCATATATTTACAAAAAACGTCATAAGAACCTCCATACTATAGGGGGCACAAGTTCAATGGGATTGGGTGGTGATGACTAGCTATAGGTGCTGCTGCAATGTGGTTGGCCTTGGCTGGAGGACGTCACTGGTCAGCCTCGTGGGTTGGGCTGGGCCTGGCAGGTTGGCTGAGTTCATCCGGGCGGTGTTGTTGTGCCATCGCGGCCAGTGTCAGAGATGAATGTCTTTTCCTGACTTATTTGCCCTAGGCCATGCACACCGCAGTCATTCAGTCATTGCAATATTATCTTCTTTAGTAAATCTTCCAATAGGTTATTCTACAGGTTAATGCAACACAGGAGGAATGCACCTTGTGAGGGGTGTGATGGTAATACGTCAGGACATGGTTACCAGTGTCCTGTTGACCGGGGCCATAGGTCGAGGTGCTAAGCTTCAGGGCCTGGGAAGGGCGGTACAGGTCATTCTGTCTTGTTAGAAGTTGTTATGGATGTGCCGCTGTGTGTTGTCAAAGTATTGGGTGTCCTGATTGCACAGGGCCATAAGTCTAAGGTGATCCGGTGGGTTGTGGGGTTTACGAGGGGGCGCCTTTGGAAGTGTGTGTTCAGGCAGAGGTTTACTGCTGTGCTGTAAATAATGCAGGTGGCGGGCCGTGGCCTTGGGTGGTGCAGAGGGGGCTACCAATCTTTGAAGCGGCTCCAGTCTGGTTGGGGGAGGTGGAGCAGCGCGGCGCGGGCCTCTGCTCTCATGTTTGGCAGACTTCGCAGGGTGGGAGGGGGAATGGCCTTGCACATATTCACAAAAGGTATCTTCCTCGTATGTTGCCGACTTTAGGTAAAAACATCACAAACATTTGAACACTCTGTAATACTTATTCAAATCACTTTAAATCATGCATTTCAACTTTGCTGGATGTGTCTCGATTATATCCAGCCTGAGCACCTTATTCTTACACTATGTTTTAACAATTACAGTATTTAGTTATATGCATATACATTTGCAGTAAGTGAGGTAGTATTGAGGTTGGTGGAGTACATAGAAAATGACCCGCCACTGTACGTGACGGTGGTGGCACATAAGGGGTTTAGACATACACACATGACAAGTGCATTCTCGCGCATCCGTACATGAGCCCTCTGTATGGTTACATTCATCTTCTCGTGTACTCTAGCAGCATTAGTTCGGTTATGGCGCAAAACCATGAAGTGTTTGTTCCCCAGTGATACACGTAACAAATAGATCCCTGGAACGCTCCTTCATTATTAGTACCCAACTGCAGGGGTGTGGGCTCGCCATTGCTTATATCATGGAAGCATGCTTTCTATGTTTATACATTTTACAGGTTTTTGTAATATAAGGGATTTTGTGGAGAAAAGCATACTTTGCAAGTGGTCTTGGCATTAATATGTAGAGACTTTCTGCCATCTGATGACCATTTTACCGTTCTTTTCATCGCCCAGGCCTGCTGCCCGGGTCATGCTGGGAGCGATGATACACTGCAGAAGGTGAACTGTTACAATGTTAGTATCTTATGCTAGCTCATGTCCGTCTTGTTCGTGGGAACGGGCTCACAGCGGATCTGCCAGGCTGCTGCGGCGACAGGGATAACTGAAACTCTCCGAGGGTGGGGGCCGCGCTACAGTGCACTGAGCTCACACCATCTTTAGTAGACAAAATGGTTTCTAAGGCCTAGCTAAATTCAATACGTGCGGGCAATGTCTTTAGCAGGTGAGCCATCCACCACCTGGGCTCTGGTGGTAGGAGGGGACACACGATGAGCCATGGCCCTCACCTGGGGTGGAGGTGTAGGCAAGGGGGGTCTTTTGGACCACTCCTCCCCTACATTTCCCCCCTTTCGTTATTTAAGTAACAAATACTTTAAGTCCTCCAGCCTTCTACATTCTGCTTCGTCCATCACTGCCTCGTCCCATGCAGGTGTGCCTTTTATGGGCGTCCATGCTCTGCACACCCCCCGTAAGCTTTCCCCTCTTCTGGCATATTCATCTGGGGTACAAGTCAGGTATATGCATCCGCCATCTCCCGCCAAATCTACCCACACCTCCTGGTACCATTCTAGTACATGGGGCTCTCTAATGGTGGTGTGCCATGCTTTATCTATGATATCTTTGTCGTGGTAGATAGGCACTAGCTGATATCTTGGTGTGTCATCTGTTCCTGTTTGTACCTGCACTTCCTGCATGTTTTGCATTGTCCCACGGGTGTTGCCCATTGTCACCATCATCATTGCACCATTTGGTACTGCGTTAGCACAAACTCGAAGACCCACCTGGCACAGGCAAAAAATTAAAAGGAGGAACACCACAGCTGGCATCAAAAATTTCACGGTTGTTCCAAGCCATGAGGGGACCCAGGAGAAGATGTTATCGAACCACGTACTGTCTTCTGCTCCGCCTTCCATTTTCATTTTTTCTCCTAGGTTGTGGACTGCTTCGATCACATGGGACAGGGAGCCGTTCTCTGCGTCTTCAGAAGGTACGAAAGTGCAGCAGGCACTTCCTATTTTTCGGCAAACACCTCCATCCATCGCCGTCAACAGGTCCAGGACATACCTGTTTTGCATGGTCATCAGTCGTAAAGCCCTCAGTTCCACTTTTATTACGTTGAACCCTTCTTCAGTGTCGTTTGCCAGCTGAATCAATTCCCAGCGTGTTATCTGGAGCCATTTTGCGTTTGCTCTTGCTTGGACACTTGAGACGAGTGAGGCAAAGAATGTTTCTGCTGAGCTGAATAATCGATATTTGTCTGGGATCTGAGCCAATAGTTCTGATGATGCCTTTGATATGTAATTTGATGCTCGTCTGTTACGGGTCAGCACCTCTCCCTTGCTTCCGGAAGACAGGACATACATTTGTGACTCTGCAGTTGGTTGGGCCGCACTCTGTTGCATGCGTTCCTGTGTCCTTTTGCTCCCATCGATGTGGCTTTCTGGTATCACCATTAGGGCTGAGTGCAGAGTGGCCATTGAGCAGCTGCCACTCCATGACGGGGGGAGGTGCAGGTATGCCTGGTTGCCGCATACCCAGTACGTGTCCATCAGGGCCGCTGTCCCTTTTCTTAGATCTGGGATGGTGAGGGTCTTGTTACAGTTCTTGTTCGTCCCCATTAGGTTTTCCCCTCTCCTTTAAAACATAATTCATAGTCTATTTCGTTCTGTAGTTTGAAGGGTTTTTCAATGGCGGTTACCCAAGTTAGTTTTGAAATGTGTTCCTTCCACACTGGTGTGCATGTTTCTTCTATCCACTGCAATTTCTCTGGTGCCACGCCTCTCAGTGCTTCAGCTTTACACATTACTTCTTCATCCTTCCATTTGTTGTCCGAAAAAAGTGTCCCTTGTATTACAAAAAATGGTTTTTCCAGACATACCACCCCTGCCGTTTTTGGGTAGCAAGTTTTCTCGTTCTGCAGCATTTGAAAAGTAACTTCATGTGCCTGGAAGGTGTTCTTAATCCTGCATAACGTGAGATGAAGGAGACATTGGGCATCTATGATTGGCAACTCTTTGGGTAGCAGTACTTTGGGTGTACCTGAAGCGTGAGGAATGAGGGAGCAGACATAACAGCTCTCGTTTGTTGTTTGTTTAGCTGTGGCACTCATATCCGCATACCATTTATTTGTCTGGTGGGGGTGTCGTGGGTCTTCCATTTTATCTAGTCCTAACCCATAGTACTCATCATACTTCCTCCTCCCTGCTTCCCTCTTTCGTCTGTTATTCTTGTTCCTCATGTACTTCCCAGCCTCCTGGGCGAGGGACAAAATAGACCCCCCTTTCTCATTCCCGCCCCCCTTGGCCCATGCATCATATAATATTTCGTGTATTGCTAGCAGCTTTTCCTTTTCGTCCCTGACGTTATCTTGCAGGTTGTTTTTTAGTATGGGGGCAGGCTGGCTGGTGGGGGTGTTATACAACCATGATATGGCAGACGGGTTTCGGTCATTTAAACTGCGGGCATTGTAATTAGATATCCCTGGTGGAGACACTGTGTTGTTTTGCATTCCACCCTGTGGCTCTTTCTTTTGTAAGATGACAGCACTGGATGGTGTGGTATGATAACCCCATACAAGTTTAGTTCCGTCCCATACCAAAAAATCACCTTCCCTAGTATTGACACTTGCAGTTGTATTGGTCCCAGTAGTGCTATTAATCCCAGTGCTGTTAATCCCTCCCCCCTCGTTCATCTCGATAGAGATGAACGCTACAAACCAATATGTAACGAGGCCAAACATTAGTATAAAAAACAACGTAATGCACACAGATAATCCACACTCATGCGAATATCTGCATCTCTCATGTAATAATTCTCTCATTCTACTAATTCTTTCTGTTGCAGGCTGCCCGTTAGATGCCATGGTAGCTCCTGTTTGAGATATAAAAGTGCATTAAGTGCATGCATGTAAACATTTTGGTGGCACTATTAGTGCCAATATATATTGACAGGGTCCGGAAGCGGGTAGGGTTTGTAGGGACGGGATGCACAGACAAGGGTGTAAACACTTCATAATTTGATCACTTCATTAATTACATATAAGTCCACAAGATAAAAGAAAAAACGTTTTTTTTTTTTTGTAACATCTAAAAAAAAAGGAATGCAAGTATACTTATCAACCATATTCCCATTCAGGTCCATTACTGTCACACATACACAAGTTCATATTCAGACATCCTGTTCAGTTGCATTGTTTGCTGTTGTCTGTGCCTCCTCATCCACCTCCTCCTGCACGTTACTATATGCTTTTCGTACATCTGTCAAGTGCACCCAGTACCTCAAGCCCTTTACTTTCACTGCCGTGGGCGTGCAGAACACTACCTCGTATGGGCCATGGAACCGTGGTGCATTCCATCGACGCACAAAACTTCTGACATAAATTGAGTCGCCCGGCATCAGCTGTAGCTTTTGTTCAGGCTCCGTGACAGACCCTGTTATGTTTCCCTCCTCTCTAGTGAAGGGTGGAGAGAGCTGCTTTGATATCGCGCACGCTGCCCTTGTCAATTTCTTCAAATAGTCTGTGAACTCATCTCCCAATATCGCGGCGCTTCTGTGTGCATCTGAGTGTTCACGCAGTGGGGAGTGTGCTGTGTTCATTCGTCTCCCAGTCACGATCTCGTGCGGGGACAAATGGTGGTCTTTGCTTGGCTGATTTCTCAGCTCAAATAGCGCAAGGGGCAGACAGTAAATCCAATTCCTTTTCAATGAAAAGCATAGTTTTGATAACCTGCCCTTTAACAGTCCGTTCATCTTTTCCACTACGCCATTACTTTGAGGATGATAAATCGAACACAATTTATGTTTTATTCCCAATAATGTAGTAACTTCCTTGAAAAGCTCATTTACAAAGTGAGTGCCATTGTCTGAGCGAATCACATCACAAATTCCCCAGCGCGGAAACACTTCCCTAACTAGGAACTTTGCAGCGCTTTTGGCATCAGGTCGTGCACATGGGCCTGCTTCTACCCACCTTGAGAATGGGCATACAACCACGATCATGTAACGTGCTCCATTACACCTTTCCCCCATGTCCGCGTAATCAATATGTAGCTCTCTGAATGGGCCAATGGGTTTTGGAATTGTTCCCCGGAGCGTGCGTAATGTCATTCCTGAATTATATATCTGACATTCCATCGCTAATCGAGATAAGTGCTCCTGGAGACAGGGCACGAACCATTCTTCCTGTATTTCTGCTGCAATGTGCTGTCTGGTATTGTGTGCAGGGAAGTGTAGTTGTTGAAACGCGATGTCTAATAACTTGATTGGCATTACCACTTTCCCTGAGTTGTTTTGTCGCCACAGTAAGTCTGTTGCCGACTTGCTGCACCCTCGTTTTGTCCACATCAATTTTTCGTCTGCACTAGCTCCTTCCTGCAATTCTAGTATTTGTGAGATAGGCATCATGTTGTAGCCTTCTGGGAGCTCTTCGTTTGTCTTGTGCTGCAACATGTACTCACCTGCTTCATATTTCTGAAAATAGGAAGCCTCCTTGGCGGCAGCGTCCGCTGCCGCGTTTCCCAAAGACACAACGTCTGTGTTGGATGTATGTGCTTGGCACTTCACTATTGCTACTGCAGTAGGGTTTTGTAGGGCCTCAATTAACTCTTTTAACCATTCTGCATGCTGTACTGGTGTTCCGTCTGCCCGTCGGAATCCCCTCCGCCCCCATCTTGCTAGACCTCCATGTACTGTCGTCGTCATGTAAGCTGAGTCTGTATATATTGTCACTGCGCAACCCTTTGCTGCATGTAGTGCTTCTATGAGAGCAATCCGTTCTGCTGCTTGTGCGGAGTAATGTGTTGGGAGGCGGTACTGTACTAGTGTTTCATACTCACCGTCTTCTAACCTCACTACTGCCATACCAACATGTTTTTCTCCCGTGTCCACGTCAATCGATGCAGACCCATCCACAAAGTACACTTCCCCCTCGCTCAGAGCGTTCTCACACACCACTGTGTCCTCCCCTCTTTCTCCTGTGTAAGTAGCACAATTGTGGTCCTGCATGTCCTCTAGTGTGCACGCTTCTGTAATGAATGTGGCGGGGTTCACTGTCTTGCATCTTACCACATGGATATTGGCGCTAGACAATATGATCTCATAGGCTGTTGCCCGCTGTGTTGTCAGTGTGCTTTTTGACCTCTCAAGTATTGCAAATAGTGAATGTTCCACAAACAATGTCACAGGGCAACCCATTACTATTGTGGCACTTTTCTCAATCGCGAACGCGGCTGCAGCGAGTGATTGCTCGCACGCGAAATGGCCTTGCATCACGGCATCTAACGTACCACTATAGTAAGCTAAAGGCTTGTGTCCTAGGGACGTCTTTTGTGTCAGAACAGCTGTCATGAGTGTTCCCTTGCAGTGTGAGAATAGGTAAAATGTGCGTCCATAATCAGGATTCGCTAGCACTGGAGCGCTTGAAATTAACTCTTTTAATGATTGGAATGATGCGCTCATCTCTTCTGACCATTCGATTTTTTTATTTTCCTGTTGTGCTTCTTTGAGTGCTTGTAGTAGGGGCCTCGTGTATGCTGCATAGTCTAGTATCCATGCTCGGCAATAGTTGCACATTCCCAAGAATTTCTGCATGTCTTTCACTGTTGTGGGTTCTCCTACTGATTTTATAGCTTCTACCCTATCGGGTATTATTCTCTTTCCATCTTTTGATATCAGCTGTCCCAAGTATAAGACCTCTGTCATGCAGTACTGTAGCTTTCCCTTGTCTACCTTGTACCCCTTGTTGGCCAATAGTGTTAGGAGTGTTGTTGAATCTTTTCTGCATGTTTCCTTGTCTTGTGCACACACTAGTAAATCATCTACGTACTGAATGATTGTACTCTCAACTGATAGGTTTCCCAAGTCTTCATGCAATATGCGGTTAAATATGCTTGGGCTCTCACAGTATCCCTGCGGTAATCTGCAGTGTTCATATCTCTTTCCCCCTAGTGTGAATGCTGTCAGGTATCTACTCTCTTCAGCCAAGGGGATTGAGAAAAATGCGTTTTTCAAGTCTACCACTGTGAAGTGTGATGCCGCTTTTGGGATGCTGCATAATATTGATGCAGGGTTCGGGACCAAAGGGAACTCTTTCTGAATTACATAATTTAGGGGGCGTAAATCCTGTATCATCCTCCAAGACCCTCCCTTTGCTTTTTTGATTGGATAAATACATGTGTTGCATGGGGAGTTTGAAGGCACTATTATCCCTTGTGCTAGTAGTGCATTTATTGTCTCTTTTTATCCCTTCTTCAGCTTCACGGGATAATGGATACTGTTTCACTCGGGGTAAAATTGCTCCTTGCTTTAGTTTTATTATCACAGGTTGTACTCCATGCAACAGCCCTACATCATGGGGGCCTGTTGTCCACAAATTATTTGGTACGAGTCTCATGTCATCATCAAAAAATGACGGCGGTGCTCCTACCACTGCCATCAGTTGAGCGGGGATTTCCCTAGCTTGAATCAAAATGTCACAGGGCATCGCTATTTCCATTACAATTTCACCATCCCCCTCTGCATCTGAAAAGAGATCCTCGTCTGTTAAGTCTCTTAGGGCGATGTTGGCATTCGTGCACAGTACTGTACGCCACTCACATCCTTCCATATCTAATCCAATCACAGCAATCCTTTTCGCTGATACCTGTACAGCGTGCAAGTCTAATGATACCACTGACCCTGGTGCTGTGTCGGGGCACACTATGGGGCGGAAGAGGAACTCTGCTGGAATCCTCCAGTCCATCTTTCTCAGCTCTGGAATTATGAGAGCCAATGTCTTTAGCCCTTCGATGAACATTTCCTCATTTTCCGGCAACCCCCGTACTTCTTGTGTGGTTGTGTGGGCCTGTACTACCAACATTGTACGCAAAGGGCATATTCCGGGTGTTGAACACACTATACCTCTCTCAGTGAATGATATGGTCATGTTGAGTTTACTCAGGAGATCCCTCCCTAATAAATTTATTGGTGAGTGTTCATAATACAGTAAAGGTGTCTTTACAGTCTTACCCCCCACTGTTACATCCAATGCTTCTGTGTAAGGAACTTCAATTACAGCCCCAGAGAACCCCTGCGTCTCTAACTTCCGGTTAGATAACGGGAACCGGCCCTCTCTAATGCATGATTTCTCCGCTCCCGAATCAACCATGAATATGAACTGCTTGTCTCCTATCTGCGCCCCTACCAATGGTTCCTCTGCGGCATTGTAGGTGGTAGATAGAACTGGACACGCAAGTGTTCTCTGTGGGCTTTCCTATGCGGGGTGTCTCATCGCCCCCCCTTGATTAAAGACACTACCTGAGACTACTGACACGCCATTGTAGGGTGCTGGTGCGGGGGCCCCGTTTGCTGTTGTCTCAAAAGGGTTTCCTGGCGTGTACTGCATGTTCTCATTGTTTTGTGGGTGGTTCTGTGTTCTATACTGGTCCCCCTGTTGCTGCTCATTATTACCTTGGCCTGGGTTTCTTGGTTGTTGTTGTCCCATTGGAAGACCATATGGGCTCCCCGGGTGGGGATGGCCATACTGTTCTACCTCTTGGAACCCGTTGTTGGGTTTGGCTCCGTACTCACTAGAGTAATGCCCCCATCTTCCACAGTTCCAGCAACTCCCTTGGGCACCTCTAGGGCCCTGTCATCCATTTCCTCCCATTCCCCCGTACCCCGGTCCACCTCCTCTTTAGCCCCTGTACCCACCTCGTCCCCCTCGAGGGGTCCACTCTTGCCACTGCTGACCTCCACCTTGTTCCTGCTCGTTCCACTGCCGCTGTCCTGCTCCAACCCAATTAGTTGCCACCCTTCCTTGTATTGCTATCAGCCCCTCCTCCTCTTCATCTCCCTCCCTGCTGTGTGGGAGCACGGCTACTGCTGCTGCGACCTTCACCAACTTTGCACTAATTTCGCTTCGTCTGCCAATCTCTTCTGCGCCACCTCCTTCTCCCTTTCCTTTATTCTCTTACAATGGTGCACTATTATGCTCTGAATCTCAGGCCATCCCTTCGCTTCAATACCTGCTATCTTGTCGAGCGCCTTTTGCACTTCCTTTGGGAGCCCTCTTTTTATAATGAAGTAAAATAAAGATGTCGATTGATACCAGGGCGTGCCCGTTTCTGCTCTCCACATCTCTTGGACCCGAAAAATGTAATCCATAGCCTCCTCCCCGTCATTCATTGTACACTGCATTACTGACTGTAAGTCTGGTGTGTCTGGGAACGTTTCTCGCAAGGCATCCCACACCCTGGCACGCACTGTGTTAAAGGAAGCTCCGTCATGGCGGTCGCAGTCTAATGTTACTCCCGGGAAACCAGCCTTAACCCATACTCTCTCAGCCTGATCCCCCACTCCTGATACGAGCAAGCTCTTCACATCTCCTATTGCTAGGGGTACCCCGGCAGTATGTTTCTCAAAGGCGTATATCCACTTACTTGCCCCTCCCGATAACGGGGGCAATAACTTTAATAAATTGGCTTTATCCATCTGAGCCCATGGGATATAATTCGGCCTCCCTCCTCCCCTATGTATCAACGGGAGCTGTAGCTTTCCTCTTGTCGTTGCATCTGCACCCGTTTTGGCTGCTGATGTTCCCAGTGATGCCATTTTCCCCACCCTGTTCCTTAATCGTCCTGTCCACTCATCATCCAGTGTTCTCATTGAACATGTACCATCCACCCCTTCACTTCCCCCTCCCATTGCCAGGCTCAACCTGTCGCTTTCTTCCAAATCGTCCCTTATATCACATAGTAGTTCCTCTCTGTCCCCTATAGGCCTATCTTCATTATCAATACCTCCCTCTCGTGTCCCTACTTCAATTATTTGTGTCGGTTCTTCCTCAATTCTGAACAGGATCTCACCTTTTTTCCACCCTTCTTCGAGTGCTCTATTCTCACTCGGCGCTCTAGACGTGCGCCCTGATCGTACTGCATTAAGTGCTGTTTGTTCACATATGTCTTTTATCCTTGAGAGCTCATCTTTCGCTATTGAGAGCCGTGATTGTAAATCATCTGTTAGCTTTTCTATGTCCACCCTTTGTGTACTTGCCTGGGCTCGCTCCCTTGTACTTTCATATGGTGGGGGTGCCGTTGGTCGGTGGGGTGTAGTAGTTGTCGGGGGAGGCACATAAGTGGGGTCACTGTACCCCTCTGCGGGCACAGGCTTGTTTAATATCGGGTACAAGCTTATAACCTCTTTTGGTGGCTCTACATTTGACAATTCTTTAGCATCTTTCTGTATCATCAGTGGATTGTCTGTGGTGGATGGTAGGTCAGGATTTATTGCTGGTGCTTTAGGCGGTGGTATCTCTTCAAATAACCTCCAGAGATCCAATATTTCCCTCCTATTGTGCAAATGCTTCCCCATGTATTTTAAACAAATGCATGTGGCTACCATATCCAGAAAGCTTTTATCAAATGACCCTCCCTCGGGCCATATCTGGGGTAACCCCTCTCCCTTCAGCTCTGTTATCCATTGGTCATGATATTTCTTAATCCGCTCCGCGTACCCTGGTAGGTTCTTACAAATATGTGATAAGGGTGTTTCGGTCCCCATCTTTGTGCCCTCCTAGTACTTGTGTGTCTCTATGTGTCCGCAACTATAATGTAGATGTATTACCAATATTATTTTTCGTTTTCTACTTCACATTCAATAATGGGCTCCTTTGTGCTCTTCCCCCTGCCTGCACAATACAAAACTGGCTGTACACCGTTTCTATTCTATCCTCTTTGGGGGGGGGCACGTACAAGAGCAAACCATCAGTGATTTTGACAATATCAACCCGGAAATCAAAAAGGTACACACTCACTTCACCTTGTCATTTTTATCTTCAATGAGCTTTATCCGGCCACACTTACCATGACCATTCAATTACTATGCATTTATAGCCATTTTACACACTCGCAGTACCAAATTATCTTCTGACGCATACGAGGTGCACACACCTCTCTGTAACACTCTATTCACAATTTAGGCTGCCCTCCCTTTCCTCCCTAGCCGGCTGTCCCTGTTCGTCTTATTCAGATATATTGATGCGCATATATATATATTTTGATCAACTCTTCCCTCTTCTAGTAGAACTCTCTGTCTCTTACTTTCTCCCTAACGTTTTGTACTGTTCTCACCTTTATTTTCCCCCCAACCTTAAAGAAAAGAATAGAAAAAAGAAATAGCAGTCACTAATATATTCTCCGTGTCCCCCTTTGCCAGACACTTTTAACTTATTATCCACTTCTTCATATATTCCCAGTACTAGTCAAGATAGCACTATGCGGCGCCGCCTTCCACCCCCTTTCGGAGCTAGGTTCCCGTCACTTTTATCTTTTATTCACCTCTTAATCCTAATGGCCATATGCAAAGAAAAAGCAAAGAAAGTTTAGGATGATCCTTAGTAGATCTTCGTACCCCCTTTTCTACCCCTCTTCGTTCTCTGTCCTAGATTACTTCCTCCACTCTCTTTATGATCGCTCGCACTCAGTACTCATGTGCCCGTCTTGAACCGATAGTCTCCGAAACTGGGTCCGTCCAGGCAGTGTTGCCGTCCGCTCAACAGTCAGCCCCGGCTCCGGCGAGCGGTACTCAAAGGGGATTTTTCAACTGGGATCCCGTACCCTCTCTCTTTTGAGTGCGCACTTCTTAGTGTACCGGTCGCCGTTGGCGGGCAGCCTCCCGGAACCGGCTCACCGTGCGTATCCCTTTTCGACCGGAGATTCTCGTGCCAAAAGGGGACGGTAATGTTAAGTCGGGAAAAAATAATAATAGTAATAATCACGCTTTCGGGGTCACCACTGAAGGCAAGCGTCCCCAGCCAGCACGATCCTCCCCGCAATGAGAGACAATGACGAACTCTCCCAAGTTGGGAATAAAGCCAAGACAGAGTGCGGGTGAGCTTAAATGGGAGTTTATCAATCAGAATAGGGCATGCAAAGAACTCTGCAAACTCCGAGAGCACTCCGTCTGACAATAGCAAAGACAGGCGTATATATTTACAAAAAACGTCATAAGAACCTACATACTATAGGGGGCACAAGTTCAATGGGATTGGGTGGTGATGACTAGCTATAGGTGCTGCTGCAATGTGGTTGGCCTTGGCTGGAGGACGTCACTGGTCAGCCTCGTGGGTTGGGCTGGGCCTGGCAGGTTGGCTGAGTTCATCCGGGCGGTGTTGTTGTGCCATCGCGGCCAGTGTCAGAGATGAATGTCTTTTCCTGACTTATTTGCCCTAGGCCATGCACACCGCAGTCATTCAGTCATTGCAATATTATCTTCTTTAGTAAATCTTCCAATAGGTTATTCTACAGGTTAATGCAACACAGGAGGAATGCACCTTGTGAGGGGTGTGATGGTAATACGTCAGGACATGGTTACCAGTGTCCTGTTGACCGGGGCCATAGGTCGAGGTGCTAAGCTTCAGGGCCTGGGACGGGCGGTACAGGTCATTCTGTCTTGTTAGAAGTTGTTATGGATGTGCCGCTGTGTGTTGTCAAAGTATTGGGTGTCCTGATTGCACAGGGCCATAAGTCTAAGATGATCCGGTGGGTTGTGGGGTTTGCGAGGGGGCGCCTTTGGAAGTGTGTGTTCAGGCAGAGGTTTACTGCTGTGCTGTAAATAATGCAGGTGGCAGGCCGTGGCCTTGGGTGCTGCAGAGGGGGCTACCAATCTTTGAAGCGGCTCCAGTCTGGTTGGGGGAGGTGGAGCAGCGCGGCGCGGGCCTCTGCTCTCATGTTTGGCAGTCTTCGCAGGGTGGGAGGGGGAATGGCCTTGCACATATTCACAAAAGGTATCTTCCTCGTATGTTGCCGACTTTAGGTAAAAACATCACAAACATTTGAACACTCTGTAATACTTATTCAAATCACTTTAAAACATGCATTTCAACTTTGCTGGATGTGTCTCCATTATATCCAGCCTGAGCACCTTATTCGTACACTATGTTTTAACAATTACAGTATTTAGTTATATGCATATACATTTGCAGTAAGTGAGGTAGTATTGAGGTTGGTGGAGTACATAGAAAATGACCCGCCACTGTACGTGACGGTGGTGGCACATAAGGGGTTTAGACATACACACATGACAAGTGCATTCTCGCGCATCCGTCACATGAGCCCTCTGTATGGTTACATTCGTCTTCTCGTGTACTCTAGCAGCATTAGTTCGGTTATGGCGCAAAACCATGAAGTGTATGTTCCCCAGTGATACACGTAACAAATAGATCCCTGGAACGCTCCTTCATTATTAGTACCCAACTGCAGGGGTGTGGGCTCGCCATTGCTTATATCATGGAAGCATGCTTTCTATGTTTATACATTTTACAGGTTTTTGTAATATAAGGGATTTTGTGGAGAAATGCATACTTTGCAAGTGGTCTTGGCATTAATATGTAGAGACTTTCTGCCATCTGATGACCATTTTACCGTTCTTTACATCGCCCAGGCCTGCTGGCCGGGTCATGCTGGGAGCGATGATACACTGCAGAAGGTGAACTGTTACAATGTTAGTATCTTATGCTAGCTCATGTCCGTCTTGTTCGTGGGAACGGGCTCACAGCGGATCTGCCAGGGTGCTGCAGCGACAGGGATAACTGAAACTCTCCGAGGGTGGGGGCCATGCTACAGTGCGCTGAGCACACACCATCTTTAGTAGACAAAATGGTTTCTAAGGCCTAGCTAAATTCAATACGTGCGGGCAATGTCTTCAGCAGGTGAGCCATCCACCACCTGGGCCCTGGTGGTAGGAGGGGACACACGATGAGCCATGGCCCTCACCTGGGGTGGAGGTGTAGGCAAGGGGGGTCTTTTGGACCACTCCTCCCCTACACCTCTCTGGGGAATTGCATAGTGCCTGTTTCCTGCATTCCGTGCCTGCTTCTTGCTTATAGCCTGGCCCTTTCCAGCCTGGGTTGTTTCTTCCCTGCTCTCTCTCCTTCTTCTTGGGGACTATTTGCCTTAGTCTTCCTTCTACTGTCTACTGCCATGCCTTGGTCTCCCTTCTCCTGCCTTGCCTTAGTTCCTCTTCTACTGTCTTCAGCCATTGCCTTCCTGCCTTGTTATCCAGTTCTTCTGGCAGTCATTTTCCACTTCCTGGACTGCCTTTCTGGTGTTACCCAACATCTATTGCACCAGCGTTACCAACTTTCCCGGCAAGGGCCCTGCGCTGTCCTCACGCCGCGTAAATCAAGGAACAGTTGCCTCGTGGCATGGGGAGTTGGCCCCCGGGTGCCTTTTCTATCTTTCCAAGTCCAGGGGTGACTCGGGGGTCAGGCTCCACGTCATATTGACCACAGGTTGGAATACTGGAGGACAAAAGAAGACCCAGAAATGAACCACCCCTGCCACAGACCCGGACCAACAGTGACCAGGTACATGACAACATGTCACTAAGTTGTTCGACTCCTCCTTCTGGTTCTCCACACCAGGCATCCCTGTCCCCATTTTAGTAGATACAGAAGGTGCAACGCTCACCTGGTACCCACGGGACGTCACTCAGCCTGTTCTGACCTCTTACGACCTCAAACCCTTCCCTGGAGTCTACTCGACTGGATTGGTAGAGTTTAACTCCCTATTGTCTCTGTGTGCTTGAACCTATTCTTCCCCGGGGTCAAACCCTTCCCTTTGATCCACAGCTCACCTTGTTTTCTTGGAAAGTGTGCTCTCCGTCCTGCTTTCAGCGCAGGGGCGTGTTGATTGATGCGGGATCATTGCTGCCTAGTTACTTCACTGGCAAGAGTCCGACAGGTAAGTATAATGAGTCTTTTGAACAGTTCTCTAACTTCGTTCCTTTCCTTCCTTAGATGATGGCCGGCGTCCGGGGATGGCAACGTGCTGCTGAGATGAGTAGCGTTGAAGGTGAGAGAGAGCGCGATGCGCGATGCGACCCTTTCGTATTTGTATTGAACTGAGTTCTTTTTCTGTGTCTTTTAGGTGCCGCAACGTTTTCAGCGTGGATGCCAGTTATGAAGAAGAAATGCAGTGAGTAAGCGCGGTATGCAGCACCTCTAGATGTTTCCATGCTAACCTGAAGTGTCTTTTCCTTCTTGCAGATGGATGAGAAGTTCCGGAGACAGAGTTCCCCCAGAGCGGCTGGGATTCAGGTAAGCGTTTGAAGCTCGTACAGTCTTTAAAAATAAGCGAAGATTTGCTGAATGCTTACTAATGCCTTTTTTCTGTTCTTTTCCCTTTTCCTTAGGAAGTGGCGTGCCGGGATGGGAATGACACCGCCGCAGGTGTCCGCAGAACAGAAGAAGCGATGAATGATGGGCAGAAGAGCCGCAAGGTAAGGCTGTTCCCAACAGTGTTCTTGTTCTTGCAGGAGCTGAGTGCAGAAGAAAGATGCAGGCCTACTGGAGACCGATCCGAACACGGTGAGTGTCACGCTGCAGGTGCAGAAAACACAAAGCATGTTTCTCAGCCTGGGCATGGCTTAAATAGTCTCTGGGTATTCCAGGTGTCTCTGGGCTGAACCACGCCCAAAAGACTAGACTGCACATGCAGTTCTGGGAACCGAAATATGTGGGGGCAACCATCTCGTCCCCATCAATGCACTAAAAGTCCAATCCCCAATGTTATCCTATGGGAGTGAGTGAGTCTGGTGCCACAAGCGCCATGTCTGACTCCAAGTGGGTCTTTGGAAGGATGGAGAGGCCCTTGAGGGCCATGTAGGTGACCGTGGCTTGGCTCCAGCCTGACATCTTGGAGGGCTGGGGACATGAGGGGCAGGAATTATGACAGAAGGTTGACACCCATTGTCTAATTTTGTTTTCGGCTAGTTATGAGAAGCTAAAAAGCAGAACGCCTTATCTCTCTGAACTCCCCCAGGGACTTAACATTCCGTTCTCCAGCCAGTTGTTAGTTTCCTAAGGAGATTTGAGAATTGTGCCTTCTTAGCACCCACCTCCCCTCCTTCCTCCCTTCAATCTTCCATCCCTTTGATGTTTTTTAATTTTTTTATTTTGTATTGTAAATTGCTTTATTATAAACCTTATACAACCTTCCCATATGTTTTTCATCCTCTCTATGCCTCATCCTTCCACAACTCTACTGCTCCCTCCACCACACTGCTACTCCCACCTTCACACAACTACTCCCATCTCCACACTACTACTCCTCTATCAACTATTCAAACACCTTGCTTTCACTTGGTACTGCCACTTAACAATCACTCCTTACACTAATATTTCTAGTCACATGTGCTACACACAAACACGCACACTCACAAAGCAGTCTCATTTTCTCTCATTTGCCAATACCTCATCTTTTTCAACAATTGCCCCCACAGTCGACCACTCCTTCCTGCCTCCTACTGGTTTCTTGGCCGTTCACCTCCTACTGCTCTGAGCTGACCCTGGATAACCTACACTTCCGGCTTCCTGTTTCTACTTCATATCCCCCTTTCCCGGAATTGGTCCTCTTTCCCTGGTGTAGGGGTGCAGAAGGAGGAGAATGACACACAGGTGGCATCATGGTTTCTATAGACTTTTATTTAAGATCAAAATAAAGAGAAAATCTATCTTTTCCTATATCTACGAGGGGTTACCCTGCCTCAACTAAAGTGCTAATGCGCCAGTCAGATGTCCTTGTTACTAAAATGAGTCCACTGTCCTGTGTCAAACATCCCTGTCTCGGTCCATCACACTTATAACTAAACTAAAGGTTGCGCCAATGTTCTTGGTCCAGCAGAATGATCCCCTCTTCCTGGACTTGACGGCACAGTTCCGTTTGCATGTTCCTCACCAGGGGGAATCACTCTTCCCCTGGTTTTAATATTTCAAAAGAAAGGATTGCTGATCCTTCAACAAGCTGCATGAAAAGTTCACTGTTTTTTCCCTCTAGGGGAAATTACTCCCTTCCCCTGGTTTGATCCTCCTTGTAAGTTCAATTATCAAGAGAAGGACTCCCTTGTCTTTATGTCCGGCTCTCAGTGTTTGTCCACACACAAAGCCAGGGGAATGACTTCCTTCTCTGCACTCTGTTTCCCCTTGGTTCCATGATTCCACAAGGCCAGGGGAATGACTGGCTTCCCTTGGCCTTCCCTGGCTTTATTCTCACAGTTCACAACACTAGGGGGATTGCCTCCCTTTCCCTGGCCTCGCTTTACTTTCTGTGATGAACCAGGAATGAAACACGGACACACAAAGCTCACAGTGTTGGCCATAAACCTTTATTGAAACAATAAGGGGTTGGAAAATGCTTCACTATCCCTATTTTAGGAGGTGTATCCCTGTCTAAAACAAAATTGATGGTTTTGTCCGATGTCAAGGTGTCCAAAGCAAAAACGTCCCGTGTCTGAAATACTATCCTTGCCCTCACACTCTATAAATTAACTCTAAAGTGAAAAGGGAAATATCTTTGGCCATGAAAAGTGCACAAATGTTCAAAAAGGAAAAGGCGTAACGCCAGCACAACAGTTCCAGGTGGATAAAGTTGACAGTTCAGAGCATGATTCCCTTCCACTGGAATTCTCTTCATTGTACTCTACACTTTTAAGAACATGAGTTTTTCTTGGGTTTCTTTTGGTCAGCAAAACAACTTTTATGCAGAACAAATTGGCTGTCAGTCTTAATTTTGGTAGGATACCTAGCCTATTCTCCTGCCCTGTTCCTTCTCCTTTTAGTATGTTTTCAGTACAGTCTTTGGCTATACCTAATGTATACTTATCAGTATTCCGTCATACTATTTGCTCTACACTTTGTCCAACTGAAATATGCCTGGTATACTCTCCTGCCACGGCTTTCCTCTGTTCTTTACTTAACACTCTTGCAACTTGAATCTGTCTGGTATACTCTCCTGCCAGGACTTTCTTCTGTGCTTCACTTAACACACTTGCAAATTGAATCTGCCTGGTATACTCTTTTGCCAGGGCTTTCACATGTACTTCACTCAACACTCTTGTAACTGTCTGGTATACTCTCCTATCAGGAGTTTCTTTTGTGCTTTATTTAACAGACTTGCAACATGAATTTGCTTGGTGTAGTCTCCTGTCAGGACTTTCTTCTATGTTTCATTTAACACACTTGCACCTTGAATTTGCCTGGTATATTCTCCTGCCAGGACTTTCTCATATGCTTCACTGGGCACACTTGCAAACTTGACAATATATTGTATTAATTAGGTCATATATCTGTAGGAAATAGAGTCTCCCACTCTCTCCCTGTGCTTTTTATACTCTGTTTTGCCCTCGGTAGGGTTGCTGACATGCCCCAATGTCTTCCCTCCTCTCGTGGCATCCTCACAGCAGACTGGCTTCTGCAATCTGCTTTCCTCGGCCTCCTCCATGACCTGGTTGGCCCCACGGATGTTTCGACAGCGCCGCGCTTTCTCGGTCACTACCGAGAAGATGATATTCTCCCAGCCAGTGTCTCCCTTCAGTCAGCTGGCTCTGCAAACAACTAGAATGCAAACAACTAGAGTGCTTCTGGCCTCTATCGATTTTCATTACTCCACTCGGCTTCCTCGTTACAGTATTTTTACATCCAGGGAAAGAGAAGTAAGCTCTTGATGACTTATATACAGAATATGGGTAGGTATTCTCAGTAGCTTTCAGGGGTGTGTGTGAGGGGAGTCATGAAAATATGCCATTAAGGCATGGGGAAGGGAGGAGGTATCCCTAGAAAGAAAAGGGGGATACCATGTCTTGTCAGATTATGTTGTGTCACTCCCTTGATGGTTGCCTCCCGCCATGTGATTCTCCCTCAAAGTCACCCACAGGACCAGGTAGTGGCTGCTGAACCCGTGCCACATGGGGAGAGCCTACAGCTGGGAAAGAAGTGATGACACCTTCAGATTCATCGCATTTCACAGTTGACAACACCAGGGGGAATGATTCCCATCCCCTGGTCTCTCCTGGCTTTAGTTTCACAGTTCACAACACCGGGGGAATGACTTCCTTCCCCAGGCCTCTCTTAGCTTTAGTTTCACAGTTCACAACACTTGGGGTAATGACTCCCTTCCCCTGGCCTTTAGTTTCCCGTTCGGGTTTCTCAGCAATACAGTTCATGTACCAGTAGGGTCCTCAACTCAGGCTTTCCCAATATGGCCCATTTGGTTGTCTGGCTTGTCAAGTGCTGCCCAGAGGAAGAGGGCTTGCCTCTGTCTGCTGCCCTCTGTCATCACGGGTCCCATATTGTATCCCTCTGTTCTTTAGTTTTGGCAGACCTGGTTCACTCTCCTCTCTGGTACTGCCACAAAGACGATGACAACTATCTTCCCATTGCTGGCTGGCGTTTCGGCCCCAGACCCTTTCCTCTCTTCCTCCTACTTGTGCCAGACTTGGTCTATTCCCCCGATAAGCAGTGTGACGAGAAAGAATCCCCCACTCGTTATTTTCATACAGGGTCTTGTTATCCTGTTGTTTCCATCCCCCACCGGATCCTGCACAGTTCCAATTACCTTTGTTTTCCTCCGAGTGTGCGGGCAGTTCTTCCTGGGGTCTTTCTCTCTGCATCTCGGTTGCGGGGGCATCTTCGTATTCGGGTTCCTTCCCTTTGTGGACCTGTTGCCTTGTGTGGGGACCAAAGGCTTCTTTTCTTCTTCCTGCTTTCAGGTCCCCGTACGCCAATGTTCCACCCGGACGCAGCAGGAAAGAGTAGGTTGCTGGCTTTCCCGAACATGGGAGCAGACTTCTCTCTGTTCCTCCCTGTTCGGCTCCGCCTCTCCTTCCAACTTCCCGGGCTTCACCCTCCTGCAATCTGGTTGCATGCTTATCTCTTTCTTGTAGTCCTTCCTTGCTTTTTATGAAAAGTAGACAGCAACAACTAGTTCTCATCATGGCTCTTCATGGCTCCACACCTCCTCCTTGTCTCAGTACCTGTCAAGGGAGTCTTCACCAGGTAATCCCTCTTCTTTGTCTCAGTGGGTGTTAAACATGTTGCCATACAGACATACATGACGAAGTAGATAGGTAATTGGGGTTCCTAATGTAGGAGGTGTGCAGGATGTGGAATGAGAGTTTTTATACCACGTTCTCCCGAAAGGTTCTCTCGGATCCTCAGAGGGGGACCCTCTCTCCATGAGTTCCTCCCGCTGAACAGCACGCCTAGGGGGACTATCGGGTAGTGGCCTCACCTCCCTAGCATCATGGAAAGGGGCTCCCCCTCTTGTCAATCTGGAAAAACGAATACCCTTCCTTTGAATGATAGACATCACTAGATGGCCGTGGGCCAACCGTCTTATGCACCGAATTATAGAAATATAAACTGCTATGCTTGACCAACGAGCGGCCATTTTAAACGTAGTAAGAATCGGCATTTTGCTTGTGAACCATTGCTCATTGTTTTCTGTCTAAAACTGCTTTGCAGCTTGCAATTCTTGCGGATTCTGCTTACTCTGCTCAACTGTTAACATTGTTGTCTGAATATGAAAGGACAAGGTCGCGGGACTGAAGAGTTTGTTGAAACTCCTCATGAGTAGCCCAGAGAGGAATGCCCACGCTCCCTCTCTGTAGCCTTGGGAGAAAGCTGCAGGGCATTTAATCACTTCACAGCTGCCAGCCAGTCTCGTAAGATGGTAGAATGTGTTAGAATAAAACAGCTAAAGGCTTGAATTATGCTCTTCTTACGGCCCCCCTTCGCAAAACCCTTTAGAACGTGTCGGCTCCCAGGACACGAATAGTACCTCATAGATAGCAAAGCTTGGAATGTGGCTCTTCCCCCGTGTGCAGCTTGCTTCCAAGAACAGAACCACCGTGTTCTGTTCAACAACTAAAAGATGCCTCTGCACTTTCTAATTGCACATTGTTACTAGAATAGACATCGAAAATGTCACAATCGTCATACTCGTCGGATATGTCCATCGTCATCCCGAGTTCAAAGGAACTTAATAAAGAGGGGTGTTGAACATGACTTTGCTGATTGTATGATATGCATTTTGTATATATGTAACTGATGTACGTAATTCGCTCTCTTGCGTCCCTCGAGGTCTAGGAAACTCACGTCGCGGGGCGTGAGATCAGAATTGGCCAATTGATACAATTTTTTGCTTGCAATAAACCCTAGCATTGGGAATTTGAACCTCGTGTCTGGCGCATCTTTTCGTGTATGGTTATTGCCTTGTTTCCATAGCACGAGGGAACCATAGGGGCCCCTTTCAAGATGGCACCCGAATAAGGACCCTCCCCCACTTGCCCCATCGTATACGTTGTAACGGAGTAAAGGCGGCAGAACGGCGAGGACGGGACGGTCGAGCCGGGATCAAGAAGTGTACGGGGCGCCCTGTAGAAGTGAGGAGAGATTCCTTCCGCAGATCTGCACACATCTGATCCCTGATCAACGTACCGGGCCAGAGGGCAAAGGAGTCGAGGGTCCCGAGACGAGGCAGAAGCCAGAGAAGCGCAGACACGACATTGGGAGAGGTTGCGTTAGAACAGGCGACTGGTTTTATCAGGTGAGTCATTCCCTGATTCAAAGAAAAACCTGATTTTTGGTAGAGTGGGGATTTTGCAAACTCAAACGTCCAGGTAAAAGTGGCTAACCAAAGGGGAAGGTTAAAGAAACATGCCTGGAGTACTGTCCACTTTAGCGGGGCTTTTCATCTGCGGTAGCCAAAGTGCACCTCCTGGGGGAACGCCGGCTTATGATATGTATGCAAAATATGGTGTGGGTGCGATAATATTTTGTGAAATTTGGCATAGGCAAACTAGAAAGCAACCCGACCATCAGTGGCCGATTAATGGTAGTTTTGAGATTGGGAGGATAGATAACCTAGAAAGGGTGCTAATTAGAAAGAAAGCGCAACCCGCAGCTTTTGAGACTGTCAAAGATTGGAGGAGGGAAGCAATGCTCCGATTTAGGAGTAGAGAGAAGCATGCGCGTAGGCACAAAACGAAGCTTGAGGTAGCAGAAGAGTAGGAAGAGGAGGAGTGGACTGCAAGTCTAAGACGGGAAGGGAGACGTGACCAGATGAACATAGACAGAATATACCCGCAGCGGGAACTACACATAGCAGACAAATTAATGGAACATTTGTTAACTAACACGGGTCGAGGCCCAAAACCAGAATCAAAACCAAACACGCCAGCAGTGACTGCGCAGGCCCAACCAGTAGCTCTCATACCCCGTCCCGTAGCCCAAACACTTCCCCTCACGCAAGCGTTAACCCAAGCCCCGCCCACAGCCCGAGCACTCCCACAAGTGCAGACCGCGGACACACAATTTCCCAGCATCCAGGAAGGCCCTTCACAGATGCCACCTGTGTCACTTGTCCCATTCGCACCTCCCGCTCCAGAGACAGATTCAGCACCATCTGCCCCTCCCGAAGTCGAAATTGAGACCGGGGAGGCGAGAGGCAGGGCTGAAGGGACAGGATTTGGACGGGTAACTCGCAGCGCGATCAGCAAAGAAAGAAAGATTGAATTACGGCAAGAGGCAGAAATGTACATAGAAGGAAATGATGAGATGGCAGCATTGGCCTCATTGTATGGGTACCGAAGAAGCGACGAGAGACAGGTAGTGTTGGAATGCATGGGGGAAATTTTGGTGGGAGAATGGAAAAAGATACTCGGGAATGTAGCGCCACAGCGATTGTTAGATTTGAATAAGTTGGCACGCAGTGAGCAAAGAGATGAGGATGTAAGAAAACATGTGCACAAACTCATTGAAGTAAAACATTAAATGGAAGACAGATATGCTGAGATGTTTGCTACACCTGAGTATAGTAGAGAGTTTATTAAGAAAGGTAGGAAGGAGGCGTCAAGGTAGAATATGAAAAAATCATGGCCGAGAGTTTTTCCAGGTGGTACAAAGCATTTGCCGATACCGGGACAAATAGGTGATAAACAAAGATTGCAGGTATGGGTGGGGGAAACAATGCGATGGATGTCGAACAAAAGAACGTCAGTGAAGGAAGTAAATGAAATATGTAATGGGTACCCATTGGAGATGAGAAAAGAAGCGATGCAAACGATAGTGGGGCTGTTACTGCAGCAGGCCATTGGATACAATAGAAGGGTAGAGGAAACGCACAAGGCAGGGGAAATTTGAATAAATATGCATGGGGTGTCATTGGGATTAAATCAATGTGCGTATTGTAATGAGGAAGGATACTGGCGAGCGCAATGCCCGCACTTACAGAATAGAGGTGGGTTTGGTCAGAGAAGGCCTCATAGAGGACAACAGGGGTCAAACGGCCCAAGCAGAAATAACATGCAGCAGCAGCAGGGATATACCAATGGAGGTACTCAAACCCAATCATATGGTCAAAACCAAGCACAACAGAACCAGGCATTGAACCAAAGTGTTTCGAACCAAAATCAGGGCGGGCAGGGCCAACCGAGAAATGATCAGAGTGGAGGACATCGAGGGGGAAATGGGAATATTTTTGATACACAACCAAACACGCATTATAGCAGTAGCGATGACTACACATCGGACGATGGGCTATTTTCGCGATAGGACAGCCCACGGCAGGGGTCGGAACCAGTGTCTATTCCCGTGAATCAGAGAAGACCCTACGTAGAAATGAGAGTCGGGAATAAGGAGCATCATTTTCTTGTAAATACAGGGGCACAGAAGTGCTCGATAGACCACCACTTCGTTCCGGAGATACCACTGTCGGGGCAGAAGAATGTTTCTGTAGGATTCGCAGGTACACCAGTAATTAACCCCATGTCCGAAGCTGTCCCAATTACAATAGGACCATTTACGGAACAGTGTCCATTTCTTTTGACAGAAAATTGTGGAGAGAACTTGCTAGGATTACATTTGTTGAGAAAATTGGGGGCAGTCATACATTGTACGGCAGACGGGGTGTTCCTCACGATGTGGCCTCACGATGCACCAGTGACGGAATTTATGTCAAAAGAATTGCCAGAAGAGCTAAGTAGAGTACCAACCTGTCTGTGGGCAATGCATGGTAACGATGTAGGATGCTTGAAAATAGAGCCAGCAAAAATAACTTTGAAAGAAGGTGTCACACTACCACAAATTCCCCAGTATAAAATTTATGTTGAAGGTGAAAAGGGATTGAAAAGCATTGTTACTGACCTGGTGAGATTGGGGATGGTTGAGGAAATTGCAGGTAGCACGTGCAACAGCCCGATTCTTCCAGTTTACAAGAAAGGAGGCAATGAGGTACCCTATCGTTTCATAATTGATCTGCGCGCATTAAACAAAGTGGTAAACCCACAATTCCCTTTGGTCCCAGATGTCACAACAATACTGACAATGATACCGGCCACTGCAGAATACTTTAGTGTAGTCGATTTGAAGAACGCATCCTTTAGCATTCAGTGGATAAAAGCAGTAGCTATCTGTTCGCGTTCACTCTAGGAGGTCGATCATTCACATTCACACGCATTCCACAAGGATATACAGAAAGCCTGAGCATTTACAGCAGAGCGCTAAAAGAGCAGCTAGACATGCTAGAATTACCCAAAGGTTGCATACTCTTGCAGTACATAGATGACTTGTTATTAGCTGCTGACACGAAAGAGATCTGTAAAGAAAGTACTATATTACTATTGACACACTTAGCGACCCATGGTCATAAGGCAAGTTTGAAGAAATTCCAGTATAATCAGAAGGAGGTGTCTTATTTGGGTTACCTACTTTCGAAAGAAGGGAGAAGATTAACACCAGAACGCATAGAAAGTATTTCTAGTATGCCTATTCCAAAAACACAAAAAGGAGTGAGAGCTGTAATAGGCATGGCCTCTTACTGTCGGCAGTGGATCAGTAATTTTGCGTTGATTATGAAGCCGATGATAAAGTTGACAAAAAAGGATGCAGAGATGCCTTTACAGTGGGATGAGGAATGTCAGAAAGCGTTTGAGCAATTGAAAGCTGCATTGTGTGCTGCGCCAGTTTTAGGCACTCCTAACTATAAAAAGATCTTCAGACTATTTGTGAGTGAGAGTGAAGGATGTGCATTGGCGGTTTTGACACAGGAACAAGGTGGAAGAAATAGGCCGTGCGGCTATTTTTCTTGCGCGTTGGACCCTGTAGCGTGTGCACTGCCACGATGTTTGCGATCTGTCGCAGTGGCTGCTGCGTCCGTGAAATAAACGGAAGGAATGATATTGGGGCACACTTTAATTCTGATGGTTCCACATGCTATAGACGTTCTATTAAATAGGACGCAGACGCAACACCTCACCTCAGCTAGACTGACAAGATATGAGCTCATCTTGTTTGCACCCAACATCCAAATTATGAGGTGTAGCGCATTGAATCCTGCAGAATTAATGCCACTGCCCATAGCAGAAATTGGTGACAACGAATCACCACCCCATGATTGTTTAATGATCACTGAAGAAGAAACAAAGGGAAGGATTGATTTGAGCGATATCCCACAGAAGGAGCCAGATGGGGAGTTATTTTGTGATGGCTCCTGTTTTAAATTACCTGATGGCACATCAACGGCCGCATATGCAATTACTACCCTAAAGAGTGTTGTAGAAAGCAGAAGAATCCCCTACAATTCGGCGCAAGCCGCAGAAATAATAGCACTGACCCGAGCCTGTGAACTCTCTGAGAATTTGAACCTGAATATTTATACTGACAGCCAGTACGCCTTTGGCGTGGTTCACAACTTTGGCCGACTTTGGGCTGAGAGGGGTTTCTTGACATCACATGGGGCCAGGATTCAGCATGGCCCTTTGATTGTGCGATTGTAGTCTGCACTCACGTTTCCAAAGCGCCTAGCTATAGTGAAGTGCGAGGCGCATAAGAAAGTAACATGTAGAGTGGGAGAGGGAAACGCATTTGCAGACAGGATTGCGAAGCAAACAGCCACAGATTTGGGGAATAAAATGATGACAGTACAGACTGAGGAAGTACCTTGTATGATAGAGAATGGAGTTGCCACAGTCAAAGAAATGCAGGCTGAGGCCACGACCGAAGAGATTCAGGTGTGGGCTGAGGGCTCTGCTGGGTTAGATTTGGGAGGATGTTGGGTGAACAAGGAAACAAAGAACTGGATGTTACCAAATTGTTACGTGACTGCAATGGTTATAATGGCGCATAGCCCTACCCACATTTGCGTGAAGAAGATGGTACAACATTTATCCACAGTATGGAAGAATGAGCACATAAAAAAGAATGCAGAAAGACTAGTGCAAAATTGTATTACGTGCCTGCAACACAATGTAGGGAAGGGAACCGTGACTCCAGCAGGTAGTTTCGGCCCACCCTCTATGACATTTGAGGTGGTCCATTTTGATTTGATAGAAATGGAAAGGTGCCAGAACTACAAATATGTGTTAGTGGTAATTTGTGCATTCAGCAAGTGGGTGGAGGCATATCCTTTAAAAGACTGTACTGCCATGTCCACAGCAAAAGTAATGTTAAAAGAATATTTCTCCCGGTTTGGGTCGCCCCGTGTCCTGTGGTCAGACAACGGCCCCCACTTTGTGGGCGCAGTAGTGCTACAGATCTGTACAGGTCTGCAGATAGAGAAAAGATTCCACAGTTGCAGGCATCCCAGTTCTGTCGGGCTTGTGGAGAGACATAACGGAATCTTGAAGTCAAAGATAGCAAAAATCTGCGCTGGGAGCAAGTTGAGTTGGGTGGATGCATTATCCCTAGCACTGTTGTGTACGCGCACGTCTGTGCAGGCTAAGACTGGGCTCTCCCCCTATGAGATTATAATGGGGAGACCAGCAAATGGGTGGTGCGCACCGCAGCCCAAAAGATTGTGTGAGGTAGAGCATCCTATGTTAAGCACTTATTGTGGGCTTTTAATACAAAAGTTGCGTTTGATTCATCAGCAGGTGCAGGAGGCGTTACCAGTGCGATATACCGGACCGGGGCACTCGCTGGAGCCTGGGAGCTGGGTCTTGATTAAAAATTTCGAACGAAAGACAGCACTAGCACCCAGGTGGCGCGGCCCCTATCAAGTACTTTTGGCAACGCAGACGGCCATCCGAGTAGACGGACGGAAGGCATGGATCCACGCGACACATGCCAAAATATTCCCAGGACTGCTGACAACTTCCGACGACCAGGGAAAGGAAACGGTCTCGGAAACGAAAGAAACTGTTGCCAGTCCAGTGCCACAGCATCAGCCTGAGCGAGAAGTGAAAGTTGAAATAAAGCGCAAGCGAGAAGTGAAACTCGAAATAGAGCCTGAGGAGGCTGCCAGTAAGGGAAAAGGGCGAAAAGTGCCCCAACGGTGCGCAACAGAAACAACATCACTGCCGAGCGACACAAACCCTGCATGGCAAACACGAGCAGAAACAACGCGTGTACCCCTTTGGCGCCCACCAGTTCCTGCAAATGCACCAAAGCCAAAGAAAGAAACTACATTATTGCCACGGCGCTCATCGCTACCCATCATTGTGCCACAGGCTGACTCTGAGCCTAATACTGAAAATGCAACGGCACTATTCATGGATCATACAATACCAGGAGTGAATCGGTATAATTTGCAGCCTTGACAGGCAAAGTGATCCACAGATCTTTGGTGCGTTTCTTTTTGCCTTTGGTTCCACTCAGGGACGGAGTAGGAGCCAGGGGCGTAGAGGAGAGAAGTGTGAGAATTGTGCAAATCGGACAATTCAAGACTCACGGCTCCTCGGTGCGCTTATAAAAGTACATGTGTCAGGAGCCAGAGCAGGACAAGCTGGACGCACATAAGTACTAAGGCTGATAGAGTACATGTGTCCTATGCCAGAGCGGGACAAGCTGGATGCACATAGTACTCTAACAATAAAGAACTGTTCGGAAATCGTCCGAGCAGTGGGAGAAAGAACAACTAATCTTGCTCGGAAAGGATAAATGATCTAGGCTGTGAAAAGGCTGGCAGAATTGAACTGTGACATTTTTCGTTGAACTTTTCTGGCATCAAGAACGAGAGACATCCGCGACGAACTTTGCCAGCAAGAAGGAGGACGATGAAGAACAAGTCAAGACCGGTTTCAGCTTCCTCCTGCTGAAAAGATAATAGATTTAGAGACTGTAAATTTAGGGAAAAAGCATGGTAAAAGGAATAAGGCACTGATTTGGACATTGGTCCTATGTTTCTTAAGTATGATAGTACCAACAATAATTGCTATTACACTATGGTTCCTGGAGTACATACACCCATTAGAAACACTTTTGCCAAAAGCAGCTACTGAAAGCCTGGTTCATGTAATCACTGGTACTTTGCCCCCAATGGAAGAGAGACATAGAGAAGGATACGTCAACAATACATTGTTGCTCATCATGAACATGACCCATGCGGTTTTAAAGAAAAAAGATTGCTGGGTTTGCGCCCATATACCACAGCACCAGGCCTCCAGATAAGGTGCGTACTAGGCGTTTTTACGCATGAAAATCTTGTAAATACGACAGTTTTATTATTTTCCTGTGTACATTTACACACAAGTTGTGAGCAGAAGGCAGTGAAAAGGTCAGGTGCTTGACAGAAGCCAGAACGCTTTCAACATTTAAATATATACAGGAGAGATCAAATGGCCAAACATTACAGAAATAAGAAATGGTGTATTCTGTCACAATGCAGAAGGCTGCCACATAGCAATGATTTCCATACGTCGGCTGGATGTCACATACATTTTACTCTCTTGCAAAGGAGAAAAGTCATTTTTACTTTCTTGAAATCACATTTACGCTCAAAGTTTAAAAATGGGGAGTAAAATACTCCCACCTCAAAATCTTATCTGGAGCACTGCACAGCACGGTGGGAAAGGGATAGGCTGGTATGTGCCACCGTTGCCATTGATTTATTCATGTGAGGTAACATTAAGTGCAATGTTATTTGGGAAATGGAACAAGAGTAATACGGGTCAGCTAGATGAGGCCAATATGAATGAATTTGAGGAAGTGATCATGAGACCTGTGGGTTGTTCCATATTCCAAAAAGCTCGCGTGTTTGCACTAGAAGCCATGAGAAAGAATACACGAAAGATAACAAGACTAGATAGATTACATAGGCAAAATAGACCAACCCCGCCAGCAGAAAAAACATCAGTAATGACATTTCGAATGAGGGGTGAATGGAACAAAGATGATGTGCCCCCTGCCTATACAGTGGATCACAGCCCCAAAACTGCTCCCCTATGTCTACAGAAAAAGGGTTCCTATAAAGTAGGAACGTTTAGCAACTGCCTGAACACAGTGGTTTTAAAACACGAAATAGAACCCGTGTATGTAGGAGACCCTGTTTACTTTATATGTGGAGAAAAAGCATATCCATGGTTACCTAGAAACTGGGGAGGTACATGCTACCTAGGTCTACTGTTTCCAGGAGTGTTCCTATCCAAACGAACAAAAGGTAGAACTCAAAGGAGTAGCGAGGATGGAATGATAGCAATGGATATAGCCAAATCATTTATACCGTTCTTGTCCCAAATAGAAAATTTTTACAATATAAGAAAACTGTCTGAAATATTACAAAAAACAATAGATTCCACAACGGATATTTTATTGAATATGACGTTAGAAGAAAAAGGAATAAGACTAATGGCACTTCAAAACAGGATGGCTCTCAATATAATAGTTGATCGAGGGGGAGTTTGCAAACTCGTAAAAACTGCATGCTGTGTGTATATAGATGACTACTCCCCTACGATATTCAAAGCGATCCGGAAATTACATGTCATAAGTTCCACACTCTCTACTGAAGAAGGGGGATGGGGGATAGGATCCTGATTTTGGGGATTGTTGCGGTCTTGGGGATGGAAGTTAATTTCGATACTAATGATGGTACTTGGGATATTCATAACATGCTGCTGTTGCATACAATGCTTATCAATAGTGTGCACTGAAATAACTGAAGGATGTACTAAGGGATGTATGCACATGGTGTCGAGAGGAAAACAAACGCATGGCCGAAATAACAGAGACACTGAGGAAACAAAAACAGTAAAACAATTCATGGCGATAGACATTAATGATGAAGATGATTCAGACATAGATACCCCAGACTTATCCTCATTGGAGGAAGATACAATGAATAAATAAGACGTTTGGCATACGGCCAAAAGGAGCGTTTGTCAATCTGGAAAAATGAATACGCTTCCTTTGAATGATAGACGTAACTTGATGGCCGTGGGCCAACCGTCTTATGCACCGAATTATAGAAATATAAACTGCTATGCTTGACCAATGAGTGGCCATTTTAAACGTAGCAAGAATCGCCATTTTGCTTGTTAACCATTGCTCACTGCTTTCTGTCTAAAACTGCTTTGCAGCTTGCAATTCTTGCGAATTGAATGGAAACAAGGCAATAGCCATACACGAAAAGATGCGCCAGACACAAGGTTCAAATTCCCAATGCTAGGGTTTATTGCAAGCAAAAAATAGTATCAATTGGCCAATTCTGATCTCACGCCCCGCAACTTGAGTTTCCTAGACCTCGAGGGACGCAAGAGAGCGAATTATGTACATCAGTTACATATATACAAAATGCATATCATACAATCAGCAAAGTCATGTTCAACACCCCGCTTTATTAAGTTCCTTTGAACTCGGGATGACGATGGACATATCCGACGAGTATGACGATTATGACATTTTCGATGTCTATTCTAGTAACAATGTGCAATTAGAAAGTGCAGAGGCATCTTTTAGTTGGTGAACAGAACACGGTGGTTCTGTTCTTGGAAGCAAGCTGCACACGGGGGAAGAGCCACATTCCAAGCTTTGCTATCTATGAGGTACTATTCGTGTCCTGAGAGCCGACACGTTCTAAAGGGTTTTGGGAAGGGGGGGCCGTAAGAAGAGCATAATTCAAGCCTTTAGCTGTTTTATTGTAACACATTCTACCATTTTACGAGACTGGCTGGCAGCTGTGAAGTGATTAAGTGCCCTGCAGCTTTCTCCCAAGGCTACAGAGAAGGAGCGTGGGCATTCCTCTCTGGGCTACTCATGAGGAGTTTCAACAAACTCTTCAGTCCTGCGACCTTGTCCTTTCATATTCAGACAACAATGTTAACAGTTGAGCAGAGTAAGCAGGGTTTATAGTGATAATACCGAATTGTAAAATCTCGAAATAAAAATCTCGAAAAAAAAGGCTGAAAAAAAAAAATATCGAACACATTTTTTTTATGACGTTTTTTTTTTCGAAATGGGGGGATTCCCCCCATCCCCCTTTTTTTCTTTTTTTTTATTTTAACCCTTTTTTTTACTTACCTGACCCCAAAAACACATATAAATAAATAAATAAATAATTCGATTTTTTTTTTCTCGAGATTTTTGTCATTCGGTATTATTTTTTCGGCCTTTCCACTGACCACTGTCTGGTGCATCTTTTCGTGTATGGTTATTGCCTTGTTTCCATAGCACGAGGGACCCCTAGGGGCCCCTTTCACTCTGGGAGAAGTGACGACATCTCGGGATTCATCACACTGGCTAATCTGGCCATGTCCTCCCCACCAGTGGCAGTGATTTGTCATATAAAGTTAGAAATCGCAAGCAAAGCCTCACCCACTTCTGCCATGCAGTCCCGCCACAGAACAGCAATACCAGGCAGGGTAGTCCATTGTCAGTGTTTGTGTTAGAGGGTCTCATCTGGGTGCACAGATGTTAAGTCCCAGGTGGGTGAAGGTTTCTGGCTCTGTGGCAGGTAAGAAGAAGAACGCATACTCTGATTTTCCATTTTGACTGAAGTTTATTCAACAGAAAAGTGTAAACTCCTATCTTTTCCTAGCCTTTCCCACAGTAAATAGATGATGGGTAAGCCAAGGGGGGAGAAACGCCCACCCCATGACACGTTCTCATATGATAAAACATAAAGGCTTATGTGAATAGCGTTGCTCACAGGCCCAAGAACAGATGCCCTTTTGCATTGGCGCAGATGCCATCTTTTTACTAGGCCCATAAATCCTTACTCTGTAAATTCAGCTCTCCCTTCGCAAACACCTTGCAAGGAAAGCCCACAACATCACCACCCCCTGCCAGCTCCCCACAAGCCTTCATCTCACAGAAGTCCAGCCATTTATTGTTGCAATTGTTTAGTATCACTTCAACAGAATGTGCTCTTTGCAGAGCGTGAGGCCACAGCAGGCCCCAGGGCGCACCAGTCCGACCCCCTACTCTCTTTCATGTTGATACACATCTGACCTCCTCACACTAACCATTCCAGAACACCCACCATAGACTTAAACCTGTGTAGTAGTATATTCTCTTCAAAGCAACACATGTCTATTCATATCATGAGGCATCAGGGAACATAAATAGTAGATGAAACCCCCAGGGGGAGACACCTGGGAGAGGGACCCCTGTATCAATGATGCCCTGAATGTAAAGGTCAGAATGCCAATATATTAACCGATTGTCTCTAAGTACCCCCATTCATGTAAGGACTTTTATGTTCGCCATTATTCTCTTATTATCAGTTCCTGTTGTTTAGCTTAGTTAGTAATTTGTCACATTTGTCCTGACCTTCACTGCAGAGATGAGCCCAGCTGACTCACGTGCCACAAGATCAACTGGGAAGCAACAGTCAATTGCAGCCTGGCATCCCCTATAGAACATGCGGTGGCATATGGCCCCTCCAATCTACACTGTTATTGTGTACATTATATGATGATGTCAGTAATGACGAGTTTGTTTCTTATAATGTGCTGCCCGTGTAAGCTTTGGCAGAGCCCTCTTGGGCAGCAGAGTTCTTTGCTTGCATACTTTATTTTATATAAAGTTTGTCATACTTGCAACTTATCTCTTAGTCATTTGGTGACCCCTTAGCATGATTTCCCTGAGACCCCCCGCACCTGCAGTCAGATCCAGTCCCCAAAAACGCATACGAAGAAGGAAAAGGTTCTTGTGGGTTCCTGAGCCGGGTGCGGCCACAGGGAGAAGCCCAGATGGTGTGGATAGACCGCAAATGGAGGCTCTTGGAAGAACACGGGCACGTGAGTCTAAATTGCAAGGAACGACAAATGAAGTGATGTGGGGAATATAGAGCAGTATCTTTGAAGGGAACATGCAAGGGTTGAATGTGAATGAATTGTGTGATTATCTGAAGTGAAGCGTTTTTTCCTTTTTATGGCCATTACGTTTTTTTAGTAGAGAAGTAAGGAGAAAATACAGAGGAGATACGGGAACGTAGCTCTGAAAGGGGGTGGAAGGCGGTGCTGCGGTGCACTGTCCCAACCAGTGCGGAAGATAAATATGGAGATAAAAGTAGAAGCCCCATATAAGTAGTGGGCTTGGGGTTATTGTTTTAGCTTGTTATTTTAGTTAATTATTTTCAGTGTTTTCTTTAATATGTGGAGAAAGGCCCAGGAGGGGCAGAAGGTGATGTGAGTGTTGAGTAAACGAGGAAGTGAATATGCTCTAAGAAAGGGGGGTGGGGTACATATTTTTGTTCATTGCTCTTGGTCTGTTTTTGTTGGTTCTTAAGCTGTTCGATGTTCTTTGTATGTAATTGTGCACTGTATTGTGATGTTTAAGATAGAGATTCTAAGATATTAGTGACTGTCCCCGTAAGAAGGCCTCAAGTATAGTAGAGAGGCTGAGGGGAAGACAAAGCCCTATAAGTATTGGGGAATCCATACATAAAAGGCAAAAGATCTGTGGTCATGGGGATGGACACTCCACTATCACATATTTGTAAGCATCTTCCCCTATATAGTGAGCGAATTAGAAAATACAATAGCCAATGGGTAACAGAAACAAAAGGGGAGGGAATGTCACACACATGGTCGGAAGAAGGGTCTTTTGATAAGGGAACATTAGAGCACCTATCCACATATCTGACAGCAAAGTACAAGGGGAAGCAGCTCCAAAATGGAAGGGAGGTGTTAGATTAAGGGAGGATGTTCGAAGAAACTCCTACCACAAATAAAAGGGAAAAAGGGTCAGAAGTGCCAGCAGTATTGAGGGGAACCCAAGGCGAAAATTAGAAGGGGGAGGAGGAACCCAAGAAAATATACCCATTGCTCACAAGGGCAGTGGAAGGTTATACAGACTCAACGTATATATCGGGGGACATCTGCCCATTAGCCCAGGTACAGTACCACCGCCTCTGTATGACTCATCTACCATCACCCCCGCTCACGCTGGAGTAAGTAATCAAGATCTTGAGGTGGCATTAACCACGACCGGTACCAAATTGGCTCGATTATGAGATGTGTGCAAAGCAGCGCAAGTATCTGAAGGAGGGCCTCAACACCCGAGAGGCACCCCTCCTATACCCAAAGATGAATGGAAATCAGGAGACTCCCTCTTCAGGATTCACAGTGCGCCCATACGGGCTGTACGAGTAGAACGAGAAGGGGAGACTGATAGTTTGGTGTATGACACTGTGGCCTCAGTGAGGGGTGAAGAGTATTGGAGCGATTTTGATGAATCAGAAGAATGTGCTGTGGGAGGGACACCACAGGTGCAATGGGCTTCCTCTAGAATGGGAGAGACATGGGAGGGGAGGATCCAAAACAGAATGGGAAGGATGGCCCTAGCAAAAAAGGAAGGAACCAAGGTGTACAGCGGGAAGGTAAAATCAAAACTGCAGATACCTCTTATCCATAAGGGTAGGTAACTGGAGGGCCAGCTCATGGAAAAGTGGGAGGATTTAAGAGCTAATAAGACTTGAAACAAAAGAGATGGCGTCCTACCACTTGCTTTTGGTCACTTTACATATACATTTTTGTAAAGGCTGGGTTATTCAGCATGCTTGGTATGACAGAAGCCATTTCATTAAGCTAACTCTCATACGTAATCAAAAAGACGAGCAGTTAAGCCCTTAAAGGTTACACTGTAGCTTTTATTTAGCCAGTGTTAGTAGGTGCAGAGAATTTATTTTTCTAATTCAGTTTAACATGATACTTTTTAGTTTTTTTGTGTACATATAAATCAAAACACATTCATCTTGTTTAACAAATGCATCAAGGAAAGGTAGCAAATGCTTGAAGAAAATTAACAGACAAAACATACAAATACATAATTATTGGTTGTTTGCCTAAATGTTCAATGTGTGCAAAGAAACATAGTGTAGTGTTTTAACACAAGGCAACCAACTGTATAAAGTGCATGGAGTCAAAATCATGAATCAAAGAAAGGACATTTTTTCCTTCCTGACACTGAATATATTATTATTGACTCCTAGGAAAAAAGGGACCCCCTTTTTTCCTAGGAGTAAATAACAATATATAGTTCCCTTGGAGCAGCAAGGGAGGAGGGAAGTGTTTTTGTAGAAACACAGGCAAGGATGACTGCAGTGTGGACAAATAACGGGCAGGAGCAGTGGGGAGGAGAACAACAGAACATGGGACCCCAGTGGCAAGGAATGCCTGCAAGAGGACCAGGTGGGTTTTCGGAGACAGAGAGGAGGGCGCTACGGGGTTGTGTGGGAGGTGGGGCCACTTCTTGCACGAATGGCACAGCAGGCAAGGTGGAAATTACCAATATAACCAACCCTATCACAGCCCACCCCAATGTGGACACCCTCACCCGGAGAATCCACAATGGGCTTACAAGCAACCCCTGCAATATTCACAGCAGTCCCCTCGACCACCTGGCTACAATACACTCTGTGACCCCCACATACAATGCAATCACAGCAAAACTGTCCCAACCAGATGGCCCACCGGCACAACAATCCTTTTGCCACCACCCCGAACAGCGTGCCAGCACCCTACCAAGGGGCATGTGTGCTCAGCGAAAATATTTTCTCTTGCCCTGGGACAGACACTCACCCCGACTAGCACATCCCACAGAGAACAGTTGCGTGTCCAGTCCTATCCACTACCTTGAATCCAGAAGAGGAACCACTGGTGGGGGCAGAGATATGTGAAGGTGATTTTCCGTTATCTGGCCAAAGTTTCAAAACGCAAGGGTTCTCTGGGGCTGTGGTCCCGGTTCCTTATGCAGGAGATTTGGATGTCAAGATAGGGGGGAAATTATGAACACTCCCCTGTTAATTTACTGGGACGAGATTTGCTTAGCAAACTAAACATGACTATATCATTCACAGACAGAGGGATTGTTTGTTCACCGACAGAGGGATTGATTGTTCCACCCCAGGCAGGGATGGACATGCATGGATATGAATGGCACACAGTGTTGTGCATTGACCCAAACATACCATTGCGCGAGTTAACAGATGAGCTACTGTTCACTGATGACAACAATGACAGGGAAATTATGGCTGTCGTCAGTGCACCACATTGCTACTATGAAAACAGATATGCAACAGGTGCCCCCTCACCTGTGGACCATGAACCCCCATGATGTTGGACTATTGAGGTAAGTGACCCCTGTAAAGATTACCCTAAAGACAGGAGTAATATCACCCAGGGTCAAGCAATACCCACAGTCCAGAGAAGCAGAGGAAGAGATTCAGGAAACACTAAGTGCACTTCTTCAGCAAGGGATAATTGTCCCTCCAATTCACCATGTAACACGGATGTGTATTCGATTAAGAAAGCGACAGGGAGGTCATGGCGTATGATCCAGGACCTTCGCCCACTCAATGATATAGTCCAAAATGAGTTCTCTCTTGTCCCGAATCCCGCTTCCATTTTGTGTAGGCCACTCATTTTACTGTGGTCGATTTGAAAAATGTGTTCTTCTCACTGCCCCTGGACCCAGGCTCACAATATCTCACAGCATTTACACTGGGTGGAAGTAGTTATGAACACCGTCGACTGCACCAGGGCTACTGTGAGAGCCCCAGTATTTTTAACAGGATATTGCACGAAGATCTAAGCAATATTCAAGTTCTGAGTACCATCATTCAGTACATAGATGACCTTCTAGTCTGCAGTGAGAGTGAAGAAAATTGTCGAAGAGACTAAATTGCCCTTCTCCAGTTACTCGCCCAAAAGGGGTATAAAGTAGACATGAAAAAACTGCAGTACTGTCTGACTGAGGTCCTGTACTTGGGCTAATTGATTTCAAAGGATGGTAAGAGAATAATACCCGACAGGGTGGCGACAGTACGCGCCTCAGCCAGACCACACACTGTTAAAGATATGCAGAAGTTCCTCGGAATATGCAACTACTGTAGGGCATGGATATTAGATTATGCTGCCAACACAAGCCCCTCTTGCAAGGTTTAAAATAAGCACAGAAAGACAAGACTCATATAACCTGGACAGCAGAAATGCAGACAGCATTGGATAGCCTAAAAGAATTGATGAACACGGCCCCAGTTTTAGCCACACCTAATTACGAGCAGGAATTTTACCTGTTCTCCCACTTCAATGGGACCCTGATGACAGCTGTGTTAACACAAAAAACCTCCCTGGGTCACAAACTACTAGCCTATTACAGTGGCACACTCGACTCAGTAATGCAAGGTCACTTTGTTTGTGAACAGGCTCTTGCAGCTGGCGCCTTTGTTATTGAAAAGAGCTCAACAATTGTCATGGAGTGTTCTGTCACCCTGTACGTTGAACACTCCGTGTTCGCCATACTTGAAAGGTCAAAATCCACTCTCACCACATAAAGGGCATCCGCCTACGAGATAATACTCTTGTGGTGCGCTGTAAAACAGTAAACCCAGCCACGTTTCATACAGAGCCATGCACCGTGAAAGATATGCAAGAGCATGATTGTGCCACCTATGAGGGAGAAGGAGGTGACATTCCTAAAGCTAGGGAAAACACACTACAGGAAGGAGAAGTATTTTTCGTAGATGGATCAGCATCCACTTGCCATGAAACAGGCGTAAAACATGTTGGAGCAGCAGTAGTGAGATTGGAAGATGGGGAATACGAGGTACTGGTTAAGAAACATTTGCCCATGCATTATTCCGCCAAAGCTGCAAAGCTAGTGGCATTGATTGAAGCACTCCATGCAGCAAAAGGGTATGTAGTGACAATATATTCAGATTCGGCATACATGACCACTACGGTACATGCTGGACTGTTGAGATGGAGAAAGAGGAGGTTCAGGTGAGCTGATGGCTACCCGGTACAACATGCAGAGTTACTGAATAAATTGATTGAAGCACTTGTGGAACCCTCTGTAGTGGTCCTAGTGAAATGTGAAGCCCATACCCATAATGACGAAATATATTTGGGGAATGCAGCCGTGAATGCGGCTGCCGAAGAAGCACCATATCTATCCATAACAATGAGCACAGAATGCATATTGGTAAGCAAACAAGAAGAATCCGAACCAACCAACCATTCCATATGTTCAGGCCTAACAACATAAACTGGTTGGTTACCAACCTTTCGGGATAATCCCTGCCGTACGCTATACCAGGTTACATGACCCCCTGACCTGCTTATTACATATTCTGATTATGACTGGATACCCCTGCCCTGGTACATTATATTTATTCTCACTTTACCCTTTCCTATACCATTTACATTACCTGGCACATCTTTCCATTGCTGCCGTCGTATATAGATTCCCACTGTATTACTCCTTGCATAGTTGTAGAAATGCTCTTCCTGTATAAACTGTATATTTCTATGTTTCATATTGTATATTGAATCTACTGTAACCAAGCCAAAAGTATACTTGTATCCTCTGTGCTAAAGGCACCCAGATACCCTCGGGTCAGGCGTGCCATACAAATAAATGAACAAACAAAACAAAACAAAAATCCAAAGCAGAGAGCTATAACTCATTTCCTATTGCCCAAATCATAGAGTTACAGAAGAGAGCCCCACCCACAGAGCAAGTGTTGTGGACCAAACGAGAGTACACACAGTCATCTACTGATCTATTGTGGAGACAAAACATAGCAGGAAAAGTAGTAATTCCCCTAGAACTGTTGTGAGTAGCATTCGAACAGTTGCACATTCCAGCACATACTTCCAAACAGAACATTGCCGCCGATCTCCCGGAAGATTGGTTTATCCCAAACCTCCAGGAGTACCTTAACAACATGTTGATAGAATATACGACATGCCAAGTATTCAATTCAGGGTTGAATCTCAGAACACTAAGGGGGACATTACCCCGCCATATAGGGCCCTTCCTTGAGCTGCATATTGATTACGCAGAAATCGGAGAGAGATGTAATGGAGCCACATATTTGATTGTGGTGGTGTGTCCCTTTTCCCAATGCGTGGAAGCAGGGTCCTGTGCCCACCCAGACACAAAGTGTGTATCCAAGTTCCCATCAGAGAGGTATTCCCCCGCTGAGGCATATGTGATGTCATACGTTCCGACAAAGGAACACACTTTGTAAATTATTTTTTCAAGGAAGTGTCCTCACAGCTAGGAATAAAACACAAAATGTGCTTGATTTACCACCCATAAGCAAACGGAATGGTCGAGAAAATCAACGGCCTCCTCAAGGGTATGTTATCAAAGCTGTGCCCCTCGCTAAAAAAGTACTGGGTATACTGCTTGCCCTTGGCCCTTTTCCAGCTGCTCACACCACTCTGCAAGGACCACCGCTTGTCCCCCACGAAATAGTAACTGGTCGACGCATGCAAACACCATTGTCACCAGTGAGGTGAATGTTTGATGCACATAGAACAGCTACTGTCCTAAGGAAAGAGTTTAAAGAATATCTCACCGAGCTCACGCGGGCAGTACGATGTATTGCTGTCATGCCTGCTGGACATACCTCTGGACCAGGAACGACCTCTCCATACAAAATGAGTTAAGCCCATAGAACCATTAGACCATTCTACTCAAAATGGAGGTTGTTCGATGCATTGCCCGGAAAACGACGTCTGCATTTTTCACGTCGTTAAAATTCACGTGACTTTGGTCCGTCACGTGTATCACGGCAGTGCGTACATAAGCAGCCTGGAAACTCTGATCGCTGCTTCTGATTAAGTCAATTTTGGCATTTTGGTAGCTGAACTCCAGACCTGCGTTCTCGCATTCCCTTCAGCAACTTCTTTGGCCTATTTTGAGCAGGTTTTCCTACACATGCTAATTCCGGAGCTGCATGTATCCTGTTCGCGTGCCAAGTCTCCACGCGGACGCTGTCTGCAAGCGCGGCTGTTCTGAGCTGCGTGAATCCTGTTCGCGTGCCAAATCTCCATGCGGATGCTGTCTGCAAGCGCAGCCATCCTGAGCTGCGTGAATCCTGTTCGCGTGCCAAATCTCCACGCGGACGCTGTCTGCAAGCGCGGCTGCCCTGAGCTGCGTGAATCCTGTTCGCGTGCCAAATCTCCACGCGGACGCTGTCTGCAAGCGCGGCTGTCCGGAGCTGCGTGAATCCTGTTCGCGTGCCAAATCTCCACGCGGACGCTGTCTACAAGCGTGGCTGTCCTGAGCTGCGTGAATCCTTTTCGCGTGTCAAATCTCCACGCGGACGCTGTCTGCAAGCGCGGCTGTCCTGAGCTGCGTGTATCCTGTTTGCGTGCTAATATCTACACGCGGACGCTGTTTTCACGTGCAGCTGGCCTGGCTGCGTGTATTCTATCGCGTGCTATCCTGCATGTGGCTTTCTGAACTATTTTTTAACCTTTGGTACCTGTGACAGTTAACAGGTGAAATTCTAATTTCTGTTCATCGTGGGAAAGGAAGTATTTCATGAACTATTGGAAAGTTATTGTGCACAGTACTTTGGACGCTATCCTGTGGTGCACCAACCCGGTATCTAGCGAGAGCCTTGTGCCGTTCGGGATAAGTCTCCCTTACTAATATTCCCTTCCTTTGTCGTTTGTTCAACTCCTGGTTTTCTTCAAGGAACTTTCGTGGATTACTTCAGTTTTGCCATAAGGTCAGTGTCTGAATAAATGCTAAATTGTGTTATCTTAGTAATTCGATTGGAACAGTTTCTTATGATACTTTATCTATCCTAGGCATACTTCCTACACAAGTCCCACGCCCTTTCCAGTGATCCATCTCTCTGCCTGTTTCTTCCAGTCAGAGAGTTGTATCATTTGGAAGGTCTAATTTGACCTGCTACAATCAAGTCGTGTGAAAATAGGATCCGGAAGAGCCCTACCAAATTGTATCCTTTATTGGTTACCGTATCCTTTTCAGTTGATACATTGGTGATTTATGACAATTGCCAAACAAATTGCACCACCATTTATGAAAGAAAATGAAACAGACACAACAACCGCAGCAACCGACAGCCCGGCACAACCCCTAATGCCAGTGAATTAGTGTATGTGCAGAGTTGTGTAAGAAAATGGAAATCCCCAAGATCCCATGGACATTAGGAGGTGATCTACTGTAGCACAATGGCTGTAAAAGTGAAAGGGTTAGGGTAATGGATCCACCTCTCAGAAAACAGACAATCACACAGCAGCATAGCGACTGAAACATTGGATAAAAATTAAACAAATGTTGCAGTACCATAGAGGGGTATTGGAATAAAAAGCAGAAGAGAAACATGTAGATATTAAAAGTGATACGTAGTGAAGAAATGTCACATGGATAAATATAATAAAGTGCTCTCTCTTTCGCCCTCTCTCTCCCTCTCTCTCTCTCTCTCGCAATGCCCTCATTCTAATTCACCTCTATATCTCGTCCCGTCTAAAATTCTATTAATACCCACCCGGTTTTTATAATTTCTTTAGGTGCCATGATGATGGAGTTGACGCCACTTAATAATGTACAGTCAGATAGCAGCAGGAGTACGAAAAGCGCCACCCGAGCATACAGTTATGAGTGTGGTCTTAATTTTGTTGCAATTGTTTTCACAATAATTATATTGGTTTTAGGAACATGTTGGGCAGCATCTTTTATCTGGGGCCCCATATAAAAGAAGGGGGGGTTGATATGGAAGGGAGGCAGAAATATGTCCCTAAATGTAACAACTTTGTATGAGAATGTGACCAAATTGACCCCAGTAATTGAATTATTTATGGATAACGGAACTGAAAGCACATCTATTGCATTAACTGTGAAGTCACCACCCCCACCGTGCTTACAGTTTCACAAGCCACCTCACAACCTACCATAGTATCTACCTCATTGCTTAGTGAAATCTACAATGTGTTCCACACCCCATTTTTCAATATGAAATTTGTTTCCTCTTCTCTCACTATGGTATACTGACAAGACACCACAGACACTAACATGAATGTCAGATGCTGGTATTTTTCCAATGTACAGTCAGCAACTCGCAAACGTACAAGGATCACTATGTGCTACTGATAGGCTGTGTAGAAGGTTTACAGGGAAACAATAATCTCTCTTACATAATAGAAGGAATAAAAGACAAGCATGTCAACATAGATACAATGCCTACCATGGGTTGGGATTAGACATGGTTGAGGACCTCCGCCATTCTGGGCAGACTAACAGTTGGGATTCTGATATGAGTGCAACAGGAAAAAGAATGACCAATGGTAGTTGCTACGTATGTTCTTTAATACTGCATGCCTCTGGAATGCCCAAGGTTTTAGTGCCTCAAGAGGCCCCCTTAGTAGGAGCCCAATGTCTCATCCACCTCGCAGCATAAAGAAGTACGCACAGTAAAATTGAAATTCCTCCCGCTAGATGAAAAAATGTGCAAAGAGGGATCGCAAGGTCCAAAGTGTTTCAAAGAACCCATCCTGGCAATAGAGGGCACAAGCTTCACGGAAAACAAATGGCAAGAGTCAACATACATGTGCAAGGCTGAAGGACTGCGTGGCTTGTCAGATCAAAGACTAGAATGGATTGACAAGACATGTGCACAAATGTGGACAGAGCATATCACCAAACAAACATTGGTCACAGCGCTTGAAAAAACGATTAAGTTCCAGCAGGAAGAAAATTACGAACTTTGGTTCTATGAGGAAGCAAAAGTGTCTATGGGTTCTAACACATGCTGCAACAGAACCCTCATCATCCCTGATCCTCAGAAAGGCACTGCTGCCCTAATGGACTATTATTGGGGGTGCGGCAAACAGGCATACTTGCACCTCCCATCATCATGGAGGGGCTACTGTACACTTGCAACACTGCACTCTGCACTGCTGGTGATACCTGAAGAACATGTAAGGGGGGAGCAGTGCCTCAAGACCGACCCAGGGCAACTTGTCCAACCGAAGCGCAGCACCGCATCTTTTGAATATTCCCTGAGGAAGGGCAGTGTGATCACCTGCTCCGGAAGAAGCGTGCCTCCAACTGCCTATTTTAGGAGTCCTCTGACATCCTTGCACAGATCCCAGATGAATACAAACTCTTTAACTCAGCAGAGACATTTTTTGCATCGCTTGTGCACAGTGTCCAGACAAGAGCAAACGTCAAATGGTTGCAGATAGTGAGATGGGCGCTCATCCAGCTAGCAAATGACACTGAAAAAGGCTTTAACGTCATCAGGGTGGAACTAAGAGCCCTACGACTCATGATGATGCAAAATTGTTGTGCTGGACCTTCTCATGGCGATGGAAGGTGGTGTTTGCAAGAAAATCGGGCGTTCATGTCGCACATTCGTACCTTGATATGATATGATATGTTATTTATAACACGCTAATAAACCCAGATGTTTCTAAGCGCGAACCCAGGGATTGAACCTGTGTTGCTGTGTCATCTTGCTACCAAGGTGAGCACGTTGCCCTGAGCTATCCTCCTGAGACCTTCTTCAGACGCATAAAACGGGACACTATCACATGTGATTGCAGCAGTACATGAACTGGGTGTGAAAATGAGAATAGAAGGGGGAATCCCAAAAAATGACTGGTTCAATATGGCATTCAGCTGGGTACCCTCATGGCTTGGGACAATCATGAAGATGCTGGTACCCTTCATTGTGTTCCTCCTGCTGATCTTATGTGTGTGCCAGTTAGGTCTCAGATGCTGCACAAAAGTGATACCAAATGGTGCAAGGCTGATGTTGACAATCGGCAATAGAAATGTTAATAACAAGGTGCCTCATGATACTAGGGAAGCTCAGGTACAAACTGGTGAAAATGATGAGCCCAAGTACTGCATGCTGGCAATATACCACATAGGGGATGAGGTAGATAATTACCACCATACTACTATCAAACAGCCCCAAGATCTTGAGAATTATAGGGAGGTGTGGGTTGACCTAGATGGGGGATGTATTTAAATGACATGTACTCCTGATGAATATGCACGACGTGGGGAGAGTTTCAGAAGTGTGTATAGAACATGGATGCCCATTAAAGGCACTCCTGCATGGGAGGAAGCAGTAAAACGGGATGAGGAACGTAGAAATACTGGGGAAGGGTATTTGTTACTTTAGGAGTAACGAAAGGGGGAATGTTGGGAAGGAGATGGTCCAATCCCACCCCCCTAGCCCTTACCGCGGTAAATAGATGACGGGTGAGCCAAGGGGGGGGAGACACCCATCCCTGTGACATGTCCCTGTATGATAAAACATAAAGGCTTATATAAATGGCGTTGCTCACAGGCCCAAGAACAGACTCCATTTTGCATGGGCGCAGACGCCATCATTTTACTAGGCCCAAAAATCATCCCTCTGTAAATTCAGCTCTCTCTTCCCCAGCACCTCGCACAAAGAGCCCACGACATCACCACGCCCTGCCAGCTCCGCATGAGCCTTGTTCTCACGTAAGTCCAACCATTTATTGTTGCAATTGTTTAGTATCACTTCAATAGAATGTGCTCTCTGCAGAGCGTGAGACTGCAGCGGGCCCCAGCACAATTGCCCATCCATCTCCACTAAACTGCCCATGCCCTCTCAACCCCCGCCCCGTCAGGCAATGGCCCACCAGTCCGACCTCCTACTCTCTTTCATGTTGATACACATCTGACCCCCTCGCACTGACCATTCCAGAACACCCACCGTAGACTTAATCCTGTGCAGCAGTATATTCTCTTCAAAGCAACAAATGTCTATTCGTATCATGAGGCATCAGGGAACATATAGAGTAGATCAAACCCTCAGGGGGAGACATCTTGGAAAGTGACCCCGGTATCAATGAAGCCCTGAATGTAGAGGTCGGCATGCCAATATATTAACCCATTTTCTCTAAGTACCCCCATTCATTCAAGTATTTTTATGTTCGCCATTATTCTCTTATTATCAGTTCCAGTTGTTTAGCTTAGACAGTCAGTAATTTGTCCCGACTTTCACTGCAGAGATAAGCCCCGCTGACCCACGTGCCACAAGATCGACTGGAAAGCAGCAGCCAATTGCAGCCTGTCATCCCCTATAGAACAAGCTGTGCCATATATCACTGTTATTTTGTACATTATATGATGATGTGAGTAATGACTAGTTTGTTTCTTATAATGTGCTGCCCGTTTAAGTGTTGGCAGAGTGCTCTCGGGCAGCAGAGTTCTTTGCTTGCATACTTTATTTTATATAAAGTTTGTCATCCTTGCAATTTATCTCTTGGTCTCATTCCCTGAACCGGTATATTATCTTTAATTCTATATATTGTGAGGACACGTGGTTGGGTGCCCACCTTCACCTGCCTAAAAAGGTACTGTCCACCATCCAAAAACGAATCTTTTCTGGTCCCACCACTATTATAACAACTAAGGTTTTGGATAATGCCTCTCTTCTCCTCTTTGGGGTTCTTCCCAACCTTTAACCATTGGGGAATTCATAAATGTTCTTTGGCCACCACTCTTATCAGATTGTTCAGTTTAAATACTGGGTTCTCCCAGGTTTGACTATGTTCCTTTACTTGTTTCCTTTGGTTTATCTTTCTTTCTTCTGCTTTGTCTGTTACCTCTTTTCTCTGATAGACTATTTCCACACCTTTATCTCTAGTTTCATAACAGTCTTTCCAACCTCTTATTGTTGATTTTTCATCCTACTCAATACAAGTTATTAAGTCCAAATATTCTTTCTATTCCTTTTCTATTTCATGTTTCTCTAGACTGGGACGAGTTCTAGTGTTTCAATACTCATCATCATTCTAGGACGAGTATGAATGTTCCAGTTTTAACACTTTTCAACACTTCTGGTTGACTGGGAAGAGTATGAGTACGCCAATAAAGATTTGTATTCTTTTTAAGGTCCCACATGGGTCTCCCGTTTTCTCTGTTGCCTGTACTTTGCAGGGATAACCTCACCAGGGACTTGTGTAAGGACTCAGAGCTTTTTTTCTCCTTATCAGGATAGCCTTTTGCCCCGTCAACAACGTCAGCGACAGCTGCTTCGTTTTCCTCTTGTGTGCTTCCTTCTGCAGTATTTCTTCTACTGTTGTCTCTGCATTGTTTATGGACTCACGTGTCCACCATGTCCCCTCTACGGTCACGCCACCACATCTACATGCTTTGGGTTTGGGACGGTCACACCACCACATCTACATGCTTTGGGTTTGGGACGTCTCTGTGTGCATCCTCTCTTCCTGTCAGTGTGCTCTGTCTTGTTCTCTTTACAATGCTGCACGTTGGTAATATGCTTTGGTTTCACACTCAGCGGCTCTTCACGTTCCAATAGCCTCATAGGCTTCTCGGCATCTCTTATTCGAAACCCCTGGTCTCTCTCTGTGCCCAGGGACCTGCCTTCCATTTTTATGACGTAGCCAGGTGGCTTCCCTGGTATGTTGGATACGTCCTTCACTTTCTGACTCATATTCAATATGGTTCGAATGCTCATCTTTATCCCAGTTACTTTAAAGCTTTCTCTCACAAACTTTAAAGGTGTACTTGGTTGACAATAATACATTTCAATGGTTCACATCTTTCTTCATGATATTTAATTGAAGATGGTGTAGTCATCTTTGACTGAGAGAGTTTCTTACCGCAACAGGAGTCCTTGTCTTCTAAGGGGCAGTCTCTCCCGGAGAGGACCTGCTTACTTCAACTCCTAAGGAGGGTATTGCATAGCGGACACACACCTCCCTAGCCTCACAAGGAAATGCTCCCCTTTGGGGAGAAGTGACAGAATCCCATGATTTGTCATAGCTCCCTCAAAAGTCCCTGATGGTTTAGGATAGTCGATGTAGGCTGTGCCTGCATGCCGCTCTAACTCAGCTAAACTGCGAGACTGTTCTCACTGCAGCGCAAAAGAGTTGTGGTATCGACCCACTCTCTTTCCGCCGACTGCACTCCGCAGGAAGGAACTTGCAGGAATTTGGGGAACTGCTGGTGGTAGGGGTTTGGGTTCTCTACTACAGATGAGCGCTGCTTGAAACAGGCTCTCCCTCTGATGCTTTCTGCTGGTGTCTTGCTTCAATGTTGGATCTCTGGAAAAGAGAAAGAGAAGGTATTGGCAAGCATCTTGTTGAGGTATGACATAGGAAGAAGATGGACTGCTTAAAAACAGACTGGCACAAGGGGGGGGCAGACATTTGAGTCCTCTCAACTTCCACTGCCCACCACAGGGATGGGACTGGCTCTGGACTTTTCCCTGAAAGTCCTCCCACCCCTGGCGTACTGGTCTCGCCACAAGTAACCACAGCAAGAAAAGAGGATATGCATGTGGCAGAAGATCCTTTTATGGGCCCAGGAGCTACCAGAATTGACACTCTCTATGGTTGTTTCATGCAATTATGGCTGGGATACGCTGTCCATATGTTTGCAATATTTTGTTACAAAAGTTTTTTTCCAGTATACAGTCACTTTACAGAACAATTTGTACCGACTGTTTTGTTACAGGATATTTTGCACCCTTTTCTGCTGCAAACGGTAGATAGTAAGTTTCGGCAAGGCAGTATTGGATGGAGGGAGGTTAGGGGTGTAGGAGGGGGTAAGAAGGTGCAGGGAGTCTTCACCCTGATTTTTGCTGCAAAAAATAGTAAAAAACAAGGGCTGGTAAAGAATTGGCCAGTAAAAATACATGGAACAGTTTTTTTTTCCTTCTTGTGGGTTTTAGAAAAATAAAATGTTGCATGATAAGGGCCTGATGGCTGCGAGGTCTGACATAGTGCCATTGCGGAGAAGCAGGATAAAATAGCCCATCTTCACGGATGCAGTAGCAGTCAAGCTCTATTATGTCGATTTTAAGTGCTAATGAGAATATTAATGTGCCCATAAGCGAAACACTTGGAACATTTTCCACTTTGATGTGTCGTTCACATAACCATTTAGTTATATTTTTTCAGAGGGAAGATGAAACACAGAAAAAAAGCAAAATGAAGCGTACTTATACAAGAAAGAAAACGTGTCAAACATCTCCAAATGAAGAAGAGAAATCACAAGAGGAATACAGTTTGTATTTAAAGCTATTCCTTTTCTTTTGCGTTCTGCAGATAAGGAACTGTAGGTGGCACTGCTTGTGAGCATTAGTAATCTGCGTGTTGTGATATTAGAAAGATATGCTATTAAATAAGAATTTCGACTGTTAAAGCGGCAGCCTTGTTTTTAGTCACTAGTGTGCATTTTTCCTTTCATTCCACAACTGTCAGTATTACAGCTGTTTCATATGTTGCAGGCATTTGCTACACTGCCCCTCCCTTTGAAGATTTGTCTATGGTTGTGTAACCCCCTTTGTTCAGGCATTTGTCTGTTTTGTGCCCTTGTGCAGGCCCTGCGGATTTTGCTGCCCTACGCGGATGGACATTCTCAGGTACTCTGCCACATGCCTCTACTCACTGCACTAGGCAGGTAGCAGGGGAGGGACACGCGCCAAAACAGGACCCACCCCACCTCCTTACTTTCATCTTTCTTTTTGTGTGAAGGATTTGGTTCAACATCCTGGTTACAAGATATGTTTGGTTTTTAGTTATTCTACTCAAATAAAAGCGATTGGAAGCTTCTTCCCTTTTGTTAGGAAAATGTGTTCCTTGCAGACCTCCAGTGTATATTTACACAGTGTATATTTACATTCTAATTCTACGGAGGTTCGGTTTCAGCTTTTTGAAGTGTTGGTGGTATGAATACTGGTATCTTTTTTGAGTCCTATTTAAATAAGTAGTATGTACTTTTGTTTAATTTTGTTTCTGACATTTTGGATTTATTCAAGGAGTTTTTTTCGACATGTTTTGTGGTCCATGTAGTTCCTTGAGTTGTTGGGGTCTTCTCTCTTTTTTTGCATAATGTTGTACCTATTAACAAGTGCTACGTTTTAATCCTAACGTTAGTTTAAAAAGAAACACACATTCTAACAAGGCTGCAGGGCAAGTGGTGCTCTGCGAACTTCGGCAACAGTCCATTGTTGGTTTTCACGCCATCCACAAGTCGGGCTGCGCAGTGGAGGGCCAGCCTGAGGCAGGCAGCAGCAATGGAAATGAGGGCTGAAGTAAGAGGGCAAGGGGTAGGAGGGTGCAAGGAGGCTTTAGGGACAGCTGATAGCTTCCAGCATAGCTTAAAGAGAAATGAGGGCCATCAGGAGCCAATGCCTTCCTGGAGAATAATGCTAGAAAGGCATGGATCCTGATTGGCTCTCAGAATTCCAAAGTCATCTCTGGGTGCCATTGATAGTTAAGGTAATTGCCAATGTATTGAAAACATAAGCAGCCAATTTTGTCCACTTGCTGTATTGATATTAATGATGATGTTGTTGTTGTAATCCTCTGTTCTTAACCCGTGGTAGAATGTATACTTCTTCAATGGTCCTAGATAACGTTTGTTTATTTTGTGAATGGAATGAGGGGAGTGGCACATCAGGTTGTGTTTAATTAGTCCTTTAGATTACAGCCTCGGTTTCCTTTTGGTGGACAGTTCTACAGCTACTGCTGGCCTGGCGCCTAATCATATAGTGGCATATCTCAATAAAATGTTAACATCAGTTTACACATGTATCTCTATTTATCATATCTTTTTATTTCAGAACCAAGAGTAAAACAAATAATGGAACTACCTTCATTTTCTAAACATGATAAATTCAAACAGGCCAAGTTCTTAGCAGAAACTGCAATCAAGGTAAAGAGTATATATTTTCAATTGTTATTGCTCAACATTTTTCTTATCAATATTATTATTATTATCATTATTTGGAGTTTTATGTAGGAGCACCTACCAGGAATTCCCCTTTCAGAGTCTTAAATGACAGCTGTTACTAAATGCCTTCATTGTTTCCCACATTTGTGGTACCCAATTTACGACTTTGGAAAAATGAAGGCATGAGTTGGGCCGAAACCGCTTCGACCCCCAATATCTAAGCGACAGCACCCTCTCATCTTAGACATGTTGCCTATGTTATGAGCTATCCCCCCTCCCATGTGATAATTGTGTCCATATGCATACATTGGTCACACTTGTTTGGCTTTATAATATGAGCTATGACGCCCGGGTCATGCATAGCCAATATGTTGGATTTTAGAAGACAAGCTTAATAGGGGCTGTTATCTGAAGCTGCCCTAGAAATGGTACATAGAAATAACATTTTTCGGACAGTGATCTGGTCCACGTCGTAGCGCAAAGAAAATAACATAAAAAAGGGGAGAGGTTATCTCCAAATGGAGAAAAGAAACGTCCAATTGAAATACCCAGAAAAGAAGTTAAGTTTAGGTATGTATGTATTGTGGCGACATATATAAGGTTGGGTAGAGGAATACACTAGAAATAAAGAGAAGCTGCTTGCAAACTATACATGTCTAGATAAGAAGTAAGTGGATATTGTATTGGACTGAAACATCGGAAGATCTGTATTGAAAGACTTTCATTTTAAAGGCTGCATTTTGTTCATGCACTTTTTGTCGTAGACCAATTACATATGCATATATATATATATATATATATATATATATATATATATATATATATATATATATATATATATATATATATATATATATATATATATGTGTGTGTGTGTGTTAGTAGGGGAAGGAGAGTAGGGGGTTGGTTGGGGGGAGGGGGGCTGGAACGCTTGATAGGGAGGGGGAATAATTGGGATTCCACCTTAACAAAGAAAAAGGTCAAATTCGGGTTAGACCAAAAGTGCTCGAGCAAAATGCAGACTTTCAAATGAAAGTGTTTGAAAACACGTAGGTCCTGACAAAATACATGAGATATTTGGTTTCAAGCTTATTTTATTCACAAACAGATGCATGTTGGGATGAACGCCAATGGGTCCAAGGGTTTTTCTGCAGAAACACAGAATATTCCGTCTGGCAAATGTCCTAAGTAAAAGGTGACAAGTTGGGTCGAATGTAAAGTGTCAGGGCCTGTAAGTAGTAAAATAAAACATCTGTTGTTAGTTTTTAGCTCGCCCTGATGTCTTCTTGGCTGGGAATGTCTTGCCGTAGTACTCATCAGTTTGCGCCAAAGAAAAGGAAATCGATGTTGGAGAAACGCCTATGAGATCTAGGGGTCCTAACACCCCAATCAAACAAGGCACTCCCTTCCGGGGTCTATTCTGATTACATGGGTGTCATTATGAAGTGTCAGTCATTGTAAAGGGTCTGGGTTTCTCTAGGCTTAATGCAGTCTTAGAGACATAGTGGTCAGCGGCATCTTGATTCGACTTACGGTCCTGGGGATATAGCACCGAGCTGCTTCCTGGCTCAGATCAAGTCATTGTAATATGGCAACCATGTGCTTCTTCTTCATAGGGATATAGCACCCAGCTGCTTCTTGGCTCAGATCAAGTCATTGCAATATGGCAACCATGCGCTTCTTCTTCATAGGGATATAGCACCCAGCTGCTTCCTGGCTCAGATCAAGTCATTGTAATATGGCACCCACGTGCTTCTTCTTCATAGGGATATAGGGATATAGCACCCAGCTGCTTCCTGGCTCAGATCAAGTCATTGTAATATGGCAACCATGTGCTTCTTCTTCATAGGGATATAGGGATATAGCACCCAGCTGCTTCCTGGCTCAGATCAAGTCATTGTAATATGGCACCCACGTGCTTCTTCTTCATAGGGATATAGAACCCAGCTGCTTCCTGGCTCAGATCAAGTCATTGTAATATGGCAACCATGCTCTTCTTCTTCATAGGGATATAGCACCCAGCTGCTTCCTGGCTCAGATCAAGTCATTGTAATATGGCACCCATGTGCTTCTTCTTCATAGGGATATAGGGTTATAGCACCCAGCTGCTTCCTGGCTCAGATCAAGTCATTGTGATATGGCAACCATGTGCTTCTTCTTCATAGGGATATAGGGATATAGCACCCAGCTGCTTCCTGGCTCAGATGAAGTCATTGTAATATGGCACCCACGTGCTTCTTCTTCATAGGGATATAGCACCCAGCTGCTTCCTGGCTCAGATCAAGTCATTGTAATATGGCAACCATGCGCTTCTTCTTCATAGGGATATAGGGATATAGCACCCAGCTGCTTCCTGGCTCAGATCAAGTCATTGTAATATGGCACCCACGTGCTTCTTCTTCATAGGGATGTAGCACCCAGCCGCTTCCTGGCTCAGATCAAGTCATTGTAATATGGCACCCACGTGCTTCTTCTTCATAGGGATGTAGCACCCAGCTGCTTCCTGGCTCAGATCAAGTCATTGTAATGTGGCACCCACGTGCTTCTTCATAGAGATATAGCACCCAGCTGCTTCCTGGCTCAGATCAAGTCATTGAAATATGGCACCCACGTGCTTCTTCTTCATAGGGATATAGCACCGAGCTGCTTCCTGGCTCAGATCAAGTCATTGTAATATGGCACCCACGTGCTTCTTCATAGGGATATAGCACCCAGCTGCTTCCTGGCTCAGATCAAGTCATTGTAATATGGCACCCACTTGCCTCTTCTTCATAGGGATATAGCACCCAGTTGCTTCCTGGCTCAGATCAAGTCATTGTAATATAGCACCCACGTGCTTCTTCTTCATAGGGATATAGCACCCAGCTGCTTCCTGGCTCAGATCAAGTCATTGTAATATGGCACCCACGTGCTTCTTCTTCATAGGGATATAGCACCCAGCTGCTTTCTGGCTCAGATCAAGTCATTGTAATATGGCACCCATGTGCTTCTTCTTCATAGGGATATAGGGATATAGCACCCAGCTGCTTCCTGGCTCAGATCAAGTCATTGTAATATGGCACCCACGTGCTTCTTCTTCATAGGGATATAGCACCCAGCTGCTTCCTGGCTCAGATCAAGTCATTGTAATATGGCACCCACGTGCTTCTTCATAGGGATATAGCACTCAGCTGCTTCCTGGCTCAGATCAAGTCATTGTAATATGACACCCACATGCTTCTTCTTCATGGGGATATAGCTCTGAGCTGCTTCCTGACTCAGATCAAGTAATTGTAATATGGCACCCATGTGCTTCTTCTTCATAGGGATATAGCACCCAGCTGCTTCCTGGCTCAGATCAAGTCATTGTAATATGGCACCCACGTGCTTCTTCTTCATAGGGATATAGCACCAAGCTGCTTCCCGGCTCAGATCAAGTCATTGTAATATGGCACCCACTTGCCTCTTCTTCATAGGGATATAGCACCCAGCTGCTTCCCGGCTCAGATCAAGTCATTGTAATATGGCACCCACGTGCCTCTTCTTCATAGGGATATAGCACCTGGCTGCTTCCAGGCTCAGATCAACTCATTGTAATATGGCACCCACGTGCTTCTTCTTCATAGGGATATAGCACCCAGCTGCTTCCTGGCTCAGATCAAGTCATTGTAATATGGCACCTACGTGCTTCTTCTTCATAGGGATATAGGGATATAGCACCCAGCTGCTTCCTGGCTCAGATCAAGTCATTGTAATATGGCAACCATGTGCTTCTTCTTCATAGGGATATAGGGATATAGCACCCAGCTGCTTCCTGGCTCAGATCAAGTCATTGTAATATGGCACCCACGTGCTTCTTCTTCATAGGGATATAGCACCCAGCTGCTTCCTGGCTCAGATCAAGTCATTGTAATATGGCAACCATGCTCTTCTTCTTCATAGGGATATAGCACCCAGCTGCTTCCTGGCTCAGATCAAGTCATTGTAATATGGCACCCACGTGCTTCTTCTTCATAGGGATATAGCACCCAGCTGCTTCCTGGCTCAGATCAAGTCATTGTAATATGGCAACCATGCTCTTCTTCTTCATAGGGATATAGCACCCAGCTGCTTCCTGGCTCAGATCAAGTCATTGTAATATGGCACCCACGTGCTTCTTCTTCATAGGGATATAGGGTTATAGCACCCAGCTGCTTCCTGGCTCAGATCAAGTCATTGTTATATGGCAACCATGTGCTTCTTCTTCATAGGGATATAGGGATATAGCACCCAGCTGCTTCCTGGCTCAGATCAAGTCATTGTAATATGGCACCCACGTGCTTCTTCTTCATAGGGATATAGCACCCAGCTGCTTCCTGGCTCAGATCAAGTCATTGTAATATGGCAACCATGCGCTTCTTCTTCATAGGGATATAGGGATATAGCACCCAGCTGCTTCCTGGCTCAGATCAAGTCATTGTAATATGGCACCCATGTGCTTCTTCTTCATAGGGATGTAGCACCCAGCCGCTTCCTGGCTCAGATCAAGTCATTGTAATATGGCACCCATGTGCTTCTTCTTCATAGGGATGTAGCACCCAGCTGCTTCCTGGCTCAGATCAAGTCATTGTAATGTGGCACCCACGTGCTTCTTCATAGGGATATAGCACCCAGCTGCTTCCTGGCTCAGATCAAGTCATTGTAATATGGCACCCACGTGCTTCTTCTTCATAGGGATAAAGCACCGAGCTGCTTCCTGGCTCAGATCAAGTCATTGTAATATGGCACCCACGTGCTTCTTCATAGGGATATAGCACCCAGCTGCTTCCTGACTCAGATCAAGTCATTGTAATATGGCACCCACTTGCCTCTTCTTCATAGGGATATAGCACCCAGCTGCTTCCTGGCTCAGATCAAGTCATTGTAATATAGCACCCACGTGCTTCTTCTTCATAGGGATATAGCACCCAGCTGCTTCCTGGCTCAGATCAAGTCATTGTAATATGGCACCCACGTGCTTCTTCTTCATAAGGATATAGCACCCAGCTGCTTTCTGGCTCAGATCAAGTCATTGTAATATGGCACCCACGTGCTTCTTCTTCATAGGGATATAGGGATATAGCACCCAGCTGCTTCCTGACTCAGATCAAGTCATTGTAATATGGCACCCACGTGCTTCTTCTTCATAGGGATATAGCACCCAGCTGCTTCCTGGCTCAGATCAAGTCATTGTAATATGGCACCCACGTGCTTCTTCATAGGGCTATAGCACCCAGCTGCTTCCTGGCTCAGATCAAGTCATTGTAATATGACACCCATGTGCTTCTTCTTCATGGGGATATAGCTCCGAGTTGCTTCCTGACTCAGATCAAGTCATTGTAATATGGCACCCATGTGCTTCTTCTTCATAGGGATATAGCACCCAGCTGCTTCCTGGCTCAGATCAAGTCATTGTAATATGGCACCCACGTGCTTCTTCATAGGGATATAGCACCCAGCTGCTTCCTGGCTCAGATCAAGTCATTGTAATATGGCACCCATGTGCTTCTTCTTCATAGGGATATAGCACCCAGCTGCTTCCCGGCTCAGATCAAGTCATTGTAATATGGCACCCACTTGCCTCTTCTTCATAGGGATATAGCAACCAGCTGCTTCCCGGCTCAGATCAAGTCATTGTAATATGGCACCCACGTGCCTCTTCTTCATAGGGATATAGCACCCAGCTGCTTCCAGGCTCAGATCAACTCATTGTAATATGGCACCCACAAGCTTCTTCTTCATAGGGATATAGCACCCAGCTGCTTCCTGGCTCAGATCAACTCATTGTAATATGGCACCCACGTGCTTCTTCTTCATAGGGATATAGGGATATAGCACCCAGCTGCTTCCTGGCTCAGATCAACTCATTGTAATATGGCACCCACGTGCTTCTTCTTCATAGGGATATAGGGATATAGCACCCAGCTGCTTCCTGGCTCAGATCAAGTCATTGTAATATGGCACCCACGTGCTTCTTCTTCATAGGGATATAGCACCCAGCTGCTTCCTGGCTCAGATCAAGTCATTGTAATATGGCACCCACGTGCTTCTTCTTCATGGGGATATAGCTCCGAGCTGCTTCCTGACTCAGATCAAGTCATTGTAATATGGCACCCATGTGCTTCTTCTTCATAGGGATATAGCACCCAGCTGCTTCCTGGCTCAGATCAAGTCATTGTAATATGGCACCCACGTGCTTCTTCATAGGGATATAGCACCCAGCTGCTTCCTGGCTCAGATCAAGTCATTGTAATATGGCACCCATGTGCTTCTTCTTCATAGGGATATAGCACCCAGTTGCTTCCCGGCTCAGATCAAGTCATTGTAATATGGCACCCACTTGCCTCTTCTTCATAGGGATATAGCACCCAGCTGCTTCCTGGCTCAGATCAAGTCATTGTAATATGACACCCATGTGCTTCTTCTTCATGGGGATATAGCTCCGAGTTGCTTCCTGACTCAGATCAAGTCATTGTAATATGGCACCCATGTGCTTCTTCTTCATAGGGATATAGCACCCAGCTGCTTCCTGGCTCAGATCAAGTCATTGTAATATGGCACCCACGTGCTTCTTCATAGGGATATAGCACCCAGCTGCTTCCTGGCTCAGATCAAGTCATTGTAATATGGCACCCATGTGCTTCTTCTTCATAGGGATATAGCACCCAGCTGCTTCCCGGCTCAGATCAAGTCATTGTAATATGGCACCCACTTGCCTCTTCTTCATAGGGATATAGCACCCAGCTGCTTCCCGGCTCAGATCAAGTCATTGTAATATGGCACCCACGTGCCTCTTCTTCATAGGGATATAGCACCCAGCTGCTTCCAGGCTCAGATCAACTCATTGTAATATGGCACCCACGTGCTTCTTCTTCATAGGGATATAGGGATATAGCACCCAGCTGCTTCCTGGCTCAGATCAACTCATTGTAATATGGCACCCACGTGCTTCTTCTTCATAGGGATATAGGGAAATAGCACCCAGCTGCTTCCTGGCTCAGATCAACTCATTGTAATATGGCACCCACGTGCTTCTTCTTCATAGGGATATAGGGATATAGCACCCAGCTGCTTCCTGGCTCAGATCAAGTCATTGTAATATGGCACCCACGTGCTTCTTGTTCATAGGGATATAGCACCCAGCTGCTTCCTGGCTCAGATCAAGTCATTGTAATATGGCACCCACGTGCTTCTTCTTCATGGGGATATAGCTCCGAGCTGCTTCCTGACTCAGATCAAGTCATTGTAATATGGCACCCATGTGCTTCTTCTTCATAGGGATATAGCACCCAGCTGCTTCCTGGCTCAGATCAAGTCATTGTAATATGGCACCCACGTGCTTCTTCATAGGGATATAGCACCCAGCTGCTTCCTGGCTCGGATCAAGTCATTGTAATATGGCACCCATGTGCTTCTTCTTCATAGGGATATAGCACCCAGTTGCTTCCCGGCTCAGATCAAGTCATTGTAATATGGCACCCACATGCCTCTTCTTCATAGGGATATAGCACCCAGCTGCTTCCCGGCTCAGATCAAGTCATTGTAATATGGCACCCACGTGCCTCTTCTTCATAGGGATATAGCACCCAGCTGCTTCCAGGCTCAGATCAAGTCATTGTAATATGGCACCCACGTGCTTCTTCTTCATAGGGATATAGCACCCAGCTGCTTCCTGGCTCAGATCAACTCATTGTAATATGGCACCCACGTGCTTCTTCTTCATAGGGATATAGGGATATAGCACCCAGCTGCTTCCTGGCTCAGATCAACTCATTGTAATATGGCACCCACGTGCTTCTTCTTCATAGGGATATAGGGATATAGCACCCAGCTGCTTCCTGGCTCAGATCAAGTCATTGTAATATGGCACCCACGTGCTTCTTCTTCATAGGGATATAGCACCCAGCTGCTTCCTGGCTCAGATCAAGTCATTGTAATATGGCACCCACGTGCTTCTTCTACATAGGGATGTAGCTCCCAGCTGCTTCCTGGCTCAGATCAAGTCATTGTAATATGGCACCCACGTGCTTCTTCTACATAGGGATGTAGCTCCCAGCTGCTTCCTGGCTCAGATCAAGTCATTGTAATATGGCACCCACGCGCTTCTTCTTCATAGGGCTGTAGCTCCCAGCTGCTTCCTGGCTCAGATCAAGTCATTGTAATATGGCACCCACGCGCTTCTTCTTCATAGGGATGTAGCTCCCAGCTGCTTCCTGGCTCAGATCAAGTCATTGTAATATGGCACCCACTTGCTTCTTCTTCATAGGGATGTAGCTCCCAGCTGCTTCCTGGCTCAGATCAAGTCCTTGTAATATGGCACCCACGTGCTTCTTCTTCATAGGGATGTAGCACCCAGCTGCTTCCTGGCTCAGATCAAGTCATTGTAATATGGCACCCACATGCTTCTTCTTCATAGGGATGTAGCACCCAGCTGCTTCCTGGCTCAGATCAAGTCATTGTAATATGGCACCCACATGCTTCTTCTTCATAGGGATGTAGCACCCAGCCGCTTCCTGGCTCAGATGAAGTCATTGTAATATGGCACCCACGTGTTTCTTCTTCATAGGGATATAGGGATATAGCACCCAGCCACTTCCTGGCTCAGATCAAGTCATTGTAATATGGCACCCACATGCTTCTTCTTCATGGGGATATAGCACCCAGCTGGTTCCTGGCTCAGATCAAGTCATTGTAATATGGCACCCACTTGCTTCTTCTTCATAGGGATATAGTACCCAGCTGCTTCCTGGCTCAGATCAAGTCATTTTAATATGGCACCCACTTGCTTCTTCTTCATAGGGATATAGCACCCTGCTGCTTCCTGGCTCAGATCAAGCCATTGTAATAGGGCACCCACGTGCTTCTTCTTCATAGGGATATAGCTCCCAGCTGCTTCCTGGCTCAGATCAAGCCATTGTAATAGGGCACCCACGTGCTTCTTCTTCATAGGGATTTAGCTCCCAGCTGCTTCCTGGCTCAGATCAATCATTGTAATATGGCACCCACGTGCTTCTTCTTCATAGGGATGTAGCACCCAGCTGCTTCCTGGCTCAGATCCAGTCATTGTAATATGGCACCCACGTGCTTCTTCTTCATAGGGATGTAGCTCCCAGCTGCTTCCTGGCTCAGATCCAGTCATTGTAATATGGCACCCATGTGCTTCTTCTTCATAGGGATGTAGCTCCCAGCTTCTTCCTGGATCAGATCAAGTCATTGTAATATGGCACCCACGTGCTTCTTCTTCATAGGGATATAGCACCCAGCTGCTTCCTGGCTCAGATCAAGTCATTGTAATATGGCTCCCACGTGCTTCTTCTTCATAGGGATATAGGGATATAGCACCCAGCTGCTTCCTGGCTCAGATCAAGTCATTGTAATATGGCACCCACGTGCTTCTTCTTCATAGGGATATAGCACCCAGCTGCTTCCTGGCTCAGATCAAGTCGTTGTAATATGGCACCCACGTGCTTCTTCTTCATAGGGATATAGCACCCAGCTGCTTCCTGGCTCAGATCAAGTCATTGTAATATGGCACCCACGTGCTTCTTCATGGGGATATAGCTCCCAGCTGGTTCCTGGCTCAGATCAAGTCATTGTAATATGGCACCCACTTGCTTCTTCTTCATAGGGATATAGCACCCAGCTGGTTCCTGGCTCAGATCAAGTCATTGTAATATGGCACCCACTTGCTTCTTCTTCATAGGGATATAGCACCCAGCTGCTTCCTGGCTCAGATGAAGTCATTGTAATATGGCACCCACGTGCTTCTTCTTCATAGAGATATAGCTCCTAGCTGCTTCCTAGCTCAGATCAAGTCATTGTAATAGGGCACCCACGTGCTTCTTCTTCATAGGGATTTAGCTCCCAGCTGCTTCCTGGCTCAGATCAAGTCATTGTAATATGGCACCCACGTGCTTCTTCTTCATAGGGATATAGCACCCAGCTGCTTCCTGGCTCAGATCAAGTCATTGTAATATGGCACCCATGTGCTTCTTCTTCATAGGGATATAGGGATATAGCACCCAGCTGCTTCCTGGCTCAGATCAAGTCATTGTAATATGGCACCCACTTGCTTCTTCTTCATAGGGATATAGCACCCTGCTGCTTCCTGGCTCAGATCAAGTCATTGTAATAGGGCACCCACGTGCTTCTTCTTCATAGGGATATAGCTCCCAGCTGCTTCCTGGCTCAGATCAAGTCATTGTAATATGGCACCCACGTGCTTCTTCTTCATAGGGATGTAGCACCCAGCTGCTTCCTGGCTCAGATCCAGTCATTGTAATATGGCACCCATGTGCTTCTTCTTCATAGGGATGTAGCTCCCAGCTGCTTCCTGGCTCAGATCCAGTCATTGTAATATGGCACCCACGTGCTTCTTCTTCATAGGGATGTAGCTCCCAGCTTCTTCCTGGCTCAGATCAAGTCATTGTAATATGGCACCCACGTGCTTCTTCTTCATAGGGATATAGCACCCAGCTGCTTCCTGGCTCAGATCAAGTCATTCTAATATGGCACCCACGTGCTTCTTCATAGGGATATAGGGATATAGCACCCAGCTGCTTCCTGCCTCAGATCAAGTCATTGTAATATGGCACCCACGTGCTTCTTCTTCATAGGGATATAGCACCCAGCTGCTTCCTGGCTCAGATCAAGTCATTGTAATATGGCACCCACGTGCTTCTTCTTCATAGGGATATAGCACCCAGCTGCTTCCTGGCTCAGATCAAGTCATTGTAATATGGCACCCACGTGCTTCTTCATGGGGATATAGCTCCCAGCTGGTTCCTGGCTCAGATCAAGTCATTGTAATATGGCACCCACTTGCTTCTTCTTCATAGGGATATAGCACCCAGCTGGTTCCTGGCTCAGATCAAGTCATTGTAATATGGCACCCACTTGCTTCTTCTTCATAGGGATATAGCACCCAGCTGCTTCCTGGCTCAGATCAAGTCATTGTAATATGGCACCCACGTGCTTCTTCTTCATAGAATTATAGCTCCTAGCTGCTTCCTAGCTCAGATCAAGTCATTGTAATAGGGCACCCACGTGCTTCTTCTTCATAGGGATTTAGCTCCCAGCTGCTTCCTGGCTCAGATCAAGTCATTGTAATATGGCACCCACGTGCTTCTTCTTCATAGGGATATAGCACCCAGCTGCTTCCTGGCTCAGATCCAGTCATTGTAATATGGCACCCACGTGCTTCTTCATAGGGATGTAGCTCCCAGCTGCTTCCTGGCTCAGATCCAGTCATTGTAATATGGCACCCACGTGCTTCTTCTTCATAGGGATGTAGCTCCCAGCTTCTTCCTGGCTCAGATCAAGTAATTGTAATATGGCACCCACGTGCTTCTTCTTCATAGGGATATAGCACCCAGCTGCTTCCTGGCTCAGATCAAGTCATTGTAATATGGCACCCATGTGCTTCTTCTTCATAGGGATATAGGGATATAGCACCCAGCTGCTTCCTGGCTCAGATCAAGTCATTGTAATATGGCACCCACGTGCTTCTTCTTCATAGGGATATAGCACCCAGCTGCTTCCTGGCTCAGATCAAGTCATTGTAATATGGCACCCACGTGCTTCTTCATAGGGATATAGCACCCCGCTGCTTCCTGGCTCAGATCAAGTCATTGTAATATGACACCCACGTGCTTCTTCTTCATGGGGATATAGCTCCGAGTTGCTTCCTGGCTCAGATCAAGTCATTGCAATATGGCACCCATGTGCTTCTTCTTCATAGGGATATAGCACCCAGCTGCTTCCTGGCTCAGATCAAGTCATTGTAATATGGCACCCACGTGCTTCTTCATAGGGATATAGCACCCAGCTGCTTCCTGGCTCAGATCAAGTCATTGTAATATGGCACCCACGTGCTTCTTCTTCATAGGGATATAGCACCCAGCTGCTTCCCGGCTCAGATCAAGTCATTGTAATATGGCACCCACTTGCCTCTTCTTCATAGGGATATAGCACCCAGCTGCTTCCCGGCTCAGATAAAGTCATTGTAATAGGGCACCCACGTGCTTCTTCTTCATAGGGATTTAGCTCCCAGCTGCTTCCTGGCTCAGATCAAGTCATTGTAATATGGCACCCACGTGCTTCTTCTTCATAGTTATGTAGCACCCAGCTGCTTCCCGGCTCAGATAAAGTCATTGTAATAGGGCACCCACGTGCTTCTTCTTCATAGGGATGTAGCTCCCAGCTTCTTCCTGGCTCAGATCAAGTCATTGTAATATGGCACCCATGTGCTTCTTCTTCATAGGGATATAGGGATATAGCACCCAGCTGCTTCCTGGCTTAGATCAAGTCATTGTAATATGGCACCCACGTGCTTCTTCTTCATAGGGATATAGCACCCAGCTGCTTCCTGGCTCAGATCAAGTCATTGTAATATGGCACCCACGTGCTTCTTCTTCATAGGGATATAGCACCCAGCTGCTTCCTGGCTCAGATCAAGTCATTGTAATATGGCACCCACGTGCTTCTTCATGGGGAGATAGCTTCCAGCTTGTTCCTGGCTCAGATCAAGTCATTGTAATATGGCACCCACTTGCTTCTTCTTCATAGGGATATAGCACCCAGCTGGTTCCTGGCTCAGATCAAGTCATTGTAATATGGCACCCACTTGCTTCTTCTTCATAGGGATATAGCACCCAGCTGCTTCCTGGCTCAGATCAAGTCATTGTAATAGGGCACCCACGTGCTTCTTCTTCATAGGGATTTAGCTCCCTGCTGCTTCCTGGCTCAGATCAAGTCATTGTAATATGGCACCCACGTGCTTCTTCTTCATAGGGATAAAGCACCCAGCTGCTTCCTGGCTCAGATCCAGTCATTGTAATATGGCACCCACGTGCTTCTTCATAGGGATGTAGCTCCCAGCTGCTTCCTGGCTCAGATCCAGTCATTGTAATATGGCACCCACGTGCTTCTTCTTCATAGGGATGTAGCTCCCAGCTTCTTCCTGGCTCAGATCAAGTCATTGTAATATGGCACCCACGTGCTTCTTGTTCATAGGGATATAGCACCCAGCTGCTTCCTGGCTCAGATCAAGTCATTGTAATATGGCACCCATGTGCTTCTTCTTCATAGGGATATAGGGATATAGCACCCAGATGCTTCCTGGCTCAGATCAAGTCATTGTAATATGGCACCCACGTGATTCTTCATAGGGATATAGCACCCAGCTGCTTCCTGGCTCAGATCAAGTCATTGTAATATGACACCCACGTGCTTCTTCTTCATGGGGATATAGCTCCGAGCTGCTTCCTGGCTCAGATCAAGTCATTGTAATATGGCACCCATGTGCTTCTTCTTCCTAGGGATATAGCACCCAGCTGCTTCCTGGTTCAGATCAAGTCATTGTAATATGGCACCCACGTGCTTCTTCATAGGGATATAGCACCCAGCTGCTTCCTGGCTCAGATCAAGTCATTGTAATATGGCACCCACGTGCTTCTTATTCATAGGGATATAGCACCCAGCTGCTTCCCGGCTCAGATCAAGTCATTGTAATATGGCACCCACTTGCCTCTTCTTCATAGGGATATAGCACCCAGCTGCTTCCCGGCTCAGATCAAGTCATTGCAATATGGCACCCATGTGCCTCTTCTTCATAGGTATATAGCACCCAGCTGCTTCCTGGCTCAGATCAACTCATTGCAATATGGCACCCACATGCTTCTTCTTCATAGGGATATAGCCCCCATCTGCTTCCTGGCTCAGATCAAGTCATTGTAATATGGCACCCATGTGCTTCTTCTTCATAGGGATATAGCTCCCAGCTGCTTCCTGGCTCAGATCAAGTCATTGTAATATGGCACCCACGTGCTTCTTCTTCATAGGGATATATCACCCAGCTGCTCCCTGGCTCAGACCAAGTCATTGTAATATGGCACCCACGTGCTTCTGCTTCATAGGGATATAGGGATATAGCTCCCAGCTGCTTCCTGGTTCAGATCAAGTCATTGTAATATGGCACCCACGTGCTTCTTCTTCATAGGGATGTAGCTCCCAGCTGCTTCCTTGCTCAGATCAAGTCATTGTAATATGGCACCCACATGCTTCTTCTTCATAGGGATATAGCTCCCAGCTGCTTCCTGGCTCAGATCAAGTCATTGTAATATGGCACCTACGTGCTTCTTCTTCATAGGGATATAGCTCCCAGCTACTTCCTGGCTCAGATAAAGTCATTGTAATATGACACCCATGTGCTTCTTCGTCATAGGGATATAGGGATATAGCACCCAGCTGCTTTCTGGCTCAGATCAAGTCATTGTAATATGGCACCTACGTGCTTTTTCTTCATTGGGATATAGCACCCAGCTGCTTCCTGGCTCAGATCTAGTCATTGTAATATGGCAACCATGCGCTTCTTCTTCATAGGGATATAGCTCCCAGCTGCTTCCTGGCTCAGATCAAGTCATTGTAATATGGCACCCACGTGCTTCTTCTTCATAGGGATATAGCTCCCAGCTGCTTCCTGGCTCAGATCAAGTCATTGTAATATGGCAACCACGCGCTTCTTCTTCATAGCGATATAGCTCCCAGCTGCTTCCTGGCTCAAATCAAGTCATTGTAATATGGCACCCACGTGCTTCTTCATAGGGATATAGCACCCAGCTGCTTCCTGGCTCAGATCAAGTCATTGTAATATGGCACCCACGTGCTTCTTCTTCATAGGGATATAGCAGCCATCTGCTTCCTGGCTCAGATCAACTCATTGTAATATGGCACCCACGTGCTTCTTCTTCATAGGGATGTAGCTCCCAGCTTCTTCCTGGCTCAGATCAAGTCATTGTAATATGGCACCCACATGCTTCTTCTTCATAGGGATACAGCACCCAGCTGCTTCCTGGCTCAGATCAAGTCATTGTAATATGGCACCCACGTGCTTCTTCTTCATAGGGATGTAGCTCCCAGCTTCTTCCTGGCTCAGATCAAGTCATTGTAATATGGCACCCACGTGCTTCTTCTTCATAGGGATACAGCACCCAGCTGCTTCCTGGCTCAGATCAAGTCATTGTAATATGGCACCCACGTGCTTCTTCTTCATAGGGATATATCACCCAGCTGCTCCCTGGCTCAGACCAAGTCATTGTAATATGGCACCCACGTGATTCTGCTTCATAGGGATATAGGGATATAGCTCCCAGCTGCTTCCTGGTTCAGATCAAGTCATTGTAATATGGCACCCACGTGCTTCTTCTTCATAGGGATGTAGCTCCCAGCTGCTTCCTTGCTCAGATCAAGTCATTGTAATATGGCACCCACATGCTTCTTCTTCATAGGGATATAGCTCCCAGCTGCTTCCTGGCTCAGATCAAGTCATTGTAATATGGCACCTACGTGCTTCTTCTTCATAGGGATATAGCTCCCAGCTACTTCCTGGCTCAGATCAAGTCATTGTAATATGACACCCATGTGCCTCTTCGTCATAGGGATATAGGGATATAGCACCCAGCTGCTTTCTGGCTCAGATCAAGTCATTGTAATATGGCACCCACGTGCTTTTTCTTCATAGGGATATAGCACCCAGTTGCTTCCTGGCTCAGATCTAGTCATTGTAATATGGCAACCATGCGCTTCTTCTTCATCGGGATATAGCTCCCAGCTGCTTCCTGGCTCAGATCAAGTCATTGTAATATGGCACCCACGTGCTTCTTCTTCATAGGGATATAGCTCCCAGCTGCTTCCTGGCTCAGATCAAGTCATTGTAATATGGCAACCATGCGCTTCTTCTTCATAGCGATATAGCTCCCAGCTGCTTCCTGGCTCAAATCAAGTCATTGTAATATGGCACCCACGTGCTTCTTCATAGGGATATAGCACCCAGCTGCTTCCTGGCTCAGATCAAGTCATTGTAATATGGCACCCACGTGCTTCTTCTTCATAGGGATATAGCAGCCATCTGCTTCCTGGCTCAGATCAACTCATTGTAATATGGCACCCACGTGCTTCTTCTTCATAGGGATGTAGCTCCCAGCTTCTTCCTGGCTCAGATCAAGTCATTGTAATATGGCACCCACATGCTTCTTCTTCATAGGGATACAGCACCCAGCTTCTTCCTGGCTCAGATCAAGTCATTGTAATATGGCACCCACGTGCTTCTTCTTCATAGGGATACAGCACCCAGCTGCTTCCTGGCTCAGATCAAGTCATTGTAATATGGCACCCATGTGCTTCTTCTTCATAGGGATATATCACCCAGCTGCTCCCTGGCTCAGACCAAGTCATTGTAATATGGCACCCACGTGCTTCTGCTTCATAGGGATATAGGGATATAGCTCCCAGCTGCTTCCTCGTTCAGATCAAGTCATTGTAATATGGCACCCACGTGCTTCTTCTTCATAGGGATGTAGCTCCCAGCTGCTTCCTTGCTCAGATCAAGTCATTGTAATATGGCACCTACATGCTTCTTCTTCATAGGGATATAGCTCCCAGCTGCTTCCTGGCTCAGATCAAGTCATTGTAATATGGCACCTACGTGCTTCTTCTTCATAGGGATATAGCTCCCAGCTACTTCCTGGCTCAGATCAAGTCATTGTAATATGACACCCATGTGCTTCTTCGTCATAGGGATATAGGGATATAGCACCCAGCTGCTTTCTGGCTCAGGTCAAGTCATTGTAATATGGCACCCACGTGCTTCTTCTTCATAGGCATATAGCACCCAGCTGCTTCCTGGCTCAGATCAAGTCATTGTAATATGGCACCCACGTGCTTCTTCTTCATAGGGATATAACTCCCAGCTGCTTCCTGGCTCAGATCAAGTCATTGTAATATGGCAACCATGCGCTTCTTCTTCATAGCGATATAGCTCCCAGCTGCTTCCTGGCTCAAATCAAGTCATTGTAATATGGCACCCACGTGCTTCTTCATAGGGATATAGCACCCAGCTGCTTCCTGGCTCAGATCAAGTCATTGTAATATGGCACCCACGTGCTTCTTCTTCATAGGGATATAGCAGCCATCTGCTTCCTGGCTCAGATCAACTCATTGTAATATGGCACCCACGTGCTTCTTCTTCATAGGGATGTAGCTCCCAGCTTCTTCCTGGCTCAGGTCAAGTCATTGTAATATGGCACCCACATGCTTCTTCTTCATAGGGATACAGCACCCAGCTGCTTCCTGGCTCAGATCAAGTCATTGTAATATGGCACCCACGTGCTTCTTCTTCATAGGGATGTAGCTCCCAGCTTCTTCCTGGCTCAGATCAAGTCATTGTAATATGGCACCCACGTGCTTCTTCTTCATAGGGATACAGCACCCAGCTGCTTCCTGGCTCAGATCAAGTCATTGTAATATGACACCCATGTGCTTCTTCTTCATAGGGATTTAGGGATACAGCACCCAGCTGCTTCCTGGCTCAGATCAAGTCATTGTAATATGGCACCCACGTGCTTCTTCTTCATAGGGATGGAGCACCCAGCTTCTTCCTGGCTCAGATCAAGTCATTGTAATATGGCACCCATGTGCTTCTTCTTCACAGGGATGTAGCACCCAGCTGCTTCCTGGCTCAGATCAAGTCATTGCAATATGGCAACCACGTGCTTCTTCTTCACAGGGATGTAGCACCCAGCTGCTTCCTGGCTCAGATCAAGGCATTGTAATATGGCACCCACGTGCTTCTTCTTCACAGGGATGTAGCACCCAGCTGCTTCCTGGCTCAGATCAAGTCATTGTAATATGGCACCCACGTGCTTCTTCTTCACAGGGATGTAGCACCCAGCTGCTTCCTGGCTCAAATCCAGTCATTGTAATATGGCACCCACGTGCTTCTTCTTCACAGGGATGTAGCTCCCAGCTTCTTCCTGGCTCAGATCAAGTCATTGTAATATGGCACCCACGTGCTTCCTCTTCACAGGGATGTAGCACCCAGCTTCTTCCTGGCTCAGATCAAGTCATTGTAATATGGCACCCACGTGCTTCTTCTTCATAGGGTTGTAGCACCCAGCTTCTTCCTGGCTCAGATCAAGTCATTGTAATATGGCACCCACGTGCTTCTTCTTCATAGGGATGTAGCAGCCAGCTTCTTCCAGGCTCAGATAAAGTCATTGTAATATGGCACCCACGTGCTTCTTCTTCATAGGGATGTAGCAGCCAGCTTCTTCCTGGCTCAGATAAAGTCATTGTAATATGACACCCATGTGCTTCTTCTTCATAGGGATATAGGGATACAGCACCCAGCTGCTTCCTGGCTCAGATCAAGTCATTGTAATATGGCACCCACGTGCTTCTTCTTCATAGGGCTGGGTTGTGCTTCTTCTTCATAGGGTTGTAGCACCCAGCTTCTTCCAGGCTCAGATCAAGTCATTGTAATATGGCACCCATGTGCTTCTTCTTCATAGGGATATAGCTCCCAGCTGCTTCCTGGCTCAGATCAAGTCATTGTAATATGGCACCCACGTGCTTCTTCTTCATAGGGATATATCACCCAGCTGCTCCCTGGCTCAGACCAAGTCATTGTAATATGGCACCCATGTGCTTCTGCTTCATAGGGATATAGGGATATAGCTCCCAGCTGCTTCCTGGTTCAGATCAAGTCATTGTAATATGGCACCCACGAGCTTCTTCTTCATAGGGATGTAGCTCCCAGCTGCTTCCTTGCTCAGATCAAGTCATTGTAATATGGCACCCACATGCTTCTTCTTCATAGGGATATAGCTCCCAGCTGCTTCCTGGCTCAGATCAAGTCATTGTAATATGGCACCTACGTGCTTCTTCTTCATAGGGATATAGCTCCCAGCTACTTCCTGGCTCAGATAAAGTCATTGTAATATGACACCCATGTGCTTCTTCGTCATAGGGATATAGGGATATAGCACCCAGCTGCTTTCTGGCTCAGATCAAGTCATTGTAATATGGCACCTACGTGCTTTTTCTTCATAGGGATATAGCACCCAGCTGCTTCCTGGCTCAGATCTAGTCATTGTAATATGGCAACCATGCGCTTCTTCTTCATAGGGATATAGCTCCCAGCTGCTTCCTGGCTCAGATCAAGTCATTGTAATATGGCACCCACGTGCTTCTTCTTCATAGGGATATAGCTCCCAGCTGCTTCCTGGCTCAGATCAAGTCATTGTAATATGGCAACCACGCGCTTCTTCTTCATAGCGATATAGCTCCCAGCTGCTTCCTGGCTCAAATCAAGTCATTGTAATATGGCACCCACGTGCTTCTTCATAGGGATATAGCACCCAGCTGCTTCCTGGCTCAGATCAAGTCATTGTAATATGGCACCCACGTGCTTCTTCTTCAAAGAGATATAGCAGCCATCTGCTTCCTGGCTCAGATCAACTCATTGTAATATGGCACCCACGTGCTTCTTCTTCATAGGGATGTAGCTCCCAGCTTCTTCCTGGCTCAGATCAAGTCATTGTAATATGGCACCCACATGCTTCTTCTTCATAGGGATACAGCACCCAGCTGCTTCCTGGCTCAGATCAAGTCATTGTAATATGGCACCCACGTGCTTCTTCTTCATAGGATGTAGCTCCCAGCTTCTTCCTGGCTCAGATCAAGTCATTGTAATATGGCACCCACGTGCTTCTTCTTCATAGGGATACAGCACCCAGCTGCTTCCTGGCTCAGATCAAGTCATTGTAATATGGCACCCACGTGCTTCTTCTTCATAGGGATATATCACCCAGCTGCTCCCTGGCTCAGACCAAGTCATTGTAATATGGCACCCACGTGCTTCTGCTTCATAGGGATATAGGGATATAGCTCCCAGCTGCTTCCTGGTTCAGATCAAGTCATTGTAATATGGCACCCACGTGCTTCTTCTTCATAGGGATGTAGCTCCCAGCTGCTTCCTTGCTCAGATCAAGTCATTGTAATATGGCACCCACATGCTTCTTCTTCATAGGGATATAGCTCCCAGCTGCTTCCTGGCTCAGATCAAGTCATTGTAATATGGCACCTACGTGCTTCTTCTTCATAGGGATATAGCTCCCAGCTACTTCCTGGCTCAGATCAAGTCATTGTAATATGACACCCATGTGCCTCTTCGTCATAGGGATATAGGGATATAGCACCCAGCTGCTTTCTGGCTCAGATCAAGTCATTGTAATATGGCACCCACGTGCTTTTTCTTCATAGGGATATAGCACCCAGTTGCTTCCTGGCTCAGATCTAGTCATTGTAATATGGCAACCATGCGCTTCTTCTTCATCGGGATATAGCTCCCAGCTGCTTCCTGGCTCAGATCAAGTCATTGTAATATGGCACCCACGTGCTTCTTCTTCATAGGGATATAGCTCCCAGCTGCTTCCTGGCTCAGATCAAGTCATTGTAATATGGCAACCATGCGCTTCTTCTTCATAGCGATATAGCTCCCAGCTGCTTCCTGGCTCAAATCAAGTCATTGTAATATGGCACCCACGTGCTTCTTCATAGGGATATAGCACCCAGCTGCTTCCTGGCTCAGATCAAGTCATTGTAATATGGCACCCACGTGCTTCTTCTTCATAGGGATATAGCAGCCATCTGCTTCCTGGCTCAGATCAACTCATTGTAATATGGCACCCACGTGCTTCTTCTTCATAGGGATGTAGCTCCCAGCTTCTTCCTGGCTCAGATCAAGTCATTGTAATATGGCACCCACATGCTTCTTCTTCATAGGGATACAGCACCCAGCTTCTTCCTGGCTCAGATCAAGTCATTGTAATATGGCACCCACGTGCTTCTTCTTCATAGGGATACAGCACCCAGCTGCTTCCTGGCTCAGATCAAGTCATTGTAATATGGCACCCATGTGCTTCTTCTTCATAGGGATATATCACCCAGCTGCTCCCTGGCTCAGACCAAGTCATTGTAATATGGCACCCACGTGCTTCTGCTTCATAGGGATATAGGGATATAGCTCCCAGCTGCTTCCTGGTTCAGATCAAGTCATTGTAATATGGCACCCACGTGCTTCTTCTTCATAGGGATGTAGCTCCCAGCTGCTTCCTTGCTCAGATCAAGTCATTGTAATATGGCACCTACATGCTTCTTCTTCATAGGGATATAGCTCCCAGCTGCTTCCTGGCTCAGATCAAGTCATTGTAATATGGCACCTACGTGCTTCTTCTTCATAGGGATATAGCTCCCAGCTACTTCCTGGCTCAGATCAAGTCATTGTAATATGACACTCATGTGCTTCTTCGTCATAGGGATATAGGGATATAGCACCCAGCTGCTTTCTGGCTCAGGTCAAGTCATTGTAATATGGCACCCACGTGCTTTTACTTCATAGGCATATAGCACCCAGCTGCTTCCTGGCTCAGATCAAGTCATTGTAATATGGTACCCACGTGCTTCTTCTTCATAGGGATATAACTCCCAGCTGCTTCCTGGCTCAGATCAAGTCATTGTAATATGGCAACCATGCGCTTCTTCTTCATAGCGATATAGCTCCCAGCTGCTTCCTGGCTCAAATCAAGTCATTGTAATATGGCACCCACGTGCTTCTTCATAGGGATATAGCACCCAGCTGCTTCCTGGCTCAGATCAAGTCATTGTAATATGGCACCCACGTGCTTCTTCTTCATAGGGATATAGCAGCCATCTGCTTCCTGGCTCAGATCAACTCATTGTAATATGGCACCCACGTGCTTCTTCTTCATAGGGATGTAGCTCCCAGCTTCTTCCTGGCTCAGATCAAGTCATTGTAATATGGCACGCACATGCTTCTTCTTCATAGGGATACAGCACCCAGCTGCTTCCTGGCTCAGATCAAGTCATTGTAATATGGCACCCACGTGCTTCTTCTTCATAGGGATGTAGCTCCCAGCTTCTTCCTGGCTCAGATCAAGTCATTGTAATATGGCACCCACGTGCTTCTTCTTCATAGGGATACAGCACCCAGCTGCTTCCTGGCTCAGATCAAGTCATTGTAATATGACACCCATGTGCTTCTTCTTCATAGGGATATAGGGATACAGCACCCAGCTGCTTCCTGGCTCAGATCAAGTCATTGTAATATGGCACCCACGTGCTTCTTCTTCATAGGGATGGAGCACCCAGCTTCTTCCTGGCTCAGATCAAGTCATTGTAATATGGCACCCATGTGCTTCTTCTTCACAGGGATGTAGCACCCAGCTGCTTCCTGGCTCAGATCAAGTCATTGCAATATGGCAACCACGTGCTTCTTCTTCACAGGGATGTAGCACCCAGCTGCTTCCTGGCTCAGATCAAGTCATTGTAATATGGCACCCACGTGCTTCTTCTTCACAGGGATGTAGCACCCAGCTGCTTCCTGGCTCAAATCCAGTCATTGTAATATGGCACCCACGTGCTTCTTCTTCACAGGGATGTAGCTCCCAGCTTCTTCCTGGCTCAGATCAAGTCATTGTAATATGGCACCCACGTGCTTCCTCTTCACAGGGATGTAGCACCCAGCTTCTTCCTGGCTCAGATCAAGTCATTGTAATATGGCACCCACGTGCTTCTTCTTCATAGGGTTGTAGCACCCAGCTTCTTCCTGGCTCAGATCAAGTCATTGTAATATGGCACCCACGTGCTTCTTCTTCATAGGGATGTAGCAGCCAGCTTCTTCCAGGCTCAGATAAAGTCATTGTAATATGGCACCCACGTGCTTCTTCTTCATAGGGATGTAGCAGCCAGCTTCTTCCTGGCTCAGATAAAGTCATTGTAATATGACACCCATGTGCTTCTTCTTCATAGGGATATAGGGATACAGCACCCAGCTGCTTCCTGGCTCAGATCAAGTCATTGTAATATGGCACCCACGTGCTTCTTCTTCATAGGGCTGGGTTGTGCTTCTTCTTCATAGGGTTGTAGCACCCAGCTTCTTCCTGGCTCAGATCAAGTCATTGTAATATGGCACCCATGTGCTTCTTCTTCATAGGGATGTAGCAGCCAGCTTCTTCCTGGCTCAGATAAAGTCATTGTAATATGACACCCATGTGCTTCTTCTTCATAGGGATATAGCACCCAGCTGCTTCCTGGCTCAGATCCAGTCATTGTAATATGGCACCCACGTGCTTCTTCTTCATAGGGATGTAGCACCCAGCTGCTTCCTGGCTCAGATCCAGTCATTGTAATATGGCACCCACGTGCTTCTTCTTCATAGGGATGTAGCTCCCAGCTTCTTCGTGGCTCAGATCAAGTCATTGTAATATGGCACCCAAGTGCTTCTTCTTCATAGGGATGTAGCTCCCAGCTTTTTCGTGGCTCAGATGAAGTAATTGTAATATGGCACCCACGTGCTTCTTCTTCATAGGGATGTAGCACCCAGCTGCTTCCTGGCTCAGATCAAGTCATTGTAATATGGCACCACGTGCTTTTTCTTCATAGGGATGTAGCTCCCAGCTGCTTCCTGGCTCAGATCAAGTCATTGTAATATGGCACCCACGTGCTTCTTCTTCATAGGGATGTAGCTCCCAGCTGCTTCCTGGCTCAGATCAAGTCATTGTAATATGGCACCCACGTGCTTCTTCTTCATAGGGATGTACCTCCCAGCTGCTTCCTGGCTCAGATCCAGTCATTGTAATATGGCACCCACGTGCTTCTTCTTCATAGGGATATAGCACCCAGATGCTTCCTGGCTCAGATCTAGTCATTGTAATATGGCACCCACGTGCTTCTTCTTCATAGGGATATAGCACCCAGATGCTTCCTGGCTCAGATCAAGTCATTGTAATATGGCACCCACGTGCTTCTTCTTCATGGGGATATAGCACCCAGATGCTTCCTGGCTCAGATCTAGTCATTGTAATATGGCACCCACGTGCTTCTTCATAGGGATGTAGCTCCCAGCTGCTTCCTGGCTCAGATCCAGTCATTGTAATATGGCACCCACATGCTTCTTCTTCATAGGGATGTAGCTCCCAGCTTCTTCCTGGCTCAGATCAAGTAATTGTAATATGGCACCCACGTGCTTCTTCTTCATAGGGATATAGCACCCAGCTGCTTCCTGGCTCAGATCAAGTCATTGTAATATGGCACCCATGTGCTTCTTCTTCATAGGGATATAGGGATATAGCACCCAGCTGCTTCCTGGCTCAGATCAAGTCATTGTAATATGGCACCCACGTGCTTCTTCTTCATACGGATATAGCACCCAGCTGCTTCCTGGCTCAGATCAAGTCATTGTAATATGGCACCCACGTGCTTCTTCATAGGGATATAGCACCCAGCTGCTTCCTGGCTCAGATCAAGTCATTGTAATATGACACCCACGTGCTTCTTCTTCATGGGGATATAGCTCCGAGTTGCTTCCTGGCTCAGATCAAGTCATTGTAATATGGCACCCACGTGCTTCTTCATAGGGATATAGCACCCAGCTGCTTCCTGGCTCAGATCAAGTCATTGTAATATGGCACCCACGTGCTTCTTCTTCATAGGGATATAGCACCCAGCTGCTTCCCGGCTCAGATCAAGTCATTGTAATATGGCACCCACGTGCTTCTTCTTCATAGTTATGTAGCACCCAGCTGCTTCCTGGCTCAGATCCAGTCATTGTAATATGGCACCCACGTGCTTCTTCTTCTTAGGGATGTAGCTCCCAGCTGCTTCCTGGCTCAGATCCAGTCATTGTAATATGGCACCCACGTGCTTCTTCTTCATAGGGATGTAGCTCCCAGCTTCTTCCTGGCTCAGATCAAGTCATTGTAATATGACACCCATGTGCTTCTTCGTCATAGGGATATAGGGATATAGCACCCAGCTGCTTTCTGGTTCAGATCAAGTCATTGTAATATGGCACCCAAGTGCTTTTTCTTCATAGGGATATAGCACCCAGCTGCTTCCTGGCTCAGATCTAGTCATTGTAATATGGCAACCATGCGCTTCTTCTTCATAGGGATATAGCTCCCAGCTGCTTCCTGGCTCAGATCAAGTCATTGTAATATGGCAACCATGCGCTTCTTCTTCATAGGGATATAGCACCCAGCTGCTTCCTGGCTCAGATCAAGTCATTGTAATATGGCACCCACGTGGTTCTTCTTCATAGGGATATAGCTCCCAGTCGCTTCCTGGCTCAGATCAAGTCATTGTAATATGGCACCCACGTGCTTCTTCTTCATAGGGATGTAGCACCCAGCCGCTTCCTGGCTCAGATCAAGTTATTGTAATATGGCACCCACGTGCTTCTTCTTCATGGGGATGTAGCACCCAGCCGCTTCCTGGCTCAGATCAAGTCATTGTAATATGGCACCCACGTGCTTCTTCTTCATAGGGATGTAGCTCCCAGCCTCTTCCTGGCTCAGATCAAGTCATTGTAATATGGCACCCACGTGCTTCTTCTTCATAGGGATATACCACCCAGCTGCTTCCTGGCTCAGATCAAGTCATTGTAATATGGCACCCACGTGCTTCTTCTTCATAGGGATGTAGCACCCAGCTGCTTCCTGGCTCAGATCCAGTCATTGTAATATGGCACCCACGTGCTTCTTCTTCATAGGGATATAGCACCCAGCTGCTTCCTGGCTCAGATCAAGTCATTGTAATATGGCACCCACGTGCTTCTTCTTCATAGGGATATAGGGATACAGCACCCAGCTGCTTCCTGGCTCAGATCAAGTCACTGTAATATGGCAACCATGTGCTTCTTCTTCATAGGGATATAGGGATATAGCACCCAGCTGCTTCCTGGCTCAGATCAAGTCATTGTAACATGGCAACCATGCGCTTCTTCTTCATAGGGATATAGCTCCCAGCTGCTTCCTGGCTCAGATCAAGTCATTGTAATATGGAACCCACATGCTTCTTCTTCATAGGGATGTAGCTCCCAGCTGCTTCCTGGCTCAGATCAAGTCATTGTAATATGGCACCCACGTGCTTCTTCTTCATAGGGATATAGCACCCAGCTGCTTCCTGGCTCAGATCAAGTCATTGTAATATGGCACCCACGTGCTTCTTCTTCATAGGGATATAGCTCCCAGCTGCTTCCTGGCTCACATCCAGTCATTGTAATATGGCACCCACGTGCCTCTTCTTCATAGGGATGTAGCTCCCAGCTTCCTCCTGGCTCAGATCAAGTCATTGTAATATGGCACCCACGTGCTTCTTCTTCATAGGGATATAGCACCCAGCTGCTTCCTGGCTCAGATCAAGTCATTGTAATATGGCACCCACGTACTTCTTCATAGGGATATAGCACCCAGCTGCTTCCTGGCTCAGACCAAGTCATTGTAATATGGCACCCACGTGCTTCTTCTTCATAGGGATATAGCACCCAGCTGCTTCCTGGCTCAGATCCAGTCATTGTAATATGGCACCCACGTGCTTCTTCTTCATAGGGATGTAGCACCCAGCTGCTTCCTGGCTCAGATCCAGTCATTGTAATATGGCACCCACGTGCTTCTTCTTCATAGGGATGTAGCTCCCAGCTTCTTCGTGGCTCAGATCAAGTCATTGTAATATGGCACCCACGTGCTTCTTCTTCATAGGGATGTAGCTCCCAGCTTTTTCGTGGCTCAGATGAAGTCATTGTAATATGGCCCCCACGTGCTTCTTCTTCATAGGGATATAGCTCCCAGCTGTTTCCTGGCTCAGATCAAGTCATTGTAATATGGCACCACGTGCTTTTTCTTCATAGGGATGTAGCTCCCAGCTGCTTCCTGGCTCAGATCAAGTCATTGTAATATGGCACCCACGTGCTTCTTCTTCATAGGGATGTAGCTCCCAGCTGCTTCCGGGCTCAGATCCAGTCATTGTAATATGGCACCCACGTGCTTCTTCTTCATAGGGATATAGCACCCAGATGCTTCCTGGCTCAGATCTAGTCATTGTAATATGGCACCCACGTGCTTCTTCTTCATAGGGATATAGCACCCAGATGCTTCCTGGCTCAGATCAAGTCATTGTAATATGGCACCCACGTGCTTCTTCTTCATGGGGATATAGCACCCAGATGCTTCCTGGCTCAGATCTAGTCATTGTAATATGGCACCCACGTGCTTCTTCATAGGGATGTAGCTCCCAGCTGCTTCCTGGCTCAGATCCAGTCATTGTAATATGGCACCCACATGCTTCTTCTTCATAGGGATGTAGCTCCCAGCTTCTTCCTGGCTCAGATCAAGTAATTGTAATATGGCACCCACGTGCTTCTTCTTCATAGGGATATAGCACCCAGCTGCTTCCTGGCTCAGATCAAGTCATTGTAATATGGCACCCATGTGCTTCTTCTTCATAGGGATATAGGGATATAGCACCCAGCTGCTTCCTGGCTCAGATCAAGTCATTGTAATATGGCACCCACGTGCTTCTTCTTCATACGGATATAGCACCCAGCTGCTTCCTGGCTCAGATCAAGTCATTGTAATATGGCACCCACGTGCTTCTTCATAGGGATATAGCACCCAGCTGCTTCCTGGCTCAGATCAAGTCATTGTAATATGACACCCACGTGCTTCTTCTTCATGGGGATATAGCTCCGAGTTGCTTCCTGGCTCAGATCAAGTCATTGTAATATGGCACCCACGTGCTTCTTCATAGGGATATAGCACCCAGCTGCTTCCTGGCTCAGATCAAGTCATTGTAATATGGCACCCACGTGCTTCTTCTTCATAGGGATATAGCACCCAGCTGCTTCCCGGCTCAGATCAAGTCATTGTAATATGGCACCCACGTGCTTCTTCTTCATAGTTATGTAGCACCCAGCTGCTTCCTGGCTCAGATCCAGTCATTGTAATATGGCACCCACGTGCTTCTTCTTCTTAGGGATGTAGCTCCCAGCTGCTTCCTGGCTCAGATCCAGTCATTGTAATATGGCACCCACGTGCTTCTTCTTCATAGGGATGTAGCTCCCAGCTTCTTCCTGGCTCAGATCAAGTCATTGTAATATGACACCCATGTGCTTCTTCGTCATAGGGATATAGGGATATAGCACCCAGCTGCTTTCTGGTTCAGATCAAGTCATTGTAATATGGCACCCAAGTGCTTTTTCTTCATAGGGATATAGCACCCAGCTGCTTCCTGGCTCAGATCTAGTCATTGTAATATGGCAACCATGCGCTTCTTCTTCATAGGGATATAGCTCCCAGCTGCTTCCTGGCTCAGATCAAGTCATTGTAATATGGCAACCATGCGCTTCTTCTTCATAGGGATATAGCACCCAGCTGCTTCCTGGCTCAGATCAAGTCATTGTAATATGGCACCCACGTGGTTCTTCTTCATAGGGATATAGCTCCCAGTCGCTTCCTGGCTCAGATCAAGTCATTGTAATATGGCACCCACGTGCTTCTTCTTCATAGGGATGTAGCACCCAGCCGCTTCCTGGCTCAGATCAAGTTATTGTAATATGGCACCCACGTGCTTCTTCTTCATGGGGATGTAGCACCCAGCCGCTTCCTGGCTCAGATCAAGTCATTGTAATATGGCACCCACGTGCTTCTTCTTCATAGGGATGTAGCTCCCAGCCTCTTCCTGGCTCAGATCAAGTCATTGTAATATGGCACCCACGTGCTTCTTCTTCATAGGGATATACCACCCAGCTGCTTCCTGGCTCAGATCAAGTCATTGTAATATGGCACCCACGTGCTTCTTCTTCATAGGGATGTAGCACCCAGCTGCTTCCTGGCTCAGATCCAGTCATTGTAATATGGCACCCACGTGCTTCTTCTTCATAGGGATATAGCACCCAGCTGCTTCCTGGCTCAGATCAAGTCATTGTAATATGGCACCCACGTGCTTCTTCTTCATAGGGATATAGGGATACAGCACCCAGCTGCTTCCTGGCTCAGATCAAGTCACTGTAATATGGCAACCATGTGCTTCTTCTTCATAGGGATATAGGGATATAGCACCCAGCTGCTTCCTGGCTCAGATCAAGTCATTGTAACATGGCAACCATGCGCTTCTTCTTCATAGGGATATAGCTCCCAGCTGCTTCCTGGCTCAGATCAAGTCATTGTAATATGGCACCCACATGCTTCTTCTTCATAGGGATGTAGCTCCCAGCTGCTTCCTGGCTCAGATCAAGTCATTGTAATATGGCACCCACGTGCTTCTTCTTCATAGGGATATAGCACCCAGCTGCTTCCTGGCTCAGATCAAGTCATTGTAATATGGCACCCACGTGCTTCTTCTTCATAGGGATATAGCTCCCAGCTGCTTCCTGGCTCACATCCAGTCATTGTAATATGGCACCCACGTGCCTCTTCTTCATAGGGATGTAGCTCCCAGCTTCCTCCTGGCTCAGATCAAGTCATTGTAATATGGCACCCACGTGCTTCTTCTTCATAGGGATATAGCACCCAGCTGCTTCCTGGCTCAGATCAAGTCATTGTAATATGGCACCCACGTACTTCTTCATAGGGATATAGCACCCAGCTGCTTCCTGGCTCAGACCAAGTCATTGTAATATGGCACCCACGTGCTTCTTCTTCATAGGGATGTAGCACCCAGCTGCTTCCTGGCTCAGATCAAGTCATTGTAATATGGCACCCACATGCTTCTTCTTCATAGGGATGTAGCGCCCAGCTGCTTCCTGGCTCAGATCAAGTCATTGTAATATGGCACCCACGTGCTTCTTCTTCATAGGGATATAGCACCTAGCCGCTTCCCGGCTCAGATCTAGTCATTGTAATATGGCACCCACGTGCTTCTACTTCGTAGGGATATAGCTCCCAGCCGCTTCCCGGCTCAGATCCAGTCATTGTAATATGGCACCCACGTGCTTCTTCTTCATAGGGATGTAGCTCCCAGCTTCTTCCTGGCTCAGATCAAGTCATTGTAATATGGCACCCACATAATTCTTCTTCATAGGGATATAGCACCCAGCCGCTTCCTGGCTCACATCAAGTCATTGTAATATGGCACCCACGTGCTTCTTCTTCATAGGGATATAGCACCCAGCTGCTTCCTGGCTCAGATCAAGTCATTGTAATATGGCAACCATGTGCTTCTTCTTCATAGGGATATAGGGATATAGCACCCAGCTGCTTCCTGGCTCAGATCCAGTCATTGTAATATGGCTCCCACATGCTTCTTCTTCATTGGGATATAGCACCCAGCCGCTTCCTGGCTCAGATCAAGTCATTGTAATATGGCACCCACATGCTTCTTCTTCATTGGGATATAGCACCCAGCCGCTTCCTGGCTCAGATCAAGTCATTGTAATATGGCACCAACGTGCTTCTTCATAGGGATATAGCACCCAGCCGCTTCCTGGCTCAGATCAAGTCATTGTAATATGGCACCCACGTGCTTCTTTTTCATAGGGATATAGCTCCCAGCCGCTTCCTGGCTCAGATCAAGTCATTGTAATATGGCACCCACGTGCTTCTTTTTCATAGGGATATAGCTCCCAGCCGCTTCCTGGCTCAGATCAAGTCATTGTAATATGGCACCCACATGCTTCTTCTTCATAGGGATATAGCTCCCAGCCGCTTCCTGGCTCAGATCAAGTCATTGTAATATGGCACCCACGTGCTTCTTCTTCAGAGGGATATAGCACCCAGCTGCTTCCTGGCTCAGATCAAGTCATTGTAATATGGCACCCACGTGCTTCTTCTTCATAGGGATATAGCACCCAGCTGCTTCCTGGCTCAGATCAAGTCATTGAAATTTGGCACCCACGTGCTTCTTCATAGGGATATAGCACCCAGCTGCTTCCTGGCTCAGACCAAGTCATTGTAATATGGCACCCACGTGCTTCTTTATCATAGGGATATAGCTCCCAGCTGCTTCCTGGCTCAGATCAAGTCATTGTAATATGGCACCCACATGCTTCTTCTTCATAGGGATATAGGGATATAGCTCCCGGCTGCTTCCTGGCTCAGATCAAGTCATTGTAATAGGGCACCCACATGCTTCCTCTTCATAGGGATATAGCTCCCAGCTACTTCCTGGCTCAGATCAAGTCATTGTAATATGACACCCATGTGCTTCTTCATCATAGGGATATAGGGATATAGCACCCAGCTGCTTCCTGGCTCAGATCAAGTCATTGTAATATGGCACCCACGTGCTTCTTCTTCATAGGGATATAGCACCCAGCTGCTTCCCGGCTCAGATCTAGTCATTGTAATATGGCACCCATGTGCTTCTTCTTCATAGGGATATAGCTCCCAGCTGCTTCCCGGCTCAGATCCAGTCATTGTAATATGGCACCCACGTGCGTCTTCTTCATAGGGATGTAGCTCCCAGCTTCTTCCTGGCTCAGATCAAGTCATTGTAATATGGCACCCACGTGCTTCTTCATAGGGATATAGCACCCAGCTGCTTCCTGGCTCAGATCAAGTCATTGTAATATGGCACCCACGTGCTTCTTCTTCATAGGGATATAGCACCCAGCTGCTTCCTGGCTCAGATCAAGTCATTGTAATATGGCACCCACGTGCTTCTTCATAGGGATATAGCACCCAGCTGCTTCCTGGCTCAGACCAAGTCATTGTAATATGGCACCCACGTGCTCATTCTTCATAGTGATATAGCACCCAGCTGCTTCCTGGCTCTGATCAAGTCATTGTAATATGGCAACCATGTGCTTCTTCTTCATAGGGATATAGGGATATAGCATCCAGCCGCTTCCTGGTTCAGATCAAGTCATTGTAATATAGCACCCATGTGCTTCTTCTTCATAGGGATGTAGCTCCCAGCTGCTTCCTGGTTCAGATCAAGTCATTGTAATATGGCACCCACGTGCTTCTTCTTCATAGGGATGTAGCTCCCAGCTGCTTCCTTGCTCAGATCAAGTCATTGTAATATGGCACCCACATGCTTCTTCTTCATAGTGATATAGCTCCCAGCTGCTTCCTGGCTCAGAAGAAGTCATTGTAATATGGCACCTATGTGCTTCTTCTTCATAGGGATATAGCTCCCAGCTACTTCCTGGCTCAGATCAAGTCATTGAAATATGACACCCATGTGCTTCTTCGTCATAGGGATATAGGGATATAGCACCCAGCTGCTTTCTGGTTCAGATCAAGTCATTGTAATATGGCACCCAAGTGCTTTTTCTTCATAGGGATATAGCACCCAGCTGCTTCCTGGCTCAGATCTAGTCATTGTAATATGGCAACCATGCGCTTCTTCTTCATAGGGATGTAGCACCCAGCTGCTTCCTGGCTCAGATCAAGTCATTGTAATATGGCACCCACGTGCTTCTTCTTCATAGGGATGTAGCTCCCAGCCGCTTCCTGGCTCAGATCAAGTCATTGTAATATGGCACCCACGTGCTTCTTCTTCATGGGGATGTAGCACCCAGCCGCTTCCTGGCTCAGATCAAGTCATTGTAATATGGCACCCACGTGCTTCTTCTTCATGGGGATATAGCTCCCAGCCGCTTCCTGGCTCAGATCAAGTCATTGTAATATGGCACCCACGTGCTTCTTCTTCATAGGGATATAGCTCCCAGCCGCTTCCTGGCTCAGATCCAGTCATTGTAATATGGCACCCACGTGCTTCTTCTTCATATGGATATAGCACCCAGCCGCTTCCTGGCTCAGATCAAGTCATTGTAATATGGCACCCACGTGCTTCTTCTTCATAGGGATGTAGCTCCCAGCCTCTTCATGGCTCAGATCAAGTCATTGTAATATGGCACCCACGTGCTTCTTCTTCATAGGGATATACCACCCAGCCGCTTCCTGGCTCAGATCAAGTCATTGTAATATGGCACCCACGTGCTTCTTCTTCATAGGGATGTAGCACCCAACCGCTTCCTGGCTCAGATCAAGTCATTGTAATATGGCACCCACGTGCTTCTTCTTCATAGGGATGTAGCACCCAGCCGCTTCCTGGCTCAGATCCAGTCATTGTAATATGGCACCCACGTGCTTCTTCTTCATAGGGATATAGCACCCAGCCGCTTCCTGGCTCAGATCAAGTCATTGTAATATGGCAACCATGTGCTTCTTCTTCATAGGGATGTAGCTCCCAGCTGCTTCCTGGCTCAGATCAAGTCATTGTAATATGGCACCCACGTGCTTCTTCTTCATAGGGATGTAGCTCCCAGCTGCTTCCTGGCTCAGATCAAGTCATTGTAATATGGCACCCACATGCTTCTTCTTCATAGGGATATAGCACCCAGCTGCTTCCTGGCTCAGATCAAGTCATTGTAATATGGCACCCAGGTGCTTCTTCTTCATAGGGATATAGCTCCCAGCTGCTTCCTGGCTCACATCCAGTCATTGTAATATGGCACCCACGTGCCTCTTCTTCATAGGGATGTAGCTCCCAGCTTCCTCCTGGCTCAGATCAAGTCATTGTAATATGGCACCCACGTGCTTCTTCTTCATAGGGATATAGCACCCAGCTGCTTCCTGGCTCAGATCAAGTCATTGTAATATGGCGCCCACGTGCTTCTTCTTCATAGAGATATAGCTCCCAGCTGCTTCCTATCTCAGATCAAGTCATTGTAATAGGGCACCCACGTGCTTCTTCTTCATAGGGATTTAGCTCCCAGCTGCTTCCTGGCTCAGATCAAGTCATTGTAATATGGCACCCACGTGCTTCTTCTACATAGGGATATAGCACCCAGCTGCTTCCTGGCTCAGATCCAGTCATTGTAATATGGCACCCACGTGCTTCTTCATAGGGATGTAGCTCCCAGCTGCTTCCTGGCTCAGATCCAGTCATTGTAATATGGCACCCACATGCTTCTTCTTCATAGGGATGTAGCTCCCAGCTTCTTCCTGGCTCAGATCAAGTAATTGTAATATGGCACCCACGTGCTTCTTCTTCATAGGGATATAGCACCCAGCTGCTTCCTGGCTCAGATCAAGTCATTGTAATATGGCACCCATGTGCTTCTTCTTCATAGGGATATAGGGATATAGCACCCAGCTGCTTCCTGGCTCAGATCAAGTCATTGTAATATGGCACCCACGTTTTTCTTCTTCATACGGATATAGCACCCAGCTGCTTCCTGGCTCAGATCAAGTCATTGTAATATGGCACCCACGTGCTTCTTCATAGGGATATAGCACCCAGCTGCTTCCTGGCTCAGATCAAGTCATTGTAATATGACACCCACGTGCTTCTTCTTCATGGGGATATAGCTCCGAGTTGCTTCCTGGCTCAGATCAAGTCATTGTAATATGGCACCCACGTGCTTCTTCATAGGGATATAGCACCCAGCTGCTTCCTGGCTCAGATCAAGTCATTGTAATATGGCACCCACGTGCTTCTTCTTCATAGGGATATAGCACCCAGCTGCTTCCCGGCTCAGATCAAGTCATTGTAATATGGCACCCACTTGCCTCTTCTTCATAGGGATATAGCACCCAGCTGCTTCCCGGCTCAGATCAAGTCATTGTAATAGGGCACCCACGTGCTTCTTCTTCATAGGGATTTAGCTCCCAGCTGTTTCCTGGCTCACATCCAGTCATTGTAATATGGCACCCACGTGCCTCTTCTTCATAGGGATGTAGCTCCCAGCTTCCTCCTGGCTCAGATCAAGTCATTGTAATTTGGCACCCACGTGCTTCTTCTTCATAGGGATATAGCACCCAGCTGCTTCCTGGCTCAGATCAAGTCATTGTAATATGGCACCCACATGCTTCTTCTTCATAGGGATATAGCACCCAGCTGCTTCCTGGCTCAGATCAAGTCATTGTAATATGGCACCCACGTACTTCTTCATAGGGATATAGCACCCAGCTGCTTCCTGGCTCAGACCAAGTCATTGTAATATGGCACCCACGTGCTTCTTCTTCATAGGGATATAGCACCCAGCTGCTTCCTGGCTCAGATCAAGTCATTGTAATATGGCAACCATGTGCTTCTTCTTCATAGGGATATAGGGATATAGCACCCAGCTGCTTCCTGGCTCAGATCAAGTCATTGTTATAGAGCACCCACATGCTTCTTCTTCATTGGGATATAGCTCCCAGCTGCTTCCTAGCTCAGATCAAGTCATTGTAATATGGCACCCACGTGCTTCTTCTTCATAGGGATGTAGCACCCAGCTGCTTCCTGGCTCAGATCAAGTCATTGTAATATGGCACCCACGTGCTTCTTCTTCATAGGGATATAGCACCTAGCCGCTTCCCGGCTCAGATCTAGTCATTGTAATATGGCACCCACATGCTTCTACTTCGTAGGGATATAGCGCCCAGCTGCTTCCTGGCTCAGATCAAGTCATTGTAATATGGCACCCACGTGCTTCTTCTTCATAGGGATATAGCACCTAGCCGCTTCCCGGCTCAGATCCAGTCATTGTAATATGGCACCCACGTGCTTCTTCTTCATAGGGATGTAGCTCCCAGCTTCTTCCTGGCTCAGATCAAGTCATTGTAATATGGCACCCACATGATTCGTCTTCATAGGGATATAGCACCCAGCCGCTTCCTGGCTCACATCAAGTCATTGTAATATGGCACCCACGTGCTTCTTCTTCATAGGGATATAGCACCCAGCTGCTTCCTGGCTCAGATCAAGTCATTGTAATATGGCAACCATGTGCTTCTTCTTCATAGGGATATAGGGATATAGCACCCAGCTGCTTCCTGGCTCAGATCAAGTCATTGTAATAGGACACCCACATGCTTCTTCTTCATTGGGATATAGCACCCAGCCGCTTCCTGGCTCAGATCAAGTCATTGTAATATGGCACCCACATGCTTCTTCTTCATTGGGATATAGCACCCAGCCGCTTCCTGGCTCAGATCAAGTCATTGTAATATGGCACCAATGTGCTTCTTCATAGGGATATAGCACCCAGCCGCTTCCTGGCTCAGATCAAGTCATTGTAATATGGCACCCACGTGCTTCTTTTTCATAGGGATATAGCTCCCAGCCGCTTCCTGGCTCAGATCAAGTCATTGTAATATGGCACCCACGTGCTTCTTTTTCATAGGGATATTGCTCCCAGCCGCTTCCTGGCTCAGATCAAGTCATTGTAATATGGCACCCACATGCTTCTTCTTCATAGGGATATAGCTCCCAGCCGCTTCCTGGCTCAGATCAAGTCATTGTAATATGGCACCCACGTGCTTCTTCTTCAGAGGGATATAGCACCCACCTGCTTCCTGGCTCAGATCAAGTCATTGTAATATGGCACCCACGTGCTTCTTCTTCATAGGGATATAGCACCCAGCTGCTTCCTGGCTCAGATCAAGTCATTGAAATATGGCACCCACGTGCTTCTTCATAGGGATATAGCACCCAGCTGCTTCCTGGCTCAGACCAAGTCATTGTAATATGGCACTCACGTGCTTCTTCTTCATAGGGATATAGCACCCAGCTGCTTCCTGGCTCAGATCAAGTCATTGCAATATGGCAACCATGTGCTTCTTCTTCATAGGGATATAGGGATATAGCACCCAGCTGCTTCCTGGCTCAGATCAAGTCATTGTAATAGGACACCCACATGCTTCTTCTTCATTGGGATATAGCTCCCAGCTGCTTCCTGGCTCAGAAGAAGTCATTGTAATATGGCACCTATGTGCTTCTTCTTCATAGGGATATAGCTCCCAGCTACTTCCTGGCTCAGATCAAGTCATTGTAATATGACACCCATGTGCTTCTTCGTCATAGGGATATAGGGATATAGCACCCAGCTGCTTTCTGGTTCAGATCAAGTCATTGTAATATGGCACCCAAGTGCTTTTTCTTCATAGGGATATAGCACCCAGCTGCTTCCTGGCTCAGATCTAGTCATTGTAATATGGCAACCATGCGCTTCTTCTTCATAGGGATATAGCACCCAGCTGCTTCCTGGCTCAGATCAAGTCATTGTAATATGGCACCCACGTGCTTCTTCTTCATAGGGATGTAGCTCCCAGCCGCTTCCTGGCTCAGATCAAGTCATTGTAATATGGCACCCACGTGCTTCTTCTTCATGGGGATGTAGCACCCAGCCGCTTCCTGGCTCAGATCAAGTCATTGTAATATGGCACCCACGTGCTTCTTCTTCATGGGGATATAGCTCCCAGCCGCTTCCTGGCTCAGATCAAGTCATTGTAATATGGCACCCACGTGCTTCTTCTTCATAGGGATATAGCTCCCAGCCGCTTCCTGGCTCAGATCCAGTCATTGTAATATGGCACCCACGTGCTTCTTCTTCATATGGATATAGCACCCAGCCGCTTCCTGGCTCAGATCAAGTCATTGTAATATGGCACCCACGTGCTTCTTCTTCATAGGGATGTAGCTCCCAGCCTCTTCATGGCTCAGATCAAGTCATTGTAATATGGCACCCACGTGCTTCTTCTTCATAGGGATATACCACCCAGCCGCTTCCTGGCTCAGATCAAGTCATTGTAATATGGCACCCACGTGCTTCTTCTTCATAGGGATGTAGCACCCAGCCGCTTCCTGGCTCAGATCAAGTCATTGTAATATGGCACCCACGTGCTTCTTCTTCATAGGGATGTAGCACCCAGCCGCTTCCTGGCTCAGATCCAGTCATTGTAATATGGCACCCACGTGCTTCTTCTTCATAGGGATATAGCACCCAGCCGCTTCCTGGCTCAGATCAAGTCATTGTAATATGGCAACCATGTGCTTCTTCTTCATAGGGATGTAGCTCCCAGCCGCTTCCTGGCTCAGATCAAGTCATTGTAATATGGCACCCACGTGCTTCTTCTTCATAGGGATGTAGCTCCCAGCTGCTTCCTGGCTCAGATCAAGTCATTGGGCCTCATTACGACCCTGGCGGAGTGGGTCTACGCCAGCGGTATTCGCGGCGGACCCGTCCGCCCTACTACGAGTTCCCGTAGCGCCATGGCGCCGTTTTCCGCCTGGTTTTACCAGGCGGAGAAAACCATGGCGCTACGGGACCTCGTTGTTAATTACGCCACCGTATTTTACGGTGGCGTAATTAACTCCTTCCCCACTCCCATTATACCCTATGGGGCAAGAATGGGAATGGGGAAGGGCAGAATGGGGATTGGGGATTTACCGCTCCGCCAAGGTCGGCATGGGGTGGTAAATCCGCCAACCCCCATGGCGCTATCGACGGCTTTCCGCCGTGCTCCGCGGTGCATTTAGCACCGCGAAATCCGCCAGGGTCGTAATGAGGGCCATTGTAATATGGCACCCACATGCTTCTTCTTCATAGGGATATAGCACCCAGCTGCTTCCTGGCTCAGATCAAGTCATTGTAATATGGCACCCATGTGCTTCTTCTTCATAGGGATATAGCTCCCAGCTGCTTCCTGGCTCACATCCAGTCATTGTAATATGGCACCCACGTGCCTCTTCTTCATAGGGATGTAGCTCCCAGCTTCCTCCTGGCTCAGATCAAGTCATTGTAATATGGCACCCACGTGCTTCTTCTTCATAGGGATATAGCACCCAGCTGCTTCCTGGCTCAGATCAAGTCATTGTAATATGGCGCCCACATGCTTCTTCTTCATAGAGATATAGCTCCCAGCTGCTTCCTAGCTCAGATCAAGTCATTATAATAGGGCACCCACGTGCTTCTTCTTCATAGGGATTTAGCTCCCAGCTGCTTCCTGGCTCAGATCAAGTCATTGTAATATGGCACCCACGTGCTTCTTCTACATAGGGATATAGCACCCAGCTGCTTCCTGGCTCAGATCCAGTCATTGTAATATGGCACCCACGTGCTTCTTCATAGGGATGTAGCTCCCAGCTGCTTCCTGGCTCAGATCCAGTCATTGTAATATGGCACCCACATGCTTCTTCTTCATAGGGATGTAGCTCCCAGCTTCTTCCTGGCTCAGATCAAATAATTGTAATATGGCACCCACATGCTTCTTCTTCATAGGGATATAGCACCCAGCTGCTTCCTGGCTCAGATCAAGTCATTGTAATATGGCACCCATGTGCTTCTTCTTCATAGGGATATAGGGATATAGCACCCAGCTGCTTCCTGGCTCAGATCAAGTCATTGTAATATGGCACCCACGTGCTTCTTCTTCATACGGATATAGCACCCAGCTGCTTCCTGGCTCAGATCAAGTCATTGTAATATGGCACCCACGTGCTTCTTCATAGGGATATAGCACCCAGCTGCTTCCTGGCTCAGATCAAGTCATTGTAATATGACACCCACGTGCTTCTTCTTCATGGGGATATAGCTCCGAGTTGCTTCCTGGCTCAGATCAAGTCATTGTAATATGGCACCCACGTGCTTCTTCATAGGGATATAGCACCCAGCTGCTTCCTGGCTCAGATCAAGTCATTGTAATATGGCACCCACGTGCTTCTTCTTCATAGGGATATAGCACCCAGCTGCTTCCCGGCTCAGATCAAGTCATTGTAATATGGCACCCACTTGCCTCTTCTTCATAGGGATATAGCACCCAGCTGCTTCCCGGCTCAGATCAAGTCATTGTAATAGGGCACCCACGTGCTTCTTCTTCATAGGGATTTAGCTCCCAGCTGTTTCCCGGCTCACATCCAGTCATTGTAATATGGCACCCACGTGCCTCTTCTTCATAGGGATGTAGCTCCCAGCTTCCTCCTGGCTCAGATCAAGTCATTGTAATGTGGCACCCACGTGCTTCTTCTTCATAGGGATATAGCACCCAGCTGCTTCCTGGCTCAGATCAAGTCATTGTAATATGGCACCCACATGCTTCTTCTTCATAGGGATATAGCACCCAGCTGCTTCCTGGCTCAGATCAAGTCATTGTAATATGGCACCCACGTACTTCTTCATAGGGATATAGCACCCAGCTGCTTCCTGGCTCAGACCAAGTCATTGTAATATGGCACCCACGTGCTTCTTCTTCATAGGGATATAGCACCCAGCTGCTTCCTGGCTCAGATCAAGTCATTGTAATATGGCAACCACGTGCTTCTTCTTCATAGGGATATAGCACCCAGCTGCTTCCTGGCTCAGATCAAGTCATTGTAATATGGCACCCACGTACTTCTTCATAGGGATATAGCACCCAGCTGCTTCCTGGCTCAGACCAAGTCATTGTAATATGGCACCCACGTGCTTCTTCTTCATAGGGATATAGCACCCAGCTGCTTCCTTGCTCAGATCAAGTCATTGTAATATGGCAACCATGTGCTTCTTCTTCATAGGGATATAGGGATATAGTCATTGTTATAGGGCACCCACATGCTTCTTCTTCATTGGGATATAGCTCCCAGCTGCTTCCTAGCTCAGATCAAGTCATTGTAATATGGCACCCACGTGCTTCTTCTTCATAGGGATGTAGCACCCAGCTGCTTCCTGGCTCAGATCAAGTCATTGTAATATGGCACCCACGTGCTTCTTCTTCATAGGGATATAGCACCTAGCCGCTTCCCGGCTCAGATCTAGTAATTGTAATATGGCACCCACATGCTTCTACTTCGTAGGGATATAGCGCCCAGCTGCTTCCTGGCTCAGATCAAGTCATTGTAATATGGCACCCACGTGCTTCTTCTTCATAGGGATATAGCACCTAGCCGCTTCCCGGCTCAGATCCAGTCATTGTAATATGGCACCCACGTGCTTCTTCTTCATAGGGATGTAGCTCCCAGCTTCTTCCTGGCTCAGATCAAGTCATTGTAATATGGCACCCACATGATTCGTCTTCATAGGGATATAGCACCCAGCCGCTTCCTGGCTCACATCAAGTCATTGTAATATGGCACCCACGTGCTTCTTCTTCATAGGGATATAGCACCCAGCTGCTTCCTGGCTCAGATCAAGTCATTGTAATATGGCAACCATGTGCTTCTTCTTCATAGGGATATAGGGATATAGCACCCAGCTGCTTCCTGGCTCAGATCAAGTCATTGTAATAGGACACCCACATGCTTCTTCTTCATTGGGATATAGCACCCAGCCGCTTCCTGGCTCAGATCAAGTCATTGTAATATGGCACCCACATGCTTCTTCTTCATTGGGATATAGCACCCAGCCGCTTCCTGGCTCAGATCAAGTCATTGTAATATGGCACCAACGTGCTTCTTCATAGGGATATAGCACCCAGCCGCTTCCTGGCTCAGATCAAGTCATTGTAATATGGCACCCACGTGCTTCTTTTTCATAGGGATATAGCTCCCAGCCGCTTCCTGGCTCAGATCAAGTCATTGTAATATGGCACCCACGTGCTTCTTTTTCATAGGGATATTGCTCCCAGCCGCTTCCTGGCTCAGATCAAGTCATTGTAATATGGCACCCACATGCTTCTTCTTCATAGGGATATAGCTCCCAGCCGCTTCCTGGCTCAGATCAAGTCATTGTAATATGGCACCCACGTGCTTCTTCTTCAGAGGGATATAGCACCCAGCTGCTTCCTGGCTCAGATCAAGTCATTGTAATATGGCACCCACGTGCTTCTTCTTCATAGGGATATAGCACCCAGCTGCTTCCTGGCTCAGATCAAGTCATTGAAATATGGCACCCACGTGCTTCTTCATAGGGATATAGCACCCAGCTGCTTCCTGGCTCAGACCAAGTCATTGTAATATGGCACTCACGTGCTTCTTCTTCATAGGGATATAGCACCCAGCTGCTTCCTGGCTCAGATCAAGTCATTGCAATATGGCAACCATGTGCTTCTTCTTCATAGGGATATAGGGATATAGCACCCAGCTGCTTCCTGGCTCAGATCAAGTCATTGTAATAGGACACCCACATGCTTCTTCTTCATTGGGATATAGCACCCAGCCGCTTCCTGGCTCAGATCAAGTCATTGTAATATGGCACCCACGTGCTTCTTCTTCATAGGGATGTAGCAGCCAGCCGCTTCCTGGCTCAGATCAAGTCATTGTAATATGGCACCCACGTGCTTCTTCTTCATAGGGGTTGTAGCACCCAGCCGCTTCCTGGCTCAGATCAAGTCATTGTAATATGGCACCCACGTGCTTCTTCTTCATGGGGATATAGCTCCCAGCCGTTTCCTGGCTCAGATCAAGTCATTGTAATATGCCACCCACGTGCTTCTTCTTCATTGGGATGTAGCAGCCAGCCGCTTCCTGGCTCAGATCAATTCATTGTAATATGGCACCCACGTGCTTCTTCTTCATAGGGATGTAGCTCCCAGCCGCTTCCTGGCTCAGATCAAGTCATTGTAATATGGCACCCACGTGCTTCTTCTTCATAGGGATGTAGCACCCAGCTGCTTCCTTGCTCAGATCAAGTCATTGTAATATGGCACCCACGTGCTTCTTCTTCATAGGGATGTAGCACGCAGCCTCTTCCTGGCTCAGATCAAGTCATTGTAATATGGTAACCATGTGCTTCTTCTTCATAGGGATATAGGGGTATAGCACCCAGCTGCTTCCTGGCTCAGATCGAGTCATTGTAATAGGGCACCCACGTGCTTCTTCTTCATAGGGATATAGCACGCAGCCGCTTCCTGGCTCAGATCAAGTCATTGTAATATGGCACCCACGTGCTTCTTCTTCATAGGGATATAGGGATATAGCACCCAGCTGCTTCCTGGCTCAGATCAAGTCATTGTTATAGGGCAACCATGTGCTTCTTCTTCATAGGGATGTAGCACTCAGCCACTTCCTGGCTCAGATCAAGTCATTGTAATATGGCACCCACGTGCTTCTTTATCATAGGGATATAGCTCCCAGCTGCTTCCTGGCTCAGATCAAGTCATTGTAATATGGCACCCACATGCTTCTTCTTCATAGGGATATAGGGATATAGCTCCCGGCTGCTTCCTGGCTCAGATCAAGTCATTGTAATAGGGCACCCACATGCTTCCTCTTCATAGGGATATAGCTCCTAGCTACTTCCTGGCTCAGATCAAGTCATTGTAATATGACACCCATGTGCTTCTTCATCATAGGGATATAGGGATATAGCACCCAGCTGCTTCCTGGCTCAGATCAAGTCATTGTAATATGGCACCCACGTGCTTCTTCTTCATAGGGATATAGCACCCAGCTGCTTCCCGGCTCAGGTCTAGTCATTGTAATATGGCACCCACGTGCTTCTTCTTCATAGGGATATAGCTCCCAGCTGCTTCCCGGCTCAGATCCAGTCATTGTAATATGGCACCCACGTGCGTCTTCTTCATAGGGATGTAGCTCCCAGCTTCTTCCTGGCTCAGATCAAGTCATTGTAATATGGCACCCACGTGCTTCTTCATAGGGATATAGCACCCAGCTGCTTCCTGGCTCAGATCAAGTCATTGTAATATGGCACCCACGTGCTTCTTCTTCATAGGGATATAGCACCCAGCTGCTTCCTGGCTCAGATCAAGTCATTGTAATATGGCACCCACGTGCTTCTTCATAGGGATATAGCACCCAGCTGCTTCCTGGCTCTGATCAAGTCATTGTAATATGGCAACCATGTGCTTCTTCTTCATAGGGATATAGGGATATAGCACCCAGCTGCTTCCTGGCTCAGATCAAGTCATTGTAATAGGGCACCCACATGCTTCTTCTTCATTGTGATATAGCATCCAGCCGCTTCCTGGTTCAGATCAAGTCATTGTAATATAGCACCCATGTGCTTCTTCTTCATAGGGATATAGCACCCAGCTGCTTCCTGGTTCAGATCAAGTCATTGTAATATGGCACCACGTGCTTCTTCTTCATAGGGATGTAGCTCCCAGCTGCTTCCTGGTTCAGATCAAGTCATTGTAATATGGCACCCACGTGCTTCTTCTTCATAGGGATGTAGCTCCCAGCTGCTTCCTTGCTCAGATCAAGTCATTGTAATATGGCACCCACATGCTTCTTCTTCATAGTGATATAGCTCCCAGCTGCTTCCTGGCTCAGAAGAAGTCATTGTAATATGGCACCTACATGCTTCTTCTTCATAGGGATATAGATATAGCACCCAGCCACTTCCTGGCTCATATCAAGTCATTATAATATGGCACCCACGTGCTTCTTCTTCATAGGGATGTAGCACCCAGCTGCTTCCTGGCTCAGATCCAGTCATTGTAATATGGCACCCACGTGCTTCTTCTTCATAGGGATATAGGATACAGCACCCAGCTGCTTCCTGGCTCAGATCAAGTCATTGTAATATGGCACCCACGTGCTTCTTCTTCATAGGGATATAGCACCCAGCTGCTTCCTGGCTCAGATCAAGTCATTGTAATATGGCACCCACATGCTTCTTCATAGGGATATAGCACCCAGCTGTTTCCTGGCTCAGACCAAGTCATTGTAATATGGCACCCACGTGCTTCTTCTTCATAGGGATATAGGGATATAGCACCCAGCTGCTTCCTGGCTCAGATCAAGTCATTGTAATAGGGCACCCACATGCTTCTTCTTCATAGGGATATAGCACCCAGCTGTTTCCTGGCTCAGACCAAGTCATTGTAATATGGCACCCACGTGCTTCTTCTTCATAGGGATATAGGGATATAGCACCCAGCTGCTTCCTGGCTCAGATCAAGTCATTGTAATATGGCAACCATGTGCTTCTTCTTCATAGGGATGTAGCACGCAGCCGCTTCCTGGCTCAGATCAAGTCATTGTAATAGGGCACCCACATGCTTCTTCTTCATTGGGATATAGCACCCAGCCGCTTCCTGGCTCAGATCAAGTCATTGTAATAGGGCACCCACATGCTTCTTCTTCATTGGGATATAGCACCCAGCCGCTTCCTGGCTCAGATCAAGTCATTGTAATATGGCACCCATATGCTTCTTCTTCATAGGGATATAGGGATATAGCACCCAGCTGCTTCCTGGCTCAGATCAAGTCATTGTAATAGGACACCCACATTCTTCTTCTTCATTGGGATATAGCACCCAGCCGCTTCCTGGCTCAGATCAAGTCATTGTAATATGGCACCCACATGCTTCTTCTTCATAGGGATATAGCTCCCAGCCGCTTCCTGGCTCAGATCAAGTCATTGTAATATGTCACCCACGTGCTTCTTCTTCATAGGGATATAGCTCCCAGCCGCTTCCTGGCTCAGATCAAGTCATTGTAATATGGCACCCACGTGCTTCTTCTTCATAGGGATGTAGCACCCAGCCGCTTCCTGGCTCAGATCAAGTCATTGTAATATGGCACCCACGTGCTTCTTCTTCATATGGATATAGATATAGCACCCAGCCGCTTCCTGGCTCAGATCAAGTCATTGTAATATGGCACCCACGTGCTTCTTCTTCATAGGGATATAGCTCCCAGCCGCTTCCTGGATCAGATCAAGTCATTGTAATATGGCACCCACGTGCTTCTTCTTCATATGGATATAGATATAGCACCCAGCCGCTTCCTGGCTCAGATCAAGTCATTGTAATATGGCACCCACGTGCTTCTTCTTCATAGGGATATAGCTCCCAGCTGCTTCCTGGCTCAGATCAAGTCATTGTAATATGGCACCCACGTGCTTCTTCTTCATAGGGATATAGCACCCAGCTGCTTCCTGGCTCCCATGTGCTTCTTCTTCATAGGGATGTAGCACCCAGCTGCTTCCTGGCTCAGATCCAGTCATTGTAATATGGCACCCACGTGCTTCTTCTTCATAGGGATATAGCACCCAGCTGCTTCCTGGCTCCCATGTGCTTCTTCTTCATAGGGATGTAGGACCCAGCTGCTTCCTGGCTCAGATCCAGTCATTGTAATATGGCACCCACGTGCTTCTTCTTCATAGGGATATAGCACCCAGCTGCTTCCTGGCTCAGATCAAGTCATTGTAATAGGGCACCCACGTGCTTCTTCTTCATAGGGATGTAGCTCCCAGATTCTTCCTGGCTCAGATCAAGTCATTGTAATATGGCACCCACTTGCCTCTTCTTCATAGCGATATAGGATACCGCACCCAGCTGCTTCCTGGCTCAGATCAAGTCATTGTAATATGGCACCCACGTGCTTCTTCATAGGGATATAGCACCCAGCTGTTTCCTGGCTCAGACCAAGTCATTGTAATATGGCACCCACGTGCTTCTTCTTCATAGGGATATAGCACCCAGCTGCTTCCTGGCTCAGATCAAGTCATTGTAATATGGCAACCATGTGCTTCTTCTTCATAGGGATATAGGGATATAGCACCCAGCTGCTTCCTGGCTCAGATCAAGTCATTGTAATAGGGCACCCACATGCTTCTTCTTCATTGGGATATAGCACCCAGCCGCTTCCTGGCTCAGATCAAATCATTGTAATATGGCACCCACATGCTTCTTCTTCATAGGGATATAGCTCCCAGCCGCTTCCTGGCTCAGATCAAGTCATTGTAATATGGCACCCACGTGCTTCTTCTTCATAGGGATATAGTTCCCAGCTGCTTCCTAGCTCAGATCAAGTCATTGTAATATGGCACCCACGTGCTTCTTCTTCATAGGGATATAGCTCCCAGCTACTTCCTGGCTCAGATCAAGTCATTGTAATATGGCACCCACGTGCTTCTTCTTCATAGTGATATAGGGATATAGCACCCAGCTGCTTCCTGGCTCAGATCAAGTCATTGTAATATGGCAACCATGTGCTTCGTCTTCATAGGGATATAGCTCCCAGCTGCTTCCTGGCTCAGATCTAGTCATTGTAATATGGCACCCACGTGCTTCTTCTTCATAAGGATATAGGCATATAGCACCCAGCTGCTTCCTGACTCAGATCAAGTCATTGTAATATGGCAACCATGTGCTTCTTCTTCATAGGGATATAGCACCCAGCTGCTTCCTGGCTCAGATCAAGTCATTGTAATATGCAGTGGCGAATGGTGACTTTAGAAAGTGGGGGGGCGTACATGATATTTCCAATGAAGAACTCAGGATTTATTTAGTTTTTAAATAGGTGGCAATGGGGCTTTCCCAGCACAATTTCCAATAAAAGTTGTAGTAAAAGTCACAGGATTTCCAAGCATTTCTCTAAGAGGGACCAATTAAATAATACAGCTGTCGGGTCACCCAGGAGTATTCTGCAGCAGTAAACCACATGTGTGCCCATCGGAAAATTGTTTAACCTTCTCCTATTGCAGGGTGCATCTTTATGACCCATCGCTGAGGTAAGAGCTTATACAATTTGGCAATACCACCTCTGAAAAAATGCCATTCGAAATGACACGTCTTAAATAGTGTGCCAGAGATCTAATGACACATTTGACTATCCTTGTGTTCCTTTTCCTCTCCCTAACACAATGCCCACTTTGTCTTATCCCACACATATACCTTTTGTGTTATAGTGTATAGTCATGGGCAGACTAGAAGGTCACCAGCAGCCCAGACAGTAAAGAATTCCAGCCCATTAATAAACATACTGGAATATTTCTATCCTATACACACCACTGTAAATTCCTCTGTGTAGAAGCGCTGCCACAAAACAGCCATATGCCAGTGCTAAAATGGCCCTGGCACTCATTCAACACTTGGGCTCTGGATCAGTCAACAGACAAACGCAGACTGCACACACCATGGTACAAATAAAGCGAACTGGTAATAGAATATTTAATATTGCTTTCCTTGCTTCACATAAAATGTTTCATATACACATCTGTTATGTTTTGTAAGTCAATATTTATACTGTGCCCATAGTGGCTTTACGGCGACCTAACCTTGTCCGAGAGGTGATGCATTGTGAACCGCCAGGGTGGCACCAAACCTTGGTCTGTGTAAAGTAAAGAAGAGGGTTGGGTTTGAGTGGTAAGAAGAAAGGAAAAAGGGGATTAAATAATCGGCATGAGAACTGAGTGGGGGAAACACTTAGAATGCAGGGAGGGAAAGGGCTTTTGATAGTATAGATGCATGTTTCTAATGTGATTAGTTGTCAGCCTGACAACATTTCAGTAACATGCATCTAGACTTCAAGCAGGACTTTGATATGAAGGCAATAGCTAGACCAGATGGTGCGAGATACTAGATGTAGTTGCTGTGTGGTTGTGTGATGGGCTTAGGAGGGCCCTGGTGGTGTGGAAGCTTTCCCCAAATTGGTTTGTAAGACACAATCCCTGTATCAGGGTCAGAACTGTGTTTGCCAAGCTCCCCTCTCCCCCGGTAGACGTGTCAGGAGCATGGCTATCTATAGCTGTGTGCATGGGGACGGCATGAGGTAAGTGGTATAGGGGGTGGATCGCAGACATGGAGTCCAATTCATGTTAAGTTCCAGAGAGCGTGAGCTAGGTAATATTCTGCATAATTTTCAAGGAAGATCAACAAAATAGGAAGAATGTGGATAAGAGAAGTAATATCCTGGCAAGGTGGGATTGCAAAACTGTCCAGACAGTTGAAATGACGCTTGGACGGTAAGGGAGACTAGTCGCTGAAGCCACCGTATACTATAATATCACCCATGTAACAAAGGTAATGGAGTATCCATTGGCATGGGAAGCAGCACAGGAAAGTCCCACCCACTTGCCATTCGCAGGGTGGAGGCCTTCACTTTTCCATGTATTACAGTTTCTGTCAGGAAACCCTAACCCTGCAAGCTACGTTATCAGCTGCATGGCGCCATATAGCACGTTCATGCCATGGTGCCAGCCAATCACGAGCCCGGCATTCACACATTGCCAGATAAATGGTGCGCAACTCGAAGTATCGCCGCACAGGAGTTTCATTATTACGCATGTGAGATGCTAAACAGACAGTAGCAGCCGCTTCCATCTGACAACAAGACCATAAACTTCAGGAAACGCAGAATATAGTGAAGCAAACCATTCCAATCCTGTCAGAGAGAGCGGCCGCGGATCTCAACAACACGTGCCATTCTTCACAACAAAGCAATCCTGGCCTAGTAATTCCGATTATATATTCAGAGGCCCAGAGAGTTCATACGCTTTATATATAAAGGTATGACCTCTCTGGGCCTCTGAACAGTTGTAAAGCACTACGTGCTTTTGATTTATGATGGCACTGGCAGACCAGGCAGAGTGCAGACCGCATTGAATAAAACAGCTCGGAGTCAGCATGCTGGGATCCTTTCTGCACCCCCTCCCCCTGCTGAAAGTCCTTCATTAACACCACCAGGCCCTGCTAGGATGCACTCACCTAGACCACACAGGAGTCGGAGAGGGCAAACGTCTTCGGCCTGCAGCAGACTGTTCTTTCTCTCTGGTGGGAAGCAGGGCAGGGCAGCTCAACACGTTCCAATCATGAGGACGGAAGAGAGAGAGGAGTGTGGGTGGATGCAGCCTGGGCCATCACCCCACCCCCACGGCTGCCTCCTGCATAGATACAGTAATCTCATTGGCTGTTTATCCAGCCATTGGCAAACAGCCAATGAGAGTACTGTATCTATGCATGGAGGGAAGGAGACTCCCTCCCTCCCTGCAGATTACAGATCTTTGATGCGCTGTTTGCGCACATAGTGATACTGGCGGGGCCACCCCTCAAGCGCCCCGACAGCATCCTAATTAAAAGGCTTACGTAAAGTGCGTGGAGCTAGGAGCTCCACACACTTTACTATAAGCAAAGCCAATGTAAAACGGGACGCGCCCCGCTGTTTCATCCGGCCCATGAAAAGGAATCCTATTCATGGGCCGGCTGCAGGGCTGCAACTACAGGAATGTATTGTCACCAGTGTCTCGCCACAGCGCCCCCACGAGGTGGAAAATACTAACAGATTCAGAAGAAGAACTTCTGAACTTCTTCTGAATTTGTTGTACTCTCACACCTGGTGGGGGGCTCAAGAGGGGGGGGCGGCGCCCTGCCGCCCTATGAGGGCGGCCGCCACTGGTAATATGGCACCCACGTGCTTCTTCTTCATAGGGATATAGCACCCAGCTGCTTCCTTGCTCAGATCAAGTCATTGTAATATGGCAACCATGTGCTTCTTCTTCATAGGGATATAGCTCCCAGCTGCTTCCTGGCTTAGATCAAGTCATTGTAATATGGCACCCACGTGCTTCTTCTTCATAGGGATATAGCGCTATAGCTCCCAGATGCTTCCTTGCTCAGATCAAGTCATTGTAATATGGCACCCATGTGCTTCTTCTTCATAGGGATATAGCACCCAGCTGCTTCCTGGCTCAGATCAAGTCATTGTAATATGGCACCAACGTGCTTCTTCTTCATAGGGATATAGCTCCCAGCTACTTCCTGGCTCAGATCAAGTCATTGTAATATGGCACCCACGTGCTTCTTCTTCATAGGGATGTAGCACCCAGCTGCTTCCTGGCTCAGATCAAGTCATTGTAATATGGCACCCACGTGCTTCTTCTTCATAGGGATGTAGCTCCCAGCTGCTTCCTGGCTCAGATCCAGTCATTGTAATATGGCACCCACGTGCTTCTTCTTCATAGGGATGTAGCTCCCAGTTTCTTCCTGGCTTAGATCAAGTCATTGTAATATGGCACCCATGTGCTTCTTCTTCATAGGCATATAGCACCCAGCTGCTTCCTGGCTCAGATCAAGTCATTGTAATATGGCACCCACGTGCTTCTTCATAGGGATATAGCACCCAGCTGCTTCCTGGCTCAGACCAAGTCATTGTAATATGGCACCCACGTGCTTCTTCTTCATAGGGATATAGCACCCAGCTGCTTCCTGGCTCAGATAAAGTCATTGTAATATGGCACCCACGTGCTTCTTCTTCATAGGGATATAGCACCCAGCTGCTTCCTGCCTCAGATCAAGTCATTGTAATATGGCACCCACGTGCTTCTTCTTCATAGGGATATAGCTCCCAGCCGCTTCCTGGCTCAGATCAAGGCAATGTAATATGGCACCCACGTGCTTCTTCTTCATGGGGATATAGCTGCCAGTCGCTTCCTGGCACAGATCTTGTCATTGTAATATGGCACCCACGTGCTTCTTCTTCATAGGGATATAGCACCCAGCCACTTCCTGGCTCAGATCAAGTCATTGTAATATGGCACCCATGTGCTTCTTCTTCATAGGGATATTGCTCCCAGCTGCTTCCTGGCTCAGATCAAGTCATTGTAATATGGCACCCACATGCTTCTTCTTCATTGGGATATAGCACCCAGCCGCTTCCTGGCTCAGATCAAATCATTGTAATATGGCACCCACATGCTTCTTCTTCATAGGGATATAGCTCCTAGCTCACACCTGTAATCCAGCCAAGAGGAAAGTAGCCCATATCTTCCTGATCCAGAATTACAGTACCCCAGGTCACTTTTAAAGGGTGTTGTGCCCTTCCCACTACTAAGGGGTGCACTATCCTCCACTTGTCTAAGAGATGTACCCCCCCTTCCTACTTGTAAGGCATTTTCCGACCTTCATACAGTAATGGATACAGTGCCCTTCTCGCTCACTTTAAGCAATATGGTGCCCTTCTCACCCCAAATGAGTATTGCACCTGTCTCACACTCTTTAAGGGGTAGATGCCCATCACACTGGCGAGCAGTATAACCCTTTTCAAGATTCCATGCAATCCGCCTCCTAGGAACCTCCCTGTCAGTCTCTGGGAATTCATGTGACTCAGCACTAACTGAACTCCTCAGTCTCCTTTGACACAAGAATTGCCCAAACCGTCTTTTGCCACAGTTAATATATTCTTCATTTGCCCTTTACATATACAGCTACGGAGAAGGTGTTGACTGTAGAGGAAGTGGGCAGGCCTAGCTTCGGAATCTCCTCCTTTGAGGACAGAGCATTTTGGCCAGAACATGACCATGGGCTTTTAGGGGTGCCCTGCAGTCCTCATCCTGTACTGTTCCGTGTTAGGCTGTTCTCCTGGCCTGCAGAGTCTCCTGCAGGCCTTGGGATTAGACATAAGGGACCTGACTTCATCACAAAACCAACAGATATGGTAGGCCTGGTTACTAGTCTTTCCATCGAAAATTTTCCACCAAGGGTGTTTTGCATCGAATTTTCTTCCAATGAAAGAATGTGCATTAAAAGCATATTTATTTTTCTTTTTTGGGGGGGGTGGGTGTGCCCCCGAGCCTCACGCTTTGAACGCTTAAAAACGCACCCCAAACAAAATTAACCCTTTAACCCACAAAAATATGCATTTTGTCATTGGAAAAAAATTCGATGCAAACACCTTCAATGAAAGATTTTCTGATCGAAAGACTGTATCCCGCTAGGCCCCAGAGATGATAAGCTAGTTAACACCAATTCCAAGTTAGCATAAAAGCTCAATCAATATTGTATTTTGGTGTTCAGAAGTGAAAGTATCCACATTGGCAGTGCATAAATCAAAAGGTTGTGATGCAGCAATGTCAATAACTGTGACTGGCACCCCTCTCAGCCTCGTGTGGAAGCCTACCAGGGGGGAAGGTGGCAGTTGGTATGGCTCAGTTCCTATTCCCTCTCCCGGTATCTGCATGTAAGAGAACATTATCACTATTGATGACCCCATACCTGTCTCGCACGATGCTGGTCAGTTTTATTCTGTTTCTTGTAGGAAACCTCGAGTACCAGCATGCCAAGCGGTGAAGAAACATCAGAGAATATATGAACATGGTCTGCCAACTGTTGAATCCCCATCTGGAAGAGGCTCAAACCCGACAAGAGACATCTTATAACCAAGGGTCATGACTACGTACTTTTCAAGTGGGAGACCAAGTCATAGTACTGCTACCAACACTCAAAACATGCTATTGGCAAGATGGTACAGACTATATGTAGTTTCCAAATCAGGCTCTCTGTCAACTTACAAGGTATAGAAGGCAGATCACCGGAAACCCTTGCAGTTGTATCACATCAACAAACTGAAAGAATGGAGGGAAAATGACAATTCTCAATTAATGATTCCGCGTGCTACCACCACCATGGAAGGAACCTTTACAGATGGAAGTTAGGAGAGTGGGTTAACCACATCCCAGCATGAAGAACTGCTGCTGCGGATTGAGCGTTATACGAATATCCGCTTCTCAAAACCAACAAGAGTCCAAGGATTCACCCACAAGATCCATACCCCACCCAGAAGATTGATTTGTTTTAAACTGTACCGGATGCCAGAAGCCCGAAAACAAATAATAAAGGCAGAGCTAAAGAAAATGATCGATTTAGGAGTCATTGAAAGATTGCATTGTGAATGTTCCTCCCCAATTGTCCTCAATTTGTCGTAAACATCAGATGATTGAACGAGATGTCTCGCTTTGATCCATATCCAATGCCAAGGATTGACGAATTGGTGGGGAGACTGGGAGCAGCCAAACATTTATCTCATCTCTCGACCTGGGTTACTGTCAGATCCTCCTGGATGAAGAAGCCAATGCAAAAACAGCCTTTTCTAGCCAGATAGCCTGTTTCAGTTGACAGCTATACCCTTTGAACTTCATTGAGACCTGGTCACCTTCCAGAGGCTAATGGATGATGAATTTGCTGCAACATTTCGGGATGTCATTGTGGTTCATAGCTACACATGAGAAAACCTCATAAGTCACCTAACCCTGGTGTGCAGCCCACTGAGAAAGGTTCAGTGGAGTGCTAATCCTGCTAAGTGCCATCTCACCTGGGCTTCATTATAATACCAGGGTTTTCAACTGGGTAGTGGTCAAGTGTTGCCTTAAGACTCCAAGGAGGAAGCCGTCCAACACCTCAAGAGAGCCATGACGAAGAAGCATATCCCAGCCTTCCTAAGCCTTGTCAGCGACTGCCGCCCGTTCATCCCAGACTTCTCTGAAATGGCTAGACCTCTTACTGAAAAACAAAAAATAGAATGCTCAAATATTATTTTATGGGATTTCTTTGCACAGTTGGCCTAGACTGTATAAAAAAACGGCGCCATGCAAGAGCTCACTGATGATTATGCCGGACTTTGCTAAATAATTAATTCTGCTGACAGATGCTTCTACTATTGACTTGGAGGCAGTCTTGTCCCAAATGGAAAACGGAGAAGAGAAATCAATAATGTATACTAGCAGGACGCTCCAAACCCATGAGATGAATCACCCAATTATAGCGCTGGGGGCCTTCACCAACTAATGGTCCCAATACAGTATGAGCCATTACTTAATGGGGCAAACAAATTAAATTAATCATTGACCACGCTGCGTTGGTATGGCTGGCCCGTATAAAGACATGAACCACAGGTCCTGAGATGATTCTTGGCTTGACAATCCTTTTCACTCACAGTCACAGTAGAGCATCGAAGGGAGAGAAACAAACAAATGTGGATTTCTAACCCGATATCCAAGGTCAGATAGGCCGCAGGGTGAGGAGGAAGAAGAGGGCGGCGTAGGAGAAAGGGTGGAGGTGTGTGACCAGGCAGAAAACTGGCGTTGTCAAGAGTGGGATGCCTAAAAGGGACCCATCTAGAGAGAGTACTACCCCGTTGCAGCAGAGAAGGTCCCAATTCCTATCCGCTCCCCTAGTGCCAGAATGCACCTTTGCAGTACCCCACCTCAAACCATGTTTCTTTGCAAAAATGTCTGCAAGTGCTTCTCCTTTTGTTACAGCAAAAAAGCTGTACCAGAGAAAGCACAGGGAAGCCATCAAAACAGCAGAAACACAGAGGGACGGAGACAGCTAAAAGTTGGAAGCATCCAAGTTAAGACAGAACAGACTGCAGTTAAAGGATAGTTCCGGGACTTTTTTTTTATTGTCCCTACGGGTCGGCCATGTGTTTGTAAGCATAAATCGGTAGATCGTAGGAAACTTTCCTATGGACCTTACCCGACTTTTCGCCCATTATCGCACTCGAAATCAGCCTCCATTTTGTGATAATCCTATCATTCCGCCGCATCGACCTGGCTCACCTGCCTTTGCGGCACTAAATCAAATCCCCCGCCCCTGAAACAGACATTATCAAAACATTCATATTCCCCGCCTCTCTCCGTGACGTTACTGTGCTGCGTAGGCAAACGCGCCCAGGCGTCTTCTACGCGACTCCACACAGACCCCGGAAATCAACACAGATCAGCTCACAATACAGCGCACCACAATTCGGAATATGAAACTGTACTTTGAAATCAAACCGCAAGATTGTAAATGTGGTAAAGTACATTTATTTGACATCAAATGTTTAGAGAATATTCAGCGATTTGCATTTTTATTTGCTCATGTTCCAAAAAGTTCGTATTGAGGAACGCGATGGTCCTTTGCTGTACACAGGGTCTTAGAGAATCTCACAATACAGCGCCACAATTCGGAATGTGAAACCGTGGTTTAAAAGCAAACGGCAAGATTGTACATTTGGCAAAGTACGTTTATTGGACATCAAATGTTTAGAGAATATTCAGCGATTTGCATTTTTCTTTGCTCTCGATCCAAATTAGTTCGTCTTGAGGGAAGCGATGTTAGTGTGCAGTACACAGGGTGTTGGTTTACGATAAAAATAAGCTCTTCGGTCGCACTGATAATCGCATGGCTGTTCCAACAACGAGGCACTAGGCCACCACAACGGTAGGTATGTTGCATCTAACCGTTAGTACCGCATAAGGGCATACTTGTACTTGGCGATCGTCCCATAAAATGGTCAGGGTGGTAACGTTGTTCACGCGGAGAAGCAACTGGCGGCTGTAGAAGCCGTCCGCCGGTGTCCGGTACTCGTGACACAGACAGTAGTGAATGATGTACCTAAAAACATAAAAAATGAAATTAGTCTCACCATCAGATCCTTATTAAAATCATAGCGAGGACAGCGCTACTGGGTGTACACAAGTGTTTAAAGGCGTGGCGAGGCAGGGAGGGGGGGGGGGGAGTGGAGTACAAGGTAAGTAGCATAAAATAATAAATAAATAGGGCCAGCTGGTGGCAAGTGCAAGGTAAGTGCAGAACAAGTGCTGGGAAGGGGGGGCTGTAGGATACTGAGACAGTCCCCCAGTGCAGGGGTTGACAGGGAGGCAGTGCAGGTGGAGAGTGGAAGGGCCCAGGACCGAGGTCGCAGACAGTGGACCAGTTGTAGCAGGGGAGAGGGAGAGAGAAAGCAGAAGCAAAGAGGAAGGTTTTGAGGTGCTTCAGTAAAAGCAGATGTTTCTCCTCAAGATAGTGCGCGGTAGAAAACAATATGCCACATAGAACGAACAAGTACAACTGAACCCGTCTTTAAAGCCACTGTATAGTAATGAAATTGCGGTATAAACTCATCAAAAGTTACTTACATTATATTTGCATTTTCCATTGTGTCTCTGTGTAGGGCAGACCCGAAACACCACTCCTTCTTTGCCGACGTTACTTCTTCTAATGAACGTGGCTCATCGTTTCGTTTCTGAAATTTTATTCATTATCTTTTCTTAGTCTTTCAGGATGGTCCCGGCCTGTCAAGGTCAAATCACAATAGAACCTTATACTGGGTCGTGGGCCGTTCCGCCACCCGAGCAAAACATCAAAGCAGCTGACCTTCACTTTGAGCGAGCACACATTTCTAGTTAGCTGCAGTTAGTGTAAGGGCATCTTGTCTGCGTGCCTTTTTTTTTATTGTCCCTATGGGTCGGCCATGTGTTTGTAATACGGAAACATTCTATAATTTTTGTAAAAATGATTTATATTACTGTTTGGTTTAATTGCAATGGGCCTGCAACATGAGGAGACTCGAGAGAACAGACAATCAAATTACAATCATTTAAACCGTGATGTGTATTTCTCAATGAGCTCTGCTTTAGGTGGACATGGAACAGAGGCAATGTTGGGTGGCAATGCAGTTGTCCCCTGCATAGGTTCGTTCACCACTCCATGTATGTGCCTATCGAGGACATCTACGATAAGTCTCTCAATAAACTCATATTGCATATCCTCAAACACTGGTTTGATCACCCATTGTTTACTTCTTTTAGCGAAGGCCTTATTGTAGCGAAGCGTCCCTAAAGTTCCGGTCGTCCTACTTTGTTGACGGCCAACATTATGGTTATGTGCCAAGACCGCTAGAAGAGTCCGATTTATCATGCCTTCCATGCCAAAATGCAATCTTTCGGGCCTGTACTTTAGGCACATATTGTGGAACACCTCCAAATCTCCTGTGTGGCAGAATTCCGTGAGTCCCCTCAAATCTCTTGTTATAGTTTTATCAAATACAATCTTTTCAATGGCCTTGTGAGTGGGTGATGAAGGAATCAACCACTTCTTCTTCCTTGCCTCCTCTGTGGACAAATGGCCATGTTCACATTTGTGGAAATGCTCATTTGTCGACCATCGATGTACGTTGATACAGTGCAACATTACTGACCGCCATTTTTCCAGTAGAATTTCCAACGACCCTTCACATGTTTTTGAGCTCCACCAAAGATGGTTGCTGATTGACTTGGACCACTGTGAAATTTTCCTGCAGCCGACAATTTTTTATTGATTGTTTTTGCAAGATGCCATACGTCAAATTGGTGATTTATATTTTTATACTCTTCTCTCATTGTCTTGGCAATTGAAACGTGTCTGTCCGTGGCTATCAGGTCGATCACCATTCCCCGCGATTGTAGTTCTTGCAATGATGCTACAAAGCCAACTTTCTCCATGGCCACTGAGGATGTACTTTGTGACACCTGCACGACCACCGAACTCACAATTTTCTTACTTTCCATGTCCTGAAAGTGGTAGGTGCAGTACTTGGCTGAAAATCCTGGGCTGTCGCACTGTCCATCACCGGCTAGCCTGAAGCGTTTGCCCGCGAATGTACTTTCCATTGACATTTTTTCCATTCTCCAAGCTTCGCTGATGGCTGGAAATAGATAATCGGTTTGGTATTTGTAGAACTGACTTTTCGCAATGAAATGGATTCCCACAAACTGAAAGAAATACTGTAACTTTTTAAAACTTGAACCACTAAAAAGTGCGGCCGCTGCACAAAGTAGATTGCCTGCTGGCAGTTGCCCCAGCATGGGTTGTGCAGACCATGCGAACGGATGATATTGTGTACAGGTGGCATGTATTTTAAGGTTAGTGCCTCGAATTGCACGAGTCACATTAATCAATGGCTCCCCACATACTTCCCCACCAACCCAATGCCCACATTTCATCATCATAATAATATCCATCAAACAGCTATCGAATACAATGAATTTGGCCTCTTTCCTTATACTGTCACTCTGCATCCCAGCTGGTTCGGCCTGTAACGTTGAGGACATGTCACTCGCATGAAAGGTACAATCTCTGATATCGTCTTCCGCTATGCTGAGTGATATTGATGGTGTTTCATTGTCGTCCACTTCATTCTCTTCCATTGCAACATCTGTTCCTTGTCCGGAGATGGGAGAAAAAAACAATGTCTTCAACTTTCGCGCGCTCTTATTTTTTGCGGGTGTGGATTCTGTGAATTGATCTCCGACTGCATCCAAACTACCAGGAGGACATTCACTATCAATGGCTGGTGGTGGTATAGCTCCGTTGTCAATCACTTCATATTCTTCCCATTGGCACGATGCATCTCCAGTCTCAAGTCCCTGCCAAAAGGTTTGACAAGCAACATCTCTCGTTCGCTTCACTGTCTGTGTAGATCTAGTTCTTACACCCACTCGCAACTAGAGGACAGATTAGAAAAGGGATGTTCAGTTTAAACACAACTTACAGTATTGAACTATTGACAGTGAAAGACAACATAATATAGTGAACAGGACACTAACCTTCTTTTGCTTTCTTTTCTTTGAAACTTTCTTGCCTCGAACTTCAACATCTGGACGCTGTTGCTCCGACTCGTGTGTGCATGTCTCCACTTCCTCTCGCGCTGCAACGACTATATTTTCATGATAAGCACATCCATCACTCACTGAGGCTCCATCGACTCCCTGAAACATAGAACTTTCATTAGTATGTATAATAATATTGAAAACACAAAATGTACTTGGGGACCAATACCCATACGTACATCTCAATAGCAAAACACGAATGAACGCATTGTGTAGAACATTCAAACGACAATAGTTCACGCATTGTTGATCTAGTTAGATTGAACTGTCAAGATCCATACCTCGGGCTCCGCATAGACTTCCATTGATGATATTATTGAAGATGACGCTTCAGCAACTCGCTGAAACACAGTAATTGCATTAGTATGGTTTTCTATTTTGTTTAAAAGAACATAAACTTTCTGCAGGCGTCAACGGCTCATCTAAATAGACCTGCACAAATGATCAGTTGTCTAAAATAAATAATAGATATCTAAATATGATTCGATTTGCTCCATCGTTGGAAGTGTCACCACCCAGAGATCTGCATCAACTACTAGGGGTGATGTTCTTGTTGAAGAAGCTCCGTCAGCTCCCTGAAACATAGTACTTGCGTTAATAAAGAAGGAAGTATAGCGGATGTAATCACGTCATTTGATCTCGCATGATTGATCTGTCAGTATCCATACCTCGAAATGCATAAGAACATCAAGGGACGCTGTAACTGCGGTGCACACTTCTGCAAGCTGTTGCGCCGACCCGTAACTGCATGCTCCCCCTTCTTCTTGGACTAATGCTCCATCGACTCCCTGAAACATAGGACTTTCATTAGTAATGAACACAATATTGAAAAAAGAAGACACATAGGAGGGCGACGACAGAAGGACATACCAATGGCTAAAAACTAAAGAAACATTGTGTGTAACAATCACGCTACAAGAATGCAAGATCTGATGATCTCCATCGATGGAACTGTCCGGAAACGTACCTCGAGCATCTGAGTGACATCTACGGTTGTCGTCAATGCGTTGGACTCCTCAGCATCTCCCTGAAAGACAGTACTTGCATTATTTTGGATCAATTAAAACTATTGATTTACATGCCTAAAACAAGTCAGTGTCAGAATAGCTAAGTAAGATTACCCGATAGGCGCTTGAAGTGGCTGATGACTGCAATAACGACACGGATGGAGAATCTTCCGCCTTCATATTGAGTGGATACATAAATGGGGAAATTATTGTTAGCTAATGCTACACACTACCGCAAGGCCGAGAGACAAATACGTAAACTTGACTCACCAGTGGAGGGATGTGGACGAATAGAGTGGGAATAGCGGTTGAGAGCAATTTTCGCCTCGCTCGCGGTGTTTTCTTCTTTATTAGCAATGATGTGTAGTACATGTCTGGGCTAAAGTGCCTGCTGCAGATGCGGTATCGATCACCCCTCTTGTCCGCAAAGACTTCTAGGACTCTACTTTCTAGCTCAGAGGCTGGATATCCGCAATATCGGACCCATTCTCTTATCTGATCTATTGTCTTAGGGAAAACATGCATTATAGTACCTTCAGATTTGTTATGAGTCTTCGAAGGGCAACCGCCAATGGAACAGGCAGGCATTATGGAAAGTTCTGAAAAGTAAAGATCAACAATTCTCTATGAATACCAATGTGTTAAAACATTAAATGACACATAAAAGGTTCAATGCAAGGTCCGTTTTGGTTCTTGGAACTATACACGTTATTCACATGCGGATAAGTATTTCAATAACTTTCAAAAAATAGAAAAAGTAATTTGACTAAACTCAGAACATGTGACTAGTTCCTTGCATGTACTGTCGTGAACGAAAAGAAAACATGGATGCAATTTGATGACTACTAGCAAATAGATATAAATTAAAAAATTGGACGCAAAATGATTATGGTACATGGACTTACCTTGACGAACAAACAGTTAGATGCAGGGATCAGAGTAGTTTCTTGTCGTAGAACAGGGAGCAGTTCACAGGTTGCAAACTGACGAGTTTGCTCAAAGTGGTCACGGAATTTCACAGAGACGAAGAGCAGATAACCAGCACCTTCACGGGTTGACTAGCAAAGCGCAAAGAAGTTCTCATTAGAAATATGAAGTGGGTTATAAAGAATTCGAAACAGGGGTGTGTTTGTGAATGAATGACGTGTATATGTCGTGGCATTATGCGGATTGCAGGGGGGCGTCCAGCGTGAGGGGGGATGCTTGGCAGGAGACACGGGGTCTGGAGGTAGACATGGGAACAACAACCCATGCTCTATAGACCACTTTGAAGTGTACATGGTCTTTGGCACCTCTTGGCCTTTATCGCTCCCTGACAGCTCCACTTGCCAGCAGCGCAAGTACCCTGGTGCGAACTGCCTTTGATAGGGCGGGGGGGGGGGTGGATCGGGGCGGTGGTCGTGCAGACAAGACACAGGAAGACTCGTGAATGGAGACACACTTATGTGGATTGCAGGGGGGCGTCCAGCGTGAGGGGGGATGCTTGGCAGGAGACACGGGGTCTGGAGGTAGACATGGGAACAACAACCCATGCTCTATAGACCACTTTGAAGTGTACATGGTCTTTGGCACCTCTTGGCCTTTATCGCTCCCTGACAGCTCCACTTGCCAGCAGCGCAAGTACCCTGGTGCGAACTGCCTTTGATAGGGCGGGGGGGGGGGTGGATCGGGGCGGTGGTCGTGCAGACAAGACCCGTTTGCCGCAGGGCCTCACCAAGGAGAGGCCATCTAACTGAATGTAAGAGGATGGCTGCAGGATCTACTACATGGAAGGCAGGGGGGTGAGTTTATAAATACCTCACCCTCCCAGGAGAATATACACTAGATTCATTTAAAAAATCAAAACAACCATTGTTAAAATATATGTTGGGCTTTATTTTAGATTTTAGTTAAACATAAATAATAAACATTACACATTGTAAAGTTGAGGTTGCAGCACATCGAGGGAAAATCCGCGGTATTGTCCAGTGTCACTGGGGAAATGTTGTCTAATGGCAAGTACCGCACAGGCAGGTATTACTCTCCGAACGCGGTGTCCGAGCCTCCCATGAAGCCACCAAGTGAAGCAACGATAGGCCACCAGCCTGTACCACCTGTGAAAAAAAAAGATGCAAACTGTTTTAAACTGACCAAACTTTCTTATCAATGTCGATTCAGGTAACACATGTCATTTTTCTTAGAAAAAAATTATATCTAGAAAATGCACTATATGGAACCAATTTACATGCGTTCGAATGATATGTAAATGTAATTTTATATGTGGGAGACGACCATGAAATAGTGGTGGCATCACTGACATCACAAACAGAGTATACTTACTCGTTACTCGGATTACGCGGACGAACAGTGCCACGAAGTTCGTGCATAAGCACCATCATCATCCTCAACACTGTCCGTGAGAGGCAGGCTTCCCTGAACTCTGGCAGCTCGGTGATGCATTGCGGACTTTGCTCGCCTTCCTGCAGACTTTGCTCGCTTTCCGAAATGTAGGCCAAGCACCCGGAATTTTCACGGCAGCAGCAGTTCTCCTCCTCAGTTGGCATTAGCTCGCACCGATTGCACGTGCACCAGGTGGAGACGCCGTCCATGCGACATGGTCCAGGCTCTTCATCCGTTGACTGGTCCTCCCAACTGCCGTCCGAATCCCCATCGTTTTCGCGTGCTTGCCTTTCCAGTAGTTCCTCCTCGGTGTACTCGGGCTCGTACATATACGGCATTATTGTGGCCATTGTGCGGTAAAGATAGTAAAATAATTTACAGAGATGGTACAGGTGTTCACACGGGCTACAAGCGGCGAAGGTAGCTGACCAGAGCACTGAAACGAGTCACAGAATACTCAAAGTAACACAGAGAGAGGAATGGAATCGAAAATCTGCTGCTGTATGTTGTGAAACGGTCTGTTTATACTTATTGGGGAAAGAGGCGTCCTGCCATTTCCATGGCAACACGTCAATAGCTGAGGCGCAGCGATTGTTGACACGAGACGTGCTTGAAATGGGCAGTACGCGTCTGCTGATGTCAGGCTCAGGGGCGGGGGATTTGATTTAGTGCCGCAAAGGCAGGTGAGCCAGGTCGATGCGGCGGAATGATAGGATTATCACAAAATGGAGGCTGATTTCGAGTGCGATAATGGGCGAAAAGTCGGGTAAGGTCCATAGGAAAGTTTCCTACGATCTACCGATTTATGCTTACAAACACATGGCCGACCCGTAGGGACAATAAAAAAAAGTCCCGGAACTATCCTTTAAGGCCAAGGCACATGACGAACAGGAGAAAAAGAGCCGCTGGACAAATCTGTGAGCCTACGCATTCAGAGAGACAGCACAGTGCCGCCAAGAACCACTGGTGGACACCAGTGCATGCAATCTGATCACCAGGTACTACCACAGCAGACCAGTTGTCCACATGAAAAGTGTACTTTAACTTTGGAAACCCAAACCACAAACTCGAGCATTGCCCAGTCCAGGCTGCCATTGCTACATGGCAAAGCTGCGCAGAAGAAGTGGGTGAGGCTTAAGGCTTAAGCCGTTTTCTTAGGTTAATTGTAGCTCAACCCTCCGAGGTGGGGATAACAAGGTCGGATTGCTCAGGGAAAGTGTTCCAATCATTAGAGAAGAAGAGGAATAAGAAGGGCAGTAGGAAGTGTGTGTTATCTGGGGGAGGTCAGAGCAGGAAGAAGGAACGAGTTGTGGAGTATTTTAAAGAAGGCGAAGTATTGATTTTTGGGTGATAGTGGTACTGCTGATTGAGTGTAAATGGTACAGAGTGGAAGGAAGGTGTCTGCCTGGTAGTAGCGGGGGTGGAGTATTAGTGTGGGAGTAGTCGAGTGGGTGTATGTGTAGCGTGGATGGGAGAATAGTAGTGGTAGAAGAAAAGTAGTAATGGGGAGTAGTAATGGGAGGAGTAGTGTAGTAAAGGAAGGAAGAGAGTAGTAGAGAGAGTAAAAGTGTAACAGAGGGTCTTGTAGTAGGGAGGAGAATAGTAGCAAAGAAGGGGAGTAGTAGGGTGCAGTGGGAAGAGTGGTTACATCAAAGCGTGGAGGCAGAAACTAGGAGTGACACATTGGAGGGACAGAAGATTGGTGGGACGTGAAAAGATGCAGTGATGAAGTAGTACGTGTGGAAGGGAAGAGGTGAGTGTGGGTGTGATTGAAGGAGCCCGAATCCAACAAAGTAAGGGCAAGGTAAGGTACAATCCCAAACCCCATTAGACCTATAACAATGGCATAGAGACAAGAAGTAAGTCCCGCTTTTAGAATACCATCTGTAAAAAAAAGCCAGCCCTTAGATAGTAGGGGTTATTAACCTGTGGGTTATGGATACCTGGGCTAGGGAGCAATACATGGACTAGGGAGGAATACCAGGGCTAGGGGGGAGGGTCATTTGTAGAAGAGAGAGAGGGATGGCCCTAGGGCCCATAACATCTTTAATACACACCCTGGAACTGTCTCGGGGACCTGAAGCATTGTTTGAGCCATCTGTGACCTACTGTTATTTGTTCTCTTGGCAAGAATGGTTATTGGCGATGTTGCAGTAGAAGGGATGAATTGGTGGTGAAGGATAACCCTCAAGACCCAGGGAATTTTACAAGGGGAGTATTATTCATCAGTGGTCTTTGAAATAATTTGTGAAAAGACCAAGGAGCTACTAATGGAACTAAACACGTTGAATCGTATTGAAATCTAGATTGTAATGGAGGGGGTATTAAAAGCTTCTCTGTGTTGGCCTGTTCCCTTGAAACTTTGGTTGCTTGTGTAAGAGGGTGGGGGACTAGGATGTGCGAAAAATACAATCCTATGTTTTAGAGTGCACTAAAGTTCCAATGGGGGATTCTGGGAGAAGATCTTTGATATGCATATGCGACTAAAGAATATGTGGTGGAAATGTCTCTTGCAGGTATGGGGTCTGAAGGGCTGGTCAGGTCAGTCAGGTGGGATCCCGATAGACACAGCATGCTGTTTCCCTTGACTTGCAAACCAATGAATAAAAAAACATCCCTTTGCCATTACTCTCAATTGATGCATGAGCCTGGTTGCTATGACGTTTCCCATTCGGATTTCTATCTTTCTGCTTTATCAGCAGTGCATAAAGTACACAGAAACATGACCTGGCTTCTGCCTACTCCTGTGAAGCTGTCAACTGTGGATTGTTCTGTTCTTTAATTACAGTAATGTACTATGCTGTCCAAACAACCTGTGTTCCTATTAGGTTGATAACAGGGCATGGTGAAATAAGCCAAAGACAAATAACTGTAGTATGTTACTATAAAGTGCGTAAAGCATCAAATACTCCTGCCCATAAGCACTCTGCAGCTCTTGTATACTAAAGACTGTAAAGGAATTGCTGTTCCAAAGAGTGTGTTACAACCTGGAAGCTATTTCAAATATGTTAAATAAAAATGTGTCCATGCTGCACTCTGTCTGATCTGTGGCCAGCGCCCCTTTGACTGCATTACATCTACTTTTAAAGACCTCCATTGGCAACCCCTTTGTGGTCTCTATGCATTTCAAATCCCTGTGCACCGTTACAAAGCAGGACACTCTCGCGAACCGACCTACTGAAGGTGAAACAATATCTAGCTGGTTGCTCTGTCACCATCCGCGGTTCCACCACAATGCGATTGCAGAGTCAAACGCCACCTAGGAATGACCAGAACTGAAACATTCTCTTTCTAGGCTCCCATACCCTGGGGCTTTAAACCCTTCTATCTAGGAACTGCCCTCTTTCTCTAGCCTCCACTTTCCACTTCTAATCCAGCCCAGCCCCTCCTAGTTACAATCCATGTACTCTCGTAAATCCCAGCTCTGATTGACCTTTTTAGAAAAATATTTGCAAGGAACTTGGGGTTGGTCACCCTAAGTTACCTGGTGGAACCCAGACGTGGACTCGCTACTGACTGTGCTGAGAGAGGCACAGCTCCACCTCACTGATGAGGCCCAACAAGGCTGAAACACGTGTATTGGGGTTCCTGTTGGTACTCTTGTTCAGAAGGGAATTGCCATAGCATTTCGGTGCTGGACTGCCCATGTGGGCGGGAAAAAGACTGATATGCAAATGGATATTTCCCATCTGTGAAAGGTACAGTGAGCAAAAAGCGATGTCTGCGAACTCTCAAAGTGGGAAAAAAACACAGAACATGTTATCATGCCATGTTCTTTCTGATTAGGAGCGCCTGCTACCTTTTTTGAAAACTGATTTATTCATAACCTCCCAGACACTTGGTCAAACACACATGTTAATTATGATGTTTAAAGAAGTTCTGACACAAAAATGTCCCCTTACAGTTTCCAGAGTCACTGAAAAAACTGCTCTTGCAAGCAAATTCTGTATTTTATACTCAATATATGCCCACCACTATTAACCAGTCTGGAATGTTTTGACAGACCCTTAGGCACTGCACTAATCCCACTCCTCCAACCGATATTGTTAATTCACTGGATAAATGTGCTGTTATAAATGTCTTCTCTAGCAATACAACCGCAGCTATGCGTAAGCAGCCGGGAGCAAAAACTCTCTGTTTGCACCTTTCCCATTATTTATCTTTGTAAGAATTTCTATTTAGGATGATTTTGGCCCTGTTTCTCTGAAAGATTTGTCCTCCCTTCTTTGTTCCCGTTAATCTTGTGACATATGTGGAGGACAAAAATTCCAGCAAAATGTTCAAAAATGACTTTTCTAAAGCATTGCTACCTCTATCGACATTGCTCAAGGCTTTTTTGCCTCGTGCTTTAAGATAGATTTCATTTCGCACCCTTCCAAAAAGGTGTCACTGGAGGCAGCTGTTCCAAGAATTGTTGCATGCGAAAAAGGTAATTTCTGAATCAGCAATTCTTTTCAAAAGTCCGCCAAACTCATACGAGCCCAAATGTCCTACTGTCACATTCAAATATAGCATACCTAACCTGATGAGCTGTCTGTTATCTCTGCTGTTGCAGAATAAATAACAATACATTTATTGAATGACGCATTTCGCATACAAGTATGCATGGCATTTTTGCAAGTTCTGATATGTCCTTTTACTATCATTTTAGGAAAAAAAGATCTTTACCATCTATGGCCACTACCCAATAATTCGTGCAAGTTTAAGGAAGAGAGGCTGGGCTGAAAGGAAATTTCCAATATTGCAAACGGACCTTCTGAAAACTGAGCAACAAGTTTCTGACGAAGCCTTCTTTGTGGATGGTAAGAAACACTGATTAAATTAGGAACCTTGGATTATTTTGGCAAACGCAAAATCTATAAACTGGTATTGTAATCCAAAATCCAGCCACTCAGACCCTTGCCAATGGTTATATTCTCATTCTCATTGTTGTAGTCCTAATAGATTTATAGAACACCTTTACACTAAAGCATGGTTTATGGCGCTAAGCGGCACAGGCGCTGATCATTGGACGGCTGTTGTATTAGGTCATTGTTTGCAACATTGCAAGCTGCGTGTCTGATGCAGCTGCAAAGGCAGAGCCATTACTTGCCAGGTATTGGCATAATATGCACTGGGGCTCACATCATATGGCAACTATTGGTATCCATTGTCAGGTGTTGCCATCAAATGCTGAAGTACAAATATCATTGCTTAGTATTGTCATCCAAAGGCCACACCATTGCTATCAAATTCCACCAATATACTCACACCATTTGCAGAGATTCTCACCATCTGCTCAGGTACTTAAACCACTGCCAGCGATTGACATCAAATGTCCATTGTTCAACCACTCGTAGGTTTAGCGACTGCTATCGTTCCAGGATGGAATGTGAGAGATCCCAATTCTCACGTCTTTTTGAACCTCTCATCAGTTTGTGGATTTTTCTGCTTTCCATGTTTACCTATTTGTAAAGCTCATTATGTTCACACCTGATAGCATCTTGGTACTAACATGAACATGGACAAGAAATAGATACAAAGACCCCATTAAGAAGCTACCTCAACTATGATAGTTGACACAGCAGGTAAAAAGGTTTTTTCCAGAGAATATCGAGCTCTTAATGAGCATTTGTAATGTTGCAGGGTCGAATACTGCTCTTATAGATATTGAAAGCGAGTTCCACAGCTTAGAGGCATTGTAGTATAATATTCTGCTATTTAACTGCATAATGTGTTAAGACTTTTCCTGGAGTGGCATAGCAGGCGAAGAAGATTTAAACCATTGCAGTTTGTTAACCCGAAATGATAGCTTTATTTGTGAAGCTACTGTTTCTTTAACAAACGCTTCCCTAAATTGTGGAGCTGGGATATTGGATGACAACCCAAAGGGACAGTGGGATCTGGTGTGGGTTTCTTTAATGAAGTCTTAACTGTTCCAATGATAAATTCAGTAGATAAGGTATATTTATCTATAGATAGCTAAATGTATATATATATATATATATATATATATATATATTTATGTGTAGGAAAATCCATTTGAGTCAAGCCACACACTCCCCAGCACCCCTTGTAGCCATCGCTGGAAGTTCACCACCAGTTCTGAGCCGCAACAGTAAGGGATCGTGGGTGTATGTCTGTTTGAAATGTTCAGCATACTTCCCAACATGCTACAAACCAGAAATTTGGCATTGGGTAGGTTTCATGGTGTAGGCAATGTAAAAAGTATAACATATAAATATACTTTTGTCTCATTTGTTTATTTATTTAGTAGGAATTACTGTGCGAATCACAGGTAATACTGCTAGCCTGTTATAATTGATGGGCACAGTTCTTTAAATTACCTAGCTGAAATGAGATACTTCGGGGACCCACATGCGTTTATCCTTTATGATTAAATTTTCCCCTTTGTGTATTAGGGAGCTGTTCAAAAGTGAGCACAGAGGCTGCTAGTCTCTGGGATACATCACATGTGGTGGGGTCAGGAAAGGACTTCTCATGTTCTACTAGGTCTAACCGAAGTTGTGAGATAATATTGAGCTAATGTATTGCAAAACTCTACTGAGTCAGGAATGGGACTATCTATAACTGTTGGATTACAAAGTTCACCAAAGGGTGCAAAAGCCTCAATGGTTAGATTATTTGCTGCTTCAATTCTGTTTATACTATAATTAACCGTTAAATGTCTGAATTGTTTTTTTCTACTGCCTAATTTTTCTCCAATGAATAACCTTTTTGTCTGCGCTACAGTTCCATCTCAAAGTTCATTCATTTTTTTAAAAAGCATTCACACCTTCGCAAGTACATCATTAAAGCAATAATTATATGTGCTCGACTTTGTTATTTTCACATGTTTCATATGAACTAACTGATCAAGCTTAGTTTGTGGGACAACCTCAAATGTCACCGGAAAATGGTCATACCAGGCACATGTGCTTGTCTTGATTGAGCCTAAGGGGCTATGGGCCTCATTAGACAGGAGGCACCTTGGTCCATCCCGGTAAAATACCAGCACCGCCTTGGTGGAAAGGGGAATTACTGCCCTATTCCAAGGTTGGCAGGGTGGTAATTCCCCCTTCCCCCATTGCCCTTAGGGCTCTATGGTAATGGGGAAGGCGCTAATTATGGTGCCGCAAATTGCGGTACCGTAATTAGCACCCTGGTCCCTTTGCGGGTTGGTTTTTAACGCCTGCTAAAGAGCAGGCGTTAAAGTACCTACCCGCAAAGGGACCTCGTAGTAAGGCGGTAAGGGTTAGCGGTCACCGGTACCATTACCGGTGACCGTTAACCCTTACCGCCTTCCGTGTAATGAGGCCCTATGTCTCTGCCATGGGCTGTTTGGCTTTCTACGTCTTTCCTGTGACAGTGTGCTCTCCGTCATCTCTCTTGTTCGGCTCCACTGAGTGTTCAAGAAGGTTAACATATTGATTGTAAAACTTTTAACCCGGCACCTCGTCACAAAAGATTTTAGGAACCAGGAGATGTTTTTTGATTGTCTTGCTTATGGCGCAATCAACGGTTGCCAGCCATCTTTCATTGCTATTAAAATGGGCAAAGGCCCTCCAGAAGGGTTCTAGACACCATGGGCCTCATTTCAAGTCTGGCAATACTGGTACCGCCACTTTACAGCACCACCGAACTACGACCCAGGAGGTGTAGTGGAGAGTTTACAATCAGCATGTAGCTGGTGCTGTAAGCTCCACTTACCTCCATATATTAGCGCATTTGGCACTTGTACTAAATCCACCAAAATTCCCATAGACTCCAATGAACTCTAAAAATGGCGTCTAACTCTGCCATTACCCAACGCTAAGCATGCAACATCTGCAGGACCGAGTTGAAGTTTGGCAATAAAACTGACGGAATGGCTGCCACACTCATAATGAAGGGATTGTCACTTTATTGGATGGATGAGGCGCATGGAAGATGTCTGTGCGAGACTGAATTTGCCATTAAATGTGAATGCCTGTTGGTCGCGTGCATGATTATGTGGCGTGGCCCTTGTGCATGGGTTCTCAGGTTTGTATTCTGTACAATGACTTGCCCCAGTTCTTTGTAGTGTCCAATAAAACTATTTAAAAATAAAATAAGTATTCAAAAATCTTACATCTCCTTTTAAATGTTTTCGTGTCTTTCATCTTGTCATTTTGGCAGTATTGTATTCTCAGGATACTCACCCCCTCCCACCCAAAAAAAATGAAAAGATAACCGTGCATACCATTCCCACATGTGTACTACGATATTGAGCAGGCGTTCCATTTTGGAATAATTGTGTTACATGTATTGTTCCTAAGACCCCAGTACTGTCCCAAGAACGTTCCTGTTTTGTCTGTCGCTATAGTTATTTAATAACTCATGTTACATAGGTCGAATGTTACAGAGATCGAACACAAATAAAGAAACTCCGAATTTTTACATTTATCAACCAATACATTATGCCAACAGAACACAGACGATTAGCCTTTCGGTTGACCTCTGACTCGTTACTGTGCATGTTTTGTTTTTTTGTAGGTAAGATGCAAATGAATGATGGGAGGGACTGGACTACTAAGCAGTTAACAGGATATTATTTGACCGGAGAAAAGAAAATGCAAGGTAGGCACAGGTTAATTATTTTCTTGACAGCTGTAGCAGCAGTGAATTTAAGAAATGTAGGGACTGGATTACAAAAAACTGCACCACAACTTTCTGTAAATTAAGATTGAGTTAATTTGCATGTTTGTGTCGTGGTGGCGGTGAAATAGCGGTGGGAAATATTTCACATTGTGGTGGTAAATGTGTTCCAGTTGTCATAGGCATTGGGCCTCATTATGACTGAGGTGGTAGCCATGCCAGTAAATAACAGCATGGCTTCCGTCGGAGTAATGAATTTACCGGCACCCGGCAATGGGGATCTACGGGGGCATTCCAGCCCCAGCGGACCTGGTAATTCCCCTTTGCCAGGTGCCGGTAATAATGACTCCCCATTCCCATTTGAATGCCATTGAACTCAATGGGAACGGGGAGGACGGGTGCACGGGCACCATTCATGAATGTTCTGCGAGTTCTGCGAGCGGGTGCCGTTCCACCCGCCGGTCCGGTAACAACGGTGCCGGTAGCTATGATTGATTTTCATTTGCTTCTTCTATAATCCAGTCATTTGCATCATAATCCTCACCCTAACCCTCAACAGCTTAGAGGAAAAGAACAACATAATCGAGATTCTACATGACGAAAGAGGACCAATTTTGAAAAGGGGGTCCTCATTAAGCATTAGATAGCTTGTTAATAAAGCGATCAGATATATGATAGAGAAAGAGAGGATACACTAAGCATAACATATTTAACAAAATCAATCTGTGACAAGCCAAACTTCACCTGTATAGCTTCGGAAGTTAACAAAGCATTATAATAAAAGAAATCACCTAATGTAAACATATGGGGCCTCATACAAAGTTTTGTGGTAGTTCAGTGGTAAATCCACTGAAATACCACCAAACAAATTTACCGTTACCGCCACCTGGTCCGGTGGAAATACTGTCGAATTACAAGTGCTGGTGGGCAGGCTTAGTACCCATTTATTGGAGTCCATAGGACTCTACGGGGATTTTGGCAGAATTACCGCCAGCGATAATTCATCGATTTGGCTGGTTTGGGGCGTTAAGGCGGAGGAATTACCCCCAGCATTCTGCTGGAGGTTTTTCCTCCACCATACCTCCATAGTTTGGCGGTACAGAAATGTGGCAGTAATGCAGTGGTAACTGCATTGCCAACGTTTTTGGCCACACCGCTGAAGTCATAAAGAGGCCCACTGTGTATTAACCAGAAAGTCCACCTGATTGCTTCAGTTCCAACACATAGGTTATTGTTGCTCCCTAGTGAGGGGCCAAATGTACATGTGTCACATTCAAGATCACTGGATTGGTGCCTTTAATAACAGGACATTTCACAATCTTAGCAAGGAGGAAATAAGTTTAAATATCTGCAAGATGACATCATCTAAAATGGGACCATTGTAAACTATCACTTGTTGTTGCAGGTTTGAATTTTCTAATCAGTAATCTTTGCTGTTTATGCTTCTATTAAAGGATACAAGCATCTTGTGGGTTTGTTTAAAAAATTAAATTGGAATCTTGAGAGGGCATATCCTGGCGATGTTGAGAACTCCTGCTACCAATAAGGGCTTTAATCATTTCTGCAGTTGGCTAAAGAAAGCTTGGCATCTGCTTCTGTTCAAGTTCACTTGGTAGCTATTTTCCATTCCACTCATCAGCCCAAGGATCCTTCCCTGTGGTCTAAAAGAATCTTGAACAGGCAAGGTAGTATCATGGGCCGGCATTTCCAGGTGGTTGTCTATCAGCCTGAATCAGATTTTGGCATAGAAAAGCCGTCAAGCCACTTCCCGAGAAACCCACGGCTCACCTATGAGCACCATGTCATCTTCTATTGCTCTACTCGCCGGGGCAGCACTTAAAGCCATCTGCAGGGTTGTAACATAGCTTTACTATATGGACAAGAAGGCGGCAGAGATGGTCCTATGCTGACTGTCTACTTAAGGTGAGCCTTTCTTCTCCTCGTAGCAGCCTTGTGAACATCTGTTTAACTCCTTTGTAATCTATTCAACAGCATGTGAATCTATAAACGATAAAATGCTGAGAAGGAAAGGTTACCTGTAACCAGAGTTCTCCAGCATTGATATTTTTCTATAGATTCACATGCAAGCCCGCCCTCCAAACCTTTATGAAGCTTTATGGGCATTATCCAAAGCTAAAAATGGCTTCCGGCAGCAGAGCGAAGGGGATGGCTGCCTGTTAGTTAAAGGGAAAATTACCCAAAATGACTATTTTATTCCCAAGTATCCCAGGAGTTCTTCCCTATGCGAAAATATGTCTTCTCCAAACAATTCTGCAGCAGCTCTCACTTAAGTTCTTACAAAGGTCACACGATCTGTGCCTGCTATTGTTCGCCACCTTCTTACTATGAAGAATGTCTGGGATCACTCAGGGCCAGCTTCTGGATCAGATCCTTGTCAGACCCACAATGGAGCTTCCACTTCCATTCCTCACTCCAACCACTATACTTGATGCTTGACTGCTGCCTTGTGGTACAATGCTATGTTGAGAAAATGAAAACCACCTCGTTCTATGGGCATGGCATTGATTTCTTCAATCGTCCATTTAGGTTTGCCCCCACAGTTCTCACCAAGTTTATCGGGAAGTATATACCCGGGTATTTGAACCAGCCAGGCTCCCATCCCCATCTCATGAGCCAGTCCTCAGCGACCACCCTATGACAAGCCCGAGTGTGAAAAGGTAACATACTTTTCTTGGTTCACTGTACACTCTGAAAACTTTCGACACTCCTTAGGACAAAACCAAGATCTGAAGCAGACCTTTCCAGATCATTTGCTAAGACAAAGATGTTGTCTGCAAATTGCACCAGCTAATGCTCTTTTGATGCAGAGAAATGGCTGTATGGATGTATTTGCTCTGAATGATTCGGATATGGGTTCGAGCACAAGATCAAATAGCATTGGAAAGCATGGACAGTCCCCCTGGCGTGCTTCAGGCCATAGACTGAATAAGGTAGGCTGGTTACCATTGACAAATGAATGCTTCAGGCTCCTTGTAGAGTTCCTTGATCATAATCAATTCATCAGGCCCCAGAACTGCATCGGAGAGCAGCAAACACGAAATTCCAGGCCACATGATCAAATGCTTTCTCAGGATCTATTGAGATTGCAGCACATGGCTCAGTTTTGTCCCTACACAATGGTTGATTGTCCAGGAGTAAGCGTGTATTATGGATACCCTGTCTTCCCCTCACAAAGCCAGCCTCGTTTGTCTTAACTAGATGCCCTAGTAGCCCATGTATTCTGCTCGCAAGGACCTTTGCATACCGTTTGGCATTATCGATCAGAAGAGAAATTGGCCTGTAGCTAGCACACTTGCTTTCTGGACTCCTGTCCTGCGGGAACACAGTAAACTTTCCTATGCGATTTAGTAATGTCTTCCCGATGACCATTGTCTCTGACCATTCTTCAGATGAGATTCAGTATTTTGCCATCAAAGTGTTTATAAAATTCCACTGCAGGCCTATGGAAGTCTGTCTGCTTCTCAGACAAGGCTGCCAAGACCTCAGCATCATCAGTTAGATTTTCCAAGGAACTTTTCTGCTCAGCATCAATTCTCTTCTCACATTTTGAATATGGTTGAAGGGGCGCACACTGAGGGACAGAGGGAAGAACTGAAGGACTACGGTCCAACAAGGGAGATTGATTCACAATATTTGTTAAAAACCTATCCACATTTCCCACCCTCCCCCAAACTCTTGGAGTTTGAACACTGGCTTTGAGTTATCGGATGATCCCTCGGCATTACAACAGTAGTCAACAGTAGCTCATGGTAGCTGTTGATGGCAAGCTTACCAGGTTCCTTTAGGCCACAAGCTTCTGCCCCCACCAATATCGAGCCCTGCTGAAAGATCCCTTATGAGTGTAGCCAATCTTGGCCATCATTGCTAAACATAAAGGATACAACGGTGCTAAGTAGTCCTCATTGTGAACTCTGCCTCTACGAGAGACCAAAGCTCTATGGAAACAGTTCATGTAGTGCCTCTTTGGCGAGGAAAATCATATCACTTAAATCACTTGTATCTTTAAAGTGATCATCAAGGTGCCTACTCTCCTTCCCCCAATGCAATACACAAGTCATCTAATATTGCTCTAAAACATTTCTGAGTACTAAAGCAGCATTATCTGGGCATTCAGAGACCCACAACTGCATCCCACCTGCATGAGTTTAACCACCATGTCATGGTGGGGCTGCAGTGCTGTTTATTGCATCATGGCGACGACCAGACTGTAGACACAGGAAGGACCTGTCACAATAGTACATTTTGAAATTACAATATATATATATATATATATATATATATATATATATATATATATATATATATATATATATATGAGTGGACAGAGATGTCTAGTTCCCCAACCATCACCTTTATTATACAAGCTATTAATCATAGTTTTACAGCTTTGCGTGATTGTGTGCCTGACAGTACAGTCATTTTTGGCAAGGATTTAATGATTGTAGAAAGAAGCTCTATTTTTAGATATTATATGAAGCTATTTAGAATAGGATCAATAGCTCAAGACCTATTTTGGGGGTTTCTATTTAGTGAGGGTCTGTATGTTGCAACCATTTATTGGCTGCAGAATATTTGTGTAGAGAAGTAGCAGATGATTTTCAATTTCTGTGGGGTGCTCTGTCTCCCATTCTTTGCTCCCTCTTCTTAATGATACAAAGGTATGGTTGTAAGACCTCGATTGCACTTGCAATGCTCAGAGACTGGGAATCATAGGTTTTCATGCTTACTCTTTGCAAACACTACTGTCATTGTATCCTGTTATCATGAAGCTGTGAAGGATCAATAATAGGCAGACAAAGAGAGATTATTCAAATAGCTTTTTAAGGCTATTCACAGGAATGGACCAAATCACTTTTGATAATTAATTTAAATTAATGTTGGCCAATAGCAACAGAGGGTTCAATTGGCCTTTTATAAGTCAAAGGTGATTCCTGCCCTGATTTATGGAATGGAATTATCATCCTTTTCCGAAAGGTTTGGCTTTGGGACATTGGAGGGCATTCTCTGGTGTAAAGTCCTGAGCCTCCCTAGTTGTGTTCCGATAGTGATGAGTGCATATGAGTTGAGACTAATTTCTATAGCTTCATTGGTCCAATGGAAAACAATATCTTTGTATAAAAATGGATGGAAGCAGGTTCTTAATCACTTATCATTTAATGCTTGTACAATTGATGAATTCTAACGCGGGCTGCTTGACTGATTTTAAAAGGAGATGTGATTTCATTTGTAACCAAAATAATATATCGATGCACAATTTTAATATAAATTATGTTGTAACAAAGAGACATTTTTTTGATGTGTACTGGATAGCAACCTGCAAGAAATGAAGATCCTAACAGCTTTCTATAGACCTCTGTATGGAAAACAAAAAAGAGATGTATTACCTAGCTACTCGATGCAATGCCCTGATGCAAGAATAATGAGAACCTTTTTAAGAATCAGACTCAGCCTCATTCATACTAACGACATTCTATGTGCCAGGGGCCTAAGTGCAAATAATACATGCAGATTCTGTAGGGGGGGGGAACGAAAACGCTTAAGAATATATTTATTTTTTGTCCGTCTGTGGCTGAAAAACGTGTAGACTTTTTCATGGACTATGTGCATGATGTAATGTATTTATCTGTATTGCCATTCTGGTGCCGATTTTTAGGGGGCGACCGACCCCGCTAATAATAAGGGCAGTGACCTTTTTAAAAGATTTAAAATTGATAGATGATTTATAAGAAATATACTCTTAAGATGGTTTGGGAATGAAATGAAATAACCTTTAGTTAGCATTAATGCATATAAGGATATCTGGTAATTGAATTCTTGTGTAATCAGTTATGTTTTTTAAATGATTGTTTTTTAAATGATTGAGTATATGTGTATTTGTAAGGTTTGTAACAAACCAGTAAAATACAAATAAAATAAAAAATAGCAACAGATGGCTTCTCCTGCAGCTCAACTTAATAAGGTTTAACCATAACAATGGAATTACTTTTTCTTGAGCAAAGCTCAGTAGAATTTAACAACCCTCACAGGGTTTCTTCTCCTTAGGTTCAGTCTAATCAAATTGAGCGTAAACGTGAGCCCATCTGGCCTGCCGGGAATTAACGCATTCCATTTGTTGTATGACCTTGAGATTCTTGTGGTCTGTACTTAGTTGGAAAGGATGTGAAGCACCTTGAAGCAAGTGACGCCATTCCTCGCAGGCTGTCTTCATCGCCAGGAGCTCCTTCTCGATAACCGAGTAGTTGATCTGACTGGGATTAAGAGTCCTAGAAAGGTAGGCAATCGGGTGTTCGAGACCCTCATGTTCCTGTAAAAAGACAGTCCCTTAGGCGGCAGCCGAAGCATCAGCCTCCACAATGAAGGGAAGAGACTGATCGGGTTGTTGCAGGATAGGCGCAGAACAGAAAGATTTCTTAAGACACCTGAAAGCTTCTTCTGCTTCGAGGGACCAGTGGAAAGGTAGGGATGTCTTCTTCAAAAGGGATGTCAAAGGAAGGACTACCTCCGAAAACCTGGGTATAAACCGACGGTAGAAGTTGGCTAGTCCAAGGAAGCACTGAACCGCCTTTACTGAATTTGGTGAAGGCCAGTTGAGAACCGCAGTTAGTTTTCTAGGATCCATCTCAACCCCCTTTTCCGTGAGAATGAAGCCTGGGGTAGGAAACCTTGGAAACTTCGAAGAGGCATTTGTCGGGATTAATCTGCAGCTGATTCTCCTGAAGACGTCTAAGCACTTGTTTAAGATGTTCTTGATGTGCTTGTCTGGTAGATGAAAACACCAGTATGTCATCCAGGTATCCAATCATGTTTTGGAATAACAGATCAGAGAATACTCGATCCATAAACCGCAGAAAAATTGCGGGTGCATTCATGAGGCCGAACAGCATGGCCCTGTACTCGTAGTGGCTGAACGGGGTACGAAAGGTGGTCTTCCACTCGTCCCCCGCTCTTATACAAAGTAAATGGTATGCCCATCTCAGATGTAATTTAGAAAAAATGACAGCACCTTGTACGGCCTCGAGGACGTCCCGAATAAGGGGCATGGGATATCTATCCCGTATGGTGATGCGGTTGAGGCCTTGGTAGTCTATACAGGGTCTCAACTCATCAGTGTCCTTCTTTGGTACAAAGAATAGGGATGCCCCCGCAGGGGAACGGGATGGTTGTATCAACCCATTTTGAAGGTTGGAGTCCAAATATTTCTTGAGTTCTGTTTTCTCTTTTTGAGAGAGCAAAAACATACGTCCAAAAGGAACAAGGGCATCCGGTAGTAAATCTATGCTGCAGTCCTCAGGCCAATGGGGTGGTAGCTCTTGAGGGTTATTTTCAACAAATACCGATCTGAATTCCTGAAGGTTGGTCGGTATAACATTGACACCACACAAAGTGATGAAGCAGGTCTTGCATCATAACCTTCATAGTTTCGTGAGATCTTTCCGTAGAAGAGGACTTTCGACAATGGCTCGAGTTGAAAGTAATGGAATTACGAGACCAGTCGATGGCAGGGTTATGTCTGCGGAGCCAGGAAATTCCCAATATGACCGGAAAATGGGCGGCACGGATCAGATCGAACTGGATGGCCTCCTTGTGTTGTGAGATGGTCATTTCCATTGCGGCCGTGGCATGAGTTATCATACCAGAGCTAAGTGGTGTACCGTCAACCCCTTCAACCTTCTGGTCCTCCTTTTTAGCCACCTGTTCTATTCCGGTCTGATTTGCCCATATTATGTCCATGAAATTTCTGGCTGCACCACAGTCCAGTAGAGCCAAAGTGTCTACCTGTTTGTTTTCGACTTGAAGCATAATGGGAACCACCATAAGTCTGATGTCCTCAACCGGAACAGCTGAGGAAACCATGACAGAGACATAGGGACTATCCTGCTGTCCTTGGAAACCTGTCCCTACTGGTTCCAAGGACGATCGTTTCTCAATCAGCGGGGTGGTACTTCTGGACAATCCCTTAGTAGATTATTGTCAGATCCACAGTATAAACATAAGTTCTTGTCCTTACGTCTTTTGCGTTCTTCTGATGAGAGTGGTCCTCTAGTTGTCCCAATTTGCATGGGTTCTTCTTTTGGAAGACAAGAAGTGGTAGGAGTGGAGGAGGATGGTACATCTGTTAACAGCATGGATGATCTTCCTTTCTTCTTTTTGGACCTCCTTTCTGAGAGCCGAAAATCGATTTGAATGACCGTAGTCAGTAGGTCTATTAGTGTGGCAGGTCTAGGACATCAAGCAAGCTTGTCCTTCAGCTCCTCATGGAGACCTCTCCTGAATATTGTGTACTGGGCGGCTTCAGGCCAATCTGCTTCGGCGGCGATCTTCTTGAATAAAGTTATGTAGGATAGCAAGTCTGTGGTTCCTTGCCGGATATCCAGCGATTCTTCACTGGCAACTTGTGATTTTTCATGCTTTTCGAATGTTGGTTTAAATTGTGCAGTAAAAGCCCCCTAATCTTGCAAGAGGGGACTAGCACCAGTCACTAGCAGGGTTGCCCACGCCAAAGCGTTGCCGGTTAAATTAGACACCAAAAATCCAATTTGGGCCTGATCAGAAGCATAATTGTGAGGACAGAAGGTACAATTAATTATGCAAGCTTCCATAAATTCCTTAAAGCGCCTGGGATTACCGTCATATTTCCCCGAAGCTAGGGGCATGGGAGGTAATTCAATGCGAGGCTGCTCTCGAGCAGTAACCATCTGACGGAGGGTTTCATTCTCTGCCTTAAGTGTCCGGACCTTTTGAGACAGGCCCTGTACAGCAGTGAACAGTTCCTGTATTTGTTCAGCTGTAGTCATGTTCAGATTAAGTTGGCGTTGCAAACTGTCAGGAGTGTCTGGTTTCTCATCAATTATGTCCGTTAAATCTGTTAACACTCCCTCCTCCACCTCCTCACCTGATTCTTCTAGTGATAACACGAGAGCCCGACCCTTCTTCTTACTGTTTATTTTCTTCTTCTTCTGGTAGTGATACGACCTTCCTCGGAAAGAAGCCACTGTGTTGCCAGCAAAGGCAAAAAAACACAGGACCCCCTTCCGAGAACTACAATAGCAAGAGGAAAAAGCCAGCGGCTAAAAAACCTCTTTGAAGATTCCGAAGGTGATTGCAGAACGTGGAATCTACTTGATGGAAGTCCTTAAATGGTAGCTGTATAGTAGTACTGAGCGGAGGAAGGACGGAGGCAAAACTGCAAGTACCTCAATAACAACAAAAGACAGATCACAGGGCTGTGGAACAATGCAGTAGAACACAGAGGCTAGCAGTGAAACAGAAAGGACGAGGGTAAGCCAAGCCAAAGAAAGTTGCGAACAGGCGGAAAGAAAAAGAAGGAAAATACAGAAGAGCCGATGCCAGAGAAAATTGGCTCGGCGAAGGAAAGAGAGGAACACAGTGGACCCGGTACCGCAAGCAACATGGCAGCGAAGGACAGGAGTGAAAAACAACGGGAAAAAGCAGCGCTGAGAAGAACGGCAACCCGAAGGTAAACGGAGTCCAAGGATAAGGCAAAGGTAAGGAAAGCGAAAAGACAGTAAAGAAGGCAGCAACTGGTGCAAGGAGAAAAATTACGGAGCGTTAACCCAAAGCGAAACGGAAAACTCCAAGGGTTGCAATGTGAGGAGAGAAAGTGGGTGGGGCTAAAATAGTAAATAGGAAGGGAAGACAGAAAGACTAGACCGCCACCAGGGATACGAGAAAGAAGCGTGGAGTCCAATCATTGCCGGCGTAGAAGCCAAGTATGCCAAAAGTGTCACAACCCCTGCCCTAGGCCTGGATTGCCAGGCCAGGTGGGCTACTTCTAGTACCCCCATCAGGCCCTCAAGGGCCTTGACATTTGCCCCCAGACTCTCCTGGAGTCAGTCCTGGCGCCTTTGGCGCCAGTCTCATGTGCTTAAGCAGTAATCTGGGCCCATAAGGGCATTGCGCAACAACATGGATGCTTCCACATGGCTCAGTTCCTGAACTGAACTATGTGGTCTAGCATTTTGGGTGTGGCAGGCCCAGAGACACTTGGGATGCCTGCAGGCTATATAAGCCATGCCCGGACTCCAGTACATGCTTCGCGTTACTTTGCAATCCAGCAACGTGACGCTCATCGTGTTCAGCTGCATCTGCGAACCTCGGAAGAACAGCATCTGAAAAAAAAGGACATTGTGAAAAGCAGCAGCTTACCTGTGATTCCACCGCAAGCTGCCCTCCGCTCCTGCAACCATCATCCAAGGTACACTGAGCCGCCCAGATCGTTGAATCTGCAAAAGGAGAGAAAAGGACATTAGACATTGTGCAATTGTGCCGGCAGCTTACCTCACAAGTCGGCCATCGACTAGCATCGCCTTGGGACTTCTTGCTCCAGGTGAGCACCGCAACTTATGAACAAAAGACAACAGGTTAGCAAAGGCAAGGCATCATAGCGCTGCGCATAGCCCCTACTTACCGCATCAAGGCGTTCTCAAGACACCATCACCTGTCGGCGAGTCCCAATTCAGCCAATGTTCCAGAGCGAACTTCCGCGCATCTAAAGAGAGAGAAAGACATTATTTAAATCCAAGAAAGGCATACAGTATAACAGTAATAAGATCTCCCTGAAAGACTCTAAAGGGCTTGCATCAGTGAAGTAACTAGATCGCACTCGCCCACAAAGGACATAGCGCCCCTGCCAAAAAGGCAGGACGGAGAGCACACCAAAACCTATAAAAATGTGAGGAAAGGTCCGGGGAGGGGCTGCGGGCATACAGGGTGTTGGGAGGCTCTTACCCCAGTTGCCCAGTCTTGAACATTGCCCACCTCTTTTCCAGGCAGAACCTCTCCGCTGATTATACCTGGGAGCGGCTGAGAAGGGTCCCTATAGCTGGGTGGCATCCCCGTGGATACCAGGTGAGCGTATCACAAGCGCGAGGATGGCAGGCGCGTGACAGTATCACAGATACCAGATTTCTGGTACAAGAAGGGTAGGCTAGAATATCTGGTACGATGGAAAGGCTGTTCCAGTTCCGAAGACTCATGGGAACCCTGCTATTACGTACATGCCCCCAAGCTCGTCAAGAGGTTCCATAGAACACACCCTGGTAAACCCGGGAACCCCTGGGCAGGGTGGGGGCATACTGTGACACGTCCCCTCCGGTGGCGCTTGTGGAATAGATGGAGGATGAGCCTCAATTGAAAGGCGCACCACGTTCTGCTCCCAACATCTGTGTCGGTCTAGATCTTTCCAACATGGCTGCCGCCAGGTTGCATTTATCCATTCCACACCCGGCAGTTGGCACGTTGCAACCCTATTGCTTTCTCATCTTTGGGTAAGACGCTAGTCTCCTGTTGTTTCGCTCGACACCGAGCTGTCTTTTTTCCTCTTCTGTCTCTCTTGCTTCCCTTTCTCACTGCCGTTTCCACACGGTGCCTTTTCGTCTTTCCTGGCGCTCTGTGGTTCCGGCCGCCGCTTTCTCTCTCTCTCGCTGTCTCCCTTCTCCCTCCAGCTTTTTTGATTGTCACGGCTGCATTCGCTTCTGCTTTCTGCTTCGGAGTTCACACTGGTGTTCCCCTTGTGGGCACGGCAGCGCTGCCTCTGCATCCTTACCGCCTGTGCTGCCCACAGCTATCTCATGCACTCCGCAGCCTGGTCTCTCCCTGATAGCTAGGGCTCATTACTGCCCTTCGTCTCCCTTCGTGGCCTCACCATCAGTCTAACAGAGCATTGCTTACCTGGTGCTTTCTTTGGGCAATCTGCTTCTTTGGGGGACGTTTTCACTGTTGGAACTGAGCCTCAGTACAGGCTCCAGTTTAAGACACAGACTTACTCTCCTGCACCAGTATATTGGAACTGGGTCATCGGACTTCATCATTCAAGCAAACCACACGCAAGTTCACTCCAAACCACTTCAACAGACAGGTTTTTTTTTCTGCCTTAAGAGGCTTTTTCCCCCTTTTGTGACTTCTTCGGAGAAGAGGCCACTAGCCCGCCAATTCCAGTAGGCAGGCATAGTGGCTTCCCTCTGAGGGAGACCTTACCTCTACCACATGAAAAAGAACTCCCGGAGGAGAGGACGAGGAAAGCAGATTCAGATGAGCTCCAGTGGAACAGGTGAGGACGAAGAAGTATTGTCTGAGTGACGAACCTCGTGAAGTTGACAATAACTTCCTCAAGAAGACCTGGTATCATTGCTGTGGGAATGACATTACAGGCGTCCTTGATTTGAATACGGAGGGGTATTTTTGGGTAGATCTCTTGATCCCCATGGACACATGTTATCCTAACCTTATTAGCGTTTTTGATATTTTCTTCAGGTATTAAATCAGACCGGACTGCCATCTGCTTGCTTCCTGAGTCTATAAAGGCCTGCCCTGAGATTGCATTCACTATGGCAGTTTTGTGAGTGGAGGTAGTAGGAATATCACAGTAACAAGCACTGATGTTCTAAACATCCTCTTCCTGTTCCTCCCATTCTTCATCTATCGCACAACCAATCTCCATTGGCTCGTCCTTCCAGTTTTGAGGGCAATTTCTAGCCAGGAGAAGCAGACAAAAGAGGTAGGTGTACTAGATCAGCTTTCTTCTCATTGTATATCTTCTCGACCAGTGGCGGCCGCTATCATAGGGCGGCAGGGCGCCGCCCCCCCACTTGAGCCCCCCACCAGGTGTGAGAGTACAACAAATTCAGAAGAAGTTCAGAAGTTCTTCTTCTGAATCTGTTAGTATTTTCCACCTTGTGGGGGCGCTGTGGCGAGACACTGGTGATAATACATTCCTGTTGTTGCAGCCCCGCAGCCGGCCCATTAATAGGATTCCTTTTCATGGGCCGGATGAAACAGCGGGGCGCGTCCCGTTTTACATTGGCTTTGCTTATAGTAAAGTGTGTGGAGCTCCTAGCTCCACGTACTTTACGTAAGCCTTTTAATTAGGATGCTGGCGGGGCGCTTGAAGGGTAGCCCCGCCAGTATCACTATGTGCGCAAACAGCGCAGCAAAGATCTGTAATCTGCAGGGAGGGAGGGAGTCTCCTTCCCTCCATGCATAGATACAGTACTCTTATTGGCTGTTTGCCAATGGCTGGCAAACAGCCAATGAGATTACTGTATCTATGCAGGAGGCAGCCGTGGGGGTGGGGTGATGGCCCAGGCTGCATCCACCCACACTCCTCTCTCTCTTCCGTCCTCGTGATTGGAACGTGTTGAGCTGCCCTGCCCTGCTTCCCACCAGAGAGAAAGAACAGTCTGCTGCAGGCCGAAGAAGTTTGCCCTCTCCGACTCCTGTGTGGTCTAGGTGAGTGCATCCTAGCAGGGCCTGGTGGTGTTAATGAAGGAATTTCAGCAGGGGGAGGGGGTGCAGAAAGGATCCCAGCATGCTGACTCCGAGCTGTTTTGCTCAATGCAGTCTGCACTCTGCCTGGTCTGCCAGTGCCATCATAAATCAAAAGCACGTAGTGCTTTACAACCGTTCAGAGGCCCAGAGAGTTCATACCTTTATATATAAAACGTATGAACTCTCTGGGCCTCTGAATATATAATCGGAATTACTAGGCCAGGATTGCTTTGTAGTGAAGAATGGCGCGTGTTGTTGAGATCCGCGGCCGCTCTCTCTGACAGGATTGGAATGGTTTGCTTCACTATGTTCTGCGTTTACTGAAGTTTATGGTCTTGTTGTCAGATGGAAGCGGCTGCTACTGTCTGTTTAGCATCTCACATGCGTAATAATGAAACTCCTGTGCGGCGATACTTCGAGGTGCGCACCATTTATCTGGCAATGTGTGAATGCCGGGCTCGTGATTGGCTGGCACCATGGCATGAACGTGCTATATGGCGCCATGCAGCTGATAACGTAGCATGCAGGGTTAGGGTTTCCTGACAGAAACTGTAAGACATGGAAAAGTGAAGGCCTCCACCCTGCGAATGGCAAGTGGGTGGGACTTTCCTGCGCTGCTTCCCATGCCAATGGATACTCCATTACCTTTGTTACATGGGTGATATTATAGTATACGGTGGCTTCAGCGACTAGTCTCCCTTACCGTCCAAGCGTCATTTAAACTGTCTGGACAGTTTTGCAATCCCACCTTGCCAGGATATTACTTCTCTTATCCACATTCTTCCTATTTTGTTGATCTTCCTTGAAAATTATGCAGAATATTACCTAGCTCACGCTCTCTGGAACTTAACATGAATTGGACTCCATGTCTGCGATCCACCCCCTATACCACTTACCTCATGCCGTCCACATGCACACAGCTATAGATAGCCATGCTCCTGACACTTCTACCGGGGGAGAGGGGGGCTTGGCAAACACAGTCCTGACCCTGATACAGGGATTGTGTCTTACAAACCAATTTGGGGAAAGCATCCACACCACCAGGGCCCTCCTAAGCCCATCACACAACCACACAGCAACCACATCTAGTATCTCGCACCATCTGGTCTAGCTATTGCCTTCATATCAAAGTCCTGCTTGAAGTCTAGATGCATGTTACTGAAATGTTGTCAGGCTGACAACTAATCACATTAGAAACATGCATCTATACTATCAAAAGCCCTTTCCCTCCCTGCATTCTAAGTGTTACCCCCACTCAGTTCTCATGCCCATTATTTAATCCCCTTTTTCCTTTCTTCTTACCACTCAAACCCAACCCTCTTCTTTACTTTACACAGACCAAGGTTTGGTGCCACCCTGGCGGTTCACAATGCATCACCTCTCGGACAAGGTTAGGTCGCTGTAAAACCACTATGGGCACAGTATAAATATTGACTTACAAAACATAACAGATGTGTATATGAAACAGTTTATGTGAAGCAAGGAAAGCAATATTAAATATTCTATTACCAGTTTGCTTTATTTGTACCATGGTGTGTGCAGTCTGCGTTTGTTTGTTGACTGATCCAGAGCCCAAGTGTTGAATGAGTGCCAGGGCCATTTTAGCACTGGCATATGGCTGTTTTGTGGCAGCGCTTCTACACAGAGGAATTTACAGTGGTGTGTATAGGATAGAAATATTCCAGTATGTTTATTAATGGGCTGGAATTCTTTACTGTCTGGGCTGCTGGTGACCTTCTAGTCTGCCCATGACTATACACTATAACACAAAAGGTATATGTGTGGGATAAGACAAAGTGGGCATTGTGTTAGGGAGAGGAAAAGGAACACGAGGATAGTCAAATGCGTCATTAGATATCTGGCACACTATTTAAGACGTGTCATTTCGAATGGCATTTTTTCAGAGGTGGTATTGCCAAATTGTATAAGCTCTTACCTCAGCGATGGGGCATAAGTATGCACCCTGCAATAGGAGAAGGTTAAACAATTTTCCGATGGGCACACATGTGGTTTACTGCTGCATAATACTCCTGGGTGACCCGACAGCTGTATTATTTAATTGGTCCCTCTTAGAGAAATGCTTGGAAATCCTGTGACTTTTACTACAACTTTTATTGGAAATTGTGCTGGGAAAGCCCCATTGCCACCTATTTAAAAACTAAATAAATCCTGAGTTCTTCATTGGAAATATCATGTACGCCCCCCCACTTTCTAAAGTCACCATCCGCCACTGTTCTCGACTCAAACTCTGATCTTTTCTTGGGTTTCTCTCTCTCTCAGTTTGAGGTATCCGTGGTTCTTATAGGGATCCCAGAGTTATCCGGTTGAGAAAGATTGGGACGAGTAGGCCCCCGACCTTCCCTCTTTTCTTCGCTCTAATGTAATGAGTGAAAATGTCTAATAGCCTCTGCATTGTTCTGAGTGGTCTCATTTGCTAGAGTGAGAGTGGGTTTAATCAATTGTAAAATTGCCCTTTGGAGAAAGGGGCATAGAGAGTTGATAAGTTGCTCTTTAGTCAGTTCTTCAATAACGTCAGGTAATGTTTTACCTTTCAACCATAGTGAGAGAGTGTTTTTGATTCTTTCTCCTAATTCGATAGGTGTTTCGACCCGGATTTAATTTTATGGTTTGCAATTTGTGTCGATAAAAACGACTAGTCTGCCCTACTTTTTGTAAAAGGCTTTCTTTGACCTTGGCAAAGGATGCGGTTCCAGGGAGGTTTAAGAGTTGATAAAATGTTTGAAGCTCTCCTCTCAAAAGGGTTCCTAAGTAACATCACTTCAAATTGTCATTGCATTGGAATTGGGTAGCAAGCCTTTCAAAATTTAGGAAAACATTTCCTAAATCATCTCCCTCTTTATAGGGCTGTATGATACATTGGGTAATGCTAGGTCTTGTCAGGATAGCTATCAACTTCTGCAATACAGTTTAGTTTGCAGGTGATTGGCAGCCTCTATTTGATGGTCTATTAGACAGGTTAGAGCTTCATCAATGGACGCCATGTCGTAGGGCAAAGTAATGGGGTTATCAGACTTTCCCCTTAGATCCTGAATCTGAAAATAATTCTGAGCTGGTGGCAGAGTCCTGCTCCGAACTCCATTGGATCGCAGGGAACTGGTCAGAAAGGTCACGTGGGGACTTAGTGGATGAAGATGGAAGAACAAGTTACTTCTTACCTTGTAACGTTCTTTCGATGGGATGTTCCTCCGACGTACTCCTTATCTTATCTTTGATGTTACCCATTCCAGCTTGCTGTCCTCGGAAATGTTTTCAGTAGAGAGCGCTGCACGTCGACGTCCCTCTAGTTGGTGTCCCTTGACAACCTCCATATCGGCGCCGACATCATCGTGCGTATAAATAGACTCGCGCAGCTTGCGTTGCTCAGTTCCGTTTTGAAGCTTAAAATTAGCTGTGCATGCCTTGGATCCAGCCTATGTAACCTCTCTTCCTCTTTCCCTGGGTGGGGAGGAGGATAGAATGAAGGTAAAGTTATTTTCTGCGTAATGTGAAATTCAGAAACTACTTTTGGGAGGAAATTAGGCTTCACTTGTGGAACAACCTTGTCTTTATTAAAGGTTGTATGAGGAGGTTTGCAAGATAGAGCTTGTAATTCGCTAACTCTTCTGGCAGATGTTATAGCCACTAGGTATACTGTTTTGAGAGTAAGAAACCTTAATGAACAAGAATGGAGTGCTTTAAAAGGAGTACCCATCAGAAAACGTAAGACTAGATTTAGGTCCCACAATGGAACTTGAAAAGGCTTTGGGGGAAAAACATTAGTTAACCCTTTCAGGAATTGGACTACCAGGGGTAATTTAAAATTTGAAGGCTCCTTCGGTGAGCGCTTAAAGATTGACAGTGCTGCGAGGTAACCTTTGATCGTAGCAACTTGAAGACCTGAATTTGCTAAGTAGAGTAAGAAAGATAACACCATTGGTGTACTGCATGAGAAGGGTTCGATATTCTTTTCTCTACACCAGCTGCAGAATTTGTTGAAGGCCTCCTAGCTGAAAGCAACACCTCCAGGACTGTAACGCTCACCTGATTCCCGCAGAGGCGCCGGTCTTGACTGGGCGAATACCGTATCTTCAAAGGTGATGTGTAACACACGGTTGGCTCTTTGGGCTGGACCTCTGTGCACTGTATGTCTGACTCGAAGAGTAAGATGTCTGCAGATAGAAAATATGGGATTAATGGACTGGGGTTATTGGGTGTCTCTCTCTTCTTCCCCTTCTCTTCTCCTGTAGAACCCCAAAGGTTAACGCTCTCACCTTAGGTAAGTGAACGCTGAGCTCTCCATCTGCCTCGGGGCAGGGTGCCGTAACCAGTTTCTTCACTGGATAAGGGTGCAGGCCTCTTGACCTCAGAGGACTGCTGTCCGTCGTTTACTGCACGAACGGTAAGTTCCGAGTATTTCAAATGTCTTTAAAAGTCTTTTGTAATGATGTCTCTTGTTTTGCAGGGTTCCGGCGATGGCGGATGACGGGCTGAAGTGAGTTGAGGATGGAACCCGTGTGAGGAATAGAAGCGCCTGGAAGCACGTAAGTAAGCGCTTGTTGCCTGCTTCACGATGCGCACTAACTGTCCTTTTATCTTGCAGGTACAAGTTCGGGGCTGCTGAAGGGTGCCGGAATACCCACTGGGTTCGGCGTGGGAAGGAGTACTGGCACGTGAGTAATAAAGTTACCCAATGTCTTTAAACGCACCTTCTTTTGTCTTTCAGATGCGGGATGCAGCGCCGAAGGCCTCCGGAGCGTGCGAAGAGTTGGTAAGCTTTTGTCTTTCAGATGCCGGAATGCAGTGCGAAGACCTCCGGAGCACGTGAAGAGTAGGTAAGCCTTTGTCTTTCAGATGCCGGAATGCAGCGCGAGGCGTTGGTGACAGCCGATGGACCAGGTAAGAGAAGCGCTGTCACTGAAGACCGTAATGCTAACCTGTTCTTTCTTGTCTTTATAGGTGTTGCTGAAGACTGGATTCAGGATGGTAAGCCTTTTTCCCTTAGGCCCAGGATCAGATGCAGAAGACACGATGAGCGTTCTGCTGCAGAGGATGCAGAATAACGCAAAGCAAGATTCATCCATCGGGTGTGGTTTAAATAGCCCCCTGTAGTGCTTAGGTGTCTCCTTCCACAGCCACGCCTAGGTAAGAAAAGAGTTCCTGCTTTGCAGAAGAGTTCCAGTGTTCTGAACCTAGGGAGTGGCTCCTGCCCCACCCAACAGGAAAAGTAGTCCCAAACAGAAGAGGATCAGGGGTTCAACTGGCAGGTAAGTAAGCAGCATGGTCTGCTGCAGGTAAGTCCACCCAAGCATTATGAGCCCGGCGCTTCCAGCGCTGGGACTGGGCATCTTTATGAGCCTGGTGCCACTGGCGCCAGGACAAGGTCCAAAAGGTCCCAATTGGGACTGGCTGGCACTCGGAACCGGGGTTATGGGTCTGCTTCCAAGGGAGTCGGGCAAGTCCTGATCTTTTGGAAGCAGAGATCATGACAGCACCCCCCCTCAAGGCCCCTCCCAAACCGGGCTTTTCCGGGGGTTTGGGCTTGTTAGGAAATGTTCGATGAAATCTTTTGATTAGATGAGGCGCGTGGACATATTCTGCAGGTTCCCAGGATCTTTCTTGGGGACCGTAGCCTTTCCAGTCAATCAGGTAAAATAGTTTAGATTTGGAGATCTTGGAATCCAGGATGCTTTTGACTTCAAACTCGAGTTCTCCATCAACTAGAATAGGTTTTGGAGATGTAGCTAGTCGGGTTTGAGGTTGCACGGGTTTTAATAGAGAGACGTGGAAGACCGGATGTATCTTCATGTGAGGGGGCAAGTCCAACTTGACCGCTACTGGATTTACTATGGTAGTGATGGAATAGGGACCAAGGTATCTTGGGTTGAATGTGCGTGGTCCTTTTAGAGGTAGATATTTGGTGGATAACCAGACTTGATCTCCTACTTGATATTGGGGTCCTTCCGATGTTGGTCTGCTCCTTTCTTGTATTGTCCTTTAGCCCTTTGAAGGTGAGAAACGGCTTCCTTAAAGGCTTGGGTGATTGTAGAATGCAGGTGGTCTACTGCTGGTGTTCCAAGATCTTGGAGTGGATCCAACTCCGAGGTTCGAGGGTGACTACCGTATAAAAGAAAAAACGGGGTCTTCCCAGTTCCCGAGTGGACAGAGTTATTGTAGGCATATTCGGCTATCCAAAGGATATCTTTCCAAGTTTTTTCAGTTTGTTGTAGCATGCAGCGCAAATACTGTTCCAGAGTTTGATTGGTCCTCTCGGTTTGTCCGTTGCTTTGAGGGTGGTGGCTGGTCGAAAGTCTCACATCAATTTGAGCCGACCGACAGCAACTTTGCCAAAAATGAGAAATAAATTGACTACCTCGATCCGAAATTAGAACTGAAGGAAAACCGTGCAGTCGGACGATGTTTTCGAGAAATTCTCAGGCCAGAGTTGCTGCTGTTGGTAAGCCTTTGAGTGGAATGAAATGCGCCATCTTGGAGAATAGGTCCAGGATTACTAGGATCGTATTGTATCCGGAGCATGGAGGTAGATCGGTGATGAAGTCCATAGAAAGCGTATGCCAAGGGCGAGGCGGGATGTCAATAGGGCGTAAGAGGCCGGCTGGTTTTTCCTTTTGACTCTTGTTTTGGGCGCATACTCCACAGGACATTATAAAGTCTCTGATATCTTTTTTCCAAGACGGCCACCAGAAGTAGCGCTTGATCTTTTCCGAGGTCTTGGTCATACCGGGATGTCCTTCCATTAAAGAATCGTGATAACAAGAGATTACCTTTTTCTGTAAATCTGTGCTGGGCAGGTATAACCGTTCTTGGAAATATAATAGGTTGTCCTTCACCGTAAAGTCCTTTCCCTGCAGATGCCAATTCCGTATGTCTGCTGGAGTTACCAGTAGCCTGGCTTTATCCTTAACTTCCTCTATGGATTGTGTGGCGATTACACCTAGAATTCTTTGTTCGGGAATGATAGGTACAGGTTTAGGATTGATCAAATGTTCTTCCACTCCCATCCGAGAAAGGGCATCAGCTTTACCGTTTTTTGTACCAGGTCGATAGGTAATTATGAAGTCAAACTCGGCAAAGAATAGTGCCCAACGGAGTTGCCTAGAGGATTGAGCATTTGCGGTTTTCAAATATTGCAGGTTTCGGTGATCTGTAATCACAGTAACGGTGTGTCGGGCCCCCAGAAGATAATGCCGCCAAGCCTTAAAGGCGGAGTTGATAGCTAGAAGTTCCTTATCAGTAATAGTGTAATTGATTTCAGGAGGCGAGAATTTGCGGGACCAAAATGCCACGGGATGCAACTGATTGGTTACTGGGTCCTTTTGTGATAGAACTGCCCCCATGGCAAGGCTCGAAGCATCAGTTTCAACGATGTAGGGGAGTTCTGGGCGAGGATGTTTTAAGATCGGTGCAGAGATAAATCTAGTCTTCAAATTCTGGAAAGCTTGTTCCGCCTCGGTAGACCATTCAAAACATTTGTTTTTCTTTAACAAGGCGGTGATGGGCTGGACTATTCGAGAGAATTCGGGGATAAACCTGCGGTAAAAGTTAGCGAAGCCTAACATGCTTTGAACACCTTTTACGGAGGATGGCGATGGCCATTTGAGAATTGCATCGACCTTCTTTGAATCCATACGCACTCCGCTAGGTGATAATATGAATCCCAAGAATTCAACTTCAGTCACGTTGAAAACACATTTTTCCAACTTAGCGAAAAGTTTGTGTTGACGCAATCTCTCGAGGACCATTTTCACGTGTTTCCGATGTTCAGTTTCCGATGAAGAATAAACGAGGATGTCGTCAATGTAAACAACAACACACACATCTATGAGCTCTCTGAGGACATCGTTCATAAAATATTGAAAGGCGGCCGGGGCATTGCAAAGTCCGAAGGGCATGACCTGATATTCAAATAGCCCATACTTGGTGCGGAAGGCCGTCTTCCATTCATCGCCCTCTTTTACTCGTACCAAGTGGTAGGCTCCTCTAAGATCCAGCTTTGTATATATGCATGCTTTTCTGACTTGGTCCGGAGTTCAGGGATCAAAGGTAACGGATATCTATTCTTAACGGTGATCTGGTTCAGGGCGCGATAATCTATACAAGTTCTAAGGTCCCCTTCTTTTTTTGGAACGAAGAACAAAGCTGAGGAAGCAGGGGACTTGGAAGGACGAATAAACCCATTCGCTAGGTATTGATCCAGGTATTGTCGGAGGTGAAGATTCTCAGGCTCGGTGAGGGCATAAATTCTACTACAAGGAGGAGTAGATCCAGGTATCAGGTCTATCTGGCAGTCATAAGACCTATGAGGAGGTAGAGAGTTAGCCTGATCCTTCCAGAAAACATTTTGGAATTCTAGGTATTCAGGAGGTAACTGGGGAGCCTCCGAGGAAATTGCTGCCAGTGCAACACCAGGTCGAGGGTGACAAGTAGAGACACATTCTGGAAACTGAACCGTTCTTGCTCGCCAATCGATCTGAGGATTGTGTTTCTCTAACCAAGGTATTCCTAGAATAATCTGGAACTGAGGGGCCTTGATCACATCGAACACGATCTTCTCATGGTGTCCATCTTGACTTACTAGCGTCACTTCTTGAGTGGTATGCGTTACTGGTCCGGAGGCTATCTCCGTACCATCCACCGTAGTAATGACGTCCTTTACAGCCTTGGGACAAAGAGTTAGATTCATCCTCAAAACCATTTCATGATCCACATAATTGCCGATGGCACCGCTGTCGACGTAAGCTTCAATCGCATGTAATCGATACGGATGATCAGGGTAAATGAGGACCATAGGTATCACGAAATGCGAGGTCACGGAACTGGTTTTAACGCTCGGCAAGAGGACCTCTATTCTTGTCGGGCGAGGTCGTTTCCCTGCTCAGTGTTTGTGACCTTGGTAACTGCAGCTCCTACTGCCTTCTTGGCTGGTTTCACCGGACAGTCTCGAAGAAAGTGCCCTGAGTTTCCGCAATAGAGGCATAATTGCAACTGTTTTCTCCTTTCCCGCTCCTTTTGTGTTAGTGGTCCTTTCAGGCCCCCTATTTGCATGGGTTCCCCGGAGTCTACTCCTTTGGAAGGAGTTGGTGGTTTGGAAAATACTCGAGCATCAAACTTGGAACGATCAGCCTTCCTGTTCTGCAGTCTGTGATCTATTTGAACGACTAAGTCTATATAGTCCGAACAGTCTTGCGGGGGATTCACTACTTGGGCTAACACATCTTTGAGCTCTCCACGTAGACCTCTATAAAACAGCGTAATCCTTTTGTCCTCAGGCCATTGAGTTTCCACTATCAGTCTGTTGAAAGACGCAATATAAGCCAAAAGGTCTTGATTACCCTGTCGCAACGAAAGAAGCTCATTGTCCAAGGCCTGCCCCTGTGAATGTCTTGCGAACAGTTTTTCCATACTGAGCTGAAAAGCTTGAAAATCATGGAGAACCGGATCATCTTGATTAACTAGAGGGATCGACCAGTCTGCCGCATTGCCACTAAGGTACGAAAGCACGAAAGCTACTTTAGCTTGATCAGTTGGAAAGGCTGCTGGCCGGCATAAGAAATGCAACCGGCACTGATTGATAAATACTGCAAACCTCTTTGGGTCACCAGAAAATCGTTCGGGCGGAGCCAGAGGTACATTCCCAGGTAGGTTGATTTGCACTGGATTCATAGAGGATGTTGAAGGAAGATTTGCCCCTGATGCGGGTAATGGGGTCTGTCCGGCTTGTGACTGTAGCAATTGTCTAGCGAGATCGTCTGTTCGCTCCTTGGAAATAATCAGTTCCCTTCTTAGAGCGTTCGTTTCCTGACGGGCTGCATGCACTTCTGCTCTTAGTTCCCCAAGTAACTGGGCTAGCTGGTCGGTATCCGAGGTTTCCATAGCGCCTGGGCGGGAGTTTTGCGGTAGGCTTTGCTTTCTGTAACGCTCACCTGATTCCCGCAGAGGCGCCGGTCTTGACTGGGCGAATACCGTATCTTCAAAGGTGATGTGTAACACACGGTTGGCTCTTTGGGCTGGACCTCTGTGCACTGTATGTCTGACTCGAAGAGTAAGATGTCTGCAGATAGAAAATATGGGATTAATGAACTGTGGTTATTGGGTGTCTCTCTCTTCTTCCCCTTCTCTTCTCCTGTAGAACCCCAAAGGTTAACGCTCTCACCTTAGGTAAGTGAACGCCGAGCTCTCCATCTGCCTCGGGGCAGGGTGCCGTAACAAGTTTCTTCACTGGATAAGGGTGCAGGCCTCTTGACCTCAGAGGACTGCTGTCCGTCGTTTACTGCACGAACGGTAAGTTCCGAGTATTTCAAATGTCTTTAAAAGTCTTTTGTAATGATGTCTCTTGTTTTGCAGGGTTCCGGCGATGGCGGATGACGGGCTGAAGTGAGTTGAGGATGGAACCCGTGTGAGGAATAGAAGCGCCTGGAAGCACGTAAGTAAGCGCTTGTTGCCTGCTTCACGATGCGCACTAACTGTCCTTTTATCTTGCAGGTACAAGTTCGGGGCTGCTGAAGGGTGCCGGAATACCCACTGGGTTCGGCGTGGGAAGGAGTACTGGCACGTGAGTAATAAAGTTACCCAATGTCTTTAAACGCACCTTCTTTTGTCTTTCAGATGCAGGATGCAGCGCCGAAGGCCTCCGGAGCGTGCGAAGAGTTGGTAAGCTTTTGTCTTTCAGATGCCAGAATGCAGCGCGAGGCGTTGGTGACAGCCGATGGACCAGGTAAGAGAAGCGCTGTCACTGAAGACCGTAATGCTAACCTGTTCTTTCTTGTCTTTATAGGTGTTGCTGAAGACTGGATTCAGGATGGTAAGCCTTTTTCCCTTAGGCCCAGGATCAGATGCAGAAGACACGATGAGCGTTCTGCTGCAGAGGATGCAGAATAACGCAAAGCAAGATTCATCCATCGGGTGTGGTTTAAATAGTCTCCTGTAGTGCTTAGGTGTCTCCTTCCACAGCCACGCCTAGGTAAGAAAAGAGTTCCTGCTTTCCAGAAGAGTTCCAGTGTTCTGAACCTAGGGAGTGGCTCCTGCCCACCCAACAGGAAAAGTAGTCCCAAACAGAAGAGGATCAGGGGTTCAACTGGCAGGTAAGTAAGCAGCATGGTCTGCTGCAGGTAAGTCCACCCAAGCATTATGAGCCCGGCGCTTCCAGCGCTGGGACTGGGCATCTTTATGAGCCTGGTGCCACTGGCGCCAGGACAGGGTCCAAAAGGTCCCAATTGGGACTGGCTGGCACTCGGAACCGGGGTTATGGGTCTGCTTCCAAGGGAGTCGGGCAAGTCCTGATCTTTTGGAAGCAGAGATCATGACAAGGACGTCATCCGGGAGATCCCAATCCTTATAACTCAACCTTTCAGAAACCAAGCGTGAAAGTTGAGAGTTCTGATGTCTGGGTGGAGAACCTGACCTCCCTTCTGCGAGAGAAGATCCTCTCTTTGCGGAAGACGATTTGGAGGGCAGATGGACATGTCCAGAAGGTCCGGGTACCACGTTCTCCTGGCCCAATCCGGGGCAATTAGGATCATAGTTTTCCGGAATCTTCTCAGCCTCCTGATCATTTGAGGAATGACAGGGACGGGAGGAAACGCGTACAGAAGTGGAAACTCCCAGTCTACTATGAACGCGTCCCCTAGAGCTCCTCTCGGGGGAAATTCCCTTGAACAAAACTGATCGCACTTCCTGTTGGTGCTGGTGGCGAACAGATCCACTTGAGGGGTTCCCCAAAGAGCGAAGATCTCTTGAAGGACTTCCTGAGCTAGCTCCCACTCCTGGGAGACTGTGCTCTGCCTGCTCAGAGCGTCCGCCGTCAAGTTCTTCTCTCCGGCTAGGTGAACTGCCGATAGAGAGATTCCTTCCTGAATTGCCCAAAACCAGAGCTGCATTGCCTCTCTCCACAGTGGCAGTGACCCTACACCTCCCCTTTTGTTGAGGTAGTGCATGGCCACTGTGTTGTCCGTCATTATCGGGACGTTCTTCCCCTGTACTGATGGCAGAAAAGCTTTCAGCGCTAGTCTGATTGCTCTCAGCTCCAACAGGTTGATATGTAGTCTGTACTCCGATGGAGACCAACAACCGCTGATGGTCAAGTCGTTGGCATGGGCTCCCCACCCCGTGAGTGAGGCATCCGTGACCACTCTTATCTCCGGCCAGGGTTGCCAAAACTGTTCTCCTTTCAAAATGTTCTCCCGACAGGCCCACCACTGAAGGTCTTGAGCCACTCTGTCTGGGACTTGAAGGAGATCCGACATGCTTCCTGAGAATTGCGACCATTGGGTTCTTAGTGCCCACTGGAGGGATCTCATTCCCAGGCGAGCCTCTGGCACAAGGAAGATGCAGGATGCCATGAGGCCTAGCAACCTCAAAAAGTCGAAGGCTGGAAGACGGGCATTTTGAAACTTGGTGACCATCTGCAGAATATCTTGAGCCCTCACCTCTGGTGGCGAGGCTTTCCCCAGGGAAGTGTCCAGGACAGCTCCAATGAACTGGAGTCTCTGTGATGGTATCATCTGTCACTTCTTTAAGTTGAGGGAGAAGCCCAGCTTGTGAAGGAAGTGGCAGACATAATCTAGCTGGATCTGAGCTTGTTCCGAAGATACTACTCTGATCAGCCAATCGTCCAGGTAGGGGTAGACGTGGATCCCTTCCCTCCTTAGACTTGCAGCCACTACCGACATTAGCATGGTGAAGACCCTCGGGCGGAGGTCAGCCCAAATGGCAGAACTCGAAATTGATAGTGAGAGTTGCCAATTACGAACCTCAGGTATTTCCTGTGTTGGAGATGGATTGGCACATGGAAATAAGCATCCTGAAGGTCTAGAGATACCAACCAGTCCTGAAGCTGGAGGGCCTGGAGGATCTGAGAAAGAGTTACCATCTTGAACTTGTCTTTCCTGAGGAATTTGTTCAATTCTCGCAAGTCCAAGATGGGTCTCAGTCCTCCGTCCCTCTTTGGTATTAGGAAGTAGGGGGAATACCAACCCTTGTTCCTCTCCGCTACGGGTACTGGCTCTATGGCACCCTTCTCTAGCAGGTCTACAATCTCCTGCATAAGGAGCGGGTCTGGAAGCTTCAAAGAGTTGTTCCCCGGTGGATGACTCTGAGGGGTGTGTAGGAAGGGCAGGCAGTAACCTTGGGCAACTGTTTCCAATGCCCAAGCATCTGATGTAATAGCCTGCCATTCCACCAGATGTTGAGTTAACCTGCCCCCTACAGGTGTCTTGTGAGGGGAGACCTCAGAGGGGTTTAGGAGCGGCTGACGCAGATGCCGAGGGTAAAGTGGCACCTGCTGCTGCAGCTTTTGTACCTTTGACCCGTTCACCATGGGTGAATCGTTTCTGGCCCCTTTGAGCTGGCTGTCCTCTGCCTTTTCCGAATGCGGAGTAAAGATGGAAGGATCTACCCCTCCAGGAGGCTCCTGAGGGGCGATTTGGGGTCTGCCGGATTGCAACCCCAAGAGATTTTGCTGCTGCCTTGGATGTTTGTAATCTCTCCAGGCTGTCATCAGCCTTCTTTCCAAATAGAGAAGTGCTGTCAAAGGGCATGTTCAGAAGTCTGGTTTGTACATCTGGAGCAAAACCAGACTTCCACAACCACGCAAATCTGCGGATTGTGGTACTTGCCGCCATGGCCCTGCTGATATTGTCAATAGAATCAATGCCCATTTGAAGGGATTCGCACATTGCATTCTTTCCATCCCTGACGATGTTTGACGATGTTTAAGAATGCTTCCCTTTCTTCTCCTTCTGGGAGGCAGTCAGCCGCAGATGCGTGCAAGTGGCGTTAATAGATTTAAACGCCATGCTACATGCTGGAAAGACCTTCTTAGACATAGCATCACATCTTTTATCTTCCCTGTCCTGTGGAATAGTAGGGTATGCAGACCTACTATTTGATGAAGTAGCTGCCTGTACAACTAAACTCTCTGGAGTTGGATGCTTGCTCAAATATTCTGGATCTGAAGCAGATACCCTGTATTTAGCAGAACGTTTATTGTTTACTGCAGGGATAACTTCAGGAGTTTCCCAATTTGCAGAAATGTTTCTCTGCAGAGCAGTATGAAAGGAAACAACAGGATACTCCTGTGGACCTTTATCTAAAATATCAATGAGGTCATCCTGTTGAAAAGAAGGTGTAGACCACCCCATGAATTCCACTATTCTGGCCATCAGAGCCCTATAAGGGGTCTCAGCATGCTCCCCAGGGTCTGGTTTAGCAAACTCTACTTCTGGAGAAGTATCTAAACGACTTGCCTCATGTAGAGTGTCCTGAAGGTTTTTTAACCTGTCCTCTTCAGAGATTAATTCCTCTGGCATGGGTGTTGTAGTCCTTTGTAAACCAAAGGGTCTCTTATGGTCGGAATCCTCCCCTTCCTCATATATAGAGGACAAGGCTCTAAAATAGTCAGACCTACGATAAGGTTTAAAACCCATTTCTAGAGCAGAAGGAGCCAAATTGGTTGTCAATGGCTGAGAAAATGTTGAGGTTGTCGACGTGGAAGTCAACGGCTTCGACAATCCCGAAAAGGGCGTCGAAAAAGTTTGAAAAGACCTTGATGTACTCGAGAGGATCGGGATCGCACTCGGTGTCGTTGAAATTGTCGACGGCATCCTCGACGTAATGGTCGAAGTTCTCAACACCTCCACTGTCTGAGATGTAGTGACAGTTGTAGGTCTGTCTTTTATCGGCGTCGACAGAGGCGTCGAAGACGGCGTCAATGCGACCGATTTATGCGTCGAAGGGCCCTTCGACAAAGGCGTCGATGACACAGATATGTGAGTCGAAGAAACCTTCGACGGCGGCGTCGATGACGCGGTCTTTCTGCCTTTACTCGAGGATTCATGACGCCCTCGGGCAGTTTCTCTCGCTGGGTTCAATGACTCTCGGCGTTTTGATTTTTTGGGCTTTTCACCCAGGGTATCACCTTTAGACGTCTCAGAGGGGGTCGAGGCCGCTTTCTCGAAGACGCTAAGCATTTTCTTACGGAATTCCTCCCACTTAGATGGAGAGCTGTGTTTCGTGGGGCAGGTGACCCTTTCTGGGGATGCAGAGGAAGAAGAAGAAGAGGCAGATCTAAGACGCCTCCTCTTAGAGTGTTTTGAACTCGAAGACTGATGGGAACCGCTTCAAGACCTTGAACAGGAATGTTTCTTGTGACGACGAGGAGACGAATGTCTCGACTCTGCCGAAGAAACTTTCGAGGGAGTAGAAGTTTTAAGTCTTACCTCTTTCTAGCTTCCCCTTACGCTCCTTCAAGGCTTTCGCCATCATGGACATACAGTCCTCGAATTCCAAACAGTGATGTTCTCATCCCAGGCACCACAAACAGATCCTGTGAGGATCCGTCAATGACATTTTCTTCCCACAGTCACAACACTTTTTGAAACCCGACCGTGGGGTCGATGGTTCGGATGAAAAAGCCATCGAATTTAGATGATATCATAGAAAAATAAACAGAATCTTCCTGAAGAAAGGAACTGAGCGACACGGTTCCGAGGCCCACGAAGCACGGAAAAACTGAACTGAGCAACGGATGCTGTGCGAGTCTATTTATATGCATGATGACGTCGGCGCCGATATGGAGGCTGTCGGGGGACACCAACTCGAGGGACGTCGACACGCAGCACCCTCTACTGAAAAAATGTCCAAGGCCAGCGAGCTGGAATATCATCAATATCATCAATATCATCAAAGATAAGATAAGGAATACGTCGGAGGACACAATCCCTTCGAAGGCTGATCACTGTAAGTCCCTTCCCTGCCAGAAAGGTCCCCAACCCACTTTGCTTAATGTAGGTATGTGGCTGTCAGACCTTCCGGATAATATGATCTCACTGTTTTAACTGATATGTTGTAAGAGGAAGGGTATCAAGAAGATGATTTTGAAAGAACAAATCTTGATATTGAAGAGGAATATGTGTTAATTCCTCAGACTTCTGTACAATAATCTTTCCCCCCTTTGGTGGAATTATTTTGAGGAGAATGAGATCTTCAATTTTCATCAGTTGAACTGTATCCCACATCTGACACCATATGTGAGACATGCATTGTATCAAGACAGACACAGACTCAAAGTAATAGTTTGAAAAACCTTTATTTGCTAAAGTTCTAGGGTTGGTGTAATACCTAATTAGCCCTAAATCTAAAGGGATTGTTCCCTCAACTGATGTTTCCAGGGGCCGTCGAGGTCTGCAAGTACACAACTAAATCTGCTTGTGTCTAAACCTATGCTTGCCCTCACTCTTTGACAAAATGTGGTAGGAAGTCTTCTTAAATGAAAATAGTGACTCCAAAAAGAAATATAAACCAAAGCTGGTTTTAGGTGGTTTTCCCACCATGTGTAGTTCTGCCAATGTCATAAAAATGAGTGCAATAAAAAAAGAGTTGTCCGTGAAACCTTCTCCACAGGGTTCTTGCGATATTTTTAAACAACCTTCAAGATCTCTGGTTCCTTGGGATTCCCTTCCCCAAGCTTCAATTCTTTCAAGTTTCAAACAGAATACCACGCAGTTCCTCGTAGGCTTCTCAAGGTTCCCTGCCCCAAGCTCCTGCCTCTGTGTTTAAAAAATAAGTATTCAGCGTTAGTGGGCCCCTCAGGGTTCCCTTCCCCAAGCTAAGCCATATGATGCAACACACAAAAGTTCAGCTTCCAATAACTATGTAGGCCTCTGAGGGTTCCCTTCTCCAAGATTAGGCCCTCTTTTACATAACACAAAAGTTCTGCTTGTCAGACGCTCCCTCTGTTAATCACAGTTCTTTCAGGGTCACTATCAGAGACTTTAGAGAATGCCAGGCTCTTTGCTCCTACTTAGCGCCACCACTTTGTTGGATAACCCATCTCCTATTCTTCTACTTTCACAAGTCTCTTAACTTCCTTTTCTTGGAGTTTTCTGCACCCCTTTGCACATTTTCCATGCCTTTCATACTTTCTTCTCGTTTTACCGGGCAACTGTGGCCACTTGCACCTGTTTTCTTGCTCCTTTTCACTTTACTGTTCCTCTTGCACACTCTTTCCTTTTTATCGTGCTCACTCGCACCCTTTTCTTGCTTTTGGGATGCTTGAACCCTTTCCTTGTTTTTGGGGTCGCTTGCACCCTCTCTTTGCTTTCGGGTTGCTTTCTGTGTTTCTTTCCCTTTTCTTTTCTCTGCGCCTCTAGCGCTTTTCACTTTTAAAGTTCATTTCTCCTTTTAACTCTGCATGTCTAGTGCATTAAACATTGTTTCTTTTCCATCTTCTTTCATTTCGCAACACTTGCGATTCGCTTTCCTTGGAACTTTCTTTACTTTCATACCACTTGCAACAATATTTCAATTCCGCTCCAGCCACTTGCACGCTACCGAGTTTCTCTCTTCTTTTCTCATGAAACTCACAAGTAAGCACAGCGCTAGCAAGTGGTTTTCGTCCTGTTGCTTGGGTCTAGGTCGGGGTCTCACCACGTGCCCTCTGACACCCTTGGGACCGGCACACGTCACAAGGGAATGAGCAGTTCTTTAAACACGGCCAGCGGCTTGCAGTTGAGTACCTAGCTCCAGAACCTTGGAGACACGGCTCCCTACCCACGCTGCAACCCCTCTGGCATACCAGACCAGCATTTTGGCACTCCGTTCTTTTCCAGGTTCGCCCGGTCCTCCTCACTGCTTCCCTCTGCTGCTTGGCTCCCATGCTCGACACAGCATCTGCAGCTCGCCCATTCACCTTTGCAAAACCACACCTTTTATAGTCCTCAGTGGAGTCAGGTGTGCACAGTTGGGGAAAAGTACCTGACCTTGCCTGACTCTTTTAGTGGGACAGTTCAAAGGTGTAAGGTGGTAGGCTTCACTTTGTATTCCTATGTTGTTTTTATGGGTAATCTTCATTTCTCTTGGTCACCTCTTCTTTGCCCCAGTACTTATTGGCAATGAGGAGGGGGAGGGACAAGACCAATGAGGGTTCTTGCAGGTGTAAGAAACTCATGGTGGCAACAGTAAAGACAGACACAGTGATCACAGTTCAAGGGTGTTTATTAAACTGTATCATGGGTGAGAAAAACGCCTAATCTAAACCTAAAACTAAGATGGGAGCAAGCTCCGACCATCAAATATTAAGAAAGCAGTCCTAGTGGCGCCTTGTCCAATAAAAAGGGCCCATACTAAAAAAATGTTTTGTCAACCCTTACAACTATGTTACAAAAACAGTGTGGGATAATGTTCTCAAGAAAAGAAAGACGTGTTCACCAAATGTTAAGTCAGGATGATATGGCGGGACCTTCCCCACGTTTTTTAGCACAGGACAAGGTAACAGTTCCTTTCAATGATGCCAGATTTTCCGGGGCCAAGTTTCTTTTCCTGCAAAAGTCTCTTGCCTTAGAAAGCCGGCTGTACCAAAACAATAAACAAACAAAAGTTCCTTTTGGCAATCTTTTCACCTTGGCCGACTGCTCCTCGACCCTGATCCCCCTCAGCCAGACTCTGATCCTTTCTGCAACGTTAGCCTCCCTCAAATGGGTTCACTAAGGCCTTTCACTCAAAAAAATATCACTTAACAGTCTCAATGTCCTTTTCACCAACTATCCATTGTGGACATCCCTCAGCCGGGTTCACACTTGCCAGTTCACAATTAACAATTCGCAGGCAACCCTCTGTCGGGTTCACTTTTGCCAGTTTCACAATTCTCTTAGGTTCTTCTCTTTAGTTAAGCTCAGTTCTCAGCCCCCAGTCAGGCTTTCCTTAAATTCCCCAGCCAGGCTTCACACAGTTAATTAATACCTGGTTTTTGGGTGTGTCACTGGTTAACCGGATTTGTAGGATCCCTCAGTCGGGTTCACATTTCACACAGTTTTCTCTTATACGTAAAAGACTTTTGAATGTCCGAGGGGCTTGGCTCAACCCTTGTAGGACCACTTTGACACTTTACACTAGCCTCTCCTAAGGCCCCTTGGTCTTCATAGTTTCAACAAAACAACCCAACCCCAAAAAGGCTTCAGTCGGAGTCCTTCGAATGAGCACCGCCACAACGCCTGACCACTCTGCTTCTGAGCCTTTACTAGGTTTTGTTTAAAGTTCAATTACACAAGTTATTTTTCATCAAGATTGCCACCTGCAACCTTGGGCCCAGCACAGTTTGGTTTTTCTGTCTTCTTGGACTCACTGACTGTGCTGAACTGTTAAGAGTTGCTTGTTTCAGTAGTCAAGGATGGCACCACGGTGGCAAGCACTTCTCCCTGCTTTGGTTATCAGCATGAGAGGGCCCTGTGTGCCGTTGACACCTGTCACAACACACGTCAGCTGGACTTCCCGGTCAAGGGCAATTCCCTCCTCGTCGTCCCTCCAGGTCTCTCCGCCTTTCTTCTCTATTTGAACTGCCGGTCTGGAATAGCTGCTCCTTGTGCGTTCGGCCTTGCTCAAAGTGTGCTTTCGTGCTACGCCTTTTATCCCTGTTGGGAAGGGAAAGGGATGTCAGGTGTGCGTAGTCATTGTCAATTACCTGACTCTGCCTGACCCTTGTGTTGGGACATGTCAGGTAAACAGCTTGGGTGTTAGCCCGTTGTCTGTCACAGTGTAGGAAAGTGTGCGTGTTGGAAAGGGGGGGCGTAGAAATTATGAATATCCTACGAGATAGGATGGGGAAAGGGTGTCATAAGGAGGGGGTTGGTTGGTCAAATCGGAAAGGTGAGCTTTGTAGGGTTTGTGAATTGAATAGGGAGGCCGTGGGAAGGGAAAGGGTTTGTCAGAACAAACTGGGAGTTTGGGAAATAATAATCAGAGGGAAGGGGAGGAGAATCACTGGGAATATTCAGGTAGGACCCAGAAAAACAGGGATTCTGGCAGATATAGTTTCCAAGTGAAACAGGGTTTGGGTTCATAGGATCTGGGCAAGAGAGATTCACTGAAAGGAAATGAGGCAGATGTGCTACAGCCCAAAAAGGTCTCAGGGGTCCTGTACTCCTCTCCTTCTTCCCCTGTATAATACTGTGTCCCTACCCCAAGTACAACCCCAGGCCTCCCCCTCCAGGTGATCCTCTCTCGCTCACCCGCCCCCAGGGTTGGGATTTGAGAGTGTCAGCCCTTCCCTGGCCACCTGAATAAGGGATTCTCAAGGTCTGCTCATGAGTATATCCTCAGGGTTTTCACACAGGGTGAAGGGTAATAAGGTGGGTGAAATTGGGGAGAAGGGGGAACACCTAGCTTGATTTTTATATAACCGGGACTATTCCCTTTTCCCCATATTATCGTTCTTTACTGGCGATTTGGAATGGTTGGACGGATATGAATAAGAAGTCCTTTGAATTGAGTTTGGGAAGGACCTGTTGATGTTATAACCAAACAGATTTGTTTCCCTCCGGTTTCTGTGCTTCCCCACTCTTGTAATTCTACTATGATTGGACTTTTCTTCCTTATTCAAGAGGGATGGACCCAAATATCCTATGAAGGCTTTGGGTATGTCTTCCTTACCCCTATCATCCTAATAGGGATACAGGTCTTGCCTGAGGGTCACCCAGATTTGTTACCCTGGAATCCCCAACACAGGGGATCCTCCCTCATTTGTCAACCCCCAGTGTTGGGATCCAAAAGTGATTGCCCTCCCCTGGCCATCTGAATAGAGGAATCTCGGGGCTTAACTGGGGGAATACCTCAGGTTTCTCACAGTATTCAGAGGATAAGGCAACGAAGCAGATAAATGTATACGCCTTGAATGTATTGTTGCATGCTCACCTGTCTGTTGTACTGTTTACTGGGGGGTGCACTGTAATTTCCTAGATGAAGATAGGTAGGAAATAACTGGATGATCTATGTTGCCACTTCCCCAAAGATTATGTATTTTTAGCATTTAATACTGTGAAAATGTTTAAGTGTAAATATAATTTTTGTGGGCTTGATGCCTATGAACTATACTTTTTCACACATGTACAATAACATTGATTGCTGCTTAGTTTCATATTGAATGTGCAAACGTAAATCGTAATTTCTTTCAAGAATAATTATCAAATACACGCTTACTGTAGAGATGTTTTTTGCATCGATAAACTGGATATGTGGTTGATTCATTATAGTTCTAATCCAGCCCTAAATTTCATTAAAGATGAAGAAGATAAGTCCTTGGAAGAGGAACAAGAAATGTCATCCCCTTTTCAATGTTCAGACAGTGTTCATGATATAATGGTAGGATTACATTTATATACATTTTTCTACAACGTAATCTTGAAAAAAATGTGGTTTCATTGTTTTGGATTTTTAAACATTTGGATGATTTACATTTGTTCATAATTGCATTGTAAGCACTGGATAGATGTGTGCATATTGTTCAGATTGCCTCTTAAGCCATCGCTTTCTGACATAGCATTGCTTCAACTGTGAGATATCTGCCGGCACAACTGCTGTGTTTTTTTTATCTGCAGGGACTCCTGGCATGGTATCGCTAGGCACTCATGGGCAGATGGTCATTGTTTCTGCATGTTGGAAAGCTAGGGTTATGTGGGTAAAATGACAGCAGGGCCCAGTTCCTCATCGTTATACAGTGAGACGCCCATTTTAAATGTCTCAGCTCAATAGAGGGAGAACTATATAGTGTCAGTCACTCTGAGATGCTGTCCGCTGAGGCCACTTCCCCTTTAATGCAGCCGGATATTTGGTTCCCCCATCATACAATGGGTCACGGGTAAACCAATGACTCACCCCACTCAGTCAACTTCCAAGATTTGTACCAGATAAATAATGCTCTAAATCCTGCCAGGCTCTGCTGGCACCATATTACCAGTTTGGTCGTAGTGCTGCCAGAACTGGGATGTGGAGAAATTTGCATGGGACATAGCCCCATGCCAATGTGGGCTTATCCAATCAACTCCACCAACCTGCTGTGATAGGTATTTCCAACTACTCGTCGGAAAGTGTAGGAAACAAAAGGCAGGGAAAGCTCTTTCCATTCATGACAGAGAATACCATTGCAGGTAACATGCGTAAAACCTGTAAATAATATCCTTATTTCATGTTAGATATGACATAAGACTCCCCTCCACACACCTATTCCCACTCCCCTTCCCCCCTCAGTTAATTGCTCTTTGCACTATTTTGTTGAATGATTCAAGATGTAATTTTTGCTCCCAATTTTATTTGTTGTTGTTACTTTGTATTATGTTGTTCCATTGTACAGCGCCTTGGTGTAAAGCGCTCTATAAATCAATCAATCAATCAATCAATCAATCAAGAAAATCACACCACAACCGGACTACCATATATTTTACCTTATTGTTAAAAATGTATTATCCTATATAATAAAAGGCCAGGTGTATGTTTGTCCGATACAGTCATGCGCAGTAGAGACTGCCCGCATCGCCTGTTGTCACCGCTAGAGGGAGCTGTTGCCTCAGGAATATATAGTGGTCCTACAGCGTGAATGAAAACCTACTGTATGTTCTGCCTTAGGATATATAGTGGGCCTACTGTGTTGATGAAAACCTAAAAAATATTTTTTCTATGAACATGAATTACATTCAATTAAAATCACACAAAATATACCACACAATATATGGACACTCTGAAAAAGTGTCTTTCCTCACGCACTTTGGCCAGTGTAGACAGGCTTTCACACTAGTGTTATCATAATACAGCCAATAATAAAAATGCCTTTCCAAATCTAGTTGGGTTTTCAGTTCTTTCTGCTACTCGAAAGTGTAAATATTGTTGGTGTTTCTCACTTTTGCTGCACAACAGATAGATTGTATTTGCTAGTGACAAAGTTTGATTTTCACCTGGGGATAATATTCTTCCTTTTTCTAAGAAAAAAGCACGCGTAATTCTTTTGGGAAAGCTAGTACCAAATAATGCATTTTAAGGCACGTTGGAAGAATAATATTGATTGAAATTAGATGCTACATTTTTAATATCATAGTTTATAAATTATTTTTCTTATGTGAACATAACAAAAACAGTTTCCTATTACATTGACATATTATATGTGTGCTAGTTATTTTCAACCTAGACAATAAATTGGCTTTTCTTTTCATTGTGGTTGATTTTATGTTAAAAACCTTACACAATTTACGACATGTTATACAAAATACATTAACGATCAACATACAAAATCACAGCATAGATCCAATTTCATAGTTATAAATACTCCTAAAAAAGAAAACCTCTTTTGAGGAAGGCATGGTATCAACAGCAGACACAGACACAAAAAGATGCAAGTTTTCAAAACCTTTATTTTTTAATGTTAAAGTGTTGGGAGAATTCCTAACTGGGAGTAGTCTCTACCATTAAACAAAAGAAAACAAGCCCAAGTCAATCTAGTCAAACAAATTGTCTGTGTTATAAACCTAACTTTGCCCTCATTCTTAAAAAAAATACGTGAAAATGGTATATGCTTCAAAAGAAAATAGTGTTTGAAAAGCAAAGTCAGAATAGATTTTATAAGCAGGTGACAACTCCCTTCCCCACGTTCAAGGCACAGGGTCACAAGAGTTAAGAAAACGATAGGTGGATTGCACAGTTCTCTCAATGTGGCACACTTTGGCTTGCTGGTACGATTCAACAGTTCATTCTTTGGCATTAAGTGTTTCTCAGTTCAAAACAGTTTATTTAGGCCTCTTTGCCTTGAATCAAAAATTCAGTTAAACATTTTCTTAAATAGACCCCTCAGGTTTCCCTTACCCAAGTCTGGGTCTTTCTTGACACTTTCTCTTTGGTAAAATGAATTCTGGTTTCCCTCGTTAAGGCTCGAGGCTGTCTTTGCTCTTTACAGTTCACTTTGTAATTCACTCAAGTTTCCCTTGTTTTGAGCTCAGGTTTTGTCATTCACCTTCTTTGTAACACACTTTCACTTAGGCTTCCCTCAGTCGGGCTCAAGCCGTCTTTCATTTTCACTTTATGACTCTGGTTCTCAATATTCACTTTGTAGGGTTACCTTCTCCAGGTTTCTTCTCGTTACCTCATTAGCGTCAAAGGCTTTCGAAACTGCACAATTGTTAGATACTCCTATGCATCACCACTTCGACGTACCATTCAATATGATTCACAGTTCATACGTGATTTCTCAACATGCTAAAGCTTTCTGGTATTTGTAGTTCCTTTCACAAACTATCACAGGCTTCCCTCGGCTGGGCTCGTGCCTGCCATTTCTTTATTATCAGCATGCTTTCAAAATATTTTGCAGCTTTCTTTCTTTAGTCTCACGCTGCAGTTCAAACACATCTCACAGAGACTTTCGATAATGCGATTTACCTTCACAGGACCACTCTGTTACTTTGTAATAAATTGCGTTGCTTTTAACAATTGACCCCTTCGTCACGCGATTATCATCATTCGCGTAACCTTCATTTGATACACTTTCACTCGCTTGCAACACAAACCGGTTGTGTTTATCTTGGTTCTTTCTTCTTCGCCTTGAATGCAGCTATAAAGGTCTTTACCAACGACTCCTCTGCTCCTCCCGAACTCCATCATTCACCCGGGTGAGGAACAGGCAACCTTGGAATACTTCAAAGGAAGGCTCTTGTTACGCTCACCTGGCTCCCACAGAGGCGTCGATCTGAACTGGACAGCTGCGGTCTCCACCAATGTGACGCGTAGGGCTGAGATGATGGACTGGACTGGCCCACCTAGCTTCGTTTGCTTGGCCCGTAGGAATATTCTTCTGCAAATGGAGAAAGGGAATTAACCACCCGTGGAATTGAGTGTAAACCCCTCCACCCCCGCTGTTCTCCCCACAGATCACCTTTGATGTCCCCTCTTATAGTCTCACCTGATGGTTTGAAAAGATGAGCTCTCCATCCTGCATTGAGCGCAGGGGCGCGTTGATAACCAGTTGCTTCACTGGCTCGAAGGAATTGGTGAGTTCCAGAACAATATTGACTCCAAAAGGTATGTAGTTCGTAAGAGTTCAAATGCCTGACTTTCACTCTTGTCAGATTCTTTGCAGGTTGCAGCTTGACCCTAGTGAAGAGTTCCTCGTGGCAACCGTTAATATTCTGGTAAGGATTTGTATTTTCCAACACAGTTCGATAAAATAATGTCGATATGTAACTTGTTGCTTTCTCCCTTATTCAGGCGCTGAGAGAAAGTATGAAGTCTCGGGGAATAATACCTCCGGCGTAAAATCAGGTAAGTCTATTGTGGTGAGGAAGATTCCCCTTGATAGTGCCTTTGTTTCACCTTGCTGCCCTTTTGTTTCCCCTTAGGGGCCAGGGTTCGGCGAAGCTGCGCCGACCCGTGAAGAGGAATTGTACCCCCGGTGGTAAAATCAGGTAAGTCTATGGGGGGTAACTAATATTCCTCTGTGTATTCCCTTGGCTCACCTTGCCGTTCTTGTCTTCTTCTAGGTGCCAGAATGTGGCGGGAACATGCAGGAGGATGCGGGGGAATGTGAAGATGCTGCGAAGGCCGGTGAGTTCAGCGCGGCGCTGCAGCAGGCGAGGCGGCGTGCATAAAATAACTTCTTTCTTCCAGCTCGAAGGCGCGATGGATCGGGAATTCAGGTAAGGGTCAAAGGTATTGCTCTTGTTCTAACCTTTTCTCCTTCTTTTTCCCCTTTTTTCTAGTAGCTCCAAACTCGAGGCGGGCGTGGCAGAAGACTGGATGCAGACTTGCAGGCACGGTGAGCGTTACGCTGCTGGATGCAGAATAACGCGAAGCGTGTGCTGCTCTTCGGGCGTGGTTTAAATAGCCTCCAAAGTTGTCCCAGGTAAGTATTCCTCCCCAGCCCCGCCCGAGTAAAACATAGTCCCTAGGTAAAATAGTCCATTCCAAGCCTCATTTCCCTTGGAGCTCTTGCAGCATGGTCTGCATCAGGTAAGCTTGCAGCATGGTCTGCATCAGGTAAGTTCTACTCTATGAGCCTGGCACCTTTGGCGCCAGGACTCACTTTCCATATGAGCCTGGCACCATAGGCGCCAGGACTGCACCCAAACAGCCCCTAGTAGGGGTTTTTGGGCTTGCTCAAAATAACTTGATGCCTGCTTCCGGGGTTGCTGGACCTGGTCTGGGTCCCCGGGGGTAGGCATCATGACAGCACTCCCCCACCAAGGCCCCTCCTAAAGTCGTTCTTCCCCGTGGTTTTGGTTTGGGAAATTTCGTTGGAATCTTCTCACCAATCGAGGTGCATGCACGTGGTCACTAGGTTCCCAAGACCTTTCCTGTGGTCCGTAACCTTTCCAGTCGATTAAATAAAAAAGTTTTGACTTCACCATCTAGGAGTCCAGGATGTTCTTAACCTCAAATTCGGGTTCCCCGTCTATACGGATGGGGTCTGGTGGCTTGGTTAGTCTTATCCCTGGTTGCACTGGCTTCAAGAGTGACACATGAAATACGGGGTGAATTCGCATATTAGCAGGTAAGTCCAACTTGACGGCCACCGGGTTGATGATGGCCTTAATAGAGTAAGGTCCCAAATATCTAGGGTTAAAGGTCCGCGTTCCCTTGAGAGGTATGTGTTTTGTGGCCAACCATACTTGATCCCCTATCTGGTACTGTGGAGTATCACTTCTATGCCGATCAGCATCTTTCTTATATTTCTCTTTCGCTTGTTTTAAATGTGCAGTTGCCTCCTTAAAGGCTTGTGTAATCGTAGCGTGTAGATGGTCCACTGCGGGCATTTCTAAGTGTTGGGGTGAGTCAAGGTCTGAGGTTCGAGGATGGTGCCCATATATGGTATAAAAGGGGCTTTGTCCAGTTCCAGAATGTACTGAATTATTGTATGCATATTCGGCGATCCAAAGAATGTCCTTCCAATTACTCTCAGTCTGATGTAACATACAACGCAGGTGTTGTTCAAGAGTCTGGTTGGTCCTCTCCGTTTGACCATCGGTCTGGGGGTGGTGACTGGTCGATAATCTCACGTCGATTTGCGCCAGTTGACAACATTTCTTCCAAAAATGTGAAATGAATTGACTGCCCCGGTCAGAGACCAACACGGATGGAAATCCATGTATACGAACAATGTTTTCGAGGAATTCTTTGGCCAGGATTGAGGCTCAAGGTTATCCTTTTAAAGGAATAAAGTGGGCCATCTTGGAAAAAAAATCCACAATAACTAGAATGGTGTTAAATCCATTACAAGGAGGTAGATCAGTAATAAAGTCTAATGATAAGGTGTGCCATGGTGTAGGCGGAATGTCTAAAGGTTGTAAGAGTCCAGCTGGTTTTTTCTTTTGACTTTTGTTTTGGGTGCAAATGCCACAAGACATCACAAATGATTTAATATCCTTTCGCCAGGTGGGCCACCAGAATTGTCTTTTTAATTTAACTTCAGTTTTTGCAATACCTGGGTGCCCCTCCATTAGGGTAACATCATAACGGGAAATGACTAGCTCTTGTAGTTCCTTGTGTGGCAGAAATAGCCGCCCTTGGTAATAAGGCAGATCATTGGTGACATAGTAGTCTGGGCCTTTCTTTACCCAGTCCTGCAGGGCTGTAGGATCAAAGATTTGCTGGATCTTTATCTGAATGTCCTCTAGTGTCTGTAGAGTAGTCATGCCAAGAATTAGTATTTACACTTGCGCCATCATTTGAATTGCCCAGCTCTCCCTTCTGCACTTAGAGCACCCCAGATTTGCACTGGAGTGCATTAGTCGCCATTGCAAGCCACGAGGCTTACCACACTCCAAGATGGCCGCCCGCCATCATCACAGCCTCCCATCCGGCCCCTCAGCACTGCGCGCGCTGTGATTGGCTTCCCACCAGCATTTACAGCCAATCACAGGCCGGCAGGCTGGGAGCCGGCCCACGCTCGAAGGCACTCGCTCCAAGGCACAGTGCCTGTCTTTCGCCTGTCTGCGCCAGCGAGCCCAGGGCACAGACCCTGACCCTCCCCGGCCCATCCATCAACCTAAAGGGTAAGTGCGCCCCTCCTCCTTTACAACCCCCCCATGAACGTACACTCATTGGACTGCACTAATAGAAGTACCCAGCTTTCATTCATCCTACGTCAACAACCTCGAACCTTGCATGACTGCAACTGCCTCACTGCAGCTCAAATGAAACTATTGCTGCACAACTGTAATGGTTCAGATGCCCTTCATCTGCTAGGGCCACCTTGATGCTGCCTCACTAGCAAATTTCGATTCTTACCCTATGCCCACCCGTTATTGCACTACTAGAATTGTCCTCTTCTGCACCTGAAGCAACTCCGAATCTAGCCTATGTCTACCTGTTGTTGCATTACTAGAACTGCCCTTTTTGCACCATAGCAGTAACTTGGAATCTAGACTATGCCTACCTGTTGTTGCATTACTAGAACTGCCCTTTTTTGCACCATAGCAGTAACTTGGAATCTAGCCTATTCCTACCTGTTGTTGCATTACTAGAACTGCCCTTTTTTGCACCATAGCAGTAACTTGGAATCTAGCCTATGCCTACCTGTTGTTGCATTACTAGAACCGCCCGTTTTGTATCCGTAGGGGCAATTTCGATTTCAGCTTTTGCCCGCCTGTCGTCGCAATTACTGCAACTGCCCTCCTTTGCACTCTGCTTTGCTATCAACCAAACTGCCCACTCACTGCATAATTCCAACTATGCTCCCTTGGCTCATGCTCACCATGCTCCCTTTCTGCATCATAAACAACAGCATTCCATGCAGCAGCAACAGTTATATACCATATAACAATGGACTAGCTAAACTAGGCTGCCCCAGACACCACCCCATCCCCTGTCCCACACCCTTCCTCCCCTCCCTCGCACCTTTCCCACACTTCACTCTCCAACACTCCACTCCCATAATTAATGCCACACTAGCTAATATCCTACCCAACACCTCTAACATAATTAAAGTTGACCACATTGCTTTCAACCCTCACCATCCCAATCCATTGGCTCACTGCCCCACAAGCAAGCCTACCCTCCAGGACCGCAATAACAGACTCGGCGCCAGACTACCTACCACATTTGGCAAGTTGCCTACCGTACCTGTGACCAAGACCACAACTAAGGACAGCGCTAAGGCCACTAACACGACACCTCTAAAAGGGGCACTACTCAACGTTAGATCCCTAGTAGCCCACCCCACCGAAATTGCCGACATTATCCTTTCAGGAGACCTTGACTTCTTTGCTACTACAGAAACATGGCTACATGAAGCAGCAGGACCCTGCCTCACTCTTGCTATTCCAGATAACTACTCCATCCTCAGAGCGGACAGACCCAATGCTCGCGGAGGAGGTGTAGCAATCATATTCAAGTCCTCTCTTGACTTCAGACTCATCACCCCCCCACTAAAGTCCTGCGAGCACCTCACCATCAAAGTACAAACTACCCCTAAGAGCACCATTACCCTGCAACTTATCTACTGGCCCCCAGGCCCCATAAGCTCCTTCGAGGAAGACATTACCTCTCTCATAGCAGACAATTCCAAGCCCCACTCCCAAAATATCATCCTAGGAGACTTTAACCTAGGGCTTAATGACCCTAACGACTCTCCTGCTGCCTCCCTGGCTAACGCCTTATCCGAGCATGACTTCACCCAAGTTGTTACACTCCCCACCCACCAGAAAGGTAGAACTATCGACTGGGTCTCAGCCCACAACTGCAATATCACCTGCAAAGCCCCACAACCTCTTGTATGGACTGACCACGCCCTAATATTATTCGACATCTACCAAAACAATCCTAACCCTAAACAGCGCCCTTACGCACCAGCCTGCCTGACTAGAAACAAGCGCAACATCACTGCAGAGACCCTCACACCACTGATCCTCCCCCTTCTAAACACAATCCCAGCTACCGCCGACCTTAACCTTCTAGTCGACACCTACAATGATGCCCTAACTAGCACCATTGATGCTGTTGCCCCACTAAAGCAACGCAAATGTAAGCCCATAGCTCACTTGAACCCTTGGTACACACCAGAACTCAAAATTCTTAGAAAAAAGAAAGCCAAGATGGAAACCCTATGGAAAACTAACCCCTCTGCAGAAAACAAAGCTAATCTTACGACCATTTCCTCCTACTACAAGAAAGAGATAATCCGGACAAAAAAAGAAGCCTATAATGTCAGAATAAACAATGCCCAATCTTCTGCTAAAGAACTCTTCACCATCCTGAAGGAATTAGAAAATCCGAATCCTCCAACTGACACCTGCGTGAAGGACAAGTCGTGGTGCACAAGCATCCAAAATGCACTAGCTAACAAAATCACTGGTCTTCAAAACAAAATCGAATCCAAAAGATTACAACTTTCAAACAGTAACGCCTTCATACCTAGCACACCCACCCCTACCAGCAATACCTTCGGCTTTACATTCAAACCGGTTACTATACCCGAAACTCAAAAAATCATAGCATCCCTTAAACCATCTAATTGTAAAGGGCACAGCTGCCACGCACAGATTATCAAAGACGCGGTGCGAGACCTCACCCCCTTCATCTCCAAACTAGTAAACCTATCCTTCTGAACCAATTCTGTACCTAACAACCTAAAACAGTCTTGGGTTCTCCCTCTCCTAAAAAAACAATCTCTCGATCCGGCCATTCCCACCAATTACAGGCCCATCACCACGGTCCCCTTCCTGCTAAAAATCCTCGACAGAGTTGCCTATCTGCAAATCCAGGATTACTTGGAGTCCAATCAATTGCTAGGCCTGCGTCAATCTGGCTTTCGCCCTCAACATGGAACGGAAACTGCCCTTGTTGACCTTAAAAGCCAGACTGATGATCTCAAGGACAAAAACAAAGCAGCTATCCTACTGCTCCTAGACCTTTCAGCAGCCTTTGACTTGGTTGACCACAAAATACTCTGCAACCACCTCTCTTCTGCTGCCCACTTCTCCCCCTCTGCTGTCATGTGGATACAATCCTTCCTAGCCAACAGAACCATGATGGTTTTTTCATCCGTGGCCGCAGCAGACCCCATCCCCATCACCTGTGGTGTCCCACAAGGCTCCTGCGTCTCCCCTACCCTCTATAACATCTTTACGAAACCCCTCTTTGATAAACTGGACCATCTGGGTGTCACGTACACCAACTACGCAGATGACACCCAGATACTCCTCACCATCTCTGGCAACTACAACACTGACGCCACCAGGATTAATGAAATCTTCGCCATCATTCAGGCATGGATGGCCACACACGGCCTCTGCCTGAATGATGAGAAGACTGAGCTCCTCCTAGTTGGGTCCCCTAATAATCTACAGAAACTCAGCCCCGATTATTCAAACTTCACCATAGATGGCAACATCATCCCAGTTGTGAAAAAATGTGAAAACGTTAGGCTTCTACCTTGACGCCAATACCAACCTCGCCAAACAAGTTAATATGACTGCCTCAGCCACCGCATACAGGGGAAAACTAATCAGGTCCTGTAGACCTTTTCTATCTACAAACAGCTGCCTCATTCTGGCGAGGGCCCGCATACAATCAAAGCTTGACTACTGTAATAGCCTTTACCTTGGTGCCAACCAAGCTATAATCAAGAAACTTCAGATCCTCCAAAATAATGCGCTGAGAGCAGCACTAAATATTCCCAAGAGAGAGCACATCTCCCACACAAGAATATCTTGCAAATGGTTATCCATTCAGCAAAAAATTGACCTAAAAACCCTCTGCCTCACCTACAAAGCCTTAAACCACCTAGCCCCCCAGTGCCTGACCAACAAACTCACTCTTAAACCCAAAACAAGAGTCACCAGATCATCCAATACTCTCAGCCTCATCGTGCCCAGATTCACCGCCAAAAGAGCGGGAGGCTCGAGCTTCACTGTCCTCGCCCCTCAACTTTGGAACACCCTGCCACTGAATATTAAACGGGCCAAATCCTTCCAATTGTTCAGAAAACTAGCCATCAGCTGGCTTCTGGAGAGGGTAATCCTCAGATAGACTAAGCTCAGTACTAATTGTATATATTGTACATACTCTGAAATGTTTCCTAATACCTGCCTGTACATACCATATATGGCATATCTCCGCCACTATTGTATAACTGTTTGTATTCTGCAACCTTGTAACTCGTCCTTAAGCGCCCATTTACCCCTGGGTCTGGAGCGCTATACTAAATAAAATAAACAAACAAACAAACAAGAATCCTTTGTTCGGAAATTATAGGTACTGGTTCTTGGTTCACTTCTGCCTCTCCCATCCTTATTCGGGATAAGGCACGGCTTTACCATTCTTACAACCTGGTTGATAGGTTATCACGATATCGAACTCGGCAAAGAACAATGCCTATCGGAGTTGACGTGACGATTGGGCCTTGGCTGTTTTTAAATACTGTAAGTTCCTGTGATCGGTGATCACAGTAATGGTATGCCTGGCACCGAGAAGATAGTGCCGCCAAGCCTTGAAGGCGGATCTAATGGCTAATAACTCCTTGTCGGTAACCGCATAGTTTAACTCAGGTGGCGAGAACTTTCTGGACCAAAATGCTACTGGGTGAAGCTGGCCAGTTTCAGGGTCCTTTTGAGACAGGACAGCTCCCATGGCTAGACTGGATGCATCAGTTTCCACTATGTATGGAAGGTCAGGGTGCGGGTGCTTTAATACAGGTGCAGACGTGAATTTCGCTTTCAGCTTCTTCAGTCCACATAAAGCGTTTATTTTTTCGCAAGAGTGCTGTGATGGGATGTACGACATGTGAAAAATCTGGGATGTATCTGCAGTAGAAATTGGCAAAGCCGAGCATGCTTTGTACTCCTTTAACTGAACTTGGTGATGGCCACTTAAGGATTGCGTCCACCTTTCGTGAGTCCATTTGGACTCCCTTTGGGGTCAGGATAAACTCAAGGAATTCAACTTCTGTGGCATGAAAAACGCATTTTTCTAATTTTGCATATAGGTTGTGCTGGCGCAATTTCTCAAGGACTGCTCGGACGTGCTTCACATGGTGAGATTCTGAAGAGGAGTGTACTAGAATATCATTGACAACACAAACGTCAATGAGTTCACGAAGGCCATCGTTCATGAAGTATTGGAAGGCTGCTGGTGCATTGCACAACCCGAAAGGCATCACCTGGTATTCGAATAACCCATACTTAGTGCGAAAAGCAGTCTTCCATTTGTCGCCCTCTTTTACACGTACCAGATGGTATGCCCCCCGGAGATCTAATTTAGTGTATATACAAGCGTCCTTCACTTGGTCTAGTAGTTCAGGGATCAGAGGCAATGGGTATCGGATCTTAACAGTTATCTGGTTCAATGCATGGTACTCTATGCACGTTCTGAGGTCACCTTTCTTTTTGGTCACGAAGAACAAAGCTGAAGATGCAGGGGACTTGGATGGGCGAATAAAGCCATTGGCAAGGTACTGGTCTAAGTATTGCCGTAGGTGAATGTTCTCAGGTTCCATAAGGGCATAGAACCTGCTACAAGGGGGTTGTGCACCGGGTATGAGATCGATTTGATAATCGTACAATCTGTGAGGAGGTAAGGTGTTTGCCTGTTCTTTTTGGAAGACATCCTGGAATTCTTGGTATTCTGGAGGTAGTTGCATGACTGCTGTGGTTACTGTGGTCAGGCCTGCGTTCTGATTTTTCTTTGGGTAACAGGTTTGTGCACAATCCGGGAAGGTTATTCTCTTCTCTCGCCAATCAATACAAGGATTATGTGTTTCCAACCAAGGTATCCCCAGTATTATTTGGAACTGTGGGGCTTTGATTAGATCAAACACAATAGTCTCTCGATGCCCATCCTGACCCAATAGTGTCATCTCTGCGGTGGAATGAGTTACAGGCCCAGAGGCAATTTCAGTTCCATCGACTGTGGTGATGACATCTGAGGTGGTTTTTTGGCAGAGAGGTAGATTCATCCTGGAAGCCAATTCATAGTACACATAGTTTCCTATGGCCCCGCTATCAATGTATGCCCTTACTGCGTGCATACGCAATGGCTGCCCTGGACCTACGAGGACCATCGGTATGATGAAATGCGAGGTCTGAGCATCCTTCTTCAAGCTCGGGCGTGGTTGTTTCCCGAGTCTGACTCCATATGGCTTTTATCAGCAGCTCCTACCAACTTCTTGGGTGGTTTTACAGGGCAATCCCGTAGAAAATGCCCAGAAGTTCCACAATATAGACACAATTGCATTTGCTCCTTTCTCTTTCCTTCTGGGTTAAGGGTCCTTTAACCCCTCCGATTTGCATGGGTTCTGTAGCATCTGCTCCTTTGGGGTTAGCGTGGTTTTTGACCAACATCCGATTTTCAAACTTGCCTCGATTAGCCTTTCTGTTCTGAAGTCTGTGATCTAACTGGACCACTATGTCTATATATTCAGCGCAGTCTTGAGGTGGGTTCACGACTTGAGCCAAGGCATCCTTGAGTTCTTCTCGAAGCCCTCGATGAAATAACGTGATTCGTTTTACTTCAGGCCATCCAGTTTCCACTATCAACCTATTAAAGGTCGCGATGTAGGATAGAAGGTCCTGGTTACCCTGTCGTAGGGACAAAAGTTTGTTATCCAGGGCCTGTCCTGGGGAGTGCCGGGCAAATAGTCTTTCCATGCTCGTTTGAAAGCCCTGAAAATCCCGAAGAATTGGGTCATCCTGAGTAACTAGTGGAATTGACCAACAAGCTGCACTGCCGCTGAGATATGAAAATACAAAGGCTACCTTGGCTTGATCGTTTGGGAAGGCTCCAGGTCTGCATAAAAAGTGCAAGCGGCATTGGTTCATAAACACAGCGAACCTTTTGGGATCTCCGGCAAAGCGTTCGGGTGGAGCTAATGGAATATTTCCTGGTAGCTTTATTTGCACAGGGTTACTCGATAACACAGGAGCTGGATTTTCCCCGGAAACCAGGTAGGGGTGCTTGTCCAGCCTGGCTTTGCAATAGTTGCCTAGCAAGGTCATCAGTTCGCTCCTTTGACAAAATCAGTTCTCTCCTAAGAGCATTGGTTTCTGGGTGGAATGCACTTCAGCCATCAGTTCCCCTAATAAGTGGGCCAATTGGCCAGTCTCTGAGGTATCCATTACGCCCGGGTGGGAATTTGTGGGTAGGCTTCGCGTTCTGTTATGCTCACCTGGCTCCCACAGAAGCGTCAATCTGAACTGGACAGCTGCAGTCTTCACCAATGTGACGCGTAGGGCCGAGATGATGGACTGGACTGGCCCACCTAGCTTCGTTTGCTTGGCCCGTAGGAATATTCTTCTGCAAATGGAGAAAGGGAATTAACCACCCATGGAGTTGTAAAACCCCCCACCCCCGCTGTTCTCCCCACAGATCACCTTTGATGTCCCCTCTTATAGTCTCACCTGATGGTTTGAAAAGATGAGCTCTCCATCCTGCATTGAGTGCAGGGGCGCGTTGATAAACAGTTGCTTCACTGGCCCGAAGGAATTGGTGAGTTCCAGAACAATATTGACTCCGAAAGGTATGTAGTTCGTAAGAGTTCAAATGCCTGACTTTCACTCTTGTCCGGTTCCTTGCAGGTTGCAGCTTGACCCTAGTGAAGAGTTCCTCGTGGCAACCGGTAATATTCTGGTAAGGATTTGTATTTTCCAACACAGTTCGATAAAATAATGTCAATATGTAACTTGTTGCTTTCTCCCTTATTCAGGCGCTGAGAGAAAGTATGAAGTCTCGGGGAATGATACCTTGGGCGGTAAAATCAGGTAAGTCTATTGTGGTGAGGAGGGTTCCCCTTGATAGTGCCTTTGTTTCACCTTGCTGTCCTTTTGTTTCTCCTTAGGGGCCGGGGTTCGGCGAAGATGCAGTGGAAGCTGCGCCGACCCGTGAAGAGGAATAGTACCCCCGGTGGTAAAATCAGGTAAGTCTATGGGGGGGTAACTAATATTCCTCTGTGTATTGCCTTGGCTCACCTTGCTGTTCTTGTCTTCTCCTAGGTGCCGGAATGCGGCGGGAACATGGAGGAGGATGCCGGGGAATGTGAAGATGCTGCGAAGGCCGGTGAGTTCAGCGCGGCGCTGCAGCAGGCGAGGCGGCGCGCATAAAATAACTTCTTTCTTCCAGCTCGAAGGCGCGATGGATCGGGAATTCATGTAAGGATCAAAGGTATTGCTCTTGTTCTAACCTTTTCTCCTTCTTTCTCCCCTTTTTTCTAGGAGCTCCAAACTCGAGGCGGGCGTGGCAGAAGACTGGATGCAGACTTGCAGGCACGGTGAGCGTTATGCTGCTGGATGCAAAATAACTTGAAGCGTGTGCTGCTCTTCGAGCGTGGTTTATATAGCATCCAAAGTAGTCCCAGGTAAGTATTCCTCCCCAGCACCGCCCGAGTAAAAAATAGTCCCTAGGGAAAATAGTTCCTTCCAAGCCTCATTTGGCTTAGAGCTCTTGCAGCATGGTCTGCATCAGGTAAGCTTGCAGCATGGTCTGCATCAGGTAAGTTCTACTCTATGAGCCTGGCGCCATAGGCGCCAGGACTGACTTTCCATATGAGCCTGGCGCCATAGGCGCCAGGACCACAACCAAACAGCCCCTAGCAGGGGTTTTTGGGCTTGCTCAAAATAACTTGATGCCTGCTTCCGGGGTTGCTGGACCTGGTCTGGGTCCCTGGGGGTAGGCATCATGACAGCTCTCTCTGTATTCTTGGCCTCACTTTGCGAACCCTTATGGCCTCTCTGAATATACGGTTACTTCGCCTTGCTTTCTTTTGCTCATCTCAGCATTCAAAAGGTTCCTTGGTCTTCCTATCTCCAGAGCCTGGTTGCAGCAGCTCAGGAAGAGCTGTTCCTTCTCGTACCCAGCCTTGCTCAAAGTGTACCTGTGTGCTCCAAAGTGCTAGGGGTAATCTTCATAGCCTCATTACTCGTCTCATTCCTCGTCTTTTTCGGCTCAGTAGCTTTGTCAGCAAAGAGAGGGTAAGGATCATGGGAGCTGTAGTGTCCCAGAAAATAGGTAGGGATAGGGGTTTGAGAGTGGTTGGGAAAAAGGGGGATACCATGTGTCACCATCAGGTGTCTCTCCCCCACTCCCTGAGGACCCCCTACCCAGGTTATCCGCCCCCCAGGTCGGGATCCAAAAGCGATGGCCCTTCCCTGGCCCCCTGAGTTTGGGATCCCCAGGTTGTGAAACACCCTCTGTTTTCTCACATAACCTTCACATAATGCGATCTGGACAGGTCTGTTTTACAGGGAAATCGAGAAAGGAAGTATATGTTGCTCTGATCTTTACCTTTCCAATTTTCTACTGAGAAACAGTACGGTTGTAAGTCCAGGAACCATCGCATAACTTGTGAGTTGTATTCCTTTCGCTGACTTATACAGATAAGGGGAAAGTGGTCAGTAATTGAAGTCCATTTTCTTCTCAAGAAGTAGTATTTTAGATGGAGGATGGCCCATTTTATGGTCAGAGCATCCAATTCCAGTACTGAGTAATTATTCTCCCTTGGGATAATTTGTGATTGGCAAATAATATAGTATGTTCTAAGATGTCCTGGATTTGTGATAATAAAGCGCCTAATCCAGCCAGGGAGGCGTCAGTCTGGAGGATAAAGTCCTTGGAGAAGTCTGCCACTTTTAGCATGTGGCTTTGACACAAAGCTGTCAGGACTGGCTGGGTTAGTAACAGGAAGAGTTTGTTCATAGAATTAACATTGTGCTTGCCCAAGTCAAGATGGAGCGAAAGAAACTTAATCTGATTGGTTAAAGGAACAATGATATGTTTGGTTTGCCTGATTGGTGGAGAGGACAATGGGTTTGATTCTTGGGAGGTGAGCAAGATTCTAAACTGCCTTTCACCCAGAGAAATTCAGTGGCTGGTTGTACATTAGTTAAGCTCCTTAAGTAAGGCCTTTTCAGAGCTCAGAAAATCTACCAAAGAAGTAAGAATATCGTTTGCTGATCCAGTTTGAGCAAGAAGTCATCAGGTGGGATCGTTCCTTTAAAGATTTTAAGATTGTCACAGTGAACTTTCATTTTCTTTAGAAGAAAACTTAAAGAGTTAACAAATTTCAAAGTCATTTGAGAAAAGAGACATTTACAGTAAAAGTTATTATAAGGAAGACAAGCTTGAAGATAATGCGTAGGAGTTTAAAGTAATTAACTGCGTGTAATGTTCTTAAAGACTGTTTAATGTGTGCGCGAGCTCGCAAGTTGTTGTTTACGTGTTTTTGAAAGCGCGTGGGTATCCAGAGCGATAGAGCGCGTGCCCAAAAGAATAGCGCGAGTGAATTTTAGCGCGTGTCCATTTTTACGTGAATGACGTTTCATGAGAAAGCGTGTGTTGGTTTGCGATAGAGCGCAAGTCCATTTTGGTGAAGCGCGAGTTGTTTTAAACGCGTGAACTGTTTTACGTGAAATACGTTTTGTTTCACTGCGTGAGTTCGGTGGCGATAGAGCGCGAGTCCATTTTAACCAGCACGTGTTATTTTTTATCGCGTTTACGTATTTTTTCACGCGCGCGGGTTTGTAAAGAATCGCGTGTTTTTTTAAACGCGAGGACAATTCTTCACGTCTTCTGATTTTCACGTGTTTATCGCACACGCTATTTGAGGAAGAAACTATACGTTCTTTGCGTAAATAAAGAAACAATTCACACGCATAAGGAAAGCAGTATTCCAGGAAGTTAAAGAATATTTTTTTTAATGTAATTTATGCAAATGGACTTCAATACTTCAGAGAAAGACTGCAATTTATGAAAGCATTGAAAACTACATAAGGTTAAAGAAACTTTGAAGCAAGAAGAATATCTAGTCCTGAAAAGGTGTTTGCAAAGGCCATCATTTTAGAATTCTAGAGAGACTTGAGTGGCTTGAACTGTATGCACTACACAAGATATATTTACAAGATATTCCACACAGATTATTAGCCTCTAAGTCTTTTACTGAGGTTTAAGAGGTAAAGAGTTTAGAGTTTATTTAGAATAATTTTAGAAAAGAGGTTTTTCTTATCATATAAGTAACCAGGTGTATTTGTTTACCACAGATACCAGAGCCTACCAGACTGTTGCAGGGCTGCAGTGTCTCCGTTGTTATTTTCTCCAAATTCCCCTTTCCCTTTCTTGGGGTTTTCAGCTCAGCTTATATTTAAGGGTTGAGAGGTGAACTCCTAGTGAGGGTCTGTGGGGCCAGCATCAGCTCCTGTGGAATTCAGTCAAGCCGGACCATCGGGTCTCTCCATCTCTCCATCAGCCTCCGAGGCCCCCTACCCGGGTGATCCTCCCTCGCTTGGGATGCAAAAGCGATAGCCCTTCCCTGGATACCTGAGTTTGGGATCCCCAGGGATTAGGTTATTGATATTAATATTTTATTTCTATCGCGCTCGTACACAATTGTTTCAGAGCATAAAAACATCTGGTTGTTCACACTCTGTTAAAACACCTCTATTAAAACATGACATAAGTATTATTAATATCAATCTAACATGGAACGTTGCAATTTTCCATTTGATTTCATAGGTATGGTCCAAGGATATAATTCAAAATTAAACCCTCAGATCAAACTAGAGCATGCTAATCAATATCTTTAAACATCTTATAAGGGCTAAAATCAAGGAGGTATCCTCTCTCTGTAGAAGGGATGCCCATAGGCGATCGCCTGCATGCTTAAACGAAGGATTAATAAACCTATAGCAATGGAGGACCCTGGATCTATGTAATCACAGACAAAATATCACCAAGTGTTTCAAAGTTTCAATTACATTTACGCTAGTATACAACCTGCAGATTCTCTCCTTAATAGCCAAACCCTTCCTAGTGCCCATGCATTCTAAGGTTGGAATTAAGTTGAATTTAAATCACAAATACATTTCCTTGACTCACTGCAAGGAAAAAGCGTCAAATATCTAGTTAAGTCCTCAAGCTTGTGTATGGAGGCTGCTTATTCTATATATAGAGGGTAAGTTTGCATTAGACCTGCCTTGTATTACATTCTCTGTAACCCACGAACCACAGACAGGCTGTCATTCATGTGTAACTAAGTAAACCTTGCATGTAACAGCATCACGATGCCCAGGGACTACTTTGTGCACTTTATAAATGTAAAAAATGAAATAAATTAGATCAAGCGTACACCTCCAATCCCACAAGTAGAGTTTTTTCTTTACCTGATTGGGGTTATGTGTTAGTTCCTATGTATTTGAGCCAGTTTCCTTTAGTAAAAGGTCCTGGGATCTGGCAAATACCTCTATGGAAGTTACTTTTATTCCTGTAAAACGTTCCCCAAGTCTACGAACAGCAAGTTCTTAGGGGGACAGATATATTTTGTATACAGGGGACATTTTTTGTCCACAACACTAGTATTTTTAGAGATATCAGACCTAACAAATGATCAAGGAAAATCTACATAAACGCTCATGAATACATTTGAATTGGGCCTAAAGAGGTTTATTCTTATCTCTATTTTGCACTTCTAGTATATTACGCCTGTGGCGATTGGAAATAGTAACTCCCACATAGGTCAGGGTGTCCAATCTATCCAACCTAGTCTCTCCCAAGGGCAGGTATTCAAAGCACATTTCCTTGTAAAGATCACAGTCTTAGATTTTGATCCATGGTCTGTAGGTTATTAAGATCTGCATATTGTGAGAACATAGCCAGCTTCCTTTGCAAACCAATGGGAGTGGGGCAAAGAGAAGTAAATCATCAGCAAACGCCAACCAGTGTAGTGATATAGACTCCAATTTAACTGGTAGATGGCTGGAATCTGCCCGTAAGTGATGCATATCAGCAATTTACAGATTGAAGAGCTTGGGGGCAAGGATGCATCTCTGTCGCAGTCCAACAGATGTCTTAATGGATCGCGACAGTGAACTTTCTTTATTAAGTCTGATTCTAATGATTGCATTTTCATGCAAAAGCATATCAGTCTCAAGAGCCCTTCCAGAAGTGCCCAATTTCTCGTAATATCCATGCTTGCAATGTAAACATTATTATTTTTTTAGAAATAGTTTTTTCAGCCAATACGTATTTAGGATAATGTACACATTCACTTGCTTCCGGAGAGAAACGCATGGTACCGAGGTTGCAAACACAGTGTTGGACAAGAGAGGGCAGCGGAAAGCAGAAACAGACACGGATGTTCCCACCAATTCTGCTGAACATAGAGTCTTACCACAACCTATCTCAAAGCCGCTGGGTGCTACTGCATTGTGGGTATTGTGGGGGCTTGAGCAACAGTGGTAGTAGGGGAGCTTTAGGGTGTAAAATGTGTAGGAGGAAAACAGAATAGCCAGGGAGCATTTTGGACTCCTCTACCCTTTCAAGTTGTCAGGGTCCGGCTTGTCAGAATTCCACAGGAGCTGATGCTAGCCCCACAGACCCTCACCAGGAGTTCACCTCTCAACCCTAAAGTAAAAGCTGAGCTGAGAACCCCAGAAAGGGAAAGGGGAAGTGGAGAAAATAACAAACGAGATACTGCTGCCTTGCAACCTTCTGGTAGGCTCTGGTATCTGTGATAAAAAAATAAGCCTGGTTACTTATGCATTAATCAAAATTCTCTTCTTAAAATATTTTTTAAAATATGCTAACTTCTTTACCTGCTTAACCTCTGTTATGGCATAGAGGTTATACATTCATGTTGAAAACCCTTAAAAACTGTTTTGGTTCTCTTTATGAAACTTGTCACAATGTCACTAAATAGTCTTTTGAAAACTCTCAAGTGAATGACTCTTGCAAGTACTTAACAGTCTTAGATATTTTACACTTTTGTTTCATTACATATAGCTCTGTAAAGTCTGAACTCATATGCTTTAATGAATGCAGTTTTTTCTTTATAGAATCTCCTTTTAGTGTAAGTGTTGCATTAAAATAGATATTCTTTAACTTCCATGAATGCAGCTCCTCCCGCGCTTGACTTAGTAATTCACACGCGCATTTTAAAAAAAACACATAAATCCTTGCACGCGTTCACTCACGCATATTCGATGAGAAAAATAAACACGCGCACGCACCGCTTTTACACGCGTTCAAAACTCAGAAAAAACCTTGCACTAGTTATTTTCTCGACCCACGCTTTAAATTCGCGTACACGCTTTTCTTTCTGATCGCACCGGCACTCTTCTTTGAAAAAAGATCTTGCGCACAGTTCATTAGGGCATACGCACTATCGCACACGCGCTTCCTTGAACGATGCTGTTAAAGATATGAAGACTCACGCTCCTGCTCTTCCTTTAAAAAACGATCCTGCGCACAGTTTATTTGGACACGCGCACTATCGCACACCGCTCACGCGCTTCCATGAACGATGCTGCTAAAGACGCAAAGACTTGCGCTCGCGCTCTTCCATTAAAAAAAAACGATCTTGCGCACAGTTCATTTGGACACACGGACTATCGCTCACCGCAAACGCGCTTCCATGAACGACGCTGCTAAAGATGCGAAGACTCGCGCTCGCACTAATGCCGTTTGAAATTTCACCACGCACAAAACATTACAAACTTTTCACTCAGTCTTATTACTTTCTTATTACTTTAAACAGTGTTTATATAGTTCACACACTGTACAGTCATTAAACAGCATAAACTCAGTTATATTCCTTAAGTATTGAATCTTGACAAATTGCTTAATGAGTGAACTTCTTGTCTAAAAACTTTTTACACGAAAATATGTGTGTATACATATATATATATATATATATATATATATATATATATATATATATATATATATAGATGCTAAGTCTTCTCTCTGTACGCATCATAGTTATTCACATATGTCTCCTCCTTATTCTCTTGTCTCAAGGTTTCTCTTTCACAACGTATATATCACTTTAGATTGACAATTCTCTGTGAAAGTCTATGAACTTTTAGAACAATCCCACCTGATGTCTTCAAGTTCTTACAGTCACTGCAATTGGTTTCCTTACTTCTTTAGTGGATTCTCTGAACTCTGGAAAGGCCTTACTTAAGGAGCTGAATAAATGTACAACCAGCCACTGAATTACTATAGATGAAAGGCAGTTTAGAATCTTGCTCACCTCCCAAGAATCCAACCCATTATCCTTCCACCAATCAGACAAAGCAAACATATCATTGTTCCTTAAACCAATCAGAAAAGGTTTCCTTCTCTCTATCTTGACTTGGGCAACCAACAATGTTTATACTTAAGAAAACAGCTTCCTATTCTGTGTACAGGCCCTTTCCTGCTCCTTTTCCTGCTACCAGACCACCTACTCCAGCCAGCCCTGACACAAGTAAACTGCAAGAGAAGATACCGAGAGAACCTGTGATCTCCAAGTAGCTTAAGGATCTGAGAAGCCCCTACAGTAGCCATGAGATATGGTGAACCGCCTGCTCACAAGATGTAATTTGGTAATAAATGGAATCTATTTGTGTACATTTTGTAGTCCTCTGCCCTTATTCTGTACTTTTTGCTTCACTACTCTCCCAATAGTTTGATCATTGTCGTGATGCGCAGAAGGATGCACACTAATAACCAATATAGATTATGACTCACAGAAGTTTAACTGCTGAGAAAACCTAAGAAATATTCATTAAAGATGCCATGGAGCACAGGGCTTAACCCCAAAAGTCTTGATAGTGTTCTCTGTCCTGGTACTGCGACTAGTAAAAGATCCAAGACAATTGTGTTTGGGAACTCATATGATTTCAGAATGCCATTCCTCTTTTGCAACCAGATTATTCTTGAGCCGTCCGCAGAAGCTGCTGAACCTCACAGACCTACAAGGTAGTGTCGTTCTCAAGTAAATTTACAGCTAAGCTGGGAACACCCCAGAGGGAAAGGGGAAGTGGATAAAACAAAGAAATTACTCTGAACTTCTTCTCAAAAGGGAATCTGCAGGGGCAACATTTAGGGTTATTACCTGTCCTACTCAGAACTCCCCCTCTCCTCCCATATTTCCCTTCATGCATTGAACACTGTGTGCCTAAGGTTCCACTGCAAGTGCCCAGAGGAAATTAGAATCACAGAAAGAAATGTAGAGCTTCTTGACCTTAACTAAGTTTTGGATCTGCAACCTTGATTTCTCCCTTCTGCTCAGTTGTCAGAAGAGATAAAATAAACACAAACTGCCTTGAGTTGCTTTATTAAGCTTTGTACAATACCCTGAGCTCTTGGCTGAAGAGATAACCATTCTTTTGGCTTTGCAGTTCTTGTATTTAAACATTTCATGCCTTTCTTATAACGTGCTTTCTTCTAAACCCCTGTTACGCTCACCTGGTTCCCACAGGGGCGTCGATCGGACCCAGAAAGCTGCAGTCTCCACCAACATGATGCGTAGTGAAGAGATGACAGTCTGGACTGGGCCACCTAATCTTGTCTGCTGGACTCGTAGAAGTATTTACCTGCAAGTGGAGAAAGGGATTTAGCCGCCCATGGACTTTAGTGATGGCCCCACAACAGTTCTCGTTCTCCCCACTAATCACCTCCGATATCTCCTTTTGGTAACCTCACCTTATGTTTTTAAATGATGAGCTCTCCATCCTGCATGGCATGCAGGGGCGCGTAGATACCAGTTACTTCACTGGGTTGAAGGTACTGGAGGAGTTCTGGAGGAATATTGACTCCAGTGTCTACAAAGTTCAAAGAGTTCAATATGTCCGATGTTCACTCTTGTTCCATTCCCTCGTTAGGTTGCAGCTGGGTCCAAAAGAATATTGCCTGGAGGCAGCTGATGGCGTTCAGGTAAGAGTCTGTATTACCAAACACTGTCCGGTAAAAGTTGCATGAGTTTAACTTGCTGTTTTCTCTCCCTTTATAGGTGCTGCATAGGAAGATGCGGCGAATTAAAGAATAATACCTCCTGTGGTAAAGCAGGTAAGCCTATGGTGGCAAAGAGATTGTCTTTGTTGGTTTTCTCGGCTCACCTTGTTATTCCTTTTGTTTTCCCCCCAAGTTCTGGGTTTCGACAAAGAAAATGATGGAGGCAGCACCGAGTCGAAAGATGCGGTGGACTGGTGAGTATAACGCGGCGCTGCTGCTGGCGAAGCGACGCGTGCCCAAATAATGTCCTTTCCAGGCTCGGAGATGTGCTGGGTCTGGAATCAGGTAAGGAATCAAATAATGTCCGTGATCTAACCTCTTCTCCTTTCTTTTCCTTTTGTCTAGGAGCTCCGGATTCGAGGCGGGCGTGGCAGAAGACTGGATGCTGGCTTGCAGACACAGTGAGCGTCACGCTGCTGGATGCAGAATAACGCAAAGCATGGGCTGCTGTTCGGGCGTGGTTTAAATAGCCTGCAAAGTAGTCCCATGTAAGAAGTTCCCCAGAACCACACCCGAGTGAAAAATAGTCCCTGTAATAAAATAGTCCCATCCAGGCCTCACGTTGGCTTGGACTCATTTGCAGCATGGTCTGCATATGAGCCTGGCGCCTATGGCGCCAGGACTGATTTCTATGATTAGCCTATTGCCTAAGGCGCCAGGACTGAATCCAAACAGCCCCCAGCCGGGGCTGCTGGGGTTTTAATGAGTATCTGGATGCCTGCTCCCGGGGCTGATGGACTCGATCCGGATGCCCGGGGGTAGGCATCATGACAACCCCTTACACATCTCTGCGCTTCTGCGCAAGGAAAACAAGTCAAAATGTCCCCAAGGCTTGAAGATTGTCGCCGCCCGCGATCAATTCAATGCCCTCTTCTTCCTTCTGAATTATATTTAAGAGAAGGAATCATATGCGCGACTGTGCACATTAAAATCTACTTGCCAAAGAAAATGAAAACCCTGATGGCCTGGTTGCTCTGACGAGCACTGCGCAAGAGGTCCTTTCCTCAAATACCCTTGCTTGGAGCAAACAAAAACTGTAGATAAAAAAATCACGATGCTTTAAACTGTGTCACAAATGAGGTTTACTGAAAAGGTAATCTATTGTCTTTAGAGAGATAATGTTCCACAAATAAGGAAATTGTACTGACTAATCCAGAACAGTCTTTCCTAGGGGAAACACAATATTGCTTGACTTTAAATAGATGGACTGAAATCACATAGCTTCCTCTGACTCAACGCTGCCAAACGTCTTCAAGATTTCCTGCTTGCTTGAAAAGCGAGAATCCATTCCTGAGTACTTTTTCCTGCCTTTAGGCTTCAAAAACAAGAGCTAAAGAAAACTGAACTTTACTGTTGGACAGTTGGTAAAAAAAGGCAGTTTAGAAGATTCCAAGCCTCACATTTGTCCACCCAAAGACCAATCAGGGTGCAATGCCCAGACCTCCATCCTGTCCTGGGGAAGGCACCAGGCTCTGCACACAGGAGTTAAGGCACAAACCAACTTCAAAGAACCTGGTACTTACAAATACATACATTGCAGCCAAAACACCAACACACAAACACTGCTCACATGGCATTCGAAACAGACAGAATCCCTTGTCTAAAGCCATGTCTCAGGGCTTGGCGTACTTGGATATCTCCTGTGGAACTTAGCAACCAGTTGCAGACATGCACATCAGATGCTGCCTCCCAAGAGCGCTCCTCAGGACCAAATCCCTTCCAGTCAATAACATACTGCAGTTTCCCTCATACCTTTCTAGAGTCTAAAATGTTTTTAACCTCAAACTCATCATATTGATCCTCAAAAGTGATTGGTGAGGGGGGTATTCCCAATCTAGTTCCCTTATTTAAAGGTTTTAGCAGGCTCACGTGAAAAGTGGGATAAACCGTTAAACTAGAAGGCAGTTTCAAAACAACAGCCACAGGATGGATAACTTCCGCCACCTCAAAGGGACCTACAAATCGAGAACTAAACCTATTTTTTCCTTTAATCTGCAAATATTTAGCAGATAACCAGACCAGATCTCCAATGTTTTACTAAGGACCAGCTCCCTGTTTCTCATCAGCAAACCTTTTGTAATTCATCTTAATCCCCAGTAAAGTCCTACGTGCCCACTTCAGATTTGACCTCATAACATGCAGTTTGTCAACAACTGCCAAATTCCAAGAATCCTTCCCAATCTGTTCCCTCACATATTGTTCGTCAAAGCCTCTACCACAAAAGAACGCAGACATTGAAGTTGAATCCTTTGAGCAATTATTATACGCAAACTCCGCCAACCAGAACAATTCTACCCAACCTTTACATGCCTGCCTATAACACCTCAAATATCTTTGACCATCTCCACCGGACCATTGGTTTCAGAATGGTATCCTGAATTTGTCTCACCTCCATCCCCAACTACTTACAAAAGTCTCTGTAAAACCTAGAGACAAACTGCCAACCACGGTCCAAAAATAACTGACTAGGTAACCCATGCAGTCTAACGACTCCCTGTAAAAAATAATGAGGCAGACTTTCCACTGTCACTTCGCCCTTCATTGGAATAAAATGTCCTTATTTAGTAAGAAGATCTGCAACAAATAATGGTATGCCATGGCCGGGCTGGAATGGGTAATGGTTCTAAAAGCAAACAAGAAAAGAGGATCCAAAATTGGAACCCTCCCGTCCCCTGCACACTATTGTCATCCCGTCATAAGACGGTTGTCAATGTTCTAATAACGCAAAGAATGAGCTCTTTTACTGTTTTCAACAATTATCAATGTCAACACAGCACTGACCATTCAGTTAATAAAAAGTGATAATTTTAATGTGAACAAACGTCATTTTCTTTTGTAATGCAGATACAAAGTCCCGAATCAACGGCTTGTGTGAATAATTCCAACATCGCATATGCAAAGTTCAATGTAAACGGCTGACGCGTTTCGAGTTAACCAACTCTTCTTCCTGAGCCAAAGTTGAACTGTAAGCTGCCAATATGGAAAAATAGAAAAGAGATCTATAAGCATTTTGCCTGACAATCAGAAATTAGAACAATGATTATCTTGAAGAGACACACTCTAATCTAAAGGAACAAGTCTAAAAAGACACAAGTGAAACACATTCAAGCAGGTATGACATATTAGTCATAGTCGTCAAGGGGGTTATTTGGAATGGTACTGTGGTTTGGAAACTTATGCAGTATCATGATCAGTCTTGCATCAACTATGCTGGATGATCCCCAAACTCATCTATTTAGGCTCTAAACTTCTCATGCATGTATATGCCCTCCCCTTGGAGATACTAATAATTCACAGTAAGGCAATTGGGCTGAATTTAGATACATCAAATCAGTGTCCTCATGCATCTCTTAGGTACCAGTCTGTAATCTAACATTTCATTTGATTCGGTGGAATGCTATTGCCTTATCTCTAGAACACCAAGGATGAGGCATACCTTTAAGTGAATGTCTGTGAAACTTCTTGTGAGGGTCTTCGAAATCTGTGTTGTAGGTGCTGTGTTCAAGCAACTGTGTTGCTATCTTCTCTTCAAACTTGGAACCTCCTACAGATAGAGTATTCTTAAGTGTGTTATGGATAAGTACTCTTATTAGGAAAGGATATGCTTAAGTCCTATGAGGTCAATGTGATAAATCTCACCGGTTCCAGTAGGTGCAGCCTTCTATTTCTGGAAAGCGCCTTTATTTAGATGGCTTGCGGCTGTAGCCTTTATCCCAAATCCTGGGTCTCTCTAGTGGTACATGCAGTGCGCCTGTAATCTGTTAGAGATGATAATTATAATGTTCACTATAAAGTTTGTCAAGACCTTTGGACAATATAGCAGACATGACTCTAGGCTCACCTCTGTTCCAGTAGGGCAGATTGAAAAATACGTTTTTCCGTGTGCTACACGCCCTCCATCATTCTAATCCTTATCTCGTTTTCCCATCTCAGGTACTACCACTGCACAAATATGTGGTTGCAGTCTAAAAAGAGAAATATACATCCAATCTATAATCACCAAGTCGGGAATGGTATTCTCTCTGGAGTTCAATGTCTATGTTGCATGTATTCTTACCCATGAAGCCGGTTGCCTCTGCTCGGAATTGTAGTTGCTGCGGTTCACTATCTACTTGGATCGTGCTGAAACAGAAATGCACTTTCTCTCACTGGAAGGGAGCCACAACCCTTGAATGCTCCCTGTCGGGTTTCTATGGAGTAACGAAAGACTCACAGGACGCCAGTAAACAGCATATGTTCCTGTACCCAATATGCAGAGTCGCTATCATAGACAGCGATGAGGGGTTCACTTTTATCCACGTGATATTGTCACTGGCATATGACATGGTCAGGTTAAGGATTACCTGAGCGCCATCCTGTATGTTCTTGTAGGTCTATTCTTACTATTGCTCACTCCCTATGTGTATTAAACCAAGACTCTAATACAGCTAATTCCTGATGCAACAATGATAATGATGATATCTACATCCATACTGAACATCTAATGAATAGAGTGTTTAATGGAAAAAACGTTTTTTCTATTTTTTGACAAAAGAGTAATGATAAAGGAGGCACTAGTTGTGGACTGTAAGTTCAGGCTAACGTTACCTTACTGTTATTCCATCTTCAATGTGCTATTCCCACTGGGACATTCTAATATGGACAATGAATGCAGTTCCACGAGCATTCGAATTGATGTTAATCATTTCTACATATACAGTAAATCATCAAATACATTCATTGTTTGTGGGTGGGCCGGTAAACATATTCTGGACTTACTCTAATTTAACAGATGTTCCACCATTGGTTCCAGTTGTGAATCATACACAGTACTCCATAGTTGCTATTTCTTCAATGTCTTAGTTATTTTATAGTCTATAGCGCCTGTCTGTGCGTCATTGTTATAGTCCTCTTCAGATGAAGCATTTGAGGGAAAATTCTTCATTGAGTCCCTTTGGGTTCAAAGTATCTAAGAGATGTATCCAGAACTTTTCCCTACGTCAAAGGATGGATTTATAATCACCCCCTCTATACGGTTTCTTGACAGCTTCCAAGACTTGAAATTTAACCTGGGCTGTGTGCTGGTGTTCAGTGAAATGTCTGGCTAAAGGAGATTTTATGTTCTTGCATCTGATATTCGATTTGTGTTCAGTGATCCTAAACCTTTACTGGTCTTGTGGTCTGACCCACATATAATTTGCCACAAGGGCATTTCATCACATAAATGACGCCTGTTGAGATGCATGTGGCGAAATCTCTCATTTTGAATTTCTTGCCTGTTTGAGGGTGTGCAATTGTTTCTCCTTTAATCACATTATTACAATGTTTGCACCCTAGACAGGGGTAAGTGCCCTTCTTACGTGTCTTTAACAGCAATTGTTTCTCCTTTGGAGGTTTTTCAGCTCTGACCAATTTATCTCTCAGGTTTTGGCCTCTCTTGAAGGCCATCATTGGCCACTTTGGAAACAGTTTATGGAGAAGTGGATCACTCTGTAGAATACTCCAATGTATTTTGATGGTTTTCCCCACTTGGAAACTTTGTCTTGAATATTTGGATAGAGTGGAGTCTCTTTGTCCTTATCTTTTGGAGTAAGTAGATGTTCTTTACTCACATTAGATGACCTATCTTTTTCCTCCTCAAGGACCGAATGTGGATAACCTCTCCTCCCAAACTTGTCCCATAACTTCGTGCATTCAACGTCAAGTCCGGCTGGATCTGAAATGATCCTCTTGAGTCTCAAGATTTGACTGTATGTTAGGCTCCCTGTCATGGATTTGGGGTTGAAGCTTGTATAATGCAGGAGATTGTTCACATCTGTGGGTTTGTGGTAGACATTAGTGCTGATCTGATTATCTTTGAGCTCCAGGCAAACATCAACAAAATGCAAGGATGGTGTTCCGATCTCCATTGTGAATTTAATGCTTTGGCGTACCGAGTTCAGATCATTGAAAATGGTGGTCAATTCTTCCATCGTCCCATACCAGATGCTGAAAATGTCATCTATGAAACGCTTCCATAAAAGTATCTTGCTTGACCATTCCAGATTCTCCAGTACATACATGTACTCAAATCTGTACATAAAGCTGTTTGCATACACCGGGGCCATTGCTGAGCCCATTGAAGTTCCTGTCGCCTCGAGGTAAACATTACCCTGGAATCTGAAGTAATTGTTGTTCAGTATTAGACTCAAGAGTTTCATGATGAATTGTGGATCTTCTCTGGTCGCTGACAAATTTAGAATTCAGTAAAAGCCATTCTACTGCTTGAATTCCTTCCTCATGTAGAATGGATGTGTACAAGCTACAGACATCCATTCTGAACAATATGCATTCTAGACTTAATGCTGTAATTTCCTGAATACAGTTGAGGAAATCAGTGGTGTCTTTTAAATACGTAGGGATGTTCTGAACCACCGGTTGTAATAACCGATCAACGTATATTGATAGGGGATCAAATATACTATTGGTCCCTGCCACTATTGGTCTCAGTGGTGGATACATTTCGATCTTATGTATTTTTTGCAAGCCGTAAAATACTGGCGTGATGGTATGTTGGTTAATTAGGAATTCACACGTTTTACTGCTGATCCATTCATTTTGAAGTGCTTCGTCTATTGTTTTTTCAATGAGTGCTCTTATCCTCATGATCGGATCCCCATCCAGTATGACATATGTATCTACTTAATTGAGTAATTCCAGACATTTTCTTGTGTAATTCTCTGTGTCCATGATCACTATCGTTTGATGGTCAGGTCTTCATCTTTTGCTAGTGCCTCAATCTGGTCCAGTTGGCATTTTTTAACATTGAAGGGTGTAGTTATCTGGTAGTCAATTCTTTTTTAAATCCGCCAACACATTCTTCTCAAAGAGATTGAGGATGGAGTTCTGGATATGTGGATCAAAGTTACTTCTTGTTCGAATTTCCAACATTTCCCCCTCAAAGTGTAAGGTTTCAAGATTTTCTTCTGATTAAAAAAAGATGTTTAGCCTTAGTTTTCTTAATAGCCCATGCAGACACATTTTCTCATCAAACAATGTAGTGTTGTTGGTGGGGACAAAGGACAATCCACGGTTCAGCATTTCTAATGGACCACTTTTGAGGATCTTTTTAGAGATATTAACGACCAAGTTTTCACCTATTTGTTCTTTCTTTTTGTCCTAAAAAGGCCCCAGTGCCGTTTGGTCTAGGTGATGTAGAGGGTGATCTAACTTCTGTGGAATTCGTTGGTCTAAAAGACCTACTGCCTTTCCGACCTGACAGGTCTTAACAAAATGTAAAGTGTCTAATCAAAACTTTTCCCACCAGAACTCCCTTCAAACTAATTCCAGAGTCTTATAAAAACCAGAATCTCCGGTCAAGACTGAATCCTGGCAATCTTTCAGGGCCTTATCTTGGAGTGCCTCAGACGGTAGAAAACGTTTTGTGTCAATAAATGGTATATCATCCTTCAAGTTCCAGACTGGATCCAGACGTACCCACTCCTCCATCTGTGTTCTGGTAATGCTCTCCTGGACTTCCTTAGACAAATAACTAATCTCTAAACTGCCTGCTAAAATGAAACGTTCTGATGCAATCAAAGGTTGACAACTTCATTCTGGTTCTGATTCACTACCAGGGAACTGGCAGATAAGGCATCTGCCTTACCATTTAATCTTTTGGCTTAAAGGTAACTACAAAGTCATAGTCGATAAAAGAAAGTGACCACCGGAGCTGTCTAATATATAGGGTCTTGGCAGACCTAAGGAAGAGCAGGTTTCGATGATCAGTCAAAACAGTAACCGTATGTCTCGCTCCTTTCAAATTTTGTTGACACTCTTCAAAGGCTGCCTTAATTGCCAGAAATTTTCAGTCCAAAATTGTGTAGTTTATCTCAGCTGAAGAGAACTTCTTGGAAAAATAGGCCATAGGGTGCAATTTACTGGTAACTTCATGTCTCAGGGAAAGAACAGCTCCCATGGCCAAATTGGACGCATCAGCTTCCACAAAGAAAGGCTTAGACTGGTCTGGATGAATCAAAATGGTTCCTAAAATAAATTTCTCCTTCAAAGACTGGAAAGCCCCCTGCATGTCTTGACTCCAAATGAATTTACCCCCCTTCTTGAGGAGTTTAGTGATCGGAGTGATAATGCGAGAAAAGCCCTCAATGAATCTTCTATAGAAATGTGAAAAGCCTAAAAAGCTGTGCCCCTCTTTCATCTTAGTAGGTGAATGCCAATTCCTTACAGCAAGTACCATCCTCGGGTCCATTTCCAATCTTTTGGGGGAGATTACAAATCCTAAAAACTCCACAGATTCTGCATGAAATTGACTCTTCTCCACCTTTGTAAAAGGATGATTCTCTTGTAGTTTCTGTAGAACTAATCTCAAATGAATTTGATGTTGATCAAGATTTTGAGAAAAAATGTAAATATAGATGTATACAATAACAGAGATATCCAGAAACTCAGAGAGCACTTCATTTATAAAGAACTGATAAGCAGCAGGCGCGTTGCAGAGACCTAAGGGCATTACCTGGTACTCCAATAGCCAGAACCTGGTCTTGAAGGCCGTCTTCCACTTACCCCCCACCTCTCAAACCCTAACTAGAAAATAAGCCCCCAAAGATCTAACTTATAGAAATGGCAGACCCCGGAATCTGATCCAACATGACTGAAATTAGCAGAAGTGGGTAACGATTCTTAATTTTTACCTTATTTACAGCTTGGTAATCAGTACAAGTTCTCAAAAGGCCTTCTTTTTTCAGAACAAAGAACAAGGGAAATGCAGAAAAAGACTCAGAGTGACGAATAGAACCCTTGGCTAAATTCTCTGCAAGGTAGTCTTTGAGGTAATCATTCTTCTTTTCAGTGAAAGCATAGACCCTGCTACAGGGCAAAATTGATCCCGGTTCCAAGTCAATCTTGCAGTCAAAAGGCATGTGCGGCGAATGTTCTCCAGCTTCTCCCTCATCAAAAAAAAATCCCAAAAATCCTTGTGACAATCAGGCAACTCACAAACCACAGCACCAATTGAATGAGTCAAGGGTGTTACGCTCACCTGGTTCCCAAAGGGGTGTCGTGCGGAACTGGACAGCCACGGTCTCCACCAACGTGATGGGTAGTGTAGAGATGACTGACTGGACTGGCCCACCTAGCTTCGTCTGGTTGACCCGTAGAAGTAGTCTCCTAAAGGTGGAGAAAGGGAATTAGCCACCCGTGGATTTGAGTAATAGCCCCTCACTGCGTCCCCATTTATCACTCTGATATTCCCGTTCACAAGACTCACCTTATAGTTTTGAATGATGATCACTCCATCCTGCGAGGAACGCAGGGGCGCGTTGATGGCCAGTTACTTCACTGGCTTGAGGATATTGGAAGAGTTCTAGACAAATCTTGGCTCCAAAACTCCTAGCGAAGGACTGTACGCATATAGTTCTTAAGAGTTCAAAATGTCTGAATAATCACTCTTGTCCAATTCCTTTGTTTATCTTGCAGCTTAGACCCAAAAGAAGATAGTTCTGTGGCAGCTGAAAGCGTTCAGGTAAGAGTCTGTGCTATCCCACACGGTACGTTAAATGATGCCCAAGTTTAACTCGCTGCTTTCTCTTTTCGTACAGGTGCGGTGTAAGAAGATTTGGCGTGCTGGTGAATAATACCTCCGGCGGTAAAATCAGGTAAGTATATGGTGGCAAGCGATTGTCCTTGTTTGTTTCCCCTCGGCTCACCTTGTTGTTTTCTTGTCCCCCTTAGTTGCTGGAATGCGGCAACACAATGAGGGAGACAGCACCAAATCGTAGAGATGCTGTGAGGAACGGTGAGTATGGCGCAGCGCTGCTGCTGGTGATGCGACGTGTTTAAAATAAAGTCTTTTTCTTGTTCAAAGGTGCTATGAATCCGGAATCAGGTAAGACACCCAATAATGTTCTTGTTCTAACCTTTCTTCTTCTTTCCCCTTCTTTCTAGACGCTCTGGACTCGAGGCGGGCGTGGCACGAGGCTGGATGCTGACTGCAGGCACGGTGAGCGTTACGCTGCAGGATGCAGAATAAAGCGAAGCGTGTGCTCCCCTTCGGGCGTGGTTTAAATAGCCACCAAAGTACTCCCAGGTAAGTATTCCTCCACAACCACAACCGAGTAACAAAATAGTCCCTAGGTAAAGTAGTCCCTTCCAAGCCTTACATGGGCTTGGATCTCTTGCAGCATGGTCTGCATCAGGTAAACTTTAACATATGAGCCTGGCGTCTATGGCACCAGGACTGTTCCCCCATATGAGCCTGGCGCCATAGACGCCAGGACTGTACCCATATAGCCCCTAACAAGGGTTGCTGGGCTTTCTCTGGGTAATATGATGCCTGTTTCCGGGGTTGCTGGACTTGGTCTGGATGCCCGGGGGTAGGCATCATGACAAAGGCCCCTTCCTCTGTCAAATCCTTAGTTACAGAAAAAGATGTTTCCAAAAATTGGTTTCCTAAACAGTGTTCATTACAGAAGCCAGACCGCAACTCGTCTGCCAGTCTACTCCAGTCTGTTCTGGGATTATGGAACGTGAGCCAGGGCATACCTAGGATTATCTTTCACTGGGGCACATCAATCAACTCAAACGACAACTCCTCCCTGTGACTACCAGCCATTATCATAATTAGGCACCCCCAGTACATTCTGTCACTGCAGAGCCAAAAATCCCTGGACGGACCTGACCCTTTCAAGGATGACTCACAATTTAAGTAGGGTTTCCTGTTTGGGGGTTATTTTTTTTTTTACTTGCAGGGGTGTTTTTCCAGTGTTTTCAAAAAATTTCAGAATCTGTGTTTATCAGTGTTTTCCCGTTTACCCCTATCAAAAAATCACTGATGACTGTTTTTCCAGGTGTAAACACAGAAATGTCCTTTTATTGCTTCATTGCGTGCATATGTAGGAGCTGTATTTCCTAACAAACTGCCATGTAACCAAGTATGCCTTCTTCTGTAACCAGCTTTGACTCTACATGTAACAGTGCCACGATGCCTCCGGGCTGCTGCGCGGTATATAAATACTAATAAATAAATAACATTGTTATATGTTCGATCTTATACGGAGGAAGGGGGCTGATGTGTGCATTTCATTTTTTCAAAGGCAGAGAAGTAATGGAAGGCTTTCTTAAAACTAGCAGGTTTAAAGTTGGGCTGCCTTTGTGCAAATACATTTTTCTGCAAGAACACGGTAAAACTTTACGCCACCAGTTTCAAGAAAGGCTTTTGTCAGTGCCTAACAAAAAGCAAGTGTGGATGTCCCGCCCATCAAGTCATATTTCAAGGAGGGGGTGGTGGAATGGGCACTGAAGCACAGTTAGCCCAATGGTGTTGCACGCCTGCACCTCGATGCGTATATACACACATGCAAAAGGTATTCTCTGGCCACTCGTAATGAAATGCAAGCCCAGCCCATTTCAAAGGCACAAGAACATTTCATGTGCAGCTCTTACGGCCCCTCTAACTGTGCACCTCTCCCTCTCCATGCATGTGCAGCTCTTACAGCACCTGTGCAGCTGATCCATCCTTGCATGTGCACCTCTCCCTCTCCTTGCATGTGCAGCTCTTGCATCCCCTCTAACTGTGCAGCCCATCCAGTCCTTGAATGTGCACCTCTCCTATTTTCAATATTATAGAGCAGTACAGGAGGCCAATCCCTAAAACTACTAAGCCACACACTCTCCATCTAGAAGATAATTTACTGGTACTCTGCACACACTTTTTGAGTCTCCAGATTTACAGGCTGATTTTTGTTGCAACTCTCTCAGCTACCTCTGCATCTTTCTACAGCTTAACTTCTCATCTTCTCCCACTGTAATAATCTGGGGTGCCTTTTCAAGTGGAAATCTGTGAATTGCTTTATTCAGTTTATTGCTCTTTTGGGAACGTTACTTCATTGAGTTCTAAGATTTTATTGATAGCGCAGGGGTCTATTAGTAACAGTTTACATGTGATAACTGATTACTGTACTGGTGTTGATGCAAGATGCCCCCAGGCTTATATCCAGCTCTAGTCTAGTACCCCCTGACCTTAAGCCTGTTGCTAATTCAAGGTTCATCCTAACGCCAACTCTAGGATCTTCCCTCTTGTAATTGTACCAGGGGATTAACCTTCCCAGTAAGAATCTAAAAATATATTTTTTTTACCCCATTTAGTATATCTGCTGCCATGTAAAGAGATGCTACTTATTCTATAACTGTAGATGCACATACAAGATACACTCAGTACTATAGCTTGGTACCTCATACATTATTCTGGTGGAAACCCACATTCCCTGCACCCTTAAAATGTACAGAACCAAAATATCTGCAGCTTTTATTTACTTTGTTCCTTAGGACATCATGAGTTCGCAGAAATAAATAAATTAATTGGGTCCACGGACCCGAAAAACATTGTCCATAATAAATAAATAAACAGGGCCGTGGCTGAGGCCTGTCACTGCCTCTGGTGCCCCCTTGTAGGGGGAACCAGAGGCTGTAACAGTCCTGCCCACGTCCTTCTCCGCTGCCATGGCCATGTTTATTTATTTATTTGGACAATGTTTTTCGGGTCTGTGGACCCGATTAATTTATTTATTTCTCCGATGTTGGTCGGGACCAACATTGCAGAAATAAATAAATTAATCGGATCTACGGACCCGACAAACATTGTCCAAATAAATAAATAAACAAGGCCGTGGCTGAGGCCTCTAACTGCCTCTGGTGCCCCCTTGCCACGGCCTTGTTTATTTATTTATTTGGACAATGTTTTTCGGGTCCGTGGACCCGATTAATTTATTTATTTCCACGATGTTGGTCGGGACAAACAAGGCCGTGGTCTTACGCTCACCTGGCTCCCACAGGGGCGTCGATCGGACCCGGACAGCTGCGACCTCCTCCAACGTGAAGCGTAGTGCAGAGATGACAGACTGGACTGGACCGCCTAATCTCGTCTGCTTGACCCGTAGAAGTATTCTCCTGCAAGTGGAGAGAGTGATTTAGCCACCCGTGGATTCTAGTAATCGCTCCCCACTGTTCTCCCCACTAATCACCACCGATATTCACTTTCAGTAAGCTCACCTTATGTTTTTAAATGATGAGCTCTCCATCCTGCGTGGAATGCAGGGGCGCGTAGATACCAGTTACTTCACTGGTTTGAAGGCGTTGGAAGAGTTCCGGATGAATATTGACTCCGAGGTTCCAGGCGAGAACCCGCAAGTATAAAGTTCAAAGAGTTCAATATGTCTGATGTTCACTCTTGTACATTCCTTTCTTGTGTTGCAGCTGGATCCAAGGGAAGATTGTCTTATGGCAGCTGATGGTGTTCAGGTAAGAGTCTGTATTACCCGACACTGTCCGGTAAAAGATGCGTGTATTTAAATTGCTGGTTTCTCTCTCCTTACAGGTGCGGCGTAAGAAGTTGAGGTTTGTTACAGAATAATGCCTCCAGTTGTTAATCAGGTAAGTCTATGGTGAAGAGGTTGTATTTGTTGGCTCTCTCTGCTCACCTTATGTTTCTTTTGTCCCCTAGATGGTGGAATTCGGCGAAGAAAAATGATGGAGGCTGCGCTGGATCGAAAAATGCTGTGAGGACTGGTGAGTATGGCGCGGCGCTGCAGCTGGCGATGCGACACGTGTAGAATAATGTCCTTTTCATGTTCGAAGATGTGATGGATCTGGAATTCAGGTAAGGATTGGAATAATATCTGTGTTCTAACCTTTCCTTCTTCTTTCTTCTATTGCTAGGAGCTCTGTATTCGAGCCGGGCGTGGCTGAAGACTGGATATTATTAAATATCTGGATGCCTGCTCCCGGGGCTGATGGGCTTGATTCGGATGCCCGGGGGTAGGCATCATGACACGTGGTTAAGGCATGTACTGCCTCTGGCCAGAGCATGCCACTTACACACCTGCAGAGAGGCAAAGCTGCCTACAATGCACGCCCACTCCCCACACCCCACTGGACCTCCCCTCCCATTACAATGCTGGCACAAAATCATTCAGTGACTATTGGCCCATCATTAGCAGTTTCCTGCCAGCATTGTGATGGGAGGGGCTGGTATTAGCTGCAGTGGGTACTGAAGTTCCCTTATTGTTGCGCTTATGAAGAAATAAGTGCAACAATAAGGGACTAATGGACAGAGGGAAGAAAAAAAAAGCAGTTCGCAAAAATGCACTCAATTCACCATTCGGCCACAACGTGGCAATGGTGCATAATCACTTAAGGCATTAAATACAACTCTTTCATAGAGCTGCTAGGTTAGCTCACTGGCAATGCGTGTGTCTTGAATACAGGACATCACAGCTTCAAATATTCCCGCTCCCTGCACATAGTAAATAAGTATGATTTAATGTATTACCGGGGTTTATCAGAGTCCCTGAGTAATAAATAAATATTAACAGGGTCTAGATATCGGGGAAAATCAGTAATCCCCGAAAACCGGACTCCCTAAATGAGCAAGTTACTTCTTACCTTGTAACATTCTTTCGATGGGATGTTCCTCCGACGTATTCCTTATCTTTGATAATTCGTCTCCAGCTTGCTGGCCTCGGAAATGTTTTCTCTGTAGAGGGCGCTGCGATGTCCCTCGACAGCCACCGTATCGGCGCCGACGTCACCATGCCCATAAATAGCCACGCGCGGCGTCCGTTGCTCAGTTCCGTTTTGTAGCATAAGATAAGTCATGCCTGAATTGGTTATTGACCTTGAAGGTGCGTAAACTGCAACCACAAGGGAAGTATTACTGCAGGGATGGATGGGAGGGGCGATAAGGAATAAGTCGGAGGAACATCCCATCGAAAGAACGTTACAAGGTAAGAAGTAACTTGTTCTTCGAAAGAAATGTGTCCTCCGACGTATTACTTATCTTTGATAGACTCCCATAGCAGTGGCATGTAATTGGAGATGGGAGTAATAATGTCATGTATGCCTTTTAGGAATGGACCGAATGTAATACGGCTTTACCAAATCTGCTCTCTTGACTAGTGGAGGAATCCAGGTTGTAAAATCTTGTGAATGTATGTGCGGAAGACCATGTGGCAGCCGCACATATGTCTTGGACCGGTACCCCTCTTTGGAGGGCCGAAGAGGCTGCGATACCCCTAGTTGAATGAGCCCTAAGATTCTGGGGTGGCTCTTTCCCTGCCAGTTTGTAACATTCCAGAATGGCCAAAATAATCCACCTGGAAATGGTCGGTTTTGTTATGGGTAGTCCCAACTTGTGACCTGAGTATCCTACAAACAGTTGGTCTGCTTGCCTAATCCTAGCCAGTCTGCTGATGGACGCCTAGGGTCCAGCCTATGTAGCCTTTCTTCCTCTTTCCCCGGATGGGGAGGAGGCTAGAACGAAGGTAAGGTAATTTTCTGAGTGATGTGAAATTCAGAAACCACCTTTGGGAGGAAATTAGGCTTCACCTGTAGGACAACTTTGTCCTTATGGAAAATTGTATGGGGGGGTTTACAAGAAAGAGCTTGTAATTCGCTCACCCTCCTAGCAGATGTTAGTGCTACCAATAGGACAGTTTTAAGAGTGAGAAATCTCAGCGAACAAGAGTGGAGTAGTTCGAAGGGAGTACCCATTAGGAAATTTAAGACTAATTTAAGTCTCATAAGGGAACTTGGAATGGTCTTGGAGGATAAACATTAGTTAATCCCTTGAGAAATTGTATTACTAGGGGTAGTTTGAAATACAATGCGAGATAACCTTTTACAGTGCCAACTTGAAGGCCTGAGTTTGCCAAGTAGAGTAGAAACGATAACACTGTTGGTGTACCACATGAAAAAGGGTCGATATTCTCTTCTCTACACCAGCTGCAAAATTTGTTCCAACGGCAGCGGTATAAAGACTTTGTTGCTGGCCTTCTGGCCAAAAGCAACACCTCCATGACGTCATCAGGGAGGTCTCAATCCTTGTACCTCACCCTTTCAGAAGCCAAGCGTGAAGGTTGAGGGTTTTGATGTCTGGATGGAGAACCTGACCTCCCTTCTGTGAGAGAAGATTCTCTTTGAGTGGAAGACGGATTGGAGGACAAATGGACATATCTAGAAGGTCTGGGTACCACGTTCTCCTGGCCCAGTCCGGGGCAATTAGGATCATGGTTTTCGGGAATCTTCTCAACCTCTTGATCATTATAACAAATATAATAAATAAATAAATAAATAAATAAATAAATAAAATTTGAGGAATAACAGGGACTGGTGGAAACACATAAAGGAGTGGGAACTCCTAGTCCACTACGAACGCGTCCCCTAGAGCTCCTCTTGGGGGAAATTACCTTGAACAGAACAGATCGCACTTCCTGTTGGTGCTGGTGGCGAACAGATCCACCTGAGGGGTTCCCCAAAGGGCGAAGATCTCTTGAAGGACTTCCTGAGCTAGCTCCCACTCGTGGGAGACTGTGCTCTGCCTGCTCAGAGTGTCCGCTGTCAAGTTCTTCTCTCCGGCTAGGTGGACTGCCGATAGAGAGATTCCTTCCTGAATTGCCCAAAACCAGAGCTGCATTGCCTCTCTGCACAGTGGCAGTGACCCTACGCCTCCTCTTTTGTTGAGGTAGTGCATGGCCACCGTGTTGTCCATCATTATCAGGACATTTCTCCCCTCTACTGATGGCAGGAAAGCTTTCAGCGCTAGTCTGATCTCTCTCAGCTCTAATAGGTTGATGTGCAGTCTGGACTCCAATGGAGACCAACAACCGCTGATGGTCAAGTCGTTGGCATGGGCTCCCCACCCCGTGAGTGAGGCGTCTGTGACTACTGTTATCTCCGGCCATGGTTGCCAAACAGTTCTCCTTTCAAGATGTTCTCTGGATAGGCCCACCATTGAAGGTCGTGGGCTACCTTGTCCGGAATCCGGAGGAGATCTGTCATTCTCCCTGAGAATTGCGACCACTGAGTTCTCAGTGCCCACTGAAGAGATCTCATTCTCAGGCGAGCCTCTGGCACAAGGAAGATGCAGGATGCCATGAGGCCTAGCAACCTCAAAAAGTCGAAGGCTGGGAGACGTTGGGCATTTTGAAACTTGGTGACCATCTGCAGAATATCTTGAGCCTTCACCTCTGGTGGCGAGGCTTTTCCCAGGGAAGTGTCCAGGACCGCTCCAATTAACTGGAGTCTCTGTGATGGTAACATCTGTGACTTCTTTAAATTGAGGGTGAAGCCCAGTTTGTGAAGGAAGTGGCAGAAATAATCTAGCTGGATCTGAGCTTGTTCCGAAGATACAGCTCTGATCAGCCAATCGTCCAGGTAGGGGTAGACGTGGATCCCTTCCCGCCTTAGACTCGCAGCCACTACCGACATTAGCTTGGTGAAGACCCGCGGGCGGAGGTCAGCCCAAATGGCAGAAACCGAAATTGATAATGAGAGCCGCCAATTGCGAACCTCAGGTATCTCCTGTGTTTGAGATGGATTGGCATATGGAAATAAGCATCCTGAAGGTCCAGAGATACCAGCCAGTCCTGGAGCTGGAGGGCCTGAAGGATCTGAGAGAGAGTTGCCATCTTGAACTTGTCTTCCCTGAGGAACTTGTTCAATTCTCGTAAGTCCAAGATGGGTCTCAGTCCTCTGTCCTTCTTTGGTATGAGAAAGTAGGGGGAGTACCAGCCCTTGTTCCTCTCTGCTACAGGTACCGATTCTATGGCACCTTTCTCTAGCAGGTCGACAATTTCCTGCAAGAGGAGCGGATCTGGAACTTTTAGAGAGCTGTCCCCCGGTGGATGACTCTGAGGGATGTGTAGAAAGGGTAGGCAGTAACCCAGGGCAACTGTCTCCAATGCCCAAGCATCTGATGTAATAGCCTGCCATTCCATCAGATGGTGAGTTAACCTGCCCCCTACAGCTGTTTTGTGTGGAAAGACCTCAGAGTGGTTTGGGGGCGGCTGATGCAGATGCCGAGGGTAAAGAGGCACCTGCTGCTGCTGCGGCTTTAGTACTTTTGACCCATCCACCTCGGGTGGATCTCCTTTGGCCTCTTTGAGCCGGCTGTCCTCTGCCTTTCCCGAATGCAGAATAATAGCGAAAGGACTTTCCTCTCCCAGAGGTTCCTGAGGGGCGAAAAGGAGTTTGGCGGATTGCAGCTCCTAAAGATTTTGCTGCTGCTTTAGATGTTTGCAACTTTTCCAGACTGTCATCAGCCTTTTTACCAAATAAAGAAGAGCCGTCAAAGGGCATATTCAAAAGTCTGGCCTGTACATCTGGAGCAAAGCCAGACTTTCGCAACCACGCATGCCTGCGGATTGTCGTACTTGCCACCATGGCCCTGCTGATACTGTCAGCGGAATCGATGCCAGTTTGAAGTGATTCACACATGGCATCTTTGCCATCTTTAATGATGTTAAGGAAGGCTTCCCTTTCCTCTCCTTCCGGTATGCAGTCAGCCGCTGATGAAGCACACTCCCACAGTGTGTGACTGAACCTGGCGAGCGTACAGGTGGCGTTGATGGACTTCAATGCCATACTACAAGCAGAAAAGACTTTTTTTGCCATAGAATCGTACCTTTTGTCATCTCTATGCTGTGGGACAGTAGGGTAAGCGGATCTGCTGCTTGATGAAGTTGCCGCTTGAACCACCAGGCTCTCTGGAGTCGGGTGTTTTGATAAGTATTCAGGGTCAGCCGCAGCTACCCTATACTTGGCTGACAATCTTTTATTGACTGCAGGGATAACCTCATGAGTTTCCCAATTTGATGAAATCTTCCTTTGCAAGGCTGCATGAAAGGGGACCACAGGATCCTCCTGTGGACCTTTGTTTAGTATGTCAGTAAGGTCATCCTGTTGAAAAACAGGTGAAGGCGCAGACCAACCCATGAATTCAATAATCCTTGCCATCAGGGTTCTATAGGGTGTTTCGGCATGTTCCCCTGGGTCTGGTTTGACAAATTCCATTTCTGGGGAAGTTTCCAGCCCACTTGCCTCATGTAATAATTCCTGTAGGTCTTTCAACCTTCTTTCCTCAGAGGTAAAATCCTCTGAAACAGGTAATGTGGTCCTCTGCAACCCGAAGGTTCTTTCCTGGTCAGAATCCTCCCCTTATTGATTGAAGATAATCCGGGATACTTTGACCTCGGAAATGGTGTAAAACCCATTTCTAAGGCAGAAGGAGCCAAACTCGTCATTATTGGGCAAGAAAACTTTGATGTCGTCGACGCAAATGTGACAGGCTTCAAAGGCGCCCAAAAAAGGCGTCGAGAAAACTGGAAGAGGCCTCGAAGAACTCGAGAGGATCGGGATCCTACTCGAGGATGTCGACGACGTTCTCGGCGTTGTGCCGGAGGCTCTTGGTATAACCGCTGGCTGTGAAGTAGCCGTGGTTTTCTCTTTTATCGGCGTCAATGTCGGCGTCGACGATGGCGTCGATTCGATCGACCGATGAATGTCGAAGAACCCTTCCATGCGTTGATGTCTCTCTTTTGCCTAGTTTGTCAGAGGAGATAAAAAATTGCTTTTTTAACCTTTGCACAATACCCTCCTCTCGGGCTGAAGAGATAACTATTCTTTTGGCTTAGCCATTTCTTGTATTTATGCAGCTGATACCTTGCTTGTAACTTGCTATTTTCTGAAACCCTTACACGTCTCTGTGCTTCTGCACCAGAAAAACAAGACAAAATGTCTCCAAGGTTTGGAGATTGTCACTGTGCTGCCCGCGCCTCTCTTACTCTGAAAACAATCAATGTGCTGCCCGCAATTGATTCACTGCCCTCTTGTTCCTTGTGAATCATATAGAAGAGAAGGAATCTTACGTGCGACTGTGCATATTAAAATCTACTTGCGCAAAGAAAATCCTGACGCAGCCTGGTTCTGCGGTAAAACAAACAAAAACTGAAAAACTGAAGACGAAAAATCACTGACGTGTTAAACTGCGTCGTAAACGGGGTTCACTGAAAAGGTAATCTATTCTCTTTAGAGAGATAACATTCCACAAATAAGGAAATTGTACTAACTAATACAGAACAGTCTTTCCTCTGGGAAACACAATATCACTTGACTTTAAAAAAGATAGAATTAAATCCCTTAGCTTCTCCTGACGTAACGCTGCCAAACATCTTCAAAGTGTCCTATTTGCTTGGAAAGTGAGAATCCACTCCTTCGTCCTGCATTTAGACCTCAAATTACAGGAGCTAAAGAAAACTGAAATTTACTGTTGACAGTTGATAATGAAAGGCAGTTTAGAATGTTCTAAGACTGACTTTTGTCCATCCAAAGACCAATCAGGATGCAGTACCAGACCTCCACCTTGTCATGGAGAAGATACCAGGCTCTGCATGCAAGAGTTAAGGCCCAAAGCATCTTCACTGCTCACATGGCATCCTAACCTGACAACAACTGACGAAAATAATGTGTGTCACCTTCTACACAAAGGGATGTAGAATCCAAAAGTAAGTACATATTGCAAACTTAGATCCAGTTCCCACTTGCAACAAAAAGTGCTGACAAAAGGAGAAGGGAAGACATTTCAGGAACCAGGAACGCCAAATAGTAGTGGTGGCTTGACACGTTGAGACGTAATTTAGGCTTTCTGACAATATACCCCTCAAGTGTACCTAAGGACAGTTTGAGGCGAGTACTGCCCGAAATAAGGTACACCCTTCGTAATCTGGCTGCAAGAAAATTAATCAGGCGTTAACATGAGGCGAAATGCAATGGGAAATCCAAAGCAAGATATTGAACTGATACTCACAAGCAAGAAAATCAGACTGGGAACGAATGTTACAAGTTAGATCAATGAGTACCCTGAAAGCAAAAGTAACTATTACCAAGAGTGCAGGAATAACAAGGAAGAAATAACTAATAGTCTTGTGCTTACCAAATGAGTGTCCTGGATAGTCGCTGCAGAAATGTGGAAAATGAGTTGGGAGTCTGGGAAAACAATGTCTTTGGTTTTCCAATACCCGCCGGCTGTCAGGTTTCCTTCCCCTATTCAGGCTATTTTCCCTTATTCAAGTTTCTTTCCCATTATTTCTCTTTTATTATCCTTTTTAGATTAGCCTTGTGTGGGTGGGAAGTTTTCTATTGTAGTTGGTTTGGCCTTAACTTGCTGATTCAGAATCCTGGTTCTGACCCAAGGCAAAATGGAGTTTCACAGTGACAGCTCTGATTGGTTAGAAAACACTGCTGAACAACAATGAACATTCTAAACTGTCACCCTTTGCCGTTCATCATCTAAACCCCAGCTGAGAGGACGTGTTTAGTGGCTGCTCCTGCTTTAGACTTGGGCCTGGTGGATTTTATCCTTCAGGCGTTAGCAGTTGAGCGGCTACTTTCTTGGGGGTTTCAGGAGAAGCTATCAGCTGTCAGGAATTCGTTTTGAAGACAGGAAACTCTGAAGATCTTTAAGAAATCGTTCTGGAGATAAGTGACTTTGTTTTAACTGCAGCTCTGTTTATCTTAATGACATTTAAGTGAGAACTCGTCAAAATTTTACCTTTGAATTTATATTTTTGAACTTTCTGAGTGCGCTTGAACGCTATTTGTAAAATGCGTACTACGTGTAATCTGAAACTAACCGTTGAACCTTTGCGCGTGCAAGAGTATTCAAGTGCGCGTGTGTTTTCCAGCGTGTGTGCTTCCTAGCGCGTGAATCTGTTCGTCGCGTGAGAACTCTATAGCGCGTGTGTTTTCCAGCGCGTGTGATTCCTAGCGCGAGAATCGGCTCGCCGCGTGAGAACTCTATAGCGCGTGTGTTTTCCAGCGCGGGTGCTTCTTAGCGCGAGAATCGTTCATCGCGTGAGAACTCTATAGCGTGTGTGTTTCCAGCGCGTGTGCTTCCTGGCGCGATAATCTGTTTGCCGCGTGAGAACTCTATTGCGCGTGTGTTTTCAAGCGCGTGTGCTTCAGCGCGAGAACTCAATTGCACGTTTGGTTTCCTGCGCGTGTGCTTTTTTAGCGCGTGTACTCGACCGCGTGTGAACTCTTTTGCGCGTGGGTTATAAGGCGCGTGTGAATAGGCGCGGAAATTCATCAGCGCGGGAGTTTACTAGTGCGTGTGTTATCTGCGCGTGATTCCGTTTGCGCGTGAATTCTGCTTTGCGTGTTTTTACAAGCGCGTGTGTTTTCTGCACGTGGACTTTTCTTACAGTGCGCGTGTTCTTCAACGCAGGAAGTTTTCAACGTGCAAATCTTCTGTATTGAGATTATCCGCGTGTGTGTTTAGCACGTGTTTCTTCAAGAATTCACAAACTTTATTGAATTGTAAAAAGTTTGAAAACAAAAGAAAAGTTTGAAAGAAAAAGAAAGAAAAAATAAAGACTATTTAACTGGACAACTAGTGAATTTTGGAAAAAAGGCAAAGAACAAAACTTTCCAGGTTTGCCCAAATTAAGAAGTTGCTGTGAATTTCAAGAGTCTCAAGTAAGAGAGATTTTCAGCTTCTTTACAAGCTTCTCTAAGAAATTTCAAGAGAAGAACCAGGTATGATTCTTAATTATTAGTTAAGGATTTAAAGTCTTTCCCACTCTTAAGGTTAAGTAAGTAATAAAAGGATTTGTATCTGCTTTTCTTATATCCTCTGCAGGTTCAGCTTTGGTTAGCCTTGACGCAGTCAGCCTGGTGTTGTTTTGTTATCCACTTCCCCCTTTCCCTTTGGGGTGTAGTTTGCAGAGCTGAATTGAAATCTAGTTCTGGGAATTACATTTCAGGGGGATTGTCGGGGGTTCAGCAGCTTCCGCGGACACAGGACCTCTCAGCCTGACAGAATGAAAGGCCAATAATTTTGTCCGCCCGAGCTGTCATGAACCCCGACGAATCCATGGAGGCGTTAGGATCTTTGATCAGGGAGTTACGGGAGGAGTTGAAAATATCTCGGGATGAAAATGCCTTACTTAGTCAAAAGGTGGATGACTTGAGTGTTAAAGTAACACAAATTCAACAGAGGGGAGAAAGGAGAGAGGATGAGGTTTCAGGGGGTGCTGGTTCTCCACCTGAGTTAGAAAGGGAAGGTGGAGATCAATTACCACAAATACAACGGGCGCCTCCAGAGGCAGAAGGTGTAAGGAGTTTAATTATGCCAGTTCCTTTGGCGCCTCCAGAACGTTATCATGGGGATCCCAAGAGGTTTAGGGTGTTTTTGACGCAATGTGAATTACATTTTATGAGTAGACCAGAATTATTTCCCTCGGATGCATCTAAGATAACTTTTATGTTGTCCTATCTTTCTGGGGAGGCATCTGCTTGGGCTGGGTTGTTGGTGAGTCAAAAGAGTACGGTTTTAGGAAATTACACCAGTTTTTTAGAGATATTCCGAAAGATGTTTGATAGAAGACAGTTATCTCTGGAAGTGGATGGTGAACTTTTAGAACTCAAACAAGGTAATAGAGACTTGATTGCCTATATAACACAATTTAAGTCCCTTGTGTTAGAAAGCAAGTGGCCCGAGGATAAACAGGCCTCGTTGTTTTATCAGGGCCTTAGAGATGAGTTAAAGGATGCATTGTCTGAAGTGGTTGAACGCCCTTCTACTTGTGAAGGTCTGATTGATTTGGTTATTCAATTGGACTTTCGTTTGAGTGAAAGGAAAGCAGAGAGGCGTCATTGTCAGAGTGACGTAAAGTCTCTAGTTAGAGTGGATAGATCTAAAGTAGAGAGTAGATCCAAAGGGAATAATCCACCTCCCAGGGTCCGAGGTCCTTTAACTGTGGAAGAAAAGGCTAGGAGGAGAGATAACAATCTGTGTTTATATTGTGGAAGAGGTGGGCACTTTTTAGGGAACTGTCCTTACACTCCCAAGAAGACTTCTACTTCGGCGGTCAAGGTACAACAGATCGCCAATACTGTGCAGACAGCGGTTCCCCATATAACCGTAAATGTATCCTTTGAGTTGGAGTGTAAGTGTAACGCTCACCTGATTCTCGCAGAGGCGCCGGTCTTGACTGGGCGACTACCGTATCTTCAAAGGTGATGTGTAGCACCCGGTTGGCTCTTTGGGCTGGACCTCTGTGCACTGTATGCCTGACGTGTAGAGTAAGATGTCTGCAGATAGAAAATATGGGGTTAATGAACTGGGGTTATTGGGGTGTCCCTATCTCTTTCCTCTTCTCCTCTCCTGTAGACCCCCAAAGGTTAACGCTCTCACCTTAGGTAAGTGAATGCCGAGCTCTCCATCTGCCTCGGGGCAGGGTGCTGTAACCAGTTTCTTCACTGGATAGGTAGCGCAGGCCTCTTGACTTCAGAGGACTGCTGTCCGTCGTTTACTGCACGAACGGTAAGTTTCGAGTCATTCAAATGTCTTTAAAGTCTTTAGTAATGATGTCTCTTGTTTTGCAGGGTTCCGGCGATGGCGGATGACGGGCTGAAGTGAGTTGAAGATGGAGCCCGTGTGATGAATAGAAGCGCCTGGAAGCACGTAAGTAAGCGCTTGTTGCCTGCTTCACTATGCGCTCTAACTGTCTTTTTATTTTGCAGGTACGAGTTCGGAGCGGCTGCAGGGTGCCGGAATACCCACTGGATTAGATGTGGAAAGGAGTAATGGCACGTGAGTATTAAAGTTCCCCAATGTCTTTAAACGCACCTTGTTTTGTCTTTCAGATGCCGGAATGCAGTGTGAAGACCTCCGGAGCGCACGAAGAGTAGGTAAGCCTTTGCCTTTCAGATGCCGGAATGCTAACCTGTTCTTTCTTGTCTTTATAGGTGTTGCTGAAGACTGGATTCAGGATGGTAAGCCTTTTTCCTTAGGCCCAGGACCGGATGCAGAAGACACGATGAGCGTTCTGCTGCAGAGGTTGCAGAATAACGCAAAGCAAGATTCATCCACCGGGTGTGGTTTAAATAGCCTCCTGTAGTGCTTAGGTGTCTCCTTCCACAGCCACGCCTAAGTAAGAAAAGAGTTCCTGGTAAGAAAAGAGTTCCTGCCTTCCAGAAGAGTTCCAGTGTTCTGAATCTAGGGAGTGGCTCCAGCCCCACCCAACAGGAAAAGTAGTTCCAAACAGAAGAGGATCAGAGGTCAACTGGCAGGCAAGTAAGCAGCATGGTCTGCTGAAGGTAAGTCCACCCAAGCATTATGAGCCCGGCGCTTCCAGCGCTGGGACTGGGCATATTTATGAGCCTGGTGCCACTGGCGCCAGGACTGGGTCCAAAAGGTCCCAATTGGGACTGGTTGGCACTCGGAACCTGGGTTATGGATCTGCTTCCAAGGGAGTTGGGAAAACCCTGACCTTTTGGAAGCAGAGATCATGACAGTACCCCCCCTCAAGGCCCCTCCCAAACCGGGCTTCTCCGGGGGTTTTGGCTTGTCAGGAAATGTTCTGTGAAATCTTTTGATTAGGCGAGGAGCGTGGACATATTCAGCAGGTTCCCAGGATCTCTCTTGGGGGCCGTAGCCTTTCCAGTCAATTAGGTAGAATAGTTTAGATTTGGAGATCTTGGAGTCCAGAATGCTTTTGACTTCAAACTCGAGTTCTCCATCCACTAGGATAGGTTTTGGAGATTTGGTTAGTCGGGTTTGAGGTTGCACGGGTTTTAATAGAGAGACGTGGACGACCGGATGTATCTTCATGTGCGGGGGCAAGTCCAACTTGACCGCTACTGGGTTTACTATGGTAGTGATGGAATAGGGACCAAGGTATCTTGGGTTGAATGTGCGTGGCCCTTTTAGAGATAGATATTTGGTGGATAACCAGACTTGATCCCCTACTTGATAGTGAGGGGCTTCCTTCCGATGTTGATCTGCTCCTTTCTTGTATTGTTCTTTAGCCCTTTGAAGGTGAGAAACAGCTTCCTTAAAGGCTTGGGTGATTGTAGAATGCAGGTAGTCTACTGCTGGTGTTTCAAGATCTTGGAGGGGATCCAACTCCGAGGTTCGAGGGTGACTGCCGTACAAAAGAAAAAACGGGGTTTTCCCAGTTCCCGAATGGACAGAGTTATTGTAGGCATACTCGGCTATCCAAAGGATATCTTTCCAAGTTTTTTCAGTTTGTTGCAGCATGCAGCGTAAATACTGTTCCAGAGTTTGATTGGTCCTCTCGGTTTGTCCGTCGGTCTGAGGGTGGTGACTGGTCGATAGTCTCACATCAATTTGAGCCGACCGACAGCAACTTCGCCAAAAATGAGAAATAAATTGACTACCTCGATCCGAAATTAGAACCGAAGGAAAACCGTGCAGTCGGACGATGTTTTCGAGAAATTCTCGGGCCAGAGTTGCTGCTGTTGGCAAGCCTTTGAGCGGAATGAAATGCGCCATCTTGGAGAATAAGTCCACGATTACTAGAATCATATTGTATCCGGAGCATGGAGGTAGATCGGTGATGAAGTCCATAGAAAGCGTATGCCAAGGGCGAGGTGGGATGTCAATAGGGCGTAAGAGGCCTGCTGGTCTTTCCTTTTGACTCTTGTTTTGGGCGCATACTCCACAGGACATTATAAAGTCTCTGATATCTTTTTTCCAAGACGGCCACCAGAAGTAGCGCTTGATCTTTTCTGAGGTCTTGGCTATACCGGGATGACCTTCCATTAAAGAGTCGTGATAACAAGAGATTACTTTTTTCTGTAAATCTGTGCTGGGTAGGTATAATCGTTCTTGGAAATACAATAAGTTGTCCTTTACTGCAAAGTCCTTTCCCTGCAGATGCCAATTCTGTATGTCTGCTGGAGTTACAAGTTGCCTGGCTTTATCCTTAACTTCCTCTATGGATTCTGTGGCGATTACACCCAGAATTCTTTGTTCGGGAATGATTGGTACAGGTTTAGGGTTGACCAAGTGTTCTTCCACTCCCATCCGAGAAAGGGCATCGGCTTTACCGTTCTTTGTACCAGGTCGATAGGTAATTATGAAGTCAAACTCGGCAAAGAATAATGCCCAACGGAGTTGTCTAGAGGATTGGGCTTTTGCGGTCTTCAAATATTGCAGGTTTCGGTGATCCGTAATCACAGTAACGGTGTGTCGGGCCCCCAGCAGATAATGCCGCCAAGCCTTAAAGGCAGACTTGATAGCCAGAAGTTCCTTGTCAGTAATCGTGTAATTGATTTCAGGAGGCGCGAATTTGCGGGACCAAAATGCCACGGGATGCAACTGATTGGTTACCGGGTCCTTTTGTGATAGAACTGCCCCCATGGCAAGGCTTGAAGCATCAGTTTCCACGATGTAGGGGAGTTCGGGGCGAGGGTGTTTTAAGATTGGTGCAGAGATAAATTTAGTCTTCAAATCCTGGAAAGCTTGTTCCGCCTCGGTAGACCATTCAAAACGTTTGTTTTTCTTTAACAAGGCAGTGATGGGCTGGACTATTCGAGAGAATTCGGGGATAAACCTGCGGTAAAAGTTAGCGAAGCCTAACATGCTTTGCACACCTTTTACGGAGGATGGTGATGGCCATTTGAGAACTGCATCGACCTTCTTTGAATCCATACGCACTCCGCCAGGTGATAATATGAATCCCAAGAATTCAACTTCAGTCACGTTGAAAACACATTTTTCCAACTTAGCGAAAAGTTTGTGTTGACGCAATCTTTCGAGGACCATTTTCACGTGTTTCCGATGTTCAGATTCCGATGAAGAATAAACGAGGATGTCGTCAATGTAAACAACAACACATACATCTATGAGCTCTCTGAGGACATCGTTCATAAAATATTGAAAGGCGGCCGGGGCATTGCAAAGTCCGAAGGGCATGACCTGATATTCAAATAGCCCATACTTGGTGCGGAAGGCCGTCTTCCATTCATCGCCCTCTTTTACTCGTACCAAGTGGTAAGCTCCTCTAAGATCCAGCTTTGTATATATGCATGCTTTTCTGACTTGGTCCAGGAGTTCAGGGATCAAAGGTAACGGATATCTATTCTTAACGGTGATCTGGTTCAGGGAGCGATAATCGATACAAGTTCTAAGGTCTCCTTCCTTTTTTGGAACGAAGAACAAAGCTGAAGAAGCAGGGGACTTGGAAGGACGAATAAACCCATTTGCCAGGTATTGATCCAGGTATTGTCGAAGGTGAAGGTTCTCAGGCTCGGTGAGGGCATAAATTCTACTACAAGGAGGAGTAGATCCAGGTATCAGGTCTATCTGGCAGTCATAAGACCTATGAGGAGGTAGAGAGTTAGCCTGATCCTTCCGGAAAACATCTTGGTATTCTAGGTATTCGGGAGGTAACTGGGGAGTCTCTGAAGAAATTGCGGCCAGTGCAACACCAGGTGGAGGGTGACAAGTAGAGACACATTCTGGAAACTGGACCGTTCTTGCTCGCCAATCGATCAGAGGATTGTGTTTCTCTAACCAAGGTATTCCTAGAATAATCTGAAACTGAGGGGCCTTGATCACATCGAACACGATCTTCTCATGGTGTCCATCTTGACTTACTAGCGTCACCTCTTGAGTGGTATGCGTTACTGGCCCGGAGGCTATCTCCGTACCATCCACCGTAGTAATGACGTCCTTTACAGCCTTGGGACAAAGAGTTAGATTCATCCTCAAAACCATTTCATGATCCACATAGTTGCCGATGGCACCGCTGTCAACGTAAGCTTCAATTGCATGTAATCGATCCGGATTATCAGGGCTAATGAGGACCATAGGTATCACGAAATGCGAGGTCACGGAACTGGTTTTCACGCTCGGCCAGAGGACCTCTATTCTTGTCGGGCGAGGTCGTTTCCCTGCTCAGAGTTTGTAACTTTGGTAACTGCAGCTCCTACTGCCTTCTTGGCAGGTTTCACCGGACAGTCTCGAAGAAAGTGCCCTGAGTTTCCGCAATATAGGCATAATTGCAACTGTTTCCTCCTTTCCCGCTCCCTTTGTGTTAGAGGACCTTTCAGACCCCCTATTTGCATGGGTTCCCCGGAGTCTACTCCTTTGGAAGGAGTTGGCGGTTTGGAAAATACTCGAGCATCAAACTTGGAACGATCGGCCTTCCTGTTCTGCAGCCTGTGATCTATTTGAACGACCAAGTCTATATAATCCGAACAGTCTTGTGGGGGATTCACTACTTGGGCTAAAACGTCTTTGAGCTCTCCACGTAGACCTCTATAAAACAGCGTAATCCTTTTGTCCTCAGGCCATTGAGTTTCCACTATTAGTCTATTGAAAGATGCAATATAAGCCAAAAGGTCTTGATTACCCTGTCGCAACGAAAGAAGCTCATTGTCCAAGGCCTGCCCCTGTGAATGTCTTGCGAACAGTTTTTCCATATTAAGCTGAAAGGCTTGAAAATCATAGAGAACCGGATCATCTTGATTAACTAGAGGGATCGACCAGTCTGCCGCATTGCCACTAAGGTACGAAAGTACAAAAGCTACTTTTGCTTGATCAGTTGGAAAGGCTGCTGGCCGGCATAAGAAGTGCAACCGGCACTGATTGATAAATACTGCAAACCTCTTTGGGTCACCAGAAAATCGTTCGGGCGGAGCCAGAGGTACATTCCCAGGTAGGTTGATCTGCACTGGATTCATAGAGGATGTTGAAGGAAGATTTGCCCCTGATGCGGGTAACGGGGTCTGTCCGGCTTGTGACTGTAGCACTTGTCTAGCAAGATTGTCTGTTCTCTCCTTGGAAATAATTAGTTCCCTTCTTAGAGCATTCGTTTCCTGACGAGCTGCATGCACTTCTGCCCTTAGTTCCCCAAGTAACCGGGCTAGGGGGTCAGTATCCGAGGTTTCCATAGCGCCTGGGCGAGAGTTTTGCGGTAGGCTTTGCGTTCTGTAACGCTCACCTGATTCTCGCAGAGGCGCAGGTCTTGACTGGGCGACTACCGTATCTTCAAAGGTGATGTGTAGCACCCGGTTGGCTCTTTGGGCTGGACCTCTGTGCACTGTATGCCTGACGTGTAGAGTAAGATGTCTGCAGATAGAAAATATGGGGTTAATGAACTGGGGTTATTGGGGTGTCCCTATCTCTTTCCTCTTCTCCTCTCCTGTAGACCCCCAAAGGTTAACGCTCTCACCTTAGGTAAGTGAATGCCGAGCTCTCCATCTGCCTCGGGGCAGGGTGCTGTAACCAGTTTCTTCACTGGATAGGTAGCGCAGGTCTCTTGACTTCAGAGGACTGCTGTCCGTCGTTTACTGCACGAACGGTAAGTTTCGAGTCATTCAAATGTCTTTAAAGTCTTTAGTAATGATGTTTCTTGTTTTGCAGGGTTCCGGCGATGGCGGATGACGGGCTGAAGTGAGTTGAAGATGGAGCCCGTGTGATGAATAGAAGCGCCTGGAAGCACGTAAGTAAGCGCTTGTTGCCTGCTTCACTATGCGCTCTAACTGTCTTTTTATTTTGCAGGTACGAGTTCGGAGCGGCTGCAGGGTGCCGGAATACCCACTGGATTAGATGTGGAAAGGAGTAATGGCACGTGAGTATTAAAGTTCCCCAATGTCTTTAAACGCACCTTGTTTTGTCTTTCAGATGCCGGAATGCAGTGTGAAGACCTCCGGAGCGCACGAAGAGTAGGTAAGCCTTTGCCTTTCAGATGCCGGAATGCTAACCTGTTCTTTCTTGTCTTTATAGGTGTTGCTGAAGACTGGATTCAGGATGGTAAGCCTTTGCCTTTCAGATGCCGGAATGCTAACCTGTTCTTTCTTGTCTTTATAGGTGTTGCTGAAGACTGGATTCAGGATGGTAAGCCTTTTTCCTTAGGCCCAGGACCGGATGCAGAAGACACGATGAGCGTTCTGCTGCAGAGGTTGCAGAATAACGCAAAGCAAGATTCATCCACCGGGTGTGGTTTAAATAGCCTCCTGTAGTGCTTAGGTGTCTCCTTCCACAGCCACGCCTAAGTAAGAAAAGAGTTCCTGGCAAGAAAAGAGTTCCTGCCTTCCAGAAGAGTTCCAGTGTTCTGAATCTAGGGAGTGGCTCCAGCCCCACCCAACAGGAAAAGTAGTTCCAAACAGAAGAGGATCAGAGGTTCAACTGGCAGGCAAGTAAGCAGCATGGTCTGCTGAAGGTAAATCCACCCAAGCATTATGAGCCCGGCGCTTCCAGCGCTGGGACTGGGCATATTTATGAGCCTGGTGCCACTGGCGCCAGGACTGGGTCCAAAAGGTCCCAATTGGGACTGGTTGGCACTCGGAACCTGGGTTATGGATCTGCTTCCAAGGGAGTTGGGAAAACCCTGACCTTTTGGAAGCAGAGATCATGACAGTAAGGGAAATGGTCCCGTTATGCTTGACTCAGGTGCCACCAGGAATTTCATGGATTGGGGTCTGGCAAAATATTTGGGAATTCCAATTCTTCAGAAAGAGGTTGTAGAGCAAGCTAGGGCTGTTGATGGTACGTCTCTATCTTCTGGTCCTATTACTCACAGAACTGGTTCTTTAACTTTGGAGTTATCAGGAGGTCACAGAGAGATAATTTCGTTCGAGTTAATTGATGCTCCTATGTTAAAGATTATTTTGGGTATGCCTTGGCTTACTCTCCATAATCCTCTGATTGATTGGAGTGCTAGGACAATTGACATGCAGTCAGATTTCTGTAAAGAGAATTGCTTTTCAGGAGGTCTCTTTGAGGAAGATGTCAAACAAAGTAATTCAGTGTCTAGTTTTCTGGCTGAGACTGGAATTGGATGTCATGATGTGGGAGCTGTAGTGGGTCAACTTCCCCAGTGTTAGAAAGGTTTTTGGGACGTATTTGATGAGAAAGTGTTAGGAGAATTACCACCCCATAGGCCCTTTGATTGTAAAATTGAGCTGGAGCCAGGAACAATTTTGCCTAGTAGTAGAGTATATGCTCTTACAGAGAAAGAGAATGATTATTTAAAAGAATATTTGACGGAAAATTTGGCCAAAGGGTTTATTCGTCACTCTAAGTCACCGGCGGCCTCTCCTTTATTTTTTGTACCAAAACCGGATGGAACGCTTCGAACTTGCATAGATTATCGAGCAGTTAACAAAGTCACTGTTAAGAACCGGTATCCTCTTCCTCTCATCTCGGAAATGCTTAATGAAATACAAGGAGCAAATATTTTCTCTAAAATAGATTTGAGAGGAGCTTACCATCTTGTGCGTGTGCAGGAAGGGGACGAATGGAAGACAGCATTTAAGACCAGGTTTGGGCTGTTTGAATACCAAGTTATGCCATTCGGTTTATGTAATGCTCCAGCGGCTTTCCAATTTTTTATTGATGAGGTTTTTAGAGAATACCTGGATATTTTTGTTGTCGTGTATATCGATGATATTTTGATTTTCTCTTCTGACCTGGATCAACATCAGAAACATGTTCGCTTAGTCTTACAAAAGCTGCGAGAAAACCATTTGTTTGCCAAATTGGAAAAAAGTCAATTCCATACAGATTCTGTGGAGTTTTTAGGTTTTATAATTTCACCTAAGGGTTTAGAAATGAATCCTAAAAAAGTTCAAGCAGTTCTTGAATGGCCCTCTCCTACTAAGGGTAAGGAAATACAAAGTTTCTTAGGGTTTGCCAATTTTTATAGGAGATTTATCGAAGGTTTTTCTCGGTTGGTTGCTCCTATAACGAGACTTTTGAAAAAAGGAGTGAAATTTGACTGGGACCTTGAAGCAGAAAAAGCTTTTCAAGAGTTAAAACAAAAATGTACTTCTAGTCCGATTCTAATTCATCCTGATCTCTCTAAACCTTTTTTTGTGGAGGCGGACGCTTCAAATTTAGCGTTGGGGGCGGTGCTTTCTCAAAGGAATGAAACTACTGGTCAACTACATCCAGTTGCATTCTTTTCTAGGAAGTTTTCTGCTGCTGAAGTGAACTATACCATTGCAGATCGTGAAATATTAGAAAGTCCGCTTTTGAAGAATGGAGGCATTTTCTGAAAGGGGCAAGACATACGGTAACGGTTCTTACTGATCATCGAAATGTATTGTTTTTAAAATCTGCAAGAACCTTGTCTCCACGACAACTTTGTTGGTCCTTATTCTTTGCCAATTATGATTTCGTTGTGTCTTTTAAACCCGGAAGTCAGAACAAAAAAGCTGATGCCTTATCCCGCCAATTTCCTGGTAGTGAGGAGAGAGAGATTCTGGAGCCAGAACCTCTAATTGCTCCAGAACGTTTTTTGTTAGCCGGAGCCATTAAAGAAATGGATTTTTTGAATGAAGTTCGCCAGAATATGTCCTTGCAGAAGATGGAGGAGTGGGTGAGACTGGATCCAGCCAGAAGTTTGAAAGACGATCTTCCATTTTTTGATAACAAGCTTTATTTACCTACTGAAGAGTTAAGAGAAAAGGTTTTGAGAAATTGTCATGAATCCATTTTATCAGGACATCCTGGTTTCAGATAAACTCTGGAATTGGTTCGAAGGAACTTTTGGTGGGAAAAAATTCGCCAAGACACATTGAACTTTGTTAAAACTTGTTTAGTCTGTGCACAAGCAAAAAGTCAAGTTGGGAAGCCGCATGGTTTATTGGAGCCGCTACCTGTTCCTCCTCGTCCTTGGCACACTATTTCTATGGATTTCATTGTTGATCTCCCTCAAGATAAGGGTTGTACTACCATTCTTGTTGTGGTGGATCTTCTTACTAAAGAAGCGCATTTTTTACCAATGGAGGGAGAGGTTACCGTGGAAAAACTGGCTCATAGTTTTTTGCAAGGTGTGGTTCGACTACATGGACTCCCAAGTCAAGTTATCTCTGATAGGGGATCTCAATTTATTTCAAAACTTTGGAGGGCCTTCTGTAGGAAACTTGGGGTAGACGTTAGTTTGACTTCTGAGTATCATCCGGAGAGTAATTGACAAGTGGAGAGAGTAAATCAGGAATTGGAGAAGTTTTTAAGGTGTTATTTACAAGCTGGAGAGGAATGGGTAGATTTGGTATGGTTGGCAGAATTCTCTTACAACAATTGTGGTAAAGATGCTACTTCTATGTCCCCTTTCTTTTTGGGTCGTGGGTTTCATCCTCGCTTTCTGAGTTTTGAGGTGTTGGAGGATTCCGGGAATCCTAGAGTGGAAGATCGTTTGTTGGTAATGAAGAATAACTTGGATAGAGCAAAAAAGGTGCTGGGAGAAAACAAGTTGAAATATAAAAGGTGCGCTGATTTGAGAAGGAAGGCTGGTCCTGAATATAAGGTGGGAGACTTAGTTTGGCTTTCTACCCGGTACCTAAAAATTAAGGGGAAGAATAAATTCAGTCCACGATTTGTAGGCCCATTCGAGGTAGAGAGAATCATCAACCCTGTGGCAGTACGATTGAAATTACCCAAGCATTTGAAGGTACATCCTACTTTCCATGTTAGCCTTTTAAAACCAGTTTGTTCAGGAACTAGATTTAGAACACCACCTTCCCCTGTGATTTTGGAGGATTCATCTGAGGAATTTGTGGTTAAACAAATTTTGTATTCCAGGAAAGTGAGGGGAAAGTTGCAGTATTTAATTGATTGGGAGGGATATGGACCTGAAGAACGATCATGGGAAGATTCAGTTGATGTACATGCCCCCCGTTTAGTTGCTAAGTTTCATGCTAAAAATCCACATAAGGTAGGCCCAGAGACTGGGCATTAGGAGGGGGTACTGTCAGGTTTCCTTCCCCTATTCAGGCTATTTTCCCTTATTCAAGTTTCTTTCCTATTATTTCTCTTTTATTATCCTTTTTAGGTTAGCCTTGTGTGGGTGGGAAGTTTTCTATTGTAGTTGGTTTGGCCTTTACTTGCTGATTCAGAATCCTGGTTCTGACCCAAGGCAAAATGGAGTTTCACAGTGACAGCTCTGATTGGTTAGAAAACACTGCTGAACAACAATGAACATTCTAAACTGTCACTCTTTGCCTTTCATCATCTAAACCCCAGCTGAGAGGACGTGTTTAGTGGCTGCTCCTGCTTTAGACTTGGGCCTGGTGGATTTTATCCTTCAGGCGTTAGCAGTTGAGCGGCTACTTTCTTGGGGGTTTCAGGAGAAGCTATCAGCTGTCAGGAATTCTTTTTGAAGACAGGAAACTCTGAAGATCTTTAAGAAATCGTTCTGGAGATAAGTGACTTTGTTTTAACTGCAGCTCTGTTTATCTTAATGACATTTAAGTGAGAACTCGTCAAAATGTTACCTTTGAATTTATATTTTTGAACTTTCTGAGTGCGCTTGAACGCTATTTGTAAAACTCGTACTACGTGTAATCTGAAACTAACCGTTGAACCTTTGCGCGTGCGAGAGTATTCAACTGCGCGTGTGTTTTCCAGCGCGTGTGCTTCCTAGCGCGTGAATCTGTTCGTCGCGTGACAACTCTATAGCGCGTGTGTTTTCCAGCGCGTGTGATTCCTAGCGCGAGAATCGGCTCGCTGCGTGAGAACTCTATAGCGAGTGTGTTTTCCAGCGCGGGTGCTTCTTAGCGCGAGAATCGTTCGTCGCGTGAGAACATTATAGCGTGTGTGTTTCCAGCGCGTGTGCTTCCTGGCGCGATAATCTGTTTGCCGCGTGAGAACTCTATTGCGTGTGTGTTTTCAAGCGCGTGTGCTTCAGCGCGAGAACTCAATTGCGCGTGTGGTTTCCTGCGCGTGTGCTTTTTTAGCACGAGTACTCGACCGCGTGTGAACTCTTTTGCGCGTGGGTTATAAGGCGCGTGTGAATAGGCGCGGAAATTCATCAGCGCAGGAGTTTACTAGCGCATGTGTTATCTGCGCGTGATTCCATTTGCGCGTGAATTCTGCTTTGCGTGTTTTTACAAGCGCGTGTGTTTTCTGCACGTGGACTTTTCTTACAGTGCGCGTGTTCTTCAACGCAGGAAGTTTTCAACGTGCAAATCTTCTGTATTGAGATTATCCGCGTGTGTGTTTAGCAGTGTTTCTTCAAGAATTCACAAACTTTATTGAATTGTAAAAAGTTTGAAAACAAAAGAAAAGTTTGAAAGAAAAAGAAAGAAAAAATAAAGACTATTTAACTGGACAACTAGTGAATTTTGGAAAAAAGGCAAAGAACAAAACTTTCCAGGTTTGCCCAAATTAAGAAGTTGCTGTGAATTTCAAGAGTCTCAAGTAAGAGAGATTTTCAGCTTCTTTACAAGCTTCTCTAAGAAATTTCAAGAGAAGAACCAGGTATGATTCTTAATTATTAGTTAAGGATTTAAAGTCTTTCCCACTCTTAAGGTTAAGTAAGTAATAAAAGGATTTGTATCTGCTTTTCTTATATCCTCTGCAGGTTCAGATTTGGTTAGCCTTGACGCAGTCAGCCTGGTGTTGTTTTGTTATCCACTTCCCCCTTTCCCTTTGGGGTGTAGTTTGCAGAGCTGAATTGAAATCTAGTTCTGGGATTTACATTTCAGGGGGATTGTCGGGGGTTCAGCAGCTTCCGCGGACACAGGACCTCTCAGCCTGACACCGGCACCGAGGACGCCTAAAAGTTAATTGATCCTGGTGCTGATGCGCTGCTGTTCTTGAAATCTTGCGCCGATGCGCCAATGTCCTTGGTCCTTGCGCCGATGTGCGGTATTCCTGAATGTCCAAAAAAAGTCTTTTGACAGTTCCAGAAAGAAGAGTTGACACAGGTAAGACTTGTGGGATGAAGAGGTTGTAATCCGTGGATGTTCCAATTTTGGTAAGAGCAGGTAAGACTTGAGGATTTAGACGAGTGCAGTCCGTGGCCGTTCCGGGTCAGGTATGAGCAGGTAAGACTTGATGATTTAGACGAATGCAATCCGTGGCCGTTCCGGGTCTGGTATGATAAGGTAAGATCTGCGGATTTAGACTAGTGCAGTCCGTGGCCATTCCAGGTCTGGTTTGAGCAGGTAAGACTTGAGGATTTAGACGAGTGCAGTCCGTGGCCGTTCCGGGTCTGGTTTGAGCAGGTACGACTTGAGGATTTAGACGAGTGCAGTCCGTGGCCGTTCCGGGCCTGGAATGAGTAGGTAAGACTTGAGGATTCAGATAAGTACAGTCCGTTGCCGTTCCGGGTCGAGTATAAGCAGGTAAGACTTTGTAGCAATGACAAGGAGGGATTGATACAGGTAACAAGAAGGGCCGGGGATACAAGAAGCCAAGAAAGCAAAATACGAGGTAAGGAGCTTTGGATTTAGACAAATTCAGAAGCACTGCCATGCACAGAGGCGTAGCTTAAATACAGGTCACCTAACCTTGCGCACGGGACGGCGCCCTAGACCTGAGCGTCTACACGTATATCATGGCAGCCAGCGTTTCCACAGTAACCCATAGCGTTCTGCAAAAGGACGTGCAAGAAAGAAGGGAGAACGTTTCTGAGTCACCGCCGACCCTCTCACTTTGGACCCTGAAATGTTAGCTCCCCTGGGTTTACTAGACAGTTTGTTATTACGTGAACTCTTCCTCTGATTATCCGATGGGGCATACAATGGAACCCTGACAGTTTCCTCCCCTAAAGATGCCTCCCCGGAACGGGCAGTCATGAATCAGACAAGAGACGAGGAGCATGTACATTAGACTCAGGTTCCCAGGTATGCTCCTCTGCACCATAACCTTCCCAATCAATAAGGGAATTACGGACTCTCTGCACCAACTTAGTATCCAGAATGGCCTTAACCACGTACTCCTCCACTCCTTCCACCATCACAGGAGCTGGACGAGAGGGGAGACGGGTACCTGCAGGACACTGCTTTAGCAGGGATACATGAAATACCAGATGGATCTTCCATTGGGAAGGTAGATCTGAACGAACCACCAAAGGATGGATCACTTCCTTAATAGGAAAAGGTCCCACAAACTGAGGTGTCAAACATTTACGACCGGGCAAACAGAGGTTCTTGGAGGATAACCAGACCAACATACCAGTTTGATAATCAGGAGCTGGCCTCCGGTGTTTGTCGGCGTAAAGTTTGGCTTGCTGTTGAGCGGTTTTTAAATGGTCAAAGACCGTCTCCCTAAGGGAGATGAAATCATGAATGCAAGCCTGTGCTGCCAGATTGTCAGTGGTAGGTATTAGATCCTCAAGAAATGACTTAGGATGGAGACCGTAAAGGGCAAAAAACGGAGAAGTACCGGTAGAAGAATGAATAGAGTTGTTGTATGCAAATTCTGCCGCCCCCAGCACTATTAACCATGATTCCTGATGCTGAGTAATCAAACAACGTAAGAATTGTTCCATAGTGGCATTAGTTCTTTCAGTTTGACAATCCGTTTCGGGATGATAAGCCGTAGAGTAGCGAGCATCAATGCCCACTGCAGTAACCAGGTGGCGACAGAAACGGGAGGTAAACTGGGAGCCACGATCGGTAATGATGATTTCTGGGAGTCCAAAACGAAGGAACACATTCTGCAAGAACATATCTGCTAGAACCGGAGCAGTAGGTATACCCTGGCAAGGTACATACAAGGCCATCTTGGAAAAGTAGTCAACGATCACCCATATAGTATCATGACCTTGTACATGAGGTAGTTCCACCACAAAATCCATAGAGATCATTAGCCAGGGTTTTTTAGCAACAGGGATAGGCTGAATCAAACCCATAGGTTTAGACACAGTACCTTTGCACTGAGCACAAACTGCGCATTTCTTGATGTAATCCGAAACATCATTAACCATAGAAGGCCAGAACGGCCAACGTTTTAACAATTTGAGTGTTTTGTGTCTCCCTGGATGTGCTGCCATCAAGGCATCATGACACCATTGCAGGGCTAAGACATGTCTTTCTGAGGTAGGGAGATACAACCGTTCTTGTACGTAAGGCTCTTGGAATTGACGATATGTATGTCAGGGTTGTGGAGTTCAGGAGGGTTCCTCTCCATCCAGGATGTAATCATACCCTTCAGGGATGAGTCTATAATACAAGAAAAGATGGTTGTAACACAGTGCTTTCCCGGTGAGGCGTCAGGTTGCCTTCATTCGGTCTTGATAATGCATCAGCCTTTGAATGCATCTTACTGGGATGGTACATGATCTGGAAATTATACATGGAAAATAATTCATGCCACCTTGCATGACGAGCGGTGGTACACCGTACAGACATAAGAGCAAGAAGATTACGATGATCAGTGAAGACTTGTACGGGAGTAATAGTACCCAACAGATGATGTCTCCATACCAAGAACGCATCGCGTATAGCCAGAAGTTCACGTTCTGTGATTGTATAGTTCATCTCGTATTTAGTGAGCCTTCTGGAATGGTATGCCACAGGATGAAGTAGACCGGTGTCTTCACACCTTTGGGACAGCACCGCTCCTACAGCCACATCCGAGGCATCGGCCTCAACAATAAACGGACAATTTTGATTTGGGTGTTGAAGGACCGGGGCAGAGGTGAACGTGGACATTAGTGTTTCAAAGGCTGTTTGGGCTTGATCAGACCATATAAAGTGTTTCTTAGCACTGGTTAAAGCAGTCAAAGGTGCTGCGATGGCTGAAAAGGAGTGTATGAACCACCTGTAGAAATTTGCAAACCCTAGAAAAGACTGAATGGACTTTATATCTTTTGGGACAGGCCAGTCCAAGATGGCTTTTACTTTATTCTGGCTCATCCTCACCCCCTCACTGGTAATATCGTAGCCTAAGAATTCCACCTGGTCAACATGAAAGGCACACTTTTCCAATTTTGCATACAGGTTGTTTTCACTCAATCTCAGCAAAACAGTGGATACATGATTGACGTGTTCCTTATAGGTAGAAGAATAGATAAGAATGTCATCAAGATAAACAACCATGAACCTATCCAGTAAATCCTTGAAGCCATTGTTGATGAAATACTGGAAGGTGGCTGGGGCATTACAAAGGCCGAATGGCATAACCAAGTACTCAAAGAGCCCATACTTGGTTTTGAAAGCTGTCTTCCATTCGTCGCCTTCTCTGATTCTTACCAGATTGTATGCCCCCCTTAGATCAGGCTTGGTAGAATACTTGTAAGAACCTAGTTGATCCAACAGAACAGATATTAAGGGAATTGGATACTGATTTCGTACAGTCACAGCATTCAATTCTCTATAATCAATGCAGGGGCGTAAATCTCCCTCTTTCTTAGGTACAAAGAAAAGTGGTGATGCTGCTGGAGACCTGGAGGGGCGGATGAACAGCGTCCGGAGTGCTTGATCTAAATACTTTTTTAGTATCACATCCTCCTTTTGTGTAAGCGAATAGATCCTTCCAGGGGGAATAAGGGCATCAGCCAATAATTCTATTGGACAATCATAAGGGCGGTGAGGAGGCAGTTTTTCCACCGCCTTCTTATCAAACACGTCCTTAAAAGAATCGTATTCATGTGGAAGAAGCATTGTAGTAACCGCCCCAATGGTTAAGGCAGTGTCTAGGAGCTCCCCCACACCTGCATGACAAAACTCCCGACATTGGTCTGAGGTAAACTCGACCGTACGTGACCTCCAATCAATGGAAGGGTTGTGTTTCACTAGCCATGGTAGTCCCAAAATCAGTTTAAGTTGAGGAGCGAAAATGACATTGAACTGAATGTTCTCCGAATGATTGTCACCAATCGATAAAACAAGGTCGATGGTTTGTTCTGTCACCAGCTCAGAAATCAGTGATGTACCATCTACTGCATTCACTAATTCTGGTGTTTTCTTGGGAATTAGAGGAATGGAATGATCACGTACAAATTGTGCACCCACATAGTTTCCATTTGCACTGGAATCAATCATAGGTTCAACAGACCAGGTTGTCTCAGGAGTACAAGACAAAGTAGCCAAGACTGAGAAAGGAACCCAGGATCTGGGGTCCATGACAGCTTGACTCGACAAAGGGACCCCTTCTGTTGTCGAGCTTTGGCATTTCCCACCTTCTTAGGTCTCTTAGGACAAAGTTTCAGGAAATGACCCGATGAACCACAATAGAAGCATAAATGGTTGAGTCTTCGAAGCTCCCTTTCTGAGGGAGTAAGCGGACCTCAAATTGCCCCAATTTGCATTGGTTCTGTGGCTGAAACAGGAGTCACTGGCATTGGAACAGTTAGGGTGGTTCTTTGTTCACCTTTACATTCCGCTTGGCGGGCATCGATTTGTAACACCAGGTCAACCAGTTCTGGGAAACCAGTAGGAACCACCGGTACTGTTGCCAAAACATCCTTTAAGCCTTCCGAAAGACCCTTGTAAAACAGTGCAGATTTCTTTTCGTCGGGCCAATCAGTTTCGGCAACCAACTGGTTAAATTTTGCCAAATACACCAAAAAGGATTTGTCTTTCTGTTGTAAAGAAAGTATTTCCAAATCCATTGCTTGTGACTTATATCTGGTATCAAACACGTGGGTGATAGCCGTAATCAGGGCTTCACAATCGTAGAGTAACGTGCTACTCTGTTCCAGCAGGGGATTAGCCCACACTGCAGCAGTGCCCCCAAGGTTAGACAGAACAAACGCTGCCTTTGTTGTAGCATCCTGAAAAGATGCAGGCCTACACAAGAATTGTAAATGACACTGATTAATGAATGTTCGAAAGGTCTTAGGGTCTCCTAAGAACCGTTCTGGTAGGGCTAGAGGAAACTGTGTAGTCATGTAGACTGGACTTGACTCGTTTCCTGACTGAGCTCTCCCTGGAGTTGAACTCACTCCTGGACTAGTCGCTCCAACCCCCGACTGCAGCCCAGCATGTAATTCGTTAATACGACGTTGGGTCGCATCATGAGCGGAAGACATGTCAGCCCTAAGGTCTTCCACCACTTTGGATAGAGCCGCCAAATGATCAATGGCCTCTTCCATTTTGTATAGGCTTCTGAATATGTCAGGAACCGGGAACGCCAAATAGTAGTGGTGGCTTGACACGTCGACACGCAATTTAGGCTTTCTGACATTATACCCTCAAGTGTACATAAGGACAGTTTGAGGTGAGTACTGCCCGAAGTAAGGTACACGCTGGTACTCCAACAGCTGGCTGCAAGAAAATTAATCAGGCGTTAACATGAGGCGAAATGCAATGGGAACTCCAAAGCAAGTTACTGAACTGATTCTCACAAACAAGAAAATCAGACTGGGACAGAATGTTCCAAGTTAGTAAATGAGTACCCTGAAAGCCAAAGGAACTATTACCAAGAGTGCAGGAATAACAAGGAAGAAATAACTAATAGTCTTGTGCTTACCAAATGAGTGTCCTGGATAGTCGCTGCAGAAATGTGGAAAATGAGTTGGCAGTCCGGGAAAACAATGTCTTTGGTTTTCCTATACCCGCTGGCACGAGGACACCTAAAAGTTCATTGATCCTGGCGCTGATGCGCTGCTGTTCTTGAAATACTGCGCCGATGTGCCAATGTCCATGGTCCTTGCGCTGATATGCGGTATTCCTGAATGTTCAAAAAAGTCTTTTGACCGTTCCAGAAAGAAGAGTTGACACAGGTAAGACTTTTGGGATGAAGAGGTTGTAATCCGTGGACGTTCCGATTTTGGTAAGAGCAGGTAAGACTTGAGGATTTAGACGAGTACAGGCCGTGGCCGTTTCGGGTCAGGTATGAACAGGTAAGACTTGAGGATTTAGACGAGTGCAGTTCGTGGCCGTTCCAGGTCTGGTACGAGCAGGTAAGATTTGCGGATTTAGACGAGTGCAGTCCGTGGCCGTTTTGGGTCTGGTTTGAGCAGGTAAGACTTCAGGATTTAGACGAGTGCAGTCCGTGCCCGTTCCAAGTCTGGTTTGAGCAGGTAAGACTTGAGGATTTAGACGAATGCAGTCCGTGGCCGTTCCAGGTCTGGTTTGAGCAGGTAAGACTTGAGGATTTAGACGAGTGCAGTCCGTGGCCGTTCCGGGTCTGGTTTGAGCAGGTAAGACTTGGTAGCAATGACAAGGGGCGATTGATACAGGTAACAAGAAGGGCTGGGGATACAAGAAGCCAAGAAAGCAAAATACGAGGTAAGGAGCTTTGGATTTAGACAAATTCAGAAGCACTGCCGTGGGCGGAGGCGCAGCTTGAATACAGGTCAGCTGACCTTGCGCACGGGACGGCGCCGTAGCCCTGAGCATCTACGCGTATACCATGGCAGCCAACGTTTCCACGGTAACCCATAGCATTCTGCAAAACGACGTGCAAGAAATAAGGGAGATCGGTTCGGAGTCACCGCAGACCCTCTCACTTTGGACCTTGAAATGTTAGCTCCCCTGGGTTTACTAGACAGTTTGTTATTACGTAAACTCCTCCTCTGATTATCCGACGGGGCATACAATGGAACCCTGACAAGACAGGAGACACAGAAACTAAAGTAAAATGTGCATACAGTGGGTTCCAGACTTCCTGTCAGTGATCTTAGAAAGAAGGGATAAAGAAAATGCAAATCCTCCTTGACGAAAAGCGTAGAGAGTCAGAAGGAAGAAGAACATTCAGAGAGGGATGCCAAGAATTACTCTTGAAAGTGTATGATTTGCTCATGAGCACATAGAAGAACTTGCAGTGGCAAAAGCCCTACAATTCCAGGAATCAGTCAATTCAAGAGATAGACACAGTGATTTAAGCTTGGACGACCCGAGAGGAGTGGAGCCAGTTGCAAGCTGAGACCCTTTCTCTACCTATTCAACAGAAGTAAAGCTATTCATTTGAGATGCAGAAGCTGCCAGAAAAGAAAACTCATGGGAATCATGCAGACCTACAATATTTCCTCATGGAAAACTGTTTGAAGCCTATTTGCTTGACTTCTTTTTTTAACACGTTTCACTGAAATGAAAAGATGCCCCCCAACCCTCCTCATATCCCCCACCTTAATAAATACTTAAACCTAACCCCCATCTAAATTTGTGGCGAAATGTTTTAAAATAGGCGAACAAATGGGCCTGTGAGGAAATGGGCCAGTTCCAATCATGCACGGTCCTCTTTCCCAGTTGAAGAACTGCTGCTGGTGGTCCTGTTGACGTTACAAACACAAGAAACAGAGAGCTTGTGGGAAGAGTTTATCAATAAAGGAAAGTTGACAGCATTTCACTGTATATCCAGTTGCAAGCCACACACTCCAAACTGTTTCTTCAAAGCCAATGTAGAAAAACCATCTCCCACTATTAGGAAGTTAAGCTTAAAATGTCAAGCCATGTGAAACCAGTCATCCACGCTAATGACAGTTCTGGTCACATGAATTCCGCCACAATCAGGTTTGAAGACAAAGCCCTTCCCACCTCCACTTTGCAGGCCTCTCTGCAGAAAGAATTTGTGCATTGAGTACGTCTTTGCATCATTGACTTGCCGAGTTGGTAAGACAGCAAGAGGTAGTACTGTGTCACACAGATGGTGTCATGGGTGCCGGCCCTTGGAAGCTGTGGCACAGGTATAGGTTGGGCAGCCATTAGTGTCCTATCACGTCTTTCTTGTTTTTTGGGGTGACTGTCTAGTCTTTTTTCCGCTCTGTTCAATGCGCGGAATGCCGGACAGCAATTACTGTCCCCATTTCCGGCGTTCCGCGCGTTGCAACGTTGGAGTTTCTCTACTCGAGTGCTTCCTGCTTCGGTTTCATCGCCCCGCTCGCCTTGAGCTGCCTTTTGCTGTTTTTTCTCTATTTTCTCTCTCGCTGTACTAGACGGCACCCCGCTGCCTTCCCTTTTGCCTTTCTGTTGGTTTCTCCCAGGGAATTCTCTGTTTACTTTCTTTCCTGCCGGGGGGGCTTCCTTTCTCGGAGGTAGCTGCCTGGCGCTTCACAGCCTCTCTCTCCCCTCCAGCCGGATATTGGAAACAGCCATTCTTCTACTCCCGATTCCGGAGATTGGCTCAGGAGTTTTCTCTTCTCTTTCCTCTGGACCTTCATACGGCACCGGCTCCCCCACTCTATCTTCACGGGAGAGGCTACTCCATTAGTCTTGCTGACATCACTACTTCTGCAACCGTTCACCAGAGCTTTCAAGACCTGCCACTATCAACGTTGGGTTTTTTTGTCGCCAAAGGCTTTTCCCCCGGAATTTTACCTGCTTCAGTAGTGGAGCCACAGGTGGCAACAGCTTACCGGTGTCCACTGTGGCTTCATATCGAGGCAGGTTCCAGTCTCCACAACAGTATCGTGAACCCATCGGATACAGTACGGATTCCAATACATCAGGTGAGGAGAAGGAAGAGGGCTCAGATTTGGACGAGAGTGAAGTGTTTTATGACAGATGGCTCGAAGAACACTCCAAATTCCAGAAATGGTTCAATGGTGTTTATTGAGAGTTTCAACTGGGTGCTAGGGCTGTCCCTTTCATCTCAATGTATGATATTCCACCCCAACCCATTGACACATGTTCCCGGGTGGACCCCTTCTGTCTATTCTTTAGACAGCTGGTTATGTGAGCCTGAGCAGTTGCCTTTTCTGTCAAAACTACATCAGGGACTTTTGTGAGGGGTCAGAAATGCGAGGCAGACAACTTTTAGATGATTTCTCAAATTGTGCCTTTTTATTAAATTATAAAGTTTAACAAACAGCTCACTATCTCTACCCTGACGAGGATTTCCCTGCCCATCAAAAACTAAAGGAAAAACACTAACAAGGGATACCTGGCCTTCACACATACACAAAAAAATATATAATTCCCAACAAATGTCAACAATGATATTTCCATTGCATTCACAGTCTTTCTTGGTAACCTGAGTGAATTCCCCTTCCCCAGGTTTCAAGGTAAATTTAACTCCAATGTTCAACAAAAAGAAACAAGGAAATCAGGGTTCACAATAAAGTTTCAATTCAGTTCTTGGCTTCTTCACAGTATCAAAAGCAAGTTTTGTCAACCAGTGTTCAACCAATTGAAAAGTTTCTCCTTTTCCTTGAACAGTGATTTTCCACTTAATTAAATAGCATCAATAATGTTCCAGGACAAGATGCTCTGCCACAATTTATAAAGGTCAAAGAAGAAATACAGTTCCTCGTCAGATTCAAAGAAACACAACTTCTGGCAAAGGAAAAGAAACACAGCTTCTTGGTAGCCTTTCTTAAATCTCTCTTTATAATATTATGAATCACAGTTTATATATTTGTCAGGAGGACTCACAGCACTTGTGCTTTTACCTGAATAACTCACGCCAGGTTAGCTTCAGCAACAGTTCACCATGCAGGCCTACTTGCCTGCCCCATAATGTTACACATTCAACTGTGCTTCTGAAGTTGTAGATCTACTGACAACCAAAAGTATCATGACAGCTTCAACAATCTACAACTTTGTGATTTTTAGCAACGGTTCAATAAAGGTAACATTCACTTCAGGGCTTCTCAACACCTTCATGTAGGCAAGGCACTCTTCCTCTGAACATGCACCTTTCAGAAGGGTATACTCTTTGCCACTTTTATCCTTCTGCCACATCAATATTTACCACAATTTCAGTAGTTTGGGCTTTTGTGACTTTGAATAATTTTTCAGAAAAGACAAAATTCACTTCAGTGCCCCTCAACACTTCCAAGTAAGCAAGGCGCTCTTCCTCTGAACATTCACCTTTCTGAAGGGCAGCCTCTTGGCCAATCTTGTCTGACTGCCAAATCAATAACAAAACTGCCTTTGAAGATATGCTTCTACTTTTCCTCTTCTTGGTTTTGGCAATGTGAGTCATATAAACATTAAGGGAATAATCACCATCAACAAGCTCCCCTGTTTTACAGCCATGCATTCACCTCTTTGCTTCCTGCCAACCAGAGTAGTTTAACTGTATGCGTGTTGTTAATCTCTTTTGGTTTTAAACAGTGTTTGACCAACCCTTGGCTCTGGCAATACTTGTATCTCTCTTGGATTAGGCAATGATTGTACCCCTCTTGGATTAGGCAATTCCTGTTCCACTCTTGGAATAGGCAATTCTTGTTTCCCAAACTCACAATCAGTAACATTCAGTCCCTTAACTTTAGTATAACATTGGTTTTTCATGATTGATTACTAGGTTAACCTTTACCTCCGAATCATCTTTCGGCACATGCAACCAGTCTTTCATCTGTTTTCAGAGGTTAAATATTTAATTAACATTTTTCAAAGCTTTTCACTCTTACGTGAGTGAAAGAAATGAATTTCAGTGATACGCGAGTGCTACTTTTCAGCTCCTCATTGTCCAACAATCTCTGGCCGGTTATATACAGCTTTCACCCATACGCGAGCGATTCTACTGAATATAGTTGCCTGCCTTTGTTCGCGCAAGGATTCAGAACATTCGGTAAGACTCACCGGCTTCTGTTTTGCACCTTTCGTGTCGCGCAGGACTTGGACTGCTTCAGGCCTCTCTTGGGCGCACATCCCTCCTCTGCAAAGGTGTCTCAGACTCCACCATATAGTCACAGAGCTCCTTATTGCTCCCAGGACCCTCGGCTGTATAACACTTCTCAGCCACAGCCTCTGGCACGCTTCCTGCTGCGCAATCTCTGTAATCAGGTTCACATGTGGAAAAGCAGTTTTCCTTCACGTCTTCCGCTGCACAACTTCTGCACTTCAGAGTTAGGGGAAACAGGACCCTCTCAGGACAGGCAGCTGAAATCTGCTTGGTTAAAGACCCGGCATCTATTCTTTCCACCCTCTTCTGCCTGGATTGCCAACACTGTGCACTGCATCTGTTGATGCTACTGCTGCAACCTCTTCAGCTACAGCTCCATCTAATGGCCTGCTCCTGAGGGGCATTTTAAGCCTCTCTGCCTCTCTCAGGTGTGAGTTATTAAGCTTAACAGGTTGAATACTCATGCAACATTGCTCTTGAGCCCTCTTCCTCATCCCAGTACATAGGGGATTCTGGGACTTGTAGTTCTTAACAACACAATTAGGTTTTCTTGCTATCTTCTTATTTTTAAATGCATATCTATTTCCCTTAATTGTATTTAAAGAGGGATCATTGAGTGTACTTGAAAAGAGGGAGGCAGTTTGTTTAAGTCATTATTTCTAGATTTCCTTTCACATTGGGAGTAAGGGGGATTTTTAACCTTAGGAGTTTCAAACCGTCTTTCCTTCCTTGTGGTATTTAAAGATATCACCCTAGCTTTACCAACATCAGCAGACTTAATATGGGGTTCAGGCACATTATAATGACAATAATACATTACATGTCTTGGTACCTTTAAAAGGGTTTTCCCTTTCAAGGATAAATACTGCCTCTCATCCCACAGAATCTCCTCAGCACCCTCGGCCTTGTCTCCCTCCAGGTGTTCCTCCCGCAGTAGACCATCCCCAAGGTCAGGATCAGGAATTGTCTGCCTTTCCTTGGCCACTTTAGGCAGGGGTTTTGTGAGGGATCGGCAAGATTCATCACACTTCCTAGACTCACCCTACACTATCAGTTTGTTAAACACACCCCACCTCCACTCGTTGATGTCACTAATCCTCGTCACTAATCCTTACTACATGCTACCACTCCCTACTCCACACTACTATCCTCCCCACTACTATTTCAACCTCTACGCTACTACTCCTTTCTCTGTATTACTTCTCCTGCCACCCCACTACCAATCAAACCTACCTTCTTCTTAGCCTTCTTTCACTCTCACATTCACTTCAGTCACTCCCTACACTCCATCTCCTAATTATAAATATTTCAAAAAAGGTAGCAGGCGCTCCTCTCCAGAAAGAACATGGCATGATAACCTGTTCGAGATGAGAGTTTGCAGCAGATGCTTTTTGCTCACTGTACCTTTCACAGATGGGAAATATGCATTTGCATATCAGTCTTTGTCCCGCCCACATGGGCAGTCCAGCACCGAAATGCTATGGCAATTCCTCTCTGAACAAGAATACCAACAACAGCCCGATACAGGTGTTTCAGCCTTGTTGGGCTTCATCAGTGAGGTGAAGCTGTACCTCTCTGAGCACAGTGAGCAGGGAGTCCACGTCTGGTTGCCCCCAGGTAACTCAGGGTGACCAACCCCAAGTTCCTTGCATATATTTCAAAAAAGGTTATTTCAAAAAAGGTTAATTATACATACTAGTCTTTAATGCACACTAGCAACGCAGCACCACGTGCACTCTATAACCACTGCCTCACCTGAGCAATATGCCCCCAAATTCTTCTGCACAGTCCTTCATCCTGCTAGTCCCTTGGTCTGCCACCTCCTCCACTCTCACCCAAACAAACAACACACAACTTGCTCCTTCCTGGGGTTGCTTTTAAACCCTTCCCTTTCTGCTGGTTGATATGCTTTCCCTGGCCAATCTGGCCCTGACTTCCGTGTCTGGAAGGTGCTACATATAGTAAAAACTTTATAAAGCCCCTTCTTGCCCCTATTCTCCGTGTTCAGTCAGCATGGATCAGTAATGGCGTCTCAACAGTGTCCCAGTTTAAAGCCCCTTCTTGCCCCCATTCTCCGTGTTCAGTCAGCATGGATCAGTAATGGCGTCTCAACAGTGTCCCAGTTTTTGTTGGGGAGTCTAGCCTGGCTGTCCCTAAGTACGTTCATTTTGATGGGATTGATGTTCCTGGTCAGTCTAGGAGCCCTGTGCTGGTTCCCCTCTGGTTGGGCCATGGCTGGGACGCAGTATGCTGATTAGCCAAGTAGGAGCTCCAGTTTCTCGTTCTGATCATTGCCTGTCCCTGGCGGATTTTTCCCTGCCTCTCTCACTGAGCTTTTTGCGGGTTTGCTGGTCTCTGGTTTGCTTGTACTATTGGCTTCAGAGCATGCACTGTGTGTAGGTGGAGCAGCATGTACAGAGGTGCGATTTATGGGATGAGTGGCTGGTGAAAGATAACACAAGCAGAGTGGGTAAGAATCAGTTGAATAGGGTGGGGCTGGAGAAGCCCTCTCTACCCAAGAGAAAGCAATGTAATGGAAAGATGCCAGTGGCAGATTCACCCACTTTTGGTGTGTCAGGCAAAGCGGGAAGCCGGCATGATTCTGCCAGCAGGATGAAGCCATTTTACAGTACAGCTGGTGTTATTCTACTGGCAGAATGATAGATTAAGGGGCCGATTCATGGAACAAACGTGCGCCGAAAATCTACGCGCAAGCAGGCGCAAGCAGGCGCAAGCAGGCGCAAGCGGAAAAAAAGAGGCGCACGCGCACGCGTGCGATTCATGGAAGTCCCTGCGCGTGTCTTCCTCGGGATGTGCGCCAAACCCGTGCATGGCGCACACATCACTGCAACATCGCGAAAGGCGTGCGCGACGCGCACAGTGAAAGCGCACAACTGCAGCGCACACACCAGAAAGTGGGCGGGACATGGGGCGTAACGCGCGGAATGGGGAACAACACGCGAAAATAAGGGCGTAACTGGGGATGTACTGCAGGGAAGCAGACGGAACGCCCACACGCACTCGAACCACACGTATTCATGGAATCGAATAGGGCAAAGCCACGCACAGCCAAAGACACGCACAAGCTGAAACACGGCCGCCACACGAAGGCAGGCGGTAGAGTCCCAGCGCATCCAAAAAGTGGCGCGCGGGAAGTTAAATACGCGATTGAGCGGGTACGTGGATTTCAGGGGTGCGCGAGAAATTCTACACGCGATTGGCCTGGGTACGTGTATTACAGGGGTGCGCGAGAAAATCTACACGCGATTGGCCTGGGTACGTGGATTTCAGGGGTGCGCTAGAAAATCTACACGCGATTGGCCTGGGTACGTGGATTTCAGGGGTGCACGAGAAATGCTACACGCGATTGGCCTGGGTACGTGCATTACAGGGGTGCGCGAGAAAATCTACACGCAATTGGCCTAGGTACGTGGATTTCAGGGGTGCGCGAGAAATGCTACACGCGATTGGCCTGGGTACGTGTATTACAGGGGTGCGCGAGAAAATCTACACGCGATTGGCCTGGGTACGTGGATTTCAGGGGTGCGCGAGAAAATCTACACGCGATTGGCCTGGGTACATGGATTTCAGGGGTGCACGAGAAATGCTACACGCGATTGGCCTGGGTACGTGTATTACAGGGGTGCGCGAGAAAATCTACACGCGATTGGCCTGGGTACGTGGATTTCAGGGGTGCGCGAGAAATGCTACACGCGATTGGCCTGGGTACGTGTATTACAGGGGTGCACGAGAAAATCTACACGCGATTGGCCTGGGTACGTGGATTTCAGGGGTGCGCGAGAAAATCTACACGCGATTGGGCCTGTGCGAGTGGGGCAGTGTATTACGTGGGTGTGCGGGAAGTTGAAGAGGTGAATTGCCAGTGTGGGTCCTCCCAGGTCTCCCCTCTACCCCCTCCACGACCTCTGCAGGCAGCCCACACCACAGGGGACTACCCTGCACCCCTGGTCATGTCCCGCAGGCAGCCCATCCACCATGGGCATGCCCCCCAGCCAAGCCACATGTCCCCTTGCACCCCCACCCCCCAGCACCGTGGGGCACCTGCCAGCAGGCCCCCACCCATGTCTCCCACCACCCCCACCCCTCCAGTCACCAGGGGCAGCCTCCACCAGGCCCCCACTCATGTCCCCCTGCGCCCCCACCCCCCAGCACTGTGGGGCACCTGCCAGCAGGCCCCCAACCATGTCCCCTTGCACCCCCACCCCCCAGCAAGCCCCCACCCATGTCTCCCACCACCCCCACCACCCAGTCACCAGGGGCAGCCTCCACCAGGCCCCCACCCATGTCTCACACCACCCCCAACCCCAGTCACCAGGGGCAGCCTCCACAAGGCCCCCACCCATGTCTCACACCACCCCACCCCTCCAGTCACCAGGGGCAGCCTCCACAAGGCCCCCACCCATGTCTCCCACCACCCCCACCCCTCCAGTCACCAGGGGCAGCCTCCACAAGGCCCCCACTCATGTCCCCTTGCACCCCCACCCCCCAGCACTGTGGGGCACCTGCCAGCAGGCCCCCAACCATGTCCCACTCATGTCCCCTTGCACCCCCACCCCCCAGCAGGCCCCCACTCATGTCCCCTTGCACCCCCACCCCCCAGCACTGTGGGGCACCTGCCAGCAGGCCCCCAACCATGTCCCCTTGCACCCCCACCCCCCAGCAGGCCACTGTGGGGCACCTGCCAGCAGGCCCACAACCATGTCCCCTTGCACCCCCACCCCCCAGCAGGCCCCCAACCATGTCCCCTTGCACCCCCACCCCCCAGCAGGCCCCCACCCATGTCTCCCACCACCCCCACCACCCAGTCACCAGGGGCAGCCTCCACAAGGCCCCCACCCATGTCTCACACCACCCCCACCCCTCCAGTCACCAGGGTCAGCCTCCACCAGGCCCCCACCCATGTCTCCCACCACCCCCACCCCTCCAGTCACCAGGGGCAGCCTCCACCAGGCCCCCACCCATGTCTCCCACCACCCCCACCCCCCAGCAGGCCCCCAACCATGTCTCCCACCACCCCCACCCCTCCAGTCACCAGGGGCAGCCTCCACCAGGCCCCCACCCATGTCTCCCACCACCCCCACCCCTCCAGTCACCAGGGGCAGCCTCCACAAGGCCCCCACCCATGTCTCCCACCACCCCCACCCCCCAGTCACCAGGGGCAGCCTCCACAAGGCCCCCACCCATGTCTCACACCACCCCCACCCCTCCAGTCACCAGGGGCAGCCTCCACCAGGCCCCCACCCATGTCTCCCACCACCCCCACCCCTCCAGCCACCAGGGGCAGCCTCCACCAGGCCCCCACCCATGTCTCCCACCACCCCCACCCCTCCAGTCACCAGGGGCAGCCTCCACAAGGCCCCCACCCATGTCTCCCACCACCCCCACCCCCCAGTCACCAGGGGCAGCCTCCACAAGGCCCCCACCCATGTCTCACACCACCCCCACCCCTCCAGTCACCAGGGGCAGCCTCCACCAGGCCCCCACCCATGTCTCCCACCACCCCCACCCCTCCAGTCACCAGGGGCAGCCTCCACAAGGCCCCCACCCATGTCTCCCACCACCCCCACCAGCCAGTCACCAGGGGCAGCCTCCACAAGGCCCCCACCCATGTCTCACACCACCCCCACCCCTCCAGTCACCAGGGGCAGCCTCCACCAGGCCCCCACCCATGTCTCCCACCACCCCCACCCCTCCAGTCACCAGGGGCAGCCTCCACCAGGCCCCCACCCATGTTTCCCACCACCCCCACCCCTCCAGTCACCAGGGGCAGCCTCCACCAGGCCCCCACCCATGTCTCCCACCACCCCCACCCCTCCAGTCACCAGGGGCAGCCTCCACAAGGCCCCCACCCATGTCTCCCACCACCCCCACCAGCCAGTCACCAGGGGCAGCCTCCACAAGGCCCCCACCCATGTCTCACACCACCCCCACCCCTCCAGTCACCAGGGTCAGCCTCCACCAGGCCCCCACCCATGTCTCCCACCACCCCCACCCCTCCAGTCACCAGGGGCAGCCTCCACCAGGCCCCCACCCATGTCTCCCACCACCCCCACCCCCCAGCAGGCCCCCAACCATGTCTCCCACCACCCCCACCCCTCCAGTCACCAGGGGCAGCCTCCACCAGGCCCCCACCCATGTCTCCCACCACCCCCACCCCTCCAGTCACCAGGGGCAGCCTCCACCAGGCCCCCACCCATGTCTCCCACCACCCCCACCCCCCAGTCACCAGGGGCAGCCTCCACAAGGCCCCCACCCATGTCTCACACCACCCCCACCCCCCAGCAGGCCCCCACTCATGTCCCCCTTGCACCCCCACCCCCCAGCAGGCCCCCACTCATGTCCCCCTTGCACCCCCACCCCCCAGCACTGTGGGGCACCTGCCAGCAGGCCCCCAACCATGTCCCACTCATGTCCCCTTGCACCCCCACCCCCCAGCACTGTGGGGCACCTGCCAGCAGGCCCCCAACCATGTCCCACTCATGTCCCCTTGCACCCCCACCCCCCAGCACTGTGGGGCACCTGCCAGCAGGCCCCCAACCATGTCCCACTCATGTCCCCTTGCACCCCCACCCCCCAGCAGGCCCCCACTCATGTCCCCCTGCCCCCAGGTCCTGACGAAACGCAATCATGGCAGTAATGGGCAGCATACCCAGCACAAACACCCAGGCAAGGATTGCATCCACCCACATAGTAGATGCAATTACATGATACAACCCCAATGGCAAGTATGTAAATGAACACATGTCCCTCACACACACATACACAATGGGTGCAAGTGAATGTCAAAACCCATATCATGACATGCATGAAACCAATGAGAAAATACCACAAATGTAAGTAATAAATATATGTATTAAAGATGAAAATGAAGTAAAGAAATAAAACACACAACAATGGGGATGACAAAACAAATGGTCCATGTCCGAGAACAAATAGAAAAAATCAAAAAACAAAGGAATCCAAAAACTAATGTAGTCCAAAGCAAAATAATGGGGGGGAAAATAAGGAAAAACCATTGCCTCATGGTGAACACAAATATAAATCCAACAAATGTTTTCCAAACATCAAACTATGTACAAGAATATCCCAGGGTCCATGAGCCCAACACCATAAATTAAACCTACTACTACTAACTAATAATAAAAATATATACAGAAAAGTGGCCATTGTCCGAGCGGTCCAAAAAAAACTTAAAAAATAAAGGAAACCTAACACTAACTAACTAAAGAACTATATACAATGGCAGCGGGCAAGTCCTGCGGCTCACTCTGTGATGTTGCCGGCCAGGGCATCCTCGAACTCCATGTCGATGTCCCGGAGGCGGGACTCTGTCCTGGCCCCGAGGTCTCGCAGGGACAACCCCGTGTCCACCTCAAACTCCCTGCGAGCTTCCTCGAGGCACTCAGCCCGCCTCAACGCCCGACGCATGGAGAACTCCGCCCTGACCATGGTGAGCCGCTCCTCTTCCGCCCGCTGCCGCTCCGCACCTATCCGCTGGACCAACTGTTCCCACACGGAAGACACTGCCATCCCAGGGTTCTCCTGCCCTCCGGCCGATGCCTGCCCCTCTGATCTTGATGGCCCCGAGCCATGATGCCTCCCATGTCGAGCCTGCTGCTGCCTCCGACGCCACTGCCTCTGCCAGCACGACGGCATCCAGGCTGATGGAATCCACCGATGCCGTCGTGCACGTGCCCTGCCAGATGATGCCGGCACATCCTCCATCTGCAGGGGGACAGTTGCTGGTGTGTCCACCCCTGCTGGACCTTCGACTCCCGACTGTGGTAGGGATGGGGTCCCCACCGAGCTGGCTGCGTTGGTCGGGGCAGGTCCACAGGGGGCCCTGGTGGCATCTGGGCCGGAAGACGGCATGGAGCACGACTGGCGCATAGCCTCCACAGAGGAGGAGAGGGTCGCCAGAAGGCCACACACATGTAGGAAACCCCCGACCATGGCGGCTCCCAAATGGTTCACGTACGCACGGTGCTCTTCGTGATGATGTGCATGCTCCTCCCGGGAAGCATGCACCTCATCACGAATGCCAGCCGTGCGCAACGCGACACCAATCAGGACCCTCTCCACACGGCCAGGGGTCCCCTCGTCCGCAGGTAGAGGAGTGTCAGATGACATGGACATCTCCCCTACCTGCGGACGGGCCTGGGATGGGGCATCCCTGCTGGTGCATGGTGGTGCAGTCACAGTGTCAGGGACAGTGACATGCACAGGCACCTCCACGGCGACCTGTGCTGCCTCCTGCCCCTGGCCCTGGACTGCACCACTTGCACCAGCGGGGATGCCCCCACCAGGCCCCATGTGTGGCTCAGTAGCGGCCTCCTCCCCCTCTGTGGAAACCACCAACCTGGATGTCTCCACGCCATCTTCCGCCGGTGCAAGCCCCTGTGGGGGCTCACCCACCCCTTCCGCTGCAGCCGTGGTGGCATCCCCGCCGCTCTGCTCCACAGCGCCTTCTCCGCCCTCTTCTTCACTTGCCACTGTGTAGAGGGAGACATAGAACACAAGCATCAGGGTACTGTACAATGGTCCCCTAGACAGGAAGCAACAGCAGATGAGTGGCACTGTCATACATCACTTCCATCATGTCCCGCCACAACACATGGGTCAGTGCAGGCAAAACACATACAGTAACAGGCATGGCGCATGCCATGGACATTGGCTTCCATGACCAAGGGACTCATGATTCATACAATGTTGGTTTTAAACTCACATGCATCATGGGTCTTGCCATCACATGCACACACCTCACCGTAGTTCCATCCATCTGGCCTCGTACACCACAGACGCAGTGGATACAAGGATGACTAGGCTGCATCAGTGAATCTGAACATTGTCACAGACATGTGTCATGCATCCATGGCAGTTACAAGTCACAGACACGCAGTTCAGACACACACACATGGGCACCATACGTGTACATGGGACCAGCACCCATCCCTCACCCCCACCCATGTCCAGGAACAGAGACTGCCATGCTTCCATGTGTCCATTCCGCACAGAGCCCCCCATGTTGCAATAGAACACATGCACCAACCATGTGGTTCACACATCACTGTACTCACATGCCTGACCATGATGTCCCTGCACACACACATACGTACATGGCCTATGTCACACATACAGGCAGGTATCAGACAACCAGCACACTGCAACATGCCCTGTCTCACACAGTAATGCTTGGCCACTTACCGGCCAACTCCAGATGGGTCTGCCTCCGAAGGATCTGGGCGTGGAGCGCTGGGTCTACGCGTTCCAGGACCCTCATCTCGATGTCACTCAGGCGTGCCCGGCCCCCCTCCGCGAGGCGCCGGGCCTTATTGAGGGTCCTGGACCTCAAGTCCTCCCAGCGCTTCTTGATGTGCTTGATGTCGCGGGTTGCCACCCCCTCCGCGTTGATGGCAACCACTACATCGTCCCAGATCCTCTCCCGTCCTTCCTTGTTGGCGCGTGGTCTTCCGAAGAGGGCATCATAATGCCCCAGGACATGCTCCACCAGGACACCAACTTCCTTCTCACTGAAGCTGGTGGCCCTCTGCCTCTCTGGCTGGGGGTCGCCACTGGTCTCAGATGGTGCTTGCCCCGACATGGCGACCCCCGAGGCAGGCGTGGGTGGGCAACTGGGTCCTGGGGCTGGGCTGTGGAGCGATGGTATCCCAGTCGGGAGTCTACTGTTCCAGCAGGGGTCGACACAGCAACTGGACCCCTGCAGATGGCTGATGTGCAGGCACCAAATGGCAGGGCACGGTGGCAGCAGGCAGGCAGGCAGGCAGGCAGGCAGCAGCAGATGGCACGTGGGAGGCTGCTCGGGGCACTGGGGGGCAGTGATTCGGCCTTCTGGGCAGGAGCGTGGTCTTCCGTGTGTATTCGTGGCCAGCTTGATACGGAGTGATTTGGCACGTGAAAAATCTGCACGTCAGCGTGTAATTCGAGGAAAGGCCCGTAGCGCGTAAGCGCGTCTGCACGCATACGCATTTTCATTGGACCAAAGGCCCTCAGCGCGTGAGCGCGTCTGTGACGTGTCGTGCGAGGGTGTATCCCTCATTGCACGTGATGACAGAACACACGTGGATTACAATCAATCGCGTGTGAAAGTTCACGCCACCCCGGAACACACGTACCCAGGCTAATCGCGTGTGGAAAACTGCACGTCCGCGTGTAATGCGCGTAATCGCGCGTGAAAAACTGCACGTCCGCGTGTAATGCGCGTAATCGCGCATGAAAAACTGCACGTCCGCATGTGACGTGACGCGCGCGTGCGTTTCCCTCAGCACGGGTTAAAGGTGAGCGGGCCCAGCAGTTCGCTGTACGTGCCTTCCGTGGAGACCGACGTGTGTTGCTGCTTCCAGTTGTTTCGCGCGCCATCTACTTCACAGCTCTCAAGGACGTATCTCTTCTTTTGGCGGGGGTATTGGCTACGCGTGTTTTTCTGCATCGCGCTAGTCAGACGGTGAGTCGCAAACGCTCCTTTTCCCACTGCGGGTGCCCCTGTGTATTGCACCCATTTTCGATGTCATCGTAGCCTGCGTGTCCCACGCGTACGCGTTATTCGTGTTACTGGGTGCCACCGCGTACTGCGGGAGGTCAAATCCACGCACGTAGGCTGCAGGGTTGCGTGCACGGTTTTACTGCAGTTTTGGGGTGCCTGAGCGTTGCGTGACCCGTCACCACATCACCGGGGTCACATACAGCCTTGCAGGTGCAGGGGGGCTGTTAACATCTTGCTTCCCACCCCCTTCACCCCAATTGCCCAGGACAATTGTGGTGTACACCTCCCATTGGCACCACTCCATCTGTGCCAGCACTATTACATCTGTGCCATGGTTGGGAGGCCACCAAAGGTGAGGGGCGCCTCAGCTGGGCGTACTCCTCGTGGCGGGCGTGGTCGGGGACGTGGCCGTGGTGACCAGGGAGTAGGGGGACTCCAGGGTGTCCAGGGCAGCCACAGAGGGGGAAGAGGCAGGGGTGCGCCACTTGAGCACAATGTTGTGCCATGTGTCGGTGCAGCCATGCCACCACCCCCTGTGGTTCCGGGGGATGCAGCTCCTGCATCTGGCACTGGCACCCGTATGACCCAGCAGTCCGTTCCATCGACTGCCACGGGCCCAAGGGTAGCGGTAGCTGCAGCTGTGGACACCGCCACCCAGGCTCAGGGTCTGCCAGCGCAGGCTGCGTTGGCACTTGAAGAGCCCTTGGTAGATCTCCAACAGGCCAGGGGGGAAACCATAGGGGCACGCCGGGCTGCTCAGACCAAGACACGTGTCCCTGGGGCAGTCATGTCATCTGCTGCCCCGAACAGCCGGGTGTTGGCAAGTGCAGGGGCAGATGCACCCAACAGCACCCCGGTTGTGAGTCTGCCAACCAGGACCGTTGCGGTCAATGACCCTGCCACAGCTGATGTTGCTGCGCAGGGTCCATTAGTGGGCACCCAGCTGCCACTGACACAAGTCAGGCCTTTGGTCATCCCTCCACCTGCCACTCCCTCGGCTCAATCCACCGAACCCACTGGCCATACTGGTCAGGGCGGCATTAGCCAGCCAGGGTCTGCGCCACAGTCCAAGAGGAGGAAGGTTGCACCTGCAGCACAGGCTGGGACCCCACACACAGCCACGACCTCCTGCACGTCGAGGAAGAAGCCTTTCTGTAAGCAGGAACTGGACTTCCTCGTGGACTACGTGCGGGGACACAGCCGTGACATGCTAGTGGGTGCCAATAGTCAGACTACGGCTGCCCAACGTGACACCCACTGGAAGCATGTTGCGGAACATGTCAGTTCATTCGGCCATGAGGTGCGCACAGCGCAGGAGTGCAAAAAGCGCTGGAATGACATCAAGCGCAGCACTAAGGCTAAGCGTGCCTCAAATTACAACTTGACTCTGGTGACTGGCGGTGGGCCTGCACCAGAGGAGGAAGAACTCACTCCGCATGAGGCTCTCGTTGCGGAGTTCATACCACCAGAATTGGTCGAAGGTGTGGGAGAGATGCTGGACTTTGATGCCCAGTCCAGTGAGTGTTGAAGCGTAGTTGTTGAGGACGTGTGTGTTTCACTTGTGGGATGTGTTGTGCATGATTGCTGCTACATGTGACGTGTACATGGTTCTGAGGTGTAAGTAATGCAATGCTACCGTCATGCATGTCTCCTCTGCCTGCATGCGGGACTCCATGTGGGCATGCTCCCTTGCCCCTCCTCCGCCACTCTGCACCCCAGTTCCACCTTTGCACTGGTCTGCTACATTCTTGCCAATGTGTAGTTTCTTGTTCATGTGTCCTGTGTAGATGCTAACTTCCAGCTTAGAAACTGCCAGACATATGCCGTGTGGTACAGCCTTAGTACTCGATGCAGGGTATCCCACTTGTACTGTGCATGGGTCAGATGTCCCGCAGGGACATGAGTGCCCATTCATGCTCCATGTGCATTGCACGCATGCCCCTATGTGTCCTTGACTGGATGAGCACTGTAATATGAGTCCTTGGTTACATACATTGCCTGCCATATTATCGGCCTCCCCATGTCAACTGTGGCTCAGTCCTGCGTTGCACACATGTTTAGGCAATGACAATCTGTGTGGCTCACAGGCCTCAGCCTGTTCAATGGCCAATGACTCTGTCCAACTCTTGTCGTGTCTTCTTCACACGTGGCTGGCCTCCGGATCTTCCATCATGTGTCCTGCCCACTGTCCCAGCATCATTAGCAGTGTTGTAATTTGATTCACATTAAGCTGTTGATGCCAGTCAACACTGCTTGTCAATACACAGGTGTATGGGCAGCATTTTGATACCATGCTAGGCATCCCTGCTTTGGTACTGGTGTGGAGGGGTGCTTGGCTGCTAGACATGGTACACATTGAATACACAATGCACGTGATGTCTGAATTTGACATTGCACTGCCTTCACATTTCCTGGCACACACCATGGAGTGCTTGTACATGTAGGTAGTGAGTGGCGTACACATTTTCAGCACTGCATAGACCCACTTCCATGCAAACTGCCACCTTTCAACAGGTCTGATCACAGTGGCTATTCTAAGTAGACCCAGCATGCATGCCAGGTCATATGTTGTGTGTCACATGTCTGCCGGATGCCTTTGCTGTCGGTGTGTGTGTGTGTTGTGTGCTTCTGACATGTGTAGTTACCTTTTCCTCTCTATTTTTCAGGTGATGACGCAATGGATGCAGAGGATGGTGTTGTCACGCCAGACACAGGGTTGGTAAGACCACATCAACCTGGCACTAGTGGGGGTCGTGGGGTGGTAGGCCACGAAACCCCCCAAGTGCTGCAGTCCATCCTGTCTCTGGCTGCCTATGAGTCCAGCCTTGATGACGACTCTGACGTCCATGTTGAGTTGGATGACCATCAAGTCCATGTGTCAGGGGTGAGTGATTCTGATGTGGACACTCCTCTGTCTGCGACACCTGCACTGAGGGATCAGACAGTCTTGGTTCCTCCGCCCGTGGTGGATCGGGACGCAGGGTCACCCTCCACACCAGTCACTGATGTGCCTGGGACATCACGTCGACGGGGGCATGTAGTCGTGCAGCCGCAGGCGGTGCCAACACAGCGAGGACCTCTGGTCCTTGGGTCCCGCAGGGGTCAAGCCCGGCAACGCGGTCGCCGCACGCAACCGCTGTATACTGAGTGGGAGCAAGACATGACTGCCAATACCGAACGGCAGGGGGCAGCAATGGAGAACATCGCTGACAGCATGGAGCGTGTGGCCCGATCTGTGCTCCCCCCTGCTAGGCAGGTGCTTCTCCAGCAGCAGGCGGCACGGTCCACGGCCCGCTCGCTCAGGCTGGGCATGGCGGCCTCAGACAGGGCACGCCAGGCTGAAATGTCGTCTCTGCGTCAAGCAATTGCTGCTCACGCAGAGGCGCACATGGATGCCCTGAGGGAGGAGTATGCCTCCCTCAGATCCACTCTGGGTGTCCTTATGATGTCCCAGAGGCAGCAGGCAGAGGAGAGGTTTGCACAGCTTGAGCGCACCATCTTGGCTGAGCTACAGGCTTGCCGGGAGGTGCAGCGGTTGTCCAGCCAGGCCTTGCAGGAGGAACTCCGTGTTACACGTGCTACCTTGCAAGAGGAAGCACGTGTATCACGTGAGGTTCTGCATGCAGACCTATGTAACATCGCCACACAGAACCAGGCTCACCTGTCCGGCAGACTTGCTGCCGACGAGGGGCAAGCTGCGGCTAGGCGTGGCCAGGCTACTGTGCCACGTCCTCCTTTCCAGGATGAGCCAGACTCGGACGACTATCTATCTCCCACATAGGTCATGCTGTGCAGGCGTTGAGCCCATGGAGGTATTTTTTTTTGGCTCAGCATCATCGCATGTGGATGTTGAGCAGCACCCTGTACCTCCCCCCTCCTGGGTGCCTCCCCTCCCCCCCGGGTCGTATGTGGCCATTTTTGATTTTTCGTTTAGTTTAGTTAGTTAAGTTTCTGTTTGATAGTTAGTTTAAATAGGTAATGTAGGTTTTCCATAGTTAGTGTAATTAGTTAATAGTTGAGTTAGTTTAAAATTTGTAGTCTATTGTGCTTTCATGTGACAGTGCGGTGCCTTGTGGTTTTTGAAGGCATCCACTGTCTGTTCCAGCTGGGCCCTTCATGGTTGTCTTGTGTATGTGTTTGCTGCTTGGGTTCCTTGACTCACATATGCCACTCCTGCCTCCCTTATCCATGGGCTCGCAAGGATGGTTCGGTGTTACAGAATTTTACACAAGGGCTTTGGACTGTCATATCTGTGGCATGTCTGGTGCTTTGTGACTTGTGTTGACACCCCTAGTGGGGATGATTTAGGTGTAATTGTCCACTGTTCAGCTTTTGCTAGATGGGGTGTGTCATGATTAATGTGGACATTGATTGCTATGCATTGTGTATTATGTCTCATTTCTTTCCTGTACACGTGCCTGTTGCAATTCATGCTGTATATAGTGTTCCACACTTTGGAAGTCAAAGACGGACTGATGGTGTGATTTGTGATGTGACTCTCTGACATGGTCAAGTAATGAGATGCCTGATGAGACACACACAGATCACTTTGATGCATTAATCATTTGTCCCATGCACTTTCTGCAGGGGGATGAGGCACCAGAGCACCTTTGGCAGCAGACATGGCCCATTGGACGACGGAATTCCTGACCCGTTTGTTGGTGCCCACATGCACATGTGTGCACGAGCAGAGCCACAGTGATTGCAGACCCACATCCTAGAACTGCTGACATGTTCCAAGGAACTCCAGGCAAGGTGAGCATCACAGGGGGGCCACGACACAGCAAAGCTTGCACCAGGCGAGTTGCACATGCAGGCTTAGTCACAGCACTGAGGGTGAGCTTAGACGAATATTGGTGTTGAAGCACACAATGCAGCTCAGATGTGTTTGTGGACTGATGGCTGTTGATAGTAGGGTTGTCTGGGACACATGCAGGGGCAGTGGCACATACCCTGCGGTACACCAAGGTTCATTGAGGCACTTGTATCAACCATGTAGCCTTCAGAGACATGGAAAGGGGCAGCTCACAGGGACATACAGCAAGGGACATACTTGGGTGCAGTGCATGTCTATTCCACGTACTTCATGATAAATGCACTGCCAACTTTGTTTTGGTCATGGTGGTACGCAACTTGCTCTGTAGTCATGGCTTGCCATATGGGTCTGTCTGCTTACCCAGGGAACATTGCATGTTGTGTGAATTGTGACACATTGGTGTTCCATTTGCCACGCACCCACCAGCGCCTGACTCACTGCATTGACTGTGTATGACCCGTCACAGGGGTGATGTTATATATGGGTACGAAGCATCGAGCACTGATTGTCTGTTTGTAGAGTAGTTTGTTGCTATGGGGCATGTTTTGTGTTGTGTTTTCGTGTAATTGGCACATACAGGTTGTTGACTGTGTCTCTCTTTGCAGCATTGGAGTGCTCCTGTAACCGGCCCTGAGAGTGCGCAGGCAGGAGGCCAGCACTCAAAACCAGAGCTAAGTGTCTTGTTGTTTTCCTTACAAACTGCCCTGCATAGGCTTGCTGGGGAGTGTACTGATGCACGGATGTATGTGTGGTCCTATTTGGTATGTTTTTTCCCTAATCACCCGTGATCCTATGCAATTATGAAACCTGTACCCTCTACCCGGTGTTCCTGCTTCCCGTGCCTATCCAAGCAACGTTCCCTGACCCTCTTTCCCCACTGGGGTTGCGGATGCCTGTGTAAGCCCCGAACTTGCAGGCGCCAAAACCCTAGAGGGGGTGGTTGGTTCGTACCACTCCTGAGCCTGGACTACAGAATGTCATGACAATGATGTCCAAGTTTGTTTGGATTGTGTATGTGTTCATGCAGGTTGTACATTTTTGTGCATTCCCTAGTTTCATGTGTCATTCCTCCTCCCCTCACCTGCCACTCATTCCAGTCATCCAGTGTGTCTACACCTGTCCCGACTGCATATCCCTGAACCTCATTCCCCACCATGATCTCAGGGGCCTGTGTGAGTTTGACCTTGCAGGCACCCGGGACATGGTGTGGGTGGTTGTTTCATGAGACTCCCGCGCCTGTACAGGGGACCTGTGACAGTACACATCCATTCATTGTGCATCATCCTATGTCATGTACCACACATGTCTCACATCCTGTCGTGACATTGTTCTGCTGTGCTACCTTGGTTGTTGCATCATTGTGGTAGTACTTGGCGTTTGTGAGGTACTGCTACGTCAAGTCATCTACTGGAGGGTGTTTGGGTTCGTTTTCATGCCTTGGATTTTGTGATTTTGTAAATGAGTGTGGATTCTGAGGGTTCAGGCATCTTTTTACACACAAGGTGGGAGATGGACACGAAGGGTAAAGGTGATCCTGTGGCCAGGTGGAAATGAGGGTTGGAGGCTCCATGACCCAGGTGCAGTTGTTCAGCGGGTCATGGTCATTTGCGCGGGAGGGGGGGGTTGTTGTTGATAGTTGCATTGCCCTGCAGTGTGATGGGAACTCTGACATTGTAATGTTGTTGTCCTATGTACATGTTGTGTTCTGCTGATCAATGCCTGTTCATGTGTTGTGTTTTCCTTTCAGGTGCGAGGGGATAGTTGTGGTTTGACATGCTGGGGTGTACACATGGTGGATGTTCACATGTGATGTGTAGGGAACACTGATGGTCACTTGAGTGCACATGCATATGTGGAGTGCATGTCCCTGCAGAACCACACACTTGCACTCGGATGCACTCCATGTACTCCCACCCTTGCATATCCACGTGTACACTGTTTGCCTTCTGGTGCCCACTGTGTCCTGTGACCGATTATGGTTCCAGTACATGCCAAATTTGATGTTTGATGTAGTCTGTCACTTAGATGTGATGCTCAGGGTGTGCATCACACGCAATGGCTGTTCACTGTGCTGTGCGCTGAGCAGTGTGATGCAGGAGTGGGACACTGCACACATGAGCTGCAGTGTTAATTTTGCAATGCATAATGTGCATATAGACAGGCATTCATTGTGATGTTACGTCTACGACTGTTGCAATGCATTTGGAAACAACTTATTTTGGGTGGGACATTTTGTTGGTCTGTCATTTCATCTGATTCCGGGTCAGGCATCATTGTCCGATGCCACTGTACATTTAGGACATGGCAATGTGTACCTTATTGTTACTGCGTCAGTGTATGGGTATTGCTTGCCATGTCATGTTGATGTTTGGGAGGGTTTGAGTGACATGACAGTGATGGCCATGGCCTGTTTTGCAGGTGTGTGTGATGCACACCTTGCATGTCCAGGTCATCCGCTTCTCAGAGCAACTAGCTGGGGGTATGTTTCTCTCCGCAGCAGGGCCCTCCCCCTGGAACAGACTTCCTGGCTGACTTGAACTTGAGGGGAACCATCTCCAGTTCTGGAAGCACCTCAAGACCTTCCTCTTTGCTTCTGCTTACTCTCTGCCTCTCCCTTGCAGAATTCTTCACTGGAACTGCACAGGAGCTGCTACTGGGACACTCTCACCAACCTCGGTCCCTGGCCCAGCCACTGTCCACTTGCACTGCCACCCTGGCAACCCCTGCACTGCAGTACTGTCTCTCTATCCCTACAGCCCTCCCTTCCCAGCACTTGTCTGCACTTATCTTTGCAGTTGCCACCAGGCGACCTATGTATTATTCTTTTGGCCTACTTCCCCTGTACTGGACTCCCCCCCACCCTTCCCCTTGCACTTTTCCCTTCCCCCTACCCCTGCACTTGCACAATCTCAATGACACCTGGCCTAGTAGTACCGTTCTCTGTGTTCCCTTGTTCCCCCCCCCTGCCTCATTGGGCCTTGGAATACTTGTGTATGGCCCATGTCATGTCACATGTCATATGTGTGCATTTTGGTTGCACAGGATAGCTTGTGTTTAAGTAGCTAGGGATGCAGACGATGTGGCACTTCCATGGCAACTATCTCAGGGTGGTAGGGTTGTGACAGTTGACTGTCACTTTGTCATCATCGATTGTCACCTGGTATGTGCCAGGCCTGTGTGCACTCCGCAGGGGTGGGAGTTTAGGTGAAAAATGTGGCCACAAGCTGGGTCCGGGCTTCCTCGCCACGTGCCCTGTCCCCTCCCATGGGCAGCGCCTGTGCCTGTGGTTGGGGATGTGGGGGCACCACCATGTCCACCGGGACGCCCTGCCGTGTTGCAACATTGTGCAGGACACATGCTGCCACAATGATCCTGCACACTACTGGTGGTGCATAGAGTAGTTGCCCACCAGAGCGGTCAAGGGAGCGGAAACGTGACTTGAGCACTCCGAATGTGCGCTCCACTATGCCCCTGGTTGCAATATGGGCGGCGTTGTATCTTACCTGGGGTGGTGTGGTGGGGTTCCGGATTGGCGTCATCATGTAGTTGCTCAGAGGGTAGGCACTGTCCCCTGGGGAGGTGATAATAATTGAGATTATTAGGGTTGGGATATTTGTCTGTGTGTGACTTGCATGCATGTGCAAGGGCATTTGTACTGACCTAGGAGCTATGTGTCGCCATGCTGCCCAGCTTCCAGGGCCCGGCTCAGGGCAGACATTCTGTATATGAAACTGTCATGGGTGGAGCCAGGGTAGTTTGCATAGACAGAGGTGATGATTCCCTTTGCATCGCATACCACCTGTACATTGATGGAATGCCAGTGCTTGCGGTTTCGGTAGATGTGCTCAGTGGCCCTAGGTGGACGTAGGGCCACATGGGTGCAATCTATGGCACCGAGCACTTTGGGGAAGTGTGCCACCCTGAAAAAATCCAGGACAACGGCCTGCCTTTCTGCGGGTGTTCTGGGCATGTATATGTGCCTGCGGACTGAGGGGCGCGCTGTCATGATTGCCAGTACCTGGTGTAGGCAGCGTGACTGCGTGGCCTGTGAGACCCCCCCCACTATGGCAGTGGTCCGCTGAAACGACCCAGTGGCCAAAAAATGCAAGACATTGAGCAGCTTCTCCAAGGGGCTCAATGCTTGGGAGCAAAGGGTGGGGGATGTGAGGTCATCTTCCCACTCCCTGACCAGGTCTAGGATGATATGGGGTGGAAACCTATACCTGCCGTAGACCTGGTCGTCAGGCATCCCAAAAAGGCTTGTCCGTGGTGCAAAAATGCGTGCCCTGGCTATTCTCCTCCTCCTGCGGTGTCCCACAATCAGTGCAGCAACAAATGGGGCATTCATCGTCGCTGTATATACGCGTTTGTTGTTTGCGCGCACTTTTATGCTGTGCGCGGGCGCGGGACGCCTCCGTGTGGGCGGACTCGTTGGTTTCCCGTATTCGGGTGTCATCGCGTGTGATCGGAGGGGAGCGAGCGTACACGCGATTGGCCTGGGTACGTGTGTTTCGGGGTGCGCGGGTAGTTCCACACGCCATTGGCCTGGGTACGTGTGTTTCGGGGTGCGCGGGTAGTTCCACACGCCATTGGCCTGGGTACGTGTGTTTCGGGGTGCGCGGGTAGTTCCACACGCCATTGGCCTGGGTACGTGTGTTTTGGGGTGCGCGGGTAGTTCCACACGCCATTGGCCTGGGTACGTGACGCCATTGGCCTGGGTACGTGTGTTCCGGGGTGCCGTGAACTTTCACACGCGATTGGCTGAAATCCACGTGTGTTCTGTCATCACGTGCAATGAGGGATACTCCCTCGCACGTCACGTCACAGACGCGCTCACGCGCTGAGGGCCTTTGGTCCAATGAAAATGCGTATGCGTGCAGACGCGCTTACGCGCTAAGGGCCTTTCCTCGAATTACACGCTGACGTGCAGAATTTTCACGTGCCAAATCACTCCGTATCAAGCTGGCCACGCGTAAGCACACGGAAGACCACGCTCCTGCCCAGAAGGCCGAACTACTGCCCCCCAGAGCCCCAAGCACGCTCCCACCTGCCATCTGCTGCTGCCTGACTGCCTGCTGCCCACGTGCCCTGCCATTTGCTGCCTGCACATCAGCCAGGGGTGCTGTTGGTGTGACCACCCCTGCTGGAACCAAAGACTCCCGACTGGGATTCCATCGCTCCACAGCCCAGCCCCAGGACCCAGTTGCCCACCCACTCCTGCCTCTGGGGTTGTCATGTCGGGGCAAACTCCATCTGTGACCACTGACAACCCCCGGCCAGAGAGGCAGAGGGGCACCAGCTTCAGTGCCACCGAAGTTGGTGTCCTGGTGGAGCAAGTCCTGGGGCAGTATGATGCCCTCTTCGGAAGTTCCCGCGCCGACAAGGAAGGACGGACTCGGATCTGGACTGACATCGTGACTGCCATCAACGCGGAGGGGGTGGCAGTCCGCGACTTCCAACATGTCAAGAAGCGCTGGGAGGACTTCAGGTCCAGGACCCTGAACAAGGCCCGGCGCCTCTTGAAGGCAGCGGATGCCAAGGGGCGCCGGGGCCACTTGTCGGAAGAACAGATGGGGGTCCTGGAACACATATCCCCAGCGCTCCACGTCCAGGTCCTTGAGAGGCAGACCCGTCTGGAGTCGAGCGGTGAGTGTACATGCATCCTGATTGTGAGCAGTGCGTGTGGTGATTGTTCAGTAGTGTGCAGGTTGCACATCTGTTTGTATGGGGTCGAGTATGGGTGCGGGTGTACAGGTCCGTGGGGCTGACACATGCGAGGGCTGTAATGTGTGAGACATGGATGGTGCCTGTGTGTGTGGGCTTGCATGCCAAATGCAGTTGTGTGGGCACACAAGTTTGTATGAATGTGTATGTGAGTAGACATGTCCGTGATGTCACGCATGTATGTTGTTTTCAGCTGCATGTATCAGCGCTGTGTACATGTGCATGTGTGTGTATTTGACAAGGGTGCAACAGTGATGCAACATGGATGCATGTGACAGCGGTATGTGGAAGCCTGATGGGCAGATGTGACATGGATGCCCGTCTGAACACTGCGACACTTGCCAGAGGTGTACACATGCATGCAAGTGTGGTGGTGTGTGTACATGTGTGGTGCACTTCCTGTGTTGCATGTGATGTCTGGCTCACCTTTGGCTGCTCATGCTGTTGTATGTGTATGGATGGTGTTGGCAGTTGCGATATGGCTGTGGTATGGCTCGTGTGTGCGAGTTGTAATGACATGTGTGTTGGGGATCGTGATGACATGTCTGAGGTTTGCCAATGCCACTCATGTACAACTGGCATGTGTGTATGTGTCCATTGTACATTGCCCTGATGCGTGTGTTTTGTTTCTCCCTGTCTGCAGCGTCAACTGATGAAGAGGGCGGAGAAGGTGCTGTGGAGCACAGCAGCGGGGATCCGACCGCCAGCCGGAGACGCAAGGCCCGGCTCCCCTCCCATGTTGTCATCTCGTCGGGGAGTGAGGAGTCCGGTGCCGCGTCCCAGGCCGCAGCTGCCGGGGGGAGGTCCAAGAGGCGGAGGTTGCAGTTGGACTCCTCGGCAGCAGAAGGGGCAGCTGGGACCCCACAGGGCCCAACGGGGGAAGATGGCACAAAGTCATCCAGGTTGGTGGGGGGTTTGGTGGAGGAGGAGGCCGTGCAAGCACCAGAGACGGGGTCTGGGGGTGGGGATCCCACTGGTGCTAGTGGTGCAGTGCAGGACCAGGGACAGGAGGCAGCACAGGCCGCCGCGGAGGTGCCTGTGTGCAATCCTGTCCCTGATCCTGTCCCTGCATCATCTTGCACCAGCAGGGATGCCTATGTCCAGACCAGTTTTCAGGCAGGGGATGAGCTGACGTCAACTGGCCTTCCTCTGCCTGCGGACGTGGCTATCCAGGCCCGGGTTGAGCCTGTCCTGGCTGGTGTGGCGTTGCGTCAACGGGCCATGCGAGGTGACCTGCAGTCTTTTCATGAAGAGACTGCACGTCATCTCGAATGGCTCGTTGACCACGTCAGCCTGCTGGGACAGGTCACCCAGGCCGGATTCCTCCGTCTGATGGGGCTTGCCACGACCCCCTCCTCAGCTGGACCCCCTACGCGCCAGTCGTCCTCTGTGCCATCTTCCCACGCATCAGTCATCTGGGTGCCCTGTGGAGCTGCCTCTGACGGTGCGGCCAGGCTGGTGGAGGAGGCATCCCTGCCACAGTCGGGAGTCGGACGTCCAGCAGGGGTGGCCACGTCAACGACTGCATCCCAGCCGGTGGAGGATGTGCAGGCAGCAGGAGGCAGTGCAGGGGCAGAGGCACAGCAGCAGCAGCACCATGGTGGGAGCCATGAAGGCTCGGGGCCTTCGACATCGGAGGGGCAGGCATCGGCCGGAGGGCAGGAGGACCCAGGACAAAAAGTGTCTTCCGTGTGGCAGCGGTTGGGCCACGCCATAGATGCGGAGCGGCAGCGGGCGGAAGAGGCACGGCTCTCAATGGTCAGGGCGGAGAACTCCATGCAGAGGGCCCTGAGGCGGGCCGAGTGCCTCGAGGCAATCCGCAGGGGTTTGGAGGTGGACACGTCGACGGCCCTGCGGACCCTCGGGGCCATGGAGGAGGACCGCCTCCGGGACATTGAGGAGGAGTTCGATGATGCCCTGGCCCGGCACATCCAGAAGTGAGCCGTGGAACTAGCCCGCTGCCCTTGTACATAGTTATGTAGGTAGTGTTAGGTTTCATTTTTGTTTTTGTTTCATTTGGACCTTTTGGACATTGGCCACATTTTTGTATATATTTTTTTTATTAGTTAGTGTAGTTAGATAGGTTTCCTTTATTTTGTTGGGATAATGGACCCTGGCTTCTTGCATTGTACATAGTTGTAGACTTGTACATACTTTCTTTTTTAACATTCTCCATGGATCAATGGCTTTTATTTTTATTTCCCATTGGATTTTGTTTTGTGGACATTGACTTTGTACAACATTACTTTGGATTTCAATATATTTTTATTTTTTTTATTTTGAACGGACATGCTTCTTTTCATTTTTTTACATTCACATTTCTGTTTCTTCATTTTTGATTCTATTCATGTTTCCTTTAATACATTATTTTTTTGTTGAACTTCAATGTGTGGTATCTCATTGTTTTCATGCATTTCATGTTATGTGTTTTGAGATTCACTGACACCCATTGGGTGTATGTGAGGGACATGTGTTTGTTTCGGAACTTCCAATTGGTGTTCTGTGATGTGATTGCAAATTATGAGTGGGTGGATGCAATACTCGGGTGGGTGTTTTGCATTTGGGGGCTGACCATAGAGACCAGGGTTCTGGATTGTGATGACATGTTGGGTGGGGAACATGAGTTGGACATGGGTGGGGGCCTGGTGGAGGCTGCCCCTGCACTGCTGGGGGGTGGGGGTGCAAGGGGACATGAGTGGGACATGGTTGGGGGCCTGCTGGCAGGTGCCCCACAGTGCTGGGGGGTGGGGGTGCAGGGGGACATGAGTGGGGGCCTGCTGGGGGGTGGGGGTGCAAGGGGACATGGTTGGGGGCCTGCTGGCAGGTGCCCCACAGTGCTGGGGGGTGGGGGTGCAGGGGGACATGAGTGGGGGCCTGCTGGGGGGTGGGGGTGCAAGGGGACATGAGTGGGACATGGTTGGGGGCCTGCTGGCAGGTGCCCCACAGTGCTGGGGGGTGGGGGTGCAGGGGGACATGAGTGGGGGCCTGCTGGGGGGTGGGGGTGCAAGGGGACATGGTTGGGGGCCTGCTGGCAGGTGCCCCACAGTGCTGGGGGCTGGGGGTGCAGGGGGACATGAGTGGGGGCCTGCTGGGGGGTGGGGGTGCAAGGGGACATGAGTGGGACATGGTTGGGGGCCTGCTGGCAGGTGCCCCACAGTGCTGGGGGGTGGGGGTGCAAGGGGACATGAGTGGGGGCCTGCTGGGGGGTGGGGGTGCAAGGGGACATGGTTGGGGGCCTGCTGGCAGGTGCCCCACAGTGCTGGGGGGTGGGGGTGCAAGGGGACATGAGTGGGACATGGTTGGGGGCCTGGTGGCAGGTGCCCCACAGTGCTGGGGGGTGGGGGTGCAAGGGGACATGAGTGGGGGCCTGCTGGGGGGTGGGGGTGCAAGGGGACATGAGTGGGACATGGTTGGGGGCCTGCTGGCAGGTGCCCCACAGTGCTGGGGGGTGGGGGTGCAGGGGGACATGAGTGGGGGCCTGCTGGGGGGTGGGGGTGCAAGGGGACATGGTTGGGAGCCTGCTGGCAGGTGCCCCACAGTGCTGGGGGTTGGGGGTGCAGGGGGACATGAGTGGGGGCCTGCTGGGGGGTGGGGGTGCAAGGGGACATGAGTGGGGGCCTGGTGGAGGCTGCCCCTGGTGACTGGGGGGTGGGGGTGGTGGGAGACATGGGTGGGGGCCTGGTGGAGGCTGCCCCTTCACTGCTGGGGGGTGGGGGTGCTGGGAGACATGGGTGGGGGCCTGCTGGGGGGTGGGGGTGGTGGGAGACATGGGTGGGGGCCTGGTGGAGGCTGCCCCTGGTGACTGGAGGGGTGGGGGTGGTGGGAGACATGGGTGGGGGCCTGGTGGAGGCTGCCCCTGGTGACTGGAGGGGTGGGGGTGGTGGGAGACATGGGTGGGGGCCTTGTGGAGGCTGCCCCTGGTGACTGGAGGGGTGGGGGTGGTGTGAGACATGGGTGGGGGCCTGGTGGAGGCTGCCCCTGGTGACTGGAGGGGTGGGGGTGGTGGGAGACATGGGTGGGGGCCTGGTGGAGGCTGCCCCTGGTGACTGGGGGGGTGGGGGTGGTGGGAGACATGGGTGGGGGCCTGGTGGAGGCTGCCCCTGGTGACTGGAGGGGTGGGGGTGGTGGGAGACATGGGTGGGGGCCTTGTGGAGGCTGCCCCTGGTGACTGGAGGGGTGGGGGTGGTGGGAGACATGGGTGGGGGCCTGGTGGAGGCTGCCCCTGCACTGCTGGGGGGTGGGGGTGCTGGGAGACATGGGTTGGACATGGGTGGGGGCCTGGTGGAGGCTGCCCCTGCACTGCTGGGGGGTGGGGGTGCTGGGAGACATGGGTGGGGGCCTGGTGGAGGCTGCCCCTGGTGACTGGGAGGGTGGGGGTGGTGGGAGACATGGGTGGGGGCCTGGTGGAGGCTGCCCCTGGTGACTGGAGGGGTGGGGGTGGTGGGAGACATGGGTGGGGGCCTTGTGGAGGCTGCCCCTGCACTGCTGGGGGGTGGGGGTGGTGGGAGACATGGGTGGGGGCCTTGTGGAGGCTGCCCCTGGTGACTGGAGGGGTGGGGGTGGTGGGAGACATGGGTGGGGGCCTTGTGGAGGCTGCCCCTGGTGACTGGAGGGGTGGGGGTGGTGGGAGACATGGGTGGGAGCCTGGTGGAGGCTGCCCCTGGTGACTGGAGGGGTGGGGGTGGTGGGAGACATGGGTGGGGGCCTGGTGGAGGCTGACCCTGGTGACTGGAGGGGTGGGGGTGGTGTGAGACATGGGTGGGGGCCTTGTGGAGGCTGCCCCTGGTGACTGGGTGGTGGGGGTGGTGGGAGACATGGGTGGGGGCCTGCTGGGGGGTGGGGGTGCAAGGGGACATGGTTGGGGGCCTGCTGGGGGGTGGGGGTGCAAGGGGACATGGTTGTGGGCCTGCTGGCAGGTGCCCCACAGTGGCCTGCTGGGGGGTGGGGGTGCAAGGGGACATGGTTGGGGGCCTGCTGGCAGGTGCCCCACAGTGCTGGGGGGTGGGGGTGCAAGGGGACATGAGTGGGGGCCTGCTGGGGGGTGGGGGTGCAAGGGGACATGAGTGGGACATGGTTGGGGGCCTGCTGGCAGGTGCCCCACAGTGCTGGGGGGTGGGGGTGCAAGGGGACATGAGTGGGGGCCTTGTGGAGGCTGCCCCTGGTGACTGGAGGGGTGGGGGTGGTGGGAGACATGGGTGGGGGCCTTGTGGAGGCTGCCCCTGGTGACTGGAGGGGTGGGGTGGTGTGAGACATGGGTGGGGGCCTTGTGGAGGCTGCCCCTGGTGACTGGGTGGTGGGGGTGGTGTGAGACATGGGTGGGGGCCTGGTGGAGGCTGCCCCTGGTGACTGGGTGGTGGGGGTGGTGGGAGACATGGGTGGGGGCCTGCTGGGGGGTGTGGGTGCAAGGGGACATGGTTGGGGGCCTGCTGGCAGGTGCCCCACAGTGCTGGGGGGTGGGGGCGCAGGGGGACATGAGTGGGGGCCTGGTGGAGGCTGCCCCTGGTGACTGGAGGGGTGGGGGTGGTGGGAGACATGGGTGGGGGCCTGCTGGCAGGTGCCCCACGGTGCTGGGGGGTGGGGGTGCAAGGGGACATGTGGCTTGGCTGGGGGGCATGCCCATGGTGGATGGGCTGCCTGCGGGACATGACCAGGGGTGCAGGGTAGTCCCCTGTGGTGTGGGCTGCCTGCAGAGGTCGTGGAGGGGGTAGAGGGGAGACCTGGGAGGACCCACACTGGCAATTCACCTCTTCAACTTCCCGCACACCTACGTAATACACTGCCCCACTCGCACAGGCCCAATCGCGTGTAGGATTTCTCGCGCACCCCTGAAATCCACGTACCCAGGCCAATCGCGTGTAGATTTTCTCGCGCACCCCTGAAATCCACGTACCCAGGCCAATCGCGTGTAGATTTTCTCGCGCACCCCTGAAATCCACGTACCCAGGCCAATCGCGTGTAGAATTTCTCGCGCACCCCTGAAATCCACGTACCCAGCCCAATCGCGTGTAGAATTTCTCGCCCACCCCTGAAATCCACGTGCCCAGGCCAATCGCGTGTAGAATTTCTCGCGCACCCCTGAAATCCACGTACCCAGGCCAATCGCGTGTAGAATTTCTCGCGCACCCCTGAAATCCACGTACCCAGCCCAATCGCGTGTAGATTTTCTCGCGCACCCCTGAAATCCACGTACCCAGGCCAATCGCGTGTAGAATTTCTCGCGCACCCCTGAAATCCACGTACCCAGCCCAATCGCGTGTAGAATTTCTCGCGCACCCCTGAAATCCACGTACCCAGGCCAATCGCGTGTAGAATTTCTCGCGCACCCCTGAAATCCACGTACCCAGGCCAATCGCGTGTAGAATTTCTCGCGCACCCCTGAAATCCACGTACCCAGGCCAATCGCGTGTAGAATTTCTCGCGCACCCCTGAAATCCACGTACCCAGGCCAATCGCGTGTAGAATTTCTCGCGCACCCCTGTAATACACGTACCCAGGCCAATCGCGTGTAGAATTTCTCGCGCACCCCTGAAATCCACGTACCCAGCCCAATCGCGTGTAGATTTTCTCGCGCACCCCTGTAATACACGTACCCAGGCCAATCGCGTGTAGAATTTCTCGCGCACCCCTGAAATCCACGTACCCAGGCCAATCGCGTGTAGATTTTCTCGCGCACCCCTGTAATACACGTACCCAGGCCTATCGCGTGTGGGGACACTCGCACACCCCTGAAATACACGCTCCCCGCTCTGCATTTGCTGCTGCCCTTTGCGCTGGATTGGGGATTTTGATGGCTTTTCCCTGCGCAAGGGGCGTTCTTGGGGGCGTAACTGACGCTGCTGCAGGGTCGCTGCGCCACTCTGCGCCACGGCTGGTTGTGGATGTTGGAATCCATGAATACGCTGTGCGCCTGAATGTGTTTCGGCGCACGCGGCTGGCGCAGACTACCGCACGCGCACACTGTGCGCCAGCCGCGTGCGCCACTTGTGCGCTGAATTCTATGAATTGGCCCCCAAATGTATACCTAATAGTATGCCGATTGTGTCATTTTTCAGCACTATCATGTTTTATGTTTTGGTGCAAATTAACGTCTTGTCTAATCATTTATTAACAAGAACAAAGCTTATTGGTGTTCTCTGTGACAGAGTTTGGTCATGACCCTGTAAAAGGGGATAGGAACCACTCCCATCCTGGAGCAGGAGCATTACTAGGACAAAGGTTGCAAGCCAGCCCTGTACCCGATGTGGGAAGTGGGGACTGGGAGAGCCCAAAACCCTTAAAATCCCTATGTGCCATGCATGTCATTAATGGTAGCACTCTGTCACATGATGCTTCCCGGTACCCTGTCTAGCTTGTGTTCAAACATTGACCTTCCAACCTATGGAAATGGTGGGGAAGCAGAACATGTACTGGCAGTGAGAAGAGATTACAGGGGAACAGTAGAGACACTGAAATCATTCCGGAACCCAATTTTTAAACCAAACTCATCAGCATAGGAGGAAAATCACAAGCAAAACTACATTTCAGACCTGCAATCAGAGACTGCAAAGAAAACCGTGCTGGAAAAGGGGGAGGGGCTTAGAGTTTTTTTTTAAACCTCTCACCTGTGTGGTGGGAAGAACAGCTTTTGATTGGTTCATAGAGTCAGGTGAGCACTACAGCCAATGGAAGACGGGGAAGGGGGGAGACAGCACCAGCAGGATCACAGAATAAAGGGGGACTGAATGAGATGTATAGTGCAGGTTGCAGATCAGGTAGAAAATGGGCGAAGTGATGAAGAATTGGTGGCGGAATTGGAGCAGAGTGCAGGTGAGGTATTTGTGCAACAAAATAGTACTGTTGTGTTTGTAGTGTGAGGAGGTAGGTGTAAAAGGTGGATGAGAGGGAAAAAGATCTAGAGAGACAATTATAAGGAGGATTACAGAGAGAGGGTGCTGAGAGAGTGTAAGGCAGTTGTGGCAGTAGGTGTGAGGGTGGAGTGAGGTTAGAGGAGGTGTGAAGGTAGTTGCACGAGATAGGCAAAGAGAGTGGTAAAGTTAGTGCGCTGAGGTGTAGACAGGGGATTGTGGGTAGGAGAGGGGTGCGTAGAGTGGAGAGGAGAGTTGTACAGAGAGTAAAGTAGATAGGGGAGTAGAATAGAACATGGAAAAGAGTGTAGATTGATATAGCGTGTACAAGAGAGGTATCTGCAGAAAAATCGAATCCAAAAATACCTAATGAGAAATGACTGAATTTATTTGGTCGAATTTGTTAGGTATTTTTGTACAGTTTAATAATATATAGATGTGGGGTGGGGTAAGGGTATAGGTGAAGGTAGGGGGAAGGTAGGGGGAAGTAGGCAGGATGTTCCCCTCTTATTATAAAAAAAATTCTGCCATTTTTCATTAGGTATTTGTTTTCCAATCATTTCATCGTAATCCTCCAAGAGAGTAGGGAGGAGAATGGCTAAAAGAGAGGAGAAGGGCTAAGAGAGAGGAAAAGGAGAAGGGTGAATAGAGTGGAAAGGAGAGGCATAGAAAGAGTGTGAAAATCGGAGGGACAGTAAAATTAGAGTGGGAAGACAACCAGAGGATGTGAGACAGAATGGGAGAGGGCGTAGTAACATTATGTAGAGGAGTGAAAGGGAGCGACTGAGGGTGAGACTGAAATAGAACATCTGATTGGCACTTTTCCCATTAAACAATATTGACAACCCTGGGGAGTTTTAGGCTAGGGAAATCTTTAGAACATTTTCAGAGGGTGCCAGATAGATACGGTTGTTGCATTTAGCCTCACTCTAACAGCTAGCACTAGATGAACAAGTTACTTACCAACTGTAACTTTCTTTCGATTGGATGTTCCTCCCACGTATTCCTCATCTTATGAGAATCGTATCCCAGCTTCAGCTGCTTCGGAAATGTTTTTGCCAGGGGGCGCTGTGTTTGAGACCGCAGAGTCGATGTCCCTCGAGGGCTGCCGTCGGGTGTCAACGTCATCCACTGTATAAAGGGCTCGAGCAGCGCCCGTTACCTCAGTTCTGTTTTTACGGTGTTCATGGTCACATCAGTTGACCAGGCTTTAAGTCTTTAGGCTCTTAAGGAAGTTAGAGTGTAACTGGCGTAAACTGTACAGAGGAGTAGGATGGGATGGTCGATGAGGAATACATGGGAGGAACATCCAATCGAAAGAACATTACAGTTGGTAAGTAACTTGTTCTGCGAATGGATTGAGTCCTCCCACGTATTCCTCATTTTATGATAAACTCACATAGCAGTGGTAATTCTGGAGGTGGGAGTACTAGAAATTTGAATTATGGACAGAATGAAGGACAGCTTTTGCAAATAGTCCTCCTTGGTATGAAGTAGAGTCCAAGCAGTAGTGCTTTACAAAGGTGTGCATTGATGACCAGGTAGCCGCAACACAAATATCCTGCACAGGGACACCCCTCTGAAGGGCCGTGGAAGTTGCCATGCCTCTGGTTGAATGAGCCCTTAAACCATCCGGAGGCTCTTTTCTAGCCAATTTATAGCACTCGGAGATGGCTAAAATGATCCATCTGGATAGGTTTGTTTAGTTACTGCAATGCCAATTTGTGCCCAGTATATCCAACGAATAGTTGGTCACATTGTTGGAGATTTGTTAATCTGGAAATATAGAAACTGAGAGCCCTTTTTGGGTCCAGTCTATGTAACCTTTCCTCTTCCTTACTAGCGTGAAGTAGAGGATAAAAGGAAGGTAGAACAATCTTCTGTGACAGATGAAAATCAGACACTATTTTAGGCAAGAAAGATGGTTTGACTTTTAAAATTACCTTGTTCCTATAGAAAATGGTGTGAGGAGGCTTACAAGATAGTGCCTGCAACTCACTTACCCTGCGAGCTAATGTTATAGCCACTAACAGAATCATCTTAAGAGTGAGCAGTCTTAATGGGCAACAGTGTAAGGGCTCGAAGGGAGCACACACAAGAAATGTTAAGACTAGATTTAAGTCCCAGATGGGCACCTGAAAAGGTGTTGGAGCGTATACATTTGTCAACCCTTTTAAGAATTGAATGACTAAAGGCATTTTAAAATAGGACACCTCTTCCGAGGAGCGCTTAAGGATTGATAGCGCTGCCAAGTAACCTTTTATCGTACCAACTTGGAGACCCAAATTGGTTAAGTGCAAGAGAAAAGAAAGTACTGTTGGAGTATTACAAAGAAATGGATCCACATTCTTGTTCCTGCACCAGTCACTGAATTTATTCCAACGACACCGGTACAGGGATTTTGTTGCTGGCCTTCTGGCTGAAAGCAAAATCTCCATTACGTCATCCGGGAGGTCCCAATCCGTATATTTTAGCCTCTCAGAAACCATGCATGAAGGCTGAGTGTCTTGACCTCTGGATGGAGAACTCGACTTTCTTGCGAGAGAAGATCCTCTCTTTGTGGAAGACGTATTGGGGGGCAGATAGACATGTCCAGAAGGTCCGAGTGCCACGTCCTCCTGGCCGAATCCGGGGCAATTAGGATCATGGTTTCCCTGAACTTTCGCTACCTCCTGATTACATGAGGAATCACGGGGACTGTAGGAAACGGGTAAAGGAGTGGAAATACCCAGTCCACTACGAACGCATCCTCTAGAGCTCCTCTCGGGGAAAATTCCCTTCAGCAATACTGTTCGCACTTCCGGTTTGTCCCGGTCGCGAACAGATCTACGTGAGGGGTTCCCCAAAGGGCAAAGATCTCTTGAAGGACTTCCTGAGCTAGTTCCCATTCGTGGGAGACTGTGCTCTGCCTGCTCAGAGCATCTGCCGCCGTGTTTAGCTCTCCGGCCAGGTGAACTGCTGATAGAGAGATTCCTTCTTGCATTGCCCAGAACCAGAGCTGCATTGCCTCTCTGCACAGTGGAAGTGATCCTACGCCTCCTCTTTTGTTGAGGTAGTACATGGCCACTGTGTTGTCTGTCATTATCAGGACATTCTTTCCTTGTACAGAGGGCAGAATAACCAGGTTACTCACCGTAGTGACCACCTTACTCCTAGTCTATAGTCCCCTTTCCTCCATATTTATGGGACATTCCTCCGTCCTGTGGGACAGGATCGGAGCGCTTTGTAAAAGCATCCAAAAATGTTTCAAAATTTGTAGTCCTTCCTCTCTTTCTACGCGGGGCCCGGCACGCGGCCGTAACCGCGTCCATCTCGGCTCCGCCCCGTGCATCGCCCATCAGTCCTTTTCTATCGCCAGGTCAGAGACCTTTTAGCAATAACAGAGCAACCTTATTAGAGGGGACAGTGGGCGGGCGTATGGAGGAAAGGGGACTATGGACTAGGAGTAAGGTGGTCACTATGGTGAGTAACCTGGTTATACTCCTATGTCCCATCCCCTTTCCTCCATAGTTCTGGGAGATTCCCAAGCACTCCTTACAGGAACTATGGGTGGATGGAAATAAAACCTTACTGAAAAAGGTTCTTCAGCACAGCCTGACCAAACTGCGCATCAGATATTGAACTCAGGTGTAGACAATAATGCTTACAAAAAGCCGATGGGGAGGCGCAAGTAGCCGCCTTTGCGATGGTCTCCCAGGGGACATATTTTTGAAAGGCCACTGCGGCTGCCCTGCCGCACCAGGTGTGCATGAATACCTTTAGGAGGCTTCAGCCCTTGGACAGTGTAAGACTCCGTAATGCAGGCAGCGATCCATCGGGAGATAGTTGCCTTAGAGGCCTGCTTACCTTGTGGATTTCCAAAGGTCACGAACAGTTGAGAAGAGCTTCTAAATTCTGATGTTCTGTTCAGATAGAATTTAAGAGCCCTTCTAACATTCAGGCAATGCAGAACCCTTTCCGCCTCTGAAGCGGGGTTCGGAAAAAAGACCGGCAGGGAGATCGACTGGTTCAGATGGAAATCAGAGACCACCTTTGGCAGGAAAGCAAAAAGTCCAGAGTGTGGCTTTTCCCAGACTCTACGGACCTCGGCCAAAACGTCCTTCTGCAAGAACAGGCCGGTATGCTCCCAAGGAGACAGGGTGAACACCCCCGAAAGCACACCCTCCTGCGGAGAAGGTGCCTCTGGCACTGGAACATCCAATAGACACATCATGTCCAGTACCCAGTCATGAAAAGCTCTAATAGAGCGGGGCTGGTCTTCGCTGTCCTGATCGCCCTGCGCATCATCCGACAGGTCAGGATCCTGCTGAACCATGTCAGGCACTGCCTTTTCCACAGTGGACAATGGAGGCAAGGACGGAAGGGTCGGGGGAGGCTCTGCAGGCAAGGGCGGCACCGGCGGAGCCACCGGAGGAGCGGGTGGAGCCGGAGGCGCAGGCAGGCATATCTCCCTAAAATGACCCTTGAAATACTCTCTCATGGGGTCGGTACGCATGAGCGTCTGAAATTTGCAGAAAAAGGCGTCCTCCAGAGACAGTGTTGGAGCTATCTGAGGAGGATAATTCCAGGGACGCAAAGGGGAGAGTTGCCACACAGGCCCATCCCCCGATGTATCCACAGGCAACGAGACATTGTGCGGAAGGGGCATCCGAGTGTTCCAGTCGTAAACCAGGCGTAACGGATGCGCACAGGGAATTATATGTACACCCACAGAACCAACCCCTACACCTGAGGCCGATGGCACAGTTGTAGGGGAAGCACCCAAAATGGCCACTGTGGTTGTGGCGGGAACGGCTGCCATTTTGCCATCACCTGAGGGGAACTGCGGCATGTGAGGAAGTGAGGAAGGGGTCCCCATCGATGGATCAGGGGTCTTAATTTTAGCCTTTACATAAGGAACCTCGGCTGAGCCAGTACTATGAGGCCTGGAATGTTTTTGCGACATAACAATAGCCAAACTAGCCTTCACAGGAAGGACCTCGGCACTGCCGATAAAGGAAGAACTTTCACTCCTTGCCCCCTCAACAGTTCTGGCGTCACCACAAGAGCGGGAACGGTGAGAAACAACTTTCACCAATAAGGCCTTGCCAGGCCTCTCAGAAATGTTGGTTACTTTAGCCTCTGTATGAGGGACCTCGGACCCAGGTCCGGTAACAGCCTTACTAGCGCGGGCCTCGAACATCCGTTCAGTAACACCAAGCCCAGCCAAGGCCTTGCGGCGCACCCTGGTACTTTTGATGGAAGCCTCAGAGCGAGCTCCGGTACCCCACGACTCAGTAGAACTGGGTCTACAAGCAGCCCCCACAGGAGGGACCTTGGAGCGTACTCTGGTATCCACATGCCCCTTACGGAGACCCCCGGAGAAAACTCCAGTACAATTATTAGGCCCAGAAGGCATCTCGGGACAATCCCCGGTGACAGAGCGGCTGACGCTCCTCCCAGCTCGGGAAGAGCACGGAAAGGTATCTACCGGCCCGGGTGCTCTGAAAAGTAAAGAACTTACCGGGCGTTTCTTCTTTTCGTCGATAAACGCTTGAAAATGCGAAGGAGGAGTACGTCCTCCCACAGCTCCAACCGACGTTGAAGTGCCCGGACCGAAAGGGAATCGCAATAAAAACAGGAATCCCAATGGTGGTCCGGACCCAAACACTCTAGACAAAGTGGATGGGGATCTGCCCTCGCAAAGCGTTTGTAACACGATGAACAATCTGGAAAGTCTAGTTTGAATGACATAGACAGACTAGTACACGATCGCTAGCGAGAGCCAGAGAGTAGGAAAAAAGGGAAGATCTTCTGCGGGTGCAAGCGCGTCCAGTCCAGAACGAGCAGAGAAAAGGACTGATGGGCGATGCGCGGTGCGGAGCCGAGATGGGCGGGGTTACGGCCGTGTGCCGGGCCCCACGTAGAAAAAGAGGAAGGACTAAATACTTTGAAAAATGTTTGGATGCTTTTACAAAGTGCTCTGGTCCCGTCCCACAGGACTGAGGAATGTCCCATAAGTATGGAGGAAAGGGGACGGGACGTAGGAGTAAAGCCTTCAGCGCTAGTCTGATTGCTCCCAGCTCCAAAAGGTTTATGTGTAGTTTGGACTCGAATGGAGACCAACGACTGCTGATTGTCAGATCGTTGATGTGGGCTCCCCAACCCGTGAGTGAGGCGTCTGTCAACTACCGTTATCTCCGGCCAGGGTTGCCAAAATGGTTCCCCCTTGAGGATATTCTATTTGCAAGCCCACCATAGAAGATCTTGAGCTACTTTAGTTGGGACTTGTAGAAGATCTGACATCTCCCCCGAAAACTGGGACCATTGAGTCCTGAGGGCCCACTGAAGAGATCTCATTCTCAATCTGGCCTCTGGCACCAGAAAAATGCAGGCTGCCATGAGGCCTAGCAACCTTAGGAAGTCGAATGCCAGTAGATGTAGGGCATTTTGAAATTTCGTTACCATCTGCAGAATGTGGTGAGCTCTTTCCTCGGGAGGCAAGGCTTTCCCTGAGGTGGTGTCCAGGACCGCTCCGATGAATTGGAGTCTTTGGCTCGGAATCATTTGTGACTTCTTGTAATTGAGGGAGAAGCCCAATTTGTGTACAAAGTGGCAGGTCATGGCCAGATGTCTCTGGGCCAGTTCAGGTGAACTTGCCCTGATTAGCCAATCGTTCAGATAAGGGTAGATGTGAATCCCCCCACCTCCTGAGACTCGCTGCCACTACCGCCATTAGTTTGGTGAAGACCCTCGGTGCGGAGGTGAGCCCAAATGGTAGAACTCGAAACTGATAATGAGAACCACCAATTGCGAACCTTAAGTACTTTCTGTGCTTGAGATGGATTGGCACATGAAAATAAGCATCCTGAAGGTCCAATGAAACCAGCCAGTCCTGAAGTTGAAGAGCCTGAAGGATCTGAGAAAGGGTCACCATCTTGAACTTGTCCTTCCTGAGGAACTTGTTCAAGCTTTTCAAGTCCAAGATGGGTCTCAATCCTCCGTCTTTTTTGGGCATGAGAAAATAGTGGGAGTACAAACCCTTGTTCCTCTTTGCTACAGGTACATGTACTATAGCACCTTTCTCTAGCAGGATTAAAATCTCCTGCACAAGGAGCGGGTCTGGAATTTTTACAGAGTTGGCTCCCAGTGGATGATCTTGAGATCTCTGATGAAAAGGAGGACAGTAACCATGGGTCACTATTTCTAGTGCCCAAGCATCTGACGTGATTCCCAGCCATTCGTACAGATACTGAGTGATTCTGCCTCCCACCGGGGTTTTGTGGGTTAAGACCTCAAAGTGGCTTTGCAGCGGCTGCAGTAGTGGCTGAGGAGGTAGTAGCCGCACAAGGAGCGGGTCTGGAATTTTTACAGAGTTGGCTCCCAGTGGATGATCTTGAGGTCTCTGAATAAAGGGAAGGCAGTAACCATGGGTCATATCTCTTGTGCCCAAACATCTGACATAATGCCCAGCCATTCGTCCAGATACTGAGTGATTCTGCCTCCCACTGGGGTTTTGTGGGTTATAACCTCAAAGTGGCTTTGCAGCTGCTGCAGCAGTGGCTGAGGAGGTAGTAGCCGCTGCTGTGGCTGATCTAGCACCTCTCCCTTTTCCACCACGAAAGGGTTTTCTCTGTTGGCCTCTGTGACTGGCCTGCCCTCTCCCTTTTCCAAAAGAGGAATAGAAGTGAAAAGTGTGACTCTTCCAGGAAGGTGACCCTGAGCAAGAGTGCTGTTGAGGTTGTCTTATAGTGGTGCTGAGTGATTTTGTTGCCGCTTTCGAGGTCTGCAGCTTCTCCAAGCTCTCGTCCGCCTTTCTGCCAAACAACCTCAAGCCGTCAAAGGGCATATTAAGTAGTCTAAACTGCACATCAGATGCAAATCCAGATTTTCTTAGCCATGCAAATCTGCGCAAGACTGTGCTAGAAGCCATGGACCTGCTTATACTATCCGCAGTGTCCAATCCTGACTGAAGGCATTCCTCCATAGCCAGGAAACCATCCCGTTCCTCACCTTCCGGGATGCGTTCAGCCGCTGATGACATACAGTCCCACAGGGTAAAAGTAAATCTTGCCAATGTGCAAGTTACATTAGTTGATTTCAGAGCCATGCTGCCCGAAGTAAAGGCTTTCCGGGCCCAAGCATCAACTTTTTTATCGTCCCTGTCTGGTGGTATTGATGGGTAAGCTGATTGCCTAGTGAAAGTTGCAGCTTGAAATACAAGGCTTTCGGGAGAGGGATGCTTGGACAAATATTCTGGGTCTGATAAGGCTGGTCTATATTTTGGTACCAGTTTTTTATTCACTGCTGGAATCGAATCTGGGTTATTCCAATTTGCCATTACCCTTTTTTGTAAAGCCTTATGGAATGGTAAAACAGGATCTTTTAAGGGATCCTCACTCAGGATATCAGTCATGTCATCCTGGTCAAAATCTGGGGAAGCTGCTTTCCATCCCATAAAATCTATGACTCTTCCCTTAAGATTTCTATAGATGGGAACTGCATGATTTGTAGGGTCTGGCCTCTCAAAATCCACTTCAGGAGAAGTACCTAAGCCACTTGCATTTTGTAGGCAATCATACAAGTCTGTTATTCTTGACTGTGGGTCCACTAGTTCTTAAGGGACCTCTCTGGCCCCAAATCTAACTCCAGCTTGAGTGACATCCTCTTCAGAGGAATGTTCCTCATATATAGAAGACATGGAAGTAAAGAATTGCTGTCTAGATTGGGGATGAAAAGACTTCTCAGGCAAGGAAGGTGGAACTTGTCTAGGCATAGAAAATGGCGTCAACTTGGGCCTTGGAATTAGCGAAGGCCTCGATAAAGGCGTCGAAGGCGTCAATAAGTTAGCGCTGGCTTCGACGAAGTCGAAGGCGGCTTCGACGCTGTCAAAGAGGGTTTCGATACTGTCGAAGAAAGCTTTGATGCTATCGAAGCTACCGGCATCAACGCCATCTTTGTAATCGATTTCAACGCTATGGTCGTCGATAATGTCGTGTCAGATTTAGTATTCGACTTCGGCGCCAATTCTTTTTGCCCCGATTTGTGCACCAGAGGCTTAGATTTAGAGTGAGGTGTCGGGGAACTTTCCCTTGACGATACTCTCATCTCTTTTTCAACCCTTGCGTGCTTGGATCTTGATTTTCCTCTGTGAACTTTAGAGTGAGTCGAGGCATGATCACCACGAGGCAACTTTGAGGGGGTCTGGGCCACTTTCTCGAATATTTTCATCATCGAAACCCTGAAGGCCTCCCATTTTTACTGGGGAATCGTGTTTTGAAGGGTATGTCACTCTCCTCTCTGAAGAGGACGAGGAAAAAAAAGACCTATGATGTTGCTTTCTTGACTTTTTTGTCGTAGACGAGGAAGACTTCCCCGAGCGACTTTCCGATCTTGATCTTCTCAATTCGTGACGAGATTTTCTAACGGATTCGTCTAAATGCTTTTGTCTTTTCGAAGACTTATACTTGTCCTCCCCCACCGCCAGCTTACCTCTGTGTTCCCTAAGAGGCTTATTTGACATGGCCTGACAGGACCCGCACTCATCAACCCGATGGTCTGGGCTGAGGCACCAGAGGCAATTCCAATAGGGATCGGTAATAGACATCTTCCTGCCACACTTCAGACATTTTTTGAATCCTGTCTTGGGTGTGGAGGGAGTTGAAGACGAAGACGTTGTCGAAGATATTTTAGATGCGCCGTTCGTGAGACGAAGCAGTTGCGTCGGAAAAACGGAACTGAGGTAAAGGGCGCTACTCGTGCCCTTTATACTGCGGATGACATCGACGCCCAACGGCAGCCTTCGAGGGACATCAACTCCGCGGTCTCAAACACAGCGCCCCCTGGTGAAAAAAATTTCCAAAGCAACTAAAGATGGGATACGATTGTCATAAGATGAGGAATACGTGGGAGAACACAATCCATTCGAAAGTAGGTGTTACTGATCTCGATTTGCTAACCTGGGGATTAGGAAAACCTGGGCTAAGGAGATGGGAAATCCACGGGAGGATGAGACACTCCATCGTATACCTACCCCTTTCCCAACTCTAGCACATAACACAGTACAATCTGTGTTAAATTAACATTGAACAGTCTGCTTCTATTAACATTGAACAGTCTGCTTCTATTAACATTGAACAGTCTGCTTCTATTAACATTGAACAATCTGCAGTGCTTAGGTTGTTTAAAACATAAAAACCCTTGAACTCTCTTGGGGACTCTTAAGGCCACCTGTCACATCTCATTGAGAATAAATGAATATGAGTAAAACTACTTCTATTTTAAAGGCTGGTAGATAAAGCAAGGAACTCCTTAAGGGGACACCTATTAAATTAGGTTCCTATAAAACAAAAATGGCTTTTTATAAAACCAGAGTCATGTTGCCCAAAGTAAAAAACAGATCTGATGGGTGTTTCCATTATTATATTGATCCTTACAAGCAAATATTTGTATGGAATTACCAAATATGTCCATTTTTGTTTTCTGTCAGTCTAGGTTGATGCGAAATGAAATGCCATACTTTATCTGGACAGTAAGAAGGGATGTGATTGATTATCATCATCTAACGAAAGAACAGATGCTAAATCATTATGGAAGGACCGGATGCTTTACAACCAAAGTAAGAACATATGTTTCTGTTTATTTATTTACAGATCCATTGTTTCCATTTAAAAGTGAAAAAAAAACGTTTACATTACACACTCCACCTGGTATGTAACATTGCTTTATCATACATGTCTGTACATTCTAACACCACCACCTGAGCATGTGTTTTACCTAGCAATGTCTATTTATTTTAGCAGAAAGGGAAATGTACATGACACAGCTCTCAGCCTGAAACAGCAATTTCTGTGGGTGTGTTTTTTTGTCAAAACTCGTCTTAGGAGAAAGTTGGGCCCCACTTGAACCGTTTTTCCATATTTTGTCTCAATAAGTTGTGCAGATTGGCTAGCCTCAGGCAAGGCATCGGAGCCAGCTCCGGTACCAATGGCTGTGCAGCACTGCTTAGTTAGCGGTTCTATGCTTCTATGCACAGTGTGCAGGATATGACTGGTCAGCGCATCTAAATCTAGGTGACCTGCACCTCTCCTGGTCTGGTGGTTGGTCAAGGCACTGGAGTGGGCTATCACTGTACTCCCGTGAAGGACCTTTGGCCTAGACCTGCTGAAATCTTCTTGCAGGGTGTGCTCGACCCCTGCAAGCCTAGGGACCCTTTTCTATAATGTGCCCCAGCTGAGACGCACAGGAAAGCAAAGTAGGAATTAGTCATGTTCTCCGCAAAGTTGCAGATCCGTCCTAACACTTCTTGCCAACATGCAGGCCTTTACTGTAAAGCCCTGTGGGGGGAGACTCACTGGCGTTACAGCTTGGCACCTAAGTAAACTAAGCATAGGTTGTGGGGGTCTGCCTTGGAAAAGATCACTGGATAACCTGCATACTGCCAGAAGACGTTAGGCATAGGCATAAAGGATATCAAAAAAGACATTATGGCACTAAGCCTGCATGAGAGAACCCAAACGGGTTGTTACCCCTACATATTCCACTACTGATACTGATCCAAGATGTCATTTATGAAAGCACCCATCATATGCACACTCCAGATTTCTTTGCCTGCGAGAAAACCATTTGCCTACTAGCAGCATTAGGAATTTGTATTATTTGTTTTACCTTGGTGAGAGTGCCTCGCATATACCCAGAAGAGGTCACCCTTATGCCTGCATCTTGTTTACGCCTCTGTGCATCCTAAATCAGCCTGTGTCCTTGTGTAAATAGTGGCAGCATACGAATACTTGAAGAAGGATTCATTCCAACAAATGCCATCCTAGCTCAAATCGGTGCAATCTAGGGCTGAACCACATTATATACACTGTTTAGAAATAATGATAGTGGTGGCTGGGTGGGACAGTCATAGCACTCTATTCTGTGACTGTGAATGATGTTAGGCCCCTGGTCTCAGGAAGCCTAAACCTTCTACCCAAGTTGACAACCTTATCTAATTTTTGATAGGCAAATAGTGCCATATAACGAAGGTTGGAATCGTAGCACCTACATAAAGGGGCTAGAAAAACCTTTCTACACCCATATAAATCACAAGTCCCTTGGATAAAAATGCTTTCCCAGTAAATGATGCTTTCCTGCTGAAAGTTTTTCCACCTTGTGAAGAGGAATATAGACTCCCTTACACCTAAAAAATCCATGCAAGGAGATTACAGTCTTAAATACCTCCCCCAAGATAGAAAACACCAGAAGATTGATCTAATGATCCACATGATTAATATTGCAGCATCACTTTATAAAATGGTGGAGATGCACATGTTGGAATGTGTGCTGTTTCCCTATTATGAACATAGGGAAGTTATCTTTGAGATAAAAAGCAGACCTATCAGGAAAAGCTGCATCTGATTTTACATGCGACAATACAGATGCAGGAGGCATGTCTTACCTTCATTAGGGCCAGGATTACTTGTCCTTATCTTGATGTAGCCCAAACATTATTTTTCTAAAACAACCTCTGACTTCCCTAATCAATGACATGGTGTCCAAGCTAGGGTCGAAATATTTGTCTCAGGGAGATCACAATACCCCTTATGTCTGTGCAACCCCCTCAAGGCAAAGTCATTTGCAGGTTTCTCATGCTTTCTGCAACAAGCACACCCAAGTGGCTCCTAAATACTTTTTGGATTTTTTTAGCCTTTTATCAAAATATGCAACATAGTGTGTTTGAGGTAGAATCTTCAGTTTTCAAAATTAGTGTGCATTGATAGCCCGTTCAAATGCATCTTCTACAATCTTCATCTTTCTTAGCTTCCTGCCTCTTCCAGTCATTAGAACTATAATGATTTGATTTCTGATAAACAGAAAATCGTCAACTCTGTATTTTGTCACACTAGCCTGTTTCTTCCTTTGTTTGTAGCTAGTATCATGAAAAATATTTCGTTTTTCATAAAAATCTGTTTTATTATTTTGGCATTAACAAGTCTTGTATACATTTCTCTTTACAAGGAACATATTTCTAAACAGTTCATTTATACACATTCATTTGGCCAGACAAAAGAAGGCCTTCAATATTTTGTACACTAAAAACAACATATAACTTTTCTTAGACACATAATCTGGACACTTAATTGCAGTGTCTTATTTCCAGTTCATTTTCTTTCTTGTGTAGGGCCTGTCCTAGTTAAAGCAGTGCTGGTGGTCGCTGTATAGGAAGGTCGACACAGTGTGCACTACAATACCCATAGCATAGCACACATTCACCAGGAAAGGCAGTGCCATAGGTGTCATCCTCTATCTAATGCAATGGGTGTGACATGCTTTGGTACTGGATGCCATCCCCAGAGCACAAGAATGAGATTTAGGTGACCCTGAACACCCCTGCCAGAATAACCTACCCCACCTGTATTGGTCATGCCTGATGGGTTACTCTGCCCCTGGTTGCCTTGCTGTTGGCAAACCACCAGAACTCTAGAAGGCAGATCAGGAGCCAGCTACTCCTCTAGCTTGACTCCAGTGCCACAACATCATAATAAAATCTGACACATAGGTTGGCATAAAAGAGGAGACAGAAACCCATCACTATCCTTTAAATGGTGCGCCAGAAAACCCAAATCACAGATTGTGCTGCCTAAAAAGCACACCAACCTCTGTGAACTGGACCAACGAAACCAAGCAGACACGCAGCGAGTGGAAGAACATGTCAATACAAATCTTAAGAAATAATGATAAACATTTGGTGATTTTCAGTAATGTTTCCAAACTACGGTATTCATAAGCTTTGGGGCATTAGTGAAAGGGAGACCACTCTTATTCAGAAATCCATTCCTCAATCCATCCACTTTTGAACCCTGCCACTCCGCCAGTTTTCAGCAAAGAGCCACATTTGAGTTGGTTTCCCGAAATATTTCCCGGTTATTTTTAGCGTCGGAAGCGGCCACGTCACACGCCACTTTGCTGGAGTTTGAGTGTGTGTCTGTAGGTGCGGCTTGACGCGGCTTGACGCGGGTATTGAAGCCGTTGGGTGCTATTCTCTAGCAGCAACCCAGAAACGTGCGACGAGGTGAAGCGGGCGCAGCTGTGGAAATCAGGACGGGCGCCGCGCTGGAGTAGGGGCTGCGGAGGGCCGGAAGAGCCGAGAAGCCGAGTCGACTTGAGGCTTAGACAGCTCCCATAGCTCCCGCAAACTACCTACAACTTCTGGCTGGGACGTGGATGTGTGCGGCAGAGGTGAGGCATAGCAAGCGGTGATCCGGAGGATCCGGGAGACTGAGCTGGGATTTTCCTCGCCCTCGGCCCCTCTCACCCCTCTCACCCCTCCCCCCCCCCTTTTTTCTATTACTCTGCCAAAAGGGACCCGGGGCTGAAACAGGGACTGTGGAGAGCTGGGAGAGGCGAGAAGTGGAGCGGAGCCGAGCCTAGTTGACTTGAGGCTCAGACAGCTCCCAGAGCTCCTGTAAATTGCGCTGACGTGCGCAGCGGAGGTGAGGCATAGCGAGCGGCGATCCGGGGGATTGAGCAGGGATTCTCCTCGCCCTCGGACCCTCTCGCTCCCCCCCCCCCTTAATTTGTCAAAGGAACCTGGGCCGTAGTGCCCCCCCCCCATCTTTCCCCTTTTCCCTCTGCCCTGTGGTTTCTACTTTTTATCAGCTGGCACACGTGTTCTGCCATTGCATTCAGCACAGTCGCCTGGAACCTCTGTACACCAGACGAAAACCTCACAACGGGCACCTTTGTATATTTCCCATGCTCCCCTGCCTGCTTTGCCTGCATTCAGAACAACGCCATGTCAGTCAGAGGCTAGGGTAGACGCAACTTAAAGATACATGCCTTAGTCACTCCCTCATTCACATATACTGTGAATCGGGGAAATCTTCGGATATTTGATTGAGCCTAGGACACAACAGTGGTGCATATTGACTGAAAGCTCTATTCTGTGCCCTTACAGTAACGGCACTAATTACCTGAGGATTTGCTCAAATACCCCTAAGACCCCCTGCTTGCGCTTCCCAACGTTCTTGAAAGTACCAAGGGAACATTATATACCATCAGCTAAAGGCAATCTTATTGGATATATTGCCCACGGGTCATTTCCCTTCTACCCTGACCCGACAAGGAAGCGAAGGAACAGTATCACTATGCTAACTGTCAAGAAGTGTTCTGCCACGAGATACAACCTTCGGAACCAGAAGGGCAGAACCTCTACCACAGGGCCGAACAAGGGCAAGGGTACGAAACCAGTTCCGAAGGAAAGAGGAATTATTACTGATTTTTTTCCACCTCCGCCTACTTCAGATACCATAAGTCCATTGCTAAACGAGGAGAAGGAGCCGAGCATTTACAGCAGAACGAACAACTCAGTGTGCCTAGGGGAGAGTATAATTGATAATAACTCACTGCTTGACCTCTGTCTGTCCATGCAGAGAGCCATGACTCCGCTACCGCGAAGCAGCACAAGCAATCAAATCAATAGTTACCAACCCCAGACGATAACCTCACAACGAGAAGCGATCATCCGCTTCCCCTAACCTTGATGTCCATTTAGACTCGCAGGAACCCGAAAACAACAGTGACCTCAGAGAAGGCAGTACGAGCCTGGGGGATTTGCAAGCATCAGTCGCATCTGTACAATTTGCATTAAATATTCTATTGAAGATGTGCGGGAAGATACTCGATGTTACTCTCGCAATCGCAACAAGCGATACCGAGAAAAACAACCCAAAGGAGACCGAGCTGGAACTCATCAATACTAACACGCAAGATGGCTCTGACTCTGGGACCCAGGACCCAAACATTACTAATAACTCGGAAATCTACCTCTCACGCAAACAGAGACGCCTGACAAAAAAGGCGATTGGAAGAAGAAAGCGTCAAATTGCAACAATCATACTACCAGATACAGCAGAGACAGTGGAGGAAATCTCGAGGCCAACAGAAGGCAGCACTCCCAAAAAAGGACAGAGAAAAGTCAAACGGAGAGCGGCACGGGCACGTAAACGTATTGCAGTAAAAGAAGGAAAGCTCACTAGCTGGCTTATTAATGACAAATGCAATACCTCTAAATTAACAGCGGCACTAGAACCAGAATTTTCTCTATGCGAAAAAGAACAGGATACAAAGGTATCCCAGAATAACACAAACAATATATCAGCTATCTCAATACCTCCGACCAACGAGCCTCAATTAACAACAGCATCACCAGTGGAGGACAAGGGCAATTTTATGGTACCTAGAGGCGGAAGAATCTGCCTGATTAAAAATCTCTATCAATCTAGTAACCACGACTGGATTACCAGATCAGCATTGATGACCAGACTGCATACCATTCCGCAGCTGAGAGTGCTACGATTTGAGGACTTTGTATTTGTCGAACCATTAGAAGTGACGAACTCAAGTACATCGGCCCTTCACTGCAAATTCTTAGCCACTGCAGAACTGCTGCGTAATTTTAAAACCAACTTGAGGGAAGTTGACCTGGAAATAGATGCTGATCCGAATATCACTGATCCACAGTGGCCGATCCAGATGCCAAATCCAATTATGGAAGAAAGGACCATAACACAGCCACCTAAAGATGACTCTGTACAGTTGGTAGACATACAGAAGGTCCTCAAATGGCTAATAGAGTCCCTACCAGGGACAACAGCAAATCAATGAGATCAAACCATCATTTCTTGGAATTGTCGGGGATTCAGCCATCTATTATCGCCTGATGGCTTAGTGCCCTTAATAATGGGCCATACCTGCATATGCTTACAAGAGACGTGGCTTACCGCCCGAGCCCTGTTAAATGGGTACACTATACACCAGGAATTAGCAAAAAAGGGACTAAGGGGAAGACCATATGGAGGTCTACTAATTGGCATCTTGCATCCACTAAGATCTATCCGCATTCACACGAAAACGGACGAATTTATATTAGCAGTGGAACTGGAGCTTCCTGGCGAAGATAAAACGGAACATGTTCTCCTGGTTAATATATATAATCCATCTGAATCTTCTCAGAGTGAGACTATCCAGGAAGCTTGCCACGATCTGTTGATCAGCTGGCTGACGGAGCCGAAGAAAAATATGGTTATCTTTGTTGGTGACTTTAATTGTCACTTAATTGGTGAGCCGAGCATCAGTAACAACCCCTTGCTGAAGAAAATAGGCAAATTGAAACATGGAAGCGTAAATACGGAGGGACAGCTATGGTTTAATTTCTTTAAGTCATGGAACTTTGAACTACTAAACGGCAGAACCATTAGCGACTATCCGGGAAAATCAACATGGAGAAACCTCATATCCAGTAGTACATTGGACTATATGTACGTAAGTCCTACCATGACCACCTGGGTCACAGATATGAAGATCAAGGATAATGATTGGAGCGACCATGCTACTCTCACACTCTCTTTCAATTACATTACACAATTTATATCGCATAAACCTATTGGCGAGTTGAAGACGAATCATGCTCTCTCCAAGATACGATGGTCTGACAACAACATTAAACGAGCTATACAGCACACAATCAACTATCCAAATCTGTGTCACACAGAACTCTTAGCCATGACCAGCAAGGAGATTGAAGAATGGATCGCAGCATTCTCAAACACCTATGCAGCGATTAAAACAAATATGCGGGCCCCTGAGACCAAGACCACTAATATATTCGATATTGAAATTAGAGATGCCAAACGAACTCTAAGAGCTGACCTGAGGAAATTACGTAAAGCTTCCACTACATCGTACAACTATCTGACTCTAAGCAAGAAGCTGAAAAATGCCTACAGAACATGGCTAAAGCAGAAACGCTATGCAATAAAACTGCTCAAATGGCAAACAACAGTCCAAACGTTATGTACGGGGAACTCCCAAACCATATGGGGACTACTGAGCACGGCTCGTGGTGACACCAGTATCCCCTTAACCAATTCAATCGGCATTAGCCAATGGGAGGAATTCCTGAAAACCCAGAACGGCACGGACCAGGCAAAGCCACAGGAGAGGATGCCCCAGGATCCACTTTCGACCCCTTTCAAAGTGTCAGTCGAATCTCTGATAATCAGGATAAAAAAGCTCAAATCCTCAAGAGCTCCGGGACCCAACGGCTTAGCAAATGCCGTATTAAAGAGCAACCCGGAGTATTGGGCAGAGGTACTCGAGATCCTCTTTGAAAAGATTCTGAAGGAAGGTCAAATCCCTGAATCCTGGCAGACTGCAATTTTGATCCCTGTGTATAAGAGAGGCGACCGCTCAGACCCTTGTAATTACCGTCTACTTTCAATGCTGGACTGCACGGGCAAGTTATTTGCAGCATATCTTCTACAGGAACTCCAAATATGGGCAGACAGAGAAAAGATCCTTGATTGTTTCCAATGTGGATTCAGAAGCGGATATTCTACTACACATAATCTGGTAGTAATGGATATTCTTTGTAACAAGGCCAGAACATCAGGTAATCCACCTTTATACGCCTTGTTCATAGATTTTAAGTCCGCCTTTGATCTAGTCCCCAGGGAACTACTTTGGGCCAAACTTGAAAAATTGGGATGTCCTATAGAAATACTACATTACCTCAAGTTATTGCACTACAATACCACAGTTTCCCTGAAGCTGGACGCGAAAGGGAATATGACTAACAAGATCAACCAAAACTGTGGCGTGAAACAAGGATGTGTTACGGCACCAATACTGTATAACCTGTTTGTCCACGATATACCTAAAGCACTATCATTGGAAAACAACTGCCCCCCCAAGATTGGATCCACTCACTGTGTAGTGCTAGCATACGCTGATGATTTAGTCATCTTGGACCACACTATCAGCGGCATTCGTAGATCAGCTGAGGCACTATGGTCCTATACTCAATCCAATGGGCTGGCTATCAATCTAAATAAAACACAGATGGTAATGTTCAGTTCCAAGAAGACAGCAAGAATCGGTCTAAACATATATGGGACGGCAATTAAAAATACCCCATATTATAGATATCTGGGTGTCGAGGTTGAGCCCAAGGGGCACTATACCATTTGCAAACAAATTAGAACCACAAGAGCTGCCCAAGTAACAGCACTTATTTATCGTTTTTCTACAACTCACTGTGGCTATACCATCTGGGCAGCACGCCAACTATACCTTCAGGTCTTAACACCAATGATAATCTATGGCCTGGAGGCATTGCAATTGATAGAACTTGACTGGCTTCAAATCCTCGAAGGAAAATTTTGGAAAAAAATACTCGGTCTCCCGGGCTGTATCCCAATGGCCATCCTTAGATTAGAGCTCGGCCTTATTTCCTGGAAGTCTCTTGTACTCAGGAAAAGAGCCGAATTATATCTAAAAACAACACCTGATACAGCCAACTTATTGTTAGTGGCGATTCATTGCGAAATTAACAAAGCATCTTCATATTCTTTTATGAAAAAGAACATTGTTAAATATCTTGAAGAGATCGGCTGGACCCAAAAACAACAAGAGGTCTCCCCTCCTGTGCTGAGAGCGCTAGCCAAGAAATCTGAATTACACGATTGGATTAGCAATTTTGCACACTTGGAAAATCTAAAGCGCTATAAATTTGTGCAATTCATGAATTACACTCTTAAGAAGCCATTGCCATATCTGAATCTATGCCCTTCGCCACGGCTACGACGATTCATTCTTTTGCTAAGGATCGATCAGTTGCCTGTACTGGCCATAAGTGGGATTAAGAACAATCTCCCCCTACCTGAACGTTTCTGCAGGTTGTGTAAGGACAGAATGAAATCGGAAACGGGCAAACATGTTCTTACCAGATGTGTCGCTATGATAAAGGTCTACACAACATTTTATACAGATTTTGTCCATAACTTGGAACACGTTGGCAGTAATGAATTCTGGCAAAGAGCCGTTAACGCAAAGGGAAACGGGATGAAATTATACATTGCTATGTACAATGTTTGGACGACTGTCGAGAAATCATTGGACATAAACATATAGCGAACTGCCAATTCATGGATGTTCTCCTTCCTTTTTACTATGGGAAAGTTTTTATCAGGAAAAACTGCTTATAAATTTGCCATCCGCAATTACTATTTGGACTTGTAGTCTCGAATATGTAAAAGAATTAATACTTATTTACTGGTGGACCATGGACACATTCATATATCCGCTTAATTTTGAATTCCGAATGTAACTCATTTTTCTTCTTATTCTCAATTTATTATTTTTTTTTTTTCTCTTCTGCTTATTTTGTTTCTTATGCTACTATTTTCTTTATTCATTTAATATGCTAGTATTTATCTTAACGATCAATTGTTTTTTCTTAAATGTAATTTTTATGTCATGTGAAAAGCTTATAATAAGCTATAACACATTAATAATAAATTAAATTAAATATCAAATCAATATTTCCAGAGAATACATTATTTAAATAATACAAAAAGTAGTTCACTAAAGTCCAGCAATATAGACAATAGTAATTCTAGGGAACGTGTTTGTATTTTCTTTTGTGCGATGGTGTTTGTACATTGGATAGGAGTTGGGTCAATAAGACAGACTAGAAAACCTCCTCCAGTGGCAATATGGGAATTGTTTTCAAATTCCGTATCGTAACGTGAAATGGCATCTATTTATCTCACCTACCTTATTCACGTTGGATTGAAACAGGGAGTTACTGCCATACAAATGTAAGAAAACTGTTCTAGTACTACACGATTCCTTATCCTCTCAAAAAGTGCCGTACAGAACTGGTGCAATGATTCACCACATGTTACCATTCCAAGGGTAATACACAGACGAGACTGCCAATTAAATTTCAATTGTTTGTATCCATCAACACTAGCAGGATTGAAGCTCTGTACATGAAGTAATTACCCCCATAATAAGCATTCTTGATGTATCCGCCTGGGTTCAGCCCGGAGGAGCCCAGGCTAGTCTATATTCTAATTTATGTAAAAGCCTGTGCAGATACTCCGTTAGACGCAGTGTGAATGTAAGTTTGGTAGATTGAGAGAATGCATTCTTGCTGCATTTTTTAAAACCTTCTTTACAAAGAGGTCAAGGGTGTAACCAAAACGTGATTCCCTTCATAAAAATAACATTTCCTCTATCTATGAGATCCAGGAAACTATCAACACATGGGTGCTCGGAGGAGGTGGGGATGACTGGAAGTGTCCTGGTCTTTATGCTGGCCCTGTGAAGAGGAGACAGGAAAGCCTCTCAGTGGGGGATGAGAGGCATACAAGGGAGAGTCCAGAGCCAATCCTACCTAAGGTGGACAGCAGCAGTTGAGAGGGCCCCAATTCCTATCCCCTATGTCAGGATTGGCATAAGGGTCAGGGACACACATAACATAGCCACAAATGCCTCAAGAGGGTCTCACGCAAAGACAAGAGAGACAGGTTCAGTAGGCAACTTTGAAGGAACACCAGACATAACAAAATACCCATGTAGCCCTGGGCGAGTGAGTTCCAAGCGTGCCATCCTCAGCAAAATCCCCTTGGGGCAAATCAGCACAACAGGGACAAAAGATTACATTTCCCATCCATCTTTGTATCATAATCATCATCATTCCACTTTATTTCAGCAAAATGTGTGATAAACGTTTCCACATGACAGTGAAATTTACAAACATATGCATTATTCATCACGGTGTTAATGAAAGTTAAAATGTAAACTCTACACATTAACATAAATAATACTAGCTATTAAAATCCAGGTAGGGTCAGGTGATATAAATATACGGCATCTAGAATTTCACATCACCCTGTTCAACAGTACAATAATATTGTGGTCTTCTGAGTCACTGACCTACTTTTCGATGACAAGGTTAGAGATAGAAACTATAAATGAGCCCAAGTACAATCAGTAGATGTCACACCCAGTAGAAATAATACGCCATCTTAGCTCAGGCTTCACAGTTCTTTGCCTTATCACGCTGTATTTGGGGTAAAAGAACAAAAAATGTATTCTCGGTTCTTGGGAGGCAAGCAGGGGCGGTGCAAGGATTTTTGGCACCCTAGTCAAAAGGTCATTTTGACGCCCAAACTACCAACCCCATGTGTCCTGACTATACAATCCCCTCATCCCAGATGTGTCCTCGCCCCCTCATATGCATTTCTTGGCCATCATTTTTATAAGCTGCAGTTTCTCCATCATCTTTTAGACCTTTTCATAACAGGGTAGAATTAAATCATTCTCTCTTACACTCACAATATGCAGGCTGGATTAGAAACTATGGGACTCATTACAAGTTAGGTGGAAATTCGGCAGTAAATCCGCTAGAAATAGTCCTAAGCAATTACTGTTACCGCCACTTGGTTAGGCAGAATTTCCACCTGATTATAAGTGGTGGTGGCAGTGTAAATCCCCATTTATTTTGGGTCCACTGGACCCAATGGGGCTTTTTTTTGTGGAATTACAGTGGCGGTAATTCTGCCAATTTTTCCCATTTTACTGCATTGAGTGAGAAGATTTACCTCCATGGTTTTCCACTCAAACCACAAATTCATAATTTGATGTAGTGGTAAAATTGCCGATAACGCAATTACTGCCAATTTTACCACTTACCGCCTAACTCGTAATGAGGTTGTATGTCCACACACATGTAGTTGCCTCTGTAAGGCCGTTTTCTGGGCTATTGTGCGCCACTTTAGTACATACAGTATGGGTCTATTTAAAGGTTGTTGGAAGGAGGCTATTGCTTACTTCTATCAACCCCACTAGCTCTCTGCAAGCACCCCCAATTTGGAGGTGGAGCTACCACTAGCTATGTTTGCTATATCTGTACCTCTGCCCTGCCTCCGCTACTCGAGTCACTGACAGTGAGACAGCGTTAGTGTTGGTCAGTTTTGCTACCGCCATTTCTAGTTCTGTCTGTTAGTGCCCTTACATACTCTTTCCATAGATCTGGGATGGCAGAAAATTCCCTTTGCTTGACTGCATTCCATTGCGAGTGGAGGACATTCCTTGGGCACCTCAGAGATGGAGAGGAGAACAGGAGTGAGACATTCCCTACCACCCCGAAGGAGGTGGAAAGCACCATCTGCTGTTGCAGGAAATCCACCTGGTGAACATTCTTTGGTCAGGTTGATGACCGCCAAATGGCTGCCATTAGGGCCAGACACCAAAAAGGGGCAGTGGCTCTGCCTCCCGGGCCAGGCTGCCATGAGATGGAGTGAAGATGTGGTGAAAGCTCTTCCTCCACCAGGTTTTCTAAATAGGATCTTTAGCGCACTGTAAACTTGAGAATTGTAACCCATTTTACTGGCCCAAAGTTCTTTAAAATGCCCCATTTCCTTACACATTTTCCTTCCTGGTGCTACTCAATTTCTGCATAAAGCTACTTATATTGTGTTTCATGAATGTGTGCTACACTGCTTCCTTAACTCGCTAGCAGGTACAGTACTGGCACAAACGGTGCAAACGTTATTCACACATAGAAAAGACATCACATGCAGCAAAAGTTGAAACTTGCCTGACATATAGAAATGTTACAATATGGGTATCAGAGTAAGTGCCCTCACACAAAGAACACGAACCACATAAGGAGCAGAATTGAAAGCTTCCGTCCCACACTGGACAGATACATCAAGGTCAGCAACACCTCAAGTTACTATAAGACGCCAAACAGGTGCAGCAGGGGCAGCAGCAGGTCCAAATTCCCTCACAGGCAGCCATAAGTCACAGTTTACTCAGCACAAGATTCCCTCACAAATACAGCACATATAGTTACTATATGCATAGGACCAGCACAGGCTTCCTCCACAAACAGAAAAGGTATAGGCACATCATAGACAAGACCAACACAGGCTTTCCTCAGACAGGTACAACATAGACCAGGCGATTGCAAGCTTTCCTCATAATCCATCAGGAACCGCATGGGCAGGACCAGTGGACACTTTCCACAAACAGGTACACCATGTGAAGGGGCACTACATGCTGCCTCAACTATCAAGTATGGACAGCATGGACAGGGCTGGTGCAACATTCATCCTAAAACAGATTCAGCATTTATACATCAAGAGCAAACTTCTCTCACAAGGGGTTCAGCATTGTCAAGTGAAAGTTGCTCCACAAAAAAGTCAATTTGAGCATCCCTCACAAAAACATACAGGTAAGAAGTGGACAGGCCAGTGCATGTTCCCCTAACAAGTGGGTACAAAAACAGCATGGACAAGTCTGACGTGTTTCCCTAACACATGGGAGCGTGGACAGCATAGGTAGGGCCAGACAGGCTTTCCTCACAAACAGGCACAATATGTGCAGGGTCACTGCAAGCCTCCATGACAAACAGGTACATAATGGGCAGGGTCAGTGAAAAGTCCCATGCAAACAGGTATTCGCACAGCATACCAGGGCCATTGTTAATTACCCTCACAAATATGCACAAGTAAAGCATTTTCAGAGCACCTGATTGCAAGGGCCAGTGCACACTTCACTCGAATTGGTACATTTGTAGCACAAACAGGATCTGTGGAAGCTCCCTCGCACACTGGTCCAGGTACATCATGTGCAAGGCCAGTGCAGGATTCCCTCCTAAAATAGTACAGACACAGCATGGTCAGAGCCGGCTTAAGCTCCCTAAACAGATATCTTTCACAGCAGAGGAAGTGACAATGCAGGTTTCACTTAAAAAGATCACATACAGCATGAGCTCTCTATTCATGCAGCCCGTTAGCTCCCATGCATGTGGGGAACTCCTCTTTTATATTTTATATGACCCTCTAACCCAATAACCAGCTCTTAACAGTGACTGTTTGCTGGCTGGGGAGAGAGGCAGGTAGGAAGTGCACTGTGCAAACTTGCCTGTTTTCTGCACTCTGTCTCACCAAATAGCACATTATACTTACTTACAGAAAGTTAAAATTTGACCATTATTTTAACGTCAGAAGACCTACAGAAACTTTGACAGATTGAGTGCTATGAATTTACCCATGTCAGGTCCCCTATTCAAGGTTCCCCAGAGCTGGTGAACCCTACACACCCACAAAGATGTTGCGCTCTCAACTACTCTAACTCAAAGCTGAGTTCGGAACATCCCTGGGGGAAAGGGGAACTGGATGAAATAATAAACTCAGATACAGGACCCTTCTCACGAAAAGGATTATCTGCATGAAAGAAAAGAAATAACACAGATACATGTTATGGTCTCACTTTCCATAATTCTTTCCCTCCCGTGTCCCTTAGCAGTAAACTGTACCTGAGGTTCCTCTGCGAAAAGCTAAGAGGAATTCTTATCTTTGGTCTTTGCTGTAGACCAAAACAACTTCTTAATAAAGAATTTAGGTTCAAACACAATGTCCAACTGACAACATGGCTGTGTGGTTTTAGGGTTGAGTACCAGTCTTTATTTCCAGCTCTCAAACTTGTAACTTGAAATTATGATACTGGGGCTGAGTCCAAGGAAGTTCTTTCTATCGTGCGAAAACTAAAACTTCTGCACCCTAAACTCCAACTAGTGAAAGGTTTCCTTCTCTCACTGAAGCTCAAATATTGATTGCGTATTTATTGAAAATTCTCTAAATTAGAACCTTTTTATTACAAGATTTGGATAGCCTCTAGTCACACGATATAGTGCCAATCACTGAATAAGGAGCTAAGTAGTCACAATAGTAATCACCAACCTATTTCTGAGAGTTCAACATAAACACTATTGCTGCGCCTGAGGCAAAGACCCACCGCCCCTCTCTTCTCCAAGAAAGATTTCCTTTGCAACGTCTCAGAATGCCTTCCTCTCCTCATCTCTGATGGGAAACAGCACCAGCGACTTCCTTTCCCGCCAATGAGCCTGACGCGCAGCTCCTACTCCCTCTTCTGACACAAAGTACGAAACCGATGGTAAAAGGCTCTGGATACCGCCGCAATCTAAATGAGGACACCGGCTCCGGAAACAAAGCAAAATAATTAACTAGTCAGCGAAAGTCTCACACAAGCTCCGAAAACTGCGTTGTGAATGAGGATCAACACTACAAACGTTGCATGCTCATGCACAGTAGTCAATGAATAAAGTTAATTATTTGTGTGACAGGAAAAACCGCACTAGCCTGAAATTCTAAAACCCATAAAGTTAGGCTTCTGAGAGCGAAATACTAATCCCTAACTAGTTAATACTCTCTTTATAAATTGAAATGTATCTTTCTTTTTCTTGAAGGATTAAAAAGATTCTTAGCTTGCAAGAAAAAAACACCAAACTATCTTCTTTCTTCTTTCATACAGGGATCTTCTTTTCTTTCACTTTGACAGCAAGATTACTGATCCAAATAGGACAATTAAGCCTAAAACTCTGGAGTTCAAACAAACAGGACCATAACCAAAGACAGCTCAAAATGAAAGGCAGTTTAGAATGTATAATTCTTGTCCTTTGTCAATCCTCATCCAATCAGGACTCTGCTTCCTGCCACCATCTTGACTTGGGAAGACTACAGCACTCTGAATTAAACAAGTCAAGGGCAAGCCAACATGGAACGGTTATATTACAAATGGTACATTTGCAAGAGCACACAGAATCATATATAATGCATGCCAGGAAAGTGTATTATGTAATCGAGGAAACTGGGAAACCTGACAACCCTTAACCTGCACATTTTCTCCATCAGAAACTTGGATTTGTAACCTGCACTGGATATAAATATGCTGGCAAAGACAGCAAGGCTTGAGTACGGTTCAGTATTGCTTTGAAGATATGCACAGAAAATTGCATATTAATCGGGCATCTTTGTTAATTCGCCAAGAAATGCTAGACAATGCTTGCAGCTTTAAATCCACCCGTAAAGAAATTCAACTTTCACACAGGATGTGTGCCCAAAATAAAGTCTATTTATTCATGAAGTCGTTTTAAAGTTGCATGAATAAATATGCATTACTTCCAATTGAGAGCAAATGCTTAACCAAGTAAATTTTGGGGGTCAGTGTTCAGAGTCAGCCCTTTCAGCAATGCTTAAAAAGTTATAACTTTCAGGTTCTTCATGCTAATGAAAATGTGTCTGAGGAAATGTGCTGCGGGACAGCAGACTTTGCCCTGTTCTAATATTATGTGCATACGGCCCTTTAACTTTTTTCAGAACATGCATGAAGCCCTTAAACCCCCATCTCTCTCCTTCTCCTACCTGTGAGGTGTACTGCTCTATCGCCAGTAGTTCCAGGAGGCTTCTACCGTGACTCTTGGTGTGAGTGCCCCGGTTCTGACCTCATTGTTTTGTCAACATGTGTTCTTGCTAGGCCACTGTGCTTGTATTTGAGACAGACTATGCACTGTGCTGCTAAAAAATATGTGCAAATAGGCAATGATCCTGCTTCCACAGCCACGTTGGAGACTCCTACAAATGTGAGCTGTATGATTAGCAGCAGGACACCTCCTAAGTGCAGAAAGACATTATTCAGCTACACTAATACATATTGGTTTACATATCTTTTGTAATTCATGGCAGCAGAGTAGAAAACCTTCTCTTTGGTGCCCCCTGCTGGACAGCATCATAGGAAGCGGCCTAGTTTGCCTTGTGTTTGCACAGGCCCTGGAGGCAAGGCAAAATGGGCAAATACTGTTCATGAATGTGGAGACTGTATTGCTATGGCGGAGTGTAATGGAAGACAATAAAAATGTAATTTGGTTATTAATGATCGCTGTCTCAAGGAAGATGACCGTGTAACGTAGGGGTGTTTCCCAACAGTTAGAGTAATGATATTATGGTACCTATTCAGGGTTTGAGTAATCTCTTGAGTACCCCAATCACATTCTAATTTTGGTAAAGTATGTTCTTTTAAAATAAGTATAGTGCTTTTATTAAGCTCTACCAGATGGCCGAAACTAGACGTTGTATATAGGATTACCATGGAATTTGTCTGTCTCCTTGACTAGATATATTTGATCATTGTTTTACTGATTCTATTGTAGACATTCTGTATACTATTAAAAAAGTTAGAAAGGTGTCAGATGAAAACGACTATATATGGCGAGCCCAGCTCTCGGTGACAGGAGTAATTGAGGGAGGAAAAAAGGGAGTTTTAGCATGTAGTTTTCCATGATCCTGTGAGATTACCCAAGTTTCAGGGGCCATCTTGTAAAAACTACAATAAAAGGGAAAAAGTACAATAAAAGGCAACTTCCCGGATATGCACGTGCTTGGCGTTGCATTGGTTCTCTCTGTGACACCGGCCTGCTTGGCTCTTCAATTATGGCCACCATATGTCCTGTTCTGCTTCATGCTCAGCACCTAAAAGAAAAGAGGAGGGAAGTTACTAATGCCCCATACCAGCATGCCAGGAGCAGAAGAAATACAAGTGAGTGTGCTGCAAATGCACACTCACAGAATGCTTACGCTTCTGCTTATGCGTTCAATACTAATCTGCCATTGAGGCTCTAACATTGCGCAAAACCAATATTAACAGACTGCAGAGGGCTGCTTATGCCTCACTGAGTGATGTTAACCTAGTCCCCAAGGACATCAAACACTAGGAGTGGAGTACATTGTATAGTTCCCAAGGAGTGCTGAAAACTCGTTGCTTGCTTGATTGGAGCTTCCTCATGCCCAGAGTGCCGGCCTTTCAGGTACCAGTCACTGAAAGGGGGAAGTAAGGTAGGGATATCAGTTGCCAAACCTATCACTATAATCTGTGCTCTGCATTTACACGGACAAACCACTAAGAGGGAAACAAACCACCAAGAGGGAGGTTCAGCCTAACAAAGGTTTCAGGCAGTTGGGAAAGGCATTATTGACCCAACTCTTTTGGGGAGCTGTGCAGAGTACATGTGTAGTGTGTTTTCTGGGCAGCTTCACTAAAGTGATTGGGTATCACCACTCCCATACCCTGCATGCGGTCTGGTCGCTCTACGCTCCCTGGGTGGAGCCTGACTGTGAGCCAGGTGCGGTGTTACACCCCCTTTTGTGTCAGCATGTCTTATTGCCGACAACATATCTCCATCCTTGGCTCATGTACCAGAAACTTCCCAGTGCCTTTGTCTTGATTTCAAATCTCCACAACCAGAAGTACAGCCTCAAGCAGAAGAGAAACTAGATGTCAACTTTCCATTATGAGTATCACCCGCAAAGAGAGAGCGCACCACCCAAGAGAAAATAACCCAAAGCGATGCCAGTAGAGTATATCAGAGATGCCAAAGCTCCAGAACATGGAAAGCTAGAAGCCACGTCCATACGCAGCAACACAGGAAACACAGTAGAGCTGCCGGTTGGAATTGGCAAGCCCGCACATAAGCACAAGAGCCCCCTAAACCACTACGGACCAAGAAGGGAGAAAGGCATCTCCCCAGGAAAACGTAACAGGAGATATCAACGGGCCGGGTTGCCAGGGTTCCCAGGGTGTCTTGGAGGTAGGAGACGTTTAACTAAGGAACTCAGGAGGAATGATGGAAGGGTAGTTCGGTTTGGTGATTAAGATTGTAATTGTTCCTTAACTATCCCAATGTCAGGGAGTGGTAGATAATAACCCACTCCAAGATGAGTTGATGCCAAAACAGTGCAGTAGCGATGAGGTCAGCAGTTTGCAATCTTGGAAAGGTACTAAACCACCTTTTATGAGGAGACCTTCAGGGAGCTGGATGCATTATGAATAAGATCGACTATTTGACCTCTAAGGATTAAGAGGACTGGTGTTTGGTGATGACAGAGGTTTTTTTTACGTGGGACATGATCTAGTTATCTGGTGGGATCTTTATGGTTTTTATACAAAATTGAAAGGATTAAAGAAGTGTGTACAACTGTCAAGCGAAATCTCATTAACTCAATCCAGGCCAAAAGCAATGTAGAGAAAGCAAGCGTTTCAGAAAAGTACCGTTACAGAAAAGCTGTTTGTTTTGTGCACAGGGATGGTTTCATTTTGTTTCGTTAGAGGTATTGGAGTTCTGCGTGGGTGTGCAGTTTAGAAAGACAGCAGCAACTACCTGTGAAGACAGGTACTCCAATTCAACTTGAACGTTTAGAAAACAATTGTAAAAGGAAAAAACAAAAGAAAGAATGTACATTTCTCTTTGCGTAGTCTTAAGCGCATTAAATGTAAATATGGTAATTACATTTTAGATTGGGCTAAAGAAAAACTTTACATAAGACAACAGTAGCAGTAATTAGGAGTTCATTAGAAGTAAGTAGGGAAGTAAGAATAGAGTAGTGTTCTCTTATGTTATAGAACAAGAAATAGAAACATAGGGTCATAGAATCACCCTAAGAGGCTAAGAGAGATTCAAGATGCCATATTGAAGAAAGTTCAGGCATGTGCATAATGTCTGTTCAATCTTAACCTCTCAGCTCTTCGCAGAGGTGTTTCGGGTTGGCTTAGTTCGCGGGGAAAGTAAAGACAATAAAATTGGATTCCAGTATTGACACCGAGTGTAACCATTGCAATTCTCTCTTTTCAGGTCTCCTTCTGAGGAAGAGTAACGAGATTCTGGTTTATAATTGTGTCCCATTCTCCTTTCCCTTGCAATCGAAGCAGAAATGATCGTGGTTGTGTGTTCGACACTTCTGAGGATCTGTGGGTCAGCAGCTCTTGCAGGACATCTTCTGGGCCATGACCATGGTTGGTCCCAGAAAACGAATGTGCACATCGGCCATCTCTGGCCATCTATCTTAGTTTGTGGCACTGCCACAGATTTCCCAGAGCATGGAGAGGAGTTTGCAGGTCCCCTAGACCACCAGAGGATCCTAGAAAGCCAGGGCTCAAAACATGAGCAAACAATGAACCTCCAACGCCGCTATCAGCACATAGTAAGCAAGCATGGAGAAAGTGGGTGGGGCTTAGTCCCCTTCTTCTGACTTTTCATTACGCACACACAGACACACACACACCGTGTGAGGAAGAAAGGGCCAAATCCAATCCAAGCAGAGGGAGGGGGATTCAAGCAAGAAGCAGGAAGTGTGGGTTTTTCGGGTGAGGTCAGAAGTGGAGGTGGAGGATGACTAAGAGAGCAGCAGGAGGAAGAAGGGAGAAGCAGCTTGCAGAGGAGATTTGTGGAACAGGTGAGGTATTGGTTTAGGTGTGAAAGTGGTCTGCAGTTTGAGTGTGTGTGTTTGTGTGGCGGGTTGGTAGACAAGGTGGTTAAAGTAGTGGTTTGTGAAGAGAATGTGCCTGAGTGAAAGTAGAGTGCTTGAGTAGTGGTTTGGATGGAGGAGAGGTAGGTTTGGAGGAGATGATAGTAGAGTGGAGGAGGTAGTAGAAGTCAGGAGGAGTTAGTTTTGTGGAGGATGGAGTAGTAGTGGGAGGATGGGGCAGTAGCAGGGATGAGGGAGTAGCAGTGAGGAAGAGGGACTTGTAGAGTAGTGCACGAGGAGTAACATCAAAGGGTTGAGGTAACACCTAGGAGGAGTGAGAACATTGAAGGGACAGAAGAGTGGTGGGAGGAGTGAGATGGAGTAGACAAGAGGAAAGAGCAGAGAAGGGAGAAGTGAGAGTGGGTATGCTAGAAGACGCCTGAATCACACAGTGAGTTTGTATTTCCACATCACTATATATCACTGACTGTTTCGTGTTCTGTCTGCCACTTACCTCGTGGCTCATGGCCCTTGTATATGCGCTGGCGCTTCCACTGCCAGATAGCAGGCGTTGGAGGGCTACCTAGGATATGGTGCCACAACACCAGGGCACCGGCACCACGTGTGTCCCAGCTGACCTCCATGTTTGTGGTTCCCCATCAGGGTGTGACCCGCCCTTCAGTTAGGATGCATACGTGCCCGAGCGTTCTGTTCCCAGGGTGATGCATCCAGCGCAGCGCTTCGTTGGGCTATAAAAGCCTTGACTTCTTTCAGGACGGTACATCTTAAAGCTCTGTGTTCTGCTTCTTGTAATGACACTATTTTGCTCCTGTGCCTGACTTTTCTCCAGCCCGTCCCCTGGCCCTGATATCCTTGGGTTCTGCACAGCCTTGAGGGTGGGGGGGATCTTGTAAGTCGGGTCTGGGTCGGTCCTTCTCTGTTACCTCCCTTGCCTTTTCCACCTGCCCTCATTCTGGCCTCATGCCTTTTTCCTGCCTGTCATTATATTGTCTGAAGCCTGCTGTCAGCCAGCCTACTGCCTGCCATCTTTCTAAAGCGGGCCTTTTTACTGCCTTTCGTCTCCATGCAGCCTGTCAGTTGCCTGCCTGCTTCCCCTGTGGACCAGCTATACAACATGTGCTTCAGACTTCCTTGTCAATGCTCTCCACTGTCCCTGTGCCACATAAAACCAGGGAAAACCATAACGTGGTACAGGTATTCAGAAAAGGAAGCCTAAGAGTGTGTATTTCTCAAGTTTTTCTGTGGGGGTTTGCTCTCAGGGCCATTATTTCCGTAAGGTCATGTCAGGGTCCGGCTTGAACGAATTCCACAGGAGCTGATGCTGGCCCCACAGACCCTCACTAGGAGTTCACCTCTCAACCCTAAAGTAAAGCTGAGCTGAGAACCCCAAGAAAGGGAAAGGGGAATTTGGATAAAATAACAACGGAGACACTGCAGCCCTGCAACCGTCTGGTAGGCTCTGGTAACTGTAGCAAACAAATACACTTAGTTACTTATACATTAGTGTAGACTTCTTATCTTAAATTATTTTGGAAACTACTCTAACTTCTTTACCTCTTAAACCTCTGTTTAAGACTTAGAGGTTAATTATCTGCATGGAGTATAGAACAATTGTAGTACTTTAGAGCATATTGTCACTAGCCATTCAAGTCTCTTTAGAATCCTAAGTAATGACTCTTGCAAGCAGTTCACTGACTTAGATATTCTTGTTTGCTCCTTAAGAACATTAAACTCTATGAGATTTGAGTTTTAAATACTTTTAAAAACAATGCATTCTTTTCTAATGAAGTATTGAATTCCTTTTGCGTGAAGGTTACTTAAATGAAACTCGTGAACTTTCTTGAATGCTGCTGCTCCTGCGTCTGCGTGTGAATCTTTCTTTTTTACAAGTGCAAACGTTTTGAGATGAACACGCAAATTCATAAGGCGTGAAAATTGTCCTTGCGCTGAAAAAAATCACACGCGCACGATATTAAAGAGAAAACACGTACACGCGCTAAAAGCACACGCGCACCTTAAATAATTCACGTACGCGTGTAAAACGTGCACGCGATTAAAAATCACACGTGCACCAAAATAAAGAGAAAACACGTACATGCACTAAAAGCACACGCGCACCTTAACTAATTCACGTACGCGTGTAAAACATGCACGCGATGAAAAATCACATGCGACGTAAAAATGGACTCGCGCTCTATCGCAACCAAACACCAGCTGTCGTACGCAATGTCACTCACGCGAAAAATGTACACGCGCTAAAAACAACTCGCGCTCTGTAAAAATGGGCTTGCGCTCTATCGCTCTGCATACTCGCGCGCTCCCATAACGACGTTGCTGAAGTCACGAGGCCTCACGCACGCGTTAAACAGTCTTGAAACACTTTCCATCTAATTTATAACCTTAAAACTTGCGCGCACAGTCTTTACACTTGTCTGCTTACTGTATTTAAACTGTAAACTTCTCTCAGTTAATTTTAAACTTCTTAACACTTTAACTTCTTATTAGAAAAGTGGACATTCTCTGTGAAAATCTTTAAGCTTTAAAAATAACTATCCCACCTGAGGTCTTCTTGTTCACTCTGGCTCAGCAAACAATTCTCTTACTTCTCTGGTAAATCTTCTGAACTCTGAAAGGCCTTACTTAAGGAGCTTAACAAATGTACAACCAGCCACTGAATTTCTTTGGATGAAAGGCAGTTTAGAATCTTGCTCACCTCACAAGAATCAAACCCATTGTCCTTTCCACCAATCAGGCAAACCAAACATATCATTGTTCCTTTAACCAATCAGATTAAGTTTCTTTCTCTCCATCTTTACTTGGACAAGCACAATGTTAATTCTATGTACAAACTCTTTCTGACTACTACTCAGCCAATTCTATTTACATACTCTTTCTGTGATTACTAATCCAGCCAGCCCTGACAGTACCCCCCTCTTCAAAGCCCTATCCCAGGGCTTGGCTTAGCAGGGAACTTTTTGTGAAATTGGCTTATCAATTGAGGGGCATGTACATCTGTTTGATCCTCCCAAGATCTTTCCTCAGGCCCGTATCCCCTCCAGTCAATAAGATACTGCAAATTACCTCTAACAATCCTGGAATCTAAAATTTTCTTAACTTCAAACTCTTCTTCATTTTCCTCTGTGTAAACTGCTGGTGGTGGTTTTCCCAATCTAGTTCCTGACACACAAGTTTTCACTAAACTGACATGAAATGTAGGGTGACTTTTGATACTTGGGGGTAATTTCAGTCTAATTGCTACGGGATTTATTATTCTTTCTATTTCAAATGGACCAATAAATCTCTGACTAAATTTAGTTCTTCCCTTTAGACGTAGGTTTTTTGTGGACAACCAAACTTTTTGACCCACCTGATAATGTGGTGCTTTTTGACATTTTCTATCAGCAAATGTCTTAAACCTTAATTTACTTTTCTCTAAAGTTTCTTTAGCTTTCACTAAACCATCTCTAATACTAGTCAATCGCTGCTCAACCTCCAGATTGGAATACTCAGATGGCAACACTTCTTTCAAAAATCGTGGATGGAAGCCATAATTACTAAAGAAATTGAGAATACTTAGTAGAATCCTTGACAGAATTCTTATTGCTAAACTCTGCCAACCAAAGAAGATCTACCCAACTCCCTTTTTCCTGCCCAAAAGCTCTAATATATTTTTCTAACTCCTGATTTACTCGTTCTGTCTGGCCACTGGTCTGTGGATGATAACCTGAAGAAAGCTTTACCTCAATTCCCAACTCTGTACAGAAAGCTCGCCAAAACTTAGAAATGAACTCAGACCCCCGATCTGATACAATTTGTGTTGGTAGATCATGCAATCGCACCACTTCTTTAAAAAAAACTCTTTGCCAGATTCCTTGCAGAAGCCTCTCCTTTCATGGGAATGAAATGCCCAGCTTTGGTCAGTAAATCCACAACTACTAATACTGTAGTGTAACCTTGATCTTTAGGAAGATCTACAATATAATCCATAGAGATTGTAAACCAAGGACTAGGGGGTACTGGTAACGGATTAAGTAACCCAGATGGTTTTCCTCCTCCTGACTTCACTCGCGCACAGACTTCACATGTTTTCACATAGTCTTCAATATCTTGTTTCATCTCTTTCCACTAAAACTTCCTTTCTACCAATTCAATTGTCTTACGAATTCCAGGGTGACCCACCAACTCTGATTCATGACATTCTTGCATAATTTCCTTTTGCAGTTCTTTACTTGGAAGGTAAATTTTAGAATGGACACATGGAAATCCATCAATTAAATGCCTTCCAGAATCCTCCGCTAGACAAGATTGAATTGCCTCTTCTGGTAATTCCTTTTGAATTTTCTCAAGAAGCAGATTCTCTTCTTTTGTAGTACTTAGAATAATTCTTTCTTTTGCAATCACTGGCTCTGGTAATAATTGATTTTCTACCTCTTCCAAAGAACCTTGTCACGATAAAGCGTCCGCTTTACCGTTTAACCACCCAGGCTTGAATGTTATCACAAAATCGTATTCTGAAAAGAAGAGTGACCACCTAAGTTGTCGAGGTGATAACGTTCGAGCTGATTTCAAAAACAGAAGATTTCTATGATCGGTTAAAACGGTTACTGTGAATCTTGTTCCTAACAGATAATGCCTCCATTCCTGAAATGCCTTCTTGATTGCCAGGAGTTCTCTATCAGTAATCATGTAGTTCACTTCTGCTGGAAGCAATTTCTTGGATAGATAGGCCACAGGATGCAACTGCCCAGTTTCAGGATGCCTTTGAGAAAGCACAGCTCCAACTGCAACATTAGAAGCATCTGCCTCAACAATAAATGGTTGAGAAGGATCTGGGTGTAATAAGATTGGTCCAGATGTAAAACAGTTCTTCAATTTTTTAAAAGCTTGATCCGCTTCATCCTTCCACTCAAATTTCATTCCTTTCTTCAATAATTTGGTGATAGGAGAAACAGTTTGAGAGAAATCATTAATGAACCTCCTGTAAATATTTGCAAAACCCAGGAAGCTTTGAATATCTTTAACACAAGTTGGAATTGTCCACTGTTCAACTGCTTTAATTTTCTTCATATCCATTTCCAAACCTTTGGGAGAAATAATAAAACCTAACAATTCCACTTCCATGGTATGAAATTGGCTCTTTTCTAACTTGGCAAATAATGTATTCTCCCTTAGTCGCTGTAACACATTCTTGACATGTTCTTCATGTTGTAGTAGATCTTTAGAGTAAAGGAGAATGTTATCAATGTATACTACTACAAAGATGTCAATAAAATCTCTCAATACCTCATTTATAAAAAATTGAAAGGCCGCAGGAGCGTTACACAATCCGAATGGCATTGCTTGATATTCAAAAAGACCACATTTTGTTCTAAATGCTGTTTTCCATTCATCACCTTGGCGTACCCGCACCAAATGGTATGCACCACGAAGATCTAATTTGGTAAATACTGAAGCTCCTTGAATCTGGTCTAACATTACTGAGATTAAGGGCAGAGGATATCTGTTTTTAATTGTTATCTTATTCAATGCCCTATAATCTATACATGTCCGTAAAGTACCTTCCTTTTTAGGAACAAAAAATAGTGGAGAAGCTGCTGGCGATTGGGAGTGCCTGATGAACCCCTTAGTCAGATTTTCTTGGATGTAATCTATCAAATGCTGATTCTCTTTCTCTGTCAGGGCATAGATGCGACTGCAAGGAATGTGGGCCCCTGGTTATAAATCAATTTTACAATCATACTCTCTATGAGGAGGTAATTCATTAGCTCCCTTTTCACTAAACACATCATTGAAATCTTGATAACACTTTGGTAATTCTCCAATTACAGCCCCTATAGAATGTACTATGGTTCCCCATTTCACCAAACCTTCCACTACTTCTGAACAATTACTACTAGAAATATTTTCCTGAACTTCTTCCTTACAGCAATTTGTAACACAAAAAGAAGAATTCAATTTCACCACTCTTCTTCCCCAATCAATCTGAGGGTTATGATACGTCAACCAAGGCATTCCCAAAATTATTTTCAACTGTGGAGTGTCAATTAATTCAAACACAATTTCCTCCCAGTGTCCTCCAATTTCCATCCCCAATGGGATGGTTTCATGTGTAATTAAACCTGATGTCAGTTGAGACCCATCCACCGCTCTCACATTCTCTGGTATATTTTTTACAATGTAAGGCACATTCATATCTTTAACCACATTCCAATCCATGAAGTTACCAGTGGCTCCAGAATCTATTACTACTGGACCACTTCCCTTTAATTCCTCTTTTATATATAAGGATACATTCAATGTAATATGTGGTACTGCAGCTTGGATTGTATTAGCCACTTGTTGATTTCTGGAGCTGTTAGTAGATGAAGAGTTTTTTGGACACCAAGGGCAATTTCCAACAAAATGTCCTGATTTACCACAATATAAACATAAATTATTCTGTCTTCGCCTATCCTTCTCATCCTTAGTTAAAGGACCTCTCACTTTATTTGCTCTCTCTGCATTCCGAGTTCTCAATTCTTTATTTACAAATTCTAATCTTCCTTTATCAACTGTAGGGAAAACTCTGGGTTGCTCAACTCCTCCTCTTCTACGCTCAGCCTTGAGTTCCCCTAATCTATAATCAATTTATATGACTAGATTAATTAAATCTTCACATGAAGTGGGTCTATTAACAATTGTCGATAAAGCATCTTTTAACTCCCCCCTCAAGCCTCTATAGAACAAAGATGATTGCTTCTCTTCTGGCCAATTGCTGTCTAATACTAAAGATCTAAACTGTGTGATGTAAGACACTAAGTGGCCAATTCATAGAATTCGGCGCACAAGTGGCGCACGCGGCTGGCGCACAGTGTGCGCGTGCGGTAGTCTGCGCCAGCCGCGTGCGCCGAAACACATTTCCGTGCACAGCGTATTCATGGATTCCAGCCACCAAAACCAGCCGTGGCGCACAGTGGCGCAGCGACCTTGCAGCAGCGCCAGTTACGCCCCCAAGAACGCCTTCCGCGCAGGGAAAAGCCATCAAAATCCCCAATCCAGCGCAAAGGGCTGCGCTAACCCTGTACCAGCACGGCAAGCGGGCTACGTGTATTACAGGGGTTCACGTGAAGTTTCACACGCGATTTCAGCAGGGTACATGTATTTCAGGGGTGCGCGGGAAGTGCCACACGCGAATAGCCTGGGTGCGTGTATTTCAGGGGTGCGCGGGAAGTTCCACACGCGAATAGCCTGGGCGCGTGTATTTCAGGGGTGCGCGGGAAGTTCCACACGCGAATAGCCTGGGCGCGTGTATTTCAGGGGTGCGCGGGAAGCTCCACACGCGAATAGCCTGGGCGCGTGTATTTCAGGGGTTCGCGGGAAGTTTCACACGCGATTTCAGCAGGGTACGTGTATTTCAGGGGTGCGCGGGAAGTTCCACACGCGAATAGCCTGGGCGCGTGTATTTCAGGGGTGCGCGGGAAGTTCCACACGCGAATAGCCTGGGCGCGTGTATTTCAGGGGTGCGCGGGAAGTTCCACACGCGAATAGCCTGGGCGCGTGTATTTCAGGGGTGCGCGGGAAGTTCCACACGCGAATAGCCTGGGCGCGTGTATTTCAGGGGTGCGCGGGAAGTTCCACACGCGAATAGCCTGGGCGCGTGTATTTCAGGGGTGCGCGGGAAGTTTCACACGCGATTTCAGCAGGGTACGTGTATTTCAGGGGTGCGCGGGAAGTTCCACACGCGAATAGCCTGGGCGCGTGTATTTCAGGGGTGCGCGGGAAGTTCCACACGCGAATAGCCTGGGCGCGTGTATTTCAGGGGTGCGCGGGAAGTTCCACACGCGAATAGCCTGGGCGCGTGTATTTCAGGGGTGCGCGGGAAGTTCCACACGCGAATAGCCTGGGCGCGTGTATTTCAGGGGTGCGCGGGAAGTTCCACACGCGAATAGCCTGGGCGCGTGTATTTCAGGGGTGCGCGGGAAGTTCCACACGCGAATAGCCTGGGCGCGTGTATTTCAGGGGTGCGCGGGAAGTTCCACACGCGAATAGCCTGGGCGCGTGTATTTCAGGGGTGCGCGGGAAGTTCCACACGCGAATAGCCTGGGCGCGTGTATTTCAGGGGTGCGCGGGAAGTTTTACACGCGATTTCAGCAGGGTACGTGTATTTCAGGGGTGCCGGGGAGTCCTCGATGTGATTTGACAGTGTGGGTCCTCCCAGGTGTTCCCTGTACACCCTCCACGGCCCCTGCAGGCAGCCCACACCACAGGGGACTACCCTGCATCCCTGGTCATGTCCCGCAGGCAGCCCACCCAACATGGGCATGCCCCCCAGCAAAGGCACATGTCTCCTTGAACTAATGAACACCAACTCATGTCCCCCACCACCCCCACCCCCCAGCACTGTGGGGCACCTGCCAGCAGGCCCCCACCCATGTCCAACTCATGTCCCCCACCACCCCCACCCCCCAGCACTGTGGGGCACCTGCCAGCAGGCCCCCACCCATGTCCAACTCATGTCCCCCACCCCCCAGCACTGTGGGGCACCCACCACCAGGCCCCCACCCATGTCTCCCACCACCCCCACCCCCCCAGTCACCAGGGGCAGCCTCCACCAGGCCCCCACCCATGTCTCCCACCACCCCCACCCCCCCAGTCACCATGGCCAGCCTCCACCAGGTCCTCACAATCCCCAACACACATGCACGTCAGCGTGTAATACGAGGAAAGGGCCATGCGCGTAGTGGAAACTGCACGTCCGCGTGTAATACGAGGAAAGGGCCTATGCGCGTAAGTGACGTGACGCACGCAGGTGTTACCCTCATTGCACGTGATGACAGAACACACGTGGATTTCCACCAATCGCGTGTGAAAGTTCCCGGCACCCCGGAACACACGTACCCAGGCCACTTGCGTGTACGCACACTCCCCTCCAATCACACGCGATGACACTCGGACCGTATCCGAACACGGGAAACACGCGCACGGCAAAAGACGTGCACAGGCGTCAACGCGTCTGCCACACGAAGGCAGGCGGAAGCGTCCCCGCGCACAGCATAAAAGTGCGCGCAAACAACAAACGCGTATATACAGCTACGATGAATGCCCCATTTGTCGCTGCACTGATCGTGGGACACCGCAGGAGGAGGAGAATAGCCAGGGCACGCATTTTCGCAACACGGACAAGCCTTTTTGGGATGCCTGACGACCAGGTCTATGGCAGGTATAGGTTTCCACCCCATATCATCCTAGACCTGGTCAGGGAGTGGGAAGATGACCTCACATCCCCCACCCTTTGCTCCCAAGCATTGAGCCCCTTGGAGAAGGTGCTCAATGTCCTGCATTTTCTGGCCACTGGGTCATTTCAGCGGACCACTGCCATAGTGGGGGGGTCTCACAGGCCACGCAGTCACGCTGCCTACACCAGGTACTGGCAATCATGACAGCGCGCCCCTCAGTCCGCAGGCACATATACATGCCCAGAACACCCGCAGAAAGGCAGGCCGTTGTCCTGGATTTTTTCAGGGTGGCACACTTCCCCAAAGTGCTCGGTGCCATAGATTGCACCCATGTGGCCCTACGTCCACCTAGGGCCATTGAGCACATCTACCGAAACCGCAAGCACTGGCATTCCATCAATGTACAGGTGGTATGTGATGCAAAGGGAATCATCACCTCTGTCTATGCAAACTACCCTGGCTCCACCCATGACAGTTTCATATACAGAATGTCCGCCCTGAGCCGGGCCCTGGAAGCTGGGCAGCATGGCGACACATGGCTCCTAGGTCAGTACAAATGCCCTTGCACATGCATGCAAGTCACACACAGACAAATATCCAAACCCTAATAATCTCAACTATTATCATCTCCCCAGGGGACAGTGCCTACCCTCTGAGCAACCACATGATGACGCCAATCCGGAACCCCACCACACCACCCCAGGTAAGATACAACGCCGCCCATATTGCAACCAGGGGCATAGTGGAGCGCACATTCGGAGTGCTCAAGTCACGTTTCCGCTCCCTTGACCGCTCTGGCGGGCAACTACTCTATGCACCACCAGTAGTGTGCAGGATCATTGTGGCAGCATGTGTCCTGCACAATGTTGCAACACGGCAGGGCGTCCCGGTGGACATGGTGGTGCCCCCACATCCCCAACCACAGGCGCTGCCCATGGGAGGGGACAGGGCACGTGGCGAGGAAGCCCGGACCCAGCTTGTGGCCACATTTTTCACCTAATCTCCCACCCCTGCGGAGTGCACACAGGCCTGGCACATACCAGGTGACAATCGATGATGACAAAGAGACAGTCAACTGTCACAACCTTACCACCCTGAGATAGTTGCCATGGAAGTGCCACATCGTCTGCATCCCTAGCTACTTAAACACAAGCTATCCTGTGTGACCAAAAGGCACACATATGACATATGACATGATATGGGCCATACACAAGTATTCCAAGGCGCAATGAGGCAGGGAGGGGGGAACAAGGGAACACAGAGAACGGTACTACTAGGCCAGGTGTCATTGGGATTGTGCAAGTGCAGGGGTAGGGGGAATGGGAAAAGTGCAAGGGGAAGGGTGGGGGGGAGTCCAGTACAGGGGAAGTAGCCCAAAAAAATAATACATAGGTCACCTGGTGGCAACTACAAAGGTGAGTGCAGTCAAGTGCTGGGAAGGGAGGGCTGTAGGGATAGAGAGACAGTACTGCAGTGCAGGGGTTGCCAGGGAGGCAGTGCAAGTGGAGAGTGGCTGGGCCAGGGACCAAGGTCGGTGAGAGTGGCCCAGTTGCAGCTCCTGTGCAGTTCCAGTGGAGAATTCTGCAAGGGAGAGGCAGAGAGTAAGCAGAAGCAAAGAGGAAGGACATGAGGTGCTTCCAGAACTGGAGATGATTCCCCTCAAGTTCAAGCCAGGCCGGAAGTCTGTTCCAGGGGGAGGGCCCTGCTGCGGAGAGAAATCTACCCCCAGCTAGTTGCTCTGAGAAGCGGATGACACGGACATGCAAGGTGTGCATCACACACACCTGCACACCAGGCCATGGCCATCACTGTCATGTCACACAAACCCTCCCAAACATCAACATGTCATGGCACGCAATACCCATACACCAATGCAGTAACGATAAGGTACACATTGCCATGTCCTAAATGCACAGTGGCATCGGACACTGCTGCCTGACCCGGAATCAGATGAAATGACAGACCAACAACCTCCCACCCAAAATAAGTCATTTCAAAATGCATTACAACAGTCGTAGACGTAATATCACAATGAATGCCTGTCTACATGCACATCATGCATTGCAAAATCAACACTGCAGCTCATGTGTGCAGTGTCCTACTCCTGCATCACACTGCTCAGCGCACAGCACAGTGAACAGCCATTGTGTGTGATGCACACCCTGAGCATCAAATCTAAGTGACAGACCACGTCAAACATCAAATCAGGCATGTACTGGATCCATGATCGGTCACAGAACATGTGCTGCCGGGACACAGTGGGCACCAGAAGGCAAACAGTGTACATGTGTATATGCAAGGGTGGGAGTACATGTAGTGCATCAGAGTGCAAGTGTGTGGTTCTGCAAGGACATGCACTCCACATATGCATGTGCACTCAAGTGACCATCAGTGTTCCCTACACATCACATGTGAACATCCACCATGTGTACACCCCAGCATGTCAAACCTCAACTATCCCCTCGCACCTGAAAGGAAAACACAACACATGAACAGGCATTGATCAGCAGAACACAACATGTACATGGGAATACCACCATTACTATGTCAGAGTTCCCATCACACTGCAGGGCAAGGCAACAATCAACAACAACCCCCCCCTCCCTCACAAATGACCATGACCCACTGAACAACTGCACCTGGGTCATGGAGCCCCCAAACCTCAATTCCACCTGGCCACAGGATCACCTTTACCCTTCGTCATCATCTCCCACCTTGTGTGTAAAAAGATGCCTGAACCCCCTGAATACACACTCATTTCCGAAACACAAAATCCAAGGCATAAAAACGAACCCAAACACCCTCCAGTATATGACTTGACGTAGCAGTACCTCACAAAGGCCAAGTACTACCACAATGATGCAACAACCAAGGTAGCACAGCAAAACAATGTCACGACAGGATGTGAGACATGTGTGGTACATGACATCGGATGATGCACCATGAATGGATGTGTACTGTCACAGGTCCCCTGTACAGGCGCGGGAGTGCCACGAAACAACCACCCCCACCATGTCCCGGGTGCCTGCAAGGTCAAACTCACACAGGCCCCTGAGACCCTGGTGGGGAAGGAGGTTCAGGGATATGCAGTCGGGACAGGTGTTGACACACTGGATGACTGGAATGAGCGGCAGGAGAGGGGAGGTGGAATGACACATGAAACTAGGGAATGCACGAAAATGTACAACCTGCATGAACACATACACAATCCAAACAGACTTGGACATCATTGTCATGGCCTTCTGTAGTCCAGGCTCAGGAGTGGTACGAACCCACCACCCCCTCTAGGGTTTTGGCGCCTGCAAGTTCGGGGCTTACACAGGCATCCGCAACCCCAGTGGGGAAAGAGGGTCAGGGAACGTTGCTTGGATAGGCACGGGAAGCAGGAACACCGGGTAGAGGGTACAGGTTTCAAAATTGCATAGGATCACGGGTGATTAGGGAGAAAATAACATACCAAATAGAACCACACATACATCCATGCATCAGTACACTCCCCAGCAAGCCTATGCAGAGCAGTTTGTAAGAAAAACAACAAGACACTTAGCTCTGGTTTTGAGTGCTGGCCTCCTGCCTGCGCACTCTCAGGTCCGGTTACAGGAGCACTGCAATGCTGCAAAGAGAGACACAGTCAACAACCTGTACGTGCCAATTGCACAAAAACACAACACCAAACATGCCCCATAGCAACAGACTACTCTACAAACAGACAATCTGTGGTTGATGCTTCGTACCCATATATAACATCACCCCTGTGACGGGTCATACACAGTCAATGCAGTAAGGCAGCCGCTGCTGGGTGCGTGGAAAATGGAACACCAATGTGTCACAATTCACACAACATGCAATGTTCCCTGGGTAAGCAGACAGACCCATATTGCAAGCCATGACTACAGAGCAAGTTGTGTACCACCATGACCGAAACAAAGTTGGCAGTGCATTTATCATGAAGTACGTGGAAAAGACATGCACTGCACCCGAGTATGTCCCTTGCTGCATGTCCCTGTGAGCTGCCCCTTTCCATGTCTCGGAAGGCTACATGGTTGATACAAGTGGCTCAATGGACCTTGGTGTACCGGAGGGTATGTGCCACTGCCCCTGCATGTGTCCCAGACAACCCTACTATCAGCAGCCATCAGTCCACAAACACATCTGAGCTGCATTGTGTGCTTCAACACCAATATTCGTCTAAGCTCACCCTCAGTGCTGTGACTAAGCCTGCATGTGCAACTCGCCTGGTGCAAGCTTTGCTGTGTCGTGGCCCCCCTGTGATGCTCACCTTGCCTGGAGTTCCTTGGAACATGTCAGCAGTACTAGGATGTGGGTCTGCAATCACTGTGCCTCTGCTCCTGCACACATGTGCATGTGGGCACCAACAAACGGGTCCAGAATTCCGTCGTCCAATGGGACATGTCTGCTGGCAAAGGTGCTCTGGAGGCTCATCCCCCTGCAGAAAGGGCATGTAACACATGATTAATGCTTCAAAGTAATCTGTGTGTGTCTCATCAGGCATCTCATTACTTGACCATGTCAGAGAGTCACATCACAAATCACACCATCAGTCCGTCTTTCACCTACAAAGTGTGGAACACTATCTACAGCATGAATAGCAACACGCACATGTACAGGAAAGAAATTAAACATACTACACAATGCATAGCAATCAATGTCCACATTAATCATGATACACCCCATCTAGCAAAAGCTGAACAGTGGACAATGACACCTAAATCATCCCCACTAGGGGTGTCAACACAAGTCACACAGCACCAGACATGCCACAGATATGACAGTCCAATGCCCTTGTGTAAAATGCTGTAAAACCGAACCATCCTTGCGAGCCCATGGATAAGGGAGGCAGGAGTGGCATATGTGAGTCAAGGAACCCAAGCAGCAAACACATACACAAGACAACCATGAAGGGCCCAGCTGGAACAGACAGTGGATGCCTTCAAAAGCCACAAAGCACCGCACCGTCACATGAAAGCACAATAGACTAGCAATTTTAAACTAACTCAACTATTAACTAATTACACTAACTATGGAAAACCTACATTACCTATTTAAACTAACTATCAAACAGAAACTTAACTAACTAAACTAGAAGAAAAATCAAAAATGGCCACATACGACCCGGGGGGGAGGGGAGGCACCCAGGAGGGGGGAGGTACAGGGTGCTGCTCAACATCCACATGCGATGATGCTGAGCCAAAAAAAAATACCTCCATGGGCTCAACGCCTGCACAGCACGACCTATGTGGGAGATAGATGGTCGTCCGAGTCTGGCTCATCCTGGAAAGGAGGACGTGGCACAGTAGCCTGGCCACGCCTAGCCGCAGCTTGCCCCTCGTCGGCAGCAAGTCTGCCGGACGGGTGAGCCTGGTTCTGTGTGGCGATGTGACGTAGGTCTGCATGCAGAACCTCCCGTGATACACGTGCTTCCTCTTGCAAGGTAGCACGTGTAACACGGAGTTCCTCCTGCAAGGCCTGGCTTGACAACCGCTGCACCTCCCGGCAAGCCTGTAGCTCAGCCGAGATGGTACACTCAAGCTGTGCAAACCGCTCCTCTGCCCGCTGCCTCTGGGACATCATAAGGACACCCAGAGTGGATCTGAGGGAAGCATACTCCTCCCTCAAGGCATCCTTGTGCGCCTCTGCGTGAGCAGCAATTGCTTGACGCAGAGACGACATTTCAGCCTGGCGTGCCCTGTCTGAGGCCGCCATGCCCAGCCTGAGCGAGCGGGCCGTGGACCGTGCCGCCTGCTGCTGGAGAAGCACCTGCCTAGCAGGGGGGAGCACAGATCGGGCCACACGCTCCATGCTCTCCGCGATGTTCTCCATTGCTGCCCCCTGCCGTTCGGAATTGGCAGTCATGTCTTGCTCCCACTCAGTATACAGCGGTTGCGCGCGGCGACCGCATTGCCGGGCTTGACCCCTGCGGGACCCAAGGACCGGGGGTCCTCGCTGTGTTGGCACCGCCTGCGGCTGCACGACTACATGCCCCCGTCGACGTGATGTCCCAGGCACATCAGTGACTGGTGTGGAGGGTGACCCTGCGTCCCGATCCACCACGGGCGGAGGAACCAAGACTGTCTGATCCCTCAGTGCAGGTGTCGCAGACAGAGGAGTGTCCACATCAGAATCACTCACCCCTGACACATGGACTTGATGGTCATCCAACTCAACATGGACGTCAGAGTCATCATCAAGGCTGGACTCATAGGCAGCCAGAGACAAGATGGACTGCAGCACTTGGGGGTTTTCGTGGCCTACCACCCCACGACCCACACTAGTGCCGGGTTGATGTGGCGTTACCAACCCTGTGTCTGGCATGACAACACCATCCTCTGCCTCCATTGCGTCATCACCTGAAAAATAGAGGGGAAAAGGTCAATACACATGTCAGAAGCACACGACACACACACACACCGACAGCAAAGGCATCAGGCAGACATGTGACACACAACATATGACCTGGCATGCATGCTGGGTCTACTTTGAATAGCTTCTGTGATCAGACCTGTTGAAAGGTGGCAGTTTCCATGGAAGTGGGTCTATGCAGTGCAGAAAATGTGTACGCCACTCACTACCTACATGTACAAGCACTACATGGTGTGTGCCAGGAAATGTGAAGGCAGTGCAATGTCAAAATCAGACATCACGTGCATTGTGCATTCAATGTGTACCATGTCCAGTAGCCAAGCACCCCTCCACCCCATTACCAAAGCAGGGATGCCTATCATGGTATCAAAAGGCTGACCATACACCTGTGTATTGACAGGCAGTGTTGACTGGCATCAACAGCTTCATGTGATTCAAATGACAACACTGCAAATGATGCTGGGACAGTGGGCAGGACACATGATGGAAACTCCGGAGGCCGCCCACGTGTGAAGAAGACACAACAAGAGTTGGACAGAGTCATTGGCCATTGAACAGGCTGAGGCCTGTGAGCCACACAGATTGTCAGAGCCTAAACATGTGTGCAACGCAGGACTGAGGCACAGTTGACATGGGAAGGCTGATGAGATGGCAGGCAATGTATGTAACCAAGGACTGATATTACAGTGATCATCCAGTCAAGGACACATAGGGGCATGCGTGCAATGCACATGGAGCATGAATGGGCACTCATGTCCCTGCGGGACATCTGACCCATGCACAGTACAAGTGAGATACCCTGCATCGAGTACTAAGGCTGTACGACATGGCATATGTCTGGCAGATTCTACGCTGGAAGTTAGCATCTACACAGGACACATGGACAAGAAACTACACATTGGCAAGATTGGATCAGACCAGTGCAAAGGTGGAACTGGGGTGCAGAGTGGCGGAGGAGGGGCAAGGGAGCATGCCTACATGGAGTCCCGCATGCAGGCAGAGGTGACATGCATGACGTTAGCATTGCATTAATTACACATCAGAACCATGTACACGTCACATGTAGCAGCAATCATGCACAACACATCCCACAAGTGAACCACACACGTCCTCAACAAACACGCATCAACACTCACTGGACTGGGCATCGAAGTCCAGCTTCTCTCCCACTCCTTCGACCAATTCAGGTGGTATGAACTCCGCAACGAGAGCCTTATGCGGAGTGAGTTCTTCCTCCTCTGGTGCAGGCCCACCGCCAGTCACCAGAGTCAAGTTGTAATTTGAGGCACGCTTAGCCTTAGTGCTGCGCTTGATGTCATTCCAGCGCTTTTTGCACTCCTGCGCTGTGCGCACCTCATGGCCGAATGAACTGACATGTTCCGCAACATGCTTCCAGTGGGTGTCACGTTGGGCAGCCGTGGTCTGACTATTGGCACCCACTAGCATGTCACGGCTGTGTCCCCGCACGTAGTCCACGAGGAAGTCCAGTTCCTGCTTACAGAAAGGCTTCTTCCTCGACGTGCAGGAGGTCGTGGCTGTGTGTGGGGTCGCAGCCTGTGCTGCAGGTGCAACCTTCCTCCTCTTGGACTGTGGCGCAGACCCTGGCTGGCTAATGCCGCCCTGACCAGCATGGCCAGTGGGTTCGGTGGATTGAGCCAAGGGAGTGGCAGGTGGAGGGATGACCAGAGGCCTGACTTGTGTCAGTGGCAGCTGGGTGCCCACTAATGGACCCTGCGCAGCAACATCAGCTGTGGCAGGGTGCTTGGCCGCAACGGTCCTGGTTGGCAGGCTCACAACCGGGGTGCTGTTGGGTGCATCTGCCCCTGCACTTGCCAACACCCGGCTGTTCGGGGCAGCAGATGACATGACTGCCCCAGGGACACGTGTCTTGGTCTGAGCAGCCCAGCGTGCCCCTATGGTTTCCCCCCTGGCCTGTTGGAGATCTACCAAGGGCTCTTCAAGTGCCAACGCAGCCTGCGCTGGCAGACCCTGAGCCTGGGTGGCGGTGTCCACAGCTGCACCTGCAGCTACCACCACCCTTGGGCCCGTGGCAGTCGATGGAACGGACTGCCGGGTCATATGGGTGCCAGTGCCAGATGCAGGAGCTGCATCCCCCGGAACCACAGGAGGTGGTGGCATGGCTGCACCGACACATGGCACAACATTGTGCTCAAGTGGCGCACCCCTGCCTCTTCCCCCTCTGTGGCTGCCCTGGACACCCTGGAGTCCCCCTACTCCCTGGTCACCACGGCCACGTCCCCGACCACGCCCGCCACGAGGAGTACGCCCAGCTGAGGCGCCCCTCACCTTTGGTGGCCTCCCAACCATGGCACAGATGTAGTAGTGCTGGCACAGATGGAGTGGTGCCAATGGGAGGTGTACACCACAATTGACCTGGGCAATTGGGGTGAAGGGGGTGGGAAGCAAGATGTTAACAGCCCCCCTGCACCTGCAAGGCTGTATGTGACCCCGGTGATGTGGTGACGGGTCACGCAACGCTCAGGCACCCCAAAACTGCAGTAAAACCGTGCACGCAACCCTGCAGCCTACGTGCGTGGATTGGACCTCCCGCAGTACGCGGTGGCACCCAGTAACACGAATAACGCGTACGCGTGGGACACGCAGGCTACTATGACATCAAAAATGGGTGCGATACACAGGGGCACCCGCAGTGGGACAAAGAGCGTGTGTGACTCACCGTCTGACTAGCGCGATGCAGAAAAACACGCGTAGCCAATACCCCCGCCAAATGAAGAGATACGTCCTTGAGAGCTGTGAAGTTGTGATGGCGCGCGAAACAACAGGAAGCAGCAACACACGTCGGTCTCCACGAAAGGCACGTACAGCGAACTGCTGGGCCCGCTCACCTTTAACCCGTGCTGAGGGTAACGCACGCGCGCGTCACGTCACTTACGCGCATAGGCTCTTTCCTCGTATTACACTCTGACGTGCATGTGTGTTGGGGATTGTGAGGACCTGGTGGAGGCTGCCCCTGGTGGCTGGGGGTGCAGGGTCACATGCAGTGGGGGGGAGTAGTGCAAGTTGACATGTGGGTTGGCTGGTGGGCATGGGCATGGTGGGTGGGGTGCCTGCATGACATGTGCTGGGTAGGCCCCTGTGGTGTGAGCCACCTGCAGGGGCCGTGGAGGGTGTAGAGGGTACACCTGGGAGGACCCACACGTGCAATTCAAGTGTGCTGCTCCCCGCGCACCCCTGTAATACACGTACCCTGTTGATATGCGCACACCTGTAATACACGTACCCTGATGGAATTGCGTGTGTAACTTCCCGCGCACCCCCGAGATACACGTACCCCGCTCAATCGCGTGTGTCACTTCCCGCGCTCCCCAGAAATAAGCGTAGCCCGCTCCCCCAGGCCCGATCGCGTGAGAAACTTCACGCGCACCCCTGAAATACACGTAGCCCGCTCCCCCAGGCCCGATCGCGTGGGTAAGTTCACGCGAACCCCTGAAATACACGTAGCCCGCTCCCCCAGGCCCGATCGCGTGGGAAAGTTCACGCGAACCCATGAAATACACGTAGCCCGCTCCCCCAGGCCCGATCGCGTGAGAAGGTTCACGCGAACCCCTGAAATACACGTAGCCCGCTCCCCCAGGCCCGATCGCGTGAGAAAGTTCACGCGAACCCCTGAAATACACGTAGCCCGCTCCCCCAGGCCCGATCGCGTGAAGAAGTTCACGCGCACCCCTGAAATACACGTAGCCCGCTCCCCCAGGCCCGATCGCGTGAGAAAGTTCACGCGAACCCCTGAAATACACGTAGCCCGCTCCCCCAGGCCCGATCGCGTGAGAAAGTTCACGCGAACCCCTGAAATACACGTAGCCCGCTCCCCCAGGCCCGATCGCGTGAAGAAGTTCACGCGCACCCCTGAAATACACGTAGCCCGCTCCCCCAGGCCCGATCGCGTGAGAAAGTTCACGCGAACCCCTGAAATACACGTAGCCCGCTCCCCCAGGCCCGATCGCGTGAAGAAGTTCACGCGCACCCCTGAAATACACGTAGCCCGCTCCCCCAGGCCCGATCGCGTGAGAAAGTTCACGCGAACCCCTGAAATACACGTAGCCCGCTCCCCCAGGCCCGATCGCGTGAGAAAGTTCACGCGAACCCCTGAAATACACGTAGCCCGCTCCCCCAGGCCCGATCGCGTGAAGAAGTTCACGCGCACCCCTGAAATACACGTAGCCCGCTCCCCCAGGCCCGATCGCGTGAGAAAGTTCACGCGAACCCCTGAAATACACGTATCCTGATGGAATTGCATGTGTAACTTCCCGCGCACCCCCGAGATACACGTACCCCGCTCAATCGCGTGTGTCACTTCCCGCGCTCCTCAGAAATAAGCGTAGCCCGCTCCCCCAGGCCCGATCGCGTGAGAAACTTCACGCGCACCCCTGAAATACACGTAGCCCGCTCCCCCAGGCCCGATCGCGTGGGTAAGTTCACGCGAACCCCTGAAATACACGTAGCCCGCTCCCCCAGGCCCGATCGCGTGGGAAAGTTCACGCGAACCCATGAAATACACGTAGCCCGCTCCCCCAGGCCCGATCGCGTGAGAGACTTCACACGAACCCCTGAAATACACGTAGCCCGCTCCCCCAGGCCCGATCGCGTGAGAAAGTTCACGCGAACCCCTGAAATACACGTAGCCCGCTCCCCCAGGCCCGATCGCATGAAGAAGTTCACGCGCACCCCTGAAATACACGTAGCCCGCTCCCCCAGGCCCGATCGCGTGAGAAGTTCACGCGAACCCCTGAAATACACGTAGCCCGCTCCCCCAGGCCCGATCGCGTGAAGAAGTTCACGCGCACCCCTGAAATACACGTAGCCCGCTCCCCCAGGCCCGATCGCGTGAGAAAGTTCACGCGAACCCCTGAAATACACATAGCCCGCTCCCCCAGGCCCGATCGCGTGAGAAAGTTCACGCGAACCCCTGAAATACACGTAGCCCGCTCCCCCAGGCCCGATCGCGTGAAGAAGTTCACGCGCACCCCTGAAATACACGTAGCCCGCTCCCCCAGGCCCGATCGCGTGAGAAAGTTCACGCGAACCCCTGAAATACACGTAGCCCGCTCCCCCAGGCCCGATCGCGTGAGAAAGTTCACGCGAACCCCTGAAATACACGTAGCCCGCTCCCCCAGGCCCGATCGCGTGAAGAAGTTCACGCGCACCCCTGAAATACACGTAGCCCGCTCCCCCAGGCCCGATCGCGTGAGAAAGTTCACGCGAACCCCTGAAATACACGTAGCCCGCTCCCCCAGGCCCGATCGCGTGAAGAAGTTCACGCGCACCCCTGAAATACACGTAGCCCGCTCCCCCAGGCCCGATCGCGTGAGAAAGTTCACGCGAACCCCTGAAATACACGTAGCCCGCTCCCCCAGGCCCGATCGCGTGAGAAAGTTCACGCGAACCCCTGAAATACACGTAGCCCGCTCCCCCAGGCCCGATCGCGTGAAGAAGTTCACGCGCACCCCTGAAATACACGTAGCCCGCTCCCCCAGGCCCGATCGCGTGAGAAAGTTCACGCGAACCCCTGAAATACACGTATCCCGCTCAATCGCGTGTGTAACTTCCCGCGCAACCCCGAAATACACGTGCCCCGCTCGCACAATTGCTGTATGTTGCCACTTTTGTAATGCGCAGGGACGCTACCGCCTGCCTTCGTGTGGCGGACGTGTATCGGCTTGTGCGTGTCTTTCACTGTGCGTGGCTTTGCCCTATTCGGTTCCATGAATACGTGTGGTTCGGGTGCGTGTGGGCGTTCCCTCTGCTTCCCTGCAGTACATCCCCAGTTACGCCCTTGTTTTCGCAAGTTGTTCCCCATTCCGCGCGTTACGCCCCGTGTTCCGCCCACTTTCTAGTGTATGCGCAGAGGTTGTGCGCTTTCACTGTGCGCGTCGCGCACGTCTTTCGGGATGTTGCAGTGACGTGTGCGCCATGCACGGGTTTGGCGCACATCCCGAGGAAGACACGCGCAGGGACTTCCATGTATCGCTCTTTTTTTCCGCTTGCGCCTGCTTGCGCCTCCTTGCGCCTGCTTGCGCGTAGATTTTCGGCGCACGTTTGTTCCATGAATCGGCCCCTAAATCTTTGGTTCCCTGTTTTAACTCTAATAATTCTCCATCATCTTCTTGAGATAATTGTCGTCTGTCAAACATATTTTTAAATTCTAACTTGAAGGCTAACAAGTTCTTTAGTATATGATTCTCTTGACCAACTAATAATACTGACCAAGTTGCCGCCTCACCAGTAAGGTAAGAGAGCATAAAAGCTATTTTAGAAGCATCTGTATTAAAAGCTTCAGGTCTACAAATGAAATGAAGTTCACACTGTGTAAGGAAAATTTGGCATTTCTTGGCATCTCCCCCAAAATGTTCTGGAGGTGCTAAAGGGACTGGACCTATAGGTATATTCAAACTTCCCCTACTTCTCCCCTGAGAACTCGTTCCTTCACCCAAATGCTCTCTAATTAACACTGGTAATTCTCTACTAGGATTCTCTGAATCTCTTGACTCCAAAGAAATGTCCTCATCCCTACGGGTAACCTTAGAGTTTAACTCTTCAAACTTCACTTTTAATACCTGGTTTTCTTTTCGCACAGCCCTCATTTCCTCCTTTAACTCTGAAAACATGTCCCTGATGGAACTTGCTAATGCTTTTGTGGGATCCATATCAGCTCAGGTGGAAAAAATTATTGTGGGCCTTTCATCCTGTCAGGGTCCGGCTTGAACAAATTCCACAGGAGCTGATGCTGGCCCCACAGACCCTCACTAGGAATTCACCTCTCAACCCTAAAGTAAAGCTGAGCTGAGAACCCCAAGAAAGGGAAAGGGGAATTTGGATAAAATAACAACAGAGACACTGAAGCCCTGCAACCGTCTGGTAGGCTCTGGTATCTGTAGTAAACAAATACCCTTAGTTACTTATACATTAGTGTAGACTTCTTATCTTAAATTATTTTGGAAACAACTCTAACTTCTTTACCTCTTAAACCTCTGTTTAAGACTTAGAGGTTAATTATCTGCATGGAGTATAGAACAATTGTAGTACTTTAGAGCATATTGTCACTAGCCATTCAAGTCTCTTTAGAATCCTAAGTAATGACTCTTGCAAGCAGTTCACTGACTTAGATATTCTTGTTTCCTCCTTAAGAACATTAAACTCTATGAGATTTAAGTTTTAAACACTTTTAAAAACAATGCAGTCTTTTCTAATGAAGTATTGAATTCCTTTTGCGTGAAGGTTACTTAAATGAAACTCGTTAACTTTCTTGAATGCTGCTGCTCCTGCGTCTGAATCTTTCCTTTTTACAAGTGCGAACGTTTTGAGATGAACACGCGAATTCACAAGGCGTGAAAATTGTCCTCGCGATGAAAAAATCACACGCGCACTAAATTAAAGAGAAAACACGTACACGCGCTAAAAGCACAGGCGAACCTTAACTAATTCACGTACGCGTGTAAAACATGCACGCGATGAAAAATCACACGCGACGTAAAAATGGACTCGCGCTCTATCGCAACCAAACACCAGCTGTCGTACGCAACGTCACTCACGCGAAAATTGTACACACGTTAAAAACAACTCGCGCTCTGTAAAAATGGGCTCGCGCTCTATCGCTCTGCATACCCGCGCGCTCCCATAACGACGTTTCTGAAGTCACGAGGCCTCACGCGCGAGTTAAACAGTCTTGAAACACTTTCCATGTAATGTATAACCTTTAAACTTGTCTGCTTACTGTATTTAAACTGTAAACTTCTCTCAGTTAATAACTTCTTAACACTTTAACTTCTTATTAGAAAAGGGGAAATTCTCTGTGAAAATCTTTAAGCTTTAAAAAGAACGATCCCACCTGAGGTCTTCTTGTTCACTCTGGCTCAGCAAACGATTCTCTTACTTCTCTGGTAAATCTTCTGAACTCTGAAAGGCCTTTCTTAAGGAGCTTAACAAATGTACAACCAGCCACTGAATTTCTTTGGATGAAAGGCGGTTTAGCATCTTGCTCACCTCACAAGAATCAAACCCATTGTCCTTTCCACCAATCAGGCAAACCAAACATATCATTGTTCCTTTAACCAATCAGATTAAGTTTCTTTCTCTCCATCTTGACTTGGGCAAGCACAATGTTAATTCTATGTACAAACTCTTTCTGACCACTACTCAGCCAATTCTATGTACATACTCTTTCTGATTACTAATCCAGCCAGCCCTGACAGGTCATTACCTCATTTGTATCAGAAGAAAGCTGAAGAGAAGCCTCAAGGAATACAAGTATGTAGTATATGTGAAACACCGTAATTGACATGATCATCTGAATGGGGTAGGGACAGTTAGAAGGTCCGTGAGGGAGTTATGCAGCCAGCATTTAGATTATCATCTCCAGCATAAGTCTCTCAACTGTGACTTTTGTGGGCCGCCACAGTTCCCCACGAACCCCAATAGGTCACTCAAGACTGAAGCAAGAAATACACAATGCAGTCTAGTGTAGACACCCAAGAGTGGGGCAGATATACAAGGTCTCTCCACATTGTTCCTCTATGAAGCGTAGGGGAAAGAATTATAGCAAACAAAAAAGATGAAGCATCCAGAGTCCTATTCCTTCCAGGCACGACAATGACACAGTCCATAATCACCGAAATCCATAAACAAATGAAAACACCAAAAGTTATCCAACAATCAATAGAGAAAAAACAGCGTCCGCGGGATAGGCAAACCAAATACGAATAGTCGCCAGCTCGGAGCAACAATCACAAGCCGAAATCGTTCAGCACTGCGCTACTGCTCAAGGCCATGTTATTTGTGGTGGAAAGTGCCTGCGTCAGAACATAACGTTGCATGGCAACACAGCAGTCTTTGAACTTTAGTGCGGTTCCGTGCCATGGCCTCTGTGACAAGGCCTGCTTACAGGCCGTGTCAGGGAAAGGGGGGTCCACCCCAAACATTCCCTGGTGCTCGTGCAAGTGATTACAGACCCCCTCCCTACCTTACTGACGATGATGATGGCGAACACTGATGGGAGAAAGCCACAGAAGGAAGCAGCAGAGGGAAAAGCCACCACACAGCAGCAATTCATACAGCCAGCCGCCCAACACCGGCCATGCGAGAGAGGGATGCAGCAAAGTCTCCTGGGATCTACACGCCATTCAGAAAATGAGGCACCCACAAGCTTACCAGAGACATTAAGATTGAAAGGCCCATCAGAAGGCCTTATAACACAGGGACTCCAGTACCTCACAAACTCTCTCACTTTCCTTGCCAGAGATGCTTCCAGAAAAGTGGGCAGGGCTTACAAGCCCTTTTTGAAGTCTCCTTAAGCACTCCCCATTCCACACTCCCTTGAGCCAGGTAAGTGATTTCACAGGGTGTGTAGCCATTCCTGGGAGGTGTGAGGTATTTAAGGAGGTGTGTGTGAGTATGCAAGTGTGGGTTAGTTGGGTGAGGACAGGCGGTGGAGAAGGACCACCATTGCTTGGTCGTTGGCATACTACTACAAATTGATTAATGCAGCAAAACCCTTCTTATTTTCACAAAATGGCCTCACCATCGCCAGGGCCATGATAGGATCCAGATTGGATTACTGCAATGCTCTCCTTGGTGGGACATCTGGCAAAAACATTGCTAAGCTCCAACTCGTTCAAAACAACGCCCTTAGGGCTGCCACAGGATTTTCCAAGAAGGATCACATTTCTGATCTCAGAAGGCAGGTCCACTGGCTTCCCATTAAAATCCTTTCTCTCAATGCCTCGGCACCCGAGTGAGTCCCAGAGAGTCCCGCTTTGCCGCAGACGTATCTGCATTGTGTCTGGATTGTTTTCTAAACACGGACCACGGCACTCCAATCACTTAAAGACTACGTTCCCCACAAGGTGAAGATATAACCAAGGACACAATAGCTTGACATTTATCATATTTCATGATTACTTATACATCTTTCCCTTCTGTTTAGGCTGTGTGCCTCACGTTGTGGGAGTAGCTATAAAACAGAGCACGCGTGCGCACCCGAGTGAGTCCCGGAGAGTCCCGCTTTGCCGCAGCGTCGCGGCATCGGGGGCTATCAGTGATAATTCAAATTCTGTTTTGTAAATAAGCGATAGGCGATCTGTCTTGAGCAGATGATCCGACTATCCTTGAAATCTGGCATGCAGTGCATAGCCCGCTGAGGAGTGAGAGAGTGGGGCGCATAGAGAAGCCGAGTGAGGCTGTACCTAAAAACTCCACGCCGAGACGGGGTGGAAGTAAATATAGCGCAGCGGGAAGTGCGGACATCAGAAAATTCTGCAACGGTTCGCTGTCGGCCTTCCGTGCGCAATCTGGGAACACTCCCCAAAGTAGTAGTGAGCTGGGGGCTACAGGTAAGGTAATGGAGCCTTCGAGAATGAACCATGATGCCAACTTGGTGACTCCAAATCAAATTGGGCAAAGCTTGGGGCTAAACAGGGAGCAACCGGCCGGGTGCCCGATGGCAGTGTGTTCAATTTCAGACACGGCTATGTTAAACTCAGTACCTGCAACTGTGCGGACTCATGTGGGGTCACCAGTGCCCAAGGAGGAGATTGGGACTGATGTCTTGGTTATTGATCTGGATGCAAATGATTCAGTGTTTTCTGATAATCTGTTACCTGAAAATTTGTCAGCATCCCCTGTAATGTTTTCGGACAGTAGTATAAATGACTCTACCCCTGGTATGGCTGCCCCTTTATCGATAAAAGCAACAACTAACACTCACAGTACGAATACCTCTGTGACCATACATCAATCGGATAATGTATGGGGAATCACCCTACAGGCCATGAATATTGCGCTGGGTTCTATGTCCAGTGCATTGACTGTGTGTGAACAAAAACTAAGCGTACAGAGTGAATGTTTGCAAAAAATGATTGAATGGCAAATGAGGAATGCTCGCCAAAATGTGAAAGTAATGGATAAGAGAGTATCCACAAGTGAATTGAAGAGGTCTAAGAGCTCGATGGCTACCCAAACAGAGAATAAGTTAAAGAGCATTGAAACCTGCCGAAATGTACCGGTTGTACACAAAGATGCCAATATGGGAAAATCGGTAATCCCTTGTATTGATGAAATCATTTACGAAAAGGTAATGATTGAGCCGGAATTAGGAATCCCTGAGGAAAGTCGATCGGGATCAAAGCCCTATGTTAGTGGGGTGGTGCAGGATGTCCAGGTCCACTGCAAAAAGGCGGGTAGGCCCGTTTGTGATGTTAGTCAAGTGGAGAAAAAAGGCAAGGTTGGGGAGGGGAAAAAACCTCCAAAAAACTTCCAAAAAAACAGCAAATACCGAAACATGTAGGTAAATCCCTAGTAAAACAATGTTTTAAGGTGATCACAGTGCCAAAACAAAATACGATAGCTGTATTCCAGGCCATCAAGCAAAAATATCAGCAACGCGTGCAGGAGAGAAGAACTGACTCCCTGAAATTCACCCCAGTTCAGGCAATGGCGTACCCTCCATTGGATGACCTCATAGAGGTCATAGCAAAAAAAAAGATAGTGAAGTGGTCCAAACAAGAAATCGTGAGGTATCACTAAGTGTAAAGGTGGCTGTTGAACCAGTTACTGTCCCAGGAGTAGATGACTTAGCCCTGGCTGTACAGAGGTTGGAAATTCAGAAAGCTGTGGATGCGTATATGGCGGGTGAGTCCCCAGCTTTACTAGTACCTCCTCCCCAAAGGAGTTCGAGCGGAGGCGTTAAGGGTCAACAAATGCCTGCGAGTGGTCCTCAGAGAGTGAGTACGGTGGGAGCAGTGCGAATTGGTGTGGGTAATAATGGCACAGAGGAAATAGCTGCATGTGAAGGAAATAGGGCCCCTATCCTGAATCTGGTGTCGCCCCAAGCGCAGGGGGGTGCGGGGGTGGCCCCAGCCAAACCCAAGAAGGCTTGATCAAATTAGGAAACACAAGTGATTTGTCACATATGTCGGGGGCGATTATGTCCCTAATTGAAAATGCCCCCAATAAGATGCAAGGCCCTAATTTTCAAAGTGGTTCTCCTGTCCCGTCTGCCATCACTCCTTATGTCAAGAATAGTGCCCGTCAGCCATCAGTTAGGAATGTAACTGCACCGTATGCATTAGTTCTGGCATGTAGGAGCCCCTCATATACGCAATATGATCTAAATAGAAGGGCGGTAATAGCAATATTTTCAGAGATTCCCCAACTGGAGGATGTTGTTTCCTCAGATATGGTTTTAGTGGAGTTTTTGGTGAAGGATCAATTAAACTCTGTAAAGCTATGGTTTAAATCGTGAGTAGTGCAAAATGCAATCTGGCAAGCCAAAGAAGAACTACTCAATCTGGGATTTGTTCTCGACACTGCCAGTCCTACAGACAATGCCGTCCACTACAAACCATTTAAGGAATACGCAGAAGGGAGTTCTGGGGGGAGCTAGGAAAGATCTGAAAGCACTCCTGCCCTTTACCTCAGGTATGAGTCGATGCGTGGGGTTACAGAAGCAATGTGAGGATGAGGTTGGGGTGGAGCAGTTATCCCTGGTAAGTTGGAATACCAGGTGATTTAGTCACCTAATAAATAATGACCATAGCAAATTGAGGAAATATGATATACTCCTGCAAGAGACAAGACTCACTGCAGTGCCCATTTGGGACAATCATGAACTCTACCTAAATCCTGCAATCAAACCTGTGGTTGGGCGCCCAATGTCTGGAATTTTAACAGCTATAAAAATGGGTAGAGGGTTGACCTCAGAATTTTGGGCGATGCCAAATAAATATATGCTTCTGGTGAAAGTAATGGCCGGGGAAGATGGATATGCAATTTTGAATATTTATTGGAACCCGATTGCCATGTCGGATGACACTGATTTAAATTCACTCCTAGACCTGGTAGAACTGGCACAAGATGTAAGGGCTTTAGTAGTTGCAGGGGATCTGAATCTAAATTGCTTAAGTGAACTGGGCAATAGAAATAAAGCAAGATTAAAGAAGGTGGTCCTCTTTAGTGAAAGCTAGAGGCCTTATCGCTCTGAATGGAGCATTTGAATCGGATATTCCACCAGCTCCGACTTGGCAAAAGGGCGAAAGTAAATCTACTATTGATTACATATATGTCAATGGTTCTTTGTGGCCGGCTGCAACAAATTTCTGTGTGTCTAAAACGGATGTAAGTGACCATAACATCCTTAGGGCAAAATGGTTGACTGGACCAGCGCGAGACAGACATGACCAAAGGTCCATGAAGGGATCATGTGTAGTTAATGAGGGAGGGAACCGACTCTGATGGTCGGTAAAAGAGGTAGTAAATCTTGAGCGACTGTTGAGACTAGGGTTGCCCGATTGTGGCATTTGGATGGTAATGTGTGTAATGTTCAAGCGGATTTATTCCAGGTATTTCAGCAAAATTCTTGTAAAAAAAAGCAAATGACTACCCATCTCCATTCTTATGATAAGGAACTTAAAGATAGGAAAACGCAGCTCTGTGCTGGTTTGAGATCTGCACAAAAAGAACCCATGTATTTAAGAAAACCTTTAACCACCTCGTTAAGAACTACTTATAGAAATTGGGTGAGAGGTCATTCTGCTGCCCTGTATCAAGAGGATGAAGCTAACATGTTAAAGATCCTGGCGAGTAAGAACATTGCCAAAATGTGGTCAGCCATAAATCATTCTGTTGTCGCCCCGCAAGTTGCTCTGCAGGTAAGTGCAGTGCAAACGCAGGTATGGGTATCCCACGTCACTCGTTTGTATGCCCTACCCGATCTCGGTGAGGCGGTGGACCTAGATACTACCCCGTTGGCATTCCATCTGGAGTTTGAGGTGTCTGATGTTCTATACTTGATTAACACGGCTAGTAACTCAAAAGCAAGAGGCCCTGATGGCCTGTCGAACTTTGAGCTTAAAAAGCATCCAGAATTATGGGTCTCTATCTTGTTTAAGATCTTTACGTTGGTAAATGCATCCCAGGTACTTCCTAGTTCATGGACACAGGCGATCACAATACCCATTTATAAAAGGGGCGACAGACAAGACCCGAGCAGTTACAGGCCCATCTCGTTACTTGATGTACCTGGAAAATTGTTCTGTCGGTTAATCTTGAGAAAACTACAGGCTTGGGCAAAGTGTAAAAAGTTAACAGACCCGCTGCAAACAGGATTTATAAAGGGCCTTAGAACTGCTCCTAATATAATCACACTGAATATGATAAAAGCCCAACTGGTGGAGCGAAGGCAACCCCTGTATATGGGGTTCATCGACTTTAGAGCCGCCGTTTAATTCAGTGGCTAGAGCATTGTTGTTCCGAAAATTAAAACTGTACGGCTGCCCTCAATCCCTCCTGCCATTACTAATTCTTTTGCATTCAAAAACCACAATGGGAGTCCGCATCAACCTTGATGGGAAGTTATCACCTGAAATTGAGACGCTTCGTGGTTTAAAACAAGGCTGTGCATTGGCAGCGTTTCTATTTAATTTTTTTATTTTAGATCTGGGCCACGAGTTTATGAATTGTAGGGGTAACACACCGAGGTTGGGTACCAGAAAATTCCATATCTGCTATATGCGGATGACCTTATGTTACTATCCCAAACGCCACAAGGTCTTCAACACATGTTCTTACTGCTGGGTGACTATGTCCACACAAATAAACGTGTGATTAATGTGTCCAAATCGCAGATAATAAGCTGTTGTACAACACAGGGGCCAAGAAAACATCTATTTTCACGATTATGGTCCCTACAAGAGAATAAATTACTACGGGTGTCCAAATATAAATATCTGGGAGTGGATATAATTGAAAATAAATCAAGGAGTGATGAGGCGGTCTCCGCATGAATAAATTGCAGCATTTAACTGCCCAGTCTCGAATATTAATTAAACGATTTGGGAAATTCTCATTGAAACATGGGTCCTTTTATAAAAATGAAGGTGTTGCCAATTATGCTATATGGGGTAGAGGGTAGATTGGTGGAAAAACGCCAGTATTGGGAATGCTCTGGAATCAAAATATTGGAAACAAATTTTAGTCTTACCAAATACTGTGCCGATTGCGATTATTCACTATGAATTTGGTCTACTATCCCTATACTCGCAGGCTCTGCAGAGACAATGTGCGTTCTTTCGGAAATGCCTGTTGGGAGTAAAAAGTGGAACAATCTTAGAGGTCACTGGGCACAATTTGGTAAATTTTTGTAATATATTCCTGAAAACTGGGCGGAATTGTGTGATGGATTATCTGGTTGAGGCTGATGTGACTCTTGATTTACTATTACTGTACCCTGGGCGTTCGAAAGTGAAAATCTTTCAAGCAGACTGGGCTAGGAACATCACTAAGTGTATGCAATATAAAGACTTTAACATCTGGTCATTTGGAATGAAGCCTTATGGAATGTTGGCACCATACCTAGTGAAATTCCCGTCACCTAAGGTCCGTGCTGAATATCTAAGGCTTAGATTCAACCTATGGGGTACCCGTGAGGTTCTCTGTAGGCGGAAATTGATCCCTGTTGAACGAAACTTCTGTAGATATTGTTTATTAACGGACAAAAGTGAAACTCTACAACACTTGTTGGTGGAATGTTGTGCCCTAAAGAGAGTGCGTGCAAGATGTTTTAATAATGTGTTCACAATCTACATGGAGCTGTCAAAAGAACAGATATGGCAAATGCTGTTCTCAAACCCAAGGGTGAGGGTACAGTTAGCGATAGTTCAGTTTTTGAATATGGTATTACCAAGTGTGTTATAAACGCAAAGCGGTTAAGGGATCAAAGATCTGTTTACCTATTAATACAAGTTGTTATCTTGCCTCTGATGTTTGTTGTTAATATGTTCTTAATTAGAAGTGTATGTCCATATATCAGAATTTAGGGCATCAAAGTGCAATGATGTATTGTTATGTAGTGGTCCGCTCAGTTAATGAAACTGGGGGAAATTATCTGTATAGAGTAATATTGGCAATATGTATGAATGTTTTAGGTAATTTTGGTTCTCTATTTTCTGTTCCCTAATCTATATATATATGGAGGTTGAAAAGAAGAAAAAAATCTTTTTAATGTATGTTAGATATTTGAAAACTAAACCAAATTAAAAAACATATATATCCTCTCCCTCACGCACAAATGCCTCCATGACTTGGCTCCTCCATACCTTGCCCAAAGAATAGCCCGGCCTATTTCCTCCAGGCCTTCTAGACGGCCTACACCAACTTGATTTCTATCCCCAAGACCTGCAGAGTGCGTGCAGGTGGTACCAGCTTCCCAGCTATAGCAGTTTCACACTGGAACGCCTTACCTACGCACCTTAGGCGGATTGACTCTCACCTAGCTTTCCGCAAAGCCATCAAAACCAGGCTATTTGTTTGCCCACTTGTTTTTGATTTTGCCTGTATGCCAACTGCAACTTTAACCCAGTACCCATATGTGACTAAGTACCTCATGTTTTCTATGTAACCATAATCTTGCCTACGTACACTTTCACGCAACAGCGCCTTGATGCCTTTGGGCTGCAGCGTGCTCTACAAATGTAAAAACAAAAAAAAAAAATAAGGACGCCCAAAAGACCAGAGGAGGCGAAAGCAGAAAGCAATGCAGAAACTATCGGTGAGAGTGAGTCTGTGGAGTTTTTGTGTGAGAGAGAGAAGAGTGGGAGTAGGAGAGTAAGAGTAGTGAAGCAGAGGTAGTGGCTGTAGTAGTTGGGAGTAAGGTGGCGGGAGTAGTAAGAGAAGGACAGAACTGGTAGAGTGGTAGTCAGTAATAGAGAGGTGAGCAGGGCACCATATCCCTTGAGGAGGACAGTGGTAGTAGAGAGGTGGCGGTGGTAGTAGCAGATTAAGGAGAGTAGGAGAGGTAGAGCCGGATGGGAGGCATAACAGGAGGTGGTGAGTAGAGTGAGAGGGAGGAAAGAGAAGGAGGGAGGGAGGTATAGAACGGTTGTGGATACAAGTAGTAATAGGAATAGGAGTGAGAAAGGAAGTAAGATCAAAGGTCGAAGGTAGGAAGGCAGAGTGAGAGTTTGGAGGGACAGTGACGTGGTGGGAGGAGAACAACATAAAGGACCAGTATAGCTAAGTGTCAGAAGCGAGAGCGTGAAAGAAGCAAGAGTGCCGTTGAGCGAGAGAAGGCACCATTCCCCCATTTCCTGAGAAAGCTAGATGTTCCCTAGGGAGTCAGATAACCACTGTCATAGGGTAAACACCTGAGCTGTAGAGAAGTGAAAGACAGATAGGGGTTACCGATCATCCAGTTACTAACAACCCGGTAGGGACGTCTGGGGTTGGGAGGGGGAGTCAGGCCAAGGAAAGATGGGAGAGAAAAGAGCCAGGCCTAGCGCCAACTCCCAAATGACCCAGAAAGCCCATGAATTTGACATCACCAGCCATTCTGACCATTTTCCTTTGCAATAAACACCCTTGGTCTTTTCGTTAAGACTTTGAGTGATTCTTTGGGACGAGATCCCCCCTGTCAGAACGCACACGGCCGCCTCCACCTCAATCACGCGTCATCTCTAGGGAATACAGCCAGTCGTGGACCGTATGGTGTGACTTTACTGGCGCCTGCTATCTTGAGGACTCTGACAATAAGCCAGCTTTTAGACAGTAGGGGAATGACATTGAAACAGGAATTGTTGGCTTTTTGCTTGGATCAGGAACAACCTCATGAGGTGACGTGTTCATGAGGCCCAATGCATGATTGCATATGTGAATGGTAATCTTTACTCCTCCTTCACCTCTGGGTTGAGGGTTTGACTTTGAATCAACCTTCTTTACAGTGGGTGTTTTTCTCTGTTTTATTTAATTGTCCTAAAACTCTTATCCATAGAATCTCATCATACTCATCATTTACTTACTTTGTAATTTTAAGGATTAAAAGAAATATAAACAGACAGATGGACACACTACGATTAGCACATTTGGAAAATACTTTCTATCAATAATGGACTCTTTCTTTAATTTAAATTTAAGATCGGACTATGCCTCAATCTGCGAAATCTGCCATGGTATGCAGAAGCAAATCCAGACACCTTCTTTCCAAGATGTTATAACCTTTGTTCAGAGGATGAGAAGAATGCTTTCATTGGTAAGTTGATATGTTACACAATCTTTCTGAATAAGTTGGTCACTCTCATATTGTTAAAAGAATCCAAAACAAAACAAGTTCATTTTGAATTTTTATGTGACAAAGATTAACACATTACAGGTTTTCTTGGGCATCTTTAATCATTTATTTTGTGTGCTGTGCATTGGACAAGTTATTGGTACTATGGTGTTGTGCCACAGATGGCCTCACAAATTGAAAGACAAGGATAATGTATGTTTTGGGGTGCCCATGGACTTTCCTTAACCTCCACTGTGCTCCCTTCACCCTATGCCAGGTATCCCTACTCCCCACCACGGTTCCCAAGGTAACAAGTAAAGTAAGGTGCTCCCTAATGTCTGAACTAGACTTCTCCTAAGGTTGGGCCTAAAGGCCATAGTGTTCCATGTCCGTCTCCCTAGTGTCTTTCTAAATGGGATGTTGCTCTAGTGGATTTTCCAAAGGGTAATGTTCTCTCAGATCCTCTCTTGTGCCACTAGTCTCATTCTTCACCTCTCTCTTTCCAAACCACTCCTTCCTCTCACAATCTTACTGTCCCTCCACCTACTGTACTACCCCTCGATCATATCTCTGTTCTCCCCCTTTCCTCTTAATAGTCTCTCTCTCAGCTTCTGTCTTCACCCGTCTAACTTTCTCACCTCTCTCCCTCTTTGTTCTGTTCTTGTCCCACTCTACGCTCACCCTTCTCGACTATCCTCTCTCTCTCCAGGTCTTCTGCTCCATTCTCTTTTACTTGCTCGCTCTTCTGCTCTATCTCTGCGCTCCTTATATCACATCTCTCCTCCTGCTCTTCACCCTCCCTCCTATCCCCTTTCTCTCTGATCACTCCACTCACTTTGCACTCTGGTTAACGTCCTTCCCCCTTTTACGTCTACTCTCACCTCTCTCTATACTATTCACTCCCTCTCACTTAATCCACTCTCATGGTACCACTCGCTCTCTTACACAACACCTTACCTGCACTCTCTTGCAACATCCCCACAGTCCTCGCAACACTTCATGCCACTGTCTGCTTTCCATCGCCTGGTCTTTTAGTCCACCAATACCACCTCACCTGAGCACCTTTCGTCCGCCCTGTGTTTGGCTGGGCTTTTATTGCCTCACCTGCACTACCCCTCCTGCTGTTCCCATTGCTCGCTGTAATTGCCTTTCCAATGGGTGTCAATCAAGATCTTTCCCTAGTGTTTGAGACTTTGGACCATAGGGTTTAAAACCCCTGGAAAGCCATGTCCCCTGTATCCAGGAAGTGGAGCTGCCCCACCCAGGTAAGAAAGTAGTTCCAGTTCTCAGATGGCTCCTAAGTGGCTGGTAAGTAAGCAGCATGGTCTGCTGCAGGTAAGTCCACCCAAGCATCTTCACACCTATTATGAGCCCGGCGCTTCCAGTGCCGGGACCAATGGTTTTGATGAGCTTGGTGCCACCGGCGCCAGGACAAGGTCCAAAAGGTCCCAGTGGGGACCGGCTGGTGCTTAGGATTAGGGTTAGGGGCCTGCTTCCAAGGACGTTGGGCTGGTCCTGGCTCCTTGGAAGCAGTGATCATGACAGTACCCCCCCTCAAGGCCCCTCCTAAGCGTGTCTTCTCCGGGGTTTTTGGCTTGTCGGGGTGATTCAGATGGAATTTCTTGACCAGACGAGGTGGGTGGACATATTCTGAAGGTTCCCAAGACCTTTCCTGGGGGCCGTAACCTTTCCAATCAACCAGATAATATAACTTAGATTTGGAGATCTTGGAGTCTAGGATGTTCTTAACTTCGAATTCAAGTTCTCCATCTACTAAAACCGGTTCTGGGAATTCAGTCAATCGGGTTTCTGGTTGTACTGGTTTTAATAAGGAGACATGGAATACTGGGTGTATTTTCATATGCGTAGGTAACTCCAATTTGACAGCCACCGGATTAATTATGGCAGATATGAGATAGGGTCCAAGGTACCTCGGGATGAAGGTGCGGGGGTCCCTTTAGAGGCAGGTGCTTAGTGGATAGCCAGACCTGATCTCCTACAGCGTAGTGAGGAGCCTCTTTACGGTGTCGATCTGCTCCTCTTTTGAATTGAGCTTTAGCTCTTTGCAGATGGGCCGAGGCTTCCTTAAAAGCACGGGTGATCTCCGAGTGCAAGTGATCCACAGCAGGTGCTTCGAATTCTTGGGGAGGATCCAGGTTAGAGGTTCTAGGATGGTGTCCGTATAGTAGGAAGAAGGGAGTCTTCCCTGTTCCAGAATGAATCGAATTATTGTAAGCGTATTCAGCGATCCAAAGAATATCCTTCCAGGGGTTTTCAGTTTGTTGGAGCATGCAACGTAGATATTGCTCTAGAGTTTGATTTGTCCTTTCGTTTGTCCGTCAGTTTGGGGATGGTGACTAGTTGAAAGTCTTACATCAATTTGGGCTAGACGACAGCAACAGCGCCAGAAGTGAGAGATGAATTGACTTCCCCTATCGGAGACTAAAACCGAGGGAAAACCGTGTAGCCGAACAATGTTTTCTAAGAATTCTCGGGCCAATACTGAGGCTGATGGTAGACCCTTCAGGGGAATGAAGTGAGCCATCTTGGAGAATAGATCCACGACTACTAAAATGGTAGTATACCCCGAGCATGGAGGTAAGTCCGTGATGAAATCCATGGACAGGGTATGCCATGGACAGGGAGGGATGTCTAGCGGCTGTAATAGGCCGCCTGGTTTCTCCTTCTGACTTTTATTCTGGGCACACACACCACAGGAGATTACAAAGTCTCTAATATCCTTTTTCGATGACGGCCACCAGAAATGTCTTTTAATCTTTTCCATGGTTTTGGTAATGCCAGGGTGACCCTCCATTAGAGAGTCGTGATAACAGGAGATTACTTGTTTTTGTATTTTCTCACAGGGTAAATGCAATCGTCCTCGGAAATATGGTAGGTCTTGATCCACTGAGAATTCTTTCCCCTTTAATTGCCAATCTTGCAAATCGCCCGGAGTTAGGAGTGATTTAACCATGGTCTTGATGTCTTCAAAAGATTGAGCGCTGACCAAACCCAAAATTCTTTGTTCTGGGATTATGGGTATTGGTTCTGGATTGGTCAAATGTTCATCTATTCCCATCCGGGAGAGAGCATCTGCTTTTCCGTTCTTACTGCCTGGTCGATAAGTAATTATAAAGTCAAATTCTGCTAGAAACAGAGCCCAGCGAAGCTGTCTGGAAGACTGAGCTTTGGCTGTCTTTAGATATTGTAAATTGCGGTGATCAGTCATTACGGTGACTGTGTGTCTGGCTCCTAGAAGATAATGCCGCCAGGCTTTAAAGGCCGATCTGATGGCCAAAAGTTCCTTGTCTGTAATTGAATAGTTGATCTCGGGAGGCGAAAACTTGCGGGACCAAAAGGCAACAGGATGTAGTTGGTGTGTGACCGGATCTCTTTGTGATAAAACTGCCCCCATAGCAAGACTAGAAGCATCCGTTTCCACGATGTAGGGGAGTTCTGGGCGAGGATGTTTTAAAACAGGTGCAGAAATGAATTTAGCTTTTAAGTCCTGAAAAGCTTGTTCTGCTTCAGAAGACCACTCAAAACGTTTGTTCTTTTTCAACAGAGCGGTGATGGGCTGGACTATCCAAGAAAATTCATAGAATGAATCTGCGGTAAAAGTTAGCGAACCCTAACATGCTTTGAACTCCTTTTACAGAGGTTGGTGATGGCCACTTGATGATTGCATCAACTTTCTTTGAATCCATATGGACTCCGTTAGGTGACAGTATGAATCCCAGGAACTCGACTTCCGTTACGTTGAAAACGCATTTCTCAAGCTTAGCAAAAAGATTATGTTGACGCAATCTCTCGAGAACCTTTTTAACGTGTCTCTGATGTTCCTCTTCAGATGATGAATAGACGAGGATGTCATCAATGTAGACAACAACACACACGTCTATGAGTTCTCTAAGGACATCGTTCATAAAATGCTGGAAAGCAGCAGGAGCATTACACAGTCCAAAGGGCATCACTTGATATTCGAATAGCCCGTACTTGGTGCGGAAGGCCGTTTTCCATTCATCGCCCTCTTTTATCCGTACCAAGTGGAAGGCTCCTTTGAGATCCAACTTTGTGTATATACATGCATCTTTGACTTGATCCAGGAGTTCAGGGATCAAAGGTAATGGGTATCTGTTTTTAACGGTGATCTGATTCAGGGCGCGGTAATCTATGCAAGTCCTAAGGTCTCCTTCCTTTTTCGGAACGAAGAACAAAGCCGATGAAGCTGGAGATTTTGAAGGACGGATAAACCCGTTAGCTAGGTATTGGTCTAGGTATTGTCTGAGGTGAAGGTTCTCTGGCTTGGTGAGGGCATAAATCCTGCTGCAAGGAGGAGTTGTTCCAGGTATCAGATCTATTTGATAGTCGTAAGACCTATGAGGAGGCAGGGTGTTGGCTTGATCCTTCCGGAAGACGTCTTGGAATTCCTGGTATTCGGGAGGTAATTTGGGCACCTCCTCAGAAGAGATTGCCGCCAGTGAAACATCAGGCCGAGGATAACAAGTGGTAAAACACTTTGGAAACTGAACCGTCTTTGCTCGCCAATCGATCTGAGGATTGTGCTTCTCTAACCAAGGGATTCCCAGAATGATCTGGAACTGAGGGGCCTTGATTACATCGAACACGATTCTCTCCCGGTGTCCATCTTGACTCACTAGCGTCACTTCTTGGGTGGCATGCGTTACTGGTCCGGAGGCTATCTCCGTGCCATCCACAGTAGTGATGACGTCTTTCACTGCCTTAGGGACAAGGGGTAGATTCATCCTTGATACCATTTCACGGTCCACATAGTTACCGATTGCTCCGCTGTCAATGTAAGCTTCAATTGCATGCAAACGATCCGGACGTTCAGGACTAATGAGGACCATGGGTATCACGAAATGCGAGGTCACGGGACAGATCTTAACGCTCGGCAAGAGGACCTCTACTCTTGTCGGGCGAAGTCGTTTCCCTGCTCAGAATTTGTGGTACAGGTATCCGCGGCTCCTACAGTCTTCTTAGCTGGTTTCACTGGACAGTCCCGAAGAAAGTGTCCTTAGTTTCCGCAATAGAGGCATAATTGCAGCTGTCTTCTTCTTTCCCGCTCTTTCTGGGTTAAAGGTCCTTTCATGCCCCCTATTTGCATGGGTTCCACAGTGTCAGCTCCCTTATTCGAGGTCTGTGGTTTAGAAAACACTCGGGTATCAAATCTGGAACGATCTGCCTTCCTGTTCTGTAGTCTATGGTCCAATTGGACAACTAAGTCAATATAGTCAGAACATTCTTGTGGAGGATTCACAACTTGCGCTAACAAATCTTTGAGCTCTCCACGCAGGCCTCTGTAGAAAAGTGTTATTCTCTTGTCCTCGGGCCATTGTGTTTCCACTATGAGTCTATTGAAGGAGGCTATATAAGTCAAGAGGTCTTGATTACCCTGTCGTAATGAGAGAAGTTCATTGTCCAAGGCCTGCCCTTGTGCATGTCTTGCGAACAGTTTCTCCATGCTGGAATGGAAGGCCTGAAAATAATGTAAAACCGGATCATCCTGGGTGACTAAAGGGATCGACCAATCTGCAGCGCTGCCACTGAGATAAGAAAGCACGAAAGCCACCTTGGTCTGGTCTGTTGGGAATGCAGCTGGTCGACATAAGAAGTGTAGGCGGCACTGATTGATGAACACTGCAAATTTCTTTGGATCACCAGAAAAGCGTTCGGGCGGAGCCAAGGGAACATTACCGGGCAGATTGATTTGCACTGGATTTGAAGATGATGCAGAAGGATAACTTCCTCCTGGAACAGGCAAAGGTGTCTGTCCTGCCTGCGTTTGTAACAACTGCCTAGCAAGGTCCTCTGTTCGCTCCTTGGAAAGTATCAGTTCTCTTCTTAGAGAGTTTGTTTCCTGACGAGCTGCATGTACTTCTGCTCTTAATTCCCCGAGCAACTGGGCTAGTTGATCAGTGTCTGAGGTTTCCATTGCGCCTGGGTAGGAGTTTTGTGGTGGTCTTCGCGTTCTGTAACGCTCACCTGATTCCCACGGAGGCGCAGGTCTTGGCAGGAAGCTGTCTGTGACTCGAAAAGTGATGTGCAGGACTCGATTGGCTTCTGGGGTCGAACCTCTTCGCACTGTGTGTCGGACTCGAAGAGTGAGGTTTCTGCAGGTGAAAGAATATGGGGGTTAATGGTCTGGGTTGTTGAATGTCCCTCTCTCTCTCTCTCTCTCTTCCCAGCTTTTTCGTAGAGCCCCCAGGTCAACGTGCTCACCTTATAGAGGTGAATGCTGGGCTCTCCATCTGCGTCTGGTGCAGGGTGCCGTTGCCAGTTCCTTCACTGGTGAAACACAGGCCTCTTGAATTCAGAGGATGGTTACCGTCGTTATCTGCACGAGCGGTGAGTTTCTGGACACCTTTTGTCTTTATAGTCTTTACATGCGTGGCACGTTTATATGCATGCTCTGTATAATGCCTTTCCCTTATGTATTGCAGGGCTCTTGAGATGAAAGATGAAGTGAAGCGCCTTGAAGTTCGTAAGTATGGCAAGCGCTCTAACTGTCTCTTTCCTTGCTTCTTAGTTCGTGTTAAAGAGACGCCGGAGTATTCGCAGGCGTTTTATTGCGACGAGCGTTATGGACGTAAGTAAATACTTGCTTAATGTCTTTTCTTTTGCCTTTCAGATGTTGGGTTGCAGGGCCGGAGTCCGCGGAATGCCAGTAAGTTGTTAACGATACTTTGTCTTCACAGGCGGCGATGCAGAACGAAGAAATCCGGAATTCACAGCGTGCCGGTAAATATGGCAATGCTTTTGTTCTTGCAGGTGGAGATGCGGCGTGAAGAAACGGCCGCAGCCGATGGATCAGGTAAGTAAGCACTGCGTGTAAAGTTCGCCTTGCTAACCTGTTGTTTCTGTTCTTTGCAGGTGCTGATGATGTCTGGATACTGAAATGGTAAGTAGGATTCTTGCAGGTCCAGGATCGGAAGAAGAAAGGCCGGAGCAGACTCGGTGAGCGTTCTGCTGCAGATGCAGAATAACGCGAAGCACGCTTCATCTATCGGGTGTGGTTTAAATAGCCTTGGAATGATGAGGCGTCTTCTTCCACGGCCCCGCCTAGGTAAGAAAAGAGTTCCAGTTTCCAGAAGAGTTCCAGTGCTGTATCCAGGGATTGGAGCTGCCCCACCCAGGTAAGAAAGTAGTTCCAGTTCTCAGATGGCTTCTAAGTGGCTGGTAAGTAAGCAGCTGTCATGATCTCTGCTTCCAAAAGGTCAGGGTTTTCCCAACTCCCTTGGAAGCAGATCCATAACCCAGGTTCCGAGTGCCAACCAGTCCCAATTGGGACCTTTTGGACCCAGTCCTGGCGCCAGTGGCACCAGGCTCATAAATATGCTCAGTCCCAGCGCTGGAAGCGCCGGGCTCATAATGCTTGGGTGGACTTACCTGCAGCAGACCATGCTGCTTACTTGCCTGCCAGTTGAGCCTCTGATCCTCTTCTGTTTGGAACTACTTTTCCTGTTGGGTGGGGCAGGAGCCACTCCCTAGATTCAGAACACTGGAACTCTTCTGGAAAGCAGGAACTCTTTTCTTACTGTTTTCTTACTGTGGCTGTGGAAGGAGACACCTAAGCACTACAGGAGGCTATTTAAACCACACCCGATGGATGAATCTTGCTTTGCGTTATTCTGCATCCTCTGCAGCAGAACGCTCATCGTGTCTTCTGCATCTGATCCTGGGCCTAAGGAAAAAGGCTTACCATCCTGAATCCAGTCTTCAGCAACACCTATAAAGACAAGAAAGAACAGGTTAGCATTACGGTCTTCAGTGACAGCTCTTCACTTACCTGGTCCATCGGCTGTCACCAACGCCTCGCGCTGCATTCCGGCATCTGAAAGACAAAGGCTTACCTACTCTTCGTGCGCTCCGGAGGTCTTCACACTGCATTCCGGCATCTGAAAGACAAAAGCTTACCAACTCTTTGCACGCTCCGGAGGCCTTCGGCGCTGCATCCCGCATCTGAAAGACAAAACAAGGTGCGTTTAAAGACATTGGGGAACTTTAATACTCACGTGCCATTACTCCTTTCCACATCTAACCCAGTGGGTATTCCGGCACCCTGCAGCCGCTCCGAACTTGTACCTGCAAAATAAAAAGACAGTTAGAGCGCATCGTGAAGCAGGCAACAAGCGCTTACTTACGTGCTTCCAGGCGCTTCTATTCATCACACGGGCTCCATCTTCAACTCACTTCAGCCCGTCATCCGCCATCGCCGGAACCCTGCAAAACAAGAAACATCATTACTAAAGACTTTAAAGACATTAGAATTACTCGAAACTTACCGTTCGTGCAGTAAACGACGGACAGCAGTCCTCTGAAGTCAAGAGGCCTGCTCCCCTTATCCAGTGAAGAAACTGGTTACAGCACCCTGCCCCGAGGCAGATGGAGAGCACGGCGTTCACTTACCTAAGGTGAGAGCGTTAACCTTTGGGGTTCTACAGGAGAAGAGAAAGGGAAGAAGAGAGAGACATTCAATAACCCAGTTCCTTAATCCCATATTTTCTATCTGCAGACATCTTACCCTTCGAGTCAGACATACAGTGCACAGAGGTCCAGCCCAAAGAGCCAGCCGTGTGTTACACATCACCTTTGAAGATACGGTATACGCCCAGTCAAGACCGGCGCCTCTACGGGAATCAGGTGAGCGTTACAGAACGCAAAGCCTACCACAAAACTCCCGTCCAGGCGCTATGGAAACCTCGGATACCGACCAGCTAGCCCAGTTACTTGGGGAACTAAGGGCAGAAGTGCATGCAGCCCGTCAGGAAACGAACGCTCTAAGAAGGGAACTGATTATTTCCAAGGAGCGAACAGATGATCTCGCTAGACAATTGCTACAGTCACAAGCCGGACAGACCCCGTTACCCGCATCTGGGGGAAATCTTCCTTCTACATCCTCTATGAACCCAGTGCAGATCAACCTACCTGGGAATGTACCTCTGGCTCCGCCCGAACGATTTTCTGGTGACCCAAAGAGGTTTGCAGTATTTATCAATCAGTGCCGGTTGCATTTCTTATGCCGGCCAGCAGCCTTTCCAACTGATCAAGCTAAAGTAGCTTTCGTGCTTTCGTACCTTAGTGGCAATGCGGCAGACTGGTCGATCCCTCTAGTAAATCAAGATGATCCGGTCCTCCATGATTTTCAAGCTTTTCAGCTCAGTATGGAAAAACTGTTCGCAAGACATTCACAGGGGCAGGCCTTGGACAATGAGCTTCTTTCGTTGCGACAAGGTAATCAAGACCTTTTGGCTTATATTGCGTCTTTCAACAGACTGATAGTGGAAACTCAATGGCCTGAGGACAAAAGGATTACGCTGTTTTATAGAGGTCTACGTGGAGAGCTCAAAGATGTGTTAGCCCAAGTAGTGAATCCCCCACAAGATTGTTCGGACTACGGCGCCTCCGAGCGGAGGCGCTTAAGGACCCAGTTTTCAAAGAGGACATGAGAGAGGAGATTGTTGCCTATTTCGAGGTGAATACTGGGAGCGTAAAGTCTGCGGGTACTTTATGGGAGGCTTTCAAGGTTGTGATGCGGGGGGCTGCCATTGCGAAGTCGAAGGGACTGATGGGTGGAGTTCTAGCTGACCTGCATAAAGCCGAAATAGAGCTGGAGAGAGAGTTGGGAGGGGGCGCGGCTGATACAGAAGTAGTGCTCAGATTGCAGCGGCAGTGCGCGGAATACTGGGACAGGCTCTGTAACCTTAATTACAAAAAGTATGTAGAGAGGCAGCATGCAGGGGGAGATAAAACGGGCCGGCTCCTAGCGTGGTTGTACAAGAGCGAGACCCCTAGATCTCTGATTCGGACTGTGACCAACGCAGAGGGCGTCACGGTGGACACCCAAGAAGGTGTTAATAGGGCATTTGCCGAATATTACAAGGTGCTGTATGAGGACGCAGAGGGGGGCAGCAATGAGGAGATAAATGAGGTACTGGAAGATATTGGCCTGCCCCAAGTTAGCGACGAGGAGAGAGAAGAGCTGGATGCACCGATTACTTTGGAGGAACTTAAGGGGGTCGTAAGGCAGTTACCCACTAGCAAGGCTCCAGGCGCAGACGGGTTCCCCAGCGAATTTTATAAGGTGTACGGGGAGGAGGTGCTCCCCCACATGCTGGAAATGCTCAACGAGGCGTTGGAGGTGGGACGGCTGCCAGAATCACTTAGGGAGGCGATTATAATACCGCTCCCCAAGCCCAATAAATCGGGACACGATTGTGGCTCCTACAGGCCCTTGTCGATGCTGAACCAGGACAGTAAGATACTGACAGCCGTCCTGGCCAACAGAATGCGAAAAGTAATTGGCAAGCTAATTCACCCAGACCAGACAGGCTATGTCCCGAGCAGGAACATCACCCACAATCACAGACGGCTCCATCGAGTGCTCGAATGGGGGTGCAATAACGAGGGCGAAATGGCGATTGTGGCACTGGACGCAGTTAAGGCGTTCGACTCGGTTAAGTGGCCATGGTTGCTGGCGGCCCTAGCAGGATATGGAGTGGGGCCAGGCTATATCAGATGGGCTAAGATACTATACAATGAACCGCTGGCTAGAGTTCGAACGGGTTCGGTGGTGTCCGAAAGGTGGCGGCTGGGCAGGGGCACTAGACAGGGGTGTCCCTGGTCCCCGATGCTTTATATTTTAGCCCTGGAGCCCTTAGCAATCTATCTTAGGCAACAATATGACCCAATCGGTATAGAGGTGGGAGGGGAACGACATTTTATATCCTTGTATGCAGATGATATGTTACTATATCTGAAATACCCGGAGGAAAATCTTCAATATGTTCTGGAGGTAATGGAGAGGTATGCCAGGCTGTCCGGTATAGCGGTGAACCCCCAGAAATCTAGTTTGTTCCCGCTGGGTAGCTATGTGGGAATTCAGGCAGAAGGGTTGCCGGTGTTGCAGGTCCCGTGGGCAGTGAGCTCTTTTCGCTACTTGGGAATAGATGTGTATCACACGGTAGAGGAGGAACATAGGCGCAACACGGAAATAGCCATTGGGAAAATCGGGAAATGCATGAGGTTCTGGGAGAGGTTGCCTCTGGCGATGATGGGCCGAGGTGCTATGCTTAAGATGGTGGTTTTACCTAGGCTGTTGCATTATTTTAACAATATCCCATACATGATACCTAAGAAGTTTTTTGTTAAGCTGCATGGTATGTGCAGGGACTTTTTGTGGCACGGCACCCGGAATAGAGTTGCGTTATGGAAGTTGCAGAACTTCTACGAGAAAGGCGGCATTAAACTGCCTAATTTTGAGGTTTACTATGTAGCGGCCCAACTGCAATACGTGGCTAAGTGGCTCTCAGATGACGTGACCCCTGAGCACAAGTTGTTTGGGAGGAACTGTACTCCTTTTTATTTGCGGGAAATTATCTGGGTGGCTAGCTCGGAATTGAAGGAGCGCCCTAGAATGCTGTTGCTGGGGCGGAACATGTGGCGGCGAGCCTGTCGGATGATGGGGGACCCTTTCCCGTGTGTTCTGCAGATACCGTTGGTCGCACTGGTGGAGGGGGACAGGCAGCTGAGAGTAATTATTAGGACCTACTGGGAATCAGTGGGACTGGTCACGCTAGGAGACATGTGGCGAGACGGGACTATCACGACCTTTGAAGGACTCGGGGGGGAGACGGGACTACACGTGGGCCAATATGTCACCTATCATGTACTAGTGCAGAAGATTCGTAGTATGTGGCCTGAAACGTCGTTAGCGGAGGAACCAGATGCTACGGCGGGGGTAATATATGATATATCGGAGGGTGGGCATGAGGTCTCAAGGCTGTATGAGATGATGATGACCAAGGTGGGGAAGGACTTGGGGCACTTGAGATTAGAATGGGAAACAGAAATGGGAGCCCCGATTGAAGATGGGATGTGGCAAAGGGCTTTGGGATATCATAAGAAGGTGTCGAGAAATGCCAGGTTTAAACAAATACAGCTATATGTTACGCACAGGGCATACATGACCCCTCTCAGAATATCGAAGTTCCGAAATGTTGGGCGCCAGGCGTGCCCTAAGTGCGACGATGAGAGCGCTGACATGATACACATGTTCTGGGCGTGCCCGGTAATTGGAAGCTACTGGGGCGAAGTGGCGCAGAGGTTAGCGGCAAAGAGGGTCACGCTCCAGGTAGACTCGGCCTGGGCCTGCTTGTTGGGAGGGTATCCCAGAGCGAAGAAACTTAGACATGTAGAGAAATTGAAAGACTTGGCATACGTACTTGCGAAACGAAGGATTGCCATGGGATGGAAGGGGTGTCACAGGCCACGAGTGGAAGTCTGGTGGAGGGACCTACAAAAATGGGCGGAGGCTGAAACGGTGGTGTGGCAAGAGGCTAGTAGTTATACTGGGGATGAGGAAATGGGTTCCCTCATGGCGTGGAAACTATTGATAGCTGAATTGTTTGGAGCAGTGTCGGATCCAGCTGAATCTGAGGGCAGCGATGCCCAACCGCACGGAGCAGACACTGAAAGTGAGGAACACGCAGGCTCATAGGGGTGGGGTGGGATTGGGAGTGTAGTGTTTTAGGTTGTCAAACGTGTTTAAATGAAACGTCATAAGCTTTACTGAATGCTGGTTGTTGGGTTCTAATAAAAACTTTTTAAAAAAAAAAAAAAAAAAAAAAGATTGTTCGGACTATATAGACTTAGTCGTTCAAATAGATCACAGACTGCAGAACAGGAAGGCCGATCATTCCAAGTTTGATGCTCGAGTATTTTCCAAACCGCCAACTCCTTCCAAAGGAGTAGACTCCGGGGAACCCATGCAAATAGGGGGTCTGAAAGGTCCTCTAACACAAAAGGAGCGGGAAAGGAGAAAACAGTTGCAATTATGCCTCTATTGCGGAAACTCAGGGCACTTTCTTCGAGACTGTCCGGTGAAACCTGCCAAGAAGGCAGTAGGAGCTGCAGTTACCAAAGTTACAAACTCTGAGCAGGGAAACGACCTCGCCCGACAAGAATAGAGGTCCTCTTGCCGAGCGTGAAAACCAGTTCCGTGACCTCGCATTTCGTGATACCTATGGTCCTCATTAGCCCTGATAATCCGGATCGATTACATGCAATTGAAGCTTACGTCGACAGCGGTGCCATCGGCAATTATGTGGATCATGAAATGGTTTTGAGGATGAATCTAACTCTTTGTCCCAAGGCTGTAAAGGACGTCATTACTACGGTGGATGGTACGGAGATAGCCTCCGGGCCAGTAACGCATACCATTCAAGAGGTGACGCTAGTAAGTCAAGATGGACACCATGAGAAGATCGTGTTCGATGTGATCAAGGCCCCTCAGTTTCAGATTATTCTAGGAATACCTTGGTTAGAGAAACACAATCCTCTGATCAATTGGCGAGCAAGAACGGTCCAGTTTCCAGAATGTGTCTCTACTTGTCACCCTCCACCTGGTGTTGCACTGGCAGCAATTTCTTCAGAGACTCCCCAGTTACCTCCCGAATACCTAGAATACCAAGATGTTTTCCGGAAGGATCAGGCTAACTCTCTACCTCCTCATAGGTCTTATGACTGCCAGATAGACCTGATACCTGGATCTACTCCTCCTTGTAGTAGAATTTATGCCCTCACCGAGCCTGAGAACCTTCACCTTCGACAATACCTGGATCAATACCTGGCAAATGGGTTTATTCGTCCTTCCAAGTCCCCTGCTTCTTCAGCTTTGTTCTTCGTTCCAAAAAAGGAAGGAGACCTTAGAACTTGTATAGATTATCGCTCCCTGAACCAGATCACCGTTAAGAATAGATATCCGTTACCTTTGATCCCTGAACTCCTGGACCAAGTCAGAAAAGCATGCATATATACAAAGCTGGATATTAGAGGAGCTTACCACTTGGTACGAGTAAAAGAGGGCGATGAATGGAAGACGGCCTTCCGCACCAAGTATGGGCTATTTGAATATCAGGTCATGCCCTTCGGACTTTGCAATGCCCCGGCCGCCTTTCAATATTTTATGAACGATGTCCTCAGAGAGCTCATAGATGTGTGTGTTGTTGTTTACATTGACGACATCCTCGTTTATTCTTCATCGGAATCTGAACATCGTAAACACGTGAAAATGGTCCTCGAAAGATTGCGTCAACACAAACTTTTCGCTAAGTTGGAAAAATGTGTTTTCAACGTGACTGAAGTTGAATTCTTGGGATTCATATTATCACCTGGCGGAGTGCGTATGGATTCAAAGAAGGTCGATGCAGTTCTCAAATGGCCATCACCATCCTCCGTAAAAGGTGTGCAAAGCATGTTAGGCTTCGCTAACTTTTACCGCAGGTTTATCCCCGAATTCTCTCGAATAGTCCAGCCCATCACTGCCTTGTTAAAGAAAAACAAACGTTTTGAATGGTCTACCGAGGCGCAACAAGCTTTCCAGGATTTGAAGACTAAATTTATCTCTGCACCAATCTTAAAACACCCTCGCCCCGAACTCCCCTACATCGTGGAAACTGATGCTTCAAGCCTTGCCATGGGGGCAGTTCTATCACAAAAGGACCCGGTAACCAATCAGTTGCATCCCGTGGCATTTTGGTCCCGCAAATTCTCACCTCCTGAAATCAATTACACGATTACTGACAAGGAACTTCTGGCTATCAAGTCTGCCTTTAAGGCTTGGCGGCATTATCTGCTGGGGGCCCGACAGACCGTTACTGTGATTACGGATCATCGAAACCTGCAATATTTGAAAACCGCAAAAGCCCAATCCTCTAGACAACTCCTTTGGGCATTATTCTTTGCCGAGTTTGACTTCATAATTACCTATCGACCTGGTACAAAGAACGGTAAAGCTGATGCCCTTTCTCGGATGGGAGTGGAAGAACACTTGATCAACCCTAAACCTGTACCAATCATTCCCGAACAAAGAATTCTGGGTGTAATCGCCACAGAATCCATAGAGGAAGTTAAGGATAAAGCCAGGCAACTTGTAACTCCAGCAGACATACAGAATTGGCATCTGCAGGGAAAGGACTTTGCAGTAAAGGACAACTTATTGTATTTCCAAGAACGATTATACCTACCCAGCACAGATTTACAGAAAAAAGTAATCTCTTGTTATCACGATTCTTTAATGGAAGGACATCCCGGTATGGCCAAGACCTCAGAAAAGATCAAGCGCTACTTCTGGTGGCCGTCTTGGAAAAAAGATATCAGAGACTTTATAATGTCCTGTGGAGTATGCGCCCAAAACAAGAGTCAAAAGGAAAGACCAGCAGGCCTCTTACGCCCTATTGACATCCCACCTCGCCCTTGGCATACGCTTTCTATGGACTTCATCACCGATCTACCTCCATGCTCCGGATACAATACGATTCTAGTAATCGTGGACTTATTCTCCAAGATGGCGCATTTCATTCCGCTCAAAGGCTTGCCAACAGCAGCAACTCTGGCCCGAGAATTTCTCGAAAACATCGTCCGACTGCACGGTTTTCCTTCGGTTCTAATTTCGGATCGAGGTAGTCAATTTATTTCTCATTTTTGGCGAAGTTGCTGTCGGTCGGCTAAAATTGATGTGAGACTATCGACCAGTCACCACCCTCAGACCGACGGACAAACCGAGAGGACCAATCAAACTCTGGAACAGTATTTACGCTGCATGCTGCAACAAACTGAAAAAACTTGGAAAGACATCCTTTGGATAGCCGAATATGCCTACAATAACTCTGTCCATTCGGGAACTGGGAAAACCCCGTTTTTTCTTTTGTACGGCAGTCACCCTCGAACCTCGGAGTTGGATCCCCTACAAGATCTTGAAACACCAGCAGTAGACTACCTGCATTCTACAATCACCCAAGCCTTTAAGGAAGCTGTTTCTCACCTTCAAAGGGCTAAAGAACAATACAAGAAAGGAGCAGATCAACATCGGAAGGAAGCCCCTCAATATCAAGTAGGGGATCAAGTCTGGTTATCCACCAAATATCTACCTCTAAAAGGGCCACGCACATTCAACCCAAGATACCTTGGTCCCTATTCCATCACTACCATAGTAAACCCAGTAGCGGTCAAGTTGGACTTGCCCCCGCACATGAAGATACATCCGGTCTTCCACGTCTCTCTATTAAAACCCGTGCAACCTCAAACCCGACTAACTAAATCTCCAAAACCTATCCTAGTTGATGAAGAACTCGAGTTTGAAGTCAAAAGCATTCTGGACTCCAAGATCTCCAAATCTAAACTATTTTACCTAATTGACTGGAAAGGCTACGGCCCCCAAGAGAGATCCTGGGAACCTGCAGAATATGTCCACGCTCCTCGCCTAATCAAAAGATTTCACCGAACATTTCCTGACAAGCCAAAACCCCCGGAGAAGCCCGGTTTGGGAGGGGCCTTGAGGGGGGGTACTGTCATGATCTCTGCTTCCAAAAGGTCAGGGTTTTCCCAACTCCCTTGGAAGCAGATCCATAACCCAGGTTCCGAGTGCCAACCAGTCCCAATTGGGACCTTTTGGACCCAGTCCTGGCGCCAGTGGCACCAGGCTCATAAATATGCCCAGTCCCAGCGCTGGAAGCGCCGGGCTCATAATGCTTGGGTGGACTTAAATGCAGCAGACCATGCTGCTTACTTGCCTGCCAGTTGAGCCTCTGATCCTCTTCTGTTTGGAACTACTTTTCCTGTTGGGTGGGGCAGGAGCCACTCCCTAGATTCAGAACACTGGAACTCTTCTGGAAAGCAGGAACTCTTTTCTTACCTAGGCGTGGCTGTGGAAGGAGACACCTAAGCACTACAGGAGGCTATTTAAACCACACCCGATGGATGAATCTTGCTTTGCGTTATTCTGCATCCTCTGCAGCAGAACGCTCATCGTGTCTTCTGCATCTGATCCTGGGCCTAAGGAAAAAGGCTTACCATCCTGAATCCAGTCTTCAGCAACACCTATAAAGACAAGAAAGAACAGGTTAGCATTACGGTCTTCAGTGACAGCTCTTCACTTACCTGGTCCATCGGCTGTCACCAACGCCTCGCGCTGCATTCCGGCATCTGAAAGACAAAGGCTTACCTACTCTTCGTGCGCTCCAGAGGTCTTCACACTGCATTCCGGCATCTGAAAGACAAAAGCTTACCAACTCTTCGCACGCTCCGGAGGCCTTCGGCGCTGCATCCCGCATCTGAAAGACAAAACAAGGTGCGTTTAAAGACATTGGGGAACTTTAATACTCACGTGCCATTACTCCTTTCCACATCTAACCCAGTGGGTATTCCGGCACCCTGCAGCCGCTCCGAACTTGTACCTGCAAAATAAAAAGACAGTTAGAGCGCATCGTGAAGCAGGCAACAAGCGCTTACTTACGTGCTTCCAGGCGCTTCTATTCATCACACGGGCTCCATCTTCAACTCACTTCAGCCCGTCATCCGCCATCGCCGGAACCCTGCAAAACAAGAAACATCATTACTAAAGACTTTAAAGACATTAGAATTACTCGAAACTTACAGTTCGTGCAGTAAACGACGGACAGCAGTCCTCTGAAGTCAAGAGGCCTGCTCCCCTTATCCAGTGAAGAAACTGGTTACAGCACCCTGCCCCGAGGCAGATGGAGAGCACGGCGTTCACTTACCTAAGGTGAGAGCGTTAACCTTTGGGGTTCTACAGGAGAAGAGAAAGGGAAGAAGAGAGAGACATTCAATAACCCAGTTCCTTAATCCCATATTTTCTATCTGCAGACATCTTACCCTTCGAGTCAGACATACAGTGCACAGAGGTCCAGCCCAAAGAGCCAGCCGTGTGTTACACATCGCCTTTGAAGATACGGTATACGCCCAGTCAAGACCGGCGCCTCTACGGGAATCAGGTGAGCGTTACAGCAGCATGGTCTGCTGCAGGTAAGTCCACCCAAGCATCTTCACACCTATTATGAGCCCGGCGCTTCCAGTGCCGGGACCAATGGTTTTGATGAGCCTGGTGCCACCGGCGCCAGGACAAGGTCCAAAAGGTCCCAGTGGGGACCGGCTGGTGCTTAGGATTAGGGTTAGGGGCCTGCTTCCAAGGACGTTGGGCTGGTCCTGGCTCCTTGGAAGCAGTGATCATGACAGGGACAGAGTAGTGCAGGAGACTCCCTGGTGCGTGGCCGGACCAGAGACGCCCGTGCTGCTTAGGGGTGTGGGTCCCAAGTGTGCCTAAAGCTGTAGCAGAAGAAGGAGGAGAGGTCGGCAAGTTGAAGCAGCCCGCAACTGCAGTGTTCCAGGAGCCGATGAGTGAAGCTTGGTGTTCCGGTTCACTCATAAACCCTTGCCGGTAACTGTAACCAGCTCTAAAGTGGCTCGCGTAAGAGTAGAAGCGAGTATAGACTGTTGTTGTGAAAGCTATTCTTTACAATGGAAATGTATCACACACGCTTCTAGTGAAAAGTTATAGTGCTCGTGTGGGAAGAAAAGCTTTTCATTTCCCATTGTCAAACTTTTAAATGTTACGGTAGTGGGCGCCGTCTCCAATAAAGAGGAGGAACGCTTTGTAAAGTACTCTGAAAACTCTGAAGCTGACTTTCACATTTGTTACAAGATCTTAAGGCATCAAAGGAAGGTTGCGTGTGACCAATTGTGATTCCCGACGGAGTAGAAAGTGTCTCTGGGTTAATACGTGGGAATGCAAACCCTTACAGACACTTAAGGTTGAAGATCTACCTCAAAGAGTGGTCATGTATGCCTAAAGTTGTTTTTCCTTTGGAAACTGAATCATGTAACCCTACGAACAAATTTCCTTTTAACGCAGAAAATGTATTTAGAAGAAGAACAAGCATTATCCAAGCCAAAATATGATCCCTTTCTATGGTAAAGAAAACCCTGTTTAAATCAATCCACCTAGCTGGCTAAGTTGTTAAAGGTTCTGTGTTCTTTGATACAAGTGAGACATTGTTACCTGAAGTTGGAAGTGTAGCAATACAGCTTCAAGGTAGCTACTGGAACCAAGAAGGTGTATACAAAGCTGGGGAAGGGAGTGGTGTGCTTGCACAAAGATTGAGCAAATAACCTGTGATGCTGAGACTGTTGAAGTTGGGAGAATGTCAGTCTTGAAGCAGAGGCAGGTTATACCTGAGGCAGTAAGGCAGACTGAAGAGGCAAAGAGGCTGCCCTTTTCATGGAGCATGGAAAGAAGAGTGCCTTGCTTACCTGTAGAGGTCGATGTGTCGTGTCTTTACAATGCCTAACCATTCTAATATATAAAGCTGAAGCAGAAGTACCAGAACGTATAATACTGTCAGTAGATGTCACATTGAAGTTGGTTGAAGTAGTGGCATAGTGTGGAACCAAGGAGTCGGTTTCCACAGTAGTAGAAGGGTGGTTGTCAAGACGAGAACAACAACACAAGAAGAAGCATCCTGACAATTACACCAAATGTACTGCAGAGGTTATGAACACTTGAAGAATTGTAGAAGAAGAAGTGGCTAGCCTATTGTCTGAACTGTGGCAAAGCAATCTTCGAGAGAAGACATCCAGGATTACCATTGATGCTATTTCCTGGAATTGGAAAGGGATCTTTTCAACTGATAGCTGAAGAACATTTACCAGTGGATATTTGTTTGGTGAACTTGTATTTCATTTGGAACTTACAAGAACGTGTTCAAGATTCTATTCTTTTGTATGAACATTTTGAGAAGTTTACTTTTAGCAATCCTGGGGAAGGGATTTACCCAGGACAGGTGAATGTCATCCAAATTACTGGTTGCGTGTTCTTCATTCATTTATGTTGTTGGTCATTTACATGTTTTGTTGTTTAGTGTGAGGGCCAGTTTAGTTATGTTAGGAGTGATTCCCTTAGCTCTTAGATTAGGTAGGGAACACCCTGATAGAGTAGGTTTAGCAAGGATTTATTTGCATCTTTTTCTTTTAATAAAATGTTTATTCTGAGAAAAATAGAAGCAGTTGTCCGCCTCGCATTACTGACCCCTCACTGGATCTACAGAGTAATAGGAAAACTCAATGCAGATAGTCTAGAGGCATCTTTAATTGCAAAACGGTACATCTTGAAACCATGTGCTCAAGTTTTTCCACTGTCTAGGTTCTGGGACAAAGTCTCATGACTTTTTTGAGAGCACATCTAGTGAGGTGACCAATAGGGCCTTGTGCCTCCCTGAGCTAGCAGATGATGGGCCCATGGGCTGTATGCACCTCCTGGTCACCCCACTCTGTCCCTGCCAGTGGGGAGGGGACAACCATATTTATCAACAAATTGATACTGCCCCATCAAGATAAAGCCATTTGTGTTCGAAGTGACATCCATGGGCAAAGAAAGACAAAGTTTATGCTCACATTATACCTGCAATTTGTGCTCCACAACACAATTACTGCACAGAGCAAAGCAGATGTGGCTCCGCTCCAAGACTGCACATGCATGAAAACATAATCGCAATTCAAGATGGCAGACACTACTGTTAAAGTCATGGACTGCCTAGCTATCCAAAAAACCCTTAACATCTGTGGTTAAGTGTCTATCAGGCTAAGACCAATCTACTAGAGACAATCATAATAAATCCCAGGTGGAAACGCTTAAATAAACCCCAACAGTGTGTTAGGACTCTCCCCAGTTTCTAGTCAGTCTGGCAGGGCTCGAGGCACAGACACCCTACCGGCATCTTCGCTCCTTTAAGATGGTGCTATCTAAATGGGACTTTCCGTAGATCTTGCAGCCTTTTAGCTTTTCCCAAGATGGCTGCTGCTGCTCATTGCCGAGGCAACAGAACGCCTAGTCGGGACTATTTCAGCATGCAAACAATTCAGCCTGCTGCATTGCTTCGTGCGTTTTGCTCTCACCATGCCCCCTGTATTATACTGATTCCTTCTAGCCTCCTGGCTTCTCTGTTCCCTTCCCTGTTGGTGCCCTGGCTTCCTCGTACTCTGGAAAGGTTGCTTCACTGTACCAGCTTCCCAGGTTTCTTGTTCTGGTACGCTGTTTGGGCTCCTCCCCCCGTGGCTTTCGGTCTCCGTGCTGCTCTCTTTACAGCTTCGCTGGGTCGGCTTCTCCCTTCTTGCAGTTGTTTCACCTACCTGGGTTCCGACTCCTCCGGAGCTCAGTGCTTGGCTTCGCTAGGTTGGGCCTCCTCCCTTCTCGCAGCCTACTTTCCATTCTGAGTTCTGGCTCTCTCGACACTCAGCCCTTGCTTCTTTCAGCAAGGTTCTTTTCCTTGCTTTCTTCTCTTGGCTTGCTTTCATTTTCCTCCTGGGAGTCTCTTATCTCTCCTTTCCCTGGTTCTCATCTTCCTACTCATCTTTGATTCCCAGAGTTCATGTGTTCTCCGTACGGGTTCCACGCTGGTACAAAACATTTCTGGATTCCACGCTCCAGTGACACTTTCGGCATCCTCAACACGTGGACTGCTGCACTATTTGCAGGTTTTTTTTGCCACAGTCGTTATCCCCTTTTATCTGGGCAAGGCCTTGTGATTACTGCCCCCTTCGTTGCAATAACGAAGGGATGAGTGGTAACTTGGGCTTTGTCTCCTACGTCAATCTTCCTAGAAGATACCCTTCTGGTACGGGTCAGGTTTGTTTATTGCATGGTTTGCTATAGTGGTCACATTGTCACACACTGGGGGAGGGAGTAGCAGGATATGAAACCCTGTGAGGTCTGTAAGTCAAAGTCACAACTGGAGTGTGGAACAAATTAGCAATTTAGCTGAGAGTTGGAAATAGAAGGATTGTGAAGGCAGCAGAGGAGACTAGAGGTGAGAAGAGCAGAAGCAAGACCATCAGAAGGTGGTGGGAGAACCTAGACTGGTGGCAAGAGAACATAAGGTTGTGGGAGGAAGGAGCCATCAGGAGGAGGGAATAGGCAGGACTAGTGATTGCAGGTGAAACCAGGAAGAAACGAGAGGGCACGTATCACCCAAGGAGGGGGGTAGAGGTGAAGCCCTTTTCTTAGGGGAGGGGCCCACTGTGTTTGGAGAAAACACACATGAAGTCTCGTCAAGGAGATCCAGGAGTAGAGGAGGGTTAGGCGATCCAGGAGTAGAGGAGGGTGAGCCAGAAGCCGTAGAGTGTAGGTTCCAGGATCCCAGAGGAGGGAGGTGATAAGGTCCTTGAGGGCATCATGGTGGAAATTAGGTGGCTCTGCTTACCGCCTAAAGCAAAAATCCATCTGCTTTTATAACTCGTGGTAAAGACCCAACAACCTCTTCAGATCCTGCAGGAGGGGTTGAAACTGCTTGCATCCCAATGCCAACAGGAGTCAAGCCAAAGGACGATACTTATTGGAACATGCTGCTCTGCAGAGACAGTGCTGGGGTCTTTACTCTAAAATTCCTTGGAACGTTTTGAAGGAGGCCTTTTGAACTGAAAACTAGAAAGGAGTGTTAGTAGTTGGTTTAAATTGCCACAGAGAATTTCTTCCTGTTCAATGTAATGCTGTTTCTATAACACTGCTGTCTGGACACTTTTGTGGGCCCCCACAGCTATTAGACAGTTCATAAAGAAACACGTGTGACCCTGATTTTGCATTGCACTTTGATGAATGGGTGATGAGAAAAGTTGAGTCATTTCATCTTAGAGTGGGCCCCATGTGTAGCATTCTTGATTTTCTGATTAAATGTTAAAGTTGAAACAATGCCCTTTTTGATACTAGTCTGTGCATCAAGGCTCAGGTCATCTTTCAAAGTTACCTCAAAACTTCTTGTTTGCTTTTTTAAAGAAGGCTGTTTATCCAAAGATATTAATAGCTGGGCACAGTGAGTTTTAAATTTATATTCACATGTTTATCAACTTATTTATAATAATACTAAACACCTTTCAGACAATTAGACCGGGATGTCAAAGCACAAGTCCTGAAATCACACCAACTCCAAAAACCTCCCCCAAATCCCTTCATACAAATTCAATTCCTCCTGTTTACATAAAATAACCCTCACCATCAGAGACATTTTGCGCAATTTCTCAATCCAAGCGGACCTGGATGGAAAGACGACACTTTTCCAATCCCTCAGAATGACTATTTGCTGACAGGGCAGCTCTAAAAAACCAACACCTTTGTGGATAACTCAAATCTTCCAAGAGGATATCCTCCCCCAAAATCACAGTTTGAAAGTCAAAATCAAGGTCTGTTAGTAAGACACTACTCCTAGTCACAGTGTCTTCCTGCCAGAATGACCTCACCTTGGAGCACTTCCAGATCATGTGCTCAAAGGAGCCCACCCTGTGGCCGCAAACCCAACAAGCATCAGAGGCAACCATCCCCCTCTCACACATCTTAACCGGCGTCCAGTAAACATTGTTCAATATTTTAACTTGACGGGCCATTTCCCCTACATTCAGGGATGTCGAGGCCACATTTCCACACATTCTCTGCCACCTCCCAGCTGTCACCTCTGTGCCCAGAGACTCAGACCAAGCATTGAGAAGCTGCTCAATCGAATGGCTATAGGTCATCAGAACCCTATACATGTTTGATGCACAATTACCTTTAGCTTTCATTCTCATCAACTGTATTCTAAGAACATCATCCTCCATCACCTCCACCCCACCAAGGTCCAACCTCAATTCATGGCACAGTCTCGGAGGCCCTTCATCGCAGACAAAGAGTGAAAAGGGACCCCATTTTTTCTTCACAATCAGCTACACAGCCCACTGCACCCCACACAAAAGCCACTGAGGGTAACAAAATGCTTCACATCAATTTGCACACTCGTGCTTAGCCAGATAGATGACCTGGCCTGAACTGAATTTGCCCCCCAGGCAAGTTCCCCAATTTCCGCCATGTTTTTCTCAAACAATCTGTCGCCACCAAGGCTGTGTACCCCCTCCTATTTGTAGATGTCAAGAGAGCTTCAGGGGCCAGTAGTGTGCTCAGCCCAGACTCTGCCCTCACCCATTCATCAGCTGACTCATCAAGGAATGGTAGAAGGTGGATAGCAGAAAACAAACAGGTGGTAAATAGCAAAAACTGGAATTCCTGAACCACCTCTCTCACAGGGGAACTGCAATTTCCATAGCTTCAGCAGCAGCTGCTTGTTCCTCCACAGAAAACACTGAATCATGCTGTTAATGTCCTTGAAAATCTTCTTAACATGCAATGTCAGCATGCTCAGCACATAGTTGATACGCAGCGCAGAAGAGATCTTAATGGCATAGACCTTCCCCCAAAGAGGCAGCTTCAGTTCGGACCATCTGGCCAGTTCCAACTTCAGCTTTGCCATTATGCACTGCATGTCCACATCCACCATCTGTCGTACCTCACTGGTGAGACAAACACCCAAATATCTCATTTTATCTGGGCACCAGCGGAACCCGAACCTGGCGACACATGCACTGGTGCAAACGGAAGAGCCCGGCATGGCCTCAGACTTTTCCCAACTCATTTTATATCCTGAAAATGATTTAAAGTTCTCTATTTGCCGCATCAGAGCCAGCAGCAAAGAATTCAGGCCCTTCAGCACAAGCAGCATATCATCGGCATATAGCCACACCTTCTGTAGCATATCTCCATATCGAACTCCCTTTATCTCCTAAATCGCAACGAATCCTCACAGCCAGTAGTTCCATCGCTAAAACAAAGAGCAGCAGTGGTAGAGGGCAGCCATGCCTTGTGTCCCAACCTCACTCAAGAAAGTTGGACGACCAGCCATTTGTGTTAACACTAGCCGTTGGTTTCGAATACAGCAACGATATCCATTGCAAAATCTCCATTCCAAATCCATAGCATTTAATTAGTGCAAAAACAAAAGCCCCATTCGATTCAATCAAACGCCTTCTCAGCATTTAGAGAAAGCACAGCCACACCAGAGTCCAATTTGTTGCATTCCTAAAGCGTTAGTATCAGCTTTCGCATGTTGGTAGACAGTATCCTCCCTCTAACAAATCCGGACTGATTGGGATCATTGAGGTGCTCCAAAGTGTTCTCCACTCACAGAGATTGTGTCTTGGCCAAGATCTTGTTATCTGCATTAATTAGACTGGTGGGCCTGTAACTCCCCACAGAGGTTGGGGGTTTCCCTCTTTTCAACAATACAGAGATTGAAGAATGCCTAGCCATAAGAGTGAGCACACCTTTCCGCCTTGAAACATTCAACAGTTCCAGCAGTAGCCCAAAGACCACCCTTGGCATGGCCCTATACGACTCTGCCAGGAGACCATCCTGGCCAGGGCATTTCCCACTGTTCAGGCGAGATGCGAGGAGAATACCAAACCCACCCAGCCCCTCTTCAGTAGGTCTACATTAGCATCCACCAAGAAGGTCTCTTGCAGGAGGACCACGTCTTCCTTCAACCTATCCAGATGATCCAGGACCCTCTTCCTTTTATTTGAATCATTAATACCGTTCTCATTCCAGGAAAGCACTTCCAGACTGTGCTTGCCTGGCACCGGCATCATGAAAATATCACCCCCCTCTCCCAGTCAGAGACACTCCGAACAGACAAAAACACAACCAGACTCACAAAAAAACAACAACAAAACACCAAAATACTTCCTGGTATTAACGCACCAGGCTGCAAAGCTCCACATAGCCTCAATTGTGTACAAACAACCCCAAACCCCTCCATCCCCCGCATCTATACCACCCTCGAGTAAACTAAAGCATGAGCACTCAATCAGTAATACAAGTAAAGACTCACCATACAACAGTCAGTTCAACCCATAAGATACAATCTTCAATTACCCCCAACAACTGCAACCAACATCAGTACATAGCTGAATCCACATGCAAAACACCAACGAAAGCATACACAGTTTGAACTGATAAAAAAAGTTCCCTTTTCCACTCATCAAATTGGGCCGGATACCATCAAACCCTTGAGTCGCCATACATTTCTCCAGCATAAAACACACCAAGCTCAAAATAGTGCCCTTGCTAATGTACTCTGGTACATTAGACTTCACTGGCGTCAGTACAAAGCCGAATCCACATGCAAAGCGCCAACTGAAGCATACACAGTAAGAATGGATACTAAACGTTTCTCTTTTCCACTCATCCAATGGGGTTGAATACCATCAAACCCTTGAGTCGGCATACCTATGCGTAAAACACTACCACGCCCAAAATAGTGCCCCTGCTAATGTACTCTGGTAAATTGGCAAACATGAAAATGTGATTGGTTTTGAATATACTTTGAAGCAAGTCCAGTCTCAGTGCCCTCCACCAGACTCATAGATACCCCCACTCTGCAGTTAGCTCAAAATTCTTATGCGCCTGTCAGATCCGTTCAAAGTAAACACAGAATAATAATTAAAGTGCTCGCCGACAGACTCTAGCGTCCCAGACGACTCCAAATCAAATCAGTACAAGACCTTACACCATAATGTAGTCGGAAGAGCCATCTAACTGTGGCTGAACACTAAGAGAAGGGACTAATCCGGTATTGCATAGTGAATATTAGGTTGTATCATAATTAATTTGTAAAATGTAACAAATTACACGTTGAAGATGATTTCACTCATTGTTTGAATCACTTGCCCTCCTTAGAGTAAGCGTCAGGACCAAAAACTGGAACCAAGAGATGCCATAAATTGCTAAAACGTAAAATGATGGGCAAGTCTAATACTTTTAAGACGTGACATAAAACCGTCGACATAACTTGCAGCCAGTCAAGTATGTCAAGGCAATGGGCGAGTCCAGTAAAATGAAATTACCTTGACATAATCTCAACAAAAATCCCCCTGACTGCGTTTCCTTTGCCTTTGCAAGTGCTATTACAACTGTTTCTGCATTGAGAGGAGCCCACAGCACTCCCAATACTATTCATCTAGAGAACCCTGTACGTGGCGAATAAAGTGTGTGTATGTGAGAGTTTGTAAGCAAGTCGCCAGCTGACACCAGGTAAGCGAGCTAGCAGGGCTTCATGAAAACAGGAAGCGGATCGCACCTTACTCACTGAAGCTCAAACATCATGGACATGGTCGGCGGAGTGGCGCTGAACATTCTGTAACTGTTCAGGCTGATCGCGCATAGAACTGCTTTATCTCAAGGGGATGGACTAGCCTGACGCACCATTGGATCCGACCGACAATTCACAATCATCCACAAAGCTACCGGCAGCACATGCAACCGCCAGAGCGATGAGACGTGTATTTAAGTGAAGGACCCATTCGACCAGTGGGACCAACCGGGATGGCCATCCATTTCCTGTGCAGCATGTATAATTAAGTTTAGGACCCATCCTGAGCTCGAGAAAGTGTGGCTCCAGCAAAAGAACAGTCATTAACATTTAAACCAAACGGTAATTTAACCAACCGTAGCCAGTCAATCCTGAAATAGAAAGTATATATGTAAACAATATTCACACAATAAACAATAACCACACATAAATAAAAATGGAATTCATTTTAAAAAGACAGATAAATCAGCCCCACCTGTACAGATGAAACAGACACCATAAAAGGGGACATATCTAGCAAGTCAAATTAAAACTATTCCAAATCAGTTCTGGCAGTAGATTCCTTGAGCAATTGCACTGCTTCTAGTGGGTTTTCAGTGCTCCTGGTTTCCTTATAAAAGAAAATCTTTCATGTAGCTGGTTTAATCAAAATGGCACATATGTTCTTCTCCCTGGCCAGTGATTTTGCTTCTTTGAAGGCTCTCCTCTTCGCCACAACCTCCTGAGGATAGTCTGGATACACATAAAGGGTGTCCCCCTCATACAAAATCTTCCCTTTCTCCATCGCAGCCTTCAGGATCCTTTCTTTAGTGCTTGACTTAGTAAAAACCAAAATAACATGCCACGGTTTACCACTAACAGGCCTGCTAACCCTGTATGCACAGTCCAGATCTGCTGTTTCAGCCAGGCTCTCCCCAAAAACTTCCCGGAGAAGCCTGAGGGCCCTCTGCCAGATTTTTGTCCAGGTCAGGGATTTCAGGTAGACCCACCAAGCGCAAATTAAGGCTCCTGGATATCATCTCCAGTCTCAGGTGTTTAGCCCTTAAAAAAGACACCTCTCTCTGCAGATCCTTGGCCCTGCAGCTCCCTCTAACCTCAGAAGCCAGGCCAGTAATGTCACTTTCCACTTTCACCATTCTTGACTCCAAATTACCAACTTTAGATGTGAGTTCAGAAAGGGTTGACTGCATTTCCCCTATATCACCAGCCACCTTAAGATGAAGGTTGTGGATGTCTCCAGTCCCGGGCATCTCCTGAGATTCTGGAAACTGCTTGGACTTCTTAGGACTAGGGTTTTCCAGGACATCAATTTTCTTTTTGTTCATGTTTGTGGGTCAAAATCAATAGGAAGATCTCCAAGACAGGGATAGAGCAGGTGCTGCTGGATTAAGTTTCTGCCTGGTCTGTTGACATTCAGGAATCCAACCAGACACAGTGAGTTTGCAGCGTTTGACCCTAACAAGTTTACTTGGTCTTTTAATCATTTAGCACAAGGCTGTTGGTTCACATCCAGGTTTCAATCCATTCAAAGTCCATTGACAAAGTGCTGAATTTGTTTCCTGAACCAGAAACATGCAGATGGATGCTGCAAAACCCTGCATTTAAGAGAAAGTGTAGTGAGTGCTGCTTTAGTAAGTTCATTAACAGTGTGTTCTACCATATCAATAGTGGCTGAGAGATCGAGCATTGAAAACATGGAAAGGGCCTTGTTGTCAATGTTTTTTTGTCTTCTCAAGTTCATTGCAAACAGAGATCAGATTGAATCCGTGCCACAAAGGGAGCAGAAACCCGACTAGTATAGGAGGGCTTCTTTAACAGGGGGTGATAAGCAAATGTGTGAGAGATATTTGACCGCTGTTCCCCGCAGGGCACTTCTAATGAATATAGTCAAGAAGGTAGAGAGGGTGTCTGCAGGCTATTTCTAAACAGACATAGTCTAAACTTGAGTATATTTAACAAAGACAAAGTGCCTTCATTTAACTGCCAGAAACTATTGTATTATGTATTGGTCTGGCAAGCCATGTTAAATATTATTATTTATATTTCAGAGGATTTCAGGCATACTGCAGTGTGCAGTATACTCAAATGGGTTGTCCTCCAGAGTAGCAGCAGACCTACTTTGAAGACGACAGATGACAACAGGACTGATGCTGAAAAGACATATTGTTCACCAGGTACTTCCGTAACAGTAATGCAGGAGCTGCGCCCACTCTTGGTTAGTGCTCTCAGGACTGAATGCATGCATGACATGTGATGCCTAAAGAGGATTGATACTACACAGTTGATAAACAATAATACATATAATAGGAGTAATGGACAGAGATAGAATTGAAATTAACAAGCTTTATGTAAGGGTTTTCTGTTTTAATCCTATAGGGATGGAGCAGAGCAACCAGCTAATACAAATCTTCAAGGGTTTGGGGGATCAGGTGATGGTCTAAGGCCCTAGGTATTAATTATCAGGAGCGGTTAGGTCTAGGAGTAACTGTGAGCACGGAAGTGTAGTACCGCACATTCCGAAGCAAGTGCCAAGGGACCACCATCAAAAAAGAATATCTGGGTTGTGTGACGATTCGCAAGGTATCGTCACTTTTCCAAACAGGGGAGCCGTTTCTCATGAGGCTAGGGAGATGTGGCCACTACCCAATAGTCCCTGTAAGGGGTGGTTTAATGTGTGAGGACCTCATGGGGAGGGACTCCCCCTCTGGGGACAAGGACGATTGCCTGGGGTACAGCCCATTGAATGTTCTCACTCCCCAACATCCCCTCCCCTAGCCCTCCCCACTGTGCAGAACCATTTTATTGAAAGAAAACCTATGTATTGTTGTAAAACAGGGGTTAAAGCTGAAGCCAAAAGTACTAGGACAAAGAAGAGCACAGAAGACATGAAGGTCATTGACTGTGCTAGTACTGGTACGAGATGGCCCCAAGGATGCATGAGGACTAAGTTATCAACAGAAACAAAGGACTTTTACAATCCATCAGGGCGGGACTGGCAACATTGTATAAGTATAGACGATGAGCGAACAAACCTGTCAAACCCAGCCGGAAGAGGCAAGAGGTGTGGAAACCAGCGTGAGTTTCAAACGCTGTGTACAGACCAGAGTCGGAGAAGAGCAGAGGACACCGGCGAAGGACGCAAGTAGTTCTCCATGGGTCCAGCTGACGCAGACCCAAATACGAAGCAGGAGAGAAGAGCCGAGCAGCATACCGAAGCACAGAGCTGCCACGGTGCTGTGGAAAACAGAGAGAGCAGCCCGGTGCATCGGAGAGAAGAGCCCCAGTCCCATGAAGTCCCAGTGGGGTGCCGAAATCCCTCAGAAGGTAACGGGAGGTGCGAGACACCCAGAGGGGACTCATTGGGTGGAAGATAGACAGGTCGGAGACCCTAACCAGTGCAAATCAAGCCTCCAAGGAGAGTTTCCTCATTGCAGTGGTGACAATAAGTCCACTGACCACCAGAGATGGGTCGGAGACCCCAACAAGTATAAAACAAGCATCTGAGTAGAGCTTCCTCATTGCAGCGGCGATCATAAGCCCACTGACCACCAGAGATGGGTCAGAGACCCTAACGGTTGGAAATCAAGCATCCGACTAGAACCTCCCCATCACAGTGGCAGTAATATGCCCACCAACCACCAGAGAAGGGTATTTGACCCCAACAAAAGGGAACTGAGCAAACAAGGAGAACTTCCTTGTCGTAGTGGCAGCACTAAGCCCAGTGATTCACAAAGAAGGATTTGGGACTTTGCTAACACCAAAACAGAGTGGCAACCTGTACATAAAGCGGACGATTGTGTGAAAGATAGTGCTAGACACCAGGAAACAGTAGTCGTTCTCCTGTGGAAGGAGCTAAATCTCTTAGAACATGCTTTAAAGATGCCAATGGAAGGGGGTCATGCCCCCTGGCTGTGTTGTGAACTGTGCCAAGTAATACCAGGAGAAGAGAGCCATTCTCCTGGTCCCGGACTGTGGGTTGTGTTGAGGACGCCAGGGGAAGGTAGTCATTCCACCTGGCCTTGTTGTGAACTGGGTATCCCGTTTTTTCCACTAAGTAAATTACTTCAATGTAATTTACTTTGTGGAAATTACTTCGCAAAACCTTTGAAATGTATATGTATTTGGGGTGCAAGGAGTAAAAGCAGAGACGTCTTTATGGGAGGGCAAAAGGGGCACTTTTGGGGCCCCCACCTTGGAGGGGGGCCCCAAAAAGGCTGCCTGATCTGAAGAAGTAAGATTACATTGTTAACCAGTCTTAAATAGCACACATCAGGATATTTCATGGGGTGCTGCTGAGTCCTTAATCTCATTGCCTTTCTGTTTTGACAAGTACATTTTGCCTTGATCAATTCATCATGTATTGCTTTCTGTGTTCACTGTGGTATGCATAGTTTGTGTGTTCTTTACAGCACAACCCTGTAGCATTCTTTCCTTCCTGTGGGAATTATGTTGATCATGTGCAATAGGTGTCATGATCTCTGCTTCCAAAAGGTCAGGACTTACCCAACTCCCTTGGAAGCAGACCCATAACCCAGGTCCCGAGTGCCAATCAGTCCCAATTGGGACCTTTTGGACCCTGTCCTGGCGCCAGTGGCACCAGGCTCATAAATATGCCCAGTCCTAGCGCTGGAAGCGCCGGGCTCATAATGCTTGGGTGGACTTACCTGCAGCAGACCATGCTGCTTACTTACCTGCCAGTTGAGCCTCTGATCCTCTTCTGTTTGGGACTACTTTTCCTGTTGGGTGGGGCAGGAGCCACTCCCTAGATTCAGAACACTGGAACTCTTCTGGAAAGCAGGAACTCTTTTTCTTCTAGGCGAGGCTGTGGAAGGAGACACCTAAGCACTACAGGAGGCTATTTAAACCACACCCGATGGATGAATCTTGCTTTGCGTTATTCTGCATCCTCTGCAGCAGAACGCTCATCGTGTCTTCTGCATCTGATCCTGGGCCTAAGGGAAAAAGGCTTACCATCCTGAATCCAGTCTTCAGCAACACCTATAAAGACAAGAAAGAACAGGTTAGCACTACGGTCTTCAGTGACAGCGCATCTCTTACCTGGTCCATTGGCTGTCACCAACGCCTCGCGCTGCATTCCGGCATCTGAAAGACAAGGCTTACCTACTCTTTGCGTGCTCCGGAGGTCTTCGCACTGCATTCCGGCATCTGAAAGACAAAAGCTTACCAACTCTGCGCACGCTCCAGAGGCCTTCGGCGCTGCATCCCGCATCTGAAAGACAAAAGAAGGTGCGTTTAAAGACATTGGGTAACTTTAATACTCACGTGCCATTACTCCTTCCCACGCCGAACCCAGTGGGTTTTCCGGCACCCTTCAGCAGCTCCGAACTTGTACCTGCAAGATAAAAGGACAGTTAGTGCGCATCGTGAAGCAGGCAACAAGCGCTTACTTACGAGCTTCCAGGCGCTTCTATTCCTCACACGGGTTCCATCCTCAACTCACTTCGGCCCGTCATCCGCCATCGCCGGAACCCTGCAAAACAAGAGACATCATTACAAAAGACTTTTAAAGACATTTGAAATGCTCGGAACTTACCGTTCGTGCAGTAAACGACGGACAGCAGTCCTCTGAAGTCAAGAGGCCTGCACCCTTATCCAGTGAAGAAACTGGTTACGGCACCCTGCCCCGAGGCAGATGGAGAGCACGGCGTTCACTTACCTAAGACATCTTACTCTTCGAGTCAGACATACAGTGCACAGAGGTCCAGCCCAAAGAGCCAACCGTGTGTTACACATCACCTTTGAAGATACGGTATTCGCCCAGTCAAGACCGGCGCCTCTGCGGGAATCAGGTGAGCGTTACAATAGGCAACAGTGAAATGCATATTGATAAATTGAGTGCGACAATGGTTCAGAAGTTAGCTCAGTGTGTGAAGCACCCATTGCAGAGATATTTGTTCATAAGCAATATTAGAATATCATATTCCAGCAAGGCTGGCTGAAGTTTATAAAACTGCCTGCATATGTACTTGGTTTTGCAGAACAACATCTGCTGGTATCAGCAATGTACCTGTACCAGATAGGGAATGCTATAAAAGGAACAAGTTACTTACCTGTAACTGTTGTTCTCCAGCATGGGTCTGGCATGGATTCACATGCTCATAAATATTCCCCGTCGTCAGGCTGGGAATCCTCGGTACAGAAAAAAATCAGTATCAGTTTCGTTTCTGATCTGTCTTTCCTAGTAGTAACCAATCACTGATCTCTGGGTCATACTGCCCGCAGCCAATGAAATGACTGCCCTCTCCCTAAACCCGGCCGCCGGCAGCCATCCTCAGATTTGGTAGCACGTAAAGTAGTGGCAGTATGACCAAGTGAAGAGCCGCAGAGGGGTAGGCGGGAGGGTTCGCATGTGAATCCATGCCAGACCCATGCTGGAGAACAACAGTTACAGGTATGTAACTTGTTCCTTCTCCAGCATGGGGTCTGGCATGGATTCACATGCTCATGAATGTAAGATTACATAGCAGTACACACATGCACAACCACGGAAGGTGGCAAAAGGCTCAACATTAAGCAATACATAAACTCAACATTAAGCAACTCTTACCTCCTCACCAGGCCTTTCAGGCGAACAGGTTGCGCAGCACTGCTTGGCCGACCCTGGACTCCTCCCTGGAAACCCGATCGACGCAGTAGAATTTCATGAAGGTGTGCGTCGACCTCCACGTAGCAGCCCTGCAGATGGCCAGCAGGGGCACACCAGACAAGAACGCCGTGGTAGCAGCGATCGCTCTGGTCGGATGGGCTCTCGGACGGCTGGGCAGCAGTCGGTTTGCCAGCCGATCACAGTGCATGATACAGCCGGAGAGCCATCTGGAAATGGAAGCCTTCGAGAGAGCCTTCCCTTGATTCACAGGACCAAAGTTCACAAAAAGCTGTGACGTCTTCCGAAAACTCTTTGTGCGGTCCACGTAGAACTTCAGCGCTCTAGCTACATCCAACGAGTGCAAAGTCCTCTCAGCCGGCGACGAAGGTGACGGGAAGAAAACTGGTAACACCAAGGGCTCGTTGAGGTGGAAGTCCGACGGCACCTTGGGCATGAAGGAGGGATGCGTCCTGAGCAGCACCCTTGTGTTGTGAAAAGTCAAGTATGGAGGCTTGCAATATAGGGCCTGAATCTCTCCCACGTGCCGTGCGGAGGTTATGGCCACATGAAAAGCTGTTTTCCACGATAGGAACTTCAACGGTGCCGTATGCATAGGCTCGAAAGGGGTCCCCATGAGCCTAGTCAGCACCACGTTGAGCTCCCACGCCGGGGCCTTCACCGGCGGGAACGAGCAGAATAGTCCCTTCATAAATTCCTTCACCAGGCGATGAGACCACAAGGACACCCGTCCTGTTGTCCTGGTGTATCTGGAGATGGCAGCCAGATGTATCTTGATGGAGGCGTGAGCTAGTTCAGCCTTGGCCAACGACAGTACTTAAGGGGCCGTAATCCTTAGAGGGTTAATCTTCTGTGCCCGGCACCAGACAGGGAACCTCTTCCATTTGTGTCCGTAACACTTGAGAGTTGAGGACACCCTGGCCTTTGCAAGAACCTCTCTGCAGTCGGCCGGTATATCGTATCCTCCAAACTCTAGTGCTGCAGGAGCCAGGCCTGCAAGTTCAGGGACTTCGGGTCGTGATGAAGAATGGCGCCTCCTTCTCTGGAGAGAAGATCCGCGTCCACGGGCAGTTTGACTGGTGGGGACGCCGATAAGTCCAGAAGGTCCGGGAACCAGATCTGTCTCGGCCACGCCGGTGCAACGAGGATCATCCTGCACCGGGACCTCTTGAGCTGGTTGACGAGCCGGAGTAGCAGTGGCAACGGCGGGAAAGCATAGAGGAACAGGTTGTCCCAGGGGAACGAGAAAGCATCGCCCATGCTCCTCGGTTGGGGGAACCTGCTGGCGAACCTCTGGCACTTGGAGTTTGTCGCCGTCGCGAAGAGATCGACCTGGGGTCTGTCCCACAGCCTGAAGAGTCGATCCACTTGATCCTGGCATAGCTCCCACTCGTGGTACGAGCGCAGCTCCCTGCTGAGTGAGTCGGCAATGGTGCTCTTTATCCCTGCCAGATGAAAAGGTACCAGAAACATCCCCTGGTCGATGGGCCAGTGCCACAGATCCTGGGTTTCCTTGGACAGGGCTGGGGATCTGGTTCCACCCTGCTTCCTGATGTAGAACATCGTGGTGGTGTTGTCGGTGAAGATCCTCACCACCTTGCCCTTGAGGGACGGAAGAAAGGACCTGAGGGCCCAAAACACTGCGCAAAGCTCCAGAATGTTGATATGAAGCTGTTTTTCCTCCGGGAGCCAAAGGCCTCTCGCTTGGAGATTTCCGGTATGCGCTCCCCACCCTTCCAGGGAGGCATCCGTCGTCACCGTTACCTGGTGAGCTGGGGTCTGAAAGTCTGCGCCCGCCGTCAGATGAGTGCGGGTGCCCCACCACCGGATCGCTCGTCGGAAGGTCTCGTTGAGCGGTATCCTGTCCTCGAAGCTGCCCGTCGCCTGGATCCAGCGTGCGTCGAGGAACTGTTGCAGTGGACGCATTCGAAGTCTGCACAGGCGTACCAGATAGATGCAGGAGGACATCATCCCGAGAAGGGATTTGATGGATCTTACCCTGGCTACGTCCGTGGCTAGCAGGCATTGCACCTTGCCCAGGATGGCTTTCGTCCTTTCGTCGGACGGCAAGGCCAGCCGTGCCACTGTGTCGAGCTTGGCTCCCAGAAACAGGGCGACCTGCGAAGGGACAAGGTGGTATTTGGGGAAGTTGATGGAGAACCCCAGGTCCGTGAGTAGCTGGACGGTCTTCGCTGTGTGTTCTATGGCGAGCTCCCTTGTCCTTGCTCGGATGAGCCAGTTGTCCAGGTAGGGATAGACGTGGATCCCTTGCAGGCGTAGCCATGCCGCCACCGGTGCTAGGCACTTGGTGAATACCCTGGGTGCCGACTTTAATCCGAACGGGAGGGCCTTGAACTGGTAGTGCCGTGTCAGGTTTTAATCATTGCCAGTCTAAAATTCACTCACTCACTGCCAGCCTATAATCCACTACTGTCAGGGTCCGGCTTGACTGAATTCCACAGGAGCTGATGCTGGCCCCACAGACCCTCACTAGGAGTTCACCTCTCAACCCTTAATTATAAGCTGAGCTGAAAACCCCAAGAAAGGGAAAGGGGAATTTGGATAAAATAACAACGGAGACACTGCAGCCCTGCAACCGTCTGGTAGGCTCTGGTATCTGTGGTAAACAAATACACCTGGTTATTTATGTAATAAGAAAATTCTGTTTTCTAAAAGTATTCTAAATAAACTCTAAACTCATTACCTCTTAACCTCAGTAAAAGACTTAGAGGCTATTAATCTGTGTGTGATATCTTGTAAATGTCTCTTGTGTTGTGCATACAGTTCAAACCACTTAGTCTCTCTAGAATTCTAAAGTGATGGTTTTTTGCAAACACCATTTCTGGATTAAACTTTCCTCTTGCTTCAGAGTTTTCTTTAACCTTATGCAATTTTCAATGCTTTCATAGTGGCAGTCTTTCTCTGAAATATTGAATTCCATTTGCATAAATTACATTAAGAAAATAAGCATTCTTCAACTTCCTGGAATATTGCTTCCTTATGCGTGTGAATAGTTTTCTTTATTTACATAAGAACGTATAGTTTCTTCATTAAATAGCGTGTGCGATAAACACGTAAAAATCAGAAGACGTGAAGAATTGTCCTCGCGTTAAAAATACACACGCGATACCTAGCAACACACGCGCTCGCGTTTAAAAATCCACACGCGATTTTTAGCAAACACACGCGCACGCTTTTTAAATCCACACGCGATTCTTAACAAACACACGCGCATGAAAAAATACGTACACGCGATAAAAATCACATGCGCTGGTTAAAAATGGACTCGCGCTCTTTCGCTACCGAACTCACGCGGAGAGACGAAATGGATTTCACGTAAAACAGTTCACACGCTTAAAACCACTCGCGCTTCACCAAAATGGACTCGCGCTCTATCGCAAACCCACACGCGCTTTTTCATGAGACATCATTTACGTTAAAATGGACACGCGCTAAAATTCACTTGCGCAATCTTTTGGACACGCGCTCTACCGCTCCGAATACCCGCGCGTCTTCAAAAAACACGTAAACAACAACTTGCGAGCTCGCGCACACATTTAACAGTCTTTAAGAGCATTACACGCAATTAATTTCATTTAAACTCCTACGCATATCTTCAAACTTGTCTTCCTTAATAATAACTTCAACTGTAAATGTCTCTTTTCTCAAAATGACTTTGAAATTTGGTTAACTTTTTAAATGTTCTTAAAAAAATGAAAGTTCACTGTGACAATTTTAAATCTTTAAAGAAACGATCCCACCTGATGACTTCTTGTTTCAAATGGATCAGCAAACGAAATTCTTACTTCTTTAGTTGATCTTCTGAGCTCTGAAAAGGCCTTACTTAAGGAGCTTAACTAAAACACAACCAGCCACTGAATTTCTCTGGATGAAAGGCAGTTTAGAATCTTGCTCACCTCCGAAGAATCAAACCCATTGTTCTCTCCACCAATCAGGCAAACCAAACATATCATTGTTCCTTTAACCAATCAGATTGAGTTTCTTTCGCTCCATCTTGACTTGGGCAAGCACAATGTTAATCCTATGAACAAATTCTTCCTGTTACTAACCCAGCCAGTTCTAAAAGCATAACTAACCCAACCAGCTCTGAAGGCACAATGTTAATCTTGTTACTCTTCCTGTTCCTAACCCAGCCAGTCCTGACAACTACAAGTGTACACTTTTAATTTGTAATCTGTTTGTAATGTTATTGCCTATTATTCCCCTCATATTCCTTAACTATCTTTTTATCAGAGGGAGATTGTCCCAATCCAGCATGGTGGGAAGGAAGGAGGGAATCAATCAGGGATCTGATTGGTAGTCAAGATGATACATTTTGATTGGAAGCTATGGAGTCTTGGAAGCAGTTTCAGAGTTCTAAACTGCCTTTCATTGTTCAACCTTTATCAGGAAGGTCCTGTATAATTCAGCTCTGAGTTTTGGCCTTGGTATTTACCTTTTTGAATCAGGAGTTTAGTATGAAGCAGGTTTGGTGAAGAATCTTCGTGGGACAAGACATGCAGAGACTTGGTGGGAGCGCAGCGCTCAAGTTAATCTTTTAAGTCAAATAACTAGCTATCTGGAATAAGTTAAATTCAAGTCAAGTAAAGAAGTCATCTACTAAAGCGCCTATTTTTTAGTCATTTCAACGTTTAGGTATTTAGTTAAGTATTTAGGTCTTTTTAAGTGACATTGCTTTTTAGCATCTTTTCAATTTAAAGTTTTCTTATTGCCTTTTTTTTTTATTTGGAGATTGGAATCCAAAGGAACTGTTAAAGTAATCTGCTAATTATATTGGCAACAGTTTATTTCCTCAAGAGTAGTGCTTAAAGTTTTATTCCATGTGTTGCGCACTACGAAGAAAAGTAACGTTCCTTTGTTTAAAACGCTACTCTCTTGCACATGTTCTGAGAGAGAGAGCGTAATTTGATTATGCGTGAGGAGGTAGTTGGCGTGTTCGTTTTATTGTAAATGCTGTATATTCTGTGAAAGCTTTATTTTCCTAACGTGCGCAGACTCATTTAGATTTTAAAAAGGTTCCGTCGCTACTCTCTCACGCATGCTCTGTGAGGGAGTTTTATCTGGGCATGTGCGGTGAAGTAGTGAGAAAGACTATTTTTTTATACTGCGCAACAACAAGGAACTAGTGTAAACGGCGTCGAGTTATTATTTCAACTCGCCGTTAGTTTTGAGTCGAAGAAGTGTTTATTCACGCATGCGCTGATGGAGTGAAATAACACGAACTGTGAAAGACTTTCAGTTTGCATGCGTAGAAGAGTCTATGTATAACATTTCTTCACGCACGCGCAGACTCTGCAAATATAAATGAATAGTGACTTTCATAAGCATGCTAAAAGGTTTTTATTTGCAATGATTCAAAACGCATGAACAATTTCAATTAATGTTAAGGAACTGAAACGCCGTATCTGTAGCAAAGAAGCATTTTACAGACTCTTTAATTGAAGATGTGTTCTTTTTAAAGCATCTTAAAAACAGTAATTTCATATTAATTCTGGTTAATGAAGTTTACACTTATGGAGTCGTCAAATGCGAAATACAAGGTTTAAAAGAGACTAGCAGTAAAAAGAAAACTTCAGTTCAATTTAATTTAAAGAACTTTATGTTTAGAGTCATGGAAAACATATTCATCTAAAATGTGAAGCCAAGAAGTATTCTTCAGTTTTCATCAATTCATTTTGAAGTTACTAATAAGCAAGCCTTTCAGATCTTCAGGGAGGCTTACCAGGTAATGTAGGTTCTAAAAGGGACATAGTGGGAGAAGAAATAATCATAAAGAAAGATAACATAATTTGTTTTTTATCCACTGCAGGTTTCCGACTACCAGAAGAGATACCTGTGTCTTTTGTTATTTTCTCCACTTCCCCCTTTCCCTTGGGGTTGTGGAGATTTCTGCTGTTAAAATTCAGTAGTTGACTGCACAACTCGGGGGGATTGTGTGGGCTCAGCAGCTTCCGCGGACACAGGTACAAGACTGGACAGCCGTCCTTGGACCACGAACCTGAGGAACTTCCGGTGTCCTTTTAGAATGGGGATGTGGAAGTAGGCATCCTCCAAGTCCAACGACGACAGGAAATCGTCCTTCTCCAGCTGTCCCAGCACGTGCTGGAGGGTGACCACCGGGAACTTCTGAGCCTTGATGTACTTGTTCAGTCGCCGCGGGTCCAGGATGGGACGCCAACCTCCTATCTTCTTCTTTACGAGAAAGTATCTTGAGTAGACCCCAGAGCCCCGAAGTCTCTTTGGGACGAGCTCGATGGCACCTTTGTTGAGCATCGCCCTTACCTCCAGCAGCAGCTGGGTACGTGGTTTTCCTTCCTGGCCACGGGTGGCACGCGAGGGCACTTCTACAGAAACTCAAGGGTGTGCCCCTGAGCCAGGTTATCCAGCACCCAAATGTAGGTGGAGATGGACTCCCACACGCTGACAAACTTCGCCAGCCGGCCTCCCACCGGGGTGCTTCGGTGGGGGCCCGACACCACGGTCGGTTCAGTCCTGTTTCGAGGCCGCCTTGCCGCCTTGACCTCACTGGCGACGACGGCGGGAACCTCCAGACTTGCCACGCTCTCTATAGGCCTCCTGCGATGAGGAACGGGCCGCTTGACGGTAGGTAGAGGAGCCGCTGCCGGAACCTTTGGAGGCCCCTTGCTTGCCTCCGGTGTTCCGAAAGGACGGCCGACGTTGGTGGAGAACTCCCAGGGCCCGGGCTGTCTCCGTGTCCGTTTTGATGGTTTGCAGGGACTCATCGACTGTCTTCCCAAACAGGTTGTTCCCGTCAAAGGGCATGTCCAACACTTTGGCTTGTACGTCCTGGTGGAAATCCGTCGCCTTAAGCCATCCGCGCCGTCCGAGGAAAACACTGTTGCCCAACTGGCGGAAACCGGTGTCAGCGATGTCCGTCGCCACCGTTATGGTGGGGTCCGACGCCACCTCGCCTTCTTGTAGGATTCCAGGGCTTCTGCCCTCTTGTCGTCCGGCAGGAAGTCCAACAAGGGAGCGATTTCATACCAAAGTTCCCTGTCGTAACGGGCAACGATAGCCAGCCTTAATCGTCGTCGCCGCCGACGTGATGACTCGTCGTCCCATCGCGTCGAGCTTCTTTCCCTCGCCGTCTGGCGGTGAAGTCGACGTCGATGCCGATGCCCCCCCCGCCTTCTTCCTGGCCGCCGACGAGACGACTGAATCCGGGGTCGGCTGTGCTCTAAGGCATAGAGGAGCCGTGTCGGTGACCCAGTACTTCTTTTCGTATCGGTCCCTTTTTGCCGGCGTCGTGGACGGGTTCTTGAGGAGGGAGAGCCCATCGTCCCAGATGTCATCCAGTAGAGGTACAGCGAGGACCGACTTCCTCTTGGTCTCTCGACGTTGATAGAGGAACCCCTCCTTCTTTTCTTCGGGGCAGAGCTGGAAAAGCTCGGATGCCCTGGAGATCATCGCATGGAAGGATCCAATCTCATCGGGCAGGGAAGCCCGGGGAGGGGGGGACGACGGGAGGTCCACCCTGCCGTCGCTGCCCTCGTCGTCCGTGCCCGTCGTGGCCGTGTCCGTGCCCGTGTCATCCCCGTGGACCATGGATGGGGAGTAGGGTTGAGCAGGCCTCGAGGGCTGGAAGGGTGCAGGAGGATGTGTTCTTCTCCTCTTGGGTGGTGGACTTCCCGACGGCCCTGCCCCTGGCTCCTCCGTCGAGCCTGGCTCGGGCTCCTCCGTCGGGGGTAAAGGCAATCTAGTCCTTATTTCAGTGCATAAGGATTGAGCTGCCATCAAAATGGCTGCCGAGTTGTCCTGCGGCACTGGCTGCGACGGGCGCGACGGTTGGTCTGGAGTCCTGTCGGTGCCGCCGTCACTTCCGTCGTCACCCTCGTCGGGATGCCTCTCGACGGGCTGGTCCTCCTCCATGCCCACATCGTGGCTCTCAGGGACATCGACAAGTTCCTCCTCGGAGGTTGTGTCTGAATCCACGATGGCCACTGCCCCCCCCTCTTTCTCCGCTGGGGGCTTTCGTGGGGGTTCTTTCGATGGGCTTGAAAGATGCCTCCCTCCTAGGTGGCAGGGAGACTCTGGGCCCCGAGGCCGCCACCACAGGTGTAACCTCCGCAGGCTGCAGCAGGGTTGCCGTGACCTCCTCGATAGAGGCCTTGGCTGGGTGAATCAAGGCCTTAGTCACCGACTGCGTGCTTGTGGCCTTCACCTTGGGGGTGGGCTCCCTGCCTCACTCCCCCTCAGCTGAAATCTTCGAGATCGACCGGGGCCTCTCCAGAAGCTTGGCCGGGTTCTCGGATTTCCTCTTACCCGAGCCAGAGCGTTGGCTCGTAGTCGATGGCGCCAGGGAGGATGCGCCCTGCCTGGCAGCCGAGGAGCCCGACCGTTCGGCACTCCCGGTGCCCGCGAACTCGCGGTGCTCAGCCTTCTGTTGGGCCCCCGTTGCCGGGGCGCCCTCACAGGACTTGGAAGACCGCTCGGATTTCTTCTTTTTCTTCTCACTTGACGGGCTCTTTCCCTCCAGCCAGTTGGCGAGACGAAGATGGCGGTCCCTCATGGTCCGCTCCGACATGTTCCCGCAAAACGCACAGTCCTCCTCCACGTGCGTTTTGTCCTCGTGAAGACAGTAGAGGCATAAGGAATGCTCATCTTCCTTGAACATGTTCTGCAGCTGGCATCCAGGGCAGGCCCTGAACAGCTTCCCGGGCCTCGAGCTCTCTTTCTCCTGGGCCATGTCCGGGGAAGGCTTCAGAAACTTCCGTAATCCTCCAAAAGCGTTGTTCGACGAAATCTTCACTCTTGAGGGGCGTAGAAACTTCCGAAACGGGTCCCCGTTGATCGGATGTAAAGACGGTGGAGCTTGAGGCTCAATTTAACCGAAAAATTAGAAATTCTCCTTGAAAAAGCGCGAAATCGCAGCAAAAGCTTGAGAGCTATAGCACGAGGACTCCCAACACTTGAGCGTGCGGTAAAAATCTGAGGATGGCTGCCGGAGGCGGGGCTTAGGGGGAGGGCAGTCATTGGCTGTGGGCAGTATGACCCAGAGATCAGTGATTGGTTACTACTAGGAAAGACAGATCAGAAACGAAACTGATACTGATTTTTTTCTGTACCGAGGATTCCCAGCCTGATGACAGGGAATATTCATGAGCACGTGAATCCATGCCAGACCCCATGCTGGAGAAACTAACTTGTCATCCGTATGGTGAAGGTCTAGAAATTGGTTTGTTCAGATGAGGTGTTGTAAAACCTAGGCAATCGCCTCCAATGATGGCATAAACTGTTAGTCCAAGAGGTGACTAAGTATCCAAATTCAAGACTATGGAATGAAAGTGTTCATGCTTGTATCCTGACTTTGCCAGCAGATGATACAGTGATCCTGGTCAAATCATCTAATATATATAGCTTACATTACTTTGCTGTCTTCTGTGAGGTTTGCCTTCGTGCATGCTTCTGGTATCGTTTAACCCATTACTTGATCTTTCTTCTTATGTAGACCATTTGAGTGGAAGTGGTGGTAGAGAGAAGAGAGTGGACCAGATGTTGCAGGCCTTAGGCAAGCATATTTCAAGGTCTGCTTGTTTGACACAAAAAATGGTTAGCTTTTTGGTAAAAGTCAAAGGTTTTTATGCACGTTTATAAATTAAAATGTCACAAGCCATTGTTTTGCAAGTATTTAAAGGTTTAAAATACAAAAGACAAACCCAGATTAACATTTGTTAAATCACATCGATTAGTATGCTGGTACTTACATACTTCCCTTGATGATGGAGAGAATGAAGCTAGAAACATTCCCATTTTGCATATAACCCTTCTATAATATTTTGTTAAAAATGGTCATGTTTGGTAATGTGATTTGTGTACATTCCAAGTCCATTTTTATAAAATGACATTGGGCCTCATTACGAGTCCGGCGTTAACCGAGGCGGTAAAACCGCCTGGTTAACGCCGGACTCGTATTACCATTCCGCCTCCGTGATTCCCGGAATTACCGGGGCATCACAACCCCGGTTTTCCGGGAATCACGGAGGCGGAATGGTGTAAATCCCCATTCCCATTGAGTCCTATGGGACTCAATGGGAATCGGGATCATGGAAACACCGGCAGCATCTTGTAATGCTGCCGGTGTTTCCTCGTCCGCCTGCAGGCGGGCGGTGTTAAACCCGCCAGGTCAGACCTGGCGGGAACATCACCTCCCGCCTGCAGGGGTCGGGATCAGGCGGTCCGGAAACAACGGTGGCGGCGGGTTTACCGCCACCGTTATTTCCGGACCGCCACGGTCGTAATGAGGCCCATTGTTTTAGTTAATGGTAAGAACTGGAAAAGAAAGTGTTCAAATGCAGAAATTGCAGTGTTGGCACAAATCCCAGCTTCACCCCATCAGCCCTTAACCAATGTGTGACCATGGGCATCTTATTCCTATATTGCCAGTCCTTAAACCTTTCAAAATTGTCAGCCCCTCAGAGTGATTTCCTTCTCATGGTATGATCTTCATAAAAGATGTATTCATGGTTTTACTGGCTATAGGGTTGCTTCCACTTTAATAGTGAGCATATTCATATCCCACATCACAGGCATTTGTTCCTTTGATATCTAATGGCAACACTATTTGAAAACCATATCCCACTTCTAATCTCAATCTGTCTGGATAAAGACACCTTTCTGGAAGCTTCTAATCTGCATTCACTATCCATGCTACGGTATGTGTAGCGTTCTCCTTCCTTCCAATTGGTCTCCTCTGTCCATGCATGAGCACTTTTGTATTCTGTGAGGCAGCTAATGTGAGTTCTCTGTCTATTATGGGTGACATGTACATTTTACATATGGTCCTGCATTAATACTAGCACTAGAGCAGTAACCTATTCGTAGACTGCTAATGTTGGTCTTTAAATGCTACTTGTTTATCATTCTGATTAGAGCAAGAATGACGAAGGTAAGGGGACTTAAAGGGAGTAAACGTGCTCATTATGCTGCGAGACAGCATATCAACCTATAGGTTGTGAGCGCAATGGGTGGGGGTGTGATGTTCTTGAACCCTTAATTCCTTTGGTTTGGTGGAGGGGGGGCCCAAATATGTCCATGCCCAGGGCCCCAGAAGTGATTAAGATGGCCCTGAGTAAAAGGGGGATCTGTAGAGGGTTAGGGTGGGGATGGTAGTGAAGGTGAATGGGTGCATGGCCCCACACCAAAAAAACTAAATTTGAAATGCTTTGGTGAAGTAATTTCAAATAAGTAAATTACATCAAAGTAATTTACTATGTTGAAATTACATAGAACCTGTGAACTGTGCCAAGCAATACCAGGAGAAGAGAGTAATTCTCCTGGTCCCGGACTGGGAATTGTGTTAAAGACGCCAGGGGAAGGAATGAATTCCCCCTGGCCTTGTGAACTATGCCAAGTAATACCAGGAGAAGGGAGTCATCCTCCTCGTCCCAGACTGGGAGTTGTGCTAGAGACGCCAGGAGCAGGGTGTCATTCCTCCTGGTTTTATTGAAACTGATCCATCTACTTCAGGAGAAGGGAGCCATTCTCCTGGGCATGGAAGGGTGTCAGTTGCTAACTGGGATTCTTCAGACCCACTACCCTCCTCCGACTCCTCACCTGTTGAGCTGGAATCCGTGTTGAAGAGAACTGGTTCTCGGCACTGATGTAGAGATGGAGCTGAGTACCTATCGCGATAGGAAGCCACAGTGGCCACCGGTGAGCTGTAGCCCCTGTGGCCCCTCCACCGCGACGGGCGAAAATTATGGGGAAAGAGCCGTAGGCTAAAAAAAACAATGCCAGTTGAGTCCTCCTTGGTAGCTGGAAGTAGCACAAAGAAAAGGTGATGAATGATCCGGATACAAATACAGAGATGGTAAGTATGATGGAATCATCGTTTCCGGAGCGAACAACTCCAGGCAGGAAGGAGCCTGGCCCTGTGAGATGGAAGTAAGCCACTAAACTGGAAATAACATTCCGCGAAGGTAGGTGCAGAGAGGGTGCGCTACAGCGCTAGAGGAGAGAGGAAGGCAGAGAAGAGGCAAGCGAGAAAAGCGTAAGAGTAAGCGAGAGAAAGTGAGAGAGGAGGGGCTGAGGTCCGGAGACCGTAGCAGAGAACAATACAACCGGAGAGAAAAACTAGCGTTGGAACAAAACACAGGAGCGTGCGGAAGCAAAAACTATGACGTTGCAACACGCGGGTCGCTGGGAGAACCGGAAATAAATACCTCCCAGCCAGCTGCGCATTAGCAACAGAAAGGAAAAAAGACTAGACCGTCATCTCACCCGAGTGAACCACGTGATGGGACATTCAATGGCCGCTCCATCTAAAACGATGCCAATGTTTCCGTTTCCAGGAGCTGGCACGCATGACAAAGGGTATAACGGCTGTGTGAAACCCACAATCCAGGGGAAGGTAGTCATTCCCCCTGGCATTCTTGTTGCAAGAGAAAACATTTGTTAACACTATCCCTGCATCAGGAGAAGGGAGACATTCTCCTGAAGAAGGAACTTTCTGTTAGATTATCCTTTAGTTGTAGTGTGAGGGATAGAAGTAGGTTGTGAAACAGGATTGTGGAGTTTGATTTGACAGACATTCTGACTGACTCTTTAGTATTAGTCTTGAGGCAGGGAAACCCTTCTTAGAACTTAGGTATAGTGAGGGCCTTTTTATGCACAAATAAAAGTCTGTGGGCCTCATTACAAGTGTGGCGCTCTGGGAAAAAAAAGGGTGACAGTAAGCTCACTGGCACCCTTGTTTCCGGACCGCCACACTATGAGTCTGCCTGCCGGGGCCGTTGCGCCCAACAGGTCTGACCCTGGCGGCGCAGCGGCCCCAGTAGGCAGATCTGTCACGGAAGCACCGGCACCCTTAGCAACGGTGCCGGTGCTTCTTTCTCCCCACTCCCATTGAGCCCTATGGGACTTGTAATGTTCCGGTGGCACCGGGAAGTCAGGCGCCAGATTCGGTGTTACAGGGTTGGCGACAACACGCCAGTGTCACCGGCGTGTTACTACCAACTTCGTAATGAGGCCCTATAACCACCATCATGCCACCTTTGTGTCAGCTTCCTTCTTCAACATCCTTACAGTTGCCCCTCATCAAACTAGAATATTGTATAATTTTCTAGAAACAGGTAAGTAACCACAGTTTTCACAATTACTTGATATATGTTGTGGTACTTAGTAGCAACATCCCTTAAACCCACCCAGAAACTAATAGGGCACAACCGAAAACACAGAGCATCACAGGGAACAATCAAGACCAATGATCGAAAGCAGAGAATAGGGTCTTGCTTGAAGTGAGCAATCCATGATTGCGGTTTCTGGAAAGGAGAAATACAGTCAATACCAGACTTAGTGATTATGATCCTGCCCATCCATGCTCCTGCTCGTGGAAGGCAAGCTTTAAAAATGCTCATAAGAGGATGATTCTGTTAAGACAGCCTCAAACAAGACAATAAAAAGGTGGAAGCGTAAGGGCTGGAGGTTGCCGGATGTCGTCAATATCAGGGAAACAAGGAAATCACAGGAGGAACAGTTTGAATAAATAGTAGCTGCGTAAACCAGAAGCAATTATTCAAAAGTGGAGAGTGTAAGGAATTCATGGTGGCAACAGTAAAGATGCCACCAAACAAGTGATCACAGTTCAACAGTGTTTATTAAACTGTATAGCTAGGTTGGAAAAACGCCTAATCTAAACGTAAATCTAAGATGGGAGCAAGCTACGACCATCAAATAATAATAAGGCAGTCCTAGTGGCGTCTTTTCAAATAAAAGGGCCTATACTGAAAACAAAACTATTGCCAATCCTTACAACTAAATATACAAACAAGTGTGGGATAGGGTTCATAAGAATGAAATAAGTGTTCACAAACTGATAAGTCAGGATGTGGACGTTTTGAGCACGGGACAAGGCGGGACTCCTGAGCACAGCACACTCTCAAGCTTTCCCAGCACGAGACTACAGTTCAGTTTGCAGTATCAAAATCTTCGGTGGTTAAACCTCTTTTATGCAAAAAAAAAGTCTCTTGCCTTCGAGGATCTGATGTGTTCAAAATAACCAAACAAAAAGTTCCTTTCCGTATATACGTTATGAACCGCTTGGCTTCTCTTGTCTTTGGAGTCAATGACGGTAGCAAGCGTCTCCCCCTGTCCTGGTAATCAGTGTAGGAGGGCTCTGTGTACCATTGACATCTGCAGCAACACATGCTGGCTATTGTTCGCAATCTTATGATTCCTTTCACGGAGGCTTTGTGGGTCCAGCTCAAAAAGGGAAAGGTTGCTTCTCTCATTGTCGCCCCTTTGGCTCTCGCCGCCTTTCTGCTCCTCTTTAACTGCCGCCCTGGGATAGCTGTCTAGTCGTACAGTCTGCCTTGCTCGTAGTGTGCTCTCAGGCTCCACCTTTTATCCCAGTGGAGATGAATTGGCGTTGTTTTACCCTGGCAGAAAGGTCCGCAACGGAAATGACCGCATGAGAAATGTACGATATACATAAATCTTTGTACATTTCTCATGCGGACATTCGTTTAAAACAACCCCAAAACCTAACCCATGCCCACCCCCTCACCCCCGCCCACCCCCTCACCCCCCTACTTACCTTTCATCTCAAAGCGCGGTGTCACTGCAACGCTGGTTCCCTTTCACTTCCTTGATCGGGAACCAGCGCTGCAGGGTCCTTTTCATTTTCTTTTGTCAGGCTGCCGCAGAGGTTTCCCCTGAAACCCTGCTTACTGGACTGTAAAGTATGGTGAGTGGGGTGTTGCAGGGCACACCCCTGCAGCGTTTTTTTTCGGATCAGCTGCGGGGGTGTCCCCTGCATCCCCCGCTCACTATACTGTATGGTATGGTGAGCGGGGTGTTGTGGAAGACACCCTGCAGTCCCCGCAGCCTTTTTATTTTTTTGGATCAGTTGCGGGGGTGTCACCCGCAATACCCCGCTCATTATACTTTATACTTTATAGTATAGTGAGCGGGGTATTGCGAGGGACACCCCCGCAGCCTTTGTTTTTCATTTTTTTTACCTACCCCACCAAAACATGCAAACCACAAAAGGTTCAAACTTTTTGTAGTTCGAACATTTGGTGGTATGTATTTTAGGTCTTTTGATGGGGTAGGTAAATTGGATTCAGTCATTTCGGCCGAATCCGTGGAGAAGGGAAAGGGCCGTCATCTATGTGTGTTTCTGGTCGATTGTCTGACTTTGCCTGACCCTTGTGTTGGGACATGTCAGGTAAACGGCTCTGGTGTTTGTCCATTGTCTTTCGTGTTGTGAGAAATTGTTTGTGTCGGGAAAGGGGGGGGGCGGGTTACGTTTCTGAGTATCCTACGTGGTGGGATGGGGAAAAGGTGTTATAAGAAGAGGAATACTGCGTCTCAGCCGTCAGTGTCCCACTTCCACTCCCCGAGGACCCCCCCATCTAGGTGATCCTCCCACACTGGTCCACCCCCAGGAACTGTATCCAATAGCAATGGCCGTGTCCTGGCCACCTGGATGACAGATCCCCAGGGACTAGCGAGTGAGACACCTCTAGGTTTCTCACAAGGGAAAATCAACAGTACAAACTAGGAACAAACACGTGCCACTGGAGGAGTATCCCAGGCAAGTCCACTGGTAACACAAGGAAAGTGGATGAAGGAACCATAAGACATGAAGCTGGAGTGACTGCAACAAGGACAGAGAGCAGAGCAGGATAGACACTGGAGAGATGTAAAATGCACCTGTAGCAGGACACGAGCATGGCAGCCAGCCCCAAGCGAAATGGAGGTGCCCTCTTTTGCATAGGCAGCCTGTGCGTGTTCTCTCTCTGCCTTTATTCCCCGAAAACTGGAACCATTGGCTCAGGCAACATACTCCCAATGGCATGCACAGATGACAACTGTGGGAAGTGCATCACATTTTACGAGAATGCAGGAGTTGAACATTCAGTGATCTCCATGACAGAGTGTGTAAGATGCATCTGGACTGGGCAGAGTCTGGAGTGCAGGCAATGTTCTCATGCTTATGCTCCAGGTCCCAGCCCAAAACATTACCCCAACACTTGAAACAATGGGTTAAAGCACATAATAACCTGTCAGTGAAACCTCCCATGGCTCTCCATACCCCTTACCCCACATCTCTACCGCATGCTTTGAAGCAGCTTTCAGTGGCAATGTGTGTTAAGTGTGAATTATGTCAATGTAATAAAATCTTTTTGATAATAGAAGAAAATAATTTATGTATTCATTTAGTTTGGTGCTTATATAGCACGCCAAGCCCTAAGGCATCTTGGCGCTTTCTTACAGACAAGGTTACATTAGTTACTCTGGTTGAAGAAGTACAATGGTCAAAGGGCATGTAAAATACAATAATAATAATAATTAATATATGTGACACAAAGAGTCTTCCCAATGGCCTCCGTCCTAATAACCTTTTGTGACCCATTCATCTCTTCTTGGAATGACATAGGCAAGTAGAACTTTCATGTGAGATATTATAGTCAGGAAATGTCCTAATGCAGCTTATCTGTTCTGTTCTTAGCAACAAACTGCCCGCTTTGAAAATCATGCATTTTCTTAATCTTTCTAAAGGACAATACGTAAAGTGTAAACAACATATTTCAGTAATAAAGAACCGGAAGGGTTACACCACCATCAGGATTCAAAACTGAAATAATGGAATCTGAACCAAATGGCTAAGGTTCTTCAAGCCAATGGAAATGTTAACACAATCAATTGTGTCCTTGTTTTGCAGAACTAATTAACCGTGCATATTCGGTATGCCAAAACTACCTTGGAAAGGCGAAGCATGAAGATATCGACTTAGATGTAGACTTGTCCCCCCTTCCTTCTGAGTTGGAATGGAACGACTTGCTCAAGCAGTACTATACCCTCATTCAGTAAGATTATTTTCCATAATTCAATTAGAAATATGGTCACGTGTTTGCAAAAAGGTTTTCATTGCTTAATTTAGTAGTATTATTTTATTTTATTGAGCATGGACCTAGCTTTGGGAAGCAACAGAGTGTTTTACAATCATAGGGGCAAGAACATACTGAGGGAATCACAGAAAGGGGGAGCAGGGAGTTAACAGCAGGGGAGGGTTTGGGCAATTGGCAGCAAGGGATCTACAAGTAGCCAGGTGAAGAAACAGTGAGGAGCAGATCACAGAGTCTCAGGTAGGGTCGGTGGATGTCAGGCACATCAGGGGTTATACGGGAAAAGTCAGGCTAACATCTAGGATACACAGAGTCTCTGGGGTGCAAAGGTTGGAGGGTTGTGGAATTATGTGCAAAATGGTTATCTTATTTCCTTAATGCCTTTTCTCAGAGATCAGCAGAGTTGTGCACTCAAAATGGTGGATTGGGCTCAAACCCGGGCCAAGATATGTGGATTCCCTCAGCAGTGATCCAATTTAGAATGTCGAGGGCAGATTATCTTGGCAGACAATTATAAACTGCCTTTCATCAAATTTCTTAGAGTTTACAGTTATGTTTTGGTTTAGCTCCCTTTAGTCCTACCCTTTTTGCCATTCGAAACCTGAAGAAGGAAGTTTGAAGAGCCCAGCTGTCTACTATAAACTGGTGGGATCATAGCTTTTTGGCGAGCTAACTGCAAATTAAATTTTTAGTTTTAAAGACTCTTAATAGTGTGACTAGTCAGGGAAAGCAGCGCATGAAGGAATGAGTTAAGGCTTAGCCGCAAGGTGTTTGATGTAATGACGTTGATTCCTGGACTGATGTGATCAGACTCTGTGTGCATTCAGCTTTGACGCGACCTTTGCGGTTTGCTTATTTAACTGAAATTGACTTGCGTGTCTATACGAGTTGCAGCATAGTGGCGCTTGATATGCGAGCAGTTTCTTACCTGTAACTCCATTTCTCCAGCGTTGGTATCTTTCATGGATTCACATGCTTAGAATATTCCCCGTCATCAGGCCGGGAACCTCGGTATATTTATGAAAACGTTTTTCCTCAGAAAAAAACCCACACTTTTGTGTCCCATCGACGTCCTTTTGGGCCGCTTACACATGACCCAATAGGACATACATTATAAATAGCCCCGCCCCCGCGGCTCCCTTCAGATTTTAACCCCCAAAGTAGTAGGGGCATATCAAGTTTGCAGTCAGGGGAGGCCAGCGGGCGCATGTGAATCCATGAAAGATACCAACGCTGGAGAAATGGAGTTACAGGTAAGAAACTACTCCCTTCTCCAGCATGGATTTTTCATGGATTCACATGCTTAGAATAGATTATATAGCAGTATTCCTAATCTGGAGGTGTGCAATGCAAACCAATACTACAAGAACACCACATGCAGTAAGCAAGAAAGCCCATAACCATGGTACATTGAAAGGAGGTTACTCCCCTCTGTGGGGCTTACTTTACTGAAACAGGTGTCGCAAGACTGCCCATACCATCTGCACATCCGCTGCATGTTGCTGCTCTAGGCAATAATGCAGAGTAAATGTATGCGGCACCGACCAGGAGGCCGCCTGAAAGATGTCCACCAGCGGGATTCCGGACCACAATGCCGCCGATGACGAGGTGGATTTTGTCGAGTGACCCTTTGGACGTCTCTCCAGAGGCTTCCCTGCTTTAGAGTGGCAGAAGTCAATAGTTGCCGACACCCAGTGGGCCAGTCCTTGTTTGGAGATTTGTCTTCCCTTTACAGAGGGTCCATAAGCCACAAACAGTTGTCTCGTACCCCTGAAATCTTGAGTACGACTCAGATAAAACTTCAATGGTCTTTTGACGTCCAACGTATGGAGAGCTTTTTCTGCGAAAGAAGAAGCCACAGCGAAGAATGCTGGTAGCACAATTGAAGAGTGCTTGTGGAATCCAGTTGGAACCTTTGGTATAAAATGCGGTTTAGTTGCCAACACCACCTTGTCCTTGAAGAAACGCAAGTATGGGGGATCAATCACCAGCGCTTGCAGTTCCGACAGTCTTCTTGCTGAAGTAATAGCTACCAAAAAGGCCATTTTCCACGACAAATCTGAGGGGTGACAACGACATAGGATCAAAAGGAGCCTTCATTAGCCCTGACAGCACCAGATTGAGACTCCAACTAGGAGGGAACTTTTTTGCCGGAGGAAAGGCCCGAAATAACCCTCCCAGGAAATGCTTGACTAGTCGATCACTGAACAACGGAGTCGAGTGCCTTTTTCAAGTAAATCTTGAAATGGCTGCCAAGTGAACCTTTACGGAGGAGAAAGACAAACCTTTTTTCGCCAAGTGTAGCAAATAAGGCAGATCTTGCTCTGATGAGATGTTTAAAGGGTCCACCCCCGGTTGATCCCTACACCACACACAGAATCTCTACCACTTACATGCATATGAAATATTCGTGGATGGATCCCTCGCCACCTCTAAAATTCGGCGACAATCCGAAGAAATGTTCAGGGCCCCAAACTCAGAGAAGTCAGGAGCCAAGCTGTCAGGCTGAGGGAGCCCGGGTTGTGATGCCAAATCGCTCCCTTGTCCTGGAATAGAAGGTCAGGCGTCTCGTGAAACCTCACTGGCTCTGCCACAGATAGCTGGACCAAGTCCGAAAACCACAACTGTCTCGCCCAGTGGGGAGCAATTAGAATCACACAGCATGGATATTTGTGAATCCACTGGAGGTGCCGTCGAATGAGCGGAAACGGAGGGAACGCATACGTGAACCTGCCCGTCCACAGGAAGGAGAACTCATCCCCCAACGAGTTGGGCTGTGGCCATCTGCTGGTGAATTACTTGCCCTTTTTGTTCTCCCGGGTTGCGAAAAGATCCAGAGATGGACGACCCCATTTCCTGAAGATGCTCGACACTTGTTGATCATTCAGCTCCCACTCGTGGAGTTGGTGCATCTCTCTGTTGAGAGAGTCTGTCAGGATCGGCAGGTGGAGACTTTGGAAGGGTTGGAGGCAGTGACCTTTTCAGGGTAACGTTCTAGTCCTCATTCAAGATGGCAGCACGCACTATATCTTCCGGCTCCGCCCCTCCAGCCAGTGCGTTGTATCTGTTTACCTCTCGTTACTGCGCTCCACTTTTCTGAATCCTTCTCTCGTGATTTCAATTCTGTCATTCTATAGTATCGTTACTATCAGTCCTTTCTAACCTCTACGGCTACTCGCAGTATTTTCCCTGCTACTCTACTTCGGTTTGCCTGTTTGTTTTCCTCTTTCCGCTAGGTTAGACTCCATATCTCTATTCACGGCGCCTGCCGTTCTGCATTGCTTTCTCTCATTGGTCTACGCGCGAGCTGCTCTCGCGACTTCCATTTCTCCTTCCTACCTTCACGGCGCCTGCCGTTCCGCACTGCTTACTTTCTTCGTTCTGCACGCGGACTGCTCTCGCAACTTCATTTCTCCTTCCTACCTTCACGGCGCCTGCCGTTCCGCACTGCTTACTTTCTTCGTTCTGCACGCGAACTGCTCTCGCGACTTTCATTTCTCCTTCCTACCCTCACGGTGCCTGCTGTTCCACACTGCTTACTTTCTTCATTCTGCACGCGAACTGCTCTCGCAACTTCCATTTCTCCTTCCTACCTTCACGGCACCTGCCGTTCCGCACTGCTTACTTTCTTCGTTCTGCACGCGAACTGCTTTCGCGACTTCATTTCTCCTTCCTACCTTCACGGCGCCTGCCGTTCCGCACTGCTTCCTTTCTTCGTTCTACACGCGAGCTGCTCTCGCGACTCCCATTTCTGCTCCGTATATTCACGGAGCTTGCCTATTCTGCATAGCTGATTTCTTTTTACATACAAGTTTACTTTGTGTTTGTGTACTGTCCGTTCCTACTTATTTCTGTTTATGATTCCATCTGTATAGGTTTTCAGTTTCCATAGCAATTCCCTTGTTGGCTTTAGTGCTATCTCTCTGTATTTTTGGTACTTCCTCCTTTTTTTTTATTAGGTTCCATCCTCTTATTTCTTTTGCCCTTCTCATCCCGTTGGATCATCTCAGGACTTTGGTCTTTGGAAACTCAACTTTCCCCACATCTGCAAAGCACCAGAACCAGGGTTTTTTCTGCCTTCCGGCTTTTTCCCTGGGGCGAGGCTGGCCCTCCTGGAGGTCCCCTTGAGCAGGTTCTCATCTCTGTCACGGTGGCCTCTGGAGGGGCCAGACCTTATTTACACGAAAGAAAAGGACGGAGACTAACGGAAAGTCCGCCCAAAGAAAGAAAGAAGGACAAGAAGAAGCCTGAAACAGCACTTAAGGAACGTACTTCCGAGTATTCAGGTGAGGAGAAGGGGGAACTGGAACCGGAACCTGACAGAGTCTGCCTGCACATTGTTCACCCCTGGTAGGTGGTACGCCGCTATGCTTATTTCTTGTTCGAGGGCCCAATGCCATATTTCCTGAGCTTTGCTCGAGAGCGTTCTGGAACGAGTGCCCCCTTGTTTCCTGAGGTAGAACATTGTGGTCGTATTGTCCGTTAATATTCTCACCACTGATCCCCGTATGCGCGGCAAAAATGACTTCAGAGCCCAACGTACCACTCTTAGTTCCAGCACATTGATGTGAAGGGTCGACTCTCCTGGGGACCATTGGCCTTGAACTTGTAGGGATCCCAGATGGGCTCCCTATCCTGTTTGAGATGCATCCGTCACAACTGTCGATTGAAATGCCTGTTCCAGCAGAGGCATCCCTCTTGTCAGATTGTCTGAGAGTTGCCACCACTGAAGTGCTTCTAGAAGCTCGCTGCTGAACCTCAAATTGTCGGACCACAATCCGCGACTTTGAGACCATCGGTGTGCCAAAAATTCCTGTATCGGTCTCATGAAGAGACGACAGTTGTTCACTAGCGAAATACATGATGCCATGGCTCCTAGCAGCAACATGTATTTTCTGACTGACACCCTGGTGCCAGTTTTCCACTCCTCCGCATTTTTGCTTGAGCTTTTGAACTCTCTCTAAGGAAGGGTTCACTAGTCCTGATTGAGTCTGGAACTCTGCTCCCAAAAACACCAAGCACCTTGAGGGAGCTAGAAAGGATTTTTCAAAGTTGATTGCAAAGCCTAACCGCTATAGTAGTTGCATGGTGGCCTCTAGGCTTGCTTGCGCCACTGCCGGCGACGAGCCCCTTATTAGTCAGTCGTCCAGGTAAGGGTAGACGTGATGACCTTTTCTTCGCAGCCACGCTGCCACCGGAGCTAAACATTTCGTAAACGTCCTGGGAGACGATTTCAGGCCGAATGGAAGCACCTTGAACTGGTAATTACTCTGACCCACCACGAACCTCAGGAATTTTCTGTGTCGTCGACGCATGGGTATGTGGAAATATGCATCTTGTAAGTCCAACGACGCCAGAAAATCCTCCGGCTGTATAGACCGGATGACCTCCTGAAGCGTAAGCATTTTGAACCTCAGGCGTCGCAGAGTCTTGTTGAGAGCTCGAAGCTCCAGAATGGGTCGCCACTTGCCGCTGGGTTTTTTGACCATGAAGTAATGGGAGTAAACCCCCTAGGCCCCTCTTGGCCACCAGAACAAATTCTATAGCCCCTTTTTGCAGCATAAGCACAACCTCCTGCTGTAATATGTGAAGATGGGGTTGCGCCGAATACACAGGTGGAATGTGAGATGGCATGGTCTTGAACTGCAAAGAGTGGCCTAGTTTTACCATGTCCAACACCCAACGGTCCGATGTCATTCTCTCCCACTCGTCGACGCGGCAGGACACTGCCTCCCAGGATGTCCTGAAGATTGTCATTGCTGAGACTTTGATTGCTTACTTTTGGTGGATGAAGACTGTCCTCCTACGCTCGTAGAACAGCTAGACCGTTCTATTCCAAATGGCGGTTGTTCGACACGTTGCCGGGAAAACGACGTTTGCACTTTTCACGTCGCTAACTCACGTGTATTCTGCTTCGTCACGTGAACTACGGCATTACGTATTTAAGCAGCGTGGAAACTTCACTCGCTGCTTCTCATCGAATCATTTGGCGTTGTGTAGCTGAACCTCCGGTCTGCATCCTTGCAGGTTACTACAGCTACCTTTTGGCCTTCTATAGCGTGTTTTCCGCCACACGCTGAAATCTGGAGCTGTTTGGTTGCGTGTACATCCACACGTTGTCTTCAAACGCGGCCGGCCTGGGCTGCGTGAATCCTGTTCGCGTGTAAATCCACACGCGCACGCTATCTTCAAGCGCTGCTGGCCTGCGTGAATCCTGCTCGCGTGTAAATCCACACGCGCACGCTATCTTCAAGCGCTGCTGGCCTGGACTGCGTGAATCCTGCTCGCGTGTAAATCCACACGCGCACGCTATCTTCAAGTACGGCTGGCCTGGACTGCGTGAATCCTGATCGCGTGTAAATCCACACGCGTATGCTATCTTCAAGCGCTGCTGGCCTGCGTGAATCCTGCTCGCGTGTAAATCCACACGCGCACGCTATCTTCAAGCGCTGCTGGCCTGGACTGCGTGAATCCTGCTCGCGTGTAAATCCACACGCGCACGCTATCTTCAAGTACGGCTGGCCTGGACTGCGTGAATCCTGATCGCGTGTAAATCCACACGCGTATGCTATCTTCAAGCGCTGCTGGCCTGGACTGCGTGAATCCTGCTCGCGTGTAAATCCACACGCATATGTTGTCTACAAGCGCTGCTGGCCTGGACTGCCTGAATCCTAATCGCGTGTAAATCCACACGCACACGCTCTTTTCTTCGCGGCTGTCCAGAACCGCGTGTACTTTGTTTATACCTTAAAAGGAGCGCTATTTCCAACTCCTGCACCTGTGTTATTAACAGGGGGATTGATTAATTTCTATACTTTACACTACGTGGGAAGGAAGCTTTTCAAGGATAATTGGAAGGTGACAGTGAACAGTACTTTGGACGCTATCCTGTGGTGCATCAACCCGGTATCTAGCGTGAGCCTCGTTCCGTTCGGGATAAGTCTCCCTTACTAATCTTCCCTTCCTTGTCGTTTGTTCTACCTTGGATTCCGCAAGAGACTCTTCTGGATTCATCTGCCCTAGACTCAAGGTCAGTGTGTGCATTCATGACATTTCCTATTCCATCATACCCAGGTTGGGGCAGTTATTCATGATACTTTATTTTGTTCTAGGCTGACTTCTTATACCTTACCCACGCCCTTTCCAGTGATCCATCGCTCTGCCTGTTTACCAGTCAGAGAGTTGTATCATTTGGAAGGTCTTAACTTGACTTCACAACTATCAAAACGCGTGAACAGGGATCCGGAAGACCCTACCACCTGTATCCTTTTAAGAACCGTATCCTTTTCAGTTAATACTTTGGTGCTTTCTGACACCTCCCCTCCTCCTAGAAACCTGGAAAACCCGGCTTCTTCGTGTCGCCTGGACAGCCCGCCTGTACCCTTGGGAGGAGTATGATGATCTGTTGAAACTCCGATCCCTGGCTGCAGCGAACCGGGAATTCCCCGAAGCTCTGCGGAAGGGGCGAAAAGGCCGAAATGCTCGTCCACTTTGTAAGGCCTCCAGCGACCTTGCCGTATCTGAATCTTCCTTCATGCCTTTAAGGGCGTTGTCCACCTTTTCCCCGAATAACTGCTCACCTTCACATGGCATGTCTAGCACTTTATACTGACTTCTGGCCTAAAGTTTGTACATTTTAACCAGGCTTGCCTTCTCAGCACCACTCCATTATTTATTTGTTTGATTCCCGACTCCGCCAAATCCACAGCGATGTTGATAGAGTGGTTTGATGCCTCTTCCCCTCACGCACCAGTAACATGGCTGTCTTTCTGTGCTCTTCGGGCCACGTTTCACGGTCGTATCGTGCCATGATAGCTAACGAGTTAGCCGCCTTGACCGTCGTCGCTCCCACTGCCAAGACTTTCTTACCAAAGGCATCCTGCCTTCTAGCTTCACTATCTGGAGGTGTTGTGCACTTGTGTTGCGATCTAGCTTTTCTGCCAGCCCACGCCGACACTACTGATTCCGGGGAGGGCTGCGCGGTCAAACACTTAGGTGTAGAGTCTGGGGCTTTAAATTTCTTTTCTAGCCTGCCCTTGATTGCAGGCTCCGAAAATGGATGGCGCATTGTACGCAAGCCTCCCTGCCAAACATGGTCCAGAATGGGAACCGAGAAGATTGACTTTCTCCTCTTCCCCATATGGTCAAATAAGAAGCATTCCTTCTTTTCTTCCTCTGGGGTCAGACCAAACTCGATACAGGCTTTCGCCATCATAGCATGAAAGGACCTGATGTCATCTGGAGGTGACGGCTGTGTTGGGCTTCTAGGAGTTTCCACTTCTCCCTCCGATTCCCACATAGGGTCCCTCAAAGTCGACGATGAAATGTCCGAGAAGGGGTCTCTAGGACCTTGATCTGACTCAGAATCCTGCAATTCACCTTCCTCCGGGTGTGAGCAAGGATGTTCTTCGCTAACCAGACAGGAGACCGGCAAACCAGCCGTTGACGTTGACCGTGGAGCGGGACCTGCCGTGTCGTCGACAGGTATCACTGGTGTCCCTGGAGGTGTACCCATGGGAGGCAATCTTGCATCTAACTGGCTAAAGGGGGATTGCAGCATAGACAACACTTGCAAAGACAACACTGACTGCGGATTCAGCAGAGACGATGTAGAGGGGGCATTTTGCATCCCGAGGCCGTCGACGGGCCAACGCCCTGTAAGCCAAGATTTGTTGGACAAACAACCTGTTCCCGCTCCTCCTCCATCGACAATACAGAGAAAGCTGATTCCTGCTGTAATAGTGTATCTGGCAGAACTGTATCATACACCGCCGGTTGCCAAACCTCTGGAGGATCCACTGTCGACGATGGAAATTTAGGAGCCACTTCCCTGTCAATCATCGCCGTTGGGGTCGACAAGCCACTGCGGGTATTGATTACGCAGGCGGTAGTGAGGCCGTCGACGACGGGACTCCCGTTGACGGCGGTGGTAGTTGTGATGCAGACTCCTTAGGCGATCCTGCCTTTATGGAGTCTCTAGACCGGTGCTTCATCGAGTCTCTACTTGTCCTTTTTGACGAAGAGGAAGATTTTCCTTGTTGACGGTCCTGGTCCACACAACCATGCTTTGATGATGATGAAGGGGCGTCTTTCGCCGGATGTTTCCCCAACGAGGAACGACTCTTTTCTGTAGGACGTGGCTTCTTCGCATGAGGCTCCACAGACACAGAGCGGCGAGGAACTACAGGGGACTTAGGCCTGTTCAGTGCTAGACTGCGCACTGATCCTACCTCAGATGAAGGGTAGGCCCCTTCGTTCAGCCTCGTTATTAGACGCCGATTACGGTCCTTCAATGTCTTTTGTGAGAACCCCTTGCAAATTTCACAGCTGTCCGCAGAGTGATGGGGATAAAGACAATAAAGACAATAAAGACAATAAAGGCAATCCATGTGCCCATCTCCTTCATAAACATTCTTCTTTCCACATGTGGCACACGGTATCACATGGATCGGTAATATGCCCGTCTCCCCTCCTGCCGGCTCCTACTCACCTTTAACTTTAGACTTGGGGTCTCTCCTCTCCTCTTCTTTCCTTTTTGATTGGGTTTCTCCTTTTTTTTGAGTAGATAAGGACGGCCACGGAAGGACGCCACAGTGCCACTGGAATAGTGGGCTGTGATCGATTCCCTGTGACAGTCGGGAATGGGGAAAAAGCCAGAGGCACAAAAAACCCCAACCTTGATGACAGAAGGCAGATAATGGAACTGCTATTCAGAAGGTATGTAGCGTCGAGGACTCCGAGGACGAGGAGGCTCCCAAAAGAACAAGACTGACAACGGTCAATAAACTCTGAATGAAATAGAGAATCACAAGAAAAAAGTAACAGATGGCGAAATGACACCAGGCAGAGGAAGCTTAGAAAGAAAGCGAAGCACAAGAGGGCAGGAGAACGAAAGGAGAGAGAGGAGCCGAAGCACGGTGAAAGTAAGGAATGGTGTAGCGAGCGGAGAGAAACAAGAAGCAGCAGAAGACAGGTAAGCGAGCGGAATACGCAAGAGGAAATGATCTGGAGCATAGCGACAAAGGAGAAAGCCTGAAAGTTGCAACACGTCGGTTACCCGGAAGTGGCTGGTTAAAAACTACCGGTTATGGACGCGAAGACGAAAACTAGACCGGCAAGGCACGTAACAGACAAAATGTGCTGGATTAATCAATGGCGGCTCCCCTTCCAGCGATCCCAAACACGCCATCTGTTCCAGGGCATGACAGAATGCCCCCTCCGAAGGCACCCTCCCCACCCCCGGTTTGCCTGGATGACTCCGATGGAACCTGCGCACCAACAGTGGGGCGTGTATGTGAGATTTGGCTTCCCAGGAGCTTTCTGACCAAGGGTAGCCTCTCCAGTGTATTAAGTACTCTAGTCGCCCCCTATGATACCTGGAATCGCATATTTGAGCAACCTCATATTCTTCACCAGAGGAACCAGAAGGTATGGAAACCTTCCTCGGAGTCCGTGACCATTCATCAGCCTGAAACGGCTTTAGTTGAGATGAGTGAAAAACTGGGTGGACTTGCCGCAAACCCACCGGAACTTTAAGGCAAAATGCCACAGGGTTTATTCTCTGTGTGATCTCATAGGGTCCGATGTAATGGGGGGATAATTTAGAAGGCCGTCCCCACCTGGGTAGGTATTTGGTGGAGAGTATGACCTTGGGACTAATGTCCCAGACTGGAACCGGTCTGCGGTGCCTATCGGCCTGCAACTTATTACGGTGGCCAGTTTCCTGAAGACTTGTCTTGACCTTGGCTTGCGCATCTTGAATGTGTGCCAACGAAGAATCTACCGCAGGAATACCAGATGATATCCCAGAAATGGGTAGAATGGAACGTGGATGGTAGCCATAGGTGCAGTAAAATGGACTCATTCCTAGAGCTGAGTGAATAGTGTTGTTGTGGGAAAATTCGGCAGTAGGCAGAAGTGCTACCCAGTTGTCTTGTTGTGTGGTGATAAAACAACAGAGATATTGTTCAAGGGTGCCGTTTAGGTGTTCTGTTTGCCCATTAGATTGAGGGTGGAAGCCGGATGATAGGGCTGTCTCTATCCCCAGTTTCTCGCAGAAAGCCTTCCAGAAGTGTGAAGTATATTGGGAGCCCCTGTCGGAAATGATCTTGGCAGGGATACCATGGCGACGGAATACATCCTTCAAGAATACCTTTGCCATCTCTGTTGCGGCAGGTACCCCCGGCAGAGGAGAGAAATGCGCCAGTTTAGACAAGGAGTCTACTACCACCATTATGCAAATGTAGCCCTGAGATTTCGGTAGGTCCACAATGAAATCAGTAGATATGGTATGCCAAGGGCCGGATGGCACAGAACTAGGTTCTAACAGTCCCAAAGGCCTTTGTGTGAGGTTCTTGCTGCATAGACAAGTGGTACTGGACTGAACATATTGGATGGTATCCTTCTTCATGTTCGGCCAATAAAAATACCATTGTAGGAAATCCAGAGTACCTTTAAACCCTCTGTGTCCGGCGATCTTAGAGTCGTAACACCAAAAGAACGCGATCTTCCTCAATGGTCTCGTGGGTAAGAACAATCTCCCATCAACAGTGTAAAGGTCATCCGTGATTTCGTAAGGTGTATTCTTGGGGTGTTTTTCAACCTCAAACACTCCATCTGAGGCTTCTCTAACTTGCTGTAGAAAGGTGGAGAGTACTCCGATCTTCTTGGATTGGGGAAACATGAGTTCCTTTGTTGATTCTGTGTCGGTTAAGTAGTTGCTGCGTCTGGAAAGAGCATCTGCCAAGAGGTTTTGAGGACACGGTATGTAAGAGATGTTAAAGTCAAACTGTGTGAAGAAGTGAGCCCATCTTGCTTGGCGAGTGTTATAGCATTCAAACTGTCTCAAGACCTGTAGGTTCTTATGGTCCGTACGGATGGTGAAAGGATGCTCTCCTCCCTGGAGTAAATGACGCCATTCCAGACAGGCCAGTTTCATGGCTAAGAGTTCCCGTTCAATAACGGAATAATTCCTCTGACTGATGGTGAGTGTTTTAGAAAAGTAGGAAATGCGGTGTTCTTATCTTGATGGAGTTGGAGTAAGACTGCTCCTACAGCCGCGGAGGATGCATCAGTTTCCAAGATGAAAGGAAGGCTTTGATCTGGTTAACGTAATATCAGGGCGGAACAAAAGGACTGTTTAAGGTGACAAAAGCTGTTTTCGGCGTCCTGGGACAAGAAAAAAGGAGTTGAAGACTTTTTTAGGAGAGTAGTGATGGGTAAAACTTGCTGAGAGAAATTTGGGATGAATTTCCGGTAGAAATTTGCAAGTCCGAGAAACTTCTGAACTTCTTTAAATGTCTTGGGGGAAGGCCAGTCCAGGATGGAGGAGACTTTCTAGGGGTCCATTGAGATGCCGATTTCGGACAGGATGAATCCCAAGTATGGGATGGAGGAGGCAGAGAAAACACACTTGTTGAGTTTGACTGAGAGATGATTAGCTTGTAACCTTCGGAAGACCTCTCTGACATGTCCCTCATGTTCCTTTTGGGACTGAGAGAAAATCAAGATGTCATCTAAGTAGTTGATAGTGGTATGACATAATAAGTCTGAGAAGAGACGATCCATAAAACATTGAAAGATTGAAGGGGCATTGACTAACCCAAAAGGCATTACTTGATATTCGTAAAGTCCGAATGGAGTACGGAAGGCCATCTTCCATTCGTCGCCCTTATCGACCCGGAGCAAATGGTAGGCATTCCGTAAGTCCAACTTAGTAAACACTGTGGAACCTTGAACAGCTTGTATTATATCGGATATAAGTGGCATTGGGTACAGATCTTTGATGGTCACTTTGTTTAGTCCCCTGTAATCAATACAGGGTCGTAATTCCTGGGACCCCCTTTTGGGGACAAAGAACAAGGAACCTCCTGCTGGGGATTTGGATGGTTGAATCAATTAGTTGGCGAGGTTTTTGTCCAGGTATTCTCTAAGGTATTTCTTCTCTTCTAATGACAGAGGGTACATACAACCAAAGGGCACTAGAGCTCCAGGAGTGAGCTTAATACTACAGTCTTCTGCCCGATGAGGAGGTAGTTCAACGGGGATCCTTTCTGTAACTACTTCTGAGTAGTCACGGAGATAGCTTGGCAGACAATGTATGGTATTCGATTCCGAGCAGCAAACTGCTTTGATGGTTTCAAAATGAGTGTCAGAAAGGCATCTTGTCTTGCAATAGGAGGAATGAAAGCTGAGGATATTCTTGGTCCAATTGATGGTTGGGTTATGTGTCCGTAACCAACCTATGCCGAGAATAAGAGGAAAATGAGCGGCACGGATGATATCAAACGTGATCCTTTCCGAATGTTGGAAGATGTTCATCGTGAGTTCTTCAGTGGTATGAGTTATGAGACCGGAGCTGTCATGATGCCTACCCCCGGGCATCCAGACCAAGTCCATCAACCCCGGAAGCAGGCATCATGTTACATGGAGCAAACCCAGCAACCCCTGTTAGGGGCTATCTGGGTACAGTCCTGGCGCCTATGGTGCCAGGCTCATATGGGACATCAGTCCTGGCGCCATAGACGCCATGCTCATATGTTAAAACTTACCTGATGCAGACCATGCTGCAAGGGATCCAAGCATCCAAGCCCATGTGAGACTTGAAGGGACTATTTTATCTTAGGGACTATTTTGTTACTCGGGTGTGGCTGTGGAGGAATACTTACCTGGGACTACTTTGAAGGCTATTTAAACCACGCCCGATGAGCAGCACATGCTTTGCGTTATTCTGCATCCAGCAGTGTAACGCTCACCGTGTCTGCAGTCAGCATCCTGCATCCTGCCACGGCTGCCTCGAGTCCAGAGCGCCTAGAAAGAAGGGAAAGAAGAAGAAAGGTTAGAACAAGAACTTTACTGGATTTCTTACCTGATTTCAGATTCAGCGCATCTTCGAACCAGAAACAGACTTCATTTTAAACGCATCGCATCGCCAGCAGCAGCGCCGTGCCATACTCACCGTTCCTCGCAGCATCTCTATGAACCGGTGCTGTCTCCATCACCTGGTTGCCGCATTCCAGCGCCTAAGGGGGACAAGAAAACAACAAGGTGAGCCAAGGGAACAAACAAGGACAATCTCTTGCCACCATATGCTTACCTGATTTACCGCAGGAGGTATTATCCACCAGCACGCCAAATCTTCCTACACTGCACCTGCAAGAAAAGAGAAAGCAGCGAGTTAAACCTTGGCATCATTTACCGGACAGTGTTACAAAACACAGACTCTTACCTGAACGCTTTCAGCTGCCACAAGACGATCATCTTTTGGGTCTAAGCTGCAAAAGAAACAAGGAATTGGACAAGAGTGATTATTCGGACATTTTGAACTCATTAGAACTATATACTTACGGCCTTTCACCCGGAGGTTTGGAGCCAAGATTTGTCCAGAACTCTTCCAATATCCTCAAGCCAGTGAAGTAACTGGCCATCAACGCACCTCTGCATTCTTCGCAGGATGGAGAGCTCATCATACAAAACTATAAGGTGAGCTTTGTGAAAGGGAATGTCAGAAGTGATAAGTGGGGACGCAGTGATGTATTAATACTCAAATCCACAGGTGGCTAATTCCCTTTCCCCGTCTTTAGGAGACTACTTCTACGGGTCAAGCAGACGAAGCTAGGTGGGCCAGTCCAGTCAGTCATCTCTGCACTACGCATCACGTTGGTGGAGACCGTGGCTGTCCAGTTCCGCTCGACACCCCTGTGGGAGCCAGGTGAGCGTAACAGGAACTTAAAGGTTCACCGTCAACACCTTCTACTTTCTGATCTTCTTTCTTGGCAACGCGGGATAGACTCATCTTCTCCGCCCAGTGTATGTCGATGAAGTTTCCGGCAGCTCCGCAATCCAGGAGGGCTTGTGTCTGGATGTCGGAATCCTCTAACTTCAGTGTCACGACAATCACCATGAGACGGGAGTCTTCTGAAGTCATGGAGGACGTCACAGAAGAACAAGTTACTTCTTACCTTGTAACATTCTTTCGATGGGATGTTCCTCCGACGTATTCCTTATCTTTGATAGATCATCTCCCAGCTTGCTGACCTCAGAATTTTTTTTTCAGTAGAGGGCGCTGCACGTCGACGTCCCTCGAGCCGATGTCCCTCGACGGCCTCCGTATCGGCACTGACGTCACCACGCGTATAAACAGACTTGCGCAGCATCCGTTGCTCAGTTCCGTTTTGATGTTAACAGTTGTTTTACATGAATTGGTTATTGACCTTGAAGGAGCGTAAGCGGCAACCACAAGGGAAGTATTACTGCGGGGATGGATGGGAGGGGCGATAAGGAATACGTCGGAGGAAAATCCCATCGATAGAACGTTACAAGGTAAGAAGTAACTTGTTCTTCGAAGCGATTGTGTCCTCCGACGTATTCCTTATCTTTGATAAACTCCCATAGCAGTGGTATGTAATTGGAGGTGGGAGAAAACGCCATGTTTCCTTTTAGGAATGTACCGAATGTAATACGGCTTTGACAAACCTAGTCTCTTGACTAGAGGTGGAATCCAGGTTGTAAAATCTTGTGAAGGTATGTGCGGACGACCATGTGGCAGCCGCACATATGTCTCGAACCGGAACCCCTCTTTGGAACGCCGAGGAGGCTGCGATACCCCTGGTTGAATGAGCCCTAAGATTTTGAGGAGGCTCTTTCCCTGCCAGTTTGTAACATTCCAGGATGGCCAAAATAATCCATCTGGAAATGGTTTGTTTTGTTATCGGTAGTCCCAATTTGTGCCCTGAGTTGTGCCCTGAGTAACCCACAAACAGTTGGTCTACTTGCCTAATCCTAGCAAGTCTGCTGATGTAAAAGCTTAAAGCCCGCCTTGGGTCCAGCCTATGTAGCCTTTCTTCCTCTTTCCCTGGATGGGGAGGCGGATAGAATGAAGGTAGGGTAATTTTCTGAATGATGTGAAATTCAGAAACCACCTTTGGGAGGATAATAGGCTTCACCTGTAGGACAACCTTGTCTTTATGAAAAATTGTATGAGGGGGTTTACAAGATAGAGCTTGTAATTCGCTCTCCCTTCTAGCAGATGTTAAAGCCACTAATAAGACAGTTTTAAGGGTGAGAAATCTTAGCGAACAAGAGTGGAGTTGTTCGAAAGGAGTACCCATCAGGAAATTTAAGACTAAATTTAAGTCCCATAAAGGAACCTGGAAAGGTCTTGGAGGGTAGACATTAGTTAATCCCTTTAGAAATTGTATTACTAAGGGTAATTTGAAGTACGAAGGCTCCTCTGCAGTGCGCTTGAAGATCGATAGCGCTGCGAGATAGCCCTTGATAGTGCCTACTTGAAGGCCTGAATTTGCCAAGTAGAGTAGAAAGGATAACACCGTTGGTGTACCACATGAAAAGGGGTCGATATTCTCTTCTCTACACCAGCTGCAAAATTTGTTCCAACGGAAGCGGTATAAAGACTTTGTTGCTGGCCTTCTGGCATCTCAGAAGCCAGGCGTGAAGGTTGAGGGTTCTGATGTCTGGATGAAGAACCTCACCTCCCTTCTGTGAGAGAAGATTCTCCTTGAGTGGAAGACGAATTGGAGGGCAGATGGACATGTCCAGAAGGTCCGGGTACCACGTTCTCCTGGCCCAGTCTGCCGCAATTAGGATCATGGTCCTCCAGAATCTTCTCAACCTCCTGATCATTTGAGGAATGACAGGGACTGGTGGAAACGCATACAGGAGTGGAAACTCCCAGTCCACTACGAACGCTTCCCCTAGAGCTCCTCTCGGGGGAAATTCCCTTAAACAAAACAGATCGCACTTTCTGTTGGTACTGGTGGCAAACAGATCCACTTGAGGGGTTCCCCAAAGGGTGAAGATCTCCTGAAGGACTTCCTGAGCTAGTTCCCACTCGTGGGAGACTGTGCCCTGCCTGCTCAGAGCGTCCGCCGTCAAGTTCTTCTCTCCGGCTAGGTGAACTGCCGATAGAGAGATTCCTTCTTGAATTGCCCAAAACCAGAGCTACATTGCCTCTCTGCACAGTGGCAGTGATCCTGCGCCTCTTCTTTTGTTGAGGTAGTGCATGGCCACTGTGTTGTCTGTCATTATCAGGACATTTTTCCCCTGTACAGATGGCAGAAAAGCTTTCAGCGCTAGTCTGATTGCTCTCAGCTCTAACAGGTTGATATGTAGTCTGGACTCCGATGGAGACCAACGGCCGCTGATGGTCAAGTCATTGGTATGGGCTCCCCACCCCGTGAGTGAGGCATCTGTGACTACTGTTATCTCGGGCCATGGTTGCCAAAACAGTTCCCCCTTCAAGATGTTTTCCTGGCAGGCCCACCACTGAAGGTCTCGAGCCACCTTGTCTGGAACCTGAAGGGGGTCTGTCATTCTCCCTGAGAATTGCGACCACTGAGATCTCAGTGCCCACTGAAGAGATCTCGTTCTCAGGCGAGCCTCTGGCACAAGGAAGATGCAGGATGCCATGAGGCCTAGCTACCTCAAAAAGTCGAAGGCTGGGAGACGTTGGGCATTTTGAAACTTGGTGACCATCTGCAGAATATCTTGAGCCCTCACCTCTGGTGGCGAGGCTTTTCCCAGGGAAGTGTCCAGGACCGCTCCAATGAACTGGAGTCTCTGTGATGGTATCATCTGTGACTTCTTTAAATTGAGGGAGAAGCCCAGTTTGTGGAGGAAGTGGCAGACATAATATAGCTGGATCTGAGCTTGTTCCGAAGATACAGCTCTGATCAGCCAATCGTCCAGGTAGGGGTAGACGTGGATCCCTTCCCTCCTTAGACTTGGCAGCCACTACCGACATTAGCTTGGTGAAGATCCTCGGGGCGGAGGTCAGCCCAAATGGCAGAACTTGAAATTGATAATGAGAGCCGCCAATTGCGAACCTCAGGTATTTCCTGTGTTTGAGATGGATTGGCACATGGAAATAAGCATCCTGGAGGCCCAGAGATTCCAGCCAGTCCTGGAGCTGGAGGGCCTGAAGGATCTGAGAGAGAGTTACCATCTTGAACTTGTCCTTCCTGAGGAACTTGTTCAATTCTCGTAAGTCCAAGATAGGTCTCAGTCCTCCGTCTTTCTTCGGTATGAGAAAGTAGGGGGAGTACCAGCCCTTGTTCCTCTCCGCTACAGGTACCGATTCTATGGCACCTTTCTCTAGCAGGTCTACAATTTCCTGCAAGAGGAGCGGATCTGGAACTTTCAGAGAGCTGTTCCCCGGTGGATGACTCTGAGGAATGCGTAGAAAGGGCAGGCAGTAACCTTGGGCAACTGTCTCCCATGCCCAAGCATCTGACGTAATAGCCTGCCATTTCGTCAGATGTTGAGTTAACCTGCCCCCTACTGGTGTCTTGTGAGGAGAGTCCTCAGAGCGGTTTGGAGGCGGCTGATGCAGATGCCGAGGGTAAAGAGGCACCTGCTGCTGCTGCGGCTTTTGTATTTTTACCCCGTCCACCTCGGGTGAATTTTTTCTGACCCCTTTGAACCGGCTGTCCTCTGCCTCTTCCGAATGCGGAATAGAAGCGAAAGGACTTACCTCTCCAAGAGGTTCCTGAGGGGCTACATGGTGTCTGACGGATTGCAGCTCCTAGGGATTTTGCTGCTGCCTTTGATGTTTGTAGTTTTTCTAAACTGTCATCCGCCTTCTTACCAAACAAAGGAGAGCCGTCAAAGGGCATATTCAAGAGTCTGCTTTGCACATCTGGAGCAAAACCAGACTTTCGCAACCAAGCAAATCTCCTGGTTGTTGTACTTGCCACCATTGCCCTGCTGATGCTGTCAGCAGAATCGATGCCAGTCTGAAGGGATTCGCACATTGCGTCCTTACCATCCTTAATGATGTTGAGAAACGCTTCCCTTTCTTCTCCCTCCAGGAGGCAGTCAGCCGCTGATGAAGCACACTCCCAAAGTGTGTGGCTGAACCTTGCGAGCGTACAAGTAGCATGGATGGATTTCAACGCCATGCCACATGCAGAAAATACTTTTTTGGCCATAGAGTCATATCTCTCATCATCCCTGTCCTGTGGAACAGTAGTTTAAGCCGATTTACTACCTGCTGAAGTAGCTGCCTGAACAACCAGACTCTCCGGAGTTGGGTGTTTGGATAAATATTCAGGGTCAGCAGAAGACACCCGATATTTAGCTGATCATTTTTTGTTAACCGCCGGGATTACCTCAGGTGTTTCCCAGTTTGCCAATATTCTCCTTTGTAATGCCGCATGAAATGGCACCACAGGATCCTGACCAACTTTGACCAAGATGTCTGTGAGGTCGTCTTGCTGAAAAGCAGGTGAGGGTGTGGACCATCCCATAAACTCTATTATCCTTGCCATCAAGGTTCTATAAGGGGTTTCAGCATGTTCCCCTGGGTCTGGTGTGGCAAATTCTACTTCTGGGGAAGTGTCCAACCCACTTGCTTCCTGTAGGGATTCATGGAGGTCTTTCAACCTACCTTCCTCAGAGGTAAATTCCTCTGGTGCAGGAGTTGCAGATCCCTGCAACTCAAAAGGTCTTTCCTGATCCGAATCCTCCCCTTCTTCATAAATAGAAGATAAGACTCTGGAGTGATCAGGTCTTGAAAATGGTATAAATCCCATTTCCAGAGCAGAAGGAGCCAAATTCGTCTTGATTGGCTGAGAAAACGTCGACGTCATCGACGCGGACGTTAAAGGCTTCAAAGCCATCGAAAAAGGCGTCGAGAAAGGTGGTAGAGGCCTCAATGAACTCGAGAGTATCGGGATTCTACTCGAGGTTGTCGACGACATTCTCGTGCTCGAGGCTCTGGGTATGGCCACTGGCTGTGAGGTGGCCGTGGGTTTATCCTTTCTCGGCGTCGACGTCGGCGTCGAAGACGGCGTCAACTCGACTGACCTGTGCGTCGAAGAACCCTTCGATAACGGCATCGACGATGCTGATCTATGCGTCGAAGGGATCTTCGACGACGGCATCGAAGACGCAACTTTGCCTTTACTCGAGGGTTTGTGACGCTCTCGAGTGGCGTCTTTCCCGGGTGCCGCGACTCGCAGCTTTTTGATTTTTCGGGTCTTTCACCCTGGGTATCACCCTCAGCAGTCTTCGAGGGGGTCGAGGCCGCTTTCTTGAAGACGCTTACCATCTTTTTCCTGAATTCCCCCCACTCAGCCTGAGAGCTATGTTTTGTGGGGCAGGAGACCCTTTTTGGGGAAACGGAAGAAGACGAAGACCAGGAAGGGGATCTTCGACGTCTCTTTTTTGAATGCTTAGATCACGAAGAGTGATGGGAACTGCTTCGAGAACTAGAACGAGAATGTCTTTTGTGATGGCGAGGAGACGAATGTCTCGAGTCTGCCGAGGAAACTTTCGAAGAAGTTTTAAAGGCATGGTCTAGTAAAACATTGTATTTAAAAAATAGATAGGCAACATTAAAAAAAAAATACTAGCATTCTCTTTTTTAAAACTTCCTATGTAAAATTTTGAGCTATTCAAGCTCAAAATTCGCAAAAGCAAGCACATGGGCGCATCCATTTTGTAAAATGGAGGCCCTCCTGTGCTGGCTTTTGCTTTTGCGGCACTAATGAAGGAAAAGCCAGCCAGCTGTAGTAAACAAAAGCTACCGCTGGGTGGCTTTCCCTTCATTAGTGCTGTACGCAGAGGACGGGGACCGGAGACCAGAGCAGGAAAGCTGCAGCTGAATCTCGGTAAGTGCTATTTATTATTTTTTCTAAAATAAGCACTAGCTGCGGTTTAACTTAGAAATAAAACCACAGCTTTTAGGCGGAAATCTATGCGCAGTACTGCTGTAAGTAGGTCGGCAAATGTCGGAGGCCGGGCAATACGAGCAAGTTCGTCTTTCAGATCTTCTCTTAGGCCTCTGCGAAAGATGGCATATTGTGCTTGTTCTTCCCATCCTACCTCGGATGCGAGTTGCTTGAAGGAGGTAATATAGGACAACTGGTCAGAGTTCCCGTGTCTTATATCCAGGAGATCTTCTGAAGCTATGTAAGTACTTTCAGTTCTAAGAAATGTCTGCTGAAGGAGCGTCTTAAAGGCGCTGTAATCTTGGAGTACCGGATCAGCTTGATTCACCAATGGAGTAGCCCAACCTAGGGCGTTTCCAGTCATGTGGGTAATCATAAACCCCACCTTAGCATGATCTGAGGAAAAGGTATGTGTCCGAAAGGCGAAATGTAGATTACAGGCATCCAAAAACTCCTTAACTCTTTTAGGCGAACCGTCAAATTTCCCCGGAACCAATGGAAGTGGGGGGAGATCGGTTGAGGATTGTTCCCTCTCAGTTATTCTCTGTTGTAAGGCAGTATTGGCACTCTTCAGATTCTGAACCTCCAAATTCAGATTTTGGACTACCGCTAATAATTCTTGGATTTGTTGGGGAGTGGCCATGTTGGATTCCAGGTATTGCAATCTATCACATGGATTGGTAATATCCTCTTCTCCTGAAGAAATGCCTGTCTCCCCTCCTGCCAGTTCCTACCCACCTTTAACTTTAGACTTGGGGTCTCACCTCTTCTTTCCTTTTTGATTGGGTTTCTCCTTTTTTTTTTAGTAGATAAGGACGGCCACGGAAGGACGCCACAGTGCCACTGGAATAGTGGGCTGTAATCGATTCCCCATGACAGTCGGGAATGGGGATTAAGCCAAAGACACAAAAAAACCCAACCTTGATGACAGAATGCAGATAATGGAACTGCAATCCAGGAGGTATGTAGTGTCGAGGACTCCGAGGACGAGGAGGCTCCCAAAAGAACAAGACTGACAACGGTCAAGAAACTGAATGAAATAGAGAATGACAAGAAAAAAGTAACAGATGGCGGAAAGACACCAGGCAGAGGAAACGTAGAAAGGAAGCGAAGCACAAGAGGGCAGGAGAACGAAAGGAGAGAGAGGAGCCGAAGCACGGCAGAAGTAAGGAATGGTGCAGCGAGTGGAGAAAAACAAGAAGCAGCAGAAGACAGGTAAGCGAGCGGAATACGCAAGAGGAAATGATCTGGAGCATAGCAACAAAGGAGAAAGCCTGAAAGTTGCAACACGTCCGTTACCCGGAAGTGGCTGGTTAAAATCTACCGGTGACGGACGCGAAGACGAAAACTAGACCGGCAAGGCACGTAACAGACAAAACGCGCTGAAATAATCAATGGCGGCTCCCCTTCCAGCGATCCCAAACATGCCATCTGTTCCAGGGCATGACAGAATGCCCCCTTCGAAGGCACCCCCCTAAACCCCGGTTTGCCTGGATGACTCCGCCGAGAAAGGTCACTCCAAGTGTGGCGGCAGTTGATCCAAGTCCGGGAGGTGAAATACATTCCGAAGTGAATGCGGCTATGATGCGGGTGCCGGAAGCTTCAGAATACAAGCAATAATACGGAAACCGATGTTGGAGATGTGATGTATATGTGTTCAAATACTGGGGACCTAAGTCAATCAATGTGTGAAAGTGTGACTTCTCCAATGGAAAAAGCAATTCAACCTAGGCATCAAGCTGTAGATAATGAGGTGAATACTGCTAGCCATGATCTGTCCAAAACCCCATACTGTTTGATAAATCCCAGGAGCATTTATTGAACAATTCTGTCTCCTTTATAGCCCCTACTCCAAGGAGCAGTCGTTTTGGTGAATTGGTACAAGAACACAATTTCTTCATAAATGGTCAACGGTCCGGTCGACCATCTTTCCTGAAGCCCTGGCTTTAAACAATACCTTGAGTGCCATGAACACCGCACTAATGTCAATAGCCAAATTATATGAAGTGCTTGAATGCAAGATAAATGCTCAATCTGAAATGTTGATACAACTAATAAAAAATAGTCAACATTCAGACAAACAGGCCATCCTTAACTTCTCCTCAAGTGGCTGTTGTTGAGATGCCGCTGGAGCTGGACTCCCGCCTCATCTCTACTACTAGCAAAAATGAGGCCATTATTGTAGTTGAGTGTGGGGTCAACACAGAATTAACACATCCACCAACCCCAAACAAGGCCTGCTCAAACATTGTTGAAAAGGAGGCCAATGATGTTGTTGTCAACGGGGCTAACGTGGAAATAGCTTCTGAAACCGTTCCAGCAACCAAAAATATGGTGAGTCAATTTGCTGGAACTAATAAAGATGCTGGGCCTATTCCATTCTTTCAATTCTCCAAGACGAATACTGATAAAGCCCAATTGAAACAAGTAAATAAAATTCAGGTGCTGGAAATCACCCCCCCACAGGAACATGAACCCCTGAATAACTTGATAGCTGTGATCTCACCAACAAATACCTCCACAGAGGTGCCGGAAAAGGGGTTGCTGTCCAAACAATTAACATCTGCCCAAATGCAACATGAGAAATTAACTCATCCTATCATCAGTGAAATACAAAATGAAATCAGGGGCTCTATTGCTCAAGGCTTCGCCATGGTGAAAACATCGATCACCATAGAGGAAAAAGAGCCTCAGTTGCCACTGGTAATGAACAAGCAACTCCAGATGGTGAATCAATTATGCCCAACTGTGCAGGAACTTCGTGATGAGATCAGGGAGTCTATCGCTCAATATATGGGTCAGTTCCAAGAACAAAGCAAAGATGTTGGGATGTCTCAGGCCCTCCCCATGGCAATCCCAAACATATCCCTATTACTGAAAGGCCCAATGGGAATCCCCAATGGTCACCCTCAATCATCTTTGATCCCCCATGTGACAAACATAATACGCCCTAAAGATATTTTGGGTCCGGAGGGACAAGTTTGTACTGATGGAGAATTCAGACAATGCCATTGTCTATTAATGACGTGCCGCGAGCATCTCTTTCCAAAATATGATCTGAATCGCATGAGCTTCTTCAACATATGTGGAGAAATGTCAACCCTACAGGATCTATCTAGCTCTGATATTGATCTGGTTCAATTTATAGATCACACTGATCTATTTCGAGTAAGACTGTTCATGAAAGCGGGTATCACTTTGAATGCTCTTTGGCAGGCAAGGTCAGAATTTTATGATTTGGGTTTTCTAATTACCCAAGATTTAACATTGAGTAAGAGCCCTGCCCCGCCGCAGAACCAGCCCCGAATCTATCAAAATATGAAAGAGGCCCAGTATGACACTCAGTCATCTAAAGAGCTGCAATCGAACTGGCAGCCAAAATCGAATAACTCATAACAACCCGAGAGCGAGGATAATGTGAGGCTTCTTTCATGGAATACTCGAGGTCATAGGCACTTCATAAATGCGCCGAATGATGGGTTATTTGCCTATGACGTAATTGTACTCCAGGAAACGTGGCTCATAAATGAACCGATATGGGACTCTCATTACATCTTAGCAGTTCCAGCAATTAAGAACTTGTTTGGTCGGCCGATGGCAGGTCTACTCATAGCGGTTAGAAAATCTATGAACTGTAAGATAACTTCGATCTTCTCTCCCTCACCATACATTCAAGTAGTGAAAATCTCCAGAGCCTCCCTTTCGATTGCAATTATTAATATATACTGGGCTAAACAGCAGCTAACGTCTAAGAAATTCTTCTCGCAAATGAATGAGGTCCTTAATTCTTTGGTTCTGGAGAAAACAGCTGATCACACCCTTGTTATGGGTGATCTAAATCTGCACATGTTATTGCGTAAGACCGTGGAATTTTCGCCTGATGAACTCTGGTGGTCCAAGCTGATGAGAGAGAGGAATTTTGTTATGTTAAACGGTTCCGTTGAGGGCGACATTCTGCCGAGAACAACCTGGCACCGAGATATTTTATCTGCTTGCTTAGACTATATTTATGTTGATAGGTCACTCTTAAATATGATTGTCTCATTGGTGGTGAAAGGAACGACCATGAGTGACCATGACCAATTATGCATGTTGTGGAAATGGCCGAGAACTCCAAGGTTTTACCTATGCAGAAAGAATTGGCCCATATTGAAATAAACCAAGCAGGAAACCGCATTAGATGGAGTAAGCAAAAGGTAATGCGTTTTGAACATGTCCTGGATCTTGATTTGGGTGGATTTAGCCTCAAGGAGGGAGTATGCTATGTGCAATCAATGCACATTTTTAAAGAGAGCGGAAGAAGTAATCACCAGCATAACATCAAACATACCCATGCATTTGATTTAAAACTCAGAAAAGTACAACTGAGGAAAGACATCCGCCTCCTAGCCAAAAATCCATGTTTTATCAACATTGCATTAATAAAACATCTGAAAATGACTTACAAGAATTGGCTAAGAGGTCACAAATCCATACAATACCAACTCGATGGAAAAAGAATGATGAATCAACTGATAGCAAAATCATCAGGTGGCATTTGGTCTTTGCTAAATGAAATTAACTCATTGAGTCAAATAGGCCTACAAACTAACCCAGTTCCACAAGAAAAGTGGATTGATTACTATGCGGGTGTTTACTCATCCCCCTTTCCAGGAATAAAACTTGATTGGTCAATGTTGAAAATGAATCATGACATTTCCTTTGATAAAGAGGATATAGAGTATTGTATATCGAAACTCAGTCGATCTAGGGCGTGTGGTTCGGATGGTCTTTGTAATTTCACGCTCAAAGAGAATCCATCAGCTTAGGCAGCTATTCTTCTTAAAATCTTTAATCACTCAATTCAGACGGGTAAGATTCCTAAATCCTGGACAAAATCGATACTAGTCCCAATTTATAAAAAGGGAGATAGGACTGACCCTAAATCCTATAGGCCCATTGCCCTATTAGACTGCCCGGGGAAGATCTTTGCAAGGTTAATATTAATGGCCTTTAACACCTGGCTGTCGGAAAAAAACTTAAGGGATGAGTTCCAGACAGGGTTTATTCCGGGCATAGGCACTGCACTTAATTTGCTCACCCTTAACGCTGTTATTCAAGCGAGCAAACAAAAAAAACAAGCAATCTATGTGGCCTTTGTGGACTTTCGCAAAGCATTTGATGCTGTGCCCCGTGAGTTATTGTATTTGAAACTTTTGAAGCAAGGTTGCCCTTGGCCAATTCTAAAATGGGTAATTCAGTTTCACTCAAAAACCACTATCCAGATTCGATTAGGAAGAGATGGGTTATTATCAACTGACATAAAAACAGATCGCGGTTTAAAACAGGGCTATCTGCTTGCCTCAGCCGTCTTTAATTCTTTCATTTCGGATTTTGGATGTGGCTTCAAGGGTTTAATTACAGATGCGCCAAGAATCATGGGTGTTCCTATCAAGTGGCTATTATATGCAGATGACATGGTCCTCCTATCAAAAACACCTCAGGTCTCAAAATCATGCTAAAGGCCCTAGATGAATATGCGGGTAAAAACTACATTACAATTAATGTGAACAAGACACAGATTATGCAGTTCGGCCTCCCAAAGCAAAGATGCCGTACACACTCCTGGATTCTACAGAACAGTAATCTGGGCGTGGTCACAAGCTATGTCTATTTGGGTGTGATAATAAGCAATCACCCTATGGATGTTCCTTTTGAAGAGAACAAACAAACTAAAAAACATACGCTCATCTCTCAAGCTAGGATTATCAAAGCCAGATTCTGTAAATTCTCAATCCAACCCTTGATAATATTCTATAGGCAAAAATTGATGCCAATTTTATTGTATGGTACTGAGACCAAAAGATGGCGCCCATATACATATTGGTCTAAGATAGAAGGCGCTTACTGGAGGAAAATGTTACAATTACCTACATCAGAGCCCTTGCCCATGATTCGTTACGAACTGGGGCTTATTTCTATGCATGGGATGCACTAGTGGAAATGGTGTGCACTCTATCGAAAATTGATGATTGGTGACAACAAGAATGGCCTGTTATGCTTATTGTCCTTACATATGTGTCAAAATTCGAATGATAATTTCATTAAATCATGGAGACTGAGAGCGCAGAAGTTGCTACACGATGCTGATATATCACTAAAGCTGTTAATTGAGAATTCCGAGAAGGCCAAGCAAAAAATGTGGGACCATGATTGGAATTTAACGCGCCTTCAGTGTTTATGGTATAAAAAGTTTCAGCAAAACCCATTTGAGTTAAAGAGACATGGAAAGACAGCGCACTATCTATTAGTGTCTCCAAGTCTGCTACACCGGTTGGCATTTCTGCGCTTCAGACTTCACAATTATTTGACAGCTGAAGTCTTGTGTAGATGTAACTTATTACCCAAGATCAGAATACTTTGCCGTTTTTGTCACACAGCAAAAGAGACTTTAAGGCATCTATTGGTTGACTGTGTTGAATTGTTATTGTTAAGATGCAAATATTTTAAACCCTTCTTTGAGGATCATGTGAATGTTACCCATGATCAACTATGGCATACTCTATTTCATACAAACAGAAAATCACTTAATTATGCAACTATCAACTTCTTGAATTTGCTAAAGTTACAGGACCATGAACAACTTGGTGCAGGTGCTATTGAAAGTGGCCCCTAGGGGACCCTGACGTCTATGGAAACAAGGCGAGTCACCACACAGGATAGAGACGCCAGACACGAGGTTGTATTCCCAAAGCTAGGGTTTTATTGCAAAGCAAAAGTCTCAGTTGGCCAACTCGGTCTCACGCCCCGCGACGTGTATCTCTAGACCCCGAGGGACGCAAGAGAGTGAATTACATACATCAGTTGCATATATACAAAATGCATATCAAACAATCAGCTATGACATGTTTAACACCCCCCTTTATTGGGTTTCTTTGAACTTGGTGTGATGATGGACATCTCCGACCATTATGACACCTTCAAACATCTATTCTAGTAACAATTTGCAATTTGTGAGTGCAAGGGCATCTTTCGGTTGTTGAATAGAACACGGCGCTTCTGTTCTTGGAAGCGAACTACATACGGGGGGGGGGAGTTGCATTCCGGACCTTGCTATCTATCAGGTGCTATTCGCGTCCTGGGAGCCGACATGCTCTAGCAGGCTCAACAAGAGGGGGGCCGTAAGAAAAGCATAATTCAAGCCTTTAGCTGTATTATTCTAACATATCCTACCATATAACGAGACTGGCTGGCAGCTGTGAAATGATTAAATGCCCTGCAGCTCTGCTTCAAGGCTACATTCGGGAGGGAGCCGGGCATTCTTCCTGGCGCTGCCTATGTTTGTGTTTCAGCGAACTCTTGTTATCCTCACGGCCCTGCGGCCTTGTCCTTTTCACATACAGACAACAATGTTTCACAGTCGAGCAGTGTAAGCGGAAAATATACTGCGAAGTAATAGAAACGGCCGTTTATTGGCAAACTCGAAAACCTATATTCTGTCGTATCGTGCATGAGACGGTTGGCCCACGGCCACCAAAATGCGTTTGCGGTCTCAAAGTAGAGGTATCCGTATTTCTAGACTGACACTATTGAAATTACTGAATAATGATTTATATTTTTACAATCTTATCTCTTTAATGATAAACTAGTTTTATCTTCATCTGACAAATGAATAGTCATATGATGTTTTATCTTGTTTCGATATGTAAATTGTTCTTTGATATGTAAATTGTTGAAAGGCTGTAAAAAGATTTGTTTCTTTTTTAAGCCAAAACAATAAAAAAATAAAAAGATTGTATGAGGAGGTTTGCAAGATAGAGCTTGTAATTCGCTCACTCTTCTAGCAGAAGTTAATGCCACTAGAAAGACTGTTTTAAGAGTGACAAACTTTAGTGAACAAGAATTAAGTGGTTCAAAAGGAGTACCCATTAGAAACTTTAAGACTAGATTTAGGTCCCACAGAGGAACCTGAAAAGGTTTTGGTGGATAGACATTTGTTAATCCTTTCAGAAATTGGATTACTACGGGTAGTTTGAAATATGAAGGCTCCTCAGCAGTACGCTTAAAGATAGACAGCGCTGCGAGGTAGCCCTTGATCGTACCAATTTGAAGACCTGAATTTGCTAAGTAAAGCAAGAAAGCCAACACCACAGGGTTCAATATTTTTTTCTCTACACCTGCTGCAAAATCTGTTCCAATGGAAGCGGTATAAAGGCTTTGTTGCTGGCCTTCTAGCTGAAAGCAACACCTCCATGATGTCATCCAGGAGATCCCAATCCTTGTATCTCAACCTTTCAGAAACGAAGCGTGAAGATTGAGGGTTCTGATGTCTGTGTCAGGGTGTCTCCAATCTTGTCTGGCGCAGAGGCAGCACAAACACCTGCCACCCCGTGAGGTCTTGGCACCTGGACCCGACGGGAAACACAGGTTACTGCAACCCGCCGGGGAAAGAGGGTTAGGATCCGTAGAGTGGATGGGTAAGGGGTTGTAGGATCACCGGGAGAGGATTAGGGTGAGGTTATGGATGGGAAGGGGGAGATAAGGGAAAGATGCTCCTCAGCTCCTGGCGCCCCATCCACTGGTTATTCTTATGGTGAGTTCTCCGCCCACTCATGCTATGCTCATTCACTCCGTTGACCAGTAGTTGGGGGGCTTTGGTGTGGAGCCTGAAACCACTACAAGAGCTTTTGCTTGGAGCTCTCAACCACGATATGCTGCACCAAAAACAGCGTTAGCATGAGCCTTATTTTTCCCTCACTGCATTTGTTTCATGCAGTTCTAAAGACTCTTGCTAACGTGCACTATTACACGACATCCTTTGTCATTACATAGCACCTTGTGACATTACAGAGCACATTAGCAAAGACCAGAAATGTACTTAGCTGCGGATTGTAGTCTTGTTGTCCTTTTAATACGACACAGGATTTTCCCAAGTGTTCTGTAGTGGAGTTAGCTGGAAAATACCAAAAGAACAGTAAGCGTGTGCTGGGTCTGACTATACGTTCTTAAGATATGTTTGTAGCCCCAGAACAATGGGCCATCATGACCCGCTAGTATGCTTGAGTTGGGTTGTCTTCACCCATGGCTGCGCACCCGCGCCTCCTGCTCTGCCCCGCTGGAGGATCAGAATTGTACGATCCAGGTTGCCTCACCCGGAATGTAGCTACCCCTATATATGCACTCTGCATTCGGGTTAATGTTCAGTCATGCGTTGCGGACTGCGCCGCCAAAATATGTCTGCCAGATCCGCGACCTCAATCGCTTCGTTAGTCTTTCTCTCTGCACACAATATTAGTCAAGAAGCACTTATCTGCAAGCTGGTGTGGGGCCTGTGATGAGTTCAGGCGGGTGGAGTGCCCCGCGTAGGCTGGCCCTGGGCGGAGCGCTGGGAAACACGTCCGATCTCCTCGGAAGCCGGAATAGCAAGCGGAGAAGCGTGGGCGAGGTTTGCACATGCGCAGTTCGTGGGCGCCGCTCGAGTGTGGTTCTTCTTCTCCCGGCAGGCTTGTGAAGCACACGGCCTGCTGGGAAATGTAGTCTCTTAAGGATTCTGAGTTCCTGCATATTTTGCCTGCAACATGGATGGGAAATCCTGCTTATATACTGCATATAAGGTTTAGCCAAAAGGTTCACAGGGTTTTGATGACTGTGGTACACTTGTTTTCTACAAAACGTGCTGCCAACCTGCCCAGCCCTGAAAGTACTCCCCCTCTCTCTCGCAGGCCCAGGTTTAGAAGGGTTCATACGATGAAACTGACGGAGGAGCCAAGGAGCATGCAGGTTAGAAGCCGGTTCCCAGGATTGTTCTTCCGGGCCATACCCTTTCCAATCTATTAGGTACCAAAGCTTATTGTGCTTAACACGTGAGTCCAAAATAGCTTTGACCTCAAACTCGGGATTGTCATCAATAATAAGAGGCGGGGGTTTCTTGGGTTTCAGGGACGGGGGTGCTGTTTTTAGAAGGGATACATGAAAGACTGGATGTATGCGCATGTGTTTTGGTAGTGTCAAACGTACTGCCACTGGACTTGTCACTTTTTCTATCGGGTATGGGCCAATGAATCTTGGTTGGAGTCCTAGGACCTTGGAGGTGCAAATTTCGAGTGGACAGCCAGACTGTGTCCCCAACGTGGTAAGGTGGGCTCGGTCTGCGCTTATTGTCTGCATATTTTTTATAGCTTTGTTTTGCTGAGGACAGATTGTTTTGCATGACTTGCCAAGTGCCGATAAGTTGTTTCCTTCGTTCTTCTACAGCTGGTGCCATAGGCGCGAGGTCGGGTACTGGTTGAAACCTCGGGTGAAATCCGTATGTGCCAAAAAAAGGAGTCACTTTAGTGGATGGTGGACAGCATTATTATAGGCAAATTCAGCTAGCCAAATTACCTCAGCCCAAGATTTTCCTTGACTGTGAATCATACACCTTAAATACTGCTCTAAAGTTTGATTCAGACGTTCGGTCTGACCGTCCGTCTCGGGATGATAACTTGTAGACTGACGCATCTCAATACCTATTGCTTTACAAAAGGCAGTCCAGAAATGGGAGGTGAATTGTGGGCCTCTGTGCGAAATGATTCCCTGAGGTATACCATGAAATCGTACTACATTCTTCAAAAACAACTCGGCGAGGTCGCTAGCAGAGGGCGTTCCTGTACACGGTATAAAGTGTCCCATTTTAGTTAAATAGTCTATAACCACCAAAATAGATGTGAAGCCCAAACATTTAGGTAGATCAACAATGAGGTCCAATGAAATCGAATGCCAAGGCCTTGGTGGTGTTGGTAAAGGTTGAAGCAAACCTGAGGGTCGTTGATGATCAGCCTTATTACGTAAACAATTTTCGCATTGATTCAAATATGTTTGAACATCTCGGATCATGCGAGGCCACCAGAAATGCCTGCGGAGTAGTTTGAGCGTTTTAGTCACCTCAGGATGCCCCACGAATGGTGAATCATGACACCACCGAAGAGCCTTTTTTTGTAGTTGGTTAGTGGGTAGATAAAGGCAGCCTTTGTAGAATGGCAATCCTTCTTTTACGGTTCGGTCTGCATCCTGTGTTTTCCATTGCGCTAGTTCTTGAGCGGTCATCGGCCTTCTGATATCTTGGAACATATCATCCACAGTAATACTCCCAATTATCCGTACTGGATCAACGATGGGTTTTGTTTCAATTGGATTCTCTGCGAAGACTGATGAGGAGTCTGGATATCTAGACATGTCGGCCTTCTTATTTTCGGCGCCAGGCCGATATGTGACTACAAAGTCGAATTCAGCAAAGTACATTGCCCATCTTAATTGCCTTGGACTTAATGCTTTAGCTGACTTTAGAAATTGCAAATTCCAGTGGTCTGTATAAATTGTGATGGTATGCCTGGCTCCCATTAAATAGTGTCGCCATTCACTGAATGCAGTTTTAATTGCCAATAGTTCCCGGTCAGCTATTACGTAGTTTTGTTCAGCTGGCAGCAAGGTTCTAGAATAATACGCTACGGAGTGTAATTGTCCATGATCATCGCGCTGCGATAAAACAGCCCCGATAGCATAACTTGATGCGTCGGTTTCTAAGGGCTTTGCAGGATCTGGGTGCAAAAGCACTGGAGCTGTGGTGAAAGCCTTTTTTAATGCCTGGAAACTTTCCTCGGCTGCTGAATCCCAACAAAACATTACTCCTTTCTTGAGCAGATGAGTGATTGGAAGCACCTTTTGAGCAAAACCATCTATAAAACGCCTATAAAAGTTGGCGAAACCTAAATGGTTCGGACTTCCTTAACAGAGCTAGGGGATGGCCAATCTACAATGGCCTGTACCTTCCTCTTGTCCATGGTGACTCCCTGAGGCGATAGGATAAACCCTAGGAATTCTACAGTTGACCGGTGAAACTCACATTTCTCAAGCTTTGCATATAGTTGATGTTCTCTTAACCTTTGCAAAACAGCTCGCACATGTTTTCGATGTTCTTCCATATTTTGCGAATATATTAATATATCGTCGATGTATACAATTGCGAAAACATCTAGGTAACCTCGTAGGACTTTGTCTAGAAAGGAACAAGTTACTTACCTGTAACTGTTGTTCTCCAGCATGGGTCTGGCATGGATTCACATGCTCATGAATATTCCCCGTCATCAGGCCGGGAATCCTCGGTATAGAAAAAAATCAGTATGAGTTTCGTTTCTGATCTGTCTTTCTTAGTAGTAACCAATCACTGGTCTCTGGGTCATACTGCCCCCAGCCAATGACTGCCCTCTCCCTAAGCCCCGCCTCCGGCAGCCATCCTCAGATTTGGTAGCACATAAAGTGGCAGTATGACCAAGTGAAGAGCCGCAGAGGGGTAGGCGGGAGGGTTCGCATGTGAATCCATGCCAGACCCATGCTGGAGAACAACAGTTACAGGTAAGTAACTTGTTCCTTCTCCATCATGGGGTCTGGCATGGATCCACATGCTCATGAATAAGAGAATACATAGCAGTACACACATGCACAACCACGGGAGGTGGCAACAGGCTCAACATTAAGCAATACAACAACTCAACATTAAGCAACTCTTACCTCCTCACCAGGCTCACCTTAGGCAAACAGGTTGCGCAGCACTGCTTGGCCGACCCTGGACTCCTCCCTGGAGTCCCGATCGACGCAGTAGAATCTTGTGAAGGTGTGTGTCGACCTCCACGTCGCAGCCCTGCAGATGTCCAGCAGGGGCACACCAGACAGGAATGCCGTGGTAGCAGCGATCGCTCTGGTCGAATGGGCTCTCGGACGGCCGGGCAGCTGTCGGTTTGCCAACCGGTGACATTGCATGATGCAGCCAGAGAGCCATCTGGAAATGGAAGTCTTCGAGAGAGCCTTCCCTTGATTCACAGTCCCAAAGTTCACAAACAGTTGTGACGTCTTCCGAAAACTCTTCGTGCGGTCCACGTAGAACTTCAACGCTCTAGCTACATCCAGCGAGTGCAAAGTCCTCTCAGTCGGCGACGAAGGCGACGGGAAGAAAACTGGCAACACCAAGGGCTCGTTGAGGTGGAAGTCCGACGGCACCTTGGGCATAAAGGATGGGTGTGTCCTCAGCACCACCCTCGTGTCATGAAAAGTCAAGTATGGAGGCTTTGGGCCTGGATCTCTCCCACTCGTCGTGCGGAGGTGATGGCCACGAGGAAAGCTGTCTTTCATTACAGGAACTTCAAAGGCGCCGAATGCATAGGCTCGAATGGGGCCCCCATGAGCTTGGTCAGCACCACATTAAGCTCCCACGCCGGGGCAGGAGCCTTCACCGGCGGGAATGATCGGAATAGTCCCTTCATGAATTCTTTCACCAGGCGATGAGACCACAAGGACGCCCGTCCCGTCGTCCTGGTATTTCGGGAGATTGCAGCCAGATGTATTTTGATGGAGGCGTGAGCCAGTCCAGCTTTGGCCAGCGACAGTAGGTACGGCAGTACTTGAGGGGCCGTAATCCACCGAGGGTTAATCTTCTGTGCACGGCACCAGACAGAGAACCTCTTCCATTTATGTCCGTAGCACTTGAGAGTTGAGGACGCCCTGGCCTTTGCAAGAATCTCTCTGCAGTCGGCCGGGATGTCGTACCCTCCAAACTCTAGTGCTGCAGGAGCCAGGCCTGCAAGTTCAGCGACTCCGGGTCGTGGTGAAGAATGGCACCTCCTTCTCTGGAGAGAAGGTCTGCGTCCGTCGGCAGCTTGACTGGTGGGGAAGTTGACAAGTCCAGAAGGTTCGGGAACCAGATCTGCCTCGGCCACGCTGGTGCGACAAGGATCATCCTGCACCGGGACCTCTTGAGCTGGTTGATGAGCCGGAGCAGCAACGGCAGCGGAGGGAACGCATAAAGAAATAGGCCATCCTAGGGGAACGAGAAAGCATTGCCCATGCTCCTCGGCTGGGGGAACCTGCTGGCGAACCTCCGGCACTTGGAATTCGTCGCCGTCGCGAAGAGATCGATTTGTGGTTCGCCCCATCGTCGGAAGAGTCGATCCACTTGATCCTGGCAAAGTTCCCACTCGTGGCACGAGCACAGCTCCCTTCTGAGTGAGTCGGCGATCGTGCGACGGCCCAATGCCACAGATCCTGGGCTTCCTTGGATAGGGCCGGGGACCTGGTTCTGCTTTGCTTCTGGATGTAGAACATCGTGGTGGTGTTGTCGGTGAAGATCCTCACCACCTTGCCTTTGAGGGACGGAAGAAAGGACCTGAGGGCCCAGAACACCGCGCGGAGCTCCAAGATGTTGATGTGGAGAGACTTCTCCTCCGGGAGCCAAAGGCCTCTCGCGTGAAGATCTCCAGAGTGTGCTCCCCAACCTTCCAGGGAGGCGTCCGTCGTCACCGTCACCTGGTGAGCTGGGGTCTGAAAGTCTGTGACCGCCGACAGATGGGAGCGGATACCCCACCACCGGATCGCCTGACGGAACGTCTCGTTGAGAGGGATCCTGTCCTCGAAGCTGCCCGTCGACTGGATCCAGCGGGCGTCGAGGAACTCCTGTAAGGGTCTCATCCGAAGCCTGCAAAGGCGCACCAGATAAATGCAGGAGGACATCATCCCTAGGAGGGACTTGATAGATCTTACCCTGGCCATGTCCGTGGCCAGCAGACACTGCACCTTGCCCAGAATGGTCCTGGTCCTTTCCTCAGACGGCGAGGCCAGCCGCGCCACTGTGTCGAGCTTGGCTCCCAGAAACAGGGCGACTTGCGATGGAACCAGGTGGGATTTTGGAAAGTTGATGGAGAATCCCAGGTCCGTGAGCAGCTGGACGGTCTTCGCAGTGTGCTCCACGGCGAGCTCCCTTGTCCTTGCCCGGATGAGCCAGTCGTCCAGGTAGGGGTAGACGTGGATCCCCTGTAGGCGCAGCCGCGCCACCACCGGTGCGAGGCACTTGGTGAACACCCTGGGTGCCGACTTCAATCCGAACGGGAGGGCCTTGAACTGGTAGTGCCGCCCTTGGACCACGAACCTGAGGAACTTCCGGTGTCTTTTTAGAATGGGGATGTGGAAGTACGCATCCTCCAAGTTCAACGACGACAGGAAATCGCCCTCCTCCAGCTGTCCCAGCACATGCTGGAGGGTGACCATACGGAATTTCTGTGCCTTGATGTACTTGTTCAGTCGTCGTAGGTCCAGGATGGGGCGCCATGCTCCTGTCTTCTTTTTTACGAGGAAGTACCTTGAGTAAACTCCGGAGCCCCGAAGCCTCTTTGGGACGAGCTCAATGGCACCCTTTTTGAGCATCGCCCTTACTTCCAACAGTAGTTGAGGGACGTGATTTTCCTTCCTGGCCACGGGTGGAACGCGAGGGCACTTCTTCTGAAACTCGAGGGTGTGCCCTTGGGCCAGGGCGTCCAGCACCCAACAGTCGGTGGAGATGGACTCCCACACGCTGACGAACCTCGCCAGCCGGCCTTCCACCGGGGTGCTTCGGCGGGGGCCCGACCCCACGGTCGGTTCAATCTTGTTTGGAGGCCACCTTGCCTCCTTGACCTCCTTGTCGACGACGACGGGCACCACCTGACTTGCTGCGTCCCCTGTAGGCTTCCTGGGACAAAGATCTTGCCGCTTGGCGGTAAGTGGAGGAGCCACTGCCGGATCCCTTGGAGGCACCTTGTCTGCCTCCGGAGCTCCGAAAGGACGGCCGTCGTTGTTGGAGCACTCCCAGTGCCCGGGCAGTCTCTGTGTCTGTCTTGATGGCCTGAAGGGACTCATCAACCGCCTTCCCAAACAGGTTGTTCCCGTCGAAGGGCATGTCCAAAACCTTGGTTTGTACATCCTGGCGGAAATCCGTGGCCTTGAGCCACCCTCGTCGTCTCAAGCAAACGCTGTTGCCCAACTGACGGAAACCGGTGTCGGCGATGTCCGTTGCCACCGTGAAGGTGTGGTCCGAAGCAATCTCCCCCGCCTGTAGGATTTCAAGGGCCTCAGCCCTTTTGGCGTCCGGAAGGAAGTCTAACAGAGGGACCAATTTGAACCACAACTCCCTGTCATAGCGGACTACGATAGCCAGGGCGTTGGCCGCCTTGATTGTCGTCGCTGCGGATGAGATGATCCGTCTTCCCATCGTGTCCAACTTCCTACCCTCGCCGTCCGGCGGGGAAGTTGATGTCGAGGCCGAGGCTCCCCCAGCTTTCTTCTTTGCTGCCGCCGAGACGACCGAATCCGGGGTAGGTTGTGCTCGAAGGCACAAGGGGGCAGCGTCGGGGACCTGGTACTTCTTCTCGTACCGGTCCCTCTTTGCCGGCGCCGTGGCAGGGTTCTTGAGGAGGGCGAGCCCCTCATCCCAGATGTCATCAAGAAGCGGTACGGCGAGGACTGTCTTCCTTTTAGCCTCGCGCCGTTGGTAAAGGAACCCTTCTTTCTTCTTTTCTTGTGGGCAGAGCTGAAAAAGCTTGGATGCCCTGGATATCATGGCATGAAAGGATCCAATCTCGTCGGGCGGGGACGCCCGAGCAGGGGGTGACGGGGGACACGTCCCGTCGTCGCCTCCGTCTTCATCTGTACCTGTCGTAGCCGTGTCCGTGCCTGTATCATCCCCGTGGGTAGTAGACTGGGGGGAAGGCAGAGCAGGCCGCAGAGGTGGGAGAGGTGGCGTAGGATGCGTCCTCCTCCTCTTATGCGGTGGACTCTCCGAAGGTCCTGGCTCCGGTTCCCCCGTTGGGTCTGGCTCAGGTACCTCCGTTGGGGGAAGGGGCAACCTTGTCCTTTTCTCTGAGCATAAGGACTGAATCGCTGACAAAATGTCCGCCGAGATGTTCTGCAGCGCCGGAAACGACGGGCGCGAGGGCTCTTGAGGAGCCTTGTCAGCAACACCGTCGCTCTCGTCGTCGCCCTCGTCGGGATCCCTCCCGATGGGCTGGGCCTCTTCCACGACTTCGATGAGCTCTTCTTCAGAGGTCGTGTCCGTATCCACGATGGCCACCAGCCCCTCCCCCACCTTTTCCAACGCGGACTTTCGTGGGGGTCTTCTCAATGGGCCTGAAAGACGACTCCCTCTGCGGTGGCAGGGAGACTCTGGGTCCTGAGGGCGCCTCCACTGGTGTAGCCTCCACAGGCTGAGCCAGGGCCGCGGCGACATCCTCAATCGAGGTCTTAGCAGGGTGAATTAAGGCCATCGTCACCTTCTGGACGCCTGGGGCCTTCACCTTTGGGGGAGGGTCCGCACCTCGCTCCCCCTCTGCCGCAATCTTCGAGATCGACCGGGGCCTCTCCAGAAGCTTCGCCGGGTTCTCGGACTTCCTCTTACCCGAGCCAGAGCGTTGGCTCGTGGTTGATGGCGCCGGGGAGGGTGCTCCCTGCCTGGCAGCCAAGGAGCCCGACCGTTCGGCGCTCCCGGTGCCCGCGGACTCGCGGTGCTTAGCCTTTTGTTGGGCCCCCGTCGCCGGGGCACCCTCACAGGACTTAGAAGACCGCTCAGACTTCTTTTTCTTCTTCTCGCCTGACGGGCTCTTCCCTTCCAGCCAGTTGGCGAGACGGAGGTGGCGATCCTTCATGGTCTGCTCCGACATGTTCCCACAAAACACACAGTCCTTCTCCTTGTGCGTCTTGTCCTCATGGAGACAGTAGAGGCATAACGAATGCTCGTCCTCCTTGAAAACATTCTGAAGCTGGCTTCCAGGGCAGGTCCTGAACAGCTTCCCGGGCGTCGAGCTTCCTTTCTCCTGGGCCATGTCCGGGGTAGACCTCGGAACTTCTGGAATCCTCCAAAAGCGTAACTCGACGAAATCTTCACCCTTGAGGGGCGTAGAAAACTCTGAAACGGATCCCCGTTGATCGGATGTAGAAACGGTAGAGCTTGAGGCTCTATTTAACTGAAAAATGAGAAAAAATCTCGTGAAAAAGCGCGAAAACGCAGCAAAAGCTTGAGAGCTATAGCACGAGGACTCCCAACACTTGAACGTGCAGTAAAAATCTGAGGATGGCTGCCGGAGGCGGGGCTTAGGGAGAGGGCAGTCATTGGCTGGGGGCAGTGTGACCCAGAGACCAGTGATTGGTTACTACTAAGAAAGACAGATCAGAAACGAAACTGATACTGATTTTTTTCTATACCGAGGATTCCCGGCCTGACGACGGGGAATATTCATGAGCATGTGAATCCATGCCAGACCCCATGCTGGAGAAATGTTGGAACGCTGCTGGGGCGTTGCAGAGTCCAAACGGCATTACTTGGTATTCATATAGACCGAATTTGGTTCTAAACGCCGTCTTCCACTCGTCTCCTTGTCTTACGCGGACTAGATGGTATGCTCCGCTTAAGTCCAATTTTGTATATACCGTGGATCCTCTCACTTGATCTAACAATACTGGTATTAGTGGTAACAGGTAACGGTTTTTAATAGTTATCCGATTTATTGCTCTATAGTCGATGCATGTGCGTAAATCTCCTGTCTTTTTAGGGACGAAGAATAATGGAGAAGAGACTGGTGAAGTTGAGTGTCTGATAAATCTGTTCGCCAGGTTGGTATCTATATAAGTCTTGAGGTGTTCATTTTCAGCCTCAGTCAGTGCGTAAATTCTGCTGCATGGCAGCGCGGTTCCTGCTTCCAAATCAATGCAGCAGTCGAATGGTCTATGCGGTGGTAGGGTCTCTGCCGCGGCCTTACTGAAGACATTCCTGAACTCGGCGTATTCTTCGGGTAGCGTCATGTTCGTACTTCCAATGATCTGCGTGTTACGTGGTTTCAAACAGTGTTCTTCACAATAGTTTGACGAGAACTGGACTAGACTTAACTTCCAGTTTATCCCGGGGTTATGCATTCGTAACCAAGGTAAACCTAGGATGAATCTAAAATGCGGAGCTGCAATGACGTCGAACCGTAACTGCTCTTGATGATGATCCCCGCATGTCAATCGCAGATCTTGTGTCTGGTGCGTGATGAGTCCTGAGGACAATGGAGATCCATCCACTGCCTTTACCTCTTCTTCCGTTCTTTTCTTGACTAGAGGAAGTCCTAGTTTCTGTGCTAATTGCGCATCAACAAAATTGCCCGTTGCACCTGAATCGACCATGAGTATTACTGGGACCTGATTGCCTGCCAACACAACTGCCCTTCTAGCAGCACATGATAAGTGTTAGCCAAGCTCTTCGGGGTGTCTTCTACTAAGCTCGCCTGGGCCACCCTCACTGACGAGCTGTGGCGTTTCCCGATTGACTACCTTTCGGTTTTGTGGGACACTCTCTCACAAAATGTGCTGCTTTTCCGCAGTATAAACAAAGCTTGTCTCGCCTTTTCTTGTCCTTCTCCTCTTTAGACAATGGTCCCCGAATCATCCCAATTTGCATAGGCTCCTCCGAGCTTGTACATCTTTCGGTGGGTTTACTGGGTTTTAGCTCATCTAAACGCACCATCGTCTTGGCATCCCACTTCCTTCTGTCTTGATGCCGGTTGCTCTGGCGTTGGTCTAGGCGTAATGCTAGATCGATCATCCCGGAGCAGTCATTTGGCTGTGGATCTACTTGCGCAATCAGATCTTTGAGGTCTTCTCGAAGACCTTGATAAAAAAGCGCCATTCTTTTTTCTTGGTGCCGGTCCGTTTCTATGGCTAACCTATTGAATGAAGTAACATAGGTGACCAATTCCTTGCTTCCCTGACGGAGGGTCAACAACTCCCTGTCTTTTTGCAGGGCGGCTGAACGTCTATTGAAAATCCGACCAAATTCTTCTAGAAAGTCTCCCCAAGAATACAAAAGGGCATCATCCTTATGAACCAATGGTGTAGCCCATGAAGCCGCGTCCCCACTCAAGTACGATATCACAAAGGCAGTGCAAGCCTGTTCTGTCCGGAACACATTGGGTTTAGTTAGAAAATGTAATTCGCATTGCATGATGAATTGGTTGTACCTTTGGGGATCACACCTTGGTACCGTTCTGGGGCAGCCAATGGAAGCGGGTGTTCGCTAGACACCTGTACTTGGACAGGGGTCGGGGGTTTGCGGGGTAATGGGGTTGCCTGGGCTTGACTTTGAACTGTTAGGGCATGGACCTGCCCCACTAGAGTCTGGTACTCTTGCCTGGTTGCTGCGTGCTCTTGCTTGAGCTCCTGTAACAATACTACCATCTCAGCCATGGTTGGTCGTGCTGCCCGGGCGCCTAGATATACGTGGGCTTGCTATTCTGTCAGGGTGTCTCCAATCTTGTCTGGCGCAGAGGCAGTATGAACACCTGCCTCCCCGTGAGGTCTTGGCACCTGGACCCGACGGGAAACACAGGTTACCGCAACCCGCCGGGGAAAGAGGGTTAGGATCCGTAGAGTGGATGGGTAAGGGGTTGTAGGATCACCGGGGAGAGGATTAGGGTGAGGTTATGGATGGGAAGGGGGAGATTAGGGAAAGATGCTCCTCAGCTCCTGCCGCCCCTTCCACTGGTTATTCTTATGGCGAGTTCTCCGCCCACTCATGCTATGCTCATTCACTCCGTTGACCAGTAGTTGGGGGCCTTTGTTGTGGAGCCTGAAACCACTAGAAGAGCTTTTGCTTGGAGCTCTCAACCACGATATGCTGCACCAAAAACAGCGTTAGCATGAGCCTTATTTTTCCCCCACTGGATTTGCTTCATGCAGTTTTAAATACTTGTGCTTACGTGCACTATTACACGACATCCTTTGTCATTACATAGCACATTAGCAAAGACCAGAAATGTACTTAGCTGCGGATCGTAGTCTTGTTGTCCTTATAACACGACACAGGAACACAGGATTTTCCCAAGTGTTCCGTAGCGGGGTTCGCTGGAAAATACCAATAGAACAGTAAGCGTGTGCTGGGTCTGACTATACGTTCTTAAACTATGTTTGTACCCCCAGAACAATGGGCCATCATGACCCGCTAGTATGCTTGAGTCGGGTTGTCTTCACCCGTGGCTCTACACCCGCGCCTCCTGCCCTGCCCCGCTGGAGGATCAGAATTGTACGATCCAGGTTGCCTCACCCGGAATGTAGCTACCCCTATATATGCACTCTGCATGCGGGTTAATGTTCAGTCATGCGTTGTGGACTGCGCAGCCAAAATGTCTGCCAGATCCGCGAACTCAATCGCTTCGTTAGTCTTTCTATCCACACACAATATTAGTCAAGAAGCACTTATCTGCAAGCTGGTGCGGGGCCTGTGGTGAGTTCAGGTGGGCGGAGTGCTCCGCGTAGGCTGGCCCTGGGCGTAGTGCTGGGAAACACGTCTGATCTCCTCGGAAGCCGGAATAGCAAGCAGAGAAGCGTAGGCGCGGTTCGCGCATGCGCAGTTCATTAGGCGCGGCTCGCGTGTGGTTCTTCGTCTCCCGGCAGGCTTGTGAAGCACACGGCCTGCTGGGAAATGCAGTCTCTTAAGGATTCTGAGTCCCTGCATATTTTGCCTGCAACATGGATGGAAAATCCTGCTTATATACTGCATATAAGGTTTAGCCAAAGGGTTCACAGGGTTTTGATCACTGTGGTACACTTGTTTTCTACAAAAAGTGCTGCCAACCTGCCCAGCCCTGACAGTCTGGATGGAGAACCTGACCTCCCTTCTGCGAGACAAGATCCTCTCTTTGCGGAAGACGAATCAGAGGACAGATGGACATGTCTAGAAGGTCCGGATACCAGATTCTCCTCGCCCAATCTGGGGCAATTAGGATCATGGCTTTCCGGAATCTTCTCAAACTGCTGATCATTTGAGGAATGACAGGGACTGGAGGAAACGCATACAGAAGTGGAAACTCCCAGTCCCCTACGAACGCATCCCCTAGAGCTCCTCTCGGGGAAATTCCCTTGAACAAAACTGATCGCGCTTCCTGTTGATGCTGGTGACGATCAGATCCACTTGAGGGGTTCCCCAAAGGGTGAAGATATCTTGAAGGACTTCCTCAGCTAGTTCGCACTCGTGGGAGACTGTGCTCTGCCTGCTCAGAGTGTCCGCCGTCAAGTTCTTTTCTCCGGCTAGGTGAACTGCTGATAGAGAGATTCCATCTTGAATTGCCCAAAACCAGAGCTGCATTGCCTCTTTGCACAGTGGCAGTGACCCTACGCCTCCTCTTTTGTTGAGGTAGTGCATGGCCACTGTGTTGTCCATCATTATCAGGACATTCTTTCCCTGTACTGATGGCAGAAAAGCCCCCAGCGCTAGTCTGATTGCTCTCAGCTCCAACAGGTTGATGTGTAGTCTGGACTCCGATGGAGACCAACGACCGCTGATGGTCAAGTCATTGGCATGGGCTCCCCACCCCGTAAGTGAGGCATCCGTGATTACTGTTATATCCGGCCATAGTTGCCAAAACTGTTCTCCTTTCAAGATGTTCTCCCGACAGGCCCACCACTGAAGGTCTCGAGCTACCCTGTCCGGGACTTGTAGGAGATCTGACATTCTTCCTGAGAATTGCGACCACTGGGTTCTTAGTGCCCACTGGAGGGATCTCATTCTCAGGCCAGCCTCTGGCACTAGGAAGATACAGGATGCCATGAGGCCTAGCCACCTCAAAAAGTCGAAGGCTGGTAGACGTTGGGCATTTTGAAATGAACTGGAGTCTCTGTGATGGTATCATCTGTGACTTCTTTAAGGTGAGGGAGAAGCCCAGCTTGTGAAGGAAGTGGCAGACATAATCTAGCTGGATCTGAGCTTGTTCCGGAGATACTGCTCTGATCAACCAATCGTCCAGGTAGGGGTAGACGTGGATCCCTTCCCTCCTTAGACTTGCAGCCACTACCGATATTAGCTTGGTAAAGACCTTTGGGGCGAAGGTCAGCCCAAATGGCAGAACTCGAAATTGATAGTGAGAGTTGCCAATTGCGAACCTCAGGTATTTCCTATGTTTGAAATAGATTGGCACATGGAAATAAGCATCCTGAAGGTCTAGAGATACCAACCAGTCCTGAAGCTGGAGGGCCTGAAGGATCTGAGAAAGGGTTACCATCTTGAACTTGTCTTTCCTGAGGAATTTGTTCAATTCTCATAAGTCCAAGATGGGTCTCAGTCCTCCGTCCTTCTTTGGTACTAGGAAGTAGGGGGAATACCAACCCTTGTTCCTCTCCGCTAAGGGTACCGGTTCTGTGGCACCCTTCTCTAGCAGGTCTAAAATCTCCTGCATAAGGAGCGGGTCTGGAAGCTTCAAAGAGTTGTTCCACGGTGGATGACTCTAAAGAGTGTGTAGGAAGGGCAGGCAGTAACCTTGGGCAACTGTCTCCAATGCCTAAGCATCTGACGTAATAGCCTGCCATTCTGCCAGATGTTGAGTTAACCTGCCCCCTACTGGTGTCTTGTGAGGGGAGACCTCAGAGGGGTTTAGAAGCGGCTGACGCAGTTGCTGAGGGTAAAGTGGCACCTGCTGCTGTGGCTTTTGTAACTTTGACCTGTCCACCATGGGTGAATCGTTTCTGGCCCCTCTGAGCTGGCTGTCCTCTGCCTCTTCCGAATGCGGAGTAACAGCGAAAGGACCTACCCCTCCAGGAAGCTCCTGAGGGGTGATTTGGAGTCTGCTGGATTGCAGCCCCAAGGGATTTCGCTGCTGCCTTGGATGTTTGTAATCTCTCCAGGCTGTCATCAGCCTTCTTTCCAAATAAAGAAGTGCCGTCAAAGGGCATGTTCAAAAGTCTGGCTTGTACATCTGGAGCAAAACCAGACTTTCGCAACCACGCAAATCTGTGGATTGTGGTACTTGCCGCCATGGCCCTGCTGATGCTGTCAGCAGAATCAATGCCTGTTTGGAGGGACTCACACATTGCATCCTTTCCATGCCTGATGATGTTTAAGAATGCATCCCTTTCTTATCCTTCTGGGAGACAGTCAGTCGCAGATGAAGCACACTCCCAAAGTGTGTGGCTGAATCTTACTAGCCTGCAAGAGGTGGTGATAGACTTAAGCGCCATGCTACATGCCAAAAATACTTTTTTTGGCATGGCATCAAATCTTTTATCATCCCTGTCCTGTGGAATAGTAGGGTATGCCGACTTACTGTTAGATGAAGTCGCTGCTTGTACAACTAAACTCTCTGAAGTTGGATGCTTGCTTAGATATTCAGGATCTGAAGCTGATACTCTGTATTTAGCAGAAAGTTTTTTTATTTACTGCAGGGATAACTTCAGGAGTTTCCCAATTAGCAGATATTTTTCTTTGCAGAGCAGTATGAAAAGGAACAACAGGGGGCGTGGCTTGGAGCGCCATCGATGTGGTTGCTCCTCTGAGGCCGCCCGTGGGATGCCCGCCGCCGCCGTCAATTCCTGGCGGTTCTAAGCGGGTTTCCGTGTCGCCAATGCCATCTAAGGCGACCGGAACCGACATGGCACAACCTGGCCAAACATAGCCTTCGACCGAGGAGGCGTTCTACCAGAATTCAGCGGCCGAACTTCTCCCTCGTCTCCAACCGAAGAAACCAAGATGGCCGCCAAGCTGGAACCCAGCAGCACACTCCGCACCTGGTGGTAATGGGGCCTTAGAGCGCCGGGGAGTTGGAGAGGGGGAGCGGACTCTAGCACAGAACCATCCGATTCATACCAAGGCTGCCCGGAACGCAGATGTGTGCATCCTCGACGGCTGGGGCCTGAGTACCCGACGCACACTCCGAGGGACCGGGAGAGCGGGCTTCCACCCCTCCCCCCGCTACGCGGAACGACTCGGGACCTCCGCTCAGCGACAGCCGACATCTACAGAACCGCACACGGGAGGTTCACAGAGGGTCCTGGGACCTCCACCAGCGAAGGACCACCGATGGAGACTTGAGGAGGGGCGGGGGAAGCAGCGGAAGAACTGCTTTCATCCAGAGAGGCCGCGAGCCCGTGGGCCTCATCGCAGCGACATACCCCCCCCCTCACGCAACAGTCGGCCATCCTGCACCGTTCCCGACTGAGACCCCCCCCACACCAACGCTTCCTGGGGCGCCCCTGCCCACTCGCCCAGATCTGGACCAGAGAGGGGGTCGAGAGCGATACACAACCCGAGTGCAGCCTCCCACTGCCCTGGGCCCCGCTGCTACTCTTTCAATCAAGACCGCCCAATACGAGCAGCATGTCGAGGCAAACAAAGGTGAGCAAGGGCACAGATATCTCCGCCATGTTTACTGCACCGGAAAAACCCAAGAAACAAGATCCTCCTAAACTGACCCCACAGAAGCCACAAGAGGACAGGGGCGCCCTCACTACCAAAGGAGACCTGATAGCCTTCATGGTGGATATTAAATCGGAGTTTCGCGCCTGCCTCTCGGAACTCACCGCTAAAGCCTTGACGCAAGTGCCCTTACCTAAAGTAGGACCCGCCACCTTTGTCTCGAACTAAGGAACCTTGAAGGCGGTGGCGGTGGGCCATACCCATGGCTCATACCCACTCCAAGGATACTTTCCAACCTTTGTTCCTTGGAAACCCACAGTACACAATACGTGATGGGACAGTTGGCCCTGTTGGCCGAGGGTATGCCCGTACTTACAATGTCAGTCTGCCCTCCAGTTAAAGTTGCGGCCCCCGTTGGGGTTCCGCGTTAAAACCTCAAGTGCAGGATGATAACAAGAGATTCCTCAACAGACATGGCAGTTGAATCACCGCCCCACGACCCCCCCCTAACCCAAGGAAAGGAGAGTGAGACTTCGGCGGACCTCCAGACGCTTCGGGTCCCTCCCCAAACAAGCGAAAGGCAATTCTACTGAAACTCCGCGACGAAGACGCAGCGATAGCCATTCTCCAAGAGACTCACTTGCTGCCGGCAGATGTGACCCGGCTTCGTTCCCGGTTATTCCCGCTCCAATTCTTCGCCTCTGGCACAAACAAAAAAGGAGGTACGGCGATCCTCTTCAGGAAAGACTTGAACCCACAGATTCTGGAAACGAAAATCTGCCCAGAAGGCCGATTTACAGCAGTCAAATGCCTCCTAATGGGAGATCTATGTACTCTCATCTTGGTGTATGCCACACACCGGACAATCACACTTCTATGACTCCTTGGGCACATCTCTCGCTAGCTTTGTGGAGGGCCAAACAATAGTCGGTGGGGACTTCAATGGGGTTCCCGACCCCACCAAAGACCGGTCACACCCCCCGACTCCAAGCGACTTCACCCAAGCACTTAGCCTCCTCCGACTCTTCAGGGCCCTGGAGATAATAGACTCATGGCGGGTGTTCCACCCTGACGAAAAAGATTTCTCTTTTTACTCTTTCGTCCATCGCACCTTTTCAAGGATCGACCTGTTCCTGATCTCCCCGCAAACTTTCCCCTCAGTGAAAGAAGTGTCCATCGGCACAAGAGCGATATCTGACCATGCCCCAGTGCTCTTGGAACTCCGGGTTCAGAACCCTAACCTCAATAACCCACGTAAATGGATGTTGTACGACCCGATCCTTAACGACATGGCCACTAAAGACAAGATCGCAACAGGAATAAGAAATTTCTTTAACGAAAATCCAGCCTCGGACACCTCGTTAGCGAACAACTGGGACGCCATGAAGGCAGTAATCAGGGGCTCCCTGATAGCCCAAGGTGCGGCCTACCACCGAGACAGGCGTCAGACCCGGACGGCTCTAGAGAACGAACTAAGAGAGGCCGAGGCACTCCACAAGGAGAAAGGCTGGTCCCCCAAAACGCAACGGATCATTCGTACGGCAAGGAAAAAACTGGAAGCCCACTATGCGGAACAAACCGCCCAACTAATGGCGAAGGCCAAACAGTCATACTATGCGAAGGGTAACAAGGCGAACAAGTTCCTGGTGGCCAAGCTAGCCAAGCAGAGACGCGTCAACGCGATCACTGGCCTGCGTGATCCCAACGGGGTCACACTATACTCAGAACCGAAAAGCAACGCCTCGCAATAGATTATCTGACCCAAATCATGAAGGCAACCCCACGAAACTTACCACAACAGAAGGAATACCTGCAGCAGGCAGCAGTGCCCCGTCTCTCCGACGCAGCGACAGACGAACTGGAGGAGCTCATTACAGGGGAAGAAGTTGAGGAAGCCATCAAATCACTTAAAACACGGGCCCCCGGCCCAGACGGCTTTTCAACCAGGTTTTACAAACTATTTAGAGCACAACTGACCCACCACCTGGTTACCCTATTCAACTCTTTCAGGGAAACGGGAGGAGTGACCCCATCGATGCAGGAATCAACCACCATCCTCCTGCCCAAACCTGGAAAAGATCCAAGAAGCATAACGTCCTACAGATCGATCGCACTTTTAAACATCGATGCGAACATATACTCAAAAATTTTAGCAACCCGCTTAAATCGCATCTTGCCGAAGATCATTCACCCCGACCAGGCAGGTTTCATCCTAAACCGGACAGCAGGTGACAACATCCGGAGAACCCTGAACCTGGTGGACCTTGCCTCCCGGAACTCCCAAAAACTAGTCTTAGTGGCTCTCGACGCAGCTAAGGCATTTGATAGGGTGGATTGGACATTCATGAGACACACCCTAGGGGCCTTCGGCTTCGGGTCAACTTTCCAAATGATGGTTCTAGCCAACTATAATAGCCCTAAAACTAGCCTGAGAATCAACGGACACAGCTCGGCTCCAATCCCCTTATCATGCGGAACCCGGCAAGGCTGTCCACTGTCACCCTTGCTTTTTGCACTCACCATGGAGCCCTTTGCACAAAAGATCAGGTGAAACGACCAAATCAAGGGCATACAAAGTGGCCCCACGCATCACAAAATCGCCCTATAAGCGGACGACATTCTGCTCACGATCTCGGAGGCCCTCTCATCTCTAAAAAACGCGATACGAGAAATCGCCAGCTATGGCGATGTCTCAGGCCTCACCATAAACTTCGATAAATCATCCGCTCTGGGTATCGGCCTCACCCCGACAGAACGAGAACCACTGACTAAGATGTGCCCGATAACATGGGAAAAAAGAGCCATCCCCTATCTAGGGGTCCACATCCCGGCTGACCCAAGAGACACATACAAAGCCAATTTCCCCCGACTCTTTAAAGAACTGGAAGGCGACTTGAAGCGCTGGGGGACCCAAGAGATCTCACTGCTCGGGCGCATCACTGCATGCAAGATGAACCTCCTTCCGAAGTTCCTATACGCCTGTGCCTCCCTACCAGTAGCGATCCCCACACCAACTCTTCGAAGGATCAAGAGAAAAATGCTGAACTTTATCTGGAAAGGTAAGAAAGCGAGAATTCCTCTCAGAACTATGCTGGGGAGTTCCAAACTGGGAGGATTGGGGGTCCCAGACTTGCAGGCCTACAGAGTGGCAGCCCAATTGGCTCAGGTCCAGGCATGGAAAAATACGACAAACCGCCCTAGATGGGTAGAGCTGGAACAATCACGAGTGCCCCTACCCTTACGATTTCTACCACACATCCCGCCCCCCCTCAGGACCCAATGGGGAGATCTCCTGCTATCAACCAAACACACCCTTAGCTCCTGGGACTGGGCGCTAAAACGAAAGGGAGTGCCAAGAGGACTGAGCCCACGCTCCCCGGTCTTCCATAATCCAACGTTCGCACCGGGAACGAATCCTCACAATTTTCGTAACTGGATTAAAGGCGGGCTGGAGACCATAGACCAGCTGTATATGGGGGGGAGACCTCTCACATTCGCCCAATGCAAAGAGAAATTCCAACTCCAGGAAAGGGATAGATTCACCTACATTCAATTACGCCACTGTTGCTCACATCCCCAAACTCTGCAAGCAGCGACACACCCTCCTACTGCCCTAGAACTCACTCTGGGAGACCTTCCAACCCGCGGCAGAGTATCCACCCTATACAGGCGCTTCCTAAGTGACTTCCTGACCACAAAAACCCGCTGCATGGCCCAATGGGAGGCGGACCTGGGTCACCCGATAGAGGATCAAACCTGTGTGGACATATGGACCAGAACACACACCTCGTCCACCTGCATTACCAATAGGGAATGTGCGTACAAGATCACGCTGCGGTGGTACTACCCGCCCCTCAGACTTCACCATATGAACCCCCAGGTGGATCATTCTTGCTGGAGAGGATGCGGCCACCCAGGCTCCTTCTTCCACATGTGGTGGGCTTGCCCAAAGGTCCAACAATTCTGGAAATCATGCCTGGGGTCCATCACACAAATTACCGGAACAACGATTCCCCTGGAACCAGAACCAGTTTTGCTGGGAGCTCCAATCCCCGGGACCTACCCGCGCTCCGGGACCAGAGCGAAACTACTAACCCACTGCCTACTAGCAGGGAAAACGGTGGTGGCCCGAGCTTGGAAAACCCCGGAAGGCCCTCACATAGCCCAATGGTGGACCAAACTTTGGGACATTCTGGTAGCGGAGAAGGTGACGGCAGCACAAGCGGGAACTCTCCATCGTTTCCAGAATATCTGGGCCCTAGTGCTGGAATTCGACCAGCGCTTCCCCGCCCTGACCTATAAACCTACCAGGGCCCGCTGGATCTTGAAAAATCAAGAGATCCCTGAGGAAGATACATAGACGCTGAGGCGCAAACTGGACAGCCCAGGAGGGAAGATTCTGCCTACAATGCCTAAGGGACAGAGGGACCAAAGGGAGGCGAGAGGGAGGAAACTCAGGGGGGGATAAAGGACTGGGGATCAACATGCCTAAATAATCACTGCTTATAATGTTTGTAATTGTCATCCTGCCTTGATTTAAAATAAACAAAGTTAAAAAAGAAAAGGAACAACAGGATCCTCCTGTGGACCTTTATCTAAAATATCAGTAAGGTCATCCTGCTGAAAACAAGGTTTAGGTGTAGTCCACCCCATGCATTCAATTAATCTGGCCATCAGAATCCTATAAGGAGTCTCAGCATGCTCTCCAGGGTCTGGTTTAGCAAACTCTACTTCTGGAGAAGTATCTAAACCACTTGCCTCATGTAGAGACTCTTGAAGGTCTTTTAACCTGTTCTCCTCAGAGATTAATTCCTCTGGCATGGGTATTGTAGTCCTTTGCCAACCAAAGGGTCTCTCATTGTCGGAATCCTCCCCTTCTTCATATATAGAGGGCAAGGCTCTAAAGTAGTCAGACCTAGGATATGGTTTAACACCCATTTCTAGAGCAGAAGGAGCTAAATTTGTTGTCACTGCCTGAGAAAACGTCGAGGTTGTCGACGTGGATGTCATAGGCTTCGACAATCCTGAAAAAGTCGTCGAAAAAGTATGAAAAGACCTCGATGCACTCGAGAGGATCGGAATCCTACTCGGCGTCGTCGTGATTGTCAATAGCATCCTCGACATCATGGTCGGAGCTTTCGACACCTCTACTGCCTGTGACGTAGTGACAGTTGTAGGTTTGTCTTTTATCGGGGTCGATAGTGGCGCCAAAGATGGCTTCGATGAAACCGATTTATGCGTCGAAGGGCCCTTCGACAAAGGCGTCGATGATGCAGATTTGTGAGTCGAAGGAATCTTCGACGACGGCGTCGATGAGGCAGTCTTATTGCTTTTACTCGAAGGTTCATGACGTTCTTGAGTACTTTCTCTCGCCGGGTTCAACAACTCGCAGCGTTTTGATTTTCCGGGTCTTTCACCCAGGGTATCACCTTTAGATGTCTCTGAGGGGGTCGAGGCCGCTTTCTCGAAGACGATAAGCATTTTTTTACGGAATTCCTCCCACTGTGCCGGAGAGCTGTGTTTCGTGGGGCAGGTGACCCTTTCTGGGGAAGTAGAGGAAGAAGAAGAGGGAGATCTACGACGCCTCTTCTTAGAGTGTTTTGATCTCGAAGACTGATGAGAACCACTTCGAGATCTTGAACAGGAATGTTTCTTTTGTCAACGAGGAGACGAATGTCTTGACTCAGCCGAAGAAACTTTCGAGGGAGTAGAATTTTTAAAGTCCTTACCTCTTTCTAACTTCCCCTTACGCTCCTTCAAGGCTTTCGCCGTCATGGAAATACAGTCCTCACATTCCGAACAGTGATGCTCCGATCCCAGGCACCACAAACAGATCCTGTGAGGATCCGCTAAGGACATTTTCTTCCCACAGTCACAACATTTTTTGAAACCGGACCAAGGAGTCGATGGTTTGGATGAAGAAGCCATCGTGTAATGGTAGTAATCTTCGAAGAATAAGAAGGTTTTTCTGAAGAAAGGAAATGAGCGTTACGTTTCCGAGGCCACGAAGCGCGGAAAAACGGAACTGAGCAAGGGACTCTGCGCAAGTCTATTTATACTCATGATGACATCGGCACCGATACGGAGGCTGTCGAGGGACACCGACTTGAAGGATGTCGACGCGCAGCACCCTCTACTGAAAATCATTTCCGAGGCCAGCAAGGTGGAATGGATAACATCAAAGATAAGAAATACGTCGGAGGACACAATCCTTTTCGAAAATAAGTTTTTCAACGTGGCAGGCGAAATCGTCGCTCTGATAATAATAATAATAATAATTTAGCATTTAAATAGCGCTACAAACCCTAAGGTATCTGAGCGCTGCTTATTATTACCCACGGTGTGTGGTGCTCATTTATTGACCTCAGAAGGATGAAAGGCTGAGTTTGGCCTGGCCGGGATTCGAACCAGCATCAGCAGGCTCTGCACATCCTGCCTGTGCTATCGGACTGGCTGATGTTCCTGAACTGTTGCGGTTAAACTAGGAAAGTATTCTGATGAAACGCGACCTTTCGTGTATGGTGTATTTCGCTATTGTGAAGCCGCGCATAAAGTATTACTAAGTTGCTGGCAGGGCTGCTGCTTTGAATGTTTCCCGAACAGTTTTGCTATTAAAAAAAAGCATTCTGAGTAAACGTGACCACGCGCGTGTGATTCATTTCTCTGCTGCGAAGCTTCGCAAAGCCGCGCATGCGTTTTTCTTTAATATAAAAGGATTACTGGAGTTCTGCTGGATTATGCAACTCCAATTTTGGTGTCATGTGCAGATAAAACAAGCAAGCAAGCGTTAGACTTATGAATTTGAAAATAAATAACAAGAAAGCCTGTACCTGCATGAGCACCAGGAAGCAACACATTTTCTGAAAGCCTCGCATTTATAAAAAGCTGGTTGAGACGCTTTTCACGCAATCAAAAAGCCGGTGGCCATCTTGTTTGGGCATTCTGGGAAATGTAGTCAGAGATGTGCATCTTAGGTAGCTAGTCGTTTTTTGTCAGGAAATAAACTGTATTTTCATTTTTCGTTTCTTTCTGAAGTTTAATACCTTCTAGTTTAAAGACTAGCGGAATATAGCAAGCAGTGGGGAAATGAAAGCTTATTTCGCAAGTTGCACATTTTAACTACTCTTCTTTGGAAAACTGGTGAGATGTTCTAAGTTCTAATACAGTAGAAGGAACGCAAGTTTGTCTGGAGTGTAAAAGGTGAAATCTGAAGAAAGGCAATAGAGCCAAAGAAATCTAGAATTTCAAAAGACATTTAAAGCATAACAAGTCTAATCCTTTCCTCCAAGCCAGAGGCGGAGGAGTCACAGGTATATAACAGTACAAAGAGAGTTTAATTGGAAGTGTTCAATTTCAATTGTATGTGCTATTATGTTTTAACACACTTTAATTCTTATGCAGTGTGTGAGCATGAATCAAGAAAAGCTCCTGTGTCCCTTTCCTCCCATATCTGATCTGATCTGCACTGTAAATCAAAAGTGGGGCACAGAACAGCTGTAGAGGGACTGTGGGGTTCAGCAGCTTCTACGGAAGGCCAAACAGGAACCTGATAGTGGGGAGTGGAGGGTGGGTGTACCTAGGTGTTAGGGAGGAGCCATTCGGTCAAGAAAAAGGTCTTGAGCTGTATCCTGAACTGTAGAAGTGACAGGGCAAGTCTGATGTTGATGGGGAGGTGGTTCTAGAGTCTTGGGGTATAGACAGAGAAGGCCTGTCTTCTGGTTCTTTCCCATCTGCACCGGCAGAGTTCAAGTCTGCACACGTCCTGTCTGCATTTCTGAATGGCTTCTCGGTTTTTATGAACAAAATATGCACTGGTAACTGTCCTGGCTCATCCAAGTCTATCTCCTCATTTTCTCTGCATGCTAAAGTCAGGCAATTTCCCATTTATTTGTTGTAACTGCTGTGGCGGGCAGAAGAAGCACACAGACACTTTGAGGACCTTTTACTAGGGTTTATTAAAATAATAAAAATAAGGCCTAGCCTTCCCTATTGCTATGTTTGTGTTCCCTGCCTATGTAGATAACTAAGGTGCTCGTCAGTCATCAGAAAGTCTCAAATGAAGCAGTCCGCTCTCCAAAAACGAGTTCTAACTGGCCCTACCACTGTTCTAACCAACATAAAGAAGATCAGGAGAATTTCTCTCTTCTCCTGACTGTGCTATGGCAATGTCGCTTCTTCTCTTAACAAATCCTTTTTAGTCGGCTATTCTTGAATAATCTCTTGTCTTGTCCCTTCCTGTATCAGTTCTGGCCACTCGTTTACAATGTCTTTGGATTTTTCTCTCCTTTTTCGGATAGTTCTCCAATACTCTCTTTTTGGTGTCCTTATTTTTTGCTGGTTCAGGTTGCTATACCCTTGTGAAATCAGTACCATGTACCTTCATAGCTGTGAGATGCCTTCTTGGCTCTTAGGGGTCCCCCCCTCTCCTCGGGTGGTTTACTCTGAGCATCTCGTCCCTTAAATGGCTTTTTTTCCCATTCACAGAATTCTCTCTCTGATATTCTCTACTCTTTACTTATGGGATACTTGCACCTCTTCCCAGGTTATTTGTACCCTTGTGGCAGATATCTCTCTTTTCACATTAATACAGTTTGTGGCGAGTCCGAAAGCAGGAGTTGCACAAAGGAGTTGTTCCAATACATAAGAAAAAGGCCCACCTTTCCCTATCCCTAAAGAGTTGGCCACACCCAAAAGAAAGTTAACTCAGGTGCTTGTCGTCAGGGTGGTTGTCCAACCAAATAGTCCATCTTCTATCCTGCTGTAACCCTACCACTAATGAGAAAAGGCTTCAACATAAAGGGGAATGGTACCAGGAGAATGACTCCCTTCTCCTGGTAAAACGGGAATAGTTTTAAGGGAATATTCAGAAGTCCTTTTGCAATAGCTTCTGATTCAAGAACAAGAAAAGTCCAGGAGATAAACTCCCTTCTCCTGGTAAACGGGGTTCCGTCTTGACAACAGAAGAATAAGTCAAAAGATAAGGGCAAGAGAATAACTCCTTTCTCCTGGCAATTTAGTTAAATCTTGTTAACAAAGGTTAAAGATAGGAGAATTACTCCCTTCTCCTGGTAAACTGGCTTCAGCCTTTGGTAACAATTCTTAACAGCTCCTTTAATTCCTCCAAGGAACCTTCTCTGGGCGGAGATAGTGTCTGTCAAGTTTCAAGGTAGATTTGATGCACAATAGGAAACATGCACACAACAGTCTTTTAGCATTAAGTTTATTATGTTTATTTTAGACTAAATGTTTCTATTCTGTTAGTTCCCATTGGAGTTGATTTGGGCCTTGACTTCTTTGATCAGAGTGCAGATGGGTTCCCTGGCCAAGATGGAGGGAAGGAACTGGACTCGTGATTGGAGGATGGAAAGACAAAGGGCTAGGCAGAACATTCTAAACTGCCTTTCATTAAAGTTGTCAATTAAGTAGGTAATGTTTTTTATGAACTCCTTAAGTAAGGCCTTAACAGGAAGAAGCCGTGAAGAGAGAAAGCACCTCAGACTTTAAGAACAGGAAAAGTTGAAAAGAGAAGATTCATCAAAAGCTAAGTCAATTCCTGAAGTTTTGTTTAAATTAGGAAAAGATTTTAACAGACAGTCAAGTAAATCGTTTGTTTAGATAGTGCGTCTTGTAACGTTTAGGTTTAATTCAGCACTATGTTTATTGAAGAAATAAGATTAGTTGAATTAGCCGTTTCGTTAGGAAATTCATTAAATAGGTTGACCTTGCCGCGCGCACTGTTTTTTCCAGTTCAGAGGAAGGTCAAAAATCACACTGCGCCAGCAACGTAAATTTCCTTTTACTTCGAACAGGCCAGCTCTTTCACATATGGATTGCGTTGCGTATCTGGCTGAGAGGCAGTGGTGAGGAAGCGGAGCGATGATCGGGTGAGCTTGTCTGAGTAACAGAGAGAGGGAGAGACGCATGAGGTGAGGAATCAGTGCGGCATTCGGGAGTGTCAATCGGTCATCAGAAAATAGGTGAGTGACACTACGAGTTCTGTGCTGCGCTGCGATAGAAGAACTAAGGCTGACTGTGGATTGAAGACTACTGATCATCTGGGTAGCTATCTACGAACAATTCAGAGAAAACAATAAAAATAAAGTTAAAATTGGTAACAAATAGAGCACGGTTGCGCAGTGACAGGGGGTGTTAACTTACATAGGAAGACCTCCTTTGAAAGTGAGCTTTAGTATTTAGTTCTGGGCAACACTGCCTTTTTAAATAGATTAATTAGGGTTTAGTATTAAAGTATCCAGATTTAAAAGAAAAATCCATTAACAAGAAGATGTTTCCTTGAAGAAGAAAACAAGTCAACAAAACCTCCAGTCATATCGCAACAAGAGTTTGAGAATCCTGTTCTGCAGATTTTGGAAGGTTCAAGTTAAATTAAGCAATTCCTCTAAGATTTTGCAGAGGAATCTCAGGTACAGGCCCTCTCAAAATATTTGAGATTGGATAGGTAGTGGAAGAAGGGTGCACTTACCTTGTATTGTTCTATTCTTATTCACACAGATACCAAAATGAGATGGAGATCCAGAGTCTGAGTTTTTTTATTTGATCCAATTCCCATTTCCCCCAGGCGTGTACCAAACTCAGCTGGCAATTAAAGTTAGTTGAGAGCGTAACACCTTTGTGGATCTGTGGCAGGGTCGGATTGGCCCATCGGCCACTCGGCCCGTCACCGGGCTGAAATCATTTCTATTTAGGCGAGTCCCTGGGGGCTGGTTTCTGCCCACGCCTGGGCCTGTTTGAGCGAAAGCGCATGGGCCTGTTTGAGCACTCTACTCTTGCTCAAACAGGCACAGGTGTGGTGTGGGCACTGGGCAGAAACCGGCCCCCAGGGACTCTAAGAAAAAGAAACCCACCTGCAACGGCATGGAGTAGGGGGGCAGAGCAGCTCATTGCCGGCATGAGCGCTCTTCTGGCCCCGCCCCCCTAGGTGTACACGTGTGGCCGGCTGGGGCCACCATAGAGCAGGGAGTCATGTACTTCTGCGCCTGAAGGCACAACAGCCTCTTGTGCAAGCGGGCCACGGTTTCTGGCAAGCCCCTTCTAAGGATGCCCCCACCTCAGGCGCTCTGACCTGTACAGCTCGTGGCGCTTCTCCTAGGAGGTTGCCATTGTCTGCTAGATTCAGCCCTGACTGCTCCCATCCCACGGCGCACGTGGGACGAGCACTCCCTTTGTGTATCAGATGCTCCCTCACCCGGTCTGCCCTGCCCCCGCGTGCTGCTTTTTGACCTGTGACTGGGGTACTATTGGATTTCTGCCCAGAACTGAGAGCCTCGCATCATGTTTCCATCTGCTTGAAGCATGTGATGTCGGTTCATTGAAGGCAACCTTCAGTGCACAGCAGAACTCTCTGCATCCTCTTATGCAACTCTCGAACAAGGGAAACTGTTGCTTGCCAAATGTTCCTCTGCGCTGCACACGCCTGTGCACCTGCAACCTTTTTTGTGGCTCCCCCACATCCCAACGAAATGAGGTCCTCAGAAGAAATCCCACTGACATTTCAGCCCAAATTACATGGCGAGGAGTTTTTCGTCCGTCACTAATCGCGCCCACCGGGACAAGGAAGACGGGACAAGGAAGTGATGCAGTGTGTACATTGAAAGGAAAAAAACAAACAGGTTCGGTGTGGGAAAGTCTCCAGGAGTTTCTGGAGGTGCAGAGCAGCAGAGTTCAGTGAGACCCACATGGACTTCGGTAGGCATTTCATGTGTTTGGAGGTTGTGGGCTAACGTGAAGTGTTCCATGCCTCGGTGGTGTGGAGGGGTGGGAGGCTGCAAGGCTAGTTTGTAGATGGTAATGGCTTTGGTCGAGGCAATGGCACAGGGCGCTTGTTGCCATAGGCGCCTTCCGGCCCTCTGATCCAAATGTGCAAAATACATTAAATTAATTATGACGCTGTAGAATGGCAAACATCTGGCACCTTTATATTTAGCAAACGTGCATTAACAGGTTTCTATGAAGGTTTGCTTTTAAAAAAACATTTTTTGCTGCATGGCAACTTCACCAATTTGTTTTTGTTCAGCGTGGGAGAAAACCCATGCAACCGGCCAACTTCTATCTACCTTACCCAAACTTGCTATCTGTGGTAGAAAAAAAAGTGCTGAAAAATAGAGCGAAAATGCAGTTGGTAAAGTTGCAATTCGGCAAAAGTGGGGTATACCATTGACATAACATTTCATTCAGTGCAGCATGGAAAATCGGCAACATATACTGGACTATCATTTACTGGTACCCCAGAACTTAGAAATGTTGCAATGTGGTGTGCATTTGGCTATTAAAATAACGAGTGCATTGTATCATCACCACATGCAAGGTTGAGTGGCGCTACAGTAGTACAATGTGTGAAAAGTCTGTGGGTAGTAGGAAGGAAAGCCCCAGTCACTTGATAACAAATTGTGGGCCCACAGTTTCACCCTGTCATAGTGTGATCTGACGTCACATAATATAGCCTAACAAAGCATTAAAAAGACATGCCAAGATATATCAAAGCTGGTAACCTCTTCCCACTGAAGGCAGCTCCGAGGGGCTGGCACAGAAATCTTCGCACGCACAACCAGCTTTCATAAGTGTCAGTACTGGAAACTGCCAAAACCTCACATTCAGTATAGCAGCTGTCCAAACTGATACATATGTCCTGCAATTTAGAGACATCTCTTTATTAGGGTGAATATTGTGACCAATAAAAATAGAAGAGTCAATTATTCGCTTAAACGGATTTCTTACTGAATCACTATAAGACATGTTTAACATTTAAAACTGTGGAAATTATGATGTTCCCATAATACTCTCGACTTTTATGCAAATTGCCAGGATTGGGTTCTATGAAGAGATACTGTGTTGTGCAACCTGGGGTGGGGAGAGGCACGCCCCTTGGCCTGCCCACTCCTCACCACAGCCCCGCCCCTCCAAAGAAGTGACAGTTCCCCCAGTACTGTTTCACCATTTCCAGCACTGCCTGGGATATGAAAAAACACAGGCCCAATCAATATCCTCAGTGGCAGGTTAAAGTGTGTGTGGGCTAAAGTGAGCCCTGTGTGGCGGACCAATGTCAGTACACTTTTTAGGCGGATGTAGACCAAACACAGTGACAGCTGCTTCTCAGCACAACAACAATCCTTCAGAAATGTATTGAAATGTAATATTTGAGCATAAATGCAACTGGCACGGTACTTTCCAGTGTCATCATTTGGCTGTACTGGCTTAATAAATGCAACTCTATTTTCATTACTGGTGACAACGAGTAGACATGCCTTGAGTCTGGTTCTGCAAAATAAGTATTTAGCAATGTGATGATGTTGTTTTAAAAAAAAAAAGAACAAAAGGAATGTTATCACTTTCTCAAGCGTTTACACGAAACATAACATGCAACAGACATATGAACCCTTCATAAGTAGCATTTTCTGTAAAGTCATGAATTGACGCGAATCACGGATGAAGGTTTGAGGGCCACTTTTTTTGAGGCGAGCGGTGGGCCACTTTTTGAGGTGAGGGATGACTTTTTTTTGGGTGTCCGGCCTATTTCTTGTCCCAGTCTGACCCTGGTCTGTGGGGTTCAGCAACTCCCGCGAAGGTCCAGAAACAGGTCCTGACAGTGTCCAACAAGTGTTCTTTGTCAACGAAAAATATATATACCAGGACTTTTTTTATCCTCTTTTCTGTTACTAAAGCAGGGAAGATCACCGTCAATTGGATCTTGGCTTCTACCCCTTCTTTTGTTCACAATATTGTTAGAAGATCTATTCTTGAAAGTTCTTTTGCTCTGGATACCCTTTTGACAAGGGAGATTTCTCCCAAGGCACTCTATCTCCGAGTCTTTTCTGGCTGTCACTTTGACAAGGGCGATAACTTCTGGTATCACCTTGGTTCTTACTTCCTTCAACACTGGTACAGTGATGAGGGGGATTATTCTTGACATATTTCTTACTCTCTGCATCTTCTCTATAATCACTATGACCAGGGAGATCACTCCGAGTGAAACTTCCACTCTCTGTAATGCCTGTGACAAGGAAGATTACTTCTGATGCAACTTCCCCTCTTTGTGTCTTTTTGGTAATTCGTGTGACAGGGGAGAGTACTCCTGATGCAACTTCCATTCTCTGTACCTTTTTGGTAATTACTGTGACAAGGGAGATTACTCCGTAGTCTTTCTTGACTCTTGGTTTTCTGGGTATCACTACTGTGATAATGGAGATTACTCCAGAGGCATTCTTGACTCTTGGTTCTCTGGGTATCACTACTGTGATGAGGGAGATTACTCACAAGGATTTCTTGGCTCTTGGTTCTCTGGGTATCACCAGTGTGACGAGGAAGATTACTCCCAATGCAACTTCCACTCTCTGTGTCTCTTTGGCAATTACTGGGAGATTACTCCCGATGTAACTACCACTCTTTCTACCTCTTTGGTAATTACTTTGATGAGGGAGATTACTTCTGATTCAACTTCCACTCTCTGGTCTCCGCGAACCCCCCCCGGGTTTCCCGCAGTTCCTGTTACCTTGTTTGAGTTGGAAATGCATGTCTGATAACGGGTTTGCTGTTTGCTCGTCACTTCCTTCTGGATAGCCTGCGCGGCTCCGTGAAGGTCTGGGCTGGTGGTCTCGGCATTGTTGGACCGAGCGGTCCACCTCCAAGAGTTAACAACACCACGTCTACTTCCCCGGCACCAGAGTGATTCCACTCCCTGCCGGCTCACGGGATTCTTCTGCGACTTCCACTCTTCTGCATTCTCTCTTCCGAGAACCAGCTTCTCTGCACAGCTGACAGGTTCCTGGGTTAGAACTTCCTGGGCTTTGCTGGCTCCTTGCTGGCTTCTCTTCTCTTCCTTCAGTCCATTCTCAGTTTTTATCTCTCCTAGCTGGCCCCACCCCAGCGCAATGACATCGTCTTTTGGTCATTTCCATTATGTACTTTTCATGCCTCCTCATGGCCACCACTTCCCAGTACTCTTAGAAAAAGGTGTGCCATCATTCATGTTCTTCCTCGTCTCAGTGGTGTCAAGTCTTATGGAAGGAAGGGAGGGAATGTTAGCGTAACACACAGTAGTATTTTGAGTTGCACTCTCTGTATACTTCAGGTTTTTTATGGGTGCAAGGCCGAGAGGGTTAGGGAGTCCTTATCCCCATGAGGGGAGTCTCTCCCTGTGAGGTCCTGCTTTCCACAAAATCAGTCAAAAAGACAGAGATTGAAAGACCGAATGGGAGATTTGGACGAATTTCGGCTGTTTGAAAATACAACAGCCGAAAAGTTCGACCAAATCCCCCATTCGATGGCAGGTACGTCCCCCACACCCTTGCTCACTATATTGTGAGTGAGGATTGCAGGGGTACCCCACGCAGCCGGTCCCGAAAAAAAAAAAGGATCCTGCAGCGCCGGTTCCCGATCACAGAAGTGAAAGGGAACAGGCGTCACAGGGACACAGCTTGTCGGCAGCAAGATAAGTAGGGGAAAGGGGGATGGGACTGTGGGTCGTGGCCAAGTCGAAAATGTGCAGGGGAGAAAAGACCGGAGGTTCTTTTGGAAAAATAATCTTCGGTCTTTTCTCCCTTGAACATTTCAATCTTGGGCTTTCAACCCCGATCTGCTTTCCACCACCCCTAGTGGGACTATTGGGTAGCAGCCTCACCTCCCTAACCACATAGGGAAGGACTCCCCCTGGGGATAAGTGACGATAACCTGTGAATTCACTTTATCGACTTTAAACTCATTGCCCTCATTACAAGTTTTGGTGGTCCAGAAAAAAAAAATACCAGTAAAAGTGGCGGTAATACTGCGACCAGCACTTTTGCCGGACCGGCAAACTACAGATTTTTTACCTCCAGCAAAGAGCTGGAGGTAAATCAGGCACCCACTGTAAAAAAACAGCCAGTATTTCCGGCACCAGTATTACTAGTGCCGGCAATACCAGCAATCCCCTCCATGGAGTCCTATGGGACTTCATGGGATGGGGCTCTACCACCCTTTCCGCCACCTGTAATATCCCAGGATTATTTGATATCAGTCAACAGAAACGGTAGGTCAGTTTGACGGTATCCTGCCGGAATTAGCAGCCCGATTCCAGCAAACTTGTAATGAGAGCCATCAATTCTACTGGGATGAGTTTCTCTTGCTTCATAACAATTTGCAGACAGTCTCCCGGTTCTCCCCTTATATTTGATTCTGCAGTGGAACGTCACCGGGGTTTGAACTGGCTCAGGTTCTCTTCGTTTGCTCCGCTTATTCGCCTTCTCGACTCTGCTGGCGTCCCACTCTCGATTCTCTCTGATTCCGGGATCAGGCATGGCTGCGTGTAAGCGGATGTCTCGGTTTCAGCATTGTTGGACGGACGCGCTGCCAACCATTCTCAATTTCAGGCCAATTCTGAAAGTCATGGGCTCCGCGGCTCTCCTCGGCTTCACCTCTCACAGGTGTGACGCCTTAGGGGGCTTCCCCTGCTTACGCTCTCTGCTCTCAGTCTCGACTTTGCCTCTCCTCAGCGTGTGTTGCTCTCTCTTCAGTCTACTCATCAGTTTTATGGAGGTCTCTAATTAAATCCTCTTTCTTGTTCGCAAAGGTACATTTTAGTTTTGTCTTCTGCCAAGTCAATTGGCTTCTATAGTGTTTTTCAAATCTGACAGTCCCATATGTGCCACTATGGAAAATGGCTTAGAGAGTTCCGCACCGGAACAGGAGTCCTTGTCTCTCCCAGTGAGGTCCCACATGCCCAGACCCTGAGGGATGGTCTTGCAAAACGGGGTAGGCTCCCTCTTGGGGAGAAGGGGCGAATTTGATTCATCACACTGCCCACTCTCTGTTTATGTCTTGTGACATAAGTGCTCGCTGTTGCAAGTGTATGCAAAACTCCACAAAAGCACATTTTGGGTGTGTTTGTCCTTGTTGGATTTTAGCCAATATTTCTGGCTTCATTCAGCTTCTTATGTGCTTGCATGCACATATAGTGTCAAGAGGATATGTTAAGGAAAATATGCACATAGTGAGTAAATATGTGGCAAACATGCACTCATGAACCAAGATACATCCACTCTAACACCCAGGTTGTGCAAGAATGTGGTGATTGTGATGATTCACAAGGTGTCGTCACTTCTCCCGAGAAGGGAGACGTTTTCCATGAGGCTAGGGAAGAGCAGCCACTACCCAATAGTTCTGCTAGGAGTGTTTAATGCAGGAGGACCTCACGGGAAGGGGCTCCCACTCTGGGGATAAGGACGATCACCTGTGGTATAGCCCAATGCAGGTTGCCACTACCCAACATTCCCTAGCCCGCCCTAATGTCCAGAGCCACTACATAGAGAACAAACCTATGGTTGCAACATAGGGTCGAAGACCAAAAGCACTAGGATGAGGAAGAACTCAGGAGACATGAAGATCATGAAATGTGATAACACTGGTACGACGTGGCCTCAAGGAGGCATAAGGATTGAACCAATAACAAAGAAGGACTTGTGTAATCCGCATTGGAGGAACTGGATACAAAGTATAAAAATGAACAAAGTACTGTTAGATCAGAGAAGCCTGCTATACAAAAGGAGGACTGACCTACCCGAATGGATAGTTACACACACTATATCTTTACGTGTGATTGCTTTCAAACAGATGAGGCTCGTGACTAGTTAGCCTCCAAGAACAATAAATGTAGAACCCACGTGCTCTGGATATACAATTAGTTCTATATCTCAGGCTACCCCAAAGAATCCATTGTTACTGATCTGGAGCAGAAGAACAATGATTAAGGTGGTCTACTGCTGTGACTTAATAGCCATTTTTAATTTTGGCAATTCTAATAGCGAATGCAAAATTTCTCTCAAAGAAAGGTACTAAACAGGTTACACTTTCATAGAATCACCAACTATTGGTGTGCATTATCAATTTCAGCAAACAGTAGTATACATACAAACAAATGTTAGGAAAGAAAGAACATTTTCAAACAAAACCCATTCTGAACATGTGTAGCTGGATGTGCAATCTTTCCAGCACAAAAGTAAAAGTAAAACAAGGAAACAAAGGAAAAAAACCCACACGTCCTAGTTGTGTGTGGTGTAACGGGGTACGTGAATCCGCCACCCACCAGAGTCTAGTGTGTTTGTGACCTGGTTTTCGGAACAAGTATAAAGTCTTGTTTTGGAAAATGTTTTGGAAAACGACTGTTGCGTTTCTCCTAGCAAGTGGGAGGTTGGTAAATAAATAAACACTTTTGGATTTGGGATATAGTGAAAGAACCCTACTCGAATCCAGGACCCTGATAGATGGGAGTTTATACAGCTTTATTGGGGCGACCTCCTATTCCTGGATACTAGAGACTGAGCTCTTTCAACAATAAATAATGCGACCGCACAATAAAACTGGTGCGTGTCCCCAGCCCTGAAGAAGGTGGTGACGTCCATCTTTATACCACTGAAACCGGTCGGCTTCTTTTGCGACCTGAGTAGATCAACACGGATCAGGGAGATCCCTACATCAGACCGCTTTTTGATCCCAGTAACTAGAAAGGATCATCTTTTCCATCACTTTCACCTACCTATTGAGGAGCGGAGTCCATGCACGAAATAAATAGACCATCGTATTCCTTGCAACATAGGAGTTACCTCTGACGATTAATCATATTTTGACTATTATCAATTGAGGTCCGATACTCTATAGATTTTTAATCAGTTGTAAAATCCAAAAAACGCAAATAAAAATGAATGTTTATTTGGAAAGTAACACAGAAAATGAATTACACTTGTGGAACCCTGAAGGCAAAACTCAGGAACTCACTAGCATGGATTAATTCTAAAGGTAAAGTTATAATTGAATAAATGTGACTTGAATAAAGCACCACCAGGAGGAGGGAGCCAATCTGCTGGTGCAGGCCCAGAGCCTGTGTTAAAGACGCCAGGGAAGGGGAGTCCTTCCCTCTAGCCTTGTAGTGAACGGTACAAAATAACTCCAGGAGGAAGGAGATATCCTCTTGGCACTGGGCTGAGAGTGCTACTGGAGACAACAGGGCAAGGGAGTCATTCCCCTTGGTTCTATTGGGAACTGCATAATCTCATACCAGGAGAAGGAAGTAATTCTCCTGGACATTAGATAAAGACTGGGCGAAGCCCGTAAAGTAGGAGAAGGGAGTCATTACACCTGTTATTTTCTGTGAAAAGTAGACAGTTGTTAGACACTGTTCAAGAAGCAGGGGAAGGGGGCCATTACCCTGGAAGAAGAACTTTCTGTTAGTCTATTCTTTAGTTATAGTGTGAGGGTTAGAGTAGAATTTGACACGTGACGGCGGAACTTTGATTTGACTGACATTCTGACAATTCCTTTAGTTTTAGTTTGAGGCAGGGAAACCCCTCGTAGAGATAGGGACAGTGAGGTATTTTATTAAGCCTGATTTGCATATGATCTTTCCCCTTTTGTAATGGCTTGGCAGGTGAGGAAGATGGTCTGGCGGGTTGCCCAGAGCAATGCCAACGGTTAGGAGTCATTCCAAACCTTCCAGCCATCACCTATTTTGTTTTGTATAACCAAAACCATTCCACCTTTGTGTCTGCACCCTTCTTCGACACCCTTAAATGATATAAATACAAATATACGAAAAGAGGTGTGGGGTAAGCACTTTGACGCTCTTATTACTACTGGGAAAGTGTCAGGAATCGAGGTGCGTCTGGCCGGAATCATGAAAGACAAATGCCGTTCCCATCAGGTAAACAACAGAGACATTACAGAATATGCCCTTTTCACCATACTCCATTGTTACGGCTTCGTTCTCCTCCTCACACAGCAAAACAAAGGTTAACATCTCGCCGCGCCGAGTATCTGAATGCTTACCCTTCTGCTTGGTCGCGTTGGCAGTTGCCATGGAGATTGGGGCAAGCACTCCGAACCCATACGTCAGACGCACGCTTGGATCATGTGACTTGGGCTTGATAAAGTTTACTGTGTAAGTTGTTCGGTGCTTCTGATTTGGCTGAAGTATGCTACGTATCCTGGATATCGTAACCTGTTGCTGCCTTTGATTCCTTGTGATCCTCGCCCTTCTTCCCAAGTCCTTGTCTATGTTTTGGTTTCCTGATTCCCCGTTCACCCTCTGAGCGCTTCCCTCCTGTCCCCTAACTACCTGTACCTCTCTTGCTCTGCTATAGACTTTTGTCTTGCTGACGACTCGGAATTCTACAGGAACTGCTTCTGCCTCACGTTTTGTCATTGGTAAAGATTCCCAGTTGCCGACCCGGATTCCGTTTGGACTGCTTCTGCCTCACGTTTTGTCATTGGTAAGGATTCCCTGTTGCCGACCCGGACTCCATTTGGACTGCTTCTGCCTCACGTTTTGTCATTAGTAAAGATCCTGTGTTGCCGACCCGGACTCCCTTTGGATTGCTTTCCTTTGGACCCACGCTGTTGCAAGTGTCCCGAAAAGACCGCCGGTGCCTTTCTCCTCTCCTCGCCCTAATACGAACTAGAGACTGCAGGAGCATTCATACAGGGTGAGGGGGGAGCGTCCTCTGAGCCGTCGGGTGTTCCCTGTTGGACTTCCTACCCCCAGGCGTCCGCGTGCCGGCGGGAATAGTCCCAGTCACCCCTGCACCTGGTGGTTTTACAGGGAGCATTTGCATCATTTGGAAGATCACTTATCCCATGTTAAGAGTGTCTGTCCTTACTCCTGATTTCATGTCTTTTACTTCATTCTGATATTTCTGTAAGTACTAAGACCACTTGTTTGTTTATTGTGACAGAATCATTGCGGTGTTTTCTTGGTGTTGATGCTATTGCAAACAAGGGGCTTGCCTGGGAAATCGTCTCCTTTCAAGAAGAGAGTCTTCGGCATCGCGTCTGGGTCCATTCTTCCAAGTAATTGATCCCTGGTGCTGGTTTGTTTTATCCAGACACAGGGTTACATTGCAGGGTAGAATTCGTCGTCTACACCACAAGGGCAACTTGGATTGGCTACCCTGACAGAAAGCCAGCAAGCTCCTCAACCGCAATTGCTGTTACGGGTACTGTTAGTGCTAAACTCACATATAGGACAATAAATGACAGAACCTGTTATGTAAGGTCACTTCAAGACAATTCTCACAAGGACAAGAAACACCACCTGGGATGCCAGTGAAGCCCACAACCCCTGCTGATCAATCAGGGACCCAGAGAGGCTATCACAGCAAAGGGAAGATAACTTAATGCATGAGACTTTTGATGCTTACAGGATAGAGAGAAAAACATAGGCATTCACACAGGAGCAGGGCTAAACAGCACACCACACTTAATGAATTGGGAACCAAGGAAGACATATAGGATAAAACTAGGAACATACTCCAAGAATGAGTCATGGTACAGGAACTGGGAAAACACAATTACTAGCCAAACGCCCCACCATCTCTCCACGCAGAGAAGGAAAGGAAAAACTTAAAACATGGGGATTCTCTCAAAGAGGGGTGTCTTTTTTAAAAAAAAATATTTGAATATGGTTTATTCCAAACCTTTACAAAAGTTGTTTAAAAACAGTTAACTATTACATACGTTTGAATAATTCAGACGTTAGTTGCCCTAAAAACACATAGTATAAGAATAAATATGAACAAGTAATATGAACAAGTAAGTCACAATATCTCCAATGCCTTGTGCAAAATAGCAAATGTGCAAGTGCAAATGCTTAAAATTGAAATAAAACCTTCGAATATCGCGACCTATAAATACATATTTAAAAGTAAGTCAGACATATACACTTTCAAAACGTAAACACTTCCATTTTTGAAGCAGAGAGATCTGACATTAAGATTGAATAAGTGCACCCCAATTTACATTTCCACTACAACAATGCACAGTTGCTGCTAACAATAAAATGTACAGATCATTAAGTACAGTGCTAGATATTTGCTGATAATTCATTGTTGATTACAATTAAGATGCATGTGAGCAAAAGGACCAAAGGGATATTTTTGCACCACTTACAACGAGCCACATAAAATCCCTTGAGAAGGCAGTTTCCCCTATTGCGTGTTTTTCAAAAAATTGCATTATTGCAGATTCAAAATAAGGACACGCAATAACAAGACGTTTTAGAGTTTTAAGTTGTTCATGACATACACAGAAGCGACAAGCACCAGATGTTTTCATAACCCCTTTAGGAACCCAATGTTTGATTTGGTCATTAGTGTGGAATTGATTGAGCTTAAACCTAAGGTACAGGGAGAGAGCCTTTTCACATGGAAAACAAAGTAAATGAGAGGATCGCAGAATTCTTTTTTTAATGAAGCACGCATATTCCTTGTAGGTGCTGTATTTACCGAGATCCTCAATCGTACACACCCAATCATGACCATTTCGGTTTTTTTTTTAACTTGTTCAGGACGTTTGGTAAGATCTTGATTACCAATGTCTAATTTGTTCAATAGAATTTGCATATTGATACTGAACTATTTTAGGGATGCTAGATGAGCATCATTGAGCATCATGGATAGGTCAACATAAAGGGAATTACGGGGGGATTAATCATTTTCGAGTTGTTGTTCAACATCCTCCATTTATATTTCGAAGATAATAAATTAAGCCCTAATTCATGTCTAAGCATAGAATTAGGTAATTAATTGGCTAGACCCAGAGTTTGCTTCCAGATTCGACCCTGTAGATTGTCTATATCCACCAAACACATGTCAAGACCATACAGTAAAACCAATTCGACCTTTAGGATGTAAAAGTCTATTACCGACATAACAGAGTATTTGCAGTATATTTTAAAGATCATTTTCATCTGTGAGAATAGTGTTCTTGATTTTTCATTCAAAGAGTTCTTCCACTGTCATGATCCCAGCAAAGGAGCACAGTTCCCATCCAGGCATACCAGGGAAGCAAGGAACTTTACTTCAGTCAGTGGGTCAACAGTGGCTACAAGCCTGGCACAAATGGCATTTGTCTCATTCATAGCATTGCACCCATAGGCTCACATACCATTACCATTTGTTTTCATACACTCAACATGGCCACCGTCAAGTCCATTGCTAACTTACAGCATATACTATACCTATTGCAGAGGGAGCTACTTAAGCCCCGCCTCTGCTAGAGTGCTCGCTTTGTGTCTTCTCCGCTGACAGCGGGTAACGCTACCAGCGATCTCCTGACAGAACCTGCTGCACGTGCAATCCAGTTTTCCCCAGCAGCCACACCCGAATAAATGCACGTGGAAGCTCCTGCAGGTGAAATAAAGTACTTTTGCACCAAATTAAGTGTGTCAGCTCACATTTGTTCATGAGCCTGGCGTCAAAGGCACCAGGCCTGAGTCCAACTTGGCCCTCTATGCTTTATTGTCCCAAAGGGACAATTAAAAGTTGTGTTCCCCCTTACCCTCGTCCCCTGATGTGCAGGGTCTGTGTTTTCGGGCCAGTGGCCATGACAGCACTCCCCCTCAAGACCCCTCTCACGAGTGTTCTTTCTTCTGGTCCTGTCTTGGTACGATTGTTGTGATGGAATTGTCTGATCAGTCGTGGAGCGTGGACGAATTCACTGGGTTCCCAGGTACGGTCTTGAGGTCCTTAACCCTTCCAGTCTATAAGGTAATTCAATTTAGCTCGTACTATCTTGGAATCCAGAATAGCTTTGACCTCGTATTCCAGTTCTCCTTCTATGATTTCGGGCTCAGGTGGTGCTTCAATCCGAGTACCTGGTTTCATTGGTTTCAGGAGTGGAACATGGAATACCGGATGGATTCGCATATTAGGTGGTAGTTCCAATTTCATGGCAGCAAGGTTTATCACGGCTTTGATGGGATAAGACCCCAGGTACCTGGGACGGAAGGCTCGTGGTCCTTTCAGGGGAATGTTTTTGGATGCTAACCAAACCTTGTCTACGACCTGATAATATGGGGCCTCTCTTCGGTGTCGGTCTGCAAACTGTTTCTGCTTCTCTTTAGCTCTGGTCAAATATTCTGCTGCCTCTTTAAGAATCCGAGTGATGGTTTTATGTCAGGTTGTCACTGCTGGCATTTCCAATTCATGAAGTGAATCAAAAACTGACATTCGAGGATGTCGACCATGCACTGTGTAGAATGGAGTCTGCCCAGTGCTAGATGGAATTGTTGTAGGCATATTCGGTCAGCCAAAGTATGTCTTTCCAGGATTCCTCAGTTTGTTGCAACATACACCTTAGAAATTGCTCCAAGGTTTGGTTGGTCCGTTCGGTTTGGCCATCGGTTTGTGGATGATGACTAGTGGATAACTAGCGGTCGATTTTTGGCTATTTTGCAGCATCTCCTCCAGAGTGCTGAGACAAACTGAGTTCCACGATCTGATATTAATATTGATGGGAACCCGTGTAATCTGACAATCTGTTCCAAAAACACGGTGGCGAGGGCGGAAGCAGTGGGCAGTCCTTTTAATGTGATGAAATTGGCCATTTTGGAGAACAAATCCACAATAACTAAGATGGTGTTATATCCATTGCAGGGAGGAAGATCTGTGATAAAGTCCATTGACAACATATGCCACAGTGCTGGCGGTACCGTCAATGGATGCAGTAAACCGGCTGCGTTTAGTTTTTGAGATTTGTGTTATGCGCACACACCACAGGTCGCGATAAATTGGGCAATGTCTTTTCTACAAGTTGGCCACCAATAGTTTTTTTGTATTTTAGCTCGAGTCTTGGCAATTCCTGGATGTCCTTCCCCTAGTGAATCATGATAGTTTGCTATTATTTGATCTTGTAGTTTTTTGTCCTGCATGTACAGTCGCCCTTTAAAATACGGTAGATCATTTTCAATGGTGTATTGGTCTCCTCTAGATAGCCATTCCTGTTGTGTTTATTGATTCATATGAGATTAGAGAACAGTTTTCAAGTCGTCCAAACAGGTGGTTGCAGCGATTTTGTTCTGGATTCGTTCTTCAGGAATGATGGCCACAGGCTCAGGGGTGGTGAAAGCTTCTTTTTCATCACTCATGTGTGATATAGCATCTGCGTTCCCATTGCGTACCTCGATTCTGTAGGCGATGATAAAATCGTATTCCGCAAAGAAAAGAACCCAACGAAGTTGGCATGAGCATTGGGCTTTGGCAGTCTTGAAGTATTGCAGATTGCGGTGATCCGTGATGACAGTGCTATGTCTCGCTCCAAGAAGGTAGTGTCTCCATGCTTTGAAGGCTGCTTTAATCGCTAGCAGTTCTTTGTCTGTGATCGCATAGTTCAACTCGGGTGCAGAAAACATACGGGACCAGAATGCTACAGGATGTAATTGTCCTGTTTCAGGGTCCCTCTGCGACAATACTGCCCCCATGGCTACTTTGGAGGCATCTGTTTCGACCACGTATGGCAGGTCTGTTTGAGGGTGTCGAAGAACTGGTGCTGTGGTGAAGGCTAGTTTCAGCTCTTGGAAGGCTTTCTCTGCTTCTGAAGGAAATTCTTGTTTTTTCTCAGCAGGGAGGTAATTGGATGTACTATCTGCGAAAACCTGGGGATAAACCGACGATAACAATTGGCGAATCTAAGCACACTTTGTACTCCTTTTGTGGATGTTGGTGATGGCCATTGGAGGATAGCATCCACCTTGCGTGTGTCCAGGTGTAAGCATAATGCCCACAAATTCAACTTCTGTTACATGGAAGAAACACTTTTCCAACTTGGCAAACAGCCGATGTTGTCAAAGCTTTTATAATACTGCTCGCACATGGCCGACATGGTCCTCCTTGGAAGCCGAGTAAATGAGAATGTCATCAATGTAGACAAATGCGCAAATGTACACTAATTCACGAAGCACGTCATTCATAAAAAATTGGAACGCTGCGGGTGCATTACATAACCCAAAGGTCATAACCTGGTATTCGAAAAGACCATACTTTGTGCGGAAAGCCGTATTCCACTCATCCCCCTTTTTAACTCTTACAAGATGATAGGATCCTCGTACATCCAGTTTTGTGTAAATTTGAGCATTCTTTACCTGATCCAAAAGCTCTGGAATAAGTGGCAGTGGATATCTGTTTTTTACCGTGATCTTGTTAAGCGCTCTATAGTCAATACAAGTTCTGAAGTCGCCTTCCTTTTTAGGTACGAAAAAGAGAGCCGAGGAGGCAGGGGACTTGGGGGATAACGCGTTAGCTAGATACTGATCCAGGTAAGATTTTAGATGCTGGTTTTCCTGCTCCGTTAGGGCGTAAATCCGACTGCAGGGGATTTGGGCTCTGGGCACCAGATCAATTTGGCAATCGTAAGGCCTGTGTGGAGGCAGGATGTTCGCTTGCTCTTTCTGAAAAACATCGTGGTACTCCAGATATTCAGGTGGTAAGGAACCAGTGAGTCGCAGAATGGTTCCTTTCTTTGGTTTCAGGTTGCAAACATTTTTATTGTAACAGGTGTTAGCACACTCTTGAGGAAAGGTCAGAACTCGTTTTCGCCAGTCGATCCTAGGGCTGGGGGTTTCCAGCCAAGGCATTCCTAATATCATCTGGAACTGAGGGGCACCAATGAGATCGAAGGTAATGTCTTCTTGATGACCGTCCTGACACATAAGCATGACTTTTCCAGTATACTGCGTCACTGGCCCGGACGATAGCTGAGAACCATCCACTGCTGTGATGTTTCCCGATTTCTGCTTTTGTCGGAGAGGAAGGCCTATTCGTGTAGCCAGATCTTGGTCCATATAATTTCCCACGGCTCCGCTATCAATGTATGCCTCCAAGGCATGTATCTTTGACGGTTGTTTGTGGTTAACCAAAAGTACCGGGATGACTAGATGTGAGGTCTGTACGGATTCCTTATTTTCGCTCGACAAGTGGACCCCTACGCTTGCCGGGCATTGGAGTTTCCCGAACTTTGTTTTTCTTCCTCGTGGTCTTTGTCCGTTGCTCCGATTCATTTCTTGGGTGGTTTCACCGTGCATTCTCGGAAGAAGTGCCCTGCTTCCCCGCAGTATAAGCAGAGCTGTTGTTGCCTTCTTTTCTCCCTTTTTGCCTTGGTGATAGAACTCCGTAATCCACCGATCTGCATTGGTTTAGTCTGTTCGTGTGATTTGGCTTGATTGTGACGGGTCGCACATAGACCGACCTACCTCCAGCTCTTGTTCGGTCCATTTTTCGATTCTGCAATCTGTGATCGAGCTGCACAGTCAAGTTGATGTTTTCCGCACATCCCTTGGGGGGATTTACCACTTGAGCTAGAACATCCTTAAGTTCCCCACGAAACCCTTGATAAAAGACCGTAGTTCTCTTTTCTTCTGGCCAGTTTGTCTGTGCTTCGAGACGATTGAAGGTTGCAATGTAGGTCAATAGGCCTTGGTTTCCCCATCTGAGTGACACCAATTCGTTGTCCAGAGCTTGTCCTTGAGCATGCCTTGCAAACAATTTCTCCATCTCACGCTGAAATTCACCAAAGTCTCGAAGCTGAGGATCATCATGGTTTACCAACGGTATTGACCAGTCTGCTGCACTGCCTCCTAAATATGTACAAATGCGACTCTGGCTTGATCATTAGGAAAAGTCCCAGGCTGGCACAAAAAATGAAGGTGACATTGGTTTATGAATATAGCGTACTTATTAGGGTCGCCTGTAAAGCGTTCGGGCAGGGCCAGTGGCACTGCACCTGGAAGAACCAAATGAACTTGTGTTGATGGCTACGGCGTGGGAGGATGGGCAAATCCAGGTAGTGGAACCTGACCCGCGTGGGCCTGAAGCATTTGTCTTGCCAAGTCGTCAGTTCGTTCTCGAGTTACAATAAGATCCCTCCTTAAAGCATTGGTTTCCTGTCTAGAGGCATGGACTTCAGCCTGTAATTTTCCCAATAGTTGGGCCAACTGGTCTGTTCCCAAAGTATCCATAACGCCCAGGCAGAGATTTGTAGAGGCTTCGCGTTCTGCTACGCTAACCTGGTCTCTGCAGGGACGTTGGAGCACGGTTGCAGCCCTCCCTGGAAGTGGATCACCCTTGTCAGGCTTCTTCCCCTGCACATATGCTGTGGGCTGCGACAATTGGTGACACTGCTCCTGCGTGGATATGAGAGATCGTGAGAATGCGGCTATGTGACTGTTGTCTCTCTCAAACCCTTCTTCCCAAAGTGTGGCGAGCATGCACCAACCCATATAGGTTCACCTGTTAATCAATGATGATGAGCTGTCCGTCCTGCTTCTCACTGCAGGGGAGCTTCTTGATGGACTGAGTTCCTTCACTGCCCATTGTACGTGGCAGCCCAGACCAGCTGTGGCTTAGCCGCTCCTGATGGTAAGTGTCTTATAGCTTTAAAATAATGTGGTTAGTTCCTGACTATTGTCTGTGTCTTTTAATGATGTCTCTCTTTTGCTTTCTTTCAACAGGTGAAATTGTGGCCCTGCGGTAGTTGCGGTGCATGAAGCGAGGCCAAAATGGAAGAGAAAGGAGCCCACAATGCTCTGACAGAAGGTGAGTTTTGGTTTAAATTTTGAGCGTGAAGATTTGTCAAAAGCACAACCTTAAACGTAATGTCTTTGTAATTCCTAACCTTGTCTTTAACTTTTTCTCTTGCAGGTGCCGTCTTCGGATGAACTGCTCGCCGTGCCGCGATGTCGGGGTTGAAATGCTGTTTTCCGGAGGTCTGGAGATGGCTGATGAATGCCAGAGTCAGCGCTGATGCGTGCCGACGAGAACAGGTCCCAAGGTAAGTGCTGAGGCTGGTAGCTGGAATCAAAGGTAAGATGTGCTCTGGCGGTGGCGAGCGTTACGCTGCCATCAGTGCAGAATAACGCGAAGCGCTTGCATGAAGGCTGGGCGGACTTATATAGTTTAGCTCTGGCCACACCCATTAGCCTTGGCTTACCGGCCCCACTGTGCCACTCCTAAAGGATGCTGCACGTGCAATCCAGTTTACCCCAGCAGCCACACCCGAATAAATGCACGTGGAAGTTCCTGCAGGTGAAATAAAGTACTTTTGCACCAAACAAAGTGTGTCAGCTTACATTTGTTCATGAGCTGCAATGGGGCCAGGACCGAGTCCAACTGAGCCCTCTATGCTTTATTGTCCCAAAGGGACAATTAAAAGTTGTGTTACCGCTTACCCTCGTCCCCTGACGGTGCGGGGTTTGTGTTTTCGGGCCAGTGGCCATGACAATACGGCAATGATATGCTTCTCACATTGACGGAGCTAGAGAATTGACTGCAGGGGACTCTTTTAGACATCAAAATATTCGTAGCAGTAGCAGGCCTAAAAATTAATGTATCTAAATCTGAATTTATCGTTGGAGGGGCTACAACAGGCCATGGGGACGACATAATTTAGATGGGTACAAGGGGGGACATTAAACTTCTGGGGGTTTACAATAACACAGACATTAAACATGCTGTATAGGCCAAATTACCAACCCTTGTTGGCTCATTTCAAACAGCAACTACATAAATGGGGTCTGCTATCGGTCTGTTGGTTAGGACAGGTAAATGCAATCAAAATGGTTGTTCTCCCCAGGGTTCTTTACTATTTTCAAGCTCTACCGATCCCAATCCTGCCGTCATTTTTCCGCCCCATATTTGGAATAACAAACCTTCCTGTACGGCATTGAAGGTTTTAATGACACCCCCACATAAAGGCGGGCTAGGTCTTCCGAATTTTCAAAAGTACTATGGGGCGACTCAACTTCGGGTGATCAAAGATTGGTTTGCGGAAGGTTTGCGGAAGGTTCTGAGAAAAGGTGGATACAAATGGATAGGGCAGTAGTAGGGATACCGCCAAGGGAGATTCTTTTGCTACATAAATCAGACCGACCACAGAATATGCACAAAAGCGAGATTATACAACTAGTAGAAGACACATGGGATAAGGTGGCTATGCATTTTCGAACCACCTTGTTCCCTTCCCCTTTCCTGCCATTATTTCATAATCCACAATTTACCCCTCGGCTTGAGAAGGGCACTTTTCCCCTTTGGAAATCGTCAGGATGCACAAAACTAAGGGACATGTATCAGGGGGAAGTAACTAAACCCTTTGCTCAATGCAAGACAGAATTAGGGCTGAAGGCGAGTGATAGATTACAATACTTCCAACTTTGCCATTGGCCATCAGCCGCCCACAATAGAGAGGCAGCTGCCAGGCCCCACACATCTTTTGAGAAATTCCTGATAGCGAATCCGGGTGATAAACACCTAATCTCCAATCTATATAAATTAATGCTCGATGCAGAGGTGGACACAGGGCTTACATATAGGGCCAAATGGGAAAACACTCTTGGCGAACCAATCCCTGAGGATGAATGGGAACACCTCTGTGTAGATAGCCCCAAATTAGCACAAACCATACAAATCAGGGAGTTCTGGTATAAAATTATGAATCAATGGCACTGTACGCCGGTGTGCCAACACCGGATGAACATCACAGTCTCCCGGAATTGTTGGAGAGAATGTGGGAGTTTAGCGGACTGGATGCACGCCTCGTGTTGCTGTCCGAAATTGGGGGAATACTGTAAGACAGTTAATGATAATATTCAATCGATATTTGGAAACCAAGGGGTCAGAGGACCCAAAGAAAGTTTACTTTGTAAAGGAGATCAAAACACCAGACTCTGGCCAAAGCATAGACGGAAATCTTATGCCATGTTAAGCCTAGCTGCGCTTTTGGTCATCACGCAGAAATTGAAGATTATTGATCCCCCACATGAACAAGATTGGTTAGTTAAGGTATGGAACGTTGTCTCACTGGAATTGATCTCATATTTACTGCAAGGAAAACAGACAAAATTCACAAAGGAATGGGAGATGGTGCTGACCTTTTTATATGACGATTACAAGGAATCTTGCTGTCCCCAAAAACTATGCATCCTAGGGATCGAGTGAAAGGAAGTGTATACTTTGTTCACCCTGGACCGCATAGAGGGAGGGGGAAGGATGAGTTCCTATTTTCTTTATGTTTTTTATGTTAGATTGTTTTTCTTTTATTTCTGTTAATGTTGTGTCTAATACAAAATGCCAATAAAAAAATAAAATAAAAGAAATATGATCCTGAGATTTGGGCTACAATTTTAAAAATCCTGTTTGATAAGGTAGTGGAAAATGGCAAAATAACATTGTCTTGGAGAAGTGCAATTTTAATACCAGTCTTAAAAAAAGGCGACCTTGCAGTGCCTGGCAATTATAGACTTTTGTCTATGCTGGACGTGACAGGAAACATTTTTGCATCCTTCCTGCTAGGTGAATTGCAGAAAAGGGTGGAATCGATGGGTATATTAGATAGTTCCCAAACAGGATTCCAACCTGCGTCATCAACATTACACAATCTTAGACATATGGACATGTTATCAGAGTGTGCAAAAATAAAAAAGAATCCAGGAATATATGCACTCTGTCGATTTTTAATCGACATTTGATTCCTTTTGTAGAACTAAATTGTGGCAGAAACTTGAGATCATGGGATGTCCTAAATACATTCTACATTATTTGAAGCTTTTTCATGAGGGAAACTCTGTTCACGTTAGACTTGATGGGAGGGAGGCATTAACAAACCCTGTCCCTACCACGAGTGGGGTTAAACACGGATGTGTCCTTGCCCCCCTACTTTTTAAACTTTATTTGTCTGACCTCCCGCAGTGTCTATTAAAAGTAGCTGGTTGCCCTCCAAAAGTTGTGACCAGACACCTGGCTTGCCTAGCATACGCTGCTGACCTTGTGATCTTGGATCACACTTTTTCGGTGAAATCAATGGTTCAGCTATGGTGGTACGCAGAGGCTAATCATTTGGGAATAAATAAGAAAAAACTCAGGCGATCCCGTTTGTTAACACGAAAGTAAGCAGACCCTGGTAGAAGCGAAGGATTGTGAGCTGGCATATGTTGACAGTTACAGATACCTGGGAGTAGAGATGGAAAGGGGTTTGGGATACATTGAATGTATTAACAGTAAATGTAGAAAGGCGTCCCAACTTATAGCACTCATAGCAAGATTCTCAGGACAGATGGGTAGTTTCACGCTTGATGGCACAATCCGTCTATATAAGCAGTGCTTTTTCCCTGTGATCTTGTACGGGCTATAGTGTCTACCCATTCAAGACGTCTCATGGTTACTGACGTTGGAGAGTTGGTTCTGGTGGAAAATTCTAGGTTTCCCTAAATGTATTGCCATGGAGATACTGCGACTAGAAGTGGGTCTTATCTCCATGGGGGCCATGGTACTTTAAAAACAGAGATTACTTAGTAAATGTCCTTTGCTGCAGATACTGGGAACGGAAATGAAGCAAAGGGGGGTAACAAAGTATGTAAAACTACTTCTGGAGACAGTTGTGTGCTATATATTGGTCTCCTGATTGGACTTCTGACTACTACAAGCTAAAGAAGTCATTTGAACATAAACTTGAGCAATGGGATTGGTGCAGTAATTTCTCCCATCTGGAAAGATTAAAAACGTATACTCACAGGTGGTGTACACTTATAAGAAGCCGCAGTTCTACCTGGTATTGTGTCCCTGCCTGAACCTACAATGTTTTATCTTACTTTTACGCATAAATCGTTTGAAATTAGCATCTGACAAAAGGTTCTGCAGCATGTGCAAAAAAGGGGAGGTACTAGAGACATCCAGGCACGTGTTGACAGAATGCACATGTCTTGGGCTGCCTGATTACATTTCACATCTGTTTTTAGCTTAAAGATTTTGACTAAGGTCATGTTTTACTTTGTCTAAAACTTAATTTTAATTTTTAATAACCCTGAGCCTAGCTATGTCATGAGCGAGATGTGCCTCAAATTATTGATTTCTTATGTGATGATGTTTTATACCAGATTTCTATTGGTTTTATATATTTTTTGTCAATGTCATTGTATTCCATTTTTATTGTTGTATATGCAAAGCCTTTTGGCTGAATGGATATTAATAAATAATAAATACATAATTTCACATTTGGGAAAGTTTGTACCTACTCTGGACACCATTAAGAGCTCAGATGTTTGGCGGTTGCGTGAATACAAGGTGCAAGAGTTGGCACCTAGAACTATTTAGAATTTGGTTGATAGTTGTGATGTTAGAACTCTTTAACTTTGAAGTTTGAGATACTTGACGATGAATTGATGAATTTTGTAAATTAATGATATTATGGATTATATGTGTAAAGTTTTTAACTGAAACGCACTAAACCTGAATAAATAATAAAGTAATGCAGTTTAGTGCAGATCGTGTAGGAATGTATTATTATGCTAACTTAACATACCTTTCTGAATATTTGTAGCGATGGTGGAAATATTGACACTTCAATTGATCACATTGCACAATGCCAGGAGATTCTGACTAGAGTGCAAATAGTCAATCCACAGTTGACAATAGAAGGCATTCGGAACGTTTGGATTATTAAACCAGGGGCAAAATCACGAGGTCGTGGTAAGTTTTACTTCTGTGTTTTGAAACTTTCTTTCATTAGTCAAATGCAACAGCTCCAACAATCTCCAACTCTTGTATTACAAAATCTGAAGTAGAGTGATTCATGTTTGTATTTGTTTGTACATGTCCTCATTATGGGGGTTTATTGCTATTAGTTCCCTGGGTTTTCAATCCGTAAACCAAAGGTGATGACAGCAATTCATTTTGGTTGAATGAGCGGGGCTCACGCCGTCTAGTTCATTCAAACAAAATATTTACCTAAAATGGCTTTTGTGAAGATGGAAGGTGTGCCTATCTTTTATTTTCATGGTAGACGCGGAGTGGTGGTGCCGCCACTGCTGAAGAAATCCGATAAATGGTGTGGGTGGGGAGATCGTGGGGCAGGTGACCAGCCTTCAGGTTGCTCGAAACACGGACTTAGGTCGTGGGATTCAGCCTGCGGTCTGAGCAACCTGATGGGGTGTCTCCCCACCCCGGGTGCCCATAGTGACTTCCTCATGCTCACCAGGCTCTCCAAGTGGGAATCATGACTGAGCCCAGGCCTAACTCAAAGGAGGGGGGTGTGGTGGTTCATGGTTGCAGTACTCTTTCCTTTAAACGTCCCATAAGAGAGGCTCCACACTATATATAAAAAAATATAATCTTTATCAAGAGAAAGCAGAGAGGAAAACAATACACGAACAGGAAAGTACATTTTTGTAAAACAGAGATAACAGCACAATGTAGCAAGTATCACTTATCAATATGGTTTCTTTCGAACTCCGAAAAGTCTTTCTTGAAAGAAAGAGAAACAGCAAATAAGTATTGCGAAGAGGGCCATGCTTTGGAAGAAGTGGAAGTGCCCCTAAGGTGCAGTTACTGGAGTTGTTGAATGGCTGCTAGCAGTGCCAGGGCGGGAGAGGGTCAGGATTGAAATATCCCGGGCCTGGGTACGCAGTTTTGCTGCCTATAGAACTTGGAAGATATTTAGTAAGACTATAAAGGTAACCTGTCTGTTGCACTTATGAATCCTATTATCCTAGATCCTATGGTAGCCTGCCTGTCGTGCCTAGAAGATGTTATAGGACAGCCATTCTAGTGTGCTTATTAGACTTGAGGGTAGCCTCTCCATAGTGCCTAGAAGAGTCTGAGGGTAATGTATATTCTTCCTAACAGATGATCAGATGACACAGTGACAAAGATAAGCTCCATCTGAGCTTAAGGTCTGTTTAAATGCACCACTTTGGTGGGCATCTGCCGCAGACACGGCTATCTATCAACACACTTTAGAATGCGGCTACGACTACGGCAAATTGGGTCTAGCTGGACAAATAACCGCTTCACCCTTACACCAGACTTACCTCAACACCTCTGCCATTAGAATTCAGTGACAACCTACGACAGTTTTTGGTCTATCTGGTCACATATCAAGTCTCTTGCACTAGCACTCTGCCGTGACCTTCCTCAGCACCTATCCACACATGCCTGACCTCCTGGGTTGCTTACTTGAGCCTAGCTTGCCCACCTAATTCCTAATCTTGGCCAAATGCACACATGCACTTTAAGCCTTTCCGAGAATGGACTTCGGTCCCCAACGGCGTTCCTACCACAAAGCTCTTTGAGGCCATAATGGGAAAAGGCGCTATATCAATGACAACTACAATACAATAAACTTGTGAGCGGGATCTCGAACTTCCTTTTCTAGGAACAAAATATATACTCGTACATGCTCAGTAGCACATTTTGTCCTTGCACGCTCTTGAACACCTCACCCAGTTCTATCCTTTCTTTTCTTGTCTCCTACACTCTTGCCTCCTTTCCTCATACTGCGTTTCCCTCCCTCTCTTCCTTTTCACTGTCCCTCTGATGTTCTCCTTTCTACGTCTACTGTCCCTCGTTCTCTGCCACCAATCTCCCCTCTCCACTCTACAACCTTCCCTTCACTATTCTACAACTCTTACCTCCCTGTTATACTTCTTTCCCCTACCCGGTGTAATCTCCTCACCCCAATACTCTCCCCTCTACAACTCTCTCTCTACACTTCTCTACATTCCACCCACACCTTCCCCCATTGTCACCCTTCTTTCACTATCTCAGTCACCTTCCCATTCACTCTCATTCACCTTCTACTATCCCTCTGATAGTCTTACTCAGTTTCGTTGCACGCACTCTCACACCCAAGTACCATTTTCTCAATCCCTCAACCTAGCACACGCTTTTAGCAATTCTTCCCCTACACTACTCTTCACTGTCCTTTCTGCGCTTGGTCTTTTGGTCCTTCTCTCTTGACCTCACCAACAACCCACACCATCTGGTTTCATGTGTCCCTTTTCATCCTCCACTTTCCTCTTCCATTCGTTCTCTCCCTAAGCTGGTTCCCAGAGCCAACTGGTGCCTTCCTTTTCCCCCGATGTTCGGTCACAGGTAAGAAAAAACATAAAAGGCTTTAAGCCCCACCCCCTTTTCATACGTGGGCCCACAAGCATTTGGTAACGGCGGCCGGCTCAGAATACAGTACATTTCAAAGCTTGTATCAGGAATGAATGCTGGTTTGATATGTGGACCGCTCTGCGGTCCTGCTGAAGATAGGAACAATGCCACCGTTTGTTTGGAGCAGAGCATTGAGATTGCTGGTTTGATGTAGGGATTGGGCCACAGTCCTGCAGTTCTTTGCTGGCTCTCTCTAGCTGGGTTTCTCGCTCTTTCCTCTACCGCCAAGCCTTCTAGGTGATGTAGTCCTACAGAACAAACAGAAACAAAGTGGCCAGCATTATGCATAACAGGTATGGGGCAAGAAAAGTTGGTACTCAGTTTGCACATCCAGGCACAGGTAGAAGGGACAGACTCTGGGCCCCTCCCAAGTCCCGCAACTGGAGCTGGAATAGATCTGGCCTCCTGCCCTATGTTGAGAGGGATCTCCATCCCCTCTTGAATGACAATTGAAGCCGTGTGCTGACCAACTGTATGCACTCCTTTGTTGAAGTTGCAGTCCTGAGACTCCAATGTGTGAGACAAGTGACGTGGTAAGCTGACTAGACCAGTGCACTGCTTGACATGAGTTGTAGACCCGAGACTCCCTGATATATAAGACAATAGTAGAGCTGCACTGGCCAACTAAATGAACAGCTTCAAGGGAGTTATAGTCCTGAGACTCCCCAAAATGTGCAAGCAGTGCAATGACCAGAGGAGCAAACTGCTTGACTGGTGTTTTCGCCCTTAGACCCAATGTGTAACATAAGTGACTTAGAATGCTGACCAGCGCAATGTTTGATGGGGGCTTCTGACATGCTATTCCAATAACTAAACCAGGGACCCACTCCATCACACTTTATGGTATTAATGGGGCATATGCAGATAATTAACAAGTGCATTTTTTAGCCCATAAGATCAAATAAAAATTCAATTGATGCCAGTATCTGTTATGTGTTAGATGTAGTAAACAACTTTTTCACAAGAGCAAGCCCTAATTGCATATGACACCACGCTAACATGCATTTGATGATGTGTTGTTTTCTAGACATAGTATGCATGGACAAAGTGGAAGATATTCTACGTCTACTACAAGCCGACCCATCTGCAAGAAGAGACCATAAGTGGGTGGTCCAAAAGTACATCGAAACACCACTGCTAATTTATAGCACAAAATTTGATATTAGACAGTGGTTTCTTGTCACTGATTGGAATCCCCTGACTGTTTGGTTCTATAAAGATTGTTATCTTAGGTTTTCTACTCAACATTACACCCTAGAAAAGTTAGACAGGTAAGGAAGGATTTTGTATATTAATAGTTATTGCCTGAACGTGTATAATATGTTTGGCTCTCAACATGTTTCTGTTGTTTAAGTGTCATCTCTAACAATAATGTGTATATTTATACCTATTTCGTTAGCTGCATTCATCTTTGCAATAATTCCATTCAGAAGCATTATAAAAACTGTTCTGAGCGTAATCCTCTCCTGCCAAAACACAACATGTGGGGAAGTACAAAATTCAGAGACTACCTGGAAAATAGAGGATTTGGAGGCATGTGGGAAAGCGTTATCTACCCGTCTATGAAAAACGCCATCACGTATACCATGAAGATGGCTCAAGATACAGTTGAAGCCAGAAAGAATAGCTTTGAGCTGTATGGAGCGGATTTCATTATTGGAGAGGACTTTAAACCATGGCTCATAGAAATCAATTCTAGCCCAACGCTGTTCCCTTCTACACCAATCACAGCACACCTGTGCGCTCAGGTGCAAGAGGATCTGATCAAGGTTGTGATTGACAGACAGACTGATAAGAGCTGCAATATTGGGAAATTCGAGCTCCTGTGGAAACAGGTAAGTGTGCCTAGAGGTGATTTCATGGGATTCCTTTGTGACCGCTTTAAAGGTGTTTTAAAGTTGCAGAAATCACAACGTTCCTCAAGACTATTGTTGTGTGGTTTAGTTACATGCATGAGGGCATTTGCGTAATGCATAGATCTCATTACCTATGTAATATAGTCCATTCAAGGAACCTCTAGTTACAAAGAGTGGGCAATGTTGATGGGCTACTGTGCCTTAGTTTGTGAGGTATGCATATAAGATGTAAGGTTTTAGTTTATAATTATAGTTCTTCAAGAGTGGAATTTTAAATCTCAAATGTGGGCTTGAATGTAGCGTTAAACCCCATGATCGAGAGTAGGCTTGCCCGGTAACAGTCCACCAACCCATGACAATGCGCAAGGGCCTCAGCCAGGGCTCACGGCCATTAACGGCAAATACCTTCCCCAAATGCTAAGCTTAAGGCAATGGCACGTGACGCACTGGGATGCTGACAGTCAGATGAGAGCGAAGATGTAAAAACAAATTAAATGCACCAAGAAAAGGCCAGCATTGAATTTAAAGTCGGAGCGACTCATTTGTCTGCCATGGGGGGTATGACCAAAACGTATTGCAACGGGGAAGAGGAATTGGGGCAGAGCGGGAAGCGCGGGCGGAAAGTAAAGGTTGGGTAGGAGGGGGAGTGGGCGGCAGCAGTGAAGGTGGCTGGAGGGTGCTGGGACAGGGACTGGGTCAGGGCAAGGCCGAGGTGGGGAGATGTGGAGAGGAAGGCCCTAGCTAGACAAATTCCATGCAGGCGTACACTGGTGAATATAACCTGCCAGACGCCTAATTGGCTGACACCTTCCAGCCAGTTGCTATGGAATTGGAGAAATAACATGCAAGTGGTTTAAGAATTCAAACTCTAATATGGAGTGTGCAAAGTAGAGTTGTTATGGAAGTTTTACATTTGAAATGTAAACTTCATGTCTGGAATGCAAGTTCTTTAGTTCTTATTTTTATGGAGGACTGTTTGGTAAAACATTTGAAATCAGCTGAGCAAGGAAACATTACCTTGGTGTAATTGGCTGGGAAGCGCATCTTCACCATAAGTTGTTTGCCTTCCCTGTGTGATAAGGCTAGTAATCAGGCCTGGTCAAGTGAGGATGGCAAGCCGAGGATGCGAGGCCTACCAGCGAGGAAGCCAGAGCCAGTCCGAGCCTTGAGGTGGACGGTTACAATTGGGAAGGACCCAATTCCTGCTCCCCCTTGTGCCACCATGTGTATTTGCAGACCACTATTCTCTCTGGCATTGCCTCCAATGTCACATGCTTGCCAGTCTCTTTCTACCGAGTTCAGAGCTCCCGAATCAGAATCAAATAAAGCCTGTCAAACACAAGAGAGATTCGAAAAAATGTCTGACCGCTGCAAAGGTAGGCTGGAGAGAGGGAGAGAGGGGGAGGTAGAGGGTGAGGGGAGGGATAGGGTGAGGGAGGAACAGAGCGAGGGAGAGGGAGAGAGGGAGGAAGAGAGAGACTCATTATGAGCATGCCGGTCCGGTAACAACAATGTCGGTAAGCCTACTGGCACTGTTATTACCGGACTGGCCCACTCTGATTTTGCGGGCGACCTGGCGGGCAAAACGCACCCGCACTCAGACTTTCCGGGAAGCACTGGCACCGTTATTAACGGTGTCAGTGCTTCCGTCATCCGCATTGAGTCCTATGGGACTAAATAGGAATGGGAATTTACATTTTTCTGGCGCCTGACTTCCAGGAAGACCGAGGTCGTAAACCCTGCGTGTTTCCGTGGAGCCAGCCGGCGGAAAAAATCAGAACTGTGGCGGCAACATGGCCGGAGTTGTAAGGAGGCCCATTGACTGAAGAAAAAGAAAAAACGCTGCCACAAACATACACCAGAGACAGCGGTGCTACACAACAAAGAGAAACAGTAGCCCCTTGCATATGCAACAGTGCAGAGGGAAGAGCTCCCGCATAAAGCAGGCAAGCCTGCACAACCTCCAAAAGGCCCCCTAGATCACCAGGGGCTGAGAGGGGGGAAAAGGACCCACCCTCCCCTAATATACTTACTAGGATACTGCACGAAGCAGGGTCCCAGAACACAAACATGGACACTGTCCGTCCCAGGCTACCACCTCTGGTATGCAGGGAGCCCAAATTGAAGAAGTGGGTAGGGCTTAGCCCGCTACTTATGATTTTCTGCATTACTGACATGCCTCAGGGTGGGGAAGACAGGGCCAGATTGGCCAGGGAAAGGGATCCAGTACTGGGCAAGAAGGGAATATAAACAACAAGCAGGAAGTGTGGGTTTTTCTGGTAAGATCAGAGGTGGATGTTGAGGATGACCAAGAGAACAGCAGGAGGGCGGAACAAGCTGCAGATTGTGGAAGCGGTTTGTGGAGTAGGTGAGGTATTGGCTAGGGAGTGGAAGTGGTACTGCAGTGTGAGAATGCACGATTGTTTGACAAGTGTATTGACAACGTAGTGTGATTGTGAAGCAGATGATTATTGAGTGAAAGGAGGGTGTTTGAGTAGTTTGGAATGAGGAGTAGTGAGAGTAGGTAGTAGTAGTGGAAGAAGCACATCATTGGTGGAATAGAGATTGTTTCTAATGTTATTAATTATACTTTAATACTTTAATGTGTTTTAGTTGAAGACATTTTACGCATGGAAGAAAAAATAAATTCTATTTCAAAATATACAATACAAACAAAATTTTAAAATGATAAACACCATTAAACGTACTTCATCAAATGTTTTTGTTGTTCTTTTAAATCCAAATTCATACAAATAACTATAGTCAAAATTCAGATTTCGAATGCATAAAATTTTAAATTCATCATTCATGGTATCATCAAGAACAAATCTGTTGGGACGTTATGATCTATTATGACCATTATGAGCAAGGCCAATCAGAGCAGAGTTACAGGTATACAATAAGGTAACATGCAGTATGATAGAAAGCCCAGAATCATCAAATATGGCCTTTATCGTATCGCAGTAATTTGCGTGACAGCAGCATGTGTTCTAGCTTACATTTCCATATTCTAACTTCGCCCCACAGATGTCAGACAGAATATAGAATATGTTCACAGCCCTGCATGTGCCAGCAATTTCCAAATGATATCTATATATGATATAACACCAAATGTAGGCTATTGTTGCTTGTGTTCAGGCCACAGAGCCAAAAAAGCGCTCTCGCTGATTGATGTCAGATCATGTACACAGTCAGACAGATTTAACAAGATACCTGTTGCCACACAAGGGGACTCAGTTAATATATGCTTCTCAGTTTCTAAGCAGCTTTCATTTTTACAAGCACAACAAAATATTTCACTGCGGTTCGTTTTCATTGCCGGTCCGATATTACTCAGCATTAGCATCCTATTTGATCAAAAGAGCAGTATAAACCTACAGAGATTTCTTGATGGACTAAGCAGAAGATAGAACTGCGCCACTCCTGTGGTGTACAGCATGTATGGTGTAAACTGTTATGAATTTAGCCTCTGTAGATATCTATGGTCATTTACCCTGTCCCAAACCAGAATGTTGATCTTAAATTCCTTTCAAAGCCCCCAGTACCCCAGCTCCCAATTTGGTAACCAATTGATGACACTAAATGAGAATAGGATTGTTTCAGGTCCCAGTTGGTAATTCTCTAACACCAGGGACCTTTTCTACATCCGGCATCAATAGTAGACCTTATAATGATCCTCAAAGTATAATTTTGAGTAACAACACCTCTTTCGGAATAGCTATCGATTTCCAATTTCACCCAAGTTAGGTTTACTCAAGATAGTATGCTAGCTTATGCAGATAACTTTCTGTTATTTGACAGAACCCCCATAGTCCTACACAGATTGTTGTCACCATTTTCCTGTTTTGCTAAAGACAACTCTCTGATTATTAACTCTGACGAAACAAAGATACTGCACTTTTCTGCAAGTAACAAGCCATGTACATTTAAATGGTATTTAGAAAAGGTGCCCCTGACCTAAGTGGACAGTCTAACCTATTTGGGTTTTCCAATTTGTAGTAAACCATTAAAGGGTATGATTAGTAACTTTTTAAAACTAAAATCGAGTACCCGGTCGCATCAGATGATGCAAATAAATCTGAAGTATGAAAGGTTTTCTTTGAAGCAAGTCCTGCACTTCTATGAGGGTAAAGTACTCCAGAAGGTTATTTATGGAGCAGAACTGTTTGTCCCATGAGTGTTTAACTATATGGAGAAATTAGAGGCTTTAATATGGCAGAAAGTTCTGAAAGTACCCAATGTGGTCTCTGTGGCCATCATTCGGTTTGAGTTATGGTTAAAATCACACAAAAAAGGGTGATATGGTGACCCGTAAACGTTTACCCCAGTATTCGTTTCCCAGTTAAGAATTCTTTATATGAAGATTTGAGTTTCCTGCTGGGTTCTAAGGATGTAAATCTACTGAAAAGGCTGAGTGAACAGTGCGACAGTCTCCTTGTTGAAATTGGGAAAAGTGTCTCAGACCTCTGGGTACATCCCAGAGTGGTCAAACAGGCTGTCTGGTGTCTCACTCCTCTTGACTCATTTCACAGTTATCCTTCGTTATATCATTTCTTTCTGGAACATAAACAATGTGGGGTGATTGCACCCTATCTGAATAGTTTTCCCAATCAATATTATCGGGAGGACTTTACACGATATAGGTGGAATCTGTTTTATACAAAGGATATACTATTAAGGCATAAACATATTCCAGCGGAAGAGTCCTTTTGCTGATTTTGTAAAGATAAAGCAGAACTCGAAACTCTACGACATCTGCTGATTCACTGTAAAGCACTTTTACCACTACGTACTTTAAATTTTAGAAATTTTATCTCTAATATATCTTTTATTGACTGTAATTCCCTCTGGTTGAGATGCCTAAAGGGCTATCCAGCTTCAGGGGGCATCGCTGTAATTGGATTTCTGTGATGTTTAACATTAGATGCATAATTGATAAATTTGGAGTGTGAGCAAACTTTTTATTGTTTGAATTGTGTTTTAGGGTTTTTATCATAAATGTGGTTTTAGACAAATTGTTTTTTTATGTAAACTGTTTATACAGCAGTATGTGTAATTTATGAATTTAAGGTTGAAAATATGTATTTGTGATATCTGTATTAAATTGTGGGAAATTCTTTTTTTTTACCAATGTATAAGTCATTCGACATTGTAAAGGTTTTTAATGAACCAAATACAATTTTTAGAAAGCAAGACTTTGTCAACTATGCAAGCAGTAGCCTGGGGGTAGGAGGTGTGGCATACTAGAAAGATTCGGACCAGAACACATATTTTTACTATAGGAGTTTTATTTAAATTAAAGAAAATTGGCCTCATCATAACTATGCCGGTCCAGAAACACCGCAGCCGGTAACCCTACCGGCATCATTGTTTCCAGACCGGCAGAGTACTGTCCTGCATGTCAGACCTGGCCGGCGGAACAGCACCCGCCCGCAGAGTTTCACAGATGCACCAGCACCGTTGTTAACAGTGCCAGTGCTTCTGTGGTCCCCATTCCCATGGAGTCCTCTTGGACTCCATGGGAATGGGGACTTACAAAATTACTGGAGCACGAATTCCCGGACGCCAGAGTCAGAATACCCCAGTGTTACCGGGAAGTCAGGCGCCAGTAATTCTTTACGGGTCCGGCGGCAAGCCGCCGGTATCACAGACAGGCTTACCGCCAGACCCGTAAAGAGGCCCACTGTCTTACTGACTCTCTTGATAATAGGAAAGTTTCTTAACTAACAAACTAATCTATAGGTGCTCGTCAAAATTAGTCCAAATAATTAACCTTGTCCTCTGTACAAATCCTAAATTCTAAACTTGGCCTTCCACTTAAAAGGGAAATCTTATCAGTGTTCCAAATGAAGGAAAGGTTTTCCTCAGGTGTACAGCATAAACTCATACGGTCCCATAAAAAAATCAATTCTCTCAGGGGTTGTAGATGAAGGAATATTTCAAATGGATTGTGTCCTCCTCTTATGAGATATATATATATATATAAATATATATATATATATATATATATATGATACATTACTCACCGTAATCTTATTTCTGATGCTTGTATCTGCTTAGATTCACATGCTGTGCAAAGGCCGACATCTAGTGGAAGCTGCAGAGTATTACAGTTTGTTTTTCGAAACTCGAAAAGGGGCGTCGAGCTAGAGCATGCCAGTAATACTATCCCTTGTGTGACGTCCACTGTACCCATGATCCCTCACGTGAGTAGGACTCTCAGATTGTATTTTTTCTGACATGAGGTAGCATGAGGAGTAGCGTGAGTACAGAGTATCCAAGCAGATAGATAGATAAGACTACAAGCATCCATGCACCTTCTCTCATAGGGGAGGAAGGGCAGGCGCATGTGAATCTAAGCAGATACAAGCATCAGAAATACGATTATGGTGAGTAATGTATCCCTTCTGAGGCTTGTGGAATCTGCTTAGATCACATGCTGTGCATAGATTAGCAAGCAGTGTTAGAAGAAGGAGTTGGGATGTGAGTAGGGTCATGAGCGAACAAATGTCTTAGAACCGCTTGTCCCACTTGACTATCTGTCTTGGAATGAGTGCAGTAGTGCTGAGTAAAAGTGTGAATAGAGGTCCATGTAGCTGCTTTGCAAATGATGTCAAGGGTTACATTTGCAATGAAAGCCAGAGTGGCCCCAGTACCTCTTGTAGAGTGAGCCCTAGACGTGAAAGGCAGTGTTTTTTCTGAAAGGGAGTAACACATTTGGATACATTTGACTATCCATTTAGAGATTGCACCCTTATAGACGCGATCTCCTTCTCTGCCTGTAGCTACGGAGACCAACAGTTGATCTGTCTTTCTAAGCGGTCTGGTCTTGTCTACGTAGTAGAGGACCGCTCTTCTCACATCTAGAGTGTGACGTTTCACCTCAGCAGAGATTTTGGGTTCTTGGAAAAAGGCCGGTAGCTCAATGGACTGGCTAACATGGAATTTAGAAATAAACTTAGGTGAGAACCTAGGGTGAGTCAGTAGAATCAGTTTGTCCTTATGTATAGAAAAGAAAGGATCCTGCACTGACAGAGCTTAAATTTCACTGACCCTTCTTATGGATGTAATGGCTACTAAGATAGCAGTTTTATAAATCAGGTGTTTGTGACTAGCTTTATGCATGGGTTCTAAGGGGGGTCCCATGAGTTTAGCAAGCACCACATTAAGGTCCCACCCTGGAGGTGGGTTAGAAATTGGAGGGTGGAGTCTCTTCACCCCTTCCATAAAGACTTTGACAACTGGCACCTTCCACCATGACACCTTGTTATGGGAGGTGGTGTAGGCTGACAGCGCCGCCAGGTGTACTTTAAGTGAATTAAATACCAAACCTGCGTCCAGTGAGTGGAGCATGTAGGTAACAATATCGGAAGGAGTGCAATCAGCTGGGTTGATATGTTTATTCTGGCACCAAATAACAAATCTTTTCCACTTATCAACGTAACAGTGCCTTGTGTTAGGTTTTCTTGATTCTTTTAAGATATCCATACATCTCTGGGGTAATTTGAGATGGCCGAACTCAATCACTTCAGGAGCCATGCTGCCAAGTTCAACGAGTTCGGTTGAGGATGCACTGTTTGTCCTTCGTGCTGGGAGAGTAGGTTGTACCAGCACGGAAGTCTGATGGGGTCGCACACCACCAGTCTGCGCAGGTGTGGGAACCATGGTTGTCTCGCCCACATAGGAGCAACTAGGATGAGCGTCATCGATTCCCTGTGTATCTTGTTCACCACCTTCCTCATCAGAGGGGTTGGTGGAAAAGCGTAGGCAAACATCCCTGACCAGTTCATCCAAAGCGCGTTCCCCTTGGAGCCTGGTTGGGGGAACCTGGATGCGAATTCTGGGCATTGTTGGTTTTCGCTTGTGGCGAATAGGTCTATAGTGGGGAAACCCCACTGAGAGAAGAGCTCTTCTACGACTTCTTCGTGTAGATGCCATTTGTGTTCTTCTGGAAGGGGATTTCTGCTCAAAGCGTCCGCTAGTGAATTGCGATCCCCCGGAACATGTTGGGACGACAGGTAAATGTTCCGTCTGAGTGACCATATTCAAATTTTCTGGGCAAGTCTGGACAGATTTGGCGAACAAGTGCCCCCTTGTTTGTTTATGTAAAACATAGCCGCTGTGCTGTCTGTTAGGATCTGCACTGACAGGTTGTATAGTTGGGGTTTGAACGCCCAAAGCACTCTGAAGACTGCCAGAAGTCCTAGCACGTTGATGTGATTCTGAGCTGTGTGGTGAAGGAGGTGTGCTCCCCACCCTGACAGGGACGCGTCTGTTGTGACTACGGCCTGTATTTCTGGATCGTAAAAGGGTTTCCTCTTTGCAAGATTCTCTCTTGTCCACCAACGAAGACTCTGTACTAGTGTTGGCGAAACGACCACTAGATCGTCCCACTGACCACTTGCCTGAGACCACTGTTTCGCCAACCATTCCTGCATGGGTCACATGCGCAGGCGCGCATGGGGAACCAGGTAAATGCATGACGCCATCATGCCTAGTAAACACATCGCTTTGCGCACCCTTATCTGGCGGTAATTGCTGGACTGATATTGAGGAATTTGCAGTAACAGATTCCGAATTCTTTCCTCTGATGGAAAGGCTAACCCCTCTTTGGTGCCAGGAGAGCTCCTAGGAACTGTTTGGAGGTGCTTGGTACCAGGCTTGATTTTTTCTCGTTGATTAAGAAGCCCAATTGGAAGAGGGGGTCGGTTGTTTGTTGAGTGTTTGATCTGCAAATTACAGGGGTTTCCCATGTGATGAGCCATTCGTCCACGTAAGGGTACACTGGGATTGCCTCCCTGCGTAGGTACGCCGCCACCACCGCCAGTACCTTGGGGAATACCCTTGGAGCCGAGGCTATCCCGAAGGGCAGTACCTTGAACTGGTAGTGCTGGCTGTCCACCTTAAAACGTAAGAATCTTCTGTGCGCTGGGAGCATGGAAATATGAAAATAAGCATTTTTCATATCCAATGTTGCCCTGTAATCTCCTCTTTTTAGTAGGGGGATTACTTCCTGTAGTGTAGTCATGCAAAGTTTTTTGTGGCTTGACAAACTTGTTTGCAGGGCATAAGTCCAATACTGGGCGCATTGTTAGTTTTTTGGCACAAGGAAGTAAGTTGAATAAATACCCTTGTTTACCTGGTTGCCCGGGACGAGTTCTATCGCGTCCTTTGTAAGAAGAATGGTGATCTCTTCGAGGAGGATTCTTTGGTGCTCCAAGGTGTGTATCTTCTGTCTTAGAGGATGGTCTCGGGGGCGTTCCAATAGTTCGATACAGTATCTCGCGGACATTGTGGACAGAACCCATCTGTCCGAAGTGATCTCTTCCCATGCGTGGGTGAAGATGGGAATTCGCCCCCCTACTGGGGATGCATGGGAAGGGACCCGAAGCGGAACGTCACTGTTGTTTGTTGGGAGGCGTAGCGCCTCTACCTGGGCTGCCTCTCCCCATACCACAGCCCCTCTTTTGACCTCTGGCGAAACCCTGGGTAGCTTGTTGGTTGCCGCCCCACAAGGTTCCTTGGTTGTGATAGTAATTGGACCCTCTCTGGGAGTTTTGGCTGCGTGAGCGACAAAAATTACTATTTCCCCGCTGGTTTGTGGGTTTATTTGTTAGTTGGCCAAGGGACTTTAGGGTGTCATATTCGTCCTTAGCCGTTTTTAGTGCTTCCTCCACTGCTTTCCCAAACAGGATTTTTGGTTCTACCGGCATATCAATGAGGGTGGCTTGGGTCTCGGGTTTAAATCCCGACTGTCTCAGCCGAGCGTGTATTTTGATTACTATGCTTTCTGCAACAGCCTCCCTGTATTGTCTGCTGCATCGAAGTTAGCCTTGACAATGCATCTGGACACTGATCTTCCTTCCGACGCAATCTAGGCCAACTGGCTCTTTAGAGGTTCTGGTGCGGAGGCAATGAGGGCAGCTACCTGTTCCCATTGGTGGCAATTGTAGCTTGCCAGCAGAGTGGTAGTATTGGCAATACGTGCTGGGTATGCCAACGTGGATTCCACCTTCCTTCCTAGACCATATATTCTCTTGCTCTCCTTGTCCGGGGGAGCTTCTGAAGATGCTAGTGGTGTTCCCGCTCTCTTTCTGGTGGTTGTAACCACTAATGAGTTGGGTTTTAGCTGACCCCTTTTGTAAAGTGGGTCGGAGGAGGCGGCCCTGAATAACTTTTCTATTTGTGGGTTAACTGCCCGGGTAAGATTAGGGGTGAGCAGAGAAGGATCGATTCTGCGTTGAATAGACTTTAAAATGGGAATAGCCTGGGCAATGGATCTTTTATCCCCTAGAATTTGCTCAGCAAAATCTCTCTCTTCTTGGGCCCCCTGAGTGTCAATCTGGAACTGGGCTGCCGCCTTGGCTAAAACTTCGTTAAGCAAAGGCTGATTGTCAATAGGTGAGTCATTCACCGGGGGATCCTTGGCAATAGGGGAGTCGAGACTATAGGCCTCTGCCTCGTCTTCCTCCTCCTCTTCCTGGTCCTCATCATCTCCACAGTAATCGACCCCGGTCTGGTCGTCTAGTATTTGTACTTCCGAATCCTCACCATACTGCTGGTAAGGTTCAACACTGAAAGGGTCTGAAATCAGCCCCTGAACTTGAGTCTCAATACGGAGTCTCTTAGTAGGAGGTTATAGGGTCTTTGGATCCCGAAGGGGCAGTGGTAGCAGGGGTATTGTGATAGCTCTGGAAGTAACTAGGGTCTTTTTTCGTAAAAGTCTACAAAAAAGGACATCCTCCTCATTACTCTGTCAATGTCTTCCGAGTTCCATTCCTTAGAACTGGAAATAACTCTTTCCTGCTGTGGTTCCTCCTCTATTCCCATATCCTGGGGAGTGGGAGGGACATTTTTTGGCCTAGTGACAGGGTCAGAGGCCTTGGACCTTTCTAAAGATTTGGGATGTTTTTCCTTCTGAACTTGGTGTTCAGGGGTCTTCTTATGTTGTTTTTCCCCTTTCCCATGTGTGGAGGAGTGTTTTCCTGACCCCTTGGACTTTCCAGAATCTTTCAACGCCTGGTGTCGAGAATCGGAGGAGGGATCACGAGATTCGGGAGTCTTGGCAGTGGGGCGTGGAATCCCAGAAACAGACGTCGAGCGAGCTACCGGAGTAGCCGGTCCTGGCGTCTGCGTCTGCAGGAGATGCTGAGCCCCACAGATCTCTCAAGAACGTTTGATCAACAACTGTCTTTAACCCAGTTGAAGAACTAACACTCCCAAGGGAAAAGGGGAAGTGGAGAAAATAACAAACGACAGACGCCTACTTCTGGTGGACTGCAATCTGTAGAAGGAGACATTAATGTTTATTAAATAATTAAGACATGCATTAAATTAACTCAATCTCTAAATATCAAATAATTTAATATCTAAACCCATACCTGTCCAATCTCCGAAATACCCTTGGAGATTAATTAACTTGTTTTTCACAAAGACCCATTGAGATTTTTATCTTGCACAGTCAATGTTCAATTTCAGAAGGGCAATGTGAATTTAAGAATACATTTTGTTCCTTAACAAAATTGCTCAAAATAATGAGTTCAATAATATGAAATCTTCTTAAATTAAGCAGGAATTCACTTTAGAGTGTTCATTCATTCAAATGCATTTCATCCTTTCTCAAGCACATTGTATTCCTGTTCAGATGTTTCTTCAACTTTAGTAAACAAATGCGCAATTAAGAGTTCAGATGATATTTTAAAACTTTTTACATGAACAATAAGAATGAATTCAGATCCTGTTTAACCTTTGAAGCACATGCGCAATGCTAGTGGAATCCGATGCTTTGCTTTTGACTTAAGCACTGTAAATGAGTTCAGATGCTGTTTACCTTTTGAGCACATGCGCAATGCTAATGAAAACAACTGCTTTTGCCTTTGACATGCGCACAGTAGATAAGTTCAGGTGCTGCCTTATCCTTCAGAAAACATGTGCTATGCTCATGAAATCAATGTGTCTTTACTTTCCACATGCGCACAGTGAATTATTTTAGATGTCACCTTATATCATGGCGCGCAAGCGTAATTAAAAGCCTTATGAACTCAAGTTAAATAACATCAAAAACTTAGACTCAGGTTTTTCCTTAAGCAATCTTCACTCACGCGACCGTACTGAAACTGACAGACTTGAAATCAGATCAGATACGAGACACGGCAGTAAAACAAGGACACTTCTCCTTCGCGCATGCGTGAAACAAAAATGAATGCTCTGAAGCACTGATCAAAGAAAACTGCGCAGTTAAAATTCCAAACGCTTCTTCCTTCAGTACAAAGTGAGAACTTCAAAACCGTGTCAATTACACTGAGTCATAAAAAGCCTAGCAGATTTTTGATGTAAAATGAAACGAATCTAAATACCTAAACTAAATAAATACCTAACATGAATAAAGTGATAAAAATAAAGCAACTTTTCTCCAGCTTGAGAAAAAGCGACGCTCCCACCAAATTATCAGCTGAGCTTGTCCCACGTTGACCAGCTTCTCAGGAAACAATATTTATCTTTGTAAACCTCACCAGAATCTCATCAAAAGGCCTTGAAGCAGGAACTTAATCAAAACAGGACCTTCCTTCTTGAAGGTGAACAATGAAAGGCAGTTTAGAATTGTATGGAAGGTCAGAGGTTCATGAAACTTCCAATCAGGAACTGGCACTACTGCCACCATGTTGGTTTGGGGAGTTAGCACTCTGATGAACAGAAGTTAAGATCAACAACCCAAAATCAGATTAAAACAATAAATTATTTAAATCTATAATCTAATTTCATTTACAAAGTACACCTACCTAACCTGGGACCTGACAGTACCCCCTCCTTAAGCCCTGACCTCAGGGCCAGGTTTATTTGGATTTCTTCTGTGAAACTTAGATACTAATCTTTCCGCATGAATATCAGATTCTGACTCCCAACTTCTTTCCTCAGGACCAAACCCCTTCTGAATTAGTTTCCAAAACAATTGGTTTAGGAACTGGTCTCATTCTGATTCCTTTTGACACTGGTTTTAATAAACTTACATGAAATACTGGATGAATTTTCAAATTTGTAGTCAATTTAAGTTTGACTGATACTGGTCCTATCACTTCCTCAATCTCAAAAGGACCCAAAAACTTAGGACAAAATGTATTTTTTCCTTTCAATTTAATATTTTTTGCTGATAACCAGACTAAATCACCTTTAGCATAACTTGGACTTTTCTTTCTTTTAAAATCTGCAAATCTTTTATACTCAGACTTACTTTTCTGTAACATTTCTTTTGCTTTAGTCCAACTTTTCTGAATTATTTCAGTTATATCTTTCACAGCTGGACATGTCTCATTTACTCCATCATTCTCACATAGAAATCGAGGATTATAACCTCTTCCACAAAAAAAAGGTGACATGGAAGTAGAGGTTTTAGTAGAATTATTATATGCAAATTCCGCTGTCCACAACAAATCCACCCACTCAAACTCTCCTTCGACAAAACATCTTAAATATTTTTCTAATTCCTGATTGATTCTTTCTACTTGACCATTAGCCTCTGGGTGATATCCTGATGTTAATTTTATCTTCAAACCCAATCTCCTACAAAATTCCTTCCAAAATCTCGACACAAATTGAGACCCCCTATCTGAAATAACTTGACTGGGAACTCCATGCAATCGTACAATTTCTTGAATGAATTTTTTAGCTAGACTTGAAGCTGTAACTCCTCCTTTCATGGGAATAAAATGACTCTCTTTAGAGAAACAATCTACCACTACCAGAATTGTGGAGAATCCTCTATCTTTAGGTAAATCTACAATAAAATCTAAACAAATTGTATGCCAAGGCCGAGGAGGAATAGGCAAGGGTTCAAGAAGTCCAGCAGGTTTTCCAGTCTCATGTTTTGACTTAGCACAGACTTCACAAGTCTTTACATAATTTAAGACATCTTTCTTAATACTTTCCCACCAGAAATGTCGTAGAACCAAATCCAAAGTCTTATGAAAACCCGGATGTCCAGCTAAAACTGAATCATGACAATCTTGTAAAATTTTCTCTCTAAGGTCCTCACTCGGGAGATACAACTTATCCTCAAAATAAGGTAAACCATTTTTAATAGTTCTTTTAACATCCAACTGTGCCCATTCTTTCATCTTCTGAAAATTCAGATTTATTTTAATTAACTCCTGCAAATCTTCTTTCTCCCAATCGAAAATCTATTCGCATAACTAAGTCAATTAAGGCATCACAAGAAGTGGGACGATCAACCATGGTTGATAAAGCGTCTTTAAATTCGTCCCTTAAACCTCTGTAAAATAAGGACGATCTCTTGTCCTCTGGCCACCCTGTCTCCAAAACTAGAGCTCTAAAAGCTGTTACATAACTCACTAAGTCCTTATTTCCTTGTTTTAAATCTAACAGTTCCCCATCTAACTCTTGTGAAATCATTCTTCTTCCAAACATCTTTCGAAACTCTTCTTTAAATAGAACAACATCTTTCAAAATTGGATTCTCTTGAGCAACCAAAAGAACTGCCCAAGATGATGCATCCCCAGTTAAATAAGATAACATAAATGCAACTTTAGCCATGTCAGTTCTAAAACTCTCAGGACGACACAAGAAATGTAACTCACACTGTGTAACAAAAGTTGAAAATGTTTTAACATCTCCACTAAAACGTTCTGGGGACGCTAAAGGAACTGATGTCTGACTCAAAATGTGTCTTCCTACTCTATCTTCATCTCTCCCATCTGCTCTTTCCAGAACTGGGGGTTGTTGTTCACTGTTCCCTGTGGCTCCCAACTCCGAAGACAATCCTTCACCAGAATACTCTACTCTCTGTGTTCTAGATTCCCCAATGGATTCTTGAATCCGAGTCATCTTAACTCCCAACTCCTCCACCTTTTTATGTAATTTTGAATTCTCTAAATGAGAAACTCTTAATTCTTCTCTCAATTCTTGGATTACTTCTCCCAACTGTTCCATGATGAAATCTGTGAGACTCAACAACCCAGGCAGACTATTTTTTGGCCTTTCATCTGTCCGGTCCTGGCGTCTGCGTCTGCAGGAGATGCTGAGCCCCACAGATCTCTCAAGAACGTTTGATCAACAACTGTCTTTAACCCAGTTGAAGAACTAACACTCCCAAGGGAAAAGGGGAAGTGGAGAAAATAACAAACGACAGACGCCTACTTCTGGTGGACTGCAATCTGTAGAAGGAGACATTAATGTTTATTAAATAATTAAGACATGCATTAAATTAACTCAATCTCTAAATATCAAATAATTTAATATCTAAACCCATACCTGTCCAATCTCCGAAATACCCTTGGAGATTAATTAACTTCTTTTTCACAAAGACCCATTGAGATTTTTATCTTGCACAGTCAATGTTCAATTTCAGAAGGGCAATGTGAATTTAAGAATACATTTTGTTCCTTAACAAAATTGCTCAAAATAATGAGTTCAATAATATGAAATCTTCTTAAATTAAGCAGGAATTCACTTTAGAGTGCTCATTCATTCAAATGCATTTCATCCTTTCTCAAGCACATTGTATTCCTGTTCAGATGTTTCTTCAACTTTAGTAAACAAATGCGCAATTAAGAGTTCAGATGATATTTTAAAACTTTTTACATGAACAATAAGAATGAATTCAGATCCTGTTTAACCTTTGAAGCACATGCGCAATGCTAGTGGAATCCGATGCTTTGCTTTTGACTTAAGCACTGTAAATGAGTTCAGATGCTGTTTACCTTTTGAGCACATGCGCAATGCTAATGAAAACAACTGCTTTTGCCTTTGACATGCGCACAGTAGATAAGTTCAGGTGCTGCCTTATCCTTCAGAAAACATGTGCTATGCTCATGAAATCAATGTGTCTTTACTTTCCACATGCGCACAGTGAATTATTTTAGATGTCACCTTATATCATGGCGCGCAAGCGTAATTAAAAGCCTTATGAACTCAAGTTAAATAACATCAAAAACTTAGACTCAGGTTTTTCCTTAAGCAATCTTCACTCACGCGACCGTACTGAAACTGACAGGCTTGAAATCAGATCAGATACGAGACACGGCAGTAAAACAAGGACACTTCTCCTTCGCGCATGCGTGAAACAAAAATGAATGCTCTGAAGCACTGATCAAAGAAAACTGCACAGTTAAAATTCCAAACGCTTCTTCCTTCAGTACAAAGCCAGAACTTCAAAACCGTGTCAATTACACTGAGTCATAAAAAGCCTAGCAGATTTTTGAAGTAAAATGAAACGAATCTAAATACCTAAACTAAATAAATACCTAACATGAATAAAGTGATAAAAATAAAGCAACTTTTCTCCAGCTTGAGAAAAAGCGACGCTCCCACCAAATTATCAGCTGAGCTTGTCCCACGTTGACCAGCTTCTCAGGAAACAATATTTATCTTTGTAAACTTCACCAGAATCTCATCAAAAGGCCTTGAAGCAGGAACTTAATCAAAACAGGACCTTCCTTCTTGAAGGTGAACAATGAAAGGCAGTTTAGAATTGTATGGAAGGTCAGAGGTTCATGAAACTTCCAATCAGGAACTGGCACTACTGCCACCATGTTGGTTTGGGGAGTTAGCACTCTGATGAACAGAAGTTAAGATCAACAACCCAAAATCAGATTAAAACAATAAATTATTTAAATCTATAATCTAATTTCATTTACAAAGTACACCTACCTAACCTGGGACCTGACAGCTGCCTGGGGGTAGAGGTCAGATTCATCTTCAGACAACCATACCGCTGTGACTTTAGGTAGTGTGGCACTCTTAGCAATCGTGGATGGTTGCTGTGTGTCATGGGGCGACCATGACCTGGAAAGCCCAGACGACACCGATTCAGCGGACCGCTCTCTTTGGGCCTTCTTTTTCCAATCACTCAACACGCGTGTGGAATCTCGGAAGGGGTTTGTGTGTTTAGTGGAAGAGGTGTGGGTAGCGCTCTTGCAGCCGGGTGTTGGCCCCATAACTGGCCCGCCGGTCGGTTCTCCGAGGTCGGGGGCTTGTGCTTGGGTGCCTGACGGCACCCCTGTGCCCTCGCCATCCGATACGGCGGCGTTGCTGCCATCACTGAAGGAACCCACTGCGTCCATGGCCTCGAGTTGCCTGGCGTAGTGAGCCCAACGCTTGGTGGAGCGGTCCTTAAGTGTCTTGGCTTTGAAGAGTTTACAGGCTCTACAATTTGCCTTGGGGTGGTCCCTTGGAAGACACAGGTTACAGGTGTTATGTTTATCTACCCAGGGGAACTTACGGTTGCACTTAGGGCAGAATTTAAAAGGAGTACTCTCCATATGTCAATATCTGGCAGCGGGCGGGTATAAGTAGGAAAACGAGAGTGTGTGTATGTCCACCCCCCCACTCTCCCTACTTGCAGGGCCGAGGCCAAAGGCCTTCCAAAGCCCAAAGTCTGGCGTGTAGTCTCGACGGCTGTTCTTCCTCGGTCTTCAAGTATCGACGTCGATCTTCGGACGTAGGGTTGGAGAACAGGGATTTTTGATAATTTTATGATAAATGGCTGAAAGCCAGGGAACTCCGCAATAATACTTCTGACAAGTATGGCGGAAAAAATAATCTGAGGGTTCTACACGCATGAGGGATCATGGGTACAGTGGACGTCACACTAGGGCTAGTATTACTGGCACGCCCTAGTTCGACACCCCTTTTCGAGTTTCAAAAAACAAACTGTAATACTCTGCAGCTTCCACTAGATGTCGGCCTATGCACAGCATGTGATCTAAGCAGATTCCACAAGCCTCAGAAATATATATATATCTAGGTTGGACTACTGTAACAGTCTCTTTCTAAATCTACCTGCCTCTACTCTCGGCCCTCTGCAACTAATCCAGAACAGGACTGCAAGACTTGTCCTTGGCCTCAAGCCCTGGGATCGTATCTCTCCAGCCCTGAAATCTTTCCACTGGCTCCCAGTGGCTGCAAGGATTAAATTCAAAACCCTTTGCATTGTCCACAAGAATTTCTGGGGCCTGGGTCCAAAATACCTTCAGCTGTCTCTTCGTAAACACCTTCCCTTCCGAGCTCTTCGCTCCTCCACCTCTTACTCCCTCAGGGTCAGTTGTTTTTCAAAGAAACGAGCTGGGAGTCGATCTCTTTTTTCGGCTGTGGCCTCCCTCTGGAACAGCCTCCCTGCCACTCTGAAACTTGAGCAGAACCACCTCTGGTTCCGGAAGCACCTCAAGACCTTCTTATTTGCTTCTGCCTTCGCTCCTCCTCTGCCCTGCTGATCTGCTCTGTCTCGGCACCGTCACCTAGTTTACCCTCTGACTTTCGGGCCCAATCCCTTGCACTGGGGTCTGTATCTGTAACCATACAGCACCCCCCTTTTTCTGCACTTATCAGACACACCCTGTCTGTTTCCTTAAACCTAGCGCTTGCCACTTGCTGGCTGCACTACCACTGTATGTTGCTTTTTCATCATGTATTTATTATTTATCTGTATTCCTTTGCTCAGCACTTTCCACTTCTTCCCCCCAATGCACTTTCCCCTTTCTCAATGTCACTGGACCTAGTAAGATCGTTGTTTTGTTCTCCCTTTTTCCCCTCCCTTGCCTCGTCTCACCTGAAACACTTGTGTACGAGCATGATACAAATAAAGCATCACTATCAATCAATATCAAAACCACTCTGAAGCTTTGACTCACAATACCCCGGTGGGAGGTTGACATACTCAGCATCTGAAAGAAAGAATGGCGCAGCATTACTTCAGATGCGAACTGTACTGCTCCATGGAATTTCCTCCAAGAGGAGCTCTCGGGGACGCGTTCTTAGTGAACTGGGAGCTTCTACTCCTGTATGCATTTCCTCCAGTCCCCGTCATTCCTCATGTGATCAGGAGGTTGAGAAAGTTCGGGAAATCCATGATCCTCATTGCCCCGGATTGGGCCAAGAGGACATTGTACCCAGGCCTTCTGAACATGTCCATCTACCCTCCAATGTGTCTACCACAAAGAGAGTAGCTTCTCTCGTGAGAGGAGGGTCTGGTTCCCCATCCAGAGGTAAAGACTCTCAACCTTCACGCATGGTTTCTGAGACCTCCTAGATGACGTAATGGAGATCTTGCTTTTGGCCAGAAGGCCAGCAACGAAATCTTTGTACCACTGCCATTGGAACAAGTTCAGCAGTTGGTGCAGGGATAAGAATGCGGATCCCTTTTTATGTGATACACCTATGGTCCTATCTTTTTTTGTTGCATTTGGCTAATCTGGAGCTCCAGATTGGAACAATTAAAGGTTAACTGGCGGCGCTATCTATTTTCAAGCGCTCTTCAGAGGAAGATTCATATTTTTAAAATCCCTATGATTGTTCAATTTCTAAAGGGTCTTACTAACGTATTCCCACCAGGTCCATTCAATGTCCCTGTATGGGATCTTAACCTGCTGTTAACATTTCTAACATACATTCCTTTGGAGCCAATACACTCATGCCCATTAAGGCTATTAACCTTAAAAACTGTTTTGCTAATAGCCATAACATCAGCCCGCAGGCTAAGCGAGTTTCAGGCACTTTCCTGTGAACCCCCACATACTATTTTCCATTAAGACAAGGTTGTTCTCAGGGTGAAACCTTTCTTTCTACATAAGGTAGTCTCCAACTTCCGCTTGTCGCAAAAGATCATTTTGCCAACTTGCTATCCACGTCCTCATCCTGGAAAGGAGGTGGAAAGATTACATAGGCTGGACCCAAAAAGGGCTTTCAGCTTTTACATATCAAGAATGGCTAAATTTGATCAAAATGACCAATTATTCTTTGGCTAAACAGGTTCTAAAGTGGGTTTAGCTGGGACAAAACGGATCCTATCCAGATGGATCCTCCTGAATGTTAGGGAATGTTACAGGTTAGCGGGCAAGGGCCCACTGGAAGAATTGAGAGCACATTCCACAAGGGGTATCGCATCCTCTGCTGCTCTTCAGGGAGTTGTTCCGCTCAAAGACATTTGTGCAGCGGCCACTTGGTCGTCTGTTCAAACATTTGTGAAAAATTACTGCCTGGATTCTTCTTCCAGTCAAGGAGGACGATTTGGAAAAGCAGTCCTTCATTTAGTCCATGACAATTGAGACAAAATATAATTTGTACTCCCACCACCAAATTATTACTTCTTTGCGAGTCTATCATAAGATGAGGAATAAGTGAGAGGACACAAATCCATTCGAAGAACAAGTTACCCATGGTAACATTCTTTCAATTGGATGTTCCACCCACATATTCCTCATCCTCTCCCCCAGCCTACTACCCCGCTGTAGTATTTATGTGTATTTACACTTTATGCTTTCTTGAAGCCTATGGTGTATGGTACGCCTAGTAATTCCTCTACAGGTTGGGGGGTACGAGATGAAGCCAACGGGCGCTGCGTGCGCTATTTATACTTATGATGACGCCGACAGTCGAACGGAGGCCCCCGGGGGACATCGACTCGATGAGACGGCAAACAGCGCCCCCTGTCGAAAAGAAATTCCAAATCAGCTGAAGCTGGAAGGATAATTTTCATAAGATGAGGAATATGTGGGAGGAACATTGTTACGAGGGGTAAGTAACTTGTTCTTCACGTATTCCAAATCCGTTTTCAAAATTGGACTTCCTTTGCCAGAATGACTGATATACTGGGACAAGGAAGAGGGATCGAGCAATGCAGAGCGCAGAAAGCAACAACTCCAGCAAGCGCTCTAGTGGTTATGCCTTAACACTAGCGCCCGGGAACTTTAAAAGGCACCTGAAGCAAAAAATGATCATCGACTGCAGCTGGTGGGAGAGAGCAAAGTCTCTCTGTGAGGCTGAAACCAAAAGATGAGTACTGGAGTGGCGGAGTGAGGAGGCTCGCCAATGAAGAGAGCAGAAGCTGCTGCGAAGCAATGGCACATTACACGAATGCCAGGAGCCAGCAAGGCCTCCTGGGCTTTCAGGGGTAATCGCAAGCAGCCTTTTGCCTACCAGCCCCCAAAGCAGAGCCGATGTGGAGTAGAGAACCCATGAGATCGGAGAAACCCAGAAGGAAGTTGTCAGGAGAGAAAAGTCAATGGAGACGTTTCTCCCGTTGACCACAGAGCTGCTCAACCACTCCAAAGAATACCGGTCAGTCTGCCCAGAGACAGTGGGGAGCACAGGGAATATCAGCAGCCACACCGAATGAAAGTGAATGAAGCCCAAGAAACCAATAGGGAAAGAACATATGAACTGGATATAAGATTGGATTTTAAATTGCAAACAAAACCCTTACAAACAAACAAATATATTTTGCGCAAATGCAAAACGAATTCGAAACGGAGAATACATCTGAAGGACATAATGAAAGGCAAACTTGGGAAAGGGCACTGAGCCTGTATAACTACAAGTGTGCAAATAGAAGTCCTGGCAGAGGAGCGTACCATGCAGTCACAAGTGTGTGAGAATCAGAAGCCCTGACAAGAGAATAAAGCTGGCAGTCACACATGCGTGCGAATCAGAAGCCCTGGCAGGAGAGTATACCAGGCAGTCACAAGTGTGTGGGAATCAGAAGCTCTAGCAGGAGAGTATACCAGGCAGTCACAAGTGTGTGGGAATCAGAAGCCCTAGTAGGAAAGTATACCAGGCAATCACAAGAGTGTGAAAACAAGAATAGATATATTCAAGAAGAGACATATTGTAAAATCCGATAAGTTGTGCATTTACATTGTTGTGGGTCACAAGAGGCCTAAAGACTTGTTATATGTGAAACTTTAAAGAGCAAGCAAGAATCCAGGGGAAGGTAGCCACCCTCTGGAGCAGGTACCTCTTATCCTCAAAGAATGTTTGTGTTGAAACCATTTATTCTTATTTTGTGAACACTTTTCCAAAACCTCCCAGAGGTTAAAGACATTTCCCCTTTAAACTTAGAGTTTAGTTTTAGTGTGAGGATCAGTATAGAACTTTGGACACAGAACAGTATTGTTTTGGACATTCTGACACCGACAGACCCTTAGTTTTGCTTTAGGCATATAAATCCTCTTAGAGCAGGGTCAGAGAGGCATTTTCAATTTAAAATAAAAGTCTTTGGGCCTCATCACGAGCTGAGCAGTATCCCGGTGGTAATTCTACCAGAATACCTCCCAACGCAATTAAAGTTACCGCCACTAGGTCCGGCGGTATTACCGCCAGATTACAAGTGGCAGTGGCGATGTAAGTCACCATTTTATTGAGTCCATAGGACTCAATTGGCCATTTTAAGTGGAATTACTACGTCAGTAATTGTGTCAAAAATGGGCAAAAGTCTGCGGATTTACCTCCAGCTCATAGCTGGATGTGAATCCTCCTGTCACTCACCGGATGGAATGCCTAGTACATGTCATGCTGAGAACCTGGTGTCTGCAGAAGCTGCTGAACCCCCGACAATCTACCCAAAATGTGGCACTCTGAGCTGACATAAATATAACTGCTCAGTTTACCTCACTTTCAGGGGAAAGGGGGAAGGGACAAAGAAACAAACATCAGGCTGGAAGCTATCAACTCGCTGGTTCTTCACCTGTAGTTAAAACATAAACATGCAATATACCTCATTACTCATGGGTTACTATACTAACCTTAAACTCTAAATCCTTAACCAAAATAGTTTAAAAACCATACCTGGTTCTTCTCTTCAGAATGCCCAGAGAAGTGAAAAGCAGACAAGACTTCCTTACTTGTGGACCAGAATCTTATAGATAATTCAGCCTTCTCAGTAGGTCCATGAATGTAATTTAACTTTGTAGTTAGTCTGCTCAAATCTAAGATTCTTGAACAAGGTCTTCAAGTAAGATTTATGAAGTTCTTTTAAGTTCTTGTATTTGTTTTTAATATTTTCTTTGTAGAGAGTCTTTTTCTCAGGAACAAATTTAACTTGCGATGGAATCTTCACGTGGAAAGCCAGAAACCGCGGGAAGAAAAAAAATCACGCGCTTTTTCTCCAAATCGCGGGAAATACGCACACGCGTTAACAATCAAGTTCGCGGGAAAAAACGCACTTGCGCTAAAGTCCAAGACGCGATAAAAATTACACGCGCTTTCCTCCAAGTCGCGGGAAATACGCACACACGCTGACGATTCAATTCGCGGGTAAAACGCACTTGCGCTAAAGTCCAAGACGCGATAAAAATTACACGCGCTTTCCTCCAAGTCGCGGGAAATACGCACACACGCTGACGATTCAATTCGCGGGTAAAACGCTCTCGCGCTAAAGTCCAAGACGCGATAAAAATTACACGCGCTTCCCTCCAAGTCGCGGAAAATACGCTCACGCGCTGACAATTCAATTGCGGGTAAAACGCACTCGCGCTAATGTCCAACTCACAAGTAAATATGTACACGCGCAAAATACACACGCGCTTATTTTATCACGCAGAAAAAACCCTTGCGTAAACGAACAGTAAACGCGAGTCCAAAGTACACGCTTGCACTTCACTCTCACGCGCAGAGACGCACGCGCGGGCGAAAAGTAACGGACAAAATACTCACGCGCTAGTTTGATTTGACACGTAGCGATAAAAACAAACGTACGCGCTTCAATCTTTTTAGATACAGATTTGATTTCAATCCCTTAGATAAATATAACCTTTTTACAAAGTTCAACAAAACTGGAAAGTCACTTATCTTGTGAATAAGACTTGAAAACTTCTTTTCTCAGAAAAAATGGAAGTTTCTGACTCCTGTGCTGTGTCTCCACCAACCTCCAAACACGACTCCTGTTATACTTTCAGAACTTCCGCTCAACTGCTAGAAACTTGTCACCCTTGACAAAGTTAAGCAGGAGCAACAAGGCACACAACCTCTCAGCTGGGCAAGGACGATGAAAGGCAGTTTAGAATGTTCATTGTCCTCCCTATAAACAATCTCCAGCCAATCAGAATTTAGACTGAGAACCTCCATCTTGGCTTGGGGCAATCTCCATAGACTGCAATGAAGGTTAAGGGCAAAATTGGCTGTTTAAAAATATAACCCATAATAACTTCCTAAAACCTTTCTATACTAAATATGTGTCTCCCCTGACCCAATGTAAATGAGTATATGATACTGTATGTAAATATGTGTCTCCCCTGACCCAATGTAAATGAGTATATGATACTGTATGTAAAGAATATGTCACTCCAACCTGACAGTACCTGACAGTACCCCCCCTCCTAACGCCCAGTTCTTGGGCCACTCTTCAATGGAAATTTTTTATGGAATCTTTCTACCAAACGAGGAGTATGCACATCACTAGCTTTCTCCCAAGTGCGCTCTTCAGGACCAAAGCCCTCCCAATCAATGAGATACTGTAGCTTTCCTCTTACTCTTCTAGAGTCCAGAATTCTCTTAACCAGAAATTCTTCGGAAGCATCTTCCTCAATCACAACTGCCGAAGGAGTAGGTGTTAATCTAGTTCCTTTAACCACAGGTTTTAATAAACTAACATGGAAAGTTGGATGAGTTTTCATATGACTGGGTAATTTAAGACGAACAGCCACTGGATTAATCACCTTTTCAACAACAAACGGTCCTACGAAACGAGGACAAAACTTATTTCTTCCTTTAATTCTCAAAAACTTGGTTGATAACCACACCAAATCTCCCTCACTATATTGAGGACTAATCTTCCTTTTACGGTCAGCAAACCCCTTGTATTTTTGTTTACTCTCCACCAACACCCCTTTTGCCTTTTCCAAATTTATTTTCATAACTTCTAGTCTCCTTTCGACTTCTGGGTTTCCTGAATCATTATTAATCTCAATACTAAGAAAACAAGGATGAAAACCTCGTCTCAAATAAAACGGAGACATAGAGGTGGCATCCTTACTACAGTTGTTATATGCGAATTCTGCAACCCACAACAAATCTACCCACTCTTCACCTGTCTGCAGATAACACCTCAAACATTTTTCCAACTCCTGATTTATCCTTTCTACCTGCCAGTTGGTTTCTGGATGGTAACCTGATGATAAACATACCTCCACTCCCAATCTCTTACAAAAAGCTCTCCAAAACTTAGAAATAAATTGAGAACCTCTATCTGAGATGACCTGACTGGGAATTCCATGTAATCTTACCACTTCTTGCAAGAAACTATGAGCTAAACTATCAGCGGTAACCTCTCCCTTCATTGGAATGAAATGTGCTTCTTTGGTGAGTAAATCAACTACAACCAATACAGAAGTACAACCTTTATCTTGTGGAGGATCCGTGATGAAATCTAAAGACACTGAGTACCAAGGCCGCGGTGGAACTGGTAACGGCTCCAATAACCAAGAAGGCTTTCCAATGAGATTCTTAGATCTAGCACAAATTTCACAGGTCTTAACAAAATTAAGGGTATCTTGTCGAATTCGTTCCCACCAAAAATGTCTTCTGATCAACTCAAGAGTCTTCCGATACCCTGGATGTCCTGCCAAGACTGATTCGTGACACTCCTTCAAGATTTTTTCTCTAAGTTCAATTGATGGTAAATAGAGTCTGTCATCTAAATAAGGTAAACCATCTTTAATTTTGCGAGCTGGATCCAAACGAACCCAATCTTCAAGTTGTGTCTCAGAAATGGATTCCCTTACTTTCTTGAAGATTTCGTTCTCCTTTTCAACCCCAGCAAGAACAAAACGTTCTGGAGCGATCAATAGAAGAGGCTCACAAACCGACTTAACCTCACTTTCTGGAAACTGCCGTGACAGAGCATCTGCCTTTTTATTTTGATTACCTGGCTTAAAAGTAACTATAAAGTCATAATCCGCAAAAAATAATGACCACCTAAGTTGTCGAGGTGTGAGAGTTTTTGCTGTCTTCAAAAAGAGTAAATTTCGGTGGTCAGTTAATACAGTCACAGTGTGACGTGCTCCTTTTAAAAAATGTCGCCATTCTTCAAATGCTGCTTTGATAGCAAGAAGCTCTCAGTCTGAAATGGTGTAATTTTCCTCTGCAGGTGAAAATCTCTTAGAAAAGTAAGCCACTGGATGCAATTGTCCTGTAACATTATGCCTCTGAGACAACACTGCTCCCATTGCCACATTGGAAGCATCAGCCTCTACAGAAAATGTTTTGGAAGTATCAGGATGAATCAAAATAGGAGAGGTAATGAATTTCTCCTTCAAAATATGAAAAGCCTCATCAGCCTTAGCTTCCCAAACAAATGGAACTCCTTTTCTTAAAAGTCGAGTAATTGGAGCTACTAAACTGGAGAAGCCTTCAATGAATCTTCGGTAAAAATTGGCAAATCCCAAAAAGCTCTGGATCTCCTTCACCTTACTTGGAGTAGGCCAATCACGAACGGCTTCCACCTTTTTTGGATTCATTTCCAGACCACAAGGAGTAATCACAAATCCTAGGAATTCTACCGAATCCGTATGGAACTGACTCTTCTCCAATTTAGCGAAAAGATTATTCTCTCTCAATTTCCTCAAGACCTGTCGAACGTGAATTTTGTGTTTCTCCAAATTCTGTGAAAAAATCAAAATGTCGTCAATATAGATGATAACAAAAACATCAAGAAATTCCCGAAGAACCTCATCGATAAAAAATTGAAAAGCCGCTGGGGCATTGCAAAGACCGAAAGGCATCACTTGGTACTCGTGCAGGCCAAATCTGGTTTTAAATGCCGTCTTCCACTCATCCCCCTCTTGGACCCTTACAAGATGATAAGCTCCACGTAAATCCAACTTAGAAAATATGGTTGCACCTTGGATTTGGTTTAACATTTCTGAAATGAGAGGGAGAGGATACCGATTTTTCACTGTCATTCTATTTACTGCCCTGTAATCTATACTAGTTCTGAGAGAACCATCAGCTTTAGGCACAAAGAACAATGGTGAGGCTGCCGGCGATTGAGAGTGCCGAATAAATCCCTTAGCCAAATTTTCCTTTAAATATTCTTTCAAATAATCATTATCTTTTTCAGTTAAGGCATAAACCCTACTGCTTGGTAAAATAGCTCCAGGCTCCAACTCTATCTTCCAGTCAAAAGGCCTATGAGGAGGCAACTCTCCAGCTTCCTTTTCATCAAAAACATCCCAAAAATCCTGATAACAAGTTGGAAGTTCACCCACAACTGCTCCAATGTCAAAACCTATTGCCCCTCTTTCTGCAAGCGAGAATGAAACGGAATTCACAACTTTTTCTTTCTCTTCAAAAGATTTTCCTGAAAGACAATGTTCCTGACAAAAGGTTGATTCTAAGGATACAATTCTTGCACTCCAATCAATTCTGGGATTATGAAGTGTAAGCCAGGGCATACCCAAAATAATTTTCAAGATTGGTGCGTCAATTAGCTCAAAAGAGATATTTTCTTTATGACCTCCAGTCATCTCCATCTCAAGTAACTCTGTATTATGAGTGATTGGACCTGAAGAAAGAGATGTCCCATCAACTGCTCTGACCTGCCCCATTTATTTCCTAGCAACTATAGGAACACCTAGAGTTTTAGCCAATCCTCTATCCATAAAATTACCCGTAGCTCCTAAATCAATAATAATTGGCCCAGAACCTAAAAATACCTTTTCAAAAATCAAGGATACGTTCACCGTTATGTGAGGAACCGCTGTCTGTATTGTGTTTGCCACTTGTTGTACTCTGCCTGAAGATTTGGAGATCTTCTTGGGGGTAAAAGGACAGGTTTCAAGAAAATGACCACTCCTACCACAGTATAAGCACAAATTATTCTCCCTTCTTCTTGCCTTCTCTTCCTTGGACAACGGACCTCTCACCCGGCTCTGCTGGTCAATTATCTTTGACTTCACTTCTCTGTTCACCACCTCAACTTTAGGCCTCTCCATTCTCCCCGGAAACCTAACCTTTCCCTGAGTATGTCTACGCTCAGAACGTCTTTCTGTTAAACGAAAATCCAACTGTACCACCAAATCAATTAAGGCATCTAAAGTATTTGGTCGCTCCAAAACTCCAGCCAGAGCATCTTTTAACTCATCCTTTAAGCCCCTATAAAATAAGGAAGCCCTCTTCTCCTCTGGCCATTTACTTTCTAAAATTAAAGTTCTAAATTGAGTGATATAAGAAATCAACTCCTTTCCTCCCTGGCGCAGTTCCAGTAATTCTCCATCAACCTCTAAAGATAACTGTCTCTTATCAAACATTTTCTTAAATTCTGTCTGGAAAAGGGAATAATTATTCAAAGCCAAATTCTTTTGACTAACCAAAAGACTTCCCCATGCAGAAGCTTCTCCAGATAAATATGATAAGATGAATGTTACCTTTGAAGCATCTGTGGAAAACAACTCTGGACGACTTAGAAAATGCAATTCACACTGAGTCTGAAAGATTTGAAACTTTCTAGATTCTCCTAAGAAACGTTCTGGAGCTGCCAAAGGAACAGGCATAACTAAAGTTCCTAAACCTCTCTCTGCCCCCCTGGGAAGCCTAGGTTCTTGTTCTTCTCCTACTCTTACCAACTCAGGTGGGTTTCCTGCACCTTCCGAAACTTCACCTTCTCTTTCTTGTATTTGGGTTACCTTTAAATTTAACTCATCCATTCTTTGACAAAGACTTGAATACTCCTGATGAGCCACCCGTAACTCTTCTCTCATTTCCCTAACCATTACTCCCAATGCCTCCATGGTTGTCTCGTCGGGGTTCATAACAGCTCGGGCAGACACTTTTTTTTTATTGGCCTTTCATACTGTCATGCTGAGAACCTGGTGTCTGCAGAAGCTGCTGAACCCCTGACAAACCACCCAAAATGTGGCACTCTGAGCTGACATAAATATAACTGCTCAGTTTACCTCACTTTCAGGGGAAAGGGGGAAGGGACAAAGAAACAAACACCAGGCTGAAAGCTATCAACTCGCTGGTTCTTCACCTGTAGTTAAAACATAAACATGCAATATACCTCATTACTCATGGGTTACTATACTTACCTTAAACTCTAAATCCTTAACCAAAATAGTTTAAAAACCATACCTGGTTCTTCTCTTCAGAATGCCCAGAGAAGTGAAAAGCAGACAAGACTTCCTTACTTGTGGACCAGAATCTTATAGATAATTCAGCCTTCTCAGTAGGTCCATGAATGTAATTTAACTTTGTAGTTAGTCTGCTCAAATCTAAGATTCTTGAACAAGGTCTTCAAGTAAGATTTATGAAGTTCTTTTAAGTTCTTGTATTTGTTTTTAATATTTTCTTTGTAGAGAGTCTTTTTCTCAGGAACAAATTTAACTTGCGATGGAATCTTCACGTGGAAAGCCAGAAACCGCGGGAAGAAATAAAATCACGCGCTTTTTCTCCAAATCGCGGGAAATACGCACACGCGTTAACAATCAAGTTCGCGGGAAAAAACGAGCTTGCGCTGAAGTCCAAGACGCAATAAAAATTACACGCGCTTTCCTCTAAGTCGCGGGAAATACGCACACGCGCTGACGATTCAATTCGCGGGTAAAACGCACTTGCGCTAAAGTCCAAGACGCGATAAAAATTACACGCGCTTTCCTCCAAGTCGCGGGAAATACGCACACACGCTGACGATTCAATTCGCGGGTAAAACGCTCTCGCGCTAAAGTCCAAGACGCGATAAAAATTACACGCGCTTCCCTCCAAGTCGCGGAAAATACGCTCACGCGCTGACAATTCAATTGCGGGTAAAACGCACTCGCGCTAATGTCCAACTCACAAGTAAATATGTACACGCGCAAAATACACACGCGCTTATTTTATCACGCAGAAAAAACCCTTGCGTAAACGAACAGTAAACGCGAGTCCAAAGTACACGCTTGCACTTCACTCTCACGCGCAGAGACGCACGCGCGGGCGAAAAGTAACGGACAAAATACTCACGCGCTAGTTTGATTTGACACGTAGCGATAAAAACAAACGTACGCGCTTCAATCTTTTTAGATACAGATTTGATTTCAATCCCTTAGATAAATATAACCTTTTTACAAAGTTCAACAAAACTGGAAAGTCACTTATCTTGTGAATAAGACTTGAAAACTTCTTTTCTCAGAAAAAATGGAAGTTTCTGACTCCTGTGCTGTGTCTCCACCAACCTCCAAACACGACTCCTGTTATACTTTCAGAACTTCCGCTCAACTGCTAGAAACTTGTCACCCTTGACAAAGTTAAGCAGGAGCAACAAGGCACACAACCTCTCAGCTGGGCAAGGACGATGAAAGGCAGTTTAGAATGTTCATTGTCCTCCCTATAAACAATCTCCAGCCAATCAGAATTTAGACTGAGAACCTCCATCTTGGCTTGGGGCAATCTCCATAGACTGCAATGAAGGTTAAGGGCAAAATTGGCTGTTTAAAAATATAACCCATAATAACTTCCTAAAACCTTTCTATACTAAATATGTGTCTCCCCTGACCCAATGTAAATGAGTATATGATACTGTATGTAAATATGTGTCTCCCCTGACCCAATGTAAATGAGTATATGATACTGTATGTAAAGAATATGTCACTCCAACCTGACAGTACCCCCCCTCCTAACGCCCAGTTCTTGGGCCACTCTTCAATGGAAATTTTTTATGGAATCTTTCTACCAAACGAGGAGCATGCACATCACTAGCTTTCTCCCAAGTGCGCTCTTCAGGACCAAAGCCCTCCCAATCAATGAGATAATGTAGCTTTCCTCTTACTCTTCTAGAGTCCAGAATTCTCTTAACCAGAAATTCTTCGGAAGCATCTTCCTCAATCACAACTGCCGAAGGAGTAGGTGTTAATCTAGTTCCTTTAACCACAGGTTTTAATAAACTAACATGGAAAGTTGGATGAGTTTTCATATGACTGGGTAATTTAAGACGAACAGCCACTGGATTAATCACCTTTTCAACAACAAACGGTCCTACGAAACGAGGACAAAACTTATTTCTTCCTTTAATTCTCAAAAACTTGGTTGATAACCACACCAAATCTCCCTCACTATATTGAGGACTAATCTTCCTTTTACGGTCAGCAAACCCCTTGTATTTTTGTTTACTCTCCACCAACACCCCTTTTGCCTTTCAAAACCACTCTGAAGCTTTGACTCACAATACCCCGGTGGGAGGTTGACATACTCAGCATCTGAAAGAAAGAATGGCGCAGCATTACTTCAGATGCGAACTGTACTGCTCCATGGAATTTCCTCCAAGAGGAGCTCTCGGGGACGCGTTCTTAGTGAACTGGGAGCTTCTACTCCTGTATGCATTTCCTCCAGTCCCCGTCATTCCTCATGTGATCAGGAGGTTGAGAAAGTTCGGGAAATCCATGATCCTCATTGCCCCGGATTGGGCCAAGAGGACATTGTACCCAGGCCTTCTGAACATGTCCATCTACCCTCCAATGTGTCTACCACAAAGAGAGTAGCTTCTCTCGTGAGAGGAGGGTCTGGTTCCCCATCCAGAGGTAAAGACTCTCAACCTTCACGCATGGTTTCTGAGAGGTTGAGATACAAGGACTGAGACCTCCTAGATGACGTAATGGAGATCTTGCTTTTGGCCAGAAGGCCAGCAACGAAATCTTTGTACCACTGCCATTGGAACAAGTTCAGCAGTTGGTGCAGGGATAAGAATGCGGATCCCTTTTTATGTGATACACCTATGGTCCTATCTTTTTTTGTTGCATTTGGCTAATCTGGAGCTCCAGATTGGAACAATTAAAGGTTAACTGGCGGCGCTATCTATTTTCAAGCGCTCTTCAGAGGAAGATTCATATTTTTAAAATCCCTATGATTGTTCAATTTCTAAAGGGTCTTACTAACGTATTCCCACCAGGTCCATTCAATGTCCCTGTATGGGATCTTAACCTGCTGTTAACATTTCTAACATACATTCCTTTGGAGCCAATACACTCATGCCCATTAAGGCTATTAACCTTAAAAACTGTTTTGCTAATAGCCATAACATCAGCCCGCAGGCTAAGCGAGTTTCAGGCACTTTCCTGTGAACCCCCACATACTATTTTCCATTAAGACAAGGTTGTTCTCAGGGTGAAACCTTTCTTTCTACATAAGGTAGTCTCCAACTTCCGCTTGTCGCAAAAGATCATTTTGCCAACTTGCTATCCACGTCCTCATCCTGGAAAGGAGGTGGAAAGATTACATAGGCTGGACCCAAAAAGGGCTTTCAGCTTTTACATATCAAGAATGGCTAAATTTGATCAAAATGACCAATTATTCTTTGGCTAAACAGGTTCTAAAGTGGGTTTAGCTGGGACAAAACGGATCCTATCCAGATGGATCCTCCTGAATGTTAGGGAATGTTACAGGTTAGCGGGCAAGGGCCCACTGGAAGAATTGAGAGCACATTCCACAAGGGGTATCGCATCCTCTGCTGCTCTTCAGGGAGTTGTTCCGCTCAAAGACATTTGTGCAGCGGCCACTTGGTCGTCTGTTCAAACATTTGTGAAAAATTACTGCCTGGATTCTTCTTCCAGTCAAGGAGGACGATTTGGAAAAGCAGTCCTTCATTCAGTCCATGACAATTGAGACAAAATATAATTTGTACTCCCACCACCAAATTATTACTTCTTTGCGAGTCTATCATAAGATGAGGAATAAGTGAGAGGACACAAATCCATTCGAAGAACAAGTTACCCATGGTAACATTCTTTCAATTGGATGTTCCACCCACATATTCCTCATCCTCTCCCCCAGCCTACTACCCCGCTGTAGTATTTATGTGTATTTACACTTTATGCTTTCTTGAAGCCTATGGTGTATGGTACGCCTAGTAATTCCTCTACAGGTTGGGGGGTACGAGATGAAGCCAACGGGCGCTGCGTGCGCTATTTATACTTATGATGACGCCGACAGTCGAACGGAGGCCCCCGGGGGACATCGACTCGATGAGACGGCAAACAGCGCCCCCTGTCGAAAAGAAATTCCAAATCAGCTGAAGCTGGAAGGATAATTTTCATAAGATGAGGAATATGTGGGAGGAACATTGTTACGAGGGGTAAGTAACTTGTTCTTCACGTATTCCAAATCCGTTTTCAAAATTGGACTTCCTTTGCCAGAATGACTGATATACTGGGACAAGGAAGAGGGATCGAGCAATGCAGAGCGCAGAAAGCAACAACTCCAGCAAGCGCTCTAGTGGTTATGCCTTAACACTAGCGCCCGGGAACTTTAAAAGGCACCTGAAGCAAAAAATGATCATCGACTGCAGCTGGTGGGAGAGAGCAAAGTCTCTCTGTGAGGCTGAAACCAAAAGATGAGTACTGGAGTGGCGGAGTGAGGAGGCTCGCCAATGAAGAGAGCAGAAGCTGCTGCGAAGCAATGGCACATTACACGAATGCCAGGAGCCAGCAAGGCCTCCTGGGCTTTCAGGGGTAATCGCAAGCAGCCTTTTGCCTACCAGCCCCCAAAGCAGAGCCGATGTGGAGTAGAGAACCCATGAGATCGGAGAAACCCAGAAGGAAGTTGTCAGGAGAGAAAAGTCAATGGAGACGTTTCTCCCGTTGACCACAGAGCTGCTCAACCACTCCAAAGAATACCGGTCAGTCTGCCCAGAGACAGTGGGGAGCACAGGGAATATCAGCAGCCACACCGAATGAAAGTGAATGAAGCCCAAGAAACCAATAGGGAAAGAACATATGAACTGGATATAAGATTGGATTTTAAATTGCAAACAAAACCCTTACAAACAAACAAATATATTTTGCGCAAATGCAAAACGAATTCGAAACGGAGAATACATCTGAAGGACATAATGAAAGGCAAACTTGGGAAAGGGCACTGAGCCTGTATAACTACAAGTGTGCAAATAGAAGTCCTGGCAGAGGAGCGTACCATGCAGTCACAAGTGTGTGAGAATCAGAAGCCCTGACAAGAGAATAAAGCTGGCAGTCACACATGCGTGCGAATCAGAAGCCCTGGCAGGAGAGTATACCAGGCAGTCACAAGTGTGTGGGAATCAGAAGCTCTAGCAGGAGAGTATACCAGGCAGTCACAAGTGTGTGGGAATCAGAAGCCCTAGTAGGAAAGTATACCAGGCAATCACAAGAGTGTGAAAACAAGAATAGATATATTCAAGAAGAGACATATTGTAAAATCCGATAAGTTGTGCATTTACATTGTTGTGGGTCACAAGAGGCCTAAAGACTTGTTATATGTGAAACTTTAAAGAGCAAGCAAGAATCCAGGGGAAGGTAGCCACCCTCTGGAGCAGGTACCTCTTATCCTCAAAGAATGTTTGTGTTGAAACCATTTATTCTTATTTTGTGAACACTTTTCCAAAACCTCCCAGAGGTTAAAGACATTTCCCCTTTAAACTTAGAGTTTAGTTTTAGTGTGAGGATCAGTATAGAACTTTGGACACAGAACAGTATTGTTTTGGACATTCTGACACCGACAGACCCTTAGTTTTGCTTTAGGCATATAAATCCTCTTAGAGCAGGGTCAGAGAGGCATTTTCAATTTAAAATAAAAGTCTTTGGGCCTCATCACGAGCTGAGCAGTATCCCGGTGGTAATTCTACCAGAATACCTCCCAACGCAATTAAAGTTACCGCCACTAGGTCCGGCGGTATTACCGCCAGATTACAAGTGGCAGTGGCGATGTAAGTCACCATTTTATTGAGTCCATAGGACTCAATTGGCCATTTTAAGTGGAATTACTACGTCAGTAATTGTGTCAAAAATGGGCAAAAGTCTGCGGATTTACCTCCAGCTCATAGCTGGATGTGAATCCTCCTGTCACTCACCGGATGGAATGCCTAGTACATGTCATGCTGAGAACCTGGTGTCTGCAGAAGCTGCTGAACCCCTGACAAACCACCCAAAATGTGGCACTCTGAGCTGACATAAATATAACTGCTCAGTTTACCTCACTTTCAGGGGAAAGGGGGAAGGGACAAAGAAACAAACACCAGGCTGAAAGCTATCAACTCGCTGGTTCTTCACCTGTAGTTAAAACATAAACATGCAATATACCTCATTACTCATGGGTTACTATACTTACCTTAAACTCTAAATCCTTAACCAAAATAGTTTAAAAACCATACCTGGTTCTTCTCTTCAGAATGCCCAGAGAAGTGAAAAGCAGACAAGACTTCCTTACTTGTGGACCAGAATCTTATAGATAATTCAGCCTTCTCAGTAGGTCCATGAATGTAATTTAACTTTGTAGTTAGTCTGCTCAAATCTAAGATTCTTGAACAAGGTCTTCAAGTAAGATTTATGAAGTTCTTTTAAGTTCTTGTATTTGTTTTTAATATTTTCTTTGTAGAGAGTCTTTTTCTCAGGAACAAATTTAACTTGCGATGGAATCTTCACGTGGAAAGCCAGAAACCGCGGGAAGAAAAAAAATCACGCGCTTTTTCTCCAAATCGCGGGAAATACGCACACGCGTTAACAATCAAGTTCGCGGGAAAAAACGCACTTGCGCTAAAGTCCAAGACGCGATAAAAATTACACGCGCTTTCCTCCAAGTCGCGGGAAATACGCACACACGCTGACGATTCAATTCGCGGGTAAAACGCACTTGCGCTAAAGTCCAAGACGCGATAAAAATTACACACGCTTTCCTCCAAGTCGCGGGAAATACGCACACACGCTGACGATTCAATTCGCGGGTAAAACGCTCTCGCGCTAAAGTCCAAGACGCGATAAAAATTACACGCGCTTCCCTCCAAGTCGCGGAAAATACACTCACGCGCTGACAATTCAATTGCGGGTAAAACACACTTGCGCTAATGTCCAACTCACAAGTAAATACGTACACGCGCAAAATACACACGCGCTTATTTTATCACGCAGAAAAAACCCTTGCGTAAATGAACAGTAAACGCGAGTCCAAAGTACACGCTTCCACTTCACTCTCACGCGCAGAGACGCACGCGCGGGCGAAAAGTAACGGACAAAATACTCACGCGCTAGTTTGATTTGACACGTAGCGATAAAAACAAACGTACGCGCTTCAATCTTTTTAGATACAGATTTGATTTCAATCCCTTAGATAAATATAACCTTTTTACAAAGTTCAACAAAACTGGAAAGTCACTTATCTTGTGAATAAGACTTGAAAACTTCTTTTCTCAGAAAAAATGGAAGTTTCTGACTCCTGTGCTGTGTCTCCACCAACCTCCAAACACGACTCCTGTTATACTTTCAGAACTTCCGCTCAACTGCTAGAAACTTGTCACCCTTGACAAAGTTAAGCAGGAGCAACAAGGCACACAACCTCTCAGCTGGGCAAGGACGATGAAAGGCAGTTTAGAATGTTCATTGTCCTCCCTATAAACAATCTCCAGCCAATCAGAATTTAGACTGAGAACCTCCATCTTGGCTTGGGGCAATCTCCATAGACTGCAATGAAGGTTAAGGGCAAAATTGGCTGTTTAAAAATATAACCCATAATAACTTCCTAAAACCTTTCTATACTAAATATGTGTCTCCCCTGACCCAATGTAAATGAGTATATGATACTGTATGTAAATATGTGTCTCCCCTGACCCAATGTAAATGAGTATATGATACTGTATGTAAAGAATATGTCACTCCAACCTGACAGTACCTGACAGTACCCCCCCTCCTAACGCCCAGTTCTTGGGCCACTCTTCAATGGAAATTTTTTATGGAATCTTTCTACCAAACGAGGAGCATGCACATCACTAGCTTTCTCCCAAGTGCGCTCTTCAGGACCAAAGCCCTCCCAATCAATGAGATAATGTAGCTTTCCTCTTACTCTTCTAGAGTCCAGAATTCTCTTAACCAGAAATTCTTCGGAAGCATCTTCCTCAATCACAACTGCCGAAGGAGTAGGTGTTAATCTAGTTCCTTTAACCACAGGTTTTAATAAACTAACATGGAAAGTTGGATGAGTTTTCATATGACTGGGTAATTTAAGACGAACAGCCACTGGATTAATCACCTTTTCAACAACAAACGGTCCTACGAAACGAGGACAAAACTTATTTCTTCCTTTAATTCTCAAAAACTTGGTTGATAACCACACCAAATCTCCCTCACTATATTGAGGACTAATCTTCCTTTTACGGTCAGCAAACCCCTTGTATTTTTGTTTACTCTCCACCAACACCCCTTTTGCCTTTCAAAACCACTCTGAAGCTTTGACTCACAATACCCCGGTGGGAGGTTGACATACTCAGCATCTGAAAGAAAGAATGGCGCAGCATTACTTCAGATGCGAACTGTACTGCTCCATGGAATTTCCTCCAAGAGGAGCTCTCGGGGACGCGTTCTTAGTGAACTGGGAGCTTCTACTCCTGTATGCATTTCCTCCAGTCCCCGTCATTCCTCATGTGATCAGGAGGTTGAGAAAGTTCGGGAAATCCATGATCCTCATTGCCCCGGATTGGGCCAAGAGGACATTGTACCCAGGCCTTCTGAACATGTCCATCTACCCTCCAATGTGTCTACCACAAAGAGAGTAGCTTCTCTCGTGAGAGGAGGGTCTGGTTCCCCATCCAGAGGTAAAGACTCTCAACCTTCACGCATGGTTTCTGAGAGGTTGAGATACAAGGACTGAGACCTCCTAGATGACGTAATGGAGATCTTGCTTTTGGCCAGAAGGCCAGCAACGAAATCTTTGTACCACTGCCATTGGAACAAGTTCAGCAGTTGGTGCAGGGATAAGAATGCGGATCCCTTTTTATGTGATACACCTATGGTCCTATCTTTTTTTGTTGCATTTGGCTAATCTGGAGCTCCAGATTGGAACAATTAAAGGTTAACTGGCGGCGCTATCTATTTTCAAGCGCTCTTCAGAGGAAGATTCATATTTTTAAAATCCCTATGATTGTTCAATTTCTAAAGGGTCTTACTAACGTATTCCCACCAGGTCCATTCAATGTCCCTGTATGGGATCTTAACCTGCTGTTAACATTTCTAACATACATTCCTTTGGAGCCAATACACTCATGCCCATTAAGGCTATTTACCTTAAAAACTGTTTTGCTAATAGCCATAACATCAGCCCGCAGGCTAAGCGAGTTTCAGGCACTTTCCTGTGAACCCCCACATACTATTTTCCATTAAGACAAGGTTGTTCTCAGGGTGAAACCTTTCTTTCTACATAAGGTAGTCTCCAACTTCCGCTTGTCGCAAAAGATCATTTTGCCAACTTGCTATCCACGTCCTCATCCTGGAAAGGAGGTGGAAAGATTACATAGGCTGGACCCAAAAAGGGCTTTCAGCTTTTACATATCAAGAATGGCTAAATTTGATCAAAATGACCAATTATTCTTTGGCTAAACAGGTTCTAAAGTGGGTTTAGCTGGGACAAAACGGATCCTATCCAGATGGATCCTCCTGAATGTTAGGGAATGTTACAGGTTAGCGGGCAAGGGCCCACTGGAAGAATTGAGAGCACATTCCACAAGGGGTATCGCATCCTCTGCTGCTCTTCAGGGAGTTGTTCCGCTCAAAGACATTTGTGCAGCGGCCACTTGGTCGTCTGTTCAAACATTTGTGAAAAATTACTGCCTGGATTCTTCTTCCAGTCAAGGAGGACGATTTGGAAAAGCAGTCCTTCATTCAGTCCATGACAATTGAGACAAAATATAATTTGTACTCCCACCACCAAATTATTACTTCTTTGCGAGTCTATCATAAGATGAGGAATAAGTGAGAGGACACAAATCCATTCGAAGAACAAGTTACCCATGGTAACATTCTTTCAATTGGATGTTCCACCCACATATTCCTCATCCTCTCCCCCAGCCTACTACCCCGCTGTAGTATTTATGTGTATTTACACTTTATGCTTTCTTGAAGCCTATGGTGTATGGTACGCCTAGTAATTCCTCTACAGGTTGGGGGGTACGAGATGAAGCCAACGGGCGCTGCGTGCGCTATTTATACTTATGATGACACCGACAGTCGAACGGAGGCCCCCGGGGGACATCGACTCGATGAGACGGCAAACAGCGCCCCCTGTCGAAAAGAAATTCCAAATCAGCTGAAGCTGGAAGGATAATTTTCATAAGATGAGGAATATGTGGGAGGAACATTGTTACGAGGGGTAAGTAACTTGTTCTTCACGTATTCCAAATCCGTTTTCAAAATTGGACTTCCTTTGCCAGAATGACTGATATACTGGGACAAGGAAGAGGGATCGAGCAATGCAGAGCGCAGAAAGCAACAACTCCAGCAAGCGCTCTAGTGGTTATGCCTTAACACTAGCGCCCGGGAACTTTAAAAGGCACCTGAAGCAAAAAATGATCATCGACTGCAGCTGGTGGGAGAGAGCAAAGTCTCTCTGTGAGGCTGAAACCAAAAGATGAGTACTGGAGTGGCGGAGTGAGGAGGCTCGCCAATGAAGAGAGCAGAAGCTGCTGCGAAGCAATGGCACATTACACGAATGCCAGGAGCCAGCAAGGCCTCCTGGGCTTTCAGGGGTAATCGCAAGCAGCCTTTTGCCTACCAGCCCCCAAAGCAGAGCCGATGTGGAGTAGAGAACCCATGAGATCGGAGAAACCCAGAAGGAAGTTGTCAGGAGAGAAAAGTCAATGGAGACGTTTCTCCCGTTGACCACAGAGCTGCTCAACCACTCCAAAGAATACCGGTCAGTCTGCCCAGAGACAGTGGGGAGCACAGGGAATATCAGCAGCCACACCGAATGAAAGTGAATGAAGCCCAAGAAACCAATAGGGAAAGAACATATGAACTGGATATAAGATTGGATTTTAAATTGCAAACAAAACCCTTACAAACAAACAAATATATTTTGCGCAAATGCAAAACGAATTCGAAACGGAGAATACATCTGAAGGACATAATGAAAGGCAAACTTGGGAAAGGGCACTGAGCCTGTATAACTACAAGTGTGCAAATAGAAGTCCTGGCAGAGGAGCGTACCATGCAGTCACAAGTGTGTGAGAATCAGAAGCCCTGACAAGAGAATAAAGCTGGCAGTCACACATGCGTGCGAATCAGAAGCCCTGGCAGGAGAGTATACCAGGCAGTCACAAGTGTGTGGGAATCAGAAGCTCTAGCAGGAGAGTATACCAGGCAGTCACAAGTGTGTGGGAATCAGAAGCCCTAGTAGGAAAGTATACCAGGCAATCACAAGAGTGTGAAAACAAGAATAGATATATTCAAGAAGAGACATATTGTAAAATCCGATAAGTTGTGCATTTACATTGTTGTGGGTCACAAGAGGCCTAAAGACTTGTTATATGTGAAACTTTAAAGAGCAAGCAAGAATCCAGGGGAAGGTAGCCACCCTCTGGAGCAGGTACCTCTTATCCTCAAAGAATGTTTGTGTTGAAACCATTTATTCTTATTTTGTGAACACTTTTCCAAAACCTCCCAGAGGTTAAAGACATTTCCCCTTTAAACTTAGAGTTTAGTTTTAGTGTGAGGATCAGTATAGAACTTTGGACACAGAACAGTATTGTTTTGGACATTCTGACACCGACAGACCCTTAGTTTTGCTTTAGGCATATAAATCCTCTTAGAGCAGGGTCAGAGAGGCATTTTCAATTTAAAATAAAAGTCTTTGGGCCTCATCACGAGCTGAGCAGTATCCCGGTGGTAATTCTACCAGAATACCTCCCAACGCAATTAAAGTTACCGCCACTAGGTCCGGCGGTATTACCGCCAGATTACAAGTGGCAGTGGCGATGTAAGTCACCATTTTATTGAGTCCATAGGACTCAATTGGCCATTTTAAGTGGAATTACTACGTCAGTAATTGTGTCAAAAATGGGCAAAAGTCTGCGGATTTACCTCCAGCTCATAGCTGGATGTGAATCCTCCTGTCACTCACCGGATGGAATGCCTAGTACATGTCATGCTGAGAACCTGGTGTCTGCAGAAGCTGCTGAACCCCTGACAAACCACCCAAAATGTGGCACTCTGAGCTGACATAAATATAACTGCTCAGTTTACCTCACTTTCAGGGGAAAGGGGGAAGGGACAAAGAAACAAACACCAGGCTGAAAGCTATCAACTCGCTGGTTCTTCACCTGTAGTTAAAACATAAACATGCAATATACCTCATTACTCATGGGTTACTATACTTACCTTAAACTCTAAATCCTTAACCAAAATAGTTTAAAAACCATACCTGGTTCTTCTCTTCAGAATGCCCAGAGAAGTGAAAAGCAGACAAGACTTCCTTACTTGTGGACCAGAATCTTATAGATAATTCAGCCTTCTCAGTAGGTCCATGAATGTAATTTAACTTTGTAGTTAGTCTGCTCAAATCTAAGATTCTTGAACAAGGTCTTCAAGTAAGATTTATGAAGTTCTTTTAAGTTCTTGTATTTGTTTTTAATATTTTCTTTGTAGAGAGTCTTTTTCTCAGGAACAAATTTAACTTGCGATGGAATCTTCACGTGGAAAGCCAGAAACCGCGGGAAGAAAAAAAATCACGCGCTTTTTCTCCAAATCGCGGGAAATACGCACACGCGTTAACAATCAAGTTCGCGGGAAAAAACGCACTTGCGCTAAAGTCCAAGACGCGATAAAAATTACACGCGCTTTCCTCCAAGTCGCGGGAAATACGCACACACGCTGACGATTCAATTCGCGGGTAAAACGCACTTGCGCTAAAGTCCAAGACGCGATAAAAATTACACACGCTTTCCTCCAAGTCGCGGGAAATACGCACACACGCTGACGATTCAATTCGCGGGTAAAACGCTCTCGCGCTAAAGTCCAAGACGCGATAAAAATTACACGCGCTTCCCTCCAAGTCGCGGAAAATACACTCACGCGCTGACAATTCAATTGCGGGTAAAACACACTCGCGCTAATGTCCAACTCACAAGTAAATACGTACACGCGCAAAATACACACGCGCTTATTTTATCACGCAGAAAAAACCCTTGCGTAAATGAACAGTAAACGCGAGTCCAAAGTACACGCTTCCACTTCACTCTCACGCGCAGAGACGCACGCGCGGGCGAAAAGTAACGGACAAAATACTCACGCGCTAGTTTGATTTGACACGTAGCGATAAAAACAAACGTACGCGCTTCAATCTTTTTAGATACAGATTTGATTTCAATCCCTTAGATAAATATAACCTTTTTACAAAGTTCAACAAAACTGGAAAGTCACTTATCTTGTGAATAAGACTTGAAAACTTCTTTTCTCAGAAAAAATGGAAGTTTCTGACTCCTGTGCTGTGTCTCCACCAACCTCCAAACACGACTCCTGTTATACTTTCAGAACTTCCGCTCAACTGCTAGAAACTTGTCACCCTTGACAAAGTTAAGCAGGAGCAACAAGGCACACAACCTCTCAGCTGGGCAAGGACGATGAAAGGCAGTTTAGAATGTTCATTGTCCTCCCTATAAACAATCTCCAGCCAATCAGAATTTAGACTGAGAACCTCCATCTTGGCTTGGGGCAATCTCCATAGACTGCAATGAAGGTTAAGGGCAAAATTGGCTGTTTAAAAATATAACCCATAATAACTTCCTAAAACCTTTCTATACTAAATATGTGTCTCCCCTGACCCAATGTAAATGAGTATATGATACTGTATGTAAATATGTGTCTCCCCTGACCCAATGTAAATGAGTATATGATACTGTATGTAAAGAATATGTCACTCCAACCTGACAGTACCTGACAGTACCCCCCCTCCTAACGCCCAGTTCTTGGGCCACTCTTCAATGGAAATTTTTTATGGAATCTTTCTACCAAACGAGGAGTATGCACATCACTAGCTTTCTCCCAAGTGCGCTCTTCAGGACCAAAGCCCTCCCAATCAATGAGATACTGTAGCTTTCCTCTTACTCTTCTAGAGTCCAGAATTCTCTTAACCAGAAATTCTTCGGAAGCATCTTCCTCAATCACAACTGCCGAAGGAGTAGGTGTTAATCTAGTTCCTTTAACCACAGGTTTTAATAAACTAACATGGAAAGTTGGATGAGTTTTCATATGACTGGGTAATTTAAGACGAACAGCCACTGGATTAATCACCTTTTCAACAACAAACGGTCCTACGAAACGAGGACAAAACTTATTTCTTCCTTTAATTCTCAAAAACTTGGTTGATAACCACACCAAATCTCCCTCACTATATTGAGGACTAATCTTCCTTTTACGGTCAGCAAACCCCTTGTATTTTTGTTTACTCTCCACCAACACCCCTTTTGCCTTTTCCAAATTTATTTTCATAACTTCTAGTCTCCTTTCGACTTCTGGGTTTCCTGAATCATTATTAATCTCAATACTAAGAAAACAAGGATGAAAACCTCGTCTCAAATAAAACGGAGACATAGAGGTGGCATCCTTACTACAGTTGTTATATGCGAATTCTGCAACCCACAACAAATCTACCCACTCTTCACCTGTCTGCAGATAACACCTCAAACATTTTTCCAACTCCTGATTTATCCTTTCTACCTGCCAGTTGGTTTCTGGATGGTAACCTGATGATAAACATACCTCCACTCCCAATCTCTTACAAAAAGCTCTCCAAAACTTAGAAATAAATTGAGAACCTCTATCTGAGATGACCTGACTGGGAATTCCATGTAATCTTACCACTTCTTGCAAGAAACTATGAGCTAAACTATCAGCGGTAACCTCTCCCTTCATTGGAATGAAATGTGCTTCTTTGGTGAGTAAATCAACTACAACCAATACAGAAGTACAACCTTTATCTTGTGGAGGATCCGTGATGAAATCTAAAGACACTGAGTACCAAGGCCGCGGTGGAACTGGTAACGGCTCCAATAACCAAGAAGGCTTTCCAATGAGATTCTTAGATCTAGCACAAATTTCACAGGTCTTAACAAAATTAAGGGTATCTTGTCGAATTTGTTCCCACCAAAAATGTCTTCTGATCAACTCAAGAGTCTTCCGATACCCTGGATGTCCTGCCAAGACTGATTCGTGACACTCCTTCAAGATTTTTTCTCTAAGTTCAATTGATGGTAAATAGAGTCTGTCATCTAAATAAGGTAAACCATCTTTAATTTTGCGAGCTGGATCCAAACGAACCCAATCTTCAAGTTGTGTCTCAGAAATGGATTCCCTTACTTTCTTGAAGATTTCGTTCTCCTTTTCAACCCCAGCAAGAACAAAACGTTCTGGAGCGATCAATGGAAGAGGCTCACAAACCGACTTAACCTCACTTTCTGGAAACTGCCGTGACAGAGCATCTGCCTTTTTATTTTGATTACCTGGCTTAAAAGTAACTATAAAGTCATAATCCGCAAAAAATAATGACCACCTAAGTTGTCGAGGTGTGAGAGTTTTTGCTGTCTTCAAAAAGAGTAAATTTCGGTGGTCAGTTAATACAGTCACAGTGTGACGTGCTCCTTTTAAAAAATGTCGCCATTCTTCAAATGCTGCTTTGATAGCAAGAAGCTCTCAGTCTGAAATGGTGTAATTTTCCTCTGCAGGTGAAAATCTCTTAGAAAAGTAAGCCACTGGATGCAATTGTCCTGTAACATTATGCCTCTGAGACAACACTGCTCCCATTGCCACATTGGAAGCATCAGCCTCTACAGAAAATGTTTTGGAAGTATCAGGATGAATCAAAATAGGAGAGGTAATGAATTTCTCCTTCAAAATATGAAAAGCCTCATCAGCCTTAGCTTCCCAAACAAATGGAACTCCTTTTCTTAAAAGTCGAGTAATTGGAGCTACTAAACTGGAGAAGCCTTCAATGAATCTTCGGTAAAAATTGGCAAATCCCAAAAAGCTCTGGATCTCCTTCACCTTACTTGGAGTAGGCCAATCACGAACGGCTTCCACCTTTTTTGGATTCATTTCCAGACCACAAGGAGTAATCACAAATCCTAGGAATTCTACCGAATCCGTATGGAACTGACTCTTCTCCAATTTAGCGAAAAGATTATTCTCTCTCAATTTCCTCAAGACCTGTCGAACGTGAATTTTGTGTTTCTCCAAATTCTGTGAAAAAATCAAAATGTCGTCAATATAGATGATAACAAAAACATCAAGAAATTCCCGAAGAACCTCATCGATAAAAAATTGAAAAGCCGCTGGGGCATTGCAAAGACCGAAAGGCATCACTTGGTACTCGTGCAGGCCAAATCTGGTTTTAAATGCCGTCTTCCACTCATCCCCCTCTTGGACCCTTACAAGATGATAAGCTCCACGTAAATCCAACTTAGAAAATATGGTTGCACCTTGGATTTGGTTTAACATTTCTGAAATGAGAGGGAGAGGATACCGATTTTTCACTGTCATTCTATTTACTGCCCTGTAATCTATACTAGTTCTGAGAGAACCATCAGCTTTAGGCACAAAGAACAATGGTGAGGCTGCCGGCGATTGAGAGTGCCGAATAAATCCCTTAGCCAAATTTTCCTTTAAATATTCTTTCAAATAATCATTCTCTTTTTCAGTTAAGGCATAAACCCTACTGCTTGGTAAAATAGCTCCAGGCTCCAACTCTATCTTCCAGTCAAAAGGCCTATGAGGAGGCAACTCTCCAGCTTCCTTTTCATCAAAAACATCCCAAAAATCCTGATAACAAGTTGGAAGTTCACCCACAACTGCTCCAATGTCAAAACCTATTGCCCCTCTTTCTGCAAGCGAGAATGAAACGGAATTCACAACTTTTTCTTTCTCTTCAAAAGATTTTCCTGAAAGACAATGTTCCTGACAAAAGGTTGATTCTAAGGATACAATTCTTGCACTCCAATCAATTCTGGGATTATGAAGTGTAAGCCAGGGCATACCCAAAATAATTTTCAAGATTGGTGCGTCAATTAGCTCAAAAGAGATATTTTCTTTATGACCTCCAGTCATCTCCATCTCAAGTAACTCTGTATTATGAGTGATTGGACCTGAAGAAAGAGATGTCCCATCAACTGCTCTGACCTGCCCCATTTATTTCCTAGCAACTATAGGAACACCTAGAGTTTTAGCCAATCCTCTATCCATAAAATTACCCGTAGCTCCTAAATCAATAATAATTGGCCCAGAACCTAAAAATACCTTTTCAAAAATCAAGGATACGTTCACCGTTATGTGAGGAACCGCTGTCTGTATTGTGTTTGCCACTTGTTGTACTCTGCCTGAAGATTTGGAGATCTTCTTGGGGGTAAAAGGACAGGTTTCAAGAAAATGACCACTCCTACCACAGTATAAGCACAAATTATTCTCCCTTCTTCTTGCCTTCTCTTCCTTGGACAACGGACCTCTCACCCGGCTCTGCTGGTCAATTATCTTTGACTTCACTTCTCTGTTCACCACCTCAACTTTAGGCCTCTCCATTCTCCCCGGAAACCTAACCTTTCCCTGAGTATGTCTACGCTCAGAACGTCTTTCTGTTAAACGAAAATCCAACTGTACCACCAAATCAATTAAGGCATCTAAAGTATTTGGTCGCTCCAAAACTCCAGCCAGAGCATCTTTTAACTCATCCTTTAAGCCCCTATAAAATAAGGAAGCCCTCTTCTCCTCTGGCCATTTACTTTCTAAAATTAAAGTTCTAAATTGAGTGATATAAGAAATCAACTCCTTTCCTCCCTGGCGCAGTTCCAGTAATTCTCCATCAACCTCTAAAGATAACTGTCTCTTATCAAACATTTTCTTAAATTCTGTCTGGAAAAGGGAATAATTATTCAAAGCCAAATTCTTTTGACTAACCAAAAGACTTCCCCATGCAGAAGCTTCTCCAGATAAATATGATAAGATGAATGTTACCTTTGAAGCATCTGTGGAAAACAACTCTGGACGACTTAGAAAATGCAATTCACACTGAGTCTGAAAGATTTGAAACTTTCTAGATTCTCCTAAGAAACGTTCTGGAGCTGCCAAAGGAACAGGCATAACTAAAGTTCCTAAACCTCTCTCTGCCCCCCTGGGAAGCCTAGGTTCTTGTTCTTCTCCTACTCTTACCAACTCAGGTGGGTTTCCTGCACCTTCCGAAACTTCACCTTCTCTTTCTTGTATTTGGGTTACCTTTAAATTTAACTCATCCATTCTTTGACAAAGACTTGAATACTCCTGATGAGCCACCCGTAACTCTTCTCTCATTTCCCTAACCATTACTCCCAATGCCTCCATGGTTGTCTCGTCGGGGTTCATAACAGCTCGGGCAGACACTTTTTTTTTATTGGCCTTTCATACTGTCATGCTGAGAACCTGGTGTCTGCAGAAGCTGCTGAACCCCTGACAAACCACCCAAAATGTGGCACTCTGAGCTGACATAAATATAACTGCTCAGTTTACCTCACTTTCAGGGGAAAGGGTGAAGGGACAAAGAAACAAACACCAGGCTGAAAGCTATCAACTCGCTGGTTCTTCACCTGTAGTTAAAACATAAACATGCAATATACCTCATTACTCATGGGTTACTATACTTACCTTAAACTCTAAATCCTTAACCAAAATAGTTTAAAAACCATACCTGGTTCTTCTCTTCAGAATGCCCAGAGAAGTGAAAAGCAGACAAGACTTCCTTACTTGTGGACCAGAATCTTATAGATAATTCAGCCTTCTCAGTAGGTCCATGAATGTAATTTAACTTTGTAGTTAGTCTGCTCAAATCTAAGATTCTTGAACAAGGTCTTCAAGTAAGATTTATGAAGTTCTTTTAAGTTCTTGTATTTGTTTTTAATATTTTCTTTGTAGAGAGTCTTTTTCTCAGGAACAAATTTAACTTGCGATGGAATCTTCACGTGGAAAGCCAGAAACCGCGGGAAGAAATAAAATCACGCGCTTTTTCTCCAAATCGCGGGAAATACGCACACGCGTTAACAATCAAGTTCGCGGGAAAAAACGAGCTTGCGCTGAAGTCCAAGACGCAATAAAAATTACACGCGCTTTCCTCTAAGTCGCGGGAAATACGCACACGCGCTGACGATTCAATTCGCGGGTAAAACGCACTTGCGCTAAAGTCCAAGACGCGATAAAAATTACACGCGCTTTCCTCCAAGTCGCGGGAAATACGCACACACGCTGACGATTCAATTCGCGGGTAAAACGCTCTCGCGCTAAAGTCCAAGACGCGATAAAAATTACACGCGCTTCCCTCCAAGTCGCGGAAAATACGCTCACGCGCTGACAATTCAATTGCGGGTAAAACGCACTCGCGCTAATGTCCAACTCACAAGTAAATATGTACACGCGCAAAATACACACGCGCTTATTTTATCACGCAGAAAAAACCCTTGCGTAAACGAACAGTAAACGCGAGTCCAAAGTACACGCTTGCACTTCACTCTCACGCGCAGAGACGCACGCGCGGGCGAAAAGTAACGGACAAAATACTCACGCGCTAGTTTGATTTGACACGTAGCGATAAAAACAAACGTACGCGCTTCAATCTTTTTAGATACAGATTTGATTTCAATCCCTTAGATAAATATAACCTTTTTACAAAGTTCAACAAAACTGGAAAGTCACTTATCTTGTGAATAAGACTTGAAAACTTCTTTTCTCAGAAAAAATGGAAGTTTCTGACTCCTGTGCTGTGTCTCCACCAACCTCCAAACACGACTCCTGTTATACTTTCAGAACTTCCGCTCAACTGCTAGAAACTTGTCACCCTTGACAAAGTTAAGCAGGAGCAACAAGGCACACAACCTCTCAGCTGGGCAAGGACGATGAAAGGCAGTTTAGAATGTTCATTGTCCTCCCTATAAACAATCTCCAGCCAATCAGAATTTAGACTGAGAACCTCCATCTTGGCTTGGGGCAATCTCCATAGACTGCAATGAAGGTTAAGGGCAAAATTGGCTGTTTAAAAATATAACCCATAATAACTTCCTAAAACCTTTCTATACTAAATATGTGTCTCCCCTGACCCAATGTAAATGAGTATATGATACTGTATGTAAATATGTGTCTCCCCTGACCCAATGTAAATGAGTATATGATACTGTATGTAAAGAATATGTCACTCCAACCTGACAGTACCTGACAGTACCCCCCCTCCTAACGCCCAGTTCTTGGGCCACTCTTCAATGGAAATTTTTTATGGAATCTTTCTACCAAACGAGGAGCATGCACATCACTAGCTTTCTCCCAAGTGCGCTCTTCAGGACCAAAGCCCTCCCAATCAATGAGATAATGTAGCTTTCCTCTTACTCTTCTAGAGTCCAGAATTCTCTTAACCAGAAATTCTTCGGAAGCATCTTCCTCAATCACAACTGCCGAAGGAGTAGGTGTTAATCTAGTTCCTTTAACCACAGGTTTTAATAAACTAACATGGAAAGTTGGATGAGTTTTCATATGACTGGGTAATTTAAGACGAACAGCCACTGGATTAATCACCTTTTCAACAACAAACGGTCCTACGAAACGAGGACAAAACTTATTTCTTCCTTTAATTCTCAAAAACTTGGTTGATAACCACACCAAATCTCCCTCACTATATTGAGGACTAATCTTCCTTTTACGGTCAGCAAACCCCTTGTATTTTTGTTTACTCTCCACCAACACCCCTTTTGCCTTTTCCAAATTTATTTTCATAACTTCTAGTCTCCTTTCGACTTCTGGGTTTCCTGAATCATTATTAATCTCAATACTAAGAAAACAAGGATGAAAACCTTGTCTCAAATAAAACGGAGACATAGAGGTGGCATCCTTACTACAGTTGTTATATGCGAATTCTGCAACCCACAACAAATCTACCCACTCTTCACCTGTCTGCAGATAACACCTCAAACATTTTTCCAACTCCTGATTTATCCTTTCTACCTGCCAGTTGGTTTCTGGATGGTAACCTGATGATAAACATACCTCCACTCCCAATCTCTTACAAAAAGCTCTCCAAAACTTAGAAATAAATTGAGAACCTCTATCTGAGATGACCTGACTGGGAATTCCATGTAATCTTACCACTTCTTGCAAGAAACTATGAGCTAAACTATCAGCGGTAACCTCTCCCTTCATTGGAATGAAATGTGCTTCTTTGGTGAGTAAATCAACTACAACCAATACAGAAGTACAACCTTTATCTTGTGGAGGATCCGTGATGAAATCTAAAGACACTGAGTACCAAGGCCGCGGTGGAACTCGTAACGGCTCCAATAACCCAGAAGGCTTTCCAATGAGATTCTTAGATCTAGCACAAATTTCACAGGTCTTAACAAAATTAAGGGTATCTTGTCGAATTCGTTCCCACCAAAAATGTCTTCTGATCAACTCAAGAGTCTTCCGATACCCTGGATGTCCTGCCAAGACTGATTCGTGACACTCCTTCAAGATTTTTTCTCTAAGTTCAATTGATGGTAAATAGAGTCTGTCATCTAAATAAGGTAAACCATCTTTAATTTTGCGAGCTGGATCCAAACGAACCCAATCTTCAAGTTGTGTCTCAGAAATGGATTCCCTTACTTTCTTGAAGATTTCGTTCTCCTTTTCAACCCCAGCAAGAACAAAACGTTCTGGAGCGATCAATGGAAGAGGCTCACAAACCGACTTAACCTCACTTTCTGGAAACTGCCGTGACAGAGCATCTGCCTTTTTATTTTGATTACCTGGCTTAAAAGTAACTATAAAGTCATAATCCGCAAAAAATAATGACCACCTAAGTTGTCGAGGTGTGAGAGTTTTTGCTGTCTTCAAAAAGAGTAAATTTCGGTGGTCAGTTAATACAGTCACGGTGTGAAATGCTCCTTTTAAAAAATGTCGCCATTCTTCAAATGCTGCTTTGATAGCAAGAAGCTCTCAGTCTGAAATGGTGTAATTTTCCTCTGCAGGTGAAAATCTCTTAGAAAAGTAAGCCACTGGATGCAATTGTCCTGTAACATTATGCCTCTGAGACAACACTGCTCCCATTGCCACATTGGAAGCATCAGCCTCTACAGAAAATGGTTTGGAAGTATCAGGATGAATCAAAATAGGAGAGGTAATGAATTTCTCCTTCAAAATATGAAAAGCCTCATCAGCCTTAGCTTCCCAAACAAATGGAACTCCTTTTCTTAAAAGTCGAGTAATTGGAGCTACTAAACTGGAGAAGCCTTCAATGAATCTTCGGTAAAAATTGGCAAATCCCAAAAAGCTCTGGATCTCCTTCACCTTAGTTGGAGTAGGCCAATCATGAACGGCTTCCACCTTTTTTGGATTCATTTCCAGACCACAAGGAGTAATCACAAATCCTAGGAATTCTACCGAATCCGTATGGAACTGACTCTTCTCCAATTTAGCGAAAAGATTATTCTCTCTCAATTTCCTCAAGACCTGTCGAACGTGAATTTTGTGTTTCTCCAAATTCTGTGAAAAAATCAAAATGTCGTCAATATAGACGATAACAAAAACATCAAGAAATTCCCGAAGAACCTCATCGATAAAAAATTGAAAAGCCGCTGGGGCATTGCAAAGACCGAAAGGCATCACTTGGTACTCGTGCAGGCCAAATCTGGTTTTAAATGCCGTCTTCCACTCATCCCCCTCTTGGACCCTTACAAGATGATAAGCTCCACGTAAATCCAACTTAGAAAATATGGTTGCACCTTGGATTTGGTTTAACATTTCTGAAATGAGAGGGAGAGGATACCGATTTTTCACTGTCATTCTATTTACTGCCCTGTAATCTATACAAGTTCTGAGAGAACCATCAGCTTTAGGCACAAAGAACAATGGTGAGGCTGCCGGCGATTGAGAGTGCCGAATAAATCCCTTAGCCAAATTTTCCTTTAAATATTCTTTCAAATAATCATTCTCTTTTTCAGTTAAGGCATAAACCCTACTGCTTGGTAAAATAGCTCCAGGCTCCAACTCTATCTTGCAGTCAAAAGGCCTATGAGGAGGCAACTCTCCAGCTTCCTTTTCATCAAAAACATCCCAAAAATCCTGATAACAAGTTGGAAGTTCACCCACAACTGCTCCAATGTCAAAACCTATTGCCCCTCTTTCTGCAAGCGAGACTGAAACGGAATTCACAACTTTTTCTTTCTCTTCAAAAGATTTTCCTGAAAGACAATGTTCCTGACAAAAGGTTGATTCTAAGGATACAATTCTTGCACTCCAATCAATTCTGGGATTATGAAGTGTAAGCCAGGGCATACCCAAAATAATTTTCAAGATTGGTGCGTCAATTAACTCAAAAGAGATATTTTCTTTATGACCTCCAGTCATCTCCATCTCAAGTAACTCTGTATTATGAGTGATTGGACCTGAAGAAAGAGATGTCCCATCAACTGCTCTGACCTGCTCCATTTATTTCCTAGCAACTATAGGAACACCTAGAGTTTTAGCCAATCCTCTATCCATAAAATTACCCGTAGCTCCTGAATCAATAATAATTGGCCCAGAACCTAAAAATACCTTTTCAAACATCAAGGATACGTTCACCGTTATGTGAGGAACCGCTGTCTGTATTGTGTTTGCCACTTGTTGTACTCTGCCTGAAGATTTGGAGATCTTCTTGGGGGTAAAAGGACAGGTTTCAAGAAAATGACCACTCCTACCACAGTATAAGCACAAATTATTCTCCCTTCTTCTTGCCTTCTCTTCCTTGGACAACGGACCTCTCACCCGGCTCTGCTGGTCAATTATCTTTGACTTCACTTCTCTGTTCACCACCTCAACTTTAGGCCTCTCCATTCTTCCCGGAAACCTAACCTCTCCCTGAGTACGTCTACGCTCAGAACGTCTTTCTGTTAAACGAAAATCCAACTGTACCACCAAATCAATTAAGGCATCTAAAGTATTTGGTCGCTCCAAAACTCCAGCCAGAGCCTCTTTTAACTCATCCTTTAAGCCCCTATAAAATAAGGAAGCCCTCTTCTCCTCTGGCCATTTACTTTCTAAAATTAAAGTTCTAAATTGAGTGATATAAGAAATCAACTCCTTTCCTCCCTGGCGCAGTTCCAGTAATTCTCCATCAACCTCTAAAGATAACTGTCTCTTATCAAACATTTTCTTAAATTCTGTCTGGAAAAGGGAATAATTATTCAAAGCCAAATTCTTTTGACTAACCAAAAGACTTCCCCATGCAGAAGCTTCTCCAGATAAATATGATAAGATGAATGTTACCTTTGAAGCATCTGTGGAAAACAACTCTGGACGACTTAGAAAATGCAATTCACACTGAGTCTGAAAGATTTGAAACTTTCTAGATTCTCCTAAGAAACGTTCTGGAGCTGCCAAAGGAACAGGCATAACTAAAGTTCCTAAACCTCTCTCTGCCCCCCTGGGAAGCCTAGGTTCTTGTTCTTCTCCTACTCTTACCAACTCAGGTGGGTTTCCTGCACCTTCCGAAACTTCACCTTCTCTTTCTTGTATTTGGGTTACCTTTAAATTTAACTCATCCATTCTTTGACAAAGACTTGAATACTCCTGATGAGCCACCCGAAACTCTTCTCTCATTTCCCTAACCATTACTCCCAATGCCTCCATGGTTGTCTCGTCGGGGTTCATAACAGCTCGGGCAGACACTTTTTTTTTATTGGCCTTTCATACTGTCATGCTGAGAACCTGGTGTCTGCAGAAGCTGCTGAACCCCTGACAATCCACCCAAAATGTGGCACTCTGAGCTGACATAAATATAACTGCTCAGTTTACCTCACTTTCAGGGGAAAGGGGGAAGGGACAAAGAAACAAACACCAGGCTGAAAGCTATCAACTCGCTGGTTCTTCACCTGTAGTTAAAACATAAACATGCAATATACCTCATTACTCATGGGTTACTATACTTACCTTAAACTCTAAATCCTTAACCAAAATAGTTTAAAAACCATACCTGGTTCTTCTCTTCAGAATGCCCAGGGAAGTGAAAAGCAGACAAGACTTCCTTACTTGTGGACCAGAATCTTATAGATAATTCAGCCTTCTCAGTAGGTCCATGAATGTAATTTAACTTTGTAGTTAGTCTGCTCAAATCTAAGATTCTTGAACAAGGTCTTCAAGTAAGATTTATGAAGTTCTTTTAAGTTCTTGTATTTGTTTTTAATATTTTCTTTTTAGAGAGTCTTTTTCTCAGGAACAAATTTAACTTGCGATGGAATCTTCACGTGGAAAGCCAGAAACCGCGGGAAGAAAAAAAATCATGCGCTTTTTCTCCAAATCGCGGGAATTCCGCACACGCGTTAACAATCAAGTTCGCGGGAAAAAACGCGCTCGCGCTAAAGTCCAAGATGCGATAAAAATTACATGCGCTTTCCTCTAAGTCGCGGGAAATACGCACACGCGCTGACGATTCAATTCGCGGGTAAAACGCACTTGCGCTAAAGTCCAAGACGCGATAAAAATTACACGCGCTTTCCTCCAAGTCGCGGGAAATACGCACACGCGCTGACGATTCAATTCGCGGGTAAAACGCTCTCGCGCTAAAGTCCAGGACGCGATAAAAATTACACGCTCTTCCCTCCAAGTCGCGCAAAATACACTCACGCGCTGACAATTCAATTGCGGGTAAAACGCACTTGCGCTAATGTCCAACTCACAATTAAATACGTACACACGCAAAATACACACGCGGTTATTTTATCACGCAGAAAAAACCCTTGCGTAAACGAACAGTAAACGCGAGTCCAAAGTACACGCTTGCGCTTCACTCTCACGCGCAGAGACGCAAGCGCGGGCGAAAAGTAACGGACAAAAAACTCATGCGCTAGTTTGATTTGACACGTAGCGATAAAAACAAACGTACGCGCTTCTATCTTTTTAGATACCGATTTGATTTCAATCCCTTAAATAAATATAATCTTTTTACAAAGTTCAACAAAACTGGAAAGTCACTTATCTTGTGAATAAGACTTGAAAACTTCTTTTCTCAGAAAAAATGGAAGTTTCTGACTCCTGTCCTGTGTCTCCACCAAACTCCAAACACGACTCCTGTTATACTTTCAGATCTTCCGCTCAACTGCTAGAAACTTGTCACCCTTGACAAAGTTAAGCAGGAGCAACAAGGCACACGACCTCTCAGCTGGGCAAGGACGATGAAAGGCAGTTTAGAATGTTCATTGTCCTCCCTATAAACAATCTCCAGCCAATCAGAATTTAGACTGAGAACCTCCATCTTGGCTTGGGGCAATCTCCATAGACTGCAATGAAGGTTAAGGGCAAAATTGGCTGTTTAAAAATATAACCCATAATAACTTCCTAAAACCTTTCTATACTAAATATGTGTCTCCCCTGACCCAATGTAAATGAGTATATGATACTGTATGTAAATATGTGTCTCCCCTGACCCAATGTAAATGAGGATATGATACTGTATGTAAAGAATATGTCACTCCAACCTGACAGTACCTGACAGTACACCGCAGAGACCCGACCCGGACTTGTTTGCAGAGACCCAGTTAGACCTAAACCAGGGCCTCCTCTCTGTTAAGGGATAGAACTCTTTTCAATGATATGCCCCCAGACTGTACTAAACAGACAGCCAAGTGAGGCCGATCACTTAAAAAAGCGGGAGCACGCACCACTATGACCACCAGCTGTAAAGGAATAAACACTGTTTAGTATTTAGGTGACAACAATGACTGATATGACTAAGATACACCTGAACTGTGGTGGCTTGATCTTCCTCTAAGAAATCCCGCCACGGTTATCCTAGAGAAGAGGGATACTGGTTACCCATTGGAAAGATTCCTTACTTCCTTTTTAGGGGCCTCCTGGCTGCCTGGGTTATCTTGTTTTCAGAATCTTGCTTGATTCGTAGGGGTATGTGTATCCCCTCCTAGTATACTTTTCTCTTAGTTTTTGCGTGTGGCTTTGAGCCGTTTTGCTGATTCCAAGGCTCAGGTTTTTAGGGCTCCTGTAACCACTCTCATTATTTATATTCGTCTCCATCTCTAGACCTGTTTGCCCCACGTAGCGATCTAGAGTCTTCATTCCTCTTCACCTTCACGTGGTCTGGTCTACTGGAAGCAACCCACGTACCTGCTCCATAGCAGGTCCTGCTCCAGCGAGGTGGCTGCACTTCTGGTATTTCCATAGATGCAGACAACTGGCGTCATTACGAGGTGCCCGGTCTGGTGAAAATGCTGGGAAAATTGCTGGTAATGCCGGCACCAGCATTTTTACCGGACTGGGGAAACCAGAGTTTGCCGGTGGGGATACTTATCTACCGGCAGGGCATGATCGCCCAGTAAATCAGGCTTCTTCCGGCAAAGAAATACTGGAATCACCGGCACCAGTGCAACCGGGGGCCACTCATTCAGGTTATCCCATCCCATCGAGTCTTATGCGACTCCATGGAATGGGAACTTACTGCTGTCTCCGCTTCCAGTAATATACTGGTAATACTGGATATCAAGCAACAGAGACAATAGGGGCAGTTTCACAGTATCCCGCCGGAATTACCGGCGGGATACCGGGATACTTGTAATGTGCCTCAATGTCTCCGTTATAGGGAGTTCCTTACCAGAATGGGAGTCCGTGTACCATGGAGGGGAGGTTTCACTCCTAGTGAGGTCCTGCTTTTCCAAACCCTTAGGGATGGTTTTGCTTAGTAGACTCACGTGCCTAGCCTCAAAGGAGGTTACTCCCCCAAGAAGAAGTGACAAAACCTACAGATTCATCACAGAGGACATCGAAAACATGGGGGTGGATGGAGTAAACCATGTTTTGGTGATGAAGAGGGCGTCAAGGTTGTTGTACGAGATGAGGTGTTACTCACCACTCCGTAGGAGGTCAAGGATGTGGGTGAATGACCTTGGAGATGATGGGAGTACAGGAATCGATTCCCCCTTCGCTTCCAGCTCCCCTGAGTACAAGACTCAGGCTTCCTCAAAAGAGGGGCTCTTTTCTACAACGTCCCTCTCTGCTGTTTCGATTGGAACAGGCAGAGATGTCAATTGAATAAAAGAGCGGGGAGAACACGCACCGCCAATACCAATGGTGGGCAGGTATTGGAGTCGAGCTTTCCCGGGATGGATCTGAGTTGTGGGCAAGAAGAGGGTTGAGAAATGTCCAGGATTGGAGACAACGGCAGGAGAAAATAACAAACAGGAATATTAGTACAGGGAAATAAGCCCGGGTGGCACGAGGGTCGCACTAGTGTCGGGTTGGTGCAGAATGAAGCGTTAATATGCACTTTGATGGTGAGTCCACAAAGTCTGATATTCCAATTAGTGTCCCAGAATTCAGCAAAAGGAAATTCCCCACAGAGCAGTAAGTAAATGGTATGTTAAAGGCAAAGATGGCGTTGGCAGAGCTCACCCGAGGTACTGCTACAGTGAGTTACCTGAGAACACACACATTCAAGTAGGAGCGGAGTAGTTGAAGTGCTTCGGGTGGCTGGTAGCGGAGAACCTGCGAGAGGCAGCTGGAGCCGGAAGAATAATGTTCTATTGACAGCAAGCCGGAGAGGTGCCGCGAGAGGCAGCAGAAAGCAGGAAGAGCAATCCAATAACGTTCCGTGTCTAGAACCAGGAGAGCACGACAAGGACCAGGGGGAAGAGCGAGCAGGTCAGGAGCAGTCCGGGTCAATGCCGTAGCAGTCAGTAGACATTGCCAGAAAAGGAGGAGGAGTTTCAATCCGGAAGCCAGGCGAGGGTCAGAACCAGGTAATCAGGTCAAGGTCTTGTGAGGAAGATTTCATGAAGGAAAGAACGGGTGTAACCGCAGTAGCTGTAACGCTAATTAGCAGCAACAAAACCTTTGAAAGACAGCGGTTTTAAAGCCGTATGGGGGCATGTCTTGCCGTATGTCTTCTACGTACAAGATGTGTCAGCTGACACCGATTCCGCCGTTGTTTGTGCAGGTTCCATGGCAACCTGTACCTGCTCCACAAAGGAGCTTGCAAATGAGTGGAACGCTGCAGGGGAGCCCGAAGTGTAACAGCATCCTCCCCCAAAGACACAGGCAACCCCCGGGCGGAATGAACATCCCTCAAAATCTCCGGGCAATGTAGGTTAGATAAAGGTTCTCAGGTACGGTCCTCAGGCCCATAACCCTTCCAATCCACAAGGTAGAATACCGCACCCCTAGACATCCTGCAGTCCAGAATGCGTGAAACCTTGCACTCCTCCTCACCATCCACCATGATTGGTGAAGGATGCGTAGGCAAACGGGTACCCTGGATAAAAGGTTTGATCAGGGAGACATGAAAGACCGGGTGAATGTGCCACGAACGTGGCAGCGACAACTTGACCGCCACAGGGTTATTAACTTCAGGTGTGGTATAGGGCCTCACGTATTTAGGCAGAAGAGAACATTTGCCCGCAATCCGTAAGTTACGGGACGACAACCACACCTTCATGCCGCTGTGATAGTTCTTTGCCGGGGAACGATGCACATTCGCATACTTTTTAGCACGGTCTTGAGCTCGGAGCAGATGACAGCGGACGTCCCGATGTATCTTATCCAGATCTCTTACGCAGTCTCTTGCAGCTGGGTTGATAGCTGGCAATACTGGATCGTGTGGGAGTGCCCTAGGATGGCAACCATACAGGGCAAAGAAGGGAGAAACCCCCGTAGATCTATGCAGGGAATTGTTGAATGCGAACTCAGCGTAAGGCAGAGAAGTGAATCAGGACTGTTGGAATTGAAGACATAAACAAAGTAAGAACTGTTCGATAGTAGTGTTGGTTCTTTCAGTCTGCCCATCCGTCTGAGGATGGTATCTGTCCTCGATGCCTAAAGAAGTCCTAAGAGCCCTCCAAAACCGTGAGGTAAATTGGGTTCCACGATCGGAAACAATGATCGATGGCAATCTAAAGAAACGAAACAAGTTCGTCATGAACAGTCTAGCCAATTCTCGAGCCGAGGGCAAGCCAGAACAAGGGATGAACAGTGCATATTTTGTGAAGTAATCCACAATCACCCAAATGGTGTCGTGCCCCCGGACGTTGGGCAACTCCACAATGAAATCCATTGACACCATTTGCCAAGGTTTGTACGGAACAAGCAAAGGCTGTAACAACCCCACCGTCTGGTTGTGGAGGTTTTGCATTGGGTGCATACGGCACAGGTCAATATGTAGTCCTTTACGTCGCGTGGCATGGAAGGCCACCAGGCCCAACGCCGCAGTGCCTCAAGGGTTTTTTGGCATCCTGGGTGTGCTGCAACCAAAGAATTGTGGGACTACTGGAGAGCCAAGGTTCGGGTCTGATCTGATGGAACAAAGACGCGCCCTTGGATGAATGGCAAACCTTGAACCAACTCTAGGTTGTAGTCAATGATTTCTGTTGGATGAGTCGAGACACATTCAAGGATAATCGAACGCAAAGACGGCTGAACCGAACACCCGCAGACAACCTTGTTAGGTAGAAGAGGGAGTGCTTCGGGCCGTTGGGACTGGTCTCCCGCATAGAGGCGGGAGAGAGTGTCAGCCGACACTTGGGCCTTAGCAGGACGGTAGGTGATAACAAACTGGTACTGCGACAAAAATAAATGCCAGCGTGCCTGTCTGGCCGTAAGACATTTCATAGATTTGAAGGCTAACAGATTACGGTGATCCGAGTACACCGTCACAGGGTGTTTAGCCCCCAGGGGGTGATGTTTCCATTCCAAGAAAGCGTCTCGGATGGCTAGGAGTTCGCGTTCCGTAGTGGAAAAGTTCCTTTCGTAAGGCATCAATTTGCGAGAGAAGTAGGCAATGGGTTGAACCTCGCCCGAATGAGGACAAGATTGGGACAACACCGCACCCAGAGCATAGCCGAGGCATCAGCCTCCACAAAGAATGGAAGATCAGGATCGGGAAGTTTGAGGACAGGGGCGGAAGTGAAGGCGGCTTTTAGCTGATCAAAAGCCTTCTGGGCCACAGAGGACCATACATATGGCACCTTGGCACTGGTCAGGGAGGTGAGCGGTGCAGAGATTTCTGAAAAGCCGCTGATAAAACGCCTATAAAAATTTGCGAATCCCAGAAATGATTGTAGAGTTTTGACAGATTTGGGTACTGGCCATTCCACGATTGCACTTATTTTGGTTTGGCTCATACGAACCCCGTTGCTAGTGAGGCCATACTCTAGGAATTCCACCTCTGTAACGTGAAATATGCATTTCTCTGCCTTTACGAACAGTTTGTGATCCCGAAGACGTTGGAGCACTGTTTTGACATGTAGTTCGTGTTCCGTCTGGTTTTGTGAATAGATCAGAATGTTATCCAGGTAGACCACCACGAACCGGTTAAGGATGTCATGGAATATGCCCACGTTAAAATATCCACCTGAGCTGAGATGGATCCCAATGAGCCTTAGCTGGTTCTCTAAGAGACATGATTAAAGAGTTAAGAAAGGAGACAAGGGCTGCTAGGAGGGAGAATCAAGATTTGCAGGCTTGTTTAGAGTTAAATATTAAAGTGTCCAACTTCAGGGCCGAAAGGTACATCACATGTGTCTAGTGAAGACGAGAGTCTCTTTCAAGAGCTTTCAGTGCTAGTTAGAGAAGATTTAGCTGAAGGTGCTGTGTCTCGGGAAGCCAATAAGGGAGATATGAGGTCACAGTTGGATCCGGTCCCTTTGGCACCACCAGAATGCTTTGGAGGGGATACAAAGAAGTGTCAAATATTTTTGACTCAATGTGAACTTAATTTCCTCTGTAGACCAGAGGCTTTTGTTACTGATTCAGCTAAGATAGTCTTTATGCTGTTTTATTTTATGGGTGAGGCAGCGGCTTGGTCGTGTTATTAGTATGTCAAGGAAATTCATTCTTAAAGGATTTGTCAGCGTTTAAGTTAGAATTTAAGAAAATGTTTGATAGTCGTCAGTTGTCCCAAGAAGTGGATGGGGAACTGTTAGAATTCAAACAAGGAACCAATGATTTCGTGAGCTATATTAATCAGTTTAAATCCTTGGTTTTAGAAGTAGTTGGCCTGAGGAGAAACAAGCCTCATTGTTTTATCAAGGTCGTAGAGCCACCATTGTAAATAGACCTACTTCCTGTGAAGCACTGATGGATTTAGTGATGCAGATTGAAGAAGTTTTTACCTGAGTCGACAGAGGAAGAGGTGACGTAGAGAGTTGAGAACTGGGAATTCAGAAGGTACTAGTAAGCCAATCTAGTCTAGCCTTTGTCTAAGGATGAGAAGGAGAGTCGTAGATCGATTAGTTTATACATGTATTGCTGTAGGTCTGGACATTTTGTGGGAAATGGTCCTTGGTGTCCCAAGACCCCTTCACCATCCAGCAGTTCGAGAAGTCAGCAAGTAGCCAACACTATTCAAGCAGCAGTGCTGCACCTTACATTAAATGTATCCTTGTCAGTTAAAGGGCTATTAAAGGGGACTGGCCCGGTGGTAATAGATTCTGGTGCTACAGAGAATTTCATGGATTGGAATGTAGTCAAGTCCATGGATCTACCATATGTTCTTAAGGAAAGGGCAAACAGGTGAGATCGGTGGATGGGTCTCAGTTAACCTCTGGTTTGATTAAACACAAAGCAGTTTTGTTGGAGATGGAAATGCCAGGGGGACATTGGGAGGACATTATTTTTGAATTGATAGATACACCCCAATTAAAAGTTACTTTAGCTATGCACTGGTTGATGTATCATTACCCTTGTATAGATTGGGGTAGGAGGGTAGTTGAATTTACTTTAACATTTTGTACGGAGAATTGTATGAAAGAAATGATAATTCAAGAAAGTTGCTCAAGTAGGCGTGGGAGGTAGTGGCAGGGTTGGTAAATGTGGGTGCAATTGTACATTCTATTATGGCTGCTGTCAGGAAGTTACCGGAATGTTATCAGGAATTTAGTGATGTTTTGAATGAAAAAGAAGCCAATGAACTACCTCCTCATCAAGACTACAATTGTAAGATGAATTTAGAACCAGGGGCTCAAATTCAGTTTAGTCGCATTTATGCACTGACGTAGAAGGAGAATGAGCCTTTGAAGGATTATATTCAGGAGAATTTGGCAAGAGGATTTATCAAACACTCCCAGTCTCCGGGGGCATCTCCACTGTTTTTTGTTCCAAAGAAAGAAGGCACTTTACAAACATGTATTGATTACAGAGCTTTAAATAAGATAGCAATCAAGAACAGATATCCATTACCATTGATTTCAGTGATGTTGGATCAGATTCAAGGAGCGTCACGGTTTACCAAGTTAGATCTACGAGGAGCCTATCACTTGGTGAGAGTACGCCAGCGCGAAGAATGGAAGACAGCCTTTTGAACCAAATTTGGCCTGTTTGAGTATCAAGTGATGCCCTTTGGTCTATGTAACGCCCCAGCAGCATTTCAATTTTGTATTAGTGTCGTGCTGCAGGAGTTTCTGGACACCTTTGTAGTGGTGTACATAGACGATATTTTGATATTCTTCAAAGATTTACAGCAACATGAAGAACATGTTAGGAAGGTTCTACAAAGATTGAGAGAGAACACGTTGTTCACAAAGTTGGAGAAGAGTCAATTCCATACTGAAGAGGTGGAGTTTTTAGGATTTGTTATTTCTCCCCAGTGATTGGAAATGGACATGCAGCCTTTTCAAAAATTGAAGACGAATTTTACTTCTGGGCCAATACTGTTACACCCTGATCCACTACAACTTTTTTTTGTGGAGGCTGATGCACCCAATTTGGCTATCAGAGAAGTACTTTTTCAAAGACACCCAGAGACTGGTCAGTTCCATCCTGTGGCTTACTTGTCCAAAAAATTACTTCCTACCGAGTTGAATTATACAATTACTGATCAGGAACTTCTAGCCATTAAAAAGGCTTTTCAAGCATGCAGGCACTATTTATTGGGAGCCAAATTCACAGTCACTGTTTTAACTGACCATATAAATTTGCTTTTCTTGAAATCGGCCACAACTTTGTCACCTCAACAACTACAATGATCACTGTTCTTCTCTGACTATAATTTTGTTATAACTTTCAAACCTGGGTGCTTGAATGGAAAGGCAGATGCCTCATCTCGACAATTTTCAGGTGGTGAAATAGAGTGTAAAACCCAGCCGGAACCAGTGCTAGCTGAGGACAGATTTATTTTAAGTGCCACTCCGGAAGAGGATTAATTTCTTATGAAGATTTTGAAGGAGATGCCTGAGGATGCCTGAGGAGGAAATTCTGTCCTGGGTAAAAAAAGATCCTGAACGACGGATTGAACACCAAAATATACTTACCTAATAAGGAGCTTTGTGAGGAGATTTTACAAGAATGTCATGAGTCTACATTGGCAGGCAATTTCGGTGGGAAAATATGTGACGGTATACTGAAGAATATGTTAAAACTTGTGAAGTTTGCACCCGATCGAAGTCTGGTGGAGAGAAACCATCTGGTCTGCACAATCGTTTACCTGTTCCTCCAAGTCCGTGGTAAACAATCTCTATGGATTTCATAGTGGATCTTCCAAGAGATCAAGTGTCAGGTCTGAATGTATGTGAGAAGTAAGATAGGTAGTATGTCTGGGTTAGGTAAAAAGATTGATTCATTGTGAGAAGGGAATTCATAATTTGTTGTTGTACTTAACCTCCCTTTTACAGAGTGAGAATTCCCCAAGTCATCACGGAGGAAGTGAAGCTGCTCACTGATTGGTGGAGTGAAGGGGCTCAGGGCAGCACTAACATTCTAAACTGCCTTTCATTGTTCATTCCCTAGTAGTAAGGTCCTGCTTTTGTTAATTTCCTAGTTTTAGGCCCAATTTGAGGTTTTTATGATAAGATTTGGCAGAGAGATCCTTGAAATCTGCTTTCCAGTTGATCAAGGACTACGTGGGACAGGCAATGCTGTTAATCTGGTGGGAGCGCAGCGTTTGTTTCAAGTGGAAAGAGCATTACCTTTCCATCAAGTTTCTTATCTTCATTAGGTATCTAGTGAGTTAGGTATTTAGGTTGCTGCAGAGAGTTTACTTCTTAAAGACATTGCCAAGTGTTAGTTTGCTGGAAATCACCTATACTTACTAAGAAAGACATTCTGTAAAATACATGTTGAATGAATACTGAACCTGACATGTGAGCTGCATGCAAAGAATCCTTGCAAGTAGAAGTCATGCTGGCTTACAGCAGTGTGGAAATGCGTGGTTAAAAAACTGTGAATGAAAGAAGACATTCTTACTTGAATGTTTTATTTTAAAGAAAGAAAGACAGTGCAAGAGCAACAAGGTTAATTGATACTTTAAGAACTCTGCTGCAATACTTTCAAAGGGAAGTGAAAGACACTATGTCCAGGGTTGATTCCAGGTGTTGATCTGTTAATTCATGAGTTGAGATCTGGGTGTTTCTGGCTGTGCTTTCACTTACACGCAAGACAGGAACACAACAGAGTTGGAATGTCATGTAGTCACCTTTTGAGAGGATAAGGTATTTTTCTGCAATTTGGAACTCTGTTGGAATACTTTCAAAGGGAAGTGAAAGATGCTATGTCCAGGGTTGATTCCAGGTATCTGTTTATTCATGAGTTGAGATCTGGGTTTTGCTGGCTGTGCTTTCATTTACCCGCAAGACAGGAACATGATGGAGTTGGAATGTCATGTAGTCACCTTTTGAGAGGATAAGGTGTTTTTCTGCAATTCGGAACTTAACTTCCCTTCAAAAGAATCCAAGTCTAATTGCAGGATACCCTAAGAACTCATCAGAATAACCAAAGTTACTTACAATTGCAAATAACATCCTCCAAGTTGTTAATGGAGGGTTAACAGGTACTGTTCCTATGAAGTAGTTTTGGATAAGAGACTTTGAAGGTTATGCTGTTTTCTGATTAACCTTTTTCCTTCCCTTCTGCAGATTCACAGCCATTCAGAAATTGGAGCCTGTTGTTTTTTATTTTCTCCACTTCCCCTTTCCCTTGGGAGTGTTAGTTTTTCAGCTAGTAATTTACACAGTTGTTGATCAAACAGTCTTGAGGGATCTGTGGGGTTCAGCAGCTCCCACGGACAAGAAAAGTCAGGACCGGACATCAAGGTTGTACTGCATTGTTGGTGGTCGTAGATTTATTGACCAAGGCAGGACATTTCCTTCTATGAAGGGAGAGATTTCAGCATAGAATCTAGCAAATCATTTTTTACAAGAAGTTGTGCAATTGCATGGCTTGCCTACACAGATTGTGTCTGATCATGGACCACAGTTTATCTCTATATTTTGGCAGGCTTTCTACAAGGAGATGTGGAATGAAGTACAGCTCTGCTCTGGTTACCACCCACAAACTAATGGGCAGACGGAGCGGGTGAATCAAGAATTAGAGAAATATTTGAGATGTTTTTTGCAGGAGAAGAAGGGTTGATTAGATTTACTCTCGTTAGCAGAATTCTGTTAGAATAACTCGATTAAGGATTCAACTGATTATTCACCTTTCTTCAGAAATTATGGTTATCATCCCAGATTCTTAAAGCAGGTGGTGCCACTAAAATGTTCTAACCCAGCGGTTGAGGACATGTTGACTTGTATTAGAGATGGATTGGCGGAGGCCACAATAACTCTTAAAAATAATAAACTAAAATACAAGACTTTTGCTGACCGGAAAGATCAAAGTGGTCTACAGGATCGGGTTGGGCAGAGGGTATGACTGTCCACTAAGAACTTACATTTGAAGGGGAGAATGAAATTCAGCCCACGGTTTATAGGTCCATTTTAAATAAGAAAGAATCGCTAACCCAATAGCGGTTAGGTGAAAGTTTGAATATCAAGAGTCATCCAACATTCCATGTGAGTCTGATAAAACCTTGTATGGAGGGAACTCGTCTGGGAAGACCACCTCCAGCTATAGTTACAGAAGATAATGGAAAAGAATTTGAAGTCAAGGTCATTCTAGATTTAAGAGTAGTTATAGGATAGCTCCAATATTTAGTAGCTTGGAAGGGTTATGGACCAGAGGAAAGATCTTGGGAAGACAAGGCAGATGTACATGCATCCCGCTTGGTAAGGACATTTCATAGAAGGTTTCCTACTAAGCCAGGCCCTGGAACAGGGCTTTGTGTGTGGAGGGGGTACTGTCAGGTCTGGAAGGTGCCTGTGGTGGTTCACAGAGTAGGAGGATGTTTTTCATCTAGGAAAGGTGTCTGGAGTTGGAGGGGACTTATTTCTTTTATCTGTTTTATTCACAATGTTAAGTATGGCAGGGTTCCCCAGCTAAGATGATGGAGTACAGGGTTAATCTGATTGATGAAGAGAACAATAGCCTGGAGTGCCTTGCTTGAACTCAGGGTTCTATAACTGTCTTTCATCCCTAGCCATAGTAATTTTCTGTCAGGTTGTGTAATTTATAGCTCCTTAATTTAGGCCCAATCCAGAGCACAGAGTTTCAACCCAAGAAGTAAGAAGACATCTGCAGCTGAGCGGTTCAGTATTTAAGAAGGCCGCAGGTGGGACCGTAACAGTTTGAGAGTAAACATGAATTTAAAGGGTGAGCTTGAACAGTACATGATCCATACAGCTGTGCCAAATGGAAATGAACTTCGTATGATTTGTTAAGGGGAAATCTTGTGGAAATCAACAGAACTGTGTTTTTCCATTTGAAAAAACTGTACATTATGTATTGTTGAACATTCTGTGCAAGCCAAGTTGTTATGAGTAAGTGCATTGTTAAACGAGTCACTCTGAGTAAGTTTGTTGCATGTGTGAATAGTTTCTGAGAGCTACGGAGCATGTGAACTGCTGATTTATTGTGCGCGGGTAAATGCAGGCACGCGTTGGCAGGAAGCAGATGATTGTGGGGCACGGCGGATCTCCAAGATGAAAGAGAACCAGTGTTGTTCAGTTTGAGGGGCGCTAGTGAAAAGTGGTGTGCGCTGTAAATACAGACATGCATCAACAATAGGGAATTAGAGAGGCACAACGGTTTTCTCTGAAGTAAGAGGACCAGCGTTGCGCATGTAACAAAGTGCAAGTATAAATCTGTGTGCGCGGTACCTGGAGAAATGCTACGGAGTCTGAGCAGGGATCACCAAGGTTTCCCAGCCCACCTGTTCGTCGGTTGCTGAGGCGCGTGCTCGTCTATTTCACTCTGGCTTCCGAAGCGATTCAACGAAATAGAGAACAGCGTTTTCCACAAAGAGTGTACAAAGTTAAAGATATTTACTTTTTTTTGCAACTCAGTAATCCTCAAATCAGACTGTGATAAACTATGAAACCATTGCTCACTATCAAGTGGTTCTTTGCAAGCAAGTCTGGCAGGAAGCACACAGAAATGGCAGGACTTTTCAGCAATTAAAAGGAAGACAATTACCATAGAAAAAGAGTCAGGGATTCAGAGATTTAGTCTTCATTGAAAGGTTAGTGAGAGAACTATAGACTGCATTCCACTTTTTATATTGGGTACAAAGCATCAGTCATCCAAAGAATACAGCAAACCTTGCATAAAACATGCCTCTAGGCTAATAGCAGAGGCAGAACAGGTAATAAGGTAACTCATTTAAGACATTATAGTAGTTCATATGGTTAACATTAAGTAAATGTAACCTGGTGTATTTGTTCCACTACAGATACCAGAGCTAGGCCAGGAGGTCGGGAGGAGTCTGCTGTGTCTGAATTTGTTATTTTATCCACTACCCCTTTCCCTTCCCTGGGGTTCTCGATTCAGATGTGAATATAGGGTTGAGCAGGGAACTCCTGGTGAGGGCCTGTGGGATCAGCATCAGTCCAGTCCAAGTCATGACACACAGTAGCCTCCTCAATGCAGTCTACCTGGAGCTGGCCTAGTGCCTTTAATAAGCTACCTGGAAGGCGCGAAAACTGGCGGTGGGCTGGGAAACTGTGAAGCAAAGCCTGGTCATGTTACTAGCAACCTCCTCAATGTAGTCTGTCAAGAGTCCTTAAGAAGCTACCTGGAAGGTCGTAAAAACTGGTGGTGGGCGAAGCAAATGAGTGGCAGGGCCTGGTCACGTGAACAGCAGCCTCCTCAATGCAGTCTGTCTTAATTATATGGACAGTGCTGTGTTGCTTTCTAGCTAGGTTTTTGCTAAATAAAAACTAAACGTAAATAGAAATGCTTTCTGCTATTTGTAAAATAAAGAAAAAATGTTATGCATAATAGCAATCCTTTGTGCCATGTTATAGGAGTTGTGCCTCACATAAAGGAAACTCAAGAGTGCTAACTATATCTGTGCCTACAATATTAAATGCAAGCCTGTAACTTGGGATTTATTGGCTAGTGATATTTGTTTGGACAATGTTTAACTCAAATGTAGACATTTCACTCTGGTGAAATACTTTTATTGTTTCCTTCCCAAATTAAAAAAATGTGGATGATACTGGTGTTTTACCAATTGAAAATTACATTTTGCTTGTTAACTTGCTATTTTCTATCTTTAATCCTTTCATTATGTAAGTTATGCTAAAGGAATAAAATTTATGAAGAAACATAGGAATAAAAATGCACAAGAGTGATTGTGTCTGTTTTATAAAGTGTGTTTTTACATCTTGGAGGTTCACTTAGTAAGAAAGCATCTTTTCAGCCTTGCTTCTGGCCAGAACCTTTATCCAGCTTTTCAATATTTGTCTGAATAGTAAGTATGTTATTTAGTAGGCCCCTACATATAACCTTTCTGTAAATTAAGATTTAGAAACTGTTTTGATGACATTTGTATCGGTCATGACACACTCTAATCACAATTATTTTATGCAATACTTTGTTCTCTACTTCAGCCCAGTGTTGAAATACCACCAACCAATTGCACGAGCCTTGTAATCGAAGGATCTGAAATTAAGAGACCTAGAACACAACCCATGCTCATACCTTCAATGAAGATGTCTGGACGTCTATCAAGCCCAGTGCAGCCAAGAGCAAAACAATTCTTAACTTCCTATGAAGATCAACCGACATACATAAGTTCCAGTCTAAACATCAAGCAAACTATTCCTGTGAAAAAAGAACGACTACTTCCCTACAGTGTTTCTGCACCTGCAAAATGTGCCCAAAAGAAGAGCTCAAAACCAAAGCATACACCCCTGGAATCCATAGACAAAAGCGATCATTCTGGATTTCCTGCCTTTAAACCTCATCAAGTTCTGAGCATTCCGAAGGTGAAACATAAGACCACAGTTTCTGCCCGCTTGGTTAAGACCGAAACAGACCATCCTCCATTGACTGCTAATGCAATTGACTGGACAGTGCTTCAGCCTTCAAAAGTGTCAAGTAAGTGCTAAATTACAAATCTATTGCAATATAAATAATTAACACAAAACAACAATTCCTTTACTCGAGTAACATTACTAACAACTGTGATCATGTCAATGGGTTAGCCCAGTACAATTCTAATCTTTGATATTTAGTAGTGATGAAAGACAATTTAACACATTGGGCCTCATTACACGGTATGCGGTAACAATGGCGCTATTAGCGCCATGGTTGCCGCCGGTATTTTACCGTGTCCTCCTTGGTGGATGGCGGAATTACCACCCTACTCCAAGGTGAGCAGGGGTGGTAATTCCCCATTCACCAAGGCACTTCCCCATTCCCATTTTTGCCCCCATAGGGCTCAATGGGAATGGGGAAGGAGCTAATTACGGTACCGCAAATTGCGGTACCGTAATTAGCACCAAGGTCCCTTTGCGGGCCGTTGAGGTCGGGTCCCGCAAAGGGACCTCGTAGTAAGGCGGTAAGGGTTTACCGGTACCGGTTCCCTTACCGGTAAACCATTACCGCATTCCGTGTAATGAGGCCCATTGAGAGCTTGAGCCACAAATTGGAAGAATCTTAGCCAGTTCAACTTCTTTATCTTGCCACTAGGTTGCATTATCGTCACTGGAAAAATACCTGCTGTTTGGTATATCATGTTATTTGTGAGTACTCTTGCGTCCTGTCCCCTTTCCTCCATACTCTTGGAAAAGCACAAAGTTGCTGCATTGTGTAAGGAAGGCATGCAATCAAGAATAGACAGACACAAGTGATCACAGTTCAAGGGTGTTTATTAAACTGTATAGGTAGGGTGGGAAAATGCCTAGTTTAAACCTAAATCTAAGAGGGGAGCAAGCTACAACCATCAAATCAAAAATAATGCAGTCCTAGTGGCGTCTTGTCAAATAAAAAGGCGTATACTAAGAAAAACCTATTGCCAATCCTCACGCTAAATACAAAAGATTGTGGGATAGGGCTCACAAGAAATGAAGATGTGTTTACAAATAATAAGTCAGGATGCGGTAGTCGCGGTCTCTCTTCCCCACGTTTTGAGCACAGGACAAGGCGGGACTCTGGAGCACAGCACAAGCTCAAGCTTTCCCAGCACGAGACAACAGTTCCATTTTCAGCTTTCAGGATCTTCGATGGCCAAGTCATTTGCTCTGAAAAAGGTCTCTTGACTTCGAGGGCCTGATGCATTAAAAAAAAAAAAAAGTTCCTTTCTGCTTGTACGTTTGGTGATGCTTTTTTTTTTTCCCGGCGAGGCGGGAACGACGATCTTGATTGGTCCGTTCCGACAGGTTCTTGCAGAACGCACAGTCCTTCTCCACGTGCGTCTTGTCCTCATTAAGGCAGTAGAGACTTCTCGAATGCTCGTCCTCCTTGAAAACATTTTGCAATCCGCATCCTGGGCAGCTCCTGAACAGCTTGGATCCGGGCGTTGAGCTTCCCTTGTCCTGGGCCATGTCCGTTGAGGTAGGCCACAGATCTTCTGGAATCCTCCAAGAAGCGTAACTCGACGAAAACTTCACCCTTGAGGGGCGTAAAAGAATTCCGAAACGGGTCCCCGTTATCGGAAGTAGAAACGGTGGAGCTTGAGGCTCGATTAACCGAAAAAAAGAGAAAAATCTCCTGAAAAAGCGCGAAAACGCAGTAAAAGCTCGAGAGCTAAACACGAGAACTCCCAACACTTGAACGTGCAGTAAAAATCTGAGGATGGCTGCCAGGGGAGGGGCTTGGATAGAGGGCAGTCATTGGCTGGGGGCAGTATGACCCAGAGATCAGTGATTGGTTACTACTAAGAAAGAGAGATCAGAAACTAAACTGATACTGATTTTTTTTCTTTACCGAGGATTCCCGGCCTGACGACGGGGAATATTCATGAGCATGTGAATCCATGCCAGACCCCATGCTGGAGAAATGTTACTGTCTTTTTAAACAGTTCAAGGTGGACAACCCTCTGCCGGGTTCACTCTTGTCAACGCACTGCTTTTTGCAACATTAGACTTTGCCCCTTTCCATCGGCATCCATTTTTCGGGTTCACTGTTGCCCATCTCACAGTTCCTTTTACTTTCTTACGAAGTGGGATTCACTTCCCTTATTCACCATCATCTGCCGGTCAAAGACCTTCGACTATACAGAGGATTTTACTAGACATCCATATGACCACTTTGACCCTCTTCTTGCCTTTCCCAAGGCCTTTTGGTAATAGTAGTTTCAACAATTGGGTAATCGACCCAGAGTTTCTCGAGTGAGACCCACATGGTCATCCTTGAACTGCAGTGCCTGGATAGCTGTCTCGTCGTGCGGTCTGCCTTGCTCGTATGGTGCTCTCATGCTTCACCTTTTATCCCTGTGGGGAAGGGAAAGGGCAGTCAGGTGTATGTGCTTCTGATCAATTGCCAGACTTTGCCTGACCATTGTGTTGGGACACGTCAGGTAAATGGCTCTGGTGTTTGTCCGTCGTCTTTCGTGATGTGCGAAAGTGTTAGAGTTGGAAAAGGCGGGGGTAGAGTGTTTGTATATCCAACGTGGTAGTATGGGGAAAAGGTGTTATAAGACAGGGGATACCGCGTCTCACCCGTCGGTTTCCCACTTACACTCCCCGAGCACCCCCCATGACAGATCCCCGGGGACTAGTCAGGGAAACACCGTCAGGTTTCTCACAATTGAGATAGATGTTTGCTGCCTGAGTGACAGTAAAAAAACAGAATTGATCAATTCTCCTCGCCACCCTTTCAAATTTATCAAAGTTTCTTTTCAGCAAATATTGGCTTCTCTCAGAACTGGGTCCCTGCGATCAATGAGAACTCCTAGCAGGGCTACATAATGTGCATCTAGGGGAAAGTCTCCTTAAACTATAAATAATATAATTGTGATACACCACTTATTATACATCAGATCCGTGCCACTACAGGTCAAAAATGAAATCTCATCAACTAGTTAAGTGACTGGGTTGGATGTTCGAAAGACATTTGTTGTGGAGTCAACTGGCCACTGTTTATGAATTTAGATTTAGAAGTTGGGGTCACTGTAGAAAGATTACAGTTGGTATAAAATAACGATGGACACAAGTGCTGGCACTAGCCGTTTTATTGAAACAAGGCAGCAAACAGATGTAGATGCACGCCAGAAAGTAATGCTCCAATCAGTGGTATGAAAATATCACCAGAGGAAAGATGCTTAACAGGCTATGCACTCTATAAGGGTGCAGAAGGAGGAGGCTGACACACAGGTGACTTAGCTGTTGCTATAGACTTTTATTTTCCAAGAAAATAATGAAAAAAATCTAACTTTCCCTATCTCTATGAGGGGGGTTCCATGCCTCAACTAAAGTGCTAATGGGTCTGTCAGAATGTCCTTGTAAATTAAAGAGTCCACCATCATGTCTCAAAATCTCAATTTGTTCCCTTTTCCCTTACACTTGCAACTAAACTAGAAGGTTGCATCAATGTTTTTGGTCCTGGATAATGACTCCCTTCTCCTGGACGAGGCAGCACAGTTCTGGTTGCAAGTTCTTAACCAGGGGGAATGACTACCTTCCCCTGGTCCCAATACCTCCACAGGACTGTCAATTCTGTATCAGAAAGTTCTCTTTCGTCCCTCTAGGGGGATTGACTCCCTTCCCCTGGACCCACTGTATCCAACACAGTATTTGTCTTGTTAGCGGGGAAATGTCTCACTTCCCCTGATCTCTTGGTTTGATCCTTCCAGCTCTGATTGTTTTATACACAAAACCATGGGGAATGATTCTCTTCCCCTGGCTTAAGTTTCTGTGATCAGCTTTCCTAATTGTGAAGAGAATGAATCCCTTGTCTTGACTGTGGTTTTTCTTCAGCCTCGGGATATGACCCCTTCACAGGCTGCTTGGCTTTTTCCTTTAGATATAACACTACCCGGAGAATGACTCCCTTCTCTTGGTATCTTGGTTTCATAGTCACTTCACACTTAGTAGTACCCAGGGGGAATGACTCCCTTCCCCTGGCTTCCTTTCACCTGTTCTCAGGTTTCACAGAAATACCAATTGAGTGTTGGTAGGGTCCTTGAAACCAGCTTTTTCCAGCTATTGTTTCCAAGGCGAGCATGTTGCCCCTGAGCTATCCTCCTTAGACAATGGGCCACTTTGTTGTCTGACTCCACCAAGGACTACCATGAGAAAGAGTACTCCGCTGTCTCTTCCTCCCTAGCTCCTTTGGTAGGGCAGACTAGGTTGACTAACCTGCCCAGTAGGACCACAAGGAAGTTCTGTTGCTCTTTTTGAATTTGGTTCCTGAACCTGGATGTCTCTATTCAACTCGTTAGCCAGACTTAGTGTACTTCCCTGGCGAGTACTGTCACACAGAAGAGGCTTTTTAACATCTTCTTGCCTCTTTGTTTCTAATGGCGGGTTTCTAATTTGTCCCCTGTTTGGGAGAGTTTCCCTTTGGTAATATAGGAAGTCTATTTCTGGGGTTCTTTACCTACCCCTCACTGTCAGGGTATGTCTGACCCTCTTATATGGATGACAACTCTCTACTCCCTCTCCACCAGCCGGCCTGGTTTTGCTGAGAATGTTGCTGTGAGCTCTGGTCTGTCCTGGGACTCAGTTTTGCTACTGTTGCTGCTTTGACATAGTACGTTCCGGGTACGGTGGCTCTGCAGCTGCTGGTTCCCTCTGGGTCGCTTGTCCAACATGGACCACGCAGTTCCTCTCCTTGCTCTAGTCAGCGTTTCTCCAGCGAAAGAGTCCTTCTGCATCAGGAGAGACATGTTTTGCTCCTTCACCCAGCTTCCCAGTATACAGCTTTGTCTCTCCATGCAGCACCGCTGTGCAGTTTACGGATCCTCCACGGATGGCTTGACAAGGCGCTTCGTCCATTGTGAGTTTCTATCTCAGTTTCTTCAATGTACTTTTGTGGACAACTAGAATGCTCACCCTGGTTCCCGGTAGCATTCTTCATAGTTCTGCACCTCCTCCTCATCTCAGTCCTTACCACATCAGACACTCCTGGGTAGTCTGGACTCTTCCTTGCCCCAGTAGGTGTTAGGCTGATGGCCCTACACATATACATTTTGGGCATTAATTATTGTGTTGGGTTGTAGAGTGTGCAGGGTTTTGAGTGTTGATGGTTTGAGTTATACAGCACTCTCCCTAGATGGGTGTGCTTGTCCTCAGTGGGGGAGTCTCTCCCCATTAGATCCTCCTGCTGTGCACCACCCCCAGGGAGATTGTTCAGTAGCAGCCTTACCTCTATCAGGTTCTGTGGATCTTAATCTGCGGAAGCTGCTGAGCTCCACAGTCCCTATAAAGAGACCGGTCAACTACTGATTAGTTAACAGCAGAGATCCCAACACTTCCAGAGGAAAGGGGAAGAAATTAACAAAAACAGATTTCAGTCTTCAAACTGGAAACTCGGGAATCTGCAGAAAGATGAAAGAAGAATAACATGAGATAAAGTAATCCTAAACAATTTCCCTCTCCCTTCCCCAACACTGTTCCTACCTGTTTTGCCTCTGCTAAAGGCTGTGAAGCACTATAGAGTAATTTCCTGAGAACAACGATCCTTGCCTTGTTTTTGAACCCAGTTCACTGACAATCTTGATTGGAGACTTCTGACTGCTAGTCCAAAGTGACAGTCACAAATCCCCTACAGAAACAGTGTGACTTAAGGTAAGTGAAAATCTGTACTTCTTGAAATTGAGTTCTTATTGAGAAGTTAATTCACTGTAGAACCCTAAATACTTTTGTGTCTTTAACGCTTCTTTATTACCCAAACTTGTGATTAATGTGGCACCTCGGATTAGTGTCCCAACTTCATCACTGAACAATGAATACTAGTGAATGGAGAAAGCTGTGGCTCGCGCTTAGTATTGCACCATGGATTAACAGCTTGTATTCCAACTCCCAGCGTGCACTGAAACGGGAAGGTAGTTCATTTCTTGCACAGTCAGTTAGTGTCTCAAATCATCTGCGGATGGAGAGCGCTGAAGCGAGTAATCTCTATTTCTCCCATGCGCAGCCTCAGACAGATTAAGTCTGCCCGCTTTCTGCCTGACCTTGAAAAATGAGGTTTGCGTGTGCGCGTAGCAACCTAACAGTTAATGTTTCACCAAGTCGCTGCGCACATCTTCACAACACTGATACTTCAAATGAATATAAAATGAGTCACTCGGTTTAATGTTCTGCGTCCGTCCGACGCAATCTATGTGCTCTCCTTCTTCTAAAATAGACAAGTTTCTGGATGAACTTTTACTGGCCGAAGTGACTGTCGAAACTATAACAGTCGCGGATTGTAAACTATGTACACTTATCACACGCACATGAGAAATAAAGTCGTTCCATGAAGACACTCTTTTACTTTTAATACGGAAACTCTGAAGATCTTTAAGCTTGCGCTGCAATCTGTACGTAGCTCTTGACTCGCAGTACCCTTAAACTAACCAATTACCTAAACTACGCACTAATTCTTTCAATGAATCTTTGAACACAGTTTCTTAACAAATTTTCTCTCACAGATGAATGATGTTCCTCAAAATGAGTAATAGAGCGCTGCGCTCCCACCAATGTTTCTGCTTGTCTTGTCCTACGTAGACTTTCCTAGTCACCCCGTTACCTGTCATTAAACTTCAAAAAGGAATTTACAGGCCACAGTTTCATAAACAGAAATACACAGAACCTTCCTCACTGAGGAAGGAAGATGAAAGGCAGTTAGAACTTACAGTTTTCTGCCAGTGTCTTAAAATCAACCAATTGGAGAAGACCTGACCTAATGAGCCAATCAACAGTCTTTAAGCTCTCCACCGTGATGGCTTGGGGATCCCTCATTCTGAGAAATGTAGTTAAGGACCCATTTCAAAATGGAGGAACAACCTATTCCCAAAGAACATCAATTACCAGCACACTTTCATGCATTCATATACCCTGACCTGAACCCCAAGTATACCAGAACCCAATCCTGACAGTACCTGACACCCTCTTGGGAAGTGGATGCCTCTTGGAGAGAAGTGACGACCTATAGGGATCTGTCACAACACCCTACTTACAGCAGCTGATATCACATTTGTTCAATGGTATGTTTCGTTAGGTCTGTAATCAATTGATGTCATCGGTGTTCTGATCAGGATCAGGTCTTAAGACTCCCAACAGAGTCAAATTAAACCACAAGCATCCTCTAGAATGTGACCTGTGACCCTTGACATAGCTGAACAGTGAAACGGGGCCACTTACCACATAGATCTAGCACAGCCACGTTCCTTGCATCACAGCTAGCACCACCAGTTACAGGTGCACATCACAGCATAAATGCGACAATGCAGTGGGTAGACAAAGGCACTCTGAGAAGGGTGGCATGGTGATTGGCAAATACTTGTATTGCTTTATAGAAGTAAAGAAAAGAAAACCTATCTAGCCCTATTTCTAAGAGGGGTTTCCCTGCCTCAGCTAAAACTAAGGAATTTTCAGAATGTCTAAGAACTAAAAGAGTCCACCGTTCTGTGTCTAAATCCTATTTCCAACCCTTAGACATACAACTAAACTAAAAGGGGGTTTGCTGGCCTCTTGTTCCAAAGGAATGACTGCCTACTTCTGGACAGGCACAGTTCCATGTATCAGAGGAACTAGTTCCCGAGGGAATGGATCCCTTCCCAGGTCGCAATCCTTTTTCAAAAGTTAAAGCAAAGTCCCAAAGTAGCAAAATGTTCTCTGGTTCAAAAGGAAACTGTTATGTACAAAGGGAGGCTTTCACATAACCAGTAGTTTAAAGGTAAAGAACCTTTTATTTGCAAGTTGATGACATAAGACGACCCCCAGCAGGAGGAGTACAATCTTCCCACTAAGGCCCTGCTTCTTCACTGGCTCTCCTTGGAACCCTGCTACATAAGATGCAGTTCTATGTTCTATAGTATCTAAGTGACAATAGACATAGTGAAGGAAATATTATACACTCATGGTTTAACAGGTAAACATTGGAAACACTGCACATCCTAACACCTCTCCTCCTTAAACATAACAAGTAACTGTGTGGGTGAGGACCCACTAAAATTGAAACCTGTAAAACACATATTGAACAACTGAAATTGAAACCTGTAAAATAAATATTATACACTCGTGGTTTAACAGGTAAAACATTGGATGCGCTGCAAGTCCTGGCACAAATCAAGAGCATAGATATATGACATCTAGTGGTTGATTAGGTAGAGTCACAAGAAAGTCCCTGTCTCCAACTAACTGAAGACAAATTAACATTGAAACGGAAAAGCCACCCTTTCCTTATTCCAAATAGCTCCTCCTTTGACCAACACTGACGAACCCAAGTCTTTCACAACTTGCTTGGGTTCAGAAAACAACGAGGCTCCTTTACGAACTTTGGTGGGGAGCTTGACTTTAATCCAATCACCCTCTTTGACCTTGAGTTCCCTACAACAATTCTTCTGATCATACCTCTCCTTGGATCTAACTCCAGCTTCAAAAATTCTCCTTTTTACACTCTCTAGATCCACATCCACCATTTTTGATTTGCCCATCCAACCTGGACATAAATGAGTATTTGGTTTTCTTCCTCTCAAGATCTCAAATGGACTCACGCCTGTGACACTATGGGTAGTTAGCCTATACTGGAACGTGCGTTCCATCACTGTTCTCACCCAATCTCCTCCAGTAGCCACCGCTATCCTAATAGCCTCCATCAGAGTCCTATTAAATCGTTCCACACACCCATTACTCTGGGGATGATATAAAGAAGTATTCACCTGCTCAATCCCATGATTCTCTAAGAATTCTTTAAACTCTCTGGAAACAAGTTGGGTCCCATTGTCAGACAAACACTTTCTTGGAAACCCTTTTCTCCAAAACAGTTGTTCCAAAAATCTGATTATACTACTACTGGATATGTCCTTGAGTACACATACCTCCGGCCATTTTGATAATAAATCCATGACTACTAATATGTAGCTATCTCTGCCACCACCAATATTAAATGGACCGAGGAGATCCAACGCAATTTCGTCCCAAGGGACACGCGGGGACTCCCTCACTACCATGGGAACTTTTTGCACTTTCAAGCCTTTGTTTCCCTCAATACATTCCACACAGTCTTTGACTTGTTCCTCTATGTCCTTGTCGATACCAGGCCACCAAAATTCAGACCTCACAAGTCCCTTCGTCCTGGCCAGACCTAAATGCCCAACATGGGCCAACTCCAAGACAGACTTCCTCATACCGACTGGCACAACCATCTGGTGACCCTTGTATAAATAACCATCCTGAATCCATAGCTCCTCCCTCACTTTGGCAAAACCATTCATCTCGCCCCTGTGGCTCTTAATTTTACCTTCTGCAACCAGAGTAAGTACTCCTTGATATACAACATCCTCCGTGCAAGACACATCCCACTCACTTTTCTTTAATGTTTCATGCACCTGGAATATTTCTGCACTCTCCTCTGAACTTGTAAAGTCACTATCGTCAGAAATTCCCCTCTGGACAGATCTAGACAAGGCGTCTGCAACCACATTAACCTCCCCCTTTACGTGGAGCATGGTATACTGTAACCCTTGCAATGCCGTGACCCATTTCATAATGCGTCTTGACACTCCCTCCAAACCACCTTTCGTAAAAATTCCAACCAAGGGTTTATGGTCAGTGCAAATGGTGAAACTCCTCCCCCACAAGAATCTTTTAAATTTCTCGACACCCCAAACGCATGCTAGAGCCTCCTTCTCAATAACTGAATATCTAGATTCTGGGCCCTTCAAAGACCTGGACGCAAAAGCCACAGTCTGTAAACCTGTCTGATCCTCCTGCATCAGAACAGCCCCAACACCATAATCACTGGCATCAACAAAAAGCAATGTGGGTTTACTTTCCTCAAATATTTTCAAAATGGGAGCATTGACAATAGCCTCTTTTATCATCAAAAATTCTTTCTTGCACCGGTCACACCATTTAAAAACGACTCCCCTGCGAGTGAGAAATCTCATATTCCTCGACATTTCTGCTAACCCCTTGACAAATTTGCCGTAAAACTCCACCAGTCCCAAAAATGATAGTATGTCCCCTTTAGAGTTAGGCTCCTCCATTCTTTTTATGGCCTCAATAGCCTCCTCCTTGGGTCTAACCCCTTCCCCAGTGATCTCATGACCCAGGTACACCACTTTGTTGGCTTTAAAAGTACATTTTTCCAAGGCAACGGTGAGGCCTGCCTCCTTCAAAATATCCAAAACTCTTTTCAAACGAACATCATGCTCCTTCTCATCGCTCCCACATACAAGAACATCATCCTGATAACACATCACCCCTTTTTCACCCCCAAGTAATTTATGCATAATATTCTGAAACACACTTGCGGCTGAGACCAAACCAAATGGCATGCGAACACACCTGAACAATCCAATCGGGGTGATGAAGGCGGTGAGATCCCTGGAATTAGGGTGCAATTCAACCTGATGGTAGGCTGATTTAAGATCTAGTATGGAGAACACTTTTGACCCAGCTACTCCCACCATCAAATCATCTATTCGGGGAAGAGGAAACCTGTCTGCCACAACCATGCTGTTTAGATGTCTAAGATCTATACAGAGCCTCAAAGACCCATTGCCTTTTCTGACTACAACTATAGGACTGACCCATTCAGATGCTTCTATCTTTTCAATGACACCATCTCTTTCCATTCTCTTGAGTTCTTCCTCTACATCTCCTCTAAGAGCAAGAGGAATAGTTCGCAGTTTTGCAATCTTAGGGACAGCTCCTTTCTTTAGGCGAATTACATGTACAAAGCCCTTAAGACACCCCAATTTCCCAGATAACGTGGTTTGTATCTCTGTGGGCTCTCCTCCCGCAACAGACATTACCTGCTCGGGGTGACTTGCCTCAAGCCTTATCTTCAATTCAGCTTGATCACTCCATGACAACAATTCACCCCCTCTGTTGGTAACATACACACAACCTTTGGCCTTCCTGTCCTTAAACTGTAATTCAGCATCAAAGCAACCTATAATATCTATGGGAACATCTCCATAAGCATTTGCTTTAACAGTATTTTCCCACAGAGTACAACTATCGAATTTGTTCCTCAACACTTCCACACTTATCAAGGTGTAGTCAGCACCACTATCCATTAGCATGCGTACGGGTACACCTCGAATTACAACCTCAGCATAAGGTTTCTGCATTTTCACTCTGCCATTGACAGCATTCACTGTAAATACCACTTCTCTGCCATCCTCACAATATGACTCATCTTCATAACTTGCACTTATTTCATGCACTTGATTTGACCCAGCATTAAAATTTCTACAACATCGGGCAATGTGCCCTCTCACACCACACTCATTGCATATGATATGAATAGCAAAGCAATCCTTATCCGAGGCTATATGCGACAAGCTTCCACATCTAAAGCATCTTCTCCCTGGAAAACCTCTGGATTGTCCTGAATCCCTAACCATCTTGAAAGAATTCATGTCTTTGGGAATCCCTCTGCTATCTTTTGCAGGAACCCATTGACGCCATCCTCTGCCAGTTGCCGGTCTGTTCTCTTCGCTCCTTTTAGCATTCTGTGAGGCGCGTCTTGGATTCCACATACTCTGCCTCTGAACAACCTTTGACACCTTCAGCACTGAACCCTGACTCTCATCCAACTTGGGTTTACCATTGTTCACAGTATCCGATTGAAGAACTTCAATGCACTTATCTGTGTGTTCCACCATTTTCGCTATCTCAATTGCTCGATCCAAAGTGGGGTTCCTCTCTTTCCATAGTTCTTTCCTAATACTGTCATTGGAACATTTAATCATTAGATGGTCTCTCAAGTGCTCATCCTGACAGTGAGTGAATTTGCATTTCACTGCTAAGCCCCTTAAAGCCGTGACAAAATCCTCGATACTTTCCCCATTCTTCTGCTCTCTCGTGGCAAATTTATATCTTTCCAATATAATGTTCTCCTCCACTCTAAAATGCCTGTCCAGTTTGGCTAATGTCCTTTCATATGGACCAGCATCCAAAATGTCAGAAGGCTCCGGCAATCTCTTTAAGACCTCTTGGCCTGCAGTTCCCAAACAGTGAAATAGCAATGCCTCCTTGCGCTCATTGGAGTAGTTGGCACCAAACACTGCTAAGGCATATTTGCTGAATCCTTCCTTCCAGTCTTCCCATCTAACCCTGGGTTCACCTGGCACTGCCAGAAAAAACACAGGAGCAGGCACATTTGCCATGTCTCAAAGTTGCAGAATAGAATAACAAGCTTGCAATTCTGGTTTAACCAATAGAGCTCCCACCCAAACAGGTAGGTGACACTAATTAAAAGATAGCTGCTTGGTTATGTACTCACCCTGGAGCGCCTCACCAGGGTCATCGGCGGCGACTCCTTTCTCAACCTTGCTCAGTGTGGGGCCAGGGTGTCCAATGGCCGCTCGGAAAACACACAACCCAAAATCCAATTATAAAAGTGCCAAAGCCGTGTCTTTGCCAGCCCGGTCTCCACAAGTTCAACAAAATTGCAGGGGTCCAATTCGAGCACCCACAGACCACGGAGCCTCAAGGGTTTTCCTCTGGCGCTAGCAATGTTCCTCCGGTGGATGCCACACACTGGATGTCAGGCCGTCAATAATCCACTGAAAAAGGCCCTCCCTCAGGCAAGTCAGGCTGGCTCCGCTCCACAGCCAGCAAACTAGATCTGTAGAAAAGGCGCTGGGGGTCGTCCTCCGGGTCCCAGTCAAAATCCTCGTCGCCAAATGTTATGTACAAAGGGAGGCTTTCACATAACCAGTAGTTTAAAGGTAAAGAACCTTTTATTTGCAAGTTGATGACATAAGACGACCCCCAGCAGGAGGAGTACAATCTTCCCACTAAGGCCCTGCTTCTTCACTGGCTCTCCTTGGAACCCTGCTACATAAGATGCAGTTCTATGTTCTATAGTATCTAAGTGACAATAGACATAGTGAAGGAAATATTATACACTCATGGTTTAACAGGTAAACATTGGAAACACTGCACATCCTAACACCTCTCCTCCTTAAACATAACAAGTAACTGTGTGGGTGAGGACCCACTAAAATTGAAACCTGTAAAACACATATTGAACAACTGAAATTGAAACCTGTAAAATAAATATTATACACTTGTGGTTTAACAGGTAAAACATTGGATGCGCTGCAAGTCCTGGCACAAATCAAGAGCATAGATATATGACATCTAGTGGTTGATTAGGTAGAGTCACAAGAAAGTCCCTGTCTCCAACTAACTGAAGACAAATTAACATTGAAACGGAAAAGCCACCCTTTCCTTATTCCAAATAGCTCCTCCTTTGACCAACACTGACGAACCCAAGTCTTTCACAACTTGCTTGGGTTCAGAAAACAACGAGGCTCCTTTACGAACTTTGGTGGGGAGCTTGACTTTAATCCAATCACCCTCTTTGACCTTGAGTTCCCTACAACAATTCTTCTGATCATACCTCTCCTTGGATCTAACTCCAGCTTCAAAAATTCTCCTTTTTACACTCTCTAGATCCACATCCACCATTTTTGATTTGCCCATCCAACCTGGACATAAATGAGTATTTGGTTTTCTTCCTCTCAAGATCTCAAATGGACTCACGCCTGTGACACTATGGGTAGTTAGCCTATACTGGAACGTGCGTTCCATCACTGTTCTCACCCAATCTCCTCCAGTAGCCACCGCTATCCTAATAGCCTCCATCAGAGTCCTATTAAATCGTTCCACACACCCATTACTCTGGGGATGATATAAAGAAGTATTCACCTGCTCAATCCCATGATTCTCTAAGAATTCTTTAAACTCTCTGGAAACAAGTTGGGTCCCATTGTCAGACAAACACTTTCTTGGAAACCCTTCTCTCCAAAACAGTTGTTCCAAAAATCTGATTATACTACTACTGGATATGTCCTTGAGTACACATACCTCCGGCCATTTTGATAATAAATCCATGACTACTAATATGTAGCTATCTCTGCCACCACCAATATTAAATGGACCGAGGAGATCCAACGCAATTTCGTCCCAAGGGACACGCGGGGACTCCCTCACTACCATGGGAACTTTTTGCACTTTCAAGCCTTTGTTTCCCTCAATACATTCCACACAGTCTTTGACTTGTTCCTCTATGTCCTTGTCGATACCAGGCCACCAAAATTCAGACCTCACAAGTCCCTTCGTCCTGGCCAGACCTAAATGCCCAACATGGGCCAACTCCAAGACAGACTTCCTCATACCGACTGGCACAACCATCTGGTGACCCTTGTATAAATAACCATCCTGAATCCATAGCTCCTCCCTCACTTTGGCAAAACCATTCATCTCGCCCCTGTGGCTCTTAATTTTACCTTCTGCAACCAGAGTAAGTACTCCTTGATATACAACATCCTCCGTGCAAGACACATCCCACTCACTTTTCTTTAATGTTTCATGCACCTGGAATATTTCTGCACTCTCCTCTGAACTTGTAAAGTCACTATCGTCAGAAATTCCCCTCTGGACAGATCTAGACAAGGCGTCTGCAACCACATTAACCTCCCCCTTTACGTGGAGCATGGTATACTGTAACCCTTGCAATGCCGTGACCCATTTCATAATGCGTCTTGACACTCCCTCCAAACCACCTTTCGTAAAAATTCCAACCAAGGGTTTATGGTCAGTGCAAATGGTGAAACTCCTCCCCCACAAGAATCTTTTAAATTTCTCGACACCCCAAATGCATGCTAGAGCCTCCTTCTCAATAACTGAATATCTAGATTCTGGGCCCTTCAAAGACCTGGACGCAAAAGCCACAGTCTGTAAACCTGTCTGATCCTCCTGCATCAGAACAGCCCCAACACCATAATCACTGGCATCAACAAAAAGCAATGTGGGTTTACTTTCCTCAAATATTTTCAAAATGGGAGCATTGACAATAGCCTCTTTTATCATCAAAAATTCTTTCTTGCACCGGTCACACCATTTAAAAACGACTCCCCTGCGAGTGAGAAATCTCATATTCCTCGACATTTCTGCTAACCCCTTGACAAATTTGCCGTAAAACTCCACCAGTCCCAAAAATGATAGTATGTCCCCTTTAGAGTTAGGCTCCTCCATTCTTTTTATGGCCTCAATAGCCTCCTCCTTGGGTCTAACCCCTTCCCCAGTGATCTCATGACCCAGGTACACCACTTTGTTGGCTTTAAAAGTACATTTTTCCAAGGCAACGGTGAGGCCTGCCTCCTTCAAAATATCCAAAACTCTTTTCAAACGAACATCATGCTCCTTCTCATCGCTCCCACATACAAGAACATCATCCTGATAACACATCACCCCTTTTTCACCCCCAAGTAATTTATGCATAATATTCTGAAACACACTTGCGGCTGAGACCAAACCAAATGGCATGCGAACACACCTGAACAATCCAATCGGGGTGATGAAGGCGGTGAGATCCCTGGAATTAGGGTGCAATTCAACCTGATGGTAGGCTGATTTAAGATCTAGTATGGAGAACACTTTTGACCCAGCTACTCCCACCATCAAATCATCTATTCGGGGAAGAGGAAACCTTTCTGCCACAACCATGCTGTTTAGATGTCTAAGATCTATACAGAGCCTCAAAGACCCATTGCCTTTTCTGACTACAACTATAGGACTGACCCATTCAGATGCTTCTATCTTTTCAATGACACCATCTCTTTCCATTCTCTTGAGTTCTTCCTCTACATCTCCTCTAAGAGCAAGAGGAATAGTTCGCAGTTTTGCAATCTTAGGGACAGCTCCTTTCTTTAGGCGAATTACATGTACAAAGCCCTTAAGACACCCCAATTTCCCAGATAACGTGGTTTGTATCTCTGTGGGCTCTCCTCCCGCAACAGACATTACCTGCTCGGGGTGACTTGCCTCAAGCCTTATCTTCAATTCAGCTTGATCACTCCATGACAACAATTCACCCCCTCTGTTGGTAACATACACACAACCTTTGGCCTTCCTGTCCTTAAACTGTAATTCAGCATCAAAGCAACCTATAATATCTATGGGAACATCTCCATAAGCATTTGCTTTAACAGTATTTTCCCACAGAGTACAACTATCGAATTTGTTCCTCCACACTTCCACACTTATCAAGGTGTAGTCAGCACCACTATCCATTAGCATGCGTACGGGTACACCTCGAATTACAACCTCAGCATAAGGTTTCTGCATTTTCACTCTGCCATTGACAGCATTCACTGTAAATACCACTTCTCTGCCATCCTCACAATATGACTCATCTTCATAACTTGCACTTATTTCATGCACTTGATTTGACCCAGCATTAAAATTTCTACAACATCGGGCAATGTGCCCTCTCACACCACACTCATTGCATATGATATGAATAGCAAAGCAATCCTTTTCCGAGGCTATATGCGACAAGCTTCCACATCTAAAGCATCTTCTCCCTGGAAAACCTCTGGATTGTCCTGAATCCCTAACCATCTTGAAAGAATTCATGTCTTTGGGAATCCCTCTGCTATCTTTTGCAGGAACCCATTGACGCCATCCTCTGCCAGTTGCCGGTCTGTTCTCTTCGCTCCTTTTAGCATTCTGTGAGGCGCGTCTTGGATTCCACATACTCTGCCTCTGAACAACCTTTGACACCTTCAGCACTGAACCCTGACTCTCATCCAACTTGGGTTTACCATTGTTCACAGTATCCGATTGAAGAACTTCAATGCACTTATCTGTGTGTTCCACCATTTTCGCTATCTCAATTGCTCGATCCAAAGTGGGGTTCCTCTCTTTCCATAGTTCTTTCCTAATACTGTCATTGGAACATTTAATCATTAGATGGTCTCTCAAGTGCTCATCCTGACAGTGAGTGAATTTGCATTTCACTGCTAAGCCCCTTAAAGCCGTGACAAAATCCTCGATACTTTCCCCATTCTTCTGCTCTCTCGTGGCAAATTTATATCTTTCCAATATAATGTTCTCCTCCACTCTAAAATGCCTGTCCAGTTTGGCTAATGTCCTTTCATATGGACCAGCATCCAAAATGTCAGAAGGCTCCGGCAATCTCTTTAAGACCTCTTGGCCTGCAGTTCCCAAACAGTGAAATAGCAATGCCTCCTTGCGCTCATTGGAGTAGTTGGCACCAAACACTGCTAAGGCATATTTGCTGAATCCTTCCTTCCAGTCTTCCCATCTAACCCTGGGTTCACCTGGCACTGCCAGAAAAAACACAGGAGCAGGCACATTTGCCATGTCTCAAAGTTGCAGAATAGAATAACAAGCTTGCAATTCTGGTTTAACCAATAGAGCTCCCACCCAAACAGGTAGGTGACACTAATTAAAAGATAGCTGCTTGGTTATGTACTCACCCTGGAGCGCCTCACCAGGGTCATCGGCGGCGACTCCTTTCTCAACCTTGCTCAGTGTGGGGCCAGGGTGTCCAATGGCCGCTCGGAAAACACACAACCCAAAATCCAATTATAAAAGTGCCAAAGCCGTGTCTTTGCCAGCCCGGTCTCCACAAGTTCAACAAAATTGCAGGGGTCCAATTCGAGCACCCACAGACCACGGAGCCTCAAGGGTTTTCCTCTGGCGCTAGCAATGTCCCTCCGGTGGATGCCACACACTGGATGTCAGGCCGTCAATAATCCACTGAAAAAGGCCCTCCCTCAGGCAAGTCAGGCTGGCTCCGCTCCACAGCCAGCAAACTAGATCTGTAGAAAAGGCGCTGGGGGTCGTCCTCCGGGTCCCAGTCAAAATCCTCGTCGCCAAATGTTATGTACAAAGGGAGGCTTTCACATAACCAGTAGTTTAAAGGTAAAGAACCTTTTATTTGCAAGTTGATGACATAAGACGACCCCCAGCAGGAGGAGTACAATCTTCCCACTAAGGCCCTGCTTCTTCACTGGCTCTCCTTGGAACCCTGCTACATAAGATGCAGTTCTATGTTCTATAGTATCTAAGTGACAATAGACATAGTGAAGGAAATATTATACACTCATGGTTTAACAGGTAAACATTGGAAACACTGCACATCCTAACACCTCTCCTCCTTAAACATAACAAGTAACTGTGTGGGTGAGGACCCACTAAAATTGAAACCTGTAAAACACATATTGAACAACTGAAATTGAAACCTGTAAAATAAATATTATACACTCGTGGTTTAACAGGTAAAACATTGGATGCGCTGCAAGTCCTGGCACAAATCAAGAGCATAGATATATGACATCTAGTGGTTGATTAGGTAGAGTCACAAGAAAGTCCCTGTCTCCAACTAACTGAAGACAAATTAACATTGAAACGGAAAAGCCACCCTTTCCTTATTCCAAATAGCTCCTCCTTTGACCAACACTGACGAACCCAAGTCTTTCACAACTTGCTTGGGTTCAGAAAACAACGAGGCTCCTTTACGAACTTTGGTGGGGAGCTTGACTTTAATCCAATCACCCTCTTTGACCTTGAGTTCCCTACAACAATTCTTCTGATCATACCTCTCCTTGGATCTAACTCCAGCTTCAAAAATTCTCCTTTTTACACTCTCTAGATCCACATCCACCATTTTTGATTTGCCCATCCAACCTGGACATAAATGAGTATTTGGTTTTCTTCCTCTCAAGATCTCAAATGGACTCACGCCTGTGACACTATGGGTAGTTAGCCTATACTGGAACGTGCGTTCCATCACTGTTCTCACCCAATCTCCTCCAGTAGCCACCGCTATCCTAATAGCCTCCATCAGAGTCCTATTAAATCGTTCCACACACCCATTACTCTGGGGATGATATAAAGAAGTATTCACCTGCTCAATCCCATGATTCTCTAAGAATTCTTTAAACTCTCTGGAAACAAGTTGGGTCCCATTGTCAGACAAACACTTTCTTGGAAACCCTTCTCTCCAAAACAGTTGTTCCAAAAATCTGATTATACTACTACTGGATATGTCCTTGAGTACACATACCTCCGGCCATTTTGATAATAAATCCATGACTACTAATATGTAGCTATCTCTGCCACCACCAATATTAAATGGACCGAGGAGATCCAACGCAATTTCGTCCCAAGGGACACGCGGGGACTCCCTCACTACCATGGGAACTTTTTGCACTTTCAAGCCTTTGTTTCCCTCAATACATTCCACACAGTCTTTGACTTGTTCCTCTATGTCCTTGTCGATACCAGGCCACCAAAATTCAGACCTCACAAGTCCCTTCGTCCTGGCCAGACCTAAATGCCCAACATGGGCCAACTCCAAGACAGACTTCCTCATACCGACTGGCACAACCATCTCGTGACCCTTGTATAAATAACCATCCTGAATCCATAGCTCCTCCCTCACTTTGGCAAAACCATTCATCTCGCCCCTGTGGCTCTTAATTTTATCTTCTGCAACCAGAGTAAGTACTCCTTGATATACAACATCCTCCGTGCAAGACACATCCCACTCACTTTTCTTTAATGTTTCATGCACCTGGAATATTTCTGCACTCTCCTCTGAACTTGTAAAGTCACTATCGTCAGAAATTCCCCTCTGGACAGATCTAGACAAGGCGTCTGCAACCACATTAACCTCCCCCTTTACGTGGAGCATGGTATACTGTAACCCTTGCAATGCCGTGACCCATTTCATAATGCGTCTTGACACTCCCTCCAAACCACCTTTCGTAAAAATTCCAACCAAGGGTTTATGGTCAGTGCAAATGGTGAAACTCCTCCCCCACAAGAATCTTTTAAATTTCTCGACACCCCAAACGCATGCTAGAGCCTCCTTCTCAATAACTGAATATCTAGATTCTGGGCCCTTCAAAGACCTGGACGCAAAAGCCACAGTCTGTAAACCTGTCTGATCCTCCTGCATCAGAACAGCCCCAACACCATAATCACTGGCATCAACAAAAAGCAATGTGGGTTTACTTTCCTCAAATATTTTCAAAATGGGAGCATTGACAATAGCCTCTTTTATCATCAAAAATTCTTTCTTGCACCGGTCACACCATTTAAAAACGACTCCCCTGCGAGTGAGAAATCTCATATTCCTCGACATTTCTGCTAACCCCTTGACAAATTTGCCGTAAAACTCCACCAGTCCCAAAAATGATAGTATGTCCCCTTTAGACTTAGGCTCCTCCATTCTTTTTATGGCCTCAATAGCCTCCTCCTTGGGTCTAACCCCTTCCCCAGTGATCTCATGACCCAGGTACACCACTTTGTTGGCTTTAAAAGTACATTTTTCCAAGGCAACGGTGAGGCCTGCCTCCTTCAAAATATCCAAAACTCTTTTCAAACGAACATCATGCTCCTTCTCATCGCTCCCACATACAAGAACATCATCCTGATAACACATCACCCCTTTTTCACCCCCAAGTAATTTATGCATAATACTCTGAAACACACTTGCGGCTGAGACCAAACCAAATGGCATGCGAACACACCTGAACAATCCAATCGGGGTGATGAAGGCGGTGAGATCCCTGGAATTAGGGTGCAATTCAACCTGATGGTAGGCTGATTTAAGATCTAGTATGGAGAACACTTTTGACCCAGCTACTCCCACCATCAAATCATCTATTCGGGGAAGAGGAACCCTGTCTGCCACAACCATGCTGTTTAGATGTCTAAGATCTATACAGAGCCTCAAAGACCCATTGCCTTTTCTGACTACAACTATAGGACTGACCCATTCAGATGCTTCTATCTTTTCAATGACACCATCTCTTTCCATTCTCTTGAGTTCTTCCTCTACATCTCCTCTAAGAGCAAGAGGAATAGTTTGCAGTTTTGCAATCTTAGGGACAGCTCCTTTCTTTAGGCGAATTACATGTACAAAGCCCTTAAAACACCCCAATTTCCCAGATAACGTGGTTTGTATCTCTGTGGGCTCTCCTCCCGCAACAGACATTACCTGCTCGGGATGACTTGCCTCAAGCCTTATCTTCAATTCAGCTTGATCACTCCATGACAACAATTCACCCCCTCTGTTGGTAACATACACACAACCTTTGGCCTTCCTGTCCTTAAACTGTAATTCAGCATCAAAGCAACCTATAATATCTATGGGAACATCTCCATAAGCATTTGCTTTAACAGTATTTTCCCACAGAGTACAACTATCGAATTTGTTCCTCCACACTTCCACACTTATCAAGGTGTAGTCAGCACCACTATCCATTAGCATGCGTACGGGTACACCTCGAATTACAACCTCAGCATAAGGTTTCTGCATTTTCACTCTGCCATTGACAGCATTCACTGTAAATACCACTTCTCTGCCATCCTCACAATATGACTCATCTTCATAACTTGCACTTATTTCATGCACTTGATTTGACCCAGCATTAAAATTTCTACAACATCGGGCAATGTGCCCTCTCACACCACACTCATTGCATATGATATGAATAGCAAAGCAATCCTTATCCGAGGCTATATGCGACAAGCTTCCACATCTAAAGCATCTTCTCCCTGGAAAACCTCTGGATTGTCCTGAATCCCTAACCATCTTGAAAGAATTCATGTCTTTGGGAATCCCTCTGCTATCTTTTGCAGGAACCCATTGACGCCATCCTCTGCCAGTTGCCGGTCTGTTCTCTTCGCTCCTTTTAGCATTCTGCGAGGCGCGTCTTGGATTCCACATACTCTGCCTCTGAACAACCTTTGACACCTTCAGCACTGAACCCTGACTCTCATCCAACTTGGGTTTACCATTGTTCACAGTATCCGATTGAAGAACTTCAATGCACTTATCTGTGTGTTCCACCATTTTCGCTATCTCAATTGCTCGATCCAAAGTGGGGTTCCTCTCTTTCCATAGTTCTTTCCTAATACTGTCATTGGAACATTTAATCATTAGATGGTCTCTCAAGTGCTCATCCTGACAATGAGTGAATTTGCATTTCACTGCTAAGCCCCTTAAAGCCGTGACAAAATCCTCGATACTTTCCCCATTCTTCTGCTCTCTCGTGGCAAATTTATATCTTTCCAATATAATGTTCTCCTCCACTCTAAAATGCCTGTCCAGTTTGGCTAATGTCCTTTCATATGGACCAGCATCCAAAATGTCAGAAGGCTCCGGCAATCTCTTTAAGACCTCTTGGCCTGCAGTTCCCAAACAGTGAAATAGCAATGCCTCCTTGCGCTCATTGGAGTAGTTGGCACCAAACACTGCTAAGGCATATTTGCTGAATCCTTCCTTCCAGTCTTCCCATCTAACCCTGGGTTCACCTGGCACTGCCAGAAAAAACACAGGAGCAGGCACATTTGCCATGTCTCAAAGTTGCAGAATAGAATAACAAGCTTGCAATTCTGGTTTAACCAATAGAGCTCCCACCCAAACAGGTAGGTGACACTAATTAAAAGATAGCTGCTTGGTTATGTACTCACCCTGGAGCGCCTCACCAGGGTCATCGGCGGCGACTCCTTTCTCAACCTTGCTCAGTGTGGGGCCAGGGTGTCCAATGGCCGCTCGGAAAACACACAACCCAAAATCCAATTATAAAAGTGCCAAAGCCGTGTCTTTGCCAGCCCGGTCTCCACAAGTTCAACAAAATTGCAGGGGTCCAATTCGAGCACCCACAGACCACAGAGCCTCAAGGGTTTTCCTCTGGCGCTAGCAATGTCCCTCCGGTGGATGCCACACACTGGATGTCAGGCCGTCAATAATCCACTGAAAAAGGCCCTCCCTCAGGCAAGTCAGGCTGGCTCCGCTCCACAGCCAGCACACTAGATCTGTAGAAAAGGCGCTGGGGGTCGTCCTCCGGGTCCCAGTCAAAATCCTCGTCGCCAAATGTTATGTACAAAGGGAGGCTTTCACATAACCAGTAGTTTAAAGGTAAAGAACCTTTTATTTGCAAGTTGATGACATAAGACGACCCCCAGCAGGAGGAGTACAATCTTCCCACTAAGGCCCTGCTTCTTCACTGGCTCTCCTTGGAACCCTGCTACATAAGATGCAGTTCTATGTTCTATAGTATCTAAGTGACAATAGACATAGTGAAGGAAATATTATACACTCATGGTTTAACAGGTAAACATTGGAAACACTGCACATCCTAACAGAAACAAAGTTCCAACTCAAAGTCCTGGTATCAAGAGAATGGCTTCCTTCTTGCAATGTTAAGAGGAGTCATCACTGATTCCCCAGCACAGATCTCCTTCCATGTGCTAGAGGATGGCAGCCACTACCTGATCCTGATCCTAGCGTTGGTACCAAGGCAGGAGGATCATGTGGGAGGAAATGGCTGTTGGGGTAAAGTGGTGACCCCAGCAGGAGGGCCGCAGTATTCTTCCTTTCCCGGAGAAGAAAACCATCTAATTCCCAAATTCTTGATGACTTGTTGTCACTATACAAATCCTTCCCGTTGTAAAACCCCAAAACCTCTTCCTACAAAACACTCTGGGCAGGGTACCATTCATACCTAAAATAAACATAACCCACACATAACATCTCATGTCTGTGATGTTTTTGTTTTAAACATAAATCCTAAAAAATATCACTTAGAAGTCCCAGAAATCCTATAGACTTCAACTCCCATAAAGCCTCAAGAATTGAGACGAGGAAGAGGAAGAAGGAGTTAAAGTGGATTGAAGGAAACGCCAAACTAAACATGTGGACTAGCTGTTGCAATGAAGCATGTGTGCCTGGGATATTTAAACATGGTGTTCACATTCAGAGAGAGAGAACCAGAGAAGAAGGAAGCAGAACGGAGGGAGAAGGCAGCAGTGCGTAAACAGACCATGCTGGAGAAGGCAGGTACTTTCAGATGGCCGCTCGCAAGTGTTACATACCGGCGTGGTGTGAGGCCAAGAGAGACACACTAGGCACCGTGGGAGAACCGTTGGAGAGCCAGAAGCAGTCCTGCCGGCGGGTTTACGCCGAGCTGCCAGGAGAACTAGGAAAAGGTCTGCAGTGTGAGAAATGCTGTCCCAGAGGGGAAGCTTCATCGCTGCAACGTGCCACTTGTTGGAGACACTGCCAGACACCAGTGAGTCTGCCCAGAGCCATTGGGGACACTGGGGCGTACTGACAGCCATGTAAGCAGATATGAATATTTGAATGTCGACCAAGTAAAGTGAAAAAACAGAACATGAACAAGTCCCCATGTATGAGATGCCAGTATGGGGAATGTTGGAGCAAGTATTACCCTAAACAAATGAACACTATTGAAATAAGTACAGTAGCTCAACTTGACAAGACCCCATGTATGAGATGACATTGTGGGGAATGAGGGAACAAGTAATCCCTCAAGCAAATAAAACATAGTGAAGTGGTGTAACTTTACTATGATGAAGGACAGTGAAATAGAAAAGAAGTCCTGGTGAAAGTAATACATCAGGCAAAGAAAACTTAAAGGGAATAACAAGACCCCGGGTGGGAATTCCTGGCAGGGGCGTATACCAGACCCGTCACCCAAAGCATTCTGGAAAAGACTGGATGTGGTGGGTAAGAAACCTGGCAGGAGAGTAGACCAGGGATCTGAAAAGCCCATAAAGGGATTCCTGGCGAAAGAGTATACCATGAGGTACATGAAACCTGTTTTGGGTTTGAATAAGATCCTTTCTGTGTGTGAACTGTGAGAAACCAGAAGGTTTCTCACTGTCTAATCCCTGCTGATCTCTCCCTCAGGTTGCTAGGGCATGGCCATTGCCTTTGAATCCAGACCTTGGGGGTGGAACAGCATGGGATGACCCACCCTTGTAACACCTTCACCTGATCCTAGAAGGTAGGATATGTGGGAACTTTACCCCCCTTCCTTTCACAAACACTTTCACACGGACATACCGCTCTGGGAGAAAACAGACTCACACCTGGGCAGTGTCCCTGACATGTCCCGCTACTATGGTCACGGAAGGTCAGGCAATTACTGGTAATCACTCACACCTGGCTTCCATTGAGCTTCCCCACACAGATAAAAGGCAGAGCACGAAAGCGCAATGTGAGCTAGGCAAAGCATGCGAAGGAACAACAGTTTTTGAAACAGCAGCTGAACGAAGGATGAAAGACTGCAAACTAAGAAGGGTTCTCAAGGAGGGAAATACCCTTGATTTTTCGGCAAGAAACCGTTACTCTAAAGAAACCTTCAGATTAGAAAGCACAAGGCCAAGAAACCAGAATGAAGAACCCTGCATTGTGTGTCGGAGATACTGAGGCCCTCCCGCGTAACTAATCCAGTCGGGGAGGAGCAGCAGCCACCCTGGTACCTTCCTTGGCTCCAAGAATAAAAGAACGCCAGAGAGATCAACACAGCCGGTGAGTTGGGGAGACCGATGCAAGACCGGTCTGTGTTGAAGTCAAGGTTGCAATTGGCAACATTGTATAATGAGCACAGGAATTAACATTGTTAAACGCGTGTGATGAAAGACGCAAGTAAAGTTAACTTGCTGATGAATGTTTGAAGAGAGAAGGAAAGATACAATACCGTTGACAGAATGGTTCAGCACAGCGAGTGTGCTCAATCGAAGGTCTCTGTCAGGTATCCAGCCAAGATGTGGCAAAAGTGAAAGTTAAAGAAGAGAACGTGAAAGGAGCTGTGGATCGAAGTTTAAGCAAAATCCAATGCACAATCAAAGGTCTTTGATTTTTGATAGAAAGAGAAAAGCTGTGTATAATTGTTAAGATTGCAATTAAAGGGGCCTGAGCCCGAAAGAGGGAGATCTGTGATCCGAGCCTGGGAGGGAGACCAGTTGTGAACATTGTGTTAAAAAGGGTCTGAGTCCGATGGAGCGGGGCCCGTGGTGAACAGTGAATCACCCGAGAACGTATGAATGTGAAAATCCTAGAAAGAAAGGAACTTTGATGTTCGTTTGTTGCATCAGGCCCTCTGTAATAAGAGACTTTGAATGGTAAAGATACTTTGGTGCAGAAGGCCATTAACTTATGTTTTGAACTGCATCCTCGTGACCGAGAAGCCAGAGTGTGTGCGGAGCCAGAGTGTGCCGCTTTGCCCTGTGCTGAAAACGTGGGGCAGGGAAGCCAACTGGTCAACTATCCTGACATATTTCTTGAACACTTTTCTTTATGCATAACATTGTTTCCCACACCATTTCTATTTAGAAGGATTGGCAATAGGTTTATTAGTATAGGCCCTTTTATTTTGACAGAGACTCCATTAGGACTGTGTTTTTATTATTTGATGGTTGTAGCTTGCTCCCATCTTTAGCTTTAGGGTTAGATTAGGCATTCAACCAACCCATTTAAAGTTCAATAAACACCCTCACTGCTCGACCCCGCTCAATCTGGCTTTAGGCCTGGTTGGGGTACCGAAAGAGTATTAGTGTCAGTCTTAGATGACATGGCCAGGCTGGTTGATGCAGGTGGGGTTGGGGCCCCGATTTTGTTGGATCTTTCAGCGGCCTTTGATACGGTTGATCACCCAATCTTGCTTTCCCGTCTGGCCCAGATCGGGATTAAGTGGCAGGTCCTCTTGTGGCTCTCTTCCTTTTTGGCTGATCGCACTCAGGTGCTCTATCTTCCTCTTTACTTGTCTCGCTCTTTTAATCTCACTTGTGGTGTGCCACAGGGCTCTGCCTTGTCACCCATTCTCTTCAATAGATACATCTGGCCTCTTATATGTCTCATCTGCTCCCTCTGCGTCAGGTGCTATTCTTATGCCGACGACACCCAGTTCCTAATCCGTTTGGACGTGGCTCCTACTGAGGTGTCGTCGCGTTTCCATCAGTGCCTGACTGCTGTAGGTGAGTGGATGAGCGGGAACTGGCTGAAGCCGAATGGGGACAAGGCAGAGGTGCTGGTGTTTGGTGCCCCCCCTGATCCCTCACTTTGGGTGTCCTCATTTTGGCCCTCTTCCCTAGGCTCTATGCCGATTCCTGTGACAAAGATTAGAAACCTTGGTGTTACTCTCTCTGCTTCTCTTTCAATGCACGATCAAGTTTCCGCTGTGGCCAAGACAGGCCACTTTCATCTTAAAATTTTGAAAAAGGTTCTACTGCTTCTTCCGGCTAATCTTCGCCCTCCAGTTGTTGCAGCTATGGTGCTTAGCCGTCTGGAATACTGTAACTCGCTGGATCTTGCGCAACCTAAGGGCTTAGTCCAGCGGCTACAGCGCTTCCAAAATCTGGCTGCTCGTGTTGCCACTGGATCTCCTTATGGAGCTCATATTTCCCTGGTGCTACGTGCTTTGTACTGGCTTCCGGTTAGTCGAAGAATCGAGTTTAAGTCATTGAGCACTCCACGGACTAGGAGCAGAATACCTTCAGTCTAAGTTTGTTCGTTACCACCCTGCTCGTATGCTACGCTCCTCCACAGCGGAGCTGCTGGTAGTCCCCTCCTTCTGCTGCAAACGCATTGAAGGCCGGGCTTTTTCTATTGCGGCAGCTCAAATTTGGAATAATCGCCCTCCTCCCGTTAAGGCTATATCCAATCATTTTGCCTTTAGAAAATACTTGAAGACCCTTTTATTTTAAATCTATGTGGATGTACTGGCTGTTCATCCTCATCTTCTCCTCAGCGCCAAGATACCGTTGGTGACAGTGCGCTCTATAAATTCAAATAACATAACATAACCCTTGAACTGTGATCACTTGTGTCTGTCTTCACTGTTTGATACCATGCCTTCCTTACAAAACTCACTCCAAAGCTGGAACATATTGTTTGCATAAGAACTTTTCTGAACCGAGTATAACAGTCCTTAAGAAACTATTGTTTGAAAGAAACACTTTTGCCATCCTTAAGAAATTCTAGGGGCTCGTAAGCAATGAGTTACCAGTAGTAGTCCATGAAGGAGCGTACACCAGGCAACCTGTTTGCAATTATTAATAACATCATTGTGTTGACCTCCGGATCTTTATTCGTCTGCCTTACATCAGCAGCAGAAACGAAAGAACACGAGACACCCTGAACTAGTGGGAAGGGAGACATTCACACAACACCTGCCCGATGATAACCTTCGCAAAGAGACACCAAAACGTACTGTGTGATTGGCTCTTCTCTGTGCGCCCCTCGATCCCACATCCGTGTTCCCATACCCATTGGCCAAGAGGCGAGTGCCTCCCTGGATTAGGTCGATCTCTCCAGCTGCCACGTCTAACCACGGGACAGGCTCAACGACATTGATTGTATCGCCTGGTGCTGTTCCCAGCGACTGTGGTCTGCTGGAAACGAGCAGCCCGAATTCAGCTTCCCCCATCCCTCACCGGCTGGGTACTGGCTGTGTATTCAAAACTAGCCGACTGTGAGAGGCCAATCTGCAGCACCCCCATTGAGAGCGCTAACCTGCGTTTTCGCCTTCCTTTTATTTATGCAACATGTTTCCTTGTGTCCATATTATTTTATATGTAGATTGACGCCCCCCCAACCCCTCTCCATGCCTGGTCCCTGGGGCTGGTTACACCTTCATTGTACTTAAGAAACTGTTGTTTAAAGGAAACTCGTTTACCATCTATAGGGAATTGTTCAAAAGAGAAGACACTTTTTCAATCCTTAAGAAACTGTTGTTTGAGAAAGGAATGCCTTTGCCATCCCTAGGGAATTGTTGTTCAAAGAAGACACTTAACATCCTTAAGAAACTGTAGTTTGAGAGACAACCACTTTTGCCATCCTACCTAAATAATCCAGGGGAAGGGAACCACCCTCTAGATCCAAGTATTTCTCCTTGGAAAGTACTATTTTGTTGGATTATCTACTTGCTTAAATTGTAAACACTTTTTGCCAGAGACATTTCCTTACACCCTTAGTTGTTCATTTCTACTGTAGAGTCAGAGTAGTATGTTCTGGACACAAGGACATGTTCTATGTTTTGACGATGAGACACAGACTGATCTTTAGTTTTAGTTTTCTAGGTAGTGAAATTCTTTTTAGGATACGGACAGAGAGGCCTTCATCCAACCTTTTTATTTGAATAAAGATGTTGGATAGTGAAAATATTATAACTTTGTGTCTGACTCTTATTTCCTACCCCTCACATATGGTGTCAGTAATGGGATCTGGTTCAGTTGACACAAACTGGGGATCCCACATGAGTGTCACAAATGCTAGCCCCACATTTGTTACATCTGGCAAAGAGTGGAATAGCAATACCCCTCCTACTAATTGGCCTTATACCGAGAAAATGGGGACAAGTTCCATCCCTTTAACACCTGAAACTGGAGAGAAGTCTAGGCAGGTTCTTTTCTCTACCAGTGAATTGGGATCTGCTAGAAAAGACTCTGAGACCTTCATTCCTGCACAATCTAATGTCAGAGTTGTCTTCCAATTGTTATCTAGTCAAGCCATTTTACCAATTAGAAAAACTGTGGAGGGTAACATTTACCATCTTATCTGCCCACAGGACTGTCTGATACCTGGAAAGGATAAAATGATAGTTTCTTTGCAGTTATTGATAGATTTCCCCACCAGTTTATCCTTCTATGTTATCCCCTGTAAAGACGGAAGGATAAAAATGTATCCCTTCTTTCTTGTGGAGACAAATTGAGATTTATTTTTCTAAATCTTTCTCCAGTCCCTATAAAAATCAATGGGGTCAAAAGCGTTAGGAAATTTGGTGTATGAGGTTCTTTGGAAACCATCCACCAAAGGAAAGCATAGAGGCTATTTCAAAAATAGCCCCCACCTAGCCCCACTTTTTGTTTTTTATCCTTTGATGAATGAAACAAATTGTAAATCAGCCAAGGAAGAGACTTCGGGAGGGGTGCCAAATCTCCCAATATGTCAACATCTTTGAAAGGTTTTCTCAAAGAAAAATAAAACCTGAAACTAGAAAAACTGTTGTCTCATATTCTGAGGAAGAATCAGATCCTTCTTAGGAAAAATATGAGTCTACTGTAAACTACTGCTCTTTAGAACTGGGACGTGGTATTTGCTGGAGTTTAAGACACCTCACATACCGTTGTCCATCTCATAGGTCAGGAAATTCTAATTTACTAGCAGAGCAGCAACAAAAGTTAGATACTGGATTTTCCTGTGAAAGCACTATATTTTTTCATTCTGCGGAGACATAGCCTCTAGGGAAATCCAATATTATACTCGGTAATGGGGATAAAAACCTTTACAAAATCCCTGTTGTTTTACAAGGAAAAAATATTTGGGCCCAATTAGATACACGAAGTAAGGGATGTGCAATACGAGCAGATTTAGTCTACAGGTATGGAGATCAGTTGGACGAAAGAACATAGAGTGTATTCATGGCCATACAGAGGGACATCCACAAATTCAAATCTCTGTTATGATTCTGGGAAAAGAAGTACATTTGTTAGTAGCTGTAATTCCTAGTTTACCAGCACAGTTGGTCTTGGGGAGTGAAGTTCCAAACTTTGACCACTGAATCTCTCAAGTGCCCCAAATAGGACTTCAAATACCCAAAAACACTGACCGTACAAAAATATCTAAAGAGACCCAAATTGACTACAAGAAAACCTTCTTCTCATATTCTCCAATTCACTCATGGGAGGATAACGGATTTCCTTTACCAAGTCCTGTTTGGAATTGGGAAGCTCAAATTAAGGAACCTCTTCCTTTTATTTGCATTTTTATATAGCGCTACAATCCCTGAGGTATCTGAGCGCTGCCTATTATTACCCACGGTGTGTGGTGCTCATTTATCGACCTCGGAAGGATGAAAGGCTGAGTTTGGCCCTGCCGGGATTTGAACCTGCGTCAGCAGACTCTGCATGGATGTCAAAGCGAGCGCTCTACTCGCTGTGCTATCGGAACCTCTTCCTTACATGGGGCAGACTATTGGTTTTCACCAAACCAAAAAGCAGGAGACCAGATTTTTAGGGGAAAGGTATGTGATGAATCCTGTGGAGTCATCACTGATTCCTCAGCAACAATCTCCTCCCATGTGACCAGGGGACGGCAGCTTCTACCTGATCCTAACCCTTGGGATGGCACCATGAGGGAGGATTATGTGGCAGGAGACGGCTGTCGGGTGAAAGTGAGAAGAAGGCCTCATAATTCCTAAATTCTTGATGACCTGTCACTATACAAATCCCTCCTGTTGTAAAACCCCCAAACTCTTTCAGACAAAAGACTGTAGGCAGAGTACCATTCATACCTCATGTGAGAAACGTAGAGGTGTCTCACTTGCTAGTCCCCAGGGATCTGTCATCCAGGTGGTCAGGACACGCCCATCGCTGTTGGATCCAGTTGCTAGGGGTGGACCCGTGCGGGAGGATCACCTGGATGGGGGATTCTCGGGGAGTGGAAGTGGGACACCAATGGGTGAGACACGGTATTCCCCTTCTTATAACTCCTTTTCCCCATCCTACCATGTAGGATAATCAGAAACTCCACCCCCACCCCCTTTTTCCGACACAAACACTTCACACCACGAAAGACCACGGACTAACACCAGAGCAGTTTACCTGACATGTCCTAACACAAGGGTAAGGCAAAGTAAGGCAATTGACCAGAATCACACACACCTGACAGCCCTTTCCATTTCCCACAGGGATAAGAGGTGGAGCACGAGAGCCCACTACGAGCAAGACAGACCCCACAACGACTCAGCTATCCAAGTACAGCAGTTCAAGAGAAGGAGAAAGGCGGTGAGAACCGAAAGTGTTACAAGGAGAGAAGCGGCCTTGCCTTTTCCGACCCGCCTCCGTGGAAGGAAACGTAAGACCGCGAACAATAGCCAGCATGTGTTGCAGCAGATGGCAACGGTACACGGGCCCTCCTCACTGATAACCAACCCGAGGGGAGATGCTTGCCACCATGGTACCAGCCTTGACTCCAGTAACAAAAAAAAGCCAAGCAGTTCATCACAGCCGGTGAGTCGAGGGGAGAGCCGACAAGAAACCAAACTGTGCTTGAACAAAGGTAGCAAAATGGCTAATTGAAGAAAGTACAAAGAACTGTGTGTTAGATACAAGAGGGAACAACCAGCTACAGAGGAGTTAGACACCACATGGGTGTTCACTTAAGAAACTCTGGGTGATTACCCTGTGGTTGAAACTATCGTTAAGAGAAGGCCTTGGGAACGGCACGAGAAGAGGGTCAAAGTGGTCATATTTGGGACTAGTAAAATCCTCCGTACAGTCGAAAGTCTTTGACCAGCAAAAGAAGGTAAAGCTAAGGGAAGTGAATCCTGTATCGCAAGAACTGTTCAAGGAACTGTATGAACTGTGATAATTGGTAAGAGTGAACCCGATGGAGGGATGCCGATGAATAGGGGCAAATTCTGAAGTACAATGTGTTCACAAAAGTGAACCTGACAGAGGGATGTCCACATTGAACTGTTTAAAAAGACATTATGATTTGTGAATGTGAGTTTGTGTTGAAAACCGTAGTGAACCTGACGGAGGGAGGCTGACATTCGAGAGGGGTCTGAGCCCGGAAGAGGGGGGATCCAGGGGTGAAAAGGCATCACCCAATATGCAAGCAGAAACTAACTTTTGTTTATTATTTTAGAACACATCATATCCTCAGAGGCAAGTGACTTTGTGTAGAAAAGAGATTTAACCACCGAAGGCTCTGATAGTTGAGAGCAGAACTGTTGGCTCGTGCTGGGAAAGCTCAAGCTGGTGCTGTGCTCCAGAGTCCTACCATGTACCATGCTCAAAACGTGGGGTAGGGAGACCCCCACTTCTGCATCCTCTATGGGGCTCTCTGTTTCTCCTATCTTCTCAAACTGCTTCTCTATTGACTATCCTGATCTTCTCACTAAGTCTGGTAGGACAAAGTTAAAAAATAATATCCTGGTCTCCAACCCAGGCCTCCCTGTCGCTGACACCTATACCAGCGCTTCCTCCAGACAGACCATCACAACGTCCTCTTTGTCGTTCCTTCGCCAGACCCATGCTCTCCTCGTATGGTCTCTGTGCTCTCTCCTTTCTCTTCCTCTCCCATTAATGGTGACACCCAGTCGGAGGAGCTACTGGCCCCCTCCCACTCCTCTAAGGTCATCATTAATGTTTACCTGAATGGCACCTCCTTGGTCCAAGGCCCTCAGGCCAACCTCCTCCTCTTTGATAGACGCTTTCAGTGCCTTATCAATTTCCTTTCCTCTCCTGCTGTCCCTTCTCCCCCTTCTTCGGCTTCCTTGCCTCTTTCCTCTGCCACCTCTCTGGCACCCTCATCCTCCTCCTCGGCTACCTTGCCCACTCCTCCTACACTTCCACAGGGAGTACCTCTGATTTGTGCCCCTCCCCGAATGTCTTTCAAGGATGGCAACCTTCTCCAAATTGCCACTCTCAACTCTCGCTCAGCTGTCAAACACTCTTCTGACATCTGCCGTCTCCTGGAAGAACTCGACCTTGATGTCCTCGGTCTCACCGAGACATGGTTCACAGCCAGTTCTTTCACAAGTTTTGACACTCTCCTTCCCGATGGCTACAAGATCCTCTCCACGCCCAAATGCAACCGTTGCAGTGGGGGTGTAGTCTTGATCTTCCCAGATTGGATTCTTGCCTCTATTATATATATGCAGTCCTACTCCTCATTTGAATACCTTGTCTGCAGACTTTCTCTCTCTCCTGGCCGCGCTCTCAATGTGGCTACTATCTACTGGGCACCTGGTCAGATTACCTCCTTCCTCTCCGAATGGGCGGACCTCTCCTCCTCCCTCTTGGCCTCAACCACTCAACTCCTCCTCCTTGGAGACCTCAACATCCACTTGGATCCTCCTCTGGACTCTTTTGTGACCTCTGCAACTCTCTCTCTCTCTCTCTCTCTCTCTCTCTCTCTCTCTCTTTCTCTCTCTTTCTCTCTCTTTCTCTCTCTCTCTCTCTCTCTCTCTCTCTCTTTTCTCTCTCTCTCTCTCTCTCTCTCTGTGTTCTTCCCTCTGGCCCGACTCACTCTGAAGGGCACACCCTGGATGTTCTGATCTCCTAAGACCTCGCCCTCTCTAATCCTCTCACCACTCCTCTCTCCTGGAGTGACCACTTTCTCCTCTCATCTCTCTCTCTCTATCCCGCAGGCCGAGCCAACCCCCACACTGCCACCCACCTTCTCGGTCATCCGACCCATGAAGTGTGTGTCAGTTGAGGCCTTTGAGACACTTTCTCTCCCCCTCCTGCACTTTTGGCTGACTCACATTCTAAGATAGCCCTTTCCAAGCTCCACTCTTCTATCTGCGATACTCTTGATGTACCTTTCCCTGTCATGAAGATCCACTTGAAGCCAAAGCCAAGTGCAACTCCTGGTACAACTCAGACCTCGTCACCCTTAAACGCAAGTGTAAGGTGGCTGAGAGGAAATGACTGGCATCTTGTGCATCCTCTGACAAACTGGCCTGCCGCCTGCTCCAAAGGCAATACCGACTCTCTGTCCTCACCAAGAAGAGAGCTCATATCCAAGCCTGTGTCTCTGCGGCATCAAACAACTCAGCCAAACTCTCAAATCTGCAAGGAGCTGCCAATCCTGCACCAGTCTCTACCTCTCCTGTCCCCTCCGGGCCCTCTGCACAGCCCTGGCATCTCATTTCATCTCTAAAACCCAGCACATCCTGTCCACCCTATCCTCCTCTACTCCTTCTCCCTCTACCTTGTTCTCTACCTCTGGCCTCCCTGCGGCCACCTCTCTACTGCCCTTCTATGCCTTTCCTCTGTTCACCCCTGACAAGGTTTCTAGACAAGTCTGATCCATGAAAGTCTCGTCAAAACAGGTTCTTCCCTGTTCTTCTAAAACCATCAAGGACCACATGCTTACTCCAGCCTTGCCCGACTTGTGCAATCACTCTTTTGCCACTGGAATCTTCACTTCCCTCCTGAAGCACTCTCTCGTGCACTCCCTCCTCAAGAAACCCTCAGCCGACCCCTCCTGTCTGGCAAACTATCGCTCGATCTCCATTGCGTCTTTCACAGGCAAACTCTTGGAAAAGCTGTACATCTCCCAGCTTAATCTTCACACTGAATCTGTTGGTCGTCTCCATGACCAGCCGTCTGGCTTCACAGCAGCAAGAAGCACAAAACTGCTCTCCTGAACATCCATGAAGACCTACTCTCTAACCTTGGTGCTAATCACCCCACTGTCCTCATTTTACTAGATCTCCCTTCTGCTTTCGACGCGGTCATCCATGCCATCCTGCTCAACCAGCTCTGTGATAACCTGGGTATCACTGATTAGGCCCTGGCCTGGATGACCTCTTTCCTCTCGGACCGACCCTCCCAGGTCCAACTTGGGTCCTTCCTCTCCTCAATCTCACCCTCTACCTGTGGTGTTCCCCAGGGGTTTAACCTTTCTCCCTGGCTGTTCAACCAATACCTGGCACCTCTCATCCACTGCATTGCTGCTCTCTGTTCCAACTTTAATTGCTATGCGGGTGACACTCAACTCGCTTTCAGGCTCCCCTCTGCCGCCTCTTTTCCCTACCTCAACCCGGATTGCAATCCAGTAGTGGTGTGCCGCCAATGACCTCTGCCTTAATGCCAGTTAGACGGAGATCCTCCTCATTGGCACACCTGCACCTTCCTTTCCTGTCACTCCCTGGTCGGGCCACTCTTGGCCCTCTTCCTGCTCCCACTTGTGAAGCTAAGAACCACAGGGTCATCTTCGACTCCACACTCTCCTTCTCTCCTCACATCTCTGAGATCTCTAAGAAGTCAAACTACCAGCTGCACCTCCTCAGAGGTATTCTTCCTTTCCTCACCCTCCCCCATGCTCACTGTCTCCAGAGCTCTGGTTCTCTCTATGCTGGACTACTGCAACATCATCTTTCTAAATCTGCCTGCTTCTACTCTCCATCCTTTACCACTCATCCAGTGCAGGACTATGAGTCTTGTCCTTGGCCTTAAGCCCAGGGATCATATCTCTCCAGCCCTGAAATCTCTCAATTGGTTCCCAGTGGCTGCAAGGATCAAGTTCAAGACCCTCTGCATTGTCCACAAGGCCTTCTGGGGCCTGGGACCGAAATATCTCCAACGCTCTCTTCGGAAATATCTTCCTACTGAAGCTCTTCGCTCCTCCAACTCCTTGAAGGTCACCCACTTCTCCAAGCAACGAGTTGGGGGAAGATCTCTCCCCTTGGCTGGCGCCTCCCTCTGGAACGGCCTCCCTGCCTCTTTAAAACTTGAGCAGAACCATCTCCGGTTGCGGAAGCACCTCAAGACCTTCCTCCTTGCTTCTGCCTTCTCCTCTCTTCCTCTCCCCTGCTGATCTCCTGTCTGATCCTGCACTGGCCACCTGGTTACCCTCTGAATTCGGGCACAGGTCCCTGCCCGCCCAGTTTCACTCCTGCACTGTCTACTGGCAACCCCTGCACTTGTGGTCTGTATCTGCAACCCTACAGTCCCCTTACCTGCACTTATTAGACACCTGCTGTCTGCACTTCAACACGTTCACTTGCTAACCATTGGCCGTACTACTTATTGTTTATTGATCCCATGTCGGGTACTTTCCTAACCTCCCCTTCCCCTTGCACTTTTCCTCTCCCATTTCCCCTGCACTTGTGCAATCTCAATATCACTAGGCCCAGTAAGATTGTTGTCTTTGTCCTCCCTCTGTTTCCCCTCCCTTGCCTCAGTGCCTTGAAACACTTGTGTATAGGCGAGTTATAAATGTCATATCATATCATATCCTGACTTATTATTTGTGAACACTTCTTTCTTTCCTGTAAACCCTATCCCACACTCTTTGTTTGTATTTAGCGTACGGATTGGCAATACGTTTTTCTTAGTATAGGCCCATTTATTTTGACAAGACGCCACTAGGACTGCCTTATTATCATTTGATGGTCGTAGCTTGCTTCCATTTTACATTAGGCATTTTTCCAACCCGCACATACAGTTTAATAAGCACCCTTGAACTGTGATCACTTGTGTCTGTCTTTACTGATGCCACCATCAGTTCCTTACAATGTCTTTTGTAATTAAATCAGCCAAAATCAGGGAGATTAAGCAGGAATTTAGGAGGTGGCTTTGTAATAGTAGAGCTGGAAGGATCCAGGAAGACACTGGGCCTAATTACGACTTCGGCGGTAGCCATGCCGCTATTGGCGGCATGGCTGCCGCCGAAATCGGGTCCGGGTTCCCAGAATGGGGAATTAGCAGGCCATTCCGAGTTCGGAGGACCCGGTAATTCCTCCCTCCAGGAACCCGGGCCCGGACCTTCCCCATTCCCATCTGAGCCCCCATAGGGCTCAATGGGAATGGGAGAGGGTGCAAACAACGGGCCGATTATGAGCGGCCCGTTGTTTGCTCCCTCTTCCCCTCGCGGGACCCGGTAAGGACGCCTGGTTTGACCAGGCGTTACTTACCGGGTCCCGCAAGGGGAGCTTGTAATGAGGTGGAACGGGTTTAACGGGTCCGCCTCCTTTAGCGGAGCTCGTTAACCCGTTCCGCCTCAGTCGTAATGAATCCCGCTGAGTCCATGCTGGTGACTTTGCGCAGTAAGAACTCTAAAGTATTTTGGAAACTGATTAATGAAATAGACTCTTCTCAGTCTGCTAAACAAATTAATGCAGCTTCCTAGAGTGACTCAGTGATTCATTTCCAGAGCTTGTTTCATCCCCTTCGGGTGCGATAACTGCAACCACTTTGACGCATCCATGACGCCTGAACTCATCTCTCTCAAGAAAGAAAAAAAGCGTAGTGAAGTTGAATGGCAAAAAAACCAAACAGAGGACCACAAAACAAGCTGGAAGTCACTAGAAAAATCCTACAAAACTAAGATCAACGAGGCGAAAAAGAACTATTTCAATAGTCAAATTGAAGCGTCATCCAATTCAGCCAGTAAGCTATTTGACATTCTTAAATCCTTAGAAAAACCTAGGGTGCTGGCCCCTGAATTTATTCCCTCACAAACCGAATGCGAAAACACTCAGGCTGCATTTGCAAATAAAATATCCAAAGCCAGAGAACGAATTACATTATCTCAGGCCAATAAACCGCAACACAGCTTACCTGCAGAACAACTAACCGCAATGGACAAGGAGAAGTTTCAATTTCAATCCATCTCTTCAGAAACTATGTTAAAAACGTTAGCAACCATGAAACCATCCGCCTGCGCTGAAAATGTACTTCCCACCAAAATCATCCTACAACATCCCGAAATTTTTGCGCCACTCTATACTAGAATTGTCAACACCTCATTCCGGGACCAAGTAGTACCCAATAATATAAAAAAGGTTACCGTCACACCCTTGATTAAAAATCCTACCCTTGATCCTCGCGACCCTAACAACCTAAGACCATCACTAATTGTAATTTTACACTTAAAGTACTATATAAAATAGCAACAGCCCAACTCCAAGAATATGTAGAAAGCCATGAGATCTTACACCCTCAACAATCTGGCTTTAGAGCTGCGCACAGCACTGAAACCGCCATGCTGGATTTACAGTCCAAAATGCTGGAAATTATGGATCAGTGAAAGGCTGGTCTACTAATATTGTTAGATCTCAGTGCCGCCTTCGACCTGCTTGACCACCAGCTCTTGCAACAAGCACTGGAGAAGGCCGCAAATTGTTCCAAGGAATCTATAAACTGGTTAACATCCTTTTTAGAAAACAGAATTTCCAGAGTACACTGGGGTGACAAATTCTCCTCCGAATTTAACATCTTTTGCGGGGTTCCACAAGGAGCTAGTCTATCCCCTTTACTTTTCAATCTGTATATCCGGCTTCTATGTGAGCTACTACAACAACTCCAGATATTCTTCACCAACTATGCTGATGATACTCAGCTGGTCCTGTAACTGACTGGGGATTATGCTAAAGATAGTAAGACTCTAAATACACTCTATGGTAACATCGAAGACTGGATGGACAATAACTGGATGTGCCTGAACGCAAACAAAACCGAATTAATGGTATTCGGTTCTACTCAGGCACGTGCCAAACTCTCAGCGGAATATCAGGCTTTCAAAATCAAAGAGACCCTTATCCCTGTGACAGATAAGGTTAAAACTTTAGGCATGACGCTGGAAGCATCTCTCAATTCTGATGCCCAGGCGACTTATGTTAGTAAAAATTGCAATTACTACATCCGGCTACTTAAAGCCATCAGACCACTATTGAGTGAAAAAAACAGCGCCACAATTGCAAGAGTGACCGTCTTGTCACGTCTAGACTATGGTAATGCTCTCCTGGTAGGAGCTAGTAAGCATAACATCCAAAAATTCCAACTAGTCCAGAATAACGCGATCAGAATGGTCAAAATGAAATCAAGAAGTGAACATATAAGTGAAGCTAGACGAGACCTTCACTGGATGAGAACAGAAGAACGTATTCAATTCAAGTCTATGTGCCTTACTCACAAGTGCTTATATGGCAAAGCACCTGCCTACATGAAGTCCAAACTCACGTTTTACCATCCTCGTAGGGCATTAAGATCAGAGGAAAATGGATTGATAACGCCCCTGAAATTCAAGAAAGAACTCGGCTTGGGCAGAGCTTTCCCGAACCGAGCAGCCTCCAACTGGAACAAATTACCTAGGCCCCTCAGATTTGAGTCCAATCTTCTGGTCTTTCGGAAAAAACTCAAAACAGAGCTCTTCAAGTAATCACTCGACTAGGCCACTCTGAATTAGCTAACCAGTATAAATCTGTCTGCCGTCCCGTCGCCTCTTCTGGCTCTATCTTGAGCATGTACATGTCTTTTTGTAAGCGCCCCGATGCCCGTGGGCAGTCGGCGCTATATAAATATATAAATAAAAAATTAAAAAATAATAAAGACAGTCCCAGCCTGTTTGACTTAGATGTCTATGATATGATATTTATAACGTGCTTAATACCCAGAGGTTTCTAAGCGCACACCTGGGAATCTAAACTGTGGTGCTCCTTGTCGTCTTTCTACCAAGGCGAGCACGTTGCCCCTCAGCTACCCTCACGAGACAAAGTCGATAATGTAAGAGAATGTAAGATCAGTACTACCTGTGCACCTGGCCCTAACAAGCTATCCAATTTCCTATTTAAATCCAATCCTGCTATTTGCACAACTGTTCTCTCCCTTCTTTTTAAAAACATAGTGAGAACTGAATATGTTCTTGAATCCTGGTCTATGGCACATATTGTGCCTATACATAAAAAGTGAGAACAATCTGACCCAACCAACTACCGACCCATTGCCATTTCAGATGCTGACAGCAAGGTATTTGCATCTATATTACTATCGCACCTTGAGCTGTGGGCATCCGAAATGGGCAGGATCAATAAATGGCAGATTGGATTCCGTCGAAACATGGGCACATCATTGAATGGTCTCATGCTGCAGTATATACAACATCTTGCGTGGAGAAGGAAATACGATTCTGTTTTTTTTGCATCCATTGACCTCAAAGTCACTTTTGATGCAGTAGACCATAATCTCCTGTGGTCAAAACTTAGATCATGGTGAATTCCATCACACCTATATGCAAATTCTAAGATCCAAGTGCGGCTTAACCATTCAGGCCTCCTATCTCACCATATCTAGACCCCTCAGGGAGTCAGGCAGGGTTGCGTATTGGCACCTTGCCTGTTTAATTTCTACATGGCAGATATTGGCGATTATCTGACTCCATTTGCTTTCATAACACCTAAACTGCAGAACATGAGACCACTCTGGATGGCCTATGCCTATGAGATCTTATTTTTAACTGCACACCTGTAGGTTTGCAGCGTTTAATTGATGGATGTTCTGTTTGTGGATACCCATTCCTTAAAAATGAATCCTGCCAAGACAAAAGTTGTCCAGTGTACAAAGCGCCACAAGGGCTCCACTTTTAGATGGCAAATTGGTGCTGATCCTGTGGAGGTGGATAGCCTTATCTATCTGTGAGTTTTGATTGCATCTAAACCAGGCACATCCCAGTTATTGAGATGGCTAAAGAACCGTACTTATACCCAAGCAAATCATTTTAGCTGGGTTGATGTGCGTTATGGCAAATTTTCATTACGTCCTGCCATTCTGTATTATGAAGGGAAGATTGTCCCGCAGAGCCTTTATGGTACTGATATATATATGATAAGTGTTTTAGATTTTGTGCTCACGTTAGAGGCTGTGATATGGAGGAAGTCTTTGCACCTCCAAGGCTCAGTCCCTGTGGACGCTATTAGATATTAACTGGGTATAGTTTCCTTGTTGGCTAGAGCACACTGGAAATATCTATCCCTGTTCAGGAAGATCTTGTGTCCAACTGTCGGTTCATTGTTGACCTAAAGCAGATTTTGGAGGACAAGGGCTGTGCTGTACTAAATGATGAAAATTAATTGTGTTGTGCTTTGCTTCTCAAAATTGGAAGCACCGTGAAAGAACTGGTAGATACTGTGGCCAAAAGTACAAAAATAGTCTTTTTACTCAGGACTGGATTAACATGTGTCCATCTCTGATCCATTTGGTGGACAATCATAAAAAATTGAGGACACTACCAACATTTCTTGTAATTTACCCAGATAAGGCTACCAGGCATTTGTTTCTTCGATTTTGTTTGAATCTCATTCTAACCAAACAGATACTGATCAGATATGGGAGACTGACTACAGAGCAAAATACCTGCAGGTTTTATAAGTAGACTGGTCAACATGAAATGCTCAGGCACCTTCAGGTCTCTTTGTCAGGACTGGCTGGGTTAGGAACAGGAAGAGTAACAAGATTAACATTGTGCCTTCAGAGCTGGTTGGGTTAGTTATGCTTTTAGAACTGGCTGGGTTAGTAACAGGAAGAATCTGTTCATAGGATTAACATTGTGCTTGCCCAAGTCAAGATGGAGCGAAAGAAACTCAATCTGATTGGTTAAAGGAACAATGATATGTTTGGTTTGCCTGATTGGTGGAGAGAACAATGGGTTTGATTCTTCGGAGGTGAGCAAGATTCTAAACTGCCTTTCATCCAGAGAAATTCAGTGGCTGGTTGTGTTTTAGTTAAGCTCCTTAAGTAAGGCCTTTTCAGAGCTCAGAAGATCAACTAAAGAAGTAAGAATTTCGTTTGCTGATCCATTTGAAACAAGAAGTCATCAGGTGGGATCGTTTCTTTAAAGATTTAAAATTGTCACAGTGAACTTTCATTTTTTTAAGAACATTTAAAAAGTTAACCAAATTTCAAAGTCATTTTGAGAAAAGAGACATTTACAGTTGAAGTTATTATTAAGGAAGACAAGTTTGAAGATATGCGTAGGAGTTTAAATGAAATTAATTGCGTGTAATGCTCTTAAAGACTGTTAAATGTGTGCGCGAGCTCGCAAGTTGTTGTTTACGTGTTTTTTGAAGACGCGCGGGTATTCGGAGCGATAGAGCGCGTGTCCAAAAGATTGCGCGAGTGAATTTTAGCGCGTGTCCATTTTAACGTAAATGACGTCTCATGGAAAAGCGCGTGTGGGTTTGCGATAGAGCGCGAGTCCATTTTGGTGAAGCGCGAGTGGTTTTAAGCGCGTGAACTGTTTTACGTGAAATCCATTTCGTCTCTCCGCGTGAGTTCGGTAGCGATAGAGCGCGAGTCCATTTTTAACCAGCGCGTGTGATTTTTATCGCGTGTACGTATTTTTTCATGCGCGTGTGTTTGTTAAGAATCGCGTGTGGATTTTAAAAGCGTGCGCGTGTGTTTGCTAAAAATCGCGTGTGGATTTTTAAACGCGAGCGCGTGTGTTGCTAGGTATCGCGTGTGTATTTTTAACGCGAGGACAATTCTTCTGATTTTTACGTGTTTATCGCACACGCTATTTAATGAAGAAACTATACGTTCTTATGTAAATAAAGAAAACTATTCACACGCATAAGGAAGCAATATTCCAGGAAGTTGAAGAATGCTTATTTTCTTAATGTAATTTATGCAAATGGAATTCAATATTTCAGAGAAAGACTGCCACTATGAAAGCATTGAAAATTGCATAAGGTTAAAGAAAACTCTGAAGCAAGAGGAAAGTTTAATCCAGAAATGGTGTTTGCAAAAAACCATCACTTTAGAATTCTAGAGAGACTAAGTGGTTTGAACTGTATGCACAACACAAGAGACATTTACAAGATATCACACACAGATTAATAGCCTCTAAGTCTTTTACTGAGGTTAAGAGGTAATGAGTTTAGAGTTTATTTAGAATACTTTTAGAAAACAGAATTTTCTTATTACATAAATAACCAGGTGTATTTGTTTACCACAGATACCAGAGCCTACCAGACGGTTGCAGGGCTGCAGTGTCTCCGTTGGTATTTTATCCAAATTCCCCTTTCCCTTTCTAGGGGTTTTCAGCTCAGCTTATAATTAAGGGTTGAGAGGTGAACTCCTAGTGAGGGTCTGTGGGGCCAGCATCAGCTCCTGTGGAATTCAGTCAAGCCGGACCCTGACACTCTTGTACGAATATTGAAGGTCTGAGATGGAATATGTTAAGGGCGTTTTCTGGGTTATTTGTATTGGGTGATGAGGATTCAGTGTGGAAGTGCTGACTGGCTGGTCTTGCGACATCAACAGTAGATCAAGTAGAGGAGGGGATGTTTAGTCGTACTGTCGAACGGGAAACCATATTATATCCTCTTGATCCTCTTGATCGTATGTGTGTATATATATATATATATATATATATATTGGCCTAGGCCAAGTCGCTCTGCGAGGAAATCCGCGTTGCAAGGCCCTGACCTTAGATCTGTGTAAGCCGCCATTTTAGGTTCAGCCGCCATTTTAGATTCTTATTCTAAAGTCACCCTGTGTTCTTAAATGGTGGACAATGTCGTTTTTGAATGTAACATGGGCGTCTTGACCTCTGTGTACAAGTTAATGTCAAAACTGCCCGCAGGCCAAATGTTAGGGTCCTGTACTGAGACCTTGTCCTTCATTGACCTGTGTATAGAGGATCACCTGTGACATCAATACTAATCCATGAACATATATCGTGTACAATACTGTTTGAGCATCTTATGTGAACACATGTTTAACTATATTGTATAAAGATATGTGCAACGGCTCAATGGGAAATCCGAAGACGCACTGTTGCTATTGTAATTTGTTGGCGAATGGACTAAGGATAACTCCTAAATGTATGGATGCATAAATTAGGAACGAACTCAGCACGAACCCTAGATCCAAGAGTCATTAACCTGCAAGTGGGTTGGACATCATGTTTTGGAGTGTATAAAAGGTGCGACTATTCTGATGTACAATCCGACTCACTGAGCACACCGAACAGGGCTGGTTTTCGCTGTTTTGTACTGAGGGCCTGATATCTATCTGTTGCTTTGTCCTTTGAAACTGTTCAGTTGTAGAATAAAGATCTGTGTATCTTTTGAACCCAGGTTTGGTGTATTTCCCTTTTGGGTACTCAGCCTCAATATAATTTTTTGCTTTCACAGATGGCGCCCGAATAGGGACCCTCAAGATTGATGCCAGCTCGTTGAAGGTTGACGCGGCTATCGGACCAGGATCGGACGGTGTAAAAGGGGCCCCTTTCCTGAATGAGAAGCAACACCTCAGCAGCGCTGCACGGCCCGATCCCTGGACGGTGAGCACGCGGTCCGAGTCGGCATCTTGACAAGGGTCCACTTATCGAGGCGGCAGATTTGCCGAAATCACCAAACACAAGGTAAAATTTGTTAGAAAAACTTTGAAATCCGATCGGACCACCTTAGGCTTGATCAGGTGAGTCGTGACCCGATTCTTAAGTATCCTAATAATTTGTTTTGGCGCATTACACTTGCAAGTGCAATTACTGACCAGGTAACACCAGTATTCTGATATGCCTGGGAAATTGTCTGCCTGCTTCGGGGCATTATCCCGCAAGGACAGACAATCTTTGGAATTTAGCCGTCTGGCACCACAGGAGGGGTCGCCGGCTTGTACTATGTACTGTAAGAAAGGCATTGGTAGTATAGTGTTTAATGATATTTGGCACAGACAAACTAGACATGCTTCCGAACTTCAGTGGCCAATCAATGGTAGTTTTGAAGTCCCTCGTATTGAGTATTTAGAATCTATATTATTAAAGAAAAAGGATAGACCTGCAGCATTTGATGTATTACAGAATTGGAAGAAGGAAGCTTTACAGCAGCTTAAAAGTAGAGAAAAACATGCGCGGCGTCATAAGACGAACGCCGAAAAAGCGTTCTTATATGACCAAGACAAACATTCTGAGTCAGCTAGGAATATGGATAGGGCTTTCTCACATGGTATCCAGAAAATCTATCCTTCTAAAGACTTTCATGTTTCCGATGAACTTATCGATAAGTTGTTAAATGAACGAAGGCCTGGTGCCACTGCGCCACCTCCGTACGTTCCTCTTCCTGCTGGTTTGCCTCTTCCTGCTGTTATTCCTCCTGCTGCTCCTATCGTTCCTTCTGCTGTTCCCCCTCCTCCAGTTGTTCGTCCTCCTTTTGTCGCTGCTCCTCCACTTGCTCTTCCACCTGTACCTGTTGCACCAGTAATAACACCTCCGTTAAATTTGCCTATTCTCCCTCTTCCAAGAGGTTCTATGCCACTTGTAGTAGATCAGGGAGCGGGATCAAGGGTTGTCACTCGCAATACTTTACCTCCAGAGAAGAAACGTGAGATGATTGTATGGGCTAAGCATTGTATGGAGAGGGATGATCAAGCTGGTGTTTTTGTCACCCTTTCTAATATGGAGAATTTTCCTGAGAAAAATGTTTTTATTGAGGGATTAGAGATTCATTTGTGTGTAATGTGGGACAGATTAAACGATACAGATCTCCCACAAGGGTTGAGGGATCTGAACACCTTAGCATTCTCTAGAGACAGTGCGGAGAGAGTACAAGAGCATGTTGAGAGGGTATTTGAGTATAGAAAGGAGTTGGAAAGGTTAGAGAATGAGGAGGAAGATGGAGATAGTTTGGACATTATGTATGTGCAGAAACGGTTCCTTCCTTGTCGTGAATCGGTATCTGAGGAAATGCGAATCTGCACGGAAGATGCGATTAGATGGATCTCAGACACATCGATAACTGCTATCGAAGTATATGACACATATAGTCAGTATACGCAAGAGATGCAGAGGAGAGTGATACAGGTCATGGTAGAATACCTACAGGATGAGTGTGTAAAAAGAAAGATTTGTTGTCCCACAAAGTTATTGAGTATTTACAAGAGAGCTTTTTCATTTGACACTTCTTCGGCTGCTTTAGCGCTCGATTTAGCCCTGTTGTTTAGTAAGCGTTCGGAGTTGCCTACTTCTCAGTTGCCTATGAGAGAGGTTCCTCCAAATTAGACTATGGATGTAGTCTTTTGGTGGGCACTCCTCAGACAGAGATTCATCGTCTTCAGGTAATTCAAAATGGGGCTGTGAGAATAGTTAAGGGTTTAGGTAAAAGAGATCATGTATCAGATGCCAGAAGGAGTCTTCATTGGCTGCCGGTTGGAACAATAATTCATTTTAGGCTCCTGCTCATTAACCAAAAATGCATTGTAGGTAAAATGCCATCATATCTGAAGGAGGCCATAGTTGTGAAGGATAAGGGTAGGTCTCTCAGATCTGATAATTCTAATACACTCAGTGTACCCCAGCATAAAAATAACAAAACAAGGCAGGGGTCATTTGAAGTTGCAGCACCCATTGCATGGAATGCCCTTCCCACGGCATTAAGAACGCTGGCTTCAACAGAACTCTTTAAAAAGAAACTGAAAACACTGCTCTTTGCCTAAACCCCCCCAATGGAGACTCGGTTTAGATAACTATTCTGCTGCATTTGCGGTCTGTTTTGTGTTTGTCAGTCTGCGCCCCTCAGCCTTCGGGTACCAGGTGCGCAATATAAATCATGTTACATAACATAACATAACAAGATCTCAGTTGATGGTGAGCAAGCCTTGAAATGCATCGTCTCCGATTTTGTGCATCGAGGAGTGATTGAGGAAATTTCAGGTAGTTTGTGCAATAGTCCGATTTTGGCCGTGTACAAAAAAGGCGATAATGCAATTTCTTTTTGTTTCATAATTGATTTGCGTGCCATCAATAAGATCGTCGCTCCACAATTTCCAATTGTGCCTGATGTGACGACGGTATTGACTTTGATTCCGGCTTCAGATACTTACTTTAGTGTTGTGGATCTAAAGAATGCTTTCTTTAGTATTCCTATACACAAGGACAGTAGATATGTGTTCGCGTTCACCTTGGGGGAACACTCCTTCACATTTACTCGTGCACCACAAGGGTACACGGAAAGTCCTAGCATCTACAGTGGGGCTTTGAAAGAGCAGCTCAATACCCTTGAGTTGCCCTCTACTTGTACACTGCTTCAATATGTTGATGACTTGCTTTTAGCTGCCGACTCAGAAAGCGCTTGTAAGGAGGGCACTGTGTTGTTACTTATTCACCTGACTAAACACGGACATAAAGCTTCGCTAAAAAGATTTCAATATTGTTGCCAGGAGGTCGCCTATCTAGGCTATCTCCTGTCAAAGGAGGGAAGAAGATTGACGCCTCAATGGATAGAACTCATTTCTAGCATGTCTGTTCCAAATACACAGAAAGAAGTTAGAGCCTTGATAGGAATGGCTTCTTACTGTAGGCAGTGGATCCCCAACTTTTCGTTAACGATTAAGCCGATGTTGGCTCTGACGAAGAAGGGCATTTCTTCGCCATTGCTGTGGAACATGGAGCACAAGCGTGTATTTGATTTGCTCAAGACTGCATTGTGCTCGGCACTGGTTTTGGGCACACCAAATTATGAAAAGGCCTTTGTGTTTGTGCATGAATGTGATGGATGTGCTTTGGCTGTGTTAACACAGGAACATGGAGGGAGGAATGGCCGTGCGGTTACTTTTCCTCCGCCCTCGATCCTGTAGCATGCGCTTTTGTTTGCGAGCTATCGCTGCTGCTGCTGCGTCTGTAAAACAGAGTGAGAGAATGGTCCTAGGCCATGCTTTAACCCTGATGGTACCTCACTCTGTAGATGTTCTACTAAACAGAACTCAAACGCAACACCTCACTTCTGCACGGCTGACGAGATATGAGTTGATCTTGTTTGTACCACAAATTCAAATTAAGAGGTGTTGTGCTCTTAATCCGGCTGAACTTTTACCTTTCCCGCAAGGTACTGCTTGCAGTGACGAAGAGTCACATGACTGCCTTTACACTACCAAACAAGAGACAAAGGGTAGAATTAATCTAAATCCACAAGGGGAGCTGTTTTGCGATGGCTCCTGCTTCAAACTTCCAGATGGTACATCCACAGCTGCTTATGCAATCACTACATTGAGCACGGTCGTGGAGACCAATAAAATCACGCATAATTCCGCGCAGGCCGCAGACTTATAGCTTTGACCCGAGCTTGCAAACTTTCCGAAGGGCTTACTGTGAATATTTACACTGATTGTCAGTATGCCTTTGGGGTGGTTCACAACTTTGGGAGACTTTGGTCAGAAAGAGGGTTCTTAACTTCACATGGTACAAAGATCCAGCATGGCTCCCTGATAGTACGGCTACTCTCAGCACTTGCACTCCCTACTCAGTTGGCTATTGTAAAATGCAAAGCGCATCAAAAGATTGTAGATGATGTAGGAAAAGTGAACGCTTTTGCTGATCAGATAGCTAAACAGACTGCCACTGATCTCTCTTCAGACATGTATACTTCGAGGGAAGCCACAAATGCCTGTTCTATGGATGAGGGTATTGATTCTGCAAGGGATATCCAAGCCGATGCAACATTAGAAGAGTCTAAGAAGTGGGCTGAGGGCTTGCGGAAACTTGATGATGATGGGTGTTGGGTGTACAGAGTTGAAGGGAAATGGCTACTTCCCGGCGCGTACATTATGATGATGGTTGTTATGGGTAAAAAGTATGGGTAAACGACAAAATCTCTAAGGTAGCTGAAAGCTTTGTTCAAGGCTGCATGATCTGTTTACAGCATAATCTGGGAAAGGGACCATCAACTCCGAGGGGAGGTTTTGGTCCACCTTCTGTCCCTTTTTAAGGTTATACACTTTGATTTTTATTGAAATGGAACGATATAACAACCTGAAGTACGTGCTAGTTGTCATCTGTGCTTTTAGCAAATGGGTAGAGGCTTTTTCTGTTAAAGACGCTACAGCCATGACTACTGCAAAGACTATGTTAAAAGAATACTTCCCAAGGTTCGGGCTACCAAGAGTCATCTGGTCGGACAATGGTCCACATTTTATCGCTGCTGTAATTCTGCAGATATGTGCGGGATTGCAGATCGATAAACGGTTCCATTTGGCCAGACACGCTCAGAGTGCTGGATTAGTGGAAAGACACAACGGCATCAAGACATGTGCCGGCACCAAACTAAAATGGCCGGACGCCTTACCGATCGTGTTGTTATCAATGCGTACAACCCCTTAAACTAAGACTGGGCTCTCTCCCTTTGAGGTGGTAATGGAGAGGCCTGCTAATATCTGGAACCTTCCAAAATGTTGTTCCTTGAGAAATGTTGAAAATGTACTTCTTTCAGATTACTGTAGCTAGTTGACTAAAAACTTGTATTTGATGCATCACCAGGTGCGAGAGGCTTTACCTGTACGATACGAGGGCCCCGGTCACAGCATACGGCCTGGGGAGTTGGTCCTCACAAAATCCTTCGAGCGATCGTCTTGCCTTGCACCTCGTTGGCGGGGCCCCTTCCAGGTCCTACTGGTCACACAGACGGCGGTGCGAGTGGCAGGCAGGAAAAATTGGATCCACGCGACACACACCAAGAAAATTCCACACCCACTGCCATACGATACAGAAGAAGCAGAAACCCCCACCAGTACTGCAACCAACGATCCTGAAGCAGTAACTAGGATTGAAAGTGTGTCGGGGATTCTCCCTGATCCTGTTAGGTCAGGGGAAACAGCCATTCCACCCCCACACTCTCCAACCATTTTGTTTCCAGAGGCGATCCCAAATTGTGCCTCTAACCTTACTTCCGTTCATTCGCCGCTTCCAATGGGAAGTGACGACACGTTGTTCACGGATCAATCAGTACCAGGGATCAAAAGGTACCATCTGCATCCATGGAAAAAGACTTACGGCACGGCTCAGCTGTGCGCTCGGAGAAGAAGAAAATCATCAAGGGCTTGCTTTTGGCCCAATCAATTGTTTGAAAAGGGGGATTCTGTTGGCTAGGGTTTGTGGAAGGACTAAGACAATGCTCGGCCTGGAGGTCGCCAGCTAAAAACATTGGTGCTTTCGTTTGAAAACTACAATGCCTGCAACCGCTTCCACTCGTATGGAAAAGAGAAAAGACTGTGTGACCATTTACGGAAATGAACATTTAGTTATGTGGGCCCCGAAAACGTACTGCTGTTTTGTGACAATGTTAATTAGTTTTATAATGGTCATTCTTTTAGGCTTCTGGTATCTAGAAGAAGTACATCCGCGTGAGAATTTGTACCTACTGTTTCTACACCTTTTGTGCATCTGCACACTCTATCTCCTAGGGACTCTCAGCACAGACAGAGATATCACAACAACTAACAAGTTACTTCTTACCTTGTAACGTTCTTTCGATGGGATGTTCCTCCAACGTATTCCTTATCCTGATAGATTTACTTCCAGCTTGCTGGCCTCGGAATTCTTTTTCAGTAGAGGACGCGGCGCGTTGACGTCCCTCGAGTTGGTGTCCCTCGACAGCCTCCGTATCGGCGCCGACATCATCATGTGTATAAATAGACTCACGCAGCGTCCGTTGCTCAGTTCCGTTTTGAAGCTTAAGAGTAGCTGTGCATGAATTGGTTATTGACCTTGAAGGAGCGTAAGCTGCAACCACAAGGGAAGTTTTACTGAGGGTATGGATGGGAGGGGCGATAAGGAATACGTCGGAGGAACATCCCATCGAAAGAACGTTACAAGGTAAGAAGTAACTAGTTCTTCAAAGGGATTGTGTCCTCCGACGTATTCCTTATCTTGATAGACTCCCATAGCAGTGGTGTGTAAACTGAGGTGGGAGTAAAATTGCCATATTACCCTTTAAGAATGAACAGAGTGTAACACAGCTTTGCCAAATCTAGTCTCTTGGCTAGAGGAGGAATCCAGATTGTAGAATTTGCTAAAGGTATGTGCGGACGACCATGTGGCAGCCGCACATATGTCTCGAATCGGTACCCCTCTCTGGAGGGCCGAAGAGGCTGCGATACCCCTGGTTGAATGAGCCCTAACATTTTGAGGGGGCTCTTTCCCTGCCAGTTTGTAACAATCTAGGATGGCTAAAATAATCCATCTGGAAATGGTCTGTTTTGTGATTGGCAATCCTAATTTGTGCCCTGTGTAACCTATGAACAGTTGGTCTGCTTGCCTAATCCTAGGAAGTCTGCTGATATAAAAACTCAAGGCTCCCCTTGGATCCAGCCTATGTAGCCTCTCCTCCTCTTTCCCTGGATGGGGAGGAGGATAGAAAGAGGGTAAGGTTATCTTCTGAGTGATGTGGAATTCAGAAACCACCTTTGGGAGGAAATTAGGCTTCACTTGTAGGACAACTTTGTCTTTGTGAAAAATTGTATGAGGGGGTTTACAAGTTAGGGCTTGCAATTCGCTCACCCACCTGGCAGATGTCAAAGCCACTAATAAGACAGTTTTAAGGGTGATAAATCTTAACGAACAAGAGTGGAGTGGTTCAAAAGGAGTACCATCAGGAATTTTAAGACTAAATTTAAGTCCCATAAGGGAACTTGGAACGGTCTCGCGGGATAGACATTAGCTAGCCCCTTCTGAAATTGTATTACGAAGGGTAATTTGAAATATGATGGCTCCTCTGCAGTGCGCTTGAAGATCGATAGCGCTGCGAGGTAGCCCTTCATCGTACCAACTTGAAGACCTGAATTCGCCAAATAGAGTAGAAAGGATAACACCATTGGTGTACCACATGAAAAGGGTTCAATATTCTTTTCTCTACACCAGCTGAAAAATGTGTTCCAACGGCAGCGGTATAAAGTCTTTGTTGCTGGCCTTCTGGCTGAAAGCAACACCTCCATGACGTCATCTGGGAGGTCCCAATCCTTGTATCTCAACCTTTCAGAAACCAGGCGTGAAGGTTGAGGGTTCTGATGTCTGGATGGAGAACCTGACCTCCCTGCGAGAGAAGATCCTCCCTGTGTGGAAGACAAATCAGAGGGCAGATGGACATGTCCAGAAGGTCCGGGTACCACGTTCTCCTGGCCCAGTCTGGGGCAATTAGGATCATAGGAGGTCATTACAACCCCGGCGTTAAGGGTTAACGACGGTGTTAACCCTTAATGCCGGATTCCCACTTTAACGCCTGCTTTTGGCAGGCGTTAAAGTCCATGGCGCTAACCCGCCATGGTGCTAATTACGCCGCCGTAATTTACGGCGGCGTAATTAGCGCCTTCCCCACTCCCATTATGCCCTATGGGGCAAAAATGGGAATGGGGAAGGGAAAGTGGGAAATGGGGATTTACTGCCCCACTCACCTTGGAATGGGGCGGTAAATCCGCCATCCACCATGGTGTAAACATAGTTTACACCATGGTGGTAAAGTTGGTGCACTTAGCACCAAGGTTGTAATGACCGCCATAGTCTTCCGGAATCTTCTCAACCTCCTGATCATCTGAGGAATGACAGGGACTGGAGGAAACGCATACAGAAGTGGAAACTCCCAGTCTACCATGAACGCGTCCCCTAGAGCTCCTCTCGGGGGAAATTCCCTTGAACAAAACTGATTGCACTTCCTGTTGATACTGGTGGCGAACAGATCCACTTGAGGGGTTCCCCAAAGGGCGAAGATCTCTTGAAGGACTTCCTGAGCTATCTCCCACTCGTGAGAGACTGTGCTCTGCCTGCTCAGAGCGTCCGCTGTCAAGTTCTTCTCTCCGGCTAAGTGAACTGCCGATAGAGAGATTCCTTCTTGAATTGCCCAAAACCAGAGCTGCATCGCCTCTCAGCACAGTGGCAGTGATCCTACGCCTCCTCTTTTGTTAAGGTAGTGCATGGCCACTGTATTGTCCGTCATTATTAGGACATTTTTCCCTTGTACAGATGGCAGAAAAGCCTTCAGCGCTAGTCTGATAGCTCTCAGCTCCAACAGGTTGATATGTAGTCTGGACTCCGATGGAGACCAACGACCGCTGATGGTCAAGTCGTTGGCATGGACTCCCCACCCCGTGAGTGAGGCATCCGTGACTACTGTTATCTCCGGCCATGGTTGCCAAAACAGTTCCCCTTTCAAAATGTTCTCCCGACGGGCCCACCACTGAAGGTCTCGAGCCACTTTGTCTGGCACCTGAAGGAGATCTGTCATTCTTCCTGAGAATTGCGAGCACTGAGTTCTTAGTGCCCACTGGAGAGATCTCATTCTCAGGCGAGCCTCTGGCACAAGGAAGACGCAGGATGCCACGAGGCCTAGCAACCACAAAAAGACGAAGGCTGGGAGACGTTGGGCATTTTGAAACTTGGTGACCATCTGCAGAATATCTTGAGCCCTCACCTCTGGTGGGAAGGCTTTCCCCAGGGAAGTGTCCAGGACCGCTCCGATGAACTGGAGTCTCTGTGATGGTATCATCTGTGACTTCTTTAAATTGAGGGAGAAGCCCAGTTTGTGAAGGAAGTGGCAGACATAATCTAGCTGAATCTGAGCTTGTTCCCAAGTTTAGTTTAGTTTAGTTTCGTTTCTTTATTTGTACCGCGCCGAACCCTGGGGTAACCGGGCGCTGGAGACTTGGAGACAGTTACAACATGGCAAAAATATACAATACAGACTGTGATATAACAACATTAAGTGTAGTAGACCAGGTTACAAGATGGTCGACAAGGACATGCGGAGAAGAAGTACATTAAGCAGAATTTTGGTTGGCAAGCCGTGTTTTAGTATTGGCTCTAAAAGTCCAAAAGGAGGGTTTAGCTCTAAGGGTTAGAGGCATAGCGTTCCATAGTTTGGCAGCTAGGACCGGGAAGCTGGCGCCACCTGCTTTTTTTAGGGAGAATTTGGGAATGGAAAGGCAATGTGAGTATGGCGTTCTAGTTGGTCTAGTAGATGTGTGATTGTGGAATTTGTCTGCCAGGTATTTGGGTGCATCATTGGAGCGGCATTTATGGACGATGACGAGGGATCTGAGAGTGATTCTGTCTCTTACAGGGAGCCAGTGAGCGTCTTGCCTGATGCTGGAGATGTGGGCGTGTCGGGGGATACTGAGGGCATTATTTTGAAGCACCTGTAGTTTGTTCAGGTTGCGTTCTGACGTGCCGAGAAAGAGTGTGTTACAGTAGTCAATTTTTGAGAGCACTAGTGCTCTGGCTAGTGTAATGCAGCTGGAAGGAGATAGGAAAGGTTTACAGGCGTTGATAAGCTTATTTGTATAAGCTGTGGATGAGGCTGTGGCATTCACCTGTCTTTTGAGCGAGAGAGTAGAGTCTAGATAAACCCCAAGGGTTTTAATTTCTTTGGCTACTGTGATTAGGTTACCGTCTATGTTGATGGACGCGTAACGGGGGTCTAGTTTGTTTAGCCACGGTTGGGAGCCGACAAGAAGGAGCTCCGTTTTCTCGTCATTGAGGCATAGACCGTGCTCTGCCATCCAGGCTTGGATCTCCAGATATAGGTTGTTGATTCTGGTGGAGTCCTCATCGTAGCACCCTGATAGGGTGATGAGAACCTGGGTATCGTCAGCATAGTTTGTGTATGTGACACCCAGGTTATCTAGGCGGTCAAACAATAGCTTAGTGAAGATATTGTATAGGGTTGGCGAGACGCACGAGCCTTGAGGGACGCCGCAGGTGATAGGGATAGGGAGTGCTGAGGCCCCGGGGAGAAAACCCGGGTGGTTCGGTTGGCTAGGAAGGACTGGATCCAGGCAGTCGCCTGGTTAGAGAAGGCCGCTGAGGTCATCAGATGTTCCGTGAGAATCTGATGGTCAACGAGGTCGAAGGCTGCTGATAGATCTAGCAGTAGGAGAATGGCTAGATTACCCTTGTCCTTTGCCTCGTCCATCTGGATTTTTAGGTCCAGTAGGGCTGACTCTGTTCTGTGCCTTGGCCTGAAGCCGGATTGTCTGAGACCCAGGAGGTTGTTGTCTTCCAGGTGTTTCTGTATTTGCAGGTAGGCCACTCTGTCTAAGATCTTTAGGATGTAGGGAACAGTGGTGAAAGGCCTGTATTTGGTTGGGCTATTGGGGTCTAGATTAGTTTTTTTTTTTTTTTAGTAGTGGCATGACCCAGGCCTCCTTGAGGCTGCTAGGCACTGAACTTGATGTGAAGGATGCATTGTTAAGGGCTGTTATGAAGGGGGCCAGAATGTTGGCACCTTCCTGGATGATGGGAGCTGGGCATGAGTCCCCTTGGCATCTGGAGGGTTTGAGGCCTTTAATGATGCTTTCTACTTCTTTATTGGATACTGGTGAGAAGGAGAAGGGGGGGCAAGTGGGAGTTTTGGGAGTGGTGGATGGTTTGTTTTTTGGATAGGCTAAGCTTTTTCTGTTCGCTTTTGGATTGTAACATGGTGATTTTGTCTGCTAGGGCTTTTTGAATCCTCTCACACCAGTTTGCATCTTTCACGCAGGTTTCTGCCAGGGTGGGGGGGGATTCGAGTTCCCTGAGGATATTGAAGAGCTCTTTTGTTTTGGATTTGGCGCTCTCAATTCGGTTGTCATATGTCTCTTTTTTGGCCTTGAGGATGGCGGTTTTGTAGGTGGAGGCTGCCATCAAGAGTTGTGTTTTGTTGGATAGGTTGGGTGTTTTTCTCCAGGTGGCTTCTGGCGCTCGTTTGGAGTTTCGGAGGATTTTTAGCTCTGGTGTGAACCATTTGTTCATGTGGGCTGCCGGTTTGGCTTTGGTGAGTTTGAATGGAGCGATGGTGTCTAGTGCTGATTCTAACGTTTTGTTGTAGAGGTCAACAAGTTTCTCCGCATCTAGGTTAACGTAGTTTGTGGGGGTAAGGATGTTGTCTATAAGTGGGCAGAGGTTTTGTAAGGTGATGTTGCGGTTATTTCTGGTGAGGGTTTGGTTGTAATTTCCCTTGGATGGAGAAGGAGATGGCGTGGTGGTCAGACCATGCAGTTTGCTTGTTTTTTGTGATGGTCGTAGAGCAGTTGAGATCCGCTAGCCAGTCCAGGGTCCTGCCTTTGTTGTGGGTAGGGTCTGTGATTCTGAGCTTGAACCCTAGTTGGGTGATGGTGCTTTCCAGGGAGAGCGCATTGGCATCGTTTGCGTCGCCGAGACCGAGGTTGAGGCCGCCAAGTAGGATAATTTGAGATCCTGTTTTGGTGTTGGTGGTCAAGAGGTCAGATATCTCTTCCTCAAATGTGGTGATGGGGTCTGGGGGTCTGTAGAGGAGGTGTACTAGTATGGTTTGTGTGTTATGCACGATAGGTCAGTCACACACCCACACAACACCCTGCATGATACTCCGATACAAAATACTGTCAGGCTCCCCGGTTCACCGCCCAACCCTCCTCACGTCCCATCACCTAGGGTGCAGGGGAGTCACCATCACCGATGGTTGCGGATCACACGAAGGGGACGGTGTGGTCTGTTTCCTCATCTCCAATGGCAACTGCCATGGAGATTGCGATCGGGCTGGAACAGCCGATCGCGATCGCTTCCTGGTTGCACATCAACTTCCCGATCACGTGCACGGAGCCCCACTCACGTGATCGGGAGGCGGCTCGCATAAAAGCCGGGAGCTTTGAATGACTCGCCGCTTCACAGCTGTTCTCTAACACTGTTCGGCGTTCTTGACTCTCGTTTTTTGACCTCATCGGATTTCGACCTCAGGCTTACTCTCACGGATTTAATTAACTCTTGCTCCTTGGATACGGTTGCCGATACTCTGCACGGATACTGGTACTTTGGACCCTTTTTGCACTTAACGGACTGCTTTGGATTTTCCCTATCTGTTCACTTGCTACAACCCGGATCTCGACCCTTGGAAGGTTTAAGACCTTCCTTCTGTTCAGTCTTGGAAATCATTACGGGTTACTGGTGGTCAGCTCGTCTCCACCTCCAGATACTTGCCTGTTTGAATCATCGGCGCTCCCTTGCACCAATTCCTCAGGCTCCCTTCCATTGAACATAGGTAAGAAAGTATCCTTATTCACTCTTAACTAAAGCACTGTCTTTGCCTGTATTAACCCCGACTTCCTTCCAACAGCCTCTGGAGTCCTCGGCGCCACCTGATTCTACAACCAACAAACCACCTGTGGCCTCAAAGCTCGCACAGGGAGTGTTTGTCTTTCTCTCCCTGTGGGTGATTTGTGGACAGAGGCTCAATACTCTTCACTACGCTGCAAGTCTCGACAGACTGTGAAGCCTTGCGTTGTGTTGAGTATGGAGCCTGTAGCCGAGGACCCCGTGGCTGCATTGATACAGGCACTCACAGTTTTGAGGGCAGACATGACAGCCGCCAACGCGGCTATACATCAGAGGTTAGATTTAATCCAAAGTGTACAACACCCATTACCTGCTGATGTAGAGTTTGGGGAAGCCGCTGCCCAACCCCCAGTTGTCCAACCTATTACTCCCCCTGTAGCACCACAAATTCCTGTACTCATGCCTACACCTTTTCCCTTGGCTGCTCCAGAAAGATTCCACGGAGACCCCAGAAAGTACCGCACTTTTGTAAATCAATGCAAGCTACATTTTCTTTGTAGACCTCAGGCCTTTCCCGACTCCACCACAAAGGCAGCTTTCACCTTGTCCCATCTGGCCGGCACTGCGGCAGCATGGGCCAATCCCCTACTGGAAAACAATAGCCCTGTCCTATATGATTTCGAGTTACTGGTCACAGAAATGTCTCATGTATTCGACACACGTCACAAAGCCCAATCCCGGGATCTTGAATTGTTGGATCTAACTCAAGGAAAGGGGTCACTCATAGAGTACATTGCCCGATTTAACCAACTGGCTGCTGAAACGTCTTGGCCTGAACCCAAAAGGGCAGTAGTGTTTTACCGGGGGCTTAATAGTACCATGAAGGATGCTATGTCCGTCGTTCCTTCTTTGCCCACATCTCATACTGACTTAGTGGATCTCGCCCTACAGATCGATGCAAGGCGTTCCGAACGCAGGTTCGAAACAGGGTTCCCTACTCCTGGTTTATCCTCCCCCTCCTCTGATACCGGTGGTGAACCTATGCAAATAGGCGGTATTCGTAGCCCGATCACACAACTAGAAAGGGACCGCAGAAGAACCGACCATGCCTGCTTCTACTGTGGCCTGAGTGGGCATTTTATAAAGTCCTGTCCCAGACGCCCCAAGTTGAAAAATCCGGTTTTTCGGAATGCTCGACCCTAGATCCGGGGGCCGGATCGAGCAATCCTTCAACTCCCTCGGACAGGTTCCCCACATTTGGCAGGATCAGACCGGTGATGGTAAAGGCTACGTTAAAACCCACACCCGACATCGTTCATGTTGTTTCGATTTATATCGATTCTGGTGCCACTGGCAATTATGTCGATATAAACCTGGCCGGGTCATTGAATCTGCCCCTGATTACCAAACAACGTCCGGAACCAGTACAGGCGGTGGATGGCACAGCACTGATTTCTGGCCCAATTCGACAACAAACTGCCCCGATCACCCTAACTATACAGAAAATACATCAGGAAGTCATATCCTTTGATTTGATTACGATGCCCCAATTCGGGATTATACTAGGGCTCCCATGGTTACATCAACACAACCCTTTAATCGACTGGAAGTCTGGGCAGGTTCACTTTGAATCGGAAATCTGCCAGAATTTTTGCCTCACCGCACCTGACGACACCGAATCTCCTTCACGTGCCTTGGGGGCCGTCGCACAACTTACCCTACACGAGGAAGCGTCCACGTCCTTGGAGTCTCACATAGTGGGGGTGGTGGCGACAAATATCCCTGGGGAATATAAGGACTTTCATGAGGTCTTTGACAAGGGTTCTTCGGAGGTACTACCACCACACCGTTCTTACGATTGCCCTATTGATTTCATCCCTGATTCCAGCATTCCCTCAGGACGTATTTACTCCCTGTCCCCCTCAGAGGAACAGGCATTGAAAGAATACATTCAAGTGGCTCTAAAGGTTGGCCATATACGTCCTTCCACCTCTCCGGCAGCTAGCCCTATTTTTTTTGTCCCCAAAAAGGAGGGCGACTTACGTCCTTGTGTGGACTACCGACGCTTGAATGCTATCACCATAAAGAACCGGTATCCTATACCCCTGATTACACCATTGTTGGACAGGTTGAGTCACGCCAACATCTTCACGAAACTCGATCTCCGCGGAGCCTATAATTTAATCAGAATTCGCCCCGGAGACGAGTGGAAAACGGCTTTTTGCACTCGTTACGGACTGTTTGAGTACGTAGTCATGCCCTTCGGGCTTTGTAACGCCCCTGCTACGTTTCAGCGTTTCATGAATGAGATTTTCCATGATTTGTTAGACATCTGTGTAGCGGTATATCTCGATGACATCCTGATATTTTCACAGGACCTGAAAGAACATGTACTACATGTCCGCGAGGTATTATCTCGGCTTCGCCGTTTTTCACTCTATGCAAAGCCAGAAAAATGTCAGTTCCATACTGGAAGTGTGGAATTCTTGGGATTCCACATTACCCCTGGGGGTTTAGCAATGAATCAATCCAAGGTTCGTGCAGTTTTGGACTGGCCAAAACCCTGTAATGTTAAGGCACTACAATCATTCCTTGGGTTTTCGAATTTTTACAGGCGCTTTATCCAGGATTTCTCGTCTCTTGTATCGCCTCTTACTGCCTTGACCAGCCCCAAGTTGCCTTTTATCTGGTTGGAACAACACCAAAAGGCTTTTGATGCGCTAAAAGCTGCATTTACTACCGCTCCTGTGCTGAAGCATCCCGACCCGGAACTCCCCTTCATTGTAGAGGCGGATGCATCCTCCTTTGCTCTTGGAGCGGTATTATCCCAACATTGTCCTTGTTCCGGTCGGCTACACCCGGTGGCGTTTCATTCTCGAAAGTTTACCCCTACAGAAACGCACTATACGGTTACGGAGAAGGAATTGTTGGCCATCAAGGATGCCTTTCAGGTCTGGCGGCATCACCTGTTGGGAGCAAGACATGCAGTCACGGTGTACACAGACCATCGTAACATTCAAGATTTAGCCTCACTCAAGTGTGTCAATAGTCGGCAGGTGTGGTGGCATTTATTCTTTGCAGCCTTTGACTTCCAGATAAAACACCGGTCGGGTCTGTCCCACGGGAAGGCGGACGCTTTATCACGTTCTCCTGGTGGGGTATCCTTGCCTGTTTTCCCTGAAAAACTATTAGATCAGCATGTCATTTGCCTCTGTACTCCTCCTTTACCGCTTCTAGAGTCCATTCGCGCATGGGTTTCGTTACATCCCGAACAGACCTCTGAGTGGGATCCGGTGTTACATGATGGGCTGCCATTCATACAAAACAAATTATGGTTACCGACATCCGACACTCGTAATCTTGCACTAGAATGGTCTCACGACAGTGCCATTAACGGTCATCCTGGACAGAAGCGCACGCTGGACCTCCTCAGGCGATGGTGTTGGTGGCCCTCCATGAAGCGCGATGTTGAAGGGTATGTCAACACGTGCGCCGTGTGTGCCCAATGTAAACATCGCCGGGGACGTCCAGTGGGACTCTTACTTCCCTTGCCTATACCTCCTAGGCCCTGGCACACAGTGTCGATGGATTTTGTGACAGACCTACCTCGAACCAAGGGCTTCGACACCATTTGGGTAGTGGTCGATTCTTTCTCTAAAATGGCTCGTTTTGTTCCCTGTTCTGGCATCCCATCTGCACCGGCTCTGGCCGACCTTTTCTTTAGGTCAATCTTCTGTCTTTTCGGGTTACCCACTATCATAATCTCAGACAGGGGACCCCAGTTCACTTCTCGGTTCTGGCGGGCGCTCACAGGCCTCTTGGGCATTGATTCCCGTTTTTCCTCCGCATATCACCCGGAGACAGACGGCCAGACGGAGAGGGTGAACCAGGCCATGGAGCAATATTTACGTTGCCTCATTCTACAGCACCAACAGTCCTGGCTGAGTGTACTACATCTCGCTGAATTCTCGTATAATAATGCTCTGCATTCTTCTACTGGCTTTTCTCCCTTTTTTGTCTTATATGGCCAACACCCCCGCACCTTACCTGTTCCAGACCTTACACATTCCATTAACCCTGCTGCTGTTTCCTGTGCACGTGACCTTTCGGCCGTTCATGCCCGGACTCTCGCTCACCTTCGTGAGTCCCAAGTCTCTGCTAAATCTGCGGCTGACCGGCGGAGGGCCGTTGCACCTTCCAATGTAGTGGGGGACAGGGTGTGGCTTTCCTCTCGTCACCTCCGCCTGCCCGGTTGTCGCAAATTGCTACCCCGTTTTGTGGGTCCGTACAGGATATCTGCTGTGATCAACCCTGTGGCTTATCGCCTTTCGGTTCCCGCCTCCTGGCGCCTTCACCCTGTATTCCATACATCTCTGCTGAAGCCTTGTCCTGCTCCTACTCGCCTTAGGTCTACGCCGGGCCCTGTGTCTGTGGGTGGCTCTGTGGAATATGAGGTGTCGGGTATACTGGGTTCTCGTATGGTTCGTGGTTGTCTCCAGTATCTGGTGGACTGGGCGGGTTATGGTCCGGAGGAGCGGTGTTGGGTCCCTGCGAGTGACGTCCATGCTCCGAGGCTGGTCTCCCGTTTTCATTTGGACCATCCCACCTGCCCACGCGGTCGTGGGCCATTGAGGGGGGGCTCTGTTATGCACGATAGGTCAGTCACACACCCACACAACACCCTGCATGACACTCCGATACAAAATACTGTCAGGCTCCCCGGTTCACCGCCCAACCCTCCTCACGTCCCATCACCTAGGGTGCAGGGGAGTCGCCATCACCGATGGTTGCGGATCACACGAAGGGGACGGTGTGGTCTGTTTCCTCATCTCCAATGGCAACTGCCATGGAGATTGCGATCGGGCTGGAACAGCCGATCGCGATCGCTTCCTGGTTGCACATCAACTTCCCGATCACGTGCACGGAGCCCCACTCACGTGATCGGGAGGCGGCTCGCATAAAAGCCGGGAGCTTTGAATGACTCGCCGCTTCACAGCTGTTCTCTAACACTGTTCGGCGTTCTTGACTCTCGTTTTTTGACCTCATCGGATTTCGACCTCAGGCTTACTCTCACGGATTTGATTAACTCTTGCTCCTTGGATACGGTTGCCGATACTCTGCACGGATACTGGTACTTTGGACCCTTTTTGCACTTAACGGACTGCTTTGGATTTTCCCTATCTGTTCACTTGCTACAACCCGGATCTCGACCCTTGGAAGGTTTAAGACCTTCCTTCTGTTCAGTCTTGGAAATCATTACGGGTTACTGGTGGTCATTCTCGTCTCCACCTCCAGATACTTGCCTGTTTGAATCATCGGCGCTCCCTTGCACCAATTCCTCAGGCTCCCTTCCATTGAACATAGGTAAGAAAGTATCCTTATTCACTCTTAACTAAAGCACTGTCTTTGCCTCTATTAACCCCGACTTCCTTCCAACAGCCTCTGGAGTCCTCAGCGCCACCTGATTCTACAACCAACAAACCACCTGTGGCCTCAAAGCTCGCACAGGGAGTGTTTGTCTTTCTCTCCCTGTGGGTGATTTGTGGACAGAGGCTCAATACTCTTCACTACGCTGCAAGTCTCGACATTGTGTAGCAGAGAATTGGAGCTTGGCTGACAGAAGTTCTGCAGAGCGGACGCTAGACGGTGGGGCTAATCTAAGGCCAAGGGATGTTTTGGCGATGAAGGCTACTCCTCCTCCTTTAACTATGTCCCGGTCTTTCCTTAGTATTAAATAACCTTCTGGGATGGCGAGGGATAGAGCTGGGCCTGCTGCTTGGTGCAGCCAAGTTTCAGTGATAGCCAGGAAGTGCAGGTTGTTGGCAGAGATGAAGTCTGCGATATATCTAGCGCATGGGCGACGAGGGAGCGGGCATTGATGATGGCGCCCTTCATCAATGGCTGTTCAGAGGTGCTCAACGGGGCTGTTTGGGTGATGTTCAAAATTTGGGCGGTATTAGCTTGATTGAGCGTGGGATGAGGGGAATGTATTTTGGCGAGAGTCTTTGGGGTTATGAACCGAGAGCCGAGTCTCAGGTTTCTATCTTTCAATGTGCAAGGGGTCCAAGGAGTGGGCGGAGCAGCAAATCGGTGGATCCATTCTATGGGGCTGAGGGTGTCGTTAGGCTGGTCAATATGTTGGGCCTCGAAAAAACCCATAGTCGAGGTGTATGAGGGATGTTGGGTTGGGGGTGATTGTGGACGGGGTTTGTGGCAGGTGGTGTTGTTGTGGTGGAGCAAGGAGAGTGTGGCCGTTAAGGTGAGAGTGACTAGGTAGAGGTTCGCCATGGGTGGTCAGTGTGAGACCTGGATGTAGTTGGGTGAGGTTGACTAGATGGCAATAGAATAGTTTGGGGTGGAGCGGGAGCTGACTGGGCCGGGATAGGCAGGGAGGAAAGTAGTCAAGATCAGACTAAAGTACAATAGGCAGGCACAGTGGTCAATAGACTAGGGCACAGTGGCTGGCAAGTGGGCACATACAAAAGTGAGGCGCAGTGCTCAGCAGACTAAGGCACAATGGCTAGCAAGTAGGCACATTCAAAGTGAGGCGCAGTGGTCAGTACAATGGCTAGCAAGTAGGCACATTCAAAGTGAGGCGCAGTGGTCAGTACAAGATACTGCTCTGATCAACCAATCGTCTAGGTTGGGGTAGACGTGAATCCCTTCCCTCCTTAGACTTGCAGCCACTACCGACATTAGCTTGGTGAAGACCCTCGGGGCAGAGGTCAGCCCAAATGGCAGAACTCGAAATTGATAATGAGAGTCGCCAATTGCGAACCTCAGGTATTTCCTGTGTTTGAGATGAATTGGCACATGGAAATAAGCATCCTGAAGGTCCAGAGATACCAACCAGTCCTGAAGCTGGAGGGCCTGAAGGATCTGAGAAAGAGTTACCATCTTGAACTTGTCCTTCCTGAGGAACTTGTTCAATTCTCATAAGTCCAAGATAGGTCTCAGTCTTCCGTCCTTCTTCGGTATCAAGAAGTAGGGGGAGTACCAACCCTTGTTCCTCTCCGCTACAGGTACCGGTTCTATGGCACCTTTCTCCAGCAGGTCTAGAATCTCCTGCAAAAGGAGCGGATCTGGAAACTTCAAAGAGTTGTTCCCCGGTGGATGACTCTGAGGGGTGCGTAGAAAAGGCAGGCAGTTACCTTGGGCAACTGTCTCCAATGCCCAAGCATCTGACGTGATAGCCTGCCATTCTGTCAGATGTTTAGTTAACCTGCCCCCTACTGGTGTCTTGTTAGGAGAGTCCTCAGAGTGGTTTAGAGGCGGCTGATGCAGATGCCGAGGGTAAAGAGGCACCTGCTGCAGCTGCACCTTTTGTACTTTTAACCCGTCCACCTCGGGTGAATTTCTTTTGTCCTCTTTGAGCCGGCTGTCCTCTGCCTTTTCTGAATGCGGAATAAAAACGAAAGGACCTAGCTCTCCAAGAGGTTCCTGAGGGGTGATAGGGAGTTTGATGGATTGCAGCTCCAAGGGATTTTGCAGCTGCCTTGGATGTTTGTAACTTCTCTAGGCTGTCATCAGCCTTCTTACCAAATAAAGAAGAGCCGTCAAAGGGCATATTCAAAAGTCTGGCCTGTACATCTGGAGCAAAACCAGACTTTCACAACCACGCAAATCTGCGGATTGTAGTACTTGCCGCCGTGGCTCTGCTGATACTGTCATTAGAATCAATGCCAGTTTGAAGGGATTCGCACATTGCGTCTTTACCATCCTTAATGATGTTCAGAAAAGCTTCCCTTTCTTCTCCTTCCGGAGGCAGTCAGCCGCTGATGAAGCAGACTCCCAAAGTGTATGGCTGAATCTTGCAAGCGTACAAGTAGCATTAATGGATTTAAGGGCCATGCTACACGCAGAAAAGACCTTTTTTGACATAGCGTCAAATCTCTTATCATCCCTGTCTTGTGGAACAGCAGGGTATGCAGATCTACTGTTCGATGACGTTGATGCTTGAACAACCAGACTCTCTGGGGTTGGATGTTTGGACACATATTCAGGGTCAGAAGCAGATACCCTATATTTGGCAGATAGTTTTTTGTTAAATGCCGGGATAACCTCAGGAGTTTCCCAGTTGGCCGATATTTTACTCTGTAATGCAGTATGCAATGGAACCACAGGATCTTCCTGTGGGCCTTTAATTAAGATCTCTGTAAGATCATCTTGTTGAAAAGCAGGTGAAGGTGTAGACCAACCCATGAATTCTATTATTCTGGCCATTAAAGTTCTATAAGGGGTCTCAGCATGTTCTCCTGGGTCTGGTTTGGCAAATTTTACTTCTGGGGAAGTATCTAACCCACTTGCATCATGCAAGGATTCTTGAAGGTCCTTCAACCTATTTTCTTCAGAGATAAATTCCTCTGGTACAGGTGTTGTAGTTCCCTGCAATCCAAAAGGTCTTTCCTGATCAGAATCCTCCCCTTCCTCATAGAGGACAAGGCTCTGAAATAATCTGACCTTGGAAAAGGCTTAAATCCCATTTCTAAAGCAGAAGGGGCTAAGCTTGTAGTAACCGGTTGAGAAAACGTCGACGTTGTCGACGCGGAAGTCAAAGGCTTCTAAGAAACCGAAAAAGGCATCGAAAAGGTATGAAGAGACCTCGAAGAACTCGAGAGGGTCGGGATCATACTCGGAGTCATTGAGGTTATCGATGACATTCTCGAGGTCATGGTGGAAGCCCTCGGTATGACTACTGACTGCGAAGTAGTGACAGCCGTAGGTTTATCCTTTATCGGCGTCGACATCGGCGTCGAAGACGGCGTCGTATCGACCGATCTATGCGTCGATGGGCCCTTCGATAATGGCGTCGATGACGCAGATTTATGAGTCGAAGGGACCTTCGACGATGGCGTCGATGACGCGGTCTTACTGCCTTTGCTCGAGGGTTCGTGACGCTCTCGGGCAGTTTCTTTCGCCGGGTGCAACGACTTGCAGCGTTTCGATTTTTTGGGTCTTTCACCCAGAGTATCACCTTTAGCCGTCTCCGAGGGGGTCGAGGCCGCTTTCTCGAAGACGCTAAGCATCTTTTAGAGCTGTGTTTTGTGGGGCAGGTGACCCTTTCCGGGGAAACAGAAGAAGACGAAGAAGAGGGAGATCTTCAACGCCTCTTTTTCGAATGTTTGGATCTCGAAGAGTGATGGCAACTGCTTTGAGACCTCGAACGAGAATGTTTCCTGTGACGGCGAGGAGACGAATGTCTCGACTCTGCCGAGGAAACTTTTGAAGGAGTAGACATTTTGACAGTCTTACCTCTTTCGAGCTTCCCCTATGCTCCTTGAAGGCTTTCGCCATCGTGGACATGCAGTCCTCGCATTCTGAACAATGGTGCTCCGAACCCAGGCACCACAAACAGATCCTGTGAGGATCCATCAACGACATTTTCTTTCCACAATCTCAACACTTTTTGAAGCCGGACCGTGGGGTCGACGGTTCAGGTGAGGAAGCCATCGAAAAGAGTGAGATATACTCAAGAAATAAGTAGAATATACTCGAAGAACGAACAGAGCAACACGATTCCGAGGCCCACGAAGCGCGGAAAAACGGAACTGAGCAACGGACGCTGCGCGAGTCTATTTATACACATGATGACGTTGGCGCCGATACGGAGGCTGTTGAGGGACACCAACTCGAGGGACGTCGACGCGCAGCGCCCTCTACTGAAAAGTTTTTCCAAGGCCAGCAAGCTGGAAGTAAATCTACCAAGATAAGGAATACGTCGGAGGACATAATCCCTTCGAAACATTATTACTTATCATGAATCTACACATGCCATCTTTAATAAGTCCAACTGTTAGGTCTGTTCACATTTACTGCAACACGGGGATAGGGGGCTAGGTTGGTATATTCATCCTTTACCTTTGACAACTGCATGCTATGCTTCTCTTAGAGCACTATTCTTTGGTCGCTGGAACGATAGCATCTCAGGGAACTTTGATGGGACTAATTTGAATCAGTTTGAGAAACGTGTTCTGACTCCCCTGGGATGCTTGCTTTTTGCAAATAGGAGTAAGCTTAATGTTGCTTCTATTAGGCCTCCTGATAGACTGTCTCATCCTTTTCAATCTATGATTTCTTTTAAAATGGCTCCAATAGGCAATAAGGATGCCACGCCTCCTTCCTACACTGTTAACGATAGCCCTGAGTCAGTTTCTTTCTGCGTACAGAGGAATGGTACTCAGTCAATGGGTGATTTTAAAGGTTGCGCCAAAGTTGCGAATTTGACTGGGGAAGACAGACCTGTCTACTTTGTTTGCGGTAATATAGCATTTCCATGGTTACCCAGGGATTGCCAGGGAAATTGTTATTTAGGGATCCTGTTACCCAGGGTATTCATAGACAGTACTGTAGAGGTTTCAAAGTCTCGTCCACGGCGGGACGAGAATGGTGACACTCCAGCACAAGTTCTGGGAGAAGTAGTGAAATCCTTTGTGCCATTTTGGGAACAAATAATGAACTCTGACGATATCAGGAGACTAGCGAGAGTACTGGAGAGAACCATCAACCGGACCACTGACATACTCTATAATATGAGTTTAGAACCGGAAGCAATAAGGTTAGTAGCACTTCAGAACCGGATAGCATTAGCTGTCATCCTGGCTGAAAGTGGAGGGGTATGTAAATTAGTTGGGTCTGCTTTCTGTGTTTTCATGCCAGATTCCTCCCGAACTATCTTCAAGGCAATACAGAATCTGCATGTCCTAAGTTCAGAAGTGCATGTTCCCGAGGGAAACTGGGATCTTAGCGCTTGGTTCTGGGACCTCTTGCGATCTTGTGATTGGAAGGTACCTTCGGTCTTGCTGATCATTTTGTGAATTATGTTGTTTCTTTGTTGTTGTATACAATGTAACACTGCCTCCCAGCGCATTCGTACTTTTACCTCTCGGCACAGCACACAAGCCGACAGACGCTGAGTAATCTGTATCTCCAGCTCCCCTAGGAGTCACTGCCGCGCTGTACGAGTAACACGCACCCGGATCCAGACTTCTGGGCGGCACTTGCCTGACACACTGAATTACCACGTTCATCCTGGCCTGCAAACTACATGCCTTACCAACAGTGGAGTACAAATTGGTCCACTAAAATCAAGGTGCCAGCCACCAGGCTCCAGCCCCTGCAGACCTCAACAGCCCATTTATCTGCTCCCAAAAGGCTGCACAGAACTCCATATGTTATGTGTGACAGAAGGAGCACTCTCCCCTAGCAATACAGTGGCCTGCACGGGGTCTCCGGACTACAGTATCCTCCTGTACACCTCTACTGCCCGGAGCTTCCATCTGCAATGGTGGGAACCGCTGCTTCCTACACCCCAGTCCACTCTTGTCTGCCCAGGGCCTCCATCTGGCAACGGTGGGTGCCGCTGCATTCTACACAGGCCGGCACGGGCTCTCCGGACTTTGGTATCTTCCAGCCCACCTCTGCTGCTCCGGGCTCCCATCTCGCTGTGGCGGGAGCCGCTGCTTCCTGCACCCCGGTCCAGGCTTGATTGCTCAGGGCTTCCATCTGGCAATGGCAGGTGGTGCTGCATCCTACACCCCGGTCCAGTCTTGACTCTTCAGCTGCCTTGCAACAGAGCCTCTGCCCACGAAAACACCACTGCGGGTCCCTCGGCCATTCCCAGCTTGGCCCCCTGTTGCGGCCCCTCCCGCTCAGCCGCCTGCTTATGCTCTCTGCGGCGCTGCCTCCACCGCGTTCGGCTGTTCCCTACTCAGCCCCCAGTGCGGCCTCTTCCTGCTTGGTCGCTGGGGCGGGCAATCTGGACTGCGCTGAAGCTTTCTGCCCTCCTCCACCGACTGAGACGCCCGTTGACCCTCTCCACCATCCTGGTCCTGGATTGGGCGCTCTGGACTGCGCTGAAGCTTCCTGCCCTCCTCCGCGGACTGAGACGCCAGTCGACACTCTCCACCATCCTGGTCGGGACAGCAGCTGGACCTCATCCCGCTTCCCCATCGGCGCGGGTTTGACCCAGGTCTCCTGTCCCATGCCTGCCACCCGCCGTACTGATACTGCAGCTGGGCTTCCTTACCGGCGCAGATTCAGCCACGTTGTTGAGGACCTTGCCAACCACACACCAACCTTGCCATCCACTGGGCACTTGCAACCAGTTGACAACCTGCCGCCTTGCCAATCATATGCCATCCACCTCCCGCACAGTCCCTACTGCTGGGCCTCATCCCGCTTCCTCATCAAAGCGTGACCATTCAATACCACATTCATGGCCCCACATCCTGTCCTGCCTAACTCCTCCCTTACCCCTACCACACAGCCCCTGCTGCCGAACCCCCACCCACTCTTACCGGGTTCAACCAGGCACACGCAAACTGCTCCAGCTCTTGCCCTACCCCTCCTCACCTACCACCTGCCATACAGTCTCTGCAGCTGAGCCTCTTCCCACCTCCTTCCCAGCTTGGGACCAACCAATCCTCGCAGCCTGCTCCTGATCTTGTACCCCCCGACTCTCTGCCTACTACCTACCAAACTGCCTCTGCAGCTGAGCCTCCTCCCACTCCTACACCAACGTGGGCTCATCTAGGAGCTGCTACTTTGGTCCCTGTTCTCACCATCATAAGACTCAACATCGGCGGATCATCCCAGCTCCTCGTCTCGCCTGGTCCCTCTGTTATGCGTTCTGCCAAAACTCTTTATCACCACCCTCACTCCCCCCCTCTTTCCCTCACCCCATCTTCCCCTTTCTCTCCTACTATCCTTTTCCCTCCTCCTCATGCCCAGTCCCCTCTTCAATCCCCTCCCCACTCTTCCTGCCCTACACCTACCCTCTCTCACCATCCTAATCTTCTGTACCCCCCACCCCCACTGCTCATCCCTCCAGCCACATGAACATTGCTCTCTGGAACGCCAGATCCATCTGCAACAAGACTGCAGCCGTTTTAGACAAGTTATTTCGTCTCAACCTTCATTTCCTATGTCTAACTGAAACCTGGACCCCCCCCCCCACAACACAACTGTCCCCGCATCCCTAACCACCTCCTCATCCGCCTTCTTTCATATCTCTTGTGCTACTGGCCGTGGAAGAGGTATTGGCCTCCTCTTCCACCCTAAATACCTTTCCTCTACCTCCCCACCATCTCTTCCTTCCTTTCCTTCCTTCGAATTTCTTTACAAATCTTTCTCCTGGATTCCAGAATGTTGGCCAAGGTGACAGCAGCTTGAGCCTGCAGCTCCTGGTCCCCTCCCTGAAGCTATTTCAAAATGATTATGAATTCAAAGAAAAAGATTCAGGAGCCAGAAAACCCTAATTCTAAAAAACAGAAACAATTGCTGGAGATGGAAGATGAAAATCCAAGTAGTCAGGACATCTACAAGCTTCTGAAGCAGGTATCTCTGGACATGGTTGAAGTGAAAACTACCCTGGCGGAGCTGAACTCTAAAGTTTGTCACCTGGATGGCAGGGTAGAAGACTTGGAAAGGAAATCACTCTCTATGACTTCGGAGATGGCGGGGAGCTACAGAGCATACAATAATTTGAAAAAGGACCTCCATTTTGAGAAAGACCGGAGATTGGAAATGGACTTCAAACTGCGGGAGAGGAATATCAGATTAGTTGGAGTGGTTGAAGATCCTGGTGCTGAAAATCTGATTTCAGTGATTATTGGAATTTTTAAAGACTGCTTTGGATTGGTGTCCTTTACTGAAGAGGATGTAGACCATGTGTACAGGATAGGCAAACAACCAGGCTCTAAGCCCAGACGCATCATGGTGGTCTTTGTCTTGGCCAGGAAGAAGGAGAGCTTGTTGCTTGCAGCTAGATCTAAGGGTCCTGCCTCTTACAAAGGGAAACCTATTTATGTTTTTCCAGATTATCCTAAGGAAGTCATGGTTGCCAGGAGGGGCTTCAAGGGCGTGAAAGAACTGGCGAAGTCCCTGAAGGTAAAGACTCTGTTGAATAGATATAATACTATGACTCTTATGCTGCCAGAGGGAGAGAAGGCTACATCTGACCCAAAAGAGGCTATTTCATGGCTGGAAGCGCTGCGGGATGAACATAATACAATGGAATAACAACAGTTAACAGTTTAAATGCATTTAATTATTACAACATTGTCCCGCCTGGTGTGTTTTTTTTTTTTTTTACATTGGATTGAGCGCTGATAAAATGGCGCCGCCTGCATCTTACAGTTTAACGTTTTTCTTCATGTTCGGGTTTCCATTTCGGCATTGGAATACTGCTGCATTGTTGTATTGTATTCGTGATGCGACTATTGCTGGAGTAATGGACCCTTTGCTTAATTGTTGAGCCATGTGATCATCTTCATCTTGTCACGTGCCCGGAAAAGAAATGATTTCCACTGTGTATGGGCTTCACGTACACAGAGCAGCATGTTTTATTTGCTCCGTGCGATTGAAGAAGAGAAAGTGCATCGAAAGAGGAAGGGGACTTGAAAACGTGGTCTGCCGTGATGACGTGCACAGAAGAGGCACTTGTTTTGCTTTCCGTGTGGATGGGAATTTTTACGACGTGCCAAAGAAGGAAAAGAATGGAGATGGGTGCCTGCATCATTTGTGCATCAGATAATGTTTGTCTGCTATCCGGCTGTCCTGGAAGAGAGGGACTGCTGGTTGCAGAGTGAATACATGCCAGTGATGAGAACCCATTTGGAATAATACCGTCGCTGTTTCCCCCCATTTTTTTTTTTTTTTTTTTTTTTTGAAATGCCGGCAGTCACTCAAGGTATGTTTTGTGTTACTGGCTAGCAAAGGAAAAGACAGAACTTCAATCTACATGTTATTAGTTTAGGGAAGGTATTGGTCATAAGATGTTGCCAAGATTGATTGTTTACTTTGGGTGCAACACGTTATGGGTAGATATGAGATGCAACATGTTATGGTTACATATAAAGGCATAGAAGGCGACGTGTAATTTAAGGACTATGGGAAATGACATGTAGTTATGTAATGCAAGAAAGACACCGTTTTAAGGATATGATATTAGTGAAATCTTTGAAATGTTGATTTATGATGATGTTTAATGCCTTGCTCTGGGGATATGTAGTTTTATCCTGTGGGGGATTGTCATGGACTGAGGACTTTTTGACCTGTGGACTTTAGGGTTATTCAATGGCATTCAGTTTATTGTACTATGTTATGGATATATTCGTATAGGCAAATGCTACAAACGTTCTGATGTGGTGTAATGCCTATAATATGTATGTATGATGCAAAGGTGGGGGCCAGAATGTAACCTGCAACTATCGATAATGTCATGGTCCCATAATGATACATGTCACTAACAGAGCATATATTTATTTATTTATTTATTTGAAAAGGCATTGGGAGTGACATACTGGAGTGGTTCCCATCAACATCGGGACTACTCTGAGACTAATATTGGGTTGAATATTGTTTGCCGTTACTACTGCAGTGGTACTGGGTTTAACAATTGCTGTTTTTCAATTGGGTTTTAATTTTTTTGGTTTTTTTTTTTGTTTTTTTTTTTTTTTTGTTATCGGCCTTTTGCTGATGACACATGTAGAGGGGGTTCTTTTGATCTTCCACCTTCCTTTATGGTGGAGGGGTGGTTTCCTGTGCATCCTTGATGCCTTTTTGATTATGACTAATGTTTGCTATATTTATTTAGAGCATTTGCTTGACTTGTGGAAAGACGTTGGGGTGTTTCTGGTGGGGTTGACTAGTTTAAATTCTAATATGTGATTGGGAGGGGTACCGGGGTTTGTTAGTTCTCGTTGACGTTGGATTCATACTTCTGTTCTAGGGGGTGGGGGTGGGTTATTGGCTATTTTGGGGGCAGAATCTTTGTGCTTGCTGTTTTTTGTCTTTTTTACTGTTTTTGCAATGCCGTCAGGGAGGGGGGATCTTTTGTCCATCTCCTCTTGGAATGTGAATGGTCTCAACAATCCAACCAAACGGCAAACGATTTTTAACTGTTTGAATGATATGCGCTGTGATGTTTATTTCCTTTAGGAGACACATGTATTGTTAGATGAAGTTAATTTGTTCCGCAAACGGTGGATTGGGGAGTTTTTTGTCTCGTGTTTTTCTTCTAGGAGTAGAGGGGTGGCTGTTCTGATACGGAAAAATGCCCCGATTAAAGTCTTACGTTCACGCTCAGATGATGAGGGCAGGTTCATTGCACTTTTGGTGGAGGTTCAGGGGGTCCAAACTATTCTTTGTAATGTTTATGCTCCCTCAGTGGATGAGGGCTCCTTTTTTGGAACAGTTGCTCAGATGCTGCAGGATTTTGGTTCACGGAATGTGATCCTGGGGGGGGTTTTTAATTTGGTGATGGATGATGCCAAAGATCGTAGTGGTCCCTGTGCTAATCGGAGGAGGGATCCGACATATTGTTCTTTCCGCTCTCTTGTGTCTGAATTTGCCTTGGAAGATTGTTGGAGATTGCATAACTCTGATTTGAGGGAATATACCTATTATTCTGGCTCACATGGTTCACACTCTCGTATTGACATGTTTCTCACGGCTGGCTCTGCAACCTCGAATTTGGCAGGTTGCGAGATTGGTTGTATTGCTGTTACTGATCATGCACCGGTGTTTCTGAATGTGGGTCTGAAGTTTGATACATCCAAGTCATTTTGTTGGAGAATGAACACCTCTATTCTTCAGGACGAGGAGATTGTGGAAAAAATCAGATCCGAGGCTGAACATTTTGTGGCTGAAAACAGAACAGAGGGGCTTAGTGTTGGGACAATCTGGGAGGCTTTTAAATGTACAATGCGGGGTCTGATCCTGGGTTTGTCCAGTAACAGGAGAAAAAACTTGGAGAAGAAAAGTTTAGATTTGGAACAATGTATTAAACAATTCTCAAATGCTTTGATGAATGATCCTGCAAATCTGGAAAATAAGAGGTCACTAAGGAATATGCAGAGAGAGTTGAATGAGATTTTGAGAGTACGATCTGAGAAAGATCTATTCAGGTTGAAATGTTCCTATTATGAATATGGTGAGAAATGTGACCGCTGGCTTGCGTACAGATTAAGGCAACGGCAGTCGGAAGGTGCAATCAGTTCCATTGTAACGGTAGGTGGTATGGTGACTTCTGATCCAAAACAGATTAATGAGACGTTTAAGGATTATTATGAGAAATTGTATCAGAATGAATTGGGTGTCAGTGGTGTGGATGAGTCCTTTTTGGATGGTTTGGATATACCTAGAGTGAATGATTTGGAGAAGGGCATCTTGGGTGAGAATGTGACTGTGGATGAGATGAGGTTGGCTATCGGAAAACTGAACTCAGGCAAGTCTCCTGGTCCCGACGGTCTGCCTGCTGAGTTTTATAAAATCTTGCCAGATTCAGCGGTGGAACTTTTACGGGATATGTATGTGGAGTCTAGGGTGGGGAGTCAGCTTCCCGCTTCTACCAACCACGCCACCATTTCGGTTTTTCTTAAGAAGGATAAAGATGGCAGTTTGCCTTCAAATTATCGTCCGATCAGTTTGATTAATACGGATAACAAGATATTGGCGAAGTTGTTGGCTGTGCGCTTGCAGACTTTGCTTGTGAAACTGGTGCACACTGACCAATCAGGTTTCGTTCTTGGTCGAAGGACATCTAGTAATATTAGAAACTTGTTACTGCTGATGACGAATGCACAGGATTTGGATGATGATGTGGCCATTTTTTCTTTAGATGCGGAGAAGGCGTATGATCGTGTGGATTGGAAGTATCTTTTTTCGGTATTGCGTGCTATGAACCTGGGGGAAGAATTTATTTCATGGGTTGCCCTGCTTTATGCTTGTCCAACGGCCACTGTCAGGACTAATGGACAATCATCAGATTCTTTTGTTCTACAGAGGGGTACGAGACAGGGATGCCCTTTGTCCCCTCTGATCTTTGTTTTGGCAATGGAACCATTGGCGATAACCTTGAGGTGTGATGTGCAAATACAGGGATTGAACTTTCATGGTGCCGATCAGAAATTGTGGTTTTATGCAGATGATCTGCTATTATTATTGCGGAATTTGACAGTGTCCCTTCCGGCCTTATTAGCTGTTTTGGATAGATTTTATGCAGTGGCAGGATTTAAGGTCAATTGGTCTAAATCCAAGGTGTTGCCGATTTCGGGATACTGTGATAATAATTTGATTACTGGACTTGGGTTTCAGTGGTGTGAAAGGAAACTAAAATATCTGGGTATATGGCTGACACCGCTGGTAGATGAGAGTGAACATGAGTGAGGTGTGTAGCAACTTGAAAATGAGCCTTTTGCGATGGTCGTTACTCCGTTTGTCTCTTTGGGGCAAGGTGAATGCTCTTAAGATGAATGCGGCTCTGAAAATTAATTACATTCTGGGTATGCTCCCGGTGAAAATTGGTCAACACTATTGGAGGAAAATTGATGGTTTGTTGCAGTCCTTTTTGTGGGATAACAAACCGCCACGGCTCTGGTTGTGGAAACTTCAATTACCTGTGGAAAAAGGGGGACTGGGAGTTCCGAACTTTAAGGCATATCACTTAGCGTTTTCCAGTCACTTCATTGTACCCTTTTTGGTTGACGCACCCGATAAATGGGCAATTGCTGAGGCGAGTTTGCTGGGCCCGCTTCCTCCTAGGGCAATTCTCACAGCTACGAACACATTGTGTAAGAAATCGCCTTTGACAGTTTTTCTGAGAGAAACATGGAGACATATACATGAATTGCTTGGATCTGTTGCTTTGAAGACCACTCATGCATCCATCTGGTTGAATCCGTTGATTTCTGTTGGAGGTAGGTCTTTATTCTGGCCAGATTGGTTTTTGAGTGGGATTTACTGGATTGACGATGTCTTTGTGGACGGTGAGTGGATAGGTGAAAGAGAATTACAGACGAGATTTAACATTGACAATTTTCGAACTACTGATTTCAGAAAATTGATGAGATGTATAGGTGATGTGGTAGAACAAGGGGGTGCAATGGTGAATCTCTTTCTTAAGGAGAGGGAGCCAGGTGGTTGTTCAATTGCTAGCAGGATTTACAATAATATTGTGTCTTCTTATGAGGAGAACTCTGGATTGAGGGATGAGTGGGGGAGGAGATTGGAATGTAAGATTTCGCCTGTGATGTGGTCTGAAATGTGTGCGAACGTTAGGCTTTGTGCTATTAATTTGGGGGAACGGTCGAGACAAGTAAAGATACTCAATAGAGTGTTTTGGTCTCCAGAACGAATGTTCAAGAGAGGGATGATTGATTCGGATGATTGCTGGTGTTGTGGAAATGGATTGGGAAGCTTGGAACATCTGCTTTGGGAGTGTGTGCGTGTGTTTGGCATGATGTTTGTTGTATTTGTTTGCGTGTTTTGAATTTGGATGTTGAGTTGGATTTCATGACGATGATTTTGGGGGGAGGTGAATTGCTAGAAGATCTCTCTGTTTCATGGAAAAAATGTCTGCTCCGTGGTGCTAGTTTGGGCAAGAAACTAGTTCTGAGGGGCTGGAAAACACGGATTGCACCTATTGTGGAAGACTGGATTGAGGGAATGTCTGGGCTTGCAACCATGGAGAGGGTGATTTATAAGCGACAAGGGAGGTTGAGATTACATGAAAAGATCTGGGATGATTTTATAAGTTTGTATTAGTTCTTTGATGGTTATTTGTATATTATATTCTGTGTGTACTTAATTGCTTTGTTTTAATTATATTAATTGATTTGCTTGTTTTTCTTTGTGTAAATCTTATAAATAAATAAATTAAAAAAAACAAATCTTTCTCCTCTCCTCACCCCATCTCCTTTCTAATCATCTATCGACCACCTGGCCCTCTCTCTTCTTTCTATGAAGACCTCGATCACCTCCTTTCGCTCATCTCTCCCTCCCCCTTTCCTCTAACTGTACTCAGCGACTTTAATCTTCACCTCCCTTCTCCCCCTCATTCCTCACCCCTTTTCTCCATCCTTGACTCCTACCTCCTTTCCACTCTTCCTTCTTCTCCTACTCATTCCTCTGGCTGCGAGGAAATCCACGTTGCAAGGTCCTGACCTTAGATCTGGGTAAGCCGCCATTTTAGATTCTTATTCTAAAGTCACCCTGTGTTCTAAAACGGTGGACAATGTCGTTTTTGAGTGTAACATGGCCGTCTTGACCTCTGTGTACAAGTTAATGTCTAAACTGCCCGCAGGCCAAATGTTAGGGTCACGTATTGAGACCTTGTCCTTCGTTGACCTGTGTATAGAGGATCACCTGCGACATCAATATTAATCCATGAACATATATCGTGTACAATACTGTTGGAGCATCTTATGTGAACACATGTTTAACTATATTGTATAAAGATATGCGCAAAGGCTCAACGGGAAATCCGAAGACACACTGTTGCTATTGTAATTTGTTGGCGAATGGACTAAGGATAACTCCTAAATGTATGAATGCATAAATTAGGAACAAACTCTAGATCCAAGAGTCATTAACCTGCAAGTGGGTTGGACATCATGTTTTGGAGTGTATAAAAGGTGCGACTATTCTGATGTTCAGTCCCACTCACTGAGCACACCGAACATGGCTGGTTTTCGCTGTGTTGTACTGAGGGCCTGATAGCTATCTGTTGCTTTGTCCTTTGAAACTGTTCAGTTGTAGAATAAAGATCTGTGTATCTTTTGAACCCACGTTTGGTGTATTTCCCTTTTGGGTACTCAGCCTCGATATCGTTTTTTGCTTTCACAGAACTGTGATTTTATCTTAAATAGAATAGCAATGTAGGGTCTGGTTTAATTATTGTTTTAACACGTGTTTTTGTTTTGTTTAATTGCTATGTTATTTGTTCTCTTTTGAAAAGAAAATGGTTAAAGGTTATGATATGGCATTTATAACGCGCCTATACACAAATGTTTCAAGGCGCGACAAGGCAAGGGAGGGGGAACAGATGGAGGACAGACAATGATCCTACTAGGCCACGTGTCATTCAGATCGCGCAAGTGCATGGGAAGGGGAGGGGTGAAAGTGCAGGGGTGAAGGGGGAGGGCACAGTGCAGTATATGGGATAATAGAATAAATAACAATAGAAAGGTAAGGCCAGCAGGTGGCAAGTGAAGGCATCAGGTGGCAAGTGCTTGTAGTGAGACTGTAGGGATACAGAGAAAACTGTCTCCAAGTGCGGGGGTTGCCAGGAGGGCAGTGCAGGTGTGCGACTGGCGGAGGAGGGGACCTGGGCTCGAGATCAGACGGTGGCCAGGTAACCCAGTGCAGTTTCAATATCAGCCAGGAAATCAGCAGGGGAGCCGATGAGAAAAAGCAGAAGAGAAAGGTTTTGAGGTGCTTCCAGAACCGGAGATGGTTCTCCTCAAGTTTCAGGGGGGCAGGGAGGCTGTTCCAGAGGGAGGCCCCACCCGAACAAAGTGATCTACCACCAACTTGTTGCTTGGAGATTCGACTGACCCTGATGGAGTTGGAGGCGGATGAGCAAAGAGCTTGAGAATGAAGATATTTAGGAAGAGAGAGTTGAAGGTATTGAGGCCCCAGGCCCCAGAAGGCCTTGTGGACAATGCAGAGGGTTTTGAACTTAATCCTTGCAGCCACTGGGAGCCAGTGCAGAGATGTCAGTCCTGGAGAGATACCATCCCTGGGCTTGAGGCCAAGGACAAGTCTCGCAGTCCGGTTCTGGATGAGTTGCAGAGGACGGAGAGTAGAAGCAGGCACATTTAGAAAGAGGCTGTTGTAATAGTCCAGCCTAGAGAGAATCAGGGCTCTGGAGACAGTGAACATTTGGGGGAAGGAGAGGAAAGGAAGAATACCTCTAAGGAGGTGCAGCTAGTAGTGTGACTTCTTAGAGACATCAGAGATGTGAGGGGAGAAGGAGAGCGTCGAGTTGAAGATGACTCTGAGGTTTTTAGCCTCACAGGTAAAAAAAATGTGTCATTACCCAAACAACAATAAACAAAATAAATAAATAATAAGATCCTTTCTGTTTGTGAACCCAGTCCAAAGCTGGAGCATATTGTTTGCATAAGAACTTTTTGGAACTGGGAATACAAATCCCAAAGAAACTGTTGTTTGAAAGAAACACTTTTGCCATCCTTAAGAAATTCTGGTTTGGAAAAGACATGTTTGCCATACTTAAGAAACTGTTGTTTGAAAGAAACTCTTTTGCATCCCTAGGGAATTGTTGTTCAAAAGTGACACATTTGCCATTCTTAAGAAACAGTTGTTTGAGAGAGAAATACTTTTGCCATCCTACCTAAATAATCCAGGGGGAGGGATCCACCCTCTGGATCCAAGGTTTTCTCCTCAGAAAATACTATTTTCGTTGGATTTATGTACTTGCTTTAATTGTGAACAATTTTTGCCAAACCTAAGTCAGAGACATTTCCTTCCACCCGTAGTTGTTAATTTCTAGTGTGAGGGTCAGAGTAGTATGTTCTGGACACTAGGACAGTTTATATGTTTTGACGAGCTACAGACTGATCTTTAGTTTTACTTTTCTAGTTAGGGAAACTCTTTAGGATAGGGACAAAGAACCCATTATCTAACCTTTTCTTTTAATAAAGATGCCTAATAATGAAAATATTACAACTTTGTGTCTGTCTCTCATTTCTGACCCCTCCTACTTCTCTTGGCTTTTCACAATATTCAAAAACACACCAGAGGGAAGGACTTCCTTCCCCTGGTTCTCTCTCGGCACCTTGCACTGCCAAGAGAATGGCTCCCCTCTCGTGGCTTTCCTGGCTCTCTCCAGGTTTCTTGTAATGCCTCTCTTCTCTTGGCTTTTCACAATGTTCACAAACAAAGCACGGGGAATTACTCCCTTGCTCTGGGTTCTCTCTCAGCTACTTGCACTGCCAAGAGAATACTTTCTATTCGTGGCTTTCCTGGCTCTTCCCAGGCTTCTTGCAATGCCTAGGGAATGTCTCCCTTCGCTTGACTTTTCACAATTTTCACAAATACACTAGGGAATGACTCCCTTCCCCTGGCCTTGATCAGGCTTTTCAGACAACACAACGATGGGGGAATTCCTCCCTTCTCCTGGCCTTGCTCAGGCTTTTAGGTAGTCCAGACCACCAGAGGGATTCACTCCGAGACTCGCCTTTCTTGCTTGTCCCTTCTTCTTGATAGACTTGGTGCACTCTCCTGCCAAGTACTATCGTACGACCCTTGGAATGACAAAGACTCTTTCTCTTGGTTAGGGTCCCAGATCCTCTATTATCAGCTTCCTTCTCCCTTCTGAGCTTTCCACCACCTTCTTGGGGATCCTGTGCCTTCCCAGCAACGAGCGTGCCTTTTCTCATGGTTCGCGAGTGATCGTCCTGGTTCTAGCCTCTCGCCTGTGACCATTCGTGGGGCTTCCCTGACTCTTGAGGTCTCCTTTCAGTCTATGAAGGCTCCACAGTTGCAAGCTTCAGTCGGACAGCGCAGTTCTCCCTGCTCGCGCTCTCCCAGCCTAAGAAACATCCAGAGCTTCTCTCACTGGGTTTTGTGAGAACCTCATGGTGACACAAGTAAGACAGACACAAGTGATCATAGTTCAAGGGTGTTTATTGAACAATGAAAGTTTGCATGTGGGTTGGAAAAAACGCCTAATCTATACCTAACTCTAAGATGCAGATAGGTGTCAACTATCAAATGAAAACTGAGGCAGTCTTAGTGGTGTCAAGTCAAATAAAAAGGCCTATAATAAGAAAACCTATTGCCAATTCCTTACACTAAATACAGAGGGTGTGGGGGTTACGTTTCAAGAAAGAAAGAAGTATTCTCAAATTATAAGTCAGGAGGCGATAGCCTGGGCCTTCCTTCTCTACGTTTAATGCACGGGCTAAGGTGGGAGCTTGGAGTACAGTACTATCTCAGGCTTCTCTAGCACAAGACGACAGTTCCAATGGCAGTTCTCAGGACCGGCAATGGCCAAGTCTCGCTTCCTTAAAAAGTCTCTTGCCTTCGGGCCTGATGTATTCAGATAATCAAAAACAAAAGTTCCTTTAACAGATGAAAGTTCGCACTCGGGTAAGTACCTGGCTAAGTACCGCTTTCACGTTTTGTGCTCTGCTTGGCTGCCTTGCTGCGAACGTGATGAACGCTGAACAAATAATATTCAAGTGCCGTTTTGTGGTTGGTGAGTGCTGTTGTCCCGCCCTCGCCTGTCATCCATGGGTTTTGTTTGGAACTGCCCACATAACGAGCACGCTCGCGCACAGCGTGTGCGCACACTGGCAAGTACCTGGCTAAGTACCTCTTTCCTGCTTTGTGCTCTGCTTGGCTGCTGTCATGGTCACTAGGCAAGAGCCTGGTCCTCCACTACAGACAAGTTCCCAATGGACTCAGTCTTGGCGCCTATGGCACCAAGCTCATTTCAAAGTGTACTCAGCACACAGAATATCAGGGGCACGTGTAGCAGGGCCGGGTGGGGCCCAATTAACACTAGAAGGCACGTGCAGAAGACTGAAGGAGGAGCTAGGTGGGACCACAAGACGGAGCCTACAGGGAGTGGCTGGGGCCAGGCTATATACGCCGGCCCCACCCGAACAATGGCGCTTCGCGTTAGTTTGCTATCAGCAACGTAACGCTCAGCGCAGACCAGAAGAATCTCACCTGATCCAGCACATGGGCTCCCAGTCTCCAGAGCCCTTCGCCACCTACCTGAATCAACGCGCGCCTTACATGAGATCGCACCACAGTCGGAAGCACAGCCATCTGCCTTCACTCAGCAGTCGCTCACAAGCCTTACCTGTGGCTTCTTGCTAAGTGACTTTCATCTTATGCAGTGCGGTTTGGGGTTGAGATAAAAGCGTGTAGCCTGAGTGTATTGATTCTTACAGCACTTGAATGGTATTTGCTCCTTACTCACTCAAATCTAATATGCCTGCCAATACAGTAAATGAGATTCGTGAGAGTACAGCACTTCAAAAAATGCGTGCACCCCATTCTGTTACTACTCCCATCCCAGCTAAAGCAGCTAACTCTGTAAGAAGTTTGAGCAGTTCCAGAATTCCACGACGTAATTTAGAAACATCTCTTTTGATGTCGCCACAAAGAACGCGCCCTGTACATACATTGAGTCCTGCGCCTTTACAAGGTGAATTTATCCCCAAAAACAGATACTATTCAGCCATTGATTCCAGCCAGCCCCTTCAATTGTCTGATCATATGATGCTGGAATCAATAAAGGCAAATAGAGAGTATGACATTAAGTCGCCACCTTTTCCAATTTCTCCAATTCCATGTATAATCACAAGTAGAGACCGCACTGGCATTTCTGTTTTTGCTAGCCAGTGCGAGACCCTGGTTCCCATTAGGAAAACCTTGCATCATCTGACAAAGGATCTGCTATGACAAACTCCACCTTTTCACATGCTCATTCATCTTCATTATCTTTTGCACATCCAACTCCGCAGGCTCAGAAGACTAATCTACAGAAAGATATGTCCACCCACAATGTCATGGTTGAACTTGCTCTGACGGCTATTAATAGATCAGTTTTGAGTTTGTTTAAGCTATTTGAAACATTAGATGAAAAAAGTAACAAACATACATTACAATTAGCAGAGATAATAGAATGGGTCAATGAGAATCGTGGGTCCATCATGGATTGTAATTACCACTCATGTAGGAAAGAAGTGCTGGACTCAATGAATATTACTGGGGAAACCAGCCCCCAAATACCTGTACATTGTTCATTAGTACATGTTCAAATGCCATCTAATATATTACCACTATTACCTGTGTTTGTAGATATTATCCGACCAGTTGATGTAGTGTATGTAAACATGCCCTCGACCATAATAGAAGAAGGGCGGATCACAGATGTGCCATGCCTGCCTAATTTGGGGGCCTCTGGTCAGAAGATAGATCTCTCTCATGAACAGTATACAATACTTGAGAGCCCTGTGTTGGTCAAAAAACAACCTATACAGAAGCAAGGTAAAGGTCCATGCACTTTTACAAAAAAATCTAAGAACTTGCCTAGTGCAAGATGTGCAAAAAAATACCCTGAATGCTTTCTTCCAAGCAATTGGAAGTTCAACACAATTGATGAATAAACAACAAAAGCAGCAACGAGTTCAGATCTTAGATGATGCTGGGTTTAACCAATCTAATTCAGTGACTGTAGCTGTGTCAGAGGGTGAGCTCCCAAGCAGGCTTCCCATTGCCCAGTCTCCACTGTCATATTCGCCTTTGAATAATCTGCTTTCTTCAATTGAACAAACAGTGATTCCGGAGGGGGGGGAAGTAAGAAAGAAGCCACTTTGCAGAAAGATACATTTTCTCTACCATCACCACCTCTTCCAACGGCGGTGTCGGTAGAACAAAATCAGGAGGCAACTACGAAGTTGAAACAGGCAGTTGATGCCTATTTGTTGGAACGACTTCCCGCATTGACTAATTCTAATCTAATATAATTTCCTTTAACAATCCCAAACAGGGTGACCATAGAATTGAAACAAAAATGACCTGTAGGACAAATGCAGTTAAATAGCTCTAATAACGAGCTACCTCATCGAACCATTAAGACACAAACATATCTACCAAAGTCAACATATCATACCTTCATTTTGAAATGTAGGGAAGACAAATATGTGTTGAATAGGAGAAATGTATTGAAAATATTTAATGATGTAATGGAGTTACAACATATAACCACGAGAGACATAGACCAAGTGGAGTTTTGTTCAGAGATCACGCAGTCCATAGTCAGGTTGTAGTCAATATTATTTGGCAAGCAAAAATGCAACTCTTTGAAATGGGCTTCCTTCTTGCACAGGATCCAGAACAGCCTATCGACAAAAGTCACCAGACATTTCCGAAATTAAATATCTACTTGACTGTTCAAGCTGATCACACTAGAAGGCCGGTGGGACCATCTTGCACGCAGGTTTAACCATTAGTAGGAGTGACCCCATCGCTCTTAAAAATAGCGAGTTGGAATACAAGAGGGCACTTACATTTACAATGCTCATCTACCCACTACCTATCATATTATACAGCTGGTCAAGATCAGGTCAGGGGAGCATAACATAGCCCTAATAAATTTGTACAGCAATCCAGCAGGCATAGTAGATCAAGTTTTCGATGCAGGATTACTTGATGTACACCACAGTAGATATCTCCCAAATTATCATCATGGGGGATATGAACTTGGACTGTTGCGAGTCCACTCGTGAAACAAATGAAGTGCAGACATGGATAGCATTCATGTCGAAAAGACAGTTCCACATGGTGAATGGATCAGAACCTGGAGATATCCTGGCCCATGCGACCTGGCATCGAAATACTAGCTCCAGTATCGTTGATTATATCTATGATGATCAGGGGCTCTTTGTGCAGACATTAGAGATCTTAGAGCAATCAGCCAGTGATCATAATCCTCTATCTTTGATTATTAAATGGGACATTTTTCAATCTAGCAAGCACCATCTAGATCAAGCTGTGAGGGTCAACTCATCTAAGATAAGAGTAAGATGAACCGATGTTAAACTCTCAGCTTTTAGTCAGGTTGTAGATAACAATTTTAGTTCTAGTTGCCCAGCTCACTATACAGATCTATTGCTGCCATTTGTTAACACTGTCTGCATACCTCTGAAAAATAGAATTCAACACAAGCATGTCTTTGACAATGACATGCAGATCAAACTAACTGAATTCAGACGACAGAAGAGAATCATACTAGCTGCAGCTAATACCTCATGCTGGCAAGAGTTAAAATCAGTGAAATGTCATTATAATAATTGGCTGAAGTCTAAAAAATCTGTTATGTTCCAAAGGGACAGTGAACAAATGGAGAGTGTGATGGCCAAAAGAAACTCGGCAGAGATGTGGCATCTTTTAAATCATCAGTCTGTAAATCATCAAGTAGATGCCCAGTTAAATCCAGTGAATGAACAACAATGGATTTCTTACTATACTAACTTATATGCCGATGCATCTTTCAATCAACTACATTATGTGCAGCATTCTGCATCAATATGGGATTTAAAACTCTTTCCTGCAATTATTGAAGATGTTCCAAGAAAGGCCGGTTTATCCAGGGCGGCGGGCCCCGATGGTTTAAATAATACAATGCTGAAAGCGAATGTAACAGAGTGGGCCATGATACTAAATAGTATTTTCCATCTAGTGGTGACCACAAAATCAGTCCCCCCCGTCTTGGAAAACTTCAGTGATCATCCCAATTTCTAAAAAGGGAGATCGCAGTTTGGCCAAAAACTATCGGCCAATTACATTGTTGGATGCGCCTGGTAAAATCTTCACAAAACTAGTGTTGCAGGATTTTAACTCCTGGACATTGGCAAACGTCCTGCGTGATCCACAGCAGACAGGGTTTGTTAAGGGCATGGGTACTCACATCAACCTGGTTTCTCTTAACTATACTTCCATCCGTGTCCATCTTGCCCTGGATGCAACATTATCAGATTCAATTGTAACAATGCGTGGCCTCAAACAAGGGTGTTTGCTCGCATCATCAATTTTTTATTACTTTATTCATGATGTTAAATATATGTTCGACCAGGTAATGTCAGACTCTCCTAAATTTAATGATCATTCAATCAGATCTCTAATGTACACAGATGATCTGGTTCTAATCTCCAAGACTCAAATAGGATTGCAAAATCTGTTGACAGCATTCACCAAATATATTGAACAAAATGAATTGCGAGTTAACACAGACAAAACTCAAATTGTCCTATATCATCCAAAAAGATCTAGATACATTTCTTTTTGTGGTTTGTTAATCATACTCCTTTGAAGATAGTATGAGAATATACTTATTTGGGAATGAGCTTTGATGGTAATCTGCATTCAAGTCGTCAGTTGGAGGGTGTGGAGAAGAAGTTAGACACAGCAATATCCCAGTCTAAAATCGTGATGTATAAATATGGCAAATTTTTGCTTAAGCCGGCTTGGAATTATTGGAATCAGAAAGTGGTTCCTTGCCTGCTGTATGGGCTGGAGACCTTGTCCATTCAAATGTCATTCCGTTTTGACAAATGGGAATCGAGATTTTGGAAACAATTGTTACATCTTCCCTTGTGTATTCCAATTGCCTGGATACAGTATGAGCTAGGTCTGACTTCCCTCCACACGTTCTATAATTGGATACTGTGTTCTTTATTTGGGAAATGCTTGATTTCGACCAGATTAAATATCGTACTACGAGTGTTATCAACATATATGTTTACAACTAGGCACCCTTTTGTTACAAAGTGGTTGAACTACATCTATCAAATTCTTGCAAATGCAGATGTCTCCATTGAGATGTTGATTAATAATCCAAATAAGCCTAAAGCAAAAATCTATAATTCATAATGGATTAAAACATGTGAGATGTGCATGCAATATGTAGAAGGGGATATCTATCGCTTTCCACCAAAGAAATGTGGTTGATTCCGCTTTATTTAGTTAAAGCCCCGTCAGTGGCTTATCGCTCGGCAATATTGCGTGTACGCTTTATTATTTGGCCAACTAGAGACTTACAGGCCAGGTGGCATTTACCCTTGGCTCAAAATAACATCTGCCGTTTTTGTCGAAAGCCTGGTGCAAGAGAGACCCTAAAACAACTAATTACTCAGTGTCCGGAGCTGTGTGTTGCTAGAGAAACTCATTACGCCAGACATTGTAGATATTTAGGTAATGTGAATCAACAACAATGCTGGTCAATGATTCTGGATTGTTCGTATTTACCAATTCAATTAGCAACAGTGAATTTTCTGAAAAATCTATTTTTGGACAAAGAAGGTGGATAAGAAAAAAAAAGATTTTTGTACTGGAATTGTTTTTAATTCTGTTTAGGTTACATTCACAACGAAACAGGTCATTTTTGGTGGATTTAATGATGAATGATTGTTTTATGAACATGATAATCAATTGATGTATAGATTTGCTTAAAATAATTTAATTTGTGTAATCTAATTAATTTGTGAAGAAATTGGAATTATTATATATGATGTGGAGTTAGATTTTATGTGATTCAATATGAATTAATATTTATGAATTTTATAAATCTTTTTGAAAGGTTGATTCATTTTAGCCAATTCAATTAAAAAAAAAAATACAAAAAAAATGAAAGTTTGTTATCAAAGTTCCAGATTGGTGATGGTTTCACCACTGGGTCCCCCTCTTCTGGGCTGACCCTTGCCAATTGTAATCCAAAGTTCAGAGGGAGTGACAATTTCACCCCTGTGTCCCCCTCTTCTGGGCTGACCCCTTTCAATTGTAATCCAAAGTTCAGAGGGAGTGACGGTTTGACCACTGGGTGCCCCTCTTCGGGGCTTGTCATTTACATATCATATTAATTACTTTTATATGTAATTTCCTTTTCTTAAAGTTTGGATGATAGCTTCACCCTTGGCATCCCTCCTTTGGGTTCACTCTTGCCATCTCTTTAGTTTCTGCTTTTCCTCTTGCTCAATGTCATGGTGACAACTTTTCACCCTTGGGTCCCCCTCCGCCGGGCTCCGACCCCTCTCAATTCTTAGCCTCCCTTCATCAGGTTTACCACAGCTCTCAAGAAGGGTGATAGTGGCTAACCCTGCTTTACTTTCAATGTTCCCTTTTATATCTTTTATACAGTTCAAAGGTTTAAGGATTCACTTCCCTTTCTTTCAGAGCGCTTTTAGATCAAAGTCTTTCGAGTGTACAGGGATTTTGCTCGACCCTCTGTATGACCACTTTGACCTATTTCGCTGGCCTACCTACGGCCTTTTGGTTTATGTAGTTTTTCAATATGGGGCTTGACCAGAGTCTCTTGAATTGACACCCGCATGGTGCCGGTTTCCCGCTTCAGCTGGTCTCCCCTTAACCACCTTTTATAGTTCCATCACAGTTTAATTAAATATGTTCAATTTCGCCACTCTGCTATTTTCCTTCAACACAGCCCGGTGCTTATCGATTTTCCCCTCGACTCACCGGCTGTGTTGCACCACATGGTTTTCAGCTTTCTCTGGAGCCAGTACCAGGGGCGCGGGAGCTTCCGTCACTCCTGCTCATTGGCATAGGCTTACCCCGTGTTTGTTTATTTTTTGTTTGTTTATTTATTTATTGTACACACCGGACCCTGAGGTAGCAGGGCGCAAGAGAACAAGGAAGTTTACAGCTTGGTTACAAACTTTACAAGTTACAGGTTACAGAGCAGGCAGAGTGGACATTTCTTGACTTTGCAAGGTAAGACAAGTGCAGGTGCAGACAAAGCGCAGCCAAACAATCAAATCTATGGCGAACGAGCAATATAGCAGGTCGTTGCGTGTCAGGTGAAGTACAAGTGGAAGTGCGAGGGTAGAGAGTCATTTATATCTCATTCTCAGTGAGCCATTTTATGGTATTCTTTCTGAAGTTGTTGAACGTTTGGTCAGATCTAAGTGCATGAGGTAGGGCGTTCCATAATTGCGCTGCCTTGACTGGGAAGCTGGATCCTCCAATGGTGGCTAGTTTAAATCTGGGCACTAGGAGGCAGTTAGGGCTGACTGTCCTTGTAAGTCTAGTGGGATTTTTTCTGTTGAAGCGTTCTGAAAGGTAGCGGGGGGCTTTGTTGTTTAGGCATTTGTGGATAAGGGAGGCAGATTTGAGGTTGATTTTTTCTTGGGTGGAAAGCCATTTGTGTTTACGTCTTATTTCTGAGATATGTGCTCTTCTAGGGATACTTAGGGCCGCTCTAAGTGCATTATTTTGGAGCACTTGGATTCTATTGATGATTTGTTTGGTTGTCCCTATGTAAAGGGCGTTACAATAGTCTAATTTTGATAAGATGAGGGCTCTAGCTAGGATAAGACAGCTGTCATCTAATAGGAATTGTTTCCCAGCTCGTATTAATTTGCATGTATAGGCCGTGGATGAGGCCAGTGAGTTCACCTGTTTGGTTAAAGATAGTGTCGCATCAAGGTAAAAACCTAGGGTTTTTACTTCTCTAGCGACCTTGATAGTGTTACCATCGATGATGAAGACTGAATAGTTTTGGTTGAGTTTGGAGATGCGGGCTGCCATACCCAGGATGATGAGCTATGTTTTGTCATCGTTCAAACATAGGCCATGGTTGGCCATCCATGCTTGAACGATACTATAGACTCTGTTCACCAAAGCCAGATCGCCGACTTAATCCCCAGTTAGTGGTAGGAGAATCTGGGTATCGTCTGCATAGTTGGTATAGGTGATACCCAGATTATCGAGATCGTCGAAGAGTGACTTGGTGAAGATATTATAGAGTGTCGGCGAGACACAGGATCCCTGGGGCACTCCACAGGTGATGGGAATCGGGTCTGCTGCCGCTGTGGGGGAGAACACCCTCACGGTCCTGTCACTAAGAAATGACTGTATCCAGACTATAGCCTCCCCTGAGAAGTGGGCCGTCGAGTCCAAGTGATTGCATAGGACTCTGTGGTCCACCAAGTCAAAGGCGGCTGATAGGTCTAGAAGGAGGAGGAGAGCTAATTTGCCCTGGTCTCTGAGTGAGTCTATTTGGACCTTTAAATCGATAAGGGCAGTTTCTGTGCCGTGTTGCGGACGGAAACCGGATTGGCGGGTGCCAAGGAGATCGTTCATCTCAAGGAAGTTCTGGATTCGGGTGTACGCTACCTTGTCTAATATTTTTAGTAAGAAAGGCACCGTGGTGATGGGTCTATAATTTGTAGGAATGTTGGGGTCCAATGTTTGCTTTTTTAGAAGGGGGAGTACCCAAGATTCCTTTAGATTGCGAGGGATGGTGCCCGTAGTGAAGGAGGCATTTATACGTTTTGTGATGAAGGGGGCTAGATCTCTAGCCGCGTCCTTGATCAGTTGTGCGGGGCATTGGTCACCTTTGCAATTAGAGGGTTTAAGCGTCAGAATGGTCTTCTCTACCTCAATTACCGAGAACTTGGAGCAACGGAATAGGGTAGATTCTTTGGGTTTGGGTGTGGGAATTTTGTCCAACGGAGGTTGAGTTGGTAATGAGGCTTTTTTTAGGGCAATTTTAGTTTGGAGGTTGGCCACTTTGTTGGTTAGTGCCAGTTGTATGTCTGTACACCAGGTTTTATCTTTGATGGAATCATCCTGTACTGCGATAGAAGTTTCCAATTCTTTTAGGATGGAGAATAGCTCCTTCATACTGGAGTTGGCTTGAGTGATCCTGTTATTGTAAGTTTCTTGTTTGGCCAGGATAATATCTTTTTTGTATTGCGAAGAGATGTTTATTAGGTTAGTTTTATTTTCAGCGGTCGGATGCCGGTTCCATGCTGTTTCGCATTTTCTCTTCTGTAATCTTAAGTTTTTTAGGTAGGGTGTAAACCAGGAGTTCCGATGCTTTTTTGGTTTACTGTTCCTAAGTTTAAGCGGAGCCACTCTGTCAAGAGCAAAGGACATGGCATTATTGAATTGTACCGTTGACATCTGTTGCAGAGCACTTGAGCTATTGTTCAAGATCTTAGGCTCTCTTCCATGAATGTTCCGCGGGCCTGGGATGAAAAGGGCAAGGTTACTTCTTCGCTCGCCACCCTCTCGATTCCTGTCGCATTTCTCGTTCTCTTGAACTGCCGCGTCGTAGCTGTCTCGTTGTGCTGTCTGCTGTACTCGCCTTCCTCGCACTGCACTCTCTTGCTCCACCTTTTAACCAAGTGGGGAAATGGAAGGGCTGTCAGGCGTGTGTGATTTAAGTCAAATGCCTGACCCTCGGGTTGGGTCATGTCAGGTACACAGGTTTAACATTAGTTTGTTGTCTATTGTGAGGTGTAAAGGTGTTCGTGCCAGAAAGGGGGGGCGAGGGGCAGTATCTTTGAATGTTGTACGTAAGGGAATGGAGAAAAGGTGTCAAAGGAAAGGGGAAACCGCATCTCTCCCGTGGGTGTCCCACTCCTCCCCCTCAACGACCCCCTCTCCAAGTGATCCTTACTCACTTGTCACCCTGCAGGAACTGGATCCAACAGTGATGGCCGTGTACTGGCCACCTGGATAATGGGTCCTCTAGGTTTAGACAGGGAGACACCGTCAGGTTTCTCACCATTTTTTGAGTGGTCCTCCATGTCTGGTCCGGCTCTGGACCTTCCCGCTCCATTTTCGGCATCCCAGTCTCCTCTCTTCCTTCCCAAACCGTCATGGCTCTTGCGGGTCCTCCAGGGAGGATCTGACAACTCTGTTAGTCCTCCTTTGGTTTTTATGTTTGAACTATCCAATCAACTAAAATGTTTATCCCAATTCTTCCAAGTGCTCTTCTTCCTCGCCTCAGTACTTTCAACCCTTGCTATCGTAGTGGTCTGTCTTCCTTTCTGGCTTTTTCTTTCAGTGTTGTTAACTGAAAAGCTAGAATTACGGAATAGGTCTGGCTTAAATTCTTTAGCAGCATCAGAAATATCAGACCTAAACAAGAAGATGTGACAACTATATGCATTAGTATCTTCAGAACCACTATTCACAGGTCTTATCGTTTTCAGGATTTCAAGCTTCAGAGAGTAAAGAAGTTGCCTCATGCGGTGAGACTCTCTCACCTCAGAGTGGTTTGACACTTTTATGGCCCCACAGGAGTGAGAGGGATTGATGGGAAGTATACTGCGTTCTCCCTGGACAGTCATCCCCAGCCCCACAGGGGGGATGCCTACCCATGAGATCCACCCGATGAGTACCACCTCCAGGGGGACAGTCGGGTAGCAGCCTCACCTACCTGGCCTCATGAAAAGGTGCTCCCCCCAGGGGAAAAGGGACGACATCCAAGGATTTGTCACAAGAGTAACCCATCCAGAAGAGGCAGACATCATGCACTGTTGATGAAGCGACCAAAGGCAGGTTTGGTCACAGATTGAGACAACAGAACTACATATCATTGATCCTCTGCAAGGTGAAATTCAGTTCAGATAACCTGCAAATGCTGTGTTGCAAGCTACCAAAGTACCAAGCTATGTTCTGTGGCAACAATTTCAAGTAACTACTCATAGAGCGAAAAAGTCTGGCAGAAGGTTGATGGGAAATGTAAAGCCATCAGCAAGGTCATCCGCACTGCGTACTGTGACAGACCGCATGCAATAAATTGACCTGCATCATGAGGCTATTACATTGAAAAGAAAAATGACAGACACAAAGAGGTGGCAGTGACCATTCACCATTAGCATACATTAGATCGTACATAGAGAGGTGATGAAATATAAAAGCATCGAAACAGATATGTCCTGGTGATCTTGGCATGGAAGATCTAAGTGTGCATTGCTCCCTGCAGAACCTCCCTCATACATAGGGAGCTATTTCTATCGTGCATTACTGCAACCTTGTGATCTCTTCAGCACCAATGTCACAATGGCTGCTGTCGACTGACACAACCATGGTAACAGGCTATCAAACACTTGCATGAACTAATAGAGCTAGAGTGCAAATGCCTTTGCATCTTAATAATACAACAATTGTGATCCTAATGCAGAGATGTCAGTGGTTCTTTTGAACTCTGTCTCTTTATGAATACTTTTACAACCTATCCCCTGTAGATAGACTCTACATTAATTTAAGCGGAATCATGAGCAGCAACCTGATGCATTCATGTGCGAATTATGCCATTACTTATAGATGAAACATGGCAGGTGCAGTACAGTAGTTCCCCTGGGGTGGTGCACGAGGGAGGATCACATGGAGAAGGCAACCCTTATCTGATTAGAGACAACTATCTTCAGAGAATGCTGTAAGTCCCTGCAGTAGTACCCCTTAAACCCTCTCCAATGTTCAATCCTCCCCTCCCTTATTTTGGCAAATAAAGCAGGGGATACTATAACAGAATATATGTTAAAGTCAGGTTAGTCAATCTAATAAACGTGATAGCGTTCAAATCCTAGAAAATGCAAAGTCAGTTAGATCTCACTCAATGACATGTACTGAGAAGAAGAAGATGGTCAGGAGTCCAAGGATCGTTATTGAAAAGCAGAATGAGCATTCTAGTTTCCCAATGAACGTGATTGGCCAAAGCAGCTCCCTTTCCCAATGCAGGAGTTTAAATATCAGACAGCTGAGATGCAACTGAGAGATGATCCTCCAAGGAGGAATCCACCAAGCCGAGCCGCGGTCAGCAGCATGAGAGCTAGCTGGAGGGAAGCTGAGAGCAGAGGAAGAGGAGAGCGCAAGCAAGTTCCCAGAAGCCAGGACTTGCAGTGTCATTGCCGTCTGGAACATCTGGCCCTCCCGAGCTCTGACACAGCATTCAGGAGAAAGGACGCACCACCGGCAAGAAGCTGATGTCCGGCAAGCTGCTGCTGGCTGTGACGAAGCTCTGAATGCTCGCTTTTCACAAAAATGCTGGTATCTTCCAGTGGGAAGCAAACAGGTATGAGGGTTACCAGAGTGGTACAGGAGGTCCGGGGGAATGAAGTGGTGAAGGTGGAGGCCACAGAAAGGGGGTCTGGGACCCTGAGAACCGAGTGCAAGTCTGGAACATGCACTAATTTCAAATCCAAAGACAAAAGCCAGTCTGAAGTTTGTGAGTCTGGGACCCAGACCCATATGAGAATTTGAAACAAAACAAAACCGAATATTGCGAGTCTGGAACCCATGCCCAAAGAGCGATAGCGTATGTTGGAAAATGTTACTTGGCAGGAGAGTAAACCAAGCAACTGTGAACATTAGGAGTCTGGGACTCGCACCTATGGAGGGACAGTCAATGAGAGGCAGGCTTGGCAGGAGAGTATACCAAGTCGGATTGAATTTTGCGAGTCTGGGAATGCCCAATGTTGATAGGATTAATAGGAGAAGCATAAGGAAGATTTTCTTGTGAACTGCCTATTGACATTTGTGGAAGCAAGTACAGACCTGAAGGGTCTTATAAGGAGAGAAACACTATAAAAGGATCCTAGGGCAAAGGGGCACGACCCTAACATTGGAATCCTACAGTTCTGAACATTTCTTTATCTCTGCCACTTTTTACTCAAGAGACTGGGAACTTTTCTATTGCTTGGAGCCACACAGAGCATTTTTACTTTAGGAAGAGGTCATCCTTACACAGTTGGTTTATGTTATTTGTGTTAGGGAGTGGACAGAAGTAGGCTTTTTTTTTTTAGACACAACAGCAACAGACTTTATAATTTGGACATTCTGACAGTTTCATTAGTTTTCTTAGAGGCAGGGACACCCCTCTTAGTTTTAGGGACAGAGAGGCATTTTTCCAACCCTTTTTCATATAATACAGGTTTCTGATCACAAAGCTGACGCCACTGTGTCCGAGCCTTACTTCTGATCCCTCACTTGCATACATAGTACTAATAGCCGCTACCCATACCAGTCGTAAGCTTAAGTACCTAGTGCAAATTCACTAGATGCTGTAGGTGGTCTAGTATCCAACCCTTTTTTCCCATTGTTGTGTATGCTGATGTTACTTATTTGCACATGTAACAACGGCATGGCACTATTCAACACGTGTTATTTTGTAGGTAGGTCTGACCCTCACATATTGACAGGCCTGCTTCTAGGGCAAAGTAAGGCAAGGCATCTGATCAGTGTGGCAAAGGTATATTGACACCAGATTGCTTCTACATGCAGCAAAAGTCCATTCAGATTAAATAATCAGTTATTTGTGATATTATGTTGGGACTATGAGCAAATGATGCTGCAGCTGCAGTTGACAACATAAACATTTGTATGTGCATGTTGGTTACCAATGCCCAGGTTCCAGGCTGCAACAAGGGGTCTTGTAGAATCTATTCTCACAGTGTGTGCATATGTAAAATGCTCCAGCATATACAAGACATGCTTGTAGGGGAGGTAGCACTGTGGAACACACATTGTGTTGCCACCCAGGAAGATTTCTGGGTGGTCTCCTAAAAGCAGAAGACTAGACTGTTGTCTGGTGTGGCATTCCACGTTCTTCCTCTGTCACTACAGCTTCCAGTTAGGTGGTTGGTGGAATCCTGGTCAACAGAACATAATGTGCCAGACAGAGCCCTTTTCCGATACAGACAGATACCAGCTGAGTTGGGGTTATGATGCCATCACTGTTGTATCTTTCAGGACAGAAAGTACACAAATTAGTGAAGCAGACAATACTCGAGAGTAAAAGGAGGGTTTAATTTGTGCCAGGCAAGCCCCTGCAGTGGGATTAATAATAAATCATATTGAATACAATTTGATTAATTTAGAGTCATTCAGGTTGCCTATCAACTAGAAATTATTTGTGTTCTCTACATGCCCTGTACGAGATGCAGCAAGTGCAGCCAAGATGATTTGTGGAATGCCTTTTACTATATGTCATCCTGCATGAAGTAATGTGAAATACTGCAAAAATCAAAAAGCGGTTGTACACGAGCACTGGCACCATACAGGCAATACTAGAATATTGGATTGCATGATAAATCATCACTGCAAGCTGAAAGGAGAGTCAACTCATAGAAGTCATTTTTCGAATAGACTGTGTGTTCCCATGGATTCCTCATCTTAGATATATCCATATCCTGCTTTGCAGTCTCTGCAAATAAATGTGACCGCGGAGAGTGCTGTACGGCATTGAGTTGATGTCCCTCGACGGTTACCATTCCCGCGTCCGGGCTGACGTTGATGGTATTATAAATAACATGCACTGCGCCCGTTGCCTAAGTTCTGTTTCTCTGCACGCACAGCACGCTCTCAGAACAATTCGACATGCCTCAGCGATTCAACTTCATAATTTCTAACTGAATTTTGATAATGGGCCTCATAATGCGTCTGGCGGTAACCGTACCAGTAAAACCATCAGGTAGCTGGCGGACCCATAAACAGTTACCAGCACGTGACTTGCCGGTAACACCGGGGTATTACAACCTCGGCGGTCGAGTAAATCAGGTGCTGGTAACATGTTCTTCCCCATTCCCATTTGTGTCCCATAGGACTCAATGGGAATGGGGAACACGGAAGCACGAGCACGGTTGGGTGCTTGCTTTTGTGAAAGTCTGTGAGCGGGGACCGGTCCACCCAGCAAGTCAGACCTGCCGGACAGGAGGGCACCTGCCACCAGACTTGTACTTTGCCGGTCCGGAAACAACGGTGCCGGTAAGGTTACCGGCACCGTTGTTTCCGGACTGGCAAAGTTGTAATAAGGGCCAATGTCTTGTAGGTGCCTTTCCCCAGCTTACTACGTGTAAGAAAAAATAAAATAACCAACACAACCCCTGTCGGGGAATGAGGCACTGAGAACCGGCTGCAAGAGTTCAAAGGATGGTTTATTTCTCCAGCTAGGAAATAACCCAAAAAAGCCCAACCTCATTTACATCATCACTCATATATATATCAATTAAAGTAACTCTAACAAAAAATACTAAAGGGACCCGATTGGCCTGGCGGTGTGGTGCTGTAGGTGTGGGTGGCATTTCTTCCTCCTGGTTGGCTGAGTGGCGGACGAGATGATGGACGTCAGATATCTTGTGCTCCACGCAGGTCAGGGTCCGGTCACTGTGGTCACTACCTAAGCTAATATGTTGCATTCGTAAAACACTAAATATCAAATTATCTAAACATTTTATGCTACTTTTCATATTTCTACACAAATCACACATAGGGCCTCATTACGACCCAGGCGGTAAGTATTGAACATTACCGGCATGGCGTAATGAACATTTACGCCATGGTCCGATGGCGTAAAGAGCGGCACATTCCGACCCATCGCGCACGAGCATTAAGCCATGCCGGTAATGTAAATTACGCCATGGCGTAAATGACCCTAAAACGGCCCCTACCGGCATAGTACGCTGCGCAAGGTGCACTACTGCCACCGATCATAGCGGCGACCGTAGTGAGCAGTCACCATAATTAGCGGTCACCGCAGTTAGCGGTGACCGTAAATAAGCGGAACCGGAAGTAGCGTCATCGCGGCGGAACGGGAAAGAGCACGGCGGCCATCTTTAAAAACACAATCCATTGCCATCCTCCACAACCATTCCACATCCGACCCTGAGACCTGTCCAAACCCATAACCCACCCAATTACCAATCTGAAAATGCCCAAAGTTGTTAAAAAAGCATGCTATCGGCAGCGCCAGAACCGCTTCTCCCGGGAGGAACTAACCATGCTTGCTGGGACCCTCCAGGACAATGCTGCGGTGGTCTTCTCTACGCAAATGTCCAGGCCGGCAATAGCCAAAAAGAAGGCCATATGGTCCCTGGTGGCACAGCGTGTCAGTGCGGTGGGGAGCGTACCCCGCAACGCACAGCAGTGCAGAAAGCGGTGGGACGACCTGAGGCTCCGCGTCAGGAGCATCCTCTCGGCGAATAGGAACCTGGGCATGGCAACCGGGGGTGGATGTGATTCCCCCATCAAATTGCAAGCATGGGAGGAAATCTGTGCATCCACCATTGGAATGGAGAGCATACAAGGAGTCGGAGGGATGGATAGAGGAGTCCCGACATCAGGAGATGCAGGTAGGTGGCTCCAATCAAGCCTTGCAAAAATCACCAAAGTCCAATCAAGTGAAGTACTATGTTGCCCCATAGTGCAAATGCAACACATCAGCAGGAGACTGCCCACAGACACATCCGAAATCCACCCTGTACACATGCAGCATGCACACCCTAACTGCCGGCCCCCACATACCACCATGCTACTTCCACACAAAAGGCAGACAACCTGTATGCCCCTGCCTCAAATGTGCTGCATGCACCTACTGATAAGATGTCATTCGTCACAATGCACGTACAATGTCCGCAGACCCATCAATAACACTCTCCCTCCTTTGCTCCACCACAGGCTCTGATTCAGACCTCCAGGATGAGGACACCACTGCCTCCACAGCCACCAGCAGGGCCAGGACAAGTGTGCCTAGGCCGCAAGCCTCCACCTCTGCCGTCCCGAGGAAAACACCCCAGCAGCCACAAACCCTGCCAGGGGAAGAGGACAGGGCACTGACAGCCACCACAACTGTCACCACAGAACCAGCAGCAGCAGCGCACATGACACACATCGTGCCCACCGAAGGGACAGGCTCTGCTGCAAGCAGCACCCTTGGTGAAATTGCTGCCATAGCAGCATCCTCCGACAGTGAGGCATGGAGCATCGAGGAGATTGATGATGGAAGCCCCACTGCCCACCCACATTCCCCCTACACACCCCATCCCCGCTGCCGGAGGTGAGCAGCCCAATGGGCATGGCAATGCCATTGGCCATGAGCCAGAGGAACCAGCAGACCCTGGATGAGATTGTCACCCGGCAGCAGCAGCTATCCACCCTCCTCAATGAACACGTTGCAGAGTGTGGGGGGGCAAGGGATGCCATGGAGAAATGCGCAGACAGTGTCACGGCTGCCATTGAGTCCTCCACGAAGGACCTCTGCACAGAACTTGCCGCTGTGCGGCACGTCCTCTCAGAACTGGTGCAGACCATTCGGGACAGCCGTCCAAATGTGCAGCCAGGACCCTCCTCGTCAACCAGCTCGTCACAGAGCAGCCCCATCCGCAGATCAGGGAGGAACCTGCGCAGCACGGGCAGGGGTGCCCAGGGGCCAGGGGAGGGGACTGTCATTAGTGCCCGGACAGTGGAGAAGAACTACATCACACACTGCTGCACAGACTGAACCACACCTTCGTAGGGATTCCAGGGGGGATGGGGGAGTGGGTGTGTTGGCGTGTTCAGGGGGGAGGAGGGAGGGAGGAGTGGGTGTGTTGGGGTGTTCAGGAGGGTGGGGGGAGTGGGTGTGTTGGGGTGTTCAGGGGGGTGGGGGGAGGGAGGAGTTGGTGTGTCATACCTTTTCACTATTATAATACACTTTATCGTTTAGCACAAATCCAATGTGTGGACATTGCTCATTGCGTATGTGTGCTTTATTGTTGTACAGTCCACAGTGTGCATGTCCCAGACACACACAGTGCCCCAAGTGCCGTCTCCATGTTACACACACCCGCCGTGTGTGCTAGAAGCATTGGTCAATGAGATTCTGACGCATTTCACGCCCCTCCTGTGCATCGCTGCCTCCTTGAGGTGCTGCCACATCCCCACCCTCCTCATCCTCATCGTCAGGTGGTTGCAGTTCTGCGTCAGGGGGCAGGGGCACATTTCGTCTGACGCACATATTGTGTAGCATGACACATGCCATGACGATCTTCGCAACCTTCTCATGGCGGTACTGGAGTGCCCCGCCAGACCTGCTGATGCAGCGGAAACGTGCCTTCAGTAGGCCGAAAGCCTGCTCAATCACCACACGGGCACGTGCATGGGCACGGTTGAAGTCCTCCTCATGCTGGTTCTCTGGGTTCCGGACTGGTGTAAGAAGCCACCTCTTCAGGGGATAGCCTGCATCACCTGTATGTGGGCAACAATGTATGTGTCAGGGATGAGATTGATTTCTGAACATGACGTGCCACCATGCCTTGCATTCAACTGTAACTTTGCACCACTTTTAGTTGCGCTAATGGATTCACACTATGCAACCGGTAAATGTTCATGGCTCTCATGTACTGTTTTGCATGCCAAAACACAATGTATGCAGGGGGCGCAAGTGTCTTGTGAGTGCCCATCCACTGTGTACGTTCAGGCCGTTTCTTTAGGTGACCTGGCACGTGTCCTGTGAGGTTAACGCTCACATGATCGCAACATTGCTGTCTGCCTCACTATGACCCCAGTGAACAATACTGATGTTAATAGGGACAGTTTGTGGGCCTTGCTGTCTGTGTTGTGGTGCATTGATGTTCCAGTCCATCATGTGCCTCCTTTGGGCACAGTTATGGGGGACAGGCCTTTCAGTAGATGGTGTTTGGTGACGTGCATGTAGGTGCATTTCGTTGGAGTCAATGTGGTCACATTTTGTACAATGCACTTGCAGATGGTTGTGTCATGGTTGGGACACACCTTCATTCACATGTTAGGGCTGCTTAGGTCAGGCATCACATATACAGGTGTCAGATGACGTAAGTGCTGCCTCAGGGTATGATCTGGCTAGGTGAAGAATGCATCATTCCCCCCCCCTTTATGCCAGGTGAAGTATGCATCACCCCCCCCCTTTCTGCCAGGTGAAGTATGCATCATTCCCCCCCCCCTTTCTGCCAGGTGAAGTATGCATCATTTCCCCCCCCCCCTTTCTGCCAGGTGAAGTATGCATTGGTACGTCGATCACCTACCTACTTCACATTTCCATGCTCATGACATGAGACTCACCGAGTAGCCAGGATCTTGGCCCTGCATGTCGCTCCATGTAGCGTGGTATTGTGGAGTTACGCAGGACCATTGAACATGGGTTGATCCGGGGAATCGGGCACAACAATTTGTGAAGATCCTGTTGGAGTCACAGATCATTTGCACGTTGATTGAGTGGAATAGTTTACGGTTGCGGTACGGTACCTCCATGGCACGTGGGACCGACAATTCCACATGGGTGCAGTCGATGGCACCAATGCAACCAGGTATGCCAGCTAGTACATGGAAACCCACTTTGGTGTTAGCAATCTCCTGGGCAGACCGTGGCAATGAGATGTGGTCATCTGTGTGCTTGAGGAGGGCATCCAGCACTTGGATCAGTGTACGTGAGAATAATGGTTGTGATATGCCATGCAAGTGCCCCACTGTGTGCTGGTAGGTGCCTGTGGCCAGGAAGTGGAGCACGGACACTACCTTCAGTGGGGGGGTGGCGGTGGGTGTTTCAATCATGCTGACGATGTCGTTGTGTATCATGTCCACAATGGTGGTGATGGTGTCCCGGTCCAGTCGGTACAGGGTGTGGATCTGCTCAGCGGTGAGGGTGAATGGACTGGCTCTGATGCGTGGGATTGGGGGCTGCCTGCGTGGTGCCACTGGCTGTGCTGGTGGGGCTTGCTGGCCCTGCCTTGCCCTCCTTCTCCTCCTGCGTCTCCTCTGTGCAGCCTCTTGTTGTTGTTGTTGTTGTATTTGAAGTTGTAGCACTTGTATTGCTATCAGGTCCTCCAGCCCCAACATTGCTAGTCCTATTGGTATCATTGTGGAGTGTGACTGGGTGTGGGAAGGTGTTGGGTGTGCTCTTTTTGTACTTCCTGAGTATGTATTGCCTCCACCTATGCTGATTCTGTGCACCTGTGGCAGCTGGATTCACTTTACATGGCCCTTTACGGTTGGTTTGCGATGGCGTAATTAGCACCATGGCGGTAAGGTACTTAACGGGCTGGGTGATGGCGTTAGGTGCATGTCCGCTTGGGTCAGCATTCGCGTACCTTTGCGCCATGCCGGTAATTACGGTGTGGGATCTCGCGTGCGCGCGTCCTTGGTGCAGTTAGCGGCAGCGTTAACTACGATGCCACTAATGGCATCGTAGTTAACGGTCACGGGTCATGATCAGACCTAGCGGAAAACGATGGCGGTAATCATTTACCGCCATCGTTTTTCACTTAGCACCTGGGTCGTAATGAGGCCCATATTTATTGTCAGTACACTTGGGTCATTTGTGGCTTTAATTAGAGGCCTTGACCTTTATTGTGCATGTAAAAAAGAGTTAAGCTGTGTTTCACATATCTCCTAAGCTTTAGACCTATTAGTATAAGTAAAAACATATATTGTGGCAAAGTGCTTAAGGTTAGTAGCGGGTGTGTTGGGTGGGTTTCGCAGCGCAGGCGAGGGTCTGGCACTTGAAAGAAATACCTTACAGGGAGCGCAGGGTCAGGATGGCAATAAATTACTCTAAATGGGGGTGGGTGGCTTGCACGTTTATGGGGGACGAACGAGCAAAAAGTACTTAGCTCATCCTGGTTCACATGCTGGTTCTCATGCTGGCAGTGATCTCAGAGGAAGAAAACTGTATCATATTGGTTGTTGCAACTTTCTCCAGCTTCAGCGTGAGAATGGGAGCGCAGAGCTTTCCTTCGCAGGGGGAGTGCAAGGGTGGGGGCCAGCCAGCTGCCTGCGCACCTTGTGTGTGCCTCTGTCCTTGGCTGTTGCGGTGGAAGGGGGAGCTGAGCCTTGCTGTACTATCTCAGTGAGGCCTGTTTACCCAAAGATGGAGTCGAAAGGGGGCACAAAAGATGGATGCCCCGTGTCAACCGTGGTTAACTTTACATAAGGGCAAGGGGCAAGCCCACTACCGGAGGCACGTGGTCCAAGCCTTGTACTGAGGAGTTTACGGCGCGAGGGGGCCTGGGGGCTCCTCGCTCCCCTACATTCCCCCTTTTCGTTACATCTAAAGTAACAAACTACTTATCTTGTTCTTTCCGTTTTCCCTTCGGTAGCGCTCAGCTTCAGCCACAGCCTCATCCCAAGCGGGTGCACCCTTTATTGGCATCCATGCTTTGCACACACTTCTCAAGCTGTTACCCCTTCTTGCGCATTCTTCTGGGGTGACCATTAAGTATATCCCACCATCCCCATCCAAATCTATCCAAACCTCGTTATACCACAGCAAGTCCTTTGGTTCTTTAATGGTAGTGTGACGTAAATTATCGACCACGTCCCCATACTGCCTATAGAGGGCAGTCATTCTATACCGCAGTGTGGTGTACTCTCCAGTTTGTACTTGGGTATCTATCATGGTAGCCACCGTTGTCTGTCGGCCCACTGTTACCATCATCATCGCTGAATTAGGCATATTATTTTCACAGCATCTTAGTCCCAGTTGGCACACACAGAATATTAGGAGAAGAAAGACAATAATGGGAATGAGTATCTTCGCTGCTATGTTCACCCATGATGGTATCCAGCTGGACAGATTGTCGAACCACGCGCTGTTGTCTGCTCCACCTTCCATTCTCATTCTTTCTCCTAAATTATGCACTGCTGTTATCACGTGTGACAGTGTTCCGTTATCAGCATCTGAAGTTGGTACGAACGTGCAGCACGCCCCCCCAATTTTTTTGCAAACACCGCCGTCCATCGCCGTGATAAGATCTAAGACATATCTGTTTAGCATCGTCATCAGGCGCAGTGCACGTAGCTCTATTTTTATGATGTTGAATCCTTATTCAGTGTCGTTAGCCAGCTGGATGAGCTCCCAGCGTGTTATCTGCAGCCATTTCGCGTTTGTGCTGGCTTGAACGCCTGGTGCTAGAAATGATGCAAAAAATGTCTCTGCAGATGAGAAAAGCGTGTACTGCTGCGGGATTTCAGCAAGGAGTTCTGACGATTTGGACGAAATATAATTGGATCTTTTGCTGCGTGACAACTTAGTTCTCAATGTTTCTTCTGACAATAGTTCGTATGCTGGGGGCTCCGTGATTGTCTCATCGGGCGCGGTTGATGGTTCAGCCGATTGCCCTGCTGCCGATATGTCAGCCGATTGGCCTGCTGTCGAACTGTCAGCCGAAGGCCTTGCTGTAAACTGAATGTGGCTCTCTGGTATCACCATTAGTGCTGAGTGAAGTGTGGCTAGGGCACAAGTGCCCCTCCAGGATGCTGGGAGATGCAGGTAAGCTTGTTTGCCACAGATCCAGTATATGTCCATTAATGCGGCAGTGCCTTTTTTCATATCTGGCATTATTAAAGTCTTATTGCACTGCTTTGCATTTCCCATATTCACCTTCCCTTCTCCATGGAAGCAAAGTTTGTGCGGTATTTCCTTTTGAATCTTTATGGGTCTCTCCAATGGTGTAACCCATGTCAGCTTGGTGATATGCTGTGACCAGATGGGGATGCACGTTATTTTACCCACTCGTATGTTTCGTCTGGCAGCTCTCGAAGCCCCTCAGCTTTGCATTCAATCGTTTCATCATGCCACTTGTTGTCTGCATACCTTGTCCCTTTTATGATGAAAAATGGCTCTTGGAGGCAAATTGCTCCTTGTCGTCTGCTGGTGCATGTTTGTTTGTTTTCCAATTTTTCCATGGTGACTGTGTGTGCCTGAAATGTCTTTTATTCTACACAGCATCAGATGAATCAAACATTGGGCCTCAGACAATCGTACTTTCTGTGGAATTAACATTTTTGGGGTTCCAGTTGCATGAGGAATAAGTGAGAACACGTAGCAACTTTCATTACTTGCTTGCTTTGCTGCAGTGCTCATGTCTGAATACCATTTATTTGATTGGTCAGGGTGTCGGGGGTCCTCTATTTCATCTAACCCCAGGTTGTGATAAATATCTTATCTGTTTTTTCCCGCCCCCCTTTTTCTCCTCCCTCTTTTGTTTTTTAATTGGGTACCAACTCGTTGATATTGCAGCGGGAATATTCTGGACCATGCATCATCAATGTTGTTCATGGTGACATGTGTGTATTCATGCTTGTATTTCTGGAGTTAGTCAACCATTAGTAATCGTCATTTACATCCCATTCAGGCTCTATTTCCTTGGCCATAGTATTTCTCAACAATGGGATAGCAGTTTTGTTTTCCTGCGATGGTTCATAGGGTGGCGTTGTATTTATACTATTCGATTCAACGTTATAAGTGTCCTTCCAAATGGTTGTTACTCCAGTCCATATTAGTTTAGACCCTGGTTTTATCATGTTAGCCCTGCTCCCCCCTTTGTTCATTTCATTTGCCACAAATAAAAATTATTGCAAATAGTATGGCAGCATATTTTATAACGCATTCCACATTGCTCAATCTACTGGCCTTAGTGGCATCCCTATTTCTATCTAACATTTCAGCCTGCTCAGCCGTTTCATCGCATTGGCTCATGTTGAACCTATGTGGGCGAGACAAATTTGTTAAGTCATCATGAAAAGAAACATATTTGCAATTGTTCATTCTTTTTCATCTTTTGCTTAGTTAGGCATTTAACAATTTCTTTCCATTTATCATAAAAACAATGAGGAAAAATAGGAAAAATAACAATTCATATGAGAGTAAGAGAGGAAAAAAGGGAAAGAGAGAGAGAGAGAGACAGAATATGTAAAAAAAACATTTTGCTTTTCTACTATACTTTTCCTCTCTTAGCTGCAGTTTTCATCATGTCAGACTGTGTTAGCAATGCCATCCACACAGTCTGTTTCATTTTGTGGGAGTGCGACACTGCGCGCCCTTCTCACGTCCGAGAGATGTACCCAGTATTTCAGTCCCTTCACCTTAACTGCAGTTGGTGTGCTGTACACCACTGTGTATGGACCATGAAATCTTGGTGAATTCCACCTTCTTACAAAGCTTCTAACATAGATGTCTTTCCCTGGCATTAATGGCCCCTCCGGGCTATCTGCTGCTGGCATGGAGGTGTCTGTTGCTACATCTTCAGTAAATGGCGGAACAATTTGTTTTGCTATGCTGCGTACTGCGCGCGTTAGCTGTGCTAGGTATTCCTTAAACTCTTCCCCCAACACTGTGGCAGCCCTGTGTGCATCAGACGCCCTCCTAACAGGAGAGAGTGGCGTGTGCATTCTTCTCCCCGTCACGATCTCGTGGGGGCTCAAATGGTGATCCTTGCATGGTTGATTTCTGAGTTGGAACAGTGCTAGGGGCAGACAGTATATCAAATTTTTTTTTCAACCTGCTGCATAATTTCGATAAATTCCTTTTGAGCAGCCCGTTGATCCTCTCCACCACTCCATTGGCCATTGGATGATAAATCGAACATTGTTTATGTTTCACCCCCAGAAGGGAGGTTACTTCTTTGCAAAGATCATTCACAAAGTGCGTGCCGTCGTCAGAACGGATCACGTCACATATTCCCCACCGCGAGAATACTTCTCGCACAAGGAACTTGGCAGCACATTTTGCATCAGGATAGGGACAGGGGCCCGCTTCCACCCACCGTGAAAAAGGGCATACCACCACAATCAAGTATCTCGCTCCATTACATCTTTCTCCCATATCAGCGTAGTCAATATGTAGTTCTCTGAATGGACCTGTAGGGCGTGGCAAAGTGCCACGCAGAGTTCGTAATGTCATTCCTGAATTGTAAGTTTGGCATGTAGTACATTCAATCACAAATTTAGACAAGTATTCGTGCAGATTGGGAACAAACCAATCCTCCTGAATGTCTGAGGCGATGTGTTGTTTTGCAACGTGAGCTGGGAAGTGCAGTTGTTGGAACGCTACTTCTAATAATTCTACAGGCATCACCACCTTGCCTGTTGTTTCCTGTCTCCAAATGAGATCTGTGGCTGATTGTTTACACCCTTGTTTGCCCCACAACTCCTGCTCTTCCGGTGGGGCCCTTCTCTGGAGTTCTATCAATTGGGCTATGGGCGTGTTACTGTATGCTCTGCTGGTTGTTCTGCTGTGGCTGTTTTTACAACGTACTCTGATGTTGGTGTCTTATTGAAGTACGAAGGCCTCCTTCGCTGCTGTGTCGGCTGCCGCATTCCCCAATGAGACAGCGTCTGTTTTATTGGTATGGGCTTGGCATTTAACCACTGCCACTACCGATGGCTCTGCTAAAGCTTCTATTAGTTCCTTTAGCAACGTGGCATGTTGTATGGGGGACCCGTCTGCTCTTCTGAACCCTCTCCTTCGCCAACGTGATAGCCCTGAGTGAACTGTGGTGGTGGCGTAAGCTGAGTCTGAATATATTGTTACTGCACAATCTTTGGCTGTGTGTAACGCGCTGATTAGTGCAGCCAGTTCGGCTGCTTGTGCAGAGTAGTGTGAGGGGAGGCGCTTTTGAACAATCACTTCGTATGTGTCTTCTTCCATGCGCACTACTGCCATCCCCACGTTTCTCTCCTTTCTCTGATTTTATGGATGCTGACCCGTCTATGAAATAGATTTCTCCTTCTGTAAGGGCATCTTCTCTTGCTTTGGGAATGTCATCGCCCTCTCCCTCATACGTGCTACAATCGTGTTCCTGTAAATCTTCAGTTGTGCATGGCTCTGTAATGAATGTGGCTGGGTTCACTGTCTTGCATCTGACCACGTGTACATTTGGACTGGATATTATTATTTCATAAGCAGATGCTCTCTGTGTTGTGAGAGTAGATTTTGATCTTTCCAAGATAGCAAATAATGAGTGTTCCGCATATAGCTTCACTGAACATACCATTACAATCGTGGCACTTTTCTCAATGGCGAAGGCCGCTGCAGCGAGGGCCTGTTCGCAAGCGAAATGTCCCTGCATTACTGGGTCTAATATTCCACGGTAGTATGCTAATGGTTTGTGGCCTAGCGATGTCTTTTGTGCCAATACTGCTGTCATCAATGTTCCATTGCTGTGTGAAAACAGGAAAAATTCCCTTTCATAATCTGGATTTGCAAGGACTGGTGCGTCTGCAATAAGGTATTTTAATCGGGAGAATTGGGCAATTGTCTCATGTGTCCATTTTATTGGGGCCCTGTTCTTCTGTGCTTCCTTCAGTGCTTGTAGCATTGGCCGTGTGTATGCTGCATAATCGAGGATCCATGCTCGGCAATAGTTACATATGCCAAGAAATTTCTGCATGTCCTTCACTGTTTTTGGTATGATCATGTTTCGAATGGCAGCTGCTCTGTCTTGTAGTATTCTTTTTCCATCTTTACATATTTGCTGGACGAGATATACAACGTCTGCAAGGCAGTATTGTAACTTTCCTTTGTCCACCTTGTATCCCTTGGTAGCCAATACGTTAACCAGTGTTATCGAGTCTTCTCTACACTCTTCTTCTGTTTTGCTGCAGATGAGTAAATCGTCTACGTACTGTATAATGGTGCTCCCTACATCCATGTTGCCGATGTCTTCTCGTAGTATTCTGTTAAAAATGCTTGGGCTCTCGCAATACCCCTGTGTGAGTCTGCGGTGTTCATATCTGTTGTTTCCTAATGTAAAGGCTGTAAGGTACTGCGACTCTGGTGCGAGTGGCACAGAGAAAAAAGCATTTTTCAAATCAATGACAGTGAAGCAAGTTGCCTCTTTTGGTATACTGCACAATATTGATGCCGGGTTAGGCACTAATGGGAACTCTTTTTGGATGACGTCATTGAGTGGGCGGAGATCCTGGACCATTCTCCACGCCCCTCCTTTCGCTTTTTTAATTGGAAAAATCGATGTGTTGCATGGGGAAGTTGATGGCACTAAGATACCTTGGCTTAGGAGTGCATTCACTGTTTCTCTAATACATTCCTCTGCTTCTTTGGATATTGGGTATTGTTTCACTCTGGGCAGGAGGGCACCTGGTTTCAGTTTTATCTTTATGGGAGTCACCTCATGCAACAATCCCACATCGTGTGGCCCTGTAGTCCAAATTTCAGGTACTACCCTGGCCATGTCTTCCTCAAATATTGTCAGTGGGGCCTTTATGTTAGCCATGAGTGGGTTGTGTATTTCTCTGTATTGGATCATAATGTCACATGGTATGCTTATTTCCATTATTATTTCTCCATCCCCCTCGTAATCGGTAAACAATTCTTCATCAGTTATATCTTTTAGCATTATGTTCGGCTCTATGCATAGCACACTTCTCCACTCACGTCCCTGCGTGTCCAGGCCTATGACCACAATGCGTCTGTTGGAAACTTGAACTGCCTCAATGTCTATAGATATAATTGTGCCTGGCACTACATCTGTTGGTGCGATTGGGTGGAATATGAAGTCTGATGGTATTCTCCACTCTTTTTGTGTTATTTCAGACACTACTCGGGCTAATACCTGTATTCCATAGTCGAACATGTCCATGTCAATGGGGATCCCTCTTACTGCAACTTCCTTTGTAATCGTGCTTATTATCAGGAGTGCTCGTACTGGGCATACCCCTGGCGTCGAGCACACTATCCCTCTTTCAGTAAAAGCTATGGTCATGTTTAACTTACTGAGCAAGTCTCGTCCCATCAAATTGATTGGCGCGTCTTCGTAATACAATAAGGGTGCACGCACTGTTTTTCCCCCTGCTGTTACATCAAGATCTTTTGTGTAAGGAACTTTTAAAATAGCCCCAGAGAACCCCTGCGTCTCCAAATTTCTTCCCGAGAGCTGAAACCGCCCTTCTATGAGGCATGATCTTTCTGCTCCAGAGTCTACCATAAAGATAAACTGCTTGTTTCCTATCTCTGCCGCCACTAGTGGTTCCTCATTTGGACTTTGTGTGGTGGATAGGACTGGACACGCAAGTATTCCCTGTGGGCTGTCCTAGTCTTGGTATCTTTGCTGACCTGGCACTGAAAAAACATTGTCACCTACGACCGTTACGCCACGGAATGGTGCAAGGGCACCATTTGCAGCCGCTGCAAAAGGGTTATTGTTTATGTTCCCTACTGAGTTTTGTCTTGCCATGGGCTGTAGTGCGTTTTGATGTTATGGCTGCTGCTGTTGTGGGGCTGGCTGTCTTTGTTGCATTTGGGGGTCATAGCAGTACTGATCTTGTTGTCCCCCCCTCCCCATTGGAGCTCCACAAGGGCTACCTGGGTGTGGGCAGCCCCACCCCTGTTCATTGTTCATGGGCTGCTGCTACCCCTGAAAATACCTTGATGGTCGCATTCTACAATCTCGTGAATAATGTCCCCACCTTCCACAATTCCAACATGACCCCTTGTTGTCCTCCTCTTGGTCCTTGCCCACCATACCCTCTGTTTCCCATTCCTCTGTATCCTCCCCTCTGCCCACGGTACCCACCTCTTCCTTGGGCCGGCCTGTTCTGCCACTGTGATCCTTGGCATGGCTGTTCCTCTCCGTTCCACTGTCGTTGGTCCTCTCCAACCCACTGCGCTGCTATCCCAAGGGGCCTTCCTCCCACGTTTTCCTCTCCTTTGTTTTCTCTGTGTGTGGTTACACTGGCAGTAATGGCGGCGACCTTCACTAATTTTGTCTGCACTAGTTTTGCTTCGTCGGCCAGCCTCTTTTGCGTGACCTCCTTTTCCTTCTCTTTGATCCTCCTCCAATAGTGTACAATTATGCTCTGAATTTCACGCCACCCTTTGGCTTCGATCCCAGCTATTTTGTCCAAGGCCTTCTGCACCTCTTTCGGCAACCCCTTTTTAATGATAAAATAAAATAAGGCTGTTGATGGATTCCATGCTGTACCAGTTTCACTTCTCCATAAGTCTTGCACTCGCAAAATGAATTGCGCAGGATCCTCGCTCTCCTCCATCGTGCACTGCATCACTGCATGTAAATCTGGAACGTCTGGAAAAGCACGCCGCAATGCATCCCACACTTGTGCTCGAACATTGTTGAATGGTGATCCATCGTGGCAATCACAGCTCATTGTTACTCCTGGGAACCCTGCCCTTTCCCAGATTGTGTCTGCTTGGTCCCCGATTGCTGATACTAATAAGCTTTTCACATCACCTATAGCTAACGGCACGCCTGCCGTGTTCTTCTCAAATACATTTATCCACTTACCTGCTCCTCCCGTCAGCGGGGGGAGGGGTTTTAACAGGTTGTTTTTGTCCATTTGGGCCCACGGGATATAGTTTGGCCTACCTGCTCCTTTATGTATCAGTGGCATTTGTAGTTTCTGTTTCTTTCCTGTTTTGCTCGTTCTCCCTTTTTTCGTTTTACTTACTAGTATGTTCCCTGTCCTCCCTGTTCGTTGTCTTAATCTACCCTGCCATAATGGTGGTGATATGTGTCTGGGTAACGGCAGTTTGGCAGTGGGGAACCCTCTGCGGCAGCTTCCTCTTCGTATTCATCTAAATCATCCCATACTTCTTCTATTTCTGGCTCGTTATTATCCTCACAGTTTTCCTTGGGTTCACTTCCTTGTCTTTCACCCTGATCTCACTTTGTTGACTCTCTGGTGTATCTGGGCGTATAATTCTCACTGGCTTGTTATTCAATTGGAACAGGAACTGTCCTGACTGCCACTCTTGTTCTTGTCTTTGCTGTGATGATGTCCCTTGTGATGCTATAGATTGTCCTGATACTGAGACTGCTGGGGTTGCATTGCTTGCTGCCCCTATCGGAGGTGTGAGATCTGCCAGTGACAGCGGGGGTACCTCCCCTCCCTCTGGCAGCATTTGCCCCTTGTCGCATAGAGCTCTTAACCGTGTTATTTCCATTTGTGCGTGTGTTAGCTGGCGATTTAAATCGCCTGTTAAACATGCTAGGTTCACAGGAGGTGCACTCGTGGGGCCGTACAGGCCTCCTTTGTCATATGGTGGGGGTTCATGGGCTGTTGCCCCGCATGGAGCAGTGGGGGTGGGTGGTATATACATGGGCTCACTAAACCGTACTGCTGGCCTGCTCATTAAGGGATAGACTTTTGTTACTTCGTTCTCGGTTGCAAGTTGTTGAGCACTTCCCTTTTGGTGTCCCTCTTACTTCTTCAGGTATTATCTGCTTTTCTATCATTCGGCTTGTGCCTACCTCTGCCGTGGGGGTAACTTCCTCGAACATTAGCCATAAATCTAATAGTTCTCTCCGGTTCTGTAACTGTTTCCCTTTGTATCGTGTTAGCAAATGTGTTGATACTAGGTCCAACACTCTTTTGTCGAATGACCCTCCTTCTGGCAAAATTGGTATAACCCCATCTCCTTTTATCTCCTTGATCCACTGATCGTGATACTTCTGTATACTGTCGCTATATGGTGGAAGGTGCTGGCAAATATGTGCTAGTGGCGTTACTCCCCCCATGGCAATGCTTCTTTTCCTTTCTTGTGTGTTCTGGTACCCTTGAGTCCCTTCCCACCTCTCACTTGGTATGTCAGTTACAATATGTGAAAATACGTTCTTTATCAATGCTCGCAATTATGGTATATCACATTAGCTGTTCTTTCTGATAGGTGTTACCTGGTCACCTCTCACAATTTATTTCTTTGCCTATTATTCATTAATCAACAAGTTACTTGTACTGAAATACTTTGGCGTGTTTAACAGGACATATACACAAAGCAGACCAACAAACATATAATCATGCAACATACACATGCACTGCCTGCGTACGTTTGTTCTTTCCCTATTCCCGTTACTGTCCCCGGTTTTTCTTCTTCCCTATTCTACCTACTATTTCGCATTCACTTCCCACCTCTTTCACCTTTATTATGTCTCAAGATTTCTTACCTCCACGGAAAAAGAATATTCTAAAAGTACTCCGAGTCTACTCAATATACGAGACCCCTACTATTTTCTCTTTATCTCTATTCTGCACTTGGTCGGGACAAATGCTACGTGGCGCCGCCTTCTACCCCGTACGGGCTAGGATACCACTTCTCTTCTTCTCACTTCTTACAACACCTAATGGCCATATAAAGGATAGATCAGAAAAGCCTTGCCGTCACTCACACAGACCCTATTCTTAACTACCTTCCCTTTGTTGCTAATTCCCTTCTTCCCTTATTTCCCCTTACCTTCCTTTGGGATCTTTGCAACCGGGACTCCACGTGTTCAGTCAGGTACTCCGAGGGTCACCGCTCACGGCCAGACCTCGCTCAGGTCCATCCCCCAACCAAGCCGTGTCCTGCCTTGGCGAGCAGCCTTTTCGATCGGGTATTTGTCAACCGGGAACCCTTGACCCTTTCTTCTTGATGTGCACAGTCTGGTCAACCGCGGAGGCGATGGTCTTGCTGGGGGTGTCCTGGATCTCGCTGCCGGGCGGTGCAGGCCTCGAGGCACCTCTCTAAATCACGTTGTGGGGGTCACCAAAAATGTAGATGCCTTTCCCTGTCTTACTAAGTGTAAGAGAAAATAAAATAACCAACACAACCCCTGTCGGGGAATGAGGCACTGAGAACCGTCTCCAAGAGTTCAAAGGATGGTTTATTTCTCCAGCTAGGAAATAACCCAAAAAAGCCCAACCTCATTTACATCATCACTCATATATATATCAATTAAAGTAACTCTAACAAAAAATACTAAAGGGACCCGATTGGCCAGGCGGTGTGGTGCTGTAGGTGTGGGTGGCATTTCTTCCTCCTGGTTGGCTGAGTGGCTGACGAGATGATGGATGTCAGATATCTTGTGCTCCACGCAGGTCAGGGTCTGGTCACTGTGGTCACTACCTAAGATAATATGTTGCATTCGTAAAACACTAAATATCAAATTATCTAAACGTTTTATGCTACTTTTCATATTTCTACACAAATCACACATAGTATTTATTGTCAGTACAATTGGGTCATTCGTGGCTTTAATTGGAGGCCTTGACCTTTATTGTGCATGTAAAAAAGAGTTAATCTGTGTTTCACATATCTCCTAAGCTTTAGACCTATTAGTATAAGTAAAAACATATATTGTGGCAAAGTGCTTAAGGTTAGTAGCGGGTGTGTTGGGTGGGTTTCGCAGCGCAGGCGAGGGTCTGGCACTTGAAAGAAATACCTTAAAGGGAGCGCAGGGTCAGGATGGCAATAAATGACTAAATGGGGGTGGGTGGCTTGCACGTTTATGGGGACGAACGAGCAAAAAGTGCTTAGCTCATCCTGGTTCACATGCTGGTTCTCATGCTGGCAGTGATCTCAGAGGAAGAAAACTGTATCATATTGGTTGTTGGAACTTTCTCCAGCTTCAGCGTGAGAATGGGAGCGCAGAGCTTTCCTTCACAGGGGGAGTGCAAGGGTGGGGGCCCGCCAGCTGCCTGCGCACCTTGTGTGTGCCTCTGTCCGAGCTGAGCCTTGCTGTACTATCACAGTGAGGCCTGTTTACCCAAAGATGGAGTCGAAAGGGGCACAATAATAATAATAATAATAATAATTAGGCTTTTATATAGCGCTACAAACCCTCAGGTATCTGAGCGCTGCTTATTATTACCCACGGTGTGTGGTGCTCATTTATCGACCTTGGAAGGATGAAAGGCTGAGTTTGGCCCCGCCGGGATTCGAACCTGCGTTAACAGGCTCTGCACGGGTGTCAAAGCGGGCGCTCTACTCGCTGTGCCACTTGACCGGCGTACAAAAGATGGATGCCCCGTGTCCTGCTCAGTAGTCCCATCTATGTAGCGGTCAACCGTGGTTAACTTTACATAAGGGCAAGGGGCAAACCCACTACCGGAGGCACCTGGTCCAAGCCTTGTACTGAGGAGTGTACGGCGCGAGGGGGACTGGGGGCCCCTCGCTCCCATACAGTCTACTCCAAAGACAGGCTTCAAGAGGTGTGCAGACTGTGACTCGAGATATCAATCACAGAATATGTCTCTGGTGCCTCGACAAGGTGCACAACGTCATCGAGTGAGGCTTATACTAGTTGATGACTAGTTAGGCCTTACAAAAGAGACAGTTGAAACTTGTCCTAGGTCGGTCGTTTGCTAAGTGCCCATCTTCTACTCCTTCGAAGAGAAAATCATCAGAAGGTAGGAGCTCTACTGGAGACAAGTTTCCAGAAAGGCCCAAGAAACGCTCCAAACATTTCAAGCGTTCAGGATGTTGGAGCGATTGCTGTCACTCTTCGTCGACTTCTTCAAGAAAAAAGTCGAAGAATTGCCATTGTTCCTCGTCTTCTGACTCCACACCCGACAAGCGTCAGGTACGTCTTCCTGATAAGACCGCCCCGGCGGCCGAAAAAGAAAAGTTCAGTCAAAAGATGATGGATGTGTTTTCGAAGGCTGGCCCTCTTGGGCCCCAGAAAGAGGCAGAAAAGGCTAGCAATCCCACTATGTCTTCCAAGACTGACAGAGAATCAGGAAAGGCTTTGACCCGCATGCCAAAAGCCAGAGTCAGAAGGCCTCAGAGATGTCGTCTCGAATAGCGTCAAAGGAGTCCACCAGGATGACTTCATTGAAGCCAAAAGCTTCAGGGACTTCTTTGTCAAAGGAGTTGACATCTAAGGACCCTTCAATGTCGGCTTCGGACCCAATTGTAAGTTTTAAACCTAAATCTAGAAAGGATTTTTTCATGTCCTTTGGGTCTATCTTTAAAGAAGATGATAATATCATTCCCTTCGGGTATGAATGTTTGGAACACCTAATGTTCCAGAGGAATTGATTTCTGATCAATCTTGTTTAGAGGATCTAGCTGCTTGCCTTAAAGATGCCAGTGGGCTAGATACCTCACCTGAGGTGGATTTTGATATGCCTGATGTAAATGCTCACTCTTATATGGCATATAGAACCATGATGAACAAGGTTGTAGAATGTTGGGGCTGGAAACGTCCTACAAAGGACATAACCCAAAATGTCCTTTACGGACATCCTGGATCGAGGTCCTCCCAAGGTGATTGTGCTGCCTTGTCACACAGCTCTAAATGTTAGAGAACTGGCACAAACCAGACACCAACGCTGCTTTGAATAACAAGTTGGCAAAAAATACAGGCCTTCATCTGTTGACCCAGATGATCTTTCGAGACACCCTATTCGGGAGTTTAGTTGTTCAGGTGGCTAAGTCCACTTCAAGCGCTGCCGCTTATCTGACCATCCCAACAGATAGGGACAATAAGAAATATGATGCACTAGCCAAAAGGGTATTTTCTGCTGAAAGCATGGCACTTAAAGACATTAATGCATCTTGTTCCCCAGCTAAGTATACATATACTAGGGCCGGGAGGATAGCTCAGGGGCAACGCATTTGTCTTGGAAGCAAGACAATGCACAGCTACACAGGTTCAAATCCCGGTCTCCCACTTAGAAACTGGTCAACGGTATTAAGCGCGTTATACGTGCAAGTAAAAAGAGGGGTGGCAGGGGCATAACTCTGGGTCCCAGCTGCAATCTGCTCAAGAGTCCAAAGATCTTCTCCTCCTAGCGCACTTTCATGCCTCAACAATCATCAGGGAGGCTGATTGGTTTCAGGTGTTCAGAGTTGAATCCCTCTGGGAAGTACCAGTCTGTAGCAGCAAGGAATTCTGGTATCTGTAGTGTACCGCTAGCCAGGATCCAACTCTCCCCCAATGTTCAATGTCAGCCCTCAATAGGGAGAGGAGGCGAGGGGTTACCAACATTGTGGCAGAACATTTTTGGACTGTTTGAGATTACTGCAGCTGGGACCCAGAGAAGCGCCCCTGCCACCATTCCTTTTTGTTTATATATATATAGATATATAAATATACTCTATGGAATGTAGTTTCCTAGGAAGCAGAACAAATTCCTGAGGGTGAAATGAGGGATGGATTTACCAATATAATTAATTATGTCAAAGAGGCTTCCTGCCAATCCCTCCAATCAGGGCTTGATGCATCAGACTGCGTTGGTCGTGTATGGGCTCCGGTGTGGTAATCAGACGTTTTGCATGGCTAGGCAAGTCTGGATTTGCCCCTGGTGAAAATCAAGGTTACTGGACATGCCCTTTGATTGCTACAACCTTTCCGGTCCAAAGGCTGATGATAGCTTAGAGAAGCTGCAAGCTTCTAAGGCTGCTGCAAAATCTTTGGGGGTGGCCATCCGTCAGTGGCAACAGCAACACCCACCTTTGCAAGCTTGGAGAGGGTGTTCTTTTCGTTATTACTCCTCTTTTGGCCAAAGAGGAAGAGGCCAAGCTTTACTTTACTTTAATAGATCTATAATGCGCAGCAATGAACCTGTAGGCATGATGGCGCGGGCATGACATAACACAACAGAAAACAAAAAGAAGACAGTCCAGGGAAGTCAAAGACTAGAGCGGAAGGGGACCTTAATGAAACAGCCAAGTTTTAAGCTTTCTTTTAAAAAGCTCAAGTTTGGTTTCCAGGCTAAGATCTAATGGCAAACAATTCCAGGCTGTCAGAGCTGCAATGGCAAGCTACTCAAAGAAAACAGAGGAGATTCACACCCAGCCCTAGAGGGGATGGGGGAAAAGACTGCTCAGGCAGCCACCCTGTGTTGCCCATTGCCACAGCCCTAAAACCTCTCTGAGCACTTTGTGCACAGGACCCTGGTGGGAGGCAGATTGACCCAACATCTGAAAGAATGGCACTGCAATATTTCAGATGCATGGGCCCTTCAGACAGTGGCTCAAGGGTACTGCTTCCCATTTCTAAAAGACCTCCATATTCTCCCCTAAGCGAGCAATCTGTTTGGGAACCAGATCTGCTCCTTCAACAGAAGACTCTTTCCCTGTTGGAGAAAGGTGCTGTGGAAAGGGTACCTGTAGCGGAACAATACCAGGGTTGGTACTCCACCTTTTTTCTGGTTCCCAAAAAAGACACAGGGCCTCATTACAAGGTAAAACCGGCAGGCTACCTCGAAACTTGCAAGAAAGTCCGGCACCCGCGAATGGGCAATTACCGGGTTATTCTGGCCCCGCCGGACCCAGTAATTTCCCTTTTGCGGGTGCCGGAATCGGGTGATCCCCATTCCCATTGAGCCCATAGGGCTCAATGGGAATGGGGATGCCTGAAGCGCATGCACAGTCCATAATGGTGCCTGTGCTACAGGCATGCTGTGCTCGTGGGTGCCTTTCATTCCGCTAGGTCAGACCTGGCGCAATGGAAGGCACCCGCGAGCACAACTCAGAGTTTGCTGGTCCAGATACAACGGTACCGGCAAGCTTACCGGTACTGTTGTATCCAGACCAGCAAGCTTGCAATGAGGCCCAGAAGATTGCAACCCATCTTGGAGCTGAGACGCTTGAACAGGTTTCTCAGGAAGAACATATTTAAGATGGTCACTCTTTCGCACACCCTTCCGGCCCTTCAACTCCAGGATTGGATGGGGTCACTCGTTCTTCAGGATGCTTACTTTCATGTGCCTATATATCCCAAGCACAGGATGTACCTGAAGTTCACCATTGCCAGTTCTCACTATCAGTTTTGAGTACTGCCTTTCGGGCTGAGCTTCGCCCTGAGGGTCTTCACCAAGTTGATGGCTGTGGCGGCAGGGATTGACAGCTTTCCCTTCCTTGACGATTTGCTGATCAGAGCCCGTTCTCCTTGTTAGGGAGAATTCTCATTTATGGCTAATTTCCCTCACCTAGTGAGGCCCCCAGCAGCTTTGCTGGACTTCTGGAGTTTATTTTTTTCCACTTGGTAAGAGTGAGAGCTTTCCCCCCACTCTTACCTGTGTTTTGCTAAGTGTTTCCATCTGTTTTTGTGATTGTGGACTCGGAAGTACACCACTTCAGTAGCCCCCTTCTTTGTGTGTGTCACACAGCACCTTCAGTGCCGTGGCACAGGGTTGTCTTTGAGACTTCCCTCGATTCCATTTCTGAGGCCACTACTGTCCCTCAGAAAAGGGTAAAGTTACCATTAACTTTACTTAGTTAATCTACCACAGATCCAGTACACCCCATCTTCCATGGAGTACAGGAAAGGGTTAACTCGTATCCCTTTTTATCTGTACCTCCTAGAGCATTGTTTCGCTCTTTTAACATTTAGACTTGGCTGGTGGCAGCAGTATCTACCCTAACTTTTCTACGCGATTATATTAGATAAATGCGGTACTGTTCTTGGCTATTATATTAGCCTCGAACATAAACCTGCTTGACCAAATCGTCTTTCTCTTGGCTCCGGTTGGGTTTATTCGCCATTTCTTTTTGTTAAAATCCTTCTTGTGTTTTACTTTGCGCGGCAAACTAGGTTTGCCTTCTTTGTTCACTGTCTTTTGGCAAGCTTCTGTCCAGAAGCCCTCCTCAAGGCACCTGAGTGTCTAGGTGGGCTGAATGTGAGGGAGGGGTGTAGTCTCCCCCTGCACAGGGTATCCTAGGAAACCCAAGTCGCACTTTGTCATGATTGGCCAGGGTAGTTGTCCAGGCTGGACAACCCCCCTGCTGGGTGATTGACAGCCAGGCTGCGTGAATGGGGGTTTTTCGCATAAAAGGCAGGTCTCTTGGGCTAGAAGTCAGAGAGCCACCACTGGATCTACAAGGAACCGAAGAGAAGCGGAGAGAACGACGGCTGCTGCAACTACCCCGTCCCGGTGAAGCCCTGCTGCAGTCCTGAGCTATCTGCCCTTCAACGACTCAGAGAAGATTCAGTCCGGAGTCTTCTTCCTTTGAGCTTGGTGGGGATAACCAGCTCATCTTCTACAGCCAGAGGATCCTCTTCCGTGGTTGAAATCGCTGCACACTGCTGTAGTGGTCCGGATAGCCACCTGGAGAGCCTCTCCTGTTTTTAAGGAGCGCACCTTTTATTCCATGTCGCTGCTGCCGGCCTCATCCCTGTGTGGTGCAGATCCCCTTCAGACGTCCTCCTTCTCGACGAAGCTCCAGGAATCGTGGGTCTGCAGGAAACCAACAGGAACAACATTGGAACAAGGTACTGTGTTCGGTTGAGGAAACTGGGTGAATCCCTTTTTCTTCATTTCCAAGGCTTGACCATGTCTTCCCTCCTTCTTATAACTTTTGCTTCCGAACATTGACAATATCGAAGTACTTTTGGCTCAGTTGAATCGTGAACTGTTTGACCGTGTGATCTTCGGCAACTGGCCTCGGTGTCTTTCGACCCTGGCTCCGGCCCTTTGACTTTTGAACTCTTGTCTCTGAGTGTTTCTTGATTCTGCCTGCCTAACCAAAATATTGCCTGTGATTTTTGCCTACAACTCCGTCTGGGTATCTCAGGTGCTAAGTGTGTTTTTGCCCCGGTAGCATTTCATGTCACGGATATGTGTTTGTTTAGTAGACCGAACTGTCAAAAAGTGATCGCAATCGTATCCGCGGTATCGTGTTTTTGTGCCTAACACCGGTTCATTCCAACACAGGGTACTTACCTTGAGACTTACTGTACAAAGTGAATTGGTTAGTTGTAGTATATTTAACGTGTGGTTTTTATTGAGGTTTAATAGAAGTGTTGTGTTTATAACGAATGGTTTAAAAATAAATGTACTTATATTTTTCTACCTGAAACCTTGAGTCAGTGTTTGCTTGAGTCACAGTAATTGTGGTCCGTTTGTGTAATCTCTGCTACTGCTCATATACTCTTGAGATAAGCCTGGCTGCTCCGCCACTGCTACCACTCTGACATAGTAGTACAGGCTTGTACCAAAGGTAAAACTTGTATCACATCCTGTAGTCTTAATTATGTGCAGTGGACCCTAAGGGCACTGCACAGGATCCTGCCTAACACTCCTGAACAGGCTCTGTAACCCCTCAACAGCACCTGCCACTCTCCACAAACTGGTGACACCATCCCAAAAGCTGCAATTCTTTGAAGCAGGCCTGGACTCTTTCTCGGCCAAGGTAACGACTCCCAAATTGAGGGCTCAACATATCTTGCAGATGGTAATGACATTTCTCCAGCATTGGATCTTTCATGGATTCACATGCTTAGAATATTCCCTGTCGTCAGGCTGGGAACCCTCGGTATATTTATAAAGACGTTCTCCCAGAGGAAACATTTCGACACTTCTGTGTCCTATCTACATCATTTTGGGCCCCTTACGCCGGCCCCAATAGGACGTTGAATATAAATAGCTATGCCCCCGCGTCTCCCTTCAGATTTCAACCATCTACCAAAGTAGTGGGATCACCTTGTGTTATCTGCTATTTTACAAGGTTGATTTTTGGTTTTCTTTCCCAATGTCTGGGAAGGCGTTGTTCTGTCCGTGTGCTACATGCAGATTAAAAGAGGTTTACGAAGGAGATGGGCATATGGATTGCCTGTATTATCTTCATCCTCATCATTCGGCTGACAGTTGTGAGATTTGTAAAGGCTTCTCACAGAAGACCCTGAAGGACCGAAATAGGCGTCTGGTGACGTGGCTGAATGATGGCACGGGAGCGTAACCTCCTTCGGAGGGAGGCTCTACACATAGCTTAGCCTCGAGATCTAAATCTCCGGTGGCCCTCTGCCGCTCTGTATCTGCAGAGCCACCGGCGAGGAAGCCACGTTCGACAGAGAAACGTTCCTCTGAGAAACATTCTACGAGGGAATCGTCATCAAAAGGGAAAGCTTTATCCTCTTCCTCCTCGTCAAAAAAGGAGAGAAAAGATCTGTTGAAGGTCTCCTCAGGAGACCAACACAGGTCATCCTAGAGTCGAGATTTGTTGAAGCATAAGTCAAGTTCAAAAAAGGCGGGAACGCCTAAAGACTCTGTGCCACAACCACCGTTGTCGTCGATCGGAGCTTCATTACCATCAGCGCAGATTATTTCTGCAATCGCTCCGTCGATTCAGACGACGCCTGTTGAGAAGTTGGCATCGTTGATCGTGGCCCCTCCTGAGGGCTGGCAACCGGAGGTGTACGATCCGATCTTACCAGAGACCCTGTTTCAACAGGAGGCGGCCCTTTCAATATCATCTGTAGAAGACGACCGTGAACCGGTGGTTGGTCCACAGGATCTTGGATTACAAGGTGTCAATTCGTTGACGGTCTCGAGTGGCTGAAGTATCCCAGTTACAACGTCTTTACTGAACCCCCCAGGCGGTGTTGTCCTTGGAAGTATTGTCCACATTGCAGACTCTACTGAGCCGGTTGGACGCGAAGTTGCCTCACATTGGTGCACCTGCAGTGGTACATGCTACGCCAGCCGACGACGAGCCAGGTCCAGCCCCGCGGGCAATGGCCAGAGTGCCAACAGCTCTTCCGGTTAGCGAAGATCCTCCACGCTCACACCCGGAGGAAGGAGAGGTTACCAGAGTCCGAGTCGGTACGAGGAGAGTCTTTTTCAGACATATCATCATCCTCTTCAAGAGACCCGACGTGGAAGTCGGAAGCTGAGGTGGAAGCTCCAAGAAGTCCGGCACAACCATCCCCGCCGGATGACATCAGTTCCTTCCACGCAATGATGGGAAAAGCATGTACCGAGTTTGGCCTGGCACCGGAGGAGGAAAAGAAAGACTGCTTCTTGTTTGATCATATGGGGAAGAGGAGGAAGTCTGTGTTTTCTGTCCCCATTTTAGACCACGTCTGGCAAGAAGGGTTAAGAATCATGCACCAACTGTTTTCGGAGCCTGCGGTTAAAGGCAGACTGGAAGAGACATGTAAAGCTCCGGAGTCTACTCCGAAATGTTTGTCTTCTCAGCCTTCCCCGGAATCAGTGGTATTGGCAGCTGCTGCCAGAAAGGCGAGGTCACAGCATAAATGCACGACCCCCCCCGGACAACGAGGCCAGGAGGCAAGATGCCTTTGGCAAGAAAGTGTTGTCGATAGGAGCGACAATGGTAAAGGCAGCCAACTCTCTAGCTATTATGGCGAGATACGACAGGGAGATGTGGCAGCGTTTTCAAACACAATTACGTTGTATTTATGTTTGCGGTCGCTTCAAAAGCTACCGCGAACTTAAATACAATGGGCCTCATTACACGGTAGGCGGTAGGGACATACCGTTACCGGTAAGGGATTACCGGTATCGGTAAATCCCCTCCCCAATCACGACCCGGACATACCGCTATTAGCGGCACCGCTAAGTACGGTGGCACTATTAGCGGCAAGTCCGTGAGCGCGCGCCCCCTCAGACCGGAAATAGCGGCATAGCGCTAATATCACGGCATCACGAGCCATGCGTACATGGCAATACCGGCATGTAGTAGACCCAAAGAACCCTTACCGGCAAGGCGCTAATACCGGCATCGCGAACCACACGTTAAAAGAGCACAGCAGAGTTCCCACCTGCCACAGGTGGACAAAATCAGCACAGGTGGAGGCAATGGAGACTGGCAGCACAAAAGAGCACACCACACCCCTCCCCACACCCATTCCCACACCAAGATGGATGCAATACTAGCAGCATTACATGGGCTAGAGGACATGATTGCAGTGCAGCAGCTACAACAACAGGCAGCACAGAGGAGACGCAGGAGGAGGAGGAGGAGGAGGAGGGCAAGACAGGCGCAGCAAGCACCACCAGTGCACCTAGTGATACCACAGAGGCAGCCACCAATTCCCAGGATCAGAGCCAGTCCAGTCAACCTAACCCCTGAGCAGATACACACCCTGTACCGTCTGGACTGGGATACCATCACCACCATAGTAGACATGATATACAACGACATTGTGAGTCTCATTGACATCCGTACTGCCATCCCCCCTCTACTGAAGGTAGTAACAGTGCTCCACTTCTTGGCCACAGGCACCTACCAGCATACGGTAGGTCAGATGCATGGCATATCACAACCAGTATTCTCACGCACACTGAACCAGGTGCTCGATGCCCTCCTGAAGCACACAAGTCAACACATATACATGCCACGGACTGCCCAGGAGATCTCCAACACCAAAGTTGGCTTCCATTCACTGGCAGGCATCCCAAGTTGCATCGGGGCCATCGACTGTACCCATGTAGAACTGGTGGTCCCACATGCCAATGAGGCAGTGTACCGTAACAGAAAGCTATACCACTCCATCAACGTTCAAATGGTATGTGACTCCAACAAGATCATCACACATTGCTGTGCCCGATATCCCGGTTCAACCCATGATGCAATGGTCCTGCGGAACTCGACAATACCACGATACATGGAGCGACATGCTGGACAACGTTCGTGGCTACTTGGTGAGTAGCAGGCCGACCACATGTCAGTGTGATGTGGATTGTGAGTGGGGGGGGAGATGCATACTCCAACTGGGCGTGAATGGGGGGGGAGATGCATACTCCAACTGGGCGTGAATGGGGGGGGGTAGATGCATACTCCAACTGGGCGTGAATGGGGGGGGGGGATGCATACTCCAACTGGGCGTGAATGGGGGGGGATGCATACTCCAACTGGGCGTGAATGGGGGGGGGGAGATGCATACTCCAACTGGGCGTGAATGGGGGGGGGGTGCATACTCCAACTGGGCGTGAATGGGGTGGGAGATGCATACTCCAACTGGGCGTGAATGGGGGGGGGGGAGATGCATACTCCAACTGGGCGTGAATGGGGGGGGAGATGCATACTCCAACTGGGCGTGAATGGGGGGGGGGGAGATGCATACTCCAACTGGGCGTGAATGGGGGGGAGATGCATACTCCAACTGGGCGTGAATGGGGGGGGGAGATGCATACTCCAACTGGGCGTGAATGGGGGGGGGAGATGCATACTCCAACTGGGCGTGAATGGGGGGGGGGGAGATGCATACTCCAACTGGGCGTGAACTGGTGTCATGAGAAGAATGGACATACATTTTTGCATCACTGTACAGTGAGGCAACCCACAATGGACCAGAGACAAAACCACATGCTGGAAGTGAGTGCCACGACAAACATATCAACCCATTACGCCAAACAGGCCATTCGAAACAACATGCACACCGCACAACACACCATTCCCCCCATTACACAAATCAGCAACATGCATATCAAAATCACAACTGAAATGTACACTGAACAACATCAGAAATGGTCCGCGCACATGAGTGCATACAAATGGATCCCCTGTAGCCATTGTGGTGAGGCACACCCGTACCCCACCACTGAATTGCCATCAAACAGCATGGGTACATCAACTAAGGAATGGCAGTGTACTAGCAGTGTGGCACTAACGTTGCCAGGGCCAGGAAACACAAATCACTTAAACTCAGGCGGGACATGGCAATCCCTGCCGTATGCATGCATGGTGCATGTCCACTTGCAAGGACCACCTCACCTTCCCACATAGCAGTTACCCTGATTGCCATGCGTGCTTGGATCTGTGGATGTCGTTGAATATGCAATGTTTGTTTGTGTGATATGTGCACGCTCCACATTATGTAGACACTTACACATACCCATTGTTGCACCCATGCAGGTGATGCAGGTTATCCCCTGAAGAGGTGGCTCCTTACCCCTGTGCGGAACCCACAGAACAGGCACGAAGAGGACTACAATCATGCACACACCCGTACCCGCGTGGTGATCGAGCAGACATTCGGCCTATTGAAGGAACGCTTCCGGTGCCTCAGCAGGTCGGGCGGGGCACTCCTGTACGGGCATGAGAAGGTGGCCAAGATCACCATGGCATGTGTCATGCTTCACAATATGTGTATCAGACGGAATGTGCCAATGCCCCCTGACATAGAACTGCGACCACCGTCTGAGGATGATGACGGGGATGAGGATGGAGGAGAGGGGGCTGCAGGTCATGCAGGTGGCGATGCCCATGAGGGACGTGCTGTGCGGCAGCACCTGATAGACCATTGTTTCTGATGCACATGGATTAGGAGGGTGCAATTGGTGTTCAGCTCAGGGCACGGGGTGTATGGAGGACATAAACACAGTGCACCCTTCAACAATAAAGCACACATACACAATGATCAATGTCCAGTCATGTGATTATCCATGCCATTACGTGTGTATTGAGCATTATGTCATTCAAACGTGCATGTACCCTCCACCCCAACAACCCTCACCCCCCTCCCCCCACAACTCCACCAAACACCCTCACCCCCTCTCCCCCCACAACTCCACCAAACACCCTCACCCCCCTCCCCCCACAACTCCCCCAAACACCCTCACCCCCCCTCCCCCCACAACTCCACCAAACACCCTCTCCCCCCTCCCCCCACAACTCCACCAAACATGGTGTGCACATCAGTGCTGCATTAGTTCCCAAGTGTCAACAGGGACAGGCTGGCCCTACTTCCCTCCTCCACTATCACCATTGGGGGGTTGTGAGTCTGACCGCCGCAAGGACCGGCTGGACCTGCGCAGGATGGTTGTCTGGTCGGAGCTAGTAGATGAGGGGGTGGCTGGTTGATCTGCTCCCTGTGAGTGATGCATGCTCTCCATCGCCTCAGCAATGCGCGTTAGGACCTGCCTCACAGCGGCCATCTCGTCACATAGGCGCGTCGTGTTGCTGTCCATGGCAGCTTTCATGTCCCTTGACAACACCCGGATCTCCTCCCTGGTCGAGGCAGCCTCGCTCACTTGCCGGGCAACCAGGGCATTGAGCTCCTCCTGGCGCTGGCGTATCAGGCTCATGGTGTCGACTGCGGCCCTGCCCCTGTTACTCCTCGGCGCAGCTTGCTGCATGTGGCCGACATCAGGTGAGCTCGCCACGGGACTGAATGATCCATCCATTGAATCTCCGGCATGCACTTCATGGATGCTGCCATTGGATGTGTTGCATGGGCTGTGGAGTGGGGACAGCTGGGTGTACGCTGCCCTTCCGGTGTCGGACATGGGTCGTCCACATCACTCATAGGTGCCGTGGCTGCTGCTTCCCCGACGGAGCTATTGGCTGCGGACGGCGTGCCTTCTGGCACTGGCTCCTGAGTGGTGGGGGTGGGTGGTGGGGGTGCTGCCACAGTGTCGGATGGCATTTCGATCCTTGGTGTGGTCGTTGCGTGTGTGGCTTTTGAACGCTGGGCCACTCCAGATATCCCAGTGCCCCTCGATGTACTGGGCCTGGTGCCTGCATCCTTTCCCTTGGCCTGCTTTTTGGGTGGTGGGGCCTGCGTTGCAGAGTCCAGCTCCTCTCTGTCAGAATGTGACCCTGTGGGGGAGCAAGACAGGGATAGCATCAGTGATGGGTCAACGTGCATCATGCATATGTTGTTGTTGCTGCAGTTCTTAGGATTTGGACATCTAGTTTGGGCCTGCAGGTTGTTGGCCAGATGGGTGGGTCATCCGGACATGTGTCAGGGTGACACGTGTGTGAGGTGCTGCATGCATGTGGTTGTGTGGGGATGTGCACGGCATATATGCAGGGTTGTGTACGTGTGTGTGATGACCCCATCCATTAGCTAATTCCCATTTCACATTTGGGGGAGGGACTCATGCTTAGCATTGCTGTGTTTTGCGTGGTCACTCACCTCCATCTGACGTTGTTGCCACACCACACTCCATTTGGCCCACTCCCTCGATGGATTCTATGCCAATGGTGCTGGCACATGTCTCCTCCCACTCCTGCATCTTCATCGGGGATCCACCTCCGCCTCCTGTGTCCATGGCCAGATTCCTGTTGGCCGATAAAATGCTGCGTACACGGAGGCGCAGATCATCCCACCGCTTGCGCACGTCCTTTATGGTGCGGGGGGTGGAGCCCACCGCACTGACTTTCTGCGCCACCTCAGCCCAGATTTCCTTTTTTCTCAGGAGTGCAGGGCGCCGCATGTCGCTAGCGAACACTACGTCTGCATTTGCAGCCAGGGTGTCTGCCAGCATTTTCAATTCCTCGTTTGAGAAGCGTTCTTTGCGCTTGTGCGCATCGGCTTTCTTTAGGGCCTTGGGCATTGTTTGTTCTTGTGGGATGTGGTTTTGCCAGTCGTGGTGTTGCTGCAGGTCCTGAGTGCAGGGTATGGCAATGGATTGTGTTTTTAAAGATGGCCGCCGGGCTCTTTCCCGTTCCGGTGCGATGACGCTATTTCCGGTTCCGGTGTTTTACGGTGACCGCTAATAGCAGTGACCGCTAACAGCGGTGACCGCTAATAGCGTGCAGCATGAGGGCGGAGGTGCTATCAGCACTTTGGTCGGAGCCGGAAAGGTGCTTTTGCGCCATGGCGGTAGGGTCATTTACCGGCATGGCCCTATGCGCGTGTCCGCTAACTCGTAATGGAACGCTATTAGCGGTCTCCTACGATGGCGGACACGCTAATAGCGCCATGACGGTAAATCACATTTTTTACCGCCTACCGTGTAATGAGGCCCAATGTTTTTAAAGCTGCGGTTTTATTTCTAAGTTTTCCGAGCTCCTCCAGCCCGGAAAACTTAGAAAAAAAAACGCAGCTAATGTTTATTTTTATAAAAAAAAAAAATAACACTTACCGAGATGCAGCTGCAGCTTTTCTGCCTGTAGTCTCCGGTCCCCGTCCTCCGCGTACAGCACCAATGAAGGAAAAGCCACCCAGTGGTAGCTTTTGTTTACTACAGCTGGCTGGCTTTTCCTTTATTAGTGCCGCAAAAGCTAAAGCGAGCACAGTGGCGGGCATCCATTTCACAAAATGGATGCCCCCATGTGGTATCTTTGAGCTTGAATTGCTAAAAATGTTATATAGGGGGACTTTGAAAAAAAAAATGCCAATCGTTTTTTTTTATATTGCCTATCTATTTTTGAAATAAAAAATGTTGGGTGAACCATTTCTTTAAGAACCTTGACTCTTGCCTTATAAACTGTTAAATGTTCCAGTTAAGAAGACTTAGTTGAATCCTGTTCTTCCTTCTTAATAAATAAAGTTCATAGTGTCTTGAAGAACTTGCAAACTTTTCCAAAGTCCGTTGAAACCTTTTCACGCACACGCGCAAAAATTTACCCGTACAAAATACGCGTTGAAGAAAACACGCGCCGGAAAAAAACACGCGCTGAGGAACACACGCGCTAAGAAAACACACGCTGAAAAAGTCACGTAGCAGTCTTTTCTTACTCTCGCGTACATGCGCTATAAACACCTGTGCTATGAACACAGGCACTATAGAAATCACGTAGCTGTCTTTTCTCGCACTCGCGTGCTCGCGCTATGACTACACGCGCAATGAACACATGCGCTTTGAACACTCGCGCTGGAACACACGCGGTATGGAAATCACGTAGCAGTCTTTTCTCGCGCAAGGGTACTCGCACTATGACTACACGCGCAATGAACACACGCACTTTGAACACTCGTGCTGGAACACACGCGCTATAGAAATCACGTAGCAGTCTTTTCTCGCGCACGTATACTCGCGCTATGATTACACACGCAATGAACACACGCGCTATGAACACTCGCTCTGGAACACACGCGCTATAGAAATCACGTAGCAGTCTTTTCTCGCGCACGCGTACATGCGCAATGAATTCACGCGCTGTAGTTTTCACGTAGCAGTCTTTTCTCACGCTCGCGCTATGATCACACGCGCAATGAACACACGTAACAGTCTAACATTGCTTGCGCGCGTTTAAAAATTAAACGTTGAACTATAAACAGAGTAACATCAGTTCTTCTTTTGAATTTTCATTTACAATCTCCTAAAGTTTCTAATGAATCTGAGCAAAGATTTACATATCCAAATAAAGTCACTTAGCTTAAGAATTTTTTCTTCTCCAAAAGAACTTCCAGAAACTCTCCTGCGAACCTGAATTCTTCTCCTGAACAACCCCACATAATTAGCCGCTCGACTGCCAGGATTTGAAAGTTCAAATCCACTAGGCCCAAGACTTCAGCAGGAGCAGCTACAAACACGTCCTCTCAGCTGGGGTTACGACGATGAAAGGCAGAGAGTGACAGTTTACAACGTTCATTGTTGTCCTGCAGTTCTCTCTAGCCAATCAAGACTTCTATTGTAAAACTCCATCTTGCCTTGGGCCAGAGCCAGGAATCTGTATAGAAAGGTCAAGGCCAAACCCACACAGAAATAAAGGGAAATAATTAAAGGGAACCTAACAGTAATTAAAGGAAACCTGATGACAGTAATTAAGGAAACCTGACAAACATCTACCGGATGAGCACAGAAAATCTGCTATGTTGCTGGTGCGTGAGGGGGAAGAGGCGTCAAACCACTCAATTAACATCGCCGTAGACCTGGCGGAATCAGGATTTAAACAAATAAACAACGGAGTGGTTTTGAGGAGGCAAGCCTGGCTTAAGTGTACGAACTTTAGACCGGAGGTACAATACAAAGTGCTCGATATGCCGTGTGAGGGTGAGCAATTGTTTGGGGAGAAAGTGGACGAGGCCTTAAAAGGCATGAAAGAAGACCCAGACACAGCAGGCTCTCTTGGAGCCCTTCAGTGTGGCAGAAGTTTTTGTTCTTTTCGTCCCTTCAGAGGGGCATCAGGAAATTCCAGATTTCTGTCATCCAGGGACCGGGGCTTCAGCAGGCCATTGTACTCCTCTCAAGTCTATAGGCGAGCTGGCCAAGCGACTCGAAGAGGCCTAGAATATCAGGCTTCGAGAAGAAGAGGAGGTTATTCATCGTGCACGAAAGACACGCTATCAAAGACCCAACAATGACGAGCTTCAGGACGTCCTGGGAGGCACAGTGTCTTGCTGCGTCGACGAGTGGGAGAAAATAACATCAGACCTGTGGGTGCTAGACACAGTGAATCTAGTCCACTCTTTGCAATTCAAAAATGTGCCACCGCACATTCCACCTGCGTTTTCAGCGCAACCCCATCTTCAAATATTACAACAAGAGGTGGTGCTTATGCTGAAAAAAGGGGCTATAGAATTGGTCCCGGTGGCCGAGAGAGGTCAGGGGGTTTACTCCCGTTACTTCGTTGTCAAAAAACCCAACGGCAAGTGGCGACCCATTCTAGATCTTCGAGATCTCAACAAGACACTAAAAAGTCTGAAGTTCAAGATGCTTACGCTTCAGGAGGTCATCCGATCTATACAGCCGGGGGATTTTCTGGCGTCGTTAGACCTGCAAGACGCATATTTTCATATACCAATGCGTCGACGACACAGAACATTTCTGAGGTTCGTAGTCGGACGAACCCACTATCAATTAAAAGTACTCCCATTCGGACTAAAGTCATCTCCCAGGATGTTCACAAAGTGTTTGGCTCCAGTAGCGGCTTGGCTAAGAAGAAAAGGTCACCATGTTTCCCCTTATCTGGACGATTGGTTGGTAAAGGGGTCGTCGCCGATAATAGCACAAGCAAGTCTAAAAGCCACCATGCAACTTCTGAAGCGGTTAGGCTCTGCAATCAACTTCGGGAAATCCTCCTGAACTCCCTCAAGGAATTTGGTATTTTTGGGTGCGGAGTTCCAGACGCAGTCAGGACTGGTGAAACCAACTATGGAGAGAGTTCACAAGCTCGGGCACAAGGCAAAAGAGTGGAAAGCCAACACGAAGGTGTTGGTAAGGAAATACAGGTCACTACTAGGGGCCATGGCGTCGTGTATCCCCTTAGTAAACAACTGTCGTCTCTTCATGAGACCAATACAAGAATTTCTGGCAGGCCGATGGTCCCAAAGTCAGGAACTATGGTCAGACAAATTGACTATCAGCAACAAGGTTCTCCAAGCACTGCAGTGGTGGCAACTCTCCGAAAATCTAACGAGAGGGATGCCCCGGCAAGAACCAGAGTTTCAGATGATAGTGGTGACGGGTGCTTCTCTGACGGTATGGGGAGCCCACCTGGAGTCCCTGCAAGTGCAAGGTCTGTGGTCGTCGGAAGAGTAGACCCTTCATATCAACGTACTGGAATTGAGGGCGGTACGTTGGGCCCTGAAATCATTTTTACCACGCATAAAAGGATTGGTCGTAAGGATATTGACAGACAATACAACAACAATGTTCTACCTGAGAAAGCAGGGAGGTACTCGTTCCAGAACTCTTTCAACCGAAGCTCAAGAAATATGGCATTGGGCTCTCGAACAGAAGATAAGTATATTGGCGTTCCACCTGCCAGGAGTAAAAAATGTACAGGCAGACTCTCTCAGCAGAGAGATGAATCAACTGCACGAATGGGAGTTGAACGACCAAAAACTGGCGAATGTTTTCAGAAAATGGGGCCATCCTTCCCTGGATCTCTTTGCGACGAGAGAGAACAAGAAGTGCACACAGTACGCGAGCAGGTGGCCACAACCCAACTCGCTGGGGGAAGCATTCTCCTTCCCTTGGACAGGCACGTTGGTGTATGCGTTTCCTCCGTTTCCACTCATCCGACGAACTCTACAATGGATTCACAAATACCCATGTTATGTGATCCTAGTGACCCTTTACTGGGCGAGACAGTCGTAGTTCTCCAACCTTCTTCAGCTGTCAATAACGCGACCAGTGAGGTTCCAGAAGATCCCGAACCTTCTATCTCAGGACAAGGGAGCAGTATGGCATCACGATCCGGACGGCCTCAGCCTGACAGCCTGGCTCCTGACTTCTCCGAATTTGGGGCTCTAACCATTTCATCGGACTGTCGTCTAATTTTACAGGCCGCACGGGCTCCGTCCACGAACACTCCGTATACATGTAAGTGGAGTAGATTCTGCATGTGGTGCAAGGATCAACCAGGATTGGACCCCCTGAAGATCGCGGTAGAACAGCTTCTTCCATACTTGCTGCACTTAGCAGAAAGGGGTTTATCTTTTTCTTCAATAAAGGTTCATCTGGCGGCCATTTCGAAATTCACTCATAAAAGACATTCAACACCACTGTTTAGTGACCGGTTCGTTAAACATCGCATGAAAGGCTTATTTCGAACTTTTCCTCCAGCTAAAAAGTATCCTCCGAGCTGGAGTCTGAACCTGGTACTGGCAGGACTAATGAAGGCTCCTTTCGAGCCTATGTCGTTGTCATCTTTAAAATTCTTATTGTGGAAATTAGCCTTTTTGGTGGCTATTACTTCGGCATAACGACTTTCGGAACTGCAAGCATTAGTTATTGATCCAGCATACTTGAGATTTTTTAAAGATAAAGTGGTATTGGCAACCAACCCTCATTTCATACCAAAAGTTCTGAGTATATTCCACAAGCATTCTTCTATTGTACTGCCGACATTCTTCGCAACACCTTCATCTGTCACGGAAAAAGCTCTTCATACATTGGATGTGAAAAGAGCTCTAAAGTTTTACCTCCATCGTACTCAAGATTTTAGAGGTACAAGGAAACTATTTGTGGCTTATGGCCCTTCGGCAAAAGGAAAAGCGATCTCAAAGCAAGGACTTGCCCGTAGGTATCGTCGACGATTGCTTTCTGCCACTCGAAAGCAGGGAAGCCGCTGGAAAAGCGTCCACCAGCCCATTTGACGAGATCCACTTCATCATCGGCAGCATTGTGGTCCGGAATCCCGCTGGGAGATATCTGTCAAGCGGCATCCTGGTCGGTGCCACATACATTTACCAGGCATTATTGCCTCGAGCAACAACATGCAGAGGATGTACACATGGGACGAGCAGTCCTACGACACCTGTTTCAGTAAGGTAAGCCCCTTAGAGGGGTTGTATCCTTCTATCAATGTATCTTAATGTGTTCTTTACTGTTAATGTACTACGTCTGGAAGTTTTTTCCATTGCAAAATGCATGTGTGGCTTTGATGATATTGGTTTGCATTACAGACCTCCAAATTAGGAGTACTGCTATACAATCTATTCTAAGCATGTGAATCCATGAAAGATCCAATGCTGGAGAAGGGAGTAGTTTCTTACCTGTAACTCCATTTCTCCAGCGTTGGTATCTTTCATGTATTCACATGCGCCCTCCGGACTCCCCTGCATGCAAACCATATATACCCCATACTACTTTGGGGGTTAAAATCTGAAGGGAGCCGCGGGGGCGGGGCTATTTATACCACTATGTCCTATTGGGGCAGGCGTAAGCGGCCCAAAACGATGTAGATAGGACATAGAAGTGTCGAAATGTTTCCTATGGGAAAACGTCTTTATAAATATACCGAGGGTTCCCAGCCTGACAGGGAATATTCTAAGCATGTGAATCCATGAAAGATACTAACGCTGGAGGAATGGAGTTACAGGTAAGAAACTACTCCCTTCAGAACACCCAACATGTACTAGCATTTTATTCTCTGTGGTTGCTGGGCCTTATGATTTCCTGCATTTACCTGGTGCCAGAAGCTTCACTAAGGATAAGGTCCCTCTTGTGGGCCCTCAGATCCCAATCGTCACAATTGTCGAACAGGATGACGGACCTTCTTCAGGTCCCGAGCAAGGTCGCACAGGATCTCCTGTGGTGGGCCTGTGAGGAGAATGTGATGATAGGGGAACCTTTTTGGCAACCGTGGCCAGAGATAACAGTAGTCACAGATTCTTCCCTCACGAGCTGAGGAGCTCACATGAGCGAACCTACGATCAACGGACTTTGGTCTTCATCAGAATCCAGACTATATATGAACCTTTTAGAGCTGAGGACAATCAGACTGGCGCAGATGGCCTTTTTACCATCCATACAGGGAAAGAACATCCTGATAATGACAGACAACACAGTGGCCATGCATTATCTCAACAAGAGAGGTGGTGTAGGGTCACTACCACTGTGCAGGGAGGCCATGCAGCTCTAGTTTTAGGCACTCCAAAACAGGATTTCTCTGTCGGCTGTTCACCTAGCCGGAGAAGAGAATATGATGGCGGATGCTCTGAGCAAGCAGAGCACACTACCCCATGAGTGGGAGTTGGCTCAGGAAGCCCTTCTAGATATCTTCGCTCTTTTCGGAACCCCTAAAGTAAATCTGTGCGTTTCCATTTTCAACAGGAAATGCAAACTATTCTGCTCTGGGAATTTCCTCTGAGAGGAGCTCTGGGGGATGTGTTAGTAGTGGACTTGGAATTATGCGTTCCCACCAGTCCCAGTAATTCCTCATGTCATCAGGCGGTTGAGGAAGTTCGGGAAGTCCATGATCCTGATTGCTCTGGATTGGTCCAGGAGGACATGGTACCCAGACCTTCTAGAGGTGTCCATCTGCCCTCCATTCCATCTTCCTCAGAGAGTGGCCCTACTCTAACAAGAGGGAGGCCGTCTTCTTCACCTAGAAATCAGAACTCTAAACCTTCACTCCTGTTTTCTGACAGATTAAGATACAAAGATTGGGACCTCCCAGAAGACGTCATGGAGGTGTTGCTTTCGGCCAGAAGACCAGCAACAAAAGCACCATACCACCATACCACTGCTGTTGGAACAGGTTTTGCAGCAGGTGTAGACCGGTAGAGCTAAAGATATTATCCTATTACTTGCAATACACCTGCAGTGCTTTCTTTTTCGCTGCACCTAGCCCATCAGGGCTGCAGGTAGCTACCGTCAATGACTACCTGGTGGCATTATCCATGTTTAAACGCACGCCAGACCAAGGCTCTTATTTTAAGAGGTTGATTGTAATTCAATTCCTCAAGGGATTGACAAATACTTTCCCACCGGTTCCCTTTCTGGACTCGTCCTGGGATTTGAATCTGGTTTTAAACTTCTTAATGGGAGTGCCATTTGAACCACTCCATTCTTGTCCACTCAGGAAGTTACCTCTGAAAACCATCTTTTTGGTAGCCTGCATGTCTGCTCACAGAGTGAGTGAGTGTGCTACATGCCTGTCATGTAAACTTCCTTTTAAAATGTTCTCCAAGGAGAAGGTAATCTTGAGGGTTCGTCCCTCCTTCCTTCCCAAGGTGGTGTCTGAATTCCATCTGACACAGAAAATAACATTTCCGGATTTTTATCCACCTCCTCATTCTTCTAAGGTTCAAGAGAGGCTACATAGGCTAGGCACAAAAAGAGCGTTCAGCTTCTACATTTCTAGGATGGAAAATGTCAGGCAAGATGACCAATTTATTTTTGGTTATACAGGCCACAGCTACGCCAAGCTGTGACCAAACAAACTGTAAACGGTTCAGTCATCATATGCATTTCAGTGTGCTACTCCATTGCGGGAAAGGCTGTCCCTGAAAACCATAGGAGTGGGTACTAGTTCTGTTCTTCAAAGAGGTGTTCCAGTGCAGGACATGCTTAATGCTGCTACTTGCGTGTATCTACACACCTTCTCAAAGTATTACTGATTAGACACACTGTCAGGTCAGGATGCTCGTTTTGCAAGAGCGGTTCCGCACAACATTAATCAACAGTGGGAAAAAAATCCACTGTTCCCACCTCCATTTCCAAAACTGCTATGGTAGTCTATCTAAGATGAGGAATCCATGGAGGACACAATCAATTAGAAGAACAAATGACTTACCCTGTATAATGTTTTTTTTTTCTGGATGTTCCTCCCATAGATTCCCCATCGCCCTCCCAGCCTACCCCTAGGTCTATGGGTGCATTTTTTAATATACCTCTCTCTCTTAACGCCCATGCAGGTTATAGTATCCTCATGTCGATTGTGCAGAAAGATGGAAAGACTAAGAACTGAGGCACCGGCCGCTATGCATGCTATTTATTCTACCATCAACGTCATGTCTAGATGCAGGAATTGTAACTGTTGAGGGACATTGGCTCGATGCTGCACAGCACCCTGTGCTGTCAAACTCTTTTCCCGAGACTGCAAAGCAGAATATGGATTTATCTAAGATGAGAAATGCGTGGGAGGGATATCCAGTAGAAAGAACATTACCAGGGGTAAGTAATTTGTTCTATTATGCTGACAATTAGCAATGGTGCCAGCCTCTAAAACCCCACAGTAAAGTAAGGTCAGTGTCTTCACCCACCCATTGTGAGGAGGAAGGCCAGCACATGAGTGGAAGGCCGGCAACCGCATCATCAAACAGAGGGGATGTGCAAACCCCATTAGGCGGTTTCTCCCGAAAGCAGAAGAAATCTGAAGAGAAACCTACAGCCAAGTGGCTGCTTAATGTTGGATGCAGAGGTTGTTAGTTCTAGGACAGATGAAGTGACTAACCTTGTTGCATGCAGAACGATCAAAAGGATGCTGCTGAAGATCCATGGAACCTGGGCAATTTCACCCCACCCACCACACCACATAGGTAGAGTGACCTGGAGGGGAAAAGCTTGTTTCTTACTGCAAGATATGGATGAAAAGCTGGGGATGCATTGAACATCAGAATTGGAACCAGAATTGAAGGTTTCAAAGATATGTGAAATGCTGCATGCTGGGTGAGTACAATCATGATTCATTTTATAACAATTGCATGCTGGGAAAGTGTGTCTTGAAGTTCAGGAAAGGGTACAGCAATATGTATCACCAGTGGCAGCTGGCACATGTGTATTCTGTGATGGAGCAGACACAAGCAAGCCCAAGCAGCATCAGTCTGGGTCGAAAGGTTTGCCCAGAGGACAGAAAATAATGGGTTAAAAGGGTGCATTTTACAGCCCAAAAATGCGACAAATTGAGTAAGAATGTGTGTATTTTAAAGTCAGTTATGTAGGAGAACGACTGTCATAGTAGAAACGTAACAACAGTCCTTCCAAAATGGGAGTGCTGGGTCCTCGCACCCATTAAGAATGGGCCACCACTGTCTACTACCTGAAATGCTGCATGTTGGTAAAATGAGCTTTAAAGCCCAGAATGAACTGAATTATTAATAGCCTTTCTGGATTTCAGATCAATCCAATAGAATCCGATAAAACACCCTAACAATGCAATTTTCAATTCTCTGGGTTTATCGAAAAAATATCTGAACAATGTTGACATGCAAGATGACAGAATCAATTGACCTGCCAGATCAAACTTCTCTGTTAAACAACAAAGTTTAATTGAGAGTAAGTGCAATTATTTGGAGCTACATCTGCACAATGGCCCTTGCATAAGGTAAAGCCATTTCCAGCAGACCTGGCAGCTCCCTCCCTGACCAGTTCTGTGGGACACGAGGTAAAGCTGTAGGCAAGGCTTGCTTGCTGCTGAGGACTTCTGGTACCCAGGGAGCACTCTTCAGAACAATGGCCAAGACTCTGCAAACATCTCTGAAGTATTTCCCTAGACTTTGAAAAGCAGGGTAAGCTTTATTTTCCCACAAGGGTCGTGATGAAAGCCCCCAAAATGAGCTTCAAGTCCAGACGTACTGCCTTTGGCCATGCTGATTGCAGGAGTCAGTATTTCCTGATTCAATACACATCAAGCCCTTATCGAACAACAATCAAGCCGCTGGCGCTGGCTTCCCCATCGCCTGAGCTCCAAGCTATGATTCTCTGTGTCGAACAATCCAGAAAATCAAGTCAAGCTGTAAAGTAAAGGCCACTTGCTACTGATTTCATAAATTCCAGATCATTTTGCCACATTGCACCATCGAGACAGAATTGCCCGCTTTTCACCTTCGAGGTACCCATCGAATGATTGAGCAGAGGCAACTTCAATGCTCCTGGAGCAGTCTGTGAACAGCAATACGCCCACTGTTGCACGAATCTACTCGCTGCTTCGAACCATGACTCGTGCCATTGCAACAAAACAAACAGAGGTAAAGTTGTGACTGAAGTAGAGGCCCCAAAAAAGGGTTTTCTAGGTTCTGTCCCCTCGGCATTCTTACCTTGGGCCATATGGACAGTCGGGACACCATTCACTACCTTTATACCCAGAATCATCAAGGTCAGTAATCTGACCTTGTCACAAGGGGATAGGAACCCCTCTCAGCCAGGGGTTGGAGGCTTACCAGAGTGGAGGCCAGAACCATCCTATCCAAGAGGGGGAAGGTGGTAACTGAGAGTGACCCAATTCTGGCCTCCTTCCCAAGTGACTGCTTATATATGAATGATACCACATTGTATCCCCCCACAAGCCTAGACGGTAAAATGCTTGCCAGTGTGATTTATTTAATTACAGGCATATTCACGCCTCTTGAAGCAAGAGGATAACTCGTATAAATATAGCTCATCAAAGCCTACCGCTGCGCTAACCAGCAGACGTAAATGCATTTACAGAAGAAAGGGAATCAACAACTAGGAAAATAGGAGAGCTGCTTAGACTGCCGCACACCTCCGATAGGCAGCAGCGCACACCCGGTTCTAACAGCTAAGAGGAAGCCCCACTACGAGGGACATATTACAGAGCAACAAAGCAGCATATAACAAGCCTTGATTCCCCAACACCTACCAGGGAATTTACAGCAACAAGACATCCGAACACGAATTGGGGCATACACCGCTGGGGTCGTCATTGTTGCAGTACAATGACCCAGCGCAGAGAAAAGGGGCAGGACGTAACCCCCTATTTGAATCTTTTTACAGTTGTAACACCCCATGGCTGGGCAAGACAGCGCTGGATTGGACAGGGCAAGAGGTCCAATGAGAGAAGGAGGGAAAGTATAAGAAGGGAGAAAGGAAACCGGAAGGTGTGGGTTATTCGGGTGAGGTCAGAGGAGGAGGTGGTGACAGATCAAAAGACCAGGAGGAGAAAGGATGGCATACTGCAGTGTGGAGGCAACCTTTCAAAGATGTGAGGTATTGGTTGGTGAGAGCAAATGGTACTGTGTGGTGAGTGTGCGTGGAAGATAAGGGAGAAAGTGTTAAAGGGAGTTTAGAGAGAGTGAAAAGTAAGGGTCAGAGTAAAAGGAGGGTGACTGGAAAACCAATGGAGTGGTAGTAGTATGGAGTTGTAGTAGTAGAAGTGTGGAGGAGGGGGCAGTAGTGTGGTAGACAGAGATGTATTGTGGAGGAGGGCGTAGTCACATTGAAGGGTGGAGGCAGGTAGTGGAAGGAGGGATATAGAAGGAAGACATAAGGAGAGAAAGAGGAGGTGGGTGGAGTTTAGGGAGGAGAGCAGGTGTAGGAAGGGAAAGTAACAGAGATACAGGGTGAGACACAGAGTATTAAAGGTAGAGTATTTGGATGGCAACTCTGTGTTCCTCAGAATTAATCTGGGGTATGAGTAGATCACACCTATCGAGTGCCTGAGGGAGCCCTAGATAGATAAGGCAATTTTGCTATAGGCCCTCACTAACAGACAGAGTTTAGATAGTAGGTGTTAATAAGCAGTATCTACTAACCTGGGTGTTTGGGACGCCTGGGCTAGGTTTGGAACTACTACACATAGGTGTGAGAGTGTGGGACAGTGGTAAGGCATCGGCTTTGCTTAAATAGCATATTTCGATAGACACATGGCAATCTCAGATATTAAGAAGTACAATGTAGAATTATATAATTTTTCTGAACAGCCGCAGCATCTCAGCAAAGTTACACGTGGGAAACATAGAAAGACAGAACTACTGTAAGCGATTCAGTTCGCCCACGCACAGTTCATACAACTGGTAAGGATCTCTCTTTAGGTCATTAAGGACATTAGAATGTATAGTTGTCGCGCACATACACTAAAATGAGTTATACAATTTCTCATACAGTTGCAGACAAATTATATTTGGAAGTCGAATAATTGCGTTACAGTGCAACGAAGTTCAGTATGAGAATACAGGGTTCTGAACTGTTAAGGACTTAAACACGACTCTATTTTCTCCCATTTGAGTACCAATTGAGTATGTAATCAATAATACGCTGCTCTGTTCACGTTCACAGAAATGATCAAGCACTTAGCAGCGCCAGCAGGTCAGTTAGGACTCTATTGAGTGATTGTCTATTACTTATTGAGTCTTATAGATTCTAATAGAGGTTTTGCTTCTCTTTCTCTTTGAAATGTTTGTTCTACTCTCCTTTCATCAAAATTCCACATGTAGTACGTATGATTATATTACATCTTCTTATGGCTGCCGCAAAACTTGTTTAACCATTGAATATATGAACATGTGCTACATGCGCAATGAATGTTGATGCCAATTTATGATTAATTTATGATCATTGTGAACTTCATAATGAATCTGCCTCTGGGATTTTACAAATTGGGATTTTTATTGTTGATTGTGAATTGGGTTTGGAAATAATGTTCACTCTGTGATTGGACAATGACTTATAATTGTCTGACATATGTAGAGGATATAACAGGCCCTGATGAAGGACACATATGTCCGAAATGCATTGGCCCTATTACGCATCTGCGCAAAAATGTGAAAAAATTATCATTTATGAATACAACTAATGAATAAATGAAGACATCATTGGAATAATTGAGTTACCAATTATTGAATATTTTAAACAATTAGAAACCACTTATGTGGATATTGGGAGAGCAGCCCACACCGCTGGCTTTATAGCAAAGGTCCTTTTTTTGCATTTTCCATGTGCTTTTCAGGGGGGCACCTTTCTCACTGAGTTTGCACCCCATGCAGAGACGTATATGTTTTAACGAAGGAATTACAAACAAAACTATTGCTGTGCACACTCACCGCTTCGCTGAATATCCACATCTCCCACGTCCCAGTACTTGGGGAGAAATAAGAAATGGACATATGAGAACAGTGCTTGGCAGGTTAGTGAACCAGGCCTGGGTATAACATATGATAAACCTGAGAGAGGGGTCTGGCACCCATACAAAGTCAGTGAAGTCCTGCAACAGCAGCACACCAGGGTCTGGGACCATATTAAGTAGGGGAAGCCCCACAGAGGCAGCACCCCAGGGTTTGGGACCCACACAAAGTCGGGGAAGCACTGCAACAACAGCACACAGGGGTCAGGGACCCATTTAAATCCGAAGAAACACTCAACAATGTGGCTGGGGCCCAGAACAAGTCAGGGACATTCCGAGACAACATAGAGGGGTGTGGGAACCACACAAAAGAGAGAGAGAAGTCACACAACAAGTCAGGGCGATCTCGAGAGAACCCAGAGGGGTCTGGGAGTCACACAAGAGAGAGAGAGAGAGAAGTGTGACAAGTGAAGATAAGGGGTCAAAGACATATTGCTAAAAGAAGGGACATTTTCTGGAACACTAAGATCTATAGTCAAGTCTGGCAGGATAGTGAACCAGGCTTGATGTTACATTTGTGAACCAGCGAAGGAACAGGGGCAGTGACTCCCCCCTGATACTTGGGAACTGTGTTCTTGTGAAATAAGACAGATTGTGAAAGAAAAGAGGAGGGAAAGTAATTCCCCAATAATCCTGTTGTGTCTTTGTATATGTTTGGAGGAACATCTAACATCAAGAACTTTTAAGTTAAAACACAACTCGTGTTTCCTAATCAAGAACTGCAAATTTCAGTTGGCATCCAGAATGAGAGAATCCTCCTTCTGGATCAAGAAGAAACCTACCTTTTCCTTGGTTAGTATAGAGTGCAAGGGACGGAAATAGGTTTGGACACAGGACGGTGGACATTTTACTTTACTGGACATCCTGACAGAGGGCAAGATAGATGAACAAGTTACTTACCAAACTGGTAACATTCTTTCGATGGGATGTTCCTCCGACGCATTCCTTATCTTTGATATAATCCATTCCAGCTTGCTGGCCTCTGAAATTTTTTCCTAATAGAGGGTGCTGCGCGTCGACGTCCCTCGAATCGGTGTCCCTCAACAGCCTCTGTATCGGTGCTGACGTCATCATGAGTATAAATAGACTCACGCAGCGTCCGTTGCTCAGTTCCGTTTTGAAGTTTAGATTTGCTTTGCATGAATTGGTTAGTAACCTTGAAGAAGCGTAAGCTGCAACTACAAGGGTGGTTTTACTGCGGGGATGGATGGGAGGGGTGATTAGGAATACATCGGAGGAACATCCCATTGAAAGAATGTTACCAGTTTGGTAAGTAACTTGTTCTTCGAAGGGATTGTGTCGGTGATAGACTCCCATAACAGTAGAATATAGAGGAGGTGGGAGTAAAAATGAAATGTCTCCCTTTAAAGATGTACAGAATGCAACACAGCTTTTCCAAATTGTGTCTCTTGGCTAGAGGATGAATCAATGCTGTAAAATTTGGTAAAAGTGTGTGCGGACGACCATGTGGCAGCTGCACCTATTTCCTTAATTGGAACTCCTCTTTGGAGAGCCAAAGAGGCTGCGATACCCCTGGTTAAATGAGCCCTAAGATGTTGAGGGGGCTCTTTTCGTGCCAAATTATAGGATCCTATAGTAGTTAAAATAATCCATCTTGAAATGGTTTGTTTTGTAATTGGCAAACCTAATTTGTGCCCTGCATATCCCACAAACAATTGGTCTGCTTGTCTGATTCTTGCGAGTCTGCTAATGTAAAAGCTTAAGGCACGCCGTGGATCCAGCCTGTGTAATCTTTCTTCCTCTTTTCCTGGATGGGGAGGAGGATAGAATGAAGGTAAAGTTATTTTCTGAGTAATGTAGAATTCAGAGACCACCTTTGGGAGAAAATTGGGCTTCACTTGTAAAACAGTCTTATCTTTATGAAAGATTGTATGAGGAGGTTTGCAAGATAGAGCTTGTAAGTCGCTCACTCTTCTGGCAGAAGTTCGAGCCACTAGAAAAACTGTATTAAGAGTGAGAAACCTTAATGAACAGGAATGAAGTGGTTCAAATGGAGTACCCATCAGAAATTTCAAGACTAGGTTTAGATCCCACAATGGAACTTCAAAAGGTTTTGGGGATAAACATTAGTTAATCCTTTCAGAAATTGAATTACCAAGGGTAATGTGAAATATGAAGGCTCCTCAGCAGTACGCTTAAAGATTGACAGCGCTGCGAGATAGCCCTTGATCGTACCAACTTGGAGACCTGAATTTGCTAAGTAAAGCAAGAAAGATAACACCATCGGTGTATTACATAAAAAGGGTTCAATATTCTTTTCTCTACACCAGCTGCAAAGTTTGTTCCAACGGCAGAGGTATAAAGTCTTTGTTGCTGGCCTTCTGGCTGACAGCAACACCTCCATGTCGTCATCCGGGAGATCCCAATCCTTGTATCTCAACCTTTCAGAAACCAGGCGTGAAGGTTGAGGGTTCTGATATCCAGATGGAGAACCTGACCTCCCTTCTGCGAGAGAAGATCCTCTCTTTGCGGAAGACGAATCGGAGGGCAGATGGACATGTCTAGAAGATCCTGGTACCAAGTTCTCCTGGCCCAATCCGGGCCAATTAGGATCATAGGTTTCCGGAATCTTCTCAACCTCTCCTGATCATTTGAGGAATGAAGGGGACTGGAGGAAATGTGTACAGAAGTGGATATTCCCAGTCCACTACAAATGCGTCCCCTAGAGCTCCTCTCGGTGGAAATTCCCTTGAGCAATACTGATCGCACTTCCTGTTGATACTGGTGGCGAACAGATCCACTTGTGGGGTTCCCCAAAGGGCAAAGATCTCTTGAAGGACTTCCTGAGCTAGTTCCCACTCGTGGGAGACTGTGCTCTGCCTGCTCAGAGCGTTCGCCATCAAGTTCTTCTCTCCGGCTAGGTGAACTGCTGATAGCGAGATTCCTTCTTGAATTGCCCAAAACCAGAGCTGCATTGCCTCTCTGCACAGTGGCAGTGACCCTATGCCTCCCCTTTTGTTCAGGTAGTGCATGGCCACTGTGTTGTCCGTCATTATCAGGATATTTTTTCCCTGTACTGATGGCAGGAAAGCTTTCAGCGCTAGTCTGATCGCTCTCAGCTCCAATAGGTTGATGTGTAGTCTGGACTCCGATGGAGACCAACGACCGCTGATGGTCAAGTCGTTGGCATGGGCTCCCCACCCTGTGAGTGAAGCATCCGTAACTACTGTTATCTCTGGCTATGTTTGCCAAAACTGTTCTCCTTTTAAGATGTTCTCCCGACAGGCCCACCAATGAAGCTCTCGAGCTGCTCTGTCCGGAATTAGTAGGAGATCTGACATTCTCCCTTAGAATTGTGACCACTGGGTCCTTAGTGCCCACTGGAGGGATCTCATTCTCAGGCGAGCCTCTGGCACTAGGAAGATGCAGGATGCCATGAGGCCGAGCAACCTCAAAAAGTCGAAGGCTGGTAGACGGGCATTTTGAAACCTGGTGACCATCTGTAGAATATCTTGAGCCCTCACCTCTGGTGGCAAGGCTTTTCCCAGGGATGTGTCCAGGACTGCTCCAATGAACTGGAGTCTCTGTGATGGTATCATCTGTGACTTCTTTAAGTTGAGGGAGAAGCCCAGCTTGTGAAGGAAGTGGCAAACATAATCTAGATGGATCTGAGCTTGTTCTGGGGATACTGCTCTGATCAACCAGTCGTCCAGGTAGGGGTAGACGTGAATCCCTTCCCTCCTTAGACTTGCAGCCATAACTGCCATTAGCTTGGTAAAGACCCTCGGGGCAGAGGTCAGCCCAAATGGCAGAACTCGAAATTGATAATGAGAGTCGCCGATTGTGAACCTCAGGTATTTTCTGTGTTTGAGATGAATTGTGTCAGACTCTCAACCTTACGCGGAGGTAGCACGTACACCTGCCTCCCCGTTGGGTCTTGGTGCCTGGCTTGGTAATAAACTCAGGCTTCCGTAACCCGCCGGGGAAAGAGGGTTAGGGTCCGCTGGATTGGATAGGCAGGGGGAAATTAGGGTAACTGGAAAAAAGGGTAAGGGAATGGTAATGGGTAGGTAAAGGGGGTTTTAGGAAAGGTCCGTCTTGCTGTCCCCTTGTGGGGTTCCTGAGATCGGTGGTACTCCGCCCTTACACTCACTCTTACACTCAGCAAGCTATAACCTCAGAGACCTGTTGGGTCTCACGCTATACATAATGATGATAGATGCACATATTACATTACTTTTTGTGGAAGCGTTCCTATCATGCTCCTTGGGTTGTTCACAGTCTCAACCCTCGGTTCTCCCACGCAGACACCCCTGGAACAAGTATTACCAAGCACTGTAATGGAATAACCCAAAAGACACTTAGCTTCGTGTGACGCTGCTGAGAGGTATGCGAGCTGTGCCCCAGTTCTTGCCGTAACGCTACGGTGCGATACAAGTTCTTGCTGTACATGACAGCGGAGCGCCGCTACAAAAAAAGATGTGAGTTTAATGTCAACAACCGTGTTTCCTCACACGGCACAATCACACATTAATTTGTTCTGTGCTGAGTTAGACAGGCCGTATTGCTTCACACAAACTAATTGGCACCGGGTAAGTGATTCGCTAAGACGGACTTTGGAATCCCTCCCAGTGTTGCTGAGGCTTCCCCCCACTACCGACGTGTGCACAAAACGTCGAATCCCAATCGACGTGTTCCAGACACACGCCGAAAGTATCAGCTGTTCTCTGCAAGCATTCCGTTGGCAGTCGCTTGTTCACATTAGTTTTGCCCATAAAAGAAATGCACTTATCTGTCATGGTGCGCGGGGCCTGCAGTGTTCACAGGTGGGGTGTGGCCCCGCGGGTCGCTGCCTGCAGGAGCCCTCTATCCGCACGTCTTCTCAGGTCCATTTCCTTTAGCACAAGCAGGGATCCTTGCGCGTGTCGTGCGCATGCGCTGATCCTCAGGCGTTGTCCCGAAGTAGTTCTTTTGCTCGCGAAGGCGCAAGCATGCTGGGAATTGAAGTCTTTCTTGGTCCTGATGCCGAATGCTGCATTCTGCTGCCTCCAGGCCTGCACTCTACAATAAGGACACAACAAAGTCCTAAAATGCAGATGCTTGGACCACAGCCTCTCTTTCCCTAGTCCAGGCTTTTGCCCTCCGTGCGTGGTGTGCAACAAATGCCCCAAACCTGCATTAGTCACAGTAGAAACCCTGACAAATTGGCACATGGAAATAAGCATCCTGAAGATCTGGAGATACCAACCAGTCCTGAAGCTGGAGGGCCTGAAGGATCTGAGAAAGGGTTACAATCTTGAACTTGTCTTTCCTGAGGAATTTGTTCAATTCTCGCAAGTCCAAGATGGGTCTCAATCCTCCATCCTCCTTTGGTACTAGAAAGTAGGGGGAATACCAACCCTTGTTCCTCTCCGCTACAGATATCGGTTCTATGGCACCTTTCTCTAGCAGGTCTGAAATCTCCTGGATAAGGAGCGAGTCTGAAAACTCCCAAGAGTTGTTCCCTGGTGGATGACTCTGAGGGGTTTGTAGGAAAGGCCGGCAGTAACCTTGGGCAACTGTCGCCAATGCCCAAGCATCTTTCGTAATAGTCTGCCAGATGTTGAGTTAACCTGCCCCCTTACTGGTGTCTTGTGAGGGGAGACCTCAGAGGGGTTTAGAAGCGGCTGACGCGGATGCTGAGGGTAAAGTAGCACCTGCTGTTGCGGATTTTGTACCTTTTGCCCATCCACCACAGGTGAATCGTCTCTGGGCCCTTTGAGCTGGCTGTCCTCTGCCGTTTCCGAATGCAGAGTAAAAGCGAAAGGACTTTCCCCTCCAGGATGTACCTATGGGGCGATTTGGAGTTTGCCTGATTGCAGCCCCAAGGGATTTCACTGCTGCTTTGGATGTTTGCAATTTTTCCAGGCTATCATCAGCCTTCTTTCCGAATAGAGAAGTGCCGTCAAAGGGCATATTATAATTTTTTTATTGGTTTGTTACAAACCTTTGAAAAAGGACGAACAGGAATAAAAATAATACACAAGAACAAATCACACCACATAAAACTCAATACATAATTTTTGACTAACATAATAAATTTGTAGTCCAGAAAAATTATTATGCAGCCTCGTAAGCGATGTCATATTCAAGTGTTTATCAACTTTTTAAAAAGAAATTCTAACAAAAATGTTAATTCGATAGTCCGTTTTCGATTTGAGTCGCTAAATAGTTCCCGCCACCAATCCTCTACACCTAAAGTTGTCCTTTCTACAATAAAAGGTCCTAAGTGCTGCCTTCAATCTTCCGTTAATGCTGGACACATTAAAGTTAAATGCTTCAATGATTCACAGGGGTCTCCACACAAGCGGCATTGTATGTCCACAGACTTATCCATAGTCCAAAACTTCAGATTTTCTCTCGTTGGTATGTGGTTTAGACGAAATTTTAAGAATAGTAATCTGCGTATGGTTCCAGGAAATTTCGCAAGATATTTCTGAGCTACATTAAACCTTTTTGTTTCAAATGGCACCTGGCTCATGGTGTTTGCTACGGATGTCCCCAGTATCAATCCAATCCTGGGTCCACAACATAGTTTTGACTTTGTTAGGATTATTGATCAACATCAAGCAGTCAGCATTTATGTCCTCTAAGATCTTTTCGCAGCGTTTAGCCCACATGTTTACAACGCTCTCACTTTGGCCGTTTCCAGGATACTTCATTATAGCATATTGAGGGGCTATCTGGATTCCAGACATTTTGCGATATTCATTAAGGGTGCTCCAAGAAATTCTTGAATTCATTGAAACCAAGCCTAGCTCATGTCTTATACAAGCTGTCGGAACACCTTTGGGAAGCCAGAGAACCTTTGACCAGAATGAGTGTTCCAGCGAAGACCAAAATTCTGGATAACAATCCAGAGCCGCCTCCGCACCATGTATCAATGCAGGTACAACTTTTTGCTTGTAAAAGTTCAAAACTGGAGTTAGTGAACATTTTCCGAACTTTTTATTTTGTAAACAAGCTTGCACAGTCAGTTGCTTGCATTTAGCTCTAGATTTCTGGATCCATGGTGCATCATTGATACTGGCACTAACACACATACCTAGGTACATGGTTTGTGTTACCAGCTCAATTGGCTCCTTTCCCATTTTCCAGGTGAAATGTCTATTTATTTTCGATCTTCCATTCTTTTGAAGATTTTGGAGGATCTGTATTTCAGATTTTTTTGTATTCACACATAGTCCATTTAGGAGGATATATTGTTGTAGGAATATTTAGTTTCCGCTGCAGGCCAATCAGTGTTAAGTCGAGTAGGACCAGGTCGTCCGCATATAGGATCCAATTGATTTCATTGCCATTAATTTTTGGAGGGTAGATCTCGTTTCCTACATAGGCGTCACCAATATCGGAAATAAACAAGTTGAAAATTATTGCTGCCAAGGGGCATCCTTGTTTGATGCCTTGATGAGTTTTTATAGGTTCTAATAATTTGCCTGTCTAATCCAGTCTTACTCTTATTACAGTGTCCGCATGGAGTTCTTTTATTGCTAGAATGAGGCTTTTGGGGCACTTCTAGGCAATCATTTTTGTCCACAGGAGTTCTCTATTGATGCTGTCAAATGCCTGTGACAGGTCGATGAAAGCCAAATATTATGTTGGTGTTGTTTTTAATGGCTTCCATTTTTAAGAGGTTAAGGGTCAGCAGGTTTAGTCCACATGCCACACCCCTCTCAAAACCCGTCTGTCGACTGTCCAAATGCCCACTTGACGTTAACCAGTTCAGCAGTTGTTTTTGCAGCTGAATTGCGTAGATCTTGCCTAAAACATCTAAGAGGGCTATGGGTCTGTAGTCCTTGGGATCCGCTCGATTTCCCTTTTTAAACATTGGGACTACAATCGCACTCTTCCAACTCACTGGCGTTGTCTTTGTGTGAGTTATGTTTGTAAATAGTGTTAGGCACAATGACGCCCACTCTTCTGGATTCTGTTTAAATATCTGATTTGTCAGTCCGTCAGGACCAGGTGCACAAGATGAGCTACAGCGCTGAATGCTTTTTTACAATGTCATCTAGATCGAACTGAAGGCCCCATTTTGCTAAAACTGGGAACTTTGGTTCTGGTACAAGATTGATCTTTTCATACACCTTTCCAAAGTGCTGAACCCACTGGGGCTCCAAAACCATAGATGTTTGTAAAGCTTGCTGTTGACAACTATTATGGTTTGTATGTTTCCAGAATTCCTGTGATTTTTTGTTGTCCAGACTAGCCATCATCTTTTCTGCATCCTGTTGGAGAAGAATCGCCTTGTGAGAAATCAGCCAGTTTTTATACCTTTGCCTGCTTGCTTTCTTTGCTAGATGTTTTAGCTCACACGCTAAACTGGCATGTTGTCTTAGTTCTCTGCGCAGCTGTTGCCTTCTCTTTACATGTTCATTATCTTACTGGTGCAGTACTTTGAAGGCACCTTTTCTTAAACCTTGAGCTTGATATGTGTACTGTGTCAGCAGATAAGATTACTCCACTTTATTTTCCATAGGACCTCTTGAGTGTTTTATATATGTGTCAACCAATGGCTTTACCGCCTTTGGCTTGATTTGCAGCCGTATTTGATTAGATTCTACTACAACATTATGTGCCCATTTTTCCATCTTGCTTCTCTCTGAGCACAAAAGTGATAACTTAAGTTGGCTGTGGTCACTCCAAGGTGACATCCATATTTTCAAGGAGACAATTTGATCGTTCAACTTTTCTGATACATAAATGTAGTCAATGATTGAAGACTGTATCTTATTGCTTCAAGTTATCTGTGTCGGGATATCACCCTTGGTATTGCCATTTGCCATCATTAAATTTCTTTCGTCCATCGCAGCACACCATCTAGTGACCATTCTTTGCCGGATATTTTTCGCACCCATACTGCAATTCTCCACTTTTCTACAGTCGAGGTTAAGATCCCCGCAAAGAATAATATTTGCATCTTCATAAATACTATTGGTGTCATCAATTATTTCACACACCATGTTTATGAACTTAGTTGTACCTGCTAGAACATGAAGCCAATATACATTAATTAGATTTAGTCGCTTTGATTTTTTTGGTTGAGCTGCATTTGGATTCAATCACTGTATGTTGAATGAAAGCTGAATGATTGGTTGACTCACAATTTTCCACCCTGAGTTTTTCTTGATTAATGTCAACAAGCCTGCAGACGGACGACCCTTTTTTCTCACTATAGCGGAATTCATAGCCAGTTCGAAGTCCTCTGATATCGGGCAACAAGACATCCAAGTTTCTTGTAGGCATATGATATGCCATCTGTCCATATTAAGGAATCCTTGTATAAATGAGTAAATCCTCTGGTGTTCCAGGATATAAAGTTTAGGTCGCGGTCTTCTGGCTCCTTCTGGCATTAACTCTTGTGTCCTCCCACAACAACAGCTAGCCAGTTCCAACTGGTTGATGTTTCTACAGGGCTGAGAGTTTCAGCAGCCTCCTCTATTCGTGTCTTCGGGGTGGGCTTATGATAGAATAAAAGGGATCGCATTCAAAAGGAGGTCACATTTCAGCCTTAAATTTATATGCAGATGAGCTCTGTCGTTATGTGCTTCATCAATAAATTCTACAGTTTGTATGCGCTCGATTCAATTGATCTCAGCCCAGGAACTTGATATAACAAACGTAGTACATTATTCCGATTTAGGATCAGATCATCCTTAGCTGTCAGGATTCGTTCAAGTATCAGTCGATATTTTGCAGTGTTGCAATGCTGTTTACTCAATTTATTCATTAGCGGAACTTGCTTTCCTTTCTTTCCTACCACATTTAATCCTTTGTTGTTATCATTGGTAGGTTGGTCATTCAATTTTCTGTTGTCCGTTTTTTTCAATATGTTATTCTCGCTCGTGGATGGTAAGGAAATGTGCTCATAATCCTCAAATGTTACTCTCGAAGAATTATTGCTTTTAGTTGTCTTGTTTGCTAATATGAGGCGTTTTCTTTTTTCATGCATGGTCACAAATTTCTCTTCTTGCTCCGGAGATTTGGTCAATTTCGAGCGTTCCGGGGGCAATACCAGCAAGCACATTCTGCCTTGCGCAGGTTCGCCAGTCTCCTTACTTCCGTTTGGTAGCTCGCTTTTATTTGCGATTTCCAGAGCCACTATGTCACGAGAAGGATCTATGTTCTCTTCACCCCAATCTTCCTTGTCCGTGTCCATAGTTATGTCATCCTCGTATGTACAGATGTTTATTAACTCGTTCATGGACGTGCCTACACATGAGATCGTATTAGGTTGAGACATACTTAATGGTTCTACATTTTGTTTAATGACTTCCTCGTCCTTTTTTAGCTTCGGGCCTTGGCTTCCTGAATTAACAAAGACATTTTCCGATTTCAGAGAAATTTTCTCGACCCCAAATTGTTCCTTTTTCTTGTGCTTTTTTGGTTTTTTGAATTTTTTTTCTTGGAGTGGTTTAGATGTGCTCGCAATTTTCTTTTGAAATATTGAGTATGTTTTATTACTCTCTTCAAGTATTTTGCAATCCTCTGCGTCAGGATTACCAATGATGCCTTCTCCATTAGCAGACGTTGACGGTTTCGGAGAGCTCAGGATAACATTTTGTGCTTTATTTCTGCTGTTCCCACTTCCACATTGGTCAGCTTCCTTCGAAGCCGCTTGAATGACAGGTTCCGCCTCTAGTTCATTGCTTTCTTCCAAAACAATGACTTCACTCTCTTGATCCTGTGTCTCTCTTTTGTCTAATGTTCCAATCTTCTGATTTATTTGAATATCAGTTGCAGTTCCGGCACTCATTGAAGTCATCATTATCGCATTTGCTGTTTGAACATCAGCTACAGTTCCGGCACTCATTGCAGTCACAATGCTCTGTTTTGCATCCATTTTGATTTGTTGAGAGTTTGTAGGGAATCTAAGATTGGATACATTTTGCACATTCTGATTATGCTTAAGGAGACCTAAGGCTTCTCTGGCAACTTCAGCCAGAAATCGTTTGTCTTCACTATTGTTTCTTTTTTGATCTACCAACTCTTTGAGTGACAGATCAATTCTTTTTATGTTATCCCAAATCAATACTTTTTCCGAGGTGTTGTCTAAATCACTCGTTACCAGTTTTGAATTCATAAGTGCAGACAATGTTGGTAGATCCTTTGCGTTTTCATTAATTTGTTCGTAAAGTTTGGTCAGGGGTGCAATTGAGATAGCCAGAGCAGACATAATGTATTATCTAAAGTCATTTAGCGAGTCTTTGACACTGGTCTGCAAGTACTCCTCGTTACGAGCCTGTTTGGCGTTTGATTTCTAGTAAAGGCGTCTTATTTTTGGATATTGCCGTTCCATGATGGATGATTCTGATGAAGTTTCATCAGATGAGGAGGACGAGGTCTGTTTTTCTTTAAGTCATTCTTGTAGGGACTCTACATGGATGGAATGTTGCTTGTTAGCACTTCTGTCAATCTTCTCATCTTTTAAGTGTGTGAAGTTATCCCGCAGCTTGTTTCTATTTTGAGAACAACAGATCGCTGGCAGCGGGCTGGAATCCATTCGACAGCGTTTCCGTACTCCTGGAGGCCATTTGAGTACTGGACTAATCAGGTCAGTACTACTAGCAGGTATTGCTTGTGATTCCGGCATTTCATTATCCTTTTTTTGATTGTCCAGGCCACAGGCACTCGGTGTGTAGTTGTTTGTAGATTTCACATTATGTTCACCATTCATTCTGGTTAGCTCTTCTAGAAGTTTATCCGCAACAGCCAGTGAGTCACGCCGTTTCTTGGGACTGGAACCCATATTCACACTTCTATTGAGTCCATTCCTATTATTGCTTTGTATGGAGGTATCCGGGTTTTCCTCTCTCTGAATAGCACTATCCTCATGTGCTTTGTTGTTTGGTACATTTAGCTTCTTCACTGTTTGTTGACGCTGGCGGTGGTTGAATAACCGCTGCTGGGATCGTACTTGGTAAGATTTTACAATCCAATTGGCTTCTTTTCTCCATATCCAAATCTACTTCCTGAGGAAGGAATATGCATGTATTTATTTTATTTGGGACGCTTACGGTTTTAAACCAAGCACTAGTGATTTCAGAGGTTAAGCGCTGGGTCCGACTACCATGCCTCGTTTCAAAGACATCTGCGTCTTCAACTAGAATCAAAGGCATTTTTAAGGTTTGTATTTTTGCCCACGCTAACGTCCGCAATGAATAAATGTGTTCCGTCATTTTTTCCAGCTTGTTATCATTTTTGGCTTTTTGAAGAGGAAAAAGCAAATTGCCCAGATGGGCAACATCATTATCGCATTCGCTGTTTGATGAATTTGGCGACTGGCGCACGACTATATTGTTGGTCGCACTAGTCGCACGTAATGCAGCTATATCCAATGTATAGCCACCCCCCCCCCCTTCTTGTCCATGTTGTGTCAAATTTCCCTGCTCAAAACTAAATATAGTTGCCTTCTTGTTCAAGTTAGTATTCAAGTTAGACATTTCACAAGATAGTGCGCTCAGTGACTGAGTAACAGAATCGGAAGAAATAACAGGTATGGAGCAATGAAGTCTTACTTGGCGTTTGAAATGATCTCTTTCCGGGCCGCTTACAGGTGGAGGAAAGCTGGCCATACTTGCCTCTCCACCGCGCCTGAATTGTAAGCGTGTAAGAGGCTGACAATATTTCCACGTCGGTTCTTTCTCCTGCTCCATAATAGCGGGCTGAGTAGAAGTGTGCGCTTGAGCCTCACGAGCCCCCCAAGCCTCCAGAGACTCACGAGACTCTACGCAGACTCTGCGCTGCTCCGCGGAGTACAGGGTTTTTTGAGCAAAACTCCTCCCAGCCAGTCAATGGAAACGAAAAGCAAACTGTGCACACAACAGCCCTCAGCAGACTCACGATGACTCTGCACAGATTCCGATTCAGATGCACATCTGGAGCAAACCCAGACTTCCGGAACCATGCAAATCTGCGGATTGTGGTACTCGCTGCCATAGCCATGCTGATGCTGTCAGCAGAATCAAGGCCTGTTTGAAGGGACTCCCACATTGCATCCTTTCCATCCCTGATGGTGTTTAAGAATGCTTCCCGTTCTTCCCCTTGTGGGAGACAGTCAGCCACAGATGAAGCACACTCCCAAAGCGTTTGGCTGAATCTTGCTAGCGTGCAAGTGGCGTAGATTTAAGTACCATACTACATGCCGAAAATACTTTTTTTGACATGGCAACAAATCTTTTATCATCTCTGTCTTGTGGAATAGTGGGGTATGCCGATTTACTGTTTGATGAAGTCGCTGCCTGCACAACTAAACTCTCTGGAGTTGGATGTTTACTTAGATACTCTGGATCTGAAGCTGATACTCTGTATTTAGCAGAGAGTTTTTTATTTACTGCAGGGATAACTTCAGGAGTTTCCCAATTAGCAGATATGAAAAGGAACAACAGGATCCTCTTGGGGTCCTTTATCCAATATATCAGTAAGGTCATCTTGCTGAAAAGAAGGTGCAGGTGTAGTCCACCCCATAAATTCAATTATTCTAGCCATTAAAGCCCTATAGGGTATCTCAGCATGATCTCCAGATTCTGGTCTAGCAAACTCTACTTCTGGAGATGCATCTATACCACTTTCCCCATGTAGAGATTCCTGTAAGTATTTTAACCTATTTTCTTCAGAGATTAATTCCTCTGGAATGGGTACTGTAGTCCTTTTGTAGACCAAAAGGTCTCTCATTGCCAGAATCCTCCCCTTCTTCATATATGGAGATCAAGGCTCTAAAGTAATCAGACCTAGGATATGGAGTAAAACCCATTTCTAGAGAAGAAGGAGCCAAATTTGTTGTTACTGCCTGGGAAAGCGTTGTGGTTGTCGACGTGGACGTTGTTGGCTTCGACAATCCTGTAAAAGGTGTCGGAAAACGCCTTGATGAACTCGAGAGGATCGGAATCCTTCTCGGCGTCGTCGAGATTGTCTATGGCACTCTCGACGTCATGGTCGGAGCTTTCGACACCTCGGGTGCCTGTGACGTAGAGGCAGTTCTAGACTTCATCGGAGTCGACGACGGCGTTCATGAGGCAGATTTATGTGTCGAAGGATTCTTCGATGACGGCGTCGATGACGCAGTCTTATTGCCCTTACTCGGGGATTCATGACGCTCTCGAGTATTTTTATTACCGGGTTCAATGACTTGCATCGCCTTGATTTTTTGGGTCTTTCACCCAGGGTATCACCTTTAGACGTCTCCGAGGGGGTCGAGGCCGCTTTCTCGAAAATGCTAAGCATTCTTTTACAGAATTCCTCCCACGTAGCCGGAGAGCTGTGTTTCGTGGGACAGGTGACCCTTTCCAGGGAACTAGAGGAAGAAGAAGAGGGAGATCTATGGCGCCTCTTCTTAGAATGTCTCAATCTCGAAGAATGATGTGAACCGCTTCGATATCTCGATCGAGAATGTTTCTTTTGAGGAAGAGACGAATGCCTCGACTCAGCTGAAGAAACTTTTGAAGGGGTAGAAGTTTTAAAAGCCTTACCTCTTTCTAACTTCCCCTTACGCTCCTTCAAGGATTTCGCCGTCATGGACATACAGTCCTCACACTCCGAACAATGGTGCTCCGATCCCAGGCACCACAAACAGATCCTGTGAGGATCCGTTAAAGACATTTTCTTCCCACAGTCACAACATTTTTTAAAACCGGACCGTGGAGTTGATGGTTCGGATGAAGATGCCATTGTGTAAATTTAGTATTTTCGAAGAACAAGAAGATTTTTGTGAAGAAAGGAACCAAGTGTTACGTTTCCGAGGCTCACGAAGCGCGGAAAAACGGAGCTGAGCAACGGATGCTGCGCAAGTCTATTTATACTCATGATGACGTCGGGGCCTATACGGAGGCTGTCGAGGGACACCGACTCGTGGGACGTCAACGCGCAGCGCCCTCTACTGGGAAAAAATTTCCAAGGCCAGCAAGCTGGAATGGATTATATCAAAGATAAGGAATACGTCGGAGGACACAAGCCCTTCGAAGTTCCTTTTCTTTACTTGTATATATAAATATAAGTCTTTGCCAACATGCATGCCACCACTGTGTTAGAATCGTACTTCTGCACCCTTAGAAAAAATATATATATTTATTGTTTCCCTGATCTTTGTGTTTTCTTTTTAAAAGGGTGGGATTGTTTAGTGTTTGTAATGACTTATCTGTGTTTTAGTAAAGTATCTATATTTTATGAAAACAATGGGCCTCATTCCGACCCTGCCGGTATTCTATCGGTAGAGTCGCCAGGATACCGGCAAATGTGGATACTGTTTCCGGCAAGCGGTCCAGCGACATTGCCGTCGGATTACGGGTGCCGGTGCAGCAGTGTTGATCCCCATTCATGGAGTCACATAGGACTCCCGGTGGCGGTCACAAGGGTTTTTTTTGGCTGGTAGGATCCCAGTACTTTTTTAACTGGACCGCCCGACTTACAATGAGCCCCAATGTGTGGACACTACACTCATTTTATTTTGGTTTCACTGTCGTATTGTTGCTTGGATGCCTCCTTACTGGTTCACAAACCCTGAAGAGCATAGCCTGCCCTCGGCCCACGCTATCTTAAAAGGAGATACACAATTTAGGAGGTGTACAATTTATTTGTGAGCATCTCCTTCATGTTTATGAGTGGATCACTTTTGAGCTAGTAGTTGTGCTGGATGGAGCATAAAGCTTAGAAGCCATTGCTCTGGCCCTGTACTATTGCTGGGCAATACCCATTTCATCACATCTTCAAGCTCTCTTTGCCAATGACTGAAATCTTCTCCACCTCCTACCTGTAACATCCAGATATTCTCCCACTTTCTCATTCTCGTATACTCGTACTTCCTCCTTATGATCTTCAACCAATTCCCTGTCTGTTGTATCAAACTCCTTCACACTATCACCAACCTCCTCATACCTTTCACACAGCTCCTTACTGTCTTGACAACGTCCTCCAAACTATTGCATCTATCTCCTGGTGTTCTCCAGCCTACTCTATCTTTTCCCCAACCACCTTCTTGTTCTTTCCAACCTTCTTCTTATCATCTGGCTTCTGCTTATGCTCTTTACTGATCTCCACATATTATCACCAACCTCCTCCTTGCTATTAGGGAAGAACCTTCTCTGTACTGTAAGCAATCTCCTTCTTATGCCCATCACCACCAGCTACTTACTATTGCCAATATCCTCCTTACTATCACTGACCCCTCCTTACCGTCAGAAATCTCTTCCTTAATACTTCCTAGCTCCAAATCTCTTCTTGACCCTCCCGGTCTATGTCTGGAAGAGGGCCCTTCTGGCGTGGCCTCACCCAGCACCTTGGGTCTGCCTTCAGGGTCCTGAGCCTTCATCCAGATCCAGCGCTTCCTTGTCTGGCCTCTCCCAGCTCCCTCAATCCTGACCTCCTATCTATCCCCATTTCTCCCTTGCCTAGCCTAATCCAGCCTTCGGGACCTCTCCTTCAACCTGCTCTGTGTACTCTCTGTATTTGCCAATGTCAGTCAAACTTCTCTCTTCAACTCCAGCTCTGTCTCCAAACTCTGGCCTCTCTCCAAATACACACACTGACAGTGTGGGCTTTTATAACCATGCACCACTGCCTCCCCGGTCTAGGCTGTTTGTTAAGAGTCTGTAACTGTGTCCTGGAATGGTTGAGGGTCTGGGATTGGCTGCCCTCAGGCTCATCTGAAATTCTTCTGAGTTCTAGGGGCCAGACAAAGCCTTTAACTGGCCCATCAGCCATCTTGATACTGTACTGGCTAGGAAGAACACAACTCCCCTGCTTCCATAGTGTGTGAAACTGATGGCTAGGAAGAACACAACGCCCATGCTTCTTCCATAGTGTGTGAAACTGATGCTAATTACTGCTTTAAATGCCTCTGTATTCCTTCTGAGTGTGAAATGAATGCCTGTTATGGCAAAGCTGCATCTTTGTATCAATCTCAAGTGAAAACTTTGCCGATAGACAGTGAACTGGTAACATTGCATCAGTCACAGGCAGAGGCGTTGCTAGGGGGGGGCAGGGCTGAGGGGGCTATAGCCCCTGGTCTTTTGGTTGTAGCCCCGGATAGAATCTCAGGAGCTACAACCAAAAGGCAAGCTAGCCCCCAGTCCCGACAGTTCCGACATTAGCGTAGCCCCGGGTCTTTTCCAGACCTAGCAACACCCCTGGTCACAGGAACTCGGGGCTCAGAGATAATTTCTTTGGGCCTTAGAGGTTAGTTAATCTTCAGAAAGGACTCTTTGGCAACGTAACAGTCTGGGGTTTTAAAAGAATCCTGATTTACAAAACCGTATGTCAATACGTGGTTAATTGTGATATTATCACTAAAAAAACATTGTTGGGTAAACAATATTTGTTTTCACACACTAAACAACCTTCCCAGCATAATCCAGGACTGGTACAATTATACACACAAGCTCCTAGAATATGTGGGGAAAGTGCTGAATAGTGTGACGAAAATAATATATCTCTCCCAATGATACCCTTTTCTAAAAGTGCTGAATAGTGTGACGAAAATAATATATCTCTCCCAATGATACCCTTTTCTAACAGTAATATAACTTTATACCTCGTTAAGTCTGTGTTTTGTTTTTTCTCTTTCAGGGACTTTAAATCTAGTGTGAGATACCGGTGTTTCTTCTCTTATACTTTTTCCAAACGATTCAGCACATTTCTCAGTCTTAGGGTTTTAAAACCCCTTTGCTTCCAGCTTTCAATTTGGGTGTGAATCCCAGACTCACAATATTTGAGAGGTCTTGACGTACTCTCCTGCCAAGACACAGTTATCTTGTATAATCTCTTTCTTCCTTATATGTAGGGCTACAGCCCCCTGTTATATCTAATGGGTGTAAATCCCAGACTCACAATACTTCAGGGGTGTTGGTGACTCTCCTGCCAAGACCTAGTTCCTTCCTTTCAAACTTGCTTTGCTGCAAAGTCTCCGGCTCCCTTATGTGTTCTACTTCAACTGGCTACAGGTCCCAAACTCACAATTGTTGTCTACAATAAAATGGTTCACTCTCCTGCCAAGCCAATGTTCCTTTTGTCTGGCGTTTATTTGTTAAACATTAATTTGTCATGCATTCACATTTAGCTGGGGTACCTACTATGAGATTGGCATTATGGAAGGAGACACAGGCAACGGATTCAATGTATAAAAAGGCTTTTATTAAAGTAAATGCCAAGATGGAGTGGGAACTAACTTGCCCTATGCTAAGGTGGGATTTCCCTACCTAAAGAAACTAAGGAAAGTCTGTGTCATTAGGTTCAACTGAAATGTTTGTCTGTGTCCAAAACCTGTGCTTACTCTCACAGCTAAGACAGAACAATGTGTTGAGATATCAACCATAAACTAAGCAGTGTTCCGAAAGTAAAGTTCAGAGCTATTTTCAGCTCAGGCTTATTTATTTTATTTTATTTTTTACATTTGTATAGCGCGCAGGCAGCCCAGGGGCATTTTGGCGCTGTTACTTGCAGACAGCTTAGTTACATTATGCATAGGTTACATCATTTGGCATTGACATTTAGGTGTTACAGATATTATGCATGGAGGCGTACAAAAGATCAGGTATACATGTGGCGAGTGTAGGTGATAGACGGTAGGGAATCAAGCAAACAGGGTGGTTTTCAAGGTTTTGCGGAAGGTGGTCAGGGAAGGTTCAGCTCGCAGGGCAGTGGGAAGGGCATTCCAGTGTAGAGCCGCAAGGTAGGGGAAGCTAGAACCCCCTGCTCTTGATTTTTTTATCATGGGTACCGTGAGTAGGTTAGTATAAGGGGTCCTGGTTGGTCTTGCGGATATGGCCGGGTGGATCCTTTGTGCAAGGTAGGCTGGGGCTGCAGAGTGGATACATTTGTGGGTGAGGGTCAAGGTTTTGAAGATGATCCTCTCTTTTATAGGTAGCCAGTGGGAGGCTCTTCTTGCATTAGATATATGTTCTCTTTTGGAGATGCCTTGTGCTGCGCGTAAGGCGTTGTTTTGAGTAACTTGCAGTTTCTCAAGGTTTTTAGTGGAGGTCCCTAGGAAGAGGATATTACAGTAGTCCAACCGAGATCCAGTGATAGCCCTAGCTATGTTTGTGCAGGTGTCGCTGGAGAGGTAGGGTCTAACTGCATTGAGGAGTTTGGCCTGGTAGGCAGCTGAGGAGGCAATGGCATTCACCTGTCTAGTCATGGACAAATTGGAGTCCAGGTAGAGGCCTAGGGTTTTCACTGACTCAGATACTGGAATGGTGCTAGAGTCAATGGTGAAGTGGGAGAACTGAGCGTCAAGTTTTTTAAGAGTGTCAGGGGAGCCTACAAGTAGGATTTCAGTTTTGTCAGAGTTGAGACAGAGACTGTTGGCGGCCATCCAAGTTTGGATTGCGTTATAGATGGTGTTAAGAGCCTTGGAATCGGTCTCATAGTCACCTGTCAGGGTTACGAGGATCTGCGTGTCGTCCGCGTAATTTGTGTATGAGATCCCCATGGCGTCAAGGATGAGGAAGAGAGGGCGAGTGAATATGTTGTAGAGGGTAGGAGAGAGGCAGGAGCCTTGAGGGACACCACACAGCATAATGGTTGGGGATGCCCTAGCTAGATCAGAGAAGACCTGCATGGTCCTTCCATGTAGGAAGGAGGTGATCCAGGCACTAGCGTGGGCTGAGAAGTTAGCAGTGGAGGTTAGGTGGTGGCATAAGACGTTGTGATCCACGAGGTCAAACGCCGCAGAGAGATCGAGGAGGAGGAGCAGGACAGGTTTGCCCATGTCTCTGGCATCGTCCATCTGGTTTTTTAAATCCAGTAAGGCGGTCTCGGTTCCGTGTTTTGGGCGGAAACCAGATTGTCTCAGGCCTAGGAGTTGGTTCTCTTCGATGAAGTGTTGGACTTGCAGGTAGGCTGCTTTGTCCAGAATTTTAAGAAGGAAGGGGACGGTGGTGATGGGTCTGTAGTTGTTGGGAGAGGTGGGGTCAAGTGTGTTTTTTTTTATGAGTGGCCTGACCCAGGCTTCCTTGAGGGAGGAGGGTACAATGCCTGTGGTGAAGGATGCGTTTACAAAGGCTGTGATAAATGTGGCGAGGGACTCTGCACAGTCCTTGATAATGGTGGCGGGGCAGGGGTCTCCTTTGCAGTTGGAGGGTTTGATTCCTTTCATTAGGGTGATGATGTCTTTCTCTTGGATGGTTTTGAAGGAGAAGGTGGGGGTGGCCTCTGGAGAGGGGGAGGGGGCGGGAGTGGGGGGGGGGGGGGGTGGGAAGAGAGAGTCTGGAGTTCAAGATTTTGGCTTGGAGGAGGTCTAGTTTGTTGCGCATGGCAGTTTGGATGCCGTCACACCAGGCTTTGTCTTTAGTGAAGTTCTGGGGTGTAGGGATAGGGGTTTCAAGTTCCCTGAATATGGAGAACATTTCTTTGGTGTTGGAGTTGGCTTCGGAGATTCTAGTTTCAAATGATTTGGCTTTTGCTAGGATGATGGCTTTTTTGTATTCCTTTGAGCGGGTTTTGAAGTCAAGTTTATCTTTGTCATCTTGGGAGGATTGCCAGCGCTTAAGGGCAGCACGTTTGTTCATCCGGAGTTTAAGTAGGTCTGGGGTGAACCAGGTGTTGGAGTGGCTTGTTGGTTTTGACTTTCGGGGTTTGAGAGGAGCAATGGAGTTGATTGCTGCTGATATAGCCTTATTGTAATTTTGCGCCAGGGTTTCTGGGTTATTGGAGAAGGGAGGTCTGAAGGCAGGACCCTGGAGGAATGGTAGAAGTCTTTCTTTCGTAAGGAGGCGAGCGCTTCTGGTGAGGGCGGGTGGTAGGGGATGGGGGGGTTGGGGTGGGGGGGCGTAGGTGGGGATGTTGAAGGTAATGATGTGGTGGTCAGACCATGGGGAGGGGGAGTTGCCAGTGATTGTTAGAGGGCAGTTGTGCTGAGCAATCCAGTCAAGTGTCCTGCCCAATGAGTGGGTGGGGTCTGTGACAGTGTTGGAGAAGCCTAGAGTTTCGAGGGCTGAGTTGAGTGCTTTGGAGGCAGGGTCCTTGGGGTCATTAAGACCAAGGTTGACATCACCGAGGAGGATCGCTTTGGTGGATTTCTTAAGGTTGTCTGTCAGAAGGTGGGTGATAGTGGATTGGAAGTCTCCTGTGGGGCCGGGTGGCCTGTAGACCAGATGGAGTGTAATGGTGCAGTGGTGGGAGGTGGAGAGTTTAAGTTGGAGGTAGTCACTGGTGTTGTTCGTGGTTTTATCGTTTTTTCTGATGTTAATTGAGTCTTTGGCTATGATTGCAACTCCCCCGCCTTTGGTGGGGCGGTCTTGCCTGATGATGGTGTATCCAGGTGGGAGTGCAAGGGAGAGCGCAGGGCCCGAAGCTTCATGCAGCCACGTTTCGGTGACTAGGAGGATGTCTAGGTTGTTTGAGGTGATGAGGTCATGGATGTCTAAGGCATGGGCATTGACGGATCGGGCGTTGATCAGGGCACATTTGAGATGGGGGGGTGAGGGGGGGTGGAGACTGGTGGGGGGTCAGTAGTGTCCGGGCTCATATGTGAGGTAACAGTGGCAGGTACATCAATACATTCAACTGGTGAGGTAGAAGAATTGGCAATAGTGGGGGTCCCATTTTCAGGGGTCATAGGCATGGTAACAAAGGCAGGTACATCAATACATTCAACTGGTGAGGTAGAAGAATTGGCAATAGTGGGGGTCCCATTTTCAGGGGTCATAGGCATGGTAACAAAGGCAGGTACATCAATACATTCAACTGGTGAGGTAGAAGAAGTGGCAATAGTGGGGGTCCCATTTTCAGGGGTCATAGGCATGGTAACAAAGGCAGGTACATCAATACATTCAACTGGTGAGGTAGAAGAATTGGCAATAGTGGGGGTCCCATTTTCAGGGGTCATAGGCATGGTAACAAAGGCAGGTACATCAATACATTCAACTGGTGAGGTAGAAGAATTGGCAATAGTGGGGGTCCCATTTTCAGGGGTCATAGGCATGGTAACAAAGACAGGTACATCAATACATTCAACTGGTGAGGTAGAAGAATTGGCAATAGTGGGGGTCCCATTTTCAGGGGTCATAGGCATGGTAACATAGGCAGGTACATCAATACATTCAACTGGTGAGGTAGAAGAATTGGCAATAGTGGGGGTCCCATTTTCAGGGGTCATAGGCGTTAAGGTCGCGGTTTTGTAGACCTCAGATTTGGCCTTCGGGTGTGCGAGAAGTTTAGCTCTAGTTATTGTGTCTGTTGCCCTCGATACAGATCTGATGGCTGTGCTGGATGAAGGGTGGGGGCCATGGAGGCCATGGAGGGAGTTCATCTGTGGGGAGGTACAAAGGGGTCTGGTGCGCAGGAGCGTACCTGATGTGGATGATGTGGAAGTTGCAATGGGTCTCAGTGGTAAACGAGTATTCCGCATGCTAGTAGATTGTGGAATAGATCTGTGTGGAGCACAGAAGGTGCGGGCGCGTAGCCGATCATGTCTAGGTTGAGTTATGAGGAGCTGGATGGGAGGGGATGCATGGATCCTCTTACCTCTAGGCGGTGAGAGCAGATCGTTCCTGGCTGATGGCGACGAGCAGCGAAGAGCTGCAAAGAGTACGGGAGGCCTTTTCTCCTGGCCTTCGCTCCTCGGCTGCGCCTCTCGGTCCTCACCCCCTCCATTTAACGCAGGATGGGAGGGGCAGGCAGGCGGCCGCAGCGAATCGGATCCTGGGCTTGTGGCGGTGATTTTGGCGGCATATTTTGTTGTTGTGGTCTCCATGGCAACGCGGTCCGCCATTTTGGGTGCTTCCTCGACCACGGGATACGCGGCAGGCAGTAACACGGGGCACACGTCGGCTCCGAAGCAAAAAGGAGCAGCTGATCTGGCATCCAGCTGCAAGGGGATCATGCGTGCTCGCAGCTGAGCTGCAAAGAGTACGGGAGGCCTTTTCTCCTGGCCTTCGCTCCTCGGCTGCAGCCTCTTTTCCCCAAATGTCAACCAGTTTATCACAATGTTCAATTTACCTTCTGTTGCACTTGAAATAAAGTTCACACTTTGTAAATGTCAGGATGCCCTTCCCTAAGTTCAATATCGTTCCAGGGCAGTACTTCTCAGGGTTCACTTCCCCAAGTTCAATGTCAAAAGATGTCACAAAAAGAAGTATCTTGACGTTTTTGTACTTTAGACTGTGTTTCAACAATTATTTACAGCTCAGGTTTCCGTTCCCTAAGTCTGGTATACACCAATGGTAGCTTTCCTTTTTTATAACAGCAAGTTTCCTTGTTGGTCCACCCATGACCGTCACGCAATCTGGAAACTTGCATTCGCTTTCAACAGTACTTTATTCAACATGTAGGAGTTCTCTGGTCTAGGCGCAGTTGCTGGATCGCACGATCCAGCTATTACAGGTCACATAACCAGGACTTGAAGTTCTCTTTGAGTAGTTCAATATTCAGCTAAACCAGTGGTTTCTTAAATGCAGCTCCACAACTTCACTAAACAAGTGGTTTCTGAAATACATTTCCACAAAAAGAACTTGCTCAGCCTTGACTTAAACTCTCCAGTTAGAGTCCTTCATTCAACTTAGTTTCCTATTTTCTTTCAGTTCATGGTTCAATTTTAGGAGGTTTGATAGTTGCATTCAATTTGATGTTCAATGTAATAGTTTTTCAATAAATGTAACTTAGCTTGCTTCATTCAATTCGATATTCAGTAAATGCATCTTTACTTGTTTCAATCAATGCGGTATTCAAAAGGTGAAGTTTTACTTGTTTCATTCAAATCAGTATTTAATAAATTTAGCTTTGTTAGTTTCATTCAATTCGGTGTTCAACTTTGCTCACTGTCGTGAACCACCATTGTATTTATGGTCCTTGGAGCACCCGGGTGGTTCCAGTGTCCCTGACACCCACTAGGACCCGGCAGCTCCTCTGGGCAGCTTCTTCCAAGCGGGTGCTTCATTCAGCAAACGCTGGCTCTCGTGTGCCGCTCTGCCTCTGCTCCACTGCAGCGCCTGCTTCCCGCATTCCCTTCTGAGGGTTCTTCGTCCAGCAAAGTCCCACCGACAGGACTCCTGGGATCTTGGTCTCGGCTTCTCGCGCTCCCGCATGACTCCTTCTGCTGTATCTCACTCTTCCCCAGCTGCTGCCTGTCAGGTACTGTCAGGTTGGAGTGACATATTCTTTACATACAGTATCATATACTCACTTACATTGGGTCAGGGGAGACACATATTTAGTATAGAAAGGTTTTAGGAAGTTATTATGGGTTATATTTTTTATACAGCCAATTTTGCCCTTAACCTTCATTGCAGTCTATGGAGATTGCCCCAAGCCAAGATGGAGGTTCTCAGTCTAAATTCTGATTGGCTGGAGATTGTTTATAGGGAGGACAATGAACATTCTAAACTGCCTTTCACCGTCCTTGCCCAGCTGAGAGGTCGTGTGCCTTGTTGCTCCTGCTTAACTTTGTCAAGGGTGACAAGTTTCTAGCGGTTGAGCGGAAGATCTGAAGGTATAACAGGAGTCATGTTTGGAGTTTGGTGGAGACACAGGACAAGAGTCAGAAACTTCCATTTATTCTGAGAAAAGAAGTTTTCAAGTCTTATTCAAGATAAATGACTTTCCAGATTTGTTGAACTTGTAAAAAGGTTATATTTATCTAAGGGACTGAAATCAAATCTGTATCTAAAAAGATTGAAACGCGTACGTTTGTTTTTATCGCTACATGTCAAATCAAACTAGCGCGAGAGTTTTTGTCCGTTACTTTTCGCCCGGGCGTGTGTCTCTGCGCGTGAGAGTGAAGCGCGAGCGTGCACTTTGGACTTGCGTTTACTGTTCGTTTACGCAAGGGTTTTTTCTGCGTGATAATATAAGCGCGTGTGTATGTTGCGCGTGTACGTATTTATTCGTAAGTTGGACATCAGCGCGTGTGCGTGTTTCCCGCGACTTGGAAGAAAGCGCGTGTAATTTTTACCGCGTCTTGGATTTTAGCGCGAGTGCGTTTTACCCGCGAATTGAATCGTCTGCGCGTGTGCGTGTTTCCCGCGACTTGGAGGAAGGCGCGTGTAATTTTTATCACGTCTTGGATTTCAGCGCGAGTGCGTTTTACCAGCGAATTGAATCGTCAGCGCGTGTGCGTGTTTCCCGCGACTTGGAGGAAAGCGTGTGAAATTTATATCGCATCTTAGACTTTAGCGCGAGTGCGTTTTTACGCGTGTGCGTATTTCCCACGAATTGGAGAAAAAGCGCGTGATTTTTCTTCTTCCCGCGGTTTCTGGCTTTCTACGTGAAGATTCCAGCGCAAGTTAAATTCATTCCTGAGAAAAAGACTCTCTACAAAGAAAATATTAAAAAACAAATACAAGAACTTTAAAGAACTTCATAAATCTTACTTGAAGACCTTGTTCAAGAATCTTTGATTTGAGCAGACTAACTACAAAGTTACATTCATGGACCTACTGAGAAGGCTGAATTATCTATAAGATTCTGGTCCACAAGTAAGGAAGTCTTGTCTGCTTTTCACTTCTCTGGGCATTCTGAAGAGAAGAACCAGGTATGGTTTTTAAACTATTTTGATTAAGGATTTAGAGTTTAAGGTTAGTATAGTAACCCATGAGTAATGAGGTAATTTGCATGTTTATGTTTTAACTACAGGTGAAGAACCATCGAGTTGATAGCTTCCAGCCTGGTGTTTGTTTCTTTGTCCCTTCCCCCTTTCCCCTGAAAGTGAGGTAAACTGAGCAGTTATATTTATGTCAGCTCAGAGTGCCACATTTTGGGTGGATTGTCGGGGGTTCAGCAGCTTCTGCAGACACCAGGTTCTCAGCATGACACTGCCTCTGCTTTCTTGTGCTTCTGCAGTCCACCTCTTATACACCTGTGGTCCATTAATGGGGTGCAGGTGTATTCCATTAATTAAGGCTGGCTGGCTGACTCTGATTATAAGGACATGCCTGACCTTCATGTATCTTCTTTGTCCCAATACCAAAGTGGTGAGAGTAAGGGGTGTCCATTACGCTCAGTTGCTTCTTCCTTGTCTCAGTAGTAGAGTGGGGAAAGTATGTAATGATCCTAACTCTCAGTTGTGTATTCCCTGTATCAGTACTGTTAGGTACCCCAAGAGGGGAATAAAGGGCCACTACCTTGTAATGACCCATAAAGGTTGTGGGAGGGTTTGGTAGGTTGTTACTAGAATAAGGGCGATACTGTGTTTTGTCCCAAGGTACCTCATCCCCAATCCTTCTCCTTCTCTTTCTAACACATCTGGGATGATAATATCTCCTGCCTTTCTAATAGACCAGGGGACATGGTGGACAATGTCCTATAACCACTTCGGGGATGGGGGTTCTCTCCAGAAAGGAGGATATGCAATACTGTGTCTTACCTAAGGGCATCCTACTTCCAATCCCCAAGGACCTTCCATCCAAGTGGTCCTGGCTCACTTGTCCACTCCAGGACCAGGCTCCAGAAGCGATGGCCTTTCCCTGGTCACCTGGATAGAGGATCCATTGGTAGTAGTTGTGAGAACATCCTTGGGTTTCTCACACTACCCCCTTGCTTCTTCGTATTTCTCTCAGTGTACTAGACCAAACTGTCCGCTGACCCTTATTTGGTCCTTTCTGTGCTTTTATCGGCTTCCCCAAACCTCCTCTTACTTCATACCAGCCCCTGTACCTTCATTCTTAGTTCGTATCCTCTGGGCTGTGGGATTCTGTCCTGAGATTCTGGTAGTCCTTGGGCTTGTTCTCGCTTCAGTTTCTTGTTTGAAGCGTTCTGCATCCCTCTCGCAGTTGACTCTCGTCTCGGTGTTGCTGTGGGCACGGTAAATCGCTCGGACGCCTATTTGGTAAGTGAGCTTCAGTGTAGCCACCTTCCGGGCTATGTCCATTCTCTCTGCTTCTCCGGCCAACAGCTTATGGTATCCGTATCCGTGTCAGTCTCGTACCTCCGTGCTCCGCTCGCCAGCTGACAGCTTTGGTTTCCCTGGTCACAGCTACCCATAGGGTTTCTCTTTTGGCTCTCAGCTGTTCTATGTTTGAACTCCCATGTTGGGTAAAGGAGCTGCTTGCAACCAATCAGATTTGTCAAAAAACTAGACTGCTCACTTAGGTCACCCGAGTGATCTTCATGCTTGCAGTTCTCTTCCTTGTCCCAGTACATGGTTTCAGTTGTAATGTATTAAAGTCACTCTCAGATCTTCAGTCTGAATAAATGAATGAGATGGTTTGATATTACAAAAGAATATACCCGTGCTATCAGGATAGGTGGAAGGGGAATTTGATATCTGGAAAGGGGTTGAAAGGATTTTCAATGGGACAGTACCGTGTCTCCTGAAGATGGTCGTCCCTAGTCCCATAGAGGGCTTCCCTTCCCAGGTGATCAACTCCCTGTGCACCGCCCCCCCTCTCCCCCACCGCAGGATTATTGTACTGTGGACACACTGCCCTGGCACCCTGGGAAAGATCTCCCCGTAGGGGAGAAGGGACGACATCCTCAAATCCGTCACACTAGCTAGAGGACCATCAAGCTCTTTAACCTCGAGGGCGCCATAAAGATTCTTCATGTGACTGTTACCTGCCATTTGACAGGGGGTAAGGGATGGTGACCTGGGGAACCTGCAGGCCCATCATCTAGCTTGCAGAGGCACCTGACCCCTTATACTCCCCACTATATGTCCCCAAAGCGAGGCAGGGGACTTTGTCACAATGTCTACTGAACAGCAGCTTTGACCTAGGATTCTGGTGATCCTATACTTCAAGATTTAAAGTTACCAGCATCTAAAGTGTGAAGAAACCAAAGCGAGATCAAATGTTATTGAGCATGTCATGTAGTGGGTTTTTGAGATTGTAGGGTCGATCCATGCTGAGCGCTGGCAAGGGTATATTAGAATAAATCACCTGGGGTCCGTAGTCCACAGTTGTAGCATGAATGCTAATGAAACTCCAAACCATTTGAACTGCATTGCAGTCACCATTAAATGATTATGGTGCTGCACGTGGGTAATTGTTAACATCCTAAAAGTTCTATGTAACATAGATCAGCGATTTTAAAATTCACTTTTAATTCCGTCTTTCTGTATGTGTTGTACATTGCGTATGAAGTTACGCCACTAGTTGAGCACAGATAGTGCTTGTGAAGCAATAGTGATCAAAAGATAATTGATCAGACTGCTAAATATACGTCCTATTTGGTCTTAGTACAGTTAACTCCAACAATTGTCTTGAACATTGCGGATGATGCCTCCTCTGCACCTGTAACAAATTCCGATAAGGAGTCCGGCCTGGCATGCTTGTGTTTGTCACCCCTGCTCTTCTCGCTTTACATCAATGTACTTATTGTGAATTTGCTTTCCGTACCAACTGACGCACCAATCCTGGGGAAGCACAAATGCCCCATTCTCCTGTTTAGGGATGTTGCAGCCCTAATATCTCCCACTCTGACAGGACTTAAGAAGCAGCTTGTGGTGTTCCAGGAATTCTGTAACAATAAAGGCCTCACAATCAGTAAAAAGAAGACAAAATGCATGGCCCTACAACCTACCTTTAAACAAATTCCAAAACTAAATCTAGCAATAGAAGGCACCCAGATTGAGCAGGTTAGAGCTTTTGATTATCTGGGAGTTAGATTCCCTTCTAATGGGAGTCAGATTGACCATATTGCCAAAGCAAATATGGTCCTAGCTAGGCAATCCTCTGCTACATACATTTTGCAAGAACACATTGGCAAGGAGCATTTCCCCCCCATACCCCTCAAGTTATACGAAATGAAGGCCAAGCAGGCTGCAGTTTATGTGGCAGAGGTTTGGGAATATAAGCCTTGCCGTTTGCTTTTTAAAACAGAAAATGGTTTCTTAAAGAAAGTATTGTCTCTTCCCAAGAGTTCTCCCACTTTATCATTGCATCTTGAGATTAATCTAGAATGCATTGATCAGCAGGTTGCTTTAAAACCATTACTGTTCTGGGTTCGGACCTAGAGTACTCCATCTTTGCATGGGTATAGATAAGCCATCAAATACTTTTTAGGATACAGTGGAGGTACCCCTGTACCATGGTGCAGTTTTGTTAGAAAACTGGTGACTTATATTGGCCATATGGAAGTTTGTAAATATCTGCACTCAGCAACCCCAAAGCATTGGTGAAAGCGGTGTTTAAAGTTAGAGAAAAAGAACATATTCTTGATGAGATCCTTGACTCTTCACGACTTACATTGCGAGGGGTCAGAAATAAAAGCCAAACACAAAGTTGTCATGTTTTTGTTTAAAGACTTTTATTAACATAAACGGGTTGGAAAATGCCTCTCTGACCCTACTCTAAGAGGAATTTCCCTACCTAAAACCAAAGACTAAAGAACGGTCTTTGTCAGGATATCAGAAATCAAAAGCTAGCCTTGTGTCAAATGTTCTATCCTGACCCTTACACTACAAACTAAATAATAAGGTGAGAAGGGAAATGTCTTTAACCAGGTATTTGCAAAAAGTGTTCATAAATGAAAATATAACAGCTCCAACATAAAGGTTCTACAAGGTAAAACGCATGTGCAAACTAGCTATTGTATTTTGCAATGTTTCTCACCGCAAAGAAGAGTATTCGTGTGCAGGCCTTTTAGTATTTGCGGTTTTTAAAATTTTAGATATGTTTTAATCGGGCTGGATGAAGCCTTTTTTCTTTGTACTCCATATTTATTTGTATAAGGTTTTATGATACATTTTTTTGTATGAATTGTTTTATTGTTCATAACAGGTTTAGCTATTCATTGGATATCGAATAAAAGGTGCTTGACTGATTGAAATTCCCATTCCTTACTTTTGGGATCTCTAGTGGGGAGACCAAGGGGTTTGGCTCCCTCCCCCAATTAGTGGGTGCTAGTATGGGGAGAGTCTCCTGTCCATCCCCTCTTATTCCCCGTCAATGGGCTGGGGATAGCCACATGCCCAACCAAAACACTGCTGGCCTTTTAAATGAAAAGGCTTAGGAAGAAAGGCTGTGTACTTCAGGCACCACAGATCTAGTAATAGTGGGACCACAGGTTTTTAAAATCCCCTTCGCTACCAGAGTGTAAGTGCACCAAACCAAGACGTTCCACTAATATGATGTACACACCATGCAACAAGAGCTCATAAGATTACACAGGGACAGACTGGGGCACCTTGTTGCTGTCGATAGGTCAGGAAGAGCTCTGGGAATGCTCTGAGGGTCTACTGCATACTTGTGGGCACACCTAGAGAGAAACTAGAATTACAAAATGGTGGACCAGGCTTTTAGAACTTTGGGCCACAAACAAATAGAAAACCCCACCCCAAGCCCTTGCACACCTAAAATATGAACCCCGGTATGATCGGCCTAATCACAAATCAACATTAATTTCCCCTAACAGGTGGAGGCCTATTCCAAAAGGCTGCTCTAAGTAGAGGGAACACCGGGGGACATAAGCCCACACAGAGAGGTAGGTGTTTGGAGAAGGCTGTGGTCAGAGTTTGGAGTAAGTTGGCGATACAGGCAGGAAATGAGAGAAGGGGGCTGGATGTAGAAAATAAAGAGTGGAAGAGCCTGCAGAGAAGAGCGGGAGAAGTGACATTAGGAGTTATCAGGAGGGGTGGCAGGCGGTGAATATCCAGGGGGTAGGAGACGATCAGGAAGGCACCATCAGGAGGCGACAGGACGGTAGTAGCAGAAAGAGAGTATCCCGAAGTTACAGTAGGGGAATATGAGGAGGTGAAGCTCAGGTGGCGGTAAGAGGAGGGAATCCAGAGGTGGCAGAAAGAGAATATCTGGAGGTTGCAGGAGGGGAACATCAGGCAGTAGCAGGAGGAGTGCATAAGGAGTTGGCATGGGTGAATGTGATAATTAGTCGGAATGTCAGTTGCCCATACATCGATGACGCACTTGTAGGCCCCTACCCAGAGGTATTTAAACAGATCAATGTGCCATTGTGGATACTACACAGTTGAAAGGTGTTGTGTGTAGCAGGCGTATGGTGACTACCTTGTTTCCACTCTTCCAGATTATCTCCAGAACACTCATGCATGGGCTTTGCCTCCAAAGAGCTGGTTTACATGCCATAAAGCAGTCAGTCTGAGTTCAGCTGGAAATCTAATGAGGAAGGATAGTGGTACACAAAGGAAATAGAGAGAGGTTCGACTGAGCAGGTCAGGTGGCTGGGTTGCAGTATGTTACACTTGTAGAGCCTGTGTAGTTACATGGCATGCCTTCATCTAAAACCTCCAAATTGAGCAACATCAAGGATATTATGTACTTCCAAGAGACAAAAAAGAAACTCACTCAAAGTGATAGGAAATTAAAGGCAGACATAGACCATCTTAAGTGAAAATAAATATGTTTAATTAAGGGAACTGTAATTTTCCACATCAAACATAAAAGAAACAATGCTGCAGTGTATTTCCCAATCTCCCAAACAACTACCATTTGGCTGGATGGGAAATGGCTTTCTAAGCAGGATGCCAAGCTATGGTCTTAGAGGTTCCTATCCCTAGATCAGCCAGACCTCAGGACTATATCTACTTCTTACAGCTTTCCTCAATTAATATTCAGGATATACCATGCACAAGAGTTAAAACTTTAAAAATGGGCTGTCTTTGCCTTAGGTTTTAATAGCAAAATCTCTGAGGTCACCAAAAGTCTCTGGGATCATAAAAAGTCTCTGGTGTCAACAGAATTCTCTGACAATACAAGACAAGGTTTCTGGGTATCATGATACATAATCTGGGGTTCTCCTCCCCAGATATATGTTTTCTCACTTTTCAGTCACACATAGACCTTGAGATTTGTGTCCATACATTTCTTCCTTGACCCTTGGTTATGCAGCTTCGGGTCTTCTGCTTCTCATCCCAGATAACCGCCAGACCTTCCCTTTATCAGAGTTTCAAGCATGCCTATCTCTGACGTATGCATGTAGGCTAATTGGGGGTGGCAGCCAAAGCCAGGACTAGAAATAATCAACAAAACTGACAAGGCAGAGGTGGGTTGTTAAGGTAACAAGTCCCAGAAGCTCCAGATTGAAGTAGGCCAGTTAAACATCTCTATACACTGGAATAGGCGACAACCCTCTCTTTCTCCCTTTTTCAAGGTCCTTGCTCTATTCCCCCAACACCCCCAGCTTGTCTACCACATAGGTGAGACACAACAGGCTCATGTCCAATTAATTTATCTTTTATAACATGCTTAATTCCAGAGAGCAGTCTTGAAGTGCGGGGCTGGGATTCAAATCTGTGTTGGTCTGTGTTGCCTTGCTTACAGGACACACGCATTGACCCCGAGCTATCCTCCCAGCTCAGTCTAGGGGAAATTCTCTTGCCCTCCTTGTCCTCCTCCACCTACTTTGGAGTCTCAGGAGGATAGGTCAGGGGCAACGTGCTTGCCTTGGAAGCAAGATGGCATGGAGCAATACAGGTTCGATCCCCGGGTCCGTGCTTAGAAACCTCTGGGTATTAAGTGCGATATAAATAATCTATCATATCATACTACCATCTTGCTCCTTCACCTCCTTTTCGATTTGCCAAATGCCCATTGTTCCACTGATCCTTAGCCCTCCCCCTTTGGACTTGTAGTGTGCTTGTTCCTCCTTCTTGATCCCTCCAACCTCAGTTCTACGATTCTTTTCCTCACCTTCACCTCCTTTTCACCCGTCTCATTTTCAGACCTCGCTTGGTTTTTTCACCAATTACCTCCTTGATGTTCTTCAACTTTTTCCCCAGATAGGACCCCTTCAACGCCTTCCCCAATTGTCTCAACCCTCTCCCCCACCCACCTCTTCATGGTATTCCTCTTCTCCCCTCATAAAACCTCTTTGTCAGGATTCAGGCAAGAAAGGACTCCTGTACCAGTACCTGGCAGTTGCCATGACGCCTACCATGGTGCCATGCAACGTGCATGGGGGCTTCCAGACTGATGTGACGCCAGGGGCAATGACGTGATCACGTTCTCCGTGATGACATCAAATGCAGAAACGGCTTCACATCGGGCAGTTACCAGCAAAAAGTAGGGCTGCGTCACGGAAATTCCCTAGTGCACCACAAGGACACCTCTGGCACTTCGGGAAGGAGGCTGAGAGAAAAATGTTCTCTCATTTTCTGAGAGAAACTGAAGTGCTGCAACTACGGTAAGGGGAGAGTTGGATGGCCCCAGGGGGTGGGGCTGGATCGCAGTGGCTTGGCTGCCTTAGGCCACGGCTCCCCCCCTGTGTGAATCGTCTGGCACACTGACACGGGTTGCTTTTGGAAGACTAGGGGAAAGCATGGCATATGGAGCTCTGCTTGCTGCTGCGAAGGGAGAGCCTCTTTATGAAAAGGGGAAGCTCAGTACAGAAGAGTATAGTGGAGGGGGTGAAAGACAAGGGGGCACAAAAGGAAGGTGGTAGAAAGAGTGGGAAAAGAGGAACTAAAGGGGAATGTGATACAAGGAGACTGTTGGTGGGAGAGGGGGATGGAGGTAACACTTGAGTAGGTGTTCCAGTGGGAAGTAGTGTCAAGGGAAGATGGGAAGGTGTTCAAGGGGCTGGTACTAATGAGCAGTCCCGCAGTAGGTCCCCAATGGCTAGGACGGTTGAGGAGCTAGGAGGGCAGGTAATGGACAGCTGGGTGAAAAAACTGATAGCAGGGGTGGAACTGGGGAGGAGCCAATGGAGGGTGATTTTGAGTGGCTACTGGTCATTAAGTCGACTAAGCCTGATGAAGACCTTGCTGGCGTTAGCCCTTTTGTCATTTCAGAAAGAGTAAAGAAAGGAATTGGTGAGGTGCAGTCTGTGCAGGTGATAAGTGGAGGGAGATTGTTGGTGAAAGGTGTAGGTGATGAAACCAGGAATAATGCTTTGGGCTTAGCTAGTCTAGGGAAGCACCCTATTACTGTGATGTAACAGTATGGGGTCTCATGTAAATGTGTGATAAATGGGGTCCCTATTAGTACACACGATACGGATATAGTGAAATCACTGCAAGATATGAGGGTGTTGAAAGTGTGGCGGATGGGGGAAAAAAACTTCTGATGGAGGCACTAGCTCTATGACTGTGGCACTGCGGTTTAAGGGGAGCGTAGTACCAGAATGTGTGTATTTGGGGTATCAGTGCTTTAGGATCAAGCAGTATGTCCCGGCACCTCTTTGATGTTATAAATGCCAAGAGTATGGCCATGTGGCACGAATATCTAGGAAGGATAAGCAGTGTAGTAAATGTGGTGGGCCCCATGATATTAAGGAATGTGTGAGCGAGGATACACCAAAGTGTTGTAATTGTGGTGGTGAATATGTTGCTTCATACAGAGGTTGCCTTAAGCAAGTAGAGGGCTGGAAAGTAATGCAAACAAAAGTGAGCCAAAAAATAAGCTATGATGGGGCAGTTCAGAAAGTGAGAGAGGAGAGGAAGGAAGTGGTGAGAAGTCCTACAGTCCTTGAGGGACAGGTGGAGGTGGGGCTGCAGTAGATCCATAGGAGTGGTGAGGTGCGTGTACAGGGGTTTAATGTCAAAATGGAGGACTTGTTATGTTTTATCATTGCAACCATTAACATGACGTTTGAGTGCCAGTCGAAATCTGACAGATGCAGGCGGTCGTGAGGGCTGCAAAGATGTATCTGAAGATAGGAAATCTCACCGACAGGGATGTGCACAGAATGATGAGTGGAGGTGTGCTACCCATGATAGTCCGGGCTTATGAAAATATGGCAGTGGAATGCTGGAGTTTATTGGCGAATGGACAGGAGCTGAAGAGATGGTTACTGAAAGAAGGTGATGTGGATATTGTGTGTATACAGGAGACTTGGTTGAGAGGCGGTCTCAACTTTCACTTTCATGGGTATGTGTTGCATCGGAAGGATAGAGTAATAGGTAGAGGGGGTGGTGTTGGTATTTTGGTTAACAGTGGTATTCAATGTTCAGTAGTTGAGTTTGATAAGGACATTGAACTTATAGGCATAATACCAGTGGTGTCATGATTCCTGCCCCTCATGTCCCCAGCCCTCCAAGATGTCAGGATGGAGCCAGGCCACAATCACCTACATGGCCCTCAAGGGCCTCTCCATCCCTCCAAAGACCCACTTGGAGTCAGACTTGGCGCTTGTGGCACCAGACTCACTCACTCCCATAGGATAGCATTGAGGATTGGACTTGTAGTGCATTGATGGGGACAAGATGGATGCCCCCACATATTTCGGTTCCCAGAACTGCATGTGCAGTCTAGTCTTTTGGGTATGGTTCAGCCCAGAGACACCTGGGATACCCAGAGACTATTTAAGCCACGCCCAGGCTGAGAAACATGCTTTGTGTTTTCTGCACCTGCAGCGTGACACTCACCGTGTTCGGATCGGTCTCCAGTAGGCCTGCATCTTCCTTCTGCGCTCAGCTCCTGCAAGAACAAGAACACTGTTAGGAACAGCCTTACCTTGCGGCGCTTCTGCCCATCATTCATCGCTTCTTCTGTTCTGCAGGCATCTTCGGCGGTGTCATTCCCATCCTGGCACGCCGCTTACTAAGGAAAAGGGAAAAGAACAGAAAAAAGGCATTAGTAAGCATTCAGCAAATCTTCGCTTATTTTTAAAGACTGAACGAGCTTCAAACGCTTACCTGAATCCCAGCCGCTCTAGTGGAACTCTGTCTCCGGAACTTCTCATCCATCTACAAGAGGAAAAAGACACTCCAGGTTAGCATGGAAACATCTAGAGTCGCTGCATACCGCGCTTACTCACCGCAGTTGTTCTTCATAACTGGCATCCACGCTGAAAACGTTGCGGCACCTAAAAGACACAGAAAAAGAACTCAGTTCAATACAAATACGAAAGGGTCACATTGCGCATCACGCTTTCACCGCTACTCATCTCAGCAGCACGTCGCCATCTCCGGACGCCGGCCATCATCTAAGGAAGGAAAGGAACGAAGTTAGAGAACTGTTCAAAAGACTCATTATACTTACCTGTCGGACTCTTGCCAGTGAAGTAACTAGGCCGCAACGAGCCCGCATCAATCAACGCGCCCCTGCACTGAAAGCAGGACAGAGAGCACACTTTCCAAGAAAACAAGGTGAGCTGTGGATCAAAGGGAAGGGTTGGACCCCAGGGAAGAAGGGGTTCAAGCACACAGAGACAATAGGGAGTTAAACTCTACCAATCCTATGTTTCAGGCCCAGTCTCCAGTCTAGTAGACTCCAGGGAAGGGTTTGAAGTCGTAAGAGGTCAGAACAGGCTGAGTGACGTCCCTGTGGATACCAGGTGAGCGTTACAAGTGGGTAATGGAACGATAGTTGTGTTCAACTTCTATAAACCGTGCAAACCCCTAGACATAGGGGCGTTACAGCTCACCCTGGGTCAAGGGGGAACATTTATATTCGGTGGCAATTTCAATAGTCATAATACCTTATGGAACAGTTCTGTGACAGATATGAACAGGGAAATACTTGAGGAGATGGCAGAAGAGTGTGGGCTTGTATTGTTGAACTCTAAAGAATATACAGGGACGGACGTGACTACAGGCAAGGGTTCTGCCTTGATTTGACATGGGTTTCGGCGAGTTTGGTGCCTAAGTGCGTGTGAAAGGTGAGGACGGATGGCGAGTGATCATGGATATATGGCGCTGGAGGTAAACGTCAGGATGATAATAGTGACCAGTTCTACCCCCCAAGGGTTGTAACATTAAAAAAATGGACTGGGTGAAGTTTTGTGCAATGTGCTGTAAGGAACTCATTGTGGCAACAATAAAGACAGACACAAGTGATCACAGTTCAAGGGTGTTTATTAAACTGTATAATGGGTGAGAAAAACACCTAATCTAACCCTAAATCTAAGATGGGAGCAAGCTACAACCAACATATAATAATAAGGCAGTCCTAGTGGCATCTTAATGTTAATATTTAAGGTATTTATATAACGCAAAGTCACCAATGTAGTTGGTCTCCAAGCGCTCAGGCGGATATGTAAACAAAGAGGTGGGGTTGGGTTAGTCGGTGAAGAGGTGGCAGGAAAGTGAGAAGTGGTGTCCTGTTGGCAGCTTCAGTTCGGTATTCACTGTGCGCTGAGCTTGAGTGTTAATATAGAATCGAAGCAAGTCCTTGTGTGCTGTTGTTGCTATCTATGTGTTGATTGATTGTTGTTGCGGTGTGGTGATGTGCGTGTGGTTTGCTGTGAGAGAGGTGGTTGTGTCGGTTTTTGTGTGAGTTAAGCGTGTGTTGTCAAATAAAAAGGGCCTATACCAAAAAACAATATTGCCAATCCTTAAAACTAAATTACAAAGTAGTGTGGGATAATGTTCACAAGAAAAGAAAAAAGGTGTTCACCAAATGATAAGTCAGGATGGTAGGGCTGGGGTCTCCCTTCCCCACGTTCCGGCAGGACCTTTGAGCAGCTCACACTCCTGGGCCTCGCCGGCACAAGGTTCCAGATCTTTTCAACAATGCCAAACCTTCTGGGGCCAAGTCTCTTTCCTGCAAAATCTCTTGCCTTAGAAGGCCGGCTGTACCATTAACAATAAACAAAACAAAAGTTCCTTTGGTAATCCTTCATGTTGGGCATTGCTCTTCGACCCCTTGGATCTCCCTCAGCCGGGCTCTGATCCTTCTTGTAAAGTTATCCTCCCTCAATCGCGTTCACTATGGCCTTTCGCTCAAAATCGTAGCATTCACCAGTCTCATAGTTCATGGGTATATTCCTGTTTACCCTCAATTCGCAGGCATCCCTCTGTCGGGTTCACATTGGCCAGTTTTACAGTTCGATCCATTTCCTCCAATATGTCGAAGACATTCGAGTGTACAAGGGGTTTTGCTCGAGCATCATAGGACCACTTTAACATTTCACTCCAGCCTCTCTTAAGGCCTTTTGGCTTTTGTAGTTTCAACAAAAAAAAACACAAGCCAAAAAGGCTTCAGTTAGAGTCCTTCAAATGAGCGCCCTGCGACGCCTGCCCACTCATTTACACAAGTTCTTTGTTAAACGAGGTCGCCGCCTGCAACCGTGGGCCCAGCTCAGTTTGGTTTTACTATCTGCCTTCTTCGGCTCACCAGCTGCGCTGAACTGTCAGAGTTTTCTTGTCTGGGGAGTCAAGGAAGGCACCACGGCGGCAAGAGCTTCCTCCCACTTTGGCTATCATTGCGGGGGAGCGACATGTGCCATTGACATCTGTTACACCACACGCCAGCTGGACTTCCCGGTCTTATGATTTCCCTTTCTGAGGCTTTGCAGGTCTGAGTTGAAAAGGGCAAGGGCAGTTACCCTTTCGTTGTCCCTCCAGGTCTCGCCGCCTTTCTACTCTGTTTGAACTGCCGGTCCACCCTGTGGTGAAGGCAAAGGGCTGTCAGTTGTTGTAACGCTCACCTGATTACCGTAGAGGCGCCGGTCTTGACTGGGCGTATACCGTATCTTCAAAGGTGATGTGTAACACACGGCTGGCTCTTTGGGCTGGACCTCTGTGCACTGTATTTCTGACTCGAAGGGTAAGATGTCTGCAGATAGAAAATATGGGATTAATGAACTGGGTTATTGAATGTCTCTCTCTTCTTCCCTTTCTCTTCTCCTGTAGAACCCCGAAGGTTAACGCTCTCACCTTAGGTAAGTGAACGCCGTGCTCTCCATCTGCCTCGGGGCAGGGTGCTGTAACCAGTTTCTTCACTGGATAAGGGGAGCAGGCCTCTTGACTTCAGAGGACTGCTGTCCGTCGTTTACTGCACGAACGGTAAGTTTCGAGTAATTCTAATGTCTTTAAAGTCTTTAGTAATGATGTCTCTTGTTTTGCAGGGTTCCGGCGATGGTGGATGACGGGCTGAAGTGAGTTGAAGATGGAGCCCGTGTGATGAATAGAAGCGCCTGGAAGCACGTAAGTAAGCGCTTGTTGCCTGCTTCACGATGCGCTCTAACTGTCTTTTTATTTTGCAGGTACAAGTTCGGAGCGGCTGCAGGGTGCCGGAATACCCACTGGGTTAGATGTGGAAAGGAGTAATGGCACGTGAGTATTAAAGTTCCCCAATGTCTTTAAACCCACCTTGTTTTATCTTTCAGATGCAGGATGCAGCGCCGAAGGCCTCCGGAGCGTGCGAAGAGTTGGTAAGCTTTTGTCTTTCAGATGCCGGAATGCAGTGTGAAGACCTCCGCAGCGCACGAAGAGTAGGTAAGCCTTTGTCTTTCAGATGCCGGAATGCAGTGTGAAGACCTCCGGAGCGCACGAAGAGTAGGTAAGCCTTTGTCTTTCAGATGTCGGAATGCAGCGCAAGGCGTTGGTGACAGCCGATGGACCAGGTAAGTGAAGAGCTGTCACTGAAGACCGTAATGCTAACCTGTTCTTTCTTGTCTTTATAGGTGTTGCTGAAGACTGGATTCAGGATGGTAAGCCTTTTTCCTTAGGCCCAGGATCAGATGCAGAAGACACGATGAGCGTTCTGCTGCAGAGGATGCAGAATAACGCAAAGCAAGATTCATCCATCGGGTGTGGTTAAAATAGCCTCCTGTAGTGCTTAGGTGTCTCCTTCCACAGCCACGCCTAGGTAAGAAAAGAGTTCCTGCTTTCCAGAAGAGTTCCAGTGTTCTGAACCTAGGGAGTGGCTCCTGCCCCACCCAACAGGAAAAGTAGTTCCAAACAGAAGAGGATCAGAGGCTCAACTGGCAGGCAAGTAAGCAGCATGGTCTGCTGCAGGTAAATCCACCCAAGCATTATGAGCCCGGCGCTTCCAGCGCTGGGACAGGGCATATTTATGAGCCCAATTAAAGGTCCCAATTGGGACTGGTTGGCACTCGGAACCTGGGTTATGGATCTGCTTCCAAGGGAGTTGGGAAAACCCTGACCTTTTGGAAGCAGAGATCATGACAGTTGTGCTTCGTTATTGTCAATTGCCTGACTCTGCCTGATCCTTGTGTTGGGACATGTTAGGTAAACGGCTCTGGTGTTAGTCTGTTGTCTGTCACAGTGTATGAAAGTGTTTGTGTTGGAAAAGGGGGTATAACTTCTAAGCATCCTACGGGGTACGATAGAGAAAAAGGTGTCATAAGGAAGGGGTTGATTGGTCAACTCAGAAAGGTGAGCTTTGCAGAGTTTGTCAATTGAATAGAGGAGGCGTGGGAAGGGTAGTGTTTTGTCGAAACAAACTGGGAGTTCAGGAAATAATAATCAGAGGAATGGGGAGGAGAATGATGGAGTATTTGGGTAAGACATAGAAAAACATTGGTCCTGGGACAGATAGTTTCTGAGTTCAACAGGGTTTAGTTTCCTAGGGGATTTGTCATATACTGCCATTCCTGTCTTACTGCCATTAAAAACTGGACGTCATCCTGCTTTCTTTCCCTCAATACTGATAAGACAGAAGTCTTATTCTTCCCCTCCAATTCTCTTCCCCCTCCCTCTCCTCCACCTTTCATTCACTTTCCTAACTCTAATCTTCCCATCTCTGCCCACGCTCGCAATCTAGGTACTCACTTTGACTTCTCCCTCTCCTTTTCCCCATCATATTTCTCTCACCTCTCGCGCCTGTCGCTACCACCTCCTTAATATTCACAAAGTCCGCTCCTCTCTCACTTTCCATGCTACTAAACTTTTAATCTCCTCCCTTATCTTCTCTCGCCTGTTCTACTGCTCCTCCTTACTCGTTGGACTACCTACTTCTCACCTCGCCCCCTCAAATCCATCTACCATTCTGCGGTTCGGTGTCTACTAACCTCCTGAGACTCCATTTCTACTTCCCCTGGCTGGCTTCCCTTTCACTCCCAACTTAAATTTCATTTCTTCTGTTTAGTCTTTAAATCTCTCCATGGTCTTACTCCCCCTTATCACTCCTCCCTCCTCTCTTTCTACACTCCTTCCTGCTCCCTTCGTTCAACTAACCACTTCCTTCTCACTGTTCTTCCTTCCCCGTGTGACCCCTCCCGTTTCTGCTCCTACCAGCTCCTAGCGCCCCGTGCACTGGATCTCACTCTCAATCCGCTGTATACTTACCTTCTCCTCCTTCCGCACTTCCCTAAAATCTCTCCTTCTCCATCCCCCGACATGAAACCCTCCCTGCCTCTTGCTCCCCCTCCTTCCTTTGTCTCTTCCCTATGATCCTCTACCTTCCCTCCACCCTTCCCTACACCCACCCCATTCTCGCCCTTATACCACTTCTGTTTCCCTCCTCCATCCCCTCCTCACCCTTACCTCTCAGTTTAATTGCTCTACTTACTGTTTTGTTGGTTTGATTCATAATTGTAAATTGCTTCTAGTGTTAATGTTATATGTATCCAGTTGTTAAAATGTACAGCGTTTTGGAGTAAAGAGCTATATAAACATAATAAATACAAATACAAATATACGGAGGGTTCATTGGATCTGGGCAAGAGGGATTCATTGGGAGGAAAGGCGGCAGATCGGGTATAGCCTACAAAGGTCTCAGGGATCCTGTCCTCTTCTCCTTCTTGCCAGTATAATACTGCATCTCACCTGGGTAATTCCCCCACACACAACCCACCACCAGAGTTGGGATCTGAGAGCGTCAATCCTTCCCTACCCACCTGAATAAGGGATTATCGAGGCCTGCATGAGGGAGAATACCCCCAGGTTTCTCACAGTGCATTAATATTGCTTAAGTTGTTGCGTCTTCTGCAAAGTGTTTCAATAGAATATATCCTGCTTGAATTTGACATTAAGAGTATTACTGCACATGTTATTAATAGAATAACAATGACCTATGAAAAACTTTCAATACTTGATAATAACACAATTGGTGCTTTGTCCCATTTTTGGCAACGTTTAAGGATGTTGAGAGTTGTATCAAGCTGGGATGTCTGGGTAAGATGATGGGCATTCATACAATTTGGAGGGACAAATATGCTAATACTATGCCCAGGTGTACGTTAGGCACCTTTAAAAGATGGGTGAAAAAGGAGACTAAGGAAGTCAGTTTAGAAACCAACATTATAAATTTGGCAACTCTAAATATTAGTGGTGTCTATTTGGAGTATCGCCTCCATCGAAAAAATCTCCACCGGCATAATTCAAAGCCTTCCCAGCTCCTAAAGTAATTAGCCAGTATCTGCTAATGAAATTTAATTCTAGCACTACCTGGAAGAAGAGGGGTGCCCTTGATGGAGGTCTACGACCTAATAGGTGGTGTAGACTGTGTAGCAATATGGAATTGGAAACACTGAAGCAAATGTTAATTGAATGTGAAAGCTTGATTCGTCTTAGAATGTTGTTCTTAAAATGTTATGACAATCAGTTTAACTACGGAAAAATGCTCTATCAAGAACTGGTGCTCACAGTTGTCCCTAAAGAGGGCTGAACATTCGGAAGAAAATGTATCAAATTGTTTATCCACAACTTTTATAGTAATAAATTATCGCTGTCAATTATGATGATTTACAGAAATGTTTATTCACATCCCTTATTTGTAGCTCTTTTTGAATATTATTCTGTCATATTCAATGAGGCTGCACCAAATCTGGTTAGGATCATATGTACAGATGCCAATGCATTTCGGTTACAATAAACCTTCATCAGGGCGGTACATTGATTCAGTGATCTATCTACATTGACGAACATTTCAACAATTGTCAACCATTGCGTAACAACAACGTTTCATATGAACAAATTTAAACACATACCCAATCCAAGGGTTCCACAACGGAAAGAACATGAAAAGACAGAAGCAGAAAAAGCTCTATGTCAATAACTGAGTATCTGTATATACCGCAAATTAACAAAACCTTGTTTATAAAAAATATTTTTCCCATACCTTAAGTTTCAAATAATTCTTAAATGTTTCTCCATAAGCGTGAGAAGCAACGGGTAGAAGTGCGGGCTCCTGTAAAACCCACAATCAGTAACAAGAAACTTTAATTGAAGCCGTAAGAACGTGGAAAATGGAGTCAACCTTACCTGTCAGAGACGCTGTGTTGGTGACAACTGCATTCGCACGAGCACGCGCACGAATTACTGTTTCTGTATTTGAATGTTTCCATGGTGACCCAACGGCGTTGTGTGGTAGCACGTACGCCTTGGGTCCCACCTTCGTGGCGTCACAGAAGGCGGGACAATCACCATGGGAACAGGGAAGCTAGTGCGTAGAACAACATACGTGCACTTTCTCAAATGAGAAAAAGCGACTGTGGCGCTGACACAAAATCTTACATATCTCGTAGAAAGGTTAAATGGCAATCAGGCATACAGAACGTTGCATAAAAAATGTCATTTCAAGCATAGAACTCCAAGAATGTCATGTGAACTAAGAATGTAGTTACAAGTAGAATATGCAAAAACCCGCAGTGGAACACAGAGAATTACCAACAGTTGCAGTTTTAAGGTATGTGTTAGTTGGCCCAAGATGGGGCATATTCTTAATGCATTTTTTACAAATAGTGAACTGTTCTATAAAATCAGTTTAATTACATCACTATTTCGCAATGTTGGGATTTACTTATGGAAGGACAGGATATGAATTTTATATATTTTTGAGTACTGTTTTATTGGAAATGTATAAATATTTGAAACCACCTGTCTGAAGGAGTGTTGTAAACAAAAATAGTATCCCAGTCATTGCTGCTTAAGTGTATAGAGACTTTTGGAGGTCTAGCACGGTTCCTTATAGGCCTATATGTTTTATGTTGTAAAGATTGTATTGTTCTCTTATTTTAATCTTTTTATCTATTTTAAGCTTGCACAGTTTATGATAATTTCTTTAAATACACGTAATGTTGCTTATTTTTTATTGTGAAATGTTTGATAGTGTATATACAAAACCTCTTGGTTATAAGTATATTAAAGAAATAAGGCCAGGGCTTTTGCCCAACGTGTAATCAGGTCACATAAGAGATGTGCAGTAATCTTTCTGGAGATACAAGTATGGCGCAGGTATGGACAAGATTTAAATGCATGTCGGGTCAGGTGAGCCGGTTTTATCAGGTCCCACTCATTGTCGACGGCATGAATTGGTTGATGACTGTAGTAAAGTGAAGGTTTTAGAGGCACATTTTGCAGGTGTGCACAGTACATGCAAATATTCCCCAGCAGCTAGACAAGAGATGCCAAATTTCATGATTGCAAATGTGAGTGTGTTGGAGAATGTGCAGGTGTGGACGCCTTTCTCTAATTGGGAGTTATGGAGAGCCTTGAAGGGAAGTAGGGACTCTAGCCCGGGAGAGGGTGGTGTGCGCTATGTCTTCCTGCAGAAGTTACTGTATTACTGCTTGGAGGTAGTGTTGAGACTGTATAATTTGGTGTGGGCCAGTGGGACGTTGCCGCTTGGGTGGAAGAGGCCTATCATCCTCCCGATATTGAAACCGGAAAAACCAGCTGATTCTTATGGGTCTCATCGACCCACAGCCCTGACGTCTGTCCTATGCAAAGTAATGGAGAAAATGGTATGTGAAAGACTGGTATAGTTTCTGGAGTCGGAGGGTAAACTCAGTGTTTTCCAGCATGGATTTCGGAAACATAGGTCAGTTATGGATGCTGTGATTGCTCTGACATCGGACATTGAAGAGGCCTTGAGCTGCAGTGAAATGGTGGGTGCAATAGCAATAGACATGGAGAAGGCTTATGATATGGTATGGAGAGGAGGTCTACTCTACACTTTGTGGGAGAAAGGTGTTCAAGGGAAATTATTTTCCTGGGTGAAAAACGTTTGGGAAAATAAGAGTGTTCCGCGTGAAAGTGAGGGAAATGCTATCCCAGGAATATCTGATGGAGAATGGGACTCCTCAGGGCATTGTTATTAGTCCTGTCATCTTTAATGTAGCAGTGTATGGTCCTATAAGAAAGGTCCAGGCGTGTGGATGTAAAGTCGGGTTCCATGTGGATGATGGGGTGCTATGAGTAAGAAGCAAGTGAGGTGGGAGTATTCAGGAGAGGTTGCAAATGACATTGGATGTCATGGAAGGATGATGCACGAAATTGAGTTTTATGATGTCTAGTTCCAAATCAGTTTGTATGCTGTTTCATAGATGTAGAACAAGGGTAAACCTGGATCTTAGACTGCGTGGGATAGTGCTGGAACTAGTGACGGAATTTAGGTACCTGGGAGTGTCTCTGGATAAACGTTTAGATTGAACAGGTGGACAGAAGAATAGCGAAATGTAAACGACACCTTAATCTGCTAAAGGCGGTGTCCGGTCAGCAGTGGCGGGATGTCAAAAGAGCATGAGAATGATGTATATTGGAATGGTTAGGAATGAGTTGGAATACGGGGTACAACTGCAGCTTCGTTACAGCAAGACTCAGCTTGGTTCACTGGATAGTTCAGGCAAGTGCTTCGAGAATTGTGACAGGCACACTAAGGTCTTCACCTACTGAAGCCGTGCAGATGTTGGCTGGGGTTTTGCCCTTGGACCTGAGGAGAGTAGAATTGTGTGTTAAATATTGGTTGAAATGCCACTCCTACAATGAATGGCACCCAGTGAAAAAGTGCCTGGAGGTGAACTGGATGCATGTGTACAAAGGTGAAAGCTGGGAGAGAAGAGGGTGGAACTTTGGGTTTCATGCTGATGGGTTAGTGAAGCATTTGGGGTGGAGGTGCTACAGGTTGTGGAGAATGCTGATAGAATGCCGTTTCCCATATGGATGATGCATGAACTGAAAATCTGTTTAGAATTTCCAAAGGTAGTGGTGAAAAAGAAGGGTGATAGAGTGGAAATCAAAATTGGCGCTTGGGTATGTGGAGGGTAAAGTAGGTGCACAGGAGTATACTGATGGATCCAGGGACCCAGACAAGCACAAAGTAGGTATGGCCTACTATTTTAAGGTGGAAGAGGAGTTTAACAAGGCAAGGTTATCAGATAATGTCTCCATATGCACGGCAGAGTTGAGGGCAGTAAATATGGCAGTGGTTAGCACTATGGAAAAACAGCTGGCAAAAGTAGTGGTATTTGTGGATCTGTTGAGTGCGTTAAAAGCTATAAAGGAATGGAATGGCGATAGAAAAGACAATGTGTTGCGTATTAGACAGCAGCTGGAGAAATGCACAGTGGGTGAGATGGGGATTGAGTTGGCATGGATTGCCAGTCATTGTGGGATTTTGGGAAATTAGTTTGTGGACAGAGCTGCATATGAGGCTAGGACTAGGGAGGTAGTGGCTATAGAGATCCCCTTAAGTGTCTCTGAGGTCCAGGTGGTGGTGAAAGGCAGAGTTAAGGTAGAATGGAAATGCAGGTGCTGTACGAGCAGGAAGAGGAGGCACTTGTACATGGTACAAAGCAAGGTTCAGTGTAAAAGATGTAGGGTGAATGCAGAGTTGGCACACAGAGAGGAAACTATTCTGAATCGGCTAAGAGTGGGACAAGTAGGTTTGAAAGGATGGTGGTTTAAGATGGATAAAGTTCAGATTGCAGAGGGAATTACTAATAGCCAGGATGAGTAGCATTGGGGTGGCAGTGAAGAGTATAGACGACTTTCATCACCTCAAGACGGGCTCTGAGGATAAGCAGTGCAGGTTCCTCCTTCAATATGTTAGGGACACTGGGAAGTGGGAGGAGCTTTAGCAGAGTTGCGTGACTGACAAGGGTGACTAACGGCGAACATTATCTCTCCAGATGGAAATCGCCAGCTCCCACCCTTGCGGAGCCATCCCAAGAAGAAGCCTCACATCGAGAGAGCATAACAGGAATATAAGGAAGTAGCTAACGCAAGACCGTGTTTCTCAACGTCTTCTTTCGAGTAGCGATTTTCTGTGCCTTCCTTGATTACCTATGTTACCTGACCTTTGTATTACTCGTTTTTTAGATTTCCGCCTGGATTATCCCTCTGTTACTACTCAGATTATTTCTTTGACCTCTGATTGTGTGTTGGGGTGCCTTTGGATACTCCTTCTGTATTAATTCTTCCTTAACTGTGCTAGACCTTGGATGGTTTACTGAATTGTTTTGTTGTACACTGGAGTTGTCTCCATCTTGGGATTGTGTTGGTCTGGATTTAATTCTCCTGTTTGCTCCTGCTGGCTGGTTTTGTTCCTCTGCTTCCACAGGGATCTGTTGTGCAGTTGGTGCTTCCCATAGGAAGCTTCCTTCTAGTTGCTTCCTCGAGCTGTTCGGGTCCGCCTCTTGTGGAATTTTGGAACTTGTTCCTTCTGTGTGAGGCTATAACGTCAGGCAGGCCCCTCTGACCTATCGACTATTCTCCATCTGTAGACTTTGCCCTACTCCTCGGTCCCTCGTTCCACATCCTGGTGGTCAAGGTATGTGGACATTTGTCCTGTTTTCACACACATACTCCTTATTTTTGCAGGTTGTGAGGGATCCCTCCTTCTCTTGCAGCCCTGGGAGAGAACCTGGTGGAATTCCTCCCACCGCCGTTTTGCCCGAGCCCTCTGTACCCTTAGTCGTTTAGGACCTCAACTACAGTGTTCTCTGGAGGAATGTCTCTCCAGTCCACGAAGGCCAAAACTTCCTTCAGTCTCCTCCTCCGTGCACCCCTAATTTCCCCCTGGATATTACCTCCTGGCTCCTTTGTATTTCTTCTTCCTTTCACATTTTCCTATATTTCATCTCCAGCTACCACCCTCTTATCTGTACTCATCCTCTTGCTTTCTGCTCTGTTCTTACTCTCACTTCTTCCTGCAATGTTTCTCCAGCCTCACCTCTCCTGCTCCACCTCCCCTCTCTCATTCTACCACCAACCCTTGCCAAGTTTTGTCCGCTTCTAAAATTGCTCACACTCCTCTCATAACACTCCCATGAGTTTGAGTGATTTAGCCCTCCCTCTGGAGCCCATCCATTATTAACCATTCCCAGGTGGGTACCAAAATAATGTCTTGAATCTGATAGGGGGACCCGAGTTGAGATCAACTGCAGCCTCTCAGCTGCTCTGTTGACCCCACCCCTAGGTTCTGGGGGCCATGACCCAAGTTTTCATCCCCCTCCAAAACTCCAACTTGGTTTCCCACTCGTTGCCTATCTGGAGCAGGGCTACCCCATGAAGCTCTGCACTTCATATTGGCATTCAGCTCAGTAACTAACAGCTAATAGAATTAGGATTTCCTGGGACTTACCCACACCTGTAGTAGCACTGTGGGAAGTACACTTTCTTGCATGCATCAAGTTTTTCCTGACATCCAGCATTCTCCTAGTATTAGCCCCTTGGCTTCCCAAAACTTACAGGGTACACTTTGTAAGCAATATCACTCCAGGGCTACAGGAGGGTCATTGACCATCATTACGCTAGGGTTCTCCTTACAGAGATTATCGTCATATGCTGAACTAATGTGACAAGCTCCTGCCAGATGTCAGACAGATGGTGTGTTGGGCTAAGGGATCCTCCCCTTACAGCCCAGAAATCTCATAGCTTTAATGGGTGATTGCACCTGGCTCCCATGGTGACTTCATCGTCTATTCAAAGAGCCAGATAGGGGACTTCTTCACAGCCACTAGCAATATGTGAATGATGCCTTGGCTCTTGCAAAAAAGGGTGAGCTTGCCCAAATGCTCCTACATATTAAGACAAAGATAGGCAGTAACAAAACTGATATGATGCAAATGGTCGCAGAGCTCGGCTTCAATATTTTGCATGTCCAGAAGAGGGACAATGAGGTTGAAACGATCATGCCGAACATTGCCAATGACCATCAAGGAATCCAGTTGAGGCTATTAGCATTGGAAGAGTGACTGTCAATTTGGAAACTAGGGCGCATTGAGAGCACATCTCCCTTAGGTTTATTCTTATCTGGTGACCATGTTTGGTTTGGTTTTAACCTGCATAGGCAAAAACTGTTAAGAGAGCAAGAGCTTCAAAGAGACAAAAAGGAGGCAGCACAATCTCAGGAGCCAGGGGCTCAAGAGCATCATGTCTCCAGTGAGTGCACGGAGGGGTTGACTGGGGCGTTTTGGTGGGATCATTGTCTCTGTCTATCTCTCACTTCTACACCCTTAGATTCACTACCACTTGACTCAACAGGCTCTTCCAACCCAACACTACTCCCCCATGCCTGATTCCCCAAATGGCATGCTTGTTGCTAGACAATTTTATTGTTACCAACATTAAGAAAAGGAAACCTAACTTTTCCTAGCTCTAGGAAGGGTTTCACTGCCTCAACAAAAACTAAGGAGTTGTCAGAATGTCTGTGAAACTAAAAGAGTCCACCATCCTGTGTCAAAACCCTATCTCTGAACCTCACACTTATAACTAAACTAATAGTTCTGCTAATGTCTTGGTTCAGGGGTATGGTTCCTTTCTTCTGGACAGGGACTTGCAGTTTGTGTTCTAGGAAAGTATCTCTTGTGGGAATGACTTCCATCCCCAGCTCACAGTCCCTCTCTTAGGAAAACAAAGTTCCAACCAAGTTCCAAGCTGTGTAAGACAAAGTTCCAAAATGATGTGAAAAACTAAAGTATCAAAGTACAATCCTTGACAGCAAGAGAATGGCTCACTTAGCTTGGTCTTCTTCAGGCTCTTTACAGTGCTCACAAATACCAGGGAGAATGACTCCCTTCCACTGGTTCCTCTTATCTTTCTCGCAATACCAAGAGAATGCCACCCTTCACTTGGCTTTTCACAGTATCCACAACTACCAGGTGAATCCTTCCCCTGAATATTCTTAGCTTTCTCACAATCAACCTGGTTCACTGCTTTACCAGGTACTGTGACTAGTGTAAGGAATCAGGAGTAAGACTCAAACACAAGGGCATTGTGTTGATTGCTATAAACTTTTATCAACAGAAAATTGGGTTGTAGAAAGACCCATCTCGCGCTGTCACTTTGAGGGGTTTCCCTGCCTCAACAAAACTAAAAGATGTTAATGTCAGAATGTCCCAGAGCAAAAGAGTTGTATGTCCTGTGTCTGAAATCCTAATCTGACCCTTACATTCTAAACCTAAAATAATGTGAAAAAGGGGTATAGTCTCTCAACTGGTTGAAGGTGGTTCCTTCCACAGTTTCAACACAAGTCCCAAAAGAGTGCAAAAAGAAAAAAAAGAATCAAAGTTCACAAGTCTCAGGAGGGGGGCTTCCTGCCCGTGAGTTTCTCAGTCTTAGAATTATATAATTCTCCAATCCAGGCAGTATGGCTCCCTTCCCCTAGATTCAACAAAATCAAGTGATTGTCGCTCCTTGATTACACAATTTACACAGGTTTCTTTCTCAAGGGTTACGCTTCCTTTCTCCTAGAGTTTTCACAATCTTAAGAGCTGCCTCTTCGCAATACAGTACAGTCATATTGCCTGGTGTACTCTCTTGCCAGGCTTTCACAATTTTCACTTTGTACTATGCACCTTTCTACTTTGCCTGGTATACTCTCATGCCAGGGCTTCTTTGTATCTCTGCACCAGAGGTATGTATCCTCCCTTGTGTTCTCACACTTCTCCTGTGCATGGTATACTCTCTTGCCAGGGCTTTCACAGTAGGTTCCACCTTTACAATGTACACTTTGTATTTGGTTGCAGTCCCAGATTCACAAGCTTGTTGCCTGGTGTACGCTTCTTCCAGGGCTTTTACAACATACACTTTTGTGTGCGAGTCTTAGACTCGGCACACGTTGCCTGGTATACTCGCGTGCCAGGTCTTCTTCAACATATGTTAGTTTTGTTAGATTATTCCTGGGGTTTTCAACCCCTCTTCACTGGTTTCCATTCTTAATACTTTCAGCGTTTCCGCTCCCTTGCTTGGGTTCGCTTTCACATCGCTTTCACATCGCTTCTGTGTGCTGAGCGGTCTATGCTACGAAGTGCCGCACTTCCCTTGCTTGGGCTCAACTGTCTCTTGTGGTGGCTTTGGCATTCTTCATTATCCACACTTCCTTTTCTGGGGAGCCTCATCTTGCTGGCGGCATTCTGTCAGCTCTTCAGTAGCAGCTTCACTGTGGCCTGCTTCTCGCAGTATCTCCTGCTGCAGGCTCTCAGACGGCATACCTTTCTTTCAGCCTCATGCGACGGTGGCAAAAGTCACTAGCCTGCCCCCTCCTCTTGCTGTTTTCTCCTTCGTTCCCCAACCTGCGTCGGGTAAAGTGAATCTGCTTCCCCTCGATCTCCATCTTCTTCGCAGTAGCAGGCTTTTGAATGTCCCGGCACCTGTCCGACACTTCCAACGACTAAAGCGCGTCTCTAGTTCAGCCTCATAGTCAGTACTAAGTAGGGGAACAGGTTCTATGTCGCAATATGCAATACAGGTTAGGGGAGTTAAAGAGTGAGCGTCATAGGCTGAGAGGAAAGGGGAATACCAGATTCCTACCAGTGAGTCTCCTTCCCTCCCATGAAGGTTGTCTCCCGCCATGTGATCCTCCCGCAGGCAGCCACCTCCAGGGTTGGGATCAGGAAGCGGCTGCAATTCCCTGGCCACATGGGATGAGAACTTCCCCGGAGAGGGAATGATGTTGTCACTGGATTCACCACATTGTAATGATCAATGCTGATGCCTTTGATTGCTTGTATGGGTGCAGGTCCCATAAACACAAATTCTGCTTTTGTGCACAGTTTACCTGTTATACTCTCCTGCCAGCTACTGTGACTATGAGGAGTACTGCTGATGCTTTCCCAATCAGGAGCTTCTGTTCCCTTCTCCCTCTTCTATTCGGTGGCTCTTCTGGGCTGGGTTGCTCTTCTCGTGGCGTCCCTGTCTGACCTCTCTCCACCTGCAATGAGGAACTTTGCAGTTCGTTGAGGGAGGGCTTGTCGTAAACATGAGTCCTTGCTTGGTTTTTGTCACGGGTATGCTTAAACAATATACAGATAGACTAGACCCCTCATGTTGTTCCCGCGGAGTACTCTTAAGCACTTCTTTGTCTCAGTAATTATACTGATTTCCTCCTTAGGGTTACTAGTGGTGGTCTTCCTCCGAGCCCCATTACAGGATACATATGGGTAGTCCCTCTCAGTATGAATAAAGTGGGGTTGTAAACTTTACACCTATACATTGAGGAATTTGTACCTACGTTACCCCGCATAGGCAGATAGGATAAGGGAGGCTGAAAAGGGGGAAGAGGGATGATGTGTTCTCCTTGTGGTCTCGTCCCATAAGGGTTTTCCTTACCCATGTGCTCCTCCCACAGCACACCACTCCCAGGGGGAGGGACTATTGGACTGTGGCTGCACTGCCCTGACCCCATGGGAAGGGTTCCCCCCTATGGAAGAATGGACGGCATCCAAGGATTCGTCACAGAAGCAGGATGTATCCTGGGAGTGTGGCACGTTGGCTAGGTCCTTGGGTTGGTACGTGACAATGGCTGGTTCCTAGGAGAGGGTGATAAGCACCTGGTGCATCATGGGTGAACCCACTAAGTCCAATGAGCAAGTGTTGTATACTGTTCCCAGTTGCAGTCATTGATTCCATTCATTGTAGCTTGGAATTCCTGTTTCAGATAAAGATTTGAGGCTATAAATGATGCACAAATTTGTTGGCTTATTCACAAGGGGCGGATCCAGGAGTGAGTAGCAAAGAGGGTTATGCAGAACAGGCGAGCAGTGAACTGACAACCCCATAGATGATGTGTGTGAGGAAAGAACTGTTTTTCCCTTTCCATTCGTTTGCAATCATGTTGTGTTTGAGAACAAATGTAGTATAATGGATGCTACCTTACATTTTGTAAACCCAGCTGTAACCAATGAAAAGATAGCTTGTACGATGCCAAACAATTCCAGAATTTCGTAAACACATATCCATGAAGCCACATGCACACTGACATGTAGGTTTATGTTTTACACCAACTGGACAGTTGAAAAATATCTAAACCTGCAAGCCATTAATGAGACCTCACATATCTGCCCTTGAAAGTTGGTGAATTTTCATTGAGCATGTTTTGTGCTATGCATTCTGAAAAACTCTCTATACGGTTTCCAATGGCAAAGCGCATTTAGCAAAAAACAAAATCGATATGATCCAGACTCATTTTTGTAAAGTTTTGTACAGGTTAGTAGTAGGGTCCAAGGTAATAGGCTCTCTAAAAGTTAACTTCCTTTTTAAAGTATCTTGTAGCGAATGATGGGTGAATCCTCCACCATCCACCTGCTTAGTGGAATGGGGGAGGGGCACACAGGGGCATTCCATTGCATTCGTTGTTCCGCCCAGCATTGTGGAAAGAACATCAGTGCCACCCACCTGCCAGCGGATTTGACACAAATGGGTGCCAGGTCATGTAGCAAGAGAGGCCTTTAATATTTCTGCCAGAGTGCAAAGAATGTTCCATCTAATGACAGTGACAGACAGTCTGTTGTGTTGTTATGGGCCATCCTTGTTGCCAGGACCTTTCGACCACAGAAACTGCATGGAAACATATCGTTGCAAGCCATTTACCTCCTGCTCTGCTACTATTGTGAATGGAAAAATGTACATGAAATGCTATGCATATCATTCTCGTGGTAGATCGGGTTCCGCACCATTCCACTTGTGGGAGGAACATTCCACGCACCCCTAGTTATAACCTTAACTAAGGAGTCAGGACAGCCTGATGTCTATCTAGACCTTTATGCATACATATTTACATTTACAATTTGAATCAAAGCCGTAATATATGCAATCCTCTTCCACAGAGAGAAGACGTACAGAGGAAATTGTTCTCTCTGATGAAAAAAGACAGAGCAGACTTGTGTTGCAAAATTCAATGCACGCATGCACCACGCTGGCAAATGATTCCGAAAAATCTATGGAAGAACGGGCATGCATGCAGAATGCATCAGCTATGAGTACAGGTACTCCCTCATGGGTGAGAACTTGCACAATGCACCTTGGAAGATGGACGTATTACTTGAAGAAGATTGCTCTTCCAGACTGTTGCTAGATAGAGCTCATGGATCATGTGATTGTGTAGCATCAACAATGATAATGCTCCTATCATCTAAAAAGGTGTGTAGTTACAAATCCTCAGAAGTGACTATAGTAGCCTTGCATATGACTTGCTTGTATTGGTGGGGTACTTTGACACATTTTGAGTTAAGGCACAGGTCCAAGGTGTAATGCAAAAATATTTGAAGGCCAACGATTAGATAATTTTGCAAGGTGTCGATACGCTTGTAAAGAGAATCCCAAGCAGGATTAATTCCAAGATCAAACCAAAAGACTTGGAACACAGAGTTGGCGAATGCAACCTTTCTTCAGTTGATCGCAGAATCCTGTTTTGCCAAAGCTTGCTCATGTGAATAATTACAACTAGGCTGTTTCTTAGAATAGGCATAGCGTGAAAAGAAATGGAAGCATTGCCATCTAGCAATTTCAGGAAATCTAAAGCACCTGATTCCCTTTTTCTAGGGTGCAGAGAGGGCCCTTGTGTAGTGTAAGAGATTGGCATGTACAGATTTTGCCTTTCAATAGCTCTACTGGGCCCACTTAGGTTTTTTACCTGTGCAGAGCTGAAACTTCAGTAGGACGTTAAAAAGACTTGGGGACAAACAACTGTATCACCTCCTAAAAATGATGCGCATGTGGATATATTTTTCTTAGCAGCATTTATGCCTCCATTGGATGGGGGTGGAAACAGAATGTCTGCCCCAAATATGTAACATGCACCCAGCACAAGGCAGATTTTGATAATTATTGTGTGTGCTATGCACACATTTATTATTGCAAGGTTGAGTCTTTATTACCAAAATGATGGAAATGTTGTGGACTGGGGGGACATTAGTCGATTGGGCAGAGAGGCTTGCAAGTGCACTGCACCCCCAAACTATCTCCATAATCCATGAAAGGAACAATTTTCTCCTTATGAAATCTAGAAAGCACAGATTTTGAACTACAATACAACCAGGGAGATATTTAGGGTAGGCCAGCAGGGTCTGTCACGGAATGTTGAGTTGGAGGCACAAACGACTGGACCAAGGAAGTATGGTTTAAGTCTTTTTTTAATTATTCTTTATTGTGTTATAGTTTCACGCAGAATTTTTATTCAAACAGCGCACAAAACAAAAGAAATACCAAATCAGAGAAATCATCTGAAGCACTAACAAAACTCAGACTCGCACCCCCTCCTCCCAGAGTGATCACGGCTCCTTTGGGCCAACTACATAGATGCAGGCTTTTCCATGTCCCATACCCACAGCTAGTAACTAAAACAGCCTTCACTAAGTCCAAGTCAGAGATGCCTCCCTGAGACCCCTGGTAGATGCACTTCTTAGTCACCTCCACCAACTTCAAGTAGTACTCAAGGTTCTCTAAAATTGGGATTTAGAGCCAGGAGTTTCCACTACCGCTCTCTAGTCCCCGGCCACTCCTTCACCTTTCAGGTAGTACTGTAAGTGCTTCTGGATTCTAGACTCCTCACTGCTCAGATCTTTCTACCCAAGTCTCATGCCTCCTCCCACCTCTTCCACCTGATCTGGGCAAACCTGATCTTCTACCTTACTGCTCCTGCTCTCATTCTCACCGCGTCCAGCTGTAACCACTTTCTCCAGATCTCCAGCACCTCCTCTGGATTGTATCCCCTTCTACATACATTCCGATATTCTCCAGACATTACTTTCTGCTCCAAAACTCTCACCACCTCTGCCTGATGCTACCCCTCTTCTTCCATAGTCTCCTTGCCTCCTCCTGATATTAAACCCTTCTACTCCAAGCTCTCACAACCTCCCTCTGATACTGCCTCCTTAAAAGACTCTACCTCATTCTGATGTCACCTCCTCTTGTTCGAATCTTGTACCACCTCCTCCTTATATGAACCCTTTCTCCAAACTCTCACCACCTCATCCTCCTGATGTTGCTTTCCTCTCCTCGCAGCTTTCACCCCCTCTTCATAACACTACCACCTCCCCAAGTTCTTCACCTCTTCCTCTTGGCTCAGTCTTGCTCTATCTCATCCAGCAGCCTCTACTCCAACTCTGTCCTTGCAACTCTCTCCAAAGTCTTCCAACCACCAGCTACAAACTGCACCAATTGCTTACACCCTTCCAATGAGTTGCAGGGCTGGTTTCCTGTCCCTCTGGTTGGACCTGGATTGAGGGCTTGCACCTGTGTTTCCCCAGGGTCTGAAGGCTGGAATTGATTGAGGCCTTTCACTTCCTTTGGGTGAAAATGAGGCTGAGGGGGCAGGCCTAAGTCTATATGAAGCTAGTGGCCATCGCGTGTTCCATGTCTACATAGGCAGTGCCAGGCAGAGCGACCTAGGAGAGGAAAAAGTCTGCATAGGGCAGTTGTACAGGTAAGTGAAATTTGGGGTTTGGTGTGAACCCTATCTTCAGTTTCCCTGTAAGGTCTGTGTTTTTCAAATCCACATATTCATGGACTTTGCAGGCAGGCTTGCGGTCAAGAACAGACCCCACTATGGATAGAGATTGGACTTTTGTTGAAACCTGACCTTATCTACTGTGTGACAGGCCCCAGGCAGTGTGACCATTTGTTCCTCCCCATCCTCCCCCTGGATCCATAATTCACTGGCTCGGGCGTAGACACCTGGAGCTTGGAGTCATTTCCCTCGTACCCCCTAGAGAAGGAGACTTTGTTACATATCTTCCTGCTATTTTCCTTTGTCACTTGGTGTTTCAACAACCAGGTACCTGCTAATCAACATTGGCCTGTTGGCAGATGCCTCAGTGCATTACTGATAAGGTGTAGGACTGTTGGGCCAATAACAGCTCATGACCCTCTGAGTGGTATATTTGGGCCCAGTTAGCCAAGCCAGAGGGGCATGTTCAGTGACCAATTCACACTTCTGCCTTGTCCAGTATTAATTTAGGGTCTGTGCCCCACTAGATAGCTAGGCGCACTGCAGTAGGTGTTATTCTATTCCTTGGATTGGAGCTTCCTTTTGATAATTGTGTTTCCCCAACCTGTACATAATTTTGGATAACACTGCCTGCACACCAATGATGCATCTGTTTGAAGGATAAATGAGTCTATAAAATGAGCCATGATCAGCAGGGGCGGGTGACATAGAGCACACTTTAACTGAACAAATCCTTCTTTGGTTGCCCTGTTCCACTTGATCTGTGGATCTAGATTTGGTCCATTAGGGGTACAGCTATGATTGTAAATGTTGGCATGAAATGCCTTTAATAGCTCATGAAGCCAAAAAGGCGTGCCTGTCCTTTTTGGTCTTTGATTTGCGACTGTCCTGGATTCCCTTTACTTTGGCCGCTTGTGCTTAAACCATGCCTTTACCTTCTTGGAAACCCAGATCTTTTACTGAAGCCAAGGCCAGATGATACTTGGCTGTTTTAACAGTAAGACTGGCCTTCCGTAAACTGTTGGCAACCAGGTAGTGGTTCTTCAGGAGATCTGCCCAGGTGTGGCTGTAAATAATATCATCAAGATATATGCCTGAAGGATGCCTTATGAGGATGAAGAACCACACCCATTACTCTTTGGAATGTGAAGGGTACACCATGTATGGCAAATGGTAACAATGTGAACTGGTATAGACCCATCGGACAATGAAGTCTGTTTTCTCTTCTTCCTTCGTGAGGTCTAGTGTAGAGATGTACTTTGTCGGGCCGATCCATTTGATTATTTCATTTACTCTCTGAATGGGGTAGGTTTAGAATTTGGATATCTTGTGAACCCTGCGAAAATCGATGAAAAAGCTCCAGCTTCTAAAGGTTTGGCTCAAGAACAATTGGCGATGACTAGTGGCTTTTTGATGTCTTGATGACACTGAGCTAGAGCATATTATGTACCTCCTACTCTATAGTCTCTTTGCGTGCTTCTGGTTAAGTGATACGAACAAAGATGAACAATCTTCCCAAGGAGAGTCACAATTCAACAAAGGAAGCCATGAGCCTTTCCTAGCTGATCACAGAAGACATCAAGGTTTTTTTCAGTTAGGTCAGAACATCTTTTTGTTCCATCAGGAGGTATTCCGAAATCAGTTCTGTCAGGGCTGCCAACTTTGGTCTACTGTCATTCGGGAGTAGGTTGGCCACCAAAGCGGGTTCTTCGGGCCCCGGCCAGACTTTTAGCCAGTTCATGTGGTACACTTATCTTTCGTCGGTCTCCCCATAATACTTTTTAGTTGTGATTGACGAGTACTTCATTGATTTCATATGGTTCATGCCACTTGGCCATGTGTTTGTTCTTAGAACTGGGTAACAGGATGCGCACCAGGTCCCCAACCTTGAAGCAACTCAGCTGTAGGGACGATTATGCAGGAGTTTCTGCTTCTCTTTTAAGCCAGGCAAGAAATCACCCTCAGTCTCTCATTGGTGGCCAGTATGAATTAATCTTCTTTCCCATTGACTGGTTTCCAGTCAATGGGAAAGGCTCAGGAAGGAGCTCATCCCAGTTTCTTGAACCGTTTGCATCATAGGACACTGGCTTCCCTAGAAACGTCTTGAAGGTCTAATTAAAGTGCTCCACTAGATCATCATTTGGAGTTGAAAGATGAAGGTACAGAGCGTGTCAACTTGTAAGACTTTTTCACTTTGGTGATGACTTTCGACATGGAACTAGTTCACTGGTCAGTAACGATCTCTTTCGCAGTCCCCTCCATCTCCAAGAAAAGTATGGTAACAAATGCATGAGCACGCTCTGAGCAGTGTTACTTCTCGTGGGACATGCCTCAGAATATCAGGTGGTGCAAGCTAATATGTCTAGAATATAGAGATTCACAGATTTGGATAGGCTGAGGTGTCCCATTACATTGATGCCTTTCCTGGAAAAGGGTTCTTCGATAATGGGGAAGGACTGAAGAGGGGCATTTCTTACATTGTTGTGGGAGGTCTTAGGGTTCATGGGGCACACTGAGCAGAATGCTGGAATATCTAGATGTATGCCAGGCTAAGGGATTGCCTAGGTGTTCCCCCCGCGCTGACTCTTCCCACAGGCCTCGCCCATCAGTCCTTTTTACCACTTCATGGGACTAGACGCCTTGCACCACTGCAGCTTATTCATTTTTTAGTCGCACCTAACTTCCTCAACAAAAAACATTTTTCTAATTGTTCTATGTGTTCATTCTCTAACCACTTGGCACCATACCTTCAGCATATGCCAGTGATTACTGGTTTTCATACCTTAATTTGTTTGGGGTGCCTGGGCCCTGACCACATCTGGGACACCTGCATGTGGTGTTCGTCTTGGTCTTGTGCGTTATCTGTTATAGGCTTAGTCGGTGGAAGGACCTGTTTGGTGGCTCTCCTCTGTCTCATGTGCAGAATGTTGTCCCGAATTAATGGTTGGGATCATCACGCCCAACAGAGATAAGTGCAATATTTTCCCAAGCACCCCAGCACAGCGACCCTTTTCTGGGACTGTTGTAAGAGGGAGTGTACAAAAAACTGAAGAGAGCAGGAAAACTCTAGCCTCTGGACCAGAGTATTATAATGATATAGAAAAGCAGAAAGGATATGTCCAGAGAATATATATTTGAAAAAATGTATCAAAATGTATTTAAAGTGATACCAACAATTTGGGCAATGGTGAATCAATCGCAAATAATGAAACACTAAAAATAAATGAAACACTAAACATTTTAATACAACAAAACAGCAGCAACCATATGCCTAAAATTGGCTAAAACAACGTCACACATACTTGCCATTCATGGTGCACTCATTCAAACACAACTCATCATACCGTGACATGCATCCAAAAAGCTAAAAAACGAAGGAATCATGCTAAAAACCTATGAGGACAAGGAATTCATGACTAGTCCCCATAATAACAGACATTATTGTTATGTTCACAATCAATAGAAACAATTTCACAAATAATCTATTGTCAGGGTGGATCGGAAGAACAAGTGCAAAGGATCGCATCCCTGTAGGATTGATCTCTCAACCGGTTTCGACATATAGTGGTAGTGAACACAACGTCTTCCTCAGGAGGTAGATGTTACCATTCTGTAAAAGAACACACAAATACATGGCTATAAACTACTACATAGAAAATCCAATTCTATGCTCACTGCCTGCATGATACAATGTAAAAGAAAACAGTTGCTGAAGGCAGCCCAAACATTTTTTGAGAACAAACTCTTAGGGATCATATATACCATATACCAAGTAAGCATATAGGAATCCCACTCTAACAGCTATATATACCAGAGCGAAAGGGTTAGTGACTCCCAAAAGAAGACCATGCAAAGTGGTAGAGAACCTTCAGGACCATAGTTAATCGGCAACAAGTGTGTAAACATTTATAGGAAATATAGGTACATGTGAATATAAGGCATGCAGAACGGTAGAGCGGTGCCTCAAAAGGACTAGTACTAGACTGACTTGGTGACTGCCAAATTGCTGTAGCGGCCATAGCGATGTAGTACGGCCAAAAGCACTGGAAAAATCAAGATGAAATCCTGACCTGAAAAAGACCCGGCATGCACTAAATGAGATGGAACAAGGTGAGGGCTCTAACTGAAGTACCTGTGACTGAAAAGGAGGTGGTGGCTCACCTGCAGGGCACCCTATGAACTATAGGGAAGGCCAAGGCTGCATATGTTGAAAAATGAGGAAGCAGCACGGCTTAGCCCGGCAATTCGGTGTCGTCTGTAGGTCACTGCAACAGATGGCAAAGAAACCCATTAGAATGCTTAGTGGCTGGGATTGACCCGAAAATACCTAGTAAGGATGCAACCTCTGCATTAGTGAAGACTCGAATGCTGCAGTTCTATGTGGGTCCACAGCAGATGTCCCGGCCCTTCAAGGGGGGCAAAGAGTGTTATGGCCACATAAGTAACCATAAATGTTCCATGTTAAAAGAATGCATGACGGCAGAAAGCTGCCATCCGAAAAACGGCATGTCTCTGACATAATCACAGATTCCACAGCTAACGTGTACATGACAGCAACACAGGCCGCCCACCTACCTGCATTAAACAGATGCCGAATCTGTTAAATAGCCCGCTCAGTAGGAGTGAAGATGACTGACTTTATTCCAAGTACATTTGCCAGTCGAAACGCCACACATGCGTGTAGGCAACCTACACAAAAGGGGGCTGGCTGCAGCCAACCGAAAGCCGAGGTCTATTTGAATCCAAGGAGATGTGATATTGCGCATGGCTATAGTTTATTGAAAAATCAAGGCTCTGGCGCAGGGCCCGGCGCATACAAGCGCCCAGAGTGTAATTGACTCAAGAAGTCAAAAAGTAAAAAAGTAAACACTATCGCGGCTGGAAGAGGAATAAAGCCGAGAAATGAACCCAGATGCATGAGAGCCACATGAGTGAATTGGAGGCTGCCAGTTAGGCGCCAGATGGATTCTGGGAGTGGTAGTGCAGCTGAGTAAATAATAAATGGATGAAAATAAAATGAATGAAAATAAATAAATAAAATTAAAAAATAAATTTACAAAAAAATTAAAATAAACAAATACAAATTAAATGCTGCCAGTTACGCGCCAAATGAAATCTAAGGATGGTAATACAATATAATGGATTGTGAATAGTCAATGCTGCTGACGCTGGCAAAAAAGTTTATAGGCAAAAAAGTGCCAATTTCGAAGCTGCAAATTAAATACCAGTTGAATACTGGAACTGGTGGTACCGCTAAGCGTAAATGAATAAAGATAGAAATTCAAACTGACAGGCTGAGCGCCCAATAAATACTGGAGAAGGTAGTACAGCTTAATAGAAAATGACTTGGAGGATAAGTCAATGCTGCTGTCACTGACTAGAAAGAAAAAACAAGAAAAGAACCACGGGTGCAGAGAGGCAGCGAAAATGAATAGAAAGCTGCTGACTAAGCACCAAATGTATTATGAAAGTGGAGGTGCACCTAATGTAGAATATCACGTTCCAACAGTTGGGCGCTAAAGATGGAAGCTTCACAGGGTCTCTGAAAAATGCACAGAGACTACCTCAAGAAGAGCCAAAGAGGGGGTGCTCTATTATGAGAGAATGTCAGTAAATATTGTATAAATGGAACAAAAATGGATGGAAACGTGACAGTACCTAATATGAATTAGGTTCATGTACTGGGCACACTTAGTGAGCAAAACACGTTAATAGGTGCAAGAAAATGGTGCAAGAAAAACTCACTAGACCAGACGGCCATAGTACACGCAACTTGTAGGCAAGAGAATATAGATTCACTGCACAGCCATGATGGTAATAGCACATTGGAGCAGGCAGGAAAAATTATCGCTAGCAAGTATTGAAGTCCCACGACTCTAATGTATTGAGACCTTTGTGGAGTGTTTTTAAATTAAAGATCCACGTTTGTTCCTTATAGGACAATTTGTTGGCCAATTGTACTGTGTTATTGGCAAAGATTTTTTCTAAGCAAAACCAGATTAAAGAATCTGGGTTGTGCCCCATTTCTACACAATGAATCGCTAGTGGAGCCGATAAATTACGTGTTCTGATTTTTGAACGATGCGTAGGTGGACTTCCCTAGAAGTTCTGCCTACATACAACAGCGGGCACGGGCACTGAATGGCGTAAATTACTTTCTTGCTGCGGCAAGTAGTAAATGTACGTAGTGCCCAAGACCTCCCGTTGTAGGAAAAGTGTCTTTTTTTTGAGAATTTACAAGCTGCACACGAAGTGCATGGATAATGGCCTTTTACCTGCTTGAGGTTAATATCCCTGACTTGGGTGGTACTAACAGGGAGTCTGGTTGCCCGAGTAAGTTTCTGCCCTACATTTTTGCTTTTTTTGAAAGCAAATACAGGTTTCTCTAAATTGAGATCCGTAGAGTTAAGGATCCTCCAGTTTTTCAAAACAAAAGCTTTAATAGTCTCACTGTGTCGGCAAAAAGTAGACACACAAACTAACTGTTCTTTCTCGACAGTTTTGTTTTTTGGCCTGAGAAGGGCGTCCCTATTGGTATAACGCGCTCTTTTTCTTGAGTGTTTAATAAGTTTGCGCGGGTACCCCCGATCTAACAATCTAACCTGTAAGACGTCCGCATGAGTATTAAATTGTGTAAGATTGGAACAATTGCGGCGCAGCCTTAAAAACATCCCATAAGGAAGATTGCGTGAAAGACTTTTCGGATGTTGGCTTTTGAACTGTAACATATTCCTTTCTGTGGGTTTTCTGTAGAGTTCAGTCTTCAGAAACCCATCCTTGTTGTAAATGGATAGATCGAGAAAGGCAATGCGAGAGGTAGAGTGTTCCAAAGTAAATTTGATGTTTAAATCTACTTGATTTAGCCACTGAACAAAAAGTTGCACTGTGGCAATGTCGCCCTCCCACAGCAATAGGATGTCATCAATATACCGACGATATAACTTGATGTTAGTGATGTAAGGATTACCGTCATTCAGAGCAAAATTCTCTTCAAACAGGGCCATAAAAATGATAGCCAAATTAGGGGCAAAAGCACAGCCCATAGCCGTCCCTTTAGTTTGTAAAAGGAACTCCTCTTTGAACTTAAACAAACTATTGGAGAGGACCAATTCCATGCATGTGGTCAAGAAATTAGTAGGGACCTCATGTACAGGTGGTCGGCGGTCCAACATCACTTGGAGACACTGGATAGCCTTGTCTTGGGGAATATTTGTATAAAGAGCCTCTATATCTAAGGCCACTAAGATCTGTTGAGGGAGTGTACCTCCAGATCTTCCCAGACCAACCTGGATTGGCTCAGAGGCTGTGAAGGCTTGCAATGGCACTGGGGCTGAGGTGTCAAGCCACGGTGGGAAGCTCACAGGTCTCCTGAGAGTCACAGAAGATATCACCTGCATCCCCCCCAGGAAGGGAAAACCTGCCCCACTTAGAGATAACAAAACTAGCGATGTTCCCTTTTTTTGTGGTAGATTTGGCTTATTTAATGTGCATCTTTCGAGAGAATCTTGGTGCCTGGGTTCAGGAGCTAGAGTTTGATAAAGGAACCATAGGAATAGTGGGTTAACAGGGGTATAGGCAGTAACTAGATATTCACACAGGTTCCCTCTTTTCCTAACTTATCGTACCTGTCTCTTCATGAAACTAGCTCTAACCACCAATGGATTTGTTATCTTTTGCTGTTGTGAGACACAGACCAGTCCGAAACATGTCTTGGGATGCTCGTGGTCTCGTACAGAAAGTATGTGACCTAGCAGTTCGAGCTTGACTGCTCCTTTTGAGGTGGGACCATTCCTGATTTGCATATGGTCTTTCCCCTTCTGTAATGGCTTGGTAGGCTGAAAAACGATGGTCTGAATATTTCCTGTAGCTGGGCCCGTGGTTATGATATATTTAGACCCTTCCAGCCATCAACTTTTGGTTTTGGTTGTGAGACACAGGGGCAGATCATAGAAAGTATTTATTTCCTGAGACACAAATGGATTTGCTCCAAAAACGAAACAGGGGCAAGAGGAATGGTAATCTGAGGAGTTCATAAACTTGGAAACCCCTTACAAGCATTAAAGCAGTAATACCTGTAACAAAACAAAAAAAGAAAAAGGCAGCTTTAACCGCATTTAATCAGTGGAGAGCAGGAAAAACATGCTATGAGCAACCAGGATTTTGGGCCATGGCCTACTAGCTTTAATAGTTGAGCATAATGGGGGCATAGTAGGTTGTCAATTGCCCTTAGCCCTTGTGGAGACCCTTGCTATACCTGGATCTACCTGACGTGTACTAGTCTCTTATTACTAGCATTTACTTCCTCAAACCCGGTTAATAATGCTACAGTATTATTATAATTATTATTATGCTCATTATCAGAAGTACTATTGTGTCATAATGAGCATTGTGACTATTATGCTAGAGTTTCATCTCAACCAGGTTATCAACCTTCCCGTGTTTTTCCCCAATCCACCCACAGATGCAGAGAGGTTTTGGCGTTAACTTGGGTGTACGTCGGCCCCTCAAGGTGTATCTTTAATGTACAAGAGACCTCAGGTCTTCTGATCATTTGTGTGTGAGTTGTGGCTGTCTCTCGCCAGGAACTAAGGCCGCAAAGTTGTTTTATTTGCTTAAAAAAAGGGACCCCTCATAAGGGGCTTCATGCCCATTTTGAGAGAGCAAAGAGAGCTTACATTACGTTTCATTGACACGTCATCTGCAAGGCAGCAGTGTGGACCACTGCCTGGTTTGCAAACGTTATTCTATGAACTCCAGCTCAAGGGCTGATACTAGCTTTTGGCAGGATGGTCTCCAACATTTCGGGTAGACCACCATTAGGCATCTGGCATTTCCGTTACATGTTTAGCCATCCTCGGAGTTGTTCGGGGGTTCTTTGCACTCTTCCATAAGTATGGAGAAAAGGATAGGGGACGTAGGAGTAAGTTAAAGTTACTGTACTCTTAGCCCCCTTTCCTCCATATGGCCCTCTCTGCCGTCTCCTCCATCTAACGCCAGTAGCGTTGCGCTAATATAAGGACTAAGCGTTAGGGGCCCGAGATTGCTAGAGGAAGGGGCCACACACGGGCATGGCCACACATGCACCTTGGCATATGTTTTCTTTCATGACTATGCAGCTCTGCAACACCCCGTTTCCATACTAATTATGGAGGGCAAGGGACTGTGGACTAGGACTATAGTAGGTAATCTTCCCTTGCTTTTCCTGGGAAAGGTCCAGAATATGGATTCATTCAGACTGGTGTTAGCTGGTCCTGCCCCTGGAAAACCTAGGCAGTGAGCCACGACTACATATGCCCACTTCTGTGCCGCACACATACCTCTATCAGAATGACGTCTCGATCTCGCAATTGGATCTTAGAATGGGAATGATCTGGTGCAAGCTGGGTGTACAGTCGTACTGTACTCTCTGAATATGTGAAGACCGCCACCAGCCAGCCAGGCTCGTTGCAACCAATCAGGCGACCTTACCTACCTTGGGATGACATATGCTTAATAGGGAAAATGTGGCTTCATTAAAAAAAACCTGCCTTCAGGATGAAGAGCGTTCAGGGGCATGCATCATGAATTCGTCCTTGGAGCGCTTACTGATAAGACCTTAGCAGGCAACAGTCAACATGGGATAAACGGGAACCATAAAAAGGCATGGATGGTACAAAAGAGCTGCATTTTATAACCTTCGGGGGGCCTTAAACTCAATTGTATACCAGTGGCATTTTTTTTTAATCATGAATGACTAATCAGCATGTTATATACTTGTGTACTACCAATGTATTGCATTCATGTTTAATTATTGCACAGTGAGATCAACATTTTATGTCAAAGGTTGTCACAGCAATCACCAGTATTTTTCTAGTATTTGTAATATTGTATATTTAGTATTTCAACAGAATGAGATTACAAGGTCTGCTCTCTTTCTTTCAAGGTTTGACCAAGATTCCATGCTTAGTTTGTAAAGGCACTTATCAGATGGATCGGATGTGTAAAAACTGCAGCTCCTTTTCTGCGACTGTACTCCAGGGAGGTTCATACAAACCTGCAGCACCAATCCAGAACGTGGCCACCAACTTGCTTACTCCTCGTAGTATTATCACATGTAACGCTTTAAAAACAGGAAGCACTTAATCTGAATTTTGTGTGTTTTGTTAAATGTGTGAGTTAGGTATTGCATGATTTGAAAAGGTGAGTGTGACAAGCACATGGCGTTAACAATATAGAGATGTTTTAACCTATCGATTGAGCATCTTGTCCCCAGGATTGTTGATCGATTTTCACCACAGCACTGTACACTTTCATTAACCTTGGGGCATGTCGACATTCAAACGAACCTTCAACACTTCATTAAGCTTTTGCTCATAGATGTCTCTTTTGTCATGCTATGGATGTGCACAAGGAAATATGACATTCTCGGATGGATACAGGGTTCCAAATTGAGGGGTGCTGGGAGCTACTTTGCTCCGGCTTATAGCCTAGAAGAGAGTCTGGTTAGTTTAACATCAACAGCTACTAGCAGCTACTAGCAGCTACTTTTCGATGCGGTACAATCCTACCCATATGACATTAACGTTGTGTGTTTGGGATGGTCTATAAATTAGCATTAGGTACACCTAGATGACATTTAAAGTATATTGCGTCATAAATAATGGACTGAATGTTACAGTTTGCATCTTCTGTGGAAGTTAGATTTGTAGAACGCAGTGTACCAGTCTTTCCTCAGAGATGGGCCCTGCTCACTGGTTGATGCCAGATGCCCAGCAGCGGCTGTTAGCTTCTGCTCATACGATCTTAACTAGGATTCCTGCAGATACAGACACGCCAGTGCTTAGACCATGTCCCCACACTCTCCACACTGTAATGCCTTGCAAGCATTGGTGGTACCTTAACAGGACATTGGCAGCATCTGCAGATTGTGCGTTGATAGTGTCATTCAGATGTCATTCAGATGTTTCAAGAGCAAGCTATTAAAGGAAGGCACGTGTCTGTTTACATTCTCTTGTTTTACTTGCTTGTCACATTAAAGTGATTTATGTCAAGCTAATGGGCTGACATTTTCACATGTTTAGTTTGCTGGGTTAGTAACAGCTCTGAGAAGTAATACCTCGGTATTGTTATTGCCTTTCTGTCGATGCTTAAGTGTTTTTCCCTTACCAACAGTTTCATCCCTGTAGTTTTCCCAAGTCAGGGTTTGATGAAAACTAAATATGAATAAAGAGATTAAATACATACTTAATTTTTTGTGTTTATTAAGCATGCTTACTTGGAGTAGTATGTGGCTGGATTTAAAGGCTTTTTTACAAATGGGAATTAGATGAGCATTAAGCTTTACATGCTGTTGTCTGTGTTTAGTATCAAAGGTTTACACATAGGTAAAATGTTATATTTTTCATGAAAATCATTTTGATATTGTGAGGAACCTGAGGGCGTCCTCACTTGTTTTCCACCAGAATCCTCCTCTCAGGTGGACAGGGAAAGGCCATCACTTTTGGATCCCGACCCTGGGGGTGGATATGCGATGGAGGATCACCTGGGTGGAGGGAACTTGGGGAGCGGGGAGAGCACATCCTTAGGCGAGACATGATATCCCCCTTTTCCTTTTCACAATGAGCCCTCTATCCAAAGAGCCTTTGTAGGGTATTGTAAACCCTTTCCCTTTTCTGCGACAAGGAAGAGACCAACTATGAGGACACATCCTAATTTTTCTGATGTACACACATATCAGAGACAAAACAGAGTTATTAATGCTTCTTTTATTAAACCAGACAGTTTACAAACGCCACTCTGGTACTAAGACAAAGAAGCGGGCTATGGAGGCATACCAATGGAGCAACAACGCATGTACGCCTAATGGAGTTCTCCATAGTCAGGCAAGGGAACTCAATGACCCACAGCTGGGGTCAGTTAGCACATGTGATGGATATAAAAATGCCTGCCGCTTTTGGAGAAGGGAAACAGGCTGGAGGAAAGAAAGCTGGAGACGCAGGTGCCAGGAGCAGTGTTGTGCAGGAGGAGGAGACGCCGGACTCATGGTCTGTTGTGCGAAGGTCTGGAGGTCCTGTCACCCTCTGGATTCGGTCTGCTTCGTGGAAGCTGTGGAATTCCCATTGACCCCAGCCGCCGTTGTGGGAAGCCAGGAGTGCGAGCAGAGCTCTCTGCAGAGGCTGCTAATGAGCACAGAGTCCAGAGATGCTGGGAAGCCGAAGAAGCCTGGAGAAGCCCGTTGCGAAGGATGCTGAAGAGAAGGACACTGCCGTGTGCGACCGGTGAGTGCAAAGCAGTTACACACTCATGTCGGGGCACTGCGGTAACGCATGACAAAGTTTTTCATGAATGTTGAACAAACTGAAAGTAACTAAAAGTACTTTTGCATGCCAGAACAAGTACCTTTAAGATACTGAGGGAACTGAAACTGATTGAGAGCACCTTTGAATGCTGCACAGAATGCAAAGCACATTAAATACTCATAAATGGAGTGAAAGTGGAGCATTGCATGAGAGAGAAAGCAAGGAATGCATTGTATGAAATCAAGCATTGGTCCAAAGTTAAGAGGAGCCCACGAAAAAAGTATTGATAAAGTCAAGAGAATACCAAGAAGGGTATGAAAGTGAGAAACCAAGTATTGGCCCAACGTCAAGAGGGGTCCAAGAAACTCGTATTGACAAAGTCAAGAGAATATCAGGATGGGCATAAAAATGAAAAACCAAGTATTGGCCCAAAGTTATGATGGGCCCATAAAATAAATATTGGCAAAGTCAAGAGAATAACAAGAAGGGTATAAAAAGAAGAACTCAAGTATTGGCCGAAAGCCAAGAGGGGCCTAGGAATTGCAGGCTAAGAGGAAACCTTGTATATTGGCTAAGCAAGTCATGGTACAGTGTCTGAAGAGTGTGACATTGGAGAATCATCTATACATCACTGTCAGGTAGAGCAGTGGGCAATTGTTGATGGAAACAATAAGGAGTATTGGTTGTGTGACTTGTCATTTGTGGACTGTGTGGCCCGACAACTGTGCCTAGACAGAGTGCCCTTATTGGAAAGAGCCAAAGAAAGTAAACATAAAGGAGTTTGTTTTGCAACAGCTTGAAATATGAAATTGAAGTTAAGAAACAGATCTGTCTAAGTGAACTGGTACAACATACTAATCTTAAAGGAACCGGGAAGTGCCCCAAATAAGAACCAGTGAAAAGCATTGATGACAAAGGATATGGGAAGTGTCCCAAAGAACTGTGTTATTTTGGAAAAGCTGGAAGATTTGAACTGGTTGTGTTTTTTTTTTTAAACCTGGAAGAGTTGAACTCTTGAGGAAGGGAACCCCAACACTTTTTGAACTGTGTTGAATTTGGGGAAGGGAACCCAAAGACTTTGTGAACTGTGTTGTACTTGGTGAATGGAATCCAGAGACTTTGTGAACTGTGTTGAACTTTGGGAAGGGGAAGCTGAGTACAATACAAACCAAGAGCTGGAAGAAGCTTGGAACTTTATTTTGACCACTATTCCTTGCTGACATCCCTACACATTATGTACAGTTAGTTGTGAGGGAAAGTATAGGTTTCAGATACAGACACATTTTGATTTGGACATCCTGACACAGAATAACCGTAGTTTCCTTTAGGTAGGGAAATCCCACCTTGGCCTAGGGCACGTTAGTCCTTACTTCATTCTACGAGTAAAATAAAAATGTTGAAACAAAATTTGAATATTTTGTCTGCATTTTACCCCATGATGACAGTCCGCTTTAGGAGAAAATACACTAACGCCCAAGCAGTATACCTGACATGTCTCAATGCATTGGTTAGGCAAAGTCAGGCAATTAATGACAATTACTCACACATGACTTCTATTAAACTTCCCCACACGGATAAAAGGCAGAGCGCACATGACTCAGAGCACACTCTGAGTGAGGCAAAGCACACGAGGAAACAGGAGTTTCAAGACGGCAGCTGAACGAGAGAAGACAGCAAAACAGGAGGGGTTCGCAAAGAGGGAAATTTCCTTGACCTTTCAGACAAGGAAACGTTACTTTCAAGAGCCCTCGAGATTAGAAAGTGTAAGACCAGGAAACCAGGCTGAAGAATCCTACATGGTGTTTTGGAGATACCGGGGCCCTCAGTGTCAATAATCAAGGTGGGGAGAAGCAGCAGCCCCTGTGACTCCAAGAACAAAGCAGCATCAGTGAAATCAACACAGCAGGTGAGATGGGGAGACCGATACAAGACCGGTCTGTGTTGAAGTCAAGGTTGCAAGTAGCAACATGGTATGGCGAGTGCTGGAACGAACATTGTTAAAACGTGTGTGATAAAAACACACAAGTTAAGTTGAACTACTGGGATCCGGAGTGAACAGTAAATCACCCGAGAAGTTGTATATGTGAAATCCTCACAAGCATGGAACTTTAATGTCTGTTGTGTCGCATCAGGCCCTTTGAAATAAGAGACTTTGAATGGCAAAGAGACTTTGACACAGAAGGCCCCAATGTTGAGTTCTTGAACTGCACCCTCGTGCTAGAGAATCCAGAGTGTGTGCTAAGCTCGAGTGTGCAAACCGAGTGACAAACCGCGTCTTTCATGAGCCTTCCAAAGTAGGAAACGTAAGACCTAGAATAAAAGCTAAATAATCCTGAATTGTGCGTCAGAGGTACCTCGGGCTCCCTCGCATCGAGAGTCAAGGAGCGGAGGAGCGCTTGCCGCCGTGGTACTGTCCTTGGCTCCTATGACAAAGCAAGACCAGTGAAGTCAGCACAGCCGGTGAGTTGGGAAGACTGATACCAGACTGGTCTGTGTGTAAACCAAGGTTGCAAGCGGCAACATTGCATTAAGTTGATTATTAAGACAGCAGATGGGTGAATGAACTTTAAAGCTAAAATATGATACCGTAGACGGAGTGGTTCGGCATCACGTCGGTGTTCATTTGAAAGTCTCTGTTCGGTATCCAACCGAAAGGGTGTGAACTTTAAGAGAAAGAGAATTGTGAAATCGAAGTGGTCCTGCAATGGGTCAAGCCAAACCCCGTGCACATTCAATGTCTTTGATGCTTGATGTAAAATTGACATTGGTCCGAGCCCGGGTGAGGGAGACTAATTGTGTAGAAGGGATCTGAAAACGGCAGAAGAGGGTCTGGGTTGTACCATGAGTCACCTGAAGAGGAATAACCTACGAGCATTGTGCGATTAAGTGAAAGGTGAAAGACAGACTCGAGCCCAGCAGGGGGAAGTCTGAGCAGAACTTTATGCTAAAGGAATCTGAGCCCGGTTGAGGGGGATCCGGGTTGGATAGTGAATCATCCGATGGCAATACTTGTGAAAATCTAGAAGGGAAAAGAACTGTTATCTATTTGGTCGCATCAGGCCCTTTGAGTGAAGAGACTTTAAAGAAGCAAGGATACATATGCTCCAGAGGGCCTGATGCTGATGAGTGAACAGTAACCTTGTGCTAAAGAAGCCAGAGACTGTGCTATGCTCGAGTGAACCGCTTATCCTATGCTAAAAACAAGGGGCAGGGAGGCCAATGGCCTGAAAACCTGACATTTCATTTTGACCACTTCTTTCTTTTTCATAACCTTATTTCCCACACTATTTGTATTTAGAAGAAAGGATTGGCAGTAGGTTGTTTTAAGTATAAGCCCTTTTATTTTGACAAGACACCACTGGGACTGCGTTATTTTTTGATGGTCATAGCTTGCTCCCATCTGTAGATTTAGGTTTAGATAGGTGTTTATTATACCCTTTTTGAAGTTTAATAAACACCCTTCAACTGTGGTCACTTGTGTCTTACTGTTGATGTCATGCCTTCCTTACATGTGGTGTCAGGAGTGGGATGTGACTCAACTGAAACAAATTGGGGAACCCTAAAATTCCAGAGGCTTAGTCATAGAGCCTCAGATCCATCTGTTGCCACAACAGAATCAAAAGGCTTTGATATCTGTAGCAGCAGAGAAGCTGCTATCCCTCCAGGGAAAAGAGGAATGATTCCCACAGACTTAGTTTTGATACCGCCTCCTGGGTGTTATATCAGATTAGCCCCAAAATCGGGCATAGTCTGGAAGTTCGTCCTAGATGTTCTAGCGGGCGTCATAGATCCCAACTTCAGGGAGACAAAGATTCTCTTACAGAACCATGGGAAATACCGTTTGAGGTACATTGCGGGGACAAAATTGCACAGGGAATTCTTGATAAGGCTATATTTTTTCGTTTTGAAGAGAGTGAACTGGAAGATACTGAGAGAGGTACCTTAGGCTTTGGGAAAGCTGATGGAACCTTTCACAACTACAGAGAAAAGGGAAGAAAAGCTTACCATCTTTCCCGACCCAGCTTTCGCTCAGCGAAATGATCCAGCTCTCGCTGAGGCTTTCCTACTAGCAATTCCTGAAGGAGAGGGAGTAGAAAAGAGAAGTCCTTTTTTCTTCTTAAAACAAGGATTACTGTATAGAAAGGAAACATCCATAGAAGGCCTAAGTAAAACTCAGTTAGTAATCCCCAAAACCCACCGGAAGATTGTACTAGAAATTGAACATTGAAATGGATTGTGTCCTCCCACATATTCCCCATCTTATGATAATTATGTCACCAGCTGCAGCTGCTTTGAGAATTTTTTTTTTTTAAAAGAAATCGACATAGGGTGCTGTGTGCAGTGTTGTCGAGTCGATGTCCCTTGAGGGCCTCCATTTGACATCATCATCAGTAACGCTTCGAGTGAATTAAGGCACGCTTCAGTGAAAGATTTTTTGGGGAAAATGTCTTCTTCTTCGACTCCATCAATGCCAAAGTCGTTTTTTTTTCAAAGTGCCAGGACTGCGGGTCGAAAATGTCGATCACTGACCCCCACCACGTATGTCTGTGGTGTCTTGGTACCGTACCGCCGACTGTGGCTCTTGTCTCAGGGAGCGTAAAGGTAAACTGGCAGTGGGGAGGTTATCGTCAAAGTCACCTTCGAAGAGGGAGAAAAAGACTGATGAGTCGAGGGATTCTTCCTGACGCAAAAAATCAAACCGGTCCCAGTCGAGAAGTCGATCGCGCCATTCTTCGCCTTCTTCTAAGAAGGCCAAGAAGAGGCGTCATGGGTCACCTTTGACCTCCAGTGATTCCTCAATGGAGGTAATCGGGTGTCCTACGAAATCCGATTCCCCTGCTAAATATGACGCATTTCAAAGTGAGATAATGCATATCTTCCAGAATGCGGCCTTGACCCCCTCGAAGGAGAAGCAGAAGAGCCATGCTGCAGTCGCTCCGCATAAGGACGATAAGGGGAAGTCGAAGACTAAATCTTTGAAGCCAATCTTAATTCCGGCTTTACATTGAGAAAGTTCTCGATCCGATGAAAAATCGTCGAGAGCTTCGACGAGTCGAGAACCTAGTCCATCTAGGGTTCCCTCAAAGAAGCACAAGGCACAATTTCGAAGCCATCATCGACGACTTCGATGACTACTTCGACATTGTCGAAGCCATTAACAGTCCAAGACAACATTTACAAGCCTTTACCTAAAAAAGACTATTTTAAGTCTCAGTCAACTGTATATGAGGAAGATTAACCCTCTGATGACAATACATCACATTTTGATCTACAGTTTGGCACCCCTAATGTGCCACAGGAACCAATAGCTGACGAGTCCTACAGGTTAAGAGATTTATACAATAATCTCCAGTCAGCTAGTGGGTTGGATACCTCGCCAGAGTTAGAGTTTGGCAAGCCAGACCCCTCTGAGCATGCGTACTCATACAGAAAACTTATGGGAAAGGTTATTGAATGTATGTGAATGAGTAGGCATACTCCAACTTTTCAGCAAGATGATATGAGTTACATCTTGAACCAGAGTCCTCAGAAAGACCCAATTTTGCCTTTCCACATGGCGGTACAGAAAAGGGTCTCCGCAAATTGGGAGACCCCAGAAACTGCAGCTCGAGGAAATAAAAACTTCACAAGGAAGTACAGACCATCCAGCAGTGACCCGAATATCTCACCAAGCATCCCACACCAGAAAGCTTGGTGGTTCAGGTGGCTACGTCCACCAGGCAGTCAGCGTACCCATCCATCCCTCCTGACACGGATGATAAGAGAGTGGATGCCTGGGCATATAAAGGTTTCACTGCAGGTAGTATGGTTTTGAAATCCACTACTGTGACTTGCACATTATCTAGATTTAGGTTTACCCTGTTGGACTGTGTTATGGCGGCGGAACACATCTCGGAAGGTGAAGAAAGAGATGGCTTCCTGGCAATCATTAAGGATGGTAAGGAGGCTAGAGGTGAATGTCTCCAGTCAGGTTTGGATACTGCAGACAGCATCAGAAGATCCATGGCGGCTAGCACAGTGTTACGCAGATATGCGTGGTTGAGGAAGTTAGGGTTTGCACCAGATGTGCAGACAAGACTACTCAACATGCCCTTTGACAGCTCGAGGTTGTTTGGCAGCAAGGTGGATGAGAGCTTGGAGAAGCTGCAGACCTCAAAAGGCGGCGGCTAAGTCCCTTAGCGCTGCCATTAGACAGTCTCAACAACCCTATTCAGGCTCATCTTCCTGGAGGGGTAGATCCTTTCGATTCTACTACTTAATTGTAAGAGGAAGAGGACAAGCCGGTCAAAGAGGACATAGAAGATTCCCTCATGGTGGACGAGGGAGAGGTGCTAAGTCAGCCCAAGCAGCAGCAACATTACCTTCAGCCACTGCTTCAGCCGCCTCTAAACCACTCTGAGGCCTTGACCCACAAGACCCCAGTGGGAGGCAGACTTTCTCAGTATCTGAACGAATGGCGCGCCATTGGAAACTGTGGCTCATGGTTACTGCCTTCCTTTTCAAAAAAGGCATCAGGATCATCCACCGGGAAACAACTGTCAAAATTCCAGATCCGCTCCTCGTGCAGGACATCTTGACTCTGCTAGAGAAAGGTGCAATCGAACATGTACCTGTAGCGGAGAGTAACAAGGGTTGGTACTCCCCGTATTTTCTAATCCCCCAAAAGGACTGATTTGGGACCCATCTTGGACTTAAACTTGAACAAGTTCCTCAGGAAGGACAAGTTCAAGATGGTTACCCTTTCTCGGATCCTTCAGGCTCTCCAACTCCAGGACTGGTTGGTATCATTGGACCTTCAGGATGCTTTCATGTGCCAATCCATCTCAAACCCAGAAAGTACATGAGGTTCGCAGTTGCCCGTTCTCATTTTCAGTTTCGAGTTTTGCCATTCGGGTTGACCTCCGCCCCGAGGCTCTTCACCAAGTTGATGGCGGTGGTGGCAGCGAGTCTCAGGAGAGGGGGGATTCATGTCTACCCCTACCTGGACGATTGGCTGATCAAGACTCGCTCACCCGAGCAAGCTTGGGAACATCTCAGGGTAACCTGCCACTCGCTCCACAGACTGGGCTTCTCCCTCAATTACAAGAAATCCCACATGATACCATCCCGAAGACTCCAATTTATTGGAGCAGTCCTGGATCCTTCCTCAGGGAAAAGCCTCGCAACCCGAGATGAGAGTTCAGCACATTCTGCAGATGGTCAGCAAATTCCGGCCTTCGATTTTCTGAGGTTGCTCTGTCTCATGGCATCCTGCATTTTCCTGGTGCCAGAGGCTCGCCTGAGAATGAGATCCCTCCAATGGGCTCTCAGGACTCAGTGGTCCCAGTTCTCAGGCAAGATGTCAGACCACATGCAAGTTCCGGGCAGAGTTGTTCAGGACCTTCTGTGGTGGGCTTGTAAGGACAACATTCTCAAAGGAAGAATATTTTTGGCAACCATGGCCTGAGAATACGGTAGTGATGGACGCCGCACTCATGGCGTGCGGAGCCCACACCAACAATTTGAAATCAGCGGCCGTTGGTCTCCATCGGAGTCCAAACTACATATCAACCTTTTGGAGCTGAGAGTGATCAGACAAGCGCTGAAAGCCTTCTTGCCTTCTCTATGGGGACAGAATGTCCTGATAATGACAGACAACACAGTAGCCATGTACTAGCTCAACAAGAGAGGAGGTGTAGGGTCACTACTACTGTGCAGAAAGGCAATACAGCTTTAATTCTGGCCAATACAAGAAGGAATCTCTGTCTTCAGTTCACCTAGCCGGAGAGCAGAACACGGCCGCGGACCCTCTGAGCAGGCAGAACACAGTCTCCTACAAGTGAGAACTAGCTCAGAAGGTCCTTCAAGAGATCTTCACCCTTTGGGGAACCCCTCAAGTGGATCTGTTTGCGACCGGCGTCAACCAGAAGTACGAACAGTACTGCTCAAGGGAATTTCCCCCAAGAGGAGTTCTAAGAGATGCGTTCATGGTGGACTGGGATTTTCCACTCCTGTATGCGTTTCCTCCAGACCCGTCATTCCTCATGTGATCAGGAGGTCAAGAACGTTCGTGAAATCCATGATCCTAATTGCTCCGGATTGGGCCAGGAGGACGTGGTACCTGGACCTTCTGGACATGTCCATCTGTCCTCCAATACGTCTTCCACAAAGAGAGGATCTTTTCTTGCAAGAGGAAGGTTGGGTTCTCCATCCATAGGTCAAGACACTCGGCCTTCATGCATGGTTTCTGAGATGCTTATATACAAGGATTGGGACCTGCCGGATGATGTAATGGAGATTTTGCTTTTGGCAGAAGGCCAGCAACTAAATCTTTGTACTGTTGCCGTTGGAACAAGTTCAGCAACTGGTGCAGGGATAAGCATGTGGATCGATTTCTATGTGACACACCTATGGTGCTTTCCTTTCTGTTCCGTTTAGCAAATCTGGGGCTACAGATTGGAACAATAAAGGGTTACCTAGCGGCGCTTTCCATTTTCAAGCGCTCCTCAGAGGAGGATTTATATTTTTGTCATGACCACTGTGAGGGGGCACAAGTTGTGCCACAAGCAGGCTCCCCCAGAACCCTGAGGGCCTTAAAACTAATGCAAAAGGGCTCCTGGAGCCAGTCCTGGCGCTTTTGGCACCAGGCTCATATGTAGGAAGGAAGGGATGTTCAAACTAGGTCCCATTTATGTACATGGGCACCCACACAGTCTAGTTCTAAGAACCAAGCCATGCGGCCTATTGTTTTGGGTGTGGCAGGCATGGAACTACTTTCCCTGGTACTACTTTACCTGGGCTATATAAACCACACCCTGACTGCAGAACATGCTTTGTGTTATTCTGCAACCCGCAGCGTGACGCTCACCGTGTCCAGCTCCTGGTCTTCAGCATCTTCCTGTAATCCTGCAAGAGCAAGATTATTCTGTATTACCTGAGAAAACACCATCCAGCACTCAGCATCTCAACTGGGCTGCAATCTGTGAAAACCGAGAGAAGAAGAAACATCACTCACCTGTGAGTACTAGCTTAAGGACTTACGGCGAACCGCTACCACAGCTGCTGTTCGAACATTGCGACCTTCAAAAACGAGAAAGGGAAAAACAATATTAGAACGCACGCTTCCAAAACATCGAATTCCTTCAGTCTTACCTGAATTCCATCGCGCTACGCCACACTTCCATCCGGAGCACCACAGCAACATCTGCAAAGGAAAGGAGACATATTCGGGTTTGCTTTCAATATTAAACAACCGCACAGCGCTGTACTTACCTTAACGGATTCCGGGGGCCTGTTTTTCATCACGCTCTCATTCACTCACAGCACCACAGCGGCCTGTGAGGAGAAGAAGAAGAAAACACAGGTTAGCTTTAAAAGACAATAAAGGCGCTACGCATCGTGCTTTCTAGAAAACATGCCTCTCCATCCGGCACGCCAGCATCAAGACCTTCGCACCTGAAAAGAAGGAGATAAAGACATTAACAAATTCCCACCATAAACAGAACAAAGACTTACAACTAACAAACCTACCTGCAGATTCGTGGTCACAGCAGGCCTTGGCCCAAGGAAGGCTACTGCACCAGTGAAGCAACTCGGGCAGCTCGCCAACAAACGTCAAGCGCCCCTGCACAAGAACCGCAGGACAGATAGCTCACCCCACAAATATTTAAGATTCAGCACTGGGCTACTACGCATCCAGGGTTCCAGATCTCAGAGCCTTCCAGACGCCCCCGGGGATATCAGGTGAGTGTAACAATTTTAAGATCCTTCTGATTGTCCAATTCTTGAAAGGCCTTACTAATGTATATCCACCCGTTCCATTCAGTACCTGTATGGGACCTCAATCTTGTGTTAAGGTTTTTAACATGCATTCCCTTTGAGCATTTACACTCATGTCTTTTAAGACTCTTGACATTAAAAACCATTTTGCTTATTGCAATAACGTCAGCCCGTAGGGTAAGCGAGTTGCAGGCTCTTTCTTGCAAACCTCCTCATACAGTATTCCATAAAGGCAAAGTTATTCTCGAGGTAAAGCCTACTTTTTTTCTGAAGGTAATCTGTGACTTCCACTTGTCACAAAAAATTACCATACCGACCTTCTATCCACCTCCTCATCCAGGAAAGGAGGAGGAGAGGCTACATAGACTGGACCCAAAAAGGGCTCTCAGTTTTTATGTATCCAGAATAGCAAAATTCTGCCAAGACGACCAACTATTTATTGGCTATACTGGTCCCAAATTGGGCCTTGCAGTTACTTAACAATATCCAGATGGATCATCCTGGCTATTGGCGAATGCTACAGGTTAGTGGGCAAGGACCCGCCGGAAGGCCCAAGGGCACATACCACAAGGGGCATGGCAACCTCTGCTGCTCTTCAAAGCTGTGTCCCAATCAATGATATTTGTTCAGTGGCCACTTGGTCGTCTATCCATACATTCGTAAGACATTACTGCCTGGATTCATCTTCCAGTCTGGGAGGGCATTTTGCAAAAGTCGTCCTCCATTCGGTCCATGATTGGATCTAAATGTAATTGGTACTCCCAGCTCCACATTATTACTGCTTTGGGAGTCTACAATAAGATAAGGAATATGTGGGTGGACACAATCCATTCGAAGAACAAGTTACTTACCCCTAGTATCGTTCTTTCAATTGGATGTTCCTCCCACGTATTCCTCATCGCCCCTCCCAGCTTACCCTGCCATACAATTGACTTGTTTTTACACTTTACGCTTTCTGTGAGCCTACGATCTAGGGAACGCCTGGTAATTCCTCTTTCGAGGGAGGGAAAAACAGAACTGAAGCCAACGGGCGCTGCGTGCGCTACTTATACTGATGATGATGTCGAACGGAGGCCCTTGAGGGACATCCACTCTATGACACTGCACACAGCGCCCTCTGTGGGAAAACAATTCTGAAGCAGCTGAAGCTGGAGAGATAATTATAAAATGAGGAATGCGTGGGAGGCACATCCAATCCAAAGAACGTTACCAGGGGTAAGTAACTTGTTCTTCTCATATGACGGGGGGATATTTAGGACAATCTAAGACCGAGGCACATATCAGTGGGAAGTTTTACTGGCCAGGTATCCATGCTGATATAGAAAACTTTATTCAGACATGTGAAATATGTCAGAAAACCAGTACTCTCATTCTCTTGCCTGCACCAATAATAAATTCCGTTCTCAGGGATTGGAATGGATATCATTGGTCCTTTGGAAACCTCTAGAGTAGGTAACAAATATGTACTTGTGATTGTCGATTACACAACTAGATATCCTGAGGCATTTCCTATGTGGAAAAACACCACCCAGCAGATTTTAAAACACCTATTACCGTATTTCTCCAAAGTTGGTTTTCCTAAGGAAATCTTGACGGATCAAGGATCCAATTTAATGAGCAAGATCATGGGTGACGTCAAAGAGCTACTCCATATCACCACCTTAAGAACTTCAGTTTACCATCCCCAAACAGACGGATTGGTAAAGATTCAATAAAACACTCAAAAATCATGAGAAAGTTGGTAGATAAGGTTGGGAAGAACTGGGACCGTATGATCCCCTGGTCACTATATACAGTAAGGAAAACCCCTCAGGCATCCACTGGATTCTCTCCTTTTGAATTACTCTAGGGCAGAGAACCCAGAGATATCGTGGACATGCCCCGGGAGACCTGGGAAGAGAGAGAAGAGGCAACCATTCCCCTTTTGCAAACCACTAACCGATTGCGGGAGCATATGAAAATTGTTCAAAATCTAGTACATACTCATATGGAAAAAGCCCAAGCACAACAAATGTCCACTTATGACAAAAAAGTATTGGTTCTCCTACCCTCTTCAGAAAACAAACTTGTCTCTAAGGGGCATGGGCCATATGAAATACTACCTGGGGTACCCGGCATTGCCTGTGTCCTGATCGAGTGGTGCCTCATGTGCCCTGGAGGATGTTGCTCTTGTCTTCATGTCAGCAAGTCTTGGTTCGGTTTGCTCTGGCATCTCATTTGCCCTGGAGAAAGTTGCTCTTGTCCTCTAGTCGGCAAGTCGTGCTGCTGTTTGTTGTTGTGTTTCAGAAGCTCTTGATATTGATTTTCGCTTTGCATCAGATGGAGCTTTTCCAAGTGATATTCGTTTTTTGTGTGGCATGTTTCAGTCACTCAATGGCTTCTGCACATTTGAGAAAATGTCCAAGAAAGATTGATAGATTGTGCTCTGTTCTCGTGAATGAACGTAATTAAACTGTAACCTTACCATTTCCCATATTTGGAGTGGCGTGATAAAAAAAAAAAAAATGTTTATTCCTTTTAAAAATGCTTAATAAAACCATTCAACCTGTATACAGTAGTGATACATTTTAAAGGAATAACCAACACATCGAATATTTTGCTTCAGACACTTTTCCAAATGTTGCCTCCTTGTAGTTCCTACTGTAGTGAATCAGGGAGAGCATCAGTAAATAAGGGTGTCTACGGAGTGAATTTTTAGTTTTTTATATCCAAACAGACTACAATCTTGCCCCAGATAAATGTGGAATCCATGCAAAATTTGGTAGCAATTGATTGAACAGTGCGGATTTGTATAGCCGGACTAACATACAGACACACATCAAAGAAAAGCTTGCATATATGATTTTTGCATCCAAACAGACTACGATCTTGCCCCAGGCAAAAGAGGAATCCATGCAGAATTTGGTAGACGTGGGTTCAACGCTGTGGGTTTGTATAGCTGGACAAACATACACAAACACATACATACATTCTGCCTTATATATAAAGATTGGAACAAACAGGAAACCAACCCGATAGGAAACAAAAGACCCATCTATATCATGTAAATCTCTTCAAAGAGTGGAAGGAAAATCCTCTAGCCGCTAATGCCACGATACTATCTTGTTTGGTGCCAGGAGAAATAAATAATTTCGAGTTCATTCCCCAAGAGCTATCTAATCAACAAAAAGAAGATTTAAAAGATTTAGTTATATCATTTCCCGATGTATTCTCAGAGAAACCAGGAAGAGTGAAGGGCACCTATTATTATATTAGAACACCTAAAGGAAAGGTGGTCCATCTGAAACCATATAGACTCCCGAAAGCCTGTAAACAGATAGTGGTTGAGGAAGTGAATTAAATGTTATGAGCGAATATTATCAAACCCTCTTCAAGCCCTTGGTCCTCCCCTATAGTATTGGTCACCAAACAGGACCATACCTGGAGATTTTGCATAGATTTCCGCCAAGTTAATGCCATCTCCGATTTCAATGCCTATCCCATGCCATGCAGCGATGACTTGACTGAGAAACTCAGAAACGCCACCTTTCTATCCACCCTAGACCTAACCTAGGGGTACTGGCAGATCCCAGTACATGGACCTGATACGGACAAGCCAGCCTTCGACGCCCCTGGGGCTGTTTCAGTTTAAAGTCCTCCCTGTTGGCTTACACAGGGCTCCCGCCATTTTCCAACGATTTATGGAAAGAATATTAGAGCCCTACTCGGATTTCTGTGGAGCTTGTATTGACGAAATAGTAATTTATAGTAAAACCTGCAAAGACCACCTTTTCGACCTCTTTACTATTATGAGAACCCTCAGGGAAGGCAGCTTACTGCCAATCCATCCAAATGTAGGATAGCGCAATCAGCCTTGAAATACCTCAGATTCTTTGTAGGGAATGGTAATGCCCAACGTCAACGTGAGAAAGTAAAGTCAGTCCTAGATACTCCTACACCCTAAAACCAAGACGGACCTTAGAGCATTGTTAGGGTTAATTGGTTATTAGTGTAGGTTTATCCCTAACTTCTAGGACAGGACAGCTAAACTGACAGACAAATTAAAGAACGCCGAACCCCAGAAAATTAATTGGACTGAGGACGATGTGTGTTACAACAACCTAAAACAAACCTTTTGCCAGAACCCGCTTCTAAAGGTAGATTTCTCGAAAGAGTTTGCATTACTGACCGACGCCTCCCTTACAGGGCTGGGAGCAGTCTTGTCACAAATTTGGGACCGATTGAAGCATCCTATTTATTTACTAGTCGCAAACTTTCTTTAAACTGAGGAAATAGAGCTTTCCAAAAATCCCTGCGCAATTTGATCTCCATGACCTACTTCAAAGGGGATCTCTCCATGATTCTGTAAGAGAACATTCAAATCTCCCCGGAAGTCGGGATCAATAATGCCTGCTATGAAGTCTATCCCGAACTTCCACGCTAAGCCAGATTTTGAGGCCAATCTTATGTAGTACCCCAGAGGGGGTATCAAAACCAAGTCTGTAGGAATCATTCCTGTTTTCTCCAGGGGAATTATAGCTTCCCTACTGCTACAGATATTGAACCCTATATTTTTTTTTTTGTGTTTAACCAAAGTGGTTTTTACAAAAGAAGTTCAAAGCTTCCATTAGAGGTACTAGTTCAATACTTGGGACACCACTTTCGGTCGAGAAGGGGCCGTTAGGCTAAGGACGGACTCCTACAGACACGGGGTCAAGGTGGTATCTGAGAAGTTGGCTCTTTTGAGTGCCACTATTAGAAATTTGGCTGCCATCCGAGACCATTTCGCAGAATCGCCTGCCATTAATCGAAACCAGCCAGTTTCTTCATCCAAAATAGAAGGGTCTGAAGTAATGGGTGCCAAGTACGATTGTCTTTCAACTGTTAGTGCTGGACAAGACATAAGAAGATGTCGAATGGTTTCTGCCTGGTCTGTAGATCCACATAGCCGACAGTTTAATCTAGTCGAACCGACTCGGATAGCCAGAATTTCCCTCGTGTGAAGCAGGTTCAGTCGTGCACGCATGAAAGTTTTCCTAAGTTCTTTCTCTGGGAATTTTTCACAGTACTTCAATGGGACCTTCAACTGATTGTGCACCGGGGGCAGATGTTTTAGAGATTTGTATAGCAGACTTCTTTCATTGGTATTTATCCAATCCTGGTACTCAAGTTTAACTTTTACTCGTTCCTATTGATTCCTTGGTGGCAATGGAAGGGTTAGAATCTCTCTATAATGGTAGGGTTCCCCAATTAGTTTCAATTGAGTCACATCCTACTCCTGACACGATATGTAAAGAACTCATTGTGGTAAATACAATATGAGCACAACAGTCCTCTTTTTTTGCAGTGGGCTTTGTGAACGAGGACAGGTACAATAGTATATACACAATTTCACAAAAGCTACCCAGCTGTTACATTCTAGGCTAGGGAGAAAAAGAATAACATAGGTGTGATAGTACCATAATATTAATTAAATTCAAAAATGGTAATGAGTCAGTGATATATCAACAACAATTTTATTGAAAAATCATCTTAAAAAGACGTAAATAACATCCAGATTGTAAAAACTTAGTTATAAAAAAAGGATATACATAAGTCAATGTATCAAGTTGAAACTTAACAATGTCAAACAATGTGTTTGAATCGAATTGTCACAACAATCATAGGTGAGGTTAGTAGCCTTTAGTGAGTGACCAATTTTCACAATTGATTCTATACAGAAACAATAGCCCTCACATTGTTTTGTTCCCATAACACCTTGGACTGCTTCAAGTGCCAGTCGATGACAGGAAAGGTCTTGAAGGAACGAAAGGGGAAACTGAAGGTAGGTTGAATCCCTAAATCTCCTAACCCGGTCCAAAAAACCTTTGACCAACGAGTCGAGAGGCAACTCTCCTCAGAGGAAGAAGGTTAAGTGGTTGAGTGTCGTACTCCGTATGTTCCACCGTAAGTCTGGAAAACCACTTGGACCAGATGCCACTGAAGTAATTCAGACTTCCTTCCTGAGAGCACAGCTTGCAGGGTAATAAAACCTGTCAGGCCAAGGGCTCAGGCAAAAAGGCGGAACGCACAGCGGAGCTAGAGGGAAGAAACAAACAAGGTAAATATTACATACCGTTGGTTGATGGCAAAAACCAACCCCTCTACACCCTCCGAGACCCACAAGCTTACCTCTGAGGTCTTGAGTCACAGTTCACCAGTGGGAGGCAGACTGTTTCAGCATCTAGAAGAATGGTGCAATATTACTTCGGATGCTTGGGCTTTCGACACTGTAGCCCACGTTTACGGCATTCCATTTATGCAGAGACCTCAGAACAATCCACCGGGGAACCACTCTTTGAGGATTACAGATCCGCTCCTTGTGCAGGAGATTTTAACCCTGCTAGAGAAAGGCACTATAGAACCGGTGCCTGTAGCGGAGAGGAACAAGGGTCGGTAGTCCCCTTATTTCCTAATATCCAAAAAGGACGGCAGACTGAGACCCATCTTGGACTTCAGATGCTTGAACAAGTTCCTTAGGAAGGATAAGTTCAAGATGGTTACACTTTCTCAGATCCTTCAGGCCCTCCAACTCCAGGATTGGATGGTGTCATTGAACCTTTAGGATGCCTATTTTCATGTGCCAATCCACCTCAAGCACAGAAAATACCTGAGGTTCGCAGTTGGCGGTTCTCATTTTCAATTTCGAGTTCTGCCATTCGGGATGACCTACGCCCCAAGGGTTTTCACCCAACTGATGGCAGTAGTGGTAGCGAGTCTCAGGAGAGGGAGGATTCATGTCTACCCCTACATGGACGATTGGCTGATCAGGGCACGTTCTCCCGAACAAGTCCTGGATCATCTCAACGTCACCTGCCACTCCCTTCACAGACTGGGCTTCTCCCTCAATTACAAGAAGTCCCATATGACACCTTCTCAGAAACTCCATTTCATCAGAGCTGTTCTGGATTCATCCTTGGGAAAGAGCTTGCCACCCGAGGGGAGGGCTCAAGACATTCTACAGATGGTTAACCCATTTCAAAGTGCCCAGTGTTTGTTTTGTTCGTTTTATTTATTTGTATAGCGCTCCAAACCCAGAGGTAGAAGGGCGCTTAAAGAAGACGGTTACATAGTGTGATATATATAATTTCAATATACAGCAATTTACCGAGTATACAAACTTAGTTAAGCAGTGGGAGGTGTACGCACATATCTCGGGGGGTACTGCAATTTCAAAGTACAACAATTTACAGAGTTCACAGACATAGTTAAGCAGAAGGCGGTGTACCCACATATCTGTGGTGCTACTCTTTGTTTAGGAGCCAACCGATAACATGTTTCCTGAAGATCTGGAAGGACTCAATAGTTTTAATGTTGAGTGGTAAGGTGTTCCAGAGTTGGGAGGCGAGTACTGTGAAGCTGGCCCCTCCAGCTCTTTTTAAGGAGAATCTAGGCACTGTCAAGCATAAGGTGTTGGAGGATCTGGTGGTTCTGGTGGCGGGTTTCATGGTGAATTTATTAGTGAGATATGGTGGGGCTAGGTGGTTTAATGCCTTGTACGTGAAGCAAATGGTTTTCAAATCAATCTTTTGTCGTATGGAGAGCCATTTGCACGATTTCCTAGCAGTGGAGATGTGCTCTCGCCTGGGGATGTTAAGTGCTGCACGTAGTGCGTTGTTTTGAAGTACCTGTAATTTGTTAATTATAGATTGGTTAGCACTTAGGTACAGGCTATTGCAATAGTCCAGTTTGGACTGTATGAGGACTTTAGCAAGAGTGAGGCAGCTATTAGATGATAGGAAGGGTCCACTGGCCCTAATAAGCTTGCCGGTGTAGGCGGAGGCTGAGGCGATCATGTTGGTTTGTTTGGAGAGGTTAGAGTCGGCATCAAAGTAAAAGCCGAGAGTTTTCACACTTTTGGCAATAGGGATGGTGTGACCATCGATAATGATGATGTTGTAATTAGGATTAAGTTTAGATAGGTTACTGGGAGAGCCGGCAAGGAGGAGCTCCGTCTTCTCATCATTCAGGCAAAGGCCATGAGAGGCCATCCATGCCTGAATGATGGAGAATATTTTGTTAATCAGGGTGAAGTCTGCATGGTAGTTGCCTGTGATGGTGAGGAGTATCTGGGTGTCATCTGCATAATTTGTGTAGGTGACACCCAGACGGTCCAGTTGGTCAAATAGTGGCTTTGTAAATTTGTTATACAAAGTGGGGGAGACACAGGAGCCTTGTGGGACCCCGCATGAGATGGGGATGGGTCTACTGCAGCTATTGTAGAGAAAACACGCATGTATCTGTTTGCCAGAAGGGATTGTATCCATGTGACGGCGGAGGAGGTGAAGTGAGCTGCGGTGGCTAGGTGGCTACAGAGGATTTTGTGGTCGACCAGGTCGAAGGCCGCTGAAAGGTCTAAAAGGAGTAGGATCGCGATATTGCCTTTGTCTTTGATTTCATCAATCTGACTTTTGAGATCAACAAGGGCAGTTTCTGTTCCATGTTGAGGTCTGAAGCCAGATTGACGTATTCCTAGCAGTTGGTTAGATTCCAGATATTGCTGAATTTGGAGGTAGGCAACTCTGTCCAGGATTTTTAGTAGGAATGGGACTGTGGTGATGGGTCTGTAGTTGGTGGGTATGGCTGGGTCTAGTGATTGTTTTTTCAAGAGTGGGAGAACCCATGATTGTTTTAGGTTGCTGGGGACTGAGTTATTGATGAATGATAGGTTAATAAGTTTAGTGATGAAGGGGGATAGATCTCTAGTTGCGTCTTTTATGATCTGCACGGGACAGCTATCCCCTTTGCAGTTCGAGGGTTTTAATGAGGTGATGATTTTTTGAACTTCTACCGTAGTTACTTGCTTGAATGTGAAGCCCGATTTGGTATCGATGGGCGTTGGTGAGCCAGGGTTGGTGAACTTGTTGTTGGAGAGTTGTTTAGCATTTGTCCTCAATTTTAGTTTGGAGTCCTGTGATTAAGGTTTGTCTTTCAAGCAGGTGTCTGTAGGTGGATTGGGATTTTCTAGTTCTTTTAGAATTTTAAATAATTCTTTAGTGGAAGACCCTGCCTGATCAATCCTGACGTTGTATGCATCTTTTTTGGTGCGAATTATCTCACTTTTATATAAGGAAGATATATTCGTAAGATTTGATTTATTTTCCGCAGATTGTTTTTCCATGTGAGTTGTGCCTTAGCTTTCTTTTTTCTGAGTAACTTGAGTTTGGGGGTGTACCACGAGTTCAGATGAGCTCTTGGTTTATCTTTGCGCAATTTCAGAGGGGCGATGGTATCCATCGCCTTGGCCATGGAGTCATTGAAGGTGTCAATCAGTAGGTTTAGATGAGCATTGGCTGGAAGTGCTTTGAGGGTGGGTAGGACCAGGGGTAGTAGGGCCTCAGCAGTAATGTTGCATCTGTTTCTGGTAGGACGGGCTGGTGCCGTGGGGCACTTTTTAGGTACTACATGATTAATGTTAACGTCAAGAAGGATGAGGTAGTGATTCGTCCATGCCAGAGGTTGGGGGTCCTTACAGGTTGTGTTGCAGTTGTAGGTCGCTACCCAGTCGATAATTCTGCCTTTCTGGTGGGTGGGGAGGACATTGAGTTGTGCAAAGCCATGTCCTGTTAGGGCATTAGCTAGGGATGCAGCAGGTGCGTCATTAGGGTCGCAGTAACCAAGGTTAAGGTCTCCGAGGATAATTTCTGCTGATGGCTTGGAGTTTTCAGCAATGAGAGATGTGATGTCTTCTTCAAAGACCCCAGGGGACTGGGGGTCTATATATGAGGTGAAAGGTGATTGTGCTTGTGGGGGAGGTTTGCAATTTGACTGTAAGTAGCTTGCAGGATTTGAGTGACACTGAGGAGGCTGATCTGAAGTCTAAGGAAGATTTAGAGATGATTGCTACGCCTTCTCCCCTGGCGTTGGGTCTATCAACTCTGAGGATGGAGTATTTGTCAGGGATGGCTAGTGATAAGTATGGTCCGGACACTGCATGAAGCCAGGTTTCTGTTAAGGCTAGGAAGTCAAGATCATTGGTTAGAATGATGTCGGCAATTTCTGTAAGGTGGGCAGCAAGGGATCTGACATTAAGTAAAGCTCCTTTTAGTGGGAGTAGTTTGGGCTTATTAGGTGCCTTGTGCTTCTTGTTGGTTTTGGTGTTGGATTTGGCAGTTGCCCTGCTAGTTGTAATGGGGAGCCTAGTGCCTAGTCTATTGTTGCGTCCTGTGAGGTTAGGAGTGATAGAGGGGGTCGGTCCAGGAGGCTTGGGTGGGGCAGGGGGCTTAGTGTTCAGTTTGGTGTGGTTAGGCTTAGCAATTGGTGAGGCGCTGCCTAGAGCACTCGGTCTGAGGTGGATGTGGGTTATATCAGCGTTGGCTGGGAGGCCAATGTTTATGGGGGGAAGTAGAAGGCAAGTGGTGAGTGGGTGGGAAGGGGGCAGAGGTGGTAGGAAGGGCGTGGGGCAGGGGATGGGGTAGTGTCTTGGACATCCAAGTTTGGCTAGGCCGTCCTTGTAGGCTATGTAACTATTACCGCTGCAAGGTACGTTGTCCAGTGTGACGCAGAAGGGGAACATGATAAGAGCGAACCAGGTGATCATGGTCTGGCTACGAGGATACGCAGTACTGGTGGCCTGAGTTGTGGAGCTGGTTGGATGAGAAAAACAGGCTGTGGCTTGCAGATAGCTAGTTTGATCTGGGTAGGGGGCAGGCCTATAGGGCAGCACCTAGATTCAGAATGATACACTTAAGCTAGGATGCAATGGGGCAGCACCTAGATTCAGAATAATACATTTGGCTAAAATGCAATGGGGCAACACCTAGGTTCAAGATAATACATTTGGCTAAGAAGCAGTGGGGCAACACCCAGATTCAGAATAATACATTTGGCTAAAATGCAATGGGGCAACAGCTAGGTTCAAGAGAATACATTTGGATAAAGTGCAATGGGCAACACCTAGGTTCAAGATAATACATTTGGCGAAAATGCATGGGGCAACACCTAGATTCAGAATAATACATTTTGCTAAAATGCAATGGGGTAACACCTGGATTCAGAGTAATACATTTGGCTAAAATGCAATGGGGCAACACCTAGATTCAGAAGAACAGGTTACTCTCTTACCTGGTAACGTTCTTTCAATCGGATGGTCCGACGACATATTCCATATCTATCACAATAATCACCACAGCTGTGCTGCTTCGGAAAATCTTTCGGTGTCTGCATCCTGCGTCGATGACATCGATACGCTGTCCTCGTGGGCCTCCGTCGAACCGACGTCACCGTATGTTATAAGTAGGACGCACAACGCCTGTAGCCTCAGTTGTAGTTTTTTCCCCTAGAACGTGTGGCATCAAACCACTGCCAGTATGACCACAGAAAGCCTTGTGGAAACGTAAACTGCAATCGCATAAGAAATTCTGTAGCGGGTTAGGTAGGGAGGGAGTGATATGGAATATGTCGGACAATCCCATCGAAAGAACGTTACCAGGTAAGAGAGTAACTTGTTCTTCGAGGGGATTTGGTCCTCCGACGTATTCCATATCTATGTCAGACTCCCAAAGCAGTACCAACGTATGGAGGAGGGAAAAAGAATTTAGAAGATAGAAATTTAGAATGCCCAATCAAATTGCAGAGTAAAGGACCGCCTTGCCAAAGGCCAGATCCTGCCCATGGATAGAATCGAGGCAGTAGTGACGTACAAAAGTATGGACCGTAGCCCAAGTGGCTGCATCACAGATTTTACGAATATGAACACCCCTCTGCAGGGCAGTAGAGGCAGCCATACCCCTAGTAGAATGGGCCCATAAGCCTACCGAGGGTCCTTACCCACCAAGCGCTAACCTTCAGAAATTGCCAAGATAATCCATGTAGACAAAGTCTGCTTAGTCACAGCTTGTCCCAAACGCCTTCCAGCGTAACCAATAAAGAGCTGATCGTCCACTCTGACTTGGGACATGCGAGAAATGTAGAAACTTAAAGCTCTCCTAGGATCCAACCTATGGAGCCTCTCCTCTTCCTTACCAGGATGTGGAGGAGGATAAAATGCCGGAAGAATAACCTTCTGGCTCAAATGAAATTCCGACACCACCTTCGGAAGAAAGGAAGGACGAACTCTAAGGACAACCCTGTCCTTATAAAACACAATGAAAGGTGGCTTAAATGAAAGTGCCTGCAACTCACTCACTCTGCGAGCAGAAGTGACCGCAACTAAAAACACAGTTTTTAGGGTTAACAGCCTCAAAGGACAAGAATGTAAAGGCTCAAACGGAGCACCCATAAGGAATTTCAGAACAAGGTTCAAATCCCAACCAGGCACCTGAAACGGTGCCGGCAGAAACACATTAACGAGTCCTTTGAGAAACTGAGAAATTAAAGGAATTTTAAAATAAGAACACTCCTCAGACGAGCGCTTAAATATAGAGAGCACCACCAGGTAACCTTTAACAGTACCCACTTGCAGGCCCCTGTGTGCCAACAAAAGCAAAAAAGACAGAACTACAGGAATGTCACATGAAAAAGGATCCACATTCTTAACCCTGCACCAGTCGCAGAACTTTCTCCAACGGCAACGGTACAGGGACTTCGCTGCCGGCCGTCTGGCCGAAAGCAACACCTCCCTCACCTCTTCAGGGAGGTCCCAATCCTTATACCTCAACCTTTCAGAAGCCAAGCGTGAAGGTTGAGGGATCTGACCTCTGGATGGAGAACCTGACCCCCCTCCCGTGAGAGCAGATCGTCTCGGTAGGAAAGACGACGTGGAGGGCAGATGGACAAGTCGAGAAGGTCCGGGTACCACGTCCTCCGAGCCCAAGCCGGAGCAATGAGGATCATCCGGGAACCTCCGCAGCACTTGCGGGATGATGGGGACTGGAGGAAACACGTACAGCAGTGAGAAGGACCACTCCACCACGAACGCGTCTCCTAAGGCTCCTTTTGGAGGAAATTCCCATGAGCAGAAACTTTCGCACTTCCGGTTGACACTGGAGGTGAAGAGATCCACCTGAGGGGTCCCCCAAAGGCCAAAGATCTCCAGGAGAATCTCCCGAGCCAGCTCCCACTCGTGAGAGATCGCGCTCTGCCTGCTCAGAGCATACGCCGTCTCGTTTTCGTCTCCGGCCAGATGAACTGCCGAGATCGAAACTTCCTGGTGGATGGCCCAGAACAAGAGCTGCATCGCCTCCCTGCACGGAGGAAGTGACCCTGCCCCCCCTTTTTGTTGAGGTAGTGCATGGCCACTGTGTTGTCTGTCAGAATCAGGACATTCCTTCCACGCACAGTCAGCAGAAAAGCCTTCAAGGCAAGCCTGACGGCCTGCAGCTCCAACAGATTGATATGGAGTCTGGACTCCGACGGAGACCAACGACCGCTGACTGTCAACTCGTTGGCATGAGCTCCCCATCCCATGAGGGATGTGTCCGTCACGATCGTCACCTCTGGCCAGGGTAGCCAAAATGGAGCCCCCTTCACAGATTGCCTTTGACGGCCCACCACAGAAGGTCCTGGGCGACTGAGGGAGGCACCTGAACGGGGTCCGACATCCTGCCATATGACTGCGAACACTGCAACTTGAGGGCCCACTGCAGAGATCTCATCCGCAACCTGGCCTCCGGCACCAGAAGAATGCAGGATGCCATGAGGCCGAGCAACTTCAAGAACTGGAACGCCGGGAGACTCTGGGCGTGTTGAAACTTGTGCACCATCTGCTGAATGTGATGAGCCCTCACCTGGGGAGGAAAACACTGCCCCGGGGAAGTGTCGAGCACTGCTCCGATGTACTGGAGCCACTGCGTTGGCGTCAAATGGGACTTCTTCAAGTTGAGGGAGAAGCCCAGCCTGTGAAGGAAGTGGCAGGTGACGGACAGATGATCCAGGACTTGCTCGGGAGAGCACGCCCTGATCAGCCAATCGTCCAGGTAGGGGTAGACGTGAATCCCTACTTTCCTGAGATACGCTGCCACCACCACCATGAGCTTGGTGAAGACCCTCGGGGCAGAGGTCAATCCGAACAGCAGGACCCGAAACTGAAAGTGTGAGTCGCCAACCGCGAACCTCAGGTACTTCTTGTGCTTTGGATGGATCGGCACATGAAAATAAGCGTCCTTGAGGTCGAGAGACACCAACCAGTCCTGAAGTTGAAGGGCCTGGAGGACTTGAGAAAGAGTAACCATCTTGAACTTGTCCTTCCTGAGGAGCTCGTTCAAACCACGCAAGTCCATGATGGGTCTCAATCCCCCCGTCTTTCTTTGAAATCAAAAAATACAGGGAATACCATCCCTTGTTCCTCTCCACTACAGGCACCAGTTCTATGGTGCGTTCTCCAGCAGGGATTGAATTTCCTGCACAAGGAGTGGATCCAGACTCTTCAAAGAGAGATTCCCTGGTGGTTTGTCGTGAGGCCTCTGCCGGAAAGGAAGACAGTAGCCGTGGGCTATGATCTCCAGAACCCACACATCTGAAGTAATGGCACGCCACTCTACAAGATGCTGCGGCAGCCTTCCCGCAACCAGCGAACCATGACTGAGCTGAAGCGGCTGCGGCAGTGCCTGAGGGCAAAGAGGCAACTGCCTGAGCGGCCTTGGCACCTCGAGTACCCTGTCTTCCACCTCTGGCACTCCTACGGCGGCCCTTTTGACTTGCAGCTCCTCTCGATTTACTAAAGGATGAGTAATATCGAAAGGAACCACCCCTCCATTGCTGTCCCCTAGGACGAAAAGGCGGAGGTTGGCGAACTGCAGCACTCAACGACTTTGCTGCAGCTTTGGTGGTCTGCAACCTCTCAAGGCTCTCGTCAGCCTTGCTGCCAAAAAGATGTACACCATCAAAGGGCATGTTGAGGAGCCGGATATGCACATCAGGAGCAAACCCCGACTTCTGCAACCACGCAAACCTGCGTATTACGGTGCTCCCGCCATGGACCGGCTGACACAATCTGCCATGTCCAAACCCGACTGAACGGCCTCACACATGGCATACTTGCCATCCTGACAATAGCAAGAAAAACATCCCGTTCCTCCCCTTCGGGAATATGTTCAGCCGCCAAGGAAATACAGTTCCACAGAGTGTGCGTGAAACTTGACAAGGCACACATGGAGTTGGCTGCCTATAAAGACATACCCCCTGAAGAAAACACTTTCTTCGCCCAGCCATCAAAATGCTTGTCGTCCCTATCAGGAGGGATGGTAGGGTACGATGCATGCTTTGCTGGGGGCGTGGCCGCCTGCACCACCAAACTCTCCGGAGTGGGGGGCGTGGTCAAGTAGCAAGGGTCACTACTGGCTGGGCGGTATTTTCGCGGCAAAGACTTGCTCACTGCTGGGAGACTCTACGGAGCAGTCCAAGCCGCAGCCACCCTTGGTTGCAAAGCCATTTGGAATGGCAATACCGGGTCAGTTGGAGGAGCTTGGTCGAGGATGTCCGTCAGGTCATCCTGCAGAAAATCCACAGGTGGCGCCGACCACCCCAGGTATTCCGTGAGCCTCTACATAAGGCGCCGGTACGAGGACTTGGCATGGTGCCAGGCTCAGGCCGACAGAACTCCACCTCCGGAGAGGTGTCCAGACCACTGGCGTCATGCAGTGACTGACGCAGGTCTTCAATCTGGCTGTGACCAGACAAAATCTTGTCAGGCACCTCCTCAGGCACCAAACCTTCCTCACATCCCACATCCCCCTCAGAAATATAATCCAGAGGTTGGAAAGAGGGCACAGAAAAAGGGACAAAGACATTCTTAGCCTTGGCCAGACCCTTTCTGGGGGGTTCCACCGGGCCACGGGGTACCTCCGACAAAGCAGCCTTGAACGGCATTGAGGGTGTCGACGGAATCCGCGTCAACGTGGTGCGAGGTGCCGACAGCTTCAACGGCGTCGACACAGGCCTTGAGGGCGGAGCCCCGAGCGTGTCCTTCGATAGCATGGGCGCCGATGGCGTTGACGACTTACTCAGAGGCAGAGCCTCGAGAGAGTCCCTCGACGACCTCGGGGCCGCAGGCGTCGATGTCTTCCTCGAAGACTTCACAGGCTCACGCGGTCTCGAGGGCGTCGAGGACCGGGACCTGCAATGGGCATATCTAGAGCGACCATCTTAGTCCGACCGGGACCTCGAAGGTGCCCGGTGGTCGCGACGACCACTCGAGCCCGAAGGCGTACGAGTGGTGTCTCTAGCACGGTCAAGGCCGGCATCCCTCGACGGCGCGGACGGACCAGAGCCCTGCGATTGAAAAATCGCCATCATCTCCTTTAGAAGGAATCACATTCCTCAGGAGTGGAATGCTTGTTGGGACAAGCAACCTGCCGACGGGCGGAGTCCTCGGATGAGGATGGGGAAGGCGACCTATGACGGCGCTTCCTTGAGTGCCTCAAAGAGGCAGAGGAATGGCGAGACTGACTCCTGACCGAGACCCCCCAGACTCACAACAACGATGCGGAGAGTCGCCCCTCGAATTGTCCGTCGAAAGTCCAGTGGATCGCGACTTCCAGGGCTTGGCCACCTAACCCACCGACAGCTTCTTCTTACGCTCCCGCAAGGCCTTCGATGTAAGCGACTGGCAGTCGACACAGTCATCCGTATCGTGGTCCTCCGTCAACGACATCTTGGACTCGCACACCCGACACTTCTTAAAACCCAACCGCGGGGTGGAAGAAGCCGAAGACATAATTTCAATACACAAACGAACAGGTTCGAAGAACCGAAAGAACAGGAGTCAGTAGAACCGAGGTGCGCCGAGATCTCTGAAGCGAACACGTTCACGGAAAAAACAACTGATGCTACAGGCGTCGTGCGTCCTACTTATAACATCCGGTGACGTCGGTTCGACGTAGGCCCTCGAGGACAGCGTATCGACGTCATCGACGCAGGACGCAGAAAGATTTTCCGAAGCAGCACAGCTGTGGTGATTACTATCATAGATATGGAAGACAGCGGAGGACCAAATCCCCTCGAATAATACATTTGGCTATAAGGAAATGGGGCAACACCTAGATTCAGAATAATACATTTGGCTAAAATGCAATGGGGCAACACCTAAGTTCAAAATAATACATTTGGCTAAAATGCAATGGGGCAACACATAGATTCAGAATAATACATTTGGCTAAAATGCAATGGGACAACACCTAGGTTCAAGATAATACATTAGGCTAAAATGCAATGGGGCAACACCTAAGTTCAAAATAATACATTTGGCTAAGAAGCAGTGGGGCAACAACATGCGAGGACACAAACATTTCCATTTTAAGGCATAATGATGCAGAGGGGACAGGATGAGGGAGATTGCCAGCTAGCAGTGTAAGTATGACACGGCTAGCTGGTGTGCTATGGAGATGTATCTGGCAAGGTAGTAGACAGGGGTTCAGGCATGTGCAGTGGAGGGTGATAATCAGATATAGGTGGCCTGCCGTTGCGCTAGGCTTTGGGTAGGGTTGAGAAGGTATGGGTACATGTGTGCAATGAGCATTAATATGTAGGTTTACAATGCGTTAATGGCGATAAAGTCAGATGAGGGTTCATTGATAGTCCATCCGGAATGCCGATGGTGGCGTCACAGGTTTTTCGTTTCTATAAGTTATTTCTATTAGTGTCTCCCCGCCTTTGATTTTTTGAGGTTGCTCTGCCTCATGGCATCCTGCATTTTTCTGGTGCCAGAGTCCTGACTGAGAATGAGATCCATTCAATGGGCTCTCAGAACTCAATGGTCCCAGTACTCAGGAAAGATGTCGGACCTACTTCAGGTTCCAAGCAGGGTCGCACAGGATCTTTTGTGGTGGGCCTACGAGGACAACATTCTGAAGGGAGAACCTTTTTGGCAACCTTGCCGGAGATAACAGTAGTGACGGATGCCTCACTCACGGGGTGGGGAGCCCAAACCAACAATCTGAGTCAGTGGTCGTTGGTCTCCATCTTAGTCCAAACTACATATCAATCCTTTGGAGCTGAGGGCAATCAGAATTGCGCTGCAGGCCTTTCTGCCCTCTGTAAAGGGGAAAGAATGTCCGGATAATGACAGACAACACAGCGGCCATGTACTACCTCATCAAGGGAGGAGGTATAGGGTCATTACCACTGTGCAGAGAGGCAATGCAGCTCTGGTACTGGGCAATTCAAGATGGAATCTCATTATCAGCAGTTCGTCTAGCCATAGAGGAGAACACAGCGGCGGACACTCTAAGCAGGCAGAGCACAGTCTCCCACGAGTGGGAATTAGCTCAGGAAGTCCTTCAAGAGATCTTCACCCTTTGTGGAACCCCGCAAGTGGATCTGTTTGCGACCTGTGTCAACCGAAAGTGTGACCTGTATTGCTCCAGGGAATTTCCCCCAAGAGGAGCTCTAGGAGACATGTTTGTAGTGGACTGGGAATTTCCACTCCTGTATGTGTTTCCTCCAGTCCCCATCATTCCTCACGTGATCAGGAGGTTGAGAAAGTTTGAGAAATGCATTATCCTAATTGCCCTGGATTAGGCCAGGAGGACGTGGTACACGGACCTTCTGGACATGTCCATCTGTCCTCCAATACGTCTTCTACAAAGAAAGGGCCTTCTCTCGCGAGAGGAGGGTCAGGTTCTCCATCCAGAGGTCAAAACACTCAACCTTCACGCTTGGTTTCGGAAAGGTTGAGATACAAGGATTGGGACCTCCCCGATGAAGTCGTGGAGATTTTACTTTTGGCCAGAAGTCCAGCAACAAAGTCTTTGTACCATTGCCGTTGGAATAAATTATGCAACTGGTGCAAAGAAAAGAATGTAGATCATTTTCTATGTAAAACTCAGGGGCCCTCATTACGACCCTGGCGGAAAGGGGTTTACGCCGGCGTAAACCATGGCGTACCTTTCCGCCCGACTACGAGTTCCCGTAGCGCCATGGTGATTTTTACGCCTGCTTTTTGCAGGCGGAAAAATCCATGGCGGTACGGGACTTGTCGTTAATTACGCCACCGTAATTTACGGTGGCGTAATTAACGCCTTCCCCACTCCCATTATACCCTATGGGGCAAAAATGGGAATGGGGAAGGGTAAATGGGGATTGGGGACTTACCGCCCCGCCAAGGTCGGAATGGGGCGGTAAGTCCGCCAACCCCCATGGCGGAGTTGGCAGCTTTGCGCCATGGACCATGGTGCAAATTGCACCATGGTTCTCCGCCAGGGTCGTAATGAGGCCCAGGATGTTTTATCCTTTCTGCTATCTTTAGCCAATTTGGGGCTCCAGATTGGTAGTATTAAAGGCTATTTGGCGGCGATGTCCATATTTAAATGCTCATCAGAGGACTGTTCATACTTCAAAATTCCACTGGGGACACCATTTCCAAAGGGGCTTGTTAAGATGGATTGCTGATCTCTGACCTGGTGGGCAGAGGTTCAGAAGTCCAGCCTTGTTTCTTGGAACAGGGTAACCTTCTGGACAAGCCAGACCAATCAAGGCAGCATTGGCGGCGGTCAAGACTAGGTCTCATGAGGGGTGAGGGTGACTGAAAGACCTCAATGAGCACACAGAGTAAAGGACAATTAAAAATCACTCCCAGTCAGGTGTATATATATTAAAAATACAAATACATGTATTTAAGGCCTTTGAGTTTCAACACAATACTTTCAACACAATCAACAGTAATACTTTTAAACCAAAACAATCCTATTAAAATACATATATACAATTCCAAGTGGCCTAAATGGTTAAACGCACAGAATGGGCCTACAACCTGCAAGGGATGGGAACAGGGAGTGCAAATTATATTTAGGCAGTTCTGCAAAGTTCAATACCTATCTGAAAGGCAGTGCAGTCGCTATGTTGCGAAAAGCCCAGTGCTCAAATGTACTTTCAGGTGCTGGTGCACGCGATAGTGCAGAGGGCGAAAACGGGGTCTCTTGTAGGGTCTGTAGCAGCTCAGGAAAGTGGGTGTGGTGATGCAGAATAAGTTCCCACTGTTCGTGGAGGGTCACCCCAAAAGGGCACAACAGGTTCCAGGAGTTGGGAATGGTTCGATAGCTCAGGCTATCTGTGGAAAGGGGAGTGTCCCTCAGGGGAGACTCGTGCGTAAAAATGGGTGGATGCGCTAGGGGCCACCGGTAAGAGTTGCAAGTACTCATCGACCCCCAGCACACTCCAGACCAAATTTCGGCATTCAAGTCCACTTCGGTTGTAGGTTCAAATGTGGCAGTTGTGCGGCTCTGCGGCTTTCAGCTGCGAAGTTACTGTGTTGATTCCCAAACAGGCAAGTGCCGATTTCTCCGCTCCTGGTGGATGGATCAGGCCAGTTTCACTGTAGCAGGCTTCAGGGCACAAAGGGGCACAGCAGCAAGGCACCTGACAAGTTCGTCACCACGGCTGGGCGACACGGTAACAGCGTGCACTCCGGTTTGGGCGTTCTCTCTTTACTTCAGACCTGGGACTGCCAGGTGTACAAAATTCAGTATGAGAGTGCTGTGAACACAGAGCTTGCGATGTCCCAAATTTCAAGGCTCTCCACGAAACGGCGGCAGTGTCAGAGCAAAGGTCCTGCGCAAGATGGTCAGCCCACTAGTTGGCCGAGGGACACTTCCAAGAAGGCTTACTTGCAGGGTTTGATGAAGGTGCCGAGAATAGTTGGTCCCACTATTCCAATGGGTCAAAGCGTCTTTGAAGACCTTCTAGTTCAATCAAATGCAGAGGGGTCCAGCGGGACAACAGCGGGCTCAGGATGCCAAAGGGGCATGATGGCCAAAGGACAGGATAAAGAACCTCATGGCATGGCCATTTTGGAGCTAGGCCAACTTTCTGTGCCAAATGTGGTAAACGCAGTTTGCATGGCAGGAAAGGGTTACAAATATTTGAAAAGATAAGCTGCCAGTAGCCCTGTCCAAGGCACATCCGCACTTCTCCTAAAAAATCCTTCAAGAGTGTCTAGGGCCTTTAGAAATTAAAGGAAGACCACCCAAGTGCACTGTACTGTAAGGTACATTGTTCACTTGCAACATGTTGTAGAAAAGTTGCAACATTGGAAAGGACTAAGTGAAATAAAGTCTCCCAATACTGACTGTCTTTAAGGGCATGTCAGTTTCCCCATAACAAAGTGAGACGAAAGCCCAGGGGAGTGCAGCTGAAGGCTGTGCTCCACGGTCAAAGTCAGACTATGGTGTTTCAAACAGCAGCAACAAGTTGGGGGGTACACACCTAGAGGGAAAACTTTACATAAATGTGAATCTTTCCTAACAGGGCTCACCAATGTGTTCCCTCCATCTCCGTTCCAGGTTCCAATTTGGGACCTTAATTTGGTTCTAACAGTACTAATGTGTGCACTTTTTGAACCTCTACACTCATATCCCTTAAGATTGTTAACCTTTAAAACCATTCTATTGATAGCTCTAACATCAGCTAGTAGAGGGAGCGAGTTGCAGGCACTTTTGTCCAAGCCACCCTTTACTATCTTTCATAAGGATATGGTTGCTCTAGGGGTTTAACCTTCATTGTTTACCCAAAATCATTTCTGATTTCCACTTAAGAGAAAACGTTGTTTTTGCCTTCTTTCTATCCCCCCTTCCCTCATCCTGGCAAGGAGGAGGAGAGGTTACATAGAGGTTACATAGGTTGGACCCTCGTAGAGCTTTAAGCTTTTATATATCTAGACTTCTATATCTTTCATTGTCTATATGGGCCACAAACTGGGTCAGGCTGTTACTAAACAGACCTTATTCAGATGAATCATTCTGGCCATTTCAGAATGTTATAGGCGGGCAGGGAAGGATCCTCCTGAAGGTTTAAGGGCCCATTCCACCAGGGGCATGGCTACCTCCACAGCCCTGCAAAGGGGCGTGCCAATAAAAAGTATTTGTAATGTGACAACGTGGTCTACTATCCACACGTTCACCAAGCATTTCTGCCTGGAATCTTTCCTTGGTCAGGGTGGTAGCTTTGGAAAAGCAGTCCTGCACTCGGTTCATGAAAACCATCAAAATATAATTCTACTCCCTCCACCAAATCAAATACTGCTTTGCGGGTCTATCAAAGATGAGGAACACGTGGGAGGACACAATCCATTCGAAGAACAAGTTACTTACACCTGGTAACGTTCTTTCGACTGGATGCTTCTCCCACCTATTCCTCATTACCCTCCCAACCTACCGCACAGTAAAATTTCCCATGCTATTACAGCTTTTGTTCCTTCAAGGCGGAGTATGGTCATTCCTGTGGTTATTCAGGTATTTCTATTGGTAAGGGAAAAAACAGAACTGAAGCCAACGGGCGCTGCGCATGGTATATATGCATTCGATGACATCATCCTGGAGACGCAGGCCCTCGAAGGACATCCGAGTCGACGCCATCGACGCACATCATCCTCTGCCGAAAATAACGAAGCAGCTGAAGCTGGATATCGAATATCAAAGTTGAGGAATACGTCGGATGACCATCCAGTCCAAAGAACGTTACCACTGGTAAGTAACTTGTTCTTCCTTGTAAATGAAAAACAGGTGAACTGGGTATATCAAAGCAGTATTAGATTAACTAGGTTAGTTGCACAGTAAGCGCAAAAGGAGGGCCTGTTAACGCTGATGGGGGAATCTGACTTGTGCTGTAAAATGTTGCCATAAAGGCTATTGGAGGACTATGATCATAATGGGTAAATAAACCATGATATGGGAGAAGCCAAGGAACAGTATTCTATACCTACAGTATTATAATTATGTATGCACCTGTCACATTGTTATTTTTCTTCTTTTACACAGACACTGGATAGGGAGACCCCTGCCTATGGATTGTTGGTAATGCTTGCACCGAGAGCTTCTGCTAAAACTAACATGCCCTAAAGGACTGTTGAGGCATCGCTTTTGGAAGCTCTCGGGTGCACTGGGTGAAGGCAACTTGTACCTCCATCTTGGATTGTACTGGCCTAAACCTGCTTGGGCAATGGGGCACTATTCTCAAACGGATGTGCATCAGGTGGCCAGACTGAGAAACCAATTGGTTGAAAGATGTTATGGACACACTGGAAACCCCAATGGCTTTAGGGAAAAAGCGAGTGGGAAACATTTGTGTACAACAATGGCAAGACAAACAAATGAATAGCCAAAGAGACCAACATGAGGTAGGATTGCAGTAAATGCAAAGGAGAACAGTTGTACCAGTATAACCAGCCACCAAGGAAGGTGATCTGTGGGTGGTAAACGGAATCAGATTAATTCAGGATGTGGCAGAGATCAGACAGAAGAAGGATAATGATGAATGTTTACTCTTACCATGCATGTTCAAAAGGAGGTGTTACAGGGGTGTGTCCTTGCTGTTCTACAGGGAGGCAGAGTCCATATATGATCCGGTAGGAGAAACCCTACCCCGCCGGCACGAGGACGCCTAAGATGCTGAGGCAGTCTCTAGTCCGGCACTGGGTTCCCTATACCCGCTGGCACGAGGACGCCTGTTAAACAATCCTGAAGCAAAAGTTTGTAATCCAAAAAGCAAAGCATGATTCAGTCAGAGTTTGTCTTTATCGAATACTTACGAGAAGCAGGTTCGTGAAGAAAGAGGAGTCCAGGAACAAGCCGAAAACAAAAGGTAAACAAGGAGGAGTTCAGAAAGTGGAAGCAGGTCAAGAGCGGCCCGAGGTCAATCCGATGAGTCCGTGCAGCAGTGAAGGTCAAAACAGGGGACAATTCCAGGAATCAAGCCGAAGTCAGTAAATAAGATCAAACGAGGTAAACGCTGCTGTCTGTATCTTAATACGGGATCAGAAGCACTGAGCAGACCTGGGGGCGTAGTTATGTAGCAGCGTTCCAACAACATTGTGGACACGTGATCGGGAACGTAGTGAACCACGTGTGCAAAGGCACGTCCGCTGCTAGAGTCGCCATGGCAACTCCCCAACCTGGCACTGGAAATACCGGCAGCGATGTAAACCCGGAGATGCCACCCTGTGAATTCCGTTCTGTAGGCGGACTGCTGGCCTCCGCGGAGCTCTGCCAGATGGGGTTGCCTGCCGTGAACTGGAAGGTGAGAGGTGTGGTTGGGATGCGCCACGTGTCTGCTGCCATTTTCTAACACTTGGTTGTCGCCAGCTTTGGCCAGTCCTGACCACCCCTTACTGGCTCATCTACGATTCCTTGTATATATAGATTGAACAGGAGGGGGGCCAGGACACAGCCTTGCCTGACTCCCAGGGCCACCTCAAAATATGTAGCATGTTCACAGCCCAGATTGTACCGTACACAGGACTTAGTTTTGGCATATAAGGCGGATATGATGCCTATCAGGTGCTCTGAAACTTTCCGTTCTCCTAAAACTGGTTGCAACCATCTAATAAATGTGGTCTTGCTTTATTCATTTCAGATATGACTTTTGAGTGCGTTTGTCTGATTTTTATGTTCATACAAGCAAACCGAAATAAACACTTTTGCCAAATTCATTTTCTGAAATTTGGGGCAATTTTCTTTTTTACGTTATCTAGTGTGACCTATGGCTTTATTTGTTTGGTGAAGGAGTACTGTTTGGTGAAGGAGTACAACGCCATCATGAAGATCAACAATTTTAATGCTGGCATATATTTTGGATCTGTGTGATTATACCATTGCGGAAAGGTCCACGTCGGAAATGACCGCATGGGAAAAGTACGCAACACAAACATTTCCATACATTTCCCATGCGGACATCCATTGAAAATCACACAGCCTCACACACACCCCAACCCCCCTACTTACCTTTCTTTCAGACGTGCTATGTCCCTGCGGCAACGGTTCCCTTTCACTTCCATGATCGGGAACCGGCGCTGCAGGGTCCTTTTCTTTTTTTAAAGTTTTGCTCGGGTAAGCGATAGGTGTCCCCCGCAACCCCCGCTCACTATACTGCGTAGCATAGTGAGCAGGAAGTTGCGGGGGACACCCCTGCAGCCACTGGATTTTTTATATTTTTTCTTTTGCTCGGGTGAGCTGCGGGGGATGGCTCCCGCAACCCCCGCTCACTATACTAGATAGTATAGTGAGCTGGGTGTTGCGGGGGACACCTATCACAGCCCCCGGCTTTTACTTTTTTCACTCGAGTGAGCTGCAGGGGTGTTTCCCGCAACACCCTTGTAGTATAAATTTTCCCCGATAGAAGACAGGAGCCAAGCAGGAGTTTCACCAGTACTTTATTTCTCCTGGTTGCTCCGGAACGTTTCTCATATAAACAGAGCCCTGGTAAGTATGGGGCCAAACGTGGCCAACTGGGGTCGAGCTGCAGCAAACATAATATCTCTGCCTTAAGGCAGATTGAGTCCCGTGCTCGGAGAAGCCGGGAAGACGCAGCTGTCCGCGTCCTCAGCTCGTCCCGTAATGCGCGCGAAGCGCGCGGGGGCGGAGCTGTCTCGCGGGCGAGATCTCGCGAGAGCGGAACTCTCGCGACATCTCTACACATCTCCCTTTTTCAATGCAGAGCGGGTTCACTGTAATACATAGTCATTGTATCTCACCGGTCTTCTGTGCTCCCTTCTGGGCCTCTCACTGGTTCCAGGGCACGGTCCCTGCTGAACCGGTTCTGGGCTTACATTCGGTTCTTCCAGTTCTATATCGGTTTCTTCTCTTTCTCCGTCGTTTCCTTCGGGTTCTAGTTCTTCGTTTCTCTCATCGTTCCTCTCACTTTCTATGTGTGGTGTCTCTGGGATCCTCGCTTTTTCTTGCCTTCGCTGGTATAATGCTACTCTTTCCAAGTTCCACGTGCGCCCGTCTTCTGTGCGGACGTGATTGGTTCCTTTGTGAGTTACTTTTATGGGCTGACTATACCGGGATCCGGTGACTTGATCTTTTCTTGGTAGCTTGATTTTGATCCAGTCCCCTTTTTCTATGTTGGGCGCTTGTTTCGTTCTCCTTCTTTCGTCACTCCACGATTTCATGCGTGTCTTGTTTCTTTCAATGCGCCAAACCACTTCTGTCATGTCTACTGCTTCATCTTCCCTTACTTTCGACAGCCATGGTGGGATGAGCGTAGATGCCGCACTCCTCCCTCTCAACATTTTGAACGGGGATATTTGAGTAATTCCATTTGGCGTGAGCCTGTGGGCTGCTATTGCTTCTTTAACGGTTTTGAGGGGGTCCATGCCCGACGCTGTTGCTAGTTGGATGGCCCCCTTTATGAACCTGTTCGCCCTCTCCACGAGTCCATTTGCTTGGGGGTGATATAGGGCCGCCTTCTTTTGTTTGATGTGGTTCCTTTTTAAAAATTCTTCCATGTCTTTGGAAACTAGTTGTACTCCATTGTCCGTGACAACTTCTTTGGGGAGGCCTTCCCTTTGAAAGATTTCAGTGAGTACTTCTATGACTGTCTCAGTGGTTATGTTTGGAACAAACTCAGCTTCCACCCACTTAGATAGATAGTCGACCAGCACTATGCCATATCTGTGTTCCGTCGGCATCGCCTCAAGGGGCCCTATGAAGTCTATGCCCACCTTGGACCATACTGCTTCTGGTATCTCCGTGGGTATGAGAGGTGTTTGGCGAACCTTCAGTCTTTTGTCGCTATTTAGGCATTCGTGGCAGCGCTCTATCATGGAGCGTATTTCTTGATCCATGGACGGCCACCAGTACGCTTCTCTCACCCTGCGGCGGGTCATCGTGTTCCCGAGGTGTCCCGCGTGGGCCCTGCAGAGAATTGTACGTCTCATTCCTGTGGGGGGGATGATTTGATCCATTCTCATGATTATCCCCTCTGTTTCCGACAACTCATCTTGCACCTTCCAATATGGTCTCAAGCCTTCGGGCAGCATTTTCTCATTGGGCCACCCTTCTCTGATCCATTTGCGAATCTTAGCCATGGTTGGGTTGTTCCCATCTTCTTCTTCCCAATGTCTCTCACTGAGTTCCAGGTAGCCTGGTGCCCTTATGTCTGAAATGGATGCAACGATGCATTCTCCGTGTAGGAATGTGGTGGGCTTCTCCTTGTTCTCAGGCAGTCTCGACATGCAGTCGGCTTGCGAGTTTTTCCAGCCTGAGATGTGATGGATTTCAAATGTGTATTCCTGTAGTTTCGCTGCAATGCGAGCTAGTCTGGGTGTCGATGCTTTGGTGCCTCCCGGACTGAGCATGTGGATGAGCGGCTTGTGATCTGTCACCAGCTTGAACTTTGTGCCCCACACGTATGTTCTGAAATGTTCGACTTCCCATGCGCATGCTAGCATTTCTTTTTCAATGGTGGAATAGTTCCGTTCCGCCTCTGATAGTGCCTTTGACGCAAAGGTCACCACATGTTCGGTGTCACCTCTCCCCTGCGTTAGCACAGCTCCTAGTCCGTACGCACTGGCGTCAGTGGTGATGACTGTATCCCACTCTGGGTTAAATGGTTGGAGACATGGAGCTTTCATGATATGACGCTTTACGGTGTCTATCGCCAACTTCTGGGGTTCTTTCCACGAGAATTCTGTCCCTTTTTTGAGTAGATCGCGTAGGGGTGACGTGGTTTCTGAAAACTTGGGTATGAATTTCGCATAGTACTCAGCCAATCCTAGAAATGACCTCACCTCTTCTTTGTTGGTGGGTTCTGGAGCTTTGCTGATGGCTTGCATGAGATTCTGTTTTGGACTGATGCCCTTTTCCGAAATCTTGTACCCCAGATATTCGACTTCTTTTACCCCAAAAGAACATTTCTCATGGCGTAATCGCACTCCTGCTGCTTGTAGCTTGCTGAGAACCAATTCAAGCGCGGCATCGTGCGTCTGTTTATCGCCTGCGTAGACTAATATGTCATCCTGAAAGTATACCACATTTTTAACATTCCGTAGAAGAACGTCCATCATACGTTGAAAGGCTGATGCGGCGGATGACAACCCGAAAGGCATTTTGGTGAATTGAAACGTGCCAAATGGAGTGATAAATGCCGTAAGGGGTTTCGATTCTTCGTGCAGCTGAATTTGGTGATACGCATTTCTCATGTCTAGTTTAGAGAATATTTTGGCCTCTTTCATTAATAAAATGAGTTCATTTATACTTGGGAGCAGGTAATTGTCCGTGATGACTTCTAAGTTTAGGCTGCGTAGATCTATGCACACCCTTAATTCTTGTGATTGGGGTTTCTTTATGAGGACGACTGGGCTCAGCCATTCGGACGCTTCACAGGGTAATTCATAGAATTTCGCAGAAAAGTGTCGCAAGCGGCTGCAAGCGGCTGGCGCAGAGTGTCCGCGTGCGATTGACTGCGCCAGGCACGTGCGCTAAAACCGATTTCCGCGCACAGCGTATTCATGGATTTTAGGCTCCCAAACCAGCTGTGGCGCAGAGTATCGCAGCGACCCTGCAGCAGCGCCAGTAACGCCCCCAAGAACGCCCTCGCGCAAGGAAAAGCCATCAAAATCGCAAAATCATCGCAAAGGGCTGCGCTAACCCTGGACCAGTTTACAGGGCTGCCAAACAAGGAACGCAAAGCGGGTAACGTGCATATCAGGGGTACGCGTGAAGTTATACACGCGATTAGCCAGGGTACGTGTATTACAGGGGTACGCGGGAAGTGTAACACGCGATTGGCCAGGGTACGTGTATTACAGGGGTAGGCGGGAAGTTATACACGCGATTAGCCAGGGTACGTGTATTACAGGGGTACGCGGGAAGTTTAACACGCGATTGGCCAGGGTACGTGTATTACAGGGGTATGCGGGAAGTTTTACATGCGATTAGCCAGGGTACGTGTATTACAGGGGTACGCGGGAAGTTTAACACGCGATTGGCCAGGGTACGTGTATTACAGGGGTAGGCGGGAAGTTTTACACGCGATTAGCCAGGGCACGTGTATCACAGGGGTACGCGGGAATTATCACATGCGATTTGGCTGTGTACGTGTATTACAGGGGTACACGGGAAGTTTTACACGCGATTCGGCTGGGTACGTGTATTACAGGGATGCGATTTGGCCAGGTACGTGTATTACAGGGGTGCGCAGGAATTATCACACGCGATTTGGCTGGGTACGTGTATTACAGGGGTGCGTGGGAATCATCACACGCGAATTGGCTGGGTACGTGTATTACAGGGGTGCGTGGGAAGTCACACGCGATTAGGCTGGGTGGGTCCTCACAGGTGTTCCCTGTACACCCTCCACGGCCCCTGCAGGCAGCCTACAAAACAGGGGACTACCCTGCACACCTGCTCATGTCCCCCTGCACCCCCACCCCCCAGCAGTGCAGGGGCAGCCTCCACCAGGCCCCCACCCATGTCTCCCACCACCCCCACCCCCCCGCCACCAGGGGCAGCCTCCACCAGGCCCCCACCCATGCCTCCCACCACCCCCAACCCCCAGCAGTGCAGGGGCAGCCTCCACCAGGCCCCCACCCATGCCTCCCACCACCCCCAACCCCCAGCAGTGCAGGGGCAGCCTCCACCAGGCCCCCACCCATGCCTCCCACCACCCCCAACCCCCAGCAGTGCAGGGGCAGCCTCCACCAGGCCCCCACCCATGTCTCCCACCACCCCCACCCCCCCGCCACCAGGGGCAGCCTCCACCAGGCCCCCACCCATGCCTCCCACCACCCCCAACCCCCAGCAGTGCAGGGGCAGCCTCCACCAGGCCCCCACCCATGCCTCCCACCACCCCCAACCCCCAGCAGTGCAGGGGCAGCCTCCACCAGGCCCCCACCCATGCCTCCCACCATCCCCAACCCCCAGCAGTGCAGGGGCAGCCTCCACCAGGCCCCCACCCATGTCTCCCACCACCCCCACCCTCCCGCCACCAGGGGCAGCCTCCACCAGGCCCCCACCCATGTCTCCCACCACCCCCACCCCCCCGCCACCAGGGGCAGCCTCCACCAGGGCCCCACCCATGCCTCCCACCACCCCCAACCCCCAGCAGTGCAGGGGCAGCCTCCACCAGTCCCCCACCCATGCCTCCCACCACCCCCAACCCCCAGCAGTGCAGGGGCAGCCTCCACCAGGCCCCCACCCATGCCTCCCACCACCCCCAACCCCCAGCAGTGCAGGGGCAGCCTCCACCAGGCCCCCACCCATGTCTCCCACCACCCCCACCCCCCCGCCACCAGGGGCAGCCTCCACCAGGCCCCCACCCATGCCTCCCACCACCCCCAACCCCCAGCAGTGCAGGGGCAGCCTCCACCAGGCCCCCACCCATGTCTCCCACCACCCCCCCGCCACCAGGGGCACCCTCCACCAGGCCCCCACCCATGTCTCCCACCACCCCCACCCCCCCCCCCGCCACCAGGGGCAGCCTCCACCAGGCCCCCACCCATGCCCCCCACCACCCCCACCCCCCCGCCACCAGGGGCAGCCTCCACCAGGCCCCCACTCATGTCTCCCACCACCCCCACCCTCCTGCCACCAGGGGCAGCCTCCACCAGGCCCCCACCCATGCCTCCCACCACCCCCAACCCCCAGCAGTGCAGGGGCAGCCTCCACCAGGCCCCCACCCATGTCTCCCACCACCCCCACCCCCCCGCCACCAGGGGCAGCCTCCACCAGGCCCCCACCCATGCCCCCCACCACCCCCACCACCCCGCCACCAGGGGCAGCCTCCACCAGGCCCCCACCCATGTCTCCCAACACCCCCACCCACCAGCACTGTGGGGCACGTGGCCAGCAGGCAGTCAGGCAGCAGCAGATGGCAGGTGGGAGCGTGCTCAGGGCTCTGGGGGGCAGTAATTTGGCCTCCTGGCCAGGAGCGTGGTCTCTCGTGTGTGAACGCGTGGACAGCCTGATAGGGAGTGAAATCCCACACGTCAGCGTGTGAATCGAGGAAAGGCCCTTAGCGCGTAAACCCGTCAACAGCATATGCGCGCCTATAGTCACCTGCACGTGCAGGAAATTGTTGCGTGACACGTCCCAGTGTCAAAGCGTGTGATTGGTGAAAATGGATCTACACGCAGAAGTGACAAAGCGTGTGATTGGTGAAAATGGATCTACACGCAGGAGTGACAAAGCGTGTGATTGGTGAACGTACACGCCGCGTAAGTGACGCTGTACGTGTGGGCCTGTATATAAGGTACATGTAGAACACCATTTCCTTGTACGTGCTTTTCGTGGAGAGCGAGTGGGTGAATTCTGTACTTCTTGTCGTTTCACACGCGATTTACTTCACGGCGTTTCCAGTTCGTACTCCCTGTTACCTCTGACAGCTTTTTCTCTATTTTTCCTCTTGTACTGGTTTACCTGGGCCTGTTCCCTCAAACAGTGTCCCCTTCTACTGTTGTCCTGTCTTCTCAGACAGCGTACACATCTTCTTTTGGCGGGGGTTTAGCCAGCCAAACGCGCTCATTTTTCACGCTCTTTTACCTGGCAGACGGTGAGTCACGCACGTATCCAACTTCTGTGCTTGCCCCGTGTGTAGCCTACCCCTTCAGAGGTCATTCTAGGCTGCGTGTGACACGCATACGTTCATTCTTGTGTTACTGGGTGCCACAGCGTAGTGCAGGTTTTTCTTTCTGCACACGTGGTCTAGGAGGGGTTGCGTGCACGTCATCTCCCTTTTTTGGGCCTCCTGTGCGTTGCGTGACCCGTCATCTTTCCCCAGGGGTTACAATCAGCCGTGCTAGAGCACTAGGGTACAATTACCATCTGGTACCCAACCCCTTTGACCCCCAATTGCCCAGGACAATTGTCTACAGCCACTCCCATACGCACATTAATATCAGTGCCATGGCTGGGAGGCGAGGATTCCGTAAGGGTGGCAAAGGTGGAAGAGCCACAAGTGGTGGCCGTGGTGGATCCGGTAGGGGACGTGGTCGTAACTTGCAGGGTGAGCCTGTCCCCCCATGTGTGGAGGACCAGTCAAGGGCACCCATCATCCCCCCCCCCCCTCCCGTTGAGGCTGAAGTGGCTGACACCATCCATGCTCAGCCCTTGTTGGACCAGCCCATTGTGGCACCAGACCTGGCTGACTCCATGGCTGACTTCCAGGTCAGCAGGGCTACGACACGTGCGCTGGTGCACGTTGATGCTATCATGCCACGTGGATCTGGGGCAGCAAGGTCATCTGCTGCCCCAAGTAGGCAGGGCGGAGAGGCTGCAGGGGCAGCTGCAGCTCCATCCACCCCAGCTCTCACACACCCAGCCAGGACAGTGTCCGTCCTAGTCCATTCTGCTGACATTCCCCATGACACCATTACACTTGAGCCAATGCCTGCACCAACTCCCATGCTGAGTGTGCAATCCCACACACCTGATACAGAGCCCACCAGGGCTCCTGCCCCTAGTGTCCAGAGCGGCGCAGGACACTCAGGATCACCACCACCTTCCAAGCGGAAGAGGAAGAGTGCTCGTCCGGCACAGGCTGATGCCCCCGACACGGCTACACAGTCCGGTCCGTCGAGGAAGCCCAGCTTCACGGATGTGGAACTGAATGCACTTGTCGAGTATGTGTCCGGACATGATAACGAGATGGTCATTGTTGCAGGATCCAAGACCACACCTGCACAACGCCAGGCACACTGGCAGACCATTGCGGACATCGTAAGTGCCCTTGGAATCGTGAGGCGCACAGCCAATGATTGCTACAAGCGCTGGAATGACCTAAAGCGCAGGGCAAAGAAGAAGCTGGCCTCAAGTCATGCCGCAACTCTAGTGACTGGAGGTGGGTCTCCAGTAGAAGACATGGAACTCACTCCACATGAGTCAGTCGCTGGGACCTACGTCACGGAGGAACAGATCCAAGGCGTGGGAGATCTGCCTGATTACGAGGCATTGTCCGGTGAGTGCACATGCATGTGTGTGTCATCCATGTGCATGGTGTGTGTGTGAGGGCATCTGTTTGTGTGCCAGGTGAGAGTGTGTGCGCCTGAGTCGAATGGGTCAGCCATGTGCTTCATGCAAGACATCCTGGGCAGCTGCATTTCGCCATTGCAGTATCCCTTCTGCCAACAGTAGACATCTAGCCCAACAGCACCCAAGTTGGCCTTGAAGTGTCACCTTGCCACTACATTGTTGATTATTTTCCTATGTTCAATCAGACAGATTGTATGCATTCCACCACTTATACTAGGCATTCCTCAGTCCTCTAGTCACATGTATGGCATGGCCATGGTAAAGTGGAGTTACTTTGTTACCTGGATATCATATGTTCACACATGTCCCTGTGCAATTGGACCATATTGGACTGGCAGCTCCAGGTGATAAAGCAGACCTGTCAGAATTAGAAAAGCTATTGCATGTGGGAACTGGACAAAATGAATAAGTGCTGCCCTCCTCTCCATCTACACTCAATAGCAATGGCACATGCCATCTGTGTGATGGCATGTGTGTGTCACCTGGCAATCACAGGGCAATGTGTGATGCCACTGCCAGGCAGCATGCATGAAATGTGTTCATCTTCCATCTTTGTGTAATGAGTGTGTGCCATTTGCCTGCCCTTCATACGCAGTGAGGGTGCATGCATGGGAGGGTCTTAGTCATGTGGGACATGTGTCAATCAAGTACTGGTTCTCTTGTTTCACAGCCCTCATTGTGTGCCATGGTGCTAATGCGGGTTTCCATTTCTTTGTCATTATGTCATTGCAGGGGAAGACGCACCTGATACTGCTGGGGTTGTGGAGATGGTGCAGAGCCAGGAGGGGTCCGAGGGCCGACCAACCACCAGTGAGGGACGTGGTGTGCTGGTGGGTGAAAACCCACAAGTGCTGCAGGTCGTGCTCTCAAGGGGTGTCTCTGGCTGCACCTCCCCCGAGCTGTACTCAGCTGTTGACTCGGATGATGAGACCTACGTGCCGTCGCAGGTGAGTGTTCCAGGGAGGGAATCTGTTCTGTCCCACCCACCTGCACCAGGGTCAGAACCCTCAATGGGGATGTCAATGTTGGCAGCTAGGCCTTTGGTGGTTACGGATGCAGGGTCACACTCCGCGACATCTGATCCTGTTCCTGGGCCAGCAGATCAGAGGGGGAATGCAGTCCTGCAGCCTCAGGCAGTGCCGGCACAGCAAGGCGCAGTCCGCCTTGCCCCAGACAGGTGTGGTGCCCGCCGACGTGGTGGCCGTACGCCACCTGGCAATACCGTATGGGAGCAATCCATTTACGGTATGGCTACCCAACAGGCAGCATCATCCGAGATGATGGCTCAGGCCATGGATAGGGTGGCCACTTCCATTGTCCCCCCTGAAAGGCTGATGGAGCGACTAGAGCAGGCAACCGACTCCATCTGCCAGTCACACAGGGAGGACATGTTGGCGTCCAACAGGGACAGGCGGGCGGCACTGGCGACTCTGCAGGAGGCCATCTCCATAGAGTCCCAGGGCCACAGGGAAGCCCTGAGGCAGGAGCTACATCAACTCAGGACGACTCTTGTTGAGCTAGAGGCTTCAACACACCAAAGGACAGAACAGCAGCTGGAGCGTCTCACCCGTACGCTCTCAGCTGAGATGCAAGCAACGAGGGCGGAGGTCCGGGCATCCCGTGAGTTGTTGCATGGGGACCTCCGCACCCTCATCCTCCAGAACGAGACCTACCACACCCGCATGCTTGCAGCCATGGAGGAACAGAGTAGGGCCTTGCGTGGGCTGCCTCCCATAGTGCAACCACCTCCGGATGCAGCTACACAGGGTGATAATAGCGACAGCAGTGATACTCCCACAATAGGGTAGCCGTGTGGGCCATGAGCCCATGGAGGCGTTTTTTTTTCCCAGGATCCACACAGGTGGTTTCTGGTGTGCACCCTGACCTCGGACCTCCTGGGTGGCCTCCCCAACCCCCCCCCCCCCCGGGCCCTTTAATGGCCATTTTTGATTTTCTTTTTATTTTTATATTTTTTAAATTTTTATTTTTATTTTTATATTTTTCCCAATTTTTTGGGGACACATTGTTGGCTTCCGTGGTTCCTGTGGGCATACGCTGCATTGTGGCTGGGCACATGCAGGCTTGTCATGTATTAGGTTCAGATGCCTGGGTTTGAGTCACACACACCCCTCCAGCTTCCCGTTTCCATGGGCTTGCAAAGGGTGTGCCCAAGTGACATTGAAGTACATGGTGACATTGGACTCCCACTACATGTGTGGGTAGTCTAGTCAATACTGTGTATACATTCCTAGTGCATATTGCTGTTGTGTTGTACACTGCATGTTGCATTGATGTGTAACTCATCATCTGTGTCTGCCTCCCAATTTGCAGGTCCCTTCCTCATGTCTACACAAGGCCCTCTAGTCTGGAGATGGGGTCCTTGTTGGCAGCAGTGCACCTACAACTCTACATGGCACCAACACTGTTCAGTTGGAAGTGGTGGGAGTGCAGGCATATCCAGGTGGTGAGACAACTGATTTATTACATTACTGAAGTCATGTTTATGGTAGTACGTGCTCAAGTATGTTGTTTGTCCTGCATTACAGTGAGCATTTCAGGTGTAGAAGTTTCAATTGGGGACACTGTACATCGCAACACTTGTCACGTTGTGGGGATTACTTTGTTTACCTGCACATAGCATGACATGGCACGGTGTGTTGTGTGGCGGTGCTGGGGATGGGTTGGGTGACATGGCACTGTCCTCTTGTTGCATTTAGCAAGTGGGTATTAATTTTGGCTGCTTGAATGTGTTCCTTCACAAAACTGCATTGGTGTTGTGTGTGGGTAGGGATGCACACATTGTAACACTTCCAGGTGAACAATCTCAGGCTGATATGCTTTTCACGGTTGAATCTCCAGACATTCAGGATCAGTGTCAGGTTGAGTCATCATTGATTGTCAGATGGAATGTGCCAGGCCAGTGTGCACTCCACAGGGGAGTGAATACTATGTGAAGTAATTAGCCACTAGCTGTGTACGGGCTGCCTCCCCTCGTGCCCTTTCCCCTCCCATGCGCAGCGGCTGTGCATGTGGTTGGGGATGTGGGGCCACCACCATGTCCACGGGCAGGCCCCGGCGTGTTGCAACGTTGTGCAGGACACATGCTGCCACTATGATCCTGCACACTACTGGGGGAGCGTATAACAGCTGCCCGCCAGAACGGTCAAGGGAGCGAAAGCGTGACTTTAGCACTCCGAATGTGCGCTCCACTATGCCCCGGGTTGTAATGTGGGCTGTGTTATATCTTACCTCGGGTGGCGTGGAGGGGTTCCGAATTGGCGTCATCATGTGGGGGCTGAGAGGGTAGGCACTGTCCCCTGTGGAGGTGGTGATTGGTATCATTGGTGGGGTTGTGACCTTGCTCAGTATCCAACATGCATGCATGTGCAGTGGCATACATACTCACCGAGAAGCCATGTATCGCCATGCCGCCCAGCATCTATGTCCCGGCATAGGGTGGACATTCGGTAAATGAAGCTGTCGTGGGTGGACCCGGGATAGTTGGCATATACTGAGGTGATGATTCCCTTGGCATTACATGCTACCTGCACGTTGATGGAATGCCAGTGCTTGCGGTTCCTATAGATGTGCTCTGATGCCCTGGGGGGACGTAGAGCCACATGGGTGCAGTCGATGGCACCTAGCACTTTGGGGAATCGTGCCACTCCGTAAAAATCCAGGGCGGCAGCATGCCTTTCAGCAGGTGTTCTGGGCAGGTATATGTGCCTGCGGACTGATGGGCGTGCAGTGATGATGTCCAAGACCTGGTGTAGGCAGCGTGACTGGGTGGCCTGTGACACCCCACCCACTATGGCACTTGTCCGCTGAAATGATCCAGTGGCTAAGAAGTGCAGTACATTGAGGACCTTCTCCAGGGGGCTGAGTGCTTGAGAGCACAGGGTGGGTGATGTGAGGTCATCCTCCCACTCACTCACCAGGTCCAGTATTATGTGTGGTGGAAACCTGTACCTTCCATACACCTGGTCATCAGGCATCCCGAAAAGGCTGGTTCTGGGTGTGAATATTCTGGCCCTGACTCTCCTCCTCCTCTGGTAGCCCACTGCCACTGCTGCTAGGAACGGTATGTTCATCCTGGCATCTGGCTTGTTATTTGAAAAGTGCGCAAATTAATGCTTTGCGCGTGTTCTAGGCGAGCGTGTGACCCGCGCACCCCTGGAATCTAGTTCCCACTCCAATAGCGTGTGGAAATTCCCACGCAGCAGCCATACAGGTGCGCTGACGTACTTGCGTGTGTAAGTGCCCGCGCACCCCTGAAATACACGTACATAGGCCAATCGCGTGTACGCGCACTTTTGTCCAATTACACGCAATGAAATACACATACATAGGCCAATCACGCGATGACACTCTGACGTGCAGTATTTCCACGTGTGTTCCGTCATCACGTGCTGAGTGGGGAACGCCCTTGCGGGTCACGTCAGACGCGCTTACGCGCTGAGGGACTCTGGTCCAATAGAATCGCGTATGCGTGCTGACGCGCTTACGCGCTAAGGGCCTTTCCTCGGATTTCACGCTGACGTGCAGGATTTTCACGTGCCAAATCACTCCGTATCAAGCTGGCCACACGAAAACACACGGAACACCACGCTCCTGCCCAGAAGGCCGAGTTACTGCCCCCCAGTGCCCCGAGCAGCCTCCCACGTGCTATCTGCTGCTGCCTGCCTGCCTGCCTGCCTGCCTGCTGCCACCATGCCCTGCCATTTGGTGCCTGCACATCAGCCATCTGCAGGGGTCCAGTTGCTGTGTCCACCCCTGCTGGAACTGAAGACTCCCAACTGGGATTACATCGCTCCACAGCCCAGCCCCAGGACCCAGTTGCCCACCCACACCTGCCTCTGGGGTTGCCATGTCGGGCACTTCCACATCTGGCACCAGTGGCAACCCCAGGCCAGAGGGGCAGAGGGGCACCAGCTTCACTGCCACCGAAGTTGGTGTCCTGGTGGAGCATGTCCTGGGGCAGTATGATGCCCTCTTTGGATCGTCCCGCACCAGCAAGGAAGGACGGGAGAGGATCTGGGCCGACTGTGTGGTTGCCATCAACGCGGAGGGGGTGGCAACCCGCAACGTCCAGAAGATCAAGAAGCGCTGGGAGGACTTGAGGTCCAGGACCCTTGTGAAGGCCCGGCGCCTCGTGGAGGGGGGCCGGGGCCGCATGAGTTCCATCCAGAAGAGGGTCCTGGAACGCGTACGCCCAGCGCTCCACGCCCAGGTCCTTGAGAGGGAGGCCCGTCTGGAGTTGAGCGGTATGTGTCCAAGCATTACTGTGTGAGACAGGGCATGTTGCGGTGTGCTGGTTCTATGATACTTGCCTGTATGTGTGCCATGGGCCATGTATGCATGTATGTGTGCAGGGACATCATGGTAATGCATGTGCGACCAGTGATGTGTGACCCACATGGTTGTTGCATGTGTTGAAATGCGGCATGGGGAGCCCTATGCAGATTTTGGACATGAGAGCATGCCAGTCTCTGTACCTGGACATGGATGGGGGTGAAGGATGGGTGCTGATGCCAGGTACATATATGGTAGCCATGTCTGTGTGCCTGACCTGCGTGTCTGTGACTTGTGCATGCCATGGATGCATGACACATGTGTGTGACAATGCACAGATTCAGTGACGCACCCAACTTACCCTTGTTTCGCCTGTGTTCGGTGTGTTTGGGGCCAGATGGATGTGACTGAGGTGAAGTGTGTGCATGTGATATGCATGAGCCATGATGCATGTGAGTTACATATCATTGAATGTTTCTAGAGTCCATTGGACATGCATGGAAATGTCCATGGCATGCACCATGCCTGTTACTGTGTGTGTTTTGCCTGGACTGACCCATGTGTTGTGGAGGGACATGATGGAAGTGTACTTTGACAGTGGTGCTCATCTGCTATTGCTTCCTGTCTAGGGGACCATTGTACAGTAGCCTGATGCTTGTGTCCTTTGTCTCCCTCTACGCAGCGGCTAGTGAAGAAGAGGGCGGAGACGGCGCTGTGGAGCAAGGCGGCGGGGATGCCCCCACGGCTGCAGCGGAAGGGGTGGGTGAGCCCCCACAGGGGCCTGCTACGGCGGGAGACGGTGAGGAGCCATCCAGGTTGGTGGTTTGCACAGAGGAGGAGGAGGCCGACACTGGTGCACACATGGGGCCTGGTGGGAGCATCCCTGCTGGTGCAAGTGGTGCAGTCCAGGGCCAGGGGCAGGAGGCAGCACAGGTCACCGTGGAGGGGCCTGTGCATGTCACTGTCCCTGACCCTGTGAGTGCACCACCATGCACCAGCAGGGATGCCCCGTCCCAGGCCCGTCCGCAGGTAGAGGGGATGTCCATGTCACCTGACTCCCCTCCACCTGCGGACGTGGTAACCCCTGGCCGCGTGGAGAAGGTCCTGATTGGGGTCGCGATGCGCACGGCTGTGATTCGTGATGACGTGCGTGCTTCCCGGGAGGAGCACGCACGTCATCACGAAGTGCACCGTGCCGACGTGGCCCAATTGGGATCGGCCATGTTCGGGGGTTTCCTGCATGTGTTGGCCAATCTGACGGCCCTCTCCTCCTCTGTGCAGGCTATCCACCGGTCGTTCTCCTTGCCGTCTTCCGGCCCAGATGCCACCAGGGCCCCCTGTGGACCTGCCCCGACCAATGCAGCCAGCTCGGTGGGGATCCCATCCCTGCCACAGTTGGGAGTCGGAGGTCCAGCAGGGGTGGACAACACAGCAAGTGGACCCCAGCAGATGGAAGATGTGACGGCATCATCGGGCAGGGCACGTGCACGACGGCGTCGGTGGTTTCCATCAGCCTGGATGCCGTCGTGCTGGCAGAGGCAGTGGCGTCGGAGGCAGCAGCGGGCTCGACGTGGGAGGCATCATGGCTCGGGGCCATCAAGATCAGAGGGGCAGGCATCGGCCGGAGGGCAGGGCAACCCTGGGATGGTGGTGTGTTCCGTGTGGGAGGAGTTTGGCCAGCGGATAGGTGCGGAGCGGCAGCGGGCGGAAGAGGAGCGTCTCGCCATGGTCAGGGCGGAGTTCTCCATGCGTCGGGCATTGAGGCGGGCTGAGTGCCTCGAGGAAGCTCGCAGGGAGTTTGAGGTGGACATGGGGTTGTCCCTGCGAGACCTCGGGGCCAGGACAGAGTCCCGCCTCCAGGACATCGACATGGAGTTCGATGATGCCCTGGCCAGCAACATCACCAAGTGAGCCGCAGGACTTGCCCGCTGCCTTTGTATATAGTTATTTAGTTAGTTAGTGCTAGGTTTCCTTTATTTATTTTTATTATTTTGGACCGCTCGGACAATGGCCACTTTTTTGTACATATATTTTTCATTAGTTAGTGGTAGGTTTCATTTTTGGTGTTGGGCTCATGGACCCTGGAACATTCCTGTATATAGTTTGTTTTTTTGGGAGATACATTTTTTTAATTTCTTATTGTTTTCACCATGACGTAATGGTTTTTCATTAATTTCCTATGACATGATATTGCTTTGGACAAATTCATTTTAATTTTTTATTCCTTTGTTTTTTTGTTTATCACTTTTGTTCTCGGACATGGACCATTTATTTACTTAGCCACATCGTTGTATGTTTGAAAAGTTCCCTTATTTTTGGTATTTAATACATTTTTTATATTTTCTTACACTTGTGTTATTTTCTCATTGGTTTGTTACATGTCATGATATGGGTTTTGACATTCACTTGCACCCATTGTGTATGTGTGTGTGACGGACATGTGTTCTTTTGCATACTTGGCATTGGGGTTGTGTCATGTGATTGCATTCACTATGTGGGTGGATGCAATCCTTGCCTGGGTGTTTGTGCTGGGTATGCTGGCCATTACTGCCATGATTGTGTATCGTCAGGACCTGGGGCCAGGGGGACATGTGTGGGGGCCTGCTGGCAGGTTCCCCACAGTGCTGGGGGGTGGGGGTGGTGGGAGACATGAGTGGGGGCCTGGTGGAGGGTGCCCCTGGTGGCGGGGGGGTGGGGGTGGTGGGAGACATGAGTGGGGGCCTGGTGGAGGGTGCCCCTGGTGGCGGGTGGGTGGGGGTGGTGGGAGACATGAGTGGGGGCCTGGTGGAGGGTGCCCCTGGTGACTGGGGGGGTGGGGGTGGTGGGTGACATGAGTGGGGGCCTGGTGGAGGGTGCCCCTGGATGGTGGGGGGTGGGGGTGGTGGGAGACATGAGTGGGGGCCTGGTGGAGGCTGCCCCTGCACTGGTGGGGGTGATAGGGGACATGGGTGGGGGCCTGGTGGAGGCTGCCCCTGGATGGTGGGGGGGTGGGGGTGGTGGGAGACATGAGTGGGGGCCTGGTGGAGGCTGCCCCTGCACTGCTGGGGGGTGGGGGTGGTGGGAGACATGGGTGGGGGCCTGGTGGAGGCTGCCCCTGCACTGCTGGGGGGTGGGGGTGGTGGGAGACATGAGTGGGGGCCTGGTGGAGGGTGCCCCTGGATGGTGGGGGCTGGGGGTGGTGGGAGACATGAGTGGGGGCCTGGTGGAGGCTGCCCCTGCACTGCTGGGGGGTGGGGGTGGTGGGAGACATGAGTGGGGGCCTGGTGGAGGCTGCCCCTGGATGGTGGGGGGTGGGGGTGGTGGGAGACATGAGTGGGGGCCTGGTGGAGGCTGCCCCTGGATGGTGGGGGGTGGGGGTGGTGGGAGACATGAGTGGGGGCCTGGTGGAGGGTGCCCCTGGTGGCGGGGGGTGGGGGTGGTGGGAGACATGAGTGGGGGCCTGGTGGAGGGTGCCCCTGGTGGCGGGGGGGTGGGGGTGGTGGGAGACATGAGTGGGGGCCTGGTGGAGGGTGCCCCTGGTGGCGGGGGGGTGGGGGTGGTGGGAGACATGAGTGGGGGCCTGGTGGAGGGTGCCCCTGGTGACTGGGGGGGTGGGGGTGGTGGGAGACATGAGTGGGGGCCTGGTGGAGGCTGCCCCTGCACTGCTGGGGGGTGGGGGTGATAGGGGACATGGGTGGGGGCCTGGTGGAGGCTGCCCCTGCACTGCTGGGGGGTGGGGGTGGTGGGAGACATGAGTGGGGGCCTGGTGGAGGGTGCCCCTGCACTGCTGGGGGGTGGGGGTGGTGGGAGACATGGGTGGGGGCCTGGTGGAGGCTGCCCCTGCACTGCTGGGGGGTGGGGGTGGTGGGAGACATGAGTGGGGGCCTGGTGGAGGGTGCCCCTGGATGGTGGGGGCTGGGGGTGGTGGGAGACATGAGTGGGGGCCTGGTGGAGGGTGCCCCTGCACTGCTGGGGGGTGGGGGTGATAGGGGACATGAGTGGGGGCCTGGTGGAGGGTGCCCCTGGTGACTGGGGGGGTGGGGGTGGTGGGTGACATGAGTGGGGGCCTGGTGGAGGGTGCCCCTGGTGGCGGGGGGGGTGGGGGTGGTGGGTGACATGAGTGGGGGCCTGGTGGAGGGTGCCCCTGGTGGCGGGGGGGTGGGGGTGGTGGGAGGCATGGGTGGGGGCCTGGTGGAGGCTGCCCCTGCACTGCTGGGGGGTGGGGGTGGTGGGAGACATGAGTGGGGGCCTGGTGGAGGGTGCCCCTGGATGGTGGGGGCTGGGGGTGGTGTGAGACATGAGTGGGGGCCTGGTGGAAGCTGCCCCTGCACTGCTGGGGGGTGGGGGTGGTGGGAGACATGAGTGGGGGCCTGGTGGAGGCTGCCCCTGGATGGTGGGGGGTGGGGGTGGTGGGAGACATGAGTGGGGGCCTGGTGGAGGCTGCCCCTGGATGGTGGGGGGTGGGGGTGGTGGGAGACATGAGTGGGGGCCTGGTGGAGGCTGCCCCTGCACTGCTGGGGGGTGGGGGTGGTGGGAGACATGGGTGGGGGCCTGGTGGAGGCTGCCCCTGCACTGCTGGGGGGTGGTGGGAGACATGAGTGGGGGCCTGGTGGAGGGTGCCCCTGGATGGTGGGGGCTGGGGGTGGTGGGAGACATGAGTGGGGGCCTGGTGGAGGCTGCCCCTGCACTGCTGGGGGTTGGGGGTGGTGGGAGGCATGGGTGGGGGCCTGGTGGAGGCTGCCCCTGCACTGCTGGGGGTTGGGGGTGGTGGGAGGCATGGGTGGGGGCCTGGTGGAGGCTGCCCCTGGTGGCGGGAGGGTGGGGGTGGTGGGAGACATGGGTGGGGGCCTGGTGGAGGCTGCCCCTGCACTGCTGGGGGGTGGGGGTGATAGGGGACATGAGTGGGGGCCTGGTGGAGGGTGCCCCTGGTGACTGGGGGGGTGGGGGTGGTGGGTGACATGAGTGGGGGCCTGGTGGAGGGTGCCCCTGGTGGCGGGGGGGTGGGGGTGGTGGGAGGCATGGGTGGGGGCCTGGTGGAGGCTGCCCCTGGTGGCGGGAGGGTGGGGGTGGTGGGAGACATGGGTGGGGGCCTGGTGGAGGCTGCCCCTGCACTGCTGGGGGGTGGGGGTGATAGGGGACATGAGTGGGGGCCTGGTGGAGGGTGCCCCTGGTGACTGGGGGGGTGGGGGTGGTGGTTGACATGAGTGGGGGCCTGGTGGAGGGTGCCCCTGGTGGCGGGGGGGTGGGGGTGGTGGGAGGCATGGGTGGGGGCCTGGTGGAGGCTGCCCCTGGTGGCGGGAGGGTGGGGGTGGTGGGAGACATGGGTGGGGGCCTGGTGGAGGCTGCCCCTGCACTGCTGGGGGTGGGGGTGATAGGGGACATGAGTGGGGGCCTGGTGGAGGGTGCCCCTGGTGACTGGGGGGGTGGGGGTGGTGGGAGACATGAGTGGGGGCCTGGTGGAGGCTGCCCCTGCACTGCTGGGGGGTGGGGGTGGTGGGAGACATGGGTGGGGGCCTGGTGGAGGCTGCCCCTGCACTGCTGGGGGGTGGGGGTGGTGGGAGACATGGGTGGGGGCCTGGTGGAGGGTGCCCCTGGATGGTGGGGGCTGGGGGTGGTGGGAGACATGAGTGGGGGCCTGGTGGAGGCTGCCCCTGCACTGCTGGGGGGTGGGGGTGGTGGGAGACATGAGTGGGGGCCTGGTGGAGGCTGCCCCTGGATGGTGGGGGGTGGGGGGGTGGGAGACATGAGTGGGGGCCTGGTGGAGGCTGCCCCTGGATGGTGGGGGGTGGGGGTGGTGGGAGACATGAGTGGGGGCCTGGTGGAGGCTGCCCCTGCACTGCTGGGGGGTGGGGGTGGTGGGAGACATGGGTGGGGGCCTGGTGGAGGCTGCCCCTGCACTGCTGGGGGGTGGGGGTGGTGGGAGACATGAGTGGGGGCCTGGTGGAGGGTGCCCCTGGATGGTGGGGGCTGGGGGTGGTGGGAGACATGAGTGGGGGCCTGGTGGAGGCTGCCCCTGCACTGCTGGGGGGTGGGGGTGGTGGGAGACATGAGTGGGGGCCTGGTGGAGGCTGCCCCTGGATGGTGGGGGGTGGGGGGAGACATGAGTGGGGGCCTGGTGGAGGCTGCCCCTGGATGGTGGGGGGTGGGGGTGGTGGGAGACATGAGTGGGGGCCTGGTGGAGGGTACCCCTGGTGACTGGGGGGGTGGGGGTGGTGGGAGACATGAGCAGGTGTGCAGGGTAGTCCCCTGTTTTGTGGGCTGCCTGCAGGGGCCGTCGAGGGTGACAGGACCCACCCAGCCTAATCGCGTGTGTAACTTCGCACGCACCCCTGTAATACACGTACCAAGCCAAATCGCGTGTGATAATTCCCGCGCACCCCTGAAATACACGCGCCCAGGCTATTCGCGTGTGGAAATTCCCGCGCACCCCTGAAATACACGTACCCTGCTGTAATCGCGTGTGGGACTTCCCGCGCACCCCTGTAATACACGCGCCCAGCCTATTCGCCTGTGGAAATTCCCGCGCACCCCTGAAATACACGCGCCCAGGCTATTCGCGTGTGGAACTTCCCGCGCACCCCTGAAATACACGCGGCCAGGCTATTCGCGTGTGGAACTTCCCGCGCACCCCTGAAATACACGTACCCTGCTGTAATCGCGTGTGGGACTTCCCGCGCACCCCTGTAATACACGCGCCCAGCCTATTCGCGTGTGGAAATTCCCGCGCACCCCTGAAATACACGCGCCCAGGCTATTCGCGTGTGGAACTTCCCGCGCACCCCTGAAATACACGCGGCCAGGCTATTCGCGTGTGGAACTTCCCGCGCACCCCTGAAATACACGTACCCTGCTGTAATCGCGTGTGGGACTTCCCGCGCACCCCTGAAATACACGCGGCCAGGCTATTCGCGTGTGGAACTTCCCGCGCACCCCTGAAATACACGTACCCTGCTGTAATCGCGTGTGGGACTTCCCGCGCACCCCTGAAATACACGCGGCCAGGCTATTCGCGTGTGGAAATTCCCGCGCACCCCTGAAATACACGTACCCTGCTGTAATCGCGTGTGGAACTTCCCGCGCACACCTGAAATACACGCGGCCAGGCTATTCGCGTGTGGAAATTCCCGCGCACCCCTGAAATGCACGTACCCTGCTGTAATCGCGTGGACACCTTCCCGCGCACCCCTGAAATCCACGTACCCGGCCAAATCGCGTGTGAGACTTCCCGCGCACACGTATTTTTTGTCAGCGTGTCCGTGTTTGTGGGTACCCCTTTGCACCTCATTTGTCCTGGAGGGCCACAGTATAGGACATTCATCATGGCAGTATATGGGTGCTATTTGTTGGCGCACATTTCTTACAGCCGCTGAGACGCTACCGCCTGCTTTCTTGTGGCGGTTGTGTTTGTGCCTGTGCGCTGGTTTGAGCGTGCGCTTTTTTGACCTATTGTATTCCATGAATACGTGTTGTAGGCGAGCGTGTGGGCGTTCTGCGCACTTTTACCCTGTGCTTCCCCCGTGACGCCCACATTTTGGCAAGTTGTTCCCCATTTCGAGTGTTACGCCCCGTGTTCCGCCTACTTTTGTTGCGTGCGCCGCGCTATGTGCGATTTTCGCTGTGGACTGTGCGATTTTCGCTGTGACCTGGCGCATGCCGTTAGATGGCCTGTGCGCCAAAGTGCGCCGCGCACTTTCTTATCGCACGTCCGATGGTTTTCTCGCGCACGGCCTTCCATGAATCGATGTGCGCTGCTTTTCGTGCGATTTTCGCTATTCCACTGCGATTTTCGCTATTCCACTGCGAATCGCACGTTTTTGGCCACTTGCGCCGCGCTAATTATTCCATGAATCGGCCTGTCAATTTCTTCTATCACTCCTTCCTTCTTCATTTTGTCTAGCTGTTGTCTAAGGGCGTCCCTTGCTGTGGCCGGTACTGGTCTCACCCGGTGCTTGACGGGGACAGCATTTCTTTTGAGCACAATTTTGGGAAGAAAACTTTTAATGTGCCCCGGCTCCTCCGAGAAAAGTGTTGGGTAATCGCTCTTGACAACGGATCCGCTCCTCGCATTGACTGATAGGACTTGATCTTCTGTGCTGGGGTCTAGTCTGATTTTTAATTTGTCTTGATCGTCCCAGCCCAACACTGCCGGCCCTTCGTGGCTGAAGTAGACCCTGGTGATGGTTTCTCTTCCTTTGAATTCGACTTTGCCGTTGATATAACCTAGGAGTTCAACTGAGGCTCCCCCAAACACCGTGGGCTTGTGTCGCGTGGTGAGCACTCTCACTTTCTCTTTACCCACCATTTCTTTATATGTCTGAAGGGGTAAGATGGTGAGATCTGAACCGGAGTCTGCCATGACCCTTGTCTCTCTTCCATCGATTTTGATCACGCAGTGGGGCTTCTCTCTCCTGGCTCGTGTGCTGTTCACCATGATGACTGTGGGTCTTCCTTCCTCATCCGAGGAGGATTCTCTTTCCCTTGTACGATCTGTGTTGAGGCTGGCGACTTTCTTGTTTCTCCATCGACACACTATCGAGAAATGTCCAATGCGTTTGCAGACGGAGCACTCCTTGTCTCTGGCTGGACACTCTCTGTCAAAGGCCAAGTGTTTGGTACTGGTGCACCTATGACACTTGAGGGGTTCTTTCTTGTTGCTTCTCACTTCTCTCGTGTCTGGTGCCAATCTTTCTTTTCTGAGTGGGGGCCTGGTGGAGGGTGCCCCTGCACTGCTGGGGGGTGGGGGTGATAGGGGACATGAGTGGGGGCCTGGTGGAGGGTGCCCCTGGTGACTGGGGGGGTGGGGGTGGTGGGTGACATGAGTGGGGGCCTGGTGGAGGGTGCCCCTGGTGGCGGGGGGGGTGGGGGTGGTGGGTGACATGAGTGGGGGCCTGGTGGAGGGTGCCCCTGGTGGCGGGGGGGTGGGGGTGGTGGGAGGCATGGGTGGGGGCCTGGTGGAGGCTGCCCCTGCACTGCTGGGGGGTGGGGGTGGTGGGAGACATGAGTGGGGGCCTGGTGGAGGCTGCCCCTGGATGGTGGGGGGTGGGGGTGGTGGGAGACATGAGTGGGGGCCTGGTGGAGGCTGCCCCTGGATGGTGGGGGGTGGGGGTGGTGGGAGACATGAGTGGGGGCCTGGTGGAGGGTGCCCCTGGTGGCGGGGGGTGGGGGTGGTGGGAGACATGAGTGGGGGCCTGGTGGAGGGTGCCCCTGGTGGCGGGGGGGTGGGGGTGGTGGGAGACATGAGTGGGGGCCTGGTGGAGGGTGCCCCTGGTGGCGGGGGGGTGGGGGTGGTGGGAGACATGAGTGGGGGCCTGGTGGAGGGTGCCCCTGGTGACTGGGGGGGTGGGGGTGGTGGGAGACATGAGTGGGGGCCTGGTGGAGGCTGCCCCTGCACTGCTGGGGGGTGGGGGTGATAGGGGACATGGGTGGGGGCCTGGTGGAGGCTGCCCCTGCACTGCTGGGGGGTGGGGGTGGTGGGAGACATGAGTGGGGGCCTGGTGGAGGGTGCCCCTGCACTGCTGGGGGGTGGGGGTGGTGGGAGACATGGGTGGGGGCCTGGTGGAGGCTGCCCCTGCACTGCTGGGGGGTGGGGGTGGTGGGAGACATGAGTGGGGACCTGGTGGAGGGTGCCCCTGGATGGTGGGGGCTGGGGGTGGTGGGAGACATGAGTGGGGGCCTGGTGGAGGGTGCCCCTGCACTGCTGGGGGGTGGGGGTGATAGGGGACATGAGTGGGGGCCTGGTGGAGGGTGCCCCTGGTGACTGGGGGGGTGGGGGTGGTGGGTGACATGAGTGGGGGCCTGGTGGAGGGTGCCCCTGGTGGCGGGGGGGGTGGGGGTGGTGGGTGACATGAGTGGGGGCCTGGTGGAGGGTGCCCCTGGTGGCGGGGGGGTGGGGGTGGTGGGAGGCATGGGTGGGGGCCTGGTGGAGGCTGCCCCTGCACTGCTGGGGGGTGGGGGTGGTGGGAGACATGAGTGGGGGCCTGGTGGAGGGTGCCCCTGGATGGTGGGGGCTGGGGGTGGTGTGAGACATGAGTGGGGGCCTGGTGGAAGCTGCCCCTGCACTGCTGGGGGGTGGGGGTGGTGGGAGACATGAGTGGGGGCCTGGTGGAGGCTGCCCCTGGATGGTGGGGGGTGGGGGTGGTGGGAGACATGAGTGGGGGCCTGGTGGAGGCTGCCCCTGGATGGTGGGGGGTGGGGGTGGTGGGAGACATGAGTGGGGGCCTGGTGGAGGCTGCCCCTGCACTGCTGGGGGGTGGGGGTGGTGGGAGACATGGGTGGGGGCCTGGTGGAGGCTGCCCCTGCACTGCTGGGGGGTGGTGGGAGACATGAGTGGGGGCCTGGTGGAGGGTGCCCCTGGATGGTGGGGGCTGGGGGTGGTGGGAGACATGAGTGGGGGCCTGGTGGAGGCTGCCCCTGCACTGCTGGGGGTTGGGGGTGGTGGGAGGCATGGGTGGGGGCCTGGTGGAGGCTGCCCCTGCACTGCTGGGGGTTGGGGGTGGTGGGAGGCATGGGTGGGGGCCTGGTGGAGGCTGCCCCTGGTGGCGGGAGGGTGGGGGTGGTGGGAGACATGGGTGGGGGCCTGGTGGAGGCTGCCCCTGCACTGCTGGGGGGTGGGGGTGATAGGGGACATGAGTGGGGGCCTGGTGGAGGGTGCCCCTGGTGACTGGGGGGGTGGGGGTGGTGGGTGACATGAGTGGGGGCCTGGTGGAGGGTGCCCCTGGTGGCGGGGGGGTGGGGGTGGTGGGAGGCATGGGTGGGGGCCTGGTGGAGGCTGCCCCTGGTGGCGGGAGGGTGGGGGTGGTGGGAGACATGGGTGGGGGCCTGGTGGAGGCTGCCCCTGCACTGCTGGGGGGTGGGGGTGATAGGGGACATGAGTGGGGGCCTGGTGGAGGGTGCCCCTGGTGACTGGGGGGGTGGGGGTGGTGGTTGACATGAGTGGGGGCCTGGTGGAGGGTGCCCCTGGTGGCGGGGGGGTGGGGGTGGTGGGAGGCATGGGTGGGGGCCTGGTGGAGGCTGCCCCTGGTGGCGGGAGGGTGGGGGTGGTGGGAGACATGGGTGGGGGCCTGGTGGAGGCTGCCCCTGCACTGCTGGGGGTGGGGGTGATAGGGGACATGAGTGGGGGCCTGGTGGAGGGTGCCCCTGGTGACTGGGGGGGTGGGGGTGGTGGGAGACATGAGTGGGGGCCTGGTGGAGGCTGCCCCTGCACTGCTGGGGGGTGGGGGTGGTGGGAGACATGGGTGGGGGCCTGGTGGAGGCTGCCCCTGCACTGCTGGGGGGTGGGGGTGGTGGGAGACATGGGTGGGGGCCTGGTGGAGGGTGCCCCTGGATGGTGGGGGCTGGGGGTGGTGGGAGACATGAGTGGGGGCCTGGTGGAGGCTGCCCCTGCACTGCTGGGGGGTGGGGGTGGTGGGAGACATGAGTGGGGGCCTGGTGGAGGCTGCCCCTGGATGGTGGGGGGTGGGGGGGTGGGAGACATGAGTGGGGGCCTGGTGGAGGCTGCCCCTGGATGGTGGGGGGTGGGGGTGGTGGGAGACATGAGTGGGGGCCTGGTGGAGGCTGCCCCTGCACTGCTGGGGGGTGGGGGTGGTGGGAGACATGGGTGGGGGCCTGGTGGAGGCTGCCCCTGCACTGCTGGGGGGTGGGGGTGGTGGGAGACATGAGTGGGGGCCTGGTGGAGGGTGCCCCTGGATGGTGGGGGCTGGGGGTGGTGGGAGACATGAGTGGGGGCCTGGTGGAGGCTGCCCCTGCACTGCTGGGGGGTGGGGGTGGTGGGAGACATGAGTGGGGGCCTGGTGGAGGCTGCCCCTGGATGGTGGGGGGTGGGGGTGGTGGGAGACATGAGTGGGGGCCTGGTGGAGGCTGCCCCTGGATGGTGGGGGGTGGGGGTGGTGGGAGACATGAGTGGGGGCCTGGTGGAGGGTACCCCTGGTGACTGGGGGGGTGGGGGTGGTGGAGACATGAGCAGGTGTGCAGGGTAGTCCCCTGTTTTGTGGGCTGCCTGCAGGGGCCGTCGAGGGTGACAGGACCCACCCAGCCTAATCGCGTGTGTAACTTCGCACGCACCCCTGTAATACACGTACCAAGCCAAATCGCGTGTGATAATTCCCGCGCACCCCTGAAATACACGCGCCCAGGCTATTCGCGTGTGAAATTCCCGCGCACCCCTGAAATACACGTACCCTGCTGTAATCGCGTGTGGGACTTCCCGCGCACCCCTGTAATACACGCGCCCAGCCTATTCGCCTGTGGAAATTCCGCGCACCCCTGAAATACACGCGCCCAGGCTATTCGCGTGTGGAACTTCCCGCGCACCCCTGAAATACACGCGGCCAGGCTATTCGCGTGTGGAACTTCCCGCGCACCCCTGAAATACACGTACCCTGCTGTAATCGCGTGTGGGACTTCCCGCGCACCCCTGTAATACACGCGCCCAGCCTATTCGCGTGTGGAAATTCCCGCGCACCCCTGAAATACACGCGCCCAGGCTATTCGCGTGTGGAACTTCCCGCGCACCCCTGAAATACACGCGGCCAGGCTATTCGCGTGTGGAACTTCCCGCGCACCCCTGAAATACACGTACCCTGCCGTAATCGCGTGTGGGACTTCCCGCGCACCCTGAAATACACGCGGCCAGGCTATTCGCGTGTGGAACTTCCCGCGCACCCCTGAAATACACGTACCCTGCTGTAATCGCGTGTGGGACTTCCCGCGCACCCTGAAATACACGCGGCCAGGCTATTCGCGTGTGGAAATTCCCGCGCACCCCTGAAATACACGTACCCTGCTGTAATCGCGTGTGGGACTTCCCGCGCACCCCTGAAATACACGCTGCCAGGCTATTCGCGTGTGGAACTTCCGCGCACCCCTGAAATACACGTACCCTGCTGTAATCGCGTGTGGGACTCCCGCGCACCCTGAAATACACGCGGCCAGGCTATTCGCGTGTGGAAATTCCCGCGCACCCCTGAAATACACGTACCCTGCTGTAATCGCGTGTGGAACTTCCCGCGCACACCTGAAATACACGCGGCCAGGCTATTCGCGTGTGGAAATTCCCGCGCCCCCTGAAATGCACGTACCCTGCTGTAATCGCGTGTGGACCTTCCCGCGCACCCCCTGAAATCCACGTACCCGGCCAAATCGCGTGTGAGACTTCCCGCGCACACGTATTTTTTGTCAGCGTGTCCGTGTTTGTGGGTACCCCTTTGCACCTCATTTGTCCTGGAGGGCCACAGTATAGGACATTCATCATGGCAGTATATGGGTGCTATTTGTTGGCGCACATTTCTTACAGCCGCTGAGACGCTACCGCCTGCTTTCTTGTGGCGGTTGTGTTTGTGCCTGTGCGCTGGTTTGAGCGTGCGCTTTTTTGACCTATTGTATTCCATGAATACGTGTTGTAGGCGAGCGTGTGGGCGTTCTGCGCACTTTTACCCTGTGCTTCCCCCGTGACGCCCACATTTTGGCAAGTTGTTCCCCATTTCGAGTGTTACGCCCCGTGTTCCGCCTACTTTTGTTGCGTGCGCCGCGCTATGTGCGATTTTCGCTGTGGACTGTGCGATTTTCGCTGTGACCTGGCGCATGCCGTTAGATGGCCTGTGCGCCAACGTGCGCGTGCCGCCGCGCACTTTTCTTATCGCACGTCCGATGGTTTTTCTCGCGCACGGCCTTCCATGAATCGATGTGCGCTGCTTTTCGTGCGATTTTCGCTATTCCACTGCGATTTTCGCTATTCCACTGCGAATCGCACGTTTTGGCCACTTGCGCCGCGCTAATTATTCCATGAATCGGCCTGTCAATTTCTTCTATCACTCCTTCCTTCTTCATTTGTCTAGCTGTTGTCTAAGGGCGTCCCTTGCTGTGGCCGGTACTGGTCTCACCCGGTGCTTGACGGGGACAGCATTTCTTTTGAGCACAATTTTGGGAAGAAAACTTTTAATGTGCCCCGGCTCCTCCGAGAAAGTGTTGGGTAATCGCTCTTGACAACGGATCCGCTCCTCGCATTGACTGATAGGACTTGATCTTCTGTGCTGGGGTCTAGTCTGATTTTTTAATTTGTCTTGATCGTCCCAGCCCAACACTGCCGGCCCTTCGTGGCTGAAGTAGACCCTGGTGATGGTTTCTCTTCCTTTGAATTCGACTTTGCCGTTGATATAATCTAGGAGTTCAACTGAGGCTCCCCCAAACACCGTGGGCTTGTGTCGCGTGGTGAGCACTCTCACTTTCTCTTTACCCACCATTTCTTTATATGTCTGAAGGGGTAAGATGGTGAGATCTGAACCGGAGTCTGCCATGACCCTTGTCTCTCTTCCATCGATTTTGATCACGCAGTGGGGCTTCTCTCTCCTGGCTCGTGTGCTGTTCACCATGATGACTGTGGGTCTTCCTTCCTCATCCGAGGAGGATTCTCTTTCCCTTGTACGATCTGTGTTGAGGCTGGCGACTTTCTTGTTTCTCCATCGACACACTATCGAGAAATGTCCAATGCGTTTGCAGACGGAGCACTCCTTGTCTCTGGCTGGACACTCTCTGTCAAAGGCCAAGTGTTTGGTACTGGTGCACCTATGACACTTGAGGGGTTCTTTCTTGTTGCTTCTCACTTCTCTCGTGTCTGGTGCCAATCTTTCTTTTCTGAGTGGGGGCCTGGTGGAGGGTGCCCTGCACTGCTGGGGGGTGGGGGGTGGGGGTGATAGGGGACATGAGTGGGGGCCTGGTGGAGGGTGCCCCTGGTGACTGGGGGGGTGGGGGTGGTGGGTGACATGAGTGGGGGCCTGGTGGAGGGTGCCCCTGGTGGCGGGGGGGGTGGGGGTGGTGGGTGACATGAGTGGGGGCCTGGTGGAGGGTGCCCCTGGTGGCGGGGGGGTGGGGGTGGTGGGAGGCATGGGTGGGGGCCTGGTGGAGGCTGCCCCTGCACTGCTGGGGGGTGGGGGTGGTGGGAGACATGAGTGGGGGCCTGGTGGAGGCTGCCCCTGGATGGTGGGGGGGTGGGGGTGGTGGGAGAAATGAGTGGGGGCCTGGTGGAGGCTGCCCCTGGATGGTGGGGGGTGGGGGTGCTGGGAGACATGAGTGGGGGCCTGGTGGAGGGTGCCCCTGGTGCGGGGGGTGGGGGTGGTGGGAGACATGAGTGGGGGCCTGGTGGAGGGTGCCCCTGGTGGCGGGGGGGTGGGGGTGGTGGGAGACATGAGTGGGGGCCTGGTGGAGGGTGCCCCTGGTGGCGGGGGGGTGGGGGTGGTGGGAGACATGAGTGGGGCCTGGTGGAGGGTGCCCCTGGTGACTGGGGGGGTGGGGGTGGTGGGAGACATGAGTGGGGGCCTGGTGGAGGCTGCCCCTGCACTGCTGGGGGGTGGGGGTGATAGGGGACATGGGTGGGGGCCTGGTGGAGGCTGCCCCTGCACTGCTGGGGGGTGGGGGTGTGGGAGACATGAGTGGGGGCCTGGTGGAGGGTGCCCCTGCACTGCTGGGGGGTGGGGGTGGTGGGAGACATGGGTGGGGGCCTGGTGGAGGCTGCCCCTGCACTGCTGGGGGGTGGGGGTGGTGGGAGACATGAGTGGGGACCTGGTGGAGGGTGCCCCTGGATGGTGGGGGCTGGGGGTGGTGGGAGACATGAGTGGGGGCCTGGTGGAGGGTGCCCCTGCACTGCTGGGGGTGGGGGTGATAGGGGACATGAGTGGGGGCCTGGTGGAGGGTGCCCCTGGTGACTGGGGGGGTGGGGGTGGTGGGTGACATGAGTGGGGGCCTGGTGGAGGGTGCCCCTGGTGGCGGGGGGGTGGGGGTGGTGGGTGACATGAGTGGGGGCCTGGTGGAGGGTGCCCCTGGTGGCGGGGGGTGGGGGTGGTGGGAGGCATGGGTGGGGGCCTGGTGGAGGCTGCCCCTGCACTGCTGGGGGGTGGGGTGGTGGGAGACATGAGTGGGGGCCTGGTGGAGGGTGCCCCTGGATGGTGGGGCTGGGGGGTGGTGTGAGACATGAGTGGGGGCCTGGTGGAAGCTGCCCCTGCACTGCTGGGGGGTGGGGGTGGTGGGAGACATGAGTGGGGCCTGGTGGAGGCTGCCCCTGGATGGTGGGGGGTGGGGGTGGTGGGAGACATGAGTGGGGGCCTGGTGGAGGCTGCCCCTGGATGGTGGGGGGTGGGGGTGGTGGGAGACATGAGTGGGGGCCTGGTGGAGGCTGCCCCTGCACTGCTGGGGGGTGGGGGTGGTGGGAGACATGGGTGGGGGCCTGGTGGAGGCTGCCCCTGCACTGCTGGGGGTGGTGGAGACATGAGTGGGGCCTGGTGGAGGGTGCCCCTGGATGGTGGGGGCTGGGGGTGGTGGGAGACATGAGTGGGGGCCTGGTGGAGGCTGCCCCTGCACTGCTGGGGGTTGGGGTGGTGGGAGGCATGGGTGGGGGCCTGGTGGAGGCTGCCCCTGCACTGCTGGGGGTTGGGGGTGGTGGGAGGCATGGGTGGGGCCTGGTGGAGGCTGCCCCTGGTGGCGGGAGGGTGGGGGGTGGTGGGAGACATGGGTGGGGGCCTGGTGGAGGCTGCCCCTGCACTGCTGGGGGGTGGGGGTGATAGGGGACATGAGTGGGGCCTGGTGGAGGGTGCCCTGGTGACTGGGGGGTGGGGGTGGTGGGTGACATGAGTGGGGGCCTGGTGGAGGGTGCCCCTGGTGGCGGGGGGGTGGGGGTGGTGGGAGGCATGGGTGGGGGCCTGGTGGAGGCTGCCCCTGGTGGCGGGAGGGTGGGGGTGGTGGGAGACATGGGTGGGGGCCTGGTGGAGGCTGCCCCTGCACTGCTGGGGGGTGGGGGTGATAGGGGACATGAGTGGGGGCCTGGTGGAGGGTGCCCCTGGTGACTGGGGGGGTGGGGGTGGTGGTTGACATGAGTGGGGGCCTGGTGGAGGGTGCCCCTGGTGGCGGGGGGGTGGGGGTGGTGGGAGGCATGGGTGGGGGCCTGGTGGAGGCTGCCCCTGGTGGCGGGAGGGTGGGGGTGGTGGGAGACATGGGTGGGGGCCTGGTGGAGGCTGCCCCTGCACTGCTGGGGGTGGGGGTGATAGGGGACATGAGTGGGGGCCTGGTGGAGGGTGCCCCTGGTGACTGGGGGGGTGGGGGTGGTGGGAGACATGAGTGGGGGCCTGGTGGAGGCTGCCCCTGCACTGCTGGGGGGTGGGGGTGGTGGGAGACATGGGTGGGGGCCTGGTGGAGGCTGCCCCTGCACTGCTGGGGGGTGGGGGTGGTGGGAGACATGGGTGGGGGCCTGGTGGAGGGTGCCCCTGGATGGTGGGGGCTGGGGGTGGTGGGAGACATGAGTGGGGGCCTGGTGGAGGCTGCCCCTGCACTGCTGGGGGGTGGGGGTGGTGGGAGACATGAGTGGGGGCCTGGTGGAGGCTGCCCCTGGATGGTGGGGGGTGGGGGGGTGGGAGACATGAGTGGGGGCCTGGTGGAGGCTGCCCCTGGATGGTGGGGGGTGGGGGTGGTGGGAGACATGAGTGGGGGCCTGGTGGAGGCTGCCCCTGCACTGCTGGGGGGTGGGGGTGGTGGGAGACATGGGTGGGGGCCTGGTGGAGGCTGCCCCTGCACTGCTGGGGGGTGGGGGTGGTGGGAGACATGAGTGGGGGCCTGGTGGAGGGTGCCCCTGGATGGTGGGGGCTGGGGGTGGTGGGAGACATGAGTGGGGGCCTGGTGGAGGCTGCCCCTGCACTGCTGGGGGGTGGGGGTGGTGGGAGACATGAGTGGGGGCCTGGTGGAGGCTGCCCCTGGATGGTGGGGGGTGGGGGTGGTGGGAGACATGAGTGGGGGCCTGGTGGAGGCTGCCCCTGGATGGTGGGGGGTGGGGGTGGTGGGAGACATGAGTGGGGGCCTGGTGGAGGGTGCCCCTGGTGACTGGGGGGGTGGGGGTGGTGGGTGACATGAGTGGGGGCCTGGTGGAGGGTGCCCCTGGTGGCGGGGGGGTGGGGGTGATAGGGGACATGAGTGGGGGCCTGGTGGAGGCTGCCCCTGCACTGCTGGGGGGTGGGGGTGGTGGGAGACATGGGTGGGGGCCTGGTGGAGGGTGCCCCTGGATGGTGGGGGGTGGGGGTGGTGGGAGACATGGTTGGGGGCCTGGTGGAGGGTGCCCCTGGATGGTGGGGGGTGGTGGGAGACATGGTTGGGGGCCTGGTGGAGGGTGCCCCTGGTGACTGGGGGGGTGGGGGTGGTGGGAGACATGAGTGGGGGCCTGGTGGAGGGTACCCCTGGTGACTGGGGGGGTGGGGGTGGTGGGAGACATGAGCAGGTGTGCAGGGTAGTCCCCTGTTTTGTGGGCTGCCTGCAGGGGCCGTCGAGGGTGACAGGACCCACCCAGCCTAATCGCGTGTGTAACTTCGCACGCACCCCTGTAATACACGTACCAAGCCAAATCGCGTGTGATAATTCCCGCGCACCCCTGAAATACACGCGCCCAGGCTATTCGCGTGTGGAAATTCCCGCGCACCCCTGAAATACACGTACCCTGCTGTAATCGCGTGTGGGACTTCCCGCGCACCCCTGTAATACACGCGCCCAGCCTATTCGCCTGTGGAAATTCCCGCGCACCCCTGAAATACACGCGCCCAGGCTATTCGCGTGTGGAACTTCCCGCGCACCCCTGAAATACACGCGGCCAGGCTATTCGCGTGTGGAACTTCCCGCGCACCCCTGAAATACACGTACCCTGCTGTAATCGCGTGTGGGACTTCCCGCGCACCCCTGTAATACACGCGCCCAGCCTATTCGCGTGTGGAAATTCCCGCGCACCCCTGAAATACACGCGCCCAGGCTATTCGCGTGTGGAACTTCCCGCGCACCCCTGAAATACACGCGGCCAGGCTATTCGCGTGTGGAACTTCCCGCGCACCCCTGAAATACACGTACCCTGCTGTAATCGCGTGTGGGACTTCCCGCGCACCCCTGAAATACACGCGGCCAGGCTATTCGCGTGTGGAACTTCCCGCGCACCCCTGAAATACACGTACCCTGCTGTAATCGCGTGTGGGACTTCCCGCGCACCCCTGAAATACACGCGGCCAGGCTATTCGCGTGTGGAAATTCCCGCGCACCCCTGAAATACACGTACCCTGCTGTAATCGCGTGTGGAACTTCCCGCGCACACCTGAAATACACGCGGCCAGGCTATTCGCGTGTGGAAATTCCCGCGCACCCCTGAAATGCACGTACCCTGCTGTAATCGCGTGGACACCTTCCCGCGCACCCCTGAAATCCACGTACCCGGCCAAATCGCGTGTGAGACTTCCCGCGCACACGTATTTTTTGTCAGCGTGTCCGTGTTTGTGGGTACCCCTTTGCACCTCATTTGTCCTGGAGGGCCACAGTATAGGACATTCATCATGGCAGTATATGGGTGCTATTTGTTGGCGCACATTTCTTACAGCCGCTGAGACGCTACCGCCTGCTTTCTTGTGGCGGTTGTGTTTGTGCCTGTGCGCTGGTTTGAGCGTGCGCTTTTTTGACCTATTGTATTCCATGAATACGTGTTGTAGGCGAGCGTGTGGGCGTTCTGCGCACTTTTACCCTGTGCTTCCCCCGTGACGCCCACATTTTGGCAAGTTGTTCCCCATTTCGAGTGTTACGCCCCGTGTTCCGCCTACTTTTGTTGCGTGCGCCGCGCTATGTGCGATTTTCGCTGTGGACTGTGCGATTTTCGCTGTGACCTGGCGCATGCCGTTAGATGGCCTGTGCGCCAACGTGCGCCGCGCACTTTCTTATCGCACGTCCGATGGTTTTCTCGCGCACGGCCTTCCATGAATCGATGTGCGCTGCTTTTCGTGCGATTTTCGCTATTCCACTGCGATTTTCGCTATTCCACTGCGAATCGCACGTTTTTGGCCACTTGCGCCGCGCTAATTATTCCATGAATCGGCCTGTCAATTTCTTCTATCACTCCTTCCTTCTTCATTTTGTCTAGCTGTTGTCTAAGGGCGTCCCTTGCTGTGGCCGGTACTGGTCTCACCCGGTGCTTGACGGGGACAGCATTTCTTTTGAGCACAATTTTGGGAAGAAAACTTTTAATGTGCCCCGGCTCCTCCGAGAAAAGTGTTGGGTAATCGCTCTTGACAACGGATCCGCTCCTCGCATTGACTGATAGGACTTGATCTTCTGTGCTGGGGTCTAGTCTGATTTTTAATTTGTCTTGATCGTCCCAGCCCAACACTGCCGGCCCTTCGTGGCTGAAGTAGACCCTGGTGATGGTTTCTCTTCCTTTGAATTCGACTTTGCCGTTGATATAACCTAGGAGTTCAACTGAGGCTCCCCCAAACACCGTGGGCTTGTGTCGCGTGGTGAGCACTCTCACTTTCTCTTTACCCACCATTTCTTTATATGTCTGAAGGGGTAAGATGGTGAGATCTGAACCGGAGTCTGCCATGACCCTTGTCTCTCTTCCATCGATTTTGATCACGCAGTGGGGCTTCTCTCTCCTGGCTCGTGTGCTGTTCACCATGATGACTGTGGGTCTTCCTTCCTCATCCGAGGAGGATTCTCTTTCCCTTGTACGATCTGTGTTGAGGCTGGCGACTTTCTTGTTTCTCCATCGACACACTATCGAGAAATGTCCAATGCGTTTGCAGACGGAGCACTCCTTGTCTCTGGCTGGACACTCTCTGTCAAAGGCCAAGTGTTTGGTACTGGTGCACCTATGACACTTGAGGGGTTCTTTCTTGTTGCTTCTCACTTCTCTCGTGTCTGGTGCCAATCTTTCTTTTCTGAGTGGGGGCCTGGTGGAGGGTGCCCCTGCACTGCTGGGGGGTGGGGGTGATAGGGGACATGAGTGGGGGCCTGGTGGAGGGTGCCCCTGGTGACTGGGGGGGTGGGGGTGGTGGGTGACATGAGTGGGGGCCTGGTGGAGGGTGCCCCTGGTGGCGGGGGGGGTGGGGGTGGTGGGTGACATGAGTGGGGGCCTGGTGGAGGGTGCCCCTGGTGGCGGGGGGGGTGGGGGTGGTGGGAGGCATGGGTGGGGGCCTGGTGGAGGCTGCCCCTGCACTGCTGGGGGGTGGGGGTGGTGGGAGACATGAGTGGGGGCCTGGTGGAGGCTGCCCCTGGATGGTGGGGGGTGGGGGTGGTGGGAGACATGAGTGGGGGCCTGGTGGAGGCTGCCCCTGGATGGTGGGGGGTGGGGGTGGTGGGAGACATGAGTGGGGGCCTGGTGGAGGGTGCCCCTGGTGGCGGGGGGTGGGGGTGGTGGGAGACATGAGTGGGGGCCTGGTGGAGGGTGCCCCTGGTGGCGGGGGGGTGGGGGTGGTGGGAGACATGAGTGGGGGCCTGGTGGAGGGTGCCCCTGGTGGCGGGGGGGTGGGGGTGGTGGGAGACATGAGTGGGGGCCTGGTGGAGGGTGCCCCTGGTGACTGGGGGGGTGGGGGTGGTGGGAGACATGAGTGGGGGCCTGGTGGAGGCTGCCCCTGCACTGCTGGGGGGTGGGGGTGATAGGGGACATGGGTGGGGGCCTGGTGGAGGCTGCCCCTGCACTGCTGGGGGGTGGGGGTGGTGGGAGACATGAGTGGGGGCCTGGTGGAGGGTGCCCCTGCACTGCTGGGGGGTGGGGGTGGTGGGAGACATGGGTGGGGGCCTGGTGGAGGCTGCCCCTGCACTGCTGGGGGGTGGGGGTGGTGGGAGACATGAGTGGGGACCTGGTGGAGGGTGCCCTGGATGGTGGGGGCTGGGGGTGGTGGGAGACATGAGTGGGGGCCTGGTGGAGGGTGCCCCTGCACTGCTGGGGGGTGGGGGTGATAGGGGACATGAGTGGGGGCCTGGTGGAGGGTGCCCCTGGTGACTGGGGGGTGGGGGTGGTGGGTGACATGAGTGGGGGCCTGGTGGAGGGTGCCCCTGGTGGCGGGGGGGGTGGGGGTGGTGGGTGACATGAGTGGGGGCCTGGTGGAGGGTGCCCCTGGTGGCGGGGGGGGGTGGGGGTGGTGGGAGGCATGGGTGGGGGCCTGGTGGAGGCTGCCCCTGCACTGCTGGGGGGTGGGGGGTGGGGAGACATGAGTGGGGGGCCTGGTGGAGGGTGCCCCTGGATGGTGGGGGCTGGGGGTGGTGTGAGACATGAGTGGGGGCCTGGTGGAAGCTGCCCCTGCACTGCTGGGGGGTGGGGGTGGTGGGAGACATGAGTGGGGGCCTGGTGGAGGCTGCCCCTGGATGGTGGGGGGTGGGGGTGGTGGGAGACATGAGTGGGGGCCTGGTGGAGGCTGCCCCTGGATGGTGGGGGGTGGGGGTGGTGGGAGACATGAGTGGGGGCCTGGTGGAGGCTGCCCCTGCACTGCTGGGGGGTGGGGGTGGTGGGAGACATGGGTGGGGGCCTGGTGGAGGCTGCCCCTGCACTGCTGGGGGGTGGTGGGAGACATGAGTGGGGGCCTGGTGGAGGGTGCCCCTGGATGGTGGGGGCTGGGGGTGGTGGGAGACATGAGTGGGGGCCTGGTGGAGGCTGCCCCTGCACTGCTGGGGGTTGGGGGTGGTGGGAGGCATGGGTGGGGGCCTGGTGGAGGCTGCCCCTGCACTGCTGGGGGTTGGGGGTGGTGGGAGGCATGGGTGGGGGCCTGGTGGAGGCTGCCCCTGGTGGCGGGAGGGTGGGGGTGGTGGGAGACATGGGTGGGGGCCTGGTGGAGGCTGCCCCTGCACTGCTGGGGGGTGGGGGTGATAGGGGACATGAGTGGGGGCCTGGTGGAGGGTGCCCCTGGTGACTGGGGGGGTGGGGGTGGTGGGTGACATGAGTGGGGGCCTGGTGGAGGGTGCCCCTGGTGGCGGGGGGTGGGGGTGGTGGGAGGCATGGGTGGGGGCCTGGTGGAGGCTGCCCCTGGTGGCGGGAGGGTGGGGGTGGTGGGAGACATGGGTGGGGGCCTGGTGGAGGCTGCCCCTGCACTGCTGGGGGGTGGGGGTGATAGGGGACATGAGTGGGGGCCTGGTGGAGGGTGCCCCTGGTGACTGGGGGGGTGGGGGTGGTGGTTGACATGAGTGGGGGCCTGGTGGAGGGTGCCCCTGGTGGCGGGGGGGTGGGGGTGGTGGGAGGCATGGGTGGGGGCCTGGTGGAGGCTGCCCCTGGTGGCGGGAGGGTGGGGGTGGTGGGAGACATGGGTGGGGGCCTGGTGGAGGCTGCCCCTGCACTGCTGGGGGTGGGGGTGATAGGGGACATGAGTGGGGGCCTGGTGGAGGGTGCCCCTGGTGACTGGGGGGTGGGGGTGGTGGGAGACATGAGTGGGGGCCTGGTGGAGGCTGCCCCTGCACTGCTGGGGGGTGGGGGTGGTGGGAGACATGGGTGGGGGCCTGGTGGAGGCTGCCCCTGCACTGCTGGGGGGTGGGGGTGGTGGGAGACATGAGTGGGGGCCTGGTGGAGGGTGCCCCTGGATGGTGGGGGCTGGGGGTGGTGGGAGACATGAGTGGGGGCCTGGTGGAGGCTGCCCCTGCACTGCTGGGGGGTGGGGGTGGTGGGAGACATGAGTGGGGGCCTGGTGGAGGCTGCCCCTGGATGGTGGGGGGTGGGGGTGGTGGGAGACATGAGTGGGGGCCTGGTGGAGGCTGCCCCTGGATGGTGGGGGGTGGGGGTGGTGGGAGACATGAGTGGGGGCCTGGTGGAGGGTACCCCTGGTGACTGGGGGGGTGGGGGTGGTGGGAGACATGAGCAGGTGTGCAGGGTAGTCCCCTGTTTTGTGGGCTGCCTGCAGGGGCCGTCGAGGGTGACAGGACCCACCCAGCCTAATCGCGTGTGTAACTTCGCACGCACCCCTGTAATACACGTACCAAGCCAAATCGCGTGTGATAATTCCCGCGCACCCCTGAAATACACGCGCCCAGGCTATTCGCGTGTGGAAATTCCCGCGCACCCCTGAAATACACGTACCCTGCTGTAATCGCGTGTGGGACTTCCCGCGCACCCCTGTAATACACGCGCCCAGCCTATTCGCCTGTGGAAATTCCCGCGCACCCCTGAAATACACGCGCCCAGGCTATTCGCGTGTGGAACTTCCCGCGCACCCCTGAAATACACGCGGCCAGGCTATTCGCGTGTGGAACTTCCCGCGCACCCCTGAAATACACGTACCCTGCTGTAATCGCGTGTGGGACTTCCCGCGCACCCCTGTAATACACGCGCCCAGCCTATTCGCGTGTGGAAATTCCCGCGCACCCCTGAAATACACGCGCCCAGGCTATTCGCGTGTGGAACTTCCCGCGCACCCCTGAAATACACGCGGCCAGGCTATTCGCGTGTGGAACTTCCCGCGCACCCCTGAAATACACGTACCCTGCTGTAATCGCGTGTGGGACTTCCCGCGCACCCCTGAAATACACGCGGCCAGGCTATTCGCGTGTGGAACTTCCCGCGCACCCCTGAAATACACGTACCCTGCTGTAATCGCGTGTGGGACTTCCCGCGCACCCCTGAAATACACGCGGCCAGGCTATTCGCGTGTGGAAATTCCTGCGCACCCCTGAAATACACGTACCCTGCTGTAATCGCGTGTGGGACTTCCCGCGCACCCCTGAAATACACGCGGCCAGGCTATTCGCGTGTGGAACTTCCCGCGCACCCCTGAAATACACGTACCCTGCTGTAATCGCGTGTGGGACTTCCCGCGCACCCCTGAAATACACGCGGCCAGGCTATTCGCGTGTGGAAATTCCCGCGCACCCCTGAAATACACGTACCCTGCTGTAATCGCGTGTGGAACTTCCCGCGCACACCTGAAATACACGCGGCCAGGCTATTCGCGTGTGGAAATTCCCGCGCACCCCTGAAATGCACGTACCCTGCTGTAATCGCGTGTGGACCTTCCCGCGCACCCCTGAAATCCACGTACCCGGCCAAATCGCGTGTGAGACTTCCCGCGCACACGTATTTTTTGTCAGCGTGTCCGTGTTTGTGGGTACCCCTTTGCACCTCATTTGTCCTGGAGGGCCACAGTATAGGACATTCATCATGGCAGTATATGGGTGCTATTTGTTGGCGCACATTTCTTACAGCCGCTGAGACGCTACCGCCTGCTTTCTTGTGGCGGTTGTGTTTGTGCCTGTGCGCTGGTTTGAGCGTGCGCTTTTTTGACCTATTGTATTCCATGAATACGTGTTGTAGGCGAGCGTGTGGGCGTTCTGCGCACTTTTACCCTGTGCTTCCCCCGTGACGCCCACATTTTGGCAAGTTGTTCCCCATTTCGAGTGTTACGCCCCGTGTTCCGCCTACTTTTGTTGCGTGCGCCGCGCTATGTGCGATTTTCGCTGTGGACTGTGCGATTTTCGCTGTGACCTGGCGCATGCCGTTAGATGGCCTGTGCGCCAACGTGCGCCGCGCACTTTCTTATCGCACGTCCGATGGTTTTCTCGCGCACGGCCTTCCATGAATCGATGTGCGCTGCTTTTCGTGCGATTTTCGCTATTCCACTGCGATTTTCGCTATTCCACTGCGAATCGCACGTTTTTGGCCACTTGCGCCGCGCTAATTATTCCATGAATCGGCCTGTCAATTTCTTCTATCACTCCTTCCTTCTTCATTTTGTCTAGCTGTTGTCTAAGGGCGTCCCTTGCTGTGGCCGGTACTGGTCTCACCCGGTGCTTGACGGGGACAGCATTTCTTTTGAGCACAATTTTGGGAAGAAAACTTTTAATGTGCCCCGGCTCCTCCGAGAAAAGTGTTGGGTAATCGCTCTTGACAACGGATCCGCTCCTCGCATTGACTGATAGGACTTGATCTTCTGTGCTGGGGTCTAGTCTGATTTTTAATTTGTCTTGATCGTCCCAGCCCAACACTGCCGGCCCTTCGTGGCTGAAGTAGACCCTGGTGATGGTTTCTCTTCCTTTGAATTCGACTTTGCCGTTGATATAACCTAGGAGTTCAACTGAGGCTCCCCCAAACACCGTGGGCTTGTGTCGCGTGGTGAGCACTCTCACTTTCTCTTTACCCACCATTTCTTTATATGTCTGAAGGGGTAAGATGGTGAGATCTGAACCGGAGTCTGCCATGACCCTTGTCTCTCTTCCATCGATTTTGATCACGCAGTGGGGCTTCTCTCTCCTGGCTCGTGTGCTGTTCACCATGATGACTGTGGGTCTTCCTTCCTCATCCGAGGAGGATTCTCTTTCCCTTGTACGATCTGTGTCGAGGCTGGCGACTTTCTTGTTTCTCCATCGACACACTATCGAGAAATGTCCAATGCGTTTGCAGACGGAGCACTCCTTGTCTCTGGCTGGACACTCTCTGTCAAAGGCCAAGTGTTTGGTACTGGTGCACCTATGACACTTGAGGGGTTCTTTCTTGTTGCTTCTCACTTCTCTCGTGTCTGGTGCCAATCTTTCTTTTCTGAGTGGGGGCCTGGTGGAGGGTGCCCCTGCACTGCTGGGGGGTGGGGGGTGGGGGTGATAGGGGACATGAGTGGGGGCCTGGTGGAGGGTGCCCCTGGTGACTGGGGGGGTGGGGGTGGTGGGTGACATGAGTGGGGGCCTGGTGGAGGGTGCCCCTGGTGGCGGGGGGGATGGGGGTGGTGGGTGACATGAGTGGGGGCCTGGTGGAGGGTGCCCCTGGTGGCGGGGGGGTGGGGGTGGTGGGAGGCATGGGTGGGGGCCTGGTGGAGGCTGCCCCTGCACTGCTGGGGGGTGGGGGTGGTGGGAGACATGAGTGGGGGCCTGGTGGAGGCTGCCCCTGGATGGTGGGGGGTGGGGGTGGTGGGAGACATGAGTGGGGGCCTGGTGGAGGCTGCCCCTGGATGGTGGGGGGTGGGGGTGGTGGGAGACATGAGTGGGGGCCTGGTGGAGGGTGCCCCTGGTGGCGGGGGGTGGGGGTGGTGGGAGACATGAGTGGGGGCCTGGTGGAGGGTGCCCCTGGTGGCGGGGGGGTGGGGGTGGTGGGAGACATGAGTGGGGGCCTGGTGGAGGGTGCCCCTGGTGGCGGGGGGGTGGGGGTGGTGGGAGACATGAGTGGGGGCCTGGTGGAGGGTGCCCCTGGTGACTGGGGGGGTGGGGGTGGTGGGAGACATGAGTGGGGGCCTGGTGGAGGCTGCCCCTGCACTGCTGGGGGGTGGGGGTGATAGGGGACATGGGTGGGGGCCTGGTGGAGGCTGCCCCTGCACTGCTGGGGGGTGGGGGTGGTGGGAGACATGAGTGGGGGCCTGGTGGAGGGTGCCCCTGCACCGCTGGGGGGTGGGGGTGGTGGGAGACATGGGTGGGGGCCTGGTGGAGGCTGCCCCTGCACTGCTGGGGGGTGGGGGTGGTGGGAGACATGAGTGGGGACCTGGTGGAGGGTGCCCCTGGATGGTGGGGGCTGGGGGTGGTGGGAGACATGAGTGGGGGCCTGGTGGAGGGTGCCCCTGCACTGCTGGGGGGTGGGGGTGATAGGGGACATGAGTGGGGGCCTGGTGGAGGGTGCCCCTGGTGACTGGGGGGGTGGGGGTGGTGGGTGACATGAGTGGGGGCCTGGTGGAGGGTGCCCCTGGTGGCGGGGGGGTGGGGGTGGTGGGTGACATGAGTGGGGGCCTGGTGGAGGGTGCCCCTGGTGGCGGGGGGGTGGGGGTGGTGGGAGGCATGGGTGGGGGCCTGGTGGAGGCTGCCCCTGCACTGCTGGGGGGTGGGGGTGGTGGGAGACATGAGTGGGGGCCTGGTGGAGGGTGCCCCTGGATGGTGGGGGCTGGGGGTGGTGTGAGACATGAGTGGGGGCCTGGTGGAAGCTGCCCCTGCACTGCTGGGGGGTGGGGGTGGTGGGAGACATGAGTGGGGGCCTGGTGGAGGCTGCCCCTGGATGGTGGGGGGTGGGGGTGGTGGGAGACATGAGTGGGGGCCTGGTGGAGGCTGCCCCTGGATGGTGGGGGGTGGGGGTGGTGGGAGACATGAGTGGGGGCCTGGTGGAGGCTGCCCCTGCACTGCTGGGGGGTGGGGGTGGTGGGAGACATGGGTGGGGGCCTGGTGGAGGCTGCCCCTGCACTGCTGGGGGTGGTGGGAGACATGAGTGGGGGCCTGGTGGAGGGTGCCCCTGGATGGTGGGGGCTGGGGGTGGTGGGAGACATGAGTGGGGGCCTGGTGGAGGCTGCCCCTGCACTGCTGGGGGTTGGGGGTGGTGGGAGGCATGGGTGGGGGCCTGGTGGAGGCTGCCCCTGCACTGCTGGGGGTTGGGGGTGGTGGGAGGCATGGGTGGGGGCCTGGTGGAGGCTGCCCCTGGTGGCGGGAGGGTGGGGGTGGTGGGAGACATGGGTGGGGGCCTGGTGGAGGCTGCCCCTGCACTGCTGGGGGGTGGGGGTGATAGGGGACATGAGTGGGGGCCTGGTGGAGGGTGCCCCTGGTGACTGGGGGGGTGGGGGTGGTGGGTGACATGAGTGGGGGCCTGGTGGAGGGTGCCCCTGGTGGCGGGGGGGTGGGGGTGGTGGGAGGCATGGGTGGGGGCCTGGTGGAGGCTGCCCCTGGTGGCGGGAGGGTGGGGGTGGTGGGAGACATGGGTGGGGGCCTGGTGGAGGCTGCCCCTGCACTGCTGGGGGGTGGGGGTGATAGGGGACATGAGTGGGGGCCTGGTGGAGGGTGCCCCTGGTGACTGGGGGGGTGGGGGTGGTGGTTGACATGAGTGGGGGCCTGGTGGAGGGTGCCCCTGGTGGCGGGGGGGTGGGGGTGGTGGGAGGCATGGGTGGGGGCCTGGTGGAGGCTGCCCCTGGTGGCGGGAGGGTGGGGGTGGTGGGAGACATGGGTGGGGGCCTGGTGGAGGCTGCCCCTGCACTGCTGGGGGTGGGGGTGATAGGGGACATGAGTGGGGGCCTGGTGGAGGGTGCCCCTGGTGACTGGGGGGGTGGGGGTGGTGGGAGACATGAGTGGGGGCCTGGTGGAGGCTGCCCCTGCACTGCTGGGGGGTGGGGGTGGTGGGAGACATGGGTGGGGGCCTGGTGGAGGCTGCCCCTGCACTGCTGGGGGGTGGGGGTGGTGGGAGACATGGGTGGGGGCCTGGCGGAGGGTGCCCCTGGATGGTGGGGGCTGGGGGTGGTGGGAGACATGAGTGGGGGCCTGGTGGAGGCTGCCCCTGCACTGCTGGGGGGTGGGGGTGGTGGGAGACATGAGTGGGGGCCTGGTGGAGGCTGCTCCTGGATGGTGGGGGGTGGGGGGGTGGGAGACATGAGTGGGGGCCTGGTGGAGGCTGCCCCTGGATGGTGGGGGGTGGGGGTGGTGGGAGACATGAGTGGGGGCCTGGTGGAGGCTGCCCCTGCACTGCTGGGGGGTGGGGGTGGTGGGAGACATGAGTGGGGGCCTGGTGGAGGCTGCCCCTGGATGGTGGGGGGTGGGGGTGGTGGGAGACATGAGTGGGGGCCTGGTGGAGGCTGCCCCTGGATGGTGGGGGGTGGGGGTGGTGGGAGACATGAGTGGGGGCCTGGTGGAGGGTGCCCCTGGTGACTGGGGGGGTGGGGGTGGTGGGTGACATGAGTGGGGGCCTGGTGGAGGGTGCCCCTGGTGGCGGTGGGGTGGGGGTGATAGGGGACATGTGTGGGGGCCTGGTGGAGGCTGCCCCTGCACTGCTGGGGGGTGGGGGTGGTGGGAGACATGGGTGGGGGCCTGGTGGAGGGTGCCCCTGGATGGTGGGGGGTGGGGGTGGTGGGAGACATGGTTGGGGGCCTGGTGGAGGGTGCCCCTGGATGGTGGGGGGTGGTGGGAGACATGGTTGGGGGCCTGGTGGAGGGTGCCCCTGGTGACTGGGGGGGTGGGGGTGGTGGGAGACATGAGTGGGGGCCTGGTGGAGGGTACCCCTGGTGACTGGGGGGGTGGGGGTGGTGGGAGACATGAGCAGGTGTGCAGGGTAGTCCCCTGTTTTGTGGGCTGCCTGCAGGGGCCGTCGAGGGTGACAGGACCCACCCAGCCTAATCGCGTGTGTAACTTCGCACGCACCCCTGTAATACACGTACCAAGCCAAATCGTGTGTGATAATTCCCGCGCACCCCTGAAATACACGCGCCCAGGCTATTCGCGTGTGGAAATTCCCGCGCACCCCTGAAATACACGTACCCTGCTGTAATCGCGTGTGGGACTTCCCGCGCACCCCTGTAATACACGCGCCCAGCCTATTCGCCTGTGGAAATTCCCGCGCACCCCTGAAATACACGCGCCCAGGCTATTCGCGTGTGGAACTTCCCGCGCACCCCTGAAATACACGCGGCCAGGCTATTCGCGTGTGGAACTTCCCGCGCACCCCTGAAATACACGTACCCTGCTGTAATCGCGTGTGGGACTTCCCGCGCACCCCTGTAATACACGCGCCCAGCCTATTCGCGTGTGGAAATTCCCGCGCACCCCTGAAATACACGCGCCCAGGCTATTCGCGTGTGGAACTTCCCGCGCACCCCTGAAATACACGCGGCCAGGCTATTCGCGTGTGGAACTTCCCGCGCACCCCTGAAATACACGTACCCTGCTGTAATCGCGTGTGGGACTTCCCGCGCACCCCTGAAATACACGCGGCCAGGCTATTCGCGTGTGGAACTTCCCGCGCACCCCTGAAATACACGTACCCTGCTGTAATCGCGTGTGGGACTTCCCGCGCACCCCTGAAATACACGCGGCCAGGCTATTCGCGTGTGGAAATTCCTGCGCACCCCTGAAATACACGCACCCTGCTGTAATCGCGTGTGGAACTTCCCGCGCACACCTGAAATACACGCGGCCAGGCTATTCGCGTGTGGAAATTCCCGCGCACCCCTGAAATGCACGTACCCTGCTGTAATCGCGTGTGGACCTTCCCGCGCACCCCTGAAATCCACGTACCCGGCCAAATCGCGTGTGAGACTTCCCGCGCACACGTATTTTTTGTCAGCGTGTCCGTGTTTGTGGGTACCCCTTTGCACCTCATTTGTCCTGGAGGGCCACAGTATAGGACATTCATCATGGCAGTATATGGGTGCTATTTGTTGGCGCACATTTCTTACAGCCGCTGAGACGCTACCGCCTGCTTTCTTGTGGCGGTTGTGTTTGTGCCTGTGCGCTGGTTTGAGCGTGCGCTTTTTTGACCTATTGTATTCCATGAATACGTGTTGTAGGCGAGCGTGTGGGCGTTCTGCGCACTTTTACCCTGTGCTTCCCCCGTGACGCCCACATTTTGGCAAGTTGTTCCCCATTTCGAGTGTTACGCCCCGTGTTCCGCCTACTTTTGTTGCGTGCGCCGCGCTATGTGCGATTTTCGCTGTGGACTGTGCGATTTTCGCTGTGACCTGGCGCATGCCGTTAGATGGCCTGTGCGCCAACGTGCGCCGCGCACTTTCTTATCGCACGTCCGATGGTTTTCTCGCGCACGGCCTTCCCTGAATCGATGTGCGCTGCTTTTCGTGCGATTTTCGCTATTCCACTGCGATTTTCGCTATTCCACTGCGAATCGCACGTTTTTGGCCACTTGCGCCGCGCTAATTATTCCATGAATCGGCCTGTCAATTTCTTCTATCACTCCTTCCTTCTTCATTTTGTCTAGCTGTTGTCTAAGGGCGTCCCTTGCTGTGGCCGGTACTGGTCTCACCCGGTGCTTGACGGGGACAGCATTTCTTTTGAGCACAATTTTGGGAAGAAAACTTTTAATGTGCCCCGGCTCCTCCGAGAAAAGTGTTGGGTAATCGCTCTTGACAACGGATCCGCTCCTCGCATTGACTGATAGGACTTGATCTTCTGTGCTGGGGTCTAGTCTGATTTTTAATTTGTCTTGATCGTCCCAGCCCAACACTGCCGGCCCTTCGTGGCTGAAGTAGACCCTGGTGATGGTTTCTCTTCCTTTGAATTCGACTTTGCCGTTGATATAACCTAGGAGTTCAACTGAGGCTCCCCCAAACACCGTGGGCTTGTGTCGCGTGGTGAGCACTCTCACTTTCTCTTTACCCACCATTTCTTTATATGTCTGAAGGGGTAAGATGGTGAGATCTGAACCGGAGTCTGCCATGACCCTTGTCTCTCTTCCATCGATTTTGATCACGCAGTGGGGCTTCTCTCTCCTGGCTCGTGTGCTGTTCACCATGATGACTGTGGGTCTTCCTTCCTCATCCGAGGAGGATTCTCTTTCCCTTGTACGATCTGTGTTGAGGCTGGCGACTTTCTTGTTTCTCCATCGACACACTATCGAGAAATGTCCAATGCGTTTGCAGACGGAGCACTCCTTGTCTCTGGCTGGACACTCTCTGTCAAAGGCCAAGTGTTTGGTACTGGTGCACCTATGACACTTGAGGGGTTCTTTCTTGTTGCTTCTCACTTCTCTCGTGTCTGGTGCCAATCTTTCTTTTCTTGAATGGAACCCCACAGCTTGTATTTCAGTGGGACCTTGGGCCCCTGTAAACTCTTTCCTTCTTCCCGCCGTTTCTTCCACAGCTCTGGCGATCTCAACGGCTTTCTCTAACTGCAGCTCTTTTTCAAGGATGAACTTATCTTGAACTTTCCGACTGTTGGTGTGGACAACTAGCATGTCGCATATGCGGTTCTCAGCATTGGTGCCGAAGTTACACAGGGCTGCTAGTTCTCTCAATTTCGTGACGTAGTCATCGACGGGTTCGGATTGTTCTTGTTTCCGAGTGTAAAACCGTATCCTATGGAGTACTGTGTTCTCTTTATTGGCGAACCTCTTGATGATTCTTCTAACCGCTTCCTTGAACACATCATCATTGTCATCCTCTACTGGAATCGGGGTAAGGCCCTCGAATATTCTTTGCCCTTCCACCCCTAAGGCATTGAGTAACATGGCCCTGCGCCTTGCCGCCGAAAATCCTGCTCCGCCCATGGCCTCCACGTACGTCGTGAACAGGGGCTGCCATTGTGGCCAAGGAATGGCAGGCCTACCTGGCGTTTGTAAAAAGGGTGGCGGCGGTGTGGCTCCCTGCATGCTTCTGCGCGGATTCTGGTGGTGTTCCTCGTCGCCAATTTATGTAGTATAAATTTTCCCCGATAGAAGCCAGGAGCCAAGCAGGAGTTTCACCAGTACTTTATTTCTCCTGGTTGCTCCGGAACGTTTCTCATATAAACAGAGCCCTGGTAAGTATGGGGCCAAACGTGGCCAACTGGGGTCGAGCTGCAGCAAACATAATATCTCTGCTTTAAGGCAGATTGAGTCCCGTGCTCGGAGGAGCCGGGAAGACGCAGCTGTCCGCGTCCTCAGCTCGTCCCGTAATGCGCGCGAAGCTGTCTCGCGGGCGAGATCTCGCGAGAGCGGAACTCTCGCGACATCTCTACAACCCTGCTCACTATACTATAGTATAGTATACATACTATACTATAGTATAGTGAGCGGGGAGTTGCGGGTGACATCCCACCGCCCCTGTTTTTTTTTCTCGCTTGAGTGAACTGCAGGAGTGTCCTCCGCAACACCCCGCTCACTATACTGTATACTATAGTGAGAGGGTTGTTGCGGGGGACACCCCCGGCTTTTTTTTTTTATTCACCGATCCACCAAAACACATACCACAAAAAGTTAGAACTTTTGGTAGTTCGAACTTTTGGTGGCATGTGTTTTAGGTATTTTTGTAAGGTTGGTAAATTATATTCGGTAATTTCTTCCTATTCCTATATTTTGGGCGTTGTATAACATAAAGACAGCCGGATGACGGAAGTTCATCAGAACCGGTGACTCCCATTGTAGTAACAACTACTGCATTATCACATTATATCTCCAAAACCCGAGAACTTCTTTACAAAAATGCTATTTGTCATAAGATTTTCTTGGTGATATTCCTTTATTGGCATCTATTTATCCTTCATGCAAGTTGCAGATGCAGAACCCAAATCTGATGCATTTCGGACTCAAGTCCATCCTCAGGGCTAACTCTGGATGTAGATCATATGTATGTCATCACCAATTAGGTCATCACTCCATGTGTGGAAGGGTTCCTCTAAATAGTAAGTAGTTCACAATGTGCAGCGTGTGACCTACTTACTATTTGGGTTCTGCATCTGTAACTTCCATGAAGGTTAACTAGATGCCAATAAAGACTATCACCAAGAAAATCTTATGACATAATTTCTGGAACGACGCTATCACGTTTTTTTTTTTAGATTTAATGTGATAATACAGTAGATGTTACTAAAAGGGGAGTCACCAGTTCTGATGAACTTCGGTCTCAGGCGGTCTTTATGTGGCATCGAGCCGGTACACTACAAATATTTTATGATATGGCATTTATAACGCCCCTGTACAGATGTGTTTCTAGGCGCCACAAGACAAGGAGGGGCAAACAGCAGGAAGTCCAAAACAACGATCTTACTAGGCCCTGCGTCTTTCCGATCGTGCAAGTGCAGGAATATACTGATGGATATACTATTACATTGCGTATTACTTGATACGCTCTATTGACTGAAGTGGTGCCCGCTCACATTGTTCTATACATTTTGGGTGTGGCATCATGAAAGTGTTTTACATTTTGAATGCTGACATTTTGTGGGCACAGCTTCATAAAAGACGTAGTGGCAGTGAAATTGTTTTACATCGGTAATGCCGACATATAATCATGGAACCAGCATTATGGAAGGGTTTTACAGTGGTAATATGTACTTATCCTCAGAGGACCAGCATCATTAAAGTGTTCCATAGGGGCAATGCTGGCATATATTGCAGACACAGGAACCTTGAAAATGTAAAACCTGTGTGGTGGCCTGGCATTTGCTGGATTTTTTAATGTGTTACCTTAGAGAACCAGGTGTTAATTGGATGAGTTTTACCTCATTGCGTAATTGTACAGTCTAATAGCCCACTGATGCATTTGTTAGTATTGGTTTTCCTGTGCAGGTAAGTCCACTGAGGTATGTGCAAAGGATAAAGCGAGCTGTTGAAAAGGCGTTAGTCGAGTTCTCGATTGAATGCATGCGTATGTCTCGCCGTATATTTGTATTTATGGTAGTTCTTGTTGCGGTGACGCGCACGCTGTGGACATTGCCCCTGCCACCCTGGCCGTGCTGCGGTGGCATGCAGCGTCCGGCCGTGGCCCAGCGGCGCATGCGCACTGCGCCGCCGGGGAGGTCCCTCGCAGAGCCCGGGACCTGCGCTCGCTTTGCCCGGCCCGCCAGTTCCTGGTGAGGAGCCATCAGCTGAGCCGGCCCGCCTGCCTGCGCCCTGGCCATGCAGCGCCCGCTGTCAGAGAGCCACAGCCCGGGGGGCGCCCGCCTGCGGGTGCTGCTGCGCCACATCTCCCCGCTGCCGCCGGACATCGTATCCTTCAGCCGCCATGGCGGGACGAGACTACCGGGGGTGGCAGAGGGAAGTCGGGGCTCTGACGCGAGCTTCCGGGGGCCGCAACACCCCGGACACCCCCACTGGGCGCAGTCCGGGGGAGCGAGCGAGCGTCTGCCAGCGCTTAGAAACGGCCCTGGGGGGTGGTGGGCGTCCCCCAGCTGTGCTATAGTTGCCTGCCACCAATCTCCGGCGTGTGTTTTAATGCTGCTTTGCTTACAGTCAGTTGTGAAGTGGGGGGAATGTGATTTCTATAGCTCGCGCATGAATCTCGGTTCTATTCTCTTTTTTTATGTTATATTTGCAAGTGCAGTTTCATGTGACGATCCTCCAACATATTGCGCCTGCCCATGACTTTGAGAGTCTGAGGGACACTGCGTGCTGAGCTGAAGCCTCCTGTTGTGGTGGCAGGAGTGGGATGGGTTGTAGTCAGTGCTGTAAGTGGGGGGCGTGGGGGCGGGCTTTACCAGCCAGTGTCACACCACATGTGCTATTCGGTAGCTGGTGGATTTGCTGTTTCATTCAATGGGCCGCTTGCCACATAAAGCCTAGCAAAGAGCACAGTGGACGTGACATTGGCTTGTCATGGGCAGGGGTTGTGTACGAATACTGTCGGGGCTGAGCTCCTGCTAGCCCCGGCCCACTTAAAGTTCTGGTTGTAGTGACCTGACAGTGATCTATTTGGCTGCTGGTTGTGGTTTCCTGACTGATGGATTGACTATGTGTATAAGTGTAGTAGCTATTGGCACCACATTTCCCATTTTCCGGAGTTCAAGATCTCTTTTCCACAAGCTCTCTGCTTACATTTTGATAGCTATGAAACTTAAAAGGACAGTTTAAAAAAAAAAAAAAAGCTCGATCTGTTCACTGCTGAATCCATGTTGACCACCCCATGATTTTGAACCAAGTAAATGATATAACTGAATTTTAATCAAAATCATAGGACATCTCTTAATTTATGTTATCTTTTTGGGATTTATACCATGCACTACTGCATAGAGGTACTTGCCCATGGACCAGAGATTTAAAAAAAAGCATTCATAAGCAGGAACTAAAATGAACCGGGAGCAGGACATCGGGTAGAGGCATGAGCTACTTCTTGCATGCAACAAATCTGCCTTCAAAATACGATCCAAGCAATGAACATTACATTTCATAACTTCATTCTTGACACATTCTGTTCAATGGTAGATTCTAGTGCGTGCCAACAAATTCGCGCCTGCTCAGTACTATGCCTCTGATTAACACCTGACTTGAGGCATTGTCTATTCCAAAGAACAAATGCATGTTGCATCATTTCACATAGTTTACAAATAACTCCAAGTTGGACAGTGATTAAGACGCATCGTCACTGGAATATCAATGGATCAATAACAGGTGTATGATGGCATGATTAGTAATCTCTATTAAGGGAACAATCCTCTTCTAAGCTACACACAGAGGTGCCAAATGGCTCTCAGTATAACTTCAATCCCTAAAGATCCTCTTGAGCAGCCAGTGTTCTGGAGGGCCTACTGCATGGGGGTAACTGGATAGGTCAACCTCAAACATCTTTATATTACTTTGATGGAGATGTCATAAGATTCATGGGGAATTTCTACATAAATACTCATACCAGCATCATGGTGTATGTGTCACAACAAAGTCAATTATACTGCACAATTGAAAGAACCACAACAAGATTCGCAACCTTTCACAGATACGTCCTTAGTTTCAATTCACTGCCTCTGAAAAGTCCTTAAATATTCAGCAACCCTCAAGACCGTAACCAGGAGAGGCAGGTGAAATGTATATTGTGAAGATTCTCTTAATTTAGAAGTGGGCCCCATATGACTAAGCAAAAAAAAAGGGGGGGGTCCTGGGAGTCTCTCTGCCAGACATTAGTCCTGGTTCCAAGAGCCTTACCCAGAGTCTTTAGCTCACTATCTTTCACAGAGGAGAAATATCCTAAACATATCAGTCTTTGTCCTGCCCTGGGGCAGCCCAGCACCGAAATGCTAGGCAATTCTCCTCTGAACAAGAGTACCAACAGCAACCTCAGACACGTGTATCGGTCTGGTTGGATCTCATCAGTAGGGTGGAGCTGTGCCTCTCTGAGAATGGTGAGTTACTAGGGGAATCCAGAGGTGGACCCCCTGCTCACTATTCTTAGAGAGGCACAGCTACACCCTACTGATGAGGTTCAACCAGACCAAAACACGTGTTGGTACTCTTGTTCAGAGGAGAATTGCCTAGCATTTTGGTGCTGGACTGCCCCAGTGCAGGAAAAAGACTGATATGTTTAGGATATTTCTCCTCTGTGAAAGATAGTGAGCTAAAGACTCTGGGTAAGGCTCTTGTAAACCAGGACTCATGTCTGGCAGAGAGTCTCCCAGGACCCCCCCTTGTTAATTTGCATATTTAAGTAACTTTGGGTCTCACCTACTCCATTTAGATGAGAAGCAAGCCCCCCAATTCAACACTGCCTTTACAGACTTGTCTTAAATCTACACCAAAGGTTTGAATCCTAGCAGGGCGGATTCAGCCCTTGGTCTTTCCAAGGTTGCTGCATAGAGCACCATTACATTGGGTAAAGCGAATACTTAGTACATCACTTGGATGCAAAAGGAATGTAGCATAATGTGCTATATACATGTGGTGGCATTACTAAAGGGCTCACACCCTTCCCCCTACCCCACAGCTGGTTCCACCCCACTCTTCAAACAACCGTTGTATACTGTATTCAATAGTATTTTCTAGTACACTATACAGCCATTTTCACGGCCTCTCCACGTAACTGTCTTTAAAGCCAATGTGTGGAAGGTTAACTTTATTGTCGAGAGCGTTAGAGTTGAAATCTTAGTCTTGCAGTTGTCTTTACTGCCCGAAAGCCTTACTCCGTTTATTAACTCTTAATATGAATTAGTGCACTTTTTTGTGTTGCTATTATGATATGTTGATGTCCGGTTTTATAATAGTACTAGCAAAAAGTACCCGTTCTTCGAACGGTTTTGTAGACAGACATGAAACCACTCTCCTCAATTGTTGAAAATCAATGATCCTATAGGTAGCTGTTCTGATTAACTTATCGCTTGATGTGCTTTGCACCCTGAAGTCAACTGCACTGAGAATGCGCATGTGTGGCTGGCTGACATACCCCAGAGCCGACGTTGGGCGGGGGAGGTGAGAGTTGGTGTACTGCTGCATACGGAGACTTTCTGTGCTCTCTCCCTTACCTGTTGACACACCCTGCTAGCATGGTGCAGTTTGTTGCGGGGCAAATATCTTGGAAACCGTGCATCCCAGGGACTAAAAGGTGGTTTTCGAGGTCACTTAAGTTTTGTTGCTCATGTCGAGACGTCCTTCCACATTGATGTTTCGCCGATTTCAGGCAACCGTCTTGTGTGAAGTTGCTGAAATCCAGGGAAAGGGGTGAGGTGTCCAAATGTCATGTAGCCAATAATGCCCGGAGGGTCCTAACAGGTAACTATGTAAAAGGTGGTGCAGACCGGTGAAACTGTGTGGAATTGTATAAGAAACAACGCTTCGCCAAGCCACAAACCCACCAACAAACAAATTTTGACTTTTATAAATATAAATGTCATGCTAGATTCTAACTGCTGAATTAGTAGCTGTTCTTGCTGCTAAATGTAATGGTATTCATCTTCAGAAGGAGGAAGGGCTGAGTCAGCACTGGTGGGATTTGACGTGCAAAGTGCATGCTAGCACCAAGTCTGAGTTGAGCGCTTAACCCATGAGCTGTCCCTGGCTAGTGTATAACAATATCTCTGCTACCTGTCTTAGTCTACAAAACTGGATATATTTTTGTTTTTGTGCTTAATTCGATATGAGGCAAATAGTAAAGCAATTACGATGCAGGCTTTAGGGCGGAACCAAAGGAAATTGGGCCATTCCTGAGATTGAGATTGGATGTCTTAATCGAGCTAGGGTAAATGAGTAGTTGAGTGTGGCAGACTGCGTTGGGGTACAGAGGTGGAGCAGTCATGCAATATAGGATGACGCAAGACAATGGGCTCATTTGAAGACAAGGCAGATAGATGAGCCGTGGAGTCACTTTGCTGAAAATGTTGGGGAGACATGGCATGTAAATGTAAGGGGCCCCTGTCAAATGAGTGGGACAAAATGGTGTGCCACAAAAGTTGGGGTGACAAACGTCCCCCCTAATATTACACCCATGCAGATTCATATGGAGGGGCAGAGGTGCCCTCTGTAGCAGCATTGAATGGGTAGGGATGTGCAAACAAAAAGTCTTAATGCAAGACAAAATATTGAAGAAATACTGTAGAGGGGTTGTAGGTGTGCAGACAAAGTAAGAGAGAACAGCAATCTCAACAACAAAAGATAGGTGAGTGATAGCATTTGTAAGGCCTGCTCCCGAAAGAACAAATCATCTGGGACAGCATGCTGTAGTCCTTCCTGTAAACCCAGATGATTGGATTCTGGCACCCATCCAAGGGAAGCATGTTTCCCAACGTCAGACCTTGCGCACGGAAACCTCTGGACCCAATCTTGCCTTTATTATCTACCTGCTGCGGATCACGGTCGGGCAAACACCTTGGGACCCAGTGACCTAAGCCATGTGACGTTTAATGGCCTTTTCCCATTAAGACTCTGTGCAGAAGAAAATAGGATTTGAACTCGATCCGAGTGTTTATAAGGGGAAAGTGCAAAGTCTTCCTAAGTTCAGAAACTTGGTAATGTTTGCATGCCTGTTGCCTGGACACGGGTCTGAAGGTTGCATTCCTGATTGTCTAATGGATGTAGAGGGCAGCATACAGAGCATTACAGTACTCCAGCGTGAAGTCCATCATCTCTCCACCTGCTTTAGGGATACACTGGAGAACATATTAGAGGGTTTATGGTCTGATGAATCGGAATCCCACAGACACCCAGATCATTCATTTTGCCTTTCAGCTCTGTTGCCGCATGAATCCTGAGCACTGTTCGTGCTTGTGGTCAATTCTTAGCCTTCCACGCATCAATTTATTTGATTTATTTTTCTCCATAAGATGTGGGTGCCTGGATCCCATAGGGAACCAAGCTGGGCCTATGAAGCTCAACCATGCTGAAACGAGTCTGGAATTGCTTGTGCTTCCATGCAGAGGGGACCTGAACAAGCAGCTCCCAGTCGTAACCATTGCCTCCAGGAACTGAGATATTAAAATTGACAGGTATCGAAAGCTGTGTGCATTGGCCCAGGAGCGCAAGAAAAGAAACTGATTCAGAGTCGTCGACTACGAGGATATTATCCCTTATTGCCATCATGGCCCTTTCCGTACCATGGAGCCCAATCGATTTGAACAGAAAGTCCTACCGATAACTGGTAGAATAGGGAAATGAAATTACTATTTATGAGCAGCTGCAACATAAATGGAGATGCTTTCGAAGAACGCTTATTTATAAAGAAATACTAATGAGTAGTTGGGCTGTGAGGGACACCTAGTTCAACAACTTGTTGAATGTGTCGAAGGAAGATGGGATTACCTGGCGTACAGCAAAAATAAGGACATGAATAAAGCCTCACATAAAAGGAAACAGGTTAAATGGAATACTGCGTCTATGCGGCACACGTTCCCACACAAGACAGTTGGAAGTTCACAGTTTTACAATTCTAGTGTTCCATTTGGACATATAAGATACGTTTTAAAATGTAGGCTAGCTCTACCCATGCTGAGGGCCTTAGAGGGTAAATTTCGTAACATTCCCAGATGGAGTAGATTGTATTCACCATCTAAAGCAGCCTTGAATCAATTCAATAGGTGAAAAACATGAATAATCTGATGAGAGATCTAGGATGCAATAAACGAGTTGACATGTTTTGATTTTTTTAAAGTGGAAGATACTCAGATATGGTGTAGTCATATTGAGCTTTCTTAAGTGTATTGAAATCTGTTGAGTAACAACGCGATGTTAGAAGATAATGATATGTGGAAACTGGAAAAGATGTGGATATTTATAGATCACCTACTTGAATTGATGAATTTGGGATGCAACTTGTATGGCTTTAATGTCCTTATGGATGAATCTTTTGATTGTATGGTTTCAATTAACCTGCGGCATTACAATAAAGTGGGAGGCGCGTAGAGCAGCATCCGTCTGCCTCCTTGCTGCCTATCTCTTCATTTAGGATTGTGTTTGCTGGTTCTTACCTTTTCATTTGCTGGTTTCTAGTATCTCGCTGCCAACATTTTATTTGGCTGTCCAAGTAATCCGTTCCCATGCCAATGATGCCCCCTCCACCAGGGCTGCTACATTCGCATAGACATGGGCCATTTCCTGAGACATGGTGCGAAGACTGTTGTCTTTTTATCCCCACAAAATTAGTGTTTCTCCCCCAAATCTAGTTATAGATTCATTCAGGGACAAACAAGTTGCAACAGAGCTCCACACTCTGATTGTAATCATGCCATCATCGTGTTCTGTAATATTTCTTTTTGTACTGGTTTCAAAGATAAAAACACGTTTGGTGTAGTAGCTCGTGCAGGGCACTGTATTGATCCACTCATGTGCCCATCTGCTGGTCATTTATGTGCTTCAACCTTTCCGCTGGTTTAACATTTATTTTCTTGGCCATTTATATCGCGCTTAATGCTGGATGTCTCCAGATGCTGCATGGCATCACCTTGTTCCCAAGGGAAGCGTGTTGCAATGGAACAATGCTACCAGCCAACACTCTTACTTTGGAATTTTCTGCGACTCAAACTTGAATGATCTTTGATGTATTAAATCTCGACTAATACTGTTGTAGATTTCCCCGTTTGTTGTCCTTTTCCAACACGGCACAATGTTGATTCCAGATGTACATGTTTATAACATGGCGGAAATGTCTGAATTCGAAAATGTCGAATCTGAAATGTCCACTGCGGTGTAATCCCATATTGGATTCCCTGCATCCCCTCCCTCATCCCTACTTACCTGTTGGTGGCACACTTCGCTGTGTGCCTACATCTCCCTGCAACGCCAGTTCCCTTCACTTACGTGGATGGAAACCGGAGCCACTGGGTTCTTTCATTTTTTTGTTTTTAAACAACTTTCCTAGCAAGTGGGGGACACCCACGGATCCAAAGAACTACAAAGGACTGGGTTTTTTTGTGAAAAGAGGCCTAGGACAATGCCCAATTGAACTTGTATTATTACAAACAGAAGGTCCTAGCTCCTCTCAAGTCCTCGCCCTTAAGCATCCAACAGCAATAGTTTGGATACCTAACGAACTGCCCTCCTCAGTTGCAACAGACTACACTCACAAGCGTCATTGAAAAAATATATGCATATTTTATTACAAAATTCATTCCATATTAAAATGTTTTTTCATATATATACAACCAGTATTTCGACCACAGTAATCCATATATGTGGAGCAACAAAACAAACCTCAAGTGAAAAAATATAAAAAAAGTATATAAAAAAGTCAGGAAAGAAAACAAAACACCAAAGATAGAACTAAAGAGGTTCTGTGTTAAACTTAAAAACGAACACCTGCACCTTTAATAGACAGAAAAACAGTAAAGCAGTTGAAGTAATCAATATTTCTCATTAAAGGTTGTTAATAATATAACACACACACATCCAATTGTATACTAAACAACACATAAAAAATACACTATCTAACATTAGCATCTTAAGTACAAATACCAATCTGATGTCTAATTGTGGATCTATCACATTAGTATTAAGATCCTATTATTGTTTCTAAGTAGACAGCAGCTTTTAGTTATCTCACAGCCAGAGAGACCCGACATGTTTCATTCCCATATTTCTTCAAGAGAATTATTCACGGGAAATTCTTCAGGGGGGATGTACTGTAGACAACAATCGGAATTACACACACTTAAACCAATTCTAAGTATTGGTAGTGCAACCTGATGCAAGCAAGCGGGGGCAGCTCTTTGATGAAAGGCTCTGAACACAGTGTGGTGTCGGCCTCACTGCCAACTTGTTATTAGCAGGGGTAAAGGAAGAATCTTCGCATGAGGAGCTTCCACCCTCTCAGGCTCGGGGTCTTGTAAGCACAATGGCGGCAAAAATTAGAAGTCTTCATGCAGCCGAAGATTTAAAAAAAGCAGGCACGATGTCAGCCGTTCGCTCATTCATCACAATCAAGAGCACTTTGCTGTGTTTTGTTGTGCCTCCTCTCCGCGTGCATTCCTATTAGGCAAACTCTACTCGCATGGCCTACTGCAACAGTAACGTGACCTCACCCACGGATCCCCTGCTGCTACCCTTGTTTGCTATAAATGGGCACATATGGTATAATTGTGCAACATTTTTGGCTGTACGAAATTTTGGTACAGCCGAAATTCGACCAATTCTACCATATGTTTATTGTTTGGGGACATTTTATACGAATACCATTGCTTCCCCAACTTTTGGTGTTTCTGCAGCATTTATTTGTAGTCTCTCGGGCTCACCAACCCAACTGCTTTGTTTCTTTTGTGTGTATTTTCTTTCCTACCCACTTAAGGGTATATGAAACATTGCCCATTAAAAGAGCATTAGGAATAGATGGAAAAAGCTATGAGAAAGGCAAATAATAAAGAAAGAAGTATACCTAAAGGAAAGTAAACTGAGACTATTGAAAGAGGTATTTGAGATGTATGAGTTTGGTAGAAGACAATTTGCAGCAAGAGGTGGAAATATGTCAATGCATGGCTCATGCTGTATCTTGTATAGCTCTGGCCACAGAACTCATTTGAGAGGGTAAACGGCAGCAACCATTTCTCTTGTTTGAAGAGGTCTGTGTCATACAAGGCCTTGCGATCTGATTTACGGCAATGAATATCAACCAGATGGCTGTTACCCAGTCTTGAATAGCAGAACACATTTTATTTTATTTTTTTTATTTTTGCATTTGTAAAGCGCCACGCAGCCCGGGGGCTTCGGGGTGCTGTTTCAAGAAAATGACTTAGTTACAGTGCAGGATGCAATAGAAAGTGAATGTTACAGAGAGAGCGTGTCTAACAATAGCTTGGACATCGAAGGTTGCCTTACATAAGTTATGCAGTTGGCAAGGTGAGCACTGACAAGTGAGAAGTGCATATATCCAGTACCAGGTCAGAGTGGGGTTTACACGAACAACATGGTTTTTATTGCTTTTCTGAAGCCCAGGCGGCACTCGATGCCCCCGATAGAGGCAGGTAACAGGTTCCAGTTGGTGGCCGCGAGGACTGGGAAGCTGGCGCCACCTGCTCTGGTCCTAATGCTTTTTGGAATTGATAGTCAGCTGGTATGGCTGGATCCGGTCAATCTGTTTGAAGGGGGACCAGAGAATCTCGGCGCAAGGTAGCAAGGTGCTGTGTCGTGGCGACATTTGTGGGTGAGTGCCAGTGATTTGAAGAGGATCCGTTCCTTGACGGGTAGCCAATGGACGTATTTCCTGGTGGCCGAGATGTGGTCTCTTTTAGAGACTCCAGTGGCTGCTCTGAGGGCATTGTTGTACACCATTAGAATTTTTTTGATGTTTTTAGCTGATTTGCCTAGTAGAAGTGCATTGCAGTAGTCTAGGCGGGAGCCTATGATTGCTCTGGCGATGGTGAGGGAGTTTTGCTGCGAGAGGAAGGGCATTGCGGCAGTGATAAGTTTCGAGTGGTAGGCTGCTGCTGAGGAGATTGCATTCACCTGTCTATCCATGGTGAGGTTAAGAGTCCAGGTAAACTCCTAGGGTTTTGACTGCTTTGCAGACCGAGATATGGCAGTTGTCGATGAGGAAGGAGTCATATTGGGATCCCATTTTTTTTATTGTAACTGGCGATCTGATAAGTAGTTCTGTCTTATCGCTGTTGAGGCAAAGCCAGTTTTCATCCATCCAGGTTTGGATGGTGTTGTAGATGGAGTTAAGGGTTTTTTGGTCGGCCTCTCGCCTGTAAGAGGGATGAGGACTTGTGTATCGTCCGCGTAGTTGGTGTATGTGATGCCCATTGAATCGAGATATTTGAATAGTGACCTTGTGAATAGGTTGTACAATGTGGGGGATATGCAAGACCCTTGCTGGACACCGCACTCAATTAAATGTGGTTGGGCGCAGGCTAGGTCAGAGAAGACTTATTTCTCTGCCCCTAAGAAAGGATGAGATCCAGGCGGTGGCGTCTGCTGAAAAGTTGCCCGCTGTAGAGCGGTGATGGCAGAGGGTGTCATGGTCGACCAAGTCGAATGGCGCGGAAAGTTCCAGTAGAAGTAGAAGAGCTGGTCTGCCTACGTCTATGAGGTCATCGATTTGGTTCTTAAGGTCCAATAATGCGGTTTCTGTACCATGGTTGGGGCGGAAGCCAGATTGCTGGAGACCAAGCTTGTTTGTTTGTTTATTTATAGGGCGCCCGAAAACCCTTGGGTAGCTGGGCGCACAGAATAACAAGAATGCTTAGAACTTGGTTACAGGTTGCATATTACAGGTTGCTGGTAACATAAATTGTATACAGTAAATACATTATGTACATTTTACATGTAAGAGTGGAGGGGTAAGTGTGTCATCAGATCACAATGCTCAGGGTCACCGGTTTCAAAGGTCGTTGCGTTGAGGTACGCTTCAAGGTAATTCTGCACTTTAATGTATGAGGCTTTATCCAAAATCTTAAGAAGGAAGGGAACTGTCATGATGGGCCTGTAGTTCCCTGGTATCTTGGGGTCTAGTGTTGGTTTTTTCAACAGTGGGCGGACCCATGCTGCTTTGAGGCAGGATGGCACTTGGTTGGATTTGAAAGAAGCGTTGATGAAGGCTGTGAAGAACGGTACCAATGTGGGGGCGCTGTCCTTGATGAGCTGGGCCGGCCACGAGTCGCCTTTGCAGTCGGAAGGTTTGATGAGTTGAGTATGGTTAGGACTTCCTCTTTTATCATCTCCTGGAATGAGAAAGCTGGGATTACGGATGGGGTGTTCTGGTGTAGGTCAGATAGTTGTTGCGATAAGGCTTTTTGGTGACTGATGATTTTTTCTTGTAGAGTATTGAGCTTGTTGAGCATGGCTTTGAAGAAATTAAGTACTTGTGGATTAAACAACTACTGCTATGCAAGAGTACAGGGATAAGAAATGTCTAAAAGGCCTACTTGACTCCACACAGCTTTTAACCAGTAGTGCTCCCAATCAGAAAGGTGGAAAGGAACAGCCAGACAGGTATACCTCCTTCGCCTCTTTTGATAACATGGGGCAAGGGCAGGCTACACTGAAGGGGTGTGAGCTGGCACAGAAACAACAAAAAACAATAGTACGGTGGTATCATAATAAAAAAAAGTCTAACCAAGGTTCTATAAAAATAGAAACTTTAATAATATCTAACAACGTACACAACTTATTAAAACACTGAAGACCCACCCCTGTAAAAGAAACAGAGAATGCAGACTTTAAGAGCAAAAGGGGGCAAACTGGGTGAAGACAGTGGTGGAGGCAATTGATTTTCACAGCAGAAGTTCTTGGACATGTCTTAAAAAGCTAAGAGTGCGGTCCTATGAGTCAGTACAGCCCTTTAAGTTGGACCAGACCACTACAGACACACGTATTATTTGTCTTGGGGGCTTAACTGCATTGAGCCAGGCTCTTGGCGCTTTTCTACAGTGAAGCCTGTGTACAGACTGTGCAGGGCAGGCTGATCACACTGATCCAGTGGAGAAGTCGCTTCAAGATGAGGCTCTGTGGATCGAGTCGGCGGTCAAGACAATGCTTCCTCTGGGTCAAGTCGGCGCTCAAGACTGGTGAGTCGATGGCTTCCATTGGGTTGGGTCGAACATATGCTTCAGTTGGTTCAAGTCTTGAGATGCAGCGACTCAGAAGCTTCCAGAGCAGATAGCTAGCGATCAAGTCGTGCTTCACTGGGTGGAGTTGGCATTGAGACGCCTCATTTAAACAGGGAAGCGGTTCAAAGTACTTAGTGTTCCAAAGGCTGTACCGAAATTCTTGTAGTTGCTCAAAGTGGGTTTTGCACGGCTGAGCCAGCTTGAAGGTGGTTCAAGGCAGTAAACCAGCTTTATGCTGTGTCTGTTTTTCAGATATGCTGTGAGATGCACACCAGGGTCTCCAAAGGCATGGTGTCATTGCCTGTGCTTTCGCCAGAAATGGTTGTATAATGCACTTGAATTGTTCTACTACCTACAGTAAGCCGATTCATGGATACCACTGTCTCAGTACCAGAGGATCTTCACCAACAAACAGGTTATCCCAATTGTGGATTTGAGGTGGGTTGGGAGAAGAGCTTTCCTGTCTTGGAGCCTTCTATGCTCACTTCTATGGCAGAGAACTTTGGAACAGACTATTTTTTTTTTAAATTATTATTTATTTAAAGTGCAGTTTGATTGTTGTGCAATCTTTTCACACTGACACATACAAAAACATGTTAAAAACGGTGATAACAAACACATTAATACTTCCCTTAAAATACGCTTTCTGCGTTATCATGAAACACAAAACCTAAAATCCACATTATATTGAGTCTTCATTACTTTCATACATACTACTTCCCATATGTGCATCGCCGCTGTTGACAGCACTAATGAGCCAGCTCCAAACAAGAAACTCCAAAATAAGTCCGACGCAGGATTTTTGAATTTATCATAAGCTCGGCCATACATGATTTCCAACATTTCACATTGGGTTAGCACGTTTCTAGCTGATTCAATTGCTTTACCACAAAGTCTGCACAGCCTATTGTAGTAGGGAATACCTCTCCATGCCCCTGTATTTTCAAGGACCATTATTGTTTGGAGCCTGACTGAGAGAAAGAACCTAATCAGGGCGGGGTATCGCCTTTATTAAATAAGACTTGAGGCTACCTATTGCAAAAGATTGTCCTGAGTATTCACAGAACTTTCTTAAGTAATTAAGATGAGTCAGGGCCAGTTCTGTATCATGAGCCCTTGCTTTTACAGGGATCTTTGCTAAATTAAATCCCAACCATGTTTCAGGGATTGGGGTAACACCAATATCGTCTAGATAATTTGTGACTCTAGTGTCCAAATTACTAAACCATTTACTCGATTCGTATCTACAACCATGTTGGAGAGTGAGTGAGAGTAGGCTGTCCGGGTCTGCTAATGCAAATTTTTATCTTGGCCCATAAATTACAAGATGCTACTGCCCACAGCATACCAAGAGAGGGAAGCCCCAGTTCTGATCAAATTGCCTGTATTGGTGTACCTGGGGGTAAGTTTAACATAGAGCGTAGGATCTTTCCCTCTAGTTTGCCCACTGCTTCTACCCACTTCCATGGAAATACTTGCAGGGTGTACAAAATCGTATGGACGATTCATACCTTGTAAGGTAGAATCTTGGCTTCTAGGGATCTCCCCCTTGGATCACCCTTTTTAGTACAAGCCATTTCTTCCAAGCTTTTTGTGTCACCTCCTCTAAAATAGCAGCTGCAGAAAATGTAGCCCTAATGGTAATTCCTAAATATCGGTAGCTAGTTGTTGTTTCCACCTTCTCTCCACCTAACCACCAATCACTAGACTTACATACTACTACGCCTTTACCAAACACCATAATTTTTGTTTTATTGATGTTGGGTTTCAAGGCGTGCTCATATGCAAAGTTTGAAAGATAATTGAGGGAACGTTGTAGTCCGATTTTTCTTTTATTTATTTTTTTATTATTTTTTTTTATCAAGGACTACAACATCATCAGCATACGATATGCAAACCAAGTCCTTCATCCCATATTGAGGCGGTGAATTCAATACTTCCCCCAATCTTGGGCAAGTAGTGACATATAGATATTGAACAACAGGGGTGCAGTTTCAGTCCCTTCCATGTTGGGATGGACTCTGATAAAATCCCGCCATGTGATAGTCGAATTTTGACCACTGTATCACCATACAAAGCTTTAATAGCATAGAGCAACAAGGGATCTATGTGCCAATCTTCTACCATTGCCCATAGTTTCCTTCTGTCAACGCTATCAAAAGCAGACAAAAAGTCCACAAAGCAGGCAAATAAAGCAGTGCCCAGTATAATTTGAGTATCAGAAATTAACGTTCAAAGAGTCCAGATTGGGTGAGTTGTCGAGTCCAGATTTGGTGGTACGTTGGTATTCACTTTTGGGCTACCCAGTCGGAAAGCAAATCCAGCCAAATACTTTCCCACTACAGTCTAGCATAGCTAGCAATCTGCAGTTTTTGGGTCTATCTCGTGCCCCTTTTTAAAGACTGGAATTAAGATGGCATTCTTCCATGTCTCAGGTATTACCCCTGGTTGGCACACATGTAAATAAGTTTGTTTTAAGATGAATGCCCATAGCTCGAGATCTGCCTTCAAAATCATATTTGTGAGCCCGTCTTGGCCCGCTCCGCTAGAAATTTTAATTGATTGATTTTTGCAACATAGTCAACCATTTTAATATATTCAGCCACCATTTGTCAACGGGCAAACTTTCCAGTATGTATTTTGCGGGCCCTGAAAGGACTTTTTGATGTACTCGACCCAATTTGCTTCTGCTAGTGTGGTAATTTCCCTTGGTCAGTTGGGCATGCTTTGGAGATTTCCCAGCCAGTGCCAAAAAAAAATTTGAATTGTTTATTCTGATGAACTTATTCAGGTATTTCCAACCCTCATCATTACTTGAGGCCCGATGGTTTCTCAGCCATGATTTATAATTATTCCTTAGAAAAGTGATCCTGTTCTTCATTTCCGATTCTGGACACTCACAGTTTTTTCTCACCTTCCAAATGGTAGAGTTTAACTCCCTCTCTTTTTTTTTTGCACTAGTCTGGCCGAAGCGACAGACAGGTCGGAGAAAGTTATTTACAACCTCTTTCCTGGTCGTCTAACATCTGAAGTGACTTTACGAAGGATTTCAGCCATTGTTTCCTGTACCCGGGACCCATCACTGGCCATAAACTGATTTTCTAAGAAATTTGTCTGGAATAGACTTTATCCTCAACAGAGTTTCAGCTGAATCCTTCTTGCCTTGAAGTCCAAAGATTCATTAATTAAGGGAGGGCTTCCCCCGTATAAAAGGCAACATCCTACATCGGATTCGTCCAAAGCAAGCCTGTTGTCGTGGGTCTAATCCAGGATGCTGTAATAAGTATCCTTTACCTTCGGATGTCATACCACACCCAGCGTAATTTCTCTGCAGGAAGAATGGAGGGCAAGCATTTTTAAGGGAGCTGTGGCAGAATCCAAGATGGTGAAACCTCGATCTGGGCCAAATCTCTGCTCTATGCTAAACTCACTCCACCCCCTTCTTCTGTCTGCCTACTCAAAAGGACTGCAATTATCAGCACTATGGTGAGAGAAGGTCATTGTCATGCATTACTGTTTGAGGCACTGGTTCCCAGGGTACCACCTTTGGAGGGTTTTGGCCTCCTAGAGTAAGATGTCAACCTTTCTCAGTGGGTGTTAAAAGAGAATTTTACTGGGCAGGGTACAATATGGTTTTTGTGGGAATTGAACGGAACTCATGGTGGCAACAGTACAGACACACAAGTGATCAGTTTAAGGGGGTTTATTAAACTGTACTTCAACATCTTCTAGCTCGGGATCAAATATTCACGAAAGAGTGGTGCGATTATATCTTGCATGCACTAGCGGATGCATCCATAACTCTTGAATTATTGTTGGTGAACCCAGATCGAGCAAAAGTAAAATTATACCAACACGACTGGATAATAAATTCAAACTTGTGTTTTGGGTATACTGACTTTAAGTCAAATCCGTTTTTACATAAACAATTTCGAAGTATGGCAGACTATCTTTCCAAATGTCCAAATGCGTAATCTATATTTTAGGTTTAGGATGAACCTGTGGCCAACTCGTGAAATTTTGGTGAGAAGGAGAGTCATTCCAAAAGAGCTATTTTATTGTCGCTTTTGTGAAAACAAATCCATAAAAGAAAACTTAGAGCATTGTCTAACTGGTTGCCTGAAACTAACAAATCTGAGGAGCATACATTTAAAAAATGAATTGGTAGTTTTATAGTACTATGGAACCAGGATTAGTCTGGCATCATTTATTTAACAATGTCAAGCTAACAGTTCGCATAGTGATTATTCATTTTTTGTTGGCCATTTTTCCCGATATGCTTGTTTTTTGATTGGTGTATGCATGTCTTGAAGTCTAAATGTTTTATTTTGTGATGACAAAAATGTATGAATTGGTGTTTTTGTGATGATATGTTTAAATAATTTGAAAGGAGGATTTTATTATCCAATACAAATTAATAAAAAAAAATAAACTGTACTTGCAGGTTGGAAAAATACCTAATCTAAACCTAAATCTAAGATGGGAGCAAGCTACGACCATCAAATAATAAGGCAGTCATAGAGACATCTTGTCAAATAAAAAGTACCCATACTAAGAAAAATCTATTGCCAATCCTTACGCTAAATACAAAAGAAGTGTGGGATAATGTTCATCGGAAAAGAAGGAAGTGTTCACAAAAATGATGTCAGGATATTAGCCAGAGTTCTCCCTAGCCCATGTTTTCAGCATGGGACAAGGTGGAATTCCGGAGCACAGCACGAGCTAACAGTTCCACTTTTCAGTTTCTCAGGAACGTCAGTGGTTAAGTCCCTTTTCCATAAAGAAAAGTCTCTTGCCTCCCAAGGACCCGATGTCTTCAACAAAATAAGAAACAAAAGTTCCTTTCAGCTTGCATGTCGGGTGATGTCTTTTCACCATTGGATCCCCCTTGTGCGGGCTCAGACCCTTAGAAAAGTTCCTTAATGATTTCAGGACCTCTGATGGATAGGTTCCCTTACTTTCAAGATCTTGTCATGTTCAAAATATCGAAACAAAAGTTGCAACAAAATGTTCTTCTCTTTACTTGGGTGATGGTTCTTCGTTGCAGGGTTCCCCATGTTCCGGGCTCAGACCCCTCTTGACTGTTCGCCTCCCTCAATCGGGTTCACTATGGCTGTCAATGCAATTTACTTGTTGACTTTCACAAACCTTCGGGTTACGGCTCTTTACCCCTCGTTCAGGTTACGACCCCTCTCGATTTGCTTTTGTCGGGTCATGTTTTTCACCCTTGGATCCCCCTTGTTGGAGCTCAGACCCTTCTTGATTGTTAGCTTCCCTCCGCCGGGTTCACTGTCTTTCAATCACAATCTTCATCTGTAACACTCACAAATGGTAATGTCTTTTACAGAGTTCACTGTGGACATCCCTCTGCCGGGTTCACAGTTGTCAACACACTCTTAATCGGGACTTCAGACTTTGCGCCCTCTTCTTGGCATCCCTTGATCGGATTCACACTTGCCAACTTTTTCAATGCAGGATTCCCTTCCCTTAGTTTCAAAATCATCTGTCGGTCAAAGACTTCAGACTGTACAGAGGGTTTTACAAGACCCATGTATGACCACTTTGACCACCTCCTTCTCGCCTTTCTCCCAAGGCCTTCTGGTGACTCTGCTGGCTTTCCCCTTGCGTATCAATAGTTCTTTGTGCTTTCTTTAATCAGCCTCTTGCTACTTTTGTTCAACACAGTCTGGTTTCTTTATCGGCTCTCCCCTCGACTCACTGGCTGTGATGAACTGTTCGGCTTTCTTGTCTGTGGAGTCAAGGTCGGTACCATTGGGACACGCGTCTCTCCCCGGGTTGGCTGTAAGCAAAGGAGTTGCCTGGGTACCGTTGACATGTTCTGCAACACACGCTGGCTATTGTTTGCAGTCTTACTATTCCTTCGAGAGGTTTCACGGGCATCTGTCGATAAGGGCAAGGTCACTTCCCTCCTTGGTAACCTTTTGATTTCTGCTGTCTTTCTCCTCCTCTTGAACTGCCGTGCTGAGTTAGCTCTCTTGTTGTGCGGTCTGTCTTGCTCGTACTGTGCTCTTATTATGCTCCACCTTTTATCCATGGTGGGAAAGAGAAAGGGCCGTCAGGTGTATGTAATCCCTGTCAATTGCCTGACTCTGCTTGACCCTTGTGTCGAGACATGTCTGGTGAACTGTTCTGGTGTGAGTCCGTTGTTTATCATGGTGTGAACAAATATTTGTGTCGGAAAAGAGGGGGGTAGAGATTCCATGTATCCTTCGGGATAGGAGGGAGAAGAGGCGTTATATGAAATGATAGCCCTCATACAAGGAGGTTCAGTAAATTCAGCAGGGCAAGATTTGTAGGGTTTATGGAACAAACAGGAATGACCAGGATTATGGTCAGAAAATAAACAGGGGCGACTGTGGGAACGGTAGTGTTTGGTCCAAATAGATTTGGAACATGAAAAACCATAATCAGAGGGACATGGAGAAGAATGACTGGGAGTGTTGGGATAGGAAACAGAAACACAGGGATTCTGGCAGTTGTGGCTTTTGAGTGTACCGCGGTTTAGATTCCTATGGGATTTGCCAGATATGGAGGGATTCTTGGATTTGGGTGAGGGAAATTCTTTGGGTGGAAGAGAGGTAGACGAACAACCTATGAAGACTTCAGGGACTTCGTCCTTCTAGCCTTCGTCCCTGGTGTAATACTGCATCTTATCTGGGGCACTCCCCCGAGCATAACCCCATGTTCCCCATTGAGGTAATCCCTTCTTGCTCTTTCGCCCCCAGAGTTGGCATCTGAGCATGTCATCCCTTCCTTGGCCACCTAAATACGGTAGTTGTGAGGTGTGCTTGGGGGAATACGACTAGTATTCTTACAGTACATCCAGGCCAGATAGCTATTAAACACCCAGCATTGTCATGAATGGCTCACCTCAACAAGCAAACACTAACAGGACATCCAAATGCTTGGGCTTAAAAATTGTGTAATCTCAGTAGATGCCACATCCTAACCAGACACGGCTTATAGTTGGATATTAACGTACCACAGGAAGGGTTCGAAATTGAGGGGAGCTGGGAGCTATTTAGCTCCTGCTTGTAGCCCAGAAGAGCCTAGTTAGCTTGACAACAACAGCTACCATGAGGCACTTTTGGCTCCCCAGCGCAACTGATGCCGAACAAACACATCTAAGTGAGTTTAACTCTGTGTGTTTGGGACAATCTATAAATATGCATTAGCACATATCTATGACCTATAAATCATAAGGGGTGTTAAATAATGAAGAAAATGTTAAGTTTGCAACTTATGTGGAAGTAAGATTTGCGGAACGCTATGTAATAGCTCCTTGTTCCCCAGTGGTAGCTCCTGGTCTCTGGTTAATGCTGGATACCCAGGAGCTGCTTTTAGCTCCTGTTTATCCAATCTTAATTTCAATCCCTGACAAGGCTGCTTGGATACACCATTATAAGATTTTTTAAGATGCAGGCAATTAAAAAAAACCCTCAGCCTGATGGAACTTTGCGTTACAGTAGCTGTTCAGTAATGCACAGGAGACCATTGAACTTGCACCGATACCCCTGAGGGGTAGGGGATATCTTGTGATGGCCACAGCAAAGGTAAATGTGTGCACTGTGCTTTTCCAACCTTCACCAGATTGCGCCCTGTCAAAGCATGTATTTATTTTCTTTAATGGGGTGGCTTTTCCCCCTAGCCTTAGTAATACACATCACAGTTCAGAAGCAGGTTCTTCTTGACCAGTCTTCCTGACCATTACTGGCACACAGGGAGTGTTCTCCTATCCTTCATATTCATTTCTCCATAGATCATTTGATGCTTGCATCCCGTTCTTGAACTGAGAGCCTTTGTCTGCTCCCAAATCAGATTTTTAAAATGGCGTCAAGTATGCGTCTTTATGATATTTGCGACGCTGTTTATTAGCACAATTTTAGTTTAGTTCTAAGATTCCTTTAACTCCCCTCTGGATTTAAACCTTTTTCAGTTTCAGCCATTTGTGACAGTCTTCTCGGACAGGAGGGATAAGCCACAAAGCTAAAGGTAATTTGTGGCAGAGTGCCCCCTTTGCCGTATTCAGGTGGATGCACGTATTGGAGACTAACTCACACATGCTCTGCAAAAGAAGCCTTTTCTTTGCATAATTATTGTTCTTTTAGAACGCGCTTAATACCAGAGATTGTTTTTTAAGCGCAGACTATGGATTCAAACCTGTGTTGTGCTGCGTTGTCTTGCTTCCAAGACAAACACATTGCCCCTGATCTATTCCCCCTGACCAAAGCATTTAGAGCAACTTGCCTCGCTGGTGAACTTGCTTAAAACCCAGCATTGATGGACATTATTGACCATTAATAGTGGTGTTTGTAAAGTCTTTCTTCATCCTGCATAAAGTGCAACCCATGGACGGCCTTTGAGAATGTTGATCCATCATATTCTCTTACTAAGAGCAGGCTTCAAACCTCATGAGATAATGGTGCCTGTATTTTCATTGTTCAATTGGCTCCCCACCCACAAAGTCCCCAATTTTATCAACCTATGCAGTTCAATTTACTGCCTTTTCCAATTATGGCTTGGTGGTTTTTTCCCCCTTGAGATGAAGGTTGGTCTGGATACAGCCCTCCTCCAGGTACATTTAAGCATGCAGTGTTGCCCTGTCAGGTAAAGGGGTAAAGATCTAAATGGGAAGTTCAAGAGTGAGTTTTACACTTGCCAGTTGAAAATGTTTACTGCTTGCTTGTGTGCTCCACTAATGTGACCAGTGAGGGATTTGAGACATTATTGATTGCATTGTGCTGCACTTGTTGGGTGCCTTGTCCTGCCCGACACCTGATAAAATGATATGTATAGGGTCAAATGCTTTCTTTAATGTTTAATCAATTAAGGACTCACATTTTTTTTAAATTATGCATAATATACATTCTTAATGCTACACTCAGGTGAGTCACCCGAGTGCCACTGTCATTAAGACATCTGTCGGAGGTGTTTAGCTCAACCTGCTTGTGGCAAATCATACATTTAGTGAATTTAAGGCAAAATTATACAGCTAGCATGTATTGAAGCACTCTCTCCCAAGACTGCATGTCCCTTTTAAGGGAGATGGCACAGTAAAGGTTCCCCACCGACCCCTAATGTCTTAGAACAGGGACTTTCTTTTGATGAGAACATCTTTTTTAGAGCAAGAGAGATTTAGTTCCATCCAGTGGTGTCGCTAGCAATCAAATTTAGGCAGGGCACAGAGGAGTCCACAGACAAAAGTTGGGGGGCAGCCTATAAAAGAGCAACGTGTGATGTCCGAAGCACTCCTGGAGAGAATTTTGTGCACACCAACTACCACAACCCACTGCACCTCCCCTCCCATTGGAATGTAGGCACTAAACCATTAAGTCACTAATGACCCATCATTAGTGGTTTTGTCCGCTAGATTCTGATTGGAGGGGCTGCTCTTGGCTGAGGGGGGAACTTAACAGCTCTTAATTGTTGTGCGGCAGCATTATGCAGCCATGTGTGTGTGCTGGCGGACACAGCACTGCAGACAGTGCAGAGAAAGTAGCCCAGCTGAGCTAGTGGGCCCCAGGGCTTCAGAGGAGGGGGCCAGTACCCTCAAAGCTCTCAAGCCACACCACTGGTTCCATCCCAGAGCTCTTTGAGGTGTAGAACTGAGACACCCTCCTCCTACCCTATGTGTGTATCGCCTGCTCTGTGATGCAAGTATGCCTTTCGTTGACCCATTGCATCTCGCTTGTGGCTTTGTCCCCTGCCCATCCACCTAGCAACTATTTCTCCAGACAAAAATTCCTCCAAAGTATCTCTTAAAAAATAAAATAAAAAAAACCGAACATGCCTAATCCCTTTTGTGACCTGTCGACCTCTGAAATACCTAAAATCAGATTTTAGAAGTATAGATTTAATATTATTAGAATTTGTCCAGACCTTTAGGAAATGGAAAAAATGCTGTTTAGGTCTGGTGGAATGTTAAAGATGTTTATTAGCACTTAACATCATATTTAGTGTCCTGTAAGGAATCTTAGCCCCTGGAGGATTGTGGAAATGTTTTGACAAAACAAACTCAACCACAATTTTTATTTTATCTGTTTTTCCTTTGCTCCCCCCCTCATGCACTTTTCCCTTCCCCCTGCACTTGCGCGTTCTCAATGTCACTGGGCCTAGTAAAATCGTGGTTTTGTTCTCCCGTCTGCCTTGCCTCGTCGCGCTCTGTAACACTTGTGTAAGAGCGCGATAGAAATACAATATCAATAATAGTATTGCTTTTCTATCTCTAACGTGTCTACGCGGTAATTTAAAAAAGCTTTAGTAAAAAAAATGACCACAGCCACACGGCGTTATCGTGTTCTCCGCCGCAGCCACACTTTGCCCAGCTGACAGATGATATTTTTCGCTCTCATACTTTTTTTCCACTAAAAGGAGTTTCCACTTCCGCACACTGCTTCCAACGTAATGCCTTGTCATTATGAAATCTCACATTTTCCCCAAACTGTTTTATGTTAATCACCTGCTCTGCTGCTCGACTGCCGCAGGCGTCGTTCCTGTCAGGGGTAATATGTGGAATATTGTGACGCTTCAAATTATCGAATGCGTGGGCGGACCCACGCAGGCGTTTCTCCATCCAAAAAGGATGATGCGCGATATTGTGACGCAGAACCCGTAGCGGGCCTTTTGGTGACATTGCGATGTCATCCGCGCATGTGCACAGGAGAGTAAGGACGTCACGCGCGTGGGCGGGGCATGCCACAGTGCACGTGCGTGAGGATTGCTGAAGCTATGAACGCCTTGTGCGCATAACGGCTATACGCCCGGCATCATGCCAAGAGGTTTGTTTTAAAGAGTTGGCCCCAAATGTGTTTTTGTGACAATGGAGTTGACTGAATTTACTGTTGGTTTGGAAACTATATGTTTCATTGCCAATGATTGCAGTTATTTAATATCTGTGACAGTTGCTATAACAAAATGTAACATTTTAAACAAATAACCAGTATACAAACAAAACAATAGGATTAAGTGGAATCCGTATTTGGCACATGTCATTATAGTTTTTGGACAAAACTATACTTAAAAATATTCCATGAATTTAAACCTTAAACGGACTGCCATGAAAAATGTAAAGATTTATTTTACAAACAGTTCGTCCTTCCTTTTGAAAGCAATACCTGTTGCTTTCCTTGTGGACTTTGTTGTGGCCCGCTCCCAGAGCACCGGAGCGGGCCACCGCAGATGTCGGGGTCACCCGACTTGGACCACAGGGCTGCCTCCACGCAGTATACACACAGCAGGGAGCACTCTGCACGCTCCGGATACCCCAGGCGGAACACTGCAGCCCCGACTTTGGGGGCACCCAGGCCAAGCTTGCACCGACAGCCGTGGTCACATTGCACAATCATTCCAGGGGGGACGGTGTTGCCCTGCAGGGGCACAGTCCTGATGCAGGGGGCCCTCCAGTGGGCCGGCTGCATATGGTGTGGCACCAGCATGGTGCTGCAATGAATCCACCAGAGTCAGTTCTTTGTTCGACTGACAAGCCAGAAGCGACGCATCGCATTTAATAGGTTGGTCACATGGTTAGCATATTGTGATCATTACACAAGTCGTGGGAGCTGCCATGCTCACAGGAGGGGTGACATACCACAGACTTCTCACTCCGATTAGATTTCTCTGCCCCAGGCAGTGACGTGGCCTGGGTGTGGTGCATGCTACCCCTGGAATCTGATTGTTCACCCCAGGTGCCACCCAATTATCCTAAACTATGTGTGTGAGCGCTTGTACTTTATGCCACCCCTGCATAAGTCAGTGACCTACTTGGGCAACCCCAGTCGAAAGTCTGGACACAACTCTGACCCCAGGAACCAAGGGCCCCAGACGACTCAGAATATGGCAGTCCTGTAAACTGTGGAAACATCATAAAGGATACAGCCAGGCCAGTTGATTGATTTCTGGCAACCGGAAATGTAGTTTAACTCTTGGCACCAAATAATCCAAGAATAAATAACAACAATCCAGGTTACCAATTTCCTATTGTTCCTGGATACAAATATCAATATAACGACAATAAGCACCCTGCATATTTCTGTCCTACAGAACCATGTTTGGAGATTCCTAAGGGGAAATAATTGGATATATGGTGAGAGAAGAGTATTCTGGATAAAGTTCTATTAAGTGTGTGTTGGGTACAAAAAGTAGGCCATTATTGATGGGATCCATTGTCATTGTTCCTTGGGGAGACCTATCTTCTCTACCTCCATAACTCGATTACTATATAGGCAATTGGGTTGAGAAGAACAAATTACTTACACCTGGTAGTGTTCTTTCTACTGTATGTTCCCCTCCTCGGATTCATCTTGGGTATATATTCTCCTTCTTTGCAGCTCTACGAAAACCTTTTCCCAGCAGGGGGTGTCGTACACACTGAAGTCGATGTACGCAGAGTCATTTTCATGATCGGATGCGACGTTGATGCAGGTACAAATAGTGCACTCAGCACACTGTGACCTCAGTTGTCATTTTTCCCCTTAGACAGCCATGTTAGGGATTAGAGACCGGGATAGCTGTTCAAGCATTAAAGGAAAGTCATTGTATAATCAAATTAGGGAGCGCCTTAACGGTGGGGTAGACTGGGAGATTGATGAGGAATCTGTGGGAGGAACATCCAGTAGAAAGAACAGTACCAGGGGTAAGTAATTTGTTCTTCTAATGGATTGTGTCCTCCCACGGATTCCTTATATTTGATACATTCCCACAGCAGTAAGACCATTATGGTGGCGGGAGGAGTGAACTCCTTGGCGATTATGATGCCACTTGTTGGAGGACAGGCCTGCCGAAACGAGACTCATTTGCAAACACTGTGTCCAGGTAGTAATGTTGGTGGTCAGTCAAAAAACCGAAAACAAAATCTCGAACTGCAAAAATATCGATTCCAAAATCTCGAAAAACAAAAATCTCGAATTATTTATTTATTTAGTTATATGTGTTTTTGGGGTCGGGTAAGTAAAAAAAAGGGTTAAAATAAAAAAAAAATAGAAAAAAGGGGGGTTGGGGGGGAACCCCCCCATTTCGAGATAAAAACGTATTAAAAAAAAAATTCGAGATTTTTTTTTTCGAGATTTTGAACTCGAGATTTTTTTTTTTCGAGATTTTGTATTTCGGTATTATCACTATAAACCAGTAATGTTTTTGCAAACGTGTATAGTGGACCACGTCAGTGCCTGACAGATATGCTTTACAGGTACTCCTCTTTGAAGAGCAGAGGTAGCTGCTACACCTCTGGTGGAATGTGCCCTGAAGCCTTCAGGGATTGCTTTACCCGCTCTGGTGTAGCATTCAGAAACCCAAAGCACTATTAATCTAAAGATAGTTTGCTTTCTTTTTTCCCTTGCCAGTTTTCGGGCCACTATATCCAATGAACAGTTGATCTTGCAGTCTGAATTTGTTTGTCCTGGCGATGTAAAAACTCAGAACCAAGCCTATGCAGCCTTTCTTTCTCCGATGGATGTGGAGGTGGATAGAATGCTGGCAAATTGTCTGCAACAAGTGAAGCGCGGATACAATCTTCGGAAGGAACGAAGAGTGCAATCTGAGTCTCCTTGTGCTTGGTAAAGACTTTAAAAGGTGTTTTACAAGACAGGGCCTGCAATTTGCTCGCTCTTCGAGCTGAGGAGATAGCGACCAAGAATGCCGTCTTCCCTGAAATAAGTCTCGGAAGACACAAATGCAAGGGCTCAAATGGAGAAGCCATAAACACCAGGCTCCGGTCCCATGCCGGCACAACCCTAAGAAATGGGCAGGTATCTTTCTCCAACTATTCACGAGTATATGGGGAACAGGTATTATACCAGAAAGTTGGAGGAAAGCCATTGTCGTCCCTATTTTTAAGAAAGGGGACCGAAAACTGCCGGATAATGACTTTTAGCAATGGCGGATAGTAGTTGTAAGATTTTTTGCTCCTTGTTAGTAAACATCTTGAATAATTGGATAGAGGAAAATTGTTTACTCTCTATTCAACAAACGGGATTTCGAAAGGGATATAGCACCCTGGATAACTTGACCATGCTGAATTACATCATAGCCAACTCAAAGGACAAGGGGGAAAAACTATATGTATGTTTTATAGATTATTCGAAAGCTTTTGACTGTGTTAATAGGGGACTTTTGTGGGAGAAATTGAGAGTGAAAAAGATTTGCCCAAAAATCCTTCATTTTTTGGAGGAAATGTATAGGGATACTACAGTGACTGTCTGCTTGGGTAAAGGAAGAATGTTGTCATCTGACATTAGAACTAACATCGGTCTTAAGCAGGGTTGTGTTACCTCTCCGATACTGTATAATCTATATGTATTAGATATGTGGGAGAGCTTTAAGACCTTAAACACCTTCCCACCTATATGTGGACTCATGTATGCAGATGATACTATCCTAATGGATAAAACTCCGATAGGACTGCAAAGAATGTTGAATGGTTTATCTGCTTACTCGGAGGCCAACAACCTCAATATTAATATAAATAAAACAAAAATTATGGCATTCGGAGTTACTAAACAGGAAAAGAAAAGGCTTATCTCCAGATGGCATATTAATAATATTAAATTAGAAGTTGTTGATGCCTATCCCTATTTGGGGATGCCCATCCTGAGTAAACCATGTATTAATTTTTTCCAAGAGGCGGTTAATTTGAAAATTTTGAAAAAATGGAATGTAATAAGGAAATACATGGCTAGTAAGGGTGGACAGTCCATTGAAGGTTTCTTAGAAATATATAAGAGTTGTATTATCCCAGGAATTATGTACGCTATAGAAACAGTGGAAAGTAAATATTTGGGTAAATTAGACCAACTCGAAGGGAAGCTTTGGAGACCAGTCCTGGGGTTGCCCAAAGCCGTGCCTATACAAGCAATAAGATGCGAGTTGGGGATAATTTCCCTCTCCACGTGGTGGAAAATAGGATGTTGTAAACTCTATTTTAAAATAATATTGGGGAAAGAGGGGAAAGAAAGCCTTCTTGGTCTCATAGGACGAAATAAGACCGAAGGTAGGTTTAAGAATCCCTACATGGTTAGGTTACAGAATACAGTACTAGTCTTTCTAAAAATTTTAGGTTTTAATGAGCTCCCGGGGAAGGACAACATAGTACGCATCCTGAAAAATCTCAAAGAAAAAGCATGTATCTGGGATTTGTGTGAAAATCAGTCCTATTTATATAATATCCCCCGATACACAATGTATGCTCTTCAAGGTCTTAAACCAGCCACTCCGAAACAATATTTGTTAAATACGGGAAATAGGACTCTGAGGAGATTTATCTTACAGTTACGTATGAATACTCTCCCATGTAATGAAATTACTGGGGCTTGGGCAAATATACCCCGTGCTGAAAGACTGTGCAGGCATTGTAAATTAGAGGTGGAGACAGTAAGACACATTTTAACTATGTGTATTAAATTAAAGGAATGGTATTATAAAGGATACTCAAATTTAGTCGGTGACCTCCAAATGATTGAATCTAATCAATTTTGGTCAGTAATTTATGACGGTGAAATTAAGGTTTTTATTGGGGCAGCCTTTTATATCTGGAAGTGAGCAATTTCTTTTTAAAACCTGTAATATCTTATTTTAAAAATGTGATATTCTGCTTGTATGATTTACATGATTTGATGTGAGATATTCCCTTCTTATGTATGGATAATATGAAATTAATGTATGTTCTTTGTTTTCGATGTAATTAAATTTTGTTAGTGTATAAGGTTTTAATTAACCAATATGCACTTTAAATAAATAAAAATAAAAAAAAAACAACCAAGGGGGAGGTGTTAATCGAGTCTTAAAATTTGAACCACCAAGAGGATCATGAAATATGACCCATGTTCTGGCATGCGCTTAAAAATGGATAGTGCTACTAAATGGCACTTGATGGTGGCGACCTGAAGACCCTGTCTTGCTAGATGAAACGGAAAAGACAACACCCTTGAGATGCAGCGTAAAAAGGATTCCCATCCTGTGCCCTACACCAGCCGCAAAACTTTCTCCAACGGCAGCCGTACAGAGCCTTAGTTACTGGCCCTTCTGGTTGAAAGCAACACCTCCATCAGGTTTTCCGGAAGATCCCAATCCCTGTAGCTTAACTGTTCAGAAGCCAGGTGTGCAGGTTGAGCCTGTGTACGCTCGGGTAAAGAATCGGCCCCCCCCCATCTCCTGAGAGAGAAGGTCTGGCCTCCAGAGAAGACGATGTGGAGGACAGATGGCCTAATCCTCCTGGCCCAATTCGGGGCAACCAGGATCATAGTTGTTCCGTACCTCTTCAACCTCCTGGTCGCCTGAGGAATGACAGGACTTGGTGGAAACGTACATATGAGCTGGAAGTTCCAGTCCACCACAAATGCGTTCCCCAGTTCTCATCTCAGGGAATATTCCCTAGAGCAGAAAAGTTTGCATTTCCTGTTCACACTGGACACAAACAGATACACTTGAGGGGTTCCCCAGAAAGTGAAAATCTCTAGGAGAACTTCCTAGCACAGCTACCTCTCGTGAGAGACCAAGCCTTGCTTGCTCAGGGCGTCCGCCATCATATTCTCTTTCCTGGCGAGGTGAATTGCCGACTGGGAGATCTTGTTCTGGAACGCCCAGAACCAGAGCTACATTACCTCTCTGCACAGGGGGATGTTGATGTAGTGCATGGCCACTTGTGTTGTCCGTCAAGATCAGGACAGTATTCCTCTGTATGGATGGCAAGAAGGCCATCAGCACTACTTTGATCGCCCTCCGCTCCAACAGGTTTATGTGAAGTGGCGGTGTGCGCTCAGTGTGTTTGGTATCATCGGTTAACAGTGGAGCACTATTGAAATCCTGGAGTCTGCTTTCACTGGCTGTTGAAGGAGTTGTGCCTCACCCTAAAATACACCAGCATAGAGCGCGACCAGTATGCGCTCAGTGCGTTTGGTGTTTAGTGTTGTGGAGTGCGACCTAGGCTTTCTCTGTGGTCCTCTGTGGTCAATGACGAGGAAGCCCAAAGTATACAAAATGTATATATAAACTGCCACTGGCTATTTGCGCTGAAATTCCAACAGCACACCATGCATGTGTCAACGAAAACCACGGAAAGTCACAGCATTTAACATTGGTAAGTTCTTTCGACAACTTTAGCTGTGTTTTTAACACTCATCAGTGACTGTGACTGCTCTAATCCAGCTAAATTCGCACAGCTCAATGTATGGATTACAGAGCAAAGTTGCATTTGATTTAGACAACTTTCCTGATGCGCAGGGGGCTGCTTTGGTGGATGCCTTGTGTTAATGTGGTCAACACTCCTGTTCTTAAAAGGGGACTGTAGCTTGGGACTTGCGGGGGAGTGATGTTCCATGGCTGTACCTATGTGCACTTTTAAAGGGGGAAAGCTCTTTTGTTGTAGAAATGCCCCCTATCCATTCCCAAAGAGCACTCCGTGGTAAATGGAGAGCGGGAAGAATGATGCCAGCTGACTGTTCCCAAGAGACAGTAGTCGCTGGGAACAGGGACCAGCAGATACATACAAGGTCAGAGAACCAGGCTCTAAGACCGGGGAGAATTGAAAGCTCATAAAAACATGTTTGGGGAGGCACTGACAGTGTGGTCAGCAGTTTCATATTGCCACTTGGCAGGTGGGCCTGGGAAGAAGGATGTGGGACGAGGGGATGATACAGGAAGAGCCAACCAGAAGGTGAGTTCTGGAATCCCTGAAAGGCAACAAGTATTTTGTGTTCTCGTTGATGTCTGCAGTGGGTTTTGTTGTCAGCTATCAACCAGTTCTGTCCCACTTGGCTGTTAGTTGTGCTTGCCCAGCTGTAATAAACAGCGTTATATCTTTCCTGGTGTACGCTTGCGCTCCTTTTTTATATTACTCCTGATGCCTTATTGACTATGTGCTCGTGGAGGACTCCAGATACAGGGGAACGCTCTCTTGTGATAGAAATGTCCATGATCCCATTCCCAAAGGAGGGGGATGGGGCATATAATATTAGAGCAAAGGGAACTATGGGCTAGGAGTATAGCAATCAGTACAGTGAGTAACGTTTTCTTTGTTGAGCAGCAGTGAAGCAAAGTACATTTGATCAATAAACCATTACTTCAGAGCCCTGCAGATAATGTCTATTCTAATCGCACAGAAGGAAGACCGACTGTATCAGGAACTGCACCTGTGTTATGTAGGTCTCGCAATGTCATGCGCTTAACTCGCAGGGTCCAATGTACTGAAATTATCATATGGCAGATGATTCCAAATTGCATTACCATACCTAAATAACATATTTAGGCAAAGACAAATAATTTCAATTAAATTATGGAACTAGGATAATGATATCTGCCATAAATATAGCAAATAGTATTACATTTTTATGTAATACGGTTTACACAAAACATTTTATGCAATTGTCGTCAACTTTTCAGTTACATAAATGTCATTTAAATAGTCTTCCCTTCTAATTATGTCAGGTGCAATCTTGACTCTTCCTGCAGGAGTGATGCTGGCCCACCAGACCCCCTAAGTCTGCCTGCCTAACCGTCTCTCAGCAGATAAAACTACCAAGCTGGCAAACCCAAAGGGAAAGGGGAATTGGAGAACAAAACAAAGACAGATCTTCACTGTATTGCACTGATGCCCTCTGGTACTGGATTACTCGCCTCAGTGTCTGTGAAATCTAGGGAAAACAATAACATATAGATGTTGATATATAACTGATAAATATGTCTACTATTTCTTTTACTATGATTTGTTTTCTTTCTAATAAATACCTGTTGCCTATGCTATAATGCTGATAGGCTTTCTTTTCAGATGGTGTTGAGTAGATACTTCTGTAGATCTTGAGTAACTTATTTCTTATTAAATATTTCCTAAAACTTCTTAACCAGGTTTTCCTCGAATTCTAATAAAAATAACTTGCTGCCAGAATTCGAATTAACTTCCTCTGAAAATGTCTTGCAATATTGCAATTGCTAAAAATGTCTCTTTATATTTTCTTCATATATCAGAATAAATGTCTTTATATTTTAAAAGGAATTGTAATAACCTTAACTGAAACGCTTCTGACTTAACTAAACTTCTTTATCTTCAAAAATCAAATAAAGTCTGTTCACTCTTCTTTAAAACTCTGCTGGTGCCTTTTAGACTTGCACGCACGTAATACGATGACTACTGTACTTAAATAGGAACCACGCATTAATCTGATGCATCCCTTATAGTCTAACGTACCGCGCCTCCTTCCAACGCCTTCTTTTCTGAAAAACTCAACCGCGTATTCATCCGACGCTTACTTCCTTGAGAAACGAGCCGCGCTTTCATCCGACGCTTGATTTCTTGACAGACGAACCGCGCATCCATCCGACGCTTGTTTTCTTGACAAAACGAACCGCGCACTGCTTCCGTAATAGAAATGACGTGTACGCGACGGCACGTAATGAACGTAAGGTTCTTTACTCTAACCTTACTAATAACGACAAAAGCGAGACAAAGATACGCTTGCGCAAGCAACTAACTAATTAGATAAAGTTACAAGTACAGCCCGATCTTAACTGTATTTGTAAAAAAATATATACTTTTAATAAACCGCGCATATGTTAGTAGATTAGCATCGCGCATATTAAAACTTAACACAAAAATGTATATACGCAATATGCAGATTTCAGATAATAAAACGGAATCAAATCTGATAATAGAAAATACAGTTTCTTAATTACGTCTTTTTCCAAAAAGAAAAGGCAAATGAACTTCACTCAATTTCATATATCTTGAAAGAGTGAATCACTTAGCTTGCTTCATCTGTATCTTCACTGCTTCCTAGAAAGTCTTGAATTCAAAGTCTTTTCTTCTGAAGTTTTGGAAATCTTTGTAACTCTTCTTAGTATCAGCAAACTATAAATATTTTTAAAACATACTCTTAGAGCTAAGTAGTCTGCGATCTGCCACTAAGACAGCTAAAATGAAAGGCAGTTTAGAACTCTGACCAACATTCCAAATTACCTCATAATCTTTGTACTCCAATCACTGCTGCAGAAAGGACCCTCCATCTTGCTTTGGGGAAATAAGCGATTCCTGAAAATTGCATTAAGGAATTTTTGTACAAGTTCTATTTCTAACCCAAACATCACACTACTAAAGTAAAACTACATCCACAGGGTTTTATTTCTAAATGATGAATTCTTAATTTAATGTGTAAGCAAATGAAGTCTTTGAAAATTACATTGGAATTCTAACAGTATGTCTTTTAAGGTTGTGGACCTTTGAAACTCTAGAAATGTACCATGGAATCCTGACAGATTATGAATAACAGTGATAATTCCTTCGAAGGACAATTTAGATCACAAGATAAATGTTGTGTTGGCAATTTTTGTGTGTTCCTGCAAATACTACTTTCCTTCAATAATGTTTCAGACACCCGTACAAACATCGACCCAGGTTGTGAATGCGACGTATCCGGCAGAGTTTCGGTAAGCGAGATTTTAATGTATTGCTGATCGTATGTCATGGTTGTGTTTGCATGTGGAATGATAAGGGGGGGCATTTAACAATGGGCAGTAAAAATAGCTCTACTGGAATGAAGACTCATGAAAATAAAGACATAAAAGTAACTTACTAAACAATGCAAAAAATGAATAATGCAAAGATAACCCTATTTCACCATTCAAATTAAAAAAACTTGAAATGGAGCAAAACAATAAAGCAAATCGCTTGTGGCCGGGGTTGTATGGCTGAGAGCAAATATGAAGGGCTGTGTTTAGTGCCCAAGGTAAGGCAGGGCGAGATTCCCACTCTTTTCAAAGTAAACCTGGTACGAATGGAAATGGGGGAGGGGACAAAATGAATGATTGCTGCGCTTCGCTCGGTGTGCAGGAGTAACTTTCCTGTAACGACAAATTAAAAAGCATCCATAGACCCCTTTTTAGAATATGATATTTGAGCATGAGGTTAATTTGACTTAATTCATTTCCATGTTATCTGCTTTGAATGTTTACATTACTTTCAATGCACAATGTCTTATCTTTTACATTTGTATTGCTTTAGTTGTGATTCCTGGGATTAGATCCCATATAACCATTTTAACATTAGGAGAAATGTGTAGTGTAACATACTATACAGCACTTTTAAATCCAGTAGTGCACTGATGACTTGATTAATGAGGTGCACATGGATTTATTTTGCAAATCGTTTTTTTTTTTATGTTCAAGTTTTTCTGTTTTGATCTGGGGATTTAGTGCTATGTAGTAAGGCAATCCCTACATTTTGTTTTCCTTCAGTTTAATGTGTCCTCTCCTACAGAGAGGACATGGGCCAGGCCAAACCAATCCAAGCAACCAACAAAAGGAAATAATTCCTGGCCCTCTAGTGGCAAGGGTGCTGGCACAGTTCAGAATTCAGTACCCTTGCCACTAGAGCGCTGGCAGCCCTTCCCTTGTAATGGTGGCTTGGATTTCAAGATGGTGCCCATGGTGCAGATCCTTCAAGCTTTGGCGATGCACGATTGGCTCGTATCGCTAGATCTGCAGGACCACTACTACACTACACTTTCAGGTCGCTATCTGCCCCAAACATCAGAACTGCCTTTGTTTTGTAAAGGAAAGCACTTTTACTACCATTCGCACTGCTCCCATTCGTTCTGGCTTTTGACTTTGGCCCCAGCGTATGCACAAATGTCTTGGAATTGTTTGCAACGAATCTTCACAGAAGGAAAGTGCATACCTTTCTCTACCTTGAGGACTAACTTTTTTGAGCCGAGTCACAGGACACTGTGCTCAAGGACCATGGGACAACCTGTAAACTCCTCTATACATCAGGCATTCCCATCAACTTGAAGTAGTTATTTGGATTTTCCATCCTCCTGGCACACCTCATATATAATCCCAATATTTAAAATGGGCGATTGCGCACTACCAGCCAATTATAGATCGATAGCTATTTTGGACGTCTCTAGCAAATGATTTGGCTCCCTAATACTCCAGGATCTTGATGTATGGGTTGAGAAACTAAACCTGCTTTCTCACCTTCAAGTTGGGTTCAGAAGAGCTCTTCGGACATCTCTAAATGGCATTGTTATAGGCCATTTATTTGTCCAAGTAAAAAAAGTGCCTTTGGCACAGTATATATAGCCTTGATCGATACGAATAGCATATTCGATCAGGATATACGTGAGAAATCTTGGGCAAAACTACTGAAGTGGGATGTTCCAGCTCCTCAGGTCCAAAATCTGACAAGAGCGGGTGTGTTGACACAACCTATCAGTACTTTTATTGGTTTACGACAAGGTTATGTGCTCGCACCCCCACAATTTGATTTATACCTACCTGACCTTGATGAGATAAGAGCTTTAAATTCAAATAGGTACTACCAGAATCAACGTGCTCACCTTTTGTTCCTGACTTGCTATTCATTTTTTGGAATTTTTATTTTTGTTGGCAGACGCAAATGACATACACGCACAGCAGAGCAATTATGAAATAACAATCTGAGTAATCCACAGCATACAGTGGCACAAATGAGCAGTTAGAAATAGACACATGGAGAATGCAGCACTACAGAACTTCTAGTGTCAAAGCACATGGCAACACTATTTACAGTGAGTCGTCTACAGAGGAGTGGGCGTCAAGGCCATTGAGATAACTATTAAAGGCAGTCCAAATGTTTTTAGGCCGGGATCGGGACGGGAGGGTGCTAATGTATTCCTCCTCGCAGTTCCGAGACCAAGTCAATAAATTCAGCCATTTCCGGAAGGTAGGGGGGAGCGTAGCATTTCCAGTTCTGTAAAACACACTTTTTGGCAATTATACAGCACACATTTAAGAGTTTAGCCGCTTCTCTGGCCCCCTCACCACCCCACACCCCAAATAGTACCCCCAGGGGGTCAGGCTCAATAACAGTATCGCAGATTTCGGACAGAGTTTTCAGGATCTCGTCCCAGAATGGGGCTAGCCGCGGGCAGTCCCAAAAAATGTGGAGATGGCCCGCATCCTCCGCGCCACAGCGAGGGCAGAGCCGTCGGTCGGAGCGAACGAACCTGGAGAGCCTGCGCCGGGTGTAGTATAGCCTATTCAGTAGTTTATACTGTATAGTGCGGTATCAAAAGTTCAGGGAGACCCTCCTAGTGTGGGAGCACATTTTCCCCCATAGTTGGTCCGTGATTTCTACCTCCAGTTCGGAAGCCTAATCGTCCCGCACCCTAAAGAGCTGCAGTGTGGCAGTTGTGAGAAGGAGTTTATATAGTGAGGATACTACCCTGCGGGCCCCACCACAGTTGGCAATGTAGGACATCTCGGGGGAGTCGGGACGTTCGTTGGGAAACTCGGGCCAAGCATCGCAGAATGCAGCGCAGAGTCTGTAGTACTGTAGCAGTTCCATTGGTGATCCCGAGTGGCCCGGCTTCCAAGTCTGTGGTGTTATAAATAGCCCATCCGGGTAGAAGTCAATTGGGGCTAGGTACCCCAGGTTCCGCCAGTGTCGTGCTAGGGCTATGTCGTTCGTGGGTTCCAGCCCGGGGAACTGCCAGGCGGGGAGCCACTTATAGTATGGGCGTTCCTCAATGCCTTCAGCAAATATCCGCTTCCAGGCCAATAGGGTGGTTCGGACTGGGTCTATGGGTGAGTCTGGCTCGTAACGTCGGTGTAAAATTAAGGTCATTATATTGGTGCCAGATGCAGCAAGGGTTTCTAGCTTGACATGCGGGCGAGAGGGGTGAGGGGGGCCCGGGTACCAGTAGGTGGCAAACTGTGCCTGGGCTGCGATCCAGTACCGCATCAGGTCAGGAGCAGTGAACCCACCTTTCTCGTAGGGAAGAGTCATGGCAGTCCATTTTTTGCATACTGCTCCAGAATGCCACAGGAACTGCGCGCACAGTTTGTATAGGTCAGCGAAGTACTTCTTGCTGGGCCATATGGGGACATTTGTGAATGTGTACAACAATTTGGGGAGCAATACCATTTAAACCTGTGACAATCTCCCTGCCAGTGACAGCGGGAGAGAGCACCAGCGTGCTATTTTGGTCTCTGCCAATTCTGCCGCGACTAGGTAGTTAGCTAAGAGGGCTTCTTTGGTCAGGGACACCTGAATTCCCAGATATTTAATCCCGTCAGGGGACCACCAGAGCGGGTACTCCGTGGTAGGTTGGAGCGTAGAGCCCGTGAGGAGATTTGGTATAATTGATGGTGAAGCCAGAGTATGTACCAATACGAGTGATATCACGCAAAATAGGGTCAAGGTGGAGGTCTGGATCTCTGATGAACAGCAGCACGTCATCTGCGTAGAGTGAGATAATTTCGGGGGTGCCCTGTAGTCGTATCCCTTTGCGTGAGTTGCATTCCCTGACAAAGTCCGCCATAGGCTCAATGGCCAGTGCGAACATTATCGGGGAGAACGGGCATCCCTGGCGGGTGCCTCTGAAGAGAGGGAACAAGGCGGACGTTTGAGAATTGACACGGACCCTGGCAACCGGGGAGGTATACAGCAGTCTGATATATGCAAGCATCCTAGGCCCAATGCCCATGGTCTCCAGGACCAACCACATGTACTTCCAGGATACCATATCGAAGGCCTTCTGGGCATCTAGGGTGACCGCGACTGCACTCACATCTTGATTGATGCATGCCATAACGTTAAGAAGCCTCCTGATATTATGTGACATGGATCTCCCAGGCACGAAACCTGACTGGTCGTTGTGCACCATGAATGGCATAACAGGTAGGAAGCGGTTAGCGATCACCTTGGCAAAGATTTTTGTATCCAAGTTCATGAGTGAAAGGGGCCGGTATGATGCACAGTCATCGCTAGGCTTACCAGGCTTGAGCAGGACCGTAATAACGGGCTCGCGTAATGACGAGGGAAGGGATCCCAGCCGGAGTGACTCATTCCACACCCCAAGCAACTCGGGGGGCCAGTATAGCCACATGCTCCTGATAGAATTCCGCCATTAGCTCGTCAGGGACCGGCGCCTTTCCTTTTTGGAGACTAGAGATGGCCTCCACAATTTCTTCTAATGTAACAGGGGAATCCAATTGGTCTCTTGTCGCTGGAGAGACGATAGTGGTAGGGATCTGTTCTAGGAGCTCCCGCATCTGGGAGTCACTGTGGTCAGGAGGCTGAGAGTACAGTTCAGAGTAGAAGCCTGTGAAGACCTCGAGGATATGCTGATCAGACCACTGCATCGTCCCCTGACTGTCCTTAACACAGGTAATTTGGGATTGGCCCCACTCCCTCCTCGCCAAAGCGGCCAGCGTTTTGCCGGGTCTGTCACCCTTGCCGTATTTCCGTGCAGCCTGTGGCCGGCTGAAATACTGCACTTCCCTATTGGCCTGCTCATTGAAGGTCTTGAGCTCCTCTCTGATCTGGGAGAGGACACCAGGGTCGACAGAGGCCGGATGTGCTTGCTCCAGGTCCCGTAGTTTGGCTTCAGTGCGGGACAGGGTGGCTCTAATGGTTTTGAGGACTCCTGACTCCCTGGAGATGGATGCCCCTCTAATGAAGGCTTTGAAGGCATCCCAACGGACCCCCAGGGTGGTGGCCTGTGGCAAATTGTGCTCAAAGTAGGACTGAATATCAGCGAGGATATCTGCCCTGAAGACAATGTCCTGCAGGGCGCCTGATTTGAAGCGCCATGTGTTGATGGTGGGAGCCGGTATTCCCAGTTCTAGGCATATCGAGATCGGTGAGTGGTCAGACAGTGTGCGTGCAAGTATACATGATTCCCAACATAGGGCCGGATAATAGGAACAGATCGATCCTGGAGGAACTGTCATGCACTGATGAGTAATAAGTATATTCCCGCGTTTGCGGATGTAAAGCCCTCCATGCATTGTGAATGTCGAGTGTCACGCTGGGGGTCAGGAGTCTACGCGCTGCGCCTGGCAGGGGCCTGGTGGCTGTACCAGTCCTGTCCAACATGGCCTCAAGAATGAAGTTCATATCCCCACCCCAGATGATCGGCACTCCCACGTACCCCAGCAGTATGGATACCACCTGGTCAATACATTCGGGAGAATCAACATTAGGACCATAGGTGTTCACCAACAAATAGTCCCTGTTGACAATGGCGCAGTGCAGCCCAGTGTATCTCCCCTCAGGATCTATGTAACTCTTGTGTAGGACAAATTTAAGTGACTTATGGATCAACGTCAACACTCCTCTGGCACGTGTGGAATATGAGGTGAAATATCTGTGAGGCCCCCAGGTTGGCGCTATACTCCTAGCCAGTGGACCCGTGGAATGTGTCTCCTGCAGGAGCAGTATTTTGTAGCCGTGCTGGCATATGCCATAATCCTGCAACCCTTGGTGTAGTTGCTTAGGTCCCGCACATTCCAGGACATTATCGTTACCGGCATTTTAATTATCTAAATAATATACACTTAGACAAAGAGCCCATGGAGTGCTTTTCTTGCATAGGTGACACTTGCGCCCATGACTACCAAGATGTGCCACAGCCTCTGGAGCCCCGGCACAGCTACTCAATCCCCAAGTGCTCCTAAACAGCGCAGTTATAAGCATCACAGAGGTCTAATGTACATCCCACCACTGCTGCCGCAATTCAGATGTGAGACTGAGCCATCTCTAATGCGGATGCCCTAGTGTATCGCGTTCTGCCAACCCGCCCCTGCCTTTTACTATAACATTTCTCCAGTCCCCAACAGTACCACCCCCCGCCTTCACTGCCCACCCCCAACTTGCAGGGTAGATCCCCCACCCCCCAATGCAGGCGTCACCAATTAGAAGTAGAGGTCGGCGGCGAAGCCCAACAGGGCTACGTCCTTCCAGTGCCCAACAGGGGCCAAAAAACAGTGAAAACCAACAAAACATGAATTTTGCAATTGCAGTAAGGTGTGCTGTTGCCGTGTGGGCGGCTCTTAGCATAACATGTAGGACAACGAGGGCTGTCAGAGGCAGGTTCTGCGATGGACGGATCTTAAGACAGCGTCCCATTACCAGCTGGCCATTGCAGGCGAGACAAGACTGGAGAGGCGACTAGGGTTCATGGCAAGTTCGATGCCCCTTGGGGCCAGAAGATCAGTGTCGGCCGTACCCGGGCCGGATCTCAGCCCGATCGGGCGCTGAAGGAACCTGGTTCGCTGAATTCACAGTACATTGTTGCCATGGGCACGTTCCGACTCTCGGATTTACTCGAGAGGTAGATTTCGTCCGGGTAGTGGCTCACTAGGTTAACCGTCGTCGGCGAGGTCCCCAACTGGGTTGGGAAGCGATAGATGCATCTCAATGAATTTCACCGCTTCTTCTGGGACAGTGAAGAAGTACAGTTTACCATTGTGTGTAATTATGAGGCGCGCTGGGGATAGGATGGCGTACGGAACATTGCTTTCTCTAAGCAGCTTCTTGACTCTGAACTGGCGCCTCTCCTGCTGCACCGCTACCGAGAAGTCTGGAAAGATCCTAATAGTGTGTGAATCAAGGCGCAGGTCTCCCTTCTCACGCGACAGGCAGAGGATGAGATCTCTGTCCCGATAGTTGAGAATCCTGGCTATAATGGGCCTGGGGATGTCGCCCGGCTTGGGTCTTGGTGACAGAGCTCGGTGAGCGCGCTCAACTGTGAAGTATGGTGACAGAGCAGGGTTTCCCAGAAGATCTTTGAATAATGTTTCCACAGCATCCTCCATGCGCCCCTTAAGAGCACTCTCAGGGACCCTTATAATTCGTAAGTTATTTCTGCGAGAGCACGATTCAAAGTCGTCACACTTTGCTCGCACACTCTTCATGTCGCGCGACAGGGAGGCAACAGTGTCCTGTAATACATGTATGTCATCCTCATTAGTAGATGTCTGATTCTTAGCGTCAGTAATCCTGGTCCCCGCCTGATCCATCCGTGTTTTTAAAGAGGCGACATTGGCGTTGATGTCATCCAATTTCTCGTTAAAGGAAGCGAAATTTTTAGCCATCGATTCCATGAGTGTAGTCAAATCAGGGGGCGTGGCAGTGGGATGGCGTTCAACCTCCTGCTCCTCCTGTGTGGGTGAGTCACGACACCCCTCTCCCCTCGGGACAGCTCTGGCCAATCTATCCATGGCTCCCCCCTTGGAGGTCCCCCATGACTTATTTGGCATCGTGGATTCAGCCCCAGGAGCGGCGCAGACCAAAAGTGTAGACACTGAGGGAGGGAGCGTGGCCCATGGACCGTGGGGCCAAGGGGCAGATGTTGATTTCCCACTAACAGCAGGGGAAGTAGGTTCCAGTAGAGAGAGAGTCAAGATGGCCACAGCCGGTGTGCTAGCATGGGGCTGCCCCTGGGTCCAGAAGAGGGAGGGCGCCGGCCCCTAGGGCCAACAGTTGCAGAAGTTGTGTTGTTGGGCACGTCCCAGTGCATGCAGGGGGTTAGGGACCGGTCCGCCAATCCCACTCCACGAGGAGCCCAGACACTGTGTATCAGGTGTGAAATGGGGGCAGGCATTTAGTGTTCACAGGGCTCACTAGGGCTGTACTGGAGTTCCCCTTAAATTGCCATATTGTCCATTGTAATGGCTGATGTTATGCCAAATGACAGTAGGTTTGAGGAGTGGTCGGAGAGTGTATCTGGAGGCACGGAGGTCGCTAATATATGCTGCAGAATGTTCACTGACCCCACAGTATAGCCGATTCAGAAGCTTGATTTATATATGTGGGAACAGTATGTATATTTTCACTGGTCGGATGGCCACAGGTCGGATTCTTTGTCCTCCAAGTGTTGTGCATGCCACAATGATGCAGCGGGAAGGTGCGATCCTCAGACCAAGTCAGCGCCGCGGGGGCGTGAAAGGTGCCTTTCAAGGGATCCTCCTGCGGCCCGCCCTCCAAAGCACGTAGGTCAGGCTCCGGACCAGATCCGGAGAGTGTATGGGCCCTGTGGCCCCAGATGAGCAGCGGGGCAGTGGGGAAAGCAGAAGAAGCAGGGGGGGCGCTGTGGTCGTCCAGAGCGGGACCCCTCCCCCGCACCTCACCTGAACGGCGCGGTCCCACTCGTCCTCGAGACCCACCGGATCAGCCTCGCAGCTCAGCCGCGGCACATCCACCCCTTGTGGGTCGGCGGTGGAGGTTCTGCACCTTATGAAGGAAGGGGGCCGGGGCGCGCACCCGCGACGGCCCCAGCAGGAAACTGCTTGCAACGCGGCCTGCTCAGGGGGGGGGCGGCCGCGGACAGCGGCGCAGGCACAGTGCCCTGATTGGGCCGTGCACAGCCCAGCGGGGCTCCCACAGGGATGGGCGGAGTCCACAGGAGTTGCGCCTCACCTCCCGCCGCCGCTCAGCGCACCGGACCCCGGCAAGGAGGGGACAGGGGCCGGGCCAACGCCGCGGCCTCAACGAGGCTGTAGGCCGCTGCAAGAGGGGGCCCGTTCACGGGCTTCCAGAGTCCGATTCAAACCGGAATTTCACAGACTGCGGCCCATCACCAAGGGGCAGCAGCCCAGCTGTAGAATGTGTGTACTAGACGCAGGCGAACGCAGATGCAAGCAGATGTCAGCCAGGCCCACACGGAGCTCGAGGGCTAAGCAGCCATCATGCGCTGCTCCATACCCCTTTCCCCCCCGCCCGACTTGCTATTCATTGACCAAACCCCACTAGGTCTGCAAAGAAAAGAAAATCTGTTTGCAGAATACATGATCATAAATAATCGTGTGATCAACGGCCCAAATCGAATATAGTTATTTATTACAACACATATAAACCAAAGTCAATGCATTGGGTGGCAGGTGATTTGAAGTTGGAAGGGTTCCCTCTATGCATTATTTGGGTTTCAGACTTTCCAAAACTGCTTCCAAATCTGAATAACTCAAAGTGAGATCCAAAATTGCTCCCTTATTAGCCCAAATCAAGAGGTTTTTGTAAGATTTTCTCGCTTCTTCCGATCCTATTAGTCTACCTTGCCAAAGTTGAACCCTCTTTAATCTATTGATTGGAGGTTTCACAGTTAGATTTGGGCGATTTCCATAACACAGTACAAGGTGTCTTATGGAAGCGGGTACTTAACCTACCGCTTTCTATCCTGAATCCTATCATTAGACATGAAATGGGCTTTGTCTCATTGAATACCAAGATTATCTGGAAAAAATGATGCCTATATCTAAAAATCTTATCTCCTCCCCATTATTCACTCCATATAGACCTCGCTGATATGTTGAAACCATATTCCGTTTCTTATTTCTGAATCTGGCAATTTTATGAACACCATCTTGTAAAAAGAGTCTGGACCTGAGCAATTGGTTAACAATCCAATGAAAATTAAGAAGCTACTATATGAATATGACTGGCAGCTTTCTATAGTGTGTCTAGGTTCTTACAAAATGTACAAGGGTTATGCTGCTTTGTTTAGACTGAGAGACCAGCTTCCTAGCTATTTGGGTCTCTTTCTTTATAGTCGGGTTAGAAATGCGGTTTAAATTTAACCAGCGACCTACTCTTAAATGTAAAGGACTACGACTTGCAGTCACTGCTCATGCTTGCAGGCTGTGTGACAATCATGATGAAATGGTCTTTGAAACATTTTACGTTGTTTTTCTCCAAGACCTCTCCTCTACGACTACATTTCACCCCATATATGCACATTGATTTTACTGACGCAATGCAATCCTTGTGGTCTCGGCTGATGGAAGGACACAGTGTTTCTTTGCTTTTGACCTTGTGTAAGTTTTTGATGTTTTTGGATTGCTGCAAGAAGAAATTTGAATGATCAGTAGTGTCCTCTGTCCCGCTGTACTTGATGTGCATTTCTTTTCAGATTTATATGTATGAAAAAATTACCATATTATTCGTTTTTATAGGTGTGATCTAATTTTTGGGCAGACGAACAGAAAGTTGATTGTCTGATGCAGGGAATGTGCCTGGACATGGAATAGAGGAACACCAGTCAAGAAGGGGGAGGAAAAGAAGACCAAAGAGGAGCTTAGGTTCAACAGGAAGAAGCACAGCCTGACAGTTTGTGACCTCAACACACGAAGAAGCAGCCAGTGATGGGGAAGTGAGCAGGAGCAGGGGAAGGAGGCACACTCAAGACCCTGAATGGGAGAGGTAGAGGAAACATAGGGCAATTATGATTGGTTATTTATAACGTGCTTAATACCTGGAGGTTTCTAAGTGCGGACTCTGGGATCGAACCTGTGTTGTTCCGCGTCGTCTTTCTTCCAAGGCGAGCGCGTTGCCCCTCAGCTATCCTCCTGGTGCTAAGGAGAGAGGGCCAGAAGAAAGTTAGAGGGAAGGAAGAAAGGGCAAGTGGGCTGATAGCAGAAAGCAAGGCACACTTATTGCGAGACGGGAGATTGGGTGGGGAGCAGAAGAGGGAGATGACCCGGGAAGGAGCAAGGGAGTAAGAACTCTGTAGAAGAAAAAGGAGTGGAAAGATAAAACATTGTATAGGGGAGGTGAGAGCAGGAGAAAGAGGTGTCAGGCTCAAAAACCAGAGACAAAGGTGTAAGAGAGTGCTTCATAGAGTCAGGAAAGAAAGTTAGTCAGACAGCAAGAATATCCATCTTGGAGAGTGATATGAATGCTCGGAGAACGAGAGTGAAAAGAAAGGAGGGAAGATATGCGATAAGAGTGACAAGGAGGTTGGGACGACAGATTAAGAGTAGGGAGAAGCATTGCAGCAGTGCTGGGGGGAAAGGAAGATTGTAGAGAATTAATGCATAAGGGAAGAGTAGAGAACTTGTAGAAACTGGAACGCTCGAGGGGAGAGGAGCAGGAGTGGGGAAATATAGAAGTCGCGTCACCCTTTGTGAGGAGATAAAAAGTGAACTGAGAATTTAGTAGGAGTCTTGTAGGGTGAAGGGTACACTGGAAGAAGAGGGAGATGAATGAGAAGTTAAGTGAAAAATATGCCACAACTGGAGAAAACACACAGCAAGAGAACGCTGAGAGAGGAAAAACAGAAAATGGAAAAAGCCACCTTGGTGGGGATTTAGAGCAGAAAGTAATACACACACAGAGATGAGTATGGGTTCCCAGAATACAGGAGGAGGAACAGGATCAGGCAACCAGAGCCCTGGAAGAAACAATAGCCTGGAAAGCAGGAAATTGAAGAGACTGCACCCCAAGGCCCAATACCATCAAAATAAGTCGGGACTGTGTCGGAAGAACATATGCAATGACAACAGGAAAGTGCGTGAAATGACCCTTACCCAATTGACAGACAGCCCTTAATCCTGAAATGGAACAACTGGGAAGTTGTGACCTAACTCGGGGGAAGATGATACAGAGGAAAGTGTGAGGATGGGTGAACTGATCCTTTGCTATGTCTCACAGGCATAGTAATTGAATTTCTCCTCTCCTTGGACCTGTCTAGATGACATATTGAAACAGGTCTTGGGTTTGCTGGTCCCTATTAGGGTAGAGCAATTACTAAAGCTATTTCGAGGTGGATTCTTCTGAGCATAAAATTAGCTATTGGTGAAGTTGTTCCAGGGGGGTCTCAAGGCCACCCCGCCAGTGGGTAAGCAGCTACTTCAGCTTTACAGAGGGGGTGATCTTCCAAACGCTCTACGTGTGCCTCTTTGCATACCTTCACAATGTATTACCGCACCAGGGTTGTGAGGTCTGCGTTGCAGCATTTCCTGTTATATGGGCTGCATTCTTGCTGTTCTTCCTACCTCCATTCTGTCTTTTGACACGGCTTTGGGTGTCTTTCAAAGATGAGGAATCTCAGGGAGGAATGTATCCATTACAAGATAAAAATTAATGACCTTTGGTATTCTTCCTGATGGATACAATCGAAAGTTTTACAGTTATTGTTGTGACACTTCTGCCATTTCTTGCTATTGTCGAAAGACAAAACGTTGGAAATGGCTGCCTATACCCTAATTTCGGACACAGTGTGTATAGATGTTAAAATGCATCAAGTTGCTAAAAGCAAGCTGAAAAACTCGAGTTCTGGGGTTTTAAGTTTGTTCGCGACGCGTTAAATACAATATGCAAATGTGATGTATCTTCTCACTGAGTGGATGGTTGTTGTAGGATGGAGATTGTGTTATGGATGGAAACACCCAATAAAATGGTTACAGTAGCATGTCTATGTGAAAGCTGTTACATAGTTAATGTGATTTTTACATTTGTATGCTACACTTTGAATTCGCGACGTTTTACCAGACTAGTGTTTTGTATCTTAAGGTTGTCTTTCCTTTTATCGCCACAGGTACACCCTGGATAATAACCTCCTGTCCCCAGACCAGAGACTTTTTTATGAAGAAAATGGGTTTCTTGTTATTAAAAATCTGGTTTCGCCCAATGACATCGAAAGGTTCAGGTATTCAATTTGATTGCATTTACTACAGAAGGCACTGTGGGTTGTTTTTGTCTGTGAGTGTGCTGTGGTTGGGCTTAAGAAGGATGGGACCCTGGTTTGCCCATAGACTGTGATACTGCAAGTCTACTTGAGTTTGGTACAAGATTGATTGCTGTTTGTCTCTACTGAAGTACATATTTCACATACAACCAACATAAACCTATCCTCAACTCCGCCAATTACAAAAGGACTGGTAACGTTGGCCTGGTAAGGTTAGATTCCATCAGCACAAAATATTGTCACGTGTCAGGAGGAGCAGCTATAACCTTTTTACAACTCTTGTTAAGCGTCCCCAGGTAGAACTATGAATGTGCACTTGTGAGACACGTCATACCATATGAAACTAATTTGATGCTGTGAGAAAAATTCCTGACTGCTCAGGAAAATGTACCATTCTTATTTTTGAGGTCTCGCAAGAGACCTTGCTCCCTGCCGACATATTGCAGATACACATTTCAAGCATGATGTGTACATTCTACTGAAAGCTCACTTCTAACGGGCCACTTTTTAAAAAGCTAGTCAAGGTGTGTCAACCTTTAAAAGAACAAGTTACTTACCAATGGTAACGTTCTTTCGATTGGATGTTCCTCCAACGTATTCCTCATCTTAGATGTATTCCATCCAGCTTTGCTGCTCTTCGGAAATTCTTTCGGCAGCGGGCGCCGTGCGTCGAGGTCGCTGAGTCGATGGTCCCTCGAAGGCCTCCGTCGAGGGTGACGTCATCGTGTGCTATAAGTAGCATGCGCCGCACCCGTTGGCCTCAGTTCTGTTTTTCCCCCTTTTTATCTTTGATCTTGTACTGTGTAGATTGTGCCGGCAGACAGGTATGAGCCTTGCGAGATTTGAGATAGCAGTAACCCGGAAAAATCTACAGAGGGGTAGGTTGGGTGGGCGTTGAGGAATACGTTGGAGGAACATCCAATCGAAACGTTACCAGTTGGTAAGTAACTTGTTCTTCGAGTGGATTGTGTCCTCCAACGTATTTCTTATCTTAGATAGACTCCCAAAGCAGTATGGACAATTCCTCTGGAGGAGGGGGTAGATTTTTCGATACTCTTAGATGGTTGAGTATAGTACTGCTTTTCCAAAAGTTAGCTCCTTAGACTGGGAAGCATCCAGTTTATAGAATTTTGAGAAGGTGTGTAGCGAAGACCAAGTTGCTGCTTCGCAAATGGATCTTATTGGAACACCTGTTTGAAGGGCCGTGGAGGAGGCGATGCCTCTGGTGGAATGAGCCCTTAACCCTTCCGGGGGGTCTTTTTGAGCTAGTCTGTATTTGTTTTGTTTTTTTATTTGTTTATATATTTGATATTGCGCGCCAAACCCATGGGTAGCCGGGCGCAGTAGAACAAGATAACTTTAGCTTAGTTACAAAGGAAGTCAGATAAGTACATATACATACATATATCAAACAAGTAATATATAGTTACTGCAATACTGGGTACAGTGTAGTGGTAGGCAGTTGGCAGGTTATGTTACAGATTAAAGGATAATGTCAAAGGAGGTACAATGAGGGGTCAGTGGGTAATCAGGTTAACATTCTGTAGCATTCTGAAATGCAAAGCACAATCCAGCGTGAAATTGTCTGTTTTGTCACCAATGGACCCAGTTTCCTTCCTGTGTAACCTATAAACAGCTGGTTGTCCACTCTAAGTCTGGAAAGTCTAGAGATGTAAAAGCTTAAAGCTCTTTTCGGATCCAACCTGTGTAATCTTTCCTCCTTCGAAGGATGGGGTGGAGGATAGAATGTGGGTAAGACAATTTTCTGACTTAAATGAAAATCAGATATTACTTTCGATAAAAATGATGGTTTTACCCTCAACACAACTCTGTCCTTATGGAACACAGTATAGGGTGGCCCAGAAGACCGTGCCTGCAATTCGCTCACTCTTCTTGCTGATGTTCGAGCAACCAAGAAGGCTGTTTTCCACGTTAGTAATCTTAATGGACACGTGTGCATAGGCTCAAAAGGAGCACACATCAAGAATTTTGGGACTAAATTTAGATCCTAGATCGGTACTTGAAATGGGTGAGGAGGAAACACATTAGTGAGTCCTTTTAAGAATTGTATTATCAAAGGAATTTTGAAGTAGGAGCATTCTTCCGATGAGCGCTTGAAAATGGAAAGCGCCGCAAGGTAACCTTTTATTGTTCCGATATTCAGAACTCTATTTGCTAGGGTCAGTCAGAAGGAAAGATAATACTTCCGGGATAGAACATAGAAAAGGATCAACATTCTTTTCTCTGCACCAGTTGCAAAACTTTTTCCATCGGCAACGGTATAGAGACTTTGTTTCTGGCCTTCTTGCCGAAAGCAACACCTCCATAACGTCATCTGGAAGGTTCCAATCCCTGTATCTCAGCCTTTCAGATACCAAGCATGAAGGTTGAGCGTTTTGACCTCTGGATGGAGAACCTGACCTTCCATTTGCGAGAGAAGGTTCTCTCTCTGAGGAAGACGTACTGGAGGGCAGATGGACATGTCTAGAAGGTCCGATACCACGTTCTCCTGGCCCAATCCGGGGCAATTGGGATCATGCGGCTCCGAAACCCTCTCAGCCTCCTGAGGAATGACGGGAATCGGAGGGAACGCGTACAATAGTGGGAAATTCCACTCCACCACGAACGCGTCCCCCAGGCCTCCTCTCTTGGGGGGAGTTTCCTTGAGCAATACCTTTTGCATTTTTGGTTGATTCCGGTTGCAAACAGGTCTACTTGAGGGGTTCCCCAAAGGGCGAATATCTCTTGAATGACTTCCTGAGCCAGTTCCCATTCGTGGGATACCGTGCTCTGCCTGCTCAGAGCATCTGCCGTCATATTCTCTTCCCCGGCTAGATAAATTGCCGTTAAAGAGATTCCCTCCTGAATCGCCCAATACCAGAGCTGCATTGCCTCTCTGCACAGGGGTAGTGACCCCACGCCCCCTCTTTTGTTTAGGAAGTGCATGGCCACTGTGTTGTCCGTCATTATCAGGACATTCTTTCCCCTGACAGATGGCAGGAAGGCCTTCAGCGCTAGTCTGATTGCCCTCAGCTCTAAAAGGTTGATATGTAGTTTGGACTCCGATGGAGACCAACGACCGCTGATTGTCAAATCGTTGGCATGAGCTCCCCACCCCAGGAGTGAGGCTTCCGTCACTACTGTGATCTCTGGCCATGGTTGCCAAAAAGGTTCTCCTTTTAGGATTTTCTCTGTACAGGTCCACCATAGAAGGTCTTGTCTGACCTTGTTCGGAATCTGAAGAAGATCTGTCATTTGACCCGAGAACTGGGACCACTGAGTCTTTAGGGCACATTGAAGGGATCTCATCCTCAAGCGTGCCTCTGGCACCAGAAAGATGCAGGATGCCATGAGGCCCAGCAACCTTAAAAAGTCGTAAGCCTGGAGATTTTGGGCATTTTGGAATTTGGAAACCATCTGAAGAATGTCTTGAGCCCGACTTGGGAGGCGAGCTCTTTCCCAAGGACGTGTCTAATACAGCTCCTATGTACTGAAGCTGTTGGGAAGGTGTCATCTGTGACTTCTTGAAATTGATCGAGAAGCCCAGTTTGTGGAGGAAGTGGCAGGTGATTTTCAGATGATCCAGTGCAGAGCGCGCTCTGATCAACCAATCGTCCAGGTAGGGGTAGACATGAATCCCCCCTCTCCTGAGGTGCGCTGCCACCACTACCATTAACTTGGTGAAGACCCTCGGGGCGGAGGTCAACCCAAATGGCAGTACTCGAAACTGATTGTGTGAGTCGCCAACTACGACCCTCAGGTATTTTCCATGTTTGAGATGAATCGGCACATCAAAATAAGCATCCTGGAGGTCCAATGACACCAAGCAGTCCTGGAGTTGAAGGGCCTGAAGGATCTGAGAAAGGGTAACCATCTTGAACTTGTCATTCCTGAGGAACTTCTCAGTCCTCCGTCCTTTTTGGGGATAAAAAAATACGGGGAGTACCAACCCTTGTTCCTCTCCACTGCAGGTACTGGTTCTATAGCACCTTTCTTCAGCAGGGTTAGAACTTCCTGCTGTAGGAGCGGGTTTGAAAGTTTCAACGGGTGTCTCCCTGGTGGATTGCTATTATTTCTAGAGCCCAAACATCTGAAGTAATGGCTCGCCATTCTTGCAGATGCCGCGACAGCCTGCCTCCTACAGGTGTTTTGTGGTGCAAGTCCTCAAAGTGGTTTTGTGGCGGATGTTGCAGCTGCTGATGGCAAAGAGGCTGCAGCTGGAGCCGGCTTAGCACGTTTTGCTCGTCCACCACGAGTGGCCTTTCTTTAGCCCCTTTGAGTGGCCATTCCTCTCGTCTTCCCGTATGAGGTGTAATAACGATAGCATCGTTCCCTCCATGATTGCCCTTGCGCACGAAAAGGCTGAGGTTGCCTAATAGCAGCTCCTAAGGATTTTGCTGCTGTTTTTGAGGTCTGCAACCCTTCAGGGCTCTCGTCAGCCTTGTTGCCAAAAAGGTGAGACCCGTCAAAAGGCATGTTCAGGAGGCGGTTCTGTACGTCCAGTGCAAAACCTGACCGTAACCACGCAAACCTGCACATTACCATGCTAGTGCCCATGGACCTGCTTACACTATCCGCAGTGTCCAATCCAGATTGAAGGGATTCCTGCATGGCCTCCTTTCCATCTCGAACGATGGCTAGGAAACCCTCCCTTTCTTCCCCTTCTGGTATGTGCTCCGCCGCCATTGCGATGCACTCCCATAGAGTGTATGAAAATTTTGCCAAGGCACATGTGGAGTTGGCAGATTTTAATGCCATGCTCCCGGCTGAAAATACCTTCCGTGCTCAACCATCCACACGCTTATCGTCCCTGTCTGGAGGGATAGACGGGTACACAAGTTTGTTGGAAGCTGTGGCTGCCTGTATGACCAAACTCTCAGGAGTTGGATGTTTTGACAGATAGCCGGGGTCGTTACTGGCTGGGCGGTATTTTGATGCGAGGGATTTATTTACCGGAGGAATAGAATACGGAGTTTCCCAATTCTTGGCCACCCTGTTTTGTAAGGCTACATGAAAAGGTAGTACTGGGTCTTCAGTGGGACCAGGCGGTTCTGTACGTCCAGTGCAAAACCTGACCGTAACCACGCAAACCTGCACATTACCATGCTAGTGCCCATGGACCTGCTTACACTATCCGCAGTGTCCAATCCAGATTGAAGGGATTCCTGCATGGCCTCCTTTCCATCTCGAACGATGGCTAGGAAACCCTCCCTTTCTTCCCCTTCTGGTATGTGCTCCGCCGCCATTGCGATGCACTCCCATAGAGTGTACGAAAATTTTGCCAAGGCACATGTGGAGTTGGCAGATTTTAATGCCATGCTCCCGGCTGAAAATACCTTCCGTGCTCAACCATCCACAGGCTTATCGTCCCTGTCTGGAGGGATAGACGGGTACACAAGTTTGTTGGAAGCTGTGGCTGCCTGTATGACCAAACTCTCAGGAGTTGGATGTTTTGACAGATAGCCGGGGTCGCTACTGGCTGGGCGGTATTTTGATGCGAGGGATTTATTTACCGGAGGAATAGAATACGGAGTTTCCCAATTCTTGGCCACCCTGTTTTGTAAGGCTACATGAAAAGGTAGTACTGGGTCTTCAGTGGGACCATGTGTCATGATCTCTGCTTCCAAAAGATCAGGACTTGCCCGACTCCCTTGGAAGCAGACCCATAACCCCGGTTCCGAGTGCTAGCCAGTCCCAATTGGGACCTTTTGGACCCTGTCCTGGCGCCAGTGGCACCAGGCTCATAAAGATGCCCAGTCCCAGCGCTGGAAGCGCCGGGCTCATAATGCTTGGGTGGACTTACCTGCAGCAGACCATGCTGCTTACTTACCTGCCAGTTGAACCCCTGATCCTCTTCTGTTTGGGACTACTTTTCCTGTTGGGTGGGGCAGGAGCCACTCCCTAGGTTCAGAACACTGGAACTCTTCTGGAAAGCAGGAACTCTTTTCTTACCTAGGCGTGGCTGTGGAAGGAGACACCTAAGCACTACAGGAGGCTTTTTAAACCACACCCGATGGATGAATCTTGCTTTGCGTTATTCTGCATTCTCTGCAGCAGAACGCTCATCGTGTCTTCTGCTTCTGATCCTGGGCCTAAGGGAACAAAGGCTTACCATCCTGGAATCCAGTCTTCAGCAGCACCTGTAAAGACAAAGAAAGAACAGGTTAGCACTAAGGTCTTCAGTGGCAGCGCATCTCTTACCTGGTCCATCGGCTGTCACCAACGCCTCGCGCTGCATTCCGGTATCTGAAAGACAAAGGCTTACCTACTCTTCGCATGCTCCGGAGGTCTTCGCACTGCATTCCGGCATCTGAAAGACAAAAGCTTACCAGCTCTTCGCACGCTCCGGAGGCCTTCGGCGCTGCATCCCGCATCTGAAAGACAAAAGAAGGTGCGTTTAAAGACATTGGGCAACTTTATTACTCACGTGCCATTACTCCTTCCCACGCCGAATCCAGTGGGTATTCCAGCACCCTTCAGCTTCTCTAAAGCTCCGAACTTGTACCTGCAAGATAAAAGGGACAGTTAGTGCGCATCGTGAAGCAGGCTACAAACGCTTACTTACGTGCTTCCAGGCGCTTCTATTCCTCACGCGGGTTCGATCCTCAACTCTCATCAGCCCGCCATCCGCCATCGCCGGAACCCTGTAAAACAAGAGATATCATTACAAAAGACTTTTAAGACATTTGAAGTGCCCAGAACTTACCGTTCGTGCAGTTAACGACGGACAACAGTCCTCTGAGGTCAAGAGGCCTGCACCCTTATCCAGTGAAGAAACTGGTTACAGCACCCTGCCCCGAGGCAGATGGAGAGCTCGGCGTTCACTTACCTAAGGTGAGGGTGTTAACCTTTGGGGTTCTACAGGAGAAGAGAAAGGGAAGAGGAGAGAGGCACCCAATAACCCCAGTTCATTAATCCCATATTTTCTATCTGCAGACATATTACTCTTCGAGTCAGACATACAGTGCACAGAGGTCCAGCCCAAAGAGCCAACCGTGTGTTACACATCACCTTTGAAGATACGGCATTCACCCAGTCAAGACCGGCGCCTCTGCGGGAATCAGGTGAGCGTTACAGAACGCAAAGCCCATCGCAAAACTCCCACCCAGACGCTATGGAAACCTCGGATACCGACCAGCTAGCCCAGTTACTTGGGGAACTAAGAGCAGAAGTGCATGCAGCCCGTCAGGAAACGAATGCTCTAAGAAGGGAACTGATTATTTCCAAGGAGAGAACAGACGATCTCGCTAGACAATTGCTACAGTCACAAGCCGGACAAACTCCGTTAACCGCATCAGGGGCAAATCTTCCTTCAACATCCTCTACGAACCCAGTGCAGATCAACCTACCTGGGAATGTACCTCTGGCTCCGCCCGAACGATTTTCTGGTGACCCAAAGAGGTTTGCAGTATTTATTAATCAGTGCCGGTTGCACTTCTTATGCCGGCCAGCAGCCTTTCCAACTGATCAAGCTAAGGTAGCTTTCGTGCTTTCCTACCTTAGTGGCAATGCGGCAGACTGGTCGATCCCTCTAGTTAATCAAGATGATCCGGTTCTCCATGATTTTCAAGCTTTTCAGCTCAGTATGGAAAAACTGTTTGCAAGACATTCACAGGGGCAGGCCTTGGACAATGAGCTCCTTTCATTGCGACAGGGTAATCAAGACCTTTTGGCTTATATTGCGTCTTTCAACAGACTGATAGTGGAAACTCGATGGCCTGAGGACAAAAGGATTACGCTGTTTTATAGAGGTCTACGTGGAGAGCTCAAAGATGTGTTAGCCCAAGTAGTGAATCCCCCGCAAGACTGTTCGGACTATATTGACTTAGTCGTTCAAATTGACCACAGACTGCAGAACAGGAAGGCCGATCGTTCCAAGTTTGATGCTCGAGTATTTTCCAAACCACCAACTCCTACCAAAGGAGTAGACTCCGGGGAACCCATGCAAATAGGGGGCCTGAAAGGACCACTAACACAAAAGGAGCGGGAAAGGAGAAAACAGCTGCAATTATGCCTCTATTGCGGAAACTCGGGGCACTTTCTTCGAGACTGTCCGGTGAAACCAGCCAAGAAGGCAGTAGGAGCTGCAGTTACCAGGGTCACAAACTCTGAGCAGGGAAACGACCTCGCCCAACAAGAATAGAGGTCCTCTTGCCGAGCGTTAAAACCAGTTCCGTGACCTCGCATTTCGTGATACCTATGGTCCTCATTAGCCCTGAACATCCGGATCGATTACATGCGATTGAAGCTTACGTCGACAGCGGTGCCATCAGCAATTATATGGATCATGAAATGGTTTTGAGGATGAATCTGACTCTTTGTCCAATGGCTGTAAAGGACGTCATTACTACGGTGGATGGTACGGAGATAGCCTCCGGACCAGTAACGCATACCACCCAAGAAGTGACGCTAGTAAGTCAAGATGGACACCATGAGAAGATCGTGTTCGATGTGATCAAGGCCCCTCAGTTCCAGATTATTCTAGGAATTCCTTGGTTAGAGAAGCACAATCCTCAGATCGATTGGCGAGCAAGAACGGTTCAGTTTCCAGAATGTGTCTCTACTTGTCACCCTCGACCTGGTGTTGCACTGGCAGCAATTTCCTCGGAGGCTCCCCAGTTACCTCCTGAATACCTAGAATTCCAAGATGTTTTCCGGAAGGATCAGGCTAACTCTCTACCTCCTCATAGGTCTTATGACTGCCAGATAGACCTGATACCTGGATCTACTCCTCCTTGTAGTAGAATTTATGCCCTCACCGAGCCTGAGAATCTTCACCTCCGACAATACCTGGATCAATACCTAGCGAATGGGTTTATTCGTCCTTTCAAGTCCCCTGCTTCCTCAGCTTTGTTCTTCGTTCCAAAAAAAGAAGGGGACCTTAGAACTTGTATAGATTATCGCGCCCTGAACCAGATCACCGTTAAGAATAGATATCCGTTACCTTTGATCCCTGAACTCCTGGACCAAGTCAGAAAAGCATGCATATATACAAAGCTGGATCTTAGAGGAGCCTACCACTTGGTACGAGTAAAAGAGGGCGATGAATGGAAGACGGCCTTCCGCACCAAGTATGGGCTATTTGAATATCAGGTCATGCCCTTCGGACTTTGCAATGCCCCGGCCGCCTTTCAATATTTTATGAACGATGTCCTCAGAGAGCTCATAGATGTGTGTGTTGTTGCTTACATTGACGACATCCTCGTTTATTCTTCATCGGAAACTGAACATCGGAAACACGTGAAAATGGTCCTCGAGAGATTGCGTCAACACAAACTTTTCGCTAAGTTGGAAAAATGTGTTTTCAACGTGACTGAAGTTGAATTCTTGGGATTCATATTATCACCTAGCGGAGTGCGTATGGATTCAAAGAAGGTCGATGCAATTCTCAAATGGCCATCGCCATCCTCCGTAAAAGGTGTTCAAAGCATGTTAGGCTTCGCTAACTTTTACCGCAGGTTTATCCCCGAATTCTCTCGAATAGTCCAGCCCATCACCGCCTTATTAAAGAAAAACAAATGTTTTGAATGGTCTACCGAGGCGGAACAAGCTTTCCAGAATTTGAAGACTAGATTTATCTCTGCACCGATCTTAAAACGTCCTCGCCCAGAACTCCCCTACATCGTTGAAACTGATGCTTCGAGCCTTGCCATGGGGGCAGTTCTATCACAAAAGGACCCAGTAACCAATCAGTTGCATCCCGTGGCATTTTGGTCCCGCAAATTCTCGCCTCCTGAAATCAATTACACTATTACTGATAAGGAACTTCTAGCTATCAAGTCCGCCTTTAAGGCTTGGCGGCATTATCTTCTGGGGGCCCGACACACCGTTACTGTGATTACAGATCACCGAAACCTGCAATATTTGAAAAACGCAAAAGCTCAATCCTCTAGGCAACTCCGTTGGGCACTATCCTTTGCCGAGTTTGACTTCATAATTACCTATCGACCTGGTACAAAAAACGGTAAAGCTGATGCCCTTTCTCGGATGGGAGTGGAAGAACATTTGATCAATCCTAAACCTGTACCTATCATTCCCGAACAAAGAATTCTAGGTGTAATCGCCACACAATCCATAGAGGAAGTTAAGGATAAAGCCAGGCTACTGGTAACTCCAGCAGACATACAGAATTGGCATCTGCAGGGAAAGGACTTTACGGTGAAGGACAACCTATTACATTTCCAAGAACGGTTATACCTGCCCAGCACAGATTTACAGAAAAAGGTAATCTCTTGTTATCACGATTCTTTAATGGAAGGACATCCCGGTATGACCAAGACCTCGGAAAAGATCAAGCGCTACTTCTGGTGGCCGTCTTGGAAAAAAGATATCAGAGACTTTATAATGTCCTGTGGAGTATGCGCCCAAAACAAGAGTCAAAAGGAAAAACCAGCCGGCCTCTTACGCCCTATTGACATCCCGCCTCGCCCTTGGCATACGCTTTCTATGGACTTCATCACCGATCTACCTCCATGCTCCGGATACAATACGATCCTGGTAATCGTGGACCTATTCTCCAAGATGGCGCATTTCATTCCACTCAAAGGCTTATCAACAGCAGCAACTCTGGCCCGATAATGTCTCGAAAACATCGTCCGACTGCACAGTTTTCCTTCAGTTCTAATTTCGGATCGAGGTAGTCCATTTATTTCTCATTTTTGGCAAAGTTGCTGTCAGTCGGCTCAAATTGATGTGAGACTTTCGACCAGCCACCACCCTCAAACCGACGGACAAACCGAGAGGACCAATCAAACTCTGGAACAGTATTTACGCTGCATGCTACAACAAACTGAAAAAACTTGGAAAGATATCCTTTGGATAGCCGAATATGCCTACAATAACTCTGTCCACTCGGGAACTGGGAAGACCCCGTTTTTTCTTTTATACGGTAGTCACCGTCGAACCTCGGAGTTGGATCCACTCCAAGATCTTGGAACACCAGCAGTAGACCACTTGCATTCTACAATCACCCAAGCCTTTAAGGAAGCCGTTTCTCACCTTCAAAGGGCTAAAGAACAATACAAGTAAGGAGCAGACCAACATCGGAAGGAAGCCCCCCAATATCAAGTAGATCAAGTCTGGTTATCCACCAAATATCTACCTCTAAAAGGACCACGCACATTCAACCCAAGATATCTTGGTCCCTATTCCATCACTACCATAGTAAATCCAGTAGCGGTCAAGTTGGACTTGCCCCCTCACATGAAGATACATCCGGTCTTCCACGTCTCTCTATTAAAACCCGTGCAACCTCAAACCCGACTAACTACATCTCCAAAACCTATTCTAGTTGATGGAGAACTCGAGTTTGAAGTCAAAAGCATCCTGGATTCCAAGATCTCCAAATCTAAACTATTTTACCTGATTGACTGGAAAGGCTACGGTCCCCAAGAAAGATCCTGGGAACCTGCAGAATATGTCCACGCGCCTCGTCTAATCAAAAGATTTCATCGAACATTTCCTAACAAGCCCAAACCCCCGGAGAAGCCCGGTTTGGGAGGGGTCTTGAGGGGGGGTGCTGTCATGATCTCTGCTTCCAAAAGATCAGGACTTGCCCGACTCCCTTGGAAGCAGACCCATAACCCCGGCTCCGAGTGCCAGCCAGTCCCAATTGGGACCTTTTGGACCCTGTCCTGGCGCCAGTGGCACCAGGCTCATAAAGATGCCCAGTCCCAGCGCTGGAAGCGCCGGGCTCATAATGCTTGGGTGGAATTACCTGCAGCAGACCATGCTGCTTACTTACCTGCCAGTTGAACCCCTGATCCTCTTCTGTTTGGGACTACTTTTCCTGTTGGGTGGGGCAGGAGCCACTCCCTAGGTTCAGAACACTGGAACTCTTCTGGAAAGCAGGAACTCTTTTCTTACCTAGGCGTGGCTGTGGAAGGAGACACCTAAGCACTACAGGAGGCTATTTAAACCACACCCGATGGATGAATCTTGCTTTGCGTTATTCTGCATTCTCTGCAGCAGAACGCTCATCGTGTCTTCTGCTTTTGATCCTGGGCCTAAGGGAACAAAGGCTTACCATCCTGGAATCCAGTCTTCAGCAGCATCTGTAAAGACAAAGAAAGAACAGGTTAGCACTACGGTCTTCAGTGGCAGCGCATCTCTTACCTGGTCCATCGGCTGTCACCAACGCCTCGCGCTGCATTCCGGCATCTGAAAGACAAAGGCTTACCTACTCTTCGCATGCTCCGGAGGTCTTCGCACTGCATTCCGGCATCTGAAAGACAAAAGCTTACCAGCTCTTCGCACGCTCCGGAGGCCTTCGGCGCTGCATCCCGCATCTGAAAGACAAAAGAAGGTGCGTTTAAAGACATTGGGCAACTTTATTACTCACGTGCCATTACTCCTTACCACGCCGAATCCAGTGGGTATTCCAGCACCCTTCAGCTTCTCTAAAGCTCCGAACTTGTACCTGCAAGATAAAAGGGACAGTTAGTGCGCATCGTGAAGCAGGCTACAAACGCTTACTTACGTGCTTCCAGGCGCTTCTATTCCTCACGCGGGTTCGATCCTCAACTCTCATCAGCCCGCCATCCGCCATCGCCGGAACCCTGCAAAACAAGAGATATCATTACAAAAGACTTTTAAGACATTTGAAGTGCCCAGAACTTACCGTTCGTGCAGTTAACGACGGACAGCAGTCCTCTGAGGTCAAGAGGCCTGCACCCTTATCCAGTGAAGAAACTGGTTACGGCACCCTGCCCTGAGGCAGATGGAGAGCTCGGCGTTCACTTACCTAAGGTAAGGGTGTTAACGTTTGGGGTTCTACAGGAGAAGAGAAAGGGAAGAGGAGAGAGGCAGCCAATAACCCCAGTTCATTAATCCCATATTTTCTATCTGCAGACATATTACTCTTCGAGTCAGACATACAGTGCACAGAGGTCCAGCCCAAAGAGCCAACCATGTGTTACACATCACCTTTGAAGATACGGCATTCACCCAGTCAAGACCGGCGCCTCTGCGGGAATCAGGTGAGTGTTACACCATGGTCCAATATGTCTGTTAAATCATCCTGGACGAATTGGGCTGGTGGTCTAGCCCAGCCCAAGTAATCTACCACCTTGGTCATTAACCGACAGTAAGATGGACTGGCATGCTCTCCTGGATCTGGTCTACCGAAGTCATTCTCAGGAGAGGTGTCAATGCCCCTTGCATTGTGTAAAGACTCCACCAAATCCCTCATTCTGCTTTTGTCTCAGATCAAGCATTCTGGGACATTTGGGGTGCCATACTCCAATACATAAGGTATATTTTCCTCCTCTGATCTCTCCTGTTCCTCAAAAATTGAGGTCAAGGATTTGAAAAACTTCCTAGGGAGAGGCTTGAAAACCTTCTGTGGGAGAGGAGGAGGAAGAGGTGTAGTACCAGGCTCTGAAGGAATTACATGTTTTTTAACTTTTTCCTTTTTTTCTGGCTGCCCTGGCTTGGTTGGAGCCTTTGGCGCCGAGGGTGTCGACGTCGATAAAGGCGTCAACGGCGTCGATGACATAGTGGTCGTCGACAGGGACTGCTTCGAAGGAGTCGAGGCGGCCTTCAATGGTTTCCTCTTCGAGGTGTGATAGGTCTCGGACGGCGTCGGTGACCTCGAGCGGTCGACTCGACTCGACCGTTTATCGCTCTGCGTTCTGGAAGGTTCCCTATCCTTCCTTTTTCGATCACCCGGGCTCGGGGGCGTGCGAGTGTCAGAGCGATGACACTCCCAGCCGGCTTCCGAAGAAGGCGCGGACCGAGCCTTTGCCTTCTCAAACACCTTCATCATTTTGACCCTGAATGCTTCCCACTCTTCGATAGACAAATGTTTTGTGGGGCATTTCATTTTCGGAGACTCGTCTGACGACGAGGTGGAGGGAGACCTATGGCGTAGTTTCTTCGACTTTTTCGACGAAGAAGACGAGCAATGAGAATCGCTTCGGGATCTAGATTGAGGCCTTTCGTGTCGAGGAGATTTTTCCCCATGGGGTCTCGACTCGACGCTAGAGGCTTTTCGATCCTTCCGATCTACCTGTAGCTTTCCTCTCCTTTCTCGCAAGGCCTTCCCCGTCATCGCCTGACACTTTGAACAGGCCTCCATGTCGTGGCCTTTCCCGAGACCCCACAAACCCTCGCGGTGCGGGTCCGTGATCGACATTTTTGAGCCGCACGACTTGCATTTCTTAAAACCCGATCTCGGGGTCGTGGTCGGCGTCAATATAATATTACTTCTCGTTATATTAAATTTCTTGGCAGAACTCGCTTATACTTATAGTACCCGATGATGTCACCCTCGACGGAGGCCTTCGAGGGACCATCGACTCGACAACATCGACGCACGGCGCCCTCTGCCGTAAAAAATTCCGAAGAGCAGCAAAGCTGGATGGAATACATCTAAAATGAGGAATACGTTGGAGGACACAATCCACTCGAAAGTGTTTTTTGGTTCCCTGCTGCTTGGTACATTAATGTGTGTTGGCCACTTGTGTGCTGCCTGCATTGCATTGCATTGAGCTTTTCTAGCACATACAATTACACACATCATGCTGATGAGGAGTATGTCAGCAATATTAGTTTGTACTGACACAAGTGCCGACCCATGGCACTATATCCCCATTATGGTGCAGTCCTCTGCCTGATTCTGGGCTGTCCTGTGGCAGTGACTTTGGGGCCAAAGCCATCCCCCCCATCCCCCCCAAGTTAGTGGGTGTGAGGTCCAGGGACGGGTATAGAAGGAACCCCTAGTTACTCTCCCAGCTGGCCCAAAACCCCATCCGGGTAGATGCCAAAACCAGTCACAGAAACTTCTGGCATAACAGACCTCTTAAACGCCACTTAACCCCACCTCCCCCCTCCTCCCACCCCATTAAGAGTAACGTTCTTCATTCAATTGATAATAGTACCATGTTTCTGGATAGAGTTTCAGCTTCACACGACAAAGGAGTTTCTCCATAAAGTTCAGGGAACCTGCAGTAAGTTCTGCAGTTCTGCCGATACAACCATGTAAACCTGCTGCTCCCTGATCGCTGCAAGCAAAACGCAGGAAGTAAGATACAAACTTATTACTATCTGGAAAAAGAAAATCTCAGGCCACAGGCTATAATGTTTCCATTTGAACACACAACCTATATGCAGACAAGAACGAAAGAAAATTGGAACAGTGTTTCTAGGGCTTACTCAGCGTATTTTTAGAGTATGATTAACATGAAGGAAACACGGAAGACCTCAGCTCAACCCAGTACATTCCACGGTGGGTCAGAGAGGGGATCCATAATTGCAGAAAGGCCAGTTTCTGTTTGGTACAGCCCCCTGCACATAAAGCGGTCCAAGGTGCACTTAGAACCAGCACCCAACCCCACCCGCCCCCCCCCCCCCGCGCCCAATTACAAGTCACCGGGATGCAGACCCTTCCAAACAGTGTCTCCCCTGAGAGAAGGTGGAATATTTTGTAGAAGCCAACAGCCTCATTGGGTCAGTGTATGTGTTGTTGGACAGGGTTGTCAATACCAAAACAAAAGAGGTGATGACTGGAAGGTTTAGAATTAATCTTACCCTCTGGCATTGCTCTGGGCAACCCTCCAGGCCATCGTTCTTTGCCTGCCAAGCCATAACAAAAGGGGAAAGACCATATGCATATCAGGCTTGGTCGTACCCCCAAAGGGGCAGTCCAGGCCGAACTGTTGGGTCCAATCTCTTCGGTACGAGGCCATAAGCATCCCCAGACATGTTTTGGGGGGTGGGGGGTTGTTGCAGGCAGTCTGGCAGTGGTCAAAGGCAAAGGCGTGGCAGCAGAGTTGAGAGGTGGAGAAGGAACAGGAGGTGGCAGTAACATCAGAAGGAGGATTTTGTATGCCATGTCTTTTAGGAAGGTCCAAAAACATTTGTCAAGCATTCTAAACTTTCTGTAGTATAACTACAGAACGTTTCTCTTGTACATGGCAATCTACAATTTCAGATGTAGCACAGTGGGAGTCTGCAACCTTTGGATCTCCAGAGGCTTTCAATTACAACTTCTGCTAGCTGCACAAAGCATAGGTGATGGTGAGGGATCATGGGCGTCGCAGTCCAAAACATGCAGCGGAGTGAAATGGAGGCTTCCAACCCACCACTAAAACGATTGCAACTTTCATCCGCTCACTACATTAGTTACACTAGTCCTGATAACCCGGTGTCCTTGCAACATGAAAGTGTTTTTCCGCATGGTTGACCTCTGCAGGCCACCTGCCCTAACCTTTACCATTTGACATGGCCAATGCCTACCTTTTGACTTGTTATTTTAACAGTAGTAGTCTGATACATGAAGATGCATTGATTCTGGAAAGTGTTCCTTCTCATTTATCTTGTATTCTTTGGTGGGATGGTATAATAGTACTACCTAAATATCTACTTTGAAAAGGGGACTGATTTTAGAACAGAGCGATGAAGCTACTAGAGCATCTCATCATGGTAAACGCTCATGCAATACAGAGTAACTTTAATGTGTAAGAATACCATGGTTGTAAATGGACACTATTTTTAAATGCAAACCCCAATCAAGCTTTGCACTTGAATCTACACTTGCATGCAGAAACACACTTTTAAAATTGTGCTTCTGTCTTACTTGCACTCGTAATCTGCTGTACCAGTGCTGCCACTGATGATGCTCTAAGTGATGTCATTTGTGATCTCATCAGTGTGCTTGGGGGCTGTGCAATTGGGGCTCATTGTAAAGATGACAGAGCTACCAATGCCTGCAGAGTTTCAAGGGTTTTGTTGCATTAAATAAAAATATGCATTAAGAAAAGAACCCGCCAGAGTCCCTTAGAAGCTAACTTTAATTTCTAGAATGACATTCCATTACTCACTTTTCTCCAGGAGTGAATTTGAAAGGATCTGCAGAAGAGAAGTCTCAGTTCCTGGAATGATGATCATGAGAGATGTGGCCATCGCGAAATCGGAATTTCTTCCAGACCAGAAAGCGGTCACTAAAGTACAGGATTATCAGGAGGATGAGGAGCTGTTCAGATACTGCAGGTTACCCCAGGTAAAAAGCATTAGAACTTTAATTTTGCTGCTCCTCCGTTTTCTGTAACCACTTGCTATAATTATTAAATAGCTGTGGTAAACCAGGGTTGGACTGGGGCATAAACTTGTCTCGGGCATCAATGAAAAAGTGGCCCGAAGTTGCAAATGGCAATCCATTCCTTTTTGTGACAAGACTGTTTGAGTAGTACCGAAGGGGGAGGTTTTTGATAAAATGTGATGCAAATCGTGCCTTTTTAAAGAGTATTTCTTCAGTAACACTGGTCAAAACTGCTAGCTGCATAGTGAAGTTACTTTTCAAACTGGCCTGCATAGGCCAAAAAACTGGCCCACTTTGACCCAAAAAAGTGCCCACACAAGCATTATGTGTTTTGGGTTTGGGCATTACCTTATTGCGCTATGGGGCCAGTACAAGCCTTTGGCGAATACATTTTGCAGCTATGCAGAATGGAATGAACTTGTAGCATGTGTAGACTGGGTGATGGGACTTGGGTGACCTGGGGGTGAGGGGATGCCTGTCCATTACCAGCCTTAAGTCTTGTACCCCCTAACTAGACTAATTTCTGCCCAAGTGAGTCTAAGAACAGAGAGACCCCCACAGAGGAAGATGGTTCCTATTCAGGGACGTCATTTGGGGTTTGCCAGGGGTCGCAACATCGATCCTTCCTTGCTACCCCTAAAAAAAATAAACATTTTATTTTTTAAATGCAAGCTCCTGGGCTGTTGTCAGCGCCATGTGGCTCTTTGTTTCTGGAATGGATGGCTTTCTTGTTCGGGGGGGGGGGGGGCGAGGTCAACATGTGTAAAACTTTCAGCTGTGGCCCTAAATGAGATAGAATAGGAATAACAAATAATTTGTCTTTCTTTAATTCTATATATTAATTGCTAGACACATTAAAGGTTTATTTCAGGCACACTTCAGGGGGTGAGTGACTGATTTAGTCTCTTCTTAAACACCTCAACTCAGCCTTTCATTTTTCTGTGGCCGATAAATGAGGACCAACACAGGTTTGGTGATATTGTATGTATATTTGTTCTATATAAAGCGCTTAAGCGTAAGTGCTATACAATAACACATCATTATCATTATCATTTGGCCTTGGATGTCTGTCTGCCTTCACAGTAATTTGAGAATATTGGCCTATAAACACTGATATTAACGATACATATGGTGATCCATTCTTTTATGAAATGTATATCACATTATAGTGATATCGTAACCAGATTCTTTGTAGTGTATTTAGGAACAATGCTATGTCATGCCACTTCTTGTTTTGTCAAGGGGTGAAAGGTCATGTTCCATCGCTTTCCGTGATGGCACTTCGGGGCGGGGTCAAATGACATCACTTCCTGTGATGCCATAAGAGGTCAAGGGCCATGTGATGTCACTTCCGCTACCTCTGGGATTTTGGTGAAATGACATCCCTGTTCCTATTCCCCGAGCCCAAGCTAAGCCGTCTCATGCCAACTTACTGGGTAAACTAGAGGGATTGGGTGCAGTTCAGCAGAGGACAGTGTCAACACGCATAACTCTTCCAATGGCTTTGAAGGACCCCTTACTGGAAAGGGAAGCTAACCCTGATGTGATTCTGGTGGGTCTAAGCTCTCAGCTGAATTGAGTACCCCAGCAGGGCCGGTCTTACACCAGATTTCACCCCAGCTGGGAAGCATCGTTGGCGCCCTCCCGACCCCCGACCTGTGATCTCCTGCATAGGTCATGGGCTGAGCAGCGGGAGTGGGGACTATGAGTTAACATAATTGTCAATGCTGGCATCTGCTGAATTTCATGAACCTCAGAAAACCGCAATAAGAGGGTCAAACCCGAACAGGCCTGGTTATGTTAGTTTGCTTTTGCTCTTCATTTTTAGTAACAATGGCCAGTTTGCTGCTTTGACTCAGGTCAGAGAATCGACAATTTCAGATCTACAGTAATATCATTCGTATGACCTCAAACATTTAGCCACTCTTAAAAGGCGATGAACTTGTTTTGAACGGTGTTACTCGAACCTCCAAGAACAAGCACCAGCAACATACCCACCGATAGCTGTACAAGCCTGTCTATCTCATCATTAAAATACATGCATTTATGCAATATGTATTGCATCAAATATTTCATGGGAAGTTAAATAGATTTAGGAGGGGCACACGTAAACAATATCACTACTCCATGTGAGTGGTAAAGTCTTCTTTAAACATATGCAGAGAGTTGACATGCATGTAGAATTCAACATAGCTCCCAATGTAAATGTTGGAGAGATGGCGTTCTAAAATTATAACATTATAATGTGGACTTTACATTGAAACACACGGCAGTGCACTACTGCGGCAGAGAAGAACAAGTTACTTCTTACCTTGTAACGTTCTTTCGATGGGATGTTCCTCTGAGAAGAAAGAGGAGCGGATCTGGAACTTTTAGAGAACTGTGCCCCGTGGATGACTCTGAGGGATGTGTAGAAAGGGTAGGCAGTAACCCTGGGCAACTTTCTCCAATGCCCAAACATCTGACGTTATAGCCTGCCATTCCGTCAGATGGTGAGTTAACCTGCCCCGTACAGGTGTTTTGTGTGGAAAGACCTCAGAGTGGTTTGGGGGCGGCTGATGCAGATGCCGAGGGTAAAGAGGCACCTGCTGCTGCTGCGGCTTTAGTACTTTTGTCCCGTCCACCTCGGGTGGATCTCCTTTGGCCTCTTTGAGCCGGCTGTCCTCTGCCTTTCCCAAATGCGGAATAATAGCGAAAGGACTTTCCTCTCCCAGAGGTTCCTGAGGGGCGAAAAGGAGTTTGGCGGATTGCAGCTCCTAACGATTTTGCCGCTGCTTTAGATGAAGAGCCTTCAAAGGGCATATTCAAAAGCCAGACTTTTGCAACCACGCATGCCTGCGGATTGTCGTACTTGCCGCCATGGCCCTTCCGATACTGTCAGCGGAATCGATGCCAGTTTGAAGTGACTCGCACATGGCATCTTTGCCATCTTTAATAATGTTAAGGAAGGATTCCCTTTCCTCTCCTTCGGGTATGCAGTCAGCCGCTGATGAAGCACACTCCCACAGTGTGTGACTGAACCTGGCGAGCGTACACGTGGCGTTGATGGACTTCTACGCCATACTACAAGCAGAAAATACGTTTTTTTGCCATAGACTCATATCTTTTGTCATCTCTATCCCGTGGAACAGTAGGGTAAGCGGACCTGCTGCTTGATGAAGTTGCCGCTTGAACCACCAGGCTCTCCGGAGTCGGGTGTCTTGATAAGTATTTAGGGTCAGCCGCAGCTACCCTATACTTGGCTGACCATCTTTTATTGTCTGCAAGGATAACTTCAGGAGTTTCCCAATTAGATGAAATCTTTCTTTGTTAGGCTGCATGGAAGGGTACCACAGGATCCTCCTGTGGACCTTTGTCTAATATACCTTTCAGGTCATCCTGTTGAAAAACAGGTGAAGGCGCAGACCAACCCATAAATTCAATAATCCTTGCCATCAGGGTTCTATAGGGTGTTTCGGCATGTTCCCCTGGGTCTGGTTTAACAAATTCCACTTCTGGGGAAGTGTCCAGCCCACTTGCCTCATGTAATGATTCCTGTAGGTCTTTCAACCTTCTTTCCTCAGAGGTGAAATCCTCTGAAACAGGTAGTGTGGTCCTCTGCAACCCAAAGGTTTCCTGGTCAGAATCCTCCCCTTCTTCATAGATTCAAGATAATCCGGGGTACTCTGACCTCGGAAATGGTGTAAAACCCATTTTCAAGGCAGAAGGAGCCAAACTCGTCATTATTGGGCGAGAAAACGTTGATGCCGATGTGACCGGCTTCGAAGGTGCCGAGAACGGCGTCGAGAAAACTGGAAGAGGCCCCGAAGAACTCGAGAGGATTGGGATCCTACTCGAGGATGTCGACGACGGTCTCGGCGTCGTGCCGGAGGCTCTTGGTAGCACCGTTGGCTGTGAAGTAGCCGTGGTTTTCTCTTTCATCGGCGTCGATGTCGGCGATGGCGTCGAGTCGATCGACCGATGCGTCGAAGAACCCTTCGACAATGGCGTCGATGGCGCCGATCCATGCGTCGAAGGGATCTTCGTCGAAGGCGGTGCCTTGTTACCCGATGGCCCGTGGCGCCCTTGGGTGGACTCTTTCGACGGGTGCAGCGACCCGCAGTGTTTCGATTTTTTGGGGGGTTTTCACCCGGGGTATCACCCTCAGCTGTCTTCGAGGGGTCGAGGCCGCTTTCTCGAAGACGCTTAGCATTTTCTTCCTGAATTCCTCCCACTCAGCCTGAGAGCTGTGTTTTGTGGGGCAGGAGACCCTTTCTGGGGAAACAGAAGATGACGAGGAAGGGGATCTTCGACGTCTCTTCTTTGAGTCTCTCGATCTCGATGAATGGTGGGAGCTACTTCGAGATCTAGAATGGGAATGCTTTCGACGGCGAGGAGACGAATGCCTCGACTCAGCCGAAGAAACTTTCGAGGAGGTTTTGACTGACTTACCTCTCTCGAGCTTCCCCTTGCGCTCCTTCAAGGCTTTCGCCATCATGGACATGCAGTCCTCACACTCCGAACAATGGTGCTCGGCTCCCAAGCACCACAAGCAGATCCTGTGTGGATCTGTTATCGACATTTTTTTACCGCAGTCTCCACATTTTTTGAAGCCGGATCGCGGCGTTGTCGGTTCTGATGAAGAAAACATCGAGAACAAGTTGGTATTTTTGAGTAAATCTAGAAGGTTTATCTGACTGAACTGAGCAACGATATTCTGAGGCCCCACGAAGCGCGGAAAAACGGAACTGAGCAACGGACGCTGCGCATGGCTATTTATGGGAGCGCCCTCTACAGAGAAAATATTTCCGAGGCCAGTAAGCTGGAGACGAATTATCAAAGATAAGGAATACGTCGGAGAACACAATCCCTTCGAAATGGCAGTTCGAGTATTGGGGCTTGTTTTGCTCATGCTGATGCTCGTGATCACTCATTTTAGCTCCTGACAGCACCATGAAACTGAAACTGTAAGATCGCAAAGAAAAATGATGTCTACCATCCAAACATAAAAACAATCAAATTATTATAGGGTGCAAGGCAGCCTTTTCTTGGGACTCGTTAAGTTTACTTTTTGCAAATTCCTAGTCACGTGGTGCTTGAATAACATCGGCCCGTGCACATTGTGCAGTGTATAGTCGAATTTCATTTCAAGGAACTTGGAGTACTGCAGGTATCTGGGGCAGCATCTCCAGTGTACCCCAAGCGTAGTGCGCTTTGCCCGCCACCCCCAACCCCCACCTTGCAGCCCTGTGCCTTTTCACATTTTCCATTATGGTAAAGAGCATTGTCCCGAGCTTAGGAGAGAAATGGACTATTCAGAAGGAGCTGCCTGCCCGGGGTGTGTTTAGCTGCTGGTGTATCAAATGCAGAAACTGGTGGCATCAAGAGCCCCACGCTCTGAAGAACAAGTTACTTTCTTACCTGGTAACGTTCTTTCGATGGGATGGTCCGACGACGTATTCCATATCTATGACAGTAATCACCACAGCTGTGCTGCTTCGGAAACTTTTTCGGCGTCTGCGTCCTGCGTCGATGACGTCGATGCGCCGCCGTCGAGGACCTCCTCCGACGTCCGACGTCATCCGATGTGATAAGTAGGACGCACGACGCCAGTAGCCTCAGTTGTAGTTTTTTCCCCCAGAACGTGTGACAATAGTCAACTGCCAGTCCGACACAAAGCCTTGCGGAACGTAAGCTGCAAACGCAACAGAAATTCTGCAGCGGGGAAGGCAGGGCGGGAGCGATATGGAATACGTCGTCGGACCATCCCATCGAAAGAACGTTACCAGGTAAGAAAGTAACTTGTTCTTCGAGGGGATTGGGTCCTCCGACGTATTCCATATCTATGACAGACTCCCAAAGCAGTACCAAATCAAGGAGGAGGGAAAGAATTTAGAAACAAAATTTAGAATAGCCAATCAAATAGCAGAGCAAAGGACCGCCTTGCCAAAGGCCAGATCCTGCCCTCTGATGGAATCGAGGGAATAATGCCGCACAAATGTATGCACTGAAGCCCAGGTGGCAGCATCACAGATGTTGCGAATAGGAACACCCCTCTGCAGGGCAGTAGATGCAGCCAAGCCCCTGGCAGAATGGGCCCGCAAGCCAGCCGGAGGGTCCTTGCCCGCCAAGCGGTAACACTCCGAGATGGCCAAAATAATCCAGCGGGACAAAGTCTGTTTCGTCACAGCTTGCCCCAAGCGCTTACCAGCGTAACCAATAAAGAGTTGATCGTCCACTCTGACCCGGGACATGCGAGAAACATAAAAGCTCAAAGCTCTCCTAGGATCAAGCCTATGGAGCCTCTCCTCTTCCTTACCAGGATGCGGAGGAGGATAGAATGCCGGAAGAACAATCTTCTGGGCCAAATGAAATTCCGTCACTACCTTCGGAAGAAAAGAAGGACGAACTCGAAGGACAACCCTGTCCTTGTGAAATACAGTGAAGGGTGGCTTAACAGAAAGTGCCTGTAACTCACTCACTCTGCGAGCGGAAGTAACCGCAACTAAAAACACAGTTTTCAAAGTCAACAGCCTCAAAGGGCAAGAATGTAACGGCTCAAACGGAGCACCCATAAGAAACCTAAGAACAAGGTTCAAATCCCAACCGGGCACCAGGAAAGGCGACGGAGGGAACACATTAGTGAGCCCTTTCAGAAACTGTGAAATTAAAGGGATTTTAAAGTAAGAACATTCTTCAGATGAGCGCTTAAAGATGGACAGCGCCGCCAGGTAACCCTTAACGGTACCCACTTGCAAGCCCCTGTGGGCCAAAGAAAGCAAAAAGGACAGAACCATGGGGATGTCACATGCAAAAGGATCCACATTCTGAACTCTGCACCAGTCGCAGAACTTACGCCAACGGCAACGGTACAGAGACTTAGTTGCGGGCCTTCGGGCCGAAAGCAACACCTCCATCACGTCTTCAGGGAGGTCCCAATCCTTAAACCTCAACCTTTCAGAAGCCAAGCGTGAAGGTTGAGGGATCCGACCTCTGGATGGAGAACCTGACCCCCCTCCCGTGAGAGCAGATCGTCTCGGTAGGGAAGACGACGTGGAGGGCAGATGGACAAGTCGAGAAGGTCCGGGTACCACGTCCTCCGAGCCCACGCCGGAGCAATGAGGATCATCCGGGAACCGAACTTCCGTAACCTCCGCAGCACTTGCGGGATGACGGGGACCGGAGGAAACGCGTACAGCAGCGGGAACGACCACTCCACCACGAACGCGTCTCCTAAGGCTCCTTTTGGAGGAAATTCCCGCGAGCAAAACCTTTCGCACTTCCGGTTGACACGGGAGGCAAAGAGATCCACTTGAGGGGTCCCCCAAAGGGCGAAGATCTCCAGGAGAATCTCCTGAGCCAACTCCCACTCGTGAGAGATCGTGCTCTGCCTGCTCAGAGCGTCCGCCGTCACGTTCTCGACTCCGGCCAGATGAACTGCCGAGATCGAAACTTCCTGCTGGATGGCCCAGAACTCGAGCTGCATCGCCTCCCTGCACAGAGGAAGTGACCCTGCCCCCCCCTTTTTGTTGAGGTAGTGCATGGCCACCGTGTTGTCCGTCAGGATCAGGACACTCTTCCCTCGCACAGTCGGCAGAAAAGCCTTCAGGGCTAGCCTGACGGCCCTCAGCTCCAACAGATTGATATGGAGTCTGGACTCCGACGGAGACCAACGACCGCTGACTGTCAGCCCGTTGGCATGAGCTCCCCATCCCGTGAGGGATGCATCCGACACGATCGTCACCTCCGGCCAGGGAAGCCAAAACGGAGCCCCCTTCATCAAGTTGCCTTCGACGGCCCACCACAGAAGGTCCCGGGCGACCGAGGGCGGCACCTGAATCGGGTCCGACATCCTACCGGAGGACTGCGACCATTGCATCTTGAGTGCCCACTGCAAAGATCTCATTCGCAGGCGAGCCTCTGGCACCAGAAGAATGCAGGATGCCATGAGGCCGAGCAACCTCAAGAACTCGAACGCTGGGAGCGTCTGGGCATGCTGAAACTTGCGCACCATCTGCTGAATGTGAAGAGCCCTCACCTGGGGAGGAAAACACTGCCCCAGGGAAGTGTCGAGCACTGCTCCGATGTACTGGAGCCTCTGCGTTGGCGTCAAATGGGACTTCTTTAAATTGAGGGAGAAGCCCAGCCTGTGAAGGGAGTGGCAGGCGACGGACAGATGATCCAGGACCTGCTCGGGAGAGCTCCCCCTGATCAACCAATCGTCCAGGTAGGGGTAGACGTGAATCCCCCCTTGCCTGAGATGCGCTGCCACCACCACCATGAGCTTGGTGAAAACCCTCGGGGCGGAGGTCAAACCGAACGGCAGGACCCGAAACTGAAAGTGCGAGTCGCCAACCGCGAACCTCAGGTACCTCTTGTGCTTGGGATGGATCGGCACATGGAAGTAAGCATCCTTGAGGTCGAGTGACACCAACCAGTCCTGAAGCTGAAGGGCCTGGAGGACTTGAGAGAGAGTAACCATCTTGAACTTGTCCTTCCTGAGGAGTTTGTTCAAACCGCGCAAGTCCATGATGGGTCTCAATCCCCCGTCTTTCTTGGAAATCAAAAAATAAGGGGAATACCATCCCTTGTTCCTCTCCGCTACAGGCACCAGTTCTATGGCGCCTTTCTCCAGCAGGGCTCGAATTTCCTGCGCAAGGAGCGGATCCGGACACTTCAAAGAGAGGTTCCCCGGTGGATTGTCGCGAGGCCTGTGCCGAAAGGGAAGACAGTAGCCGTGGGTTATGATCTCCAGAACCCACACATCCGAAGTAATGGCACGCCACTCTACAAGATGCTGCGCCAGCCTTCCCCCAACCGGCGAACCATGGGACAAGGCCTCATGACTGAGTAGGAGCGGCTGCGGCGTTACCTGAGGGCAAAGAGGCAACTGCCCGAGCGGCCTTGGCACCACGGGTACCCTGTCGTCCACCTCTGGTACCCCTGCGTTGGCCCCTTTGACTGCCAGCTCCTCTCGCTCTACCAAAGGACGAGTAATAGCGAAAGGAGCCACCCCTCCACTGCTGTCCCCTAGGACGAAAAGGCGGAGGTTGGCGAACTGCAGCGCCCAACGACTTCGCTGCAGCTTTTGAGGTCTGCAACCTCTCAAGGCTCTCGTCAGCCTTGCTGCCAAAAAGATGTTCACCATCAAAGGGCATGTTGAGGAGCCGGGACTGCACATCAGGAGCAAACCCCGACTTCCGCAACCACGCAAACCTGCGTATCACGGTGCTCGCCGCCATGGACCTACTGACGCATTCAGCTAAGTCCAAACCCGACTGAACGGACTCACACATGGCATCCTTACCATCCTGGACCAAAGCAAGGAAACCAACCCGTTCGTCCCCTTCGGGAATATGTTCAGCCGCTAACGCAACACAGTTCCACAGAGTGTGCGTGAAACGTGACAAGGCACAAATGGAGTTGGCCGCCTGAAGCGCCATACCACCAGAAGAAAACACCTTCTTCGCCCAGCCATCAAAACGTTTGTCGTCCCTATCAGGAGGGATGGTAGGGTACGACGCCTGCTTTGCCGGGGCCGTGGCCGCCTGCACCACCAAACTTTCCGGAGTGGGGTGCCTGGTCAAGTAGCAGGGGTCGCCACTGGCTGGACGGTATTTCCGCGACAAGGATCTGCCCACTGCCGGGAGACTCTCCGGAGCAGTCCAAGCCGCCGCCACCCTACGCTGTAAAGCCATATGGAATGGCAGAACCGGGTCAGATGGGGGACCAACATCAAGGATGTCCGTCAGATCATCCTGCACAAACTCCCCTGGGGGAGCAGACCATCCCAGATACTCAGACACCCTAGCCATAAGGCGCCGGTATGAGGAATCGGCATGGGAGCCAGGCTCAGGCCGACCAAATTCCACCTCCGGAGAGGTGTCCAGACCACTAGCATCATGCAGCGACTGCCTCAAATCGTCAAATTGACTATGGCCCGAGACAACGTCATCCGGCACCCGATCAGGAACCAGGCCAACCGAATCCTCATCCGCCTCCGAAATATAATCCAAGAGGTGGAAAGGCACCTGAGAGTGCCTGCTCTTAGCCAGAGCCTTCCTAGGGGGTACACCCGAGACACGGGGCACCTCCGACACGAAAGGCGTCGATGGCGTCGAGCGAATCGGCGCCGCCGTCGAGAAAACCGGCAACGGCGCCGAGAGGATCGGCGTCGACGTCGAGGAAATCGGCGTCGACGTCAGATGCAGCGCCTCCAATATCGGCGGCGTCGACACAGCCCTCGAAGCCGGAGCCCCGAGCGTGTCCCTCGACGACCTGAACGTCGACGGCTTCGACGACTTCCTCGGAGCCGGAGCCTCGAGAAAGCCTGTCGACGCCCTCGACGCCTCAGACGTCGATGTCTTCCTCGAAGACATCACAGGTGCACACGGTCTCGATCGCGTCGAGGACCGGGACCTGGAACGGGTACGGCGAGAACGAGCCTCCTTGTCCGAACGGGACCTCTCCCGTGACTCGTGCCGACCACTCTTGCGAGCGGCGTCTCTCGACCTCACACGGCCGACCCCACTCGGGGGCGCGGACGGTTGAGTACCCTGCGACTCAAGAATCGCCAACATTTTCTTCCCGAAGGAAGCCCATTCCTCCGGCGTCGCACGGCTGGTGGGATAACCGACGTGCCGGGCAGAGTCCTCGGAAGAGGACCTGGAAGGCGACCGGTGACGGCGCTTCCGAGAACGCCTCGAAGAGGCAGAGGAGTGGCGAGACCGACTCCTAGAAGAAGACCGACGAGACCTCCGACGATGACGCGGAGAGTCACCCCTCGAATCATCCGTCGAAAGCCCCGCCGACTTCGACTTCCGGGGCTTGGACACCCGACCTACCGACAATTTCTTCTTACGTTCGCGTAAGGCCTTGGAAGTGAGCGACAGGCAGTCGACACAGTCATCCGTGTCGTGGGCCTCCCCGAGGCACCAGAGGCAGGCGTCGTGCGAGTCAGTCACCGACATCTTGGACCCACACACCCCGCACTTCTTGAAGCCCGGACGCGGGGTTGAAGACGAAGTGGAAGACATCGCTGCGAAGGAATATTCACAAACGAACAGGCTCGAAGAACCAGAAAGAACAGAACTCCAAAGAGTCGAGGCTAGAACCGAGAAACACGAAGCAACACGTTCGCGGAAAAAACGGAACTGAGGCTACTGGCGTCGTGCGTCCTACTTATCACATCGGATGACGTCGGACGTCGGAGGAGGTCCTCGACGGCGGCGCATCGACGTCATCGACGCAGGACGCAGACGCCGAAAAAGTTTCCGAAGCAGCACAGCTGTGGTGATTACTGTCATAGATATGGAATACGTCGGAGGACCCAATCCCCTCGAAACATCTTTTGCGCACTGGTTGGTCACACGACAGAAAGTGTGAGAAGGTGATTCCCCAACACTTGAACCATTCTTTAGAGACCTGGCTTTGATTAATGTGGCGTTAGCTAGTCATGGCCATTTCCCAGCGTTTGTGTTAAAGGAGATCAGAAGCTGCACTGTGTGGGGTATTTTAAAGGGCATGAATTGATGCTACAGCATGTCGCCCCCACTCGAAGAAAGAAAGTGAAGCATGCATTCTGCAAGTCTGGGCATTTGCATTATACGGAAGATGGGCCAACCTTCCATGGAGACGGTTTCTACTGTAGTTGCTAAATTGCTTTCCTAAGCCAGCTGCTGTGCACATTACGCTCAGCTTTTGGTCCAGCGCCTGCATCCATCCTTCACACCATCATTCGTAAGGTGTGTTAGTGTAGGGGTTTGTTTATCTCGTTAGACTAGCGTGATTGCTATTCCAAACAAAAGAAGCACAACGACAAAGAAGAGTATAAGACAAGACTGAGTGAACAGTGAAATGTATGAAACTCTTGCACTAAAATACAGTCAGCAGTGCATGCCCAGGAAAGGGGGAACGATGAACAATATGCTAAGGAGTGGGAACTAGGGGGGGGGGGGGTGTAGTAACCCCCAAACCGGACCAAGCATGGTACCGGTGCCCAGGACCTCGCCCTATGGCCGACAGACGGACCAATCCAACCCCTCTGGAACTTGCAACTGTCTAAGATCTGCTGACGGAGACATTCTGCCCAGGTCTTCCGTGAACCGGCACTTTGATCTCCTGAGGTGAGTCCACCACCAGTGCCCGCTTCCTTTTTCATGACTACTTGAGCCTTGACAAAAGTGTCTAGCTTTGTGGCCTCCAGAGAGGCCATGCTCGGTTGGCCCAATCATCTCCGCAATACCATTTTAAAATAAATAAAATGCCTATGCAGCAATAGCGTTCACCTGCGAGGACGGGAGCAGGAGGGAAGAAGTGTGCTTGCCTCGGCAGGCTGTAGTTACTTCTGGCCGGGGCTGACAACGCCAACCAGCCCCAATCAATCCTCACTTCACTGTTAGTGCGCCCGCATAGCCTGGAGGAGGGCACGCCGCACGTGCGCCATGGGCCTGGCTGGCGCCAGCGGCGCCGGTGCCACCCGGGGCTGGGGGAAGTGAATAAAGCAACAAATGTTGCTCATTTATTTGCCAATTGCCCTGCCCTGTCTGAGGGCCGAGGCTGCAGCTTGCAGCAGTGGTAGAATACATGTGTAACACGTTCGTTTCCTAACATTAAAAAATGAACAGGCACATTCAGTTTTATAATGTTAGGAAATGAACGTGTTACACGTGTATGCTAGCACTGCCCTGCCTGAGGGCCGAGGCTGCAGCCAAGGACGTCATTTAGGGGTTGCCAGAGGTCGCAACTGCGACCTCTGTGGTCTCAAAAAAACAAAAGTTTTTATTTTTTTTAAATGCAAGCTCCTGGGCTGTGGCCAGCACCATGTGGCTTTTTACTTCTGGAGTGGCTGCCTTTCTTGTTCAGACCCCTTAAAATAGAAGAAAATAACAACAGGAGTGCCACAAGTCTAACACTTTCAGCACTGACCGCAAATAAGAACGAATAGGAATACCAAATAATGTGTCTTTCTGGAATTCTAGACAATAATTGCTAGACTCATTAAAGGTTTATTTCAGGCACACTTCAGGGGGTGAGTCACTGATTTAGTCTGTTCTTACACGCCTCAACTCAGCCTTTCATCCTTCTGAGGTCGATAAATGAGTACCAACACAGGTTGGGTGATATTGGGTGTATATTTTTTCTATAAATAAAGCGCTTAAGCGTAAGCGCTATATAATAACACATCATTATCATTTGGTCATGGACGTCTGCTTACATTCACAGTCATTTTATAATATGGGCCTATACACACCGATCTTAACGATACATATGGTGATCCATTCTTGTATGAAATGTACATCACATTATAATGATATCGTAACCATATTTTTTGTATTGTACAATGCTATGTGATGCCACTTCCTGTTTTGTCAATGGGTGAAAAGTCGTGTTCCATGGCTTCCCGCGATATCACTTTGGGGTGGGGTCGAATGACATCACTTCCTGTGATGTCGTCAGGGGTCAAGGGTCGTGTGATGTCACTTCTGCTACCCCTGGCATTTTGGTGAAATTACGTTCCTGGCTGCAGCCTGCAGCAGTGCCAGTGGTAGAATACATGTGTAACACGTTTGTTTCCTAACATTATCAAAATTAACAGGCACATTCACATTTATAATGTTAGGAAACAAACGTGTTACACATGTATTCTAGCACTGGCACTGCAGACTGCTGTTGCAGCGCCCCCAGAGTGTGACTGACGTCAGGCAGCCGCCTGAGCTGCCTGATGCAAAGACCGGCCTTGTACCCCAGGGAATGCAGAAAATGAAATGTTATGGAGTCTTCAGCAAATAATTGTGACAACTGTTGTCTTGGACCAGGAGGATAGCTCCCAAGTTTGGCTTGGAAGCAAGACAACGCATAGCAACACAGGTTCGAATCCCCGGCTCGCGCTTAGAAGCACGTTATAAAAGAACAATTATAATTGTCAATCTCCCCAAAAGATGGACTGCTGTGACATCACCTCGTGGGCCTTGTGAGACTCGGAAACCAAATCTAGAAACTTGGGTTCACAAAATGTCAGGAATCCAGAAGCAGCACTTGGCACACACAGAACAGTCATAGGCTTTCTCATCTAGTGGACACCAAGAGCTCAGGGCTATGCAACATTTTTATTTTCATTTACCTTTCATGGTTATTTTAAAAAACCTACCAGCATAGCTCATAATTAGCATTAGAAGCAGAAGACAGAGTTGCTTCTAATAAGATAGTTGTACACATGGCATTATTAATGTTTATTTGCCAGACAAAGCAGTGATAATGCAGTTAAATGTTAACAAAATGTCTAAGACTTCACAAAAGTATACTTTAAGAAATTGCTGAAAACAAACTGAAGAGACCATCGGCTCCAAAGACTTTGCATAGCATCACACTAGGTCTATTTTGGGGGCAATAAAATATGTTGTTTGCATAACATATCACCATAAAGTAATCTACAGGATACAGTAAAGTAAGGTTAGAAGTTATGCAGAAGAACAGACAGGCGTATGTCCCTTCAGTTTGTCTTCATTTCCCTAAGACTACTGTAAGGAAGGCATGGTATCAAACAGTAATACGGACACAAGCGATCATAGTCCAAGCGTGTTTATTGAACTTCAACTGGGTTTGAAAAACGACTATCTAAACTTAAATCTAAAGATGGGAGCAAGCTACGACCATCAAATAATAATAGCGCAGTCCTAGTGGTGTCTTGTCAAAATAAAAGGGGCATATACTAATAAACCTATTGCCAATTCTTACTTCTAAATACAAATAGTGTGGGAAACCATGTTATGTAAAAGACAAGTGTTCAAGAAATATGTTAGGATATTCAGGCCATTGGGCTCCCTTCCCACGTTTCCAGCACGGGACAAGGTGATAGACTCAAGTTTAGCACAGTAGCTGGCTTCTCTAGCATGAGGATGCAGTTCAAATCTCAGTATTGGGGCCTTCTATGTCAAAGTATCTTTGCCATTTAGAGTCTCTTAATTCAGAGGGCCTGGTGCGACTTTCATTCAAAAGTTCCTTTCTCCTCAGGATTCTTGTGTACACATTCTTGGGTGATTTTCGATTCACCCTGAGCCCCATCTACCGAGCTCAGACCCACTTTAACGCAAAACCTTTCAATTGATCTCCCTCAGCTGGGTACCTTACAGATACCTTCCACTGAGCACCCACGCTGTGCCGGACCACTCTGTCTAAGGTATTGTAGTTCGCTTTAAAGTTCAATCAGTCGTCAGCAGTTTAACTGCATTCTCATCTCTTATCACACAAGTTTTAACAATGTTCGTTCCAGCACTCGCAGTGTTGCTGCTTGCAACCTTGGCTTCAACACAGACCGGTCTTGTATCGGTCTCCCCATCTCACCGGCTGTGTTTCTTTCACTGAAGTGGCTTTAGTCTTGGAGCTATGGACAATACCACGGTGGCTGGAGATTCACCTCGCCTTGATTACTGACGTGGGGGGGGGGCTCCGGGTATCTCCGACACACAATGCAGTATTCTTCAGCTTCGTTTCCTAGTCTTACACTTTCTCTTGACGTTTTGTTGTCGAAAAAGGTCAAGGGAACTTCCTGCTTTTGACCCCCTTCAGTTTCACTGTCTTTCTCCTCTCGTTAAACTGCCACCTTGGAACGGCTGTTTACTTGTGTGCTTTGCCTCGCTCAGAGTGTGCTCTTGTGCTCCGCCTTTTATCAGTGTGGGGAAGTGTAATGGAAGTTGGATGTGAGTGATTGTCGATAACTGCCTGACCACACCTGACCATAGTATTGGGACAGGTCAGGTACACAGCTCGGGTGTTAGTCTGTTTTCCCTTAGAGCAGGCTGTCAGTGAGAAAGTGTTTGTGTTGTAAAAGGACAGGGGGGTAGAGTTCTTAAATATCCGACCGGGTAGGATGGGGTAAAAGTGTTACAGGGAAGGCGATAGCACATCTCACCATCCGGTGCCCCACTCCCTGAATACCCCTCACCCAGGTGATCCTCCCACACTGGTCCACCCCCAGGAACTGGATCCAAAAGTGATGGACGTGTCCTGGCCACCTGGATGACCGATCCCAAAGACTAGTGGGTGAGACACATTCTGGTTTCTCACACCACCAATAGTATTTTTCCCCTCTGTTTTTACAGTACCATGGAGGAACTTTTAAAATGGCATCCACCCCATGGTTGGTGCTCCATCCCCTTCATTTTAAAAGTGTAGATTAACATGTATGTTTGGTGATCACATGCCAGCTTCCAGTGGGTGTGCCTTGTAGGTTGGGTATTAATTTGCTGAGAATAACAAAACCTGGTCTGCCATTAATGCACATTTGCAGGAGGAGGTGTATTGTGCTTGACAGGGAAGAAGTATAGCACAAATGGGTGGCGTCACTTGCTATTCCAACTGGCAATAAAAGAAAATACGCCTAATTCTATGAGTGGAGGGCAGCTGAGTAATTCAGCGCCCTCACTACCTGTCTCCACTTGAGTGCACATAAGCACCTTCTTGCTGTACCCAAGAAAAAAATGACTTCAAAGTGGTATTTACATAGTACATGCATTTTGTCTTGTTTAATTATTTGAAACGGTGCACATCGTACAGAAATGAACGACTGTAGGAACTTTTCTTATTGTTAAGGTTAGTTTTAGTTCTAGTTAATCAAAAAATAAATGTATATACTGACTTGTGGCTGCAATCTTGTATTGTCTCCAGATTGTGAAGTACGTGGAATGCTTCACTGGACCGAATATCATGGCCATGCACACCATGCTGATAAACAAGCCTCCGGATGCAGGTAAGCAGAGAATGAATCTCCTGCTGCATGTGGGGGAAGGAGGTGTACCTCGACCACTGCTGCGGTAGACTTTGGACGCCTTGGCATCACCGAGTTACATGTTAGTCGGTAAATGTACCTACGTTTGCGTCCTCCTTTTAATGGATGTGTGGTGTATCGATGTGACTAGCCCCTGCTGAACGGCCAGGGTATGGTATGGTGGGGTGGGGTGGCCAGATGCTTCTCTCCACACCGCCCAGGCCTTATGTTGCATAGCAGGCAGCATCATCATTTGACCCACATGGCTACCCCATCCTCCATGCAGCAAGCCGATCGGGGTGATTGGTAATAACATAAAAATGGGCACTGTTCTCCAAACCATGTGTAATTATAGATTGTTATGTAGGTTACATGGCAGCGTGTTTAGTGTTGCTGCAAAAGTCAACTGTACATCATGAGGTTGGACGCTGTATTAAGTCTATGTGAATGCAACTTTGAAGGGAATAGAAAGCTGGTGATGGTAAATGTTTTGCTGTTACTTAATCACAGTTGGACATGAAAAGAATGAATTATTGAAAAATGTCACTTGCTCCCGGTCCAGGTTTCTGATTTGCAAAAAACATAAGTATGTTCTACTAACGCTTCTTTCTAGCCCTGGATCGTGCTGCAGAAGGAAAGATTCCAATCTATTCACTGTGAAGGACACAGACAACAGATTCCAAATACAAAAAATCAATTTTTATTAACTTAAATGTCGTGATGGGGGAAAAAAAGCCTTATTTGCCCTATGATAGGTGGGATTTCCCTACATAAATAAAAGTAAGGAAAGTCGGAGTCAAAGAGTTCAATTTAGGAATTTGTCTGTGTCCAAAACCCATGCTTGCCCTCAGAAGGATAACTACACAACGTGTAGGGATGTCGGCAACCAACAGAAAACCGTGTTCTACACAAAGTCCTGAGCTTCTTCCAGCTCGCAGCTTCCTTTCAGCTCCCTTCACCAATTATAAAACAGTTCAACAAAGTAAAGTATTGAAATCCCCTTATTTAGAATTAGAATGCAAAGAAGTCTCAGGGTTTCCTTCCCCAAGTTAGGACTCAAGATCACTTTCCCTAAGTTCCAAATCACACAAAATGACCTTGAAATGAAAGGCTTCTAATCAGGACTCAAGATTCCCTTCCCCAAGTTCAAAACACAATTCCAAAAGAAAGACAAAATGTCTTTGTCTTCCAGAGTTTGGTTAATGTTGTTTTCAAATGCATAGTTCAAATGACTGTCGTTTTCCAACAGGTTGAAATTGTCTCTGTGTATCAGGCTGCAGTGTCCTTTGTCTGCCTGTTCTTGTCACCTTTTGGTTTCAAAGGTTTGGTGCTGTTTAACAACAACGTCTTCACTCAATTTGGTGTTCAACAATTAGGGGTTTGTTTTTCCTTCAATAAGTTCAATAAATGTTAATTTCACTTTAAATGTATAGTTCAATGTGCGGAGACCTTTGAAAACGTGTTTCTCATTACATGCGATCATTCCGATTCAATATATTCCCTTTTGTTTAATGGTAGACAAATATAACTGCCTGTTTTGCTTTAGTTGGATAGTTTGGTGTTCAGAGACTTTCCAGAATGTGTGCCTTGCCACACGCGACCACACTGATGCAAAGTCTTCCCCTTTCTTGTATACTCAACAAGCATAAATGTTCGTTCCACTTTAATTGAGCTGTTCACTGTTTAGAGACCTTCCAAAACGTGCTTTCTGCCACACACGATCACTTAAATAAAATGTATTTCATAAAGTGCTTAAGTTCACACACGCGCAGCGGCTTTCTTAAGCACCAGAACTCACTGGTCGCTTAGGATGTTAGTGCTGCAGTGTGGATCTCGCAGCCTCCTTTTTCTTGTGCTGGGGCTCCAGCTTCTGCCCCTCAGACTCTTCGGGTGGTCCTCCACCACAGGGGAACAAGCACGTTAAATAGAAAGGAACAGGGCAGCCTTCCAGCACAGCTCCCTTCACCTCTCTTGGTCTGCTCCAGGGAGCCCTCACTCCTACGCCATGCTGAACGGTCCTCTGCTGCATGCACCAGCCTCCTGGTCCCTCTCCCGTTGATTCCCTCTGCCACTGGGTTGGGCACCATTTATACACCTTCTGCCCCTTGACAGGCTGCAGGTGTGAATGATTATTCAGTCCTGCCTGATTCCCATTAAAGGACATACCTGACCTTCAATACTCCTAGCAAGCATCTTTCTCTTCCCAGTAGAGTGGTAAAAGAGCATAGTCTTCATTGCTCTTAGTTACCTCTTCTTCGTCCCAGTACTGTCAAGTGTCAATGGTGGAGAAATGAGGGGAGCTGGCCCATAAAGTTTGGGGAGGGGGTTGGGTTGGTTGTCATTAGGGAAAGGGGGATACCATGTCTCGGCCAAGGGCATCCCACTCCCCACTCCCCATTCCCAAGGATCCACCACCCAGGTCATCCTCCCTCACTTCTCTGCCCCCAGGGTCGAGATCCATTAGTGATGGCCTCTCCCTAGCCACCTGTGCAGAGGATCCAAGGGGTGCAGGAGTGAGAATACCCTCGGGTTTCTCACATTTCACAGCCTGTTACTACTTTAACATAGCATTGACTGTGAAAGTGGCCAGTAAATAATTATATAGATATAGGTCATACTTTGACTGATGGGCTTGAGCCACAGGCTAAGGTGCATAGAGGAGGGAAAAGGACAATAAATCGTGTTATTGAGCAGCTCCATGGTCAATAACGGTATTGGTATGTGATTGTGCTGGTGCAGAAAGTTCATCCTGCCTCCTGTTTCCTCATACATTGGTCTGTTTTTATAGGGCTTTTTGTGCAACATGTCTGTTCGAAATGATCTCATCCATGTCCACTAGATAAGCCAGTCAAAGCCAATTTGCCTTTGGGTATTTTTGTTATGGCTTTAGTGACTTGAGAAGTGTGGTGTGGAGCGAGGCTAACTGCCAGTGATTATGCAGTGTTCTGTGCAGTAACCCTTTATTTCATCTGTTGCCATTTGAGGGCACCATATTCTTGAGGTCAGGCACTTTGGGGTTTTAAATCGCCCATCTTTTGTCTTCCCAGCTACTTCATTTCGACTATATCCTTGCTTTTCCTCTATCAGCCGGCGGTCCTCCTGTCCAGCATTTGTTCTTCGGCAAAGCCAGCTCTGTTACCCTAGTCCAGTGCCTGACAATGTCCTTGCACCACATTAATCTCTGGTTACTTCCTGTGGTGCAGAGAGATCCAGTTTGCTCCCCCAAATGTTTCTCAGTTCACTGCAAAGGTGCTGGACCGCATTCCTGCATCACTTTATCCCAAGTTATATGCTCCACTACGGCTCTGTGGCTTTGTCTCATCCTGCCACACCAAGGATATCTGGTATGGGTTACCAGCATTACGTTTGCTTGACAATTAGTCCTGTATCTTCCCAGCTACCCCTAATCTAATAAGACAAAGTTCAAACAATTGACAAAGAAAAGTCGTGAAAATAACTATTTGAGTCGTTCCATAATCTAACCTTAGAAACAAGTCCAGAAGGATTCCAAGCTGGCCGCTGATCCGTGAGGGTGCACACTGCTGTGCTCCGTCCGGGCAGATTAAATAAGGAGACTTAGCCTCGACAGAAAGCGGGGGTTGAGCATTCCCTTGCTCCCCAAGATCCACAGAGAAGACAGGCTACCCAGCGGAAGGAAGCGTGTTGCAGAATCTGGCTGAAACTCATCTAATCAATGTTCTGGAGCGCGGAGACGTAATACTGGAGATACGGCGTAGCAAGGCCCGCCGAGGATCGAATCCCAGGAAGGAAAACGAAAGTAATAACGCAACCGCCCACAACGCAAGCAGCAGGCAGTAAAAGGCTCCTACAACAAAGCGGCATCCGCGCCACACGTTTCCACTGACTGAAGGGACATTAGAGGAGGGGACAGACCAGCAAGCTACATCGAGCCCAGTGAGAGAGCCTGGCGGTCCGGTCCGATAGGAGGAGCGGTGGAAAAGTGGGAAGGAACACAGAGCGGAGAAGAGGCTGAGCAGGAACTTGCGCAAACAACGCAGAGGCTACAATAGGCACCTAGCCCGATGCAAGTAAGACGGGGAAGGCACGGCGAAGGTGGGCACCAGGGGGGGGCCATAGAAGGGGCAGAGAAGCGCTATCCCACACTGAGCAGGCACAGTAGGAAGAGCACGGAAGCGCGAAGGAAGGGGGGGGAGCCCGGTAATACTTAAAGTCACGATTTGGAGCACCCGTGCTCATCCAAATAAGATCGGGTGAACGAGACTGCAAAAACTGCCGTAAAGAAGCAAGGCATACAAGAGGGGGGAAGCCCGGCACGGTTTATTTGCATGATGGATTAATGGGGATAGCCACTGGACAGAGCGTAACATACAAAGCAGTGCTCGCAGTAAGGGGCATTAGAACACACAAAAATAAGAGACAATTGGGGGAAAGAAAGCACCCGAGAGCCAGCGGACACAGGGGCAGTGGTGCGCACCTCAGAGCACAGCATACCCACCGGGGAAAATGCCCTACATGACCGCGCCAGTATTGGGTGGTTAGGTAAGGCACGGTTGAGGAAGAAGAGGCAACGAATCAGGGAGCAGCGGCCAGACCCAAAGAGATACGATTGGTAGCACCTCAGCATGCTTGGAGTGGGGATGTAATATCGACAGAGGTGTTTCTGCCCCACCACTGGTACCACCCTGGAATAGTGGAGTAGAAACTGGAGTGATAGAAGAGGTGGAAACTGGGAGAAGTGGAAACCTATCTCATATCAGACAATGCAGAAAAGCGGGTGTACAGGTGGACAGAGTAGGCCTGAAAGCAGATCTCCCTACCACTCCTACAGAGTGGCACAGAGAGCATTTGCGTAGTCATTACCAGCTCCCAGATGCCAGGGACCAAACCCAGTAGCACCCCAGCAGGAGTTAAAGGAGCAACAAGATCGCAGGGAGGCAGGTGCTGGAGGCAACAACAACACGAAGAAATGCAAACGGTGGAACCATCAAAGGGGGAAGAGAGGAACGATAAGATGGAGAACAGAGCCACAATGGCGTTGAACAAGGAAGAATTACAAGACTGTTTGGGAGGGATGGAGAGTCGAATGTTGAATTCCCTCCAGGAGCAATTCGGGAAGATGAAAGAGGAACTTAAAACATCACTCCAGGAGGTGAGAAAAGAAATTAATGAGCTGGGAAACAGGGTTTACGTAACAGAAGATGGCTTGTCGGAGATATCGGAGGACATGAAGCAGAATAGCATTCTCCTTGAACAAGTGGCTAGAGCAACACACAATCTGGAAATCCAGGCAGAGGACCTCGAGAACAGATACCGCCCATCTAACATTAGGGTCAGAGGCCTAATCGCGACAATCACAGATCGGGATCTAAAGGACGCAATGCAGCACTGCTTCAGCAGCCTCTTGACAGGATCGTAACCTGAGGATGTATTAATCCACAGTGCACAGAATAGGACCCAAGAAAAGGGACCCAGGGGCACGACCCTGCATCGCTTTGATAGCTCTGACCTCCTACACTATGAAGGAAGTGATACTTCGAGCGGCAAGAACTCAACAAGAGGTGTCAATCAATGAGACACAGGTCCATCTATACCAAGATTTGGCGTTATCCACTTTGCATAAAAGAACATTGATGCAACCCATCACTAGGGCACTTATCGCAAAACAATGGACATTCCCCTTCAGTCTGCTGTTCACCTGGCAGGGCAAACAGCGGATTACTACGTGTGAGGAAGGCCTGGCGCTGCTACAGATGGAGGACGATGGAAACCAAGCAGAGCAGGAGCCAACAAAGCGTGACTCAAGTGATGGTGCCAGAACATGGGAATGGTCAACAGGCAGCAAAAAGAGGCAGGGAAGAGAAGTAAAACTGTTTAGCCCTCACAGAAAATAAGGGTGGGTAAAGGACTGAACACACGATAAATTCATGTCTCATCAGTGGAGTTAAGGGGAAGTGAGGAGGGAATGGTATTAGTAAAGAATGAAGAGGTATAGGCCCGGACAGAGGGAGGAGTCTGAGGCAACTTGGAACTCATTTCAGGGTATGTGAATATCCTGGCGTAGAGAATGCCTGGGTTGTACAGGGTCCAACACCCCTCTGAGGATTATCCTGGGAGGTTCCAGGTAACCTGGGCCAGAAAGAGGTTAGGGCAAGGGGAAGGGTAACGAACAGAGGGTAAGGGGGGGTGGAAGTGGAGGGGAAGTTGGGGTCCAGAGATTCAGGGAAAGTTGGGAGTATGGCTTAACGTGCAGGAGGGGTGTGGATAAAGGAAGGAGAAGAAGGCAAAGTACGGTCAAGGGCAAATTCAAAGTCACCGGTGACGGCTGAATTGAGCATTATAACCCTGAATGTACAAGGCCTAAATTCACCGGCTAAACGTCTCTCCATAATACAGAGAGTAAGGGAGCTCCAGGCATCGATAGTGTTCTTGCAAGAGACACACCTCCTTCCCAAAGACGAATGGAGGACAATACATAAAGCGTTCCCAAAACAGTACTATGCTACAAGTGGGAAATATTGTGCGCCAATTTGAACTTCCAAAAACAATATCTGTATTAGGATACTGAAGGCAGATACCTGGTGCTTAAGGGTACAATAGAGGGCCGACTATACACATTGATTGCAATATATGCCCCCAATGAGAAACAGGACCTATTGCAGATACTGGTTGGGTGGTGCGAAGGACAGATTGTCATAGGCAGATATTTCAATTGCGGAATGGATCCTGCACTGGACAAAACACTTCCGGCTCACCACCACGAATGGGAAAAACAGAAAGGCATTGGGGACATTTTTTAGGGACCTGGGGTAATATAAACATGGAGATTCTTTCACGAGCATGAGAGGGAATTTATCCACTATTCAGCAGTACACAAAGGCTACTCAAGAATAGACATGATCCTGGTTTCGCCCACGCTGGTCCCTCAAGTAAGAAAGGTACACACAGGGGTTAAATGCCTCTCTAACCATGCACCAGAGAACTCATGGAGATAACTATAAATAACTGCTTTACTGACAACGACAATGGGGAAACAGATTGGATAATAGTGTGGTATGCAGGGAAAGCGGTGGTCCGGGGTGAAATCATATCACAGGCTACAGCATACGTGAGGGAAAGAGGGCTTATTACAAAGAAGCTTGAGGCAGAGCTCAAGGAAAGGGAAGCGCAACACAAAGGGCAGCAAACGCAAAAGTTGCTAAGAGCACTCCGAAAAGCTAGAGCCCAACTGGAAGCACATGCTGCAGACCGCTCGGCACAGACATTATTAAACGTCAAACAGGTGTATTACACCGGGGGCGGGAGAGCCAATCGATTTCTAGCTGCCAAACTAAGATACCACAATTACATTGCCCAGCTTAAAAATGAACAGGGCGAATTATGTGTAGCGGAAGAGGAGAAATTGGAAATAATGGAGAGGTTTCACGAAGACGCAGGAGGGCCTGAACACAGCAGCAAATAAGATGGCTGTCAACAGTACAATTACCCCAAATAACAAAAGAGGGTAGAGACACCCTAGAAGGCTTCATAACGGCACAAGAAGTCCATGATGCCATAACGTCCTTGCAACAAGACACCGGGCCCGGATGGGTTAGGTAATGGCTACTATTAAACGTTCCGATCTCAATTACTAGGCCTACTAACAAGGCTTTTTAACCACATAAGGGAGAAAGGTAAGATCACTGAGGACATGGGGAAATCCACCAAAATCCTAATGCACAAACCTGAGAAAGACCCCACAGAATGTGCCAGCCATCTCCCCATTTCTCTGTTCAACACTGATGCTAAACTCTATGCTAAAGTGCTGGCAGCAAGACTAATTAAGGTTTTACCCGGGATAATCCATGAGGACCAAGCAGGCTTTATAATAGGGAGGCATACACAGGACAACATACGAAGGGCCACTGACATAAGAGACTTGGGGACCAGGTCGGGGCAGCGGTTCTCTATAGCTTGGACTGGGGATACCTCTGGGTGGTCCTTGAAAAATTCGGAATTGGACCCGAATTCACTGGGATGGTCATGGCGAATTTCCAAATACCAACCACACATTTTGTGGTCAATGGACAAACCTCTGCACGGATTAGAATACGGAGAGGCACACGCCAGGGATGCCCCTTGTCCCCCCTAATCTTTGCCGTAGCCATGGAACCCTTGGCGGAGGCAATCAGCCAAGATCAGGAAATTGCAGGTGTGACTTGCGGGAAGGAGACACATATGGTGGTGCTATATGCCGATGACTTTTTGCTATACATGGGGAAACGCAACGGCTACACTGCCTAGGGTAATGGAGAAGCTGCAGGAGTTTGCCACGGTCTCGGGATTCTCCATAAACTACACCAAATCAAAGGCATTGACCATAACCGAGGGGATAGATAGATAAGTTGGGTGTACAGTTCCCCCTGGTATGGGAAGAAGAGAGCATAGAATATCTGGGTATAAATGTAAGGAGGGAATACAAAGGGCTATATGGGGCAAATATAGTCCGGCTGTGGAAACAACTGAAAGAGGATTTGCCCGGATGGGATGCCCAGGAACTATCGTGGTTTGCACGAATTGCGGCCATCAAAATGACATTGCTCCCGTGATTACTATACATAGTGGGCTCGCTACCGATAGACATACTCCTCCGAATGAGCAAAACACTACAAAAAGAAATAATTACCTTTTGTGTGGCATGGAAAGAGATCAAGAATACAAAGGAATGTCCTAATGCAACCAACGCTGTTGGGGGGGTCTGGGAGTGCCAGATGTTGAAAGATCTATCCTAGCAGCACAAATGGCACCAATGCTGAAATGGGCACGGCATGATAAACCAAGGGATTGGTGGGGCATCGAACAAGGGGTCACATCCATCCCATTGAGAATGCTACATGCCCTGAGAGCAACGGCCCGAGGGGCAGAAGGGCAATTGCTAGAAGCTACCAAAGTGTTGCTGCGGGGACGGGACCAAGCACTGGGAAGACAAAAGATATCACAGGGATTAGGGCCGTACACCCCAATGGCCCATAATGCAGATTTCACCCCGGGTCGGCAGAAGAAATTTTGGGACAACTGGACACAGATGGAGAATCTTCATTTAAAGCAATTCTTCCAGGGTGACACCCCCCTTCTTTTTGAAGAATGTAAACAGAAATGTGGTATTGAGGATAGGGAAAGGTTTAAATACATACAGATAAGGCACTGGATATCCCAGAAGGTGGTCACAGAGGCAGGCACAAGAACTCCATTGGGAATAGAACTGACCCTGCAGGAGGGCATGACATCAAGGGCATTAGAAAGGTTGTATAGGTTGCTAGATACAGCACAAATGGGAGACAAGCTTGTGTATAAGGATAATTGGGGAAAAGACCTTGGAGTGCCTATCACGGAGGAAGAATGGGGGCAGATCTAGAGGAGAGCACACAAAGCTTCTAGAAACACAGCTATTAAGGAAACGGCATATACAATCTATTACAGAGAGTACCTTCCTCCCCATAGGCCGCACAGAATGAATCCAAACTATTCCCCCCTATGCTGGAGACAATGTGGAAGGAAGGGGGATCTATATCATATGTGTTGGTTGTGCCCCAAGGCCATTATATTTGGAAGGAAGTTCTAGGGCATATAAAAGAGATCACAGGGGCACAATTGCAAAATGATCCAAAGGGGATACTATTGGGTGCAGAAGTGGAAGGGGTGTATGCAGCAACCGGCAACAATGCCACCCTCACTACTCGCCTGTTAATGGCAGCGAGAATGACGTTGGCGCAAGGGTGAAAAACGGAGGAACGTCCTATAATAGTGTGGTGGTGGGTCAAAATCTGGGGAGTACTGGCCATGGAGAAAGTAAGCGCCTTGAAAGAGGGGACGTATCAGAAATGTTTGTCAGTATGGTGCCCCTTTCATGATTATGTAAAGGACAGGGAAGGGCGCTTGCATAAGACAACATCATTGAGGAACATTCATGTCTGCTGAACAAGAGGAAAGGGCGGGCGAGACGCCAAACCCGTGGAAAAGGACGAACAGGGTTCCACACCCAGACTAATATGACTAAGCCATATGTGTTGGGGTGAGGGAGGGCGGGGGGAGGGGTTGGAAGAGTTATGGTTAAAAGTTTGGGCTTTATTAAATAAACTCCTACTCACGATAGCGCTATGACGTGCTGACAGATGTTTTTAAAAGCAGATTCGCCTGAAGCAATTATACGAATGATACTGTTGGCAATGTACTTGAAATTTGTGACTATGAATGAATAAATAAAGTGTTTTAAAAAAACATTCACCCTTTGTCACTCTTTGACCAGTGTTTTCCCAGGTTCCTGTACTCTTCCACCAGGATCTCTGGCTTCTATAGATCTGTCTTTGGACCAGAGTTTCACAACAGACTCTTCCTGAACATGGACTTCATGAAGGGTCCCACGTTGACATCTGCTTCAAAATGTTTAACAATTGGTCACTCCTTGACCTCATCTTCACAACTGATCCCTCAAGGACCTTACTTTCATAGTGGATCTCTCAAGGACCTGAGCGTCACAACAGACCCCACTTGGCACTTCTCTTCACAACTGGTCCCTCACGTACCTCTGCTTTACCATAGATCCACCAAGGACAGAGTTTCTCAACTGCTCTGAGGGATTGGTATTTCTCTCCCTCTTGCATTAGGGTCCTTTTCAGGTGTTATTCTTAACCACCTACTAGGGTTTCTGCACTCGTACCTTTTGGGTTGCTGATGTAGGGCCTTTGTTTGCAGCCTTCCAGTTCGTTAGTACAGGAATAAAGGTGCACACTCCTCGTAGTTACCTCCTCCGGCGACATATGGTGTAGATGGCTTTTGCCTTGGCTTTACAAAACTTGTCCACTCTCAAGCTACTCTTTCATTCGTCAAAAGGTCATCTTGAATCAAGGGAGAGTTTATAGGCATGTCTGCTACCTCTGGGAGTGTTGGAGTCTCGCTCCCTGTTGCTTTCCTTCTTTTAGCCTCTTTGCCTGTGGGTTTGGCGGGTACTTTTGCCACCAATAGTGGCAAGGAAGTTCGAATTTTGTAAGGTGATTTGCTTATTGCTTTAAAGACATTATTAGCACTTTCCTCATGAGCTCATTAGGAATAGGACGAAATGTCAGAATATAAATTACCAAACCCACCAAAAGACCTAAAACACACCACGAAAAGTTCCAACTACCAAAAGTTTGAAAGTTTCGTGGTATGTGTTTAGGTGTTTTGGTGGAGTCGGTATGAAAACATTTTTTTTTTAAAAAGGCTGGGTGGGGGCAGGGGGAATGTCCATGCTACACCCCCGTTCACTATAGTTGGCGGCGGTTGCAGGGGACACCCCCTCCCACAACCCGCCGCCAGAACAAAAAAAAAGAACAAAAAAAGCCAGGGGCTGCAAGGGGGGTGCCCTGCAACACCCGGCTCACTATAGTTTACAGTATAGTAGGCAGGGGTTGTGGGGGACACCCCGCAGCTCACCCAAGCAAATGTTTAAAAAAAAGAAAAGAAACGGACCTTGCGGCGCCGGTTCCCGATCACGGAAGTGAAAGGGAACCGGCGCCACAGGGACACAGCGCATCTGAAGGAAAGGTAAGTAGGGAAATGGGGGTCTGGTGGGGTGTGATATGTAATGGAAATGTTCGCATGGGACATGTACAAACATTTTGTATTGCCGATGGGAGGCGCTGTAGTGAGTCTCTGAGCCTGTCCAATAATGGTGCACTGGCGTGCCATTTGCACGTAGGAAGCCCTGCCTCTTCCAAAGTGACAGACCTGTGTGTACTGTTGTCGTCACATAGGTGGGGTCGGAATACACTGTGATCTCCTAATCTTCATGCGTTCCAATAATAATAAGCACTACTAATTCTGCTGCTTGCGCTGAGAAATTTAAAGGCAATCTTGCACTCGCCACTACTTCAAAGTTGCCTTTTACCCCTGCGGTCCCCGTGTGTCTCTTCCCTGAATTCTGGTCTCAATCGATGATGAACTGTCAATGAAGAGGATCATTCCCCCCCCCACTTTCCGTTACAGGGAGCATTTTCTCTAACGGGGTATATCGTCAACTTTCAGTGTACTTCGTGCAGTAATGCACGTTCTCTCCTTCCTCTACTGGCTCTGCTATTTAAACGCTGCTGGATTCACTACTTTACATCTGACAATCTTGCTTGCTGGGTTTATGATAATCACCTGGTACACAGATGCTCTCTGTATGGTCAATATGCTTTTGGGCTTCTCAAGAATGGCGAACAGGGCATGCTCCACGTATAACGTTACTTCATAGCCCATTGTGATACTGGCCGATTGTTCACAGGGATAATGGCCCCTCATCACCGGAACTAGGATCCCGCTGTAAAACGCTAGTGGTTTCTATCCTAGGGTAGTCTTCTGTGTGAGCACCGTTGTCATTATTACCCCATTTGAATGGGAGAATAAGAAAAATTGAGCCTTGTAATCAGGGATCCCTAGAACGGGTGCTGTACATATCGCCTCTTAATTTATTGAATGCTTCTGTCATTTTACCTGTCCAGTCTGTAACTGTCATGTTTCTGGGCTTCTTTGAGTCCTTTTAAAAGGGGTCTGACGTACGTACTGTAGTCAAAGGCACATGCCCTGCAGTAATTGCAAAGGCCCAGAAATTGTTGCATCTCCCCATTGTTTTTGGTTGAGGTGTTTTCATGATCGCTTCTGCTCTTTCAGGGGTCACTTTCCTGGCCTCTTGAGATATCAACTGTCCGATGTACAAGACCTCCTCCTGGCAATACTGTAATTTCCCTTTGCCTACTATATACCATTTGTCTTACAAGACTGTCATCAACTGTATTGAGTCTTTTCTGCACTGTTCTTTTGTTTGTCTCCAAAACAAAATGTAATTTACATATTGAATCACTGTACTGTCAAGGTGTATGTGTCCCAGGTCCATCTGGAGGACCCTGTTGAATATTGATGGGGACTCACAGTACCCTTGGTGCAAACAATTTGTTCCACCTCTGGGTTCTATATGAAAGCGAAGTTAGGCCTTGTGACTCTTCATGGAGGGGGATTGAAAAGAGCGTATTCTTTAAATCAATCACTGTAAAATATTTGGCTTTGGATGGTATGTTGCACAATATTGTGGCTGTATTCTAGACCAATGGAAATTCTGCTTGGGGCGCAGGTTCTGAATAAATATCCACAATTTCTTCTTTTCTTCACTGGCTACACCCCTGTGTTACATAGGGACTCTGATTGCATTAGTATCCCTGTTGCACTAACGCGAACATTGTCTCAAATACCCTCATCTGCGTTTTTTGACATAGGATATTTCTTTACTCTTGGCAAGATTGCTCCTGGCTTCAATTTGATTTTAACTGCACCTACTCCTTTCAGCAGGTCAATGTCATAGAGCCTGCTGGTCCACAGAGTACAAAGTACCTGTGCCAAAGCTTCTATAAAAAAAAGTGTCTTTTTTATCAATGCCATTCTCTGTGGCACTTCCCTGCTCTAAATTATCACCCAATACGTGAGGCTTATAAAGAACACCACCTCATTATCTGATTATCATCTCTGAACAACTCTTCATCTGTCAAATCAGTCAATCTGTGTCCTTCATCTAGAGCCGTCACTGAATGCCATGCTTTCCCTTTCGTCATCAGTCTCCTGTGAATAATCACACTCTCTTCTCTCACTATAACTGCTTCTAATTCTAGTTGGAACACCTGTCCTTCCTCCTCATCCATGGGAACTTCTGGCCTGAATACAAATTCTGCAGGTAGCCGATATATTTTGCCCCTTATCCCAGGAAGTCATGCTAGTAAGAGTTGTACCCCATACTGAAATACTTCGGGATCCATGGGCACGCCCGCTGTGGTTTCTGGCCAAAAGACGCTAATATAACTTTTTGTGCATTCATATAATTAATCCATGGAGTGCACTATCCCCTCGTCAGTAAATGATATGGTCATATTAAGCTTGCTCATATCCCTCCCCAGTATGTTGACTGGCGTCGTGCAGGTCTATAATAGTGCCATGAAAAGGTCATGTTCGCCTATGGTGATAGGCAAATCATCATCATCAGTAAAAGGAACCACATTTGTAGCCCCAGAGAAACCTTGTGCATTCATGGCAATGCCCGACATTGGGTACTTCCATAACACAGGACCTGGTTGCCCCTTTATCTACAAGGAAGGGAAATGTTTTGCCACATATGGTCACTCTAACCCATGGTTCCTCTGGTGTAACAGATAGAATTGAACACATGAAGTCAGTGTGTGGGCTGTCCTATTGTGGGTATAGGTTCATCCCTGTCCCAGTGAAAGGGTTCCCTCCCACTATGGCCACACTCCCTATTCTGGGTGTAGGTGTTGTGCTCCTGCTTTTGCATTTCATGTTGCCATGGTATTCTGTTGTATTGGTGCTTGCGGTTGCATCTGTGTTTGCTGTGTCTGTATGGGGGCTTACTATGCTTGCATCGGTGCTTGTACAAGTTGAATTTGTGGTGAATGTCTCTAATGCTGTGTGTGATGCTGGCCATAATATTTGGGTGGCTCTGCACTGTATGGTGGAGGATATGCCGTCCCTTCTCTTGAGTCTTGCCAGTTCTGTTGCATCCCCCCCTGCTTCTGCATGCTCGAGCGATGTGACCCATTTTCCCACATGTCCAACATTGCTGAGGGGGTCCTCCAAATTTGGGCTGCCCCTATTAAACCTTCCTCCTTGTGGAGCTTGAAATCCAACCCCTGTTCCTTTTAGTGTAACCCCTCTTCCTCGTGGCCAATCATTATATTATCCCCTTCCTGCAAAATTCCCTGCAGCTATTGGCTGTATCTCCTGTGTGTCGTGTGTAACCACTCCCTCTCCACTTGTCAACACTGCTCCTTCCCCGAAAATGAGTTTTTGCTGAACTAACTTTGCTTCTTCTAGCTTTCTTTCCTAAAGCTTCTTTCTTCTCTTGCAATAATCGACAATGGTGAACTGTAGCCAATTGAATCTCTGGCCATGGTTTCGCTTCCATTTCCACAAGTTTTTTCAATTGCCTCTGCACTGGCTTGGGTAACGCCTGACACAATATATGATCAAAATAGCTATAGTTTTGTGCCAAGATGCCATCGCTCTTGAATCTCTTCAATATAAGCAACTGTATCTTCATCAACATGCATCTTGTGCTTCATAATCGCAATCATATCCGACATATCGGACTATTGCGCTCTGAGCGCCCTCCATACATCTGCCCAGCAATTGTTAAATGGGGCTCCATCATGAGCCGTGTTCTGAGCGGTCACCCCAGGATACCCCTCTTGTTTCCATATGTAGTCAGCTCTCTCCTGTGAGAAACCTGAAGGTGTCTCACCCGCAGATCCCTGGAGATTTGTCATCCACGGCCATCGCTATTGGATCCAGTTCTGGGGGGGGGGGGTGGACCAGCGGGGGAGGATCACCTGTAGGGGTCTTCGGGGGAGAGGAAGTGGGATACCAATGTTTGAGACGCGGTACCCCCTTCCTTGTAACACCTTTTCCCCATCCTACCCTGTAGGATACTTAGAAGCTCTACCCCCCCCTGCCTTCCTGGGGACAACTGGCTAACACCAGAGCCATTTACCTGATATGTCCCAAGGCAGGGTCAGGCAATTGACTATAGCGGCACACACTTGACAGCCCTTTACCTTCCCCACGGGGATAAAAGGCAGAGCACACTACGAGCAAGGCCAACCTCAACGAGGAAGCAGCTATTCCAGGACAGCAGTTCAAACAGAGCTGAAAGGCAGCAAGACCTGAAAGGACAACAAGGAGGCAAATGCCCTTGCCCCCTTTTGACCCAGACCTGCAAAGTCTCTGAAAGAGGAAACATAAGACCAGAATTAACAGCTGACGTGTGGAGCAGCTGATGTCAACGGTGCATGGGGGCCTCCTGCATCGATAACCCAAGCAGGGAGGCACGCTGGCTTCTGTGACACTGTCCTGGACTGCAGAGGCAAGGCAAGTCAATGGGTGCCGCACAGCCACTGAGTCAGGAAAAGCTGATAGCGAACTGAACTGTTTGGAGCCCAAGGTTGCAATTGGCAGCATAGTATGAATGCAAGCAACTGATTAACAAAGAACTTGTGTGTTTATTAACTTTAAAGAAAGCCAGTTAAGGTCCAGGTGCAGAGGGGTCTGGCACCACGTGGGGCGCTCATTCGAAAGACTCTGAACGGGACCTGTTTTGAAACTGAAAGTACTAGAAGGCTCTAGGAGAGGGTGGCGTGAGGTGCCAGAGTGGCCATTCAAGGGTCATGTCATATCCCTTGTACAATCGAAAGACTCTGACCCATTTCTGAAAGAAAGCTAGGGGAAGGGAACCCCCGCTTTCTGATAAGTGTGTGTGAGCAAAAGCATGAACTGTGTTAAAGATGGCTATATGAACCCGACGCAGGAATGCCAATGGGATAGCTAAGGAGAATCAATCTTGCATTGTGTTAAAACTAAATTGAACTGTGAAATTAGGAAATGTGAACCCGGTCGATGGCAGTCCCCAGTGGGAAGGTGTTTAAAAGAAATGTGCATATTGCAAGCTGCATTCGAAAGGCTGTAGTGAACCCGACGAAGGGAGGCCGAAGTTGCAAGAAGGATCCGAGCCCGGCAGAGGGAGATCCAAGTGGCGCAGAGCAATCGGCCAAGGTGCAAGATTACCTAAGGAACTTTTGTTTGTTTGTTGTTTTGGTGCAGCAGGCCTTCTAAGGCAAGAAACTTTGTAGGAAACAGAGACCTCTGAAGGTCCTGGTATCGTTGAATGCAACTGTAACCTCTTGCTAGAGAGGCCCAGGAGTGTGCTGTGCTCAGAGGTCCCACCTTGTCCCATGCCTAAAACGTGAGGAAGAGAGACCCAGACATACCATCCTGACTTATCATTTTGGGAACACTTCTTTCTTTTCAGGTGCACATTATCCCACACTCTATTTGTAACTTAGTGGTAAGGACTGGCAATAGTTTTTTTTTTTAAGTATAGGCCCTTTTTATTTGACAAGACACCACTAGGACTGCCTTATTATTATTTGATGGTCGTAGCTTGCTCCCATCTTAGAATTAGGTTTAGATAAGGCGTTTATATCTCACCCATTATAAAGTTCAATAAACACCCTTGAACTGTGATCACTTGTGTCTGTCTTTACTGTTCCCACCATGAGTTCCTTACACTCACCAGTGGTGGCAGTGAGCAAACTTGTTATGTCGCCCACTGCTAACGGCATTCCTGCTGTCAGTCTCTCTAATTCATTAATCCATTTTCCCTCCCGATGTCAAAGTTGGCAATTTACACCTCAAATTATCTTTGTTCATTTATGGCCATGGTATACATTGCAGTCATCCGCCCCCCCCTTCTCTAGCAATGGGAATTGCGTTAAGCCTGCATTAGGTTCAAGACCATTTGCGCCTTTGTATTTTTGTAAAGTAGTCTTTCATGCCCACTTTCTTTCATCCTGGTAATATTCTTAACCTGTTGGCATATGGGGATGTCTCCTCCAAACTCTATGATCGTCCTTTTGGACATTTGGGGTCTGACACAGGTTCAGGCTTTTCCCCTTCTAGTTCTTCCCCATCAGACCACTATCTCTTTCTCTGGGCTTACGCCATGGAGGTGCCTTGCGCGGCTCCCTCCCCTTCCTCATTTTTACTTTCATATTTTTCCTCATCTGAAAACATTGTCCCACAATTTATCACTTCATTCATCTTCTCTGTCCTCGAAATCTAATCGTTTTAGAGGGCTTGTTCCGTACAACCCCTTCAAAGCTTTTTCCAATAAGCTTGGTTCTCCTCTCTGTGGGGACCCTACTACAATCCTTTTGACCTTAAGGATGACACCACTGTCCCTCCTTCTATACAGGTTACTGAACCTTTTTCGTATTGCTGCTCACACATCTTCATCTGGGGGAGTATGATTTTTCATGATCTCCTCTAAAGCGCGTTTTCAAGCTCCTTTCCTGCTCTTGTTCTTCACTTTTCTCCTTCCCCCGAAGTATGTGATCCTTGACAATCCTTTGAACCTCTTTTCGCATTTCTCTCGCCTCAGTGCCATCTGTCCCCTTCTTCTTCCATTGACCTCGCTCTCTTTTCCATTTGCCTTTCCCTTTCTGTCTGTGTTTTCTCACTCTTTCCCTTTCTCTTCTAGCTCCCTTCTAATTTCTTCCTGTCGTTTCGTCTCCTTTTTCTTTTTGTTTCATTTTCTTTCCGTCTCTCTTCCTCCATTATTTTATCCCATTCGCTTTCTTCCTCCTCCCTCCTTATTTCTGTCGTGCCTCTTCCAGTCTCTCTTTAACTTCCCTTTCTCTGTCTTTAGTGTCCATGTTCTTTCCGTCTAATTTAAGCAATATTTGTCCTCCTAACCACTCATTTGGGGGGGGGGTCACCGTCTCTTCCTTGTCACTGTCTACCTTTCTGTTTTTGTAACTCTTCTTCAATCTGTTAGATTCACCTGCAGCTCGCAGCGTTACAGACACTGGTGTTTGATTATTTAACTTGGCTCAATTTGTAGCATCTTCACTACTGTAAGCGGGGGGCGCATATACAGCGTTGGTATACCCTGCCACTGCTTTTAATTATTTCAATGGGTAGAATCCCTGTCCTTCATCTGGTGGATCGATGCTCTGGGGAGGACGAGGAGGAGCCGAGCCCTCTCCTTCTTGCTGATTAAGCATCCACTCTGTGATTTATCCTCCACCACGTCCCCAAACATCTTCCATAACTCTGAAATGGCTAATCTCTCTTGCAGCTTCTTTACCTTATATGCAGCATGTAAAAATGTCATCATGTGTTGCAGCACTGATTTTGAAAGAGTTCCCTCCTGGGGCCAAGCCATAAACATTTTGCCCGCTGTGCCCCACACCCACTCAGCATTCTATTTGCAGATTTTACTTTTGCATCTCGCCAGGGATATGCATAGGGGGAGTGTCTCCCATGATGGCACGTCAAGCTCCTGGTTGCTGATACTTACCGGACCTTAATAACCGTTCAAACCTGCTATCTTTTCACTCTTCCTTCACAATCTCCTATCAACAATACTTTCCTTTATTTGCAACACTTTCTACGCCTTTTCCCAAGCCTCTTGGTCACAACACCAACTATTTGGGTAAGCACCACAAACGCCACCCACGCTCAGGAGTCCGCCCTTTGAGTCCAGACCAAAGCTCCACATGCTCTAGCCTTGTTTTTCTGTTTTTAACCACTTCTCTCACCTTCCCGCTGGGGCCAACAATTACTACACACATGGGTGCACCCTCAATATAACACAACAAGACAAAACCCCTATGGCCATCTTCTTGTCCTTTCTGACAAGGTATCCTCTTTTCTCTTAAAACGACCCCAACCGGGGCATGGCATACTCTTCTTTGACCTTATCGCAGGAAATCTCTTTACTACTTAATAACTTAGTGCCTCGTCCCGAGGTTTAATGCCCCCCCTTCCATCACCCTGGTTACAGATATACTTTCATAAATAAATCCTTTATCACTCTTCCCCAACATTATACCAAATAAATCCCTTCCACCTTCGTTTGTCAATTCGATGCTCTATACTTAAATCTGCGGATCAGCCGAGGCATTTGATCTCGATCCTCCGTCATTCGGCCACTACGCCCTTGCCCTGCAAGGATCGGGCAAGATTTTCTCCAAGGGGGCTCCCAACTAGCGTCTCAGTTCACACACAATTTTTCCATGGGTCACTCCGCAGTCCTCTGGCTCGCAGTGGGAAGACTTGACAATCTGAGGGCTCTGGCCAACCATCCAAGCCACTACCATATGTAATGGAGGGGTAGAAATCCCCAGTCCTGAGCGGAACGGACAGGCCGAGAAATCCCGTGCCCAAAAACTGAAGAGTCAAGGTAATTGACAAAGGCCGGTTTTTTATTAACAATACAGATAAAACAGGGACAGCAGTAAATAACAGATGTTTCCACGCTCTCGAACCTGACAACAATTTAAGAATACAAAATACGTCACAACTGACATCTCATTACAATTTTGGTTACAAAGAAAATCTACAGGAAGGTTGGATTGGCTAGGGGAATCCTCTATATATGCAATGTATGTGTTGGTTTCCTCATTGGTTCTGCTTTATCTGATGGCTCCACCTGAGATCATCCCTAAAGTGACTACTTTAAAACCTTGACTACTTGGCAGGTCATGAGCAACTATAGTAGTAGGCGGAGCGGCATCAAGGTGCTACTTTTCACAATTAATAAGACACCAGCACGGATTTCCTAGGCCACAAGCCAGGACTTTAGCTTTGAACTTGTCTTTGTCCGGCATCTTTGTTCTGAGAACTTGAGGGGAGTGAAGGCCTCAGTCTATCTGTATCTGGAGTTAATGAATAGCCACTGTTCTCCAATTATAAGTCCCGTCTGAGGAGACCACGTTGTGAATTATTCTGCTCGACTTTTACTAGGATTTAGTCCATATTAATACAGATGTCCTTACCCTTCCTGGCCACTGGAGACTTGTTCGAGCTACCTTTCTTCCAATATTAAGCCTCAATTAATGAGCACCTGGTTTTCAAGGGCTGTTTGTTTCTTTACTTAATCTAAGAGAAATGTGTCTTATTCTTGGGAATTTTCTTCTGTTCTCCTCAGTGCTAGTCCAAACCTTTTCCACTATAACCTTGGCAGGAGTTGTCCAGCTACTGTCTGACCTGCTCGGATCTGTATTTTAAGATGATTCAGTGAGTGTAACCTCCCTGCAGCTTTGAGGTTTCTTCGATGCTTCCCAGTCAATCGAACGTGGCTGCGCCGTCCATTTTATCCAAAATAGCCACTCGTTACTGTTGCATTTCTACATTAATCAGCTTTGCGTATACCTCATTTGCGTTTAGTTTCAGCGTATACATTGATTATTATATGTTTTATAGTGTCTATTGGTGCAGGTAACATTCTTCATGTGTAAATGCAAGTTTGACCTTGTGTCGGTGTATCTTCTTGGTGAGTGCATATCTGCTTCGTGTCTAGTGCGTCTATGTATGTCAGCTGTGATGTCTCTTGCTCTCGTTATCTTTGGTTACAGCATGTTCATGTGTGCTAGAGTTTACAAATCCATCTCTTCTTCGATCGCTACGGGATAAGGTCGGTACAGCTGCTTTAGTGAATAGCTTCTCTTGTACTTGCGGTATGGCGGCGGTGAAGGGGCAGATGCCATAAATGATGCACTCCTTTCGTTCCTATGATATAGAGGCTGGGGAGGGGCCGGCCCTATGAGTGACGGTTTCACCTGCCTCTCAACACTTGGTTGGCATATACCAGCTTCTCCAGATCTTTTGTTGCTCGCTGTTCCTGCCCGGCCCTGGAAGATGTAGTTCCATGCAACTTGAATTGCTCAGAGGAGGGTCGGGGGTGGTGGGTTGGGAGGGGAAGTCACCCGCTTGTTACCTCTACATGCTTGCAGGGACGGCAGTCCACCATAGGGATGCACATTGTTTAGAGGTCGGACCAGCCCAGTCCCTGGTGCCTCACATAAAATTTGAGGGGGGGTCTGGCAACTCCTCGCCACAACAAACAACTAGGAATAAAATTGCTTCCAATAGAGTTGAATGGCAAACATGTTACTAATGATTTTTGCTGATGTACTGGGTGGCCCACATATGGTAGACTATAAAAACAGGTTAATGCTACATCTAAGCTGGCTTGCTTAGATCGATGACTATTGAAAAAGATGTTCCCTCTACTTAAGATTTCCTCAGCACCTGTCTCTAGTGAATGCACCAATGTTTTCTTAGTCGAGTTGAGTGCAAGTGGAGACTAGCTTTACATATATGGACTACTTGGTGAAATTACAGAGTGTACAGAACCTATTGGGCCGGCAACTGATTTAAGCTTTGATGCTTATTTCACAACTCCCTAGTGCTGACCAGCCTTCCTTAGCTGCTGGTAAATTGTAGATCAGATGTAAAGTAGCCTAGAAAGCCCTGTATGGGGGGTACTCACTCTTCCTTCATAACAAAAAGAAAGCATGGTACTCTACGTATGTCCAATGCATTGAGAAATGTAGTTCTGCGCAGACCTAGACATTCTGGAACATGTTTCATTTACATTTTGTGACCAATCACAGGCCATAAAATGTTACAAAATAAGTAGAGATGTATATTTCTGTAAACCGCAATGGCAATTGTTCATCGGGCCATACACACTAACCTCAGGCGGCTTTATACCAGCAAACACTGCACTCTATACATTTCAATAAGGTAACCTATCAGAGATTGAGAATCATATAGTGATAATGAGACTGGATAGTTGGAACGAGTTTGAGAAGAGCAGATAGTCTTCGAAGGGTTCATTTTCAGGAACATTTTTGGGTTAGCCAAGCAGTCGTATTGAGAAGTGATATCCAAGATGGAGCAGATATTCCTCTGCAGGTCTTCCTCAATCTCCTAGACTGAATATTTTCTTGAGATTTACCCACCATTTGCATAGAACGAGCGCACAGATATTTAAACTGTGATCATGACAATAGAAGGCGACTAAATTTTGTATGATATAGTTTTTGTTTTTTTAAACTTAACTCAGACATTTAATGTGTGACATTGTTTCCTTCCTGTAAGCACTTATAAATGTTCTGTACAAAGGTTCAAGGCATCATTTCACCTGTGATGATGTTGTTTCAGGGAAAAAGACGTCTCGTCACCCAATGCATCAGGACCTCCATTACTTTCCATTCCGGCCCGCAGATAAGATTGTTTGTGCTTGGACTGCAATGGAGAGGATCGATCGGAGCAATGGATGTCTAGTAGTACTTCCAGGAACACACGAGAGTTCCCTGAAACAGCACGACTACCCTGAGTGGGAGGTATATTCTTGCTGGCTCAAAGTGGAACATGCTTATTGTGATGGTGTTCAAAATACAAAGCTTACATTGTGAGGCCTAGTGTTAATTTATCAATCTGTAACCTTGGTGTTTAGGTTCCATATCTCATTATATGGAATATGTGGGTTCCAATGCTGTAACTGGATCCTGTGAAGAGGACCTCCCCGGCAAACTCAAGAGATAGGTGTTCTCTCATTGTAGTCATTACAGTAATGGGTATTTACCAAAGTTACAGAAAGCACAGTGCGTTTTCCACTCCTATCAGTTTCATTATAACGCCTTTTATCGTAGACCATATTGGCCCTTTTGAATTTCCAAATGCCCATTCCTTCATTTCTTTGCCTCTGTCTTGTTACTTTGTCAAGCCTTTTATTCCCCCACCCCCGTATTTCCTTCAGTTTTCATTGTACCGAGGTGCCATCCAGTACAGAGGATTCGTCAAGCAGTGACAAAATACAACCTGTTGAGACACCAAAGGAAGGAGGAGCGGAAAGTGAGCTCTGGCTGCCATCACTCAGAACCTAATGTCTATTATATAGAAAGGATGAAACAACACATTATTGGTTCCTCCCAAGGAGTCGTCCAGCACCTGTAGAGTAGCGGCTTATGTACTGCACCCTGAATGAAAACCAGACCAGCGTGTTTCCAGCAAGTTGTTATATAACGTAGTGAGTTATTTGGGTTGCAACACTCCATGACTGTCCCATCCAGGGCAGACCTGGAATAGAGTAAAAACTGGCCATGTTCTTTACATCTAGTCCACGGAAGGTTGCTTTAGTAGTTTGTAATTCCCAAGAAAAATGAACATACTAAAGGCAAGCCATGCTTGTGAATTTATGACCCACATACATTTTGCACCCTTACAAAATGTGCAATTGACACATCTTGCACAGGTCCTGCATAACTGTACAAATTAGATTGTATTTTAAAGCACAAAAGACTGTGTGGCCAAAAGGATACTTAGTAAAAATTATCCGGCATGCAACATTCCAGACTAGAAATAGGTTACACTGAACTTCCCAATGCACTTGATGCAGGAAAACGAAACTCTATCTTATAACTACTAGACCATATCCTTGTTTCCTTCAAACTGTTTCCTTTGTCATTCTGCTGACTCTCTAGAGCTAATTAAGAAACCTTCTAGACACTTGGTAAAATCTCAACAGCAAGGTCTACTTAGAATTTAAATACCTTGTGTTATGCCATTCCAGAGACCAAGGTTTTTGCTACATTGTTTCTGGCTTCACCACCAAAGACAAATTCTTTTTTTTTTATTTGTATTTGGTTAATACCCTTTTACAAAAAGGACAAGAAAAGTGACACAATCATACAATTATGGCAGTTCATAAAACACAAAGTAATACATTCTTGTTCACCTTCAAAAAAGAAAGAGAGAAAGCAAAACAGGAAAGTGAAAATACAATTGGTAAATTTCAGGATATAACTCCTAAGAACTAATATCCAGATAATCTTAAAAACAAAATTGAGGAGTTAATCGAGTAGGAAGACGAGAAGAAATGCAAGGCAAAAAGCAAAAAGAAACTAAACTGAGGAGGCGAAAAATGCATAAGATAGACCACCAGACTATCCCTCAAAGTAATACGTTTCTTAAATCTCCCTCCTCACCACTGTCAAAAGACCAACTCAAACGGCCCATTATCGGGGGAAAAAAACCTCACACTCAGTGAACCTCAAACCAGAGTTAAATATTAAAATACTGTATTGCTTCTTGCCAAGACCTGGACCGTTGCAATTGTAAGATCTTGGTCATGCCCTGAAATCAGTCTGTCCCATAACTCCGGTAGAAAAGATTCAGAGCCAAATCCAAATCTAGCAAATAACAGAGATCTTACATGCTGCGTACCTTCACAGTCCATTAGCAAGTGTTCGAGAGATTGATCATCAGGACATTTGCAGACATTGCAAAGAAGGATAGCAGTATCACTCATTCCCCTTTTAGAAAGAACCTCCCCAGTATGGACCATGTTTAGGCGTACTCTAAGAAAATGTTTCCTGATCTTCCAATCAGGAAATTTCACCAGATATTTTGCCATGTACCCTTGCTTTTTTATCAACTTTCAGGAATAGATTTGTACAGGCCATGGAACGCAGATTATCTATTGTACCTATCCAGTCTATTTCATCCCGCGCCTTTTTTACCTTCATTGGGTTCTCAATTAAGGTTTTCATATCCATATCAGCTTTAGATAGCCCATCCTTTACCCAAGCTTTCAGGATTAGAAGCATTTTGGAACAGGAATTTTCCAGGTGGGCTCTAATATCTGCATATAATGTCCCCTCCTGTGCCGTAACAATAAGCAGAAGGAGGGAGGTCAATGTCCAACCTGCTTGGGCCTTGAGTGAACGCAGGCCCAATTCAAATCTCATGCATGGCATGGGAAGGCTCAGAGGGAGGCCAAGAACATTCTTCCAGATAAAGCCCTCCCATCTTTGCCAATTACCATTCCACATAAGAGGTTTTGCCTCCAACCCATATAGAACGACCGGAACCACCTTTGCTTGATAATATTTGATAAATGGAATGAGTGAGAATCCACAATATTTTACTAAGATTTTTTTCATCTGTGGGATGAGCTGCATGATTTTATTATGAACATCCTGCTCCACCTTACATATTGTCGGCGAGGCATCGACTTTGTAGCCCAAATAGATCAGGTCTTCAACTCTTATACTCGGCTGCCCTCCAATCACCCATGCAGGGTATGTGATCCTTTTATTCCTATGTCTGAAGACTATGATTCTTGATTTTTTAGGGTTTGACGTGAGACCATTTTCCTCAGCATAGCAATTCACACTAATTAGGAGACGCTGCAGCCCTACTGGTATCTTATCCAGCAGGACAAGATCATCGGCGTAGCCAGCCAGTGGATCTTAGCTTCGTTAATCGAGAGGCTGGCCAACTCTGATGACTTCAAAAATTCCTCCACATCCGCCAGATACAAATTAAACAAGAAAAGAGCCCCTAGACAGCCCCGTCTAACCCCTCTCTCCACCTTAATGGGATAAATGCCCGTCCTCCTCTAAACAAACTCTAACTGTGGTGTCTCTATGGATTTCAACCAGCATTGCTAGAATCCCTTCTGGGATGCCCCACGTATCTAAGTTTCAGCCATAAGCGATTTCTATCCACTTGATAAAAACGCTTTTTAGAAATCCACCCAGGCCCGATACAGCTGTTGCTCTTCCCTTAAGATGTTTATTGCCACCACATTTAAAGCCGCAGAGAGACCCCTCATAAATCCTGTCTGATACTTAAAGAGGATGTTTGCTTCCTTCATCCACGTCTCCAACTCTCCCAAAAGGATTCTTATAAATAACTTTCTTTCAATGTCCAGGAGGGTGATCGGTCGATAGTTCGTTGGTGTCGACCGATTGCCCCCCTTGAACAAAGAAATGATTATTGCCGATTTCCAAGATAGAGGAAACTTTTGTTGCACGAGAATCTTTCTAAATAACCACAGCAATAGCTTTTCCCAAAGAAGAGGATTATTTTTCAGAACCTGGTATGTTAATCCGTTAGGACCAGCTGCTTTCGATGACGAACAGCTCATAATTAGATCTACCACAGTCTGTTCATCAAAAGAGAGACTCCATACTACATCCCTATTGGGAAAGAAGGCGGTCCTGAGGGAATTTTCAAAGACCTTTGACAGGTACTCAATCCACGCTCCTTCCGAGACCAGATTACATTGCAATCTTAATTACCCTCCAGTTGATGTATATCTGACCACAAGTCTCTAGAGCCCCCTTTGCCTATCAACTGCAACATATGTTACCCATCCTGCTGGAGACGCAGCATCTTTCTTCCCATTGACCAATGCTTGTAGCCCTGCCGCAGACCCCTAATTTCTCTTTTATAATCTGCCCCACTCAAAAATTTCCAAATACTACAAATCAGCCATAATCACAGCAAAATCCAATTCCTTCAACACCAGAATCAGCAATGCCAAGTCAGACGCAAAAGAGATTTTTTTACCATCTACAGAGAATTTGAATCCCCAGCAGTACCCCCACAACCATCACTTAAGACAAGACGTGGCGCTCAAGCATCCAAGCAGCACTCTTAGGCAAAATTGACCCCTTGAACAGGAAAATCCTTTCTCAACAAGCAAAATTCAATATAGTCCCCATTCACTCCACCACTCAGTTCTTCTTCAGAGACCTCTCCGAAACAGAAGTCACTAAATTGATTAAAAGCCTAAAACCATCAAAATGCAAAGGCGACATATGCCCTATATCCCTCATCAAAGATTGTGCCGACCTACTAACCCCCTCATAAATGCCTCCTTCGGTCAAAGTACTGTTCCCGGCAGCCTCAAAGAAGCATGGGTTCTCCCTCTCGTGAAAAAAATATCCCTACACCCAGCCATCCCTTCCAACTACAGGCCCATCACCACTCCCCCCTTTCCCCTAGGACTGAGCAGCCTACTTAAAAGTTCAGCAGTTCTTGGAACACAATCGAATCCTAGGGATAAGTCAATCCAGTTTCCGCCCAAGGCACGGTAGGAAATCTGCCCTGCTTGACCTAAAAAATCAACTACACGAGATTAGGGACCAGGGCAAGTCTGCGCTGCGCCTCCGTCTAGACCTATCTGCGGCATTGAACCTGGTCAACCACCAAATCCTCTGCCACCACCTCACCACTGACGCTCATTTCTCACCCTCAGCCACTGCCTGGATAGCATCCTTCCTGAATGGAAGAGTAATGGGGGTTTTCTCAGAGATCGCTAACGCCTCTCCTATCACCCCTGGTGTGCCACAATGATCCTGCATCGCCCCAACACTATACAATATCTTTACCATGCCCCTATTGCACATCTTGGACTCCCTCGGCATAGCGTATACTAACTATGCCGACGACACTCAAATCCTGATCCCTCTATTAGGCAACTACACAGATGACTCTAACACCCTTAACACAATCTACTCCACAATACAGACCTGGATGGCAGCCAAACATCTTTGTCTCAACAGCGACAAAACAGAAATCTTAATTGTGAGCCCACAGAGCGGCCTAAAGACCCTCAACAATCAATACGCTACCTTCCAAATTGACAATTGCTCAATTCCGGTCTCAGAGTCCGTACAAAATGTAGGGGTCTACCTGGATGCCTTACTCACCATGACTAGATAAGTAAGCGCTATTGACTCCTCAGCAGCCTATGCTACCAAGGTCCTCAATGCAGCCAGACCCTTCCTCTCTAAAAACAACTGCCTAACCATTGCCTGTGAAATCATTGGCTCCAAGATCGGTTATTGCAATGTCCTAGTCAATGGCACCTCATCCAGAAATATCCATAAACTCCAAGTCATCCAGAATAACGCCTTCAGAGCAGTTCTGAATATCCTGAAAAGAGAGCCCGTCTCTAGAAGAGAAGCACACTGGCTCATCATCCAGGAGTGGATCACTTTCAAAACACTCTCCATTGCCCACAAGTGCCTTTCCAACACAGCACCACCATACCTCTCCAAAAGAATTGCCAAAGCCCAATCATCGAGACCCACTAGGACCCCCTACATTTATCAACTAACTGTTCCCAAAGTAAAGAGATGCAAAGCCGGAGGCTCCAGCTTTCCATGCCTTGCTGCCAAACTCTGGCACGACCTCTCACCCTCCCTGAGAGCAGAGAAATCCTATTGGATCTTCCGTAAGGCACTAAATACTCAGCTTTTCATCTAAACCCGAACCCCCTCGGCCTCTCGCCAGGAATTGTTTCCAGTCCCACCACCCTACTGCTCGTTTATGTATGATAAAAGCCACTTGGTTATTGTACCTATGTTATCTTTGTTTTGTATGACAAAACTATGCCTGTATGACACTAGCTTGACTAGTAGTCTTGTACCTGTAACAGCACCGAAATGCCTACGGGTTGTATGCGCGTTATAGACATGTAATAAATAGTACACGAGACCCCTATTAAGTAGGCTCCGGGAGGCACAGAGAGGGGATGGTAACCTATTATGGACACACAAAATGACTGAAGCATTTGAGGAGCTGAAGAAGGCAATATGCACAGCTCCGGTGTTAGGGATTCCTGATTACATGACAAATGTTATTTGTTCTCGCACTCCAACAGAGTAGTGATGACTGCGCTACTCACGCAGAAGACAACCTTAGAACATAAGCAAATGGCTTACTATAGTGGGTGTTTACACCCAGCGATGAGGGGACATTACCCATGCGAACAAGCTTTGGCTGCTGCTTAATTCGCAGTAGAAAAGTAAGCGAGTATCACAATGGGGTGCATGTTATGCAGGACACAAAGAAGGCAACTTCAATTAAGAAAGTAAACAAAGCTTACCGGACTGGCAAAGGTCTGGGATGAAGTTGCAGTGCCCTGAGATGATGACCACCCTTGAAGGTATAAAACCTTCACAATCGTCAACCCCACCAGCTGATAAAACTTAAAGCTAATTCAGTGAATCACTGAGAAGGGTGTAGTTTTTCCCTATTACTATTGTTGTAGTGCTGCTAATTCTGCTGGATGACTTGTTCAGCTGGATGGAATCTCCTCGCCTAAAAGAAGATGGCTGAATTGAGTATTGACCTAACCAAATCACAATAGATGACTTAATCACCCCCCAACTGTTCTGTAGATGAATTTCTTAATTTCTCCTACCTTAGGATGAAGAGTTGAGTCTTGAAGCTCGGAGAACTGGAGGAGAAGAACTGAAAACTTCAAGGAAACGAAAAAGGAATGGGGGTTAGTTAGGAACTAAACCCGGGCGGCATGAGGGACGCACTAGAGTCGTGTAGGTGCACTTAAAGCAGGAAAGCATCTTAAAGTTCAGTGCACGGATGATATTGGAAGGCAAAAGCAGTTTCCAGTAATGAAAAGTTCCAATAGTTCCAGTTGTTCAAACAGAAAATGTCTCCAGTAGTTAAGGAAGCAGTTTGACCAGGCTACAGGATTCCAGTACTGAAGGGTTTTTTAAAGGTTGAACAAACCGTATAAAAATAAATAAAAAAAAAAGAAGGGTTAACTTAATTGGTATTAACACGTGTTGTAATAAGGCAGTAGTGAACTAAAGCTGGCGTTGATCAATAGCCGGAGAAACGTCCTTCATGTAGAGCTAGGAGGAAATTAGCAACTGTGGTGAATGATTGGCAAGAGTTTGCTGAAATGGAGTTGTACCAAGGACAGATGACCGGCAACGGAATGTTGCCAAAGAAACTGCGTGCTTCGTGCGGCTGAAGGACGGGGCACAGGCGAGCAGAGCCAGAAATCGGCCTCGGGCAGAAGGAATGGTTGGCCACAGACGGGCGGCGGCCAAGTAGCGGAACGCTGAAGAGCCGCGTAAATATATGCGGCGCTGGAAAGATCCACTGAAGTACGCCACAGGTGGGCAGCGGTCAAGTAGCAGGATGTGGAAGAGCTGCGGAGATCTGTGCAATGGAGGAAGGATCAGCTGTGCCAAACGAAGGGAGGCACAGCAGCAAGGTGTTGAATGGCATCAATAGAACCCCAATTGCCAAATAGAAACGGCTCAGGAAAGTTGACAAAACTGTTACAAATTGTCCCGCCTCAACAGAGTGAAAAACACACTATTCAGAAGCACTGGGCAACTTCCCAAGATTCCTTAAATGGGAATAGACACACCTCCAAACCTCACGTGACAAAAACCTCATGTGACAAAACCAACGTAAGATGCGAGTTTCTGAAAGCAACTAGTGTCATTTCCATGGAAATCTCAGAGAGAGTCTATAACGTGAATAGAAGGGTCTGGCAGCCGTTCTGGTTGCATAATGCTGTCTAATCTGCACAAGCCTCCTCTTCCGAACGGGATATCGAGCAGAGGCAGATGAAGCCATTCTGGACAGCCTTGCAGGCGTGACAGTGCAGCACCACACTTTACGTGGAGCATGCCCTCTTTGCAATCCTCGAAAAACTCAAAAGCATGTTGACTACTTGGACATCATCAGGCTATGAGGTAATTTTCTCGAATCCCACGATAAAGGTAGTAAGGTGCAGAATTGTAAACCCAGCGACATATATAGCTGAACCAGTGGAAGAGGCAGACTATGTGCATGACATTACTACGTATATGGAACGATAGGAGGACATTCCGAAAGTGGGAGAGAATGCCCTTGAGAGGGGGAGGAGTATTTATATTGACGGATCCTCGACGGACACTTAAATACTAGACAGGATTTCATCAGAATATCAGCACTTCACTAAATGGGCTAATTATTAACTTGCTGAAGTTGAAAACCACTAAAACAGCCAATTTACCCATCAATATGGCAATTGTGGATTTCACATCTGCGTTCGATGCAGTAAACTGTACTATTCTCTGGCAGAAACTCCCTGATTGGGGTTTACCGGGTGTATTATTAAGTATTTTACTATATCTACGCATGGACACACACAGAGTGAGATTAAACACAAATGGTGATACTACCGGCAGGATTTCTACACATTGTGGACCGGCAGGGGTGCTTATTGGCACTGTGCCTATTGAATATTTACATCTCAGATATTGGGAATGCCATGCAACCAGAACCCCTCCCTGCCCTCCTACCACCACCCGATTATGCTATTTGCACCTGATGTGGCTGGTGTAACTTCAGCAAGTTAATAATTAGCCCATCAATATGGCCTTAGTGGATTTCACATCAGTGTTCGATATGGTAAACTGTACTATCCTCTTGCTTAAGCAATTCCACATAGCATATAACAAGAATTAAAAATAACACTGGAGTAGTTCACTAAAATGTTGTCCTTTGCTCTTCCTCTTCATGCTAGGCCAACATTTATTTCAGCCGAAGCCCATATAAGAAATGTAATGAAATATATATTGACATACTCCTATACTTCCTAGGGTGGTGTGAATGCATTGTACCATGGCGTGCGTGACTATGATCCAAGCCTTCCCAGGGTTCATCTTGTTATGGAGAAAGGCGACACTGTTTTCTTCCATCCGCTGCTTATCCATGGGTCTGGAATGAACAGGACTCCAGGGTTTCGAAAGGTACAGAATTATTATCATTAAAATGCTGCATGTCATCGCTCTGTAGAACAGTACCTTTTTTATCTAACGGATCACTGTTGTGTCCATATTTCACTGCTGTATTTTATTATGTGTTCTTTTCTATGGGGAGAAGAAAATCAACTAATATAAATATTCAAAAAACGTGTTTTATGAAAATGTTTGACCACAAGTCAATTATCACCCATGTACTCCAAATATAAACACTTCTTTTTTGACAACTGTTCCAGATGTTATGATAGAATATCTCAGTTTGCTCCAGTTCACATTTTTTATCATTCCAGGAATGTAATGCTTACAGATCAGCAAAACTCCTTAGAAATATGCATCTTTGAGCTGCTGGGGACATTTTACGGCCAGTGCATAAAATCTTGTATTCGTAATCACCCTTAAAATGTTGCAGGAGTGGTCTTGACACGTGGACTACACTACGCATTGAGATAATGTATGCTTGGTTAATGCACGGGACATTCTTATGCTTTGTCCCTCTGTATCCACTTTGTGATTGCGGATCTAAAAAAAAAAGAGAAAACATGTTGCAGGAGGCAGGTAGTGCTGGGCCTTTCATAGCATTGGATAGGATATGGTCCACGTAAACCCCTCCCCAAAACATACGTATTGATTTAATGGTTGGGTTTAGTAAGCCCATGTGGCCAGCCAGTCGCGTCAGAATGTGCAAGTGGATGAAGTAAGATGTGGGTGGTGGGAACCACAGAGGAGAGGGGGAGAAAAGGGGGAGAAAAGGAGGCAGCAATACAAAAGAATGTGATTATGATCATGTGGCGAACAAATGAGTCTTGAGAGCGTGCCTGAGTAGTGATGGTTCTGTTCCTGTAGTATCTGTAAAGGAAAGGTTTTCCTGAGGATGGGTCATTGGACTGCAAACCCTCATCTACCCACCCATCATGGAGAATCTTAGGACTGAAAAAGTGACTTAAAAATCATGAGTCCTTGTGGATGATGGATTTTGATCTAGTTGCTTAGGGATGCTGTCCCTCCAATATGTGGGGCCTTGTCAATGAGACTTTTAAAAGTATTTTTATTATCATTTTTCGGTGTAAGAATAGAAAGCACAGTAAATCTACAAAATTGCAACAAGTCTAACCCATGAAATAAGAGTGCAAAAGGGTCATGAATCTTAGATCAAATAACCTCTGATAACCAGTAGTTCTGAGATCACGTCACAGTTGCCAAATGTCCAGCAGAAAGAAGGATGTAGGCTAAAAAGAAAGAAAACATCCTAACAGTCCTAGATTTGAGCCTGTACACAGAATACTGTGCAGGGTTAGTCTAACAGAACCAGCGAGCAAACAAATATGTAGCCCCTGTTTCCGGCCCTGGTCCAAGCAAGGGTGTGCACCCCCCTCAGCCAGATCCACGGACAGTCCCATGGGAATCACCAACCCATCCCCCAGACCCGCTGTTAGGAATGATTGATCTTTACTGCACCTTTCCTTCCATATTTATTGAACCCCCAAACCTTTTGATTTGATTTTTGAATCTGATCTGTACTTTTTGCAGTGCAGTGACGCCTTAAGCTTCACTACACTGGTTTTTGCTCATATGTTATGGGAAAACTGATATGTCCTTCAGGCTGTCAGTACTGGGAAACCTTGTTTCCCTTAGTCGTGTTGCTATGTTACTACTTTTTGTTACTTTTGTATCACTTGTGGTAACCTTTTCATCACTGTACAATGCAGCTTACACTGCAGTACAATGGGGAACATTTTTGATTTGCCCTAGACAAACACTCAGAGGATTTTTGGTTACTCTAGGTGTGCTAAAAGGATAGGCTGGTGGCAGCAGTGACTTTTCCCCACTTTTTGGGGATTTTCGTTTTAGCTTTACCGTGTTTGGCTACTAACTGTGGCTACTGGTCAAACATGGCCGTGCCACGAGATTTGCCTGTTCTTTTGCCATCTTGTTCTTTAGCCGTCTTCCTTATAAAGACTTCCAGTGCCAGGGAAAGGAGGAGCTTTTGGCAGGCTACTGGAGGGCTGTGTGTGTTTGCTGGCAGGATGTGGGCTGGGTCTGTCTGATCCCAGTCCACAAACTGGTTTCGGTGTGTCCGAGTGGTATGCATGAATGTTTCCGTGTGTGTGGGCTAGTCCCGCTATTGGGAGTTTCAGCTCTTACCTGGCTTTTAGGATAAGAAGAGGACCCCTGCGCCCATTCTTCAGAGATCCTGGAGAAACCTGAAGGAGCCCAGAATCCTGTCCAGTTGCAAGACCTGCGAAGAAACCTGAGACCTGACTGACGGAGGCCTGGCAACCAACATCTGCTGCTGTCCTGGAGGAGTCCTGTCTTGCTCGTGATCTTTAGCAGTCCTGGGACGTAGCTGGGACCCTTGGAGTGGAGGGACCATCTGTTAGGGAGAATTCTCTCTTTAGGCTGAATTTCCTAACCTAGTGAGTCCCCCAGCAGCTTTGCTGGATTTCTGGAGTTTGTTTTTTCCTCCTGCCAAGAGTGAGACTCTTTCTCCCACTCTTGGACATGATTTATGGTGTTCCTTTGACTGGTAATGTGTTTTATGGGCTATGGGGTCCTTTACTCCATAGGGTCTCATGTGTTTTTACTATGTGTGTTACACAGCACCCTCCGTGCAGTAACACAGGGGTGTCATAGTGACACTCCACCATAGACTCCATACCCTGGGACTGACTACGGTCTCCCAGGGCATGTAAAGTCACCATTGGCTTTACTAGTCCCAAATTATTAACAGAAACCAGTACAAACCATCATATTGTGGAAGTACTGGTTGGGGCAATTCGATTGCCCTGGGGTCTGTTAGTCGAGGGGGCACGTCTCCGTTCCCCCTGATCGAGTTTTGGGTGGTGGCAGTGGAAACTACTTGTTATATTCGACCGCGAATATTTTCCTATGGGATTTTCCCATTGTTCGAGGCTACCAACTTTAATTATTTAATTCTCATAGCCTCGAACATACCGCCGGTTTATTTAATTAATATTAATTCGCCGGTTGGTATTTTTTGCCACGACTCGATTCTAAAATGGCGTTTGTGTTCTCTTCTGTGACTCCAACCCAAGTCGAGCCCTTTGTTCCACTTTTTGGCGGGCTTCTCCACTGAAGCCTCCAAAAGTGGTGCCACTCTGTCTGGGTACCACAGGGGCGTGGGAGGGGGTTTAGGCACCCTGGACTGATTTACCTTGGTAGCTCAAGTCGCACTCTTGTGTGATTGGCACAAGTGGTGAGCCAGCCGGCTCACCACTTAACATGTTTGATTGACAGCTAGGCTGAGTGAATGGGGCTCTGCTAGATAAAAGCAGGGCTTTGGGGACTGGAACTTCAGAAGTCGCCACAGGACCTGAGAATCTGACGAGGGAGAAGCTGAGCCGACCTACCACGACGACACCACCGGTGGAGCCCTGCGGAACCGACTCGCCACTTCCCGACGACAGAGATCTCCCGGCTGGAGAGGCTTCTTCCCCTGACTAGTGGGCACAACCAGTTTTACCTTCTTTCTTCGTACCCCAGACCGGTTTGTGGTCGAACTGCCCGTGCCAAGCACCCCGGCGGCCGGATAGCCACTCACCACTGAACCGCGAATCAACGGACCGCTCCTTGTACCTGAGAAACTCCGCGGCTGGTTTCTTCCCTGGCAGTGCAACAGACTCCTGTCTTCCTCCACAACGAGATCCTCTCTTCCCCCGGACGAAGCACCGACTTGCATCCGCTGCCAGCAACAACTGCCCCCGCTGATGTATTCTCACCACTTAAGGTACCGTGTCCGCCAGGCCTCCCTTTCTAAAGATTGCTACAAGGTAATAATAACCCCTTAACCTTCTGGACTGGGCTGGCCGCCTTGACCCTCTAACTGGTCCCTTTCTTTGGTCCAACTCCTTTTTGAACCATTACAAGACTTTTGTGCACTGCAACCGTGTGACCTTGGACACATTTCGTTTTGATCCTCTTAAAGTGGATCCGGCCTATTGAACTCTAACTTCACGGTTTTACTTTGCCTTCCTCTTGTGTTATGTTCTTGTAAAAGCGTTGGGATCTGTTTCAATTTATTCTCTGCTTTTCTCTCCCGTTTTAAAACGAATTATTAGAGTGCCATCTACGTTAAGCGCTCACCGCTGTCTGAAAATAAGTGGGGCTTTACTTAAGACTTGTCTAATATTCTTTTAAGGGAGTGTATATCTTATAGTGACCGTGTTTTTTAATTGCTTACTATTAGTGCCTGTGTATTTTTCTAGATGTGGTTTTAAATAAATAATTCTCTTTTACACCAAGCCCTGGTCAGTGTTTACTTGTTCTATTGTGTTCTCTTGACCTATTGTGAATACTCTGTATGCTGCCTAACTCTTCTTGAGGGAAGTCTGACTGCTCAGCCACAGCTACCAAGTGAATCTGTGTGGTACAGGCTGCTACCAAGTGGGTTTACTGCCAAACACCTGTAGTCTTAAATCTTTTGCAGTGGTCCCAGATGGAACTGCACAGGTTTCTGCCTAACACCATCCATTCCCGATGTCTGCTCATGCCCTACCAAAGGAAGCCTTCTGAAGTGCCCTGGAACCGTCCTGTGGCTGACGAGCTTTGTTTTTGGGCTGCCGGTGTCACCGTACCAAGTTTCGGCCTGACACTTGGGGGATCCTCAGCTTGCCCTACGAAACTACCTCCTGTGAAATGACGGCATCCTAGCATCGAGGGGACCCGTGATAGGAGGGAAAGTCTGACTGCAGCTGCTGAGTCAGTTTGTGTCGTCCTGCTATGGTGACCCTAAGAGCAGACCCTTCCTTCTCTAGTTTTAGAAATAAATCACAAAGTTTGCTCCTTGCCTGAGATTCATAACTTTCATCAGGATGTCATTACTATCTCAACTCAATATAATATATTATCCGTAGAGCCTTGTAATTTGTGATGTAAACTCCTCTGTATAATAACGTCAAATTCTTGTTGTAAACTTTTATCATGCAATTGTTTCATCCTGTACTGCCTCTATGACCTGTAACACGTATTCTAAGCAAAAACAAAGAGGTGATGGCTGGAAGGTTTAGAATTAATCTTAACCACTGGCATTGCTCTGTGCAACCCTCCAGACCATCTTTCTTCGCCTGCCAAGCCATTACAGAAGGGGAAAGACCATATGCAAATCAGACTTGGCCCCACCCCAAAAGGGGCAGTCCAGCCCGAACTGCTAGGTCACATCCCTTCTGCACGAGACCACAAGCATCCCCAAACATGTTTCGGCCTTTTTGGGCCTCATCAGTGAGGAGTAGCTTGGGTCTCTAGGCCCAGCAGCCACGGGACCCACGTCTGGGCATACCCTTCCCACTTGGGGTGACATAGCAAAAACAAAGAGGTGATGGCTGGAAGGTTTAGAATTAATCTTAACCACTGGCGTTGCTCTGGGCAACCCTTCAGACCATCGTTCTTCGCCTGCCAAGCCATTACAGAAGGGGAAGACCATATGCAAATCAGACTTGGCCCCACCCCAAAAGGGGCAGTCCAGCCCGAACTGCTAGGTCACATCCCTTCTGCACGAGACCACAAGCATCCCCAAACATGTTTCGGCTTTTTTGGGCCTCATCAGTGAGGAGTAGCTTGGGTCTCTAGGCCCAGCAGGCACGGGACCCACGTCTGGGCATACCCGTCCCACTTGGGGTGACATAGCAAAAACAAAGAGGTGATGGCTGGAAGGTTTAGAATTAATCTTAACCACTGGCGTTGCTCTGGGCAACCCTCCAGACCATTGTTCTTCGCCTGCCAAGCCATTACAGAAGGGGAAATACCATATACAAATCAGACTTGGCCCCACCCCAAAAGGGGCAGTCCAGCCCGAACTGCTCTGCACGAGACCACAAGCATCCCCAAACATGTTTCGGCCTTTTTGGGCTTCATCAGTGAGGAGTAGCTTGGGTCTCTAGGCCCAGCAGGCACGGGACCCACGTCTGGGCATACCCGTCCCACTTGGGGTGACATAGCAAAAACGAAGAGGTGATGGCTGGAAGGTTTAGAATTAATCTTAACCACCACGTATTCTAAGCAACTTGTAACGCGCCCAGACACCTTTGGGTTTGGAGCGCTATATAAATAAATAAATAAACAAACAAACCTGAATTATTGGGCAAAAGGGCTGGACAATTTAAGATGGGAATCATCTCTGTGGACCATAAGTGCATAATACTTGTCTAACCTTTCCTTTGCATGAGTTCTGATATGTATTATGCCCTATAACAAAGTGAATGTATATATGTATTTAGTTTGATAGTGTTGTGTGAAAGGGTTACCTGCCAGTAGTCATTTTTCTGTAGTGTGTTTTGGCCATAAATAAATAATTGAATTTGTCTAAGTGTAATCTGTGATTCCCATTGTGTGACCTCATTGTGGACCCCTTACAAGCCCACCACCTCTGAAGAACTTAGCCTAGACCGCCTGTTACTGCTACCTAAACTGCTTTGGCTACAGCTTCCCAGAGTTGTTCCTGTCACAATATAGGTTGGCCGTCTATACATCTGTCCCCCAGAACAGAGAAAGAAAAATCAGTCCTAACACCCACCGGTCAGGGAGTGGCAGTGCACTTCAAAATAAAAACAGGAGATGGGGTACACTCATTCTTAGATCACTAATGGACACAAGACGCTAGAGTGAATTGTACACGTAGTCCCAACAGGGACCCTGCTTTATTTATAAAACACAATTCCCTTTTACCGTCCCTAGGATTCCCCTAGCGTGAGCACCAACTAACTGGTGCCCTGCTACGTCGGCTCACCCTTTGTTCAAGGGGTCTCAGGGACCCTTAGGGTGACTGGCACAACAGACCCCCCTACTTGCCAAACTTGGGTACCACCCACATGGAGTGTGAGGCCAGAGGATGGCCTCTGTGGGTGCTCCCATCTCACTAGACAGCCTGAGGCAGGCCGCCACACTAACCCACTATCTCACGCTAGGGTATCCTCCCTCACCCGCTTTCTTAAAAGAATGGCCATATATGTATATTTAACTTCCAACCCATACTTAACTTTTAAATCTTAACATACCCCCTAATACTTACCCCATTTCTACACTTCCCCTACTTAACAATTATCCTACATAACTGTAATTAAATATATACCTATAACTACCCATACATGTATACATTAACATACAATATATATATATATATACTACGTATAAATACTATGTCACAATGGGGTGACTGCTGCATTCATGTCACCCCCTTCACAGTACTTTCATGGGTCTGTCTTTGGTGGTGCTAGCCAACTGCTTTGTGACTGCAAAGTTGGTTAACGAAACAGCTGGCTGTCGCATGGTTGGAAGGTGACTTGCTGGTGGCTTGTCCCCTTCAGATGAATGATGGGGCTTGGCCCCTCTTTTTTCTTCAGGGTGGCCCCCGTCCACCACGTGGGGCCACCTGCACTCACCATGCAGCCGCCACTCTTTTTTTTTTATTGTCCTGGACCGGGCGGCCCCCTGCGTGAGTAGGGGACCGCCCATTCTCACTGCTGCTGACTTGAGCAATTTTCGGGGTGGGCCCCGTTGGCTGGGGGACTGCCAGTGCCTCCAGCTTGATTTCGGGCAGCATCCCGTTGTCACCGGGATGCCGCCCCCCTGACCAATGCGCTCCTGTGTGTCATGAGTGCCTGTGCGGCACAGTTCAGGCACGTCATCTGGTCCTGCTACAGCGTCTTTGGAAGGCGTTAACAGTGGTCTAGTTGTTACTCGTTGGCTCCACAGCACTCCTGCGGAATGACATCCAGACTCTTGTTTTCCTTCCGATGTTGGAAGAGGATCGCCGCGTCGCAACTGTCCTCGTGAGTTTCCACAATTCTCGTTTCTTGCTCTGCTTGCCTCTTTGATCTTCTTGTTTCTTGTTTCTTTGTTCCTTCATAGTACACCCAACCGGTGTCCAGTCAACTCGTCGAAAAAAAACTGGTCGACTGCAATTTGGTCGAAAACCAAATGGTCGAATTTTTTATTTATTTATATATTTATTTTTCGGGTTTTCGTTTAGTTAAAAAAGGGGTTTTTAGAGAAAAAAAAGGGGGTTGGGGGGACCCCCCCCAAAAAAAAAAAAAGGGTTAAAATAAAAAAAAAATTCGACCATTTGGTTTTCGACCAAATTGGTTCGACCATTTGTCTGGTCGACCAATTTTTTTCGACGAAATGTCTGGCAACCCACCCAGCCTACTGCTTCCTGATGCTGTATTCTCGCATTTGATTGTACTTTCACGTTCCTTTTGCAATCTGCATTCTGCATCCTAATATCTGCTTGTGCTGGTTTACTTTGCGATTGGAGTTTCTTCTGCTGATATCCTGCTGCCTAAAAGTGTTGTTGGATTCCATTTTTACATCACAGGGGAGTTTTATTCCCTGGAGGGTTTCCCCTCTGTGTTCAGCGGTCTGTGCTCAGAAGCAGCCTTCCTGGAAACCCTGTCTAATAACTGGGGTGACAGCCTGGCTTCTTCTGTAGACAGAAGTTTTCTCTTCGATACCCGTAGTCGGCGGCAGTCTCAGGTAAGGCAGGAGTGCTGAAGCAAAACTGATACTGACACTCTGGGCATTTTGGGTTGAGGCGGCATTCCCATAACAATGGGAACGCCGCTGCGTTCCTGCATCTTGGTTGATCTTCTGGGCCACCCACCCCCTCTGAAATGTGTCATGAGACGCATGCAGCTGCTCCACTGGCCGTCAGAGTTTTCCTTCACCCGGGACACTCAACAAAGCGGCAAGAGAGTTCCTCCTCCTTACCAGGGTTGGCTGGTAAGGGCAATCTGAGGCTTGTTCTACATTGCTCTACTCTCCTGGGTGGAGCAGGCTTCTCTGCTCTTCATCTTGACGGCTGCGCCTAGCATGCGTAGTCCACAAAATTTCTTTTGGAAGGGCCCGCCTGGCTATCCATGAGATGCGCCATCAGGGACTTGGCTGGGGAGCCTGGTCTGGGCTGCCCCCACACGCTGCCTGGAATGTTCTTCTTTGGCCCAGGCAGCACCTGTCACGCTACCTGGTCCCTTGATACTGCAGGTCCATCCAGTCTGGCCCCTGGGTTGGCCAACCGCTGCCAAGGCCCCTGGCTAGCCGAGGTGCCCCTTTGCATCAGCAGCTTGACCCCCTAGAACGCTCTCCCCCACCCGCCGCACAGTGCCACTTATGGAAGATAGGAACTGGGGGCTGATCGAGGCAGCAAGCAGCCCCCCTGTAAGTCTCTTCTTCTTTCCTCCCTTCATCTGTTTTTTCTCAACTGTCCCTTTTTTAAATCCTACTAGGGGACAAGCACATAGCCTCTACTAGCCGGGTTACAAATAACTAGGTTCAAGCAGTTTTAACTTGGACTACAGCCGACGCCTGTAGAGTCTAGAAGGATCAAATGACATAATATAATGCTCTCTTGTAAATTCCAGTAGTGAGCACTTTACATAGTACATGTACCCAAGATGCCACATAGTGACTCTTAACAGGCTATCAAAAATCAATAAAAGCGAGCACTGACCGGATGACTTGCGACAACACAGAAAATGTGAATATCTCCCAAAGGATGTCAGACCCCCAGGAAAACAGCAGGAGGGTTATGTACCCAAAAGGAAAACACTCAAGTGAAAACTTCCCCGGTGAAGAAAAACCCTTGATGGCTGGATTGTGGTGTAGACACTCAGCTGAATGTTGAACTGCATAGCTGGAGCAGGTAAGCCCAGCGGAACAGCACGAGTGTAACATATGAAGGACAGAAGGCATCAACAAGCTTAGGAAAGAGCAAGGTAAGGAGAAACAGCGAGGACGGAATAGGGGCAGACAGAAATGAAAAGCTCATCAGAGCACAACGACGCACAGCTGTGACTGGCTGTCTGCAATATTTTCCTTGTGGATGAATGTAGCGTTCAGTTTCCTGAACGCATCGAAGTACGAAGGCGCCATCTTGGAAACAACTGAAACAGTGCCTATTCCACCTTGTGACAGAACATGTGAGTGCCATCTTGGGAAGGCCAAGAGGGCACATATCAAAGCTCTCTTCCCACGCTGCCATAACGACCAAGGGTGCCGTCGTTTCCTGACACAGGCTCACATCATCTGTGTTGATCTTTCATTGGCAATAGTTTATCTTCCACTGGCGGGAGACATACAGATGTTTGGAAACAATTGCGCCTACTGCGAATTTTGGATTGAAAAGGTTAGTTGTGGCTAGGTACGTGGTCTATTTCAGAAAGATTCAGAACATTTTGGAGCTTCAGCAAACTCATTGATAAAAAATACTTCTCTTCACTTTAACACCCTAAAAGTTACCACAGATACAGTTCTTTTAATTTGAGAATTAAACTTTACCACCAATGAAACAATATTTAACCTGGCAGAAGCAGATAAAAGAACAAAAACAGAAATGAAAATACCCAAAGAATGTTTTGGGATTTGGCATTAATGCAAACATTTTTGCAATGAGCATGACTAGAGAAAGAAGAAAAATAGCAAAATAAACTCCCAAAGAAGCTACATGTATACTGAAAATGTTCAAAGTGGAAAAAGTGTACCTAGAAACTTTGGACCATACAATAAGACAAAGAGATGAAACCTCTAGCTAGACAACCTACAAAGTTCTCAAAAACTGATAAGAAATATTAGACATGGTAATAAAGTTTGGCATATTAAAAACGTGTGAAATGCAAATCATTCCAAGGACGGAAGATGGCACTGATGTGTGCCTATCATCATGTTCAAGTGGCAATAACGGCATTTCATGCAGCACTTTGTCATCCAACTGCGACAAAGCATGTTGAGAACCATTTGCCACATGTTTGAATACTTGTACTAGGTTCCACTATGGGGGGCTTCCAGCACACCACTTATTGTGGAGGGTGGGGCAGCATCTCCGTACATACCTCTCAACCATTTCTGTTACAAAGGCGGGTGAAATCACCAGATTTTGTTTTTGGCGAGTGAGACGCCCATTGGAATTAATGGGCGTGCAGGAGGCTTGGCAGGTGAGTCAGCCCTTTACAGGGCAGGTGACACCCGCCAAAAGCGTGTGAGTTGAGAGCTATGTCCGTAGACAACCACGGCAGAATTGATGCGGAAGCTGGCAGCGGCGTAACAAGCTGGGTCCCTTCCTTGAATCAGATGCGTCACGCCTAGCGGATTCAGTGATGGGAGACACAGCTCAATGAGACACACATCAACGTGTTCTCGCAGACATTACTCCAGGTAACGTTTGTTCTGAAGAGCTGTTAAGTTATTAGGTAATTTGTGGGATTTCTTTTATTGCTGTGTCCTTTTCTTCCTGATATCTGATAAAGGTCATCCTGGGAAACCCATCCACCAGGCTCCATGCAAACCTGGCCCTGTATCCCGGGAACCCTTTCCAGGATACTTCCTATATTTTTTGCTTAACACCATATCGTTAACACAGAATTTCCAGTACCTTCAAGGCTGACTTCCTGGGGGCCCTAGGTAACATAGTGTTCAAAGTGTCAGGTTTGGCATCTCCTTGTGTCTAATCCTTTCTTTGTTTTCCCCTTTCGCTCTCGGAAAGTAATCATACTACTGAGAGGGCGTGTCCAGTAGCCTTCCTGCCTCCAGGAAACATTTGCACAGTAGTTTCATTATTGTTTGTAGAACTATACCTTTGCGGTTGGTGTGTACATTACTTTGTGGTTCCTGAGAGACCTGCCAAGCTGTCCTCGTTGTGACAGAATGTTTGTAATGTATTTGTTTCAGTGCTTTTCATGGAACGTTTATGTGGCTAGAAAACATTAAAGAAAAGTCAAAGAAAAATAATCATTAATCAGATGTTTGATGGAACCGGAGAGCTGCAACGCGGAGCGGACCCACTCCCTAGAAAGACACCATAGGCTGCAAAGCGACGAACAGCAAAGCCAAGTCTCCAAGTGCTGCTGGACCCTCACAGAAGAGCACCGTTCCCGGGAGACGCAAACCAAGAGAAAAGGTACGCTGGCATACCGAGAAGGGCTGGAGGTCTGGGGAAGCAGAGCGAGAAGTCCGGAAAGCATGTGAGAAGGGTCGGGACCCTGAAAGCAGCAGAGTAGTCTGGGACACGAACACCCACAAGAAACAAAACGAAAGGGACACATGTACTTGGCAGGAGAGCAAACCAAGTTGTGGTGTTGCCGCATTGCGAGTCTGGGTCTTCACCCCCACATGAGGATCAAATAAGAGGGTTTGGGACCCTACAAAAAATAAATACTGTCCAAAAGGAAGTATGTTTGTCAAGAGAATAAATCAGCGTTTTGTGATGCAGCTTTGCAAGTCTCGGACCTGCTCCCACATGAAGACCTGAGAATAAGGGTCTGAAAAACCTGTTCACTACTGAACAGGAGAAGATAAGATACTAATCAGAACCCATTAGAAGCCTGGGGAAAGGAGCCAAACCCTGGTAACTGGAATATCGTGTGCTAAGAAACTGAATATTTGTTTTCCTTTGAACACTTGAGACTTTGAGAACTTTGAAGTACCAAGAACTGTCACTTTGTTTACTTTGGTGTTTTTGAGTCCTTGCGCGTAAGTCATTAGTGTCAGGGTCAGAAGTAGGGTTTGGAGACATGACCGTGATGGACTATTTTCATTTGGAAATTCGGACAGTTATCCTTAGTTTCTTTGAGGCAGGGAAACCACTTTTAGTTTTAGGGATAGTAAAGGCCTTTCTCCAATCCCTTTACTTTAATGAATATAGGTTTATAGCCAAAACAATGCAACACTTGTGTCTAAGCCTTACTCCTGCACCCTCACACAGCACTTAAAGCATCACAATCCCAAAAGAGGCCATGCTAACACCATTAAACAGAAAACACGATTGTGCTAACATCTGACACAGTACACAAATAATGTAATTAAGCAAAGAAAGATATATCAGCTTGGGGACTTTTCTTTGGTAGGTGGAAATTCCACATGTTTTGAATATTGGGCGTGGAGGCATAGTAGCTAGTGATGGGTTATCAGTTCTTCTATGAACCAGCTGTTGTGAGCTTTTTTTATTGTTCTTAAGGAGGCAATATTATTAATTATGGCACGGATGTGCCTCTTGAGAGAAGACAGAAGGGCGAGTGCTGTGGATGCATGGGGCAGTGCAAGGCATTTACCTCAGTGATTCCTTGAGGTCTTTATTTTGTAATGGAGAGCAGTGCGAAAGGTGATGATTTCTCAATGTCAAAACCTAGACAGTTCTTACCACAACCCCTCTTTAGCCAGGAGCTAATTTGCAACCAGACTTTCCTCACAAGAGCGCAGTCTGAAGGAGTACAAAAAACACCTGACAGACCAGGGGCTTGAGTGAAAAGGCAGGAGCAGCAGCAACAGAGCTAGAGGAAACAACAACAGCAGTTCAGTACTTTGATCGAAGATACCAGCCCTGGCAGCCATCACCCCTATTTCCCACTCTTACCTGCTCCGTGAAGAATAAGACCCGAAACCTACTTGGCCACACAGGATGAAGTAGAATGAAGACAAGGTAACGAAATTCCAGAAGAAGTCCTGCGATCCCAATAGAACAATTCCACGACAGTCCATTATCGTTCTGCACAGCGCCCCGGTGTTAGTGGGAGGAGCGACCAATGAAGAAAACAGGAGAGCGTCCACAATAGTCACCCTTATGTCCAAAAAGAATGATCCTTGGAATTCAGCAAAGCGTCCCAATTAGTAGGTAAGTGAGTCCGTGTATGGGGGTGTGGAGGAGGGGTAAAAGCAAGGATAGGAGGCGAAGGAAATGAGATTGAAAGAGAGGAAATAAAGGTAGGCAAAAAAGGGGTCCAATCGGAAATCAGGAAGTACTTTACCAAGTTTCAGGAGCGATCAAACCAGGTTGCAGGGATCCGAGATAGCAACGTAACCAGACACTAAGCAAAAGGAAATCCGAGTAAACGTATGCAGCGTCAGGGGTATCGGGAATCAATCCAAAGGAACCAGGCACCAGAAATCAAGGGCAATCCAAAAGAGTAGCCCGTAGTAGCAGGTCAAGAAGTCAAAGACAGGATTCAAGACGAAGGAATATCAGGATACAAACGCTACGAAACTGGTAATAATACTCAGTTAAGGAGCACCCGATCCGTGTGAGATGCTGGAATAAGTAGACTATCCGCGTACGGATGCGACAAAACGGTCCGTGCGTGTCACGTGACCACAGTGTCCGATTCGGGCACAAACGCAGAATGTTGGACGCTGTAGTCCGCACGGAACCGCCGCGCTTTCGGTGTTAACCAAGACGCCAAGGGATTTTCCAGGTGGCCGTATATGGGGTCGGATCACGACACTCAATGAGGTTAATACTTGTATACGGCTTATCGTTTGGAAGTGGTGACCAGACAGGACTAAAAGGCTAACTGATGAGCATTTAGCTCTGAGTGATTCCTTGAGATCTTATTTATTTATATACAGGAAGGAACAATGATCTTTTGAACACAGAAATAAGATTTGATGGGAAGCAGTCAGCCTTTTACAATGGGGTGAGTTTGAGTGACATTCTGACTAGGTTGTGGAGGTGAGTGTATGTAACAGTCACCGGGGTCAATAAATGGGTGGATTTATAAAGATTAAGGACAATCAACATTACACATTTTTAAGTGTAGAAGGTGGTAAGGCCAGCTGTGTTTGGGGTGTGACTATGGTGGAGGCAGAGAAAGTGAGGGACAGGGGCAGGTTGGAGGCAAGGGGAAAATGTTAGCTAGAAAGCAGATGTGAGGTAGGTTAAGAGGGTAGCTTGGAGGCGAAGAGATAGGCTTTTAGTTTGGTTTTGAAAGAACATGGTTGTGTGAACTGGTCCAGGGGAAGACCATTCCATGCAAGTGCAGCAAGAAAAGAAAGAGCAGGGAAGACTAGGTGCCACAAGGGTAGTCGAGGAGGTAGAGCAGAGATTAGGAGAAGGCTTGTAGAGTTGGACAGAGGAGGATTGATATAGTGGTGCCCTACCGTGGATAGCTTTGTCAATCGGGAGAAGACCTTTTAATCTGGCCCCGTTTTGCATCGTCAGCGAGGGAACAGGAAGCACAGTTGAGGAGACCAAAGAGGATTCTGGCACAGTAGTCCAGTTTAGAGACAATAAGAGCGGTTAAGAGACGCTTGGCAGTGTTGAAAGGAAGGTGATGCCTAATTTTTCTAATATTCAGGAGATATTAAGTGTTACTCACCGGAGTGACTAACGTATTCCTAGTCCATAATCCCCTTTCCTCCATCCTGTATGGGCGTCCCTCGCTAGGGACAGGAACTGAACCCTTTTCACCAGAAAAATAACACTTTCACTTATACTAGCACGGGGGTGCAGTCCTGGGAGCATGCCATCCATTAACCCCACCCACCGGTGCAACACCTCAGTCCCCTGTGATGTGCCTGCTGTATTAAACTGCTCAACATCTCTGCTCTTTATTAGGGGGAAAGACGGTGGGACGTATGGCGGAAAGAGGAATATGGACTAGGACTGAGGGGTGGCAGCAGGGTTACCGGAGCACATGCTCCCAGGGCCACACGCGTATACATTCAAAGGGAAAGTGTTATTTTCCTGCTGAAAAAGGTTCCCTTCCCGTCCCTAGCGAGGGACGCCCATACAGGATGGAGCAAAGGGAATGGGACGTAGGAGTATGTGGTGAGCCACCATTGCAGAGTAAAGGAGAGTGGCTCGTAGGAACACGATAGGCACAACTTTAATCATCAGCGAGTGCAAAGCCATCCAATGTTTAATGGCAGGGAGACAGTTGGACATTTTGATAGAGAGATCAGAGGAGAGGAAACCAGATGATTTGAGTGTCATCCGCAAAGAGTTGGTACGAGAACCCAAAGGAGGAGATGAATGCCCCAACAGCAGAGGTGTAGCGTGTAAAGAGGAGGGGACCCAAGACAGAGCCATGTAGAACACCAACAGTTAAGGAAATTAGTCAAGAGGTGTTGTTCCAGGAGACAGAATTGGCGAGATGCCAGGTAGGAGTTGATGGTTGTCGGTTTAGGAGTGAGAATAGGGGGCGCTATAGCCGGTGAGGATGGTTGGAGGGTGAGGTAGAATTCCATTTTTGTTCCATCAAGAGAGGACTTGTGAGAGTTTAGGGCAGAGAAGTAGAGTTGCAGGTCCTCATACACCTCCATTTGCACAGAAGTCGATGCATGTCTGTGCGCAGACAGCATACGAAGGTGAGCCATGATTGAGAATGCTGAGACTTAGTGGTGAAAGTTAGCAGTGGGAAGTGTGAGAAACTTGAAGGTGTCTCACCGCTAGTCCCCGGGGATCTGTCATACAGGTGGCCAGACCATGGCCATCGCTTTTGGATCCAGTTCCTGGGGGTGGACGGTGCGGGAGGATCACCTGGGTGAGGGGTCTTCGGGGAGTGGAAGTGGGACACCGGATGGCAATACGCAGTATCCCCTTCCCTATAAGACCTTTACCCAATCCTACCAGGTAGGATACTTAGGAACCTAAAACTCCCTCTCTCCGCCCACCCTTTTCCAACAAAAACACTTTCTTCTGGACAGCTCATTGTGAGAGAAAACGGACTAACACCAGAGCTGTTTACCTGACATGTCCCAATACAATGGTCAGGCAGAGTCGGGTAATTACTGATCATTACACACACACACACACCTGACTTCCATCACACTTCCTCACACGGATAAAAGATGACAGTTTAATACAAGCAAAATGACGGCAAGCCCGAAGAGGGTTGCAAGCAGGGAAGTGCCCTTGACTTTTTCAGAGAAAGACTGTTAGTTTCATGAGCCTTCTAGAATAAGAAACGTAAGACCTGAAATCAAAGCTGAAACAGGTCAAGCAAAACCCTGGGCACATTTGAAAGTCTTCGATAGTAAGAATATAAAGAAAGTAAATGAAGTTGGTCTGAGCCCGTCGGAGGGAGCCTAATTGTGTTAAAATGGATCTGAGCCCGGTTGAGGGGGATCCGGGGTGAACCGTGAGTCCCCCGAGAAAGAATATTGTTCCAACATTGTATAAAGAGTATCTGAGCCCGGCTGAAGGAGGTCCAGGGGGGTAGGGGGATGGTAAATCGCCTAAGAAAGTGAATACTTGTGAAATCAAAGGGGAAAATCACTTTAGTTTATTTGATGCATCAGGTCATCTGAAGGAAGAGACAGAGAAAGGCAGAGAGACTTGGCCACAAAAGGCCCTGATGCGAATGATTGAACTGTGTCCTTGTGCTAGAGAAGCAAGAGACTGTGCTAAGGTCGAGTGAACCGCCCTGTGAAAACATGGGGAAGGGAGGCCAACGGCCTGAACATCCTGACATATCATTTTGTGAACACTTGTTTCTTTTCATAACATTGTTTCTCACACTATTTGTATTTGGAGGTAAGGATTGGCAATAGGTTTTAGTATCAGCCCTTTTATTTTGACTATACACCACTAGGACCAAGTTATTATTATTTGATGGTCATAGCTTGCTCCCATCTGTAAATTTAGCATTAGATGGGCGTTTTCCAACCCTTTTCTGAAGCTCATGAAACACCCTTGAACTGTGGTCATTTGTGTCTGTCTTACTGTTGATACCAGGCCTTCCTTACAGAAGTGAGAGGAGTCCTATACTAAGTATTGGAAGCTGGGGAAGGCAGTGTTAGTGGAAGAAGCACCGGCTTTAAGGAGGAGAGGAGGAACTGTACATTGGAAAGAAAGGGAGGCATGCCAGAAGGTTTACATTTGTTTTGGGGTGGCAAGCAGTGCAAAAGGTGATTATTTCTCAGTGAGGTTAATACCTATATAGAAATGGGCTTACTGTTTGGTGATGGCGATCAGACGGGACTAAAGGTTAGCTGGTGGGGCTACAGAGTAGTAGACCATGAGTGCATTCAGATCCAGGCACTGGCCTTTAAAACTGGAGATGGAGTACAATAAAGTTTCGAGGTTCAAGTGTCCTTTCGGGAGAATAGAATTTGAGAGGACGGACAAGTTGAGTGCGAAAATATAGACTTTTCTCAGAAGTGTTCTTGGATCTCCTTGTGGTTGATCCACAATAATAATGTAGGTGACTCTATCACAAATTATGAGCTGTTCTTACAAAGATTTGTAAGAGACAGTATCAGCAATGAATCACTTCTGAGTTGAACTGTTACCTCCCTGTGTGTGTGGCCAGTCGCTATAGGCCTATTGACTCAACTTATTTCAGTTGGTCACTACCTAAGACAACATCCTAAGTGCTGAGCAGTCCGGCCCAGGGCTACTCTCCCCTGTTCCCAATCTGACCCGTAAAGACCAGGACACTCGAACCCTACCCCCATCTTCTCTCCCCTCCTGCCTGACAAGAATAGCTCCACCATTTTGGTCCCCATCCCCACACACTCTCCATACTGCCCTTTACTGATCATAGCAAAGGATAGGTAGATGTTAAGTAGGGAAGATGGGGGTAAAGTGGGATAGTGTTGAGGGTGGGAGTGAGAGCTATGGATAAGGAGGGAGGAGCTATGACCGGCAGAATGGTGGACAAAGTGTCATATCTTGGTGATCTGAGAGGAGATGTGGGAGGCAAAGTCATGAGCAGAGAGTCAACAGGCACTGCCATCAGTGAAACAAATAACTACGTCTGGGCACTTTATCCTGTAGTGCATGCCTCACAACTGCATGACCAAAATCTTGCAAAGCCATAGTGCGCCTACTATGGTAACACCAGCCACTTGGCAATGGGGGTGCGGCTCATGTTACACACATTCAGTTTGTCATTCAACACCTGCAACAGAACTGCAACACCTGTGCTCTAACAACTAAACAAGCATCACAGAGAGCCCTCTGTTCTTCATCCCCTTGATCAGATTCCCCAGTGATCTTATTGATAGTGATTTTCCTGCCTCATCAGTCTTATCAAAACCCAGTGTTTGCAACGTAAATCTGTTCTAGATTCACATGCTGTGCATAGTGGCCTAAACAATAGTGTGTGTGTGTATGTGTGTGTATGCGTGGTGCCATGGACAATGGCTCAATGGAAGGCTCAAGAGCCTGTAAAAGTTAAAAATTGAGGTTTATTGAATTTCCGAATCGATCAGGTTAGGATTCAGGTCTGTCCCACCCAAACATCTTCAGGAACATGGTCTCCAATTCCCCTCTCCCACCCATTGTTCCCAGCCACAACAATGCTGGAAAAACATTGAGTCGCAGTCTTTGAGATGCATAACGCTTCTGCCACCAATTCTCGACTTTGGTTGAGACTTTCTGTGCTGTTGCTGAAGTTGTCAGGAGCACTCATTGGTTCTCCTGAGCTCTTCTACCAGGTACCCCCACCTGGTACTCTTATCCTCTTGCGGGTTGGACAGCAAATTGTCTTGCTGTTTGAATCACAGGGAATGTCTCTCTCTTCCTTCTGGGGCAGTTGCAAGCCTGCTTCCCCAACCGGAGCTAAGCTTGGTTATTGGATTCAGAATCCACTAAGCAAGGATCCTTTTCAGGGTCCCACATCTTAAGGATGTCTTGTTTGCTGTTGCTTCTTCTACTACTCTTCCTCTCTCAGCTTTCACATCCTCAACTTACTTCTTCCATTCTCTACCATCCCCTCTATTCTCCTTCACCTACTCATCATTCTACCACAGTCTAATCTGCGCCTGCTCTTCTGCACTCTGACAAGTTAAACTCCCTCACATCCTCTTCACTCCATTCACCTTGTATAGAGTGACAGGGTTAGGCCCCAGTCAGGTAATAATTCTGAGTGTGGTGATCTGTGTAAGCGGTGCGTCTTCTGATTGGGTAGGCCCGCTTCATTTGTTTCGTCTGCCCAGCCTTTGCTAGTTGGCCATCATGTTGCTCAACTAGCTGTAGTTGCAAAACATGCATCCTTCATCTTGGAAATATTTGCCAAGCGGCTCCGCTACTGAAAATTCTTTTGAGGTCTGCTACTCTTCTACACTGCAGCTCTTATAGTTCTTCTGAACCTTGCAGGACCCAGTGAGCAGGAACGAGCAGGGTCCATATATTTTCCTTTCCCTCCACAAGCACTGTACTAATCTATTTGTGGACGCCTATGGTGAATTCTTAGAAAGGCTAGTTTTTGCATGCTGTCCTCATCTCTATACTGATGCTTCCAATTCATCCAAATAGATGTCATGTTATCCTTTTCTACTTTTACTCTCAACTACTCTGTTCGCATTTCAGCTTGCCTCACTGCTGTCAACAACCGAATGGAACTTTATCTCATGCTGCACCCTGCCCCACCCCTGATTCCCCCCTCACTAAGGCATGCAAACCTGGGGTCCTCTTGGACATTGACCTTAACCTTCATCACTTTATTACCTCGGCTTTGACTCCAGCCAGGATTAATTTATTTGATACCCGGAAAATCAATCCCCATCTTAGTTGCAACTCCACCAAGATCCTCATACTAAGATCCTTGGTTATCAGTTGCCTTGACTACTGTACGAGCCTCCTCCTTGGCCTGTTTCTACTCTTTCTCCCTGCTTGACAAGGCATTTACATTTTTCACCCATGCACCCTACTTTCTTCCCTGCTCCTCTGTGGCCCCCAAACATGGCTTCCGTGCCAGATCGCCCTCTAAGACGATCTGATTCCTGCATGCATTAACATGTCAGGTTTTGCACCTCACCACTCAGTTCTATATGGAAGTGAGAGGTTATAGGAACAGACTGAGTGCCAAGAGACCACCATTTTTAGTACAGACTTAGTAGAAGTCCCACTATGCAAGGTTCAGCTAAATTACATTTGATGTCCTCTAATACTTGCACGACACATTGCATACATCAAGGCTGGGAGTTGCTTCAAAATGGTGTGTACCGAGATCTTCAAAATACAGTACACCTCCATGGTTTTGATCTCACCTTTTGAGGAACACAAAGGGACTTCATCTGTGGCAGCCAGGAATCTTAAATAAAGTAAAATGTGTAGGATACACCCTAGTTGGTTGCCTTGGTATGGCCCGGCCCACTCACAAGGAGATCAGGTCTAATTAATTTGGCTTTTCAAGATATTTCTATGGCTAGGGGAATTATTTTTAATCTAGCACCGCTAGGAATAGCTCATCAGTGACCTCAAGTAAAAAATACTAATCTATCTCCTTTACTGAAGGGTCTTCCTTCCCAAAGCCAAACTTGCAGTGTTCAATTGCTATTTCACACAGGTCAAGTTCTTATTTATTTCCCCATACTTAAACAGCAATTGCTCAGCTCTTTCTATTAGTTTTCATGCCTATCAACTCGCTCTTCTTAGCCTGTGTACAACTTTTCTCGTGTTCTTTTCTGTCTTTCCTCACATCATTCCATGAATTAATTGCATGTATTGTCTTTGTGCATTTACGGCCTGGCTCTCCTTATTCTTCTTCATTTGTTGGTTAGCTCTTTCGACCGTCTCACTTTCTTCGTTCCCAATCTCATTTTCTATTAGCAGTTGCTAAACGCACACCCCGCCCCAATCCTCTCCAGTGCTCAGTCTCATTTTTGCTCAATCGCACTTCAAAACACTGGAGCCAGTAACCTCAAACCGGTTTTATCATCCTTTTATTTTCTGCTTGTGCCTAAAACATTTTCTTTCAGCTCCTGTTCATAAATATTTTAGCAATATTTATTTTATACTGTTTCTATTGTGCAGTGCATTCACTAAAGTGACAAATTATACCCATGACAGCCTCCTCTTCATCCTCCCGACCCACACCTCATCATTTTGAAGGAGCCACTTTACAAAACAGAGTAATTTTTACTGATTGCCTTCAAAATGCAATCACAATTTGTATTACACCACTTTGAGATATTCTCTGTAAATTGAAATAACCTGTATTTATTTGGACAGGAATTGCAAATGATTTTTTGGACTATCTAAATGATTGATGTTATGACCTACTCCTACTTTTTTTGTCATGGTTTTTGCGCAGTTTCTTTATGTGGAAATTTGACACCCCTCTGGAAAACCTCTTCTGAATAAATACGTAACTGTCATTACAGGCAATTTCATGCCATTACGCAAGCTCAGACTGTGAATACATTGATGTGAAAGGGACAAGTCAAGAGAACATTGAGAAGGAAGTGGCACAAATTGCAAGGAGGCGGCATGGGGTGGAATCTGAGGTATCCCTTAAGGTGAGTCTATGGGAATATATAGCCTGTTGCGATAGGCAAATATGAAACCATACATGTGTTCCTTATTTGATATTACCTGACATGTCTTTTCATTCTAACAAAGGCTACATAAATGAAACTCCTATTCCTCTACTCTCCCTTTTTGGTATAGGGTTGTTGAGTGTAACTGTAGAGTCACTTTGGTTCTGCAGCTTCACTCGGTGTTGAAGGAGGTAAGTCTACAGGCTTGATTCTCCCTCTAACATTCAAAGCCAAAACGCTCACTAAATTGTGCTACCATTCAGCATTTCATCAGCCCCCTGGGTATTCCCGAAGGTCCTAGCAGTGGTGGCCACACACTTGCAAAGGCAGTCCATTCCAATGTACCCTTACTTGGAAGACTGGCTAATTACGGGGGACTCTCCATAGAGGTGCCTTCAAAACAAGCAGCAAACAATCAATCTGCTGTCTATAAACGTAAAGAAGTCAAGTCTAGTGCCCAGTCAAGTAAAGCAATTTCGAGGGGATTGGGTCCTCCGACGTATTCCATATCTATGACAGTAATCACCACAGCTGTGCTGCTTCGGAAAATTGTCTGCGTCCTGCATCGATGATGTCTATACGCTGTCCTCGAGGGCCTCCGTTGAGCCGACGTCACCGGATGTTACAAGTAGGACGCACGACGCCCGTAGCCTCAGTTCTGTTTTTTCCGCCAACGTGTTCGCTTCGGAGATCTCGGCGCGCCTCGGTTCTACTGAATCCTGTTCTTTAGGTTCTTCGAACCTGTTTGTTTGTGTATTAACAATGATGTCTTTGGCTTCTTCCACCCTGCGGTCGGGTTTTAAGAAGTGTCGGGTTTGCGGGTCCAAGATGTCGTTGACGGACACGCACAACGCTTGCCTCTGGGAGGACCACGATACGGATGACTGTGTCGACTGCCAGTCGCTTACATCGAAGGCCTTGCGGGAGCGTAAGAAGAAGCTGTCGGTGGGTAAGGTAGCCAAGCCCCGGAAGTTGCGATCCACTGGACTTTCGACGGACGATTCGAGGGGCGACTCTCTGCATCGTCGTCGTGAGTTCGGGGAGTGTTGGTCCAGGAGTGGTCTCGCCATTCCTCTGCCTCCTCGAGGTACTCACGGAAGCGCCATCACAGGTTGCCTTCCCCGTCCTCATCCGAGGACTCTGCCTGTCCCAACAAGCATTCCACTCCTGAGGAATGGGATTAGTTCCGGCAGGAGATGATGACGATTTTTCAGTCGCAGGGCTCCGTTCCGTCCGCGCCGTCGAAATACGCCGGGCATGAGCGTGCTAGAGACGCCACTCGTGTGCCTTCGGGCTAGAGCGGTCGTCGCGACCGCCGGGCGCCTTCGAGGTCCTGGTCGGACAAGGCTGGTCGCTCTAGGCATGCCCGTTCCAGGTCCCGGTCATCGACGCCCTTGAAACTGTCGGAGTCTGTGAAGTCTTTGAGGAAGACATCAATGCCTTTGGCGCCAAGGTCGTCGAGGGACTCTCTCCAGGCTCCGCCTCCGAGGAAGCCGTCAACGCCATCGGCGCCCAGGCTGTCGAAGGACACGCTCGGGGCTACGCCCTTGAGGACTGTGTCGACGCCGTCGAAGTTGTCGACGCCGATTCCGTCGACTCCTTTCGAGGCTGCTTTGTCGGAGGTACCCCATGGCACGGTGGAACCCCCTAGAAAAGCTCTGGCCAAGGCTAAAAATGTCTGTCCCTTTTTCTGTGCCCTCATTCTAACCTCTGGATTTTATTTCTGAGGTGGATGAAGGGTCCGAGGAAGGTTTGGTTCCTGAGGAGCTACCTGACGAGATTTTGTCTGGGCATAGCCAGATTGAAGACCTGCGGCAGTCATTGCACGACACAAGTGTTCTGGACACCTCTCCGGAGGTGGAGTTCTGTAGGCCTGAGCCTGGCACCCATGCCGAGTCCTCGTACCGGCGCCTTATGTCGAGGGTAACGGAATACTTGGGGTGGTCTGCGCCACTAGGAGATTTTCTGCAGGATGGCCTGACGGATATCCTCGACCAAGGTCCACCAACTGACCCGGTACTGCCATTCCATATGGCCTTGCAAAGAAGGGTGGTGGCGGCTTGGACTGCCCCGGAGAGTCTCCCGGCAGTGAATAAGTCTTTGCCGCGAAAATACCGTCCAGCCAGTAGCGACCACTGCTACTTGACCACGCAACCCACTCCGGATAGTTTGGTGGTGCAGGCGGCTACGGCCCCAGCAAAGCAGGCGTCGTACCCTACCATCCCTTCCGATAGGGACGACAAGCACTTTGATGGCTGGGCGAAGAAAGTGTTTTCTTCAGGGGGTATGGCTTTACAGGCAGCCAACTCCGTGTGTGCCTTGTCACGTTTCACGCACACTCTGTAGAACTGTATTTCGTTAGCGGCTGATCATATTCCCGAAGGGGAGGAACGGGATGATTTTCTTGCCTTGGTGCAGGATGGCAAGGATACCATGTGTGAGTCCGTTCAGTCGGGTCTGGACATGGCAGATTGTGTCAGCCGGTCCATGGCGGCGAGCACTGTAATACGCAGGTTTGCGTGGTTGCGGAAGTCGAGGTTTGCTCCTGATGTGCAAGCCCGGCTCCTCAACATGCCCTTTTGATGGTGAACATCTTTTTGGAAGCAAGGCTGACGAGAGCCTTGAGAGGTTGTAGACCTCCAAAGCTGCAGCGAAGTCGTTGAGCGCTCGCAAACCTCTGCCTTTTCGTCCTAGGGGACAGCAATGGAGGGGAGGTTCCTTTCGATATTACTCATCCTTTAGTAGATCGAGAGGAGCTGCAAGTCAAAGGGGCCACCGTAGGAGTGCCAGAGGTGGAAAACAGGGTACTCGAGGTGCCAAGGCCGCTCGGGCAGTAGCCTCTCTACCCTCGGGCAATGCCGCAGCCGCTTCAGCTCAGTCATGAGGCCATGTCCCATGGTTCTCCGGTTGGGGGAAGGCTGGTGCAGCATCTTGTAGAATGGCGAGCCATTACTTCAGATGTGTGGGTTCTGGAGATCATAGCCCACGGCTAATGTCTTCCTTTCCGGCAGAGGCCTCACGACAATCTACCAGGGAATCTCTCTTTAAAGAGTCCGGATCCGCTCCTTGCGCAGGAAATACAAGCCCTGCTGGAGAAAGGCGCCATAGAATTGGTGCCTGTAGCGGAGAGGAACAAGGGATGGTATTCCCCTTATTTTTTGATTTCAAAGAAAGACTGGGGATTGAAACACATCATGGACTTGCGCGGTTTGCACAAGCTCCTCAGGAAGGACAAGTTCAAGATGGTTACTCTTTCTCAAGTCCTCCAGGCCCTTCAACTTCAGGACTGGTTGGTGTCTCTCGACCTCAAGGATGCTTACTTTCATGTGCCGATCCATCCGAAGCACAAAAAGTACCTGAGGTTTGCGGTTGGCGACTCACACTTTCAGTTTCGGGTCCTGCCGTTCGGATTGACCTCCGCCCGAGGGTTTTCACCAAGCTCATGGTGGTGGTGGTGGCAGCGTAACTCAGGAAAGGGGGGATTCACGTCTACCCCTACCTAGACGATTGTTTGATCAGGGCACGCTCTCCCGAGCAAGTCCTGGATCATCTGTCCGTCATCTGCCACTCCCTTCACAAGCTGGGCTTCTCCCTTAACTTAAAGAAGTCCCACCTGATGCCAACTCAGCGGCTCCAGTAGATCGTAGCAGTGCTCGACACATCCCTGGGGCAGTGTTTTCCTCCCCAGGTGAGGGCTCATCACATTCAGCAGATGGTACACAAGTTTCAACATGCCCAGAGTCTCCCAGCGTTCGAGCTCTTGAGGTTGCTCGGTGTCATGGCATCCTGCATTCTTCTGGTGCCAGAGGCCAGGCTGCGGATGAGATCTCTGAAATGGGCTCTCAAGATGCAGTGGTCACAGTCCTCCGGCAGGATGTCGGACCCCGTTCAGGTGCCGCCCTCAGTCGCTCAGGACCTTCTGTGGTGGGCCGACAAAGGCACTCTGATGAGGGGGGCTCCATTTTGGCTACCCTGGCCGGAGGTGACGATCGTGACGGACGCATCCCTCATGGGATGGGGAGCTCATGCCAACGAGTTGACAGTCAGCGGTCGTTGGTCTCCGTCGGAGTCCAGACTCCATATCAATCTGTTGGAGCTGAGGACCGTCAGGCTTGCCCTGAAGGCTTTTCTGCCAACTGTGCAAGGAAAGAATGTCCTGATTCCGGACAACACAGTGGCCATACACTACCTCAACAAAAAGGAAGGGGCAGGGTCACTTCCTCTGTGCAAGGAGGCGATGCAGCTCTGGTTTTGGGCCATCCAGCAGGAAATTTCGATCTCGGCATTTCATCTGGCCGGAGATGGAAACGAGACGGCGGACGCTCTGAGCAGGCAGAGCGCGATCTCTCACGAGTGGGAGTTGGCTCAGGAGATTCTCCTGGAGATCTTCGCCCTTTGGGGGACCCCTCAAGTGGATCTCTTCGCCTCCAGTGTCAACCGGAAGTATGAAAGGTTCTGCTCGCTGGAATTTCCTCCAAGAGGAGCCTTAGGAGACGCGTTTGTGGTGGAGTGGTCCTTCCCACTGCTGCACGCGTTTCCTCCAGTCCCCGTCATCCCGCAAGTGCTGCGGAGGTCAGAGGTTCGGTTCCCGGATGATCCTCATTGCTCCGGCATGGGCCCGGAGGACGAAGTACCCGGATCTTCTCGACTTGTCCATCTGCCCTCCACGTCGTCTTCCCTACCGAGACGATCTGCTCTCATGGGAGGGGGGTCAGGTTCTCCATCCCGAGGTCAGATCCCTCAACCTTCACGCTTGGCTTCTGAAAGGATGAGGTATAAGGATTTGGACCTCCCTGAAGACGTGATGGAGGTGTTGCTTTCGGCCACTCAGAACCCTCACTCAAATAGCACCTCAGATATTTTTCTCAAACTGACCGCCATCCCCAATCGTTTCAAAACGCTATCCAAAACCTAGAAATAAACTGAGATCCTCTATCAGAAATGATCTTACTAGGCAATAAAAAATGTCCCTCTTTAGTCAAAAGGTCAACCACCACCAAAATGGAATAACAACCCTGATCTTTAGGCAGGTCAGAAATGAAATCCAAAGCTACAGTATGCCAGGGCCAAGTAGGAATCGGAAGAGGCTCCAGTAAACCCATTGGCTTTACAGTTTGACTTTTCGCGCACTCTCCGGGCAAGTCCTCACATAATTCAAAGTATTTTCTCTAATTCTTTCCCACCAGAACTCTCATCTGATTAACTCAAGGGTCTTTCTGAAACCAGGATGGTCTGACAACTGAAATTCATGGCAATCCTTTAATACGTGCTCCCTCAACTCCAGAGAGGGTAAAAATAAGGCAAACCATTACGAATGCAGCGAGCTGGATCTTGTCGCTCCCAACCATCCATTTGCTTTACAGACATTACCTTCCTTATCATTTCTGCCAAATTTCTCTTGTCTTGAGTTCCAGCAGCCACGAACCGTTCCGGAGCAATCAGTGGTACAGGATTGCAGTCAATTCTCAAAGATTCGCTTCCCGGGAATTGGCGAGACAAGGCATCCACCTTACCGTTAAGTTTCCCAGGCTTGAAAGTAACAACAAAATCGTAATCTGCGAAAAACAAGGACCACCTCAACTGTCTAGGAGTCAAGGTTTTTGCAGATTTTAAAAATAGCAGATTGCGATGGTCGGTTAAAACCGTAACCGTGTGTCTAGCTCCCAACAAATTATGTCGCCACTCCTCAAATGCTGATTTTATGGCCAAAAGTTCTCGATCAGAAATAGTGTGACTTCTGCTGGTAAAAATTTCTTAGAAAAGAAAGCCACAGGGTGTAACTGTCCAATCACAGCAAGCCTTTGCAACAAAACCGCCCCCATAGCTAGGTTCGAAGCGTCTGCCTCAACAAAAAAAGGCTTCGCAGGATCAGGGTGAATCAAAATTGGACTAGACACAAAACGAGCCTTTAGCAATTGAAAAGATTTTTCTGCCTCTGAGCTCCAAACAAACTTCACTCCTTTTTGAGCAATTTGGTAATTGGAGAAGCTATTTGTGAGAATCCTTCTATAAACCTCTGATAAAAATTGGCAAACCGCACAAAACTCTGGACCTCTTTCACCTTAGTGGGTGAGGGCCAATCTAATATTACCCGAACCTTCCGAGGATTCATTTCTAACCCCTTTGGAGAAATAATAAATCCTAAAAACTTGATGTATTCAGAATGAAATTGACTTTTTCCCAATTTGGCGAACAGATGATTTTCCCGCAATTTCTGGAGCACCTTCTTGACATGAATCTTATGTTGATTAATATTGGAAGAAATAGTTAAGATATCAATGTACACTACCACGAAAACGTCCAAAAACTCACGAAAGACTTCGTCAATGAAACACTGAAAAGCAGCTGGAGCATTGCACAAGCCAAAAGGCATCACCTGATATTCAAAGAGCACAAACCGGGTCTTGAAAGCCGTCTTCCACTCATTCTCCTTTTAAACCCTGACCAAATGATAAGCTCCTCGCAAATCAAGTTTCGAGATAATGGTAGCACCCTGGATCTGATTAAGTATCTCAGAAATTAATGGAAGAGGGTACCTGTTCTTAATGGTCACCTTATTCACTGCACGATAATCAATACAAGTTCTTTAAGAACCGTCTGGCTTTGGCACAAATAACAAGGGGAAAGCCGCAGGGGATTGTGAATGCCGAATAAATCCCTTTTCTAGATCCTCAGCCAGGTATTCTTTCAGGTATTCGTTCTCTTTCTCAGTAAGAGAATAAACTCTACTACTGGGTAATACCACTGCTGGCTCCAGATCTATCCTACAATCGAAAGATCTATGTGGGGGTAACTCACCTGCAATCCTCATCAAAAATGTCCCAAAACTCCTGATAACAATCTGGTAGTTCCTCCACTACAGCCCCAATTGCATGATGAATTACAGAAGCTTCTTCTTCAGCCAAAGCCTTAGACACGGATACCCCTTCTATTTGAGAAGAAGTTTCAACAGATCTGTTCCAAACAAAACTCGGACTGCATTTCAACTGTCCTTCGTCCCCAATCTATCTGGGGATTATGGAAAGTGAGCCAAAGCATACCCAAAATAATTTTTAGCTGAGGTGCATCTATCAGCTCAAAAGAAATGTCCTCCCTATGACCCCCAACAAGAACCATATTCAACACTTCAGTTTCATGGGTAATAGGCTCTGATGAGAGCGAAGTTCCATCAACAGCCCACACTTGTTCTACAACCTCCTTCTGGATACACTGAATACCCAAGGCCCTGGCCACTCCGCAATCCATGAAGTTACCCGTGGCTCCTGAATCAATAACTACAGGCCCAGAACCCTTTAGAGTTGTTACCTTATCAAACAAGGATACTTTCACTGTAATATGTGGAACAGCTGCTTGTATGGTATTCGCCACCTGCTGATCTGTAACCGCTGAGTAATTGGTCTCTTGGGAGTAAATGGACAGTTCCCTAGGATGGATAGCTCGTCCTCTGAGGATAGCTCAGCAGCAACGTGCTTGGCTTGGAAGCAAAACGACACGGAGCGATGCAGGTTCGATCCCCGGGTCCGCGCTTAGAAACCTCTCGGTATTAAGTGCGTTATAAATAACCTATCATATCATTATCATATCTAGAAAATCACTGCCCCGTCCACAATACAGACATAAACTTACTGGCACGCCTTCTCTCCCTTTCCTCCTTAATTAAAGGGGCTCTTACCCTAGAACACTGTTCTGATCCCTTAGCCTCAATACCTCTAACTCTTACTTCTTTACTTGTGAACTCCACTTTAACTGGCCGCTCAACCCTGCCCAAACTCCTGCCATCACCAAATGCTCGCCTTCTCTCACTCCTCCTTTCATTTAAACGATAGTCCAATTGAATAACTATCCATTAGCTCCTCAAAAGAGGAGGGCCTAGTCACTACATTGGATAAAGCATCCTTCAATTCCTCCCTTAAGCCTCTATACAAAAGAGAAGACCTCTTTTCTTCCGGCCACTTACTTTCCAAAACTATGACTTAAATTGAGTAATATAGGACACCAGATCACGTCCTCCCTGACGCAGCTCTAATAATTCTACATCTACTTCAAAAGAGGTCTGACTCTTATCAAACATTTTACAGAACTCTTCTTTAAACAAAGCAAAGTTTCTCAGGGCTCAATGTTTCTGAGTTACCAATAACCTAGCCCAAGCGGCCGCCTCCCCTGTTAAATAAGACATAACAAATGTGACTTTAGCTGTTTCAGAAGAAAACATTTCTGGTTTAGTCAAAAAATGGAGCTCGCATTGTGTGTTGAAAATCTGAAATTTTTTAGCTTCTCCTTCATACCGCTCAGGAGCCGCCAATGGAACTGGCAAAAGTAAAGAGCGAATTCCCTCTGTCACTCCACTGCTATTCCCTGCCTGAGATCGATCCTCATCCACCCCATATAACACAGGAGGATCCTCTCCATCCTGAACTCTGAAATCCCCCATTCTTCTTGCCTCTGCCTCCTCTAAACTTGTAACCTTCTCACTCAATTTTTCGTTCTCCCTATGAGAAATGTTTAACTCATCTCTCAATTCCCTAATCATATCTCCCAAAACATCCATAGCGGTCTCATCGGGATTCATAGCAGCTCAGGCAGACTCAATTATCTTTGGCCTTTCATACTCTCAGGCTGAGTCTTGTCTGATGATCTGCGGAAGCTGCTGAACCCTGACATACCCTCTAAGGTGTGAAACACTCAACCAATAATTTCCACAGCTAAATATTCCACATCTCGGGGGGGATAGGGGATGTGGAAAAAACAACAAACAGACTCCTTCCAGATCTCTGGACCCTCAGGATATCTGCAGCAAGGAAGGAAGCAAAGATTATGCAGTCAACATACAAAATCAACTTTAACTTTGGCTTCAAGGTATAATGAACTGCTGAATAACTCTTGTACCTGTTAATCCTCTGCAACCTGCCCAGAGGATGGAAACATTAAAGCTTCACCAAAATAAAGGTAATACAGCTTTCCCTAGAGTGGCTGAAAAACTGTGTTGACAAAACATCAGTCTGTCTTTACTCCAAAGAATAAAGATATGCACAGAGAAATAGTTGCTCTTTAAGCTCTGTCTTCTCAACCTCTTTTCTTTAAACTTCTTGTTCAAACAAATTGTTTTTATGGACCTGGATGCAAACAGAATACTGAGTCTTCCGCACTCCTGTCTCCGCTGATGGATAAAAAGTCACTGCGATCTTCAAAGTCTTTATCACACGTCCTCTACAACCTTAACCACTGTTTAATTATTTACTAACTCCACCTAAGCTGCATACCTGTTTAATATCTATAAACTAACTTTTGTTATGTTATCACTTATCAACTTTTAAAATGTAATTCCCTCAGCGGCCGCCGGGGTTGTAATTTATGGACATGCTGAAGTATTTTCTAGCCTAAAACACAGCGAATATTTCTCAAAGAATATTTACATTAAATCACGTTTCTTTTTAGGAAAGAATTAGCTTTCTTCATAGCGCTGGCTCAGATAAAAGAAAGTCATGCGCGTACGTGACAAAAAATAAAACCTGGTTTACTGCATAGTCTCACAGATTATAATATCTGATTATAACCACTTATTTACTTGTATCAGTCAATTAACTGATGAGGTAAAAGTCAGCCAGGCACTTATCTCTTTAACTTGAAGCGTCCACAGCTCACAGTTAATTCCTTTTCTCTCCAGTAAAACACCAAAACTGTCTTCTTAGCTCTCTCAAGCTAGGCCAGGCCCAGGCAAAGAGGACCCACCACTGGATCTTCTAAAGTACTTGACTTGCTCAGCTGATGGTAGACAATGAAAGGCAGTTGAGCACTCCTTCCAGCTGAACAAAAGGAATTCTCAGCCAATCAGATCACTGCTGTGACCCTCCATCTTGACTTGGGATTCTATCAACAACCCTAAATCAACCACAGAATAAGACCCAGGGAACCCTGGCAGTCACAAAGACAGGCTTAGCCTTTCTGTCCATGGAAAGAGTACAAAACATGCTTCGGCAAATACCCCAGTATCAAGCCGGTCTCCAGATAAGCGTACGCAAAGCAATGCAGTCACTAGGCATGATGGCATTGTGCATTTATCTGGTCCCACATGCACGTTTGCGCATGTGACCAATGCAGGAATGGTTGGCGAAACAATGGTCTCATGCAAGTGGTCAGTGGGACGATCTAGTGGTCGCTTCGCCTACACTCGTTCAAAACCTACGCTGTTGGTCGAGAGAAAATCTGTTAAAGGGAAAACCCTTCCACGATCCGGAAGCACAAGCGATTGTCACAACATACGCATCACTTTCTGGTTGGGGGGGCTCATTATCTTCACCACATAGCACACGGTTTGTGGACACAAGTCACGGCACAGAACTATATCAACCAACGGGAACTACTAGCATTCTTCAAAGCACTGCAGGCATTCGAATTGCAGCTGACAAATCCGTCAGTTCAAATTCTAACAGACAGCACCACTGCCATGTTTTAGATCAACAAATAGGGGGGCACACACTCTCCAAATCTGTCCAAGTTGGCTCAGAAAATCTGGAAGTGGGCACTCAGACGTGGGACGTCCCTATCCTCCCAACACGTTCCAGGGGTACTCAACACTCTAGCGGGCTCTCTGAGCAGAGACCCGCTACCAGAAGAATACGAGTGGCAACTAGACTCAAACGTTGTAGACCGCATCTTCTCTCAGTGGGGTTACCCTACAATAGACTTGTTCTCTACAAGAGAAAACAAGGAATGCCCAGACTTCGCGTCCAGGTTCCCCCAACCAGAAACTCCCTATGGATGAGCTGGTCAGGGAAATTTGCTTACGCTTCCCCCCCTCCCACCCCCGACACCATTAATGAGCAGGATAGTAAACAAGATGCACAGAGAACAGACAACGCTCATCCTTGTTGCTCCTATGTGGGCGAGAGAACCGTGGTATCCACATTTGCACACGCTGGCGATGTGCGATCCCATCAAGCTCCCGTACCTAAGCAACCTGTTAACCCAACAAGGGGGGGACAACGGTGCACCCACAACCACACTCAATGAACTTGGCAGCATAGCTCCTGAAGTCATAGAGTTTGGACACCTGAATCTTCCACAATGGTGTATGGATATCCTCAAGGAGGCACGAAAACCAAACACTAGGCACTGCTATTTCGACAAGTGGAAAAGATTTGTCATTTGGTGCCAGTCAAAACAAAACAAATCCCGTGGAATGTACTCCATCACACATTTTAAATTATATGCTCCTGGCAGCTTTTTCAGCCTATACCACCTCTCAGAGCAAGGTCTTGTGGTGGAAAGTACCAGTCATTAAAGCATTCATGGAGGGAGTCAAGAGACTCCACCCTCCTATTTCAAACCCACCACCAGTATGGGATCTCAATGTAGTGCTAGCAAAGCTCATGGGGCCCCCATTCGTGCCTATGCATAAGTCAGTCTTTAAACACCTGACATACAAGACTGCCTTCTTAGTGGCTATTACTTCCATAAGAAGAGTTAGTGAGTTGCAAGCATTGTCAGTGCAGGTCCTTTTCTTTATCATACATAAAGACAAATTGGTTTTACGTAATCATCCTAGGTTTTCCCCTAAATTCATTTCCAAATTCCACGTGAACCAATCTATTGAGCTTCCGGCTTTCTTTCAGAAACCAACTAGCTCAGCTGAGAGGTAGAACTTCACATACTGGATTTGAGGAGGGCGGTCATTTACTAATTAAACAAGATTAGACCGCTTAGGAAAACAGATCAACTGTCTCCATAGCACCAGGCAGAGGAGACCTCATTTCGAAGAATGCCATCTCCAGATGGATAGTAAGATGTATTCAATTGTGCTATTCATTATCAAACAAAACGCTGCCTTTTACACCAAGAGCTCACTCCACAAGGAGCACTGGAGCTACTCTGGCCTTTATAGCAAATGTCCCCTTAGACAGCATTTGAAAAGCAGCTACATGGAGCTCATTACATATGTTCACTCGGCATTACTGCATTGGCACACATTCCAAAGCCGACACCCAGGTCGGTCACGCGGTTCTAAAACATCTATTTGCCGCTGCTCCTTCTCACGACCCACCACCTTCTCATAACACTGCTTGCTAATCTATGCGTAGCATGTGATCTAAGCAGATTCCACAAGCCTCAGAAGGGATACATTACTCACCGTAATCATATTTCTGATGCTTGTATCTGCTTAGAGTCACATGCGCCCACCCTTCCTCCCCTGGGAGAATGTGCATAGATGTTATATGAGCTTTCTGTCTTTATCTGCTTGGATACAACTGTACTCACATTACACTTCATGCAACCTCATGTCAGAACAAAACAATCCGAGGCACCGCGACGCATGAAGGACCATGGGTACAGTAGATGTCATACTAGGGATAGTATTACTGGCACGCCCTGTCGACGTCCCATTTCGAAAACAACTGTAATACTCTACAGCTTCCACTAGATGTCGGCCTTTGCATAGCATGTAAATCCAAGCAGATACAAGCATCAGAAATACGATTACGGTGAGTAATGTATCATATACGCATATACATATATATATGTAGGAATGTCTATTGAGCCAAGCGCAGAGGAGTGTGTGGGAAATCTGAATAAAAGGTAAGGTTCCTGAGGTGAAAGGCAAGTCGACCACTGGAAAATGACGTTAATGAAGCTGAAGATGACCAGTGAAGCCTGCAGACCCTTCTCATCACAGTGGAGGGACCACTGCTGGGTTTTTGACTTGACAGAGGAGCTCTAAAGTGGATGACTCCTTCCCTTTGGCTGGTGGGACCAACCAACCCTGGAACAAACTACAAATTGAGCAATCTCCTGTGGTGCTGTGCCTCTTCAGAGCTGCAGACCGCGAATACCAGGTGACCTCTGACCCATTTGAAGTGCATCGTCTTTACAAGGCCGAATCCATCCAAGTCTTTGCTGAGCTCCAGGTGAACCTACAGAGACACAATTCGGCTCATCCAAGTCCCCTCACCAGAGTGCAGGACTCCAGAATCAAAGATCGACTGGGCGAATATAGTCCTTTGTTGTTGCTGAGAAAAAGGCATCAAAACTGCAGACCGACCAAGGAGACTGATGAAATCCATGCTAAGGGTCCTCTCTCGAGACTGCTGCTGAGACATCCCATTCAGAGTCCTTACTTTCATCAGACCGATGAATCAGGAGACCGGGTCCCTTGTTGCTGCACCAAAGAGAATACAGCTGCCAGCATTTCTTCTAAACTTAGGTACTGTCGGGTGAAAAGGTAGAACTTATTTTGAACCAATAAGTCACTACAGAGTGACTGGAGTACCTGAAGAGGTGTCCCGGGTGTCCACTCTACCCCTGACCTAAGCTGTCGGCTTGTGTCCCTTTAATGAGTCCTTTTGCAGGGCCATCATTTTGTTGAATTACCAAGGATCCTTTCCTAGAGACTAAAAGTATCCTGAGGAACCTTTGCGGTTCTGCTGCTTTTTAAGACTTTGAATCCACTCCAAACTGACCTTTTCATATAGTTAGGGATTGGACTTTTAAAAGCGTTAGTGTTCCCGCAAAAGTGTCTCTAGAACATTAAGCTCTGCTGCTGTGTAATAAACCAACCTTTTTCCTTCCTAAAAGACGTTATCTTCAGTGGTTTTGCTAACTAAATACAATTCCATTATATCTTTGTCTTCACGTGCGTGCGGGGCCATACCGATAATACGGTACAACTATCATTAGTGTCAAACTCTGTAACAATTGGACTGCAAGTAACTACCTCTGAAACAGTGGCCTTTGAAAAGTGGGTTTAAGTATTCCTAAGTGTGTTGGTTAATTGACCCTTCTTGTGTAAATATACTGTAACGCTCACCTGACTCCCACGGAGGCGCTGGTCTAGTCTGGTTTGCTGTGGCCTCTTTGAGCGTGATGCGCAGAACTCGGAACACCGACTGAACAGGACCCTCAAATCTTGCTTGTCTGGCCCGTAGGAATATCCTTCTGCAGATGAGAAAGGGGATGAACAGTCTGCAGAATAGTGTGCTTGATCCCCCCTTGCCCCCTTCGTTCTTCTCTAACTTCCTCCGAAATCCCCGGTTGAAGCTCACCTTATGGTTTGAAAGGATGAACTCTCCATCCTGCTTCTGGTGCAGGGGCGCGTGTTTGTCCAGTTACTTCACTGGTTTTCAGAATGGCTCTGGCAAGATCCACTTGACTTTTCCGAGCAGAACGCCGTAAGTATGAAGATTACAAAAGTTCAAGTTTTGAGCCTCCTTTTCTGTTGCCTTCCTAACCTGTGATCTGTCCTTTATTTCAGGTGCAGAATGAAGGCGATGCGTTGAGGGCTTGAATTGCCGATGGTAAACTCAGGTGAGTTAGCGATGGGGGCGATCCCTCTTAATGTCTTTATATTCCTCCAGTAATGTCTTTTGTCCTTTCCCCATAGGGGCCGGGGTGCAGTACCTGCCAACGAAGCAGCGCCGACCCGAAATGAGGAATGATCCACCAACAGAAGACCGGTAAGTGTTATGGCGGAAAATTAGGCTTTCCTCATATGTTCCTTCTGCTCACCTTTTGTCTCTTCTTCTCTCCGCTAGGCGCAGAGATGTGGCGACCAGTGCAGACAGTCGCGGTGGAGCCAGAAGAACCCCCGAGGACAGGTGAGTGAAGTGCGGCGCTGCAGCGAGCAACGCGGTGCTTTTAAATGAAAGTCTTTTCTCAGGAACGCTGGCGTGAAGGTTCCGGATGCAGGTAAGAAGTTTGATAAAATTCTTGGTTTTCACCTTTCTCTTCTCTTCTTTCCTTACAGGTTTTCCAGGATCGAGGCGGGCGTGGCTGGAGACCAGATGCAGGAGCAGACACGGTGAGCGTTCAGATGCTTGGATGCAGAACAATGCGAAGCGTGAGCTACTGTCTGGGCGTGGCTTAAATAGCCCCAAAGTAGTTCCAGGTAAGTATCCTTCCCTGGCCACGCCCGAGTGGCAAAATAGTCCCAATGAAAAAATAGTCCCCTTCAGGTCTCAGGGAGGCCTGAATCTTGCAGCATGGTCTGCATCAGGTAAGTGCACAAAACACCTTCCTTTATGAGCCTGGCGCCAAAGGCGCCAGGACAGAGTCCAAAGAGCCCCTATAAGGGGCCGCTGAGCTTTTACCTGGGGGCATGATGCCTGCTCCCGGGGGTGCTGGGCCTGGCCTGGTGCTCGGGGGGGGGGGGGGGGGGGGGGGGGTAGGCATCATGACATATACTAAATGTATATGACAACGCATTACTTACCGTAAAAGCATTTCTGATGGTTGTATCTGCTTAGATTCACATGCTGTGCATAGTCCGACATCCAGTGATCACTGCGGAGTATTGCATTTTGTTTTTCATAGTCGAAAAGGGGACGTCGACAAGGCGTGTCTGTAACACTATCCCTGTAGTGACGTGCAGTGTACCCACAACCCCTCACGCGTCGAGGTCCCTCTGTTTGTATTTTTTCTGGCCTGAGGGAGCCTTCTATACATGAGTGAGTACAGAAAAGAGAGAGAGATGTAGAAAGATGTCTATGTTCCTTCCATCCGAGCGGGGAGGAAGGGTGGGCGCATGTGAATCTAAGCAGATACAACCATCAGAAATGCTTTTACGGTAAGTAATGCATTGGGCCTCATTACACGGTAGGCGGTGTTCATGCCGGTAAAATACCGGCACCGCCTTGGTGGCAAGGGGAATTAGCGCCCTATTCCAAGGTTGGCCGGCGGTAATTTCCCCTTCCACCATTGCCCTTCCCCATTCCCATTTTTGCCCCATAGGGCTCTATGGGAATGGGGAAGGCGCTAATTATGGTACCGCAAATTGCGGTACCGTAATTAGCTCCACTGGTCCCTTTGCGGGTTGGTTTTTAACGCCTGCAAAAAGCAGGCGTTAAATTCCCCAACCCGCAAAGGGACCTCGTAGTAAGGCGGTAAGGATTTACCGGTACCGGTAAAATACCGGTACCGGTAAACCCTTACCGCCTACCGTGTAATGAGGCCCATTGTCTTCGGATGTTTGTTAATCTGCTTAGAATCACATGCTGTGCATAGACTAGCGAGCAGTACCCGGAGTTGGAGGTGGGTTGTAAGAAGGAACAGTAGAGAAAAGATGTCTTAATACTGCTTGTCCCACCTGGGAATCAGATCTAGAGTGAGCATCTAGACAGTAGTGTTTTGTAAAGGTGTGTACAGAACTCCAGGTTGCCGCTTTGCAAATGGACTCGAGGGGAACGTTTGCAATGAATGCTATGGATGCCCCAGTGCCTCGAGTAGAGTGTGCTCTTGGCTTGAAGGGTAGTTCTCTCTTAGCAAGAGTGTAACAGAGAGTGATGCATTGAACAATCCATCTAGATATAGTGGACTTTGAGACTCTCGCTCCTTCTCTTCCTGCTGCCACTGAGACAAAGAACTGATTAGTCTTTCTCAGTGGCGTAGTTCTTTCCATATAAAACATGACAGCTCTGCGCACATCAAGTGTATGCAGGCTCTTTTCTCCCAAATTGGAAGGGTTTTGAAAGAACGTTGGTAGTTCTATTGACTGGTTGACATGGAATTTCGATATGAATTTCGGTGCAAACCTTGGGTGTGTGAGTAGAACCACCTTATCTTTGTGCACTGTTACAAAGGGGTCTAAACTAGAAAGAGCCTGTATTTCACTTACTCTCCTAATGGAGGTGATAGCTATTAGGAAAGCAGTCTTAAGAGTGAGGTCCTTAAGAGTTGCCTTGTGCATGGGTACAAAGGGTGAGCCCATGAGCCTGGTAAGTACCACATTAAGGTCCCAGCCGGGAGCTGGGTTTGCTATCGGAGGGTGTATTCTCTTTACCCCCTCCATGAAGGCTTTGATAACTGGGACTTTCCACCATGACACCTTAAGTTGAGAGGTGGTGTATGCAGAAAGTGCCGCTAGATGGACTTTAATAGAATTGAACACTAGACCAGAGTCCAGTAAATGGGTCAGGTAAAGGACAATTTGTGTGGGAGAGCAGTGGATTGGGTTGATGCTCTTACCTCTACACCAGATGACAAATCTCTTCCACTTGCTAGAATAGCAGTGGCGAGTGTTGGGTTTTCTTGCTTCTTTGAGAATGTCCATGCATCTCTGTGGGAGTTGTAAATGGCCAAATTCTATGACCTCAGGAGCCAGGCTGCTAAATTCATGTTCTGTGGGCATGGGTGTAGTGTCTTGGCCTTGTCCTGTGACAGCATGTTGTACGGGCAGGGCAGTTTCACCGGTGGGGACAGGGACATCTCCATCAGGTGCGCAAACCATGGTTGGCGGGCCCACATCGGGGCTATCAGTATCATGGTGACTGGTTCCTGGTGCATCTTGTGCACTATCTTGTTCAGCAGAGGAGTCGGGGGGGGGTGGGGGGGAGCGTAAACAAATTTCCCTGACCATGGTATCCAGAGACCGTTCCCCTTGGAGCGGTTCTGTGGGTATCTGGAGGCGTAATCTAGGCATTGTGAGTTCTCCAGAGTTGCGAACAGGTCTATTTCTGGGAAGCCCCATTGTGTGAAGACGTCGAAGACGATGTCTTCGTGTAACCGCCATTCGTACTCTGAGGGCAGAGGGAAGTCTCTGCTGAGTTCGTCTGCTAGCAGATTGAGTTCCCCTGGTACATGTTGTGACAATAGGAACATGTTGTGTCTGAGAGCCCACTTCAAGATGTTCTGGGACAGCTTGGACAGTCCTGGAGAGTGAGTGCCCCCTTGCTTGTTGAGGTAGTACATGGCTGTGGTGCTGTCCGTGAGGACCATCACTGTTTTCCCTTGTAGGTGTGTCTGGAAGGCTTTTAGTGCCTTGAACACCGCAAGTAGCTCCAGTAAGTTTATGTGCTTGGAAGCTACGCTCGGAGTCCAAACTCCGTGAGCAGTTTGATGGGATAGGTGAGCCCCCCCATCCTGTGAGGGTTGCGTCTGTGGTTAGAGTGGCTTCCACTGCGGGGGTGGCGAATGATTTCCCTATTACCAGGTTTTCCTTCGACCACCACCGTAGCGAGAGAACCAAGGCCTGCGAGACCACCACTAGATCGTCCCATTGTCCGCTGGCTTGACACCACTGGCTGTTGAGCCACTCTTGCATTGGGCGCATGCGCAGGCGCGCGTGAGGTACCAAATAAATACATGACACCATCATTCCTAGCAAGCGCATTGCTTTGCGTACCGTCACCTCTCGACCGGCCACATATTGAGGGATCTGAAACAGCATATTTTGGACCCTCTCGTTGGAGGGGAAGACAAGGCCGTCCTTTGTTCGATTTAGCGCCCCTAGGAATTGTTTGATTTGGCTGGGGTCTAAGCTGGACTTCTTCTCGTTGATGGAGAAGCCCAGTTGGGACAAAAGGTCTACTGTCTTTTGGGTGTTTGAGAAGCATGTCTCGTAAGACTCCCCTGTTATGAGCCAATCATCGAGGTAAGGGTATACCGGTATGGACAACCTGCGCAGGTGGGCCGCTGCCACTGCCAGTACCTTCGTGAATACCCTCGGTGCAGACGCTATGCCGAAGGGTAGTACTCTGAACTGGTAGTGTTTGCCCTCTATCATGAACCTGAGGTATTTTCTGTGCCCTGGCAACATCAAAATATGAAAGTAAGCATCTTTCATGTCCAGTGTTGTCATGTAGTCCCCCTGAGATAGCAGGGGAATTACCTCCTGTAATGTTACCATACGAAATATTTGTGGTTTTACAAATTTGTTCGCTGGGCGCAGATCTAGTACAGGGCGCATGGTTAGGTCCTTTTTGGGTACAAGGAAGTACACTGAATAAATACCTTCCATTACCTGAGATAGGGGCACGACCTCTATTGCTCCTTTCTGTAGCAGCTGTTCTACTAATTGCAGGAGGATGACGAGGTGTTCTGGTGACAGGCGTCGTCCCCTTGGAGGTCTGTAGGTGGGGGACCGATTGAACTCTATACAGTACCCGTGGGCTATGGTTGACAATACCCACCGGTCTGATGTTATTCCCTCCCATGCTGATAGGAACGATGTTATCCCCAACCGGAGACGCATGGGAGGGGACCCGAACCTTCGGGTCTTTTGGTGTTATTTGCCGGGGTGCCTCTGGGGCTGGAGCCCCGGCCTCTGCCCTTGCCACGGCCTTGTCCTCTTTGGGTATACTGGTTACTGGTACCCTGTTTAGAGGGCCAGTTTCCCGCAGTGTAATGCTGTTGCTGCTGCTGTTGGCGTTGGCCACGAAAAAAGCACTTGTTGCCAAATCCCCGCCTATTTGGAGTCTTCGAGATTTGGTCTAAGGTCTTAATGGTGTTGAATTCTTTCTTCGCATTTTCCAGTGCGTCATCCACTGCCCTTCCAAAGATATTTGACTCTTCTATTGGCTTATTAATGAGTGATGCCTGCGTTTCTGCCTTGAAACCGGAATTGCGAAGCCAGACGTGACGCTTCAGCAGAATTCCCTGCACCAAAGAACGGCCCGCAGTTTCTGCCGCATCAAGAGTGTTCTTAATGATGCTCTGGTTGACCAGAGTTCCTTCTGTAACTGTAGCCAATAAGCGAGTTCTTAGAGGTTCAGGGGCTTCTTCGATGTCCTGCTTAAGCTTTCCCCATTGAGCATCAGCATAGCTTGCCAGCATTGTATTATTATTGGCAATCCTAATTGAAAACGCTGCCGAGGCGGTAATTCTTTTGCCCAAGGCATATAGCTTTTTCCCTTCTTTATCTGGGGGTGCCTCGCTGGTTGACAGTGGAACCCCAGCTCTCTTCCTTGTGTTAGTCACCACTAAGGAGTCTAAGGAGTCTGGGACTGAGTGACCCCTGATATATAATGGGTCTGACTGAGAGGGTGAGAACAATTTCTCGATTGTTGGATTGACCCCTCTTACCAGCGCGGGGGTGGACAGCGATGGTGTGAGTCGTCTCTTAACCGAGGCGAGGATAGGAATAGTTTGACTAGTGGGAGGTTTTTCTTTAATAATCCTTTCAACGAAATCAGTATCTGGGGTGACCACCCCAGTTTCAACTTCAAAATGTGCTGCTGTAGCGCATTGAAGGTGGGCTGATCGTCTACTGGAGATGGGTTCCTGACCGGTGTGGTCTGAGGAGAAGAAATGTCTATAATGTCGGGGTCTGTAGACCCTGATGGCGACTGCCAGGGCTGTGAGCTGCCTTCACCTGGGTCCTCCTCGTAGCCCTCCTCACCTATGTTAGTGTCATCATGAAAACCTTCTTCCTCTTGTTGGTCTTCATTATTCACAAACTCATCTTCTTCCTGGGAGTGAGAGTCCTATTCAGTGAGGTCGTAAGAGTTCATGTCTTCCTGTAGGGGGTTAAAGAGCTTCGGGTATTTAGCCCTTGGCCCCTCCTGGAGTACCTCCCTTGGTCTCTTGGGTGTCCTATTTTCTGGGATGGCCATGGACCTGTCTAGCTTGTCCATACATGACTGGAACCTCTCTACAGTCCAGTAAGTAGGCCAGAGCGGTCTGAGAGTGAAAAGGGAGTTTCCTCTCCCTGTAGTTGCTTAGTTCTGTCCCATAGCGTCGAAGATAGGGTCCCTTCGCCTTCTGAGAAACCTTCTCGCTGGCTAGGGTCTTCTGTCGACAGTGGGAGCTGTCCCAGCCTACCCTCCGGCGTCCTCGGCGTTTCTTTGGCCTTGTGAGCGGTTTTCGACGTGTCACCCGCCGTCCGTCTCTGGCCGTCTTTAGAAGCTATACGCGTAAGGCTTTCGGCGATCAGCTTCTCCGTCGAGGGATCGCTCGCCGTCGCGCTAGGCAGTGCCGAGTCTTTACTGGCTACGTACACTCTTCTACGCCGCACAGCCGTCCTCTTTGTGATCGAGGGGCAAGCAACAGTTACACCATTTATGCTTGTCTTTCCAGGTAAACTTGCCCTTGCAACGCGGGCAAAACCTAAAGGGTGTCCTCTCCATAGCTGAGGGCATGAAATGTGATTATGACCTTGAAAGAGAGGGAGGGGAAAGAGAAAGGCATTCTCAGAGTGAAACAAAGAAATTACCACACAACCCTACTGTGTTAGGCCGGCGAGGCCAGGCCACGTGTTCGGCAGTGCCGAAGGATCTCCTCCGCTCGTCCCTCCGTCGAAGATCTTGCTCGGCAGAGAACAGCTTGGCAGCTACGTCGAGGGAGGGATCTATGTGATAGTTATTAATAATAATAAACGACCAAGGGTCGAGGAAATGATTTTGCAATGTCTCTCGAGGAGCTCTGCATAAAGGTGACCAATAACTGGGCGGAAAAAAACAATCTGAGGGACCTCGACGCGTGAGGGGTTGTGGGTACACTGCACGTCACTATAGGGATAGTGTTACAGACACGCCTTGTCGACGCCCCCTTTTCGACTACGAAAAACAAAATGCAATACTCTGCAGTGACCACTGGATGTCGGACTATGCACAGCATGTGATATGTGATTCTAAGCAGATTAACAAACATCAGAAATTTTAATATAACATTTTAAGTATGTTTATTTGGATTATTGCATTTACTGGGTTCTGTGTACTTACCTAAAGCCCACATCTTCCTTCTATATTAAACCCGACTGCTTTGCCACTCTACCAAGGTTCCTTGAGCAGTACAGACTTACACTAAGAGTTGGGGACCTGCATGCCAAGGGATAGTTTTCTTAAGTCGTACCTCAAGTGGACTTCAGGAAAACTTCCATATATATGCTATATTGGGTAAAGAAGTTGGAGATTGGGTTTGCAAAGTGTTAAGCAGATTCAGAGAGACAGGTCTCTCTTTAAATCGAGGAAATTGACTGGAACATTGGTTGGGCAGTAGGCTTCCACCATTTAAATAAGTAATTGCTTACAAAAGCAAAAACCTGGGATTTCTGCCACAATTTTAAGCTGCTTAAAGGTTACAAGTTAATATAGGAATGTGTGAACATCCGTACTTTGTTGGCAGTCTGCAGTCATACTTACTCAAGTTTCCCAACCCTTGGCTCATGAGACAATTCACACTGCCGGCTTCGGAAGCCCGGTATCATCGTCTATGTTCAGGCAAAAGAGTATCAGAGACACTAAGGCATCTTCTTACCCAGTGCCCGGTACTTCAAAGTAGACAAATGGAATATCTGGGACGTTTTGTGCACAATCCTGACATATTGTCGACCACAATGTTCTGGGGTAGATGCATGGTGGGATCAAAGCCTCCTCTAACGGTTGCTTTTATGAAACTTTGGGATGATGCAATAACTTTGATATCCAAGCTTTATATTTAAAAACTGCAAAATGATGAATTCAAAAAAAGTAATGTTAAGCTTTACGACATTAGTGTTGTCTTAGATGAATGCTCATTTATTAAATATTATGTGTTTTATACTTTCTAGTGTGAAAAGCATTTCTCTTTAGCAGGCCGAATAAATATGGGGCTCAAAGACTCCTGTAACATTTCTCAGTAAATGTATTGAACCAAAATCAATTTTAAGAATTATTTACAGGTCAGACGGATAGCTCAGGGGGTAACAAGTTGATCTTGGGAGCAAGACAATGCAGAGCAACACAGGTTTGAATCCCGGTTGCGCGCTTAGAGCCTGGTTTACGGTAATTAGCGCGTAAAGGATTCAGTGGATTTTAGACCATGAGAAGCATAAATCAGTGACGAGATACACGATTTGGTTACATTTGGCACGAGACTCCTCTCGCTTTGCTTGATTTGGAGCGTTCAACAGGGTAGGTAACAATATATTATTATGGGTTTGACAGATAGCTCAGGGGTAACCAGCTGGTCATGGAAGCAAGAACGCGCTTAGCAGCATCAATTAATTTGCTGTTCCTAAATCCAATTCCAAAAATCAAGGCGAGTGTAGATTTGATGTAGTCACCATGTTTGTGGAATGAGCTTCCCTTATCCACGATATCAAAATCAACAATCTCCCTCGCTATTGAAAAGCCTTAAACTCATGCTTTTTTCTGAATTCCCTTTCTGCAGTAGATACCGATTAGTAGAGCTCTGTGCCACAGTTCAGTATGTAAGAGTCACATTATAAATCCTTAATCAAATTAACTATTAAGCTTCCCAGCGAACAACTTCTAACTGGCAGTGCTCATTAAGAGTGACATATTTCCTTTTTATACACCTCTGTCTTACATATACACACTCTTTAATCTTGGTGGGTCGCACCACCATATGTAAGGATTGACTGCCTGCAAACTGCTGACCATGCCTTTGGTGTGTCTGAGCCTTGTAGGAACAGTGCCTCATTACAGACCTATGGTTTATACTACTGTGCTTACCTCTCATTGGCCTTAGGAGGTCTGCCACTGTATATAGTAATTATCATGGCAGCAGTGTTCTCCTGTTCAGGGTGCGCTGACATCATAATGCCCATATAGAAAAACAGAAAATATGAACTCTGCACTCACAAAGCAGCAAGTTCTTACTGTGCAAGTCTTCAGTGCCAAGCAGGACATTGCAGCATTAAAAGCCTAGTTTAGTCACCCCCGCTGGGCTGACAACTTGACCCGCCCCCTCACCCCCTTTGAGGAAGTAATAGCTAAAAGTGTCTCTCGAAAAGGCTCCCTGTCCAAGTTCTATAGTACCTTGATAACGGCCAACCTGGAGGGTAGGCAACCCTTCAAACGTATATGGGAAGAAAGGCTGGGTATGGCGTTGGATGACCATACATGGAGGGCAGTTTTCAAAACCATATTCTCCGGTACTCTGTACACCGCAGCCATGGAGCATAGTTTCAAGATTCTGCACTCCTGGCATCGCTCCCCAACCACTCTCTCTAAAATGTTCGCAGAAGTATCCCCCTACTGTCCTAGGTTGTGTCACCAAAGAGGCACATGGTTCCACATGTGGTGGGGATGCCCGGTTATCCAGGTGTATTGGTCAGAGCTCCTCAGCTGGATTAAGGATATAGAGGGATTCTGCCCATCGCTTCTCCCCTTGGAAATCCTCCTGGGTTCCCCCATGCCGGAAACGGAACAGAGTGCATTCCCGAGGGTCATCGGGGCCATGCTGAGGGCGGGGAGGTTAGCATTGGCCCAAAAGTGGAAAAGCGCCTTAGCACCAACCAAGGAGGAGTGGCTCTGTAAACTAAGGGGTATATTTACTTATGAAAAACTTACGGCAGTGAAAAACGATAAACTCTCGGAGTTCTCACAGGAATGGACAGCAGTTCTCCTCCACGACGAATGTGTCTCTATGCGATTGTAATGTTGGACCCCAATATATGTCCCCCGAGCATACCCTAGCGCCGGCCTTAAAACTGGAGACTCTCCACCATTCTGCTCTGCACCGCGCTGCTCCCACGATGTCAAATTGTAAAACAAGTGTATGTAATGATGTCTGAAAGTTCTCACTGCTGCTTCCGCAACCTGCAAAAACCTAAAGACTTGGTATGTTGCAAAACTGGGGGGGAGGGGAGGGTGGGGGGTGGGGGAAGGGGATTATGTTGCAAAAGTTGGGGGGGGTAGGGTGGGGGGGGGAGGTGGGATGGGAGTAAAAAGTAAAACAAATTCTGTCAATTATGTTTGCTCAGTGTATTGCTGGCAGGGACTGCTCGCGCACCCTACCTTTTTTGTAATATGACAATAAAAACAAAGTTATAAAAAAAAAAAAGCCTAGTTTAGAGGCCACATTTTAATAAGTGCCTGTAAAGATTAATCTTTCATGTTTGTTGAAGATGGGCCATGCGTTTGTTGTTAAAATATCTTTGTTTTCTTTAGGACATTTGGCAATTCAGAGCAAAACTTGTACAAGGAGTGAGAACAAACCTGTGAAATAAAGCATTCAAAGAGCTGATGAAAATGCTGATCCGGCCGTAATCAAATGTTTGTGACATGCGTCCCGAGTGAATCTAGCATCCAGTTTATGTGATGAGGAAAGTTGTTTTTCTAGGTTCAACACAAGAATATGGCGAAAATGGGAAAATTGATCAAATGATGTTTTTTGATGATGCGTTCACACATAGCGCGGGCGGCATTCGCGCTCTCAGTTTCAAATGGTGTTTGCAAAAACATTGCAGTCCATAGCCTGATATTTTCTTTCAGCATTGAGGAAAAACATTTTGATTGTTGTCCCTTATATTTGGTAGATTAAATACACGATTTTTGAAATTGTACGCTATTTTAAAATAAAATTATGCATTTCATGTTTGCTTTTGCTGTTTTAGTAATTACTATACTCTGTTGCTTGTTTAGGCAACATTGAACTTTTATCAAAAGATGCACCGATCAGAGGTCACTTTTCTGAAGCACTTAACAAGATATGGCCGATTCACTAAGCATTTTGTTTTAACTTGCACATTCTTTGCTCAAGTCAAAATGTTTTTAATGAGGTGTGCAGCCCGATTCACAAATCACACGTGTGTATGCACATCTACAGATGCCAACATGCTGGTGGTGTGCCATCAAGATGAGCTGTGCAGTGGCGGGCTTATGAGTGTGTCTAGGCGCTACAGCAGAACTATATCACAGAGGGTTAAACTACATACAAGTACACCCAACATTAGTATCCACTCCACAAGGGTCAGATGTCTGTAATTTTGGACAGTTGGCTTTCGTTACACTCTGCACACTAACACAATCAGTGGCGCGTTTCTCTTATGGAGGATCCTGAACTTCCTGAAAGCTGAGACCCCGTGATCCTATAGGGAACCATTTGATGAACCTCATTCTCACCATGCTATGAGAAGCCGTGGGGCCCAAAACCTTTACTCGCCATCCCTTCACCCATCAATTCCATCTCCGATGGTGTCAAGGCCACTGACATCACAGGAACTCAACCGAGTCCTCTGGATCCTGTTCAATGCCCTCAATTCCACAGCCCATTTGTAAGCCAAAGTGAACCATTTCATTATTGAATACCAGTGAAAAAGCCTATTTATACGGGCTAATGTGCATAAAGGAAGACATTTTCAGAGTGTAAATATATTACGTGGTGTATTTTGACATAATTTATGTTAATAGAAAAAACTAATGTTTGTAAAGCATCTTGCTCCTTTTACGTGGAGGAGTAGTAACCTCAAACAAAATCCCACAGAATCTGTTGAAATTTCAACATATTAGATATGGCCAATTGTTGTATCTGCTCTTCATTCTCTTGGATTCCACTTACGGGTTTTGGACTCAAATATACTATGTTGACAGATGTCGGAGTAATACAATTCATGTGCAGCATGATTTCAAGTAGACATGAGATCATGAAATATAGTAAATTGAAGTCAAAGTTTCAAAGGTACGTGAAGAATATTAGTGATATAATACACACAAAGAAATATTACAATTAATATTTACATAAGTACATTGAAAATAAAAAAGTAATTAATTTTGGTAGAGAAATCGTGCGTAATCAAATGAATTTCTGTTTATATGTTTTTTTAAAAACAAAATGTATATATTTTCTTGGTGTATGCAACTTGAAGTATGCTGTTAAAGTAGTATTCTTGTTTTGGGTCTTTCCTGCAGCTAATTGTATGTTACATTGTTGAAATGTGTGTTCACCTGGAAGATGAACTTGAAGTCTTACAGCTCCCTCTAGCGGTGATAACAAGCAAAGCAGGCAGGCCGGCTTCGGACAAACATACATTTGGCCTTTTATTATATGTTAATGTTAAAGGTATTGGTACCGCGCACTGTCATTATTGCAGTGGTCCCCAGGTGCGCTGGCAGATCTGAAAAGGAGAGTGTGAAGAGGCGAGGAAACGGGGTGGTTAGTAGGGTGTAGTGGGAATAGGAAAGTGAGAGTTGTTGTTAGTCTGTTGTTGCAGTGTGATGAAGTGCGTGTGGATTGTTGTACAGAGAGGTGATTGTATCCGTTTCTGTATGAGGAGTGTATGCAGAAAGTTGAGGTTATAGGGTTGGGTTAAAGTTTTATTTTTTAAATATATATTTTGTCGATTTCTTACCTCTTTGTCTTTGCGTTTCTGCGCCCAACCTCTAGGGTTATCCTGTATGTTTGGTACTGTAGTTTGTCTGCCTAGTTGGCAAGCAAGTTGAGGAGTGGGAGCCCTCCTCTGTGTGACTCCAGTGGTGTGGGTATGTACCTGGTTTCCGTGCTTGTTCCCCTGCTCTGCGTCTGGCAATGTTTTGGTCAGAAGATTCTGGTCCCTCAGTGCCCATCCGGTCCATCTATCCAAGTTCCCTTTAGGATTGGCGGCGTGTGGACATGGGTGGGCGGCGGGCACCTCCCCTGCTTAGATAACGGAGGACCAAGTTAGGGGATTCACGTTTCCCTTTAGGTCTATGCTTCCTAGACATTTCCTCCCGTTTCTGGAGCAAAGAGACAAGTTTGGAGTAGTTTTCTGAACTCGAGGTGATCTCTTGTGTTGCATATGTTTTTTTGTAGGTTATTCCAGGTTATAGCTCCCAGGGGAGAGAAAGATGATCCTCTGAATTTTCTGTTCTTGTATGGTTTTGGTTCTAAGCGAATGTTGTTGCTTGATCCGAGTGATCTTGTTGGATGGTAGACTTATGTTTTTCTTTAGGCACTCTGTTCCTTGGCCGTGGACTGCTCTGGGCGATATGCACATTGTTTTGAACTTTATTCTTTTATTGGTAGCCAGTGTAGCATTTTGAATGCTGGGGTAATGTCTTCTCTTCGTGGTAGTCTGAGCAGGAGTCTTGCTGCAGTGTTTTGGATGCACTGAAGTTTTTTTAGCAGTCGTTCTGGCATTCCTAGGTATAGGCTGTTGGCATAGTCTACTCTGGACAGGAGTGCGATGATGGTGAGTGTTTTGTGGGTGAAAGAGAGTAATGGCATGATCCTTTTTACTGCGTGTAGCAGGAAGAAATATTTCTTGATGGCGTTTACTTGTGGTTCAAGTGTTAGTTTGTTGTCCATCAAGACTTGCAGGTTCTTCTCTATCGTTGATAGAGTTGGTACTATTCCCAGTTCCGACGCCCATGGTATGTAGTGGTTGTTTTCCCCGCTTTTTGCTATGATTATTATTTCTGTTTTGCCTGGGTTGAGTTTGAGTCTGTTTGTGTTCATCCAGCTGTAGAGCTCTTGTATGCAGTAATTCAGCGTTTTGTTTTCTTCCTGTGTATTTTGTAGACTATCTGTGTGTCATCAGCGTAGTTGTAGCATTTGAGGCCGTGTTTTTAATGAGCTTAGTTAGTGGCATCAGGTATATGTTGAACAGCAATGGGGAGGAGGATGATCCTTGTGGTACTCTGCAAGTGGATCCCCTTGTAGTAGATTTGAAAGGTTTGATCCATATGGTTTCTGTTATGTTTGTTAGGAAGGATTTAATCCATTGTAGGGCTAGTCGGTGATTGCTATTTCTTCTAGTCTCCCGCTGAGGATTTCATGGTTGACGGCGTCAATTGCTGCGGAGAGCTCCAGAAGTATTAGAGCTGTGCTTTTGTCTGATTCTGCATTATAGCTTTATAGACCTGCAGCGAGCCCCATACATGGGTGTTATGGGCTCTGAAGACTGGATCAATGGCCTGAGCTTTGCTTGGGCCTTTAACAACGTAGGAGGGACCATAACGCCTGGTACGGCCCTCGGTACAGGTCTATAAAGTTATTAGAACACCCTCAGTGTTTAATTAAAGTAGAATAAATGAGACATGTTTAATTAAAGTAGAACAAATTGAAAATGCTGCTGCCATTGCCTTGGTTCTGCTTTTTTTATAGGGTGGTGGAAGGTTTGTGTATGCCTTGCCCAGTGTCCTAATTAAGTACATTTCAGGTGTTTCTTTTTTTATACACTCCAAAACCTTTACCTTTCAATCAATGCACATTTACATCTAGTAGCAAACCATTTCTGACGTGTCTTTCCACACACACTAACTTAACATGCAAATAAAGAAAGCACCATCAACTTACCTTTACATCCTCTTCCATTTCATTTGCCATTCCCATAGTACGCTGCACCAAGGACGTCAGGGCAAGGTTCCTCTTAACATGATTGCGCTGAAAGATTTAAAGTGCACACGTTCTGTATTAGGCAAACATTCTGCTTTTACTTTGTCAAACACTTTCCTTGCGAAAGCGTTTCTTCCTGTTTAATTTCAGCGGGCGGGGCTGTGTGGCTCACGTTGGTTTCCTACATGTAATATGGAACGGAACGTTAACTCTTTCTGTTCTGCAATTACACAGAAAGCAACTTTTCAGCCTTCAATGGCCCGCAGCTGTGGTGCAGCCACAAGTAAGCAACTCCACTTACCATTGCAGGCTGTAATCAATCTGCGGGCTATACCGGTTCGTATAGCCCGCAGATTGACCAATCACAACCCTGAAAACACCACTAGGGTATTCTAATAGTCTTTAGATTGTCCCAGATTGATATCAGACTTCTGTCTTGAGTAGTTTCCCTGGGTAGGGGATGTTGGATATGGGTCTGTAGTTGGACAGAACTTCCACGTTTCCTGCTTTGTCCTTGAGGAGCAGCTTGATGTATGCCGATTTGAATGATCGCAGTACTTTCCCTGTTGAAAGTGATTGGGTAAAAAGGTTTCTGTAGTATTCCATGGGCATTCCTTGTGTAAGGATTGATTTGTGTATCTGTGGGGAGCATGGATCCATGGGGGAACCTGCTTTGTTGCTATTGTTTACCTTACCAGCTTGGCGAATGTCTCCGCTGATATTTGGGGGAAGGTTCAGAGTTTTTTCTGGTGATTCTGGGATGGCTGGATGGGTTGCATGTTGTAGTTGACTGGTCTGCTTTGTATGATCTGTTGGATGGTGGTGATTTTGTTTTTGAAGTGGTCTGCAAGGTCATTGCATAGTTTCAATGAAGGTATCTGAGTTTGTTGCAGCCAGGAGGGTTTCTCATTTCGTTTATAATTTTAAACAATTCTTTTTGGGTGTTGGTGGCTTTGGTGATTCTGTTGTCATAGTATTTCTTTTTGGCATTATGAATTTCCTTTTTGTATAATTTAATTTGTCGCTAAAGTTTTAATTTCTTCACCCAATCATTTTTTAGCTCCATTCTAGTTCATGCTTCCTGTTTTTCCTTTTCATGGCGCTGAGTAATTGTAATGGGTTATTTATAACGCTCAATACCTAGAGGTTTCTAAGCATGGACCCTGGGATCGAACCTGTGTTGCTCTGCGTTGTCTTGCTTCCAAGGTGAGCACATTGCCCCTGAGCTATCTTCCCGAGACGAGCAACCCCATCAAAACATAGCAGATGAAGAAGCAGAAGAATGTATTATCAACCCGACAATCAACCTAACAGATCATTTCAGCAAGGAAGCAGACTACACAGAGCACCATCAATTTGTGACAAAAACACAGAACAACTCCAACAGAACTCCACTTTTAGCGAGGTAAAACATAGAGGTCGCTCTTTTGCATGATGGGGTCAAAGGTTTTCCTTGGAGATCCTGTTGATTGTTCCAGCAATCCATTTATTAAGTTCTGTTTTTCTATTGAGGTCAGCTTCGTGCAGGGTTGTCGTTGGTGATTTGATGATTTCTAGTTCTGCTAAATTGCTACTTCTGATGGCTCTCCAGTTTCTTTTCATGATCGTTGTTAGTTTGTCAGGCTGTTTGGCTGTTGTCGTGTGGAGCTAGAACACGAAGGGAATGACGAGTTGGTCGCTCCAGACGATCTGGAATGGTGGCGTCGTGGTGATGAGGTTTTGTTTGGCGAAGATTGCGTCTAGCATATGTCCCGCTGTGTGGGTTTCTCCTTTCACTATTTGATGAAGTTTCATTGTCTTCAGTTGTTTGGCTAGTCATTTTTGTGAGTTGGCGGATTCTTAGTCAAACCAGATGTTAAAGTCTCCCAGGATCATCAGGCATTCCTGCTCAATGGCTAGGTTGGTGATGTCTTCAGTGAATGCACAAGTGAAGGTTACATCGTATGTTGGTGGTCTGTATACCAGAACAAACTTGAGGTTTGTTTTGGGATTTGCTGTTAGGTGAAGGATTAGGGATTCACAGTTTTTGATGTTTAGTGATTCATGCGTTTTAATGTTTAGGTGTTCTTTGTATGCTATTGCCAGTCCTCCTCCTCTTTTGTTTTTCCTGTTTGCTTGTGACCACTTGAAGTTGTGAGGGATGCAGTTATGCAATGTGGTTTTGTAGTTGTCGTCTAGCCATGTTTCGGTTATGAATAAGATGTCGATACCACTGTTGTATAGGAGGTCGTAATTCTCTGTGGCATGTTTGGACATTGATCTGGTGTTGATTAGGTTGCGGTGGATCTTTTTGACGCAGTTAGATTTGTTTTTTTTAATCCTTGCTTTGTCTTGTGGTTGTTCTGTTGGAGTTCTGTGTTTTGGTCACAAATGTATTGGTGCTCTGTGTAGTCTGCTTCCTTGCAGAACCTATGTGTTAGGTTGATTGTCGGTCTGATGTTAATTCTTCTGCTTCTTCATCTTCTATGTTTTGATGTGGTTGCTCCCAGGGCCCTTGTGTTTTTGTGATGTAAGTGGTGAGGGCGTTGGTTTTGTTGCTTTCTCGTCTCAGATCTTCTCTTTTCCTGCAGGGTTTTGGTGGGTTCTCTTCGTGCCAAGACATGTCAGTGCTGTTGAGTTGTTGAGGTGGTGAGGCAGTTGTGAGGTACAGTGTTAGATATAGGGATGTGTCTCTTCTTGTGATGTTTGTTTCGTTGGCTGGGGTGTTTTTCTGAGTCTGTTCTGTATTTGCGGCGGTTTCTGCTGGAGGCGGGCGCGTTTCCGGTCGGTTTGTTCTTTGTTCCATTTCTCTTTGGCGGTGTCCAGCTCTGTCGGGGCATCTTTGGTGGTGGGATGGTTCGGAGTTTGGGTTACAGGGGTTGTAGCCCACCTGCAGGACCATGTGTGATTTGGATGTTGTTGGGTTTTGTCCTCTTCCGCTGTGATAGTGGAGTGTACTCTGTGGGCTTGTCTTTGTAGGTTGGTTATGATACAAAGGTGGAGGTTCTCTTGAGGGCAGTTGTTGTAGGTTGGCTGGGGTGTCTGCATAAGACTGAGTTGTAGATGTGGGGGGGTCCTGGTTTGGTTTGTTCTTGGATGTGGGTTGGATAGCTCAAGGTTTCACAGTGATTGGCCGGGTAGTGGTTTACGGTTCTGGTCTTCTACCTTCCGAGGGTGCAGGGTCTGAGCAGGGCAGTGTCTGATTACTAAGGGGTTTGAGTGAGGGTAGCGCAATTGGTATGACTAGTTCCTCAAACTAGACTGAGTTTGTGTTTAACTGGGGCAGTGACCTAGCTCTAAGCAATTGCTTTCGGTGATTAGCTGGGTGTTCTGGATAGTGGGGAAGTCTTGGGTTTTGGCAAAATGGCACGCAAGGTGGAACACACCTATATTTGCGATTCCTATCTAGTGGGTGGGAGGGGTCCTAAGTCTCACAATAAAATAGGCAGATATCGGAGAAATACCTATATTTGAGATTCTGGTCTAGTGGGAGAAAGAATTCAAAATAAAATGAGCATATATGGGAGAAGACACCTAGATTTAAGATTGCTGTATAGTGGGAGCAAGGCCTATGTTTCACAATACAGTATGCAGGTACAGTAGGCAGGTACAGGAGAGCACACCTAGATTTGAGATTTCTGTAGAGTTAGTAGAAAGGCCTAGTTTCCACGATACAGTAGGCGGATATTGGAGAACACACCTAGATTTGATATTCCTGTATAGTCGGAGGAAGGCATATGTTTCACAATAAAATAGGCTGGTATGGGACAACACACCTAGATTTGAGATTCTTGTATGGTGGGAGAAAGGCCTAGGTTTCACAATACAGTAGGCAGATATTGGAGAACACACCTAGATGTGCGATTCCTGTCTAGTGGGACGGGTCCTCAGTCTCACTATACAGTAGGCAGATATGGGAAAACCCACCTATATTTGAGATTCTTGTATAGTGGGAGAAAGGCCTAGGTTTCACAATATAATAGGGAGATATGAGAGAACACACCTCGATTTGAGATTCCTGTTTAATTGGAGAAAGAGTTCACAATAAAATAGGCAGGTATGGGAGAATACACCTAGATTTGAGATTCCTGTATAGTGGGAGAAAGGCCTAGGTTTGTAAGGACGTCACGGTATCAAGAATAGACGGACAAAAGTGATCACAGTTCAAGGGTGGTTATTAAACTGTATAGGTAGGTTGGAAAAACGCCTAGTCTAAACCTAAGATGGGAGCAAGCTATGACCATCAAATCAAAAATAAGGCAGTCGTAGTGGCATCTTGTCAAAATAAAAAGGCCTATACTAAGAAAAACCTATTGCCAATCCTTACGCTAAATACAAAAGAGTGTGGGATAGGGCTCACAAGAAATGAATTTTTAGAAATAATAAGTCAGGATGCAGTAGTCGTGGTCTCCCTTCCCCATGTTTTGAGCACAGGACAAGGCAGGATTCTGGCACACAGCACACGCTCGAGCTTTCCTAGCACGAGACGACAGTTCTGTTTTCATCTATCAAGATTTTCGATGGCCAAGTCTCTTGCTCTGTAAAAAGTCTCTTGCCTTCGAGGGCCTAATGCATTCAAAATAACAACAAAAATTCCTTTCTGCTTTTACGTTGGGTGATGCTTTTTCACCCTTGGCTGCCCCTCTGTGGTATTCACTAATCTTAATGTCTTTCTAAGCAGTTCAGGGTGGACAACTCTCTGCTGGGTTCACTCTTGTCAACACACTGTCCTTTGGGACTTTCGTCTTTGCCCCTTTCCATCGGCATTCCTCCTTCGGGTTTCTTTATCGGTTCTCCCCTCAACTCAGCGGCTGTGATGAACCGCTTGGCTTTCTTCGTATCAAGAGTCAAGGCCGGTACCACGGTAGCAGGCTTCTCCCTCTGTCCTGCTTATCAGCATAGGTATGCTTTGTGTATTGTTTTCATCTGCTACAACACACTTGGGCTATTGTTCGAGGTCTTACAATTACTTCCACGGAGGTCTCACAGGCCTTGGTCAGAAAGGGCAAGGTTGCTTCTATCCTCGTCACCCTCTCGGTTTGCGCAGTCTTTCTCCTGCTCTTGAACTGCCATGCCTGGATAGCGGTCTCGTTGTGCGGTCTGCCTTGCTCGTATGGTGCTCTTGTGCACCTTTTATCCCTGTTGGGGAGGGAAAGGGCCCTCGGGTGTGTGTGTGATTCTGGTCAATTGCCTGACTTTGCCTGACCCTGGTGTTGGGACACGTCAGGTAAACGGCTGTGGTGTTTGTCCGTCGTCTTTCGTGATGTGCGAAAGTGTTAGAGTTGGATAAGGGAAGTGGGGGGGTAGAGTGTTTCTATATCCAACGAGGTAGGATGGGGAAAAGGTGTTATAAGAAGGGGGCTATCGTGTCTCACCCGTCGGTGTCCCACTTCCACTCCCTTAGGATCCCCCTCCCTCATCCAGGTGATCCTCCCTCACTGGCCCACCCCCAGGAACAGGATCCAATAGTGATGGCCGTTTCCTGGCCACCTGGATGACATATTCCCGGGGACAAGTTTGAGAGACACCGTCAGGTTTCTCACACAATAAAATAGGCAGGTATGGGTGAACACACCTAGATTTGAGTTCCTTTATAATGGGAGGAAGGCCTAGGTCTCACAATACAATAGGCAAATTTGGGTGAACACACCTAGATTTGAGTTCCTGTATAGTGAGAGTAACTTTGGGTCTCACCCTAAGTTACTAGGGGAATCCAGACGTGGACCCCTTGCTCACTATTCTTAGAGAGGCACAGCTCCTCCCTACTGATGAGGTCCAACCAGACCGAAACACGTGTCTGGGGATGCTGTTGGTACTCTTGTTCAGAGGAGAATTGCCTAGCATTTCGGTGCTGGACTGCCCCAGGGCAGGACAAAGACTGATATGTTTGGGATATTTCTTCTCTGTGAAAGATAGTGAGCTAAAGACTCTGGGTAAGTCTCTCGTAACCAGGACTAATGTCTGGCAGAGAGACTCCCAGGACCCCCCCCTTGTCAATTTGCATAGTGAGAGAAAGGCCTAGTTCTCCTAATACAATGGGCAGATATGGGGGAACACACTTAGATTTGTGTTCCTGTATACTGGGAGAAAGGTCTAGGTTTCCCAATACAATAGGCAGATATGGGAGAACACACCTACATATGCGATTCCTGTCTAGTGGGAAAAAGGCCTAGGTTTCACAATACAATATGCTTTTAAACAGTTGTGTTCACAGCAGATTTTCTAGAGAGTGTGACGGATGTGCGTGGTTCGTGTAATTAATGCAAGTTGTGATGGTGTACAGTGGGGTGTTAATATGGTTATAAGTACCAGTGATTGCGCCTACCTTATCCGTTGACGCTGGTTGACGGAAGTCTGGTCCTTGTTTGGCGCGTCTGGACACTGTCGCAAGCTGCTACTGCTGGTTGCGGGTGGAATTATGCCTTGGCAACCACTGAAATGAGTAGGGTGGCAGCAAGGAACAAGTTGCCTGTTGCTTAGGGGGAATAGGCAGAGTTTACTACTGTGCCCGGGGAACTAGGTGGGAGCACTGCTGGTCCTGTTCCTTGAGCTTAGCGTTGAGAAGGAGCTAGATAGTAGGGCACAGCGGGTCGGTTTTGTTATATATGTGACTGAGGGTTGAGGGGGTAGTTGGCTGTTTAGGCTGGGTTGTTAGTTGGTGCCTACTTCCCCTGCTGACACCTGCAGAGACAGTCGGGAGCCACCACTGTGCGAGCCGCCCTTCGCCTCTGGGCCCTTAGCCAGAGGGGCTGCTGTGCAGAGGGGCTGCCCTAGAGTGCTGCCTAATATGTGGGAGAGGACCAAATAAGGACGTAGGGACGGGCTGGGAGGCAGGGATGTGGACGGAGGAGGAAGCAGGCAGGGGGCTGGGTACTACTGCGCATGCTGTGCTACTCATGCTTTCAAACATTTAAATGTACACAATTTCTGTTTGCTCTAACAACCGGGGCCTCTATGGCACTTAACTCGAGCTTCTGGTGGGGTGCAAAATATGATGCTTTCAAACTGGGAGCTGTTGGCAGAGGCAGAGGCAGTAGAACAGCGGTAGTCAAACTGTGGGGTGCGCCCCTCTGGTGGGCCGCAGCCTCATGTCAAGGGGGGGGCGCGCATCCACAACCTGAAAAGAGAAAATTACATGCAGCCCCGTTTATTGGCCCGGGTGCTGGGGAACGCATATTCCAAAAGCAGCATGTGAGCTGCTCTGGAGTCACACAACATGCGCCCCTCATTCTTTGTGTTTACAGCCTTTCAAGTGGGGCAATTTATAAGTGATGGCTCATTTAACAAGCCATTCTTTTTATACACTGTATGCTTAACATTTCAGTGTTAAGAGCTGTACATGGTTCATTTTTATCCACCAGGCCAGCACAAGTATCAGTTAGCTGATTTTCAGCGATTGAAGTGCACCATTTGTCAGGAGATCTGAGGTGAACACAGTATGCAACACTTATGGCCAATAGAAGGGACTAGCCTGAAGGAAATATCTAGGAAATGGACCACATGGATAGCCAAAAGATCTCAGAAATGGAAAACTACTGAAGCCTTAGAACTGGTTTAACATGCATATAGTCTGTCAGGGGCAGAGTGACAATGCACAGAGGATGTAAGCCTTTGAGACGCACAGCAATTCATTTGGCAATAGTGGCCTTGGAGGCATCCAATGAAAATACAGCCATAAAAGAGCATGGCAGCCATGAACAAACCTCTAGAAAACCAGGACACATCAAAATTGTGAAGAGCTTGCTCAGCCGGATAACCATGAGATGGAATAAGTTACTTACCAGTAACTGTTGTTCTTCAGCATGTGTCTGGCATGGATTCACATGCTCATGGTATTCCCTGTCGTCAGGCTGGGAATCCTCGGTAAAGAAAAAATCTGTTTGTTTCTTTTCTGAACTGTCTTTCTACTAGTAACCAATCGCTGGTCTCTGGGTCATACTGCCCCCAGCCAATGACTGCCCTCTACCTAAGCCCCTCCTTTGGCAGCCATCTTCAGATTTGGTAGCACGGAAAGTGGCAGTAGGACCAAGAGAAGAGCCGCAGAGGGGTAGGAGGGAGGGTTTGCATGTGAATCCATGCCAGACCCATGCTGGAGAACAACAGTTAAAGGTAAGTAACTTTTTCCTTCTCCAGCATGGGGTCTGGCTTCACATGCTCATGAATTTAAGAATTCATAGCAGTACACACATGCACAACCACGGGAGGTGGCAAGGCTCAACATTAAGCATTTCATCACTCAACATTAAGCATCTCTTAACTCCTCACCAGGCCCACCTTCAGGCGAACAGGTTGCGCAGCACTGCCTGGCCGACTCTGGACTCCTCCCTGGAATCCCTGTTGACGCAGTAGAATCTAGTGAAGGTGTGCGTCGACCTCCACGTAGTAGCCCTGCAGATGTCCAGCAGGGGCACACCAGATAGGAACGCTGTGGTGGCTGCGATCGCTCTGGTCGAATGGGCTCTCGACGGCCGGGCAACGGTCGGTTTGCCAACCGGTGAAAGTGCATGATGCAGCCGGAGAGCCATCTGGAAATGGAAGCCTTCAAGAGGGCCTTCCCTTGGTTCACAGGTCCAAAGTTCACAAACAGCTGTGATGTCTTCCGAAAACTCTTTGTCCGGTCTATGTAGAACTTCAGCGCTCTGGCTACATCCACGAGTGCAAAGTCCTCTCGGCTGGCGACGGGAAGAAAACATGCAACACCAAGGGCTCGTTGAGATGGAAGTCCGATGGCACCTTGGGCATGAAGGAGGGATGCGTCCTCAGCACCACCCTCGTCTCGTGGAAAGTCAGGTATGGAGGTTTACAGGAGAGGGCCTGGATCTCTCACACTCGTCGTGCGGAGGTGATGGCCACAAGAAACGCAGTCTTCCACGAGAGGAACTTCAACGGTGCCGAATGCAGAGGCTCGAATGGCGGCCCCATGAGCCTGCTCAGCACCACATTGAGCTCCCACGCCGGGGCTGGAGCCTTCACCGGAGGGAATGATTGGAACAATCCTTTCATAAACCCCTTCACCAGATGATGGGACCACAGAGATGATCGTCCTTGAGTTCTGGTGTAGCGGGAGATCGCCGCTAGATGTATCTTGATGGAGGCGTGGGCTAGCCCCGCCTTGGCCAGTGACAGTAGGCACGGCAGCACCTGGGGGGGCCGTAATCCGCAGAGGGTTAATCTTCTGTACACGGCACCAGAGAGAGAACCTCTTCCACTTATGTCCATAGCACTTAAAAGTCGAGGACGCCCTGGCCTTTGCAAGCACCGCCTTAGCAGTCTGCCGGGATATCGTACCCTCCAAGCACCCTAGCTTTAGCCAGAATATATCTTCTGCAGGCATGAGTAATGGCCAAACTCTAGGTTGGCAGGAGAGAAGCTGACAATAACAAGGATGCTGGCTTGTGGCGGAGGACAGACCCTCCCTCTCTGGATAACCGATCTGGGAGAAGAGGAAACTTGATGTAAGGAGCCACAGACAGGTGGAGAAGGTCTGAGTATCAGACCTGCCTGTGCCATGCTAGAGCAATGAGTATCATCTTGCAATGGGTCTGTGAGTGCCCTTATCACTCACATCAGGGGAATTGACCCTCCCAGGGGGAACTAGAAGACATCCCCTAGACTCCTTGATTGCAGGTACTCGGAGGCAAACCTGGGGAACTTTGCGTTTGCTTCCCTGGTGAATAGGTCGATTTGAGGGTGACCGCACATGGAGAAGAGCAGAAGAACTTGAGTCTGATGAAGTTCCCACTCATTGCAGGATCGTAGTTCCCTGCTCAGTGAAACTGCAATGGTATTGTGAATGCCCGCAAGATGGAATGGAATGGGAAACAATCTTCTGATCTAGCGCCCATTTCCACATCGCCTGCGTTTCTTTGGATAGAATGGGAGAGCGGGTTCCCCCCAGTTTCCTGATGTAGAACATGGTGGTCATGATGTCCATGAATATGCATCCCACCTTGTCTTGGAGTTGGGGTTTGAATGACTTGAGAGCCCATAACACTCTTTGCATCTCCAAGCTGTTGATGGGCATCTCCTCCTATGGGTGCCAATAAGCCACTGGCATGAGGTTTACCTCTGTGTGCTCCCCACCCTTCCAGGGATGCGCTGGAAGGTGAAAAGGAGCACCTTGCGTGAGATGCTGATGAACGGACCACCACTGCAGGGTCTTCCTGAAAACTGGAATGAGGGTGATCTTGCCATTCCAGGGGCCTGATACTTGCTGCCACCTGGCATCTTGGAACTGTTGTAGAGGCATCATGTGCAGGCTACAATGAGGGAGTAGGGCTATGCATGACGATATCATCCCTTACAGAGATTTGATGGAGCGGACGGTTGTCACTTGAAGATTGGGAGCTGTTGCACTTTGCTCAAGATGGCCTCGACCCTCTCCTCCAATGTAGAAGGCAGGCACGTCCGTGTGTTGAGATGTGAGCCTAGAAAGTGTGTCCGGCAAAGGCACCACGCAGGACTTAGGAAAGTTGATTGAGAATCCCAGAGAAGACAGGCAACTGATGGTCTCTTCGGTGTGCTTAAGGCCAGTGGACGAGAGGGGGTGCAGGTCAGCCAGTCATCTAGGAATTGACAGACAGATCCCTGAACACCGTAGATGGGCTGCCAATGGAGCCAGACTCTTTGGGAAGACCCTTGAAGCGGACTTGAGGCCGAAGGGAATTGCCTTGAATTGGTAATGTCTGCCATTTACTACAAACCAGAGGATGGGTTGATGCCTACGATGAATGGGATGTGAAAGTAGGCATCCTCTAGGTCTAGCGAAGCCAGTAAGTCTCTGTGGTCCAGTTGTTTGAGCACATGCTGCAATGTGACCATTCAGAACTTCGGAGACTTGAGAAATGTGTTGAATTGCTTCAGGTTAAGGATGGGACTCCATCCACCTGACTTGTTTCTCACCAGAAAGTATCTGGAGAACACTACGGAGCCCAGGTGGTGTTTTGGCACCATCTCTATTGCCCCCCCGCCCTTTTTTTTTTAAGTGCTTGGGTCCCTTGCAAGAACAGAGACATGTGTTGCTTCTATCTTATGATGGGAGGAATGGAGGGGCATTTGTCCAGTAACAAGAGGGTGTAACCCTGCTGGACAGTGCTGAGCACCCACATATCAGTGGAGATGTTGTGCCACTCACTGACAAACTGTGATAGACTTCCTCCCAATGGGGTGCTGAAGTGGGGGACCAGGCCCTGGACGTGGTCAGGCCTGTTTGGATGTTTGCATCCTGAAGGATGTCCCTGCAGGCGATGCTTTCCCCTTCTTTAGGACTGTGAACATCCTCTGTACGCCTCTTGGATGCTGCATGCCGGAGCGCAAAGGTTGGTGATATGCTGGCCTGTACTCTTTCGTGCACTTGGAGAAATAGCCCTTGGATGAACGAAAGGACTGCATTCGTTGCTGAAGGGTACCCAGCGAGCGCGCTGTATCTGGGTCTGCCTTTATGGACTGCAGGATCTCATCTACAGTGTTGCCGAAAAGGTCCACGCCTTCAAAAGGCATATCGATAACTCTCGATTGGGCCTCTGGGCAAAGGTTAGAGGCCTTCAACCAGCCTTACATGCAGAGCACTGCCACATTGCCCATTTGTCAGAAATCTGAATCCGCAATGTCCAAAGCCACCGTAATTGTGTCAGAGGCAACTTCACCCTCGTGAAATATAATGCCTTATTCTTCTTGTCCTCCATGAGGAAGTCCAAGATGGGTGTCAGCTAGAGGGACCAGCCTGGGGAGCTGTTGGAAACAGGCGCTGTTGCCGCTCAGAAACCAAGGTTTGCAGAGTATACAGGATGTTTAAGGACAAGTCTCTTGGCTCTGTTCCGATTGGAGCTGCAGGCAAGGGCACCGTTGGCAGAGTTAATCGTGGCTGCGGAGAGCGAGGAGACAGTGGTGGCTGCGGAGAGTGATTAGGTTTAGGAAGAATGGGGTCAGAAGAATCCCTGACCTCTTCCACATGAGACGAGAAAGACCCTGGGGGCTTGTTGCCTGATAGGAGTGCCTGCATGAAGTAGTTGAGCAGGTGGTAACACTCTTGGAGAAACAACAGATAACAGGGTGTTGACTGGTTATGCCTTGGTAGGTCTTGGGAGAAAGCAGAGATGGCGCCATCTCCTTGTCCACACTTGCAGCCCTGAGCAAGGAGGCGATGACAGGAGCCTGCGGTGTCATTGATGGAGCTGCGGATGGGCCGGATGAGGGCGGCTGTATAGGTAGAGCAAGCTGGTGGACGGTTATCTTAGTCGTTGACGGGACAGGCGAAGTAGTCAAAACCGTTGATACAACAGTAGACGGAGGGGCCGATGACGAGGTGGTAAGAGATTTCAGTCGATGGACTGATGACCATGACTTAGTCATGGACTCCAACTGACACCAGTTTTGATGACTGAATATATGGGGCTGCTTCTCCTTTTTAGGCTTCAAATGATCTTGAACTCTTAGTAGAAAGAGTACGCTCAATTTATCTACTGACCCGGGCAGCAGCATGACTTTGCACTGAGGCCGTGTCAGCCAAGTCACCAACCTTCTGCAACGATCACGTAGAGTTTTCGAGAAGGACTTGCAGATGGAACAGTTATCCCCATCGTGGTCCGGGTGCTACTAGTAGAGGCATTTGTCATGCCGACCATCCTGTCATGTCTCGAGTTGGTAGTCATCTGTGGGACCGCTGGCGTCTAAACCGCCATTACTAGTGCCATTTCGTTTTTGGAAACGCTTCGAGCGGTCTAGTTGCTCTGAAGCTGTCCGCCGACGGGTATATGTTCCCTCCTCTTCCGGCAGACGGCGCGTTGCAACCCTTGGCTCGGCGTTTCGCTTTTCCTCTTTGGGAGGCTTCGCTAGTGTTTTTCCGCTCTAGTACACATCGTACTCTGCCTTTGTCTCTCCTCTCCTTACCCCGCTACGGTGGCTTTCTTAGCCATTCTTCTCCCTCTTCTCCGCGCCTTACCTTGCTTTCTTTTACCTCCATCTCTCCTCCTTTACAGTGTTTTCCTCTTGTACTCTGGCCACTCCCTCTTCTTCTTCGCTCAGACTTACCTTCGTTTCTTGTTGTTCCTGGTATTTCAAGTGTTTTTTTCTGTCCGCCATCCACTCCACTCCTCACCTGAATACATATACGGCTGTTCTCTGGCACCCAGTCTCCACAGATTCTTACAACAGGGACCAGCACGACATACGAGAAAAGGTTTTTTTTGTGCCTAAGGGCTTTGTCCCCTATTCCGGAAAGGGTCCCATGGGTTGTTGTTTTCAACTCCCACGGTGGCTTCATTCCGTGGCAAACGACATCCACCAATAAAAAAAAGAAGCATTTGGGAGAGGAGGCTACACAAATTACAACAGGAGGATCTGGATTCAGGTGAGGAGGAGGGTCGTTCGCTTTAAACCGGCAAACAGTTTAAAATCCCTATTTACATATTCCAGATTAGTCCTTTGAAAAAATAAAAAATAAATCAAGTACATAGCTCTGGACTATCATCATGACTCCTCATCGATGACCCTCTATAGACTCTTTCATCAACAAATAAAAAGCTAGTGCAAAGATCATCTTATTGTTGCTGCCATCATGCATTATCAGCCACCAATCTCCTGCACATCGAGATGGATATTTGTCCAATTCTCTGACCATATATCTTGTTCTTTCATCTCCCATCTTGGGGTAGAAATTGACCAGATTTTTCAAAGATTCTTCCTGGCAATTACAGAGTCTACAGATAGTCTTTTTTTTCTCGACATCCTTCATATCATGACAGACATTCCTTGTGCCGAGTGTATTCAATCTGAACTTTAGAAATGTTGCCCTTATCATCTTGCAAGGGAACTTTGCCATTTATTCCGGCTACACATTCAGTTTTTTGGCTTCCACCGGCGCGTTTATCATTCTTGTATGTTGGATTCTTTTATCATTCGTTTCAATCCAATCTTGCTCATATAATTTTTTTTTACTGCATTTGGATCTTTCATTACGCATTCTTTATCCATTTTCAGCTGCTCTGGGATAACTTCACAGGCAATTTTCCACTTAGTTATAAGGCTATCCGCGTCAGCATTTACAAATCATGTTTAGGAATATAAATTGCGGGATGTTGTCGCCTCATATCGCCTTTCTATATAAAACCAGGGAATTCCATGTCACTGACGAAGATGTTATGTTTTTCAATTTAAAATACACTTAAATCAATTAAAATAGAATTAACGTGCCACACAGAACTTTTAAAACTATTTTCTTTATTTTTTTGTCTCTTTATTTGACACACCAAAACCTTTTTTTTAATATTACTTATTAGCTGCATATGGACATCCCTGGACAGGTTAACTCTAGCGGCTGCTTTGGGACAGGGACTAAATGCATCCTCTCAGCATCAAAGGTCTTTTAATTGTCTAAAGAAGCCAGCCACTGCCTAGCGAGCACACCAGATGGCAACTCAGTGTCACTTGGCACCTTGATTAGGAATGTGTCACCATACAGACAGTAGTCCATGGCAAATTAGTGCAGTGATGTGTGCAGCAATGATTTGTGCGTTGCACAAGTCACTACCATGTTGGTTAATGGTGTTTATGTGGTGCTCCCTTATGTAACAGCACATATACCTGTTTTTGTCTGATATCCCAATGTCCATACAAGAGCACACTGGACTGTTTTGTGTATGTGACTCTGACGAGCATGCCATACTGTGCCCACACTTAAACACATAAAGCAATCAAAGAAGTTGCCTCAAGTTGTAAATCCATGAGGCCAAACGCCCTCTCTACACTGCCACACCATGATTTTCACTAGCTGCAGGCCAGCACTAATAAGAGATGCTAATGCCAGTTCTTTTAGATAAAGCATGGGCCTGCTCTTTTTTGCCGAAATAACCCCCGAGGCCTGCACAATGGTGAGGAGGTAGCGGCTGAGGAACTTTGGGTCCTATACCACGCATCAGAAGCCGGTTTTGTTTAAAACGCTTCATCAGTTTATTAGTGGTCAGGCTAAAGTTTGAAAGACGTACAATCCTTTCTGTACATTGTTTATTGGGTCTCTCTTGTGCAGTATTCTGCCCTGTCTGTAGATATAATTCCCTAAAGATGTTTCTGTAGTGGGGTTGGTTATGCCCACACTGAGACCCAGCCCTTCCTCCTCTAAAATTCTTCAGAAACAAGAAGCAAAAGAGCCCTTGTACCTCATTGGAGTGGCTGATGTTGGAGCCATTTTATACTCGCATCCAAAAACCGAAGCTGTCCAAATGAGCATGTATGCTTCATGGTTACAAATATTTTAATGTTAGGGTGAGTATTGTGAACCATGATGTGAGCACCAAGCCATGCATCAGTTATGCATTTAGAGATTCACACTTTTATCACAGACTTGTTTATCAAATGTAGAGATCTTTGATCACTGTTATAGTCCTGAAATGCTCTGTGATTAGGATCCTCATTGGTGCTATTTGTCCCCTTTCCCACTCTCAGAGAGGTATTTTGAAAGAGTACAATAAGAGTGTACCAGAATGTCCATCTTGGAATGATAACCTTCTATCAGAAAATAATTCATATGGTTAGTCTAGTATTGCACCTTACGAAATACAAGTGAGGTGGTACGAACAGAACACCTGCAACACAGGGCCAGGTCAGTGGGCCTCAGACCCCGATAGGCTATTCACACCGCAGTGTGCCAGTACTGACAGTTTGAAACTGCATTCAGGCAAGGCCTTCCCTCAGAGCAAGTGACAGAAACACCATTTACTTGGGCCGCAACAGCTGTGTTTTCACATTAGATGTCTTCTGTAAAGTACTTGAATTACAATGGAATGAAACCAAGTTCATTTATGTAGCCATTTATTCATATTGAGGAGGGGTTTTGTCGCACGGCAGAGGTGTAGTTTGGGAGTGACGTGTGCCAGACAGTGGGGGCGCATTCTGATGTTTCGCCCTGGGCACCGAGTTGGCTAGAAACTGCCCTAATTACAGCACACACCCTATTTTGGGGGATGACCAACCTCTCCCATCTGAATGCAGAGCAGGAAATCACTAATGATGGCTCATTAGTGACATACTGCCCTACTTTCAGATGGGAGAGGGTGGTGGGTGGGGCAACTGCCCCCATGTTGCCAGTCAGAATTAATTTAGCTCAGCAATGTATTCAAGTCTCTGTTTTTTGTTCTAGTGCTTAAAATGTGTGCTGTGCATTACAAACTGTGTGCCGCAGACTGGTTGCACTCTAAGCGGGGGAGAAATGAGGACTGTGGGGACTCTGTACAAGGGAATAGAACAAAGACCCCATGGTCCTCATTTCTCCTGCAGCAGCAGTAGCCAGGGAAGGCACCAGGGCATTTCAACTTTTTCATATGAGGGGCCTTCACTGTGCCTGATAATCCCAAAATTCTCTTTAATTTAATGCAAAGCTGCATTTTATTTTTACAAGGTTATAATACTCACTGAATGCTGATCAAGTCATCTAACAACATTAAGGTCCAGCTTCTGATAAATACTTCCCTGAAGAAAATGCTGGCATTAATCACTGGGTGATGTTGCCTTTTCTGGCAGAGGAGGTGGTGTATCTTCCATTTGATGTCCAGGAGGAGATGATTGAGGTTCAGTCGGACACTACTCTGCAATCTGAATTTAGGAACATTGCAGTGGGTGACTTTTGGCTGAAGGTAATACTGGAGTATCCTACTTTGGCAAAGTCTGCTATACAGTCTCTCTTACCCTTTGGGTCTTCCTACTTGTGCGGGATATGCTTTTCAGCATTGGCTCTACTGAAAATGAAATACCGCACAACGCTGGAAGTGGAGGACAACCTCAGAGGTGGAGGTCTCAAAAATAAAGCCACGCATTGCTTTGCTTTCTGCAGAGAGACAGGCCCACCCTTCCCATTAGTACTAGCTCTGTAAAATCAAATTGCCTTCTGCTGAATATACCAATAGGAATGTATTTTGAGAAAATAAAAGCCCTACTGGAGAATTTTGTGTTTACTTGCATGGTTTCTATGTGGATTGGAAGTGATTGTCCTACTGTCTTGGAATGTTTCCCCAACAACATATCCTTTCAAAATTATGGCACCACGCATTCTGCAGCCATCTCTATAAAAAGAAAAATAACATCAACACAGAGGAGCGGGGCAGAGGGGTCCCAAACAATGCATTTTTTGCTCAGGGGGGCCTTGGCATAAAAGGTTTGAAGACCACTGCAGTAGAGGGATTAGAAGTGGAAGCCAGCCACTGAGCAGTCAGTGGGGGTGGCAGTATGATGGTGCAACAAGAGCTTGGGAAATGTAAAAAAAAACATGACAATGACTGTATGTATTGTTGATCAAGTGTGGAAAAAGTAGATGGTTCACCTGCACAAACGAAAAAAGCAGGAATGGGCCACTGTCAGGCAGAATCCTCTGCAGTACCCTTAGGGAACACTACAGACAATTAAGTCTACAAGTGGTAGTATTATTTCACCTTTGGTACAAGCCTGTACTACACAGTTATAGTGGTAGCAGTAGCGGAGCAGCCAGACTTTTCTCAAGAGCAAATGAGCAGTAATAGGGATTACACCAAGGACTACAATTACTGTGACTCAAACAAACACTAACTCAAGGCTTCTGGTAAAAAAAAAAAAAGTAAGTACATTTATTTTTAAACCATCTGTTCACAAAAAACTTCACTTCTATTAAACAAAGCCACACTCTAAATATACCACACACAACCAATTCCTTTGGTTCAGGTCAATTCAAGGTAAGTAGATTAGGATTTGACAGACCGGTGTTGTGAAACAAGACGTTACTGGGGGTTAAGCAGCGCTCACTTTTTGACAGTAATGACAGTTTGGTCTTGCAAAAGAAAAGCGTACCCAGGGGGAGAATTGTAACCGTAGTCAAAACACATTTAGCACATTGAATAAAAACCAAAGAAAAGGGGATAAAAATCATAGGCAAATACTTTTGTCAAGGCACTTGAATCAGAGGATGTATTCTAAGAGACAGATAAAGTCAATAGGCCTGCGCCAGTGTCAGATGGAGCAGGGCTATGTTGTTGAGGATCACACGATTAGAATAGTTCGAGATTAACATTGCCAGGAGTACTTGGATATTGTCAAAGGGAGGCACAAGTTATAAGAGGGAAGGAAGAAAGGACAAGCCTCCAGTAAGGAAAAGGGTTCACCCCGATTCCTCAAGGTCGGACGGAGGGAACGACCAAATGGACACAGTACCTTGTTCGAATGAAGAAAGCTGGTGCCACGGCAGTTGTTCCTGGTAGTTCCTGCAGCTTCAGTCGTGGGGACAAGAAGGAGGACGTCTGGAGCGATCTGCACTACCCAGGGATGAGACCAGCAGCAGCAAAGCAACAGTGAATAAAAGGTGAGCTCCTTTAAAACAGGAGAGGGCTCTTCTGATGGCTATCCGGACCACTACAGTGTTGTGCAGTGATTTCGACCCAGGACAGGATTCTCAGGCTGTAGAAAGGTGACCTGGTTAATCCCGCCAGGCTCAGGGGAAGAAGACTGGACTGGATCTTCTCTGTCGTTGAAGGGTAGATAGCTCAGGACTGCAGCATGGCTTCACCGGGACCCGAAGGTTGCAGCAGCCGTCTTCTTCTTCGGTTCTTGTAGTTCCAGTGGCAACTCTGACTTTCAGCCCAAGAGTCCTGCCTTTTATGCCAAAATCCCCCATTCACACAGCCTGGCTGTCAATCACACAGCAGTGGGGTTGTCCAGCCCGGACAACCACCTCAGCCAATGGACACAAAGTGCGTCTTGGGTCTCCAAGGAGACCCTGTGCAGGGAGTTACTAAACCCCTCCCTCACATTCAGCCCACCTAGACACCCAGACGCCAAAGGAGGGCTTCTTCGCAGAAGCCCGCCAAAGGACGGCGAACAAAGAAGGCAAACCTGGTTTGCCGTGCAAAGTAAAACACAAGAAGGATGTTAACACAAAGAAATGGCGACTAAACCCGACCGGAGCCAAAATAAAGTATATTTGGTCAAGCGGGTATATGTTCGAGGCTAACACAATAGCCTAAACCGTACCACGCTTATACACAATAATCGCGGTACAAATGTTAGGTTAGATACCACTGCCACCAGCCAAGTCTTAGTGTTAATGGAGCGTAACAAGGCTCCAGGGGGTATAGACAAAAAGGGATCAGAGTTATCCCTTTCCAATACTCCATGCAAGATGGGGTGTACTGGGTCTGTAGGTTAAATGACTACATAAAGTAAATGGCAACTTTACCTGTTTCTGGGGAACAGTAGTCAGCCCCAGAAAAATTGAATCAGTGGGAAGTCTTACAGACAACCCTGTGTCACTGCACTGAAGGTGCTGTGTAACCCACACAAAACGTTGGGCTCATGGAGTGAGTGGCTTCAGAGCCCAAGATCACACAAAAAGTAGAAATACACATGGCAAAACACATGTAAGAGTGGGAAAAAGGTTCACACTCTTACCAGGTGGAAGAAATAAACCCCAGAAATCCGGCAAAGCTGCTGAGGGACTCACTAGATAAGGGAAATTAGCCATAAATGAGAAGTCTCCCTAACAGCCACAGTAATGGCAGGTTTAGAATATAATTTCCTGTGTAAATGAAAAACAGAAAATCAGGTGAACTGGGGATATCATAGGAGTATTAGATCAACTAGGTTAGTTGCACAGTAAGCGCAAAAGGGGGGCCTGTTAACGCTGATGGGGGAATCTGATTTTTACTGTAAAATGTTGCCATAAAGGTTATTGTATGACTATGATCTTAATGGGTAAATAAACCATGATATGGGAGAAGTCCGGGAACAGTATTCTATGCCTACAGTATTATAATTATGTATGTGCCCGTCACATTGATATTATTCTTTTACACAGACATTGGATAGGACTACCCCCGCCTATTGACTGTTGGTAAGGCTTGCACCAAGAGCTTCTGCTAAAACTGACATGCACTAAAGGACTGTTGAGGCACTGGGTGAAGGTAACCTGTACCTCCATCCTGGATTGTACTGGCCTAAACCTGCTTGGATTATGGGGCACTATTCTCGAACGGATGTGCATTAGGTGGCATTGGCCCCACACCACTCTCCTGAGGAGGACCACACTGGATATCGTCAGGTTAGAGCAACTGACCCAGAAGTGAAGAACAGCACAGTCTCAGGAGGATAGATGGAAACTGAAGACAGACAATGATTGTATACAATATGTGTTCCATTGTTATGAACGGGCTGAGACACTTAAACGGATGTACCACCAATGTAAGAAAACAAAACTTAGCGGGTATATAAGGGAAGGTGAACTGGAGGCGGTTTGTGTTATTAGTTTGGGCGGTGGGTTGATAGGATGCTATCTGTTTATACTAGTTGCAACCATCTAATAAATGTAGTCTTGCTTTGTCCATTTGCGATACGACTCCTGAGTGCTTTTCTCTGATTTTTACATTCATACAAGCAAACCGAAATAAACCCTTTTGCCCAATTCCTTTTATGAAATTTAGGGCAATTTTTTTTTTTAATGTTATGAAGTGTGAATTGTGCCTTTATTTGTTTGGTGAAGGAGTGCACCGCCATCATGAAGATCAACAATTTCAATGCTGACATATATTTTGGGTTTAATACAACATAAAGACAGCCGGATGACCGAAGTTCATTGGCGACGCTGACTCCCCTTGTAGTAACAACTACTGCATTATCACATATCTCCAAAACCTGAGAACTTCATTACAAAAATGCTAAATGTCGTAAGATTTTCTTGGTGATAGTCCTTTATTGGCATCTAGTTAGCCTTCATGCAAGTTGCAGATACAGAACCCAAAGCTGAAGCATTTCAGACTCAAGTCCATCCTCAGGGCTAACTCTGGATGTAGATAATGTGTTTCTGGGGGTGCGTGGCTAAGAAGCCATGTAAGAGGACGTGTCCGTCCAGGGCTCCGTCCGATCCGAACAACATCCTGTATTAATCGTGCTATATTCGCAAGATCCATCCCACAAATAACCACCCGTGCAGGGGAAGCAGCGGTGCATATCCTGGGATCATAATACATGGATCGCTTGCGTGGAAGAGACATCAGAGCCTGCTTTGCAACGCAAGGGTCTGCGGCACACAAAAGGAAAGTGGCCGTCGCCTGAGCGGCCAACAAACAAACAGAGTCTGGCCTGTGTCTGGATTGTGCCAGAGGTACGTGGGGAGAGCTGGGCACGAGGAACGGGGGCACGCGGCTGGCCCAGTGGTGTGAGGCTGTAATCCTGTGAGGTGCGGAGCCAGAGTGTGCCTGCGGGAACCGAGTGGGGTCCGCCCGTGACAAGGAGCGCTGCGTGTGTATAACAAAGAAGCCGGGCCTGTCCGGAGCGCAACATTGTCTCTGCCTCACGGGCCCCGGCGAGCGCACTACAAGAGACGCGCCCCGGGAGGTGAGGCCGCCGAGAGAATAGAGGAGCGGCCGCTACATTTGTATCCAGGCCGGCTATTGGGATGTGAGGAACTGAGCCCCGCAGCTCCGAATCTCGCCTGGAGGCAGCTGGGAGCATTCAAACCTATTGAAGCTGACCGAGGCACGATCGGCTGCATACTAACAAAGAGGACTCCGGGTGGAAGCATTGCTGGAACACCTGGGTGCAAGTGACATGCCCATACGAATTAGTTGGACAGTACAAACATTTAAAGTTGTCAACATGCCCCTCAGGATTCAGAACAGCGTACAGTCATCATAGAGGCAGTGGAGAGGGAGACACCACCTAGCCTGGGGGGCGCAGAGAAGCATGCCTGGCGCCGAGCTCCATAATTACTACCTAAGTGCAAGGGGCAACGGTGACCTGGCGGGGCTTAGGGCTAACACACGTCGGGGCAGTGCTCGCACCCGAACAGATTTGTTGGCACTAGAGTGTGGGCCCATGGGACTGGACCAACAGCGGTGTGGGCGGGCAGCCACAGCGGACTGACTCACCCTAGAAAAATTACGTGGGAGGACAGCCCACTCCAGGAGCAGAGCTGGCCGTATAAGAGATCTCCTGGTGCCGCTTACCAGGGTCCGGGCACCAGAAGCAGTCCAATCTTGCGAGGGCCAAAACCTCAAGTGGCCGGGCTCGTATATGCAGCCCTGAAACACTGAGATGTCCACCAAACTGCCCAGAGTGAAGGGCAAGCAACCCACGCTTGATGAATATGCCAGAACATCACCAGGTGTAGAAGGGACCAGGAGCAAAGATAAAACACCCTGTCGGAGGGTGGATGCTGTGGGCAGAGACCAGGAGATCCTCGCTGCGATTGCTGACTTAAAAGTAGCCTGGGAAACCAAACTAGGACTGGCCATGACCGAGCTGAAGGCCGCACTAGAGCTCAAAGTCGGGGCAGTACAAGAAGAAGTAAACCTCCTCCGGCAAGTCGTCAGAGCGCTGGCTGAACGCACAGGTGATTTAGAAAAAGAGGTGGCCCCGAACACAGCGGCATGCGCAGCTCACAAATCTGAACTTCATGCCCTCGTCAACGAGTGGGCAACTTGCAAAGTAGGGTGGAGGAAGCGGAGGGACGCGCCCGAAGAAATAATATACACATTGTCGGACTGCCTGAAGGAGCTGAAGGACCTAACCCTACGGAATATATTGAATCAATGTTGCTGCAGGAGATAACCGGGGGAGTGCTGTCCCAGGGGTTTGCTGTGGAAAGGGCGCACAGGGCCCTGATGAGGAAGCCACCACCGGGAACTTCCCCCACACCAGTGATAGCTAAGATCCTGAACTACCGTGACCGGAAGAGGATCCTTGAGCATTTCCGGAAGGGCGGAACAATACAAAGGGCATCTACACACAACTGCATACCCGGATTACACCCTGCAGGTGCAACGCCGATGCATGAACTTCGGGACCATGAAAAGGAGGCTGCGTGAAGCAGGTCACAAATACATGCTGCTCTAACCGGCGAAACTGAAGGTCTTCCACAAGAGCAGAACTCTGTTTTTTGAAACCCGGAAGACGCTATGGAATGGCTAGACATGCAGAGCTGCCCCCAAGAATCGGGCATCCAGAATGAAGATGGCGCAGATAAGTAACACGTCAATGCGGCACATGGTGTCGCAGCCTAAGACATTGGGACTTGAATATAGTAAGGGATATAGCCTGCTGGAGGTGTGTGATTAGGGCGAAACATACATGTATGATCCTTGAGCATGAGGAACTTAGAATGGCATACGAGCCTAACGGAACTAGCCCTCATATCCCCACATCGAATAGATTAGTCGGGTCACCGGCAGACCGGTGACACCCTGCCGGGTCCTGCATTCGGTGCTCCGAAGCTAGACCAAAAGCGGGGGAGCCTGAGATCCAGGGATGGAGCTGGGCACTTGTTGGGGTTGGGTAGGGTGGGGGGAGGAAGGGGTTGTGTGCAGTGTTGGGAGCGCGAGGGAAACGAGCCCAATCTTGTGTCAAATCAGGCAGGAGGGAGAAACTGGCAGGAGAGGCGGGACAACCCATAGATGGTGTCGAGTAGCCTTAGGGTGGTGCCTTGGAACGTGAGGGTCCTTAACCGTTACTTGAAGTGCAATAAAGTAATGATGTACCTGAGAAGGCTGAAGATTGACTTAGCGCTACTACAGGAAACCCATCTCACTAGGGAGAAGCTGGAGGTGGTCCAGAGAAAGTGGAAAGGGTGCCCCACGGGAGCCACATACCCAGCATACGCAAGGGTGGGTCATCACGCTGGTGGCACCGCACGTACAATTCCAACTGCTTCAGACCACGATAGACCCAGAAAGCAGAATGACAGTGGTGAGGGGGATGCTGGAAAACAGGGAAGTGAGCATTATAAATCTATATGCCCCTATCCAAGATACAGTGGCCTACTTTAGGACCCTATATGGCAAAATCGGCCCTCTATTGGATCTTATGGGGAGGGGATTTTAACTGTACATGAAACCCTAAAATGGACAGATCAGATGGTAAACCAGACAGACCCACTCCAGCCGCGAAGGCATTGCAGGCCCTACTGAAAGACGTGGGACTTGAAGATGTCTGGAGACAGTTACACCCAACAGATAGGCAGTATTCACACTTTGCAGCTCCACATAACCTGCACACGAGGCTGGATTACATTTTTGCCGCTTCAGAGCTGGTGGGAGAGATGACGGGTGCGGAATACAAGGCTAGAGTGCTATCGGACCACTCCCCCTTGGTCCTGGAGTGGTAACACCAGCCCCCCGAGCGAGAATCCCAATGTGGAAGCTCAGAGCCGAGGTCCTGCAGGATTCGGGATTCCAGGAGGACTTGAGGGAGGAGATCGCCGAGTATTTTGATACTAACATGGGTAGTGTCCAATCGGAGGAAACCTTGTGGGAGGCATTCAAAGTAGTAATACGGGGAGTAGCCATTTAAAAATCTAGAGGGCTCCAGGGGGGCGTGGAGCGGGAGTTGCAAGAAACAGAGAAGAAGCTGGAAGACATAATGCGTAAGGGGGGCAACTCACAGGAGGATGCGGAGAGGATAAAGCTGTTACACCAGGCTAGCAGCGAGCACTGGGATAGATTATGCAAGCTGTGTTACAAGAAATACGTTGAAAGGCAACACGCGAGTCGAGACAAGCCTGGTAGGCTGTTGGCATGGTTATATAAAAATGAAACGCCTCGGCCAGTGATCAGGGAAATCAAAGGGGACGAGGGCCAGTGCTGGGACACCCAAGAGGGAGTTAATGAGGGGTTCCTTAGATATTATAAACGTCTTTAGAGAGATGCAGGGGAAGGGACGGATCAAAGAATTCAGTAAACACTAGAGGACATAGGCCTGCCCAAACTAGATGATCGGGAACGAGAGGACCTGTATGCCCCAATCATGCTAGAAGAACTGGAGATAGTGGTTCAGCACCTGTCCACGTGCAAGGCCCCGGGGCCGGACAGGCTCCCCAGTGAATTCAATAAAACATACAAACAAGATGTGCTCCCCCCGCTGTTGGCCATGCTAAATGAGGCGTTTGAGCACGGCAGGCTCCCAGAGTCCCTAAGAGAGGCGGTGATCATCCCGCTCTTAAAACCTGGAACACCAGGCACAGACTGTGGGTCATACAGACCCCTATCGATGCTTAATCAGGACGGCAAAATCCTCACAGCAGCGCTAGCGAACAGGCTCAAGAGAGTCATTGGCAAATTGATACACCCCGACCAAACAGGCTATGTTCCCGGCAGGCACATTACCGACAATCGTAGGAGACTCCACCACATTATTGACCAAACAGAGAAGGACCCCGGCGAACTGGCAATAGTCTTGCTGGATGACATTAAGGCCTTCAACTCGGTGAGATGGCCCTGGTTGCTGGCGGCTCTGAGGGAGTACGGGATGGGGCCAAGATATCTGAGGTGGGTTAAACTGTTATATAGCTCCCCAATTGCTAGGGTCAAAATGGGCGCCATTATCTCAGACAAATGGCAACTCAGCAGGGGCACTAGACAGGGCTGCCCCTGGTCGCCCATGCTGTATATCCTTGCACTGGAGCCACTGGCAATCTGCCTCAGACAACAATATGGGGAGATAGGGATCCACACTGCGGGGGGTTCGCATCTCATATCATTGTACGCCGATGATATACTCTTATATCTCCGCTTCCCAGAGGAAAATTTACAATATGTCCTGGAGGTGATGGAACATTACTCCACCCTCTCGGGCATAGCAGTGAACCCCAAGAAATCGAGCATGTTCCCCCTGGGGAGGTACAGACGCACCTTGCCTGCGAATCTACCGGTCTTGCCGATACCCTGGCGGACCGAGACGTTCCAGTATTTAGGAATCAACATATATCATTCGACGGAGCAGGAACACAAACATAACACAGTAAAGGCACTTGACGGCATTAAGAATAGCATGGGGTTTTGGTCCAGACTGCCCTTGGCCATGATGGGTAGAGCGGCCTTGATTAAGATGGTAGTCCTTCTCAGACTATTACACTTTTTGTGAACATCCAATTTGCGATCGATCCCTAAATGCTTTTTTGTTAAACTCCACAGCTTGTGCAGGGGCTTCTTGTGGCACAACTCCAGGAACAGGTTGGCCCTTTGGAAATTACAAAACTCATGTGACAGAGGGGGTATACATTTGCTGAACTTTGAGCTATATTATATGGCGGGACAGCTGCAATACGTGGCCAGGTGGTTGTCCGAAGAAGAAACGGCCGAAGCCAGGCTATTGTATAAAGACCCTGCCCCCTTCTTCCTTAGGGAGACAGCGTGGCTGCCTAAACCAAAGTGCTTGGAATGGCGAGATTGTTGGTGCTAGACTGGGAAATGTGGCGCAGGGCATGGCAAATGGTGGGAAATCCAACCCCATTCTCCCTACAGGTGCCACTAGTGGCACTATGCGGGGAGGACTCCCAAATGATAAAAGGGATCTGCAGATTCTGGGAACCTATGGGCCTGGCGACCCTTGGAGATATATGGCAGGAGGGGGTGGCACTGGACTTTCAGAGACTAGTGGAGGACACCGGGGTGCATAAAGGCCAACACATTACTTAGACTAGAATCACCAAATGGGTGCGAGAAAGTTGGCCGGAGGCTGTGCTCATGGAACAACCTGATGATTCCATTGAGACGATGTATGATATTTCGGAGGGCGGGCATGAGATATCTCGTCTATATGAGCTACTGGGGACCAGGGTGGGAAAAGAGCTGCTCCAACTGAGGCAAGACTGGGAGGAGGAAGTGGGAGAACCCATGCTGGATGGGCAATGGGACAGGGCCCAAAGGTATCACAAGAAGGTGTCCCGAAATGCGAGGCTTCAGCAGATTCAATTGTATGTCAGTCATAGGGCATACATGACCCCCAGTAAAATAGCCAAGTCTGGAGGCCCGACGGCACAGAAATGCCCACGGTGCGGGGAGGAAGAAGCGGGATGCTACATATGTTTTGGGCTTGCCCGGAGGTGGGGAGGTTTTGGACGGAGCTGAAGGTTCGTCTAGCAGAAAAAGGAATTACTTTAGAGGTAGAGTCAGCTTGGGCATGCATGCTGGGGAGTTTTACCAGACCACGTAACCTAAAGCACATCAGTAAAATGAAAGACCTGGCCTACATTCTGGCCAAACAGAGAATTGCAATGTGCTAGAAGGCAGCCCAACTCCCTAGAATTGAGATGTGGTGGGAGGACCTCATGAAATAGGCAGAAGCAGAAACGGGTGCTTTGTATGAAGCAGTCAGTGGGGGTGGGGGAGGTGGGACCCCTGATAGCATGGGGACAATTGGTGGCCTCGATGACAGGACCCTCACAGGCCGACCACAGTGAAGATGATACGGAAGAGATAACTGAAGGAGACATGCCTGAAGATAAGTAGGACAATGACATGCAAACAGGGGCTCGAGTTAAGAGGTTGGGAGGGGGAAGGACCGAAATGTTTAATTTGTAATATCATGATGCAAGCATATATGCGAATGTCCTTATAGTTTGTAATGTTTGGAGTTTTTGTTGATAAAACAATAAAAATTGTTTTTTAAAAAAAAAAAAGATATGTTTCTCATTACCAATTAGGTCATCACTCCATGTGTGGAATGGTTCCTCCAAATAGTAAGAAGTTCACAATGTGCAGCGTGTGACCTACTTACTATTTGGGTTCTGAATCTGTAACTTGCATGAAGGTTAACTAGATGCCAATAAAGACTATCACCAAGAAAATCTTATGACATTTATAATGTTGGTAATGACGCAATCACTACTTTTTTTTAGCTATAATGTGATAGTACAGTAGATGTTACTGAAATGGGAGTCACTGGTCCTGATGAACTTCGGTCTCAGGCGGTCTTTATGTGGCATAGACCATTGCAGGTTACCGGTACACCCCAAATATGATATCATATGGAATTTATAATGCGCCTGTACACAAGTGTTTCTAGGCGCCACAAGACAAGGAGGGGGAAACAGCAGGAGGTCCAAAACAACGATCTTACTAGGCCCTGCGTCTTTCCGATCGCGCAAGTGCAGGAATATACTGATGGATATACTATTACATTGCTTATTACTTGATACGCTCTATTGACTGAAGTGGTGCCCGCTCACATTGTTCTATACATTTTGGGTGTGGCATCATGAAAGTGTTTTACATTTTGAATGCTGACATTTTGTGGGCACAGCTTCATAAAAGATGTAGTGGCAGTGAAATTGTTTTACAGCGGTAATGCCGACATATAATCATGGAACCAGCATCATGAAAGAGTTTTACAGTGGTAATATGTACTTATTCTCAGAGGACCAGCATCATTAAAGTATTCCATAGGGGCAATGCTGGCATATATTGCAGACACAGGAACCTTGAAAATGTAAAATCTGTGTGGTGGTCTGGCATCGGCTAGATCTTTTAATGTGTTATCTTAGAGAACCATGTGTTAATTGCATGGGTTTTACCTCATCGCATAATTGTACAGTCAAATAGCCCACTGAGTGCTTAAAGATGAGTGCGTAGAGGGGATGTGTGCGTAGAGGGGGTGAGTGCGTAGAGGGCGTGAGTGCGCAGAGGGGGGTGAGTGCGCAGAGGGGGGTGAGTGGGCGCAGAGGGGGGTGAGTGGGCGCAGAGGGGGGTGAGTGGGCGTAGAGGGATGAGTAAAATGGATGAATACGTAGAGCATGGGGCAGACAGGAGTGCATGCATGGAGCAGGCAGGAGTGCCTGCATGGGGCAGACAGGAGTGCCTGCATGGGGCAGACAGGGGTCCATGAGTGAGAAAGATAGGAGTGCATGCGTGAGGCAGACAAGAGTGCATGCGTGGGGCAGACAAGAGTGCATGCGTGGGGCTGACTGGATTAAGCATGGCGGACTGGAGCGCGCAGAGCGGACTCGAACGGAGCTAACTGGGATGCATGGAGTGGATAGGAGTGCATGGAATGGACTGGAGCGCATAGAATTACGTGACGTATATAGTAGTTGGAATGCAGAGAACGTCTGAACGTGCACATAACCCATTCATATCTCACCACCACGCTCACTCTCTTCTTTACATCACCACTCAACTAGAACACAGAGATACTATGACACCATTCGGTATAACTGTTCTCATACCAACATCCACCGCTCACTCCACATCATTCTAAGTAAACACTGCTGGTTACTCACCCCCCAGCCAGGCGTTCTCCTCAGCCTAATGCAGCCACATCCGGTCTGGATAATTCCTGCCAGAACAAACACATACTCCTGATCTCTCAACCACCATCCCTACTGCTAAGAAGCAGCTATTACACAGATACTGCACGAGCTGCACACATACCCGGTGCTCACACGCACCTTTTGACTCTCTCTACTCTTTCTACTGATCTGAACTTCGGTTCCCAAGGGCGTTCAACTTACCAGCGCCTTCAGACCATACCAATGGTATATAAGGCGCTATATAAATGTAAAATAACAATAACTGATGCATTTGTTAGTATTGGTTTTCCTGTGCAGGTAAGTCCACTGAAGTATGTGCAAAGGATAAAGCGAGCTGTTAATAAGGCGTTAGTTGAATTCTCAATTGTATTTCCTCGACTGAATGCATGTGCATTTCTTGCCGTATTTTCTTACATGGTATTTTTTGAGATAACGGCCACACTGCGGATGTTGCCCCCTGCCTCCCTGGCTGTGCTCCGGTACCAGGTACGAGGTCCGCAGTCTTTGCCCTGACCATATAGCAAACTCACAAACTTTTTCCCACTATTCAGGACTCTCAAACTTAGGTGTGTTGTCTCCTGTTTTCAAAATTGCACTGTGAAAGTATTTAAGATTGCATTGTGAAAGTATTTAAAATTGCATTGTGAAACCTAGGGCTTTTTCCCCACTATTCAGGACTCAAGCTTAGGTGTGTTTTCTCCTGCTTTCAAATTGAATTATAAAAGGAGTACTGTTCTGTGGCTTGCCTCCTAGCAAAAGCACTCATCTAGCAAACCTTGCTACCACCACCTAAGTGCCTGTCGTTTTGTCTATTTGTCTCATCTCATCTGCTTGCACCCTGGCCAGTGTCCTTCCCTACTGTTCTCAACCTACCCCTTTCTCACTCCCTTCCTCTTCTCTCCTTTCCTGACCTACTCTATGGTGCTCCCTGTCTCTCCTATCTTTTATAACTGCTTCTCTATTGACTATTCTGCTCTCCTCACCAAATCTGGTAGAAGGAAGTTTAAAAAGGACATCCTGGTCTCCAACCCAGGCCTCCCCATCGCTGACACCTATACCAGTGCCTCCTCCAGGCAAACCTTCACCGACATCCTCTTTGTTGTTCCCTCGCCAGACCTATGGACTCTACATATGGTCTCTGTGTTCTCTCCCTTCTCTTCCTCTCCCATTAATGGTGGCACCCGGTGTGAAGCCCTCCTGGCCTCCTTCCACTCCTCTAAGGTCATCATTCATTTTTACTTCTTGGTCCAAGGCCCTCAAGCCAACCTTCTCCTCTTTGATAGACGCTTCCCACGCCTCATCAAATTCCTTTCTTCTCTTGCTGTCCCCTCTCTCCCCTCCATGGCTTCCTTACCTCCCCCTGTTGTCTCCTTCTTGGCTACCTTACCCTCTCCTCCTTCCTCCTCTGCCCCCACTCGGGCTGCTTCTACAACTCCACAGGGCGTACCTCTGATCTGTACCCCTCCCCGGACGTCTTTCAAGGATGGCAACCTTCTCCATATTGCCACTCTCCACTCTCGCTCTGCTGTCAAAAACTCCTCTGACATCTGCCGTCTCCTGGAGGAACTTGACCGCAATGTACTCGGTCTCACAGAGACATGGTTCACGGCCAGCTCTGTCACGAGCTTTGACACTCTCCTCCCTGATGGCTACAAGAGCTTCTCCGTGCCGAGGTCCAACTGTTCTGGAGGGGGTGTAGCCCTGATCTTCCCCGAGTGGATTCCTGCCTGTCATTCCTACGCAGGCCTACTCCTCTTTCGAAAGCCTAGTCTGTATATTCTCTCTCTCTCTCTCTCTCTCTCTCAATGTGGCTACCATCTATCGGCCACCTGGTCAGATCCCCCCTTCCTCTCTGAGTGGGTCAACCTCTCCTCTTCCCTGTCAACCACTCAACTTTTCCTTCTTGGAGACTTCAACATCCACCTGGATGCTTCCTGTCCTTCCACTGGACTCTTTTGTGACCTTTGTGACTCTCTCACTCTTTTCTCCCCTCTGGCCCGACTCACTCAGCAGGGCGCACTCTGGATGTTCTGATCTCTTCAGACCTTCCCGTTTCGTCCCCTATGACCACTCCTCTCTCCTGGAGTGACCACTTTCTCCTTTCCTCCCATCTCATCCTCTCTACATCTCAGGCCAAGCCAACCCCAGCACTGCCAACTACCTTCTCAATTATCCGACCCATGAAGCGTGTGTCAGTTGAGGCTTTCGGCGACACTTTCTCACCCCCCTGGCTGACTCACACCCTGACACAGCCCTTTCCATGCTCCACTCTGCTATATCTGATACCTTGATGTTCTTGCCCGTCATGAGGATCCGCTTGAAGCCCAAAGCCAAGTGCAACTCTTGGCATGACTAAGACCTTGTCACTTTTAAATGCAAGTGCAGGGTGGCTGAGAGGAAATGGCATGCTTATGGTACATCCTCTGACAAACTGGTCTGCAGCCTGCTCCAAAGGCAATACCGGCTTTCTGTCTGCACCAAGAAGAGAGCCCACGTCTAAGCCCACGTCTCTGCGGAATCTAACAACTCGGCCGAACTCTTTAAAATCTGCAAGGAGCTGGCCAATCCTGCTGCAGTCTCTACCTCTCCTCTGCACGGCCCTGGCTTTTCATTTCATCTCTAAAATTCAGGACATCCTGTCCTCTCCCTCTCTTCCTCTCCTCCTCCTCCTCCTCCTCCTCTTCCTCTGGCCCTTCTACGGCCACCTCTCCTACCTGCTTCTCTGCCTTTCCCCTGTTCTCCTCAGACGAGGTCTCTAGACAAATCTGATCTATGAAAGTCTTGTCAAAACAGGTTCACCCCTGTTCCTCCAAAACCATCAAGGACCACATTGACACCCGGGCTCCTGCTCTGGCTGATTTCTGCAACCACTCCTTTGCCACTGGAGTCTTCCCCTCCCGCTTGAAGCACTCCCTTGTGCGCCCTCTTCTTAAGAAACCCTCTGCCTATCCTTCCTGCCCGGCTATCGTCCAATCTCCTTCACTCCTTTCCTGGGCAAACTCCTGGAAAAGCTGGCCATCTCCCAGCTTAATCTTCACTCTGAATCTGTTGGCTGTCTCCATGACCATCAGTCTGGCTTCAGAACTGCAAGAAGCACGGAAACTGCTCTCCTGAAGACCTGTAACGACCTGCTTTCCAACCTCGATTCCAACACCCCCTGTGTCCTCCTCTTATCGGATCCCTCTTCTGCCTTTGACATGTCGACCATGTTAGCCTGGGTATCACCGATCAGGCCCTGGCTTGGCTGACCTCCTTCCTCTCCAATCGACCCTCCCAGGTTTCAACTTGGGTCCTTCCTCTCCTCTATCGCCTTCTCTACGTGTGGTGTTCCCCAGGGGTCTAACATCTCTCCCTGGCTGTTCAACCAATACCTGGCACTTCTTGCCCACTGCATAGCCACTCTCTGCCACAACTTTCAGTGCTATGCGGATGACACTCGGCTCATTTTCAGGCTCCCTTCAGCCACCTCTTCTCCTTCTCTCATCTCGGACTGTTTGTACGCCATCCAGGAGTGGTGTGCAGCCAATGATATCTGCCTTAACGCCAGTAAGACTGATAATCACCTCATCGGCACACCTGCTCCCTCCTTTCCTGTCACTCTCTGTCCGGCCTCTCTTGGCCCTCTTCCTGCTCCCACCTGTGAGGCTAAAAACCTCAGGATCATCTACAACTCCACACTTCCCTTCTTTCCTCACATCTCTGACCTCACACTATCAGCTGCACCTCCTCAGAGGTATTCTTCCTTTCCTCTCCTTCCCCCAGAAGCTCTCTGTCTCCAGAGCTCTGGTTCTCACTAGGCTGGACTACTGCAACAGCATCTTTCTAAATCTGCCTGCCTTTACTCTCCGCCCTCTTCAACTCATCCAAAACAGGACCGCAAGACTGGTCCTTGGCCTCAAGCCCAGGGATAGCATCTCTCCAGGACTGAAATCTCTGCACTGGCTTCTAGTGGCAGGGAGGATTACGTTCAAAACCCTCTGCATTATCCACAAGGGCTTCTGGGGCCTGCCACCCCAATACCTTCAATTCTCTCTTCCTAAATATCTTCCTTCTCGAGCGCTTCGCTCATCCGCCTCCAACTCCTTCGGGGTTAGTCGCTTCTACAAGCAGCATGTTGGGGGTAGATCTCTTTCTTCTGCTGGGGCCTCCATCTGGAACAGCCTCCCTGCCTCTCTGAAACTTGAGGAGAACATCTGTGGTTCCGGAAGCACCTCAATACCTTCCTGGTTGCTTCTGCTTTCTCTCCTCCTCTCCCCTGCTGATCTCCTGGTTGAATCTGAAACTGCACTGGTTTACCTGGCAACCCTCTGATCTCGGTCCCAAGCCCCCGCCCCACCAGTTGCACACCTGCACTGCCCCCCTGGCAACCCTTGCACTCGGGGACTGTTTCTGTATCCCTACAGCCCCTACCAGCACTTGACACCTGATGTCTGCACTTACCCCTGCACTTGCCACCAGCTGGCTGCACTACTATTTATTTTCTTTATTTATTTTACTATCATCCTATCTACTGCACTGCCCGCTCCCCTTTCACCCTGCACTTTTCTCCTCCCCCCTCCCCTTGCGCGATCTGAATGTCACCTGGCCTAGGAGGATCGCTGTCTGTGTCTTCCCTCTGTTCCCCTCCCTTGCCTCGTCGTGCCTTGAAACACTTCTGTATAGGCGCGTTATAAATGCCATATCATATTCTATACAGCGCCTGTGGTCCGCCACACGCCTGCCGGAGCATGCGCACTGCGCCCATACCTGCCTAACCCTCTGGTTTTATGTGGAGACGCCAGGTTTTTAGCCTCTTCTCGGGGTCTCTGGGGAAGACCCTGGAGTCTCCGGGTTTTTGTGGGCAGGACCACAAAGAATGCAGACTGGAGCAAAATAAAGGTACAATACTGCTTTCAACCCGGTGTTGAAAGCAGTATTACTGCGTTTATTTTGCTTAAGCTTTCATTATTTTTGCCCAGTTTGCCTTATGTTTTAGTCGCCCTAAATTGAAGGGTGACTAAAACATAAGGCAAACTGGCCAAAAAGAATGAAAGCTTAAGCAAAATAAACGTAGAAATACTGCTTTCAAACCGGTGTCATTAACCCTTTAAGTGCCAAGGAGGAGGTATATCGTCCTTGGGATTACCTCCCTGTTGCCAAGGACGAGATACCTCATCCTTGCCACTTAAGGGGTTAATGAAAGAGAAAACGTTAGAAGGCATTGAATGGCGACATACCGAAATCACCAAAAAAGGCCTTGGCACTGGGAGGGGAAAGGCCTTGGCACTGGGAGGGGAAAACCCATGGCAGTTAAAGGGTGTGAAACCTGAATGAAAGCAGTATTCCGCGTTTCTTATTTTTTCAGCTTTCATTCTTTTTGGCCAGTTTGCAAGGACTCAAGTCGAGGGTACACGCGGGTGGGCTGCGTCCACCCACTTTTTTCAGAGGGTGGACTCCTCACCCCAGATAAAATGAGACACATTGAAGGTCCTCTTTGAATTCATGCCGACACCAAGGATTGAACCACAGCCATCAGGTTTGCATGCAGGACACCTCACCACTACGCTGATGGAAAACATCAAACAACTAAGGTGAAATGTCCAATTTCAGTACTTTAACGTTTTCAAATACACTATTTGAAGAAAAGATCCTCTCTTTGTTATGTGTGCGTATTGATTTTATGGAAGGGTATGCCATTCCTCCTTTGCAATTTGGGTGGTTATGAAAGTTGCATTCACTGTAAAGTGCAAACTGCACATTTTGACATGTGTGCATAGGGGCGGAGTCTCGTGTGGCTGTGGGCGGGGCATAGATGTCGGGGTTTTTGATTTTCAAAGGTAGGCAGGTATGACCGGGACCTGCGCTCGCTTTGCCCGGCCCGCCAGTTCCTGGTGAGGAGCCATCAGCTGAGCCGGCCCGCCCGCCTGCGCCCTGGCCATGCAGCGCCCGCTGTCAGAGAGCCACAGCCCGGGGGGCGCCCGCCTGCGGGTGCTGCTGCGCCACATCTCCCCGCTGCCGCCGCCGGACATCGTATCCTTCAGCCGCCATGGCGGGGCGAGACTACTGGGGGTGGCAGAGGGAAGTCGGGGCTCTGACGCGAGCGTCTGCCAGCGCTTAGAAACGGCCCTGGGTGGTGGTGGGCGTCCCCCAGCTGTGCTATAGTTGCCTGCCACCAATCTCCGGCGTGTGTTTTAATGCTGCTTTGCTTACAGTCAGTTGTGAAGTGGGGGGAATGTGATTTCTATAGCTCGCGCATGAATCTCGGTTCTATTCTCTTTTTTTAGGTTATATTTGCAAGTGCAGTTTCATGTGACGATCCTCCAACATATTGCACCTGCCCATGACTTTGAGAGTCTGAGGGACACTGCGTGCTGAGCTGAAGCCTCCTGTTGTGGTGGCAGAAGTGGGATGGGTTGTAGTCAGTGCTGTAAGTGGGGGGCGTGGGGGCGGGCTTTACCAGCCAGTGTCACATCACATGTGCTATTCGGTAGCTGGTGGATTTGCTGTTTCATTCAATGGGCCGCTTGCCACATAAAGCCTAGCAAAGAGCACAGTGGACGTGACACTGGCCTGGCTGTGTTCGAAGACTGCCGGGACTGAGCGCCTGTTAGCCCCAGACCACTTAAAGCTCCGGTGGTAGTGACAGATAGCCTGATCTAGTTGGCTGATTCTTGAGGTCTTCCTGGCTGATGGATTGACTGTATTTGTATAGCTTTACTATCTATTGGCACCACATTTCCCATTTTCGGAAGTTCAAGATTTATTTTTTACAAGCTCTCTGCTTACATTTTGATAGCTATAAAACTTAAAAGGACAGGTTTTTTTTTTAAAAGTCCCCTCTGTTCACTGCTGAAACCTTGTTGAACACGCCATGATGTTGCACCAAGTAAACGATGTAACCGAATTTTAATCAAAATCACAGGACCTCTTAATTTATGTTACCTTTTTGGGATGTATACCATTTGCATGGTCTCGAAGCGCTTTGCTGGATGTGAAAGAGGTGGAGGAGGGCTAGGTTTGTGGCGATCGAGAGAAATGCAAGATAGTTTTACTGTTGTGTTGTTGCACGCAGTTAGGAATACCGTACAGAGCAAAGCATGCAAGTTTGTTTCCAAGTGATGTGTGTGTGGAGGGCATACAGGCATTTGTGTCCAGACGGGAGACATGCTGCTAGAATGCATTGTATGTAAACCAAGTAAAAATATTTTATTTTGGTATTGGTCGGAAAAGTGGCATACATTTGTGTCCAGCAGAAATTAATCGGAACGGCCATATAGAAATAAAAACGCATCTTTGCATTAATTACCGATTGAAAATAAATACGAGTGTGTATTAAAATATACTACAATATGATCTGTCTAAAGTGTAAACGCCAAATAAAAAAAATGTATGGTTAAAATTACGAAGAGAAGAATTACATTAGTCCTACAACGTGGTCCATAATGTACACCACATGAAAATCAAGCCATGTATTTAAAAAAATGAACTAGCTCTGTGCGCTTTTCCATATCATTTTTAATCGTTAATGGCTGTGTATGTTTATAATTGTTTACCCTCTGAAATATAATCAGAAGTAAACATTGCATTTGATAATGCTTATTGAGAATACATACAGTTTTTACTTTGGTGTCGTATTGTTCAGTTCTTGACACTAATTTGTAGGACCTGACACCTTGGTATACCATGTTTTGTTACACGTGTTGCCACTGAATAGTGTTGTTGTGAAGATGTCGAAGGTAAAGAAAGCACATTGCACTGTATATTTCCAAGTTGTATTCTTTGTTAATTGCACAGCTCTTGAAGCGCCTTCCCGATCTGTTAGCAGGTATGGCACGTACAGCACGACGGCTCCTACCCATGGTGACAGTTCTTCAGTAAACACTCGACATGGGTGCAGGTTTCTGTCTGCGATCAGTGGCCTGCAAAAGGGACTGCTTCCCTCTTGTAGGATTTCCATCCACTACTTTAGGGAATCACCAGCTGCAGCCAGGGTGTGTCAGTGTCCTAAGCAATGGTCGACTTCTGCCGCCTACCTTTAAACAATTTGGACTGATCCATGTGTGGTGGAGACTTACGCCTGACTAGGAGCTTAATTTCGTATTATTGCTAAAGATGGTCTGTCTAGGAGTTTTTTTTGCAAATTCATGCTTGTGGAAAGTCAGAGCTCCTAGATTCCACGAGCATAGAGGTTCTTGCCCTTGGACCAGAGATTTTCTTTTATTTTTAAAAGCATTCATGAGCAGAAACTAAAATTAACTGCCTTCAACAGGAGCTACTTCTTGCGTAATCCAAGCAATGAACATTACATTTAATAACTTCATTATTGACACATTCTGTTCAAGAGTACATTCGAGTGCGTGCCAACAAATGCGCGCCTACTCAGTACTATGCCTCTGACAAACGCGTGACTTGAGGCATTGTAAATTCCAAACAACAAATGCATGTTGCATCATTTCACATAGTTTACAAATAACTCCAAGTTGGACAGTGATTAAGACGCATCGTCACTGGAATATCAATGGATAAATAAGAGGTGTATGATGGCATGATTTGTAATCTCTATTAAGGGAACAATCCTCTTCTAAGCTACACACAGAAGTGCCAAATGCCTCTCAGTATAACTTCAATCCCTAAAGATCCTCTTGAGCAGCCAGTGTTCTGGAGGGCCTACTGCATGGGGGTAACTGGATAGGTCAACCTCAAACATCTTTATATTATGATGGAGATGTCATAAAAAATTCATGGGGAATTTCTACATAAATACTCATACCAGCATCATGGTGTATGTGTCATAACAAAGTCAATTATACTGCACAATTGAAAGAACCACAACAACAAGATTCGCAACCTTTCACAGATACGTCCTTAGTTTCAATTCACTGCCTCTGAAAAGTCCTTAAATATTCAGCAACCCTCATGACCATAATCAGGTCAGGCAGGTGCAATGTATATTGTGAAGATTCCCATAATTCAGAAATGGGCCCCATATGACTAAGACATCAACAGCTCCCTATGCAAGGAGTTTTTTTTATTTAATCGCATTTGCAAATTTTACAATAAGCAGAAACATAATTAGACAAAGTAACTGATTTAAGCAGGGAGATGGGGCGAGAAGGTAGAGGAAGGTCGCCAGCTCCTCGAGTTATAGTTGTTGGAGTCACCTGAGTCACGGTGAGTCGCCTAGACTCCATTTGTTTATTCTTTATCATTAAGTGATCAAAGTATCTGTTGCAGCATTTTAGCAGTTGTCACCCATGAGGTTTTTGCCCCACTGATCAAGCGAATTACAACCTTTGTATTAGAGGGATTTTTGGTGAACTCGAAAGGGTGAGTTTTGAAGGGGTTTTGAAATGAGCAGGAGGTTTTGAGAGGCAAACCGGAATAGCTAGGATTGTGACATGAACAGAGGGGTTTGCGGGAACGGTAGCGTTTTAATTTAGCAGGTTGGGAGTGCAGAAAATAATCAGAGGATATGGAAGAGGAATGGTTGGAAGTATTCCGGTGGACAGCAGGAAAGCAGGGTTTCTCTGAGATGTGTTTTTTTCGAGTTTAATGGGGATCGTGCTCCTAGGGTATTTACCAGATATGGAGGGGACGTTGGGTTGGGACAGGATAGATCTAATGGGAGGAAGATGTAATACAGCCTACAAAGGATTCAGGGATCTTGCCCTCCTCTCCTTCTCCGGTACAATACTGCATCTTCCTTGGGTTATTCCCTCAAGTACAACCTCGGGCTTCCCCATCCCGGTGAGCCTTTCTCGCCCTTTCAGCCATAGAGTTAGGATCTGAGCAGATCAGCCCTTCGTTGGCCACCTGAATAAGGGTTTCTTGAGGTTTGCTATGTGATATAACTTCAGGTATTTCACAATAGGTAGGGGTTTTGAGGATCACCAGAAAGAGGGTTAGGGGTGCATGAATGGATGGGTACGGGGTAAGTTAGGGAAAAACATCCAACCTGCATATACGTACTTAGTAAACACACACTTTCTTGGCTGAGTGGAGTTTGATTTGCCTCACCAGCTACCTGCCCTTAACACCTAACCGCCCAATGTCTACCCTGAATCGTCACCTGCCTACTTCCTAAACTCTCAGACATATGAACACATGATGACAATGAAATCACAACATGATGAAAACAATACATGTCACAATAAGCCATGCTTGATGAGGAACACAATGCTTGACATTAACAACATGGAACGTGCATTGGATTATGCCTTCTACCCTGGAAGACTTATGTCGTAATGCATTCACTGTTCACCAGTCCAAGGCACATAGATTATCACCAGATGTACCCCTTGTTGGACACAACTGGCCCGCTACCTCACAGGGCCATACGTGTCCACAAGGGTACCCCGTTACCTCACGATACAAACCAAAGTTGAGAAATGACTGTGTGCCTCATTGCGCTGCCCTGTTTTCTCACAGAACGAAACACATATAAAGAATAGGGACAACCCTTCTCAGGTCTAAACACGCTCCTACAACATGTGCTGCATAATGTTGCCGCAGAGTTTGTATTTATCTTTGGTTTGGGGAGCCAGCACAGCGTCCTCCTCGAGCGAGTTGCTGTAGGGCTTCTGGGCCGACCTCACAGAGTCCTTCCTCCACCGGCAATCACTGGCACGGCCTATGCAACACACGAAATTCACTGCCACACCCAGGTCCACCCAACACGCCTGTACACCAGCCGCTGTCTGATTTCCACACCCTGCCTGTGCCTCCAATGGTTAGAACAATCAGCAAGGCAGGTGCGGCTCCTTTCAAGGACCTGGCAGCACACGCCCAACGCACGTTGTCGCCGGGAATCAAACAGCCTTCTAGTTTCCCTGCACTCTTGCGCCCGTATTGTCTTACCACCCTGCAAATCCTCATACCTAGTCAACTAGGTATCAGTTTCATGGACGATGCAATTTGAAGAAATACTCCTTTTCTTGCAAAAACTCTATCTATTGAAGATATTAAAGAACATAAAAGGATAAACCGTGTAGGCATTTTTCTTAACTCAAATAAAACTGGTGACCTTGAGACGGTTGATCAGGTCTTGTCCCATATTCAAACAGAGGTGAACTGGGGAACTCCCTAAACTTTCCCACTATATTAAGGACCAGTTCATGGAGAGAGCGTGACTAGGTGAGTAGGGTGCAAGATGTCTATTGTTACCCGTTATCCAGTGATGAATACTGCTTGTTTCTGACTATATCTTGATGTGCAGCTCATGCTTCTAGATCAGACTCTAATTAAATATCTAAGACTGCAGTTGTTCCTTATTAAGATCCTGGGTGGAAAAGGTATGCACTGAAGGAAGCCCGTTCATTTCTGGGCATTTATCTGCCTCCAATAATGGAGGAAATGGGACAATTGCCTCTGCCTTCTTAACAGTCCTGAACCCATTAGTTGTGCTGTGCTTGGATGGAAGAGCTGAACTTCAGCTTATTGCCTGGTCCTCTTTGTAAATTATATCCCTCTATAGAACTGGTGGGACTTGTATTGGTTGTCACACAGTTATAAGAAAGTAGTTTGCACGACTTTACTTAAACATGTATAGGTCTATGCTATATCCGCCCCCAAGACTTTGTGCAGGCCTCCATTTTATTTCTAAGTCAGTCCAAGCCAGTGTTCTTAGTCATAGACACTTATTTAATATCATCAAATGTACTTTGTATTGGGGCTACTATTCGTTTTTGGAACTCACTTAGAGTTAACCATTTCATTCTCTATTTCCTTCCTCTTTGACTTTTCAAATTTCCATATTGTCCTCGAGAATAATAACCCGTGATGATGCTCTCACACCAGTTCCCTTGACAAATGCCAGGATGTACATTTGCCGTAGTGCCTTTGCCATGTGACAGGTTTTTGCCAGGGACACTTAATTTTAAATATGTTGGGTATTTATCAAGTATGTTAGAAGCCACCAGTTGGGATTTTTGTCAGTGAGGTTATTTGCCATCTATCCCAACATTCAGTGCTGTGCTTGCATTTGGTAGAGTGCTAATGCCAGATGTTCTTTCTTTCTTTGCAACCCTTGCCACCCACTGCTTTACTTAAGAAAGCAGAGCTATATTTGTTTGCAGGCTTGGGGCTATAGAGATCCTATTTTTCCTGGTCCGGCATCTGCCCCAGAGAATACCCGACTGCCTCAAGGGGTAAGTGGAGTCTGATACCAATTTAACAGGAGTACACATTATCCCAGATTAAGATCCCTTTGCTTAAGGGGATCAAGCAATTATAAGAATAAGTTTTACTGTGCAAACTGGGTGTGTGTAATCCAATTGTAAACTGTGAGGCAAATCACAGAAAGGGGAGGGTATCTGCGGGGACTCACAGGTCTCAAACAGGCCCTGCTCTTTGCCTTTTCTCTGCGTGATCTGCACTGGGAACGAGAATCCAGAGCTTCCTGTTTGAAATGGGCAGGGTGTGTGCATCCAAGGATGCTGCAGGCTTCCTGTTGCATCTCTTCATGGCACCCCTGGTCCAGCTATGTTTTATGCCTTATTGTCTCGTATATTCATTTGTGTCACATAACGGTTACAGGTTTTAAATATTTGTATGTGTGGCCATTTCACGTGTTAAAAATGTGGAAGACGTTCTACAGCTTTTTTCAAGGGATGCTCTCAAGACGCCGTCAATGTTCATGGGGCGCGACATATCTGCTGCGTGTAGCATGGCCTCTCTCAGGCCCCCGTGAGCTCCCCCTGTCAGTAAGCACACACGGAGTCATGCATACAGTCCGGGATCCAGTCTCTCTGACACGGCCGTGGAACGCCCTGTTTATTTAAAGCACGCGTGGCAGAGTTACGTCACTCCGCCGCATGTGAAAGCCCTTAAAGCGGCAGCCACCACAATATCCTTGACACTCTTGCTGCCAAGTAACTCTTAATTGATTTTGCTGCTCCCTCACCACACCCGCCTCAAAATAGTCCAATGGCATTGACCTGTGTCCAGTGGGGAGATAATCTCCCCCTGCACCAAGGTCTGCATGTGCCGCTGAACCAGTGTAACACTGTTCACAAACTTGAGTAGAGAAGCCAATTGAGTGAGGGAATTCCAGCGAAAGGTCGAAGTGCAATCGGTGATGTGTCAAACAGCCAAACTCTGGGTGCGTTTGGCAAGAAATGTCTATGTGTTGGTAAATGGGCCATTCGTGATAAAGTCGCCAGGCCTCCGGTCAGAACATCCTTTCATAGACTAATACAACTTGACAAGCTTATGTTTTCCTCCTCAAGCCGCTGGTTTCCTGATTCTGAGCGACTCTGCCTTCTTACTCAGTGGCACGTCATTTCCCCTCCCACCACATCAACTCAGGACTTATCTACGGTGTTCACGGGTTTTGTGATATGCTTTTATGATTGCAAAATCTAATACAAATATTAAAAAATATATAAAACTGTTGTTATTATGATTCTGCTCCAGTGATATGTACTAGCAGGCCCGATCAAAGTGCATTTACTGTTGCCTTAACGGTATAGTGGATCCTCTGGGTAGTGCTGGTGTGACCCAAATATATGAATTGTACAGAAAGCTGGTCCTACCAGCAGTGTCACATCAGACGTAGAGCAACCCCACTAAGCAGTCCGAAGGAGAAGTGATGGTGCACTTTATTCACGCTGAGTGGGGTGCCTGCCACCATAAAGCCTTAGTCTCACGTCAAGCGCCCCCTTCTTATTATCATTGCCGGGGCATTTATTGAGCGTGAACCTAGCTTCAGGAAGCAACAGAGCACTTTACAATCATAGGGGCGTGGGAGAACACAGTGAACAGGGTCGGACTAGGACAAGAAATAGGCCCGGACACCCCAAAAAAGAGTGGCCCACCACTCGCCTAAAAAAAAAAGTGGCCCTCAGACTATCATCCGTAAATCACGTCAATTCACGACTTTATAGAAAATGCTACTAATGGAGGGTTAATGTGTTTGTTTCATGTTATGTTTTGTGTAAACGCTTGAGAAAACAACATCACATAGCTAAAACCTTATTTTGCAGGACCAAACTCAAGGCATGTCTACTTCTTGCCACCAGCAATGAAAATAGAGTTGTATTTAATAAGCAGTACAGCCAAATGATGACACCGGAAAGTACCATGCCAGTTGTATTTATGCTCAAATATTACATTACAACACAACTCATACGATGACATAACTTTGCATACTTACAGTTATGTGACAGGATCCACAGCTCTGAGGCGCAGCAAGTGGCATGAGCCATCCACCCCCACTGCGGTTTTGGGACCGGCAGGTCAATGCTTATACAGGCCTCCGCAAACCCGGCAGGGAAGGAAGTTTAGGGTGACGATGGTGTGATAGGACACTGGGAGCGGGACAGGCCTGCTGAGGCAGCCCCAGCCCGGCCCCGCCCAGCCTGCTCCTAGTGCGAATCGTAAAAGAAATTAACACTTCAACAGTACAGCAGTGCCTGGTGTGGCGCCATGGTGTCGCCGACTTCGATTGGCTCAGGCTGCAGCCAGGGCACTGTCTTCAGGCCAGCACGGTCGGCCAGGGCTGGGCCTACTCTTTTGTGATGCATACATTCATCAAAGCAAGGTAACACTTAGGTGTTATCTTTCTTTTTTAATTTTTCTATTGTGATCTTTAGTTTGTACAAACTTTTATCACAGAATCTCCATGTGATCACGTCCATCAATAACTGAAAGGGTTTCCTAAGACAATTTGGTTCTTGGTTTCCAAGATCTTACATTTGAGTCTTCTATCATTCTTTCAGAATTACATCTAAAAAGTCAATTATCGCACATGTTATTTTCATATTGTGACCTGAAGCCACCATTCATCACTATTTCCATTTATTGGAATACAAAAACCCAGATAAAAGGTCCTTTTGACTAGAGATTCATCGCAGTTTATGATCAGATGGTAAAGCGATTCCATATCTTTTTTACAATGTCTGCTTAAGTCGTTTTTTAAATCTGGATTTTTTCTCAGCCATCTCATTTCGTTTGTTTGTAGCACATTTAACCGCAGTTGCAAAAATTGGTCTCGATGGTGGCGGGATGGACATTTCACCAGATAGTTCGGCTGTACATTTAGTCCAAAATTATACGAATTCAGTACGAATCCTGACGGGAGAGCACATTTAAGAAGTGCTCTTTTTTCACTGTTCAGGATCCACCCCCACCGTTGGAGACGTTTTTGACAAGTTGCGGATGGTATTGCAGAGAGTCCGTTTCAATGTCGGCGATCACCATTATTTGATCGACTTTATGGGCCCAATCCTTTAGGATGTATGAGTATGAAGCAGGTGTATCTGATTTAAATATTTTGTATGCCGGTTCTCCAGGGTGATCTCTTATTTTGCGTAGCAGTGCACATGCTTTCCAGATTGTGACGATATATAAAGAGTTGATCCCCAGTTCATGTCGTAGGATCGTCATCGAGACATATCGAGGTAATCGTAGGGCTTTACACCAAAACAGCCCTTCTAGTAAGTCCCATACTTTAAAGTCGAGATTCCATGCACATTCGCCCCAAATGTTATTGCAGGTATTACTTTGTTTAGATAAAATGTTAATAATGGTCGAACAGAAAATGTGCCGTATTCGTTATGTAATTTCTGTCTTTGTAGGGCGTATGTTAGCATTCTGTTACGCAGGTCTTGGTACCATGGCCATTCTCGAATGGAAGTACTGTAGAGGATTCCGGGATAACGTATCTACGTTGTTGTTTCGATTTCCTCGTTTGCCACATGCCATTTAAAGTGGTCAGTTCTGTGACTCATCGTTTTCAACATCTTTATAATTTTGGTTTTAGCTGTGTTAATCTCGAGCATATTCTTTATGAGATATATATTTAATTTGTTTAGCAGCCGCTGTAAACCTATTGCTGTCTGGTCAGCCAAGACAATGTCATCTGCGTAGAGAATACCGTTGAGCTCTTGACCATTTATTCTTGGTGGAAAACAACTTACATCTTTTAACTCAGTGGGTAGATCAGAGATGAATAGTTTAAATAGCAAGGCGGCCAGCGGACATCCTTGTTTGACTCCTTTGGACGTCGGGATTGAATGCGTCAGATCTCCATTCTGATTAACTCGAATACGAATCGATGTTTCTTCGTGTAATGCTCTTATCGGGTCCAGTATGTGTGGAGGACATTTCCATTGTGTCAGTTTTTGCCAAAGGAGATTTCGATTTATTTTATTAAAGGCTTGCTGCATGTCCACAAATGCTAAGAATAAAGGATTTCGTCCTTTTAGCGAGGCCAATTTTAGAAGATTTAGTAGTAGTAGGTTTACTTCAGTGCCTACGCCTTTAGTAAAACCTGTTTGCCGACAGTCACCAATGCCTTCTTGTTTGGCCCAAGTTGACAGTTTTTTTTGTAAAAATGAAGCAAATAGTTTGCCGATTGTGTCCAACAAAGCTATAGGGCGATAGTTTGCCAGATCAGCTCTTGAGCCCTTTTTGTGAATTGGCACTACCACAGCTGTTCACCAAGAGGAGGGTATTTCTCGGTTACTTGCTATTTTTTCAAACAGTATTACAATAAACTGTGCCCATCATTCTAGTTCTTTTTTAAGCATCACGTTTGAGATGTTAACAGGGCCTGGAGCTCTCAAGTTTTTCAGCTGCATGATTGCGTTCTGGATGTCAGCACGAGACTCTACTACGTTCCATCGTTCCGCTGGTGTTCTATGATTTGTTTTCTTCTCATTGTCATCGTCGTTGAATAAATCAAAGAAGTATGATTCCCATAACTGGGGAGCTACTTCGTTGATTAGTGCTTGATTGCTTTTGGTATTGCCAGCGTTCAAGATGGCCCAGATTTCCTCTCCACCAGGGCTGCTACATTGGCATAGACATGGGCCTTTTCCTGAGACGTGGTGCGAAGACTGTTGTCTTTTTCCCCCGCCCCGCAACAAAATGAGTGTTTCTCCCCCAAATCTAGTTTCAGAATCAATCAGGGACAGACAAGTTGCAACAGAGCTCTCTGCTATGTCGCCAAGATTTTAATCATGCCATCATCGTGTTATGTAACATTTCTTTTTGTACTGGTTTCCAAGATAAAAACACGTTTGTGTAGATCGGTGTAGTAGCTCGTGCAGGGCACTGTATTGATCCACTCATGTGTCCATCTGCTGGTCATTTTTGTGCTGCAACCTTTAGCTGTTTTGATTTTATTGGCGATTTATATCGCGCGTAATGCTGGATGCCTCCAGATGCTGCATGGCATCACCTTGTTCCCAAGGCAAGCGTGTTGCCATTAAGCCATGCTCCCAGCCAACACCCTTACTTTGTAAGTTTGTGCGACTCAAACTTGAATGATCTTTGATGTATTGAATCTCGACTAATACTGTTGTAGATTTCCCTGTTTGTTGTCCTTTTCGAACACTGCACAATATTGCTTCCGCATGTACGTGTTTAGAACAGAGCGGAAATTTCCGAATTTGAACATTTTGAATCTGAAATGTCCACTGCGGTGTAATCCCATATTGGATTTAGTGCATCCCCTCGCTCGCCCCTACTTACCTGTTGCCGGCACACTTCACTGTGTGCCGCCGTCTCCCAGTAACGGGAACCGGCGCTGCTGTGTTCTTTTATTTTGTTTTTAAACAACTTTCCTAGCAAGCAGCGGACACCCCCGCAACCCCAGTCCCATTATTATTATTTTTACATTTGTATAGAGCACAGGCAGCCATTGGGCATCGCGGCGCTGTAATTATAGCGAACAATGGTGCAGGGGACACCCCCAGAACCCTGCTACCCTTGTTCGCTCTAATGGGCACGTATGGTAGAATTGTGCAAAATATTTGCTGTACGAAATTTTGGTACAGCCGAAATTCGAACAATTCTACTCTCCGTTGAATTTTTTGGGGACGTTTTAAATGGATACCTTTGCTTCTCCAACTTTTGGTGTTACTGCAGCAGTTATTTGTATTCCTCTCGCGCTCACCAACCCGACTGCTTTGTTTCTTTTGTGTGTATTTTCTTTCCTACCCACTTAAGGGTATATGAAACATTGCCCATTAAAAGAGCATTGGGAATAGATGGAAAAAGCTATGAGAAAGGCAAATACTAAAGAAAGAAGTATGCCTAAAGGAAAGTAAATCGAGAATATAGAAAGAGGTATTTGAGATTGTAGGAGTTCGGTAGAAGACAATTTGCAGCAATGGGTGGAAATATGTCAATGCATGGCTCATGCCGTTTCTTGAATAGCTCCGGCCACAGAACCCATTTGAGAGGTTAAACAGCAACCATTTCTCTTTTATGTTTTGAAGAGGTCTGTCTGTGTCATGCAAGGCCTCGCAATCTGATTTACGGCAATGAATATCGACCAGATGGCTGTTACTCAGTCTTGAATGGGAGAGCCCCTTTTGAGAAAAGTGCTTGTGTATTAAACAACTACTGCTATGCAAGAGTACAGGGATAAGACATGTCTAAAATGCCTACTTGACTCCACACAGCTTCTAACCAGTAGTGCTCCCAATCAGAAAGGTGGAACAGGAACAGCCAGACAGGTATACCTCCTTCACCTCTTGATAACATGGGCCGAGAGCAGGCTATACTGAAGGGGTGTGAGCTTGCACAGAGGCAACACAAACAACAATAGCACGTTGGTACCAAAATAAAAGAATGTGTAACCAAGGTTCTATAAAAATAGAAACTCTTTGCGTTACAGTAGCTGTTCCGTAATGCACAAGACCATTGAACCTGCGCTGCTACCCCTGCAGGGTAGGGGATATCATCTGATGGTCACAGCAAAGGTACATGGGTGCACTGTGCTTTTGATATGGTGAATCGCAACCAACTATCCAACCTTCACCAGATTGCGCCCTGTTACAGCCTGTACTTATTTTCTGTAACGGGGTGGCTTTGCCTCTAGCCTTAGTAATACACCTCACAGTTGAGAAGCAGGTTCTTCTTGACAAGCCCTTCCTGATCATTACTGCACACAGGGAGTGTTCTCCTATCCTTCATATTCATTTCCCCAGGGATCATTTTATGCTTGCATCGCGTTCTTGAACCTAGAGACTTTGTTTGCTCCCAAATCAGCTTTTTAAAATGGCGCTAAGTATGCGTATTTATGGTATTTGAGACACTGCTTATTAGCACAATTTTAGTTTAGTTCTAAGATTCCTTAAACTCCCCTCTGGATCGAAACCTTTTTCAGTTTCAGCCATTTGTGACGGTCTTCTCGGGTAGGAGGGATAAGCTACAAAGCTAAAGGTCATTTGCCGCATTCAGGTGGATGCACGTATTGGAGACTAACTTATACATGCTCTGCAAAAGAAGTCTTTTTTTTGTATCATTAGAATTGTTCTTTTATAATGCGATTAATTCCAGAGATTGGTTTCTAAGCGCCGAATCGGGATTCAAACCTGTGTTGTACTGCGTTGTCTTGCTTCAAAGACAAACGCGTTGCTCCTGAGCTATCCCCCCTGACCATAGCATTTTATACAGAGTAACTTGCCTCTCTGGTGAACTTGCTTAAACCCCAGCATTGATGGACATTATCGACCATTAATAGTGATGTTTCTAAAATCTTTCTTCATCCTGCATAGAGAGCAACCCAGGGACGGCCTTTGAGAAAGTTGATCTATCACATTCTCCGACTACGAACAGGCTTCAAACCTCATGAGAAAATGTTTCCATTATTTTCATTGTTCAATTGGCTCCACAACCACAAAGTCGCCACTTTTCTCAACCTATGCAGTTCAATTTACTGCCTTTTCCAGTTATGGCTTGGTGGTTTCTTTCCCCCTTGAGATGAAGGTTGCTCTGGATACTGCCCTCCTCCAGGTACATTTAAGCATGAAGTGTTGCCTTGTCAGTTAAACGGGTAAAGATCTAAATGTGAAGTTCAAGAGTGAGTTTTACATTTGCCAGTTGAAAATGTTTACTGCTTGCTTGTGTGCTCCACTAATGTGACCAGTGAGAAATTTGAGACATTATTGATTGCATTGTGCGGCAATTGTTTGAGTGTCTTGTCCTGCCTGACACCTTATTAAGATATGTATGGGGTCAAATTATTTCATTTCTTTAATGTTTCATCAAGCAAGGACTCGCATTGTTTTAAATTATGCATAATATAACATTCTTAATGCTAAGCTCAGGCGAGTCATCTGAGTGTCACTGTCATTAAGACATCTGTCGGAGGTGTTTATCTTAACCTGCTTGTGGTAAATCGTACACTTATTGAATTTAAGTCAAAATTATCCGGCTAGCATGTATTGAAGCACTCTCTCCCGAGCCTGCATGTCCCTTTTAAGGGAGACAATGACACAGTAAAGGTTCCCCATCGACCCCTTATGTCTTAGAACAGGGACCTCTGCCTCAGTTTCCTATCAGACTTGGATTACATTCCCAAAGGCATTTTCCTTTTTTGTTTTTGTTGTAACTTCTGTTTATTGAAAGATTATCTGCACAAACAGTATCAGACAGCATACATAATAATAATACATTTCACGAGCCAGGTAGAGCGTCCGCCCCGGACCTCCCTCCGCCCTGGGCTTCCCCCCGCCCATATTGTATATGTGGATTGGGTAGGGATCCCGACCATCGTCCTCCGTTGCCAGCTGTAACATGCGCCAGCGTGTTATTGTGCAAAGTCACTGTCTCGTTGAATAATACCCACAATATCCGCAATCCCCCAGTCCTACCACCCACCCAACTGTTACCTACTACTACTATTTCTACTGCTCGGCATCAGGCTTCTGGCTATAGGTGAAGTGATCGTGGCAGTATTGGTGTGTGGGTGCGCCAGCTACATGTAAATTATGCTGGGCATCAGGTATGGGCTGGGGCTCATGTGGTCTGCCGGAAATCTATAGGCGGGTCTGGGTCTGTGTGTCATGGGGATAGGGTCGCTTTCATAGTTGCGTCGCTGGCCCGTGTGTGGAACGGGCTCTATGGGAGGGGGTCAAACAACTTCCAGAGTTTACGTGTCAATTCTGCTTTGGCCGGGTTCATTCTTTTAAGTGAGCGTCTCTCCAGGGGGCACATCTTAGCCAACATAGTGGATAGTTTTGGTGGGTGGCACTGGCGCTTTCCAGTTCACTACTAGAGGCTTGTGGGTGTGTTCATGACTTTGCATGTCAAAGGGTCCGTATGCCAGTCCCTACAGCTGGCCCCGGATAGCATGTCTTCCGGAGTCAGTGTTATGTCCGCCTCTGGGAAATGGGTGGTCAGCTGCCCTTGCACCGTTTGCCAGTATTGTTTGAGCATTGGGCACAACCATAGTATGTGTCCCATACTGCCCATCTCCGCGCAACCGCGCCAGCAGGGGGGGTGTCAGTCCCATTTTGTGCATTTTGGATGGGCTATAGTAAAGGCATTGGATGATTCTATACTGGATTTCTCTATTTTTTATGTTCACTGACATCCCTGGGATGGCTGCGAAATACTGGTATATGTCTCCCGTCTCTATTGGGGAACCGAGGTGGAGTGACCATCCCTCCGCAAGAGCAGAGTTTCTTCCCAAATTATTTGGGATGGCCATGGAATAGAACGTGCGGAGGCGGGTTCCTAACTACTGTTCAGGTTCCAGCTCGCAGGGGCTGGGGTGGGGGGTTTGTCTGGAGATCTGATCTGCTGCCCTAAAATACAAACATTCTCGGACTAAGGTATTTTCTTTTGTGGAGAGTGAGAGAGATCTTGCCAGGAATCAAATTTAGGACGGGCACAGACAAAAGTAGGGGAGGGGGGCGCTTAGATAAGAGCAATGTGTGACATCAGAACCACTCCTACAGAGAATCTTTTGTGCATACCAACTACCACGCCCCACCTCCCCTTCCATCAGAATATACACACTAAAACATTAAGTCACTAATTACCCATCATCAGCATACCAAAAATCTGTAGGAATCTTAAAGTTCAAAAAATAGTAATTAGCATAATGATGAAATCGCCGGAAATGATGTTGCATCAGTTTGACCCAATGAAAAAAATGACAGGGCATGACATCACAGGAAATGATGTAATGTGAACTTTGACCTTATGGTGTCACAGGAACTGACCTCAAATGGCATATGGCCTTGAAGAGATCATAGGAAAGTTTAACATAATGGTTGAATACTGCCCTTGCGTAGAGTGGAAAACAGAGGCATTTCTGACGTGCATACATTACAAGGGAGACAAAGAAATAGAGCTGGGAGTTAATAGATGTCGATTATCATGAGACGGGCAGCCAGCAGGGAGCTGAAACAAGAAATATCCACTTAAAAGCTATAAATACTTCTATGTTAGCAAGTGCCTGCTGTGAAGGAGCCAGTGTGGTAACACTTCTGTATACCCCAAGGGAAGTGACGGCCGCAGTGGCTCCCGCAAATGCAGCTTGTAAGGCAAGCCCCAGAACAAAAGTAATATAGAAAGAAAAATATTGTTGTGTTTTAACAGCTGACTGGAAACATGGGGCAGTTGCTGGAGGTCTCCCTGAGGTTTATGACCCCTTTCAAATGACAAGGTTGAAAGGTCTTGATTCCATCCCTGCCCTAGTAACAAATGTACCTGCCTCAGAGAACAAACGTTTGCAGCTGTGTGTATTCAGAACAGACTGTTCTTCAGTGAGAGACAGAGCCCCGGGGGAGCTCTGAACAAACACAGTAAATTATCCCACAGCATAATCAGTTCAGGCAGGCAGCTCTGAGAGGCACGGATCATGTGTGTGGTGTCATGCCGTGACGCTCTGACACTTGCCTGGACCTCATGGTGCACAGGCACTGGGCAAAGTGTCTGTTTCACATCATCTGTGGTCAGGCAACATCCATCAAATTAATGGGCCATTTAACATGCCGGAAACTGTAGCTTCAAGATAATCAAGTATATGTCTACATCATAACTAAACTGTTATTTGGATGAAGTGGCATAGACCTCCCCGCAACTGATAGGCCGTACAAAACCTAGAACAAAGACAAGGGAAGGATCCCTTGGTGCAAGTTCATCCTTTGCAGGGAGAGCTGCTTATGTTACTGAATATTCAGGTAGGTTACAAATACAGATGTTTAGTCAACTAATCAACAGTCTTGGACAAAGGAGGCAAAGACCAGATGTTCATCAATTCTGCATCCAATGCATCTCAGACATTTACTCGTCCTTCATTGGGGACATCCACAAAATAAATGATCTGATAAAATAGCATAAAAGAAACATGTGGTGCAATGTTCCATAGTTCCTCAAAACCATCCAATTATAAACATAGAACACGCAATTCCCACAAAGATCCATGAACAAGTGGTAAAGAAAATGCAATATGATATGGAACATCCCAAAAGAAAAAAAGAAACTAAAGAAAGAAAAAAGCAGTTATTACCATAAGTGATAAATGTCCTCATCTTTTGGCTCATGTACAAGGAAATTAATAATATCTACCTCATTAAAAGGTAACTCATTCACGCACGGACATTGAATTGACGGTGATGAGTCAAACATTCATCTTGAAAAACTGTAAACACCTGTTAACTATGATGTAACAAGGGTATTTGAGAACATCATAATATCTTAAATATAAGTGTGAACTAAAACATAATGGTCGCTGTAGTGAACATCTAAATATCGTCAGCGGTACTAGTAACCCAATTGTATGCATATATGCTGTGATCAAAAATGCCCCTGTAGCATGTGTCAAAATCTTTACTCCACCATTGGTGATCCCAACACCCTCAGTGCCAGAATGGTCTATTTGTAAGATGCATGCCGAAACATACCTCTTAAAATGCGGTGGCAAAAAACATTAGAAAAAACGTTATGTCTGATATGTGGCAAGAACCGAAGTGTGGAAAAACCGTGTTATATCTTACATAACTAAAAGCCACAGCCACTCAGAGAAGATAAACTCGGCAATTGTATAAATAACAGTGCCACCCGCACTACGTTTCCTCGATGTTTGCAGTTCCATTTAGGGGGCCTGTTTTATGACATCAAAAATGAGTGACTTCAGGGAATGATTCAGCTTCACCCTTCATTGCGCTCATAACACGTTACCGTACTGCGGGGCAGATACCACAGCTTAGTGCGCACGTATGCGTGCGAAAGAAGTAAAAAAATGCATGCGTTTAAAAATTGTAAATTAATGTACTCAAGGTACGTGTTTACATATCCACGTTACTATGTCTGCCTCGAAACTTGTGATAGACAAGGAAGGACCTGCTTGCCTGTGAGCCAAAGCGGATATGCAAAAGCTAATATGCTGACTGTTCCAGTAAACGCTTCTCGCCGATAGATAGTATGTTATTGCTGGTGTTGTATGGTATCTTGCATCCCCATGCAGCATGAGGGAGGCAGTGTTCGACAATCTTCGGAGCCACACTCACTTGGATACCCCGCCCACCCATCAACTATATATGTCCTCGAACCCAAGGAATGTTCATTAACACTGCCGTTTGAAACGCTAAGAACTGACTACATAGAAAATGTTGATGTACCTAAAATTACTGCATCAAAATACAGTGGCAAATCGGTGCTTCTGTCTGTTCGACCATGGCTCTGTCACGCGGACGCTCCGACACTGACCAAAGGGAGCACAGAGTAGGGTGTCTGTTTCACTCAGGCAGCATGTCATCAACAATCAAAATGACTCGGGGCCCTTACGCCCACCTTCAATACACTGATTGGAGGATGCTGCTCTGGGCCTGGCAGCAAGGCCTAGTGGAGCCATCATTAATCGGTAGGTTTTGACAGGCAAATCGGTAGGACTGCATAAAAAACGGTATCCTACCGCATGAATCGGTAGGGTTGGCAAGTATGCATTCGTTGTTTTGTGCGCTACATTCTGATAGGCGGGGCTGCTCTTGGCTGCAGGGGTAACATAACAGCTCTTCATTGTTGTGCGGCAGCATTGAGGCCCTGTGTGTGTGTGTGTGTGTGTTGCCCGACACAGCACTGCAGACAGTGCAGAGAAAGTAGCAGAGCTGAGGTAGGAGAGCGCCTCCCTCCCCCCAGACACCACCTTAGTGACGCCACTGGTTCCATCCCAGAGCTCTTTGAGGTGTAGCTCTGAGAGACCCTATGTGTGTATCGCATGCTCTGTGATGCAAGTATGCCTTTCCTTGACCCATTGCATCTCACTTGTGGCTTTGTCGCATTCCCATCCGCCTAGCAACTATTCCTCCAGACAAAAATACCTCCAAGGTATCTCTTAAAATAAAAAAGACGCACATGCCCACATCCCTTTTGTGACCTATCGACCCCTGCAATACCTAGTCAGATTTTAAAAGTACTAATTTAATATTTTTAGAATTTGTCCGGACCTGTAGGAAATAACCATTCTGTTTGGGTCTGGTTGAATCGTTAAAGGCATTTAGTAGCACTTTAAACATCATAATTGGAGTCCTGTAAGGAATCTTGGCCCCCCAGAGGATTGTGGAAATCTTTTGACATCAGAAACTCGAACCCAATTTTAATAGTATTGTTTTTCTATCTCTAACGTGTCTAGAAAAGGTGATGTTCAAAAATGACCACAGCCACACAGCAGACCCGCCTTCGGCGTATCGTGCTCTCCGCCGTAGCCACACTTTGCCCAGCGGACAGAGTGAAAGGTGATATTTTCCAGCGCAATGCCTTATAAAATCTCACATTTTCCCAAACCGTTTTATGTAATTCACCTGCTCTGCTGCTCGACTGCCGCAGGCGTCGTTCCTGTCAGGGGTAATATGTGGAATATTGTGACGCAGAACCCAGAGCGGGCCCTTTGGTGACATTGCGATGTCATCAGCGCAGGCGCACAGGAGAGGAAGGACGTCACGTGCGTGGGCGGGGCATGCCACACCCCTGCGCAGCACGGCTGAGCAGTGCGCGTGCGTGCGTGCGTGAGGATTGCTGAAGCTATGAACGCCTTGTGCGCATAACGGCTATACGCCCGGCATCATGCCAAGAGGTTTGTTTTAAAGAGTTGGCCCCAAATGTTTTTTTGTGACAAAGGAGTTGGCTGAATTACTGGTTGTTCGAAAAGTATTTGTTTGAATGCCAATGATTGCAGTTATTTAATATTTGTGACAGTTGCTTATAACAAAACGTAACATTTTAAACGACAAATAATCAGTATAGAAACAAAAAAATAGTATTAAGTGAAATCCGTATTTGGCACGTGTCATCATAGTTCTTGGACAAGACTATGCGTCCATATATTCCATGAATTTAAACCTTAAACGGACTGCCATGAAAAATGGAAGCAGAACCGTTTGCTTTCCTTGTGGACTTCTCAACCGGATTACGTTTCTCTGCCCCAGGCAGTGGCGTGGCCTGGGTTGGTGCATGTTATCCCTGGAATCACCCCATGTGCCAATCCATTATCCTAAACTATGTGTGTGTGTGTGCGCGCTTGTACTTCATGCCACCTGTTGTGTACGTAGTACACAGTATGCGCATGCGCGGCGTGTACGCCGCGCATGCGTAGTTGATAATAAAGGCGGCGCCCGGCAGTTGGGGCCGGAGCGCCGGAACGAGCAGACGCCTCCGTGTCTGTTCCTGCGCGGCGTTGCTGCGCGCAGGGCATATACGCCATAGGGGCCCGCATGACACCGGCGGCCCCCCCCCGACCATCACACTGGCGACGAGGAGGAGCCACGGCCCACTCCCGTGCCCGGCTGCAACGCTGTGTTAAGTCCGCCGCTTCACGGACTAACGACGCACCGGCGGCCATTTTTTTTCTTCGATCCACTCCCCGTCACGTGCGGCGACCGTGGTTGCGGCCCAACAGGGTGCTCGTGCGCCACTCGCCGACGGCGCTAGCAGAGAGGAAAAAAGAAAGAAAAAAAAAAAAAAAACAATTTTTGGAACACCCACAGTCTTGCTGGTGCAAGGCTGTGGCACACAAGAAGAAAGAAGAGGATTTCGCTCCCACCACTACCACAAGGCCACATCTACCACCTGTGAGTACCTAGCAAAAGAAAATGGGTGACGGCGCAGACGATGAGGGTGCCGCAGCCCCGATTCCCCGCAGAGCCCGCAGCTCCCTAGCCCCCATGCCAGAGTTTGATGCCACTGGACCCCCTTCCAAGCTAGGACCGAGGTGGCTGCTGTGGGTTAAAAGACTGGACATGTTCTTCAGGGCAGCAGGGGTTAACGACGATGATGAAAAGGTTGCGACCATGATCTATTCAGCAGGCGCAGAAGTCCACAAGATCTATGACTCCCTGACCATCCCCGTGGTCACTTATGACGCCGTCAAGCAGGCACTTAAAGACCATTTCTTACCCATGGCCAATGTGGATTTTGACAGGTTCGTCATGGGCGCTGAGAAACAGTTAGACGATGAACCCCTGGACAAATTCTGCGCCCGCCTGAGACACCTGGCGACCTCTTGCAGATGGGCCGACGAAGAGGAGATGGTCCGCAACCAATTACTACAGGGGTGCAGCTCCAGTAAACTTCGGAGGCAAGTGTTGAGGGAGCCTGGCCTAACCCTCCAGCAGATCCTGGACCTGGGCAGAGCACACGAACTAGCAGAGGCCAGAGGCGCGAAAATGGACGCTGCCTCGCGACCAGGGCACAACGAAGACGCATTTGCAGTAGGACGGTCGGCTGCGAACAGGTCAAGGTGGGCGCCGAGAAAGCCCGACACCGCGTCCGCTCCAAGCACCGCCCCATCGTGCTCGAACTGTGGGTATGACCTCCCCCACAGCGGTGACTGCCCAGCCAAGTCAAGAACATGCGCCCGGTGCGGTATACCGGGTCACTTTGCCAGAACGTGCCGTGCGGCTGCCCCTGTCACAACGACGAGAGGACCGGAGAGAGTGGGGCGAAGCAGTTCCCGCAGAGTGAGAGGCATCTCCTCCATTGATCAAGGCCTGCAAGACCTAGATCTCGCAGAAGAAGAAGAGGAGGAAGAGGAAGAAGTCTTCTTCATCTCCAGCATCGCGAGATGTTCCAGCACAAAACGCCAACCCAAATGCACCGTCGACATCAAGGGCACTCCCACCCCCGTCCTCATCGACACCGGGGCTTCAGTCTGCGTGCTAGCCACCAAACACTACGTAGCCCTGCCAGGCCCACCAGAACTGTCGACATCAACAGCGAGGATATATGCATTCGGTGGCGACACCCCCTTACCCATCCAAGGTGCATTTATTGCCCCAGTATCGCACGGACAGAACTCCATCAAGGCAAGATTCTTCGTCACCGACGTCAGCCCCCATTCGCTGCTAAGCTGTGCAGCGTCAGAAGCGCTCGACATCGTGCATTTCACATTTGGGGTATACCATGCAGATCTTAAGAGCATGCTACACAAGTTCGCGAGTCTCTTCAAGGGTATCGGCAAGCTGAACGCAGACCCCATTCGCTTGCACATCGACAAATCCGTAAGGCCGACAGCCCTCAAGCACCGCCGAATTCCATTTCACCTGAGGGCACAAGTGGAGGCGGAACTGCAACAGCTAATGGACCGAGACATCATCGAACGGGTAGAAGGGCCCACCCCGTGGGTTTCACCCATCGTAGTGGCCCCGAAGCCGAAGCAACCAGGGGCTGTACGCATCTGCGTAGACATGAGGCTACCCAATGCTGCCATCAAAAGAGAGCGCCACCTCACGCCCACCCTGGACGATATCGTTGGAGAACTCCAAGGCGCCAAGGTCTTCTCCAAACTAGACCTCAGATCTGGCTACCATCAACTGGAACTGCACCCCGAGTCGAGGTACATCACTACGTTCACAACGCACGAAGGATTGTACCAATACAAGAGACTCAACTTCGGGATCTCATCCGCGGCTGAGGTCTTCCAGAACACAATAAGAGGAGCGTTGTCCGGCCTGAGGGGTGTCATTAACATGTCCGACGACATTCTGGTCTTCGCCAAGTCAGAGAGCGAACACCTTAAAAGGCTGGAACGCACGTTTGAGAGACTCCAGGCGGTAGGTCTTACACTACACCAAGAAAAGTGCGAATTCCTGAAAGATCGGCTGGAATTCTTTGGGTTCACCTTCCATGCGAACGGCATTTCACCTGACCCCGGCAAGGTAAAAGACATAAGAGATGCGCCTCCGCCCACATCTCCTGCAGAAGTTCGGAGCTTCCTGGGGATGGTCAATTACTGTGGCAGATTCATCAAAGACCTAGCCTCCCTATCAGAACCATTGAGAGCACTCACCAGGAATGACGTACCGTGGCAATGGACAGCGGCAGAACAAAGATCATTCAATGCCATCAAAGAGGCCCTGTCAGAGCAGGAGACGATGGCCTACTTCCACCCCAGCCGGGAATCAGAGATCGTGGTTGACGCCAGCCCCGTAGGTCTAGGGGCAGTCCTCATGCAGGCCGACGAACTGGGAGCGATGAGACCTATTGCCTACGCTAGCAAGGCCCTCACCGACACGGAAAGGCGCTACTCGCAAATCGAGAGAGAGGCCCTTGCCATCCTGTGGGGATGCAAACACTTCAGGATATATATCCTCGGCAAACCCGTCGTCGTGGTCACTGACCATAAACCCCTGATTCCCATCCTGTCAGGCACCTCCTCAAAGCCGCCTCCCCGGATCGAAAGATGGATGCTATCGCTCATCGAATACAGCGTCAAGCTGGTGTACCGCCCGGGCACCCACAATCCCGCAGACTACCTGTCCCGCCACCCCGGTACGAGGGATGCCCAGAATCCGGTAGAGCTATCTGACGCGGCGGACGCTGTGCATCTCGTCGTCGAGTCAGCCCTGCCAGTGGCCCTGTCGAGGGAGAACATTGCAGATGACTCGAACTCTGACGAAGCATTCTTGCGAGTGAAAAGAGCGGTTGCCACAGGGGAATGGCGAGACGTCCTCCTGAACAACGCCAGAAGACACCCAGAGACGCAGAGGGACCTGCAACTGTTGTGGAAGGCTCGACACGAGCTCTCAGTGTCCACGGATGGCCTACTGCTACGAGGTGACCAGATCGTGATCCCCAGATCCCTGGTCACAAGGGTTCTCCAGCTAGCCCACACAGGACATCAAGGCATGGCCAAGATGAAGGCGCGCCTGAGGCTGAAAGTCTGGTTCCCCGACCTGGAACACCGAATGACCGAGTTCGTAAAGGCATGCATCCCTTGCCAAGCCGCGAGTCCGGCAGAAAAGAGCCCGCCCATCCAAGCCATGCCACGGAGCGACGTGCCGTGGGGTACTGTCCACGCAGACTTCGGCTCGACTGGCAGAGGCCTACACTTCGTAGTGGTAACAGACCAGTGGTCAAGGTACCCGGAGGTGGAGCTAGTAGAATCCACCGCCAGCGATCACACCATCCTGGCCATGGACAAAATCTTCGCCACCCACGGCTTCCCGCTCGAGATCTGTTCAGACAACGGCGCTCCATTCCAAGGGCAGCGTTTCGCCAGATACTGCGCAGAACGAGGCATCAAACACCGTAAAGTGACCCCACTGTGGCCAAGAGCCAATGGAGAGGTTGAACGGTTCATGCAGACCCTTAACAAAATTTTTCGCATCTCCGTCAATGGAGGGGAAGACCTGCGCCATAATCTGATCGAATTCCTCCGTGAGTACCGGTCCACCCCACATCAGTCCACCGGAATCGCGCCCGCCGAAGCACTATTCAAGCGCATACCCAGAGGACTGATACCGGAAGCGGGAGAGCGACGCCCGGGGGTGATTGATGACACACAGGTGGCAGCGGACAGGGCCGCGAGGAACGAAAAGGAGACAGTGAGGCGGAGGCTACCGGAAAAAGAAATAGCGGTAGGAGACACCGTCCTGGTCCGAAACAGGAGGCCAGAGGGGAAACTCTCAATGACATATGAAACACACCCGATGGGTGTTACCCACGTCAAGGGATCCATGGTCACAGCGGCGAACGCGCGTGGGACAGTGACCAGAAATGTGTCCTTCTTCAAACGCATAGGACCAGTAACCTCTGAAGAAGAACTGGACCCTGGCCAAAGGCAGGCGGCAGAAGCACCACCAGAGGACATCGACACGCCCGGAGACCCTGCGGAGCCAGAGAATGTCGAACGGGGACCGCCCAGGTACCCCCGCAGAGAGGGGCGCCGCCCTCCACAAAGGTTCCAAGACTTTATTATGGACTCAGCGACCTGAGCAACAAAAGTCTGTTAAGTATACAATGTTTGAGCCACGTTGGCCCCATGTTTGATGGTTTGTTGTTTGGGGGGAAAAGGAGGGATGTTGTGTACGTAGTACACAGTATGCGCATGCGCGGCGTCTACGCCGCGCATGCGTAGTTGATAATAAAGGCGGCGCCCGGCAGTTGGGGCCGGAGCGCCGGAACGAGCAGACGCCTCCGTGTCTGTTCCTGCGCGGCGTTGCTGCGCGCAGGGCATATACGCCATAGGGGCCCGCATGACACCGGCGGCCCCCCCCGACCATCACACCACCCCTGCACAAGTCAGTGCCCTACTTGGGCCACCCTAGTCAAAAGTCTGGACACGGATGCGACCCCAGGAACTAAAGGCCCCACGTGACTCCGAATATGGCAGTCCTGTAAACTGTGAAAACATCAGAAAGGATAGAGCCAAGCCAGTTGATTGATTTCTGGCAACCGGAAATGTAGTTTAACTCTTGGCACCAAATAATCCAAGAATAAATAACAGTAATCCAGGTTAACGAATACAAATACCAATATAAAGACGTATAGTGTAGGGGAAAAACAGTACTAGTTTTGATCAGTTGAAAAACATTCAATGTAAGTAATGAGCTATTTGAACAAAAAGTAATCACATTACTTAACTGATACATATGTAGCAACACATGTACAATAAGCTCCCTGCATATCTCTGTCCTACAGAACCATGTTTGGAGATTCTTCAGGGGAAATTATTGGATATATGGTGAGAGAAGAGTATGATGGATGAAGTTCTATTTAGTGTGTGTGAGGAATAAAAAGCAGGCCATTATTGATGGGATCCTTTGTCATTGTTCCTTAGGGAGACCGATCTTCTCTACCTCCATAACTCGATTACTATATAGGCAACTGGGTTGAGAAGAACAAGTTACTTAACCCTGGTAATGTTCTTTCTACTCTACGTTCCTCTCCTTGGATTCATTTATGTATATATTATCCTGCTTTGCAGCTCTCGGAAAACGTTTTCCCAGCAGGGGGTGTCATGCACACTGGCGTCGATGGCCGCTGAGTCGTCTTCGTGACCGTATGTGACGTCGATGCGGGTACAAATAGTGCACTCAGCACCTTGTGACCTCAGTTGTCATTTTTCCCCTTACACAGCCACGTTGGGGATTAGAGACAATGATAGCTGTTCAAGCGTTAAAGGAGAGTAATTGTATAATCATATTAGGGAGCTCCTTAACGGTGGAGTAGACTGGGAGAGTGATGAGGAATCTGTGGGAGGATCATCCAGTACAAAGAACATTACCAGGGGTAAGTATTTTGTTCTTCTAATGGAATGGGTCCTCCCACAGATTCCTCATATTAGATACACTCCAATAGCAGTAAGACCATTATGGTGGAGGGGAGGAGCGAACTCCATGGCGTTTATGATGCCACTTGTTGGAGGACAGCCCTACCGAAATGAGACGCATTTGTGGACACTGTGTCCAGGCAGTAATATTTGGCAAACGTGTGTATAGAGGACCACGTCAGGGCCCGACAGATATCCTTTAGAGCAAGGTTGTCCAACATACGGCTCGTGGGCCACAATGCGGCCCTCCGAGCCATTTCATGTGGCCCGCGAGGCTGTACAGATAAAGAAAGGAAATCCCAAAGGACCAAGCCGGCATGGGTTGTGATTTCCATTGGCTGAGCAACAGCCAATGGAAATACTGTTGCCATGCAAGGTATGCCATAGTAAAAAAAAAAAAAGAAAACCTTGCATGGTCACAGTATTTCCATTGGCTGTTTCTCAGCCAATGGAAATCACATATGGGTGGAGTGAAGGTAAGGTATACGTGCCAGCGGCACCACCTTCACACTTCTGTTACAGCCAGCAGCCCAGCCCAGCATCACGCCGGTGACCGAGCGAGGCCTGGTAAGTTTTCTTTTCTTTGTGTTTTATTTTTTTGTAGTCCACGGCCCGTTTATTTATTTATTTGTTCAATGTTTGTCGGGTCCATGGACCCGATTGATTTATTTATTTCTGCAATGTTGGGCCCGACTATGAAGAGACTCATAGGTAGATGCATTGCATACATTGGTCACCATTCAGTCACACCTCTGGGGTAATGCCAGGACGCCACAAGTTTCAGAACTTGGTGCAATCTTGGTGCGAACTAAATACAGATCGTTTACACGGGGGAAATGCACATAGCCAGCCTCTTCTACTCACTCACGCAGGTCAGTCAGCACCTGTCCTGGGAACAACACACACGGTGCGCCCAGGGGACACAAACTCCAAAACAAACACTGGTCAATAAATGAGTACCAACACAGGTTGGGGGATATTGTATGCATATTTGTTCTATATAAAAAAGAGCTTTAGTTGTAAGTGCTATAGTTATACAATAACATATCATTTGGCCTTGGGCGTCTGCTGCCACTCATAGTAATTTGACGATATGGATCGATACTCAAAGATATTATTGATACATATGGTGATCCATTCTTGTAGGAAATGTGTTCACTGTTTGTCGGGTCTGTGGACCCGACTAATTTTATTTCTGGGCCGTGGCAGAGGACTGTTACTGCCTCTGGTGCCCCCTGGACCAGTCACCTATGGTAGCAGACATACAGGCTGCAATGGATCTAGTTGCAGCTCACTAATTGTGCCCCCTGCTCTCCATGAACCCCCATAGTTGGTCAACCTAGTGATGTCATCAGTAATCAAATTTAGGGGCACAGAGGGGGCCAAAGGAAAAAGTAGGGGACATGGTCAATATAGATACAGAATATTTACTTGGCAACACTGGTCAAAACTATTATCTGCATAGTGAAGTACCAAATCACCAGTGACATGGAAGTGGTTCGAAGTGGAATTGATATATACTTTGGGAAAGAAGCATTGTGAAAGAAATTGCGCCTCCCCACTAATATAATGGCATTATGTGTAGTGGTTAATAGCCTTGCCTTTACCGACCCTTCCGAACAGTTAAATCAGTGAACAGACAGTGGGGAGGGCAGGATTTGTAAAGCACTGAGCAAAGCTTTTGCACCCGCAGCTTTCTTCAAGAACGCAGATGGTGCTCGAAACTCTGACTTGTCGTGCAGTGCTGTGCGCCAACAGTCCCTGAGTTGTCTCCTGCTGAACACCACCCCCCCCCCCGCTACCCCTTCCCCAAGCATGCTCAAGAGAAGCGCCATTTGTTTCCTGGGAGTCCGGCGCTGAGTCCAGTCAGCCTCCAGTCCTTGCTGTTTTTTGGGAGTAAGCAGTCATTGTGAGGAGCTGGACTACGTGCTCAGTCCTCTTTCTTTCTTCATTGGCATCCTGTTTAAAACTCCCTCCGGAGCGCGGCGCAGAGTCCGGTGCAGAGTCCAGTCAGCCTCCAGTCCTTGCTGTTTTTTGGGAGTAAGCAGTCATTGTGAGGAGCTGCACTATGTGCTCAGTCCTCTTTCTTTCTTCATTGGCATCCTGTTTAAAACTCCCTCCGGAGCGCGGCGCGGAGTCCGGCGATGAGTCCAGTCAGCCTCCAGTCCGCCTACATCGTCGACGAGGACACTTCCAACGTAAGGCATAAAATTGTTGGATTACCGGTAAGAGGAGAGTATGGTTACTGATGTACGGCCGCAGACGCGGCAAACAACTTTGAAAGCTCGAAATCGGTCCGAGCTTTCGTTCGCAGCCGATCCTTCCAATTCAACAGCTGGCGCGAACATTGTGGCTCCATCTTCCCGCCCCCCTTATCCCACATTTGCTCGATTGCCCCCCCTGTCCTGCTTGTCTGCTGTGGCAGACACACCTTGCCTTTCCTCCCCTTCCTAATCCAGTACAACTTACCACCGCAAGTCCGCCTCGCTGTCTTTCGTGAGTTTCTGTGGTGAGCATAATAATAATAATAATAATAATAATTAGGCTTTTATATAGCGCTACAAACCCTCAGGTATCCGAGCGCTGCTTATTATTACCCACGGTGTGTGGTGCTCATTTATCGACCTCGGAAGGATGAAAGGCTGAGTTTGGCCCCGCCGGGATTCGAACCTGCGTTAACAGGCTCTGCACGGGTGTCAAAGCGAGCGCTCTACTCGCTGTGCCACTTGACCGGCTTAAATGAGGCCGACTCGAACGCTGCCCCAGCCGATGTGAATCTTGGTGAAATGTTGTCGGTCGACGTTCCGGCTGAAGAATTGACATTGCAATCCTTGAATGTTAAATCCTATGTACTCCTGTCTGAAACAGTCGGACATGTCATTGCCGACATAATGACCAATCAACCGGAAAGTCTCCCAGGATTGGTTGTGAACAAAAACTGAAATCAGCTGCCGTCCCAGGCACATATAGATGAAATTGATCGAGCAACACAGATTATGTTGCCCGACTCCTTACCTGAAGTTTCCTAAGCAAATATGTTGGGTGGTGTGGGCAGTGAGACTGTGGGAGAGGTGTCCTTAAATAAAGCCCCATTTGATCTTGACCGAAATATAGCGGTATCTGCGGTAAAAGATCATCATCTACTTGTGCCACCTGCGCCACCAGCGATGATCGAAATTGACAACGCCTCCTTTCTATCTCCGTTTGATCTTACAGACACTGAACCTCTGGCTCTAAAACTACCAAATGGATCAGGGAACCAAACAAACTTTTCCTTTGTACTGCCTTTAAACAACGATTCTATACACAGCCCTACAGACAGCAGAGTTGTTGCTGAGACTATGATGTCTCGAACTGAGGCAGTGGTATGTGGAAGAGATGTTTCATGCCAGCTTGACTCCTTTCCACCAGCGCCCTCGTTGCCTTCTCTTCTGACGGGCCCTTCTACGAAAAACCACAAAAAAAATCTTGGGATAGATTTTGCAGGACGCGAAGCGCGGCTAACGGAGAGGCTGACTGCGGATTTACAAGCAGTTAAAAACAAATTAATACACAGCTTCTCTACGGCCCCACAGAATGTATTGCTTCCAACAAAAATGTTGTTGGCAAATAGCAAAAAAGGAGTGAAGTTCGCACAAGATCCTAATGGCACGCTTAAATCTTGGACAAGTGCACCCCACCGAAAAGATTCTCAGAATATCCAAAATATTGATACTACTTTTAAAAGAAAATCACAATCAAGCTCCTCCAAGGAACCGACTGAGAACCTACGATTTCACTGCAGTACTAAAGTATTCCAGCAAGCTCAGCAAGCAACAGGAAATGAATGGTGCTCTAGCAGACATGATGAACAGTCAAATCTTGAATCTGAATCTGATAATCACTCAAAAGAGAATTTATCGGTTGCAGCCGGAATTCAAATTCATAACAATGTCCTGGCGACAACATCATTGGCCTTGATTCCTTTCATCAAACTCATGGAACAAGTAAACGAGACTGTGAAAGATCAAAATGCCTTGCTACACAATCTGACAAATAAAGTCTCGTCTTTGGAACAAAACAACGTTCACTTAATGTCTAGAGTTGAACGGGAAGCAGAAATCTCATTTCAATGGCAAAACGCTTTGGAGACATTGCTATGAAAGACCACACAGACAAAAACAATCAAATGGAGGTGATTTTAGAAATCATGAAGTGGTGTCGCCACTCATTTTCCAGAAGTAAGACAGACATGGAACATCCCCCAAATGAGAGACCTCTATATCGCACAGAGAAATTAAATGCGAAAACAAGGGCAAAGGTAGACCAATGTAGTTCGACTGACATCCCTAGGCACATAACTGTACCAGGAAAGAACTTAGTGATACCTGTACTGGATAAAGCAAACAGTGAAATCATTGTGATTGCTGACCCACATTTGACTTCTACAGCTGAAAAAGAGTCAAATAGTACTCTTGCAAACAAACCACACGAAGGGTCTGGACCAGACCAATGTAAAATCAACCCACTTGGAGCAATAGCAGTGGAAGTTCAACTCCCAAACCACGCAGCTGCACCGAGTTCTAAAGGACCCGTTACTTCTTTCGACATTTTTACTGGAACGGCAAAACTGTTTGTTCCTTCGATTACATCAAAACAAGGTGAAAAATCTATAAAGGCTCCAGCCAAACAATCAACAAATAAGCAGCAAAATAAAATGAACAATGTCAGAAATAAAACAAAACAGTTTGTGAGAAATCTTTCAACTCCTCACAAGTTGGGCCTGTTCTCACGCAATACACCAAACGATAAACAGGATGATAATGAGTGTGTGCCTGTTCGCAAGTCCATGCCGAAAGAAATAACTAAAATAAGTGTGGTAGATCCTCCTAATCCAAATAAAAGACGAAGACTGGATTCTAACACTAGCTCAAAGAAAACTGATGTAAGTGTTACTGACTTATGTGATCTGTCCACATATTCAGCCGAGTCTGACGAATTGCAACAGTCAACACAAGAAGAAGAACTTCACCGCTCGGCCATGAATCCTCCTCAAAGCCGGAGAAAAATCCACCAAACGGAAATACCTAACGAAGGAGAAAGAAAGAAGACTCGCTTAAATGCAAATCAAAATTTCCCAAACGAGAATTCACAAACCTACAGCAGAAAGGATGACAATGCTGTGGCTCAACAAAAAAACTGACCTCTGTAAAATTAAATCCTAAAATGACAGCAGCCCAATGGCAAAAGCAAAAACAATTCAATCCTAAAGAAACTGTCTGCGAAATCTAGACTGGAACAAAAACTATGGAGACTTAGGCTCGAGAATATTTTCCCAGATGCAAATGAAGTTAACTTGAATCGCAGAAATGCAATGCAATTGCTACACAACTTTCTGTCACTGAGAACGATAACGTCAAACGACATAGCCATTGTGGAATACATCAACGAGGACTCTCTAGATATGGTCTATCTACATATCACTTCCCAGGCAATAGAAAACACCTTGCTCGTTGCAAAAGACGAGCTGTTGTCATACGGATTCGATCTAACATTGGAAACAAAACATCGAAGAGACGGCTTCAGAAAAGCAGTGTCAGCTGCTGGCGAGCAAACCCATGAACAACGTGGTGAGGCGTTAAGGAAACAATTTAACATCCAAGAAAGAACAGCTGGTAACCAAAATATCTCCTCCCAACCTCCAACACAGACTCGCTCGAATAGAACTTAGCTATTGCAAACTAAGGAGGACAGAAATAGCCTTATATCATGGAACACTAGAGGTTTCCGGCACTTGTTCCAGAATTGCGACATCTCGATGAAAACCAACTTTGCAGTATGTCTCCAGGAAACATGGCTGCGGGAGGCGCCGTCTAGAGAAGGATATTCAATCATACTAAACCCGGCTTGGAAAAATCAATTCGGTCGACCGTTTTCTGGTCTTCTGACTATGATAAATAACACATCAGGCTGGGAGATTTTAAAATCATTTTCTCCAAACTTGTTTGTGCAAGGATTAATCCTTCAAAACAGTCAGAGATCAAATGTACCATTCCATCATCTACTAATTCTCAACACCTATTGGAATTCAGCTATGATATCCTCATCTCATTTCATTCAATCAATTACAAAATTGATTGATGATAACATGGAATTATGGTCTGACCTACAAGTGATATTATGCGGAGACCTGAATTTCTCGTGGTTTGATGAGAATTTGATAATGAAAAAATTCAAGCATCAAGCTTACTCGACATGCAGAGGCTATCAATTTCACTCAGCCATGATTGCCAGGAACTGCCATATGCTCAACGGTCAAACCAAAGGTGATTGTCCTCCGAATATTACTTGGCAGCGTGATGGTTCAAGAAAAATCATTGACTACATTTGGGCATCAAATACAATGCTAAATGAGATTCTACAGCTGAAGGTCAAGCAGTGACCATAATCCACTTGAACTAACTCTAAAGGCATATTTCCCCAGAAATGCAGAGATCTTCAACCAACCAATTGAGGTGAATCAAAGAGGCAACAGACTAAAAATAAATAGCAAGCAATTGCGGAAATTAAACGAAATGATAACCTCAGAGGAGACCGCTTCATGCGACAAACAAAACTATCCTGCGTTGATAGTAGACTTTCAAATCAAGTTCAAACATCCGAATTGCTGCTCCTATCAAAAGAAATATGAATTTAGTACACTGGTGTCTCTTAAAAAAAAACAACTACGCTGAGATCTCAGGAAATTAAATAAAGAGCCAGATCCAAATAATTGTTGCAAAGGAAACATCTAAAGACACAATATCGAAACTGGTTGAAGTGCTTCAAAACAATGAGAGATCAAGAAAGAGGTGAACGAATCCTGAAGCTCATTATTTGCCACCAAACAAAGGACTTATGGAACATCATAAATAATAAAACAATATTCCAGCAGGCGAAGACCCATCATGGTATCTCTAAGGCCACTTGGGAACAGCACTTTGCCAAAGTTTTTGGGAGCAACGAACATCAGCTGAGCGACGAAAGACTTGATGAAGTCCAGTCTTGGAATGTAATCGAATCAAAAGAAGATATATCAATAGCAATTCGACACTTAAAAAACTTGCGAGCCGCTGGACCCGATGGCCTTTCCAATGTCACACTGAAAGCAAACAATGAGCTGTGGACAACCTTCATTTTCCATCTACTCCTAACAATTGCAGCAACAAAAATGATACCTAAATCTTGGAACTCAGCCATCATAGTTCCCATTTTCAAGAAAGGATGCCGCGACGATCCGGCCAACTATCGACCAATTGCTCTTTTAGATATCCTGGGGAAGATATTTGCGTCTTTTCTACAACAGAAGTTGTCAAAGTGGGCTGTGTGTTCTGGTCACTTCGACTTACGTCAGACAGGTTTTACCAAAGGCGTAGGAACAGAAGTGAACTTAAATATACTAAACCTTCTGAAATTAAAAGCTCTACAACAAGGCAAGAATCTCTTTATTGCCTTTATTGATATGAAACAGGCTTTTGACTCCTTAAATCGAACAAAATTGTGGAAAAAACTGACAAACTGGTCGTGTCCATCTGAATTACTGCAGCCGATAATGGCTCTCCACAAAGATACCTCAGTTAGAGTGCGAATCAACGAAGCAGGTGAGCTGACTGATAAAATAAGAACGAATAAAGGAGTCAAACAGGGGTGCCCTTTAGCTGCCCTGCTATTCAAACTTTTCATATCTGATATATCTGAAGCATTTACACAGACACGCTGTTTCCCCCCAAGGATAGACAACCACAGCATTAGCTGGATAATATATGCAGACGACATTGTCCTATTAGATGCAACACCGATTGGACTCTAGAGACTGTTATATGCATTGGAAAGCTATCTATCAGACAATTCGCTGCAAATCAATGTAGAAAAAACAAAGGTCATGTCGATCGGAACTACATCCAAAAGATTAACAAAGAACTTTAGTTGGAACCTTGATGTACTTCAGATCCAACCTGTATCATCTATTAGATACCTGGGAATTGTTTATAACATCTCAATAAGAGAGCATGAGTGGATCTGCGACCTGAAACAACGTATGTTGACATTTGCATTACAAGGATCGAAGCTACATGCCGAATATGGGAAATTTACCCTCAAACCTGTACTAACCTTTTATACACAAAAGGTTATTCCCTCAATCACGTTTGGAGCTGAGGCTGGATGGAACCTAGATTATCATATATGGCCAACCCTTGAAGGTCTCTTCTGGAGAGGCATCCTCATACTACCAAAAGGTGTTTCAATGATTTCTATTAGACATGAACTCGGACTTGAATCAATGCATAACATAGTTGTCTGGAAATCTCTGGCCATGCTCCGAAAGATGTCACTAAAGGACCAGGCTACGGCCTACAAATTTTTTGCAAATATGATCCACAAAATTGGATTAACGGTCTAAAACTGATTTTGGATACTGCAGATGTAGCGTGGGAAACCTTGATAGACACTCCCCAAATTGCAAAACAAAAACTAAGGAAATGGAATTGGATAGAGAACTTAGAACGAAGAAATCTCCTATCTACGTCGATCGACCTAGGCTCTCTAACAAATTGTCTGAATCATCTACCAAGATACCTACAAAAATTCCCCTCAAGGAAACACCGTAATCAATTTCTGAGACTGCGGCTGAACGCACACACAACAAAGGAGATTCTATGATGATGAAAAGCCCCCAAAATTGTGAATAATCTTTGCAGGTTTTGTGAAATCACAGTCGAATCTGTAAACACCTAGTCATGAATGTCCTAAAATTAAGGAACATCGCACTCGCTATTTGGGTGCTTTTGCTCCAATTGACGAGGACATGGACAAATGGTGGTACCATATACTATCTGGATCAAACGTGCCACTGACATGTGCAGTTTGCGATTTAGTGGAACATATTCTGAATGAGGACCAGTGTCAATCAGAAAGATTCCCTTTCCTTTCTTCATTGAATGATTGTCATTGAAAGACTGTAATTTCCTTGTGTTGTCTTTGTTCTCCTGTTTTTCTTGTCCTCCTGCGGATTTATGTTTATATATGTGAAAGCAGAATCGTCTATTGTTTATTGTAATTGAAGTTTATTTGTAAACTAATTGTTACAATTAAAATAAAAAATAAAAAAATAGCCTTGCCTTTAATTTGCAGCACTACAAAGCTGGAAGACTCTGGCCACAAGCACACCGTAATAAAAAAAGTCTGTCATACTTTGAGTTTGTGCTCACATCGCGTTTCTTCAATTGGGTTCACCTTTGGATGATCTACTTTCCACATTTTATCTTTTGAATGGGATTATGCTTGTTTCATTACCACATAAGTAATGAATGTGTATTACAGAGATAAGCTGCCATATGTTTTGGGCACACTGCACAGGCAGCATCAATCATTAACAAAGAAGTAATGATTGTGTATTACAGAGATAAGCTGGCATATGTATTGGGCACACTGGACATGCTCAGGCAGCATCAATCATGCTTTGTACAGGACAATGCTGGCCTAAATTGGGAACAACCAGCATAGACATATTGCTACAGAGGCATATTTTGGGCACAACCAGCACGCCAATGTGTTACATCAGTGACAGTGCTGTCTTACACTGTGGACACATTGATCATTAAAATGTGTTGTGTTCTACAATGTTCTTGTCTGCTGTTGGGGACATGGAATGTACATGTTCCCCTTTAGAACTGATTGTAAATGTATGGCTTTTTGGCCACTTTTCCTGCTGTAAAATGCACAATTTCAGCCCCATATTTGGAAAAAAATCTTGGGGGGGACCCCCCCCCCCCCAAACACTCCTTAGATCATTATAGCTCCCTCGCTACGTTTGGTTGCCCCCACTGTTTCAGAAAAATATCAACACGTACACACTGGTGGAAGAAATCACAAGAAACTAACTTTTGATCACTGTCCCTGACACCAAAAGCTATCTTTGGGACTGCATGGCTATCATTGCCAGTGATGCTATTGTGTCAAAGGTCACACACCATCGATTTTTAGTATACTGCTTTGGGTGAGGGTGTTGACTTTTGGCTCGCCGGCCCACCGGCCAACCGAGTGAAAAAAAGTTCATGCTTCGGTCCCACATTCAAAAAGGTTGGACAAGCCTGCTTTAGAGGTACCCCTCTTTGAAGAGCAGAGGTAGCTGCTACACCTCTAGTTGAATGTGCCCTGAAGCCTTCAGGGATGTTCTTACCCGCTTTGGTGTAGCATTCAGAAACACGAAGCACTATTCATCTAGAGATAGTTTGCTTTGTTTTTTCCCTTGTCCGTTTTCAGGCCGATATACCCAATGAACAGTTGATTTTCCAGTCTGAATTTGTTTGTCCTGGCGATGTAAAAACTTAGAGCCAAGCCTGTGCAGCCTTTCTTCCTCCTTCGATGGATGTGGAGGTGAATAGAATGCTGGCAAATTGTCTGCAACAAGCGAAACGTGGATACAACCTTCGGAAGGAACGAAGAGTGCAATCTGAGTAACCTTGTGCTTGGTAAAGACTTTAAAAGGAGTTTTACCAGACAGGGCCCGCAATTCGCTCACTCTTCCAGCTGAGAAGATAGCAACCAAGAAGGCCGTCTTCGATGAAATAAGTCTCAGAAGACACAAATGCAAGGGCACAAATGGAGAAGCCATAAACACCAGGCTCAGGTCCCATGCCGGCACCACAAAGGGGCATATGTTAAACCGGTCTTTTAAAAATGGAACCACCAATAGGATCATGAAATCTGACCCTTAAAAATGGATAGCGCTGCTAAATGGCCCTTGATGGTGGCAACCTAAAGGCCCTATCTTGCTAGATGAAGCAGAAAAGACAGCACCCTTGAGATATCGCATACAAAGGGATTCACATCCTGTGGTCTACACCAGCTGCAAAATCTTCTCCAACGGCAGCCGTACAGAGCCTTAGTTGCTGGGCTTCTGGTCGAAATCATCACCTCCATCACGTTTTCCAGAAGGTCCCAATCCCTGTAGCTTAACCTTTCAGAAGCCAGGTCTGCAGGTCGAGCGTGTGTACGCTCTGGTGAAGAACCCCTCACCTGAGAGAGAAGGTCTGGCCTCCAGGGAAGACGATGTGGAGGACAGATGACCTAATCCTCCTGGCCCAGTTCGGGGCAACCAGAATCATAGTTGTTCCGTACCTCTTCAACCTCCTGGTCGCTTGAGGAATGACAGGACTCCTGGAAACATATATATGAGCTATGAGTTCCAGTCCAGCACAAATGCTTCCCCAGTACTCCTCTCAGGGGAAATTCCCTGGAGCAGAAAAGTTAGCATTTCCTGTTCACAAACAGATCCACTTGAGGGGTTCCCCAGAAGGTGAAGATCTCTAGGAGAACTTCCTAGCACAGCTACCACTCGTGAGAGACCGAGCCTTGCCTGCTCAGGGTGCCCGCCATCGTATTCTTCTTCCTGGCGAGGTGAATTACTGACGGGGAGATCTTGTTCTGGAATGCCCAGAACCAGAGCTGCATTGCCTCTCTGCACAGGGTGGTGTTAATGTAGCGCATGGCCACTGTGTTGTCTGTCATGATCAGGATAGTCTTCCCCTGTATAGAGGGCAGGAAGGCCATCAGCACTAGTCTGATAGCCCTCAGTTCCAACAGGTTCATGTGACGTGGTGTTGTGCGCTCAGTACGTTTGGTGTCAGCGTTACCAATGGAGCACTATTGAAATCCTGGAGTCTGCTTTCACTGGCTTTTGAAGGAGATGTGCCTCGCTCTGAAATACACTGGCACAGCGGGGAGCACACACTGTAATGTTGGCGGCGTTACCAGACTCAGTGGTGACCGTTCCGGAACCTGTAAGGAACTTGACTGTTAGTCTGATCCCTGACTCAGATGCAGGTGCTGCGGTAATCGAGGTGGCCAGCGTGTCTCAACTCCCCCCCCACCCTCTGTCTGCTATCCCACCCACCAGACTAAGTGCGCGTCTCTCCAGAGGGCACATCTTAGCCAACATAGTGGATAGTTTTGGTGGGTGGCACTGACGCTTTCCAGTTCACTACTGGAGGCTTGTGGGTGGTGAACACTGGTGTGTTCATGACTTTGCATGTCAGAGGGTCCGTATGCCAGTCCCTACAGCTGGCCCCGGATAGCATGTCTTCCGGAGTCAGTGTTATGTCCGCCTCTGGGAAATGGGTGGTCATCTGCCCTTGCACCGTTTGCCAGTATTGTTTAATCATTGGGCACAACCATAGTATGTGTCCCATAGTGCCCATCTCTGCGCAACCGCACCAGCAGAGGCGGAGGATGTCAGTCCCATTTTGTGCATTTTGGATGGGCTATAGTAAAGGCATTGGATGATTCTATACTGGATTTCTCTATTTTTTATGTTCACTGACATCCCTGGGATGGCTGCGAAATACTGGTATATGTCTCCCGTCTCTATTGGGGAACCGAGGTGGAGTGACCATGCCTCCGCAAGAGCAGAGTTTCTCCCCAAATTATTTGGGATGGCCATGGAATAGAACGTGCGGAGGCAGGTTCCTAACTACTGTTCAAGTTCCAACTCGCAGGGGGCTGGGGTGGGGGTTTGAGCGAGTGTGAGAGAGATCTTGCCAGGAATCAAATTTAGGACGGGCACACACAAAAGTAGGGGGGGCGCTTAGATAAGAGCAATGTGTGACATCAGAACCACTCCTACAGAGAATCTTTTGTGCATACCAACTACCACGCCCCACCTCCCCTTCCATCAGAATATACACACTAAAACATTAAGTCACTAATTGCCCATCATCAGCATACATGGCAACATTCTGTGACCAAAAAACTGTAGGAATCTTAAAGTTTAAAAAATAGTAATTAGCATAATGATGAAATCGCCAGAAATGATGTCACATCAATTTGACCCAATGTAAAAAATGACAGGGCATAACAATACAGGAAATGATGTAATGTGAACTTTGACCTTATGGTGTCACAGGAACTGACCTCAAATGACATATGGCCTTGAAGCGATCATAGGAAAGTTCAACATAATGGTTGGGTACTGCCCTTGCGTAGAGTGGAAAACAGTCGGAGGCATTTCTGAGGTGCATACATTACAAGGGAGACAAAGAAATAGAGCTGGGAGTTAATAGATGTCGATTATCATGAGACGGGCAGCCAGCAGGGAGCTGAAACAAGAAATATCCACTTAAAAGCTATAAATACTTCTATGTTAGCAAGTGCCTGCTGTGAAGGAACCGGTGTGGTAACACTTCTGTATACCCAAAGGGAAGTGACGGCCGCAGCGGCTCCCATAAATGCAGCTTGTAAGGCAAGCCCCAGAACAAAAGTAATATAGAAAGAAAAATATTGCTGTGTTTTAACAGCTGACTGGAAACATGGGGCAGTTGGTGGAGGTCTCCCTGAGGTTTATGACCCCTTTTAAATGACAAGGTTTAAAGGTCTTGATTCCATCTCTGCCCTAGTAACAAATGTACCTGCCTCAGAGAACATACGTTTGCAGCTGTGTGTATTCAGAACAGACTGTTCTGCAGTGAGAGACAAAGCCCCGGGGGAGCTCTGAACAAACACAGTAAATTATCCCACAGCATAATGAGTTCAGGCAGGCAGCTCTGAGAGGCACGGATCATGTGTGTGGTGTCATGACGTGACGCTCTGACACTTGCCTGGACCTCATGGTGCACAGGCACTGGGCAAAGTGTCTGTTTCACATCATCTGTGGTCAGGCAACATCCATCAAATTAATGGGCCATTTAACATGCCGGAAACTGTAGCTTCAAGATAATCAAGTATATGTCTACATCATAACTAAACTGTTATTTGGATGAAGTGGCATAGACCTCCCCGCAACTGATAGGCCGTACAAAACCTAGAACAAAGACAAGGGAAGGATCCCTTGGTGCAAGTTCATCTTTTGCAGGGAGAGCTGCTTATGTTACTGAATATTCAGGTAGGTTACAAATACAGATGTTTAGTCAACTAATCAACAGTCTTGGACAAAGGAGGCAAAGACCAGATGTTCATCAATTCTGCATCCAATGCATCTCAGACATTTACTCGTCCTTCATTGGGGACATCCACAAAATAAATGATCTGATAAAATAGCATAAAAGAAACATGTGGTGCAATGTTCCATAGTTCCTCAAAACCATCCAATTATAAACATAGAACACGCAATTCCCACAAAGATCCATGAACAAGTGGTAAAGAAAATGCAATATGATATGGAACATCCAAAAAGAAAAAAGAAAAAAAGAAACTAAAGAAAAAAAGAAGAAAGAAAAAAGCAGTTATTACCATAAGTGATAAATGTCCTCATCTTTTGGCTCATGTACAAGGAAATTAATAATATCTACCTCATTAAAAGGTAACTCATTCACGGACATTGAATTGACGGTGATGAGTCAAACATCCATCTTGAAAAAAAAACAGTAAACACCTGTTAACTATGATTTAACAAGGGTATTTGAGAACATCATAATATTACACAGCCAGAGTAGTGACCTCGTAGTTATGGTTAAGTTGCTGTTTCCATAGGAAGAGTACATTTTGGGCGGCTTATAACTCCGCCCCCCACCCCCCCGGACAAATCCTCACCAAACTTTGCAAATGAAGTATATGGGTCACTCTGAATTTCTTTGCAAAGTTTGAAAATGTTTGGTCAAGGGGGTGAAAAGTTATAGGGTGGGTCCCAAAATGTCTTTTTTTCCCATACACTGAATGGAGGAAAAACTTTGCGCACGGCTACAGGTCAAACCGCTGGGCGGATTTTGACGAAATCTGCAGCAGGTACAGGGGCTTAGTCCAGACAGCGTGCTTTTGTAAATTTGGTCACCATCCGTGCAGTATTTTTCTTTATAATTATCAAAAAGTAGGTCTGGAAAATTTAGTGATATCTATGTTCGCTCCGTGGTCACATTTACCTGTTCGGTCGACGAACAAGATACCGATTGGCTAAGGGGCTGGCGTCATGACCGCAGACACGCAACGTCTCTGCCCATTAGATGCTGCGAGACGTGTTCTGCGTCAGATTGTTTGGATGCGCCCGTCATCTTGGATCCGCCGAAAGCAGAGCAACAACCAGCATACACATGCTCTTTTCATGAAACTCTTTTGCTGTGTCACAGAGCATTGGGAAAAGTTCAGATAGTAAGACATGGGTGATCAATGCATTTGTTCTGGGGGTCGGTCGTCATGATGTCATTTCTATGGACACCTTGTACGCACAGTAAATGTGGGGTGTAATAATGATAGAACTTCAGTCCATGCAGTGGACAGGAAATTCAGCTAGGAGTGAAGCCTCTGGGCAGACTGCACTGAAGGATAACACACCTGTAGAATAACCCCCACTGTAACTGTTGAAAGCACACGCGTATTGGTAGGCAACATTGAAATTGACAACATGCCGTAAATGCATTATTTTTTCCGATGGCTATTATTATATGCATTAGTACGCCGCCATGGGTGTCAAATGCTACAGTGGTTGTGGCCAGGGCCTACAGTCTTGGATGCATGGCCGTTGGCCGAAGGCCTTACTTCCAAGACTGTAAGCCCTGGCCACAACCACCGCCGCATGTGCCACCCATGCATACACTCGTAGTGTTGCATTTTCATTGGCAAGTTGTGGGGAAGTGCGTGCAGTCCATGCACCCAAGAACCAAGTGGTAAGTACTAGACGTGGAAGACACTGCACACCCATCTCATGTAAGATCCACAGACATACAGCTAGGAGTGAAGCCTCTGGGCAGACGCACTGAAGGATAACACACCTATAGAATAACCCCCACTGTAACTTTTAAAAGCACACGCGTATTGGTAGGTAACATTAAAATTGACAACATGCCGTGAATGCATTATTTTTTCCGATGGCTATTATTATATACATTAGTACGCCGCCATGGGTGTCAAATGCTACAGTGGTTGTGGCCAGGGCCTACAGTCTTGGATGCATGGCCGTCGGACGAAGGCCTTACTTCCAAGACTGTAGGCCTTGGCCACAACCACCGCTGCATGTGCCACCCATGCATACACCCGTAGTGTTGCGTTTTCATTGGAAAGTTGTGGGGAGTGCGTGCAGTCTTGGGTGCAAGAACAAAGTACTAGACGTGGAAGACACTGCACACCCATCCCATGTAAGATCCACAGACATACAGCTAGGAGTGAAGCCTCTGGGCATACGCACTGAAGGATAACACATCTATAGAATAACCCCCACTACCACACATCACTGAGGTGGTTGTGGGGAGACCCTGCACTCTTGGGTGCAGGGCTGAAGGCCATGCACCCAATAATACACTTATACCTACTTAATGACGGGGGAGTTGTCACAGTTGTAAGGACACGTGTGGTGTTAGGGAACATTGAAATTGACAACATGCCGTGAATGCATTCTTTTTTGCAATGGCTATTATTATATTCATTAGTACGCCGCCATGGGTGTCAAATGCTACAGTGATTGTGGCCAGGGCCTAGAGTCTTGGATGCATGGGCGTCATAAGTAGCTAATTTACAAGGACCATGGTTTTCATATGCAGCAATGCTTGTGGATAGGAACTATACTCCTAACACCTTTGTTGTAAGGCGTAGGTGGTAGGTTACTCACCGAAGATGGAAGGGCAGCCTACAGGCACTGCAGCATATTGGTACCATAGATTAGACGTGTAGATTCCCATGTATAGAAAATGCCTGCCAATATACCTACTCCTTACTTTTTTCAGAATCCACAAACATTTCTTTAATTGGCTATCGTACTTGGCGGAAGTATCACTTTTTCCATTTCTCTGATGAAAGAAAAAGGTGTTACTTTTTGCATTTTTGTAAAATTTACTATATTGCATAATAGACAGTTAACCTTTTTTTTTACCCTCATATTTAGTTTGCAAACCAGTGTACTGTGCATTGTGCTCAGTATCTGTGTTTGCTTTTCTAATCCTTGGGTCTGGTGAAAAAAAATACTTGTTGGATTTAAAAAACCTTCATTTCCTATGGTACTAACTACTTCCTTTTTTCCTTTCAGTGTTTCCTACATCTTTCTGATCAATGTTATGTTTGTTGCCTTCCTGCCTATTTTTAACAACAGTTAGATACCTTTAGGCGTATTCTACCTGCGCATTTGTTTCCAACGATCTGTGATAATCATTTATTTGTGTCATTCTTCCATCCTGTTGGGTAGTTCGATACCTGTGGCGTATTCTAACTGTTTGTAGTCTTCCATTATTTCGTAAATTTTGGCTTAAGGAACATTAAATACGCATTTGTTAGGTTAGCTGGCAACCTCTGCTTTGGAGTAATGGTGCCATCATTACATTCAGACCATCCAGAATTCTTTTTATTGTATGCAGTGTAGTGACCTGCATTGGTTGTAGCTCCTGCATGATAGATTATTCCTACTGTTGTAAAGGTTTTTTTTCCAAGTGACACTTGACCGTGTGTGAATCCAGTCAGTTTGCAGTTGTTTTTGGTGCCATCTGCATTATAACGTAGAACCATAAGTATTATGTAGGCACTATGTGATTGTATCAGTAAGGTGGAGCGATTGTCTGAATTGCAAATACTACATAATCTACCATGGTTTGCATTTTGTACAAGTTGCTGAAATGGAATTCTCTCACTATTTGATATGGGAACATACACAAATCGCTCATTTGGGATTTCTTCCTGTATCACTTTGCTACAGAGAGTGCATGTATGTTTCCACATGTACGAAATTTGGAAGATTTCATTTACAGGTATGCTTTTGTTTTCCAATACTAATAGTATGTACATTAGAAATTCTTGTGTATCTTCTTGTGAGTTCATAGTGAATCTCACCATTCCAGCACAGTCGTCCAATTGTTGCCTTACTCCATGAACACTGTATGTGTTGTCAGGATTGCATGTTGCATTTCTATGCAGCACTAACATTTGCAAACACAATTGGTCTGTACTGTGCAGGTAAATATTGTAAACAATTGGTGGCAATTGAAATAGAATATTCATTGCTACATTTGCATAGCAATTTACCCCACTTTCATTTGCAAATTTGAATGGGCCAGCAAGTTCTGTATCTGAGTGCATGTTTCAGTTTTTCTGTTGCTTCTTTGCCGACGTCCCTGGTTTACATTCCCTAATAGGTTCTTCTATGTTTGCGGCAATTGATGAAACTTTAGCTTCTTTTCTTTTCTTTGCAGAATTTGCTGTTGCATTCTGTTGCATTTCTGTTTCATTTACTTTTCTTTTACCACGTTTCACTTTATCTGGAACAGGGTATTGTTTCAGATGATTGGTGTACAGTGAACGCAATCTATTGTATTCTAGAATGCAAGGAATATCAGCTTTGACTTTACTTGAATGAAAGTTCATTAGCAATAGACTGTCAAGTGTACGTGAGCGTGATAATGCTATGTAGCTCATGCCTTCCTTAAGCACTGGTTTGCTATATCTATCAATGCTTTGTCTAGGGTAAGACCTTGGGATTTATGAATGGTAACTGCATATGCAAGAGTTAGAGAAAATTGCTCTCTACGTACATACATGTCTTTGAAGAGAAGGAATCGAGCAATTGAGCGCTCTATCTTTTTCACTTCTGAAACTTTATCAAAGCAAATATTTACAAACTGAATGTTGCTATCATGTGGGTATGATTGAAAGCCAACAACTGTGCCCAGTGCTCCATTAACTAGCCCTTGCTCTACGTCAAGGTTACGTTTAAGCATTACTCTACAATTTAAGGATAATTTCAATATTTTTTCCAACCCAGCTGGGTTGGAGATTGAATTTTCTAAACTATTTAGTCTTGTTGTGGCTTGCTCACACATGGGTAATGTCATACCATGTATGTCTAGTTTGTCTGTGGCGCTAATTTCTATTATTGGTTGCTTTTCTTTCTTTAACATTGTTTCATTGAATTTGAAACAGCTTGCAAGAGTTGGCATTAAGGCCATACAATTGACATTTTTGTGCGCTATTTGTTCCATAACATCAGTTGCACATGCATTAGCGTCATAAAGTGCATGTATATGCCGGTTTTTCAATACAACTTGTGCTTCTTGCGATAATACACCAACTCTAATACTTTTTAAGATGTTGGCATAAGTGAGATCTGCAGATTGCCGCATGTTCTCAGTTAATTCTCTGTATTGAAAATGTTGCCAAAGGTTAACATTACCTATGCTACCAACAGTTTTCCGGCAGAGTTTGTGGCCTAAGGTTTTAAAAATCAATTCACCTTTCACTGGTGTCAATAGTAGAAGATCTCCGAAAACGATAATGTGTTTTCCTGCAAAGAGTTCTTCGTTATTATTTTTAAGTACTTCTTGCAATCTGAGATGAATCAAAGCCAACATTAGGTTGGAGACCATGCTCACTTCATCTATTAGTAGCATTTTCATTTGTTTCAATACTCTACGTAATTCCATTGCAGCTTCTGCAGAAAGTTTGTAGTAGTCTAATTTATTTTGATGCTCTACTGGAAGCAGTAGTAATCGGTGTAAAGTCACACCGCCTATGTTGTAGGCAGCTAAACCTGTTGGGGCCGTTACAACAGCTGACAGTTTGTTGTTTGTCGATTGTTGAAGGAACTTGCTGATGATTTTGATGAAGAATGTTTTCCCTGATTCAGCTTCACCACTCACGTACAGCAGTATAGGTTTGTAAATTTGGCAGGTACATTCTTTATTTTCGTGTTGTACACCATGTACAATTTGTTTTGTTACGTCTTCAAAAATAGTGCACTGATCGTTGTTAAGTTTTGCTTGTTGTACAGTTAAGTCTTCTGTATCTTCTTGATACTGAAACATGGTGTTTTCTACTTCTGCCATAGCTACTTCAGCCTCATTTGCTATTAGTGGTTGTCCTAATGGTTCTTGACTTCCTGTTACAGAAGGTTGACTACTGTCAAAAGAGTCTTTATCTGGTTGGGCCTGAAGTAGTTCTTCCTGTTGCTGCTAATTGTGTAACATTGTTTTGTACTGCGTAAAGTTCACATCAGTGATAATGCTTTCATTTGCTTTGAAAGCATTTTCATAGCACTCATAATTATCTAGTATGTCTTCCTCTTTTCTCCATGGTTTGTAAAGTTGTAACAGAGACATGTAATATAGTTCTTTCTGTTGAGGATTTTTTAATGACAATTTCACATGATTAATTAAGCTTTGTTTGGTAAGTTTCACTAAGCTCCCTTCACAATCGGTCACTCTATATCTGCGTTTGCTTTCATCGGGTATTACATTATTTTTGTATGCAAAGTTTTGAGCTATGTGGTATAGACACATGCTTTCCAGAGTAGTACTCCTGTTCGGATAGTATGTGTCCAGTAAATTGTTTTTTAGAATGTCTTGGCTGTTGGGATCATTTCTGGCAATTGTTTCTAAGTCCTCATATGATTTTAGCACTCTTTTTCTAGATTTTGCAGGACCAAGACTGAGCCATACTATGTTGCCTGATTTTAGATACAAAGCAGTTCCGGTTAAACGATCTGCTGCTTCATAGGCCCCACATTCTCTACGAGAGAGCATTTTTATGCCTCGGCTGTACAATTTCTGTGATAATGTTTTGTCTGATGCTAGGTCATCCCAGAGGTCTTGAAGCTCTGTTTTTTCTGCTTTTGTTAAGTAGGCTGTAACATATAGTGCAACAGCAGTTGAATTGTCTGCAATGTATTGTATATCTGTTTGCATTCCATAACAGGGCAATGATTGCATTGTAATCATTGATATATTTTGATTCTTCCCTTCTTTTTATGTAATACGTGTTTTTAGGTGATTTACCTTTAACACTATGTCGAACTGAAGACATGAAGTTGTTTACTTCACCTGTTTCTGTAACTGGCCTAGGGAAACCAAAGCAGCATTTGGTGAAGTATTTACCTTTTGTTTTTGTATTTGCAACGACAATATTTGCCACATTTGTGTCTTTGAAATTGTAAAATCTGCCATGTGTCTGTTGTGAAGGGATTTCACATGTCACATATTTTTGGATAAACTGCAAAACAGTGCTATCACTGTCGTGCCCAAATTTCGGTGCACCTTTGATCAATAACAGCATGTGAATATGTGGTGCTCCTCTCGCTTGATATTCTTTTCTCCAAAAGACGTGCTGCACTTCTCCAAGGGGAGGAACAGTTTTATTGCAAATAAAGTGTAGCATTGCAATGAAACTATGATGGAAATATCTTGAGACATTAACTGGATCTAGAGAGCAAAGTTCTCCAGGTGTTAATATATCTATGTTGTTTTTGTTGCTGTTTGCTATGCGTAGGAACTCATGTAAATCTTCTCATGCATATTCTGCACAACGTAGCGTAACAAACCAAGTTGGTGGTCCAAGGTTTCTGATCATGCAACGCACGTCTCAGTGCCATCTGAACCAGTATTCCTTTGTACCACGCATGTTTGCAAACAAATTTGTTATACTTGATTGTAAAACCTCATCTTTTTCCTGAACTTTTTGTATTAACTGCGCAGCTGACATATTTTGAAAGTGGGTTACAGATTTAAGAATGTGTGCAACTCCATAACATAGTGTTGATAATTCCCTTTCATAGAGTAGGTGGAATATGTATTCCACATTTTGTCTAAATCTGGGATCTTACGAATACATTCGTAATGAGCGGTATTCCGATGCCCCAATCTGAGTGGGTCTATCATCGTATCTTCCACCTTTGCCAGTAGGAAATAGCAGTGGAAAAGCTCCTATACTTTTTTTCCCAAATACTCATTGGTGACCCTTTGGTTTGTCGCATTTGGTAAGTTTCTAGTGCATCATCTATGCTTTCATTGGAATGCAATGGATGAATTGTGTAATGGCCCAAAAGAGTGGATACTGTAGCTGGATCCAGAAGTTCAAATTGTCCAATTTCTGATGGCTCTTGAATTATTTCAGTTGTTTCCCTTAAACTTTCATCAATATTTATTTCCTTGTAGTAATCATTGTCTTTTAGATATTGCAATGCTTGTATAACTTTGTGTAAGTCCACTAATTGTTGCCAAATTTTTGTTGTTCTTTGTTGGTACTCCTTTTAGCAAGACGACTATTAAAGAATGCTCTATTGAACGTTCCACTCCTAGAGTGTGTACATTTTCCGTTAGATCTAATGGCAAATAAACTACTTTGCCACGAATGCCTTTCACCAATTCAGAGGAAGGTAATTTTGTTGTTTTTGGATGAAGGCGTATAATTGCCTGAAATGGGTGAACTGTTTGAATTATTATGCTCTCATACAAATTGAGCTGTTGGAGAATTTTTGGTAATGGAAACAATTCCAAATTATTTGTAATAGCACGTGAAGGAGTGTGGTTGTCTAATTTTGCAGTACAGTAGCTGCAACATATTAGGCGTTGAGTTATTTCATATTTGTTTTCAGCTAAAAGGTACAAAGCTAATTCAAACCATTTAGAGTCTTCATTGTCGTCTATTTTGTATGCTATGTCCAGATTTTTTGTGTTCCTTTTGTAAAACGTTCTGCAGTAAAACACACACACACGGTTTGGTACTTCAGCCGATGACCTTTTAAATTTTACTATTTCTTTTCTGTATGTGTGTAATAGAAGGTTGCTATATGCAGAATTGTCGCTACTATGTTCTAAAACTGTTGCATTTTGTAAGTGGCTTTCACTTCCAAAATACTTTTTCTGAATACGGTCAATTTCTTCTTTTAAGTATTTGGGTGTACCATGCAGAAGAGTGGTATTTAAATTGCCTAATTCTGAAGCTGGACTTTTTGCGTAGTATATTTTATACACTAAATTTCTTACATTGGAATGATGTACTGATATTCTTTTGATATGGAAGGTACTTTTGCAAATAGGCCCAGAAATGCAGGCTAATGAATGTCCTTTTAGTCCTGTGTCTTTCCACACTTGACAAATATCCATATTTTGCAGCACTTTCATTTTACTTTCGTCTTTACCTTTTACATATTGATTAAGGAACTGACGTAAAGATTTGAAAGCTTTGTTTGGAATGGCACACATTGATGTGCACGGCCATTTGTATACTGGACGGTGTGGTTCTGCTGATTCGAGAGGTAATTCTGAGTTTTCAGGAGATAGTTTTGTAAGTAGCGTTTCTTGTTCCATGATGGTAGTATTAATTTCTCATACCCTCATCCACTGCTACGGATGGCAATTGTGTTTGTTTGATTTTGTTTGTATGCTTCTTCATTAAAATATGGCTCTGTGGTTGTTGTGTGACTCATTCTGTTTATTGCTGAGTTTCTTTTGTAGTTTGGTACTTAAGTTTTGTTAGTGCTTTCATCCTATTTGTCAAACTCACAAGGGAATAGGGGACTCAACCCCCTCTCCCGAACCACAGAAGCCGAATAGATCGACCCTCCCACCGTGGTTGGCACGGGCGCCTGAATATAATATCACTGGGAACCACGTGGCAGCCAATGGGGGGAAGATGGAGTTAGGGAAAGGGGGTGGATTGACAAAGGAAAGGAGGGGAAAACATAACAAGAAAGTACATAGCAATAATAATACATATTAGGTCAATGCTCCTGAAACCTGTATCTTACTCCTATACCTGTATCCTAACCTCACATACCCATAATGACCTTAGTACATTTCGTAGCAAGCTCTTTATATTTTTAGCAATGTTCTTATGAAACACCACCCTTGCGTACAACACAACAAATGAATGTTAGCAACTTAGACTTGACATAAGACGGAACCCCTTTTGAAAGCACTCTTGAAACGTAGGGGGTTGCAGACAAGCAGAATGGCACAGACAAATGAATGTACGAGACTCATGGCCCAAGGGGCACATTGAAGCAACAAACATGGGTTCACAAATACTAAGCACATGTCCTCTGGTTCTGAAATCATATTTAGCTCTAGGTGATTCTCTTGTTGTAAAACGAATAATAGCCAGTGTTAGCAGTTAGCTTATTCAGAAATTAGATGGCGTGTTTAAGCATGAGCTGTTCACACAAGAAATAGCGTGTTCCTTCACACGCTCTCTTTTTTCGTGGCATCACATCATTCAGGTAATACGCTCATTAATATGCAAATAGCATGAGTAACTTATCTGACGGTCCGGACGCCTGATAGGACATCCGAACCCTGAAGATCAATGCCCAACAACAAGAACGAAGCTGTTCAACGCCGCAGCCGGGCGCTGTGGTTTTCAGTAGAGAAATGCACCGTTGCGGCCCGGGATACAGCTTCTCAGTCCTCCGGCGTTTCAGCGTTCCTTCATATCATCGCGTCCTCAGCTGCCGCCGCCCGTGCCTCAGTGCAGGTAATTACAGATTGTCTGCACGGGCGGCGGCGGTTTTTTAAGCAAGCAGACCAGCCCACAATCAGAACCAGCTGGCGTGCCGCGCGAACACTAAGGACTACACAATTCCCAAAGCATGCTGGGAAGTGTAGTCTTTAGCTACTTAGCGCCTTTTTGGATACAAAAAATGCCTTCCTTTGCCCCATATTTGATTCCTGACAGTACCTCCTCTCTTAGGGCCCTTTCCAAGTTTTGCTTTCTCCGGATGTTGTAAAAGAAATAAGCGTACCAATCTAGGTGCATGGACCGCACTAGCCGGTTCCCATGAACAATCCTCAGGTCCATACCCTGCCCATTGAATAAGATACTGATTGATTCTGTCTCCGTCGGGAGTCCAATATCTTCTTCACTTCGAATTTCATCTGCCCATCCTTGATAATTGCTGGTGGTCTCTGCACTGGTGTCCCGGGAGCTGCGGGTTTAAGCAAAGACACATGGAACACTGGATGTATCTTCAGGGTTTGAGGCAACTTCAATTTGACCGCTACCTTAGATATACTTTTCACAATCTCGTATGGTCCAATGAATTTAGGGGCAAATTTACGAGGTCCTTTCAAAGGCAAATTGTGAGTAGCCAGCCATACCTTATCTCCCACCTTATACAAAGGAGCCTCTCTCCTTCTTTTGTCTGCATATTTTTTATACTGTTCTTTAGCCTGTTCTAAATTAGCTCGTGCCTTCTGTCTGATGTGTAGAAGTAACTTTTTTCTATCCTGAAGCATAGGAATATTCTCCATGTCCGGTAAATGCTCTGGTAACATATTCTGTGTTTCACCATACAAACATTCGTTTGGAGCCATACCCAACGAAACGTGGTCAGTATTATTGTACGTGAACTCCGCCAACCATAAAGATTGTACCCAAGACTCTCTGCCATCATTTAAATAACAGCGCAAATACTGTTCAAGCGTCTGATTTACTCTCGCTGTTTGTCCATCCGTTTGTGGATGATAACTGGTGGACAATGCACAGTCAATTCCTAACATCTGAGAGAAAGCACGCCAAAATTTGGAAGTAAATTGAGGGCCTCTATCTGATACAGTACTTTTAGGTAGACCATGTAATCTGACCACATTTTGTAAGAACAACTCTGCCAATTTCCCCGCTCCCAGAATACCTATACAAGGCACGAAATGGGCTTGTTTAGATAAATAATCCACTACCACCCAGATTGTGTCGTACTGGTCATCTGGAGGCAAATCAGTAATGAAATCCATAGATATATGTGTCCAAACCTTTTCCGGTGTGGGTAAAGGTTGGAGTAAACCTGCTTTCTTAGTATGATCTGATTTACTTCGTACACATGTTTCACACTCTTGAATGTATTTAATAGAGTCTTGTCTTAATCCTGGCCACCAGAAATACTTTTCCAACATACTTTGTGTCTTTTTGCTTCCAGAATGTCCTGCTAGAGGGGAATTGTGACACCATTGTAACGCTTTTCTTTGCAAGGCATGCGTTGGTAAATACAATTTCCCTGCATAATAGGGGAGACCATTATGAAATGTTTCCGCAGGATTCACCCCTCCCCATTCCATCTTTTTTTTTCCTTTCATTTCTTGTTTTACTTGTTTCACTAATTGAGTCATTACCGCTCCTACTACTTTTTCCACCGGAAAGATGGTCTTAACTTCTGTTATACTGCTGTCCAGATTTTGCTGCCTAGACAAAGCGTCAGCTTTACCATTATTTCTTCCTGGTCTGAAAGTAACCACAAAATTAAACTCATTAAAGTACTTTGACCACCGTAACTGCCTAGGACTCAATGAATGTGTTGTCTTGAAATATTGTAAGTTCGTATGATCTGTGACCACTGTAACCTGATGTTTGGCCCCCAACAAATAATGTCGCCACTCCAAAAAGGCTGCTCTAATTGCCAATAACTCTTTATCCGTAATAGAATAATTTTGTTCACAACTGGTAAGCTTACGAGAGTAGAAAGCCACTGGATGCCACACTCCTTCATTCTTCTGAGACAATACTGCCCCAACAGCCACATTGAAGGCATCAGTTTCTACTTGAAATGGTTTCTCCGTGTTAGGGTGTCTCAGGACCGGAGCTGACGTGAATGCTTTCTTTAACTCCTGAAAAGCTACTTCTGCCTCAGAGTTCCAACAAAATTTAGTGGCCTTTCTTAACATTTTAGTAATAGGTGTAACAATTTGTGAAAAATTGGAAATAAATCGCCTGTAAACATTTGCAAAACCCAAAAAGGATTGGATATCCTTGATGCATTGAGGCGCTGGCCATTCAGTAACTGCTTGCACCTTCTTTTTGTCCATTACAATACCAGAAGAAGTCAAAATAAAACCAAGAAATTTGACTTGGGTGGTATGGAAGGCACATTTTTCTAGTTTTACATACAACTGATAGTCTTGTAATTTCTTCAACACTGCCCTCACATGCTCTATGTGTGGCTCTTCAGAAGATGAATAGATCAAAATGTCATCAATATACACTATGACAAACACATCTAGGAACTCACTCAACACCTCCTGCATAAAATATTGAAATGCTGCAGGAGCGTTACACAATCCAAAAGGCATAACAAGATAGTCGAACAAACCAAACTTAGTCCTAAAGGCTGTCTTCCACTCATCACCCTCCTTAACGCGAATCAAATGATAGGCCCCTCTCAAGTCTAATTTGGTGTAAATCAATGCCGTTTTCACTTGGTCCAATAACACTGAAATCAAAGGTAAGGGGTACCTGTTTTTTTTACTGTCACCTTATTCAACGCCCTATAATCAATACATGTCCTAAGAGTACCCTCTTTCTTTGGGACAAAGAATAATGGTGATGAAACTGGTGAGGTGGAATGTCTAATAAATCCCTTCTTTAACAAATAATCGAGATATTCTTGTAAATGCTGGTTCTCTTTTTCAGTCAGAGCATAGATTCTACTACATGGTAACTTAGCTCCTGGTTCCAAATCAATCACGCAATCATAGGGTCTATGGGGTGGTAACCTGTCTGCTCCCCCTTTGTCAAAGACTTTAGCTAAATCATGGTACTGATTTGGGATATCCACAGCCATTGCTCCCACCATTTGTGGTTCTGCCACCTGGTCTGCCAAATATAATGCAGGTCTAACTTCTTCCTCCATGTGACCCTCACATTCCACCCCTGCAAACACCACCTCTCGCTTAATCCAATCAATCCTGGGATTGTGCTGAAGTAAGCAAGGCATGCCCAAAATGAGTCCAAACTGAGGTGCCGCTATTAAATCAAATACAATTTCCTCTACATGTCCAGACTCACACCTCATTACAATGGGCTGAGTTTGTTGACAAGGCCCCGAAACTAAGGGTGATCCATCCACTGATAGCACCCCCTGAACCTGAGATGTTTCTCTTAACGGTAAATCCAACCTTTTTGCCAGTCCAATGTCAATGAAATTACCTGTGGCTCCAGAATCCACCATGGCAGACACTAACTGTTTCGCACAGGCAAAAAAAACGTTACCAAAATGTACAAATGTGAATTTCTTTTCCCTGTCATATTTGCTATCCAATTGGGGAACCTAGTTTGTTCTGGGCCTGTCGCCTGAGTTCCCCCTAAGGCCGGCCCAATCCTTTTCCCGTCTCCCCCTGTTTTCTGTCCACACCTGCTCCTTTCTTTGGAGTATTCGGGCATGTCCTAATATAATGTCCTGGCTGTCCACAATAAAGGCACAAGTTATTAGCCTTACGTTGCTCCTTCTCTGCAGTAGACAATGGCCCCCTTACTCCACCAATCTGCATAGGCTCTGCTTCTATATTCCTGTTCCCCTTACCCCGATCTAATCTGGCAAAGGGCAACACTTCTGGTCTTTTCTTCTCTCCCCTACGCTCTCCAATCCGATGATCCAGTCTTAGGGCTAAATAAATCATTGCCGTACATGTACTGGGTTGAGGTTCTACTTGGGCAATAGCATCCTTTAATTACTCTTTCAGCCCTTGGTAGAACAACACCGTCTGTTTATTCTCAGGCCAATCTGTTTCAATCACTAACCTGTTAAATTGAGTAACATATGATACCAAGCCCCTAGTTCCTTGTCTTAAAGCTAATAATTCTTTGGGCCTCATTACAACCCAGGTGTTAAGGGTTTAACGGCACCATCGGCGCCGTTAACCTTTAACGCCTGATTACCATTTTAACGCCTGCTTTTAGCAGGCTTTAAAATGCAAGGCGCTAGCCCGCCTTGGTGCTAATTAAGGCACCGTAATTTACGGTGCCGTAATTAGCGCCTTCCCCACTCCCATTATGCCCTATGGGGCAAAAATGGGAATGGGGAAGGGTAAATGGGGAATGGGGATTTACCGCCCCACTCACCTTGGAATGGGGTGGTAAATCCGCCATCCACCATGGTGTAAACAGAGTTTACACCATGGTGGTAAAGTTGGGAACTTACCGCCTGGGTTGTAATGAGGACCTTTGTCTTGAGCCAGGGAAATTTCCCGACGATCAAACAGTCTTCCAAATTCCCCCAAGAAACCATCCCAATTATACAATAAAGGATCATCCTTCTGTACCAAAGGCATTGCCCAAGCTGCCGCATCACCCGTTAAATAAGAAATAACGAATACGGTTCTAGCCTGTACGGTCTCAAAAGCCGTAGGTTTACACAAAAAGTGCAGTCGGCATTGTGTCAAGAATGTCATATATTTCTTAGGGTCTCCTGTGAATCTTTCTGGTGCCGCTAATGGCACACTACTAGGGGACTGCACAACTACTCTAGGGGTGACTCTACCCGTTTGACCTCCTGTAGAGGTTCCTGCCCCATCCAGAGGGGTGCTCTGTGCTACCAACCCCTGTACTTGGGCTTTCAACGTACTGGATTCCTGTCTAGCCTGCACTAACTCTATTTGTATATCTTGTAGTGCTTTTAGCACATCCGCTAAAGAGGGAGGATTCGTATCCATTTGGCCTGGGTGGTTCAATAACCCCGCAATCGGGGGCAGGTAATTCTGTCAAACTCACAAGGGAATAGGGGACTCAACCCCCTCTCCCGAACCACAGAAGCCGAATAGATCGACCCGCCCACCGTGGTTGGCACGGGCGCCTGAATATAATATCACAGGGAACCACGTGGCAGCCAATGGGGGGAAGACGGAGTTAGGGAAAGGGGGTAGATTGACAAAGGAAAGGAGGGGGAAAGCATAACAAGAAAGTACATAGCAATAATAATACCTATTCGGTCAATGCTCCTGAAACCTGTATCTTACTCCTATACCTGTATCCTAACATCACATACCCATAATGACCTTAGTACATTTCGTAGCAAGCTCTTTATATTTTTAGCAATGTTCTTATGAAACACCACCCTTGCGTACAACACAACAAATGAATGTTAGCAACTTAGACTTGACATAAGACGGAACCCCTTTTGAAAGCGCTCTTGAAACGTAGGGGGTTTCAGACAAGCAGAATGGCACAGACAAATGAATGTACGAGACTCATGGCCCAAGGGGCACATTGAAGCAACAAACATGGGTTCACAAATACTAAGCACATGTCCTCTGGTTGTTCTCTGAAATCGTATTTAGCTCTAGGTGATTCTCTTGTTGTAAAACGAATATTAGCCAGTGTTAGCAGTTAGCTTATTAAGAAATTAGATGGCGTGTTTAAGCATGAGCTGTTCACACAAGAAATAGCGTGTTCCTTCACACGCTCTCTCTTTTCGTGGCATCACATCATTCAGGCAATACGCTCATTAATATGCACATAGCATGAGTAACTTAACTGACGGTCCGGACGCCTGATAGGACATCCGAACCCTGAAGATCAATGCCCAACACCAAGAACGAAGCTGTTCAACGCCGCAGCCGGGCGCTGTGGTTTTCAGTAGAGAAATGCACCTTTGCGGCCCGGGATACAGCTTCTCAGTCCTCCGGCGTTTCAGCGTTCCTGCATATCATCGCGTCCTCAGCTGCCGCCGCCCGTGCAGACAATCTGTAATTACCTGCTCTGAGGCACGGGCGGCGGCGGTTTTTTAAGCAAGCAGACCAGCCCACAATCAGAACCAGCTGGCGTGCCGCGCGAACGCTAAGGACTACATAATTCCCAAAGCATGCTGGGAAGTGTAGTCTTTAGCTACTCAGCGCCTTTTTGGATACAAAAAAGCCTTCCTTTGCCCCATATTTGATTCCTGACACTATTTAACACTAATATGAACAACTTCCTTTTGAGAAGGATTGTACTGTCCACGAGCGCTTGTAGAATGAACTTTCTACGGAAGGTTTAAGGGGTGAGGATGATTTTGGTCCTCTTCTTAGTAGATTCTGAAGGACTCTGTGACGAAACATTTTTGCTAAAATACTTTTTTTTTTACTATGAGTTCTTCTTACACTATCAGGATTATTAGGAACATTGTTAGCTGCACTGGCAGCCGTTTTTCTGACAACATTTCTGTGTTTTGTGACACTTTTTGATGGAGGAGGTACAGTTTCGGTAGTTGAGACTTCCTTTATTTTGTTACCCAACTGCATTAACTGGTTTGTACCAAGATTCTCTACAAACTCTACAACAGGTGGATGCTTTATTTTTATTTGCTCTAATTCTGCGTTCCTTTCTACGGAGTTACTTTTTGGTAGGCATTCTTTGGTGTCTGTTGAGAAATAATATATACTTTTGTCTGTTGTCCAATGTATGTGTGCAGTGTGCATGTGTGCATATGTCTGATGGGGAAGCTCTTTGTTATGGTGTGTCATCGTGCAGTGAACTCTAGCAATGATTTGGTAAGGCTACTTTACTGTTTGTATACTACTACAATGTGCTTCAGATGAGAGTACAACGTGGCCTACTTGTGATGAGAACCATTATTAATAACCGAAATGCCAATAATTTGCTACAGCAACTTCTTTTCACAATCTAACCTTCCAAGGATTACGTATGTTATTAAGTACCAAACACACAGGGATTTGTCAGCCATTCTGCCTTTTATTCTTTGTTCAATAAATGGATATTTGTAGGTAGAATGGTTTACAAATCAATGCTTGCTTTGGTGCCCAAAAGAAACAAATAACCCACGCAGCCTCTTTGAGGAGTAGTTACAATATAAAGGTTGTACTGTACTTACTTTTTTCTGCAAGATGAGCAGGTTTCTTCAGATATGTCATCTGCAGTGTAGATGCTGTTGATTCTCAAGAGAGTAGTCTTCACTGCGAATTAAAAAAACATCAATTAATTTGTGTGTTTGCAGCAGTGATGATACTGCAGACATTATTTGTGCTTCTTTCGGCAGAGCATTCAACTTTCATATTTCAACCCAGTGCACATGTACATTTCACTTCACTCTGTGCAGTCTTTGCATAGTACTTGCAATATGGTACTTGAAAGTCCTTCAAAATAACTAAACCTTTTAAGGGTATGGAAATGCCTTGTTGTTTACAAAGTGTACTATGCATAGGAGAGAGGTTTGTAAGCGATAGGGCATAGTACTAGATGGGGAAACATTTTCTACTTGTAAATGAAAAGCACAATGTCAAAAAATCGGGAGACCCTCAGAAGGAAATGTCACCACCACAATCGGGAGCGCTTACTATTCTCATACGATCACATTGCAAGTAGCATTACTGTACGCCGTACAGAGTACACAACTCCGACTTTTTTCGCATCAAAAATTGAGTTCTGCCCTAAATAGGCATGCTTGCAAAGTATGCACAGGTTATGCGGAAGACAGTAAGCAGTCGTGAGATTTGTGAATGACAAATCGGAAATCTTGCACTTTAAAGGGGGAGCGTAGTTAAGTATTCCCTATGGACATTTAGCGGCATTATTTTGTCTAAATTAAATCATAAGGCTTCCACATGTTCTCTGATTAAAATATACATACCTGTACTCTATACTAATGCATGTGGACATGCATGGAGCTGTACGTAGAAATTCGCAATCCTTGCACAGTAGCTTGTGAAGAAGGTGCTTTGCAATGGTATGCGACTTACATTCAGAATTATCGACAATAATTTTAGTGCGCAATGTTGATGAGAGAGTTAAAATTAGCGATGTTCTATGTGATTGGTGGATGATTGTGCGACCGCTTAGTTATGTCCAATGAGGGACTCACTTTGGTATCGCTGTAGAAAGGGTGGAAGGACTGGGTAAGAGTTACGTGCCGCACGTAGGCAACGCATGTCCGCTGGTAGGGTGTGTCACATACGGGTTTCTACAGCAAATCCTGCATGGAAAGGCGATTGTAGGCATCAGCCAATCAGATGTTCACATTACTCTTTTGTGTTGAAAGACGGTGCGCACACTGAAGATGGCAGAGGTGGAGAGGGTCAGGGTTTTGATGCTTGGAGACATTTTTGTGCAAGGCTTACAACACTATGCCGAGAGTAGGCATTTGGCACACCATTTGGATGTGAGAGGAGTGGAGGTGGTGTGGAGCGCTGACACTGATGCCAATGCTGCGGCAATTCTGCAAGTTTGTAGAGACATGCGTAGAATGACCACTCCTCATGTGGTAATCTTGCACTACGGTGCTTGCAATTTGGGATACGTGACTTCCCGTACTTTGTTGGCAGATTTGGCACAGTTGGTTGAAGCACTCATGACCATCTTCCCAAGAACGAAAGTGATTTTTTCTGCTTTACTCCCGAGAGTACAATGGAACAACACTTCTGTTTTCTGTCCAGATCAAAGGATCGGAAGGTGTATCATCAATCGCGGCATGCATGCATTCATGCTACGAGCTGGTATGTTTTTTTTGCAGCCACAATCACATTGCTCCAAGCAATGCGGATTACTTTGAAGGAGATGGTGTTGCGCTATCTTCTTTGGGAAATGCAATGTTCTTTTGGAACGTAAGGCTTGCTTTAGAGAAGGTTCTGTAATGTTTGCAAAAGTAAAGCAAGGACAAAAAATACAAAAAAATACATAAAATACCAGATTTCTGTACGGTATCTGGCCAAAAATAAAATGGCTCTTTTCAGAGCCTACCTTAAAGGGGAATAGTATTTTAATGTACCGTCGTCACGCTCTGATCCTGTACATGTCCGCGAACATGGCGGTAGTTAGCAGCCAGCACATATCACCATCGGGGATTCAAGGGTGGAGCCGCATGTAAATGAGAATGAGCGGAGCTAGGGATTGGTTCATAAAGTTCAGTAGGTGTGTTCTGACCGACGTACTTTAGTAAGACCGTCTTCTCCCTCACAGGAGACCACACAGCCATGGCTTTCCATGCTCGAAAACAGATTATCTGGATTTTGGGCGACTCATGGATACATTGGTTGAAGGTGCATGTAGAAAGCTGCAGTTTATCTACAAATCTCGGATTTCCTCATGCGGAAGAGCACTGGCATGGCGCGCGTGGCATGAGATGGCTGGACTTGGTACCTCTCTGTGTTACTTTACTGACAGAGCGTCCTCCAGATATACTGATCATTCATTGCAGAGGAAACAGTTTAGGCCATGTATCTGGAATTTCTTTGCAATTTGCAATGAAGGAAGGACTCACAAAGCTCATGGACATGTTTCCAAATTGTGAAATACTTTTTTTCCGTATTGCACAAAGACAAATATGGCTGCGTGCTTCTGCGTTTGGTCCACAAATATAGAAAGCGAGACGCAATGTGAATAAGGCGGTGTGTGACTTTTTTAAGAGATGTTGGCATGTCCTCCTACCACAATGAAAATGTTTTGTTTCGCAGCACTTTCATTTTCCGCAGAGATGGAGTCCACCTCACATATGCTGGCAATCAGATTTTTCTTCGCAATGTACTAAATGCATTGCGACCTCATTTGCAATCACACTAACCTATCTGACAATCCGTTTTCCCCAAACCACTGTTTTTGACTCACAACACACCGCCGAAAGGCTCTTTTCAGAGCCGCCACTTACTCCCAATTTACACTTTATTACGTTTGCTCCACTCGCACCCTCCCTTTTTTCCCCTATGACTGTCCGCAAACTTTTTCAGAACTCTGCAGGGGTCTACGACCGTCACTTCATAGTTCTATTGTTATACTGAGAAAGGTGGCTCTGAAAAGAGCCTTTTCTGTATTTTTTGTTGTTTTTACGTTCATTGCTTAACAGCACACGGCACACTAGGAGAATAGGCCAAAGGAGGGTAAAAAAGGGCAACTGAACAGAGAAAGATTTAGGGTGAGCTTTATTTAGGTAAGGAGCAGATCCTCTGGTGCTCTGTGACTGCAGCCTCAAAAGCACTTCGAAAACTCTCCCCCCTGCAGAGTACTGCATCACAATACATACACACTATTGTCACCTTTGAAAGGTAAGGGTCAACAGCATTGCGAATGGCTTGTGAGGCAGCTGGAGGGAGGCACTCCCTCCACAGGAGTGTCTCTTGTGGTGGGAGGATCGGATAACGAGGATGCTGTGGAGGAACTCAAACGACTACGCTCTTCACATAGCACCACCTTGCGAATGTCCGCAGTGTGGAACGAAGTGAGGTGTCACTTCATGGTTGTCGTACCAAAACTGTATGTACCAAATCTCCCGCGACTCAGCACCACCTTGCACTGGTTACACTTCACCAGGTTTGCACATGCTTTTGGTACTTTCTCATAAACGGAAAACAACCGCCACACCCATGACTCCCGCCGAGTGCTCCTAGTGCGGAGTTCCACCAAAATCATTCTCTTCCTCCTCTTCTTCCTCGATCTCTACATCCTCACCCGTATATCTCTCTGCAGGCCCTTGGTGAGGTGGTGGCGGGTTTGGGGGTGGTGCAGAGGCTAATGACCCAACAGCAGCCATGGAAGCCATACCGATTAGTTTCCTTTTGGTCACTACAGCAGTAAAGGCAGCACACCTCAAAATGCTATAGCTAGAAGGACAATGAAGATGCGCTCGGGGTGTGGGCTTTTGTAGGGGTGCAGGGGTGTGCCTCGTGACCGTCTTCATCCCTACAAAGTGGTACACAAATTTTACACAGCAAGTCCTGAGGTGCCCTATTGTCTGGGATGTGTTAAATTACATTTTTACACTCTACAATACTTTGCCCTGTGTTTACAAGTTCTTTTGTATTGTTGCGGAAGCACACCAACCGCGCAAATTAGTCCCCACGTTCAGCGTAAGTGCGGTCACATGAGGACGTCCTCAACACATCCGCGACAGCAAATGCAAAGAATCAAACGTGCGCATGCGCACAAGTGTCCTACGAACAGTGTTCGGGTTCTCAAACTAATTCAAAGTGCGACACAAGTGAGACGGACAGTTAGGAACAGGAGCGATGTTCGCTATACTTACATTTGTACTGGGCATGTGCACACATGCTATGTTCACTGTACGGCCAGTTCCAGTGTCCTTAGGACAACTCCATTTTGTTTGCCTACGAACTTGCCGGCCACCGCGGCTGTTCTACGGACGGCACCATTGTGGCTGCGCCCGATACCGAACGCTATACTGTCCTTCACACACTCCCATTTTCCTCATTTACACCCATTCCGGACATCTGGTGTGTTCTACGAACATGTATCATCTCATTTCCAAGCGGTACGGCGAGGTACTATATCCTTTGGACACCCCTTTCTGTTTATGTGCGCACAATTTCAACAGATGGTGCAGTCCCACATCACATCCGTCTTACTTGACAATAGTAAGGGTAGGTGTACTGCCTTTACCTCACCCACATTCCATTCCTTGCGGATAGGTCAAACAGTCGCGCTGTTCGCGAACATTTTACGTCTTTTTAAAAGGATTTTCTACACACAAACTGTTTCTCTACAACTACCGTACAAAAACATTTAAAACACACACACACACACACACACACACACATCATTCCAAAGAAATAGCGGGGAAGCGGACACTGAAACAAATATGGGGGAATTAGGATTCAACACGGGCTGGTTATGAGGAGAAGATTTGTGAGGGGAAGAAGGGATGGATATTTTGTCAAAACGTCTATTTTCCTGTTCAAGGTTTGGGGATGGTTCACTAGGGAATGGAGAAGCAGGGCAGGTGCAGGTGGGGCAATGATAACAAACTTTTCCTCTCACACAATCCTCCACAAATTCCCGTAAACTTTTAAAACTCTCGTTCAATATGTCAATTTTCTGCTCTATCCTTTTTATCCTGTCTTCTTCTGTCTTGTTTGTTGCCCTTTCTTCTTTTCTGTCTGGGTCTGTTAAAAAAAAAAACATACGTTGAAAGCCTCTAAAAAACTGGTCACTATTTTGCATATGCAGAGTAATGTGTACCATTATTGTCGCTGTCTTCAGCCATTTCCCCATGCGGGAAATATTCCTCCAGCCACTCCAAAGTACTAGCCATTTCTGAGTCAAAACAACAGAAAGAAATTATTATTTCTGCACCACATACCAAAAACAACCTCACCCATATAAAAAAATGCCCTGCACTCACTCTTTTACTGTAATGTCCCTTCGTCCTACTGCGTCCGTCCACTGTCGTTCCAGGCTGCCGATTTTCAGTGAAGTGATTACGCTGGAGGCATCCTTTTTTTAAATTTTTTTTTTTTATTATTTATTATTATTTTTTTTTTTTTAAATGGTACCATCCACTTCATTGTACATGGCTATTAAATGTGTTGTTTTCTTTTCCCAGCTTCAGGTTTCCATATTTACTTATTACTACTTATAATATCTTTATGTCCTTCTTCTACGTTGCACACTTTTTGTATAAGACAATAGTACATTTTCAGCTACCCCCCCCGCCTCTTTGGGTAATGTTGATCCTGTCCAACCCCGTCCGCAAAAAGGCGCTCAGTCTGTCTCTTTAGAATATAAATAGGGAGGGGGTTCTGTATGTTCTATGTTAAATGTATGTCAAGTACGTAGATTATACCACATATCTCTCAAAATCATATGATTAAAGTCTATATTCTGCCCAACAACTTCACACAATCAAAAACCTACACAATTCCCTACAAAAAAAACTTTGTTAAGGGGACGTTCTGGTTCAGTTTCCCTCCCAAAAACCAGTGAAATTCACTACAAAAAAAACTTTGTTGAGGGGGCGTTATGGTTAGGTTGCCCTAACAAAAACCTGTGTAATTAATTAAAAAATAAAAATCAAATTAAAACTGAAAAACCGCTGAAATTCACCAGTTAAGGTAAACTAAGCCCCCATACCTGCCATCACCAGTGTGCACTGCTAACATTAACACCCAGAACATGAACGACGGCACCACAAATATTATTGATGACATCACTGATGACATCACATGTGTGCCTCACTTATTTTGGTGCATTGAAAAATGTAGGCTAGGTGGTTTTATTCACTGACCAGCACAATATGAAAATTGAAAAGGTGCTTTATAGCAAAACGATACCCTTGTTGTGTGTTCTTAAAGTACTTTCCTTAGGGTCTGGTGTCAGCTCATGTTGCACATGCATGGGGCAATAGAAGGCCTCAAACACACAATTAATTTGTATAGAGGAATATAAACTGTGGGATGCTAGTTCTTTCTATCCTACTTCAGTTTCCCTGTATGTGCCACTCAGTTATATGCTTTGGGTCATCATATGTATTGTTTGTTGTAGCACAATTGTGTATTAAGTCTAGATTTGTGAGCTAGTTATTACATCTGTAACTTTACACAATCACCCCTGACATCTTGCTACCAACATAATAGAAAGAACCCCTTGTAGGTAGGGACTTTTTAGGAATATTTTCACATGTGATGTCATCAGTGATGTCATCAATGATATTTGTGATGTCATCAATGATATTTGTGATGTCATCTTTGATGTCCTGGGTGTTAGTCTTAGCAATGCACGTAGATGGTGTGAGTTATGGTTGCTTAGCTTACTATAATGGGGGAATGTGCAGTGGTGTTTGGTTGCACTGTGAAGTATAACATTCCTATGGTGACATTTCTTTACTGAATGTACATATATATGTATAGCAGGGAAGGAAAAGAAAGGGGCTAAACAAGTGATGTCGTCATTGATGTCATCATAGACATTTGAGATGACATCTTTCATGGTCTAGGTGTTCGTGTTAGCAATGCACAGGGGTGGTGGCAGGGTTGGGGGCTTAGTTTACCATAACTGTCGAATTTCAGGGGTTTTTCGGTTTAATGTGAAGCATAAAGGGGAGGAGGAACGTTTTTTTTTAGTGAAGTGTACAGGTATTTGTTAGGGCAACTTAACCATAACGTCCCCTCAACAAAGTTTTTTTGGTAGTGAATCTTAAATATAAGTGTGAACGAAAACATAACGGTCACTGTAGTGAGCGTCTAAATATCGTCAGTGGTACTAGTAACCTAATTGTACGGATATATGCTGTCATCAAAAATGCCCCTGTAGCATGTGTCAAAATCTTTACTCCACCATTGGTGATCCCAACACTGCCAGTGTCAAAATGGTCTATTTGTAAAATGCATGCCGAAACATACCTCTTAAAATGCGGTGGCAAAAAAACATTGGAAAAAACATTATGTCTGATATGTGGCAAGAACCGAAGTGTGGAAAAACAGTGTTATATCTTACATAACTAAAAGCCACAGCCACTCAGAGAAGATAAACTCACCAATTGTATAAATAACAGTGCCACCCGCACTACGTTTCCTCGATGTTTGCAGTTCCATTTAGGGGGCCTGTTTTATGACATCAAAAATGAGTGACGTCAGGGAATGATTCAGCTTCACCATTCATTGCGCTCATAACACGTTACCGTACTGCGGGGCAGATACCACAGCTTAGTGCGCACGTATGCGTGCGAAAGAAGTAAAAAAATGCATGCGTTTAAAAATTGTAAATTAATGTACTCAAGGTACGTGTTTACATATCCACGTTATTATGTCTGCCTCGAAACTTGTGATAGACAAGGAAGGACCTGCTTGCCTGTGAGCCAAAGCGGATATGCAAAAGCTAATATGCTGACTGTTCCAGTAAACGCTTCTCGCCGATAGATAGTATGTTATTGCTGGTGTTGTATGGTATCTTGCATCCCCATGCAGCATGAGGGAGGCAGTGTTCGACAATCTTCGGAGCCACACTCACTTGGATACCCCGCCCACCCATAAACTATATATGTCCTCGAACCCAAGGAATGTTCATTAACACTGCCGTTTTGAAACGCTAAGAACTGACTACATAGAAAATGTTGATGTGCCTAAAATGACTGCATCAAAATAAAGTGCAAAATCGGTGCTTGTATCTGTTCGACCATGGCTCTGTCACGCGGACGCTCTGACACTGACCAAAGGGAGCACAGAGTAGGGTGTCTGTTTCACTCAGGCAGCATGTCATCAACAATGGCTAATCCCCCACACTAACGTGAGATGGGGGTTTAGATTCTATTAAAGACAAGGAGGCGAGTATTATGCATTACAATCTTTACTCTGAAACCACAGCAGCAAAGAAAAAACTTCTACAAACAAAAAAGTTGTAATGAACAGAACTAAATAGAGTTCAATGTCAATGTAAGGGAGATCCCCAGTCCATCATGGAGGACAGGTCATGCACTGCAGCAGACCAATGAGCATGGACCCTTCCTTATATAAGTCCATTACTCTAAACCTAACTCCTCTTTCTGTAGCTGTCTTGAACCAGACGACCACTGCACAGATCAGATGATCAACGATGATGATAAATCCAGCAAAGCTCTCATACCACGCACTCCACATCTTGTAACTGTGAGCCACACTCCTGATCAGAACCTCAACTCGTAGCTGTAAGAACAACAAGCAAGAAGGGTGGGTGGATGGGAAGAAAAACAAACCAAAGAATGTTCTCTCTTGAAACACCTGTGTATATGCGTGTCATAACTGCCATATCATATCACATCAAGGGTGGGTGGGATAATACTCGCCTCCTTGTCTTTAATAGGATCTAAACCCCCATCTCACGTTAGTGTGGGGGGATTAACCATTCTATAACAAGACAGGAGGCTCATATTATGCAGGTTTGAAGCCCTTGCATCCCATTAGTACAACATGATCAATACAATAGTGACAATATAATAAAAATAATAGGAGAAGAAAATGTTTTAAACGTTTTCATTTGATCAATCAGCTGACCGCAAGAGTATTGCCGCCCAAGGTTAGGCTGCCCGAATAACTGTCTTATAAGGCATAGCCAAATCCACTGCAAGAAAAACAACTGGAAGATGTGCCAATTCCAGTGTTCCTTATAGGCCACCAAAACCAACTGGTTAAAAAGAGGGTGTGGGGGGGACACTGAACAACGTTTTCCTATACTAATAGGTTAGGAAAAAAACCCATCGGAGTAATAAACTCCTCTGTTGTGCAATCAAACATTTAAAACACTTCAATTCATACCATCTTTGGGAACCTAGATAGCAAACAAAAGAAGATAAACACATAGCTCTCCTGGAGATAAAGAAAACTACCCCTTAGGGGGTAAAAGCTTTGTATGTTCCATCCCATGCGTTAAAGGAAGATATCGTATTAGAAACAGGACATGTCACATAACTGCACTGGGGAACCAAGTGGGAAAGACAAATCTTCATAAAAGGTAAAATGGGAGTAAAAGGTCATTTTTAAAAAAATCTGTAATAGGACAAACTATCCTGAGCGGAGCTGAAAAGCAATAGACTTAACACACACTTGTCCCCAGACATATGTGTATACTAAGAAAGGTATGTGAAAGGTATGTCTTCTGGAGGCAGAAGCAGAATGGAAGAGAGGGGCCCCACCTGAAAAGTTAAACCTGCCAAACCGCCAAGACGGAGAAAAAACAGATCTCCCAAGCTCTTGAAGAAGGACTCTGCTACCATGACAAAAGGAAGATATTTACAAAAACCTCACCCTTAGGAGACCAAACATGGCAAGGAGAAAAAATGCATCTTACATCCAATCGCGACCATTATAGTGATATCTGAACCCCTTTGTAGATGTGCCAGGTGCTTGGACCTTGTCCCCTCCTCCATGGTTGATAAATCCCCTAGAGGATCATAAACTAACCGAAGGAGGACCACCAAATTCCATAGTCTTAGCAAAGACTCTAAACTGCAAAGAACTGATCACTAAACAGTTAAAATGAAGTTGCTCACCAGAAGAGGACTAACCTCTATCTTAGCCAATCTGAAGAACCTTGAAGCCCCCAGCACCCTGTGCTGGCACCCTATTGCAAAACAATCTCCTATGAAACCCCAAAAGGTCTACTTGCCATGCAGGTGACTAGGAGAGCCAAGTCATTAACTAAATATATCCCAGCCCTCTGGAAATCGCACTGACAGACACCTTCTGAGATAGTTACTGTAGAGACGTCGGAACGCCTTGTGATAGAGGGCCGTAATAACTTAGAAGTTAGATGAGTAGCACTCCCAGACCCCTCGATCCCCACCAAGGGATATTGTGCCTTCCCAAAGGAGGAGAAACCTCCCCCACTATCTAAGGAAAACCTTGCAACCCAGAAGGCGGCTACCCTGAGGACCACACTAAAGCCCCGCATTACACCCTTAAAATAAATACACTCTTGCACTTCTAACCAACCCCCTGACCGTGGAAGGGGGCTCCGCTTAACTTAGTGAAACACCAAGAATTTGGCACAAAGGAAAGTATACTGACGGAAGGGAAATGCTCAGTGCGAGTCTGCACTGTCATGAGCCAGAACTCCTGTAAAAGGAAAACGGAAACCATCAGGTGTTACTCTAAGAGGTGTAATATTATGATGCAATCTCCCCCAAGGATGACGGGAAGGGGAATGAGGGGGAAAGGACTTTGGGATAATTATCATGCGCCGAAAATGAAAGGTTGTGAAAGAATACTGGGACCACTGTCCCTTCAAACACAGGCCTGAGCCTCCGTATGCATGTAATGCTGACTGGCCTATCTGGGGATCAGGCAAGGACAAAAATTAAGCACATTGCTCATAGCAAAAATAGCACTTATATAGTGCTACGAACCCTCAGGTATACGAGTGTTGCTCATCATTACTACCAGCGGTGTGTGGTGTGAGGAGTTCACTTATCGATCTCAACAGGATGAAAGACTGATTTAGACCTTACAAAATTAGTAACCTGCATCAGTAGGCTCTGCACAGATCTGAAAGCAAGCACTCTATTCGCTGCACTGTATTCAAAATATAAAATGAAAGAAACTAAACAACTTTCTTGAGGGTACAGAACCCTGCTTGTACTCCTCAAGCAGAGGAGAAATTATAACACACCGCTAGCATATTAGCGGAAAACAGGCCAAGCCATGGGAGGAAAACCATGGGGCGGGGCTAGAAAGATAATAATTGGTAACCCGTCCCTCTGATACCAGCAAGTGTTTCCAAACACTTAATCCAAAACAGAACCTGACTGCTCAACTTTCCTTACAAATTGTATAATGAATGTCATAATGGGACAAAGAGTAAGGGAAACACGCCACCCTCTAAAGAGAGAATCAAGCCCTGCAGCCCTCAATAGGGACATAAAAGTACAATTTTTCTCCTCCTCATGTCGAGTGAAAATTCTGCAACTTAATCAACACGGGTACTGTGTGGAGCAATTGTTATTGGGGAAGGAAATGCCTAAGGAAACGGACTGAGTTGTCCTGAAACTAACTAACGTAAAGGGTGACAGAATATAACTAAAAGCTGAAGGTTAACACTTGAGATATGGCTAAAGAGGGAGGTACAACCCCCGAAATGGGTCCGTTTACAACCATCTCTGCACACTCTTTTCTTTAAAGTACTTAATGGTAATATAAAATAATATAAAATGCCCAAGGAAGTGGGGTTACGCCCCCACAGGAGTCCAAACCCCAGCCCCTTATAGAAGCTGAAGCTTACTGAGCTATCCGGGCTACTGACAATCCTGAAAACGTAAATGTGCTCCAGGCCCCTTAAATATATTGCTTAACAAAGAGTACACTGAGCAAGTGCACCTCCACTGCTCACCCTAGCAGGGTGTTGGGCCAGCAGTACATGAGGGGTTCACCTCGCAGAAGAATACAGGCAAAGCCTGCCACCGAGCAGGTTATGGCACACGTATCGTGAAGGTAACCACCAATGCCATCTGCCGCACAAACAAAGTTGCTGACCTTAAATGAGGAATACACTGAGCTAGTGTACCTCAAACTGCCCACCCTAGTAGGGTGTGGCAACCAGCAGTACGCGAGGGAGCACCTCGCAGTAGAACCCAGGCAAAGCCTGAAACCGAGCCAGTTATGGCCCGCTTACAGGGAAAATAATGACATCTGCCATATGCAGCACCTAAACAATGCTGCCGAACTAAGGGAAGAATACACTGAGCAAGTGCACCTCAAACTGCTCACCCTAGTAGGGTGTGGCAACCAGCAGTACACAAGGGAGCACCTCGCAGTAGAACCCAGGCAAAGCCTGAAACCGAGCCGATTATGGCACGCTTACAGGGAAAAATAATGACACCTGCCATATGCAGCACCTAAACAAAGCTGCCGACCTAAGCTAGAATACACTGAGCAAGTGCACCTCAAACTGCTCGCCCTAGCAGGGTGTGGCAACCAGCAGTACATTAGGGAGAACCTCGCAGTAGAACCCGGGCAAAGCCTGAAAACGAGCAGGTTAAGGCACACCTATAGTGAAGGCAAATCACCCATGTCATGAGCAGCGCTTAACATAAAACTGCAGACTGGCAGCGCATCAGGCACTTGTATGTTCCAAAATACATTACAAATATTCTTATTTAAAAATGTTTTATTAAAATTATATATAATCTTCCAAAAATATATATATAACCAAACATGTATTGGCCCTGGTGCCTGCTGCTCTATCATCGAGCTACCCTGCTTATGGAGTGCAGCAGACATTTCCCTACATAATATTACCATAGTCACTTGAAAAGAAAGAAAACACAGGAGGCGTACATTTAAAAATTAAATTAAATATATTACATGCTCCCTAACACGAACACTGCTGCCCTGCATTGGGCACAGAACCTGGGTCGCCAGCACTGCAGGCACCAAACATGCCACTACCTACGCCATTGTAGCACTGCTTCAACTGCACCTGGAACTGCCAGGCATTTCTCCACACAGAGGCCCGTGCGCGTAGGCCCCACAACAGGGCGAGTCCCAACAAACACAGAGGCTCCCGCACGCCGGGACTGAAGCTTAAACCACTTCTTTCACCCCGGCCCGCGAAGGCTATCAATGATATAAATCAAAGTAGCCTGTGCACGCTGGGTCTGAAGCAAAAGCTTCCATTAGACTGGCGCGCACAGTAATAAAACTAAGACCCAGCAAAATTGTATTTCATCCCTATTGTGGATGCGAACCTAAGCACTGCTGATATTGAGCCCATGGAACATTGCAGTGTGCTATCTCAACAGGCATACACGCTGCTATTTAACACAACTTATACCCAGAGGCAAACCAGCGCGAGGGCTGGCATTGTCAAAACAAAACAGTACCAGGAAATACATTATTAAAAGGAACTTCTATTTCATGAATTAACAACGGCTCAGTGGCAAACTATTTCCCACTTTAATAAGAGTGGCTCAGTGGCAGAGCAAACGGCCACACATGGCCTCACAGATACCATGCCTCATAAAATAAAGGCCCAAAATATATTAAATATAATTACAAATACAATTTGACATCCTTAATGTAACTATTAAGGCTTATTATTACTACTGACAAACATGCAAGACACAAACTGAAAGGAGTGACTTAGCTGTGGTGTCAGCAGCAAAGAAAGAGGAGTTAGGTTTAGAGTAATGGATTTATATAAGGAAGGGTCCCTGCTCATTGGCCTCCTGCAGGGCATGACCTGTCCTCCATGATGGATTGGGGATCTCCCTTACATTGACATTGAACTCTATTTAGTTCTGTTCATTACAACTTTTTTGTTTGTAAAAGTTTTTTCTTTGCTGCTGTGGTTTCACAGTAAAGATCGTAATGCATAATATGAGCCTCCTGTCTTGTCATAGAATCTGAATGAATCGGGCCCTTACGCCCACCTTCAATACACTGATTGGAGGATGCTGCTCTGAGCCTTGCAGCCAGGCCTAGTGTAGCCATCATTAATCGGTAGGTTTTGACAGGCAAATCGGTAGGCGGTAGGACTGCTTAAAAAACGGTATCCGGTATCCTACCGCATGAATCGGTAGGGTTGGCAAGTATGCATTAGTTGTTTTGTGCGCTACATTCTGATTGGAGGGGCTGCTCTTGGCTGTAGGGGGAACATAACAGCTCTTCATTGTTGTGCGGCAGCATTGATTGAGGCCCTGTGTGTGTGTGTGCTGTGCTGGCGGACACAGCACTGCAGACAGTGCAGAGAAAGTAGCACATCTGAGGTAGGGGAGCCTCCCCCACACCTCCCCTTAGTGACCCCACTGGTTCCATCCCAGAGCTCTTTGAAGTGTAGCTCTGAGAGACCCTATGTGTGTATCGCATGCTCTGTGATGCAAGTATGCCTTTCGTTGACCCATTGCATCTCACTTGTTGCTTTGTCGCATTCCCATCCGCCTAGCAACTATTCCTCCAGACAAAAATACCTCCAAGGTATCTCTTAAAAAAAAAGACGCACATGCCCACATCCCTTTTGTGACCTATCGACCCCCTGCAATACCTAAAGTCAGATTTTAAAAGTATTAATCAATATTTTTAGAATTTGTCCAGACCTGTAGGAAATAAACATGCTGTTTGGGTCTGGTTGAATCGTTAAAGGCGTTTAGTAGCACTTTAAACATCATATTTGGAGTCCTGTAAGGAATCTTTGCGCCCAAGAGGATTGTGGAAATGTTTGACATCACAAACTCGAACCCAATTTTAATAGTATTGTTTTCTATCTCTAACGTGTCTACGCAGTAATTTAAAAAAAGGTGATGTTCAAAAATGACCACGGCCACACAGCAGACCCGCCTTTGGCGTATCGTGTTCTCCGCCGCAGCCACACTTTGCCCAGCTGACAGAATGACAGGTGATATTTTTCGCGCTCATACACTTTTTTTTCACTATAAAGAAGTTTCGTCACACGCTTCCAGCGCAATGCCTTATGAAATCTCACATTTTCCCAAACCGTTTTACATTAATCACCTACTCTGCTGCTCGACTGCCGCAGGCGTCGTTCCTGTCAGGGGTAATATGTGGAATATTGTGACGCAGAACCCATTTTTTCTTCTTCTTCTTAATTATCAGATGCGTGGGCATACCCACTCAGGCGCTTCCCCATCCTAAAGGATGATGTGCACCAGACCCACCAATCAATATTATCTCCCATAAACTCACAACTCCTCCCACCGCCCAGTCTGCCTCACAAAATCCAACATCACACTGTTCCTCCTCCTGCCTCTCTCCCCGTCACCTCCCAGCAAAGCCTTCCCACTCAGCTCAGCCAAACCCAGCGCAGACAGCCCTCATCAATTCTCTCTCCTCAACATGTTTCTCACACCTAAGCAGAAAATGTCCCACAGTCTCAGGCACCCCACACACCGCACAATCCCTCGACTCACGCTTCCCTACGCGAAACAGACAGTCATTCAGCCCCACATGCCCTATCCTCAACCGATTCAGCATCATCTCCTCCCCCCTCCTCCATTCCAGGCTCCCCGCATCCACCTTCACCAACACTTTCCCACGAACACCAAACATCCACCTGCCCTTCACCCCACTCACCCATCTCTCCTGCCACTCTTCCATGACCCGTCTCACCACCAATCTTTACCTCACCCACACTCGACGCAGAACCCAGAGCGGGCCCTTTGGTGACATTGCGATGTCATCCGCGCAGGCGCACAGGAGAGGAAGGACGTCACGCGCGTGGGCGGGGCATGCCACACCCCTGCGCAGCACGGCTGAGCAGTGCACGTGTGTGTGATGCCGGAAATGCATCTGAGGGACAGGGCCTCTGAATCCTTGTCCTTTTTCTGTTTTTACCGTGTGTTCTGTCATGTTTTCTGCCCAGGAGTCCATGAGGGACTCCTGGCAGTGCAGCTCTCTTTTGGTTTGGTGAACAGACCCATGGGATACCCTTATGGCACCCATGGGTAGGGGTACAACCCTGTGCCCCTAGTGTATGTTTTTGGGCACCTGTGGGTGGCCCACAGAGCAGGGTATGGGCTGGTGGCAGCTCCATGCTGAATTTGACAGGTGCTCTGGGTGTCCTCCATTTTGGGATACCCAGGCCCTGCCATTGGAATCAGTTGATTCCTGATAGGAAACAAGATGGCCCCTGTGGCCTCTTGCTTTCTATTGCCTGTTATCTTGTTTTTCCCAAAGTCCTGGGAAGCCCTGACTCTGTCCCTTCCCCCTGACTGGCTGTTGGGTGGAAGTTCCATATATGGTGTTGTTGTAAAGGCCCAGCTAGACTGACTGGAGCCTTCCCAGTGACTGTATGTTATGGGTACCTCCTGTGGGTGGGACCTGGGTGAATGGAGTGTGTGACCAATATACACTCCTTGTTGTGGTTGTCTGGTTTCTGGCATGAGAGACAAAGACTGAGACAGCCCTGCCCGAAACTGGCCTGAATGCAGTGTGTAGTGTTGAATGGCTGGGTACTTGTCCCAATCCACATTCCTTGTTGTGAGTGTCTGAAAGGGAGGAGTGTGGCCTGAATGCACTGTGTGCCTGATTGGCTGACTGACTGCATGAATGCCCTTCTGTGTGATTGGCTGCTGTGTGTGTGCCAGCAGTGTGGATGAGAGACAGAATAGTATATCTGGGGACCTCTCACCACTGGAAATTGTTCAGAAGCATTCAGAAGCTGAGTCTCCACTCAAGAGTAACTGGATTTGCTGATCCTCGACGTCCAGCTGGAAGAAGAAGACTTGCTGTGGCATTTGCTTCGACGGAACTGAAGGTTGTCGACATCGTCGAGGACTGACCCAAGAGAGGACCTGGCTAGGCGCCCTCTTCCCGTGCTCCGAGGGACCATCGAGCACCGCTGAATCTTCGCCGAAGCGCCCTGGAAGTCAGACCCTCGAAAGGCTGCCGACCCGAGACGGGACCGCCGAGGAGATCGAAGTGAAGCACCCGGACATCGACGCTGTCGAAGTCCATTGCCGTCGACCAGGGTTCGCAGGTCTGTGTAACCGCTGGAGGCCCGTCGAAGTTGTGTTGCCCAGCCGTGGGAACCACTTGACGCCGTGCCGCCGACGACCGGAGCCGTCCGCTCCTTGCCTAAGAACATTCAATCGAAGGACTCTCTCGACCGCATCGTCGACCGCTTATCCTGCCGGAGAAAGTCGAGGACGACCAACGCGCCGAGGAGAAACCTGCCGGTGGGTTTCCCGCCACCCGACGACCCCAAAGACTCGGACGACTCGACGCCCTTGCTGGGCTCCCGTCTCTACAATCTTTGCGGTCCAGAACTATTGTCATCGAGGTGCCCCGCACACCTCCGCCTTGCAGGACGCCGACGCCCCGACGCCGACGAGCACCGCTCGGACGGAGCTGCCGCCTCTTCGACAACGTTCGGCCTCGTTCGTCGACGGACGTTCGACGCCCCGTGCCTCCCGCCTGAAAAGGAAGGCATTCAAGAAGGGCCGTCGATTCCCCGTCGCCGAACAGCGAGTCCCTCGACGCTTGTCGACGCCTTTTCGAGGAACTCGACTCCACCAGGTACATTGGGGGGGTAAAAACATTATAGGAGAGAAATAGACTATTGAACAATATCTGGACTGGGCTGGTGTTATATCTCTTTATTTTGCAGGTTGCCCAGGTGGGGGGATCTCCACACAGAACTGTGTCCAGTAGCAAGGGCCAGTATTCTGCCTATTGTTTCAACCCTCTGTTATCTCTCCTCTCTCTATTGCTGGTTTCCTTCTTATTGATCTGTGTGCCATTTCTACAGTATTGTGAATGCACTTTAGTGAGGTCTAATATTAGTGGTACCACTTTAGAATTGTAGATATTTACCATTGCTGATTTTCCTGAGCACAAAGTGCGTTATTGTGATAAGTGTACATAACCCTTGAATATTAATTATATAAAGACTGTGTTTTCAGTAATACAGTGTGTGGACATTCCTTTGTGGGGGCTTGGGGATACACTGTACTTAAGAACCAGCCTGCATCACCTCCCGAGAAGCTAGGCCTTGATTGCTCGCCCATCGCTACCGTATTAGAGAATCTTGGCTGGGGTCCTCTGTGCCTCCCCTCTACCATATAGAGAGCAGAAGTACAGACCCCCCCACCGGTCTTCTTTACAAAGCTGGTGGCAGCGGTGGGATGCTTATGGTTTTAAGACTCAGTGTATAACCGTGCCACTTACAAAATATCCGCACTTTTATTAGATTAAGGTTTGGGTGTGTACCAAATAACTGCATTACAAGCAATGGAGGCCATTGCAAATGGTAAATTGACTCGGATGAGCTTAGAGGCTCTCCAGAGTGCTTGTGAAGCCAGGGAGTTAGACTTTGTGGATAAGTCTAGGGCTGAGCTGATAGCTGCCCTGGTGGATTACCAGACTGATGGTGAAACTCTTGAGGAAGGGGGGGATGCAACCAGTGAGGACTCTGCCCCTGGGGTTGTCGCTGAATCTGTTTCTGGGAATGCCACCATTCCTGCTGCCTCTGTTCCAAACCCCAGCAATTCCATGGAACTTGAGTTATTGAGGATGAAGTTAGCCTTTGAATATCGCAAGTTGGAAATAGAAGCTGAGCTTAAGAAAGAGGAGCTGGCACAGCAAGTGGAACTCAAGAATAGGGATCTTGAACTCAGAAATAAGGACCTTGAACTCAAAAGCCAGGACACTGAATGTCAGAGAATCCAGCTAGAGAAAGCTAGAGTGGAGACTTCAGCTAGATCCAGTGAGAGTGTCAGGTCCCCAGCCACCAAGTTTATGAAAGATTTGGTTGGTGTGTTTGTGGAGGGTTCAGATATCCTCCAATGGATTGAAGCGTTTGAAATGGCTTGTGCAATTCATGATGTAGATAAAAGAGATTGGGCTAAGTGTTTGTTAAGCAGAGTGCCTCAAACTGGATATGACTGTATTCTGAAGCTGAGTGTGGAAGAAAGGGGTCAGTATGAGTGTATGAAGTCTGCTTTGATTGCCAAGTTTGGCAAGACACCTGCCCAATACCTTAAAAGGTTCAGGGAATTTAAGAAAAGAGAGAATGTGTCTTGGGTTGACTGGGTGAGTACTGCGCACATGAACATGATGGGGTGGATTGATGGATACAAGGTGAAAACTTTTGTTGAGTTGTCCCACCTCTTGTTTTTTGAGCATTTTTCTGAAGCCTGTTCACCAGAGCTGCGTCAGTATGTGGCTGACCAGAACATTTTGGACCCCTTTAAGCTGGCTAGGTTGGCTGACAAGTGGGTCTCCCACCGGGTGTCCCCTAAGGACTCCAGTGGGAAGGACAAGGACAAAGAAAAGGGGGCCTCTCAGAAAGCTGAGGAGTCCCAAAAGCAGTCACAGTCGGGTAAACCAAAACCTTCCTCTCCTAAGACCCAAAAATCTGGTGGGGATAAGTCCTCTGTGGGTGGGAATAAGAGTAGTGGTCCACCTGCTGCAAAGCAGGCTCCCAGTGGTTCCAGTACCGTACCCCGCACTCCTGGCACTTGTTGGGATTGTGGGGCTCTGGATCACAAAAGGGGTGACCCCAAGTGTAAAGGTAAGGCACTTGGAGTACAGGCTGTCAGCCTGACCTACCCTTACCCCGTGTCTGAGGTGGAGGCCACTGTCCTCCCCTCCTCTACAGGAATCACATTTGGTGCTCCAGTAGAGATTTCCTTAGTGTCCCTTGGGGCCTGGGACCAGTACGCAGAAGTACTGGCGACTATCCCACAGAACACCCGTAGATTTTTGAGAAGTGTCCTCTTGAATGGCCAGCCTTCTACTGGTTTGAGAGACACTGGGGCAAGCATGACAGTGGTGGACAGGACCCTGCTCAAGCCAGAGGACTATGAAGGTGCTCCTCTGCAAACCACCAGGTTAGCTGGTGGGCCTCCCAAATTATCGCCTGTAGCCCTAGTCACACTCATGATTGGAGACAAGACAGCAAAGCTTCCTGTCCTGGTTCAGGACAATGTCCCTGCTAACATTCTGTTAGGAAATGATCTAGTAGAGTTGGGGTTGATCTCGGATGGTCTTCCCATGACTGCTGCTGCAGTCACTAGGTCACAGGTGACACCGGGTCTGGCTGTGAGTCAGGTATCCGAGCCAAAGGCGAGGCCTAAGGCAAGAAGAAGGAAGACCAAGAAGGCCACCTCTGTGGAGGGAACACCTTCTCTTCCTGCTGTTCCGACAGCACCCAATGGGATCCATGCTCCGGACGGGCTGGGTCCAGCGGAAAACCCAAACTCAACTCCTGTGGGAGAAGAGACAGAAGACTCTCCTGTGGGAGAGGTTCTCAACCCGGAGGATCATCCCGACCTTCAATGCTTGTTAGCTGAAGGGGGACCCTCCCGGGCAGACTTCTGTAAGGGACAGAGAGAGTGCCACTCTCTCGAGGGCCTGAGGAAACAGGCCCTGTCCCAGGCACAAGGTGAAGTGCCTAGGACATTCAAGATTTATTGGGAGGGTGAGCTCCTTGTTAGTGAGCCCACCAAGCCCGAACCTGGTGCCCGCAAGAGGTTGGTGGTACCCCAGGTTTACAGGCCCTTCCTACTGCAGTTGGCGCATGAGGTGCCCTTGGCTGGTCATCTTGGGACCAAGAAGACTAAGCAGAGGCTCTCTGCCCATTTCTACTGGCCACGGATGGGAGTAGAGGTGGAGTCCCACTGCAGGACCTGCCCAACTTGTCAGTTGTCTGGCAAGACTGGAGGCAGGGTCATTGCCCCACTGCAGCCATTACCAGTGGTTGGCACACCATTTGAGAGGGTGGGCATCGACATCGTCGGTCCCCTTGACCCTCCCACTTCAGGTGGACATCGGTTCATCCTGGTCTTGGTAGATCATGCCACCAGGTACCCTGAGGCAATACCCCTTCGGACTGTTACTGCCAAGGTGGTTGCCAGGGCTCTCCTGGGCATTTTCACCCGTGTTGGATTCCCCAAGGAGGTTGTCTCTGACCGAGGATCCAACTTCATGTCTAGTTACATGAAAACCATGTGGAAAGAGTGCGGGGTAACCTACAAGTTCTCCACCTCTTACCACCCCCAGACCAATGGTCTGGTTGAGAGATTTAACAAAACTCTCAAGGGCATGCTAGGTGCTTTGGAAGAGCCCCTAAGGAGGAAATGGGATCTCCTCCTGCCATGCCTGCTGTTTGCTTACAGAGAGGTACCTCAAGAGGGTGTTGGTTTCAGCCCCTTTGAGTTACTCTTTGGACATCCCGTGAGGGGGCCCCTCGCCTTGATCCGAGAAGGCTTGGAAGCCACCCCTCCAGGTCCCGCCAAGCAAGTGGGGGACTATGTGTTAGGCCTCAGGCGGAGGATGACACAAATGATGGGTCAGGCAACAGCAAATCTCAAGGCCAGCCAGGAATTGAATAAGTACTGGCATGACCTGAAAGCTTCGCAAGTGGATTGGACTCCGGGACAGGAAATCCTTGTGATGGAGCCTACCAAGCCTAGAGCTTTGGCAGACAAGTGGACTGGACCCTTCAGGATCATCTCCAAGATGGGCGAAGTCAATTATCTGGTGGACATGGGAGCCTCTGGGGTAGCCCCCCAGGTATTCCATGTCAACAGGCTCAAGCCTTTCCACAGGCGAGCAGAGGTCTCATGTCTCTTGCTAGCTTCAGGGCAAGAAGAGGATGAGAGTGAGCCCCTTCCTGATTTGCTGCATAGCAACCCTCAGGATGGCTCAGTGGAGGGAGTACAACTCTCTCCCGATTTGACAACAGAGCAGCAGAGGGCCTGCCGAGCTTTGCTCCAGCAGTATGCCCCTCTGTTTTCACTGACACCGGGCCTTACACCGTGGTGTAAGCACGAAATTGACACTGGTGACAGTGTGCCTGTCAAAAGCAGGAGCTATCGTATGTCAGATACCGTCAAAAACCACATCCAGGCTGAGGTCGCCAAGATGTTGGATCTGGGTGTTATTGAACCCTCCACCAGTCCCTGGTCCAGTCCAGTGGTCCTTGTCCCCAAGGCAAGTTCCCCGGCGGGTACCAAGGATTGGAGGTTCTGTGTGGACTACCGAGGAGTCAATGCCGTCACCAAAACTGACGCGCACCCATTGCCCAGGGCTGATGAGCTCGTGGACACTATAGGTGCTGCCAAATTTGTGAGCACCTTTGACCTTACCTCAGGCTATTGGCAAATAGCTCTGACGGACCATGCCAAGGAAAAGACGGCATTCTCCACACCTGAGGGACTCTACCAGTTTAGGGTCATGCCCTTTGGGTTGAAGAATGCCCCTGCCACCTTCCAGAGATTGGTCAACCATGCGCTCAGTGGGCTGGAAGCCTTTTGTGTGGCTTACTTAGACGACATTGCCGTCTACAGTTCCACCTGGGAAGAGCATTTGACACATCTGGATAAGGTGTTGCAGGCCTTGAAAAGGGCTAACCTCACTATCAAGGCCACCAAGTGCCAGATAGCTCAGGGGAAAGTTACCTATCTTGGTCATGAGGTAGGAGGGGGTCAAATCCAACCTCTCTCCAGTAAAGTACAGGACGTACAGAACTGGGAGACTCCCACTACTCAAACCCAGGTGAGAGCCTTTTTGGGCCTCACTGGGTACTATCGCAATTTCATGGCAGACTATGGAACCATAGCTGCACCCCTGACAGCTCTAACTTCGCCCAAACAGCCTAGGAAGGTTAATTGGACTGAAGACTGTCAGAGGGCCTTTGGTGGCTTGAAAGAAAGTCTGTGTAGGGCACCTGTGTTGAGTGCGCCTGACTACAGCCGACCCTTTATCGTCCAGACGGATGCCTGCGACACCGGAATTGGAGCTGTCTTGTCCCAGTTAGATGACAAAGGGAGAGAACATCCTATCATATTCATCAGTAGACAACTCAAGGGTAGAGAACTTAGGTGGGCTACTGTTGAAAAGGAATGTTTTAGTATAGTTTGGAGCCTTAGGCGTTTTAGGCCCTACCTTACGGGGTCCACCTTCAAGGTCCAAACAGATCATAAGCCCCTGAAGTGGCTTATGCAGATGAAGGGTGAGAATCCGAAATTGCTCAGGTGGTCGATTAGCCTACAAGGGCTAGACTTCACCATAGAGCACAGACCAGGGAAGAGTCACGATAATGCAGATGGCCTTTCCAGAAGGTATGTTGACCGTCTGGATGAGGGTGTCTATCCCGTGGGAGATTAGGCACCCTCCACCTCAGTCTGGGGGGGGCGACTGTGATGCCGGAAATGCATCTGAGGGACAGGGCCTCTGAATCCTTGTCCTTTTTCTGTTTTTACCGTGTGTTCTGTCATGTTTTCTGCCCAGGAGTCCATGAGGGACTCCTGGCAGTGCAGCTCTCTTTTGGTTTGGTGAACAGACCCATGGGATACCCTTATGGCACCCATGGGTAGGGGTACAACCCTGTGCCCCTAGTGTATGTTTTTGGGCACCTGTGGGTGGCCCACAGAGCAGGGTATGGGCTGGTGGCAGCTCCATGCTGAATTTGACAGGTGCTCTGGGTGTCCTCCATTTTGGGATACCCAGGCCCTGCCATTGGAATCAGTTGATTCCTGATAGGAAACAAGATGGCCCCTGTGGCCTCTTGCTTTCTATTGCCTGTTATCTTGTTTTTCCCAAAGTCCTGGGAAGCCCTGACTCTGTCCCTTCCCCCTGACTGGCTGTTGGGTGGAAGTTCCATATATGGTGTTGTTGTAAAGGCCCAGCTAGACTGACTGGAGCCTTCCCAGTGACTGTATGTTATGGGTACCTCCTGTGGGTGGGACCTGGGTGAATGGAGTGTGTGACCAATATACACTCCTTGTTGTGGTTGTCTGGTTTCTGGCATGAGAGACAAAGACTGAGACAGCCCTGCCCGAAACTGGCCTGAATGCAGTGTGTAGTGTTGAATGGCTGGGTACTTGTCCCAATCCACATTCCTTGTTGTGAGTGTCTGAAAGGGAGGAGTGTGGCCTGAATGCACTGTGTGCCTGATTGGCTGACTGACTGCATGAATGCCCTTCTGTGTGATTGGCTGCTGTGTGTGTGCCAGCAGTGTGGATGAGAGACAGAATAGTATATCTGGGGACCTCTCACCACTGGAAATTGTTCAGAAGCATTCAGAAGCTGAGTCTCCACTCAAGAGTAACTGGATTTGCTGATCCTCGACGTCCAGCTGGAAGAAGAAGACTTGCTGTGGCATTTGCTTCGACGGAACTGAAGGTTGTCGACATCGTCGAGGACTGACCCAAGAGAGGACCTGGCTAGGCGCCCTCTTCCCGTGCTCCGAGGGACCATCGAGCACCGCTGAATCTTCGCCGAAGCGCCCTGGAAGTCAGACCCTCGAAAGGCTGCCGACCCGAGACGGGACCGCCGAGGAGATCGAAGTGAAGCACCCGGACATCGACGCTGTCGAAGTCCATTGCCGTCGACCAGGGTTCGCAGGTCTGTGTAACCGCTGGAGGCCCGTCGAAGTTGTGTTGCCCAGCCGTGGGAACCACTTGACGCCGTGCCGCCGACGACCGGAGCCGTCCGCTCCTTGCCTAAGAACATTCAATCGAAGGACTCTCTCGACCGCATCGTCGACCGCTTATCCTGCCGGAGAAAGTCGAGGACGACCAACGCGCCGAGGAGAAACCTGCCGGTGGGTTTCCCGCCACCCGACGACCCCAAAGACTCGGACGACTCGACGCCCTTGCTGGGCTCCCGTCTCTACAATCTTTGCGGTCCAGAACTATTGTCATCGAGGTGCCCCGCACACCTCCGCCTTGCAGGACGCCGACGCCCCGACGCCGACGAGCACCGCTCGGACGGAGCTGCCGCCTCTTCGACAACGTTCGGCCTCGTTCGTCGACGGACGTTCGACGCCCCGTGCCTCCCGCCTGAAAAGGAAGGCATTCAAGAAGGGCCGTCGATTCCCCGTCGCCGAACAGCGAGTCCCTCGACGCTTGTCGACGCCTTTTCGAGGAACTCGACTCCACCAGGTACATTGGGGGGGTAAAAACATTATAGGAGAGAAATAGACTATTGAACAATATCTGGACTGGGCTGGTGTTATATCTCTTTATTTTGCAGGTTGCCCAGGTGGGGGGATCTCCACACAGAACTGTGTCCAGTAGCAAGGGCCAGTATTCTGCCTATTGTTTCAACCCTCTGTTATCTCTCCTCTCTCTATTGCTGGTTTCCTTCTTATTGATCTGTGTGCCATTTCTACAGTATTGTGAATGCACTTTAGTGAGGTCTAATATTAGTGGTACCACTTTAGAATTGTAGATATTTACCATTGCTGATTTTCCTGAGCACAAAGTGCGTTATTGTGATAAGTGTACATAACCCTTGAATATTAATTATATAAAGACTGTGTTTTCAGTAATACAGTGTGTGGACATTCCTTTGTGGGGGCTTGGGGATACACTGTACTTAAGAACCAGCCTGCATCACCTCCCGAGAAGCTAGGCCTTGATTGCTCGCCCATCGCTACCGTATTAGAGAATCTTGGCTGGGGTCCTCTGTGCCTCCCCTCTACCATATAGAGAGCAGAAGTACAGACCCCCCCACCGGTCTTCTTTACAGTGTGTGCCTGTGTGAGGATTGCTGAAGCTATGAACACCTTGTGCGCATAACGGCTATACGCCCGGCATCATGCCAAGAGGTTTGTTTTAAAGAGTTGGCCCCAAATCTTTTTTGTGACAAAGGAGTTGGCTGAATTACTGGTTGTTCGAAAAGTATTTGTTTGAATGCCAATGATTGCAGTTATTTAATATTTCTGACAGTAGCTTATAACAAAACGTAACATTTTAAACTACAAATAACCAGTATACAAACAAAAAAATAGTATTAAGTGGAATCCGTATTTGGCACGTGTCATTGTAATTTTTATTAGTTTTTGGACAATACCTCCAAATATTTCATGAATTTAAACCTTAAACGGACTGGCATGAAAAATGTAAAGATTTGTTTTTCAAACAGTCCGTCCTTTTGAAAGCAGAACCATTTGCTTTCCTTGTGGACTTCTCAACCGGATTACGAGTGGTGCATGTTACCCCTGCAATCTGATTAGTCACCCCAGGTGCCACCCCATTATCCTAAACTTTGTGTGTGTGCGCGCGCTTGTACTTCATGCCACCCCTGCATGTCAGTGCCCTACTTGGGCCACCCCAGTCGAACGTCTGAACACGGCTGTGACCCCAGGAACTAAGGGCCCCAAGTGACTCAAAATATGTCATTCCTGTAATCTGTGAAAACATCAGAAAGGATAGAGCCAGGCTGGTTGGTTGATTGATTGATTTCTGGCAACCGAAATGTAGTTTAACTCTTGGCACCAAATAATCCAAGAATAAATAACACCAATTCAGGTTAACGATTCCCTATCCTTCCTGAATACAAATACCAATATAAAGACGTATAGTGTATTGGAAAACCAGTACTAGTTTTGTCTATCACTTGAAAAACATTCAATGTAAGTAATGAGCTATTTGAACAAAAAGTAATCACATTACTTAACTGATACATATGTAGCAACACATGTACAATAAGCTCCCTGCATATCTCTGTCCTACAGAACCATGTTTGGAGATTCTTCAGGGGAAATTATTGGATATATGGTGAGAGAAGAGTATTATGGATAACGTTCCATTAAGTGTGTGTGAGGAATAAAAAGCAGGCCATTATTGATGGGATCCTTTGTCATTGTTCCTTGGGGAGACCTATCTTCTCTACCTCCATAACTCGATTACTATATAGGCAATTGGGTTGAGAAGAACAAATTACTTACCCCTGGTAATGTTCTTTCTACTGTACGTTCCTCTCCTTTGATTGATTTATGTATATATTCTCCTGCTTTGCAGCTCTCAGAAAACGTTTTCCCAGCAGGGAGTGTCATGCACACTGGCGTCGATGGCCGCTGAGTTGTCTTTGTCACCGTATGTCACGTTGATGCGGGTACAAATAGTGCACTCTGCGCATTGTGACCTCAGTTGTCATTTTTCCCTTACACAGCCACGTGTGGGATTAGAGACAAGGATAGCTGTTCAAGCCTTAAAGGAGAGTCATTGTATAATCATATTATGGAGCTCCTTAACGGTGGGGTAGACAGAGAGTGATGAGGAATCTGTGGGAGGAACATCCAGTCGAAAGAACATTACCAGGGGCAAGTATTTTGTTCTTCTAATGGATTGGGTCCTCCCACAGATTCTTCATATTAGATACACTCCCATAGCAGCAAACCGTTATGGTGGAGGAGCAAGCTCCATGGCGATTATGATGCCACTTGTTGGAGGACAGCCCTACCGAAACGAGACTCATTTTCGGACACTGTGTGCAGGCAGTAATATTTGGCAAACGTGTGTATAGAGGACCATGTCAGGGCCCAACAGATATCCTTTACAGGTACCCCTCTTTGAAGAGCAGAGGTAGCTGCTACACCTCTAGTTGAATATGCCCTGAAGCCTTCAGGGATTTTCTTACCCGCTCTGGTGTAGCATTCAGAAACAGGAAGCACTATTCACCTATAGATAGTTTGCTTTGTTTTTTCCCTTGTCCGTTTTCAGGCCGATATACCCAATGAACAGTTGATTTTCCAGTCTGAATTTGTTTGCCCTGGCTATGTAAAACTTAGAGCCAAGCCTATGCAGCGTTTCTTCCTCCTTCGATGGATGTGGAGGTGGATAGAATGCTGGTAAATTGTCTGCAACAAGTGAAACGTGGGTACAACCTTCGGAAGGAACGAAGAGTGCAATCTGAGTAACCTTGTGCTTGGTAAAGGCTTTAAAAGGAGTTTTACCAGACAGGGCCCGCAATCCGCTCACTCTTCGAGCTGAGCAGATAGCAAGCAAGAAGGCCGCCTTCGATGAAATAAGTCTCAGAAAACACAAATGCAAGGGCACAAATGGAGAAGCCATAAACACCAGGCTCAGGTCCCATGCCGGCACCATGAAGGGGCAGGTGTTAAACAGGTCTTTTAAAAATGGAACCACCAAGAGGATCATGAAAACTGACCCTTGTTCTGTTCTGGATAGCGCTGCTAAATGGCCCTTGATGGTGGCAACCTGAAGATCTTGCTAGATGAAGCAGAAAAGACAGCACCCTTGAGATACCACATACAAAGGGATTCACATCCTGTGGTCTACACCAGCTGCAAAACCTTCTCCAACGGCAGCCGTACAGAGCCTTAGTTGCTGGGCTTCTGGTCGAAAACTTCACCTCCATCACGTTTTCCAGAAGGTCCCAATCCCTGTAGCTTAACCTTTCAGAAGCCAGGTCTGCAGGTTGAGCGTATGTACGCTTGGGTGAAGAGCCCACCCCCCCCCCACCTGAGAGAGAAGGTCAGGCCTCCAGGGAAGACGATGTGGAGGACAGATGACCTAATCCTCCTGGCCCAGTTCAGGGCAACCAGTATCATAGTTGTTCCGTACTTCTTCAACCTCCTGGTGTCAAGGAGTTCCCCCCTTCTCACCTGGGTCCGGCGTTTGCCGGTGTCTTCGATCGCTGCCTTCTTGCGAACGCTCCTCGTCTTGAACAGTGCTGCTCGAGTCTTGTATGGTTCCAGGTTGCGTTTAGTTCCGGGATCGCGGAGTCCAGGAATCCAGGAGACTGGGAAAGGCTAGAAATGCCCAGAACCATGAAGGGGGAAAGGGACAGGAGTGGGTAATAGCTTTGGGACAAAGGAAACAATGCCGCGAGCTACGAACACACATCTGGGCTACTCTGCAATAGCATTGAGACGCACGGAGCCGCAGAAGGCGTGGTCTATAAATAGGTCATGCCGCGTTCAGCGCATGGAGCGAGCAAGGGCTACAGCTCTGAACGGCCATGTTGAAAGTAGTACGGAATGTAAGCCCCGTTGAGACAAGGACCAGGAGGTCCAAAAGGGGTGTGATCTGAAGTTCATGACAGCATGCCTCCTCCGAAGGCCTTTCCCTCCAGGTTTGCCCGGGTGTATTAGGTGATATCTTCTGAGCAACCGAGGAGACATGATATTTGAAATAGGTTCCCAGGTCCTTTCGCTAGGAGGATATCCTCTCCACTCCACTACGTATTGAAGATGGCCCCGCTTATACCTGGAGTCACAAATCCGGGACACTTCTTATTCCAGTTGGTTGTCAACCAGTAGAGGAGGTGGTCTACTGGATTTTCGAGAGGATTGGATGTAGGGTTTCAATAGGGATGTGTGAAAAACTGGATGAATTCTTTTCCAGGAGTCAAGTAGCTTGATTCGATATGAGACCGGATTGATAATCTCCTTGATGGGAAATGGACCATAGTAGCGGGTGTGATGCTGGAAATGTATCGGAGGGACAGAGCCTCCGCATCCTTGTCCTTTACTGCTTTTTATCGTGTGTTCTGTCGTGTTTTCCGAGCAGGAGTTCATGTGGGACTCCTGGCGGTGCAGCTCTCTTTTGGTTTGGTGAACGGACCCATGGGATACCCTTATGGCACCCATGGGTGGAGGTACAACCCTGTGCCCCTAGTGTATGTTTTCGGGCACCTGTGGGTGGCCCACAGAGCATGGTATGGGCTGGTGGCAGCTCCATGCTGAATTTGACAGGTGCACGGAGTATCCTCCATTTTGGGATACCCCGGCCCTACCATTGGGATCCGTTGATTCCTGATGCAAAACAAGATGGCCCCGGTAGCCTCTTGCTTTCAATTACCCATTACCTTGTTTTCCCAAAGTCCTGGGAAGCCCTGACTCTGTCCCTTCCCCCTGACTGGCAGTTGGGTGGAAATGCCATATATGGTGTTGTTGTGAAGGCCCGGCCAGACTAGCTGGAGCCTTCCCGGTGATGTATGTTGTGGGTACCTCCTGTGGGTGGGACCTGGGTGAATAGAGTGTGTGACGAATATGCATTCTGTGTTGTGGGTGTCTAGTATCTGGTGGTTGACACAATGACTGAGATGCCCCTGCCTGAAACCGGTATGAATGCAGCTGGGAGTGTTGAATGGCTCGGTACTTGTCCCAATACAAATAACTTGTTGTGAATGTCTGCAGAGAAGTGAATGGCCTGAATACCTTGTGTGCCTGATTGGCTGCCTGCCTGCATGAATGCCGTAGTCGTGATTGGATGCTTGAGTGTGACCCAGCAGAATGAATGGGAGATCAACAGTATATCTGGGGACCTCTCACTGCTAGGAATCGTGTTCAGAAGCTGAAGTCAACTACGACGAGTAACTGGATTAACTGACACATGACCTTGAAGCCCTGCTGGACGAGAAGAATTGCTGTTGCTCTCCTTCACAATCTGAAAGCTGCTGTGCCTCCAAGGACTGACCCAGAGAGGACCTGGTAAGGCACCCTCTTCCCGAGCTACGAGGGACCATCGTGTACAGCTGATCTTTGCCAACGCTCCATTGTAGACAGACCTTCGACAGGCTGCCGACGCGATACGGGGACTGCTGCAGAACTCCAAGGAGAAGCACTTGGACTGTTGTCCGCCACTGTCGTCGACCGCCGTCGCCGACCGGAGCCGCCGTGCTCCCGTTTGCTTAAGAACTTCCATTGATCATCGAACGCTCTCGTCTGCATCGTCACCCGCTGGAGAAGGCCTGACTGTCGAAGCGCCGAGGAGCATCCACCGGTGGGTTTCCCGCCACCTAAGGACCACAGAGACGCAGACGACTCGACACCCTTGCTGGGCCACAGTTCTTCATCATCTCTTTGCGGTCCAGAACTATCGTCACTGAGGTGCCCCGCACGCCTCTTCCTTGCAGGACGCCAACGCTCTGTCGACGAGCACCGCTAGGAACGAAGCTGCCACTTCCCTGCCGTAGTTCACCCTGTTTGACCCGTGACTCCCGCCTTAAAGGGGGGGGGCACTCAAGAAGGGCCGTCGATTCCCCGACACCGAACGCCAAATTCCCCGACACCTCTCGACGATCCGTGGCTCCTGCCTAAAAGGGAGGCACTCAAGAAGGATTGGCCGATGCATCGTCGGAGAACTTTACTCCACCAGGTACATTGCGGTGGTAAAACCTTAATAGGAAGAAGTGAGACTATTGAACATATGGACTGGGCTTGTGCGATATTGTCATGCGCCGCATTCTCAGCTGGCGTCTTTGGGCCCGTTGCCGCGTACGGACTTCCTGATTCCCGTCACGCTTGACGCTGCGTTCACTAAGCGGTCTAGTCTTTTTCCGCTTAGTTGACAGTAGCGTTATTTAACCACTCCTCTCCCTTGGTCCAGCGCGTTGCAACCTTCCACGGTCAGCTGCTTTTCCTCGCTGCCGCGGTCTTGCTACACGCTGTTTACCTCTTGCTCCTCGAGCCTTACCTTTTGCACTTTCCTTTCTCTTCCCGGTCTTTCTCCAGTTCCCGCCTTCAGTTCTCTTCCTCCTCCCTCCTTTCACTCCTTCGTTCCCGGCTTTCTACCTTTCGTTTGTTTACTTTCTTTTCCGGTGTTGCTGGAGTTTACTTATCCCGGTGCTTCCTGTTGCTGCCTTCTCCCGTCTCTCGTCTGCTTTCCACGAGCCCAGCTGCCATCAGGATACCTGCCGGTTCAAGGGTTTTTTTGCCTATTCTGGCTTTTTTCCCCCTTTTTGTCCCTCCTGGGAGGGGGACACGGTCAGGGCGTATTTACACGCTCTCACTGTGGCTTCCTCTTGTGGGAGACACGCTCAGCCTCGAAAAAAGGAAAAGGACTACACGGCACACCGAGCGCTCAGCCCAGTAGAGGAGGATTTCGACTCCACAGGTGAGGAGGTTGAAGAGATAAAGAGGGGAACTAAAATTGTATTAGAAGCCGGTGCTGACAGTGTGGTTGTTGTTTGGGGGCGTTGCAAACTGTCAGCACCGGCTTCTAATACAATTTTAGTTCCCCTCTTTATCTCTTCAACCTCCTCACCTGTGGAGTCGAAATCCTCCTCTACTGGGCTGAGCGCTCGGTGTGCCGTGTAGTCCTTTTCCTTTTTTCGAGGCTGAGCGTGTCTCCCACAAGAGGAAGCCACAGTGAGAGCGTGTAAATACGCCCTGACCTTCCTTCAGAACCCGCACCTATGACTCTGATCATGCCAAGGTTGGATTCTTGGTGTCCAATATGACAGGGAACGCTCTTGCTTGGGCCACCCCCCTAGTCACCGGAAATGACCCTGTCCTTCATAATTTCGATGCCTTTGTTGACTTTGTCAAACGAACCTTTGAAAGACCCGAAATTTCAATGGTAGCCGGAGAAGACTTGATGGACATTCGTCAAGGACAAGTTGATGTGCTGTCTTACATCTCCTCATTTAAGAGATTGGCCCTGGAGACTGGTTGGTCTGAGCAATCCCAATTTATTCTGTTCCGCCGAGGCCTTAGGGAAGAATTAAAAGGCGAAATGGCTCACTTCCCTCGTCCTACTTCCCTGCAGGATCTGATGACGGCCGCCCTTCAGATGGAGTTCAGGATGCAAGAAAGACGCCAAGAAAGAAGAAAGACAGGTACCTCCTTTTCAAGGACCTCCTCACCTCCTTCAGCAGCGCTCAAACCTCACGACAAGCCCATGCAAATCGGCACTACTCGCCGTTCTCTAACGCCTGAAGAAAGAAAGAGGAGAAGGGAACAGGGCCTATGCGCCTATTGTGCCTCTGATCACCACACGGTGCATAATTGTACTGAACTAACCAAGAAACCGGCGGAAAACGCAAACCCTCGAGCCTAGTTGGGATGGGTTATCGAGGGCTGTCTTCCAGTCCCTACGTGACTATGTCAATTGATTCCTCGAACCCTTCTGAGGATTCCCGCCTTATGGTTATAACTGTTAAGGTTACTATCCATGGCAGCCCGGTAGAGACGATGGCTCTCTTGGATTGCGGTGCCGCAGGGAACTTCGCTGACACCCTTTGGGTAGACAAAGATGGTGCTTCACGGATAGATCGCAGACACAGCCAGAAAGTAGAAGGAGTTGACGGTACACCTTTGAGCTCAGGACTCATCGTTCAGATGACCAAACCCCTTCCTCTTACTATTTTCCAGCATTCAGAAGTCATTCCTTTTGACATCATTCGAGCAGCCCATTTTCCCCTAATCCTGGGGATCACCTGGCTGCGACAACATAATCCCCATGTCGACTGGAAGTCAAATTGTTTGCATTTTAATTCCAGCTATTTCCAAACACACTGTTTCCAAGAAGCACACTACCAGGAGGTAAAGATATCTCCCACTGTTCTCCACATGAGTGTCGGGGTGCATTCCATTGACAAGGTATTGGAAGAATACCCTATGGTGTTTGCAGAATCCGTCCCCATGGCATTACCACCCCATAGACCGGAGGACTGCTTCATCGAGCTGATACCCAATGCCCTGGTGCCGTTCGGCAGAATGTTCGCTTTATCCAAGACTGAAAAGGACGCCTTACGAAAGTATTTGGATGACAACTTATGCAACGGTCTCATCAGACCCTCTAAGTCCCCGGCGGCTGCTCCCTTGTTCTTTATCCCAAAGAGGGATTCTAAAGACCTCAGGCCATGCATCGACTACAGGGGACTCAATAAGGTAACTCGCAAGGACAGGTACCCCATGCCACTCATTCCTGACATCTTGGAATCGGTTCAGGGAGCGACAGTTTTCTCCAAATTGGATCTGTCCAATGCATATCACTTACTCAGAGTAAGTCCCGGAGATGAATGGAAGACGGCCTTCAGGACGCCATTTGGCCTGTACGAATACTACGTAATGCCCTTCAGACTAGTCAATGCTCCAGCTATTTTTCAAAGGTTCATAGTTCGGATATTTTCAGATTTATTGTTTATTTCAGTGGTAGTTTACCTTGACGACATACTTGTTTTTTCACAGATTATGTCGGAGCATCTGCTGCATCTCACAGAGGTCTTGGAGCACCTTAAAAAACATAATTTATTGGCCAAACGTGAAAAGTGTGTATTTGGGGCATCTTCGGTACCTTACTTGGGGTTTATCCTCTCACCACAAGGAGTACAAATGGATCAAAAAAAGGTCGAGGCTATTCTCCATTGGCAGGCTCCTTCCTCAGTCAAAGAGGTTCAGAGATTCCTGGGCCTGGCTAATTTTTATAGGCGTTTCGTGCCAGGTTTTTCCAACACTGTTCTACCGATTACCAACTTATTAAAGAAGACATCTGTGCCTTTCATCTCGAGCCCTCAGGCTGAAGTGAGCTTTCAACTCTTGAAGAAGAGCTTCTGCAGCGCTCCCATCCTATGCTAGCCGGACCAAAACAAGCCTTTTATCATTGAGACAGATGCCTCTGCCGCAGCTATATGAGCTGTTCTACTACAAGAGCATGACAACGCGGAACACCCAATAGCTTATCTGTCAAAAACTCTCACTACTAGTCAACGGAATTATTCCGTAATTGAACGTGAACTTCTGGCCATGAAAAAAGCCTGTGAAGTCTGGAGACACCTCCTACAGGGGTGCAGTCACCCTTTTGTAATCCGGACCGACCATAAGAATTTACAGGTTCTACAGTCAATGGAGTGCATCAATTCCAGACAAGCCCAATGGGCGCATTTTTCTCACAATATGACTTTAGCATCACTTATATTCCTGGAAGCCAAAACACTATGGCCGATGCCCTGTCCAGGAAGTCTTTTTCCTCCCATGTTGCCTCATCCTGCCCGGAGAAGTTGTTTCCGAGGAACCGCATTGTTGCCACTATCTCCTCCTTGTTTCAACGGATAAAAGAAGCCGTCTCCTCTCATCCAGAACCCCGAGGCATGATTCAAAAGGATGGTTTGTTCTTGAAGAATCAGAGGATCTGGGTACCATCCAAACCTCTCCAGAAAGACATATTGTCCTGGTGCCACAATCATAAGACTGCAGGCCATAGAGGGCAGGCGAGTACCTTGGACCTGATCAGAAGAGCCTTTTATTGGCCAAGATTGTCTGAAGACGTTAAACGTTACGTAAGGTCCTGCAGAGTCTGCTGTCAGAGTAAAAACAACACAAAGAGACCCATAGGTCTGCTGCAACAAGATTCCATCCCGGAACGTCCGTGGAGTCATATATCCACTGATTTCATTGTGGACTTACCTTTGTCTCAAGGATGTTCATGTATAATGGTGACCATCGATTCCCTCATCAAGATGGCTCATTTCTCTCCACTCCCTGGTATACCAACTGCCGATGGTATGGCATTGGTTTTCATTAAAGATGTGTTTTGACTCCATGGTCTCCCAGACAAGATTGTATCAGACCGAGGGAGCCAATACGTCTCCAAATTCTGGAAGTCCCTATGCGCCGCTCTTAATATTCAGCGGGCATTGTCATTGGGATATCATCCCCACACTAACGGGAAGACGGAGCGTTTAAACGCCACCTTGGAACAATATTTGCGCAGCTACACCAACTTGGAACAAGACAACTGGGTGGATATGTTGCCGACGGTGGAGTTCGCATATAATAATGCCAGTCATTCCGCAAGCAGAATGTCTCCCTTCTATTGCTCGTATGGATTTCATCCCCGAGCCATCATTCCCCATTTTCCCTGCAAACCTGCACTTCCGGCGGTAGAGGAGGTACTAGTCCATATAAGGGAAATCCAGGACAAAGCTAAGTTGAACCTCAGAGACAGCCTCCAGGCCTACAAGAAGCAAGCCGACCGGCACCGGTAGGTAGTACCCGACTGGGAGGTGGGCTCCAAGGTGTGGTTATCCACTAAATACCTTCCTAGATGGTCTCGGCCGTCTAAGCTGTCCCCCAGGTTTATTGGTCCCGATCCCATTACTGCCAAGATCAATCCAGTGGCCTTCCGCCTAAAGCTGCCACATTCTCTTAGGCGGATTCACCCAGTGTTTCATGCATCACTTTTGAAGAGTGCGGAACAGTCACTAAGGGCTCGTCCTTTCCCGACTCTCTCTCACTCACCTGATACACCCGAGTATGAAGTATTCAGGTTGCTGGACTCCAGGTACCGCAAAGGGCGCCTGGAATACCTGGTGCATTGGAAGGGTTTTTCCCATGCGGAGGACTCCTGAGAACCCAAAGCACACATCCACGCCCCTGTCCTTCTCCGGAAGTTTCACCGATTACATCCCGGTAAACCGGGAGGTCTGGGCCTTGGCGGGGGGCATACTGTCATGCGCCGCATTCTCAGCTGGCGTCTTTGGCCCCGTTTCCGCTTACGGACTTCCTGATTCCTGTCACGCTTGACGCTGCGTTCACTAAACGGTCTAGTCTTTTTCCGCTTGGTTGACCGTAGCGTTATTTAACCACTCCTCTCCCTTGGTCCAGCGCGTTGCAACCTTCCACGGTCAGCTGCTTTTCCTCGCTGCCGCGGTCTTGCTACACGCTGTTTACCTCTTGCTCCTCGAGCCTTACCTTTTGCACTTTCCTTTCTCTTCCCGGTCTTTCTCCAGTTCCCGCCTTCAGTTCTCTTCCTCCTCCCTCCTTTCAGTCCTTCGTTCCCGGCTTTCTGCCTTTCGTTTGTTTACTTTCTTTTCCGGTGTTGCTGGAGTTTACTTATCCCGGTGCTTCCTGTTGCTGCCTTCGCCCGTCTGCTTTCCACGAGCCCAGCTGCCATCAGGATACCTGCCGGTTCAAGGGTTTTTTTGCCTATTCTGGCTTTTTTCCCCCCTTTTTGTCCCTCCTGGGAGGGGGACACGGTCAGGGCGTATTTACACACTCTCACCGTGGCTTCCTCTTGTGGGAGACACGCTCAGCCTCGAAAAAAGGAAAAGGACTACACGGCACACCGAGCGCTCAGCCCAGTAGAGGAGGATTTCGACTCCACATGTGAGGAGGTTGAAGAGATAAAGAGGGGAACTAAAATTGTATTAGAAGCCGGTGCTGACAGATATATCCTTATTTTACAGGTTGTCCAGGTGGGGGATCTCCACACAGAACTGTGCCTAGGGGTAGGGGTCAGCATTCTGCCTATTGTTTCAACCATCTTACGTCCTGCCTATCTCTATTGCTGGTTTCCTCGTTATTAATCTGTGTGACATTTTAACCGTACAGTTGATGCACTTTAATGAGATTCGATAACATTAGTGGTACCACTTTAGAATTGTATATATTTATCATTATTGACTTCCGAGTACAAAGTGCGTTATTGTGATCGTGTACATATCTTTGAATATTAATTATATAAAGACTGTTTTCAGTGGTTAACAGACATTTGATCGAAAAAAATTGGTCGACTGGACAAATGGTCGAACCAATTTGGTCGAAAACCAAATGGTCACTTTTTTTTATTTTATTTTTACCCCTTTTTTGGGGGGGTCCCCCCCAAACCCCTTGTTTTTTCTATAAAAAAAACCCCTTTTTTTCCCTAAACTACAACCTAAAAAATATATATATATAAATAAATAAATACATTCGACCATTTGGTTTTCGACGAAATTACGTCGACCAAATGTCCTGTCAACAAATTTTTTTCGATGAAATGTCCGGACACCATTTTCAGTAATACAGTATGTGGACATTCCTTTGTGGGGGTTCGGGGACTACACTGTACTTAAGAACCAGCCCGCATCACCTCCTGAGAAGCTAGGCCTTGATTGCTCTTCCATTGCTACCGTAATAGAGAATCTTGGCTGGGGTCTTCTGTGCCTCTCCACTACCATACAGAGAGCAGAAGTACAGACACCCTCTACCAGTCTTTACAGCGGGGAGCCAGCTTGTTTGGTCATAAGTGTCGGGGAAGTAGTTTTGATGACAATCACACTCGGTCACCGACCATATAGGAAGGACCTGGTCTTCTCTTGGAATCCGCATACCTCTTGGTCTGTGATCTGGCTTTCTCTAAGTGTTCTTTAGCCTCCCGGTGAATTTTGATAAGAGTTTCGATCCAGGAGTCAACAGTAGATACTGGTGTAGGGTAAGGAAGAACCGAGGGTAAGACCGATGGATGGAACCCCTGGCTACAATAAAAGTGGCTGGTCTGTAGCGCTGAGTGTTCGGAGTTGTTGTAAGCGAATTCTGCAACGGGTATCAGGAGAGACCAGTCATCCTGGACCTTGGTGGCGAATCATCAGAGATCTTGTTCCAGGGTCTGATTTGCAGACCCTGTGGCTCCGTTGGTTTGGGGGTGATATCCTGAAGAGAGGGCACATTGGATTCCTAGTACCCAACAGAGGTGTTTCCAGAATTGTGAAATGTATTGGGGACCCCGGTCAGATATTATCTTGGAAGGAAGCCCATGTAGTCGGAATATGTGTTCCAGAAATATTCCAGCTAGCTCTGAAGAGGAGGGTAGTTTCATCAGTGCCGTAAAATGGGCCATATGGGTAAACAAATCTATGGTGACCATGATGGTAGTATATCCTCAGGGAGGTGGTAACTCCACTATGAAGTCTGTAGCAATGATTTCCCATGGTTTAGAGGGTAGAGTGGGCTGCAGAAGAAGACCCGCCGGTCTTTTGTTATCATGTTTATTTTGGGCACAGGTAATACAAGCCTGGATGTATTGCTGTACGTCAGACTTCATTTTAGGCCACCAGAACTGTCTCTGTATAAGACGGAGGGTGTTGGTGATCCCTCGGTGCCCAGAATGGAGTGTGTCATGACAAAGGTTTATTATTTTTTTCTTTCTGTAACTTCTGTGTAGGAATGAGTAGTGCATTGTCCTTGAATAAGTAGCTTTCCTTGGCTCTTAATTTCCAGAGATTTCGTTTTGAAATGTCCTTCCATAATTCCTAAGATTGAGTTTGCGATTGGACTTCTTCCAGGAGATCAACTGGTTGGGCTACAAAGATCGTGGGAGAGAACATTTTAGCAAATGCCTTATCTTCAGTGGTCATGTAGTCAGGACGGCGAGACAAGGCGTCAGCGATCAGGTTCTGTGATCAAGGGACATGGGTAATGTGGAACTGATACTGGGCAAAAAAGTAGGCCCAATGTGCCTGACGACTGTTCCTGCACTCCAGTGACTGTAGAATCTGAAGGTTTCGATGATCAGTTCGGACTTGGACAGGATGTCTGGCTCCCAGAAGTAGGTGTCGCCATTCAGTGAAGGCTTGGCGAATGGCTAAGAGTTCCTTTTCTAGGACGGAGTAGTGCGTTTCGCTAGGAGTTAAGGTTCTTGACAGATAAGCAGCGGTGTGTTCCAAATCGTCCCCCATCTTCTGCTTCAACACTGCTCCTATAGCGTAATTAGAGGCATCCGTTTCCACTAAAAAGGGTTGACTTGTATCGGGTTGAGCCAAAATGGGAGCTTGTGTGAACTCAGTCTTTAAATGCTGGAATGCAGTTTCTTGTAATGTTGACCAGACAAATGGGGTGTCCTTCTTTAGCAGAGCCACTATGGGTTGTACAATCTCGGAAAAGGTGGCTATGAACTTCCGGTAGAAATTGGCTAGTCCTAGGAAGGATTGGATTTGTTTCACGGACGTGGGAGTAGGCCAGGCGAGAATGGCCTTTATTTTTGAAGGGTCCATGCCAATCCCCTCTGGACTAAGGATAAATCCCAGATAGTGCACAGAGGTAACGTGAAGCAAACATTTTTCAGGCCTGGCTAAGAGGTGATGTTCCCGGAGTCTTAGTAGAACTGCCTTAACATGTCCTTCATGCTTCAGAGGTTCTTTGGAAAAAATCAATATGTCGTCCAGATAGACAATGACGAAGAGAAACAACATATCAGAGAACACCCTATCCATAAAACGTTGGAATACTGCTGGGGCATTGGCTAGTCCAAAGGGCATGACCAGGTACTCCTAGTGATCAAAGGGTGTTCTAAAGCCGGTCTTCCACTCGTCTCCTTCCCGGATATGGATCAAATGGTAGGCACCCCTGAGATCCAATTTGGTGAATATTACAGCTCCTCTCACAGCTTCCAAGATATCTGAGATCAGGGACAGTGGGTACCGATCCTTGAGTGTGCATTGATTTAAGCCTCTATAGTCGAGGCAAGGTCTGAGTTCCTTGGTATCCTTCTTGGGAACGAAGAACAATGAAGCACCCACTGGAGATTTTGAGGGTCTTATGGTGCCGTTTTCAAGATTAGTGTCTAGGTATTCCCAAAGGGCCTTTTTCTCGGGTTCGGAAAGAATGAACATTCTGCCGAAAGGAATTGCAGCTGAGGGATCCGTATCTATGGCACAGTCTTCGGGCCTGTGAGGGGGTAAGGCCTGGACTATGGCAGTAGAAAATACATCAGCATATCCTTGATAGGCCTCTGGAACTTGTATGACATTGGAAACCATGAGTGGAGTTTCTTGGTCTCTTGGTAGTTCTTTAGAAGTTACCGAGGAGGGATCCAGGGATAGACAGTGGGACATACAGAACTCTGAACCCAGGAATAATGATCCTGCTGTCCAATTGATATACAGATTGTGCTTTTGTAACCAGGGCATACCCAAAACCATGGGGTAATGGGCTGACTTAATGATGTCGAATGTAATCCGCTCTTGATGATGGTTTATGGGAAGTTGGATCTCTTTAGTCTGCAGGCTTATGGGTCATGAAGAGAGGGGTCTTCCGTCAATTGCTTCTACCGGCTGCATGGTGTTTTGTGTCTCGTACGGAATATGATGACTAACAACCCAGTCTTGATCAATGAAAATTCCCATAGCTCCGCAGTCCACCATGGCCAGAATGGGATAGGTCTTGTCTTTGGAGGGCGACAGGAAGGCCTGTAGTATCACCAAACTGTTTTTTCCAGGAGAGTTCAAGGATGGAATTGATGTGGAGCAAACATTTCTCTCCCGAATCTCTGCTCCATTTAAGATCGGGAGCTGGCGTTTCCCGAACGCCGAGGAGGTGCCGGAGGAAATTCCCTGACCAAATGTCTGAAGCACAATACATACACAAACCCGTATGGATCCTTCTCAATCTTTCTTGAGGTGATATGGGTCCACGAAAGGCTCCAATTCGCATGGGTTCAGGTTCTGGGGCTGTACTTGAGTTTGCGTCCGTTCTGGCTGTGCTCTCAAAGGATGTCTTGGGTGGGTTTCCCTTGGATTTCTTCCTTTCAGCCTTCCTTTCCTGGATGCGAAAGTCTATTTGCAAGGCCAGGTCCATTATTGCTTGGAATGAATTTGGTCTCGCCACCCTGGACAGTTCATCCTTGATCTCATTGTTTAGGCCTCACCTGAACAGGGTAAAACTAGCCTCAGAGGACCAGTCCGCTTCCTCAGCCAATTGTTTAAATCTAGTCACATAAGTGAGCATATCTTGGGAGCCCTGTTGAAAGTCCAGCAAGCGTTCCTGGGCAGTATAGACCTGCTCTGGATGGTCAAACATGCCTTTAAGGGCCTGTATGAACCCATCGTAGTCGTCTAGGAGGGCATCGCCGGAGATAACAAGGGGTGTTGCCCAAATTAAGGCGTTGCCGGAAAGGTGGGATATGATGAAACCCACCTTAGCCCTAGCAGTCGAGAAATAATAGGGCTTAAAGGTAAAGTGGACCAGGCATGAATCCAGGAATCCACGAAGTGTTTTTGCCGAACTATCATACTTGTCAACAATACCGCCCAACAGGGCACCCTCCTTTGTAGCAGAATCCTGGGACAAGACCAATTGTTTGAGCGCGTCGTTTTCCGCCTTAAGATTTTGAACCTCGGTTGATAATTCTTGCATGCATCCCATTAAGTCCTGCACGGCGGCTTCCATCTCGTTTTTAGGTTCGATCGAGTTGCGTCTCAAACTGTCAAGGAGTTCCCCCCTTCTCACCTGAGTCCGGTGTTTGCCAGTGTCTTCGATCGCTGCCTTCTTGCGAACGCTCCTGGTCTTGAACAGTGCTGCCCGAGTCTCGTCTGGTTCCAGGTTGCGTTTAGTTCCGGGATCGCGCAGTCCAGGAATCCGGGAGACTGGGAAAGGCTAGAAATGCCCAGAACCAGGAAGGGAGAAAGGGACAGGAGTGGGTAACAAGCACTGGGACAAAGGAAACAATGCCGCAAGCTACAAACACACGTCTGGGCTACTCTGCAATAGCATTGAGATGCGCAGAGCCGCGGAAGGCGTGGTCTATAAATAGATCATGCCGCGTTCAGCGCATGGAGCGAGCAAGGGCTACAGCTCTGAACGGCCATGTTGGAAGTAGTACGGAATGTAAGCCCCGTTGAGACAAGGACCAGGAGGTCTAAAAGGGGTGTGATCTGAAGTTCATGACACCTGGTCGCTTGAGGAATGACAGGACTCCTGGAAACGTATATATGAGCTATGAGTTCCAGTCCAGCACAAATGCTTTCCCCAGTACTCCTCTCAGGGGACATTCCTTGGAGCAGAAAAGTTAGCATTTCCTGTTCACAAACAGATCCACTTGAGGGGTTCCCCAGAAGGTGAAGATCTCTAGGAGAACATCCTAGCACAGCTACCACTCGCGAGAGACAGAGCCTTGCCTGCTCAGGGCGTCCGCCATCGTATTCTTCTTCCTGGCGAGGTGAATTACTGACGGGGAGATCTTGTTCTGGAATGCCCAGAACCAGAGCTGCATTGCCTCTCTGCACAGGGTGGTGTTAATGTAGTGCATGGCCATGGTGTTGTCTGTCATGATCAGGATAGTCTTCCCCTGTATGGAGGGCAAGTAGGCCATCATCAGCACTAGTCTGATCGCCCTCAGCTCCAACAGGTTCATGTGACATGGTGGTGTGCGCTCAGTGTGTTTGGTGTCCGCGTTACCAATGGAGCACTATTGAAATCCTGGAGTCTGCTTTCACTGGCTGTTGAAGGAGATGTGCCTCGCTCTGAAATACACTGGCGCAGCGCGGAGCGCGCACAGTGTACGCTCAGTGTGTTTAGTGTTGTGGTGTGCGACCTAAGGCTTTCTCTGTGGTCCCCTGTGTTCATTGACAAGGAAGCCCGAAGTATACAAAATGTATGTATAAACTAGCGCCGGCTATTTGCACCGAAATTCCAACAGCACATCCTGCATATGTCAATGAAAACCACGGAAAGTCACTGCATTTACCATTGATAAGTGTTTTTGACCAACTGTAGCTGTGTTTTTATCTTCAGTGACTGTGACTGCTCTAATCCAGGTAAATCTGCACAGCTCTGTGTATGCATTATGGAGTAAAGTTGCATTTGATTTAGACAACTTTCCTGATGCGCACCAGGGGGCTGCTCTGGTGGATGCCTTGTCAATACCAATAATTTCGAGGTCTGAAGCCTTATTGGCGCTGGGGGGTGTCTCCACTCCTCAGGGAGCGCCTTCTAAATGTGCCAGTAATAAGGAGGCTCAGCGGTCATCAATAAATGGGGAAGTGACTCCCAGCTACGGGGTATTGGAGACTGCAATGTTGGTGGCGTTACCAGACTCAGTGGTGACCGTTCCGGAACCTGTAAGGAACTTGACTGTTAGTCTGATCCCTGACTCAGATGCAGGTGCTGGGGTAATCGAGGTGGCAAGCGTGTCTCCCCTCCCCCCACCCTCTGTCTGCTATCCCACCCACCAGGCTGCCTCACTCACTTTCATGATATGCTTGAGATGATTCAAAGTCATTTCAGCCTTCGGCATATTCACATCAAATGCCCATACAGAATGAAGCCACCATTATTTTTCCTCCATCAACCGGCAAAGTAAATGCAGCTACTCCAGTGTTGTAGGCCTTAAATTGTACATTGACAAATTTGGTAAGGTCTCATGAAACTTTACATGAGGACAATAAGGACTTAAAAGCCCCTTTGGCCTCTTCAATGGCCAAACTGAGCTTCATTGAATGTTTTGTGTACGCTTCTTGAAAGGACGGGGGTTAGTGGAAATAACATTCCTAATGCTGTGCATGTACCTGTTAATAACTAAACAGGTGTTGAGTATGTCAGTCATCAGATCCCATTCCAAAGTGAGAAGTTCGTATTGCCGGCGGAATTGGTGCAGGAAGTGGCTGTGGTTCTGGACTGCACTAGTACTCAATCTGATGCCCCTGATGCTCCGGAACCAGTAACTATGAAGGATCTCCTGCCTATAAACCCCAGAAAAAGCATAACTAGAAATATGCAATTGTTTCCCATAAGGGATAAGGTTTTTCTGTCGAAAAAGCCCCAAAACGTCCTGAAATCCAAAAATAAGGGTTCTTGTAAATTCCTTCATCATTTAAATTCTAAATTGGGGGCTCACAGTCATTCCAATGATACAGGGAATGTTCCGCAAAAGGTGGGTGATGACAGGAGAGCCTCCCTGGCCCAAGTGGGTATAGTCGGCATGCCTGTGCAGTGTCTGACAGCTAATGATGTCCCAACATCGGCATGTGTGCATAATCAAACAACGATGGGCCTCATTACGAGTCTGGCGTTAACCGAGGCGGTAAAACCGCCTGGTTAACGCCGGACTCGTATTACCATTCCGCCTCCGTGATTCCCGGAATTACCGGGGCATCACAACCCCGGTTTTCCGGGAATCACGGAGGCGGAATGGTGTAAATCCCCATTCCCATTGAGTCCTATGGGACTCAATGGGAATCGGGATCATGGAAACACCGGCAGCATCTTGTAATGCTGCCGGTGTTTCCTCGTCCGCCTGCAGGCGGGCGGTGTTAAACCCGCCAGGTCAGACCTGGCGGGAACATCACCTCCCGCCTGCAGGGGTCGGGATCAGGCGGTCCGGAAACAACGGTGGCGGCGGGTTTACCGCCACCGTTATTTCCGGACCGCCACGGTCGTAATGAGGCCCAATGTCTCTATAATCTCCAATGGTACAAATCTGATTGTGAACCCTCCGGTCAAAAGTATGCTGGGTAGTACGTTGACGCCGAGTATGGCTGTTTGTCATAAAAACAAAATGGGGGGCAAGAGTGCTAAGAACAAGTGTAGAAAAACAGGCCAGGATGGCAGTGGGGAGAAAAAGGCAATTACTGAAAGTATGGTAGAATTAGACCAGAGTATCCTCACGATTCATCCTGATGAGGTAGAGGTTACGTCTTCCTTTGATTTAATAACTAGGCCCCCAGAGTGTGAAAGACCTGTTTCTTGCAACCCTGATATGGAGAATGGTGTTCTACAGTCAGTCCTGCCCAGGGCTTTTGCGGGTAACTCTTGGGATCGGGATTTAAGAAGTATTCTAGTGGGGTGTAATGTTGAAGTGTGCCTTGAAGAGGTTCTGCCCTCAACACAGTCCGGCCCAAGAGTGGTACAGTGTAGTTCTCCCCCTTTATGACTCTGGAAGCCAGATGTGCAAAGCTAATTGGGTCATCAGCCGCTAGTCAGTTTAGAAAAGGTCAGGTGGCTGATGAGGTCTGGTGATCTAAATGAGTCACAGGGTGGAATGACCCACCTGCATGTGCAGGGCTTGAGGGAGTCGAAGCAACCTGCCAGCCTGCCGAGGTTCACTGAAAATGAATTGAGTAGGTTGGACAAGCGGGCAAATGCTGCCATGCCAAATGATCACATGGTGTACATCGGACAGATATTTAGGGACAAGGAGGGATTGCCTTGAAACCACCACCATGTTGTGTCATTATTTAACAAGGTCCCAAGACTCAGATTAATATGGTCCTCTGATATCCTCCAGGTTGAGTTTGTTGACGATTATCTGCTTGGTTTAATTAGGTTGCATCTTTACTTCCAATTTGGTTTGCACTGTGGTACTGGAAGAAGCACACATGTTACATCTTTTGGGCTACAATGTATTTGAATGGCAGGGACCGATTGTGGGAACGAAAGTTTACTGTTTGACAGGTTGGAGAATCCTGTGGATGTCCCTTCTAGGCCCCCTTTGAAGATGAGCCTAGCCTGCGATTCCAATGCAATGCGCACTGTACATAATCTTGTTGGGATTAATGATGTTCAACCTAAAGAAAATAGGGTTGACTGGTCCATGGTAGTTCGGTCATTGCACCAAGTAAAAAGTGTTGTGAATGAGTGAAGTCGGCCCTTGAGGTTGGCCTGTTTGAACACAAGGGGTCACTCCCACTTGTTCTCTTCTTTTGACAAACTCTATGGAGCTGAGTATGAAATCATCTGTTTCCGATAAACGTGGTTGGAATCTACGCCTTTAAGGGATGGACACATTATATGTGGAGTGAATGCTCAAAGAGGTCTGATGGGCAGGCCATTTGGTGGCCCTTTGTGTGCAATTAATAATAATATTGGTCTTAAAATGACTTAATTGGATCCAGGGTCTCTGGACATATTGGTGGTGAAGCTGGATTGGAACTGGTTGTCCGTAAATATCTGTAAATCCTGCATTCTTTTTAATGTAGATTTTAACCCTGGGAGGTGCCATTTAGAGGTTTTCTTAACAACTTTAACTAATTTATTTGCACAGTGGTCAGTGGATTCCGATTTGCCTTTTATTGTATTAAGTGATCTTAATAGCAAGTTCCGCGATTCGTCATGATACTCGTCTGCTCCCCATAACAATAGGGGGCAGCTATTGAGGAAGCATGGTCGGTTGATTAGACAGGAATTTGAGATATGGGATCTACACATCCTAAATGGGTGCATATCGGGTGATTCTCCTCCAAAATGTACGTGTCAAATTCATGCAGCAGAATTTGACGCTGTATTACATTTTTGTCTGCCGTGTTTTCAGTTTTGTGTCGAGATGCGGGTTGTGGCAGGTGATGCAAGCGATCATAACTTTTTGGCTCTGGCTTTTCTGGTAATAACTTGCACTCGGGATGAGCAGATTGGGGGAGTGCCTTTGAAAGTGCAACATTTTATGTAAAAGTGTGTGGCAGGCTTTATGATTGGTTGGCAACCCCATCCAACCTTCCACTTTCGGCTTGTTTAGCTGCATGTGAGTGAAAACAAATCGAAGGTGCTCGAAATACATCCGTCCATTCCTTGTTTTTCCAATTAGTCCATTGTATGTCATCAACCTGATCCTTGGACAAGGTCTTCTGTTTGTAGTCATCCTCGTAGTCTGCTCACTGTCATGGAATATTCAAGGGAGTATGAGCAGACCACTATCTCTATCTGTGCTTTTAATGAATAGCACTTGTTTTCAACTTCTGACTCACGTTTTAGGAGACCACGAGTTTGTCCATTTGAGCCTCTCGTTTACTATTATTTTATTTTATTAAACCGGGTGCCATTACCCTCTCTGGCCTTTAGAGACTTGCTCATGCCACCTCACATAGGATTTTGCCTTTGTGGTTGATCAACACTTGGCCCCTGAAAATGTTCTTGTCTCTAGTGGGTTTAGCAGAAAAATGTCTTCTGCACATGGTCTGTTAATTCGACTTCCTTTGTGGCTTGTACCCATCTCTCGAAATAGCCTCTTTGATCCCAGGCCAAGCTACTCCCTTATTCTGCACGGGAAAACAGCCTCTTCAATTTGCAATCCTAGGCTTGTATTTGGAGGTAGCAGGGTTGATACTTAACATGGCCTTTGTCCATTTTCTTGCAATGGCCGTTCTAAACGTTATATACATCACTCTTTTTTTTAGCAAGCTTCTATATTCCTTTTCTACCTTGCAATACAGCATATTTAGTAAATGTTTCTCTTAATGCTTCTGTTGTACTGTCAGTCTTAAGTATTTTCATATCATTTCGGCATAGGTTCATACATCTTCTTTATGACACCATTCTGTTGTCGTCAGACTTTACTTAGAGTCCGTCTATATTACCCATAGCTGCATTCTGACATCTTGGTACTGGACATCCTTCCTGGTAGCAGGCTTCCTCTGCCTCAACATGAGGGTATATTCTGAATGGCTGCCGGAGTGCATATCGTCTTTCATAAACTCGACGCGGTATAGGAATGTTGCATGGATTCATGCATGGGTTCCCAATTGTAGCTCTTCCTCTAATACTCCAATAGGGCGGTGGTGAGTGGGCAAGGACCAGAGGAGAGGCATCCACCTGCTCCTCTACAGCAATAATTTGGAGACTGTCGCAAAGTTCTAGATTTAACAAGGGAGTGGGCGCATTATTACTCCATGATGATCGGTACTTAACTGACCCATTAAACTATGTATATGTGGTCCAGAGGCTTTTATCCAGTTTATGGAGAGGTTTATACCTTTCCCACGTGGGCCATCAGGGGGGTCGCCTCCACGTGTTTGATGAAGCAGTTCAATCAAAAAAGAGAGAACTGCGTCATAATTTGAGGTCCCAAAATTCCTCCATGCCAATGGGTGATGTCAAGATATATTTAGATTAACAATCATTCAAAAACTGGATAAAATGTCATAAAGGCGGGTTGGCTCGACGGGACTACAAAACAATGCTGAGGACAGGTACAAATAAGAAATCTAGTTTGTTTTGGAGCTTGATTAAGTCACCTGGCACTGAAGTAGTCGTACAATTCAACCTGATTGATTGAAGAAGCGGGCTGAGTAAATCACTTTGCCATACTGTACCGTAGTGGGGCTGATCTAGTTGCGTTTTCTTGTGACATACCCGTTGGGTGGTGGCTTGACCGATAGGAGTATATTTTATGTTGCATTAAAAAAATTGCAAGCCGTTGAGAGCCCCTAGGCCCGACGATTTATCAAATTGCACTTTTAAATCTAATCCTGTTCTGTGGGATAAGTTCTGTTTGATTTATTTCGTAATATAGTCAGGACTAGGGAAATTCCACACTCGTGAGTAGGGGCTGTGAAGGCATCATGAAGTAGGAACAGACAGCTGAACTCAAGTTTGTCCTAAAGAGGGTTGGAAAAAGACCTAACTTGCCCTATGCTAAGGTGGGATTTCCCTACCAAAATGAAAAAGGATAGTCTGTGTCAGGAAGTCCAAAGTAAATGTCTGTGTCCAAAACCTATACTTGCCCTCACATCTATATGTATACAATGTGTAGGGATGTCCGCATCAAAATAATAAGTGTTGAAATAACAGTTCAGAGCTTCTTCCAGCTCTTGGTTTGTAAAGGGTTTCCCCTTCCCCAAGGTTTGAGATGGTTCACAATGCAAAGGGGTTCCCTTGCCCAAGCTTTCAATTATTTCACCTTTTCCAAAAACACACGATTCATTGTAATACTTCGCAGATCTTCTGGTTTGGTTACCTTTCACCAATTTCACAAATTTAATTTCCTTAATTTCAGTTAATACAAGATTTCCTTTATATTCAATCACAAGCTTCTTTGCAGGTATTTTAAGTGGCTTTTCCATAGGTGGGTGTACTCGGTCTAGTTGCAGTTGTCGGACCACATGGTCCACGCATTACAGGTCACGCAACCAACACACCTTTCTTGCTTCTTCATATGCATGTTGACACTGTTTCAGCTCTACAGAGGTCCTTGGTTTATTCTCATTTCACATCCTCCTAATGCTTTACCATAGCTTGTTTTGCTACTATTCACTTATTGCACTTTCACATGTTCTCATGGCTGTTGCCAATGCTTGCTCTTTCAAGTTACACAGTTCCTTTATATCTTGAGATACCACAAAACTGCTTTCATTCAGATCAATGTTCGATAGTACTTGCTTTAATTCAGATATGTATCAAAAAATACTTCCTTTAATTCGGATCAGTATTCAAAGTGCTTGCTTTAGTTTTAGATTGGCATTCATTATAGTTCTCACAGGTTTGACATGCTTTCCTGCCGTCCCAGTGTCCCCCTGCCTAGGTTGACTCACTGGTCGGTGCTTATGGCGATCCAGCAAGGCTTCTCGACCCATGAGCTTGCTCTATCTCCTCAGCTGCTCTCCATGGCTTTGCTCCCACCGCTAATGTGTCGCTTGCAGCTTGGGCCTCACTCTGCAGATTTACCTGGTCACGCCAGTTCCTTTTCTGTAGTCCGCCACTGGCCTCCAGCTTCCTTCAGCCCTGCATACACTCTGCATCTCACCAGGGTTCTTGAGCACTCATCTGCCACTCCGCCTTCCAGGAGAGGTCTGCACTCGTCCAACAGCCGTAGATCTGCTTCCACAGCTGACTCAATTTTCACCATTCGTGCTGCTTTTAAACCTTCTGCCAGGTTGATTGGTCCAAAAAGGGCTAGACCATTCATTGCAGGTTTGGGAGTTCTGTATTGCTCTTGTTTGCCTCCAAGTGCCTCGGAGGGGAGGTTTGGAGGGGATAGGGGTGTGCGTGTATGTGTGCGTGTGTGTGTAAAGAGGATGTATTGCTCTGGTTTGTCTCTTCCTTGTCCCAGTAACTGACTGGTGTTTACTGGGGATGTTTTACTGGAAAAATAGGGAAGGGACTTGCAATAGCCTACAAAGGCCTGGGGGATATCAGACTCATTATGAAAGGGAAATGGGGATACTGCGTCTCACCCAAGGGTGCCTTGCCTACTGTCCCCAATCAATTCTCCCCAACTCAGGGAGTACTCCCTCTCATATCAACCCCCAGGATTAAAGGGAAGAACCGAAGAGGTCTAAAGAGTGTTTTGTGAACTGTGGCAAGTGTGAACCCGACAGAGGGGTGCCGAGAGAAAGCTAGGGGAAGGGAACCCCCGCTTCTTGAATAAGATTATGAATATTGTGAAATAAGGCACCCAGCTTTCAGATGAGATGAGCAAATCATAAACTGTTAGAATCTCACGAACTGTGTTAAAGATGGCTATGTGAACCCGACAGAGGGAGGTCAAGATAACAACTAAGACAACTAAATCCTGTATCGTGGTAAAGCAAAGTGAACTGTGAGCTCTGCATATGTGAACCCGACAGCGGGATGCCACGAGTTGGGGTGAAGAGTAATACATCCGTGAACATTGTGTCGAAAAGAGTGACCCTGGCCGAGGGTGGTCCACAGTGGGAAGTTGTTTAAAAAGACATTAAGGCTCTTGAATATTGCAAGCTGCATTTGAAAGGCCGTAGTAAACCCGACGGAGGGAGACCCAAGTTGCAAAAAGGATATGAGCCTGGGGAGGGAGATCCCAGGGGCGAAAAGCAATTTATCAAGGTGCAAGATTCAGAAGGAACTTTTGTTTGTTTGTTGCTTTGATCCATCAGGCCTTCTAAGGCAAGAGACTTTGTAGAAAAGAGACTTTGCCCCTGAAGGTTCTGATATTGTTGAACTGGAATTGCAAGGCTTGTGCTGGAGACGCCCAGGAGTGTGCTGTGCTCAGAAGTCCTGCCTTGTCCCGTGCTAAAAACATAGGGAAGGGAGAGCCGGCCATACCATCCTTACTTATTTTGTGAACACTACTTTCTTTTCTGGTGAACATTATCCCACACTCTTTTTGTAACCTAGTTGTAAGGATTGGCAATAGTTATTTTTTTTTTAGTATAGGCCTTTTTATTTAACACACCGCCACTAGGACTGCCTTATAATTATTTGTTGGTTGTAGCTTGCTCCCATCTTAACTGTAGGTTTAGATTAGGCGTTTTTCTCACCCATTGTTACGCTCATCTGGTCTCTGCGGAGGCGTTGGGGCACGGTCGCAGCCCTCCCACGGATGAAACTCCTCTTGTCTGTTCCTCCCCCTGTGTCTGTGTGGGGAACTGCAGTGATGAGCAATGCGGTTCCTGCGTGAATATAAGGGGGGGGGTCGTATGAGTATGCAGCCTGTTGTCTCTGACCCCTTCTCCAAACCTCTTCTCCCTGGATGTGGCGTCCCTGCGGTTGCACTACTCTTGAGGCTCACCTACTAAATGATGATGATGATGAGCTCTCTGTCCTGCTGCTTCTGGAAGGGGCGCTTGTTGAAGGGAACCGAGTTCCTTCACTGGTCCCTTGTCGTGGAAGTCCAGGCCAGCTGCGACTAGTCCACTTCTCTTGTGGGTATGTGCTTCCCTTGTTTCCACTTGCCCGCTTGTCTTCCGACTGTTGTAATTGTATTGGTAAAGTGTGTTCTCTGTCCTTTGTATCTAATGTCTATTTTCTCTGCTCTCTCCCCTTGCAGGTGGTGTAGCGGTGCCAGCGGTAGCTGCGGTAGAAGAAGCGGAGCCGGCGGTACGGAGGAGTGGAGCTGAGATGGTCCAACAGCTGGTAAGTAGCCTTTAATGGTGCCTTAGGGTGCGCGTTGGGTTTTATTTGCGGCGGGTCCCTGGGTTGGGTGTTTTCGGGAGTTCTAACCTTGTCTTCTTTTCTCGTTTCAGGACTTCGGCTTTGTGGGACAGAGAGCGCAGGTGTTGCAGCGTCGATTCGGGATCTGCCAAGAAGGTGGAGAGCGTTGCCGTGAGATGCGAGCCTGGTCCAGGTAAGGATGCTGTTGTTGCAGGATCACAAGTTAAGTAGCTGGTCCAGGCGGCAGTGAGCCTCACGTTGCCCCAGAGGTGCAAAGTAAGATGGAGCGTTTGCTTGACGGATCGGTGGGTTTATAGAGTCTTGTTCCTGGCCAGGCCCAGTAGCTCTGCCCTGCCTGCTGCCACGCCCTGCCACACCCGATGAGTCAGCACCTGATGACCAGGCCTAGGGAGCCACGCCTGATGAGTCAGCACATGGGGATGTTCTCTAGAATAAAGGTTTCCAGCACCTGGGAAGTTCTTGTAAAATAAAAGCACTCCCGCACTGAAATAAAGTGTGCACTGAAGTAAAATAAAAGCACTCCTGCATTGAAATAAAGTGTTCCTGCTCACATCTCTATATGAGCCTGGTGCCAAAGGCGCCAGCACTGAGTCCAGCCAGGGCATCTGTGTTTATGAGTCCCAAAAGGGACATAAGTGAGTCAAGTGACCCATTGCCCCATCACTAGATGGTGTCGTATTTGTGTTCTGGGGGCCGTGGCCATGACACCCATGCATACGGTTTAATAAACACCCTTGAACTGTGTTCACTTGTGTCTGTCTTTACTGTTGCCAACATGAGGATTTGGAAACGTGGGCAAAGAGGGAAAATCAGCTGGGCGTCTACCAGACTGATTTTAGGAAGGAGGTGGGGACCTCTCAAAATTGTCTTTTACCAAAGTTGCTGTCGGACCAAGCCAAGAAACAGGGGACTGCATTTCACATTGCATTCCTGGATCTTGCCCAGGCTTTCAATTGTGTGATGTAGGGGAGGCATGATATCACAAGTATGACACTGACACAATGGGTACAATTTGGAAAACCTTTATTGAAAATGTTGGGGTTGTTGAAACTCCTATTTTGCCCCATAACTACGATGGGAGTAGTCTCGACCATCAAATAATAGATAACACAGTCCTAGTGGGGTCCGTCAAATCAAAATGGCCTAAGATTACAATGCCCCGCTTCATGTCCAAACTTTACCCATTAAAAGGGGGCGAGTCTTTGCTGTCTCATTCAGTTGAAGATGACGATATCCTCGCCAGCCTGGTGGGTCGCTCCTCTATGTCGGCCGGGAAGGCGGCTGTCGGGATCCAGTGGACCGCCGGGTTTATTCCAGCCTTAAGAAGGTTCATGCAGAGGCACATCTGGCCCTTAGGGTGAATGTCTACAGTTCCTACATGGCTAAAACAGTGGCTATCCTACCTTCCTCGTTGGAGTCTAGCGACTCGTTGCCCCAGCTGCCCCCTCACTTTAATCCATGCATCAGGTTAGGCCGCCCGGTTCTGCGACCCCATCTTGCTCATTCATGTCTGAAATTGTTCCCTCAGGCCGCATGTGTTGCTTTCCCCTCCCGCTCCCCTTCCTGGTGTCGGAGCCCGCCCCCCACACTGATTGGCTATCCTACCTTCCTCATTGGAGTCTAGCGACTAGTTGCCCCAGCTGCCACCTCACATCCCGCACCCTGACCATGATTAGCTCCACCATGGCATAACTGACATCTCCAGGGCAGCCCTCTGCCCAGCAGCCCCTGCGGCTAAGGGCCCCAAGGCAAAGGGCGGCTCCAGATAGTGTCTGTAGGTGTCCACAGGGGAAGCCAATGAAGCCAGCAGTTAACAGACACCAACAAAAACTGTATGTGTGGCATGGTTGTGGTGTAGAGCAATTACTCTACTCCAGAAAGCCCCCACCACTCTACTTTACCTTCCCAGAACGTAGACTGCTATTGACTTGCCCATGCATACTTTGAGAGATTTGTAATCACCACCTTAAATCTATTAATGACTGGACTATAAAGGTTATATAGTATAGAAGAAAACAGTTCAAAAATCACATTTGAATGGGAAAACAGAAGGTGTCACACACAAGGACTAAATCAGTAAAAAACATTATTTTATTGTAGAAAAATCAATATCATTTAAAAGACTGTATTAAATCATACACAGATTGAAGAATAACCCTAAAACCAGGTCCTCAATAAACGGGACAATTACATACACAATATCAAATTTAAAAAGAAAAAAAACATACAACATTAAAACAACGTTTGACATACAAACATTAGAATATAAATCATCTGTTGCATACTAATTATAACCCAACATGTTTCTGTCTATTGACTTTTAGATGTCTGACATTCAAAAGGGGTAGCTCTTCTTGAAATTCTGGAGTAAAACGTCCCTTCCAATCCTGGTGGGTATGGATCTAAACTTGATCCTTAATGCAATCTATAAAAACATACAATCATATTAAAAATTGTGTGTGTACCCAAAGTTTCCCAAATGTATACCTTTTTAATGTCATATGTCAACATCACGCTAAAAAGCTCAGGAACCTGAATTAATAAGGCCACCCCTACCTCATTCCCACTTTGGGGAAACAAAAAGCACTACAAATCTGCTATAAATATATACCTTGCAATTAATCGTATTCCAAGGATCCAAAGTTGTCAATAGTACAGTCACATTAGCCGTGTTTCAGCTGCCTATAATGATAATCCTTTCAATGGATTTAGAGTAGAACCACACTGGAAAAGAAAAAAGAAAAAGACACAAACATTGTGTCACATTCAAAGCATACCGACGTGTAAAAAGAGAAACCGTCACCTTGAATAGTAAAAGCCAAACATACCTTAAAAGATAAGGTGTCCAAATGAGTTGCCCAAAGATAGTGCGACGCGGAACAGGTTCTGGCTTGAATATGGCCCCTAAGTCAAGTTCTTACTCTTCAGAAACCATCTAAGGATTGTAAACATAGTAATCACTGCTCACTCACTACTTACACCAAAAATTTGATAGACTCAATGAAAGCTACTGAAGTATTTCTTTAAACCTCACAACCTCATGCCTAGTCTAAAAAAAGGGGGGCGGGGGCGAGAAGAAAAAGAGCATACCAAGAAAGTTTTATTTAAGAGTGCAACCATAAAAAACCCTTAGCACAATGTTAGATCCTTAGTCATAAAACAATGTCTCATCCCATGGTTAACTGCTACACATTAAAGAAATACTTCAGTAAGCTTTCATTGAGTCTACCAATTTTTTGGTGTAAGTAGTGAGTGAGCAGTGATTACTGTGTTTACAATCCTTAGATCTACCTTTAGGCAACTCATTTGGACACCTTATCTTTTAAGGTATGTTTGGCTTTTACTATTCAAGGTGACGGTTTCTCTTTTTACACATCGGTATGCTTTGAATGTGACACAGTGTTTGTGTCTTTTTCTTTTTTCTTTTCCAGTGTGGTTCTACTCTAAATCCATTGAAAGGATTATCATTATAGGCAGCTGAAACACGGCTAATGTGACTGTACTATTGACAGCTTTGGATCATTGGAATACGATTAATTGCAAGGTATATATTTATAGCAGATTTGTAGTGCTTTTTGTTTCCCCAAAGTGGGAATGAGGTAGGGGTGGCCTTATTAATTCAGGCTCCTGAGCTTTTTAGCGTGATGTTGACATATGACATTAAAAAGGTATACATTTGGGAAACTTTGGGTACACACACAATTTTTAATGTGATTGTATGTTTTTATAGATTACATTAAGGATCAAGTTTAGATCCATACCCACCAGGATTGGAGGGGACGTTTTACTCCAGAATTTTAAGAAGAGCTACCCCTGATGAATGTCAGACATCTAAAAGTCAACAGACAGAAACATGTTGGGTTATTATTAGTATGCAACAGATGATTTATATACTAATGTTTGTATGTCAAACGTTGTTTTAATGTTGTATGTTTTTTTCATTTTATATTTAATATTGTGTATGTAATTGTCCCATTTATTGAGAACCTGGTTTTAGGGTTATTCTTCAATCTGTGTATGATTTAACACAGTCTTTTAAATGATATTGATTTTTCTACAATAAAATAATGTTTTTTTTACTGATTTAGTCCTTGTGTGTGACACCTTCTGTTTTCCCATTCAAATGTGATTTTTGAACTGTTTTCTTCTATACTATATATTATTGTCTTCATGTCCCTAGACAGTGAAAACAGTAGGTTTTGCAACAGACCTTTTTGTGGGGACCGTTTTGCTTTATTTGACTTCATTTATCTTGCTGGACTATAAAAGTTGCCATGCATTACATATTAACATAATCGCCAATGCTAACTAGGGAGAACTGTGAACTCTAGCCTTCGTCACATCTAGATAGAAATATGAATGATAACATGTACCTCACTTAGATGAAACTGTGAACTTTGTCCTGAGTCGCATCTAGATAGAATTGTGCCACACTTAGATTGTGAAGTTTAGCCTGCTCCACACTTAGATGAAACGGTGAACTTTGGCCTGCACCACTGTTAGATGAAACCGTGAACTCTAGCCTGCGTTGCATCTAGATAGAATTGTGAATGATAACATCTACCACACTTAGATGAATCTGTGAACTTTAGCCTACGTCGCATCTAGATAGAAAGGTGAATGATAGCATGTGCCACACTTAGTTGAAATTGTGAACCTTAGTCTGCACCACTGTTAGATGAAATTGTGAACCCTAGCCTGCATTGCATCTGGATAGATTTGTGAACTTTAGCCTGCATCACATCTGTATCCTCATTTATACTTGTATCGACCCTGCCCCTATGTATCCATATGTCCCTATGTATGTCCCCACAGTCCTGTTCACGTGCCTGGTCTCAGGCGCCTTGCAGATAACCACCATATCCCACCACTATGCTTATTCTCTACTATACACCATCACTCACCTAGAACACAGCTATACCCCTGATAATTCGGCCTAGCTGTTCACATACAAATACGACCCCATGAACAGCCATCACCCAATAAAACACACAACTAGCCGAGCACATTCCGGCCTAGCGGCTCACATAGGCGTTCCTCAGGCCTAACGCAGCCAGAACCCAGTCTGGGTGTCCACCCACCAGACTGCACACATCGAATGATATCTCCTTCACCACACCTATCACTAGGAAGCAGCTATCATCCGACAACTACACCGGCCGCACACATATCTGGTGCACCCACGCACCATACAACACTATTTCTCTCTATTGACTTCAACTGCAGTTCCCGAGGGCGTTCAACCTACCAGCGCTTTGATGTCATACCAATGATATATAAGGAGCTATATAAATGCCAAGTTACATTTATATAACACATGCTAACAAAACCTAATGCCTGCCCGATCTCTTGTACAAAAAAGTGTAACAAGGAGAAATGTATTCAAAAGAAAAATCAGTGTTCAAATGAATAAATGTGGTTGAACTAGCTCTCCTTCCCCACTTTAGACCTCACAGAGTAAGGCTGTCCCTTTAGGCAGGATGACGCACTCTGGCTCGGCTTCCAATACAATAACCAGTTCCAAAACTTGAATCGAGGCCTATCTGGCCTTCCACGTTTAAGTCTCTTTTCTTGACTTCCAAAATAATGTTTCAACCAAAAAGTTCACAAACATCCCCCTCTGCAGGGCTCAGACTTCTCACAATCAGGTTCAACACAAACTTGCAGTGGTGGGGCTCCCTTCCCCAAGCTTATCTCACTTTGGTGCTCCCTCTGTCGAGCTCGGACCACTCTTTAATGTCAAAGACTTTACAATGTGTGTGGCTTTCTTTACAGACCACTTCAGGACCACTTCGACTCAAAGTTTACAGTTCAACTTTCACTCTCCCCTTCTCTAGGAGTTAAACTTCTTTATTTCACTTTTGCTGTTCATTTGCTTTATCACTTCAAACAATGTACTTTTCACAGAGACTTTCGAGTGGAATACTTCCTTTCGCCGGACCACTGCGTTACTTGGTATTGCTGATTTCGCACCGGTCTTTTACTTCAAAGTTTATTCACAGGTCTGCCTTTTCGCAGGTCTGCCTTTTCTCACGTCTTTCACACACGTGCAGCCTTCACATGCGATATAATGTTGCTATTTCAAACTTTAACACACACCGTCTTTCAGGTCGCTTGCCAGCTCACCGGCTGTGTGGGTCTCTTGTTTTTGCGATCCCAATTCAAGGTTAGTACCACAGGCTTGGTTTCTCCTTCCCAAATCTGCCTTTCAGCCAGGAGGGTCGCTGGCGTCCTTGAAACACAATGCAGTCTTCACTTGTGGGATCTGGCCTTCTCCACGTGTCTTTTGTGGTTTGTCAGAGGCAAATACCTCCAATAAGGAACCCTACGTGTTTTTGACCCACTGCTCTCGTCCCTTGGTGGGTCCGTTGCTCTGCTCCAGTAGGTTTGCCTTCGTCCCATAAGCCCTACACGTACTTGTGTTCCGCCTTGCTCAGAGTGTGTATTTGGGTTTTGCCTTTTATTTGTGTGAGGAGAGCTAACTGGTATCAGGTGTATGCACTTAGAATCAAGTGCCTGACTTTGCCTGACCCGATTAGCGGGACATGTCCAGTACGATGTGTGAAAGTTAATGTTACTCTGTCACCCTCTTCCTCGGCCCAGTGTTTTTGTAAAATGGGGTGGGGGGAGTTGGGACCTCGGTGCATCCTAAAACATAGGTTGGGTTGGAAACACAAAATAGGAGGGAATACTGCATCTCACCATCGGCTGCCTCACCCCCACTCCCTGAAGACCCCTCACCCAGGTGATCCTCCCTCACTGTTCCACCTCCAGGAACTGGATCTAAAAGTGATGGCTGTGTCCTGGCCACCTGGATGACAATTCCCAGAGGACTAGCAAGTGAGACACACTTTGGTTTCTCACAGTGAACAAGGGTAGGCTTTGGGGAAAGATGCAGAAAATGAAATTCCCTGTTCATCTCCTTAATATTTTAATTGCACTGCACCCACGTTCGTGTTGGACTGGATCAACAAGGAAATTTCAGTAGTTAGATCAAGACCATTCGCGGGTTGTGACAAAGATGTGTTTTAGCCACATTTTATTTAATCTTTATATTCACGACATTGGTCAAGCTTTTATTAACGTCTGCACAAATCCCCTGCAACTGGTTCTGTTCCATGTTCAGTATATGGCAAATGCGGACGATCTTGCACTCTGTGATCCTATGGCCATGAGCCTACAACAGGGTCTGGATGCAGTGTATAATTCTTGGGATTTGGATTTGATCATAAATGTGTTAAAAACAAATGTGTTGATTATGAAACCAAAGTCCCAGTCATGTATAAAAGGTTGTTGGTTTAACTTTAATTTGGCCAGGGTAAAGGTAGAGGCAGTAACTGAGTACAGCTATTTGGAAATTATGGTTCAAAATAGTGGAAATAAATATGATCTCTTTTCAAGTAAGACGGCCCAAGCTAGAGTTGTGTCAGTCCACCTAAGATAGTTGGACAAGCTGTTTGGTAGATTTTCTATCCTTTCTCTGTTGAAATGCTATTGTCAGAAAATTCTTCTGAGGATTAAGTATAGGGCAGAAACACATGGAGATGATCTGGATTGGACTAAGGTTGAGGAATCCACATGGAGAAGAACTCTGGATCTCCCATAGGGAGTACCGATAAGCATGATCAGACACGAATTGGGCCCCATTTCCATTCAAGCCCATATAATTTGGCAGGTAATACAGCTCTATGTAAAAATGCAATCGCTGCCAAAGCATTCGCTATTTATATCTTTGCACTGGCAGCTGGAACGGGATACTTGCAAAGTGTTGAACTTCTGGATAAACAAATATATAAATATTTTGGATGATATAGGTTGTTCAGTGGAAGTGCTGATGTGCTCTCCAAACAATGTCAAACAATTTAAAACTGGAATGCTAAATATCATCTTTTTTATTGCTCAACTTATGACATTGGACCATTCAATGTATTATCCCAGCATTTATGGGTTTATAGTAATATTTTCGAATAACATTTTGTCGAAACTCAAAATGTTGAAAAAATAATGTCAAAAAAAAAAAATTTCAAATGTCTTTTTTTGTCTGTTTTTTGTTCGAAATGGGGGGGGTTCCTCCCATCCCCCTTTTTTTAAATTCTTTTTTGTTTTAACCCTTTTTTACTCGCAGAACCCAAAAAAACCATGTAAATAAAAAAATAAAGCATTCAAATTTCTTTTTTTTCAACTTTATTTTTTCAACATTTTTGTAATTCGACCAAATGTTTTCGACATTTTAACCTGACACCATATTTATATAAATATCCCTCCTGTGATTTTAGAGTGAAGTTTTTAAGATTTAGGTTACATTTATTTTGAACAAATTAAGTGTTGGTGCTAGTTTGGGAATTGCGAGTAGAAAGAAATGATGTAGATTCTGCCACACCGAGGTTGAAACAATTGGTAGTGGCCTGTGAAACTCTGTCCACTGTAAGAAAACACATGTTTGAGGCTTTTTGAACATAACATACTTTCATACCAAGATCATGTATGGAACGGGATGATGAATTCTAATGAAATATCCCTTTGTATTACAGCTTTACATGTTATTGGCTTTGTTTTAAAAGTGGTGTAAAGGCATGTATTGTATTATATTTATTGTATGGTGTTATTTGTGTGTTTTGCTAAAGGTTAAATTGTTAACCATAAGGCAAATAAATACATTTTAAAATGATGTGAAGTGTTGTCTTCGCCGGGGACCATAACCCGCTCACCATCAGCTCATTCAGGTGAGCGCCCCAGGATTTCTGAGATGCGTCCGTCACTATGGTCCCCTCTGGCCACGGTTGCCAGAACGGTTCTCCAGCCCTCACGTACTTAGGAGATCCTAAGCGACGCTGCTTGGGACTTGAGTCAAGTCTGTCATACTGCCAGAGAACTGCAACCTTTGAGATCTGAAGGCTCATTGGAGCAATCTCGATCTTATTCCCTAATTAGCGCCCACTTGGACTATTGTAATAGCGGGCCGTTGGGTGTGCCAGCTAAGCAACTCCTACGACTTCAAAAAGCACAGAATGCAGCCATCAGAATGATATTCAGGTTGAGTAGAATGACTCACGTGTCTCCTTTTCGCCGTGAGTTGCCCTGGCTTTCGATTGATAATCGTATAAGATTTAAGGTGGCCTGCATTATCTACATAAGTGTGTAAATGGTATTGCTCCACTGTAATTGAGAGAGCTGATTCAGCCATACCTGCAAATGAGACCATTGCACTCTAGTGATCGTCATCTTCTTGCCGTTCCTCAGTCAGTATGTAAATCACAGGGTCACAGAAGATTCTCTGTTTTTAGCCCAAAGCTGTGGAACTCCTTGCCACTAGAAATAAGGACTCTGAGCTCACTTTTTCAGTTTCGCCGAGCACTGAAGACCTTTTTGTTTAGATAGAGTAGAATTATATTCATGGCCCTTTTGTATGGACCTAGCTGTGTTCTACATTAACTGCTGTTCTTTTCATCTGCGCCGCTATACAGTTTGGTCTGTTCTATGCGCGTTACAAATAACAAAAAACAAAAATACAAATACAAATTCTCAACCGAGCCTATGGCACCAGGAAGATGCAGGATGCCATGAGGCCGAGCAACCATAGTAAGTCTAGGGCTGGCAGGTATTGGGGGTTCTGGAATTTTGTGACCATCTGCAGGATGTGTAGTGCCCTCTCCTCAGAAGGAAAAGCCTTGCCTGAGGAAGAATCCAGGACCGCTCCGATGAATTGGAGCATTTGAGAGGGTCTGAACTTGGACTTTAAATTGAGGGAGAAGACCAGCTTGTGGAGGAGGGGGCAGGTGTGATTGAGATGATCCAGGACTTGATCCGGACACCGTGCTACCACAACTGCCAACAGCTTGGTGAAGACCCTTGCGGTGGAGGTAAGCCAGGAAAGACAGAACTCTAGCAGTGTTTCCTATTACGAACCTTTGGTACTTCCTGTGCTTCGGACGGATCGGCACATGGAAGTAAGCGTCCTGTAGATCGAGTGACACCAACAACCAATCCTGAATTTCTAGGGCCTGGAGTATCTGCGAGAGAGTTACCATCTTGAATTTGTCCTTCCTGAGAGACTTGTTAAAAGCACCTCACATCCAAGATGGGTTGCAGACTCAAGTCCTCCCCTGGGATCAAAAAATAGTGGGAGTACCACCTGTTGTTCCTTTCCTGTATAGGTTCCAACTCTATGGCGCTCATCTCCAGAAGAGAGAAAGCCTCTTGTAGGAGAAGTGGGTCTGGAAAAGGAGGTGGTCTGGCCAGAGGAGGACAATCCGGCATGTGCTTTAAGAATGGAAGGCAATAACCTTGGTTGACTAACTGAAGCACCTATGCATCCGAAGTAATGGTGCGCCATTCTTCAGAATGGTGTGGCAGATGCCCGATATACTGGTGTAGTGTGGTAGACGTCCTTAAAGAGCCGCACTAGAGGAACAGACACTGAGGCGTTCTGTGTTTTACCTCCTCTACTTCTGGAAGGTGGAGAGAAGCATCTTTGACCTTGACGGGCTGTTTACTGTTTCGTCCATACTTGAAACTAAAAGAAAAGGTTTGCCCTTCCAATGAGTGGGAGATTGCCTTATTGCCACACCTGAAGACTTTGCTGCAGCGTTGGATGCCTGCAGTTTTTCAAGGCTGCCATCTGCCTTTTCACCAAATAGATGTGTGCAGTCAAAAGGGATGTCAAGCAGTTTTGCTTGGATGTCCTGCACAAAACCAGACTTTGAGTCAAGCAAAACTTTGCATGACTGAATTGGTTACATGTCAAATGTTCGAAAACAAAAGGCTTGAATGTCTTTTTTTTCGACAGTAAAAGGACCCAAAAAAAGGATCGAATGTATTTTTATTTTTTTTATGGGGGGTTCCCGGTTCCCCCCCAACCCCCTGTTTTCCTTTCTATAAAAAAGTTTTTTATACATGCTAACCTAAAGAAAATATATAAATAAATTTAAAAAAAAATTTGATCAGTTTTTTTGGTCCTTTTACTGTCGATCAAAAGGTAATTCGATCCTTTTGATTCGAACATTTGACCGGACACCGCTGAATTTGCTGCCATAGATCTACCGACACAATCAGCCACACAGGATCCTGACCAGGGATCGGCGCATTGCTTCCTTTCCATCCTCCACTATCTTGAGAAAACCTTTCCTCATTTCACCCACTGGGTTGTGCTCAGCTGCCTCAGCTAAAACAGACCATAGACCTCTTAAAGTGCCATGCTGCCAGAGGCAAAAACCTTTTTTGCTAAAGCATCACAACGTTTGTCATCTCTGTCGGGGGGTAAGAATGGATAGGCGCTAGCCTTGTTATCCTCACCTGCAGACTGACATGAGCCGGATGTTTGGTTAGGAATTCTGAGTCAGAATGTTCTGGTTGGTACGTGTTTACGGTTGTGCTCTTGTCTAGGATGTCAGTCAGGTTGCATTCCGTTATGTCACCATGTGGGGGACCCGACCTAAGACATCCGTTATCTTAGCCTCCAACCTCCTATATGCCACATAAGCACTCTAGGATTGCCCTGTGGGAATTCCACCTCAGGAGAGGTGTCCAAAACACTTGCGTCTAGCAGGGCAGAGGCTAAATCCGACAGCCTTTTTTCCTCATCCTAAAACTCTCCACACTATCGAGGAAGGCCCATGGGTTCAAACCCGAAGGAAACCGGCTTGTCATCCTCATTCGAAATGCCCTGAAATCCCTCCTAGAATTTGGAGTAAATTTACTCAAGGGATCTTCGTCTGTCTTCATGGATCCTTATTTGACGGTGCCGATGGAGCAGACGGAACGTCAAAGAACACATCAGTCGCCAATGGTGTCGGTGGCGTAGACAGTCCTCTAATCAAGGATTTCACCGGGCTCAGGCTCTTAGGTGCACAAGGTGGTTGGTGAGCAGAGTCCCTGCCGGCATTGTCAGGCACGGTGGGCTTGATTGTCGTCTTCCCAGAGGCAGAAAGAACAGGCAGACCGGGATTCTTGAAGACCTGCATCATTTTCATGCAAAACTCTTCCCCCTTCTACGTCGAAGTGGATTTAGATGGGAAACGTACCAGTCTGTCTGGGGATGAGCCTGTTGACGAAAGCTTCCTCCTCTTCTTCTCCGAGGAAGAAGGGGGATGGGAGTTTTTTCAACCATTTTTTTTCCTCGGTGATTAATCGGCGACAGAGGACTTTTCGTCGGGTCAGATCTTCGAATGTATCATACTTGGAAGACGAGCGACCCAGGGCCAATTTGGTGGCTCTCTCTTTTAAGGAACCATCCAACAAATCGTACAAAGCAGACAGAGCAACCACAACATGCAAACCACCCAGCCACCAGAGGATCACCAGTACTAACTCTGAAGCTTCCCCCAAATATCAGCAGAGACATTTGTCAAGCTGGTAAGCAATAGCAACAAAGTAGGCTCCCCCATGGATGCATGTTCCCCAGACATACACAAGTCAATGCTCTCACAATGAACACACATGGAATACTACAGAAACCTTTTCAACCAATCACTTTCAACAGGGAAAGTACCGCGATCATTCAAATCGTGGAGGGCCTCTCCAAGTGTATCTACACTATATGTCAGTGTACTAATTCATCTAAACCAGGGGACTGGAACCTTTGGCTATCCACTCCCATAATTGCTCATGAAGGACTATGCTGGTGGGCGTCGTAGTCTATCTGGAGAGCCGCGAGTAGCTGGTCCCTGTACCATTGGGAATTAGAGGACAATATCCACCATATTTTATTCTGCCTGTTTCATGATGTAAGGAAACCAACTCCTACGGAAAGCAGCCGAAGGCTGTCTAAAAAAACCAATTTGTTCTGAACAGCTAGGTCTTGACTCTTTATGTGGTTTTAGACAACTCTTGCCTTTCATAAGCAGAGAAGCATGAACAGAAGGATTAATACAACATCACATTCATATGAGGTCATACATGGACTTCTTGATATAGGTTTCTTTTAAAGGGATGCCATGTTTGTATGGTATTAAGAAGCGCAAACCTAGCTTGAAAGCAGCAGAGAACTGTAGAAAGAGCCTGGGTAGTTAAGGTTGATTGAGCAATTTCTGGACGCAAGAAAGAAGCAACGGGCAGGATGCAAAAGGGGCAGTTCTTGGGCTAAGAAGGGACAAATTCATCAGCTCAGAAAGGGATGGCATGCTGGCACAGAAAAACTGCTCACAGTTTCAGAAGGGGGACAGATGGAGAGGTCTGGTGGGAGCAGTTCAGGGGAGACCAGAGGGTTGCAGCTATGGGGTGTTTGGAGGGGGGATCTAGCAGGGAGGGGAGGACCCCAGATACAGCGGAAAACTCTCTTGTGGTAGACATGTCCATGATCCCATTCCCAAAGGGGTGCCTCCCATATAATATTAGAGCAAAGGGAACTATGGGCGAGGAGTACAACAATCAGTACAGTGAGTAACGTTCCCTTTGTTGAGCAGCATTGAAGGAAAGCACATTTGTCAATTGAGTAGAGGGTTACAGAAAGGCGAGGAGACATTTCCTATTAAAAAAATTGTTTCCTATCAGCCCAAATTAATCCTGCACAGCATTGCGAGCTGCCCGGTGCTCTTGCTGTTTGTGTTCCCCATCGGAGGCGACCGCGCTTCCTGGAGGAGGCGGGACGTGCAGTGAACACGTGACTGATCACGTGTCCAACCACCAGCATAAACTGCCGGCCAGACCACCCTTGCGGGGTTAAGCCCGGAGGAGACAAGTCCGCTGGCTGTTGTACGGCTGTTTGACGGTGTGACCATTGGACGGGAGACTGCAGAGGTTTTCCCTCTTTGATCCCAGCCTTGAGACAAAGGTAAGTCTCTCTTTGCCGCGGCTGACTGTTGTTCCCTGTGAAGTACTCCTTGACCCCTTTGCCTTGGTGCCGAGAGGCGGAGGAAGCTCACAGGTCCTACCGCGGCCGTTTGAAAGTAAGATGCAGCCACGCACCTTAAAAACTGACATGCCGCTAGCACCAAAACCATTGGCAACTTCACTGACGCCGGTGCTATGACATCGCGCGGTGAACATGATTTGTTCCAAGCCCCGTTCGAGAAAAGTAAGCAAAAGAAATATAGCCTCCCCCAATATTGGAAACAGTAAAGATCTTCGCTCCGTCTGAAAAGAAGCTAGAGAAAAAGTTACAGCTGTAGAGGGAGGTGGGGAGGAGGTTGACGTGGGGCCGGGGCAATTTGAATGTCAACAAAAGACCGTTAACAAACCTCCTTGTGCTGTCCCACTTAATACAGCATTGAGAATACAAGAATCAACTGTCAGTGCCCTAACTACTCCAATTGATGTTACATCTGATACACAGACTAATCCAATTGTTAGCATCGAAGAAGTTTCAATTTCAGACAGCGCATTATTAAAGGCGCTTCCACCAATGGCAAAACAGCCACAAGGTAAAACAAAAAACTACACCAGTACAGATGCGGCCATCATTGACTTGGACCCAGAGGGGACAGGTTTTTCATTACAAAATCTTCCTGACAATTTGTCTAAATCACCAGTGCTGTTTGAGTCACCAGAGGAGGAGAATAGTGGTTCAAGTCTGAATGAGTCATATATGCAACTAACTCCAAGGAGACCACAAAATCTACATGATGATAGTCCAAGACAGCATAGTGGGCCACTTAATGAGAAGCTATTAGAAACAACACTCGCAGCCATGAATATGGCAATTCAAGCACTAGGCAAATTGTATGAGTCAATTGATTCAAAACTTGTAACGCAGGTGACCAATATGAATAATATGCAAAATTGGCAAGAGACACTTACACAACAATTGATGACGAAACTAACAAATTCCAATCCCCAAAAAATGCAAAATATACTAGGGGTAACAGTTGCATGCCAAACATTGAAAACCAATAAGATACAAAACATACCCAAGAACAAAAAAACAATGGCAGAATTACCTTGCATTGAAAAAGTTATTTATGAGATAACAAGTCTTACTCAGCCCCAATTAAGTAAAGAACACATAGGGGAAAAGATCTCAAACTCGAAACAGACACTAACCCCAAAAATGGATTATGTCATCTTCAATGCGGGAAAAACAGGGCTACCCTTAAACAACGTACCAAATAACCGTGTGAAAAACTCTAAGAAAGAGAAGAGCATTTTTTTAAGTCAATTAACATACCACAGAAGAACACAAATACTGCTTCGCAGGCGATAAAAAAAAAAATACAAGCAACAATCATTAGTAAAGGATAACAAGAGGCAGTTAAATGCGAAGAACAATCAGTTAGCATATACCCCATTAGACCGCTTGATACTGCATATCGATAAAAGCTTCCCAGAGTGTCAATCGAAAGTAAATACACAAATGAAAACAATCATTACACCTGAAAGCCCGAGAGCTGGAGCCATAGCAGTAGCACAAACACGAGATCTCGAAGCTATCAATCAGCATAGACAAGAGATCAGGAAAGCTGTGGACGACTACATGACTAGCCAGAGAACTCTGGAACAGAATCAAAGAGGGTCAGTAAAGGAGCGGTTGCAGCCGTTTGCCTAAAGATGTATGCTCAACTCTCTGCCAGATATAAGTACAGTTGGCGAGGCTGAAAGAGAGCCTCGATGCACTAAGCAGAGTACTGAAGCATCTGTCCCTCTTAAGCCGACCTCCCAAGTAACTGCTGTGAATATTGGACAGTCGGGCATTGAGTGCATTGGCAGTAAATTTAGCGACTCAAATATTACTGCGCAGGTACTACAACGTATTGAAATAGTACTAAAATCTATTGAAGCCGGTCAGAAAGGACCTGCAGTGAGCAAGTGCCAACGGGACGAAGAGAAAAACTAGAAAAAACATGATGAAAAAATAATCCCCACAAATAAACCAGTACAAAAACACCCTGCAACATACTCCTTAACATTAGCATGCACACCGGCCCCAAGTGTACAATACGATCTAAATAGAAGGTCAGTGATGGCCATCTTTTCTGAAATCGTAAAGTTAGAGGATATATCATCTGCAGATATAGAATGCGTGGAGTTCGCCAAAGAAGGAGGACTTAATACAGTTCGATTATGGTTTAACTGCATTGTATGAATTGGGATTTGAATTAAGTCCAGAACTTCACTCCGATTCAAAACAAAAAGTAGAACAGAGAACAGCACACGAGAAGAGAGAAAAAACTACATTTCAAGAGCCGAATACCTGCCAATGCAAATGTTCCCTGAAGGCCCAATAACTAGAGAAACCAACTCAAATAACTATAGTAAAGCTTTCTAGCTGGAATACAAGGGGCTTCACCCATCTTCTCAATAACGACAACAGTAACTTAGGAGCAAGTGACATCATATTGTTGCAAGAGACGTGGCTGACTTCAGTACCGGTATGGGACAACTATGATATCTATCTGAACCCAGCAAATAAACAAACCACCGGAAGGCCATCTTCATGTAACGCTCACCTGATTCCCGCAGAGGCTCCGGTCTGGACTGGGTGAATGCCGTATCTTCAAAGGTGATGTGTAACACACGGTTGGCTCTTTGGGCTGGACCTCTGTGCACTGTATGTCTGACTCGAAGAGTAAGATGTCTTAGGTAAGTGAACGCCGAGCTCTCCATCTGCCTCGGGGCAGGGTGCCGTAACCAGTTTCTTCACTGGATAAGGGTGCAGGCCTCTTGACATCAGAGGACTGCTGTCCGTCGTTAACTGCACGAACGGTAAGTTCTGGGCACTTCAAATGTCTTAAAAGTCTTTTACAGGGTTCCGGCGATGGCGGGCTGATGAGAGTTGAGGATCGAACCCGCGTGAGGAATAGAAGCGCCTGGAAGCACGTAAGTAAGCGCTTGTAGCCTGCTTCACGATGCGCACTAACTGTCCCTTTTATCTTGCAGGTACAAGTTCGGAGCTTTAGAGAAGCTGAAGGGTGCTGGAATACCCACTGGATTCGGCGTGGGAAGGAGTAATGGCACGTGAGTAATAAAGTTGCCCAATGTCTTTAAACGCACCTTCTTTTGTCTTTCAGATGCGGGATGCCGCGCCGAAGACCTCCGGAGCGTGCAAAGAGCTGGTAAGCTTTTGTCTTTCAGATGCCGGAATGCAGTGCGAAGACCTCCGGAGCATGCGAAGAGTAGGTAAGCCTTTGTCTTTCAGATGCCGGAATGCAGCGCGAGGCGTTGGTGACAGCCGATGGACCAGGTAAGAGATGCGCTGCCACTGAAGACCGTAGTGCTAACCTGTTCTTTCTTTGTCTTTACAGGTGCTGCTGAAGACTGGATTCCAGGATGATAAGCCTTTGTTCCCTTAGGCCCAGGATCAGAAGCTGAAGACACGATGAGCGTTCTGCTGCAGAGAATGCAGAATAACGCAAAGCAAGATTCATCCATCGGGTGTGGTTTAAATAGCCTCCTGTAGTGCTTAGGTGTCTCCTTCCATAGCCTCGCCTAGGTAAGAAAAGAGTTCCTGCTTTCCAGAAGAGTTCCAGTGTTCTGAACCTAGGGAGTGGCTCCTGCCCCACCCAACAGGAAAAGTAGTCCCAAACAGAAGAGGATCAGGGGCTCAACTAGCAGGTAAGTAAGCAGCATGGTCTGCTGCAGGTAAGTCCACCCAAGCATTATGAGCCCGGCGCTTCCAGCGCTGGGACTGGGCATCTTTATGAGCCTGGTGCCACTGGCGCCAGGACAGGGTCCAAAAGGTCCCAATTGGGACTGGCTGGCACTCGGAACCGGGGTTATGGGTCTGCTTCCAAGGGAGTTGGGCAAGTCCTGATCTTTTGGAAGCAGAGATCATGACAGCACCCCCCCTCAAGGCCCCTCCCAAACCGGGCTTCTCTGGGGGTTTTGGCTTGTTAGGAAATGTTCGATGAAATCTTTTGATTAGACGAGGCGCGTGGACATATTCTGCAGGTTCCCAGGATCTTTCTTGGGGACCGTAGCCTTTCCAGTCAATCAGGTAAAATAGTTTAGATTTGGAGATCTTGGAATCCAGGATGCTTTTGACTTCAAACTCGAGTTCTCCGTCAACTAAAATAGGTTTTGGAGATTTAGTTAGTCGGGTTTGAGGTTGCACGGGTTTTAATAGAGAGACATGGAAGACCGGATGTATCTTCATGTGAGGGGGCAAGTCCAACTTGACCGCTACTGGATTTACTATGGTAGTGATAGAATAGGGACCAAGGTATCTTGGGTTGAATGTGCGTGGTCCTTTTAGAGGTAGATATTTGGTGGATAACCAGACTTGATCTCCTACTTGATACTGGGGGGCTTCCTTCCGATGTTGGTCGGCTCCATTCTTGTATTGTTCTTTAGCCCTTTGAAGGTGAGAAACGGCTTCCTTAAAGGCTTGGGTGATTGTAGAATGCAGGTGGTCTACTGCTGGTGTTCCAAGATCTTGGAGTGGATCCAACTCCGAGGTTCGAGGGTGACTACCGTATAAAAGAAAAAACGGGGTCTTCCCAGTTCCCGAGTGGACAGAATTATTGTAGGCATATTCGGCTATCCAAAGGATATCTTTCCAAGTTTTTTCAGTTTGTTGTAGCATGCAGCGCAAATACTGTTCCAGAGTTTGATTGGTCCTCTCGGTTTGTCCGTCGGTTTGAGGGTGGTGGCTGGTCGAAAGTCTCACATCAATTTGAGCCGACCGACAGCAACTTCGCCAAAAATGAGAAATAAATTGACTCCCTCGATCCGAAATTAGAACTGAAGGAAAACCGTGCAGTCGGACGATGTTTTCGAGAAATTCTCGGGCCAGAGTTGCTGCTGTTGTTAAGCCTTTGAGTGGAATGAAATGCGCCATCTTGGAGAATAGGTCCACGATTACTAGGATCGTATTGTATCCGGAGCATGGAGGTAGATCGGTGATGAAGACCATAGAAAGCGTATGCCAAGGGCGAGGTGGGATGTCAATAGGGCGTAAGAGGCCGGCTGGTTTTTCCTTTTGACTCTTGTTTTGGGCGCATACTCCACAGGACATTATAAAGTCTCTGATATCTTTTTTCCAAGACGGCCACCAGAAGTAGCGCTTGATCTTTTCTGAGGTTTTGGCCATACCGGGATGTCCTTCCATTAAAGAATCGTGATAACAAGAGATTACCTTTTTCTGTAAATCTGTGCTGGGCAGGTATAACCGTTCTTGGAAATATAATAGGTTGTCCTTCACCGTAAAGTCCTTTCCCTGCAGATGCCAATTCTGTATATCTGCTGGAGTTACCAGTAGCCTGGCTTTATCCTTAACTTCCTCTATGGATTGTGTGGCGATTACACCCAGAATTCTTTGTTCGGGAATGATAGGTACAGGTTTAGGATTGATCAAATGTTCTTCCACTCCCATCCGAGAAAGGGCATCAGCTTTACCGTTTTTTGTACCAGGTCGATAGGTAATTATGAAGTCAAACTCGGCAAAGAATAGTGCCCAACGGAGTTGCCTAGAAGATTGAGCTTTTGCGGTTTTCAAATATTGCAGGTTTCTGTGATCTGTAATCACAGTAACGGTGTGTCGGGCCCCCAGAAGATAATGCCGCCAAGCCTTAAAGGCGGACTTGATAGCTAGAAGTTCCTTATCAGTAATAGTGTAATTGATTTCAGGAGGCGAGAATTTGCAGGACCAAAATGCCACGGGATGCAACTGATTGGTTACTGGGTCCTTTTGTGATAGAACTGCCCCCATGGCAAGGCTCGAAGCATCAGTTTCAACGATGTAGGGGAGTTCTGGGCGAGGATGTTTTAAGATCAGTGCAGAGATAAATCTAGTCTTCAAATTCTGGAAAGCTTGTTCCGCCACGGTAGACCATTCAAAACGTTTGTTTCTCTTTAACAAGGCAGTGATGGGCTGGACTATTCGAGAGAATTCAGGGATAAACCTGCGGTAAAAGTTAGCGAAGCCTAACATGCTTTGAACACCTTTTACGGAGGATGGCGATGGCCATTTGAGAATTGCATCGACCTTCTTTGAATCCATACGCACTCCGCTAGGTGATAATATGAATCCCAAGAATTCAACTTCAGTCACGTTGAAAACACATTTTTCCAACTTAGCGAAAAGTTTGTGTTGACGCAATCTCTCGAGGACCATTTTCACGTGTTTCCGATGTTCAGTTTCCGATGAAGAATAAACAAGGATGTCGTCAATGTAAACAACAACACACACACATCTATGAGCTCTCTGAGGACATCGTTCATAAAATATTGAAAGGCGGCCGGGGCATTGCAAAGTCCGAAGGGCATGACCTGATATTCAAATAGCCCATACTTGGTGCGGAAGGCCATCTTCCATTCATCGCCCTCTTTTACTTGTACCAAGTGGTAGGCTCCTCTAAGATCCAGCTTTGTATATATGCATGCTTTTCTGACTTGGTCCAGGAGTTCAGGGATCAAAGGTAACGGATATCTATTCTTAACGGTGATCTGGTTCAGGGCGCGATAATCTATACAAGTTCTAAGGGCCCCTTCTTTTTTTGGAACGAAGAACAAAGCTGAGGAAGCAGGGGACTTGGAAGGACGAATAAACCCATTCGCTAGGTATTGATCCAGGTATTGTCGGAGGTGAAGATTCTCAGGCTCGGTGAGGGCATAAATTCTACTACAAGGAGGAGTAGATCCAGGTATCAGGTCTATCTGGCAGTCATAAGACCTATGAGGAGGTAGAGAGTTAGCCTGATCCTTCCGGAAAACATCTTGGAATTCTAGGTATTCAGGAGGTAACTGGGGAGCCTCCGAGGAAATTGCTGCCAGTGCAACACCAGGTCGAGGGTGACAAGTAGAGACATATTCTGGAAACTGAACCGTTCTTGCTCGCCAATCGATCTGAGGATTGTGCTTTTCTAACCAAGGAATTCCTAGAATAATCTGGAACTGAGGGGCCTTGATCACATCGAACACGATCTTCTCATGGTGTCCATCTTGACTTATTAGCGTCACTTCTTGGGTGGTATGCGTTACTGGTCCGGAGGCTATCTCCGTACCATCCACTGTAGTAATGACGTCCTTTACAGCCTTTGGACAAAGAGTCAGATTCATCCTCAAAACCATTTCATGATCCACATAATTGCCGATGGCACCGCTGTCGACGTAAGCTTCAATCGCATGTAATCGATCCGGATGTTCAGGGCTAATGAGGACCATAGGTATCACGAAATGCGAGGTCACGGAACTGGTTTTAACGCTCGGCAAGAGGACCTCTATTCTTGTCGGGCGAGGTTGTTTCCCTGCTCAGAGTTTGTGACCCTGGTAACTGCAGCTCCTACTGCCTTCTTGGCTGGTTTCACCGGACAGTCTCGAAGAAAGTGCCCCGAGTTTCCGCAATAGAGGCATAATTGCAGCTGTTTTCTCCTTTCCCGCTCCTTTTGTGTTAGTGGTCCTTTCAGGCCCCTTATTTGCATGGGTTCCCCGGAGTCTACTCCTTTGGTAGGAGTTGGTGATTTGGAAAATACTCGAGCATCAAACTTGGAACGATCGGCCTTCCTGTTCTGCAGTCTGTGGTCAATTTGAACGACTAAGTCAATATAGTCCGAACAGTCTTGCGGGGGATTCACTACTTGGGCTAACACATCTTTGAGCTCTCCACGTAAACCTCTTTAAAACACCGTAATCCTTTTGTCCTCAGGCCATCGAGTTTCCACTATCAGTCTGTTGAAAGACGCAATATAAGCCAAAAGGTCTTGATTACCCTGTCGCAATGAAAGGAGCTCATTGTCCAAGGCCTGCCCCTGTGAATGTCTTGCAAACAGTTTTTCCATACTGAGCTGAAAAGCTTGAAAATCTTGGAGAACAGGATCATCTTGATTAACTAGAGGGATCGACCAGTCTGCCGCATTGCCACTAAGGTACGAAAGCACGAAAGCTACCTTAGCTTGATCAGTTGGAAAGGCTGCTGGCCGGCATAAGAAGTGCAACCGGCACTGATTAATAAATACTGCAAACCTCTTTGGGTCACCAGAAAATCGTTCGGGCGGAGCCAGAGGTACATTCCCAGGTAGGTTGATCTGCACTGGGTTCGTAGAGGATGTTGAAGGAAGATTTGCCCCTGATGCGGGTAACGGAGTTTGTCCGGCTTGTGACTGTAGCAATTGTCTAGCGAGATCGTCTGTTCGCTCCTTGGAAATAATCAGTTCCCTTCTTAGTGCATTCGTTTCCTGACGGGCTGCATGCACTTCTGCTGTTAGTTCCCCAAGTAACTGGGCTAGCTGGTCGGTATCCGAGGTTTCCATAGCGCCTGGGTGGGAGTTTTGCGGTCGGCTTTGCGTTCTGTAACGCTCACCTGATTCCCGCAGAGGCGCCGGTCTGGACTGGGTGAATGCCGTATCTTCAAAGGTGATGTGTAACACACGGTTGGCTCTTTGGGCTGGACCTCTGTGCACTGTATGTCTGACTCGAAGAGTAAGATGTCTTAGGTAAGTGAACGCCGAGCTCTCCATCTGCCTCGGGGCAGGGTGCCGTAACCAGTTTCTTCACTGGATAAGGGTGCAGGCCTCTTGACCTCAGAGGACTGCTGTCCGTCGTTAACTGCACGAACGGTAAGTTGTGGGCACTTCAAATGTCTTAAAAGTCTTTTGTAATGATATCTCTTGTTTTGCTGGGTTCCGGCGATGGCGGATGGCGGGCTGAAGAGAATTGAGGATCGAACCCGCGTGAGGAATAGAAGCGCCTGGAAGCACGTAAGTAAGCGCTTGTAGCCTGCTTCACGATGCGCACTAACTGTCCCTTTTATCTTGCAGGTACAAGTTCGGAGCTTTAGAGAAGCTGAAGGGTGCTGGAATACCCACTGGATTCGGCGTGGGAAGGAGTAATGGCACGTGAGTAATAAAGTTGCCCAATGTCTTTAAACGCACCTTTTTTTGTCTTTCAGATGCGGGATGCCGCGCCGAAGACCTCCGGAGCGTGCGAAGAGCTGGTAAGCTTTTGTCTTTCAGATGCCGGAATGCAGTGCGAAGACCTCCGGAGCATGTGAAGAGTAGGTAAGCCTTTGTCTTTCAGATGCCGGAATGCAGTGCGAAGACCTCCGGAGCATGCGAAGAGTAGGTAAGCCTTTGTCTTTCAGATGCCGGAATGCAGCGCGAGGCGTTGGTGACAGCCGATGGACCAGGTAAGAGATGCGCTGCCACTGAAGACCGTAGTGCTAACCTGTTCTTTCTTTGTCTTTACAGGTGCTGCTGAAGACTGGATTCCAGGATGATAAGCCTTTGTTCCCTTAGGCCCAGGATCAGAAGCTGAAGACACGATGAGCGTTCTGCTGCAGAGAATGCAGAATAACGCAAAGCAAGATTCATCCATCGGGTGTGGTTTAAATAGCCTCCTGTAGTGCTTAGGTGTCTCCTTCCACAGCCTCGCCTAGGTAAGAAAAGAGTTCCTGCTTTCCAGGAGAGTTCCAGTGTTCTGAACCTAGGGAGTGGCTCCTGCCCCACCCAACAGGAAAAGTAGTCCCAAACAGAAGAGGATCAGGGGCTCAACTGGCAGGTAAGTAACCAGCATGGTCTGCTGCAGGTAAATCCACCCAAGCATTATGAGCCCGGCGCTTCCAGCGCTGGGACTGGGCATCTTTATGAGCCTGGTGCCACTGGCGCCAGGACAGGGTCCAAAAGGTCCCAATTGGGACTGGCTGGCACTCGGAACCGGGGTTATGGGTCTGCTTCCAAGGGAGTTGGGCAAGTCCTGATCTTTTGGAAGCAGAGATCATGACACTTCAGGCCTATTAACAGCCATCAAAATAACAAAGGTAACCTCCTCTAAATTATGGGCAATGCAAACAACCATATGCTCATGGTGAAGGTAGTTATTGGAAAGGTGGGTTATGCAATCTTGAATGTATATTGGAACTGCATGGCAATAACGGAAACAAAATTTTATGAAGATCTGATAATGTTCTTGGAATTAGCCGAGAATGATACAATGGTATCCTGCATAGTAATGGCGGGTATTTTAACATCAACTGCTGGGAAAGTAAAACCTGGGGAGACAAATTAAGAGCGCATAAATGGAATTTATTTACAAAACATCGAAGCCTCCACATGCTTAATGGCATGGTTAAAACTGACATACCTCCTCATGCCACATGGAAACGTGGAAACACGTATTCCATAATTGACTACATATATGTAAATGACAAAGTACTCCCAACTGTGAGGGCATTCGAGATACAAGACACTGAAAAAAGTGACCATAACATCCTGGAAATGACATGGGAGAATGAACTGCAAAGAACAACTTGTTCATCAAAGAATATGACTCAGGGTAGTTATGTATCTGTTAATCCTGGATTGAATCGTCTTCGATGGTCTGAGGAGGGTTTAGAGCATTTCAATAAATTCCTGTCAAATTTACACAAGGATAAAAGTGAAAGTAAGAACTTTCTAACAAAAGAATACAGTAATACAATGCCACTTTTTCAAAATCTGAAAAAGATAACATACCTTAAAACAATGGCAAAACCTTGTCTTCACTTATTCAATCTCACCTTACAAGCAAAAAAAAGGGCCTATAGAGCCGAAAAGAGGCGAGTAGCTCTTAATCCTCCAGAACTGAAGGTGATTCAATTAAAGGAAATTAGGAACCGCTATGTAAACTGGGTAAAACAGCATCGAGCCAAAATGTACCAAAAAGACGGGGCAAATATGCTGAAAATTCTGGCATCGAAAAATACAGCAAGAATGTGGTCAATCATGAATCAAGTGGGGGCTGGTTCACAAGTGGCAATTCAAGCGAATGCAGTTGAGGAACAAAAATGGAAACACTTTACAGATTTGTATGCAATACCGCAAGGCAGCGAACAGTTAAATGGTAACATGTTAATGCAGAAATTCCATCTAGCATTTGACCAAGAGGATATACTTCACTTGATTAAAACTGCAAGCAATTCAAAGGCCTCTGGGCCTGATGGACTGTCAAATCAGCAGCTGAAATCCCAACCAGAGCTCTGGGCTGCTATATTATATAAAATATTCCTAACCATAAACAAAGAGCAAGTGACACCAAAAAGCTGGACACATGCCATAACGGTACCCATATTTAAAAAAGGAGATCGCCAGCATCCAAATAGCTATAGGCCTATCTCATTGTTGGATGTCCCGGGAAAGATCTATGGGAGACAATTGCTTAAACAATTGAACTGCTGGGTTGTGGACCAACATTTAAGAGATCCATTTCAGGCAGGATTTGTTGCGGGATTAGGAACAATCCCAAACATACAATGCCTAAATTTGTTAAAACAAGAATATGCTGAAAAGGGTCAACCGTTATATTTAGCATTTATTGATTTCCAAGCAGCATTTGATTCCATTGACAGAGTAATGTTATACAATAAATTGAAAAAACACAAGTGTCCTCAATCTTTACTAACTCTAGTCATGCTACTTCACACAAACACTACAATGCAAGTGTTCCTAACATATGAGGGCTCTCTGTCAGCACTAATAGCCACTAAAAGGGGTTTGAAGCAAGGATGCTCACTTGCATCATTCTTGTTTAATTTTTTTATATTTGACATGGGCGACATATTCACCAATCTAAGCTGTGATCCACCAAAGCTAGGCACCCAGAAAATAAGATACTTACTATATGCCGACGACTTGGTTATGCTCTCACAAACCCCGAGTGGACTTCAAAAAATGTTACAAGTACTCGAAGCATATACCGATAAAAATAATCTGGTCATTAACATTAAGAAATCACAAGTAGAAGTGTGTAAAAATAGCAAAACCGGTAAAAAAAGACAACAATGTTCTTGGAAAATCCAAAATACAAGGTCAACTGTGGTCGATCACTATAATATCTAGGGATTGCACTTTCACATACAAATAACCAAATGCACCATAGGTTGGAGTTAGAATCCAAACTGCGAGTGCTAACATCTCAAGCAAAAACATTAGCACGCAGATTTGGAAAATTCTCATTCAAGCACGTTCTAACGTTTTATCAAATGAAAGTCGCACCAATTTTAATATACGGTATGGAAGCCTTTGTATCACAAAGAAAGAAGAGTGGAATAAAATTGAGGCCAACTTCTGGAAAAATATACTGTGTTTACCCAATTGTACACCGCTCCCCATGATCCGATACAAACTGGGATCATTGTCCTTGTATTCCCAAATATTGTGGAAGAGATGTGCTTTGCTACGCAAGTGCCTATTGAGTGAACAAATGCACAATGTCTTAAGTATTGTAACTAAACAACTTTTGTCAAATTCGAATACACTTTCAAAAACTTGGTGTAAAGTGACATTTGATGCTATGGCAGAGGCATCTATTGATGTAGACTTGCTAATAACCCGGGGCGGGCTAAAATTAAACTTTTCCAATGGGACCGGATACTAAATCTGGAGGCCTGTACTTGCTACAAAGATTTTCAAATATCATTATTTGGATCAAAACAATATAGACAAATGGCCGAATATCTCATTAAATGCCCCTCGCCTGTCATCAGATGTCAATACATGCGATTCAGGTTCAATTTATGGCGCACAAGTGATATATTGTCAAGAAGGAAGTTAATTCCTAATGGTTTAACATATTGCAGACATTGCCTAAATCAACACGAGACTGAAACATCTATTGATAGTATGTCCTGCACTCACTGCTATTCGGAAACAGTTGTTTTGAAATGTTTTTATATTTGAAACACAATTGAATCATCAAGACATTTGGCAATTAGTCTTCTCTTCTCCGAGGATAGCGGTAAAAGTGGCAATTGTGCATTTCTTGGAAGCGACTGTCCCCGATAATAAAAGTACATAAATTATGGGATAATGGCCGAAATTCACTGAGAGGATAATAAGAAACTTTTGAATCTATGTGGCTCCTGTCTTAGCAGAGTGTCTCTTCCCCTTTAATATTAATCATGTACTAATTTATGTTTCTCTATTCCTCAATTATTTTAATATTAACCAATTTTAAATGCTAATTTTAATTGTTGAGAATTGTAATGAAATGTATTATAATGAAATGTATTTATTTCATATGCCAAAAGAAAATATTTGAAAAGTTGTTATGCAACTAAACAAATAAATAAATTAAAAAAATTTTAAAAAACAGTCGACAAAAATAATGATGTTGTATTGTTTGCAAAGTAAAATGTCACATGTACATATATTTTGCATTTTCTTTTTTTTGTTGTTTGCTTGTTCAACACGATTACTACCAATGGTACAATTGTATTTGGATAGTTTTCTGCGATAGGTTTAAAGCTTCAGAACCATGCAGATAATGTCTATTCTAATCGCACAGAAGGAAGACCGACTGAATCAGGAACTGCACCTGTGTTATGTAGGTCTCGCAATGTCATGCACTTAACTCGCAGGGTCCAATGTACTGAAATTATCATTTGGCAGATGTTTACAAATTGCATTACCATACCTAAATAGCATATTTAGGTAAAAGGCTGATATCAGTTAAATGATGGAATTAGGATAATATCTGCCATAAATATAGCAAATAGTATTACTTTTTTTGTATAAAACGGTTCACACAAAACATTTTATGCAATTGTTGTCAGTTACATAAATACCATTTAAATAGTCTTCCCTTCTAATTATGAATAACAGTGATATTTCCTTCAAAGGACAATTTAGATCACAAGATACATTTTGTGTTGGCAATGCATTTTTGTGTGTTCCTGCAAATATTCCTTTCCTTCAATAATGTTTCAGACACCCGTCCAAACATCGACCCAGGTTGTGAAGGCGACGTATCCGGCAGAGTTTCGGTAAGCGAGGTTTTAATGTATCGCTGATCGTATGTCATGGTAGTGTGTTTGCATGAGGAATGGTAAGGGGTGCATTTAGCAATGTACAGTAAAAATAGCTCTACACGTATGAAGACTAATGGAAATAAAGACATAAAAATAACGTACTAAACTATGCATTTGCAGATTCAACGTTTATTAAAAACCATGCTTTTCTGAGAGCGGAGTTGTGCTAGTGCAGTTCTGAAAATCTTATAACGCCAGGCTGCCTTTTGCAATGTACCCTTGTGGTACGAAAGGGATGAAATAACATAACAAGTACGCAACGATAACCCTATTTAACGATTGATGTACCATCTACGTATAAACCATGCGCCCCAGGGCAGGGTGCGCAATATAAATAAACAAATACAAATATACATTCAAATAAAGAAAACTTGAAATGGAGCAATATAATAAAGCAAATCATGGACTTTATGGTTGAGAGCAAGTATGAAGGGCTGTGTTTAGTGCCCAAGGTAAGGGAGGGTGAGATTCCCTCTCTCTTCAAAGTAAACCTGGTATGAATGAAAATGGGGCAGGGGGCAAATGAATGATTGCTGTGCTTCGCTGGGTGTGCAGGAGTGACTTTCCTGAAACTACAAATGAAAAAGCATCCATAGACACCTTTTCAGAATATTCGATATTTGAGCATGAGGTTAATTTCACTTTATTAATTTCCTAGTTATCTACTTTTGAATGTTTACGTTACTTTCAGTGCACTAGGTCTAATCGTTTACGTTTATATTGCTTTAGTTGTAATTCCTGGAATTCAAACACATATAACCAATTTAACACGAGGAGAAATGTATAGTGTATCGTACTAAAACCCACTTTTAAATTTAATCCAGTAGTGCACTAATGGCTTGATTAATGAGGAGCACATGGATTTATTTTGCAAATGTTTTTTTATGTTAAAGTTTTTCTGGTTTGATCTGGGGCTTTATTGCTGTGTAGTAAGGCAATGCCTAAAATTCTATTTCTGTTTCTTCAGTTTAATGTGCCCTTTCCTACAGAGAGGACAATAGGCCAGGCCAAACCAATCCAGGGGTGTGCAGGAAGTGTAATACAGAGATTCTGAGGAATACAGGTAAGTAGGAAGAACGAATGCCAGGGCGGCTGTAGTTTGTGCAGTTACAAAGTAAAAGAAGAGACAGAACTGGATAGGTCAAACAGACAGTTCAGTATGGAAAATACACAAAGGAAACGAAAAGGCGGAGAGAGCCGTGAGTGATAGAGAAGACCGACCAGGCTGAAAGAAGCCTGGTCCAAGGCGAAAAGGGAATCCGGTTGAAACAGACAGCTGAGGAGCAGATGGAGGGACAGACAGGAGTAGCAAGGAGTGAGGAATGGGCAAAAGTCTGAAAGCTGGGTACTAGAGGATTTCCAAAGAACGAAGAGGAAATGCGAGTAAACACAGCAGCGGGGTAGCAGGAAAGAGCAGATACAACACCTTGAGCGCAGGGCTCGGCGTGTTGTTATAGAAACGCCGTAAAGTGGCGGCGGCCATGTTTGTTGAGGACTAGACTGCGTCCTGAATTGCCATTGGGAATGCGTCTGAAAAGAAGTGGATGAATGGAGCTGCAGTGCATTCTCCATTTGTGACACAACCGCCAGGGCTGCCGCATGACACATATCCCTAGATCTACAGGACCTCTACTACACTACACTTTCAGCTCGCTATCTGCCCCAAACATCAGAACTGCCTTTGTTTTGTAAAGGAAAGCCCTTACTACCATTCGCACTGCTCCCATTCATTCTGACTTTGGCCCCAGCGTATGCACAAATGTCTTGGAATTGGTTGCAACTAATCTTCACAGAAGGAAAGTGCTTATCTTTCTCTACCTTGAGGACCAACTTTGTTGAGCCAAGTCACAGGACACTGTGCTCAAGGACCGTGGGACAACATGTGAACTCCTCTATACATCAGGCATTCCCATCAACTTGAAGTAGTTCTCTGGTTTTTCCATCCTCGTGGGGCACCTCATATACAATCCCAATATTAAAAATGGACGATTGTGCACTACCAGCTATTTATAGATCGATAGCAATTTTGACGCCTGCAGCAAATTATTAGCCTCCCTAATACTCCAGGATCTTAATATATGGGTTGAGAAACTGAACCTGCTTTCTCACTTTCAAGTTGGGTTCAGAAGAGCTCTTGGGACATCTCTAAATGGCATTATTACAGGCCATTTATTAGCCTAAGTAAAATAAGTTTAATTGGCACAGTATATATAGCCTTGATCGATAGGAGTAGCGCATTAGATTGGGATATACGTGAGAAACTTCGGGCAAAACTACTGAAGTGGGATGTTCCAGCTCCTCAGCTCCAAACTCTTTCCTGTCTTCATTATAACCACTCTAACAGGATTCGTATGACAAGAGCTGGTGTGTTGACACAACCTATCCATACTTTTATTGGTTTACGACTAGGTTAGGTGCTCGCACCCACACTCTTTCATTTATACCTCGCTGGCCTTGATGAGATATGTGCTTTAAATTCAACCAACTCTGTTTGAATGGGTGCTACCAGACTCAACTGGCTCACCTTTGTTGAAGACTTGCTATTCATCGACCAAACCCCACTAGGTCTACAAAGAAAATTAAATCAGTTTGCAGAATACATGATCACAAATAATCTTGTGATCAACAGGGCCAAATCGAATGTAGTTATTTATTCCAATAAGCATAAACCAAAGTCTATGCATTCGGTGGCCGGTGATTTGAGATTGGAAAGGGTTCCCTCTTTGCGTTTCAGTCTTTCAAACAATGCTTCCAAATCTGACAAACTTAAAGTGAAATCCAAAATTCCTCCCTTAGCCCAAATCAAAACAGTTTTTGTGAAATGTTCTCCCTTCTTCCAATCCTATGCTTCTACCTTGCCAAAGATGAACCCTCTTTAATCTATGGATTGGAGCTTTCACAGTTAGACTTGGGCGATTTCCATAACACAGTACAAGGTGTCTTATGGAAGCTGGTACTTAACTTGCTACTTTCTATCCTGAATCCTATCATTAGACATGAACTGAGCTTGATCTCGTTGAGTTCCAAGATTATCTGGAAAAAATGATGCCTATATCTAAAAATCTTATCTTCTCCCCATTATTCACTCCATATAGACCTCGCTGATATGTTGAACACATGTTCCGTTTCTTCCATTTCTGAACTTGGCAATTTTATGAACACCATCTTGCAAAAAATAGAGTCTGGACCCGAGCAATTGGTTAACAATCCAATGAAAATTAAGAAACTACTATATGAATATGACTGGCAGCTTACTATAGAGTGTCTAGGTTCTTACAGAATGTACAAGGATTATGCTGCTTTGTATAGACTGAGAGACCAGCTTCCTAGCTTTGTGGGTCTCTTTCCTTGTAGCCGGGTTAGAAATGCGGTTTAAATTTAACCAACGACCTACTCTTAAATGTAAAGGACTACGACTTGAAGTCACTGCTCATACTTGCAGGATGTGTGGCAATCATGATGAAATAGTCTTTGAAACATTTAACGTTGTTCTCTAAGATCTCTCCTCTACGACACATACATTACACCCCATATATGACGCAATGCAATCATTGTGGTCTCGGCTGATGGAAGGACACAGTGATTTCATTTAAGATTTATATATGTATAAAAAAATTGCCATATTATTCGTTTTTATAAGTGTGATCTAATTTTGGGGGAATTTTATTTTTCAGTTTAACGCAGTGTTTTTTATTGTATTGTTTGTTACATTTTTCTTTTCTTAGAGTTTTGTGAAAGGTGTATTCATAAAGCCACAATAAAATAAATAATGAAGTAGTCCTTTCTGATTTCTTTTACAGTCACCCCTTGGAAGGGGGTTATAACCCTGGGGGGATCCTGTGGTATCGAGGAGAGAAGCATACAGGGACAGGTGAATGAAGACCCGAGCAATACCATTCTTGAGCTGTCGGGTTGCTGATGTCCGTTAGGAAAGATTTCATAATTGTATGTAATTTTCCCTCCATGTGTACACCTCCAAACTTTTTGCTGCTGTTTAGACACCATCGACTGACTCTGCCAGAGAAGCACAGCCTTCAGCTTCACTCCTCTGGCCTTTCGCTCAATTTTAATGGGGAAACTGACATGCCCTTAAACAGTCAGTACTGGGAAACTTTGTTTCCCTTAGTCCTTTTCCCATGTTGCAACTTTTCTGCAACATGTAACAAGAACACAATGTACCTTCCAGTACAGTGTAATTGGGTCTGTAGTCATTTTCCAAAGGCCCTAGATACTCCCGATGGACTTTTTGTGAGATGTGCAGATTTGTCATGGACAGGGATGGTGGCAGCTATCTTTTCGTATAATTTGTAACCCTTTCCTGCCATGTTAACCGTATTTGGCACAAATAGGTGGCCTGGCTCCAAAATGGCCATGCCACAAGGTACTTTGTCCTGTCCTTCGGCCATCTTGCCTCTTCACGTTTCCCAGGTCGAGTTGACCTGGGACTGTCCTTATTTGGACATGCAGTTTCCCCCGAAACGCCAAGCTTTCGCGGGGGCCTGCATGCCTTGTGTGTGTGCCTCCAGGATGTGGGCTGGGGTGTCTGTCCCCAATACACATCCTGGGTGCCAGAGAGTCTGGAGTGCTGTGAATGACTGGGACCACCGTGGTCCATGATTGGTCCACGTATGGATTGTGTGTTTGTGAGCAGATCTCCCATTGGGTCCTCTCCGTTTTGGCGGAAAGAGAACTTTGGTTAAGAGGAGGCTGAAAACACACATACCATGTCGATCTCTGGAGTTCTCACTGAACGAAGGATAGGATCCAAGTATCCCGAAACTACGAAGCCGAGTCGAGGAACCGCTGTTGACCCGCTGGAAGTTTTGATACCCTGAGCCCGCTGTCATCCCGTGGGATCCCTCTGCATCTGGTCATCCTAGAAGGTCTGCGAAGATGCTTCGACCCATTGGAATAGTGGGACCAACTTTTCTCTGCACCTTCATCAAAACCTGCAAGTAAGCTTTCTCAGAAGTGTCCCTGGGCCAACCATTGGACTGACCAGCTTAGCCAGCTGCTTTGCTCTGTCACCGCCGCCCTTTCGAGGAGGCTCTCAAAACTTGGTATACTGCTAGCTCTGTGTCCACGGCACCCTCACTCCAATTTTCGTACACTTGGCATTCCCAGGTCTGAAGTGAGGCGAGGGCGCCAGAACCAGAGCATATGTGGTTACCATGTTGCCCTGCCGCGGCAAAAATCTTTGCAAGTACGCTGCATTTATGATCCTCTTGCACCTGAAGCCTGCTGCAGTGAAACCAGGTCGAACCATCCACCCAGAGCAGAGAAATCACCACTGTCCTGTTTGGGAATCCTCACTGTATCTCAAGAACTGAAATCCGCAGAGATGTTCTTTTTGCCTCGTTCAAACCTGCAAGCGAAGTGGACTGAACTGGCGATGTTTGGGTCCGAGAGCGCCTGGGACCGGTGAGTACTTCCAACACTAAACGGTGTCCCCTAGTGCCTGGGCCCCTGTTTACGCACGAGTGGCCCCTGAGAGACCCTCTCCTTTCCACTGCTAGTGCAAACTAGGGCCTCCATCCCGCACTCTGGAACTGCCTCTGCCTTCAAGTAGAGGTCCTCCCTGAATAGTGGGAACTTATTCTTCATCGCCTCATCCACCTTACTGAGCTGCTAGAGACCCCTGAAGAGACCCCGTTTTGTCCATTGGAACAACTGTGTGCACTTGCATTGCATGTACTATTGAGCACAAGGCTCCTCTCTTCTTAGGGCTTGGACTGCTTCTTAGTAAGGTGTGTTGCTGATGTCCAAGGGGCCTAAAGACTACCTGCACTGCCTGTTTCCTTCCCATGTAGGTTGTCGACATATTTCGTGCATTTAACCCTTTAAACCCCAATGGTCTTGTTTATACATTGTATTGATAGTAATACTCAGTAAATCAACACAACACTGTGATTCATTTGCTATGGTCTGAGTTACAAATGCCTTGTAATAAATGTATCTATATTTTTGATATAACACCTGTCTGGGAGTAATTTGTAAGTGTCCTTGCTCTGTGTGCTCATTGAGGTCTTTCAGTCACCCTCACCCCTCCTGAGACTTAGTCTTGACCTCCTGCCATAGCTACCTTGATTGGTCTGGCTTGTCCAGAGGTTACCCTGTTCCAAGAAACTAGGCTGGCCTTCTGAACCTCTGCCCACCAGGTCAGAGTTCAGAAATCCATCTCAACAACGTCACAAGGATCAAATGCAGTCGGCAGACGAACAGAAAGTTGAGTGTCTGATGCAGGGAATGTGCCTGGAGATGGAATAGCGGAACATTAGTCAAACAAGGGGAGGAAAAGAGGAGCTTAGGTTCAACAGGAAGAAAGCACATTCTGACAGTTGGTGACCTCAAAACCTGCAGATGCAGCAAGTGAGGGGGGAAGTGAGCAGGAGCAGGGCAAGGAGGCACACTCATGACCCTGACTGGGAGAGGTCGAGGAAACACAGGGTGCTCAGAGGAGAGGGCCAGAAGAAGGTTAGAGGGAAGGAAGAAGTGTGAGTGAGCTGATAGCGGAAAGCAAGGTACAGTGATTGCGAGACGGCAGATTGGGTGGGGGGCAGAAGAGGGGGATGACCCGGGAAGGAGTAGGGGAGTAAGAACTCTGTAGAAAAGAAAGGAGTGGAAGGATAAAGCATTTTATAGTAGAGGTGAGAGCAGATGAAAGAGGTGTCAGGCTCAAAAACCTGAGACAAAGTTGTAAGAGGTTGCTTCATAGAGTCAGGAAAGAAAGTTGAACAGACAGCAAGAATATCCATCTTGGAGAGTGATATGAATGCTCGGAGACAGAGTGAAAAGAAAGGAGGAAAGATATTCGATAAGAGTAGTAAAGGAGGTTGGGACGCGAGATTAAGAGTAGGGAGAAGCAGTGCTGGGGGGGAAAGGAAGATTGTAGAGAATGAACGCATAAGGGAAAAGTGGAGAACTTGTAGAAACGGAAACTCTCAAGGGGAGAGGAGCAAGAGTGGGGACATTTAGAAGCCAGAGGCACCCTTTCTGAGGAGGTAAAAAGTGAACTGAGAATTCAGTAGGAGTTTTGTAGGGTGAAGGGAAGACTGGAAGAAGAGGGAGATGAGAAGTTAAGAGGAAAAGATGCCACAACTTGAGAAAATGCACACGCTGAGAGAGAAAAACAGTAAATGGAATAAACAACCTTGGAGATGATTTAGATCAGAAAGTAATACACACAGATGAGTATGGGGTCCCAGAGCACAGGAGGAGGAACAGGATCAGGCAACCAGAGCCCTGGAAGAAACGATAGCCTGAAAGCGGAAAATAGAAGAGACTGTGCCCCATGCCCAATACCATCAAAAGGAGCAGGGACTGTTGCTAACAGAGAAGAGTCAGAAGAACATATGCAACGACAAAAGGAAAGTGTGTGAAATGAGCCTTAACCCATTGACAGACAACCCTTAATCCAGGAATAGAACAACCCGAAGAAGTTGCTGATGACCTAGCTCGGGGAAGATGATACAGAGAGGATGCGTGCATTGACCCTTTGCTATGTCCCACAGGCATAGTGTTTGAATTTCTCCTCTCCTTGGACCAGTGTAGATGACATATTGAAACGGGTCTTGGGTTTCCTGGTCCATGTAAAGGGAGAGCAATTACTAAAGCTATTTCGAGATGGATTTTTCTGAGCATAAAATGAGCTATTGGTGATGTTTTTACAGGGGGTCTCAAGGCCACCCCACCAGCGGTTAAGCAGCTACTTCGACTTTACAGAGGGCGAGATCTTCCAAACGCACTACGTGGGCTTCTTTGCATACCTTCACAATGTATTACCACACCAGGGTCGTGTGGTCTGCATTGCAGCATTTCCTGTTATATGGGCTGCCTTCTTGCCGTTCTTCCTACCTCTATTCTGTCTTTTGACACGGCTTTGGGTGTCTTTCAAAGATGAGGAATCTCAGGGAGGAATGTATCTGTCAGGTATTGGCAACATCCAACCGTGTTGGGCCGCAATAAGGATAAAGCTGTTACTAAACGTGGGTGTACTGACTCTCGTGTATGCAAAGGATCCGTGGTTACTGTTCCTTTAAGACTTCTGCTGCCGGGAGCTTGGAGGTTGGCATGGAAATGTTGGCGTCCTGCCGGTACTTCCTGGTTTCGCCTAACACGCTGAGGAGCGTTGCACACATCATGTGACCGCTTATTTAAGCCCCGCCTTTACATCATACCGGCGCTTCTGAATCTTGTATTCTGACGGCGTTGCCTTTGTCCCTAGTATTCTTGCTTCTGTCCCCTGTTTCCCCTGTTTCTTTGGCTCTCCCATTGTTGACCTGGACTGCTCTACGGCTTGCTTTTGGAATCCCCGTCATTCTGTTGATCTTTCTGGCCTTCTCGACCACGGACCGCTATTGCAATTGCCTCGCCTTGCCCCTTGTACTTTTGCTGCTCGCATTGCTGCTCGACCATGGAACGTTTTGGATTGCTAAATCACTCGCCCTGTTTACAGCGGAACCCTCACGAACCTCTGGCTCTGCCGTTGCACGCATCCTTTCTTGGATTCTGCTGCCTGTTTTGGAATACTTCATGACTTTGGATTGATAGAGTGTTCTTGCACACTCCGGTACACGGACTAGAGACTGCCTTGGTGTACCATTTAGGCGCCCGCGTGCCGTCGGGTTAGGTTTGTTGATTTTGGACCTTTCAAGAACCTTTTGGATTTTCTCTTGTTCTTCCTGTTTATTCATCTGGTGTACACTGTTTGTGTCTGGACTGCCTCGAAGTTACTTAACCGGTTTCTACAGCCTTCTGGTATCTCGTGATACTGAACAGGTTAGTGATTGGTTTTGTTCTTGTTAATCAAGTACTGCTACCAATTGCATTGTTCTCATCATTGCCCTTCTTGCAGTTGCCTGGGGTCTTCACCTGTGCTCCTGGGATACATCTTGTCGCAGTATCCTATTCCCTGTTGTTCCGGGTTCGTCGTTGGTACTCCATCTTTTCGCCAATCCGCTGTTCTGGTTGTTCAGTTCATCAACCAGTTTGGTAGATTGGCTAGAAGAATTCCTCTGCTACACTACGAGGGCAAGACCGCGTCTGACAGTATCCATTCCAAGAAAAAAATTAATTACCTTTGGTAATGTTCTTCCTAATGGATACAACCGAAGGTTTTGCAGTTATTTTTGTGACACTTCTGCCATTTCTTGTGATTGTTGAAAGATAAAACTGTGCAAATGGCTGCTTCAGGTACATAATGTATGCCTATGCCCTAATTTCCGACTCAGTGTGTATAGATGTTAAAATGCAACAAGTTGCTAAAAGCAAGCTGAAAAACTCGAGTTCTGGGGTTTTAAGTTTATTCGCGACTCGTTTAATAAAATATGCAAATGTGATGTATCTTCTCACTGAGTGGATGGATGGTGTAGGATGCAGATTGTGTTATGGATGGAAACACCCAATAAAATTGATTTCAGTAGCATGTCTATGTGAAAGCTGTTACGTAGTTAATGTGATTTTTACATTTGTATGCTACACTTTGAATTTGCGACGTTTTACCAGACTAGTGTTTTGTATCTTAAGGTTGTCTTTCCTTTTATCGCCGCAGGTACACCCTGGATAATAACCTCCTGTCCCCAGACCAGAGACTTTTTTATGAAGAAAATGGGTTTCTTGTTATCAAAAATCTGGTTTCGCCCAATGACATCGAAAGGTTCAGGTATTCAATTTAATTGTATTTACTACAGACGGCACTGTGGGTTGTTTTTGTCTGTGAGTGGGCTGTGGTCGGGCTTAAAAAGGATCGGACCCTGGTTTGTCCATAGACTGTGATACTGCAAGTCTAGTTGTGTTTGGTACAAGATTGATTTCTGTTTGTCTCTACTGAAGTACATATTTCACATACAACCAACATACACCTATCCTCAACTCCTACCAATTACAAAAGGACTGTTAACGTTGGCCTGAAAAGGTTAGATTCCATCAGCACAAAATATTGTCACGTGTCAGGAGGAGCAGCTATAACATTTTTACAACTCTTGTTAAGCTTCCCCAGGTAGAACAATCAATGTGCACCTGTGACGCGTCATACCCCTTGGAACTAATTTAATGCTGCGAGAGAAATTCCTGACTGCTCAGGAAAATGTACCATTCTTCTTTTTGAGGTCTCGCAAGAGACCTTGCTCCTTGCCAGCGTATTGCAGATACACATGATGTGTACATTCTACATGATGTGCACAAATCCCCATCAGGGTAGATGGCAAAACCAGTCACAGAAACTCTTGGCATAACAGACCTCTTAAATGCTGCTCAACCCCACCTCGCCCCTCCTCCCACCCAGTTAAGGGTAACGTTCTTCATTCAATTGACAATAGTAGCATGTTTCTGGATATAGTTTCTGCTTCACACGACAAAGGAGTTTCTCCAAGAAGTTCAGGGAACCTGCGGTAAGTTCTGCAGTTTGCCGATACAAACTTGCAAATCTGCTGCTCCCCGTTCGCTGCAAGCACAACGCAGGAAGTAAGTTACAAACTCATTACTTACTGTCTGGCAAGAAAATCTCACGGCAGGACAATCTCAGTCCAGAGGATACAATGTTTCCATTTGAACACACAACCTATATGCAGGGACGAACAATAGAAAATCTCAGGCCAGAGGATACAATGTTTCCATTTGAACACACAACCTATATGCAGGGACGAACAATAGAAAATCTCAGGCCAGAGGATACAATGTTTCCATTCCATTTGAACACACAACCTATATGCATGGACGAACAATAGAAAATCTCAGGACAGAGGATACAATGTTTCCATTCCATTTGAACACACAACCTATATGCAGGGACGAACAATAGAAAATCTCAGGCCAGAGGATACAATGTTTCCATTTGAACACACAACATATATGCAGGTACGAACAATAGAAAATCTCAGGCCAGGGGATACAATGTTTCCATTTGAACACACAACCTATATGCAGGGATGAACAATAGAAAATCTCAGGCCAGGGGATACAATGTTTCCATTTGAACACACAACCTATATGCAGGGACGAACAATAGAAAATCTCAGGCCAGGGGATACAATGTTTCCATTTGAACACACAACCTATATGCAGGGAAGAACAACAGAAAATCGAACTGTGTTTCAAGGGCTTGTTCAGCGTGTTTCTAGAATCTGATTCACATGAGGGAAACATTGAAAACCCCAGCTCAACCCAGGACTATCCACGGTGGGTCGAGAGGGGATCCATAATTGCAGAAAGGCCACTTTTGGTTTGATAAAGCCCCCTGCACATGAAGCGGTCAAAGGTGCACTCAGAACCAGCACCCAATCCCCTCCCCCATATTACAAGTTACGGGGATGCAGACCCTTCTAAAAAGTGTCACCCCCGGGAGAAGGTGGAACACTGTATAGAAGCCAACAGCTTCATTGGGTCAGTGTGTGTGTTGTTGGACAGGGTTGGTAATAGAAAAACAAAAGAGGTGATGGCTGGAAGGTTTAGAATGAATCTTAACCTCTGGCATTGCTCTGGGCAATCCTCCAGGCCACCGTTCTTCACCTGCCAAGCCATTACAAAAGGGGAAAGACCATATGCATATCAGGCGTGGTCCCATCCCCAAAGGGGCAGGCTGGGCCGAACTGTTAGGTCCAATCTCTTCTGTAAGAGACCATAAGCGTAGCCAGACATGTTTTAGAAAGGGTTGTTGCAGGCAGTCTGACAGTGGTGGAAGGCAAAGGAGTGGAAGTTGGAGACGGAACAGGAGGTGGCAGTAACATCAGAAGGAGGATGCAGTATGCCATGTCTGTTATGAAGGTTCAAAAACATTTATCAAGCATTCTAAACTTTCTGTACTATAACTACAGAAAGTTTCTCTTGTACATAGCAATCTACCATTTCAGATGCAGCACAGTGGAAGTCTGCAACCTTTGGATCGCCAGAGGCTTCCAATTACAACTTCTGCTAGCTGTACCAAGCCTAGGCGATGGTAAGGGATCATGGGCGTCACAGTCCAAAACATGTAGCGAAGTGAAATGGAGGCTTCCAACTCACCACTAAAATGATTGCAACTTTCATCCGCTCACTACATTAGTTACTTTAGTCCCGCCGGTGACTTTGCAACATGAAAGTGTTCTTCAACATGGTTGACCTTTGCAGGCCACCTGCCCTAACCTTTACCATTTGACATGGCCAATGCCTACCTTTTGACTTGTTATTTTGACAGTGGTAGTCTGATACATGAAGATACATTGATTCTGGAAAGTGTTCCTTCTCATCTATCTTGTATTATTTGGTGGGATGGTATAATAGTACTACCTAAATATCTACTTTGAAAAGGGGACTGATCTTAGAACAGAGTGATGAAGCTACTAGAGCATCTCATCATGGTAAACGCTCATTCAATACAGAGTACCTTTAATGTGCAAGAATACCATGGTTGTAAATGGACACTATTTTAAAATGCAAACACCAATCAAGCTTTGCACTTGAATCTACACTTGCATGCAGAAACACACTTTTAAGATTGTGCTTCTGTCTTACTTGCACTCGTAATCTGCTGTACCAGTGCTGCCACTGATGATGCTCTAAGTGATGTCATTTGTGATGTCATCAGTGTGCTTTGGATCTGTGCAATTGCGGTCCATTGTAAAGGTGACAGCTTCCAACGCCTGCAGAACTTCAAGGGTTTTGTTGCATTGAATAAGCATTCAGAAATGAACCCGCCAGAGTCCCTTAGACGCTAACTTTAATTTCTAGAATGACATTCTATTACCCACTTTTCTCCAGGAGTGAATTCGAAAGGATCTGCAGAAGAGAAGTCTCCGTTCCTGGACTGATGTTTGTGAGAGATGTGGCCATCGCGAAATCGGAATTTCTTCCAGACCAGAAAGTGGTCACTAAAGTACAGTATTTTGAGGAGGACGAGGAGCTGTTCAGATACTGCAGGTTACCCCAGGTAAAAAGCATTAGAACTTTTATTTTGCTGCTCCTCCATTTTCTGCAACCTCTTGCTATAATTATTGAATAGCTGTGGTAAAACAGGGTTGGACTGGGGCATAAACTTGTCTCGGGCACCAATGAAAAAGTGTCCCAAAGTTGCAATAGGCAATTCATTCCTTTTGTGACAGACTGAGTAGTACCGAAGGGGGGGGGGGAGTTTGATAAAATATGATGCAAATTGTGCCTTTTTAAAGAGTATTAATTCAGCAACACTGGTCAAAACTGTAAGATGCATAGTGAAGTAACTTATCAAACTGACCCGCATGGCCCAAAGAAATGGCTTACTTTGACCAAAAAACTGGCCCACACAAGCATTTTGTGTTTTGGGTTTGGGCATTGCCCTATTGCGCTATGGGCCAGTACAAGCCTTTGGCAAATACATTTTGCAGCTATGCAGAATGGAATGGACTTGTAGCATGTGTAGACTGGGTGATGGGACTTGGGTGACCTGGGGGTCGAGGGGATGCGCTGTGATCTACAGGATCCCTTAAACTCCCCAGTCCATTACTAGCCTTAAGTCTTGTACCCCCTAACGAGACTAATTATTTCTGGCCAAGTGAGTCTAAGAACAGAGACCCCCACAGAGCAAGAGGGTTCCTATTCAGGGATGTCATTTGGAGTTTGCCAGGGGTCGCAACACCGACCCCTGAGGTCTCCCTTACTATCAATAAAAAAAATGTTTTTAAAACCCCCTTTTTTTTAAAAAATGCAAGCCTCTGGGCTGTTGCCAGCGCCATGTGGTTCTTTGTTTCTGGAGTGGCTGGCTTTCTTATAACACTTTTAGCAGTGATCCTAAATAAGAAAGAATAACAAATAATTTGTCTTTCTGGAATTCTATACAATAATTGCTAGGCTCATTAAAGATTTATTTCACGCACACTTCAGGGGTGAGTCACTGATATAGTCTGTTCTTAAACACCTCAACTCAGCCTTTCATCTTTCTGCGGTCGATAAATGAGTACCAACACAGGTTGGGTGATATTGTATGTATATTTGTTCTATATAAAGCGCTTAAGCGTAATTGATCTACAATAACACATCATTATCATTTGCCGTGGGACATCTGCTTGCATTCACAGTAATTTGGTAATATGAGCCTATACACACTGATATTAATGATACATACGGTGATCCATTCTTTTATGAAATGTATATCACATTATAGTGATATCGTAACCATATTCTTTGTAGTGTATTTAGGAACAATGCTACGAGATGCCACTTTCTGTTTTGTCAAGAGGTGAAAGATCGTGTTCCATTGCTTTCCGTGATGGCACTTCGGGGTGGGGTCAAATGACATCACTTCCTGTGATGCCATCAGAGGTCAAGGGTCATGTGATGTCACTTCTGCTACCCCTGGCATTTTGGTGAAATTAAATCCCTGTTCCTATTCCCTGAGCTCAAGCTAAGCCATCTCATGCCAACACACTGGGTAAACTAGAGGGAATGGGTGCAGTTCAGCAGAGGACAGTGTCCACACGCATGGCTCTTCCAATGGCTTTGAAGGACCCCTTACCGGAAAGGGAAGCTAACCGTGATGTGATTCTGGTGGGTCTAAGCTCTCAGTTGAACTGAGTACCCCAGGGAATGCAGAAAATTAAATATTATGGATTGTTCAGAAAATAATTGTGACAAATGTTGCCTTGGGCCAAAGGATAGCTCCGGGGGTACGTGTTTGTCTTGGAAGCAAGACAACACATAGCAACACAGGTTTGAATCCCGGGATCGCGCTTAGGTACTGGACTCTAGTATTAAACACATTGTAAAAGAACAATTATAATTAAAATTGTCAAGGGGGCGTGACCAGCCAGCATGTAGAGCAGACGTGCTTTTGTTGAGCTCTCCCGCCCGATCAGGCATACTGATCCTGTATCCAGTAAAATAAGATACTTGAACAAGGAAACAGTTGCTAAGGGTCTAGCAAGTCGAGCGACACGCAGAGCACCACTTTTAGCCTGAGAAAAAGCGTTAAATCCAGCTGGAAATGACCGAACGGGGTTCGAGGAGGAGCCCACAAAATGGCGCGGATGAGCGTTGAGAGGTCGAGAATCTGAAACGCTTGCCGACTGGAAGACAGGGCTAAGCGAGTCAGACCAGCAGTTAGCGGGACACCATCCATAAATTCGCTGCCTCTCCAGACGAGAAAGGGATGGTAAGAGCGCAGCGGAGTTGACCACAGCTGCGGTGACACTTGCGTGGGGTGCTGGAACATACTGCGCAGCTTCGTGGCTCTGTGAGTTGCTGCAGTGCCCTGGCGCCCCGTGAGACACAGTACGCCGCATAACAACCTGCGGAGGCCAGCAAAGGACTCCCCTCGGCGAACGTGGCCAACATAAACAGCAGCTCCAGCCCCTTACAAGCGCTCGCCTACCCTGATAAGATCGCCCCTGTATAGACTGCAAAGAGCAAACACGTGCAGATAAGCCCCAATTACCGCCGTCCTGCCCAACGTGAGCCGCTCACCTCACTTCCCAGCAAGCCAATGAAGCCAGCAGCCAACAGACGCCAACAAAAACTGTGAGTCTGGCACGTGTGGGGAGTACAGCAGTCACTCCACTCCAGAAAACCCCTGCCAATCTATCTTACCTCCCAATAACATAGACTGTCATGGACTCACACCAGGTACACTCAGCGATATTTGTAACCACCACACTGAACTTATCCATGACAGGATTGTAGAAGTTGCCTTGCATTACATAGTAACATAGTTGTCAAGACCAACATGCACCACATTTAGATGGAACTGTGAATATTGGCCTGCGTTGCATCTAGATAGGACTTTGATTGTTAGCAAGTCCACACCTAAACAGAGTTGTGAATATTAGCATGTCCACACCTAGACAGAATTGTGAATATCAGCATGACCACACTTAGACAGAATTGTGAATATTAGCATGTCCGCACCTAGACAGAATTGTGAATATTGGCCTGCGTTGCATCTAGATAGGACTTTGATTTTTAGCATGTCCACACCTAGACTGAGTTGCGAATATTAACATGTCCACACTTGGACAGAATCATGAATGTTAGCACGTCCACACTTGGACAGAATTGTGAATATTGGCCTGCGTTGCATCTAGATAAGACTTTGAATATTAGCATGTGCCACACTCGTATGGAATTCTGAACCCTAGCTCGGGTCGCATCTAGATAGAAATGTGATTGTTAGCATGTGCCACACTCGTATGGAATTCTGAACCCTAGCTTGTGTCGCATCTAGATAGAAATGTGAATGTCAGCATGTGCCGCACCTAGATGGAATCCCATAATTGTAGGGACAGCAATGCCAACTAACCAACCAACTAACAATATCATCCCTCTGCATACACCTCTCAAACTCTAACCAAAGACAACCACAAGCCTTAAACGCAGCAATCCGCACAAACTTCACAACAATGCAACAACAAAACAAACCACACATAGACTTGCACAGCAGCACACGACTATCGACCGTAAAACACCCCAAGCCCAGCCAACGGACCCACCGGGCTGAGGCTGCCAACAGCACATCACTGCTCTCTTGCACTTTTCCAGCTTATTCCCACTAACCTACCCCCTCCCCACCCCTTTTTCAGAGCCGCCAGAGCGCCAGGGGACTACTTTGGTGGTGATAGTGTGCGGTACAAATGTCCTTTAACATTAACATTAACCTGGTCTCAAACAGCTTCCCACACACGCTGATTGAGAGACATTGCACAGCTGCACAAGCCCATCCACGAGAGATCCACAGGAAGTATTAACATCGCCTTCAGACTATGTATGCACAGCTTCTGCAAGATTAAACATTGATTGCTATCAGGCTACTAAAACACCTCTCCTGTCCAAACAAGCAGTGTCAGGTCCATTACCATACACGGTGAAAAGCAGACAAAGCATCCAAGAAGATAGTCTTTATAGGCTCCCTCAGTTGATATCTCACTGCTGGAGGAAATCAAGGCGCTACAGTGAACCAGGGAGAGATCATGAAAACTTGAAGGCATAGATACGCCGTTTATGAGACGAGAAGCCACCACTCCCCAAGCACTGCGCAACCCGGGCTCAAGGACGCCAATAAGCATATAACACCAGACCTGAAGCACATATAGCAATTGGATTCAAAACTGCTGAGCCCCCAAGGAAGGAGCTGGATGGCACGAGAGGGGCGGTAACAACACAGCAGATAAGAACAGCGCATTGGTGGCCCCAGGAAATAGAGGGCTACACAGATGTGAATAACACCCTGACATAATACGCAAAAAATAAAAAATCAACATTCGGTGAAATCGCAGGCACAGGCGGAAACCCTGCACCTCATAACCCACCCACTGTGTGCAGCTCTAGCCATCTATTCGACCATACCAAGTGACTGACGCAACACAAATGTAATCAACAAACTGTCTGTACGAGAGTATCAAGACAACATAGCCAAAGCATGCTCTAGAAACAGCTAACACCGCCTGTATCCCAAATGCCAGAGGGGAAGAGGAAAGCAGTCACACACCACAAACAACAGCACAACCCAAAAAGGAGACAATGGATAGTTATGCGAAGAAAGTCGACCCCAAAGTGGACCCTCCACAACAAGACGAGCGACCAGATGGCACCAAGTCGGAAGCCCGACAATGCGCAGACGAGAACAAGATCCTGGAAGCAATAGCAGATATGCGCACCTCCATTGAAACACACATAGGAGAAATTAAGTGCGATGCAAGCCTTCTGCGCCAAGATGTTCGCAACCTTGCCAGCAGAGTGGGCGACACAGAACAGAAATTAGAACAGACCTCCTCCACGGCTAAAGAACTCGAGAGTACAGTCCAAGAGCTGACATTCAAACTCAAAATGCTACAGGATCACACAGAAGATGCAGAAGGGAGAACACGCAGGAGCAACATAAGGATACTAGGCCTGCCCGAAGGAACAGAAGGAAGGGACCCAACAGAATATGTAGAAAATCTACAACTCCAGGAGATAGGTCCAGCGACCCTGTCACAAGGGTTCACAGTCAAGAGAGCACATCGAGCCCTCATCAAGAAACCTCCACCAGGAGCCCCTCCGAGACCAATTATCACAAAGATACTCAATTACCGTGACAAGGAAAATATATTAGCCTTCTCCAGACAGGGAGGTGTAATACAATGAGACTCAGTAACCCTGCCAATATACCCAGATTACACGATACAAGTACAGAGACGACGGGCACAATATGTACCAACCAAGGAGACACTACGACACCAGGGAATCAAATATATGCTCCTCTTCCCGGCAAAAATGAAAACACTCTATTATGCAAAATCTTTATTCTTCGAGACCCCAGAAGCAGTAAATTCCTGGATTGACGAACATAACCTAGGGCAACTCCAGGAGAAACACCCAAACAGAAACAGGCGGAACAAATTAACCAATCAGCATCCCTCCTCACAGACCTTACCATCACTGACATCATGAATACGAATACAAATAGCGGGATCTCGGCACCCCAACCCAAGCAAACTCGAATTAAGAACCTACCTGGATACATGGTGGGGAGCGGTAAACCACACCCAGACCATCCCACCTCCACTTTCTTGACCAAATGGGGTTAGACCCCGTACCTGACTCAAATGAACTAGGAGAACCCGGAGTACTCACACACCGACTCCCCGAGGCTAACAGGAAGATGGTGGAGAAGCCGCTACGGAATCACGCCGATGGCACCAAGTTCACTGTTATGTTTTAGTTCAGTTATTAAAGTCACAAGGGGAAGCCACCTCTCGGTGGAGAGATCACAAAAACAAGAAGCTGCAAGGAACCCAGTGGTTGTGGACCTGAGGGAGAGTGGAGGGAGCGGTCGAGACGAGGCCGACCAAAGATGGCGCTGAAAGACAGGAATACAGTGGCATGACCAGTGCAGGCTGCAAGGCCAAAATGAAAAATGAGGATCAACAACTTTACCGCAATACAATCTGGCACCCCAGACAAGGGCTCATGGTCCCCAATGATAGAAACGAAAGGCAAGCAGCAAACACCCAATGACAGAAAACCTTCAAATAATTAAGTGGAACGTACGTGGCCTAAACAGGTATGTCAAAAGAATGAGAGTGATGTCCAACCTTTGTAGAAAAGCCATCCAAATTGCGCTGCTACAGGGAACCCATCTAACACCAGACAAACAGACGCACATCTTCAAAAAATGGAGAGGGAAAGGATACGGCTCGGTGTACATCAACAACGCAACAGGAGTGCTCATATGGTTCGTGCTTGGCGTGTCAAACCGAATCCTACATAAATACTCAGAGGGCAGGATCATATTGATACATGGATATATAGACAAAAAAAAGAGTTCTGCATAATAAAAACCTATGCACCTAATCAAAATGTGACCGCGTTCTACCACTCGCTCAACTCTGTCCTGTCCCCGTATAGAGGAGCCCAGTGGTTCTGGGGTAGAGATTTCAATTGCATATTGGACCCAATCCTGGACAGCTCACATCACACACAGAAGCCTCTCCCCCCCCCTCGTCCAAAGTTCTACAGACGCTGACCTCAGATCTGGAATTACAAGAAATATGGCAGTGGCTGAACATTAACAAGCACGAATTTTCAGTTTACTCGAGTGTGCACAAAATGTACACATGGATCGATTATGTTTTCACAGGGAAAGAACATATGGGGAACATAATAAGGGCATCCTAAGAGGGCAGAACTCTATCCGACCACTCCTCCTTGATAATCCAATGGGGACTCGCAGATCGCTCCATACCCATCCCCACATGGAAATTGCGCGCAGAATCGCTACGAGGTCCCACCTTCAGAGAGAGCCCAAACAGAGTAGTTTTACAAGTACAATCTGGGCAACGTAGACAGCACCAGCACAGTGTGGGAGGCCTACAAAGTGGTCATAAGGGGAGCAGCGATAGCTACCACGGGTGAAGTCCAAAAAGACCTAGAAAACCAAATCTCCAGACTAGAAGCTGAAATTAAAGAATTAGAAAAAAGGGACACACCGGGAGAGGACAAAGAATGCACCCTCATGTCGTTAAGACTAAAATGCATGGAACACAGACTTCTGGCCTGGCTGGTCCGAGGACTAGATAATAGAAAGTGGACACATGGTGGTCACAAAACGAAATCAATCTTGCCTTCAAAGATTTCTACAGCAAATTATACAAAGATAACACACACTCGAAAATGCCAGACATACTAGAAACCTTGGAACATGTAGGGCTACCACACCTAACTACAGAACAGCGGGAAATGCTAGATAGCCCCTCCGGTTAGAAGAGATACAGGGAGTCATAACCTCATTACCCAATGGGAAAACACCAGGCAGCAACGGACTCCCACCTGAATTTTATAAAGAGTACACTGACGTACTAGCCCCACGGTTATTACAGGTCCTACAAGATGCATATGAATCCGGCTCTCTCCCGCACTCGATGGAACAGGCCCCAATAACACATATCCTAAAACCAGGCAAGGACGGCAAACTATGCAAGTCCTATAGGCCGATTGCACTAATAAACTACGACACCAAGATCCTTACAGCGATCCTTGCAGATCGGCTTAAAAGAGTAATCGCCCCATTGGTCCATCCAGACCAGACCGGATACGTCCTGGGCAGATCCACAACAGCAAACCTAAGAAGACTCCAGGCGGTCATAGACAGAACACATACCAGATCAAAGGGCTGTGCTGTAGCAGCTCTAGATGTCATTAAGGCCTTTGATTCTGTAAGATGGAAATTAATGTTCGCCACACTAGAACATTACGGAATAGGACAGGGTTAATGCGACGGATACACATGCTCTACGCTAGACCAGCAACGAGGGTACCTACAGGCAAACACATTTCAGACCTATTCCCGATCTGGTGGGGCACGGGGCAGGGCTTGCCGCTACAGGACTGCAGATAGACGGAACCACACATGTCATCTCCCTGTATGCAGACACCATACTTTTATATATGTAATATCCAGAACACAATTTAGGGACACATCTGGAAGTGTTGGATAACTTTGCACACCTCTCGGGGATTTCCATAAGTAAAACCAAATCCTGCTCATTTCCCCTAGCGGGCTGGGCGGGAAGAACGAGACCAACTCCCCTGTCTAGAACTCAGATGGAACACCCACACATTTAGCTATCTAGGCATTAACATACACCATAACATTGAAGACACACATAAAGCCAACATTCAGAGCGAAAAAGGGCCTCGAGGCATCCATCAAATTCTGGGAGAAACTCCCCCCCGTCAGTGGCAGGACGTATATCGTTGGTGAAGATAATAGCCCTGACCAGACTGCTATATCACTTTATTAATGTGCCGTACCTCATCCCAAATAAGTTTTTCATAGATCTCAACACTGTGCTAAGTAGCTTTGTATGGGGCATGTGGGATACATTGACCCACTCAGCAGAATTCCCATCCATAACCAAACTGCACTTCAGCAGTTAGCAGCAAAATGGCTGCACTGGCTCCTTGGAGCACCATTGCACCGCATCGAAACTCCGTTTTGCAGCTACAAAATGATGGCTGCACTGTTTTGCCAAGCACCTATTGGGCAGTTTTGAACAGGGAGCACACTGAGAAAGTCTGCCACGGTGTGTTCTTGTGGGTACTAAAGAAGCAAATTGCTGCTTGCTAAAAAGTCCCCATTGAAAAGGAAATATTTTACATTGAAAGGGATGCTGTCCTGACACTCTTTTCCTCTGTTCAACATCTCACTGCTTTTATCAGTGAGGCCCTGCCATGTCCATCCATATTCAGATTGTGCTCCAGCAGAAGAGAGCATTATCCCTGAATAACAGGCTGTGTTAGACCAAATCTGGGAAATCAACAGAAGCTTTACTTTCAGCCGCACGGAAAAATGCTTGACGTTTGGGCTACAAAATGTTTAAAAATCAATGCTTCAAAAGAAAGCCTAGCTCTAAGGGCATATGTCAATTTCAGTGGACCTGTGCCCTGAACAGATTGCTGTATAAGAAACTGACTAGGGCTGCAAAACAATGTTGGGAAGTCAAATGGAAGATAAAACCTTTTGAAAGGGGCTCCCCAGCAGACTTCACCACGTGTTAAAATGTGCTTTTGCAAATAAGAGAAAATACCTGTTTTAAAAGCGTAATGTTGAATAAGGCCCGGTCTTGGACTAGCAATGTAAAGGGGCTTTTGCTGGGAAACATATATGGGATTTTTTATTCAACAGGCTTGCATGTACATGATGCAACTTTGAAATGTAATATTCACATGCCTTCTGATAATCTATAAACATGTATAAAGTTATAGAATTTTAGGTAAAATAATTTCCTTGAAAATGACGAAAAACTATTAGATGGACGAAACAATTTACATTATGATGTGTATTTTATTAAAAGCTTGTAAAACCAATAAAATAGATTTTAAAAAAAAAGATTTTAATTGTCAATATCCCCAAAAGATGGACTGCTGTGACATCATCTTGGTTCACAAAATGTCAGGAGTCCAGAAGCAGCACTTGGCACACACAGAACAGTCATAGGCTTTCTCATCTAGTGGACACCAAGAGCTCAGGGCTATGCAGCATTTTTATTTTCATATACCTTTCATGGTTATTTTAAAAAACCTACCAGCATAGCTCATAATTAGCATTAGAAGCAGAAGACAGAGTTGCTTCTAATAAGATAGTTATGCACGTGGCATTATTAACATTTATTTGCTAGACAAAGCAGTGATATGCAGTTAAATGTTAACAAAATGTCTAAGAGTTGTGCATTTTTTGAAAACTTCACAAAAGTACACTTTTGCGTTTTATTAGAGTGATGAGGTACCTATGGGATAGTGTTCGTATGTGAGCAGCTAGGCCGAATTTATCGAGGGGTATAGCTGTACTCTGTGTGATGGTGTAGAGTAGAGAGTAAGCATATTGATATGGTATGGTGTGATAAGATAGTTCATCCACAGAGCGTATATGCTTTGTTGATGGGCACAAAAGGGGAACAGAGAGACAGAGGGTTGAGCTTACAGTGACTGGACAGTGGGGTAGAGGGATACATAGCGACATCATGTTTAAGACGGAGGCAGGGCACACAGTGATACACAGGTACATTTGGGCATGCAGCGACATCACAGGGGCTCGAGGGGGGCTACACAGCGTCACATGGGTATAGTGAGGTATACAGTGGGTTCACCTGGATTAGAGGGGCAGGTAATGCTGAGGGGTATATAGCAGCATCACGGGAACAGGAGGCAGGGTACACAGCGACACATGGGCATGGGGGGCACAGGGAGACGGAGGGCTGGCTTTACAGCGACAGTATGGGGGTAGAGGGATACATAGCGACTTCGGAGCGCATATGCTTTGTGGAAGGACACAAGAGGGGGACATAGAGACAGAGGGTTGAGATTAGAGACAGGACGGGGGCAGGGGGATACATAGCAATATCATGGGGAACAGGGAGGTAAAGCACACAACGATACACAGGCGCAGTGGGGCATACAGTGACATCAAGGGGCCTGGAGGGGAGGGGTACACACCAACACACGGGCACAGTGGGGTATACAGCGACATCACTGGGACTAGAGGGGCACTGTCACCAGGGGGCGCTCAAGCATCGGTCGCCTGATCCGGCGTCTCCCTTTCCTCGGGCTGATTCAAGCGTTCAGAGAGCATTATTATTTACAATTTACTCTCCAACCCTGCACTATTCTACTTTGGATAACTTCCTGGTTCACCTTCCTAAGTGCATTCACATCCTTACTCGACCAGAACTCCGCACTCTGTCTCTGCTCCGTTCCCGCCTCGTAGGCAGCAAGATGGTGATCCCAGCTTCTCTTCTTTAAGTCCACCTCTACTGCTCCTGCTATTTACCTGAGCGCTGGAGCCTGCACTTTTTGTCGGTGTAAGTCTTCCCAGCTGGAGTCCACAAATGTTTTTCTGCCTCTACTGCTCCTGAGCACCGGAGCCTGCTCTTCCTGTCAGACTACGCACCAGAGCCTGCCCTTTCTGTCGGACCAAGTCTTCCCAGTTGGAGTCCACAACTGTTCTCTGCCTCCGAGTCTGCTGGCTCTGCTCCTACCTGCCTGCCTCTCCAGCGCCTGCTCCACTGGCGCAGCTGCAACTTTCTGCTGTTTTCCTTGGCGGACCTCCGTGAGTACTTGCGACTGGGTCCTGTTCCTCCTGACCCGCGGTGTTGTGCTCTTCCTGCCTTCCTTGACTGCCCCCCGTGATTATGGGCGATTGGGTCCTGCCCCCCGTGATTGCGGGCAATTGGATCCTGCTCCTCCTGACCCGTGGCGGTATTGCGGCTCTGCCGGTGACCTCCGCCCTAAGCACTCTGCTGCACTTCCACTTCTTCCCGCCTGACAGCCTCTTCTCCGCTCCACTATTGTTGGCCCTTCTGCAGTGTCTCCACCAGGAGAACTCTTCCTGTGGCCACCACCATTGCCCGGCTGCATCTGGGCATGCTGGGTCCTACTACCACCGACCCACTTCTCCACTCCATCACTGGTGGCCCTTCTGCAACGACTCCTCTTGGAGAACTCTTCCTGTGATCACCACCGTTGCACGGCTGCATCTGGTCATGCTGGGTCCTGCTACCACTACAACTGGCCCTTCTGCAGCGACTCCACCTGGAGAACTCTTCCTGTGGCCCCCACCATTACCCGGCTGGATCTGGGTGCGCTGGGTCCTGCTACCACTGACCCACTTCTCCTCTCCACTACTGCTGCCCTTCTGCGCGCTGGGTCCTGCTACCACCGACTCACTTCTCCACTCCACTACTGCTGCCCTTCTGCGCGCTGGGTCCTGCTACCACCGACTCACTTCTCCACTCCACTACTGCTGGCCTCTTCCTGTGACCACCACCGTTGCCCGGCTGCATCTGGCCACGCTGGGTTCTGCTACCATTGGGTCCTGCTACCACTGACCTACTTCTCCTCTCCACTACTGCTGGCCTTCTGCGCGCTGGGTCCTGCTACCACCAACCCACTTCTCTCCACTACTGCTGGCCCTTCTGCAGCGACTCCCCCTGGAGAACTCATCCTGTGGCCACCACCGTTACCCGGCTACATCTAGGCACACTGGGTCCTGCTACCACTGACCCACTTCGGCCCTTTGGTGCCTCCCGGCGACATCTCATCTGCCCTTCAACCCCGACCTCACTGTGCCTGCGGCAGTACCGGGGCTCCTTCCAGACGGCGTCATTCTTCCTCTCCACTGTGTCCAGCTGACTCCTCTCCCCATCACCCTTCTCGACTTTGAGTCTCTACCGGCCCAGCACTGACTCTCCTCAACATTTCTTCTGTGACTCTGCCTATGGGACTGCGCCTGGCTACCTCCATCCCCCTTCAGCCTAGACCTCACAGTGCCTGTGGCAGTAACGGTGCTCCTTCTGGACAGCTACATCTTTCCTCTCTTCTGCGTGCACCTGGCTCCTCTCACCATCACCCATCTCGGCATTGAGTCTCTGGCTGCCCACTGCTGACTCCTCTTGCCAGTTCTTCAGTGCCCCTGCCTATGGGCCTGCGTCTGGTTGCCTCCTTCTCCTAGTCTGTGCTGTATGCTGTCCTTGGCTGGAAGGGCTGGGTCTTGTTGCTTCCGTCCTCATTCGCCACGCAGCCATTTCTGACTGCTGTTAACCTGCTATACCATCCGGGGCCTTGCTTGCCCACTACCTGCGACCTCCCCCCTTCTATCCTCAACCACTAAGTGGCCTGCCACTTCACTTACCAGTGACCTCCACTAAAATTGGCCCGCCAGTCACTTACCTTTACTTTACTCTACTTGCTACACACTTCATCTCTTTAGTCACCCCTTCCTATCTCCGCACTCTCATAAGCCTGCGTTCCCTGTTATGCATTACACCTCCCAATAAACCCCTTTTCCCTTTTCTTCCCCTTTCCTCTACCCACCCCCCTCTTCACTCTCTGTTTTGTCATCATGGCCATCTCCTCCTCTAACATTCCTCCACCCCCGCACTCCCAACCTACTCACCACCCCAACACATCAATCAGACGTCACAACCTCATTTACCCGCAACTAGCTTGCACTCAACCCAACTCCATCAACGTCGCCCTCTGGAACACCAGATCAATCTGCAACAAAACCACTGCAGTCCTTGACCTATTCTTACGCCTCAACCTTCATTTCCTCTGTATCGCTGAAACCTGGATCCCCCCACACAATACTTCAGTTCCAGCGTCCCTCACTTCTTCCTCCTCCTCCTCCTCCTCCTTCGCCCATGTCCCTCGATCCTCAGGCCGTGGTGGAGGCACTGGCCTTCTCTTTCGTCACAACTGTCTTTCCTCTCCCTGTCCCTCTCCTCTCCCTGTCCTCCCCTCTTTCGAGTTCATGTACAAAATCTTTAACTCCCCACATGCTATATCTTTCCTTATTATTTACCGTCCTCCTGGCCCCCTTGGTTCCTTATACGAGGATATTGATCACCTCCTCAGCCTCATTTCCCCCAGTTCCACCCCGTTAATTGTACTGGGTGACTTTAACCTCCATCTCTCCTCCAACCCAGCCGTTTCTCCTTTCCTATCCATTCTTGACTCCTACCTTCTTACTCCTCTCCCTTCCCCGCCCACTCACCTTTCTGGCTCCACTCTTGCTCTCATCTTTACCTCATCATTCACTGCTTCTCCCATTTCCTCCCTACCCAATTATCTTTCTGACCAGTCCTTACTCTCTGTCTCCCTCACCACTCCTTCCTCTCCTCCTCCCTCCCTCTCATTCACCACCCCCTTTTACCGACGCGACCTGTGCAACTTTGACCCCTCTCTCTTCCGCGCTTCCTGCTCCTCTTCTCTCCCACCTCTCTCCCACTTCTCTGCTCTCTCACCCAATGACGCCTCTTCCACCTTAACCTCTACCCTCACTTCTACTCTTGATCTTCACCCTCTCTCTCCTTTTCGCCCCTCTCGCAAACCTGCCCAACCTTGGCTCTCTACTCAACTCTCCTCCATGCGTCGCCGCCTCAGACGCCTTGAACGACGCTGATTAAAACACCCCTCCACTTCTAACCAATCTTCTTACTTCTCCTATCATACCCTCTACGATAACTGTCTTCAATCTGCTAAACGATCCTACTTCTCTGACTTACTCCACTCCCAATTCTCCCACCCCGCCGAATTTTCCAAACCTTAACTCGTCTTCTCTCTCCCCCTACCACTGACCATTCCATTGCCTCACCTCTCTCTGCCATTGATTTTGCCAATTTCTTCTCTAACAAAGTCCTCTATCTCCGCAAAGACATTCTCAGCTCCCCTTCCTACTCCCCCCTCCTATCTCCTCCTTCTCCCCCTCCCTCTACCATGTCCTCCTTCACTCCTGTCACTCAATCAGAAGTGTCCCTCCTCTTATCTAAAACTCACCCTACTGCCTCTCCCTCTGACCCCATTCCCACCTCCCTTATTACTAAAATCTACTCCCTCCTCATTCCCTACCTTACCTCCTTTTTCAACAGTTGTCTAACCACATCTACCTTTCCCTCTTCCTTCAAGCATTCTACTATCATCCCTATCCTGAAAACGCCCTCTGCCAACCCCACCTTGTCTCCAACTTTCGCCCCATTTCCCTCTTGCCCTTCCTATCTAAACTCCTTGAACGTATTTCTCAACTCTCCTCCTTTGTTTCTATCCACTCTCTCCTCCCCCTACTCAATCTGGCTTCTGCCCTCACCACTCTACTGAAACTGCTCTCACATCTGTCCTCAACTCTCTCCTCTCTGCCCGCTACTCGAAACACTTCTCCATCCTCATTCTTCTCGACCTCTCAGCTGCCTTTGACACTGTTGATCATGCTCTACTCCTTAACTCTCTCTCTCATCTTTCAGCCTCAAAGACTCTGTCCTCAACTGGTTCTCCTCCTATCTTTCCAACCGCACCTTTGCAGTCTCCTGGGGTGGTAACACCTCCCCCACCCATCCTCTTAACCATGACGTCCCCCAAGGATCTGTCCTCGGCCCCTTTCTCTTCTCACTCTACACTTCTTTCCTAGCTCCTATTATCTCCTCCTTTGCTATATCTCACCATTTCTATGTAGACGATACCCAGCTCTTCCTTCTCCCCCGACATCCATCTCAAGCTCTCTTCCTGCCTTTCTGCTGTCAAATCTTGGATGTCCTCCCACTTTCTCACCCTTAATGCTGACAAAACGGAAGTCCTTTTCTTCCCAGTTAACAATCTCCCCCCCTCCTCCTCCTCCTCACATTTTCTTTTCCTCTTCCCAACCCCCCATTTCTCCCTACGCCCGCAATCTTGGCCTTCACATCGACTCCAACCTCTCCCTCTCCCACCATATCTCTCTCACTGCCCGCTCTTGCCGCTTCCACCTCTATAACATCCGTAAAGTCCGTCCCTTCCTAACCTTCCATGCTACTAAACTCCTTATTTCCTCCCTCATCTTTTCTAGACTCTTCTAATGCTCCACTCTATTTTTCGGTCTCCCCTCCACTCATCTAACCCCTCTTAAATCCATCTACCACTCTGCTATCCGCTCGCTCTGTCTTCTCTCTCCTCACGACCACATCTCTTCTCTTCTACCTCGCTAAACTGGCTCTCCTTTCACTTCCATCTCAAATTCAACTTCCTCTGCCTCGTCTTTAAATCCCTCTATGGTCTTGCACCACCTTACCTTTCCTCTCTCCTCACTTTCTATACTCCCCCTCGCCCACTTCGCTGTGCTGATCTCTTCCTTCTCACTCCCCCTCCTCTGCGCTGTGCCCCATCCCGCTCCCGATCTTTTCAACTCCTGGCCCCTTACCACTGGAACCGTCTCCCTCTCCCTATCCCTATCCATTCCATCTCCTCCTATTCCTCCTTCCACACTTCTCTCAAATCTTACCTCCTCCAATTACCATCCTAACGCCTGTGCTGTCTCTTCACGACAGTCCTACATCACATCCTATATCTTTACTACCTCTCCCTCCCGGCCCAATACCACTCATGTAATGCCATATTGTTCATGTAAATTGTTCTATATACTGTTTTCTGATAATTGACTCACATGTTGTTAATGCTTGTTATGTATTCTTATTGTCCTTATGTAAAGCGCTTTGGTGTAAAGCGCTATATAAAACCTAATAAAATACAAATACAAATAATAGTGAGGGATATATAGCAGCAGCACAGGGATATATAGCTGCAACACAGGGATATAGCTGCATCACTGTAGCGGAGGGCAAGGGTACACAGCGACACAGGGGCATAAGGGGCACAGGGAGACAGAGAGCTGGGATGATTACAGGGCCAGGACGGGGGTCGGGGGGTAGAGGGATACATAGCGACATCAAAAGGAACAGGGAGGCAGGGTACACAGTGATACACAGGCACAGTGGGTATACAGCGACATCACTGGGACGAGAGGGGAGGGCAATATAGAGGGATACATTGCGACATCACGGGAGCATTTGGCCGGGGTACACAACGATACATGGGCACAGCGGGGTATAGTGGCATCAAAGGGACTAGAGGGGAGGGGCATACAGAGGGGTACATTGCAACATCACAGGAGCAGGTGGCCAGGGTACACAGCGACATACGGGTCACACAGCGACCTCACAGGACTAGATGAGTTGTTGAACAGGGAGATTGGAGGCGTTTTGATCCAAGGAAATCATTATTCTGGATTCAGGGATGCAGTTGTCTATAGCTGAATTAATGGTCGTATTCATTGAAGACATGGTCGGGAGTCCCAGTGTGTAATTCGTCAATGGGTTGTTGGAAATTCAGTCGCTTTTAAGGTTGAGGTTGGTGTTATGGAAACAGCCATGTTTTTAGTACTTCGTGGAATGTCATATAGGCCCTCATTACGACCCAGACGCTAATGGTTTAACGGCGCCGTAAAAGGGGGCGGTGCCGTTAAACCATTAGCGCCTGATTACAAGGTCCCTTTGCGGGACCCGTACTTAACGGCTGGTGTAGACCAGCCGTTCAAGTGGGTGCCGCAAAGGGACCTTGGCGATAATCACGGCAACCGCTATTAGCGGTGCCGTAATTATCGCCTTCCCCGTTCCCATTATGCCCTATGGGGCAAAATGGGAATGGGGAAGGGCAAATGGTGAATGGGGAATTACCGCCCCCGCCAACCTTGTGATGGGGGCGGTAATTCCGCCATCCACCATGGCGGAGACCGGCATGGACCATGGTGCTAATAGCACCATGGTCCAACGCCAGGGTCGTAATGAGGGCCATAGTCTTGGGTGAGTCGAATATGAATATGCTTTGTGTACTGCATGGTGAATGATGCAGAGTGTCTTGAAGGAGGCCCTTCGTCCGACTGGGAGCCAGTGGAGGGTTCGGAGGGCCGGACCCAGGGCGAGGAGCAGTTTAGCAGCAGCGTTTTATTAAGGTGGTATGCTGGCGCTCCTAGGTATAGGCAGTTGGCATAGTCCAGTCTTGACATTACAATCGATATAACAGAGGCAAGTCTGTTTGGGAAGGAGAGGTAGGGAAATATGTGCCTGAGAAGTTTGAGATGGAAGTGACAACATTTAGACACATTGCTGATCTGTCACGAGAGGGTTAGGCCAGCGTCCATAGTGCAGCCTAGGTTCTTTACTGTGTCGGAGGGTGGGGGAGGTTGGCCTGGGGAAGGGGGCCAAGGTAGAGGATGAGGTAGAAGTGCTGTATTGCCACACACCGTGATTTCAGTTTTTGTGGGGTTTAAGAGGAGATGGTTTATTGTCATCAATCGGTCAATATCTAGGAGACGGGCTTCAAGGTCGGGCTGGGGGTTGATGTCATAATTGTGGAATTTAAGGATGATTTGGGTATCGTCAGCGTAGTTGTAGCGCGAGATGTGCGGGCGGATGATTCGAGGGAGGGTAGACATATAGAGGTTGAATAGAAGAACAGATAGACATGCGCCTTGCAGTACTCCATTATTAACTGAGTGAGCGGCTGAGACAAAAGGGGAGAGCAGGGTTATTAGTCTCCTGTTGCTGAGGAAGGAGGCGATCCACTTGAGAGCGGTGCCACGGATTACAAGACAGTGGAGACGGTCAAGGAGAATTGAGTGGTTAATCGTGTCAAAGGCTGCAGAGAGGTCGAGGAGAATTAATGCTGCGCATCCTTCAGAGTCTGCAGTGACCATAAGATCATCCCAGATCGAGGTTAGAGTGGTTTCGGTACCATGTCGAGGTCTGAAGCCTGATTGTGCCGGGTCGAGGAGGTTGTTGGAGTCAATAAAGGCACTTAGCTGGGAGTATGCTGTCCGGTCGATGAGTTTTGCAAGGAATCTGGTTTTCGAGATGGGTCCGTAGTTTTTGGGGTCGAGAGGGTCTAGGGATGTTTATTTAAGAAGAGGCTTGACATGTGCGATTGTGAAGGCATCGGGGAAGGTGCCAGAGCTGTGAGAGTCATTTAATATGGTTCTTGTGTGTTCTCCTGCGCAGGTGGACGAGAATTTTTCTTTCAGGACAGAGGTGGGACAGGGGTTAAGGGGTGAGCCAGACGGTTTGCTAGCAGATAGTAGGTCAAGAAACTCATCGCTGGAGATGTGTCGGAAGGAATCGAAAGTGGTTAAGTTGGGGGATTTAGGTTTTTACATACTTGACCCATATTCTCAGTGTACACAGTAAAGTAAGGTTAGAAGTTATGCACAAGAACAGACAGGTACAAGTATGTCACTTCAGTTTTTTGTCTTCATTTCCCTAAAACTACTGTTAGGAAGGCATGGTATCACACAGTGAGGCAGACACAAGCGATCACAGTTCAAGGTTGTTTATTGAACTTCAATTGGGTTTGAAAAACACCTATCTAAACCTAAATATAAAGATGGGAGTAAGCTACCACCATCAAATAATAATAACACAGTCCTAGTGGTGTCTTGTCAGAATAAGAGAGGCTTATACTAATAAAGCTATTGCCAATCCTTACTTCTAAATACAAATAGTGTGGGAAACAATGTTATGCAAAAAAAGGTGTTCAAGAAATTATATGTCAGGAAATTCTGGCCGTTGGCCTGCCTTCCGATGTTTTCAGCATGGAACAAAGTGGCACGCTCTTACTTCAGAGGGCCAGATGCGACAAACATTCAAAAAGTTCCTGTCGCCTCAGGATTCTCGTCTACAACTTGTTGGGTGATTTTCGATTCACCCCGGGCCCCCATCTGCTGGGCTCAGACCCACTTTAACATAAAGCTTTCAATTGATCTCCCTCAGCTAGATACCTTACAGAGACCTTCGATCGAGCACCCATGAGGCACCGGACCACTCTGTCAAAGGTATTGTAGCTCTATTTAAAGTTCAATCAGTCATCAGCAGTTTAACTTCATTTGCGTCGCTTATCACACGTGTTTTAACAATGTTTGTTCCAGCGCTCGCAATGTTGCTGCTTGCAACCTTGGCTTCAACACAGACCGGTCTTGTATTGGTCTCCCCAACTCACCAGCTGTGTTGCTTTCACTGAAGTGGCTTTGTTCTTGTAGCTAAGGACAGCACCACAGTGGCTGGAGATTCTCCCTGCCTTGATTACTGACGTGGGAGGGCTCCGGGTACCTCCGACAGACAATGCAGGATTCTTCAGCGTGGTTTCCTAGTCTTACGCTGTCTCTCGAGGTTTCATGGAAGTAATGGTTCCTTGTCGAAAAGGTCAAGGGAACTTCCCTCTATGTGACCCCCCTTCTGTTTCACCATCTTTCTCCTCTCATTAAACTGCCATCTTGGAACTGCTGTTTCCGTGTGTGCTTTGCCTCGCTCAGAGTGTACTCTCTTGCTCTGTCTTTTATCCGTGTGGGGAAGTGTAATGGAAGTCAGGTGTGAGTGATTGGCGATAATTGCCTGACCTCGCCTGACCATAGTATTGGGACATGTCAGGTACACGGGTCGGGTGTTAGTCTGTTTTCCCTTAGAGCGGGCTGTCAGTGAGAAAGTGTTTGTATTGTAAAGGGGAGCGGGGGGGTAGAGTTCTTAAATATCCTACTGTGTTGGATGGGGTTAAGGTGTTACAGGAAAGGGAATACAGCGTCTCACCATCCGTTGTCCCACTCCCCAAAGTCCCCTCCCTCAGGTGATCCTCCCTCACTGGTCCATCCCCTGCACTGGTCCACCCCCAGGAACTGGATCCAAAAGCGATGGCCGTGTCCTAGCCACCTGGATAACAAATCCTGGGGGCTAGTGGGTGAGACACCTTCTGGTTTCTCCAACCACAAATATTTTTTCCGCTGTGTTTTCATGGCACCATGGATGCACTTTAAAAATGGCTTCCACCCCATGGTGTTCCATCCCCTTCATTTTAAAAGTGTGGATTAACATGTATGTTTGGTGATCTCAGGCCAGCTTCCAGTGGGTGTGCCTTGCATGTTGGGTATTAATTTGCACAGAATAACAAAAATGCCATTAATGCACATTTGCAGAAGGAGCTGCTTTGTGCTTGAAAGGGCAGAACTATAGCAAAAAATGGGTGGCGTTACTTGCTATTCCAACTGGGAATATAAGAAAATACACCTAATGCTATGAGTGGAGGGCAGCTGAGTAATTCAGCGCCCTCACTACCTGTCTCCACTTCAGAGCATATAAGCACCTTCTTGCTATCCCCAAGAAAAAAAATAATTCCAAGTGGTATTTACCTGGTACATGCATTTTGTCTTGTTAAATTATTTGAAACAGTGCACAGCGTACAGAAATGAATGACTGTAGGAACTTTTCTTATTGTTCAGGTTAGTTTTAGTTCTACTTAATCAAAAAATAAATGTATATACTGACTTGTGGCTGCAATCTTGTATTGTCGGCAGATCGTGAAGTACGTGGAATGCTTTACTGGACCGAATATCATGGCCATGCACACCATGCTGATAAACAAGCCTCCGGATGCAGGTAAGCAGAGAATGAATCTCCTGCTGCATGGGGGGGCAGGGGGTGTCCCTCCATCCCTGCAGGGGGTGGTCTTTGCACGCCTTGGCATCACCAGGTTACTTGTTGGTCAGTAAATGTACCTACGTTTGCGTCCTCCTTTTAATGGATGTGTAGTGCATCGCTGTGACTTGCCCCTGCTGAAGGGCCGAGTTATGGCGAGGGGCTCCTCTCCACACCGCCCAGGCGTTACGTTGCATAGCAGGCAGTATCATTTGACCCTCATGGCCATCCCTTCCTCTATGCAGAAGGCCAATTAGGGTAATTAGTAATAACATCCAAAAAGGCGCTGCTCTCCAAACAATGTGTAATTACAGATTGTTATGTGTATTACATGGCAGCGTAGTGTTGCTGCAAAATTCAACTGTACATCATGAGGTTGGACGCTGTATTTAGTTTCATCTGAATGCAACTTTGAAGGGAAAAGAAGTCTGGCGATGGTAAAGTTTTGCTGTTACTTAATCACAGTTGGACATGAGAAGAATGAATTCTTGAAAAATGTCACTTGTTCCCGGTCCAGGTTTCTGATTCGCAAAAAACATAAGTATGTCCTACTAACGCTCTCTAGCCTTGGATCATGTGCTGTGCTTTATATTGCAGAATGAAAGATTCCAGTCTTCTCTGTGAAGGCATCTTGAAGGAGGACACAGACAACAGATTCCAAATTCTTTTATTAACTTAAAGGTCAGGATGGAAAAGGGCCTTCTTTGCCCTATGCTGAGGTGGGATTTCCCTACCTAAATAAAACTAAGAAAAGTCAGAGTCAAAGAGTTCAATTTAGGAATCTGTCTGTGACCAGAACCTATGCTTGACCTCAGAACTATAATTATACAAAGTGTAGAGATATCAGCAACCAACAGAAAACCGTATTCTACACAAAGTCCTGAGCTTCTTCCAGCTTGCAGCTTCCTTTCGGCTCCCTTCCCCCCTCCCCCAAGTATAAAACACTTCAACAAAGTAAAGTCCCAAACTCCCCTTATTTAGAATTAGAATGCAAAAAAGTTTCTTCAGGTCTCGGGCTTTCCTTCCCCAAGTTATGACTCGAGATCACCTTCCGAATCACACAAAATGACCTTGAAATGAAAGGCTTCTAATCAGGACTCAAGATTCTTTTCCCCAAGTTCCAAAACACAAGTCCAAAAGAAAGACAAAATGTTTTTGTCTTCCAGAGTTTGGTTAATGTTGTTTTCAAATGCATAGTTCAGATGATTTTGTAGTTTTCCCCTAGGTTGAAATTGTCTCTGTGTATCAAACTGCAGTGTCATTTGTCTGCCTGTTCTCGTCACCTTTTGGTTTCAAAGGTTTGGTAATTCAATTTGGTGTTCAATAATTAGGGGGTTTTGTTTCCTTCATGTAGAGTTCAAAACATGTAAATTTCACTTTAAATGTATAGTTCAATGTACGGAGACCTTTGAAAACGTGTTTCTCATCACCCGCGATCATTCTGATGCAAGATATTCCCTTTTATTTAATGGTATACAAATATAACTGCTTGTTTTGCTTTACTTGGATAGTTCGGTGTTCTGAGTCTTTCCAGAACGTGTGCCTTGCCACACGTGACCACTCTGATACAAAGTCTTCCCCTTTCTTGTACACTCAACAAGCATAAATGTTTGTTCCACTTTAATTGAGCTGTTCGGAGACCTTTGAAAACGTGCGTTCTGCTGCACACGGCCACTCTAATACAATGTATTTCATAAAATGCTTAAGTTCACACACACGCACCGGGTTTCTTAAGCACCAGAAACTCGCTGGCCGCTTAGGATATTTGTGCTGCAGCGTGGATCACACGGTCTCCTTCCTCTAGTACCGGGGCTCTAGCTTCTTCTACTCAGACACTCCTGGGGTGGTCCTACACCACAGGGGAACAAGCACTTTAAATAGAAAGGAACAGGGCAGCCTTCCAGTATGGCTCCCTTCACCTCTCTTGGTCTGCTCCAGGGAGCCCTCACTCCTACGCCATGCTGAACGGTCCTCTGCTGCTTGCACCAGCCTCCTGGTTTCTCTCCTGTTGATTTTCTCTGCCACTGGGTTGGGCTCCATTTATAGACCCTCAGCCCCTTGACAGGTTGCAGGTGTGAATGATTATTCAGTCCTGCCCGACTCGCATTATCGGGACATGCCTGACCTTCACTACTCCTAGCAGGCATCTTTCTCTTCCCAGTACTAGAGTAGTAAAAGAGTATAGTTTTCATTGCTATTAGTTGCCTCTTCTTCGTCCCAGTACTGTCAAGTGTCAATGGTGATATGGGTGGAGCTGGATTATAATAGCCCATAAAGGTTGGGGAGGAGGTTGGAATGGCTGTCATTAGGCAAAGGGCATCCCACTCCCCGTTCCCAAGAATCTGCCACCCAGGTGATCCTCCCTCACTTCTCCGCCCCCAGGGTCGAGATGCATTAGTGATGGCCTCTCCCTTGCCACCTGTGCAGAGGATCCGTGGGGTGCAGGAGTGAGAATACTCTCAGGTTTCTCACATCTCACAGCCTGTTACTTCTTTAACATAGCATTGCATGTGAAAGTAGCCAGTGAAGATATATATGTATTTCTGAGGCTTGTGGATCTGCTTAGATCACATGCTATGCATAGGCCGACATCTAGTGGTAGCTGCAGAGTATTACATTTTTTGTTTTCAAAACTCAAAAAGGGATGTCGGCAGGGCGTGCCAGTAATACTATCCCTAGTGTGACGTCCACTGTACCCATGGTCCTTCACGCGTCAAGGTGCCTCCAATATTTCTACCGCCATCGTAGTTGGACACATATCGCAGAGTTCCTTCTTGGCTGATGCCATTACTTAATAAAAGTGTAAACTTTGTTTTACTTTCTGTCCTTTCAACAACCGTATACCGCAACGGCTTCAAGGAGAAGACCATCCGTCGACATCCTTTCAAGGCCCAACAGCCACGCCCCTGCACAGTAGGGAGAGCGGGGTCAGGTTCATATTCCAGTCTCACTTAGAGAATGCATATTCCCCTATACTCCCATTTGTTTCGCCAGGCTGCCATCTTTTTACACAATGGAAAACACTCCTTGTAAATTCTGTCCGTCCTGTAACAGGACCACCGCCATGGACGTCGAGGGAGCCTCCAGCGATTGCAGCATCAGCGTCCTAACTGACGCCAAGGGCGATCGGGACCCAGCTGATTCCTGCTTGCAAGCCCCCAGTGCCAACAGGCAGGCCAGCATTTCTGCTACAGGGGTGACACCCGACAGATCAGGCCCCCCAGTTCGCCCCACACCATGCACATCCCCTATGGCCGAAAGTCGACCATGCTGTCGACCGATGAGCCACGCACGGTGTCGAAAGGAAGGTCCGAACAGTCCCTGTTCTCTGAGCCATCACGGTCGCTATCACCACACGACAGGCCCCCAAAACAAACGCCCAAGTCCGTTTCCGACACCTCATCTAAATCTGGGAAATCCTCGGGTTCCGGCGATTGGACTTCAAAAGGACGCATCGACAGCACTGGCTAAAAGCTCTAAGATGAGCAACTTAATAAAGAAACACGTTCCGACTGCCTTTTAAAAGCCAGAACGTCAAAAAGACTCAATCTTCGACACCCAAGTCACAAAGTCACATGGTACAAAAAGTAGGGATTACTCAACCCCTGACAACACCCTTTCAGGGGCAACGCATCATAAGATCCCTGCCCCAGAACTATCACCCACACCTGCTCCCTCTGTATTGCCAAGCTCCTCACAGTGGATCCCTGAACAATTTGATAGGGTCATGAGAAGAATGTTTAGTTTCATAAACTTCTTTGATGAACACCCCGAACAGCTCCACAACCTTCATGGTCCCCCACAAGACGAGGCAGCAAGCATACAGCCCGCATGATATATGATATATGATAGGTTAGGTTATTTATAACGTGCTTAATACCCAGAGGTTTCTAAGCGCGGACCCGAGGATCGAACCTGTGCTGCTCCGTGTCGTTTTGCTTCCAAGGCGAGCATGTTGCCTCTCAGCTATCTTCCCGCAGCCAAAAGCACTATGCAGGCCACTACCTTGTCATTCCAGACCACAACGACCCACCAGTGGCTGACTCCCCGGTAGACAACCAATTGCAATATAATGATCTACTCTTAAAGGCTGCGGAGCACTTTAAGATAGATACCCAGGAAGACCAGATTGATAAAGACTTTGAGGACGACATCCTTTAGGATAAGAAATCTGCAGCACAGTTTATCCCCTTGCTTCAATCGGTCCAGAGGTTTTTTCAGCCCTCTCTGCTTACCCCCAGTCTGACACAGGCAGTCAACCTATGCATCGAGAAGATGTTTAGATCAGGCCCCTTGTACATTACGGGCAGCTGAAGCCTAACTCTCTAGTAGTCACCACAAGAAAGAGAGCGGGAACCCCTCTGGCCTCTGCCAAAGACCATCCTGACAAGAAGAGTAAAAAGATCTACACCCTGGGCAGGGAAGAAGCTTCCTCAGCTGCCTACCAAACAAGAATAGCTAATAATACTACGCTATTAGCCAGCTATAATTGCCACAAGTGGGACATGATCGCACAACAAATAGACTCAGCCCCAGAGCCCCTAAAAACACAGCTCTCACACACCATCACAGAGGGGAGACAGATGGCAAGGTGCATTCTTAAAAACAACCTGGATGCAGAAGACAATGTGGGAAGAATCATGGCAGAAGTCACACTAATGAAACGCTACGCATGGCTCTGTCTATCGGGCTTCAAATTGGAGACCCGGCTACCCTCTTAAACATGCCCATTGAACCCAACGCTTTATTTGGCAAAGCAGGAATATGATACCCTCAAATCCCTAGGGCAGCTCACTAACAAACCATTTGGGCAAAGAGGGGGCTCAAACACAAAGCCAGTTTTGAGGTCAGAGCTCCCAGCGGTCCCCTAACTACAAACAGGGTGGGCTAAATTCATCCTGGGGTTCTTTCCAAGGGCAGTCCTCCCAACGGGGTTTTCAAAGAGGCCAAAGAAGGTCTAGAAGTAGGGGCAGATCCTCCTCCTCAAGAGGGGGCTCAACCCCTCCTAAGCAATGACCACCCACTACAGGTTCCCTCCCATGCCACTCCAATAGGAGGTCTTATTTCTCACTTTTCCCACGTATGGGAGGCAATCACGTTGGACAAGTGGGTACTTTCCACCATGGCGAGGGGGTATTGCATAGAGATAATTCAAACACTAGCCAACCACCCGACAAGACAAAGATAGACTTCACAGGAAGAACAACGCATCCTGTTGGAAGAAGTCAAAGCACTGCTACTAAAGGATGCCATAGAAATCGTCCCGGTAAACAAGGCTATTTATTCAATGTACTTCCTTGGCCTGAAAAAAGATGCAACAATGCGCCCTGTCCTAGACCTGCGCCCTGCAAACACCTATGTCAAACCACAGAAATTCTGCATTACAATGCTACAGGAAGTAATGGTATCCAGTCAAAATTGTCGAGACGAAAGTGCTGAATTTGGTTTTTTCGAATATATTGTTTTTTATTTTATCGGGTTTAGTTTTGTTTAGTTAGCAAAAAAAAGAAGTAATCCCACGGCTAAAACAGGGGGAGTACATGGCAACCTTGGATACGAAAGATGCATACTTTCATATTTCAATGTTCCCAGCGCATAAAAGATTTGTGCGCTTCAAAATAGCGAATCAACACTACCAATTCAAGGTGCTACCCTTCGGCATAGCCTCCCCTCCAAGGGTATGCACCAAGGTACTAGCGGTAGTTGCAGCACACCTACGCAGAGAGTCAATACCAGTGTACCCTTATCTGGCTGATAACAGGGGAATCCCCCAAGCAAAATACCCAAAGAACTATCAATCTTCTGTTCCAATTGGGATTCTCAATCAACGAGAAAGAATCAAGTCTTGTGCCAAGCAGAACAAAACAGTTCCTAGGATCTGTTATAAAGAGAGAAGAGGGTCTAGTCTTTCCGTCAACCGAAAGAGTGCAAAACATACTGCTACAAATACCTCAGTATCTAGCCGGTCACCAAATAACCGTATGCAAAGCAATGCGCTTGCTCGGCATGATGGCTTCATGCATTTACCTGGTTCCGCACGCACAGCTGCGCATGCGCCCAATTCAAGAGTGGTTAGCGAAACAGTGGTCTCAGGCAAGCAGGCAGTGAGACGGTCTAGTGGTGGTTTTCGCTAACCCTGGTTCAAGCGCTACACTGGTGGACAAAGGAAAACCTGTCAAAGGGAAAACCTTTTCACAGCCCTACTGTGCAAGCAGTTCTCACAACAGACACATCACACACCGGGTGAGGAGCCCATTACCTTCACCACACAGCACATGGCCTGTAGACACAGATCACAGCCCAAAATTACATACATCTTCTGGAACTTCCTCAAATGTGTATGGAAATCCTCAAGGAGGCAAGCAAACCAAACATCAGACACTGTTATTTTAACAAATGGAAAAAATGTCTAATATGGTGCCAGTCAAATGTAAACCCAATCTAATGTACTCCTTCACACATTCTCCACTACATGCTCCACCTACTAGACTCTCTGCTAGTATTTAACTCCATCAAGGCTCTATACGCGAACACCACTTCTCAAAGCAAGGTGTCCTGCTGGAAGGTCCCTGTCATTAAGTCATTCATGGAAGGAGTAAAAAGACTTTACCCCCCATTTCAAACCCGCCTCCAGGGTGGGACCTAAATGTGGTACTCGCAAAACTCATTGTATCCCCCTTTGAGCATATGCACACATCCAGCCTTAAACACCTTACATGAAAAACGGCTTTTCTGGTGGCTCTCACCTCCATAAGAAGAGTCAGTGAATTACAAGCTTTGTCAGTGCAATACCCTTTCTTTGTTATCCACAAAGACACATTGGTACTAAGAACACACTCTAGGTTTTCACCTAAGTTCCTGTCAACCAGTCCATTGAACTACCAACTTTCCTTCAAAACCCTTCAAGGTCAGCTGAGAAAAAACTCTGTACACTAGATTGTAAGGAGGGTGCTTCTTTACAATGTAAACAATGCAAAACCGCTGCGAAACACAGACTAACTGTTTTTCTCCATTGCACCTGGCAGGGAAGGGGATCACGTTTTAAACAACGCCATCTCCAGATGGATGGTGAGGGGCATACAACTCTGCTACTCTCTACCAAACAAGACTGTGCCTTTCACACCAAGAGCTCACTCTACTAGAGGAGCTACTCTGGCTTTTATTGCAAACGTCCCACTGGACGCCATTTGCAAAGAAGTAACATGGAGCCCCATACATACTTTTGGTCAGCACTACTGCATTGACACACATTCTAAAGCAGATTCACAGGTGGGACAAGCGGTGCTAAAACATCTATTTGCTGCTGTACCTTCTCACAATATGGGGTTGTCTCCTCCAGACTCTGCGATCGTTCTTTTGGACGTTTGGGGTATGAAACAGGTTCTGGCTTGTCCCCTTCTAGTTCTTCCACATCAGACCACTCACTCTCTTTCTCTGGGCTTACGCCGTGGAGGTGCCTTGCGCGGCTCCCTCCCTATCCTCATTTTTACTTTCATATCTTTCCTCATGTGAAAACTGTCAGGCTTTATCTTCAATCAGGATGTTGTCCGCGGAAGCTGCTGAACCCCCGCAGTCCCCTTTGGATGCTAACCTCTTAACTGGTAACAAACAGTTCAGTTGAGAGCATCCCCAAGGGAAAGGGGAAAAATGGGACAAAATAATAAACTTCAGGTTTTGCTCAGCTTCTTAATATTTCTTAACCTGTAGATAAAATAACAACAAATAAACTTTAGTCACTAACCTTTCTTTTCCTAGGCTCTGACTTCTCTTTATCGAACCTGAATACCCTCTATTGATAACTTAGAGGAAGTGTTTGTTTACTTACTGAAGAAAAAATAGAGTCTCTGATGCTATTACTATCTTCTTCAATTCAGAATTGGAAAACTGCTGTCTTTAGCTCACTCTCTCAGTTCCATGAATTAGTCTTCTAGCAGTTCAAATTCCAAAACACACACACGCCCATCTGAAAATGCTAGGTCCGTCTCTTGTGTGAATCTCTAGCTTTAACACAAATTCCAAATATGACACTCTTGCTTCTTCCTTTTAGAATTGTTTGTGCATGTGGAAAGAAAGCAGTGTTCACTAATTGGATCTTTTGCTTGCGTAAAAATATCGCTCTTCAAGGAAGCGTTCACTTGACTAGAGTTATGCGCATGCGTGAAGATATTCCTTTTCCTTCTAAAATGGTGTGCGAATAGGCACAGAGAATAGAGTTCAAAAATGGCATATGCGCATGCCTAGTAGTTCAGTATTTCTCCCTCCTTAATTTTATTTGTTCAAGTAGGAAAATGGAAATTACTGAGCTCCGGACACTGATCCTTGAAGAGACAGTTTAATGAGGTACGCGCGCCAGGTTAGAATGTTAGTAAATAAAACATAACGTTTCAGGATCGCGTATCTACAACACTGTCACTTGCGCAGACAGTGTAAGATTTCTAGCGCTAACCCGACGTTAAAAGAAAGCACTGTTACCGTAGGAAGGAACAGTGTTCAATACTTTTTATACGGCTGAAAAAACACAACGCTGAAAAAATTAACAGGCTTCCACACACCAACTTGGCACGCGCTAAATATGTTGCGCAGTTCATTAAATAAGAGTACTGTTCAAGAAATCCAAAAATAATGTCTTTAAAGAGCAAAACTAACTCTTTAAACAAAGAATAAGAAAACAGGAACTGGTTAATAAATTGTATAGAAATATAACTCCTTCCTGAATTTAACAAAGTTCAGTTAAAAATTATAAAGTCACTTAACTTGCTTCTTTCTTTTACCGGAACGTTTCTTACTTTCATCTTGAATTCTCCAACACTTTCATGATCCAAATAACAAATCCTAGGCACAAGGGCCTAGCTAAAGTTTCGAAATCTTCAGAGCTTCAAACATAAGACCTTCCTGTTGGGCTGCTGACAATGAAAGGCAGTTTATAATGTTCTAACAATGCCTTTCTTTTACTTCTGAGCAATCACTGATCCTTTTTGAAGTCTCCATTTTGGCTTGGGAAGCTCTCCACACTCTGCACTAAAAGCCCAAACCTTAATTTATGTTAATCATACACTCATTCCACCACATTCAACCAAACCCCATGAAACCTGGCAAAAACACTGTCCCACAATTTTCCTCACTTCCTTCATCTTCTGTCTTCGAAATCTAATCGTTTTAGAGGGCTCGTTCCGTACAACCCCATCAATGCTTTTTCCAATAAGCTTGGTTCTCCTTTCTGTGGGGACCCTACTACAATCCTTTTTTTTAAAAAACTTTGTTTTTATTGACATCATACACATAAGGTAGGGTGCGCAAGCAATCCCTGCCCGCAATACATCAAAGAAACATAAATGTCGGTATTTTTGCCTTTTACTCCCATCCCGCCTCCCCTCTCCCACCCCACCACCCCCCCACCCCCCCAACTTTTCAACATACCAAGTCTGGAGGCTATGCCGGTTATAGAAGCTGCAGAGAGAACATACGAATATCATTGTGTTATTAGTCGTACAATTTGGCATAGTGGGGTCAGATCGGTTCACAGCAAGTTAGGGGCTGTACTAGGTCCCTGGGGTTAATGGTGAGGTGTGTGAGGTGGAGGCGTTATAGGTCACACTTTACAAACGCATAAAGATGCAGTCATCGTTAAGAAGCACTGCCGTCCATTCCTGTACAAATTCCGACATGGTATCATTTTATCGCTGTGAGTTTTTCATAGGTGACCTAAGTTTACATAGCCATTCCTCCTTGGATGGAGCCAGAGCACTTTTCCACTTTTGAGCTAGTGCTAGCCTCCCCGCCCTCAACATGGCCCCGATGACCTTCGGGAATGCATTTTGCTCTGTCTCCGGCATAGGAGTACCCAGGAGGATTTCCAGTGGAAGTAGAGATGGGCAGTCCCCCTCTATATCCTTAATCCAGCTGAGCAATTCCGACCAGTACACCTGAATGACCGGACATCCCCACCACATGTGAAACCAGGTGCCCCGCTGTTGACATATCCTAGGGCAAAGAGGGGATACCTCTTTAAACATTTTGGACAAGGTGGCTGGAGGGTGATGCCATGAGTGGAGTATCTCTACAATCCTTTTTACCTTACAGATGACACCACTGTCCCTCCTGCTTCTATACAGGTTACCAATTCTTCTTCGTATTGCTGCTCATACATCTTCGTCTGGGAGAGTATGATTTTTCATCATCTCCTCTAAAGCGTCTTTTCAAGCTCCTTTCCCGCTCTTGTTCTTCACTTTTCTCCTTCCCTCGAAGTATGTGTTCCTTGACAATCCTTTGAACTTCTTTTCACCATCTCTCTCGCCTCTGTGCCATCTGTCTCTCTTCTTCCATTTACCTCACTCTCTTCTCCATTTGCCTTTCCCTTTCTTCCTTTTTGTTTTCTCATTCTTTTCCTTTGTCTCTTATAGCTCCCTTCTTATTTCTTGCTGTTGTTTCTTCTCCTTTTCTTTTTGTCCTGTTTTCTTTCCCTGTCTTTCACTTCCTCCATTATTTTATCCTATTCGGTTTCTTCCACCTCCTCCTCCTTTCTGTCGTGCCTCTTCTTCCCGTCTCTCTTTAACTTCCCTTTCTCTGTCTTGAGTGTCGCTCATGTTCTTTCCGTTTAATTTAAGCAATTTTTGTCCTCCTACCCACTCATTCGGGGTGGTCACCGTCTCTTCCTTGTCACTTTGTCTACCTTTCTGTTTTTGTATCTCTGCTTCAATCTCTGTTAGATTTGCCTGCAGCTCGCAGCGTTCCTTATACTCATCGCACATAGACACTGGCTTTTGATTATTTTACTTGGCTCCATTTATAGCATCTTCACTACAGTAAGCGGGGGCGCATATACAGGGTTAGTATATCCGGCCACTTCTTTTAATTCTTTCAATGGGTAGAATCCCTGTCCTTCATCTGGTGGATCGATGCTCTGGGGAGGAGGAGCCGCCAAGCCCTCTCTTTCGTGTTGATTAAGCATCCACTCTCTCAGTGATTTATCCTCCACCACGTCCCCAAACATCTTCCATAACTCCAAAATGGCTAATCTCTTTTGAAGCTTCTTTTCCCAATATGCAGCATGTAAAAATGGTGTCATGTGTTGCAGCACAGATTTCGAAAGAGTGCCCTCCTGGGGCCAGGCCATAAACATTTTGACCTCTGTACCCCGCACCCACTCAGCATTATATTTGCAAATTTTATTTTTGTATCTCGGCAGGGATATGCATAGGGGGAGTGTCTCCCATGATGGCATGTCACGCTCTTGACTGCTGATACTTACCGGACCTTAATAACCATTAAAACCTGCTATCTTTTCACTTCTGCTTCACAATCCCCTGTCAGCAATACTGTCCTCTATTTTCAACACTTTATTTTCAACACTTTCTACACCTCTTCCCAAGCCTTTTGGTCACAACACCAACTATTTGGCTAAGCACCACAAATGCCACCCACGCTCAGGACTCCGCCCTTTGAGTCCAGACCAAAGCCCACGTGCTCTGCAATGTAAACCACTATCCACAAAGCCTTGTTTTTTTCTCTATTTTTAACCACTTCTCTCACCTTCCCGCTGGGGCCAGCAATTACTACACATATGGGTGCACCCTTAATATAACACAACAAGACAACCCCTGTGGCCATCTTCTTGTCCTTTCCGACAAGGTATCCTCTTTTCTCTTAAAACGACCCCAACCGGGGCATGGCACACTCTTCTTTGACCTTATCGCAGGAAATCTCTTTACTACTTAATAACTTAGTTCCTCGTCCCGAGGTTTAATGGGCCACCTTCCATAAACCATGGTTACAGGTATCCTTTCATAAATAAATCCTTTATCACTCTTCCCCAACATTATACCTACAAATCCCTCTCACCTTTTTTGTCAATTCGATGCTCTATACTTACATCTGTGGATCAGCCGAGGCCTTCAATTTCGATCCGCCCTCATTCGGCCACTATGCCCTTGCCCTGCAGCGATCAGGCAGGATTTTCTCCAAAGGGGCTCGCAACTATCGTCTCAGTTCGCGCATAATTTTTCCAGTCTCAATGGGTCACTCCGCAGTCCTCTGGCTCACAGCGGGAGGACTCGACAATCCGAGGGCTCTGGCCAACCATCCAAGTCACTACCATATGTAATGGAGGGGTGGTAATCCCCAGTCTTGAGCGTAACAGGCAGGCCGTGAAAACCTGTGCCAAAAAACAGAAGAGTCAAGGTAATTGACAAAGTCCAGTTTTTATTAACAATACAGATAAAACAGGGACAGCAGTAAATACCAGATGTTTATACACTCTCGAACTTCACAACAGTTTAAGAATACCAAATACGTCACAACTGACATCTCATTACAATCTTGGTTACAAAGAAAATCTACAGGAAGGTTGGATTGGTTAGGGGAATCTTCTATATATGCAATGTATGTTTTAGTTTCCTCAATGGTTCTGCTTTATCTGATGGCTCCACCTGAGACGGCATCATTTGAGAACAGGGATTGGTTGGCATTAACTTTACCAACCTTGACTACTTGGCAGGTCATGAGCAACCATAGTTGTAGGCGGAGCGGCATCAAGGTGCTCTACTTTTCCCAATTAATAAGACAACATCCCTGATTTCCTAGGCCACAAGCCAGGACTTTAGCTTTAAACTTGGCTTTGCCCGGCATCTTTGTTCTGAGAACTTTAGGGGAGTGAAGGCCGCAGTCTATCTGTATTGAGAGTTAATGAATAGCCACTGTTCTCCAACTATAAGTTGCGTGTGAGGAGACCACGTTGTGAATTATTCTGCTAGACTTTTACTAGGATTTTAGTCTGTATTAATATGGGTGTTCTTATCCTTCCTGGCAACTGGAGACCTGTTCAAGCTACCTTTCTTCCAATATTAAGGCTCAATTAATGAGCACCTGGTTTTCAAGGGCTGATTGTTTCTTTACTTAATCTAAGAGAAATGTGTCTTATGCTTGGGAATTATTATCTTCTGTTCTCCTCAGTGCTAGTCGAAACCTCCCTTTTCCATGGTAACCTTGGCAGGAGTTGTGCAGCTACTCTCTGGCCTGCTCGGATCTGTATTTTAAGCTGATTCAATGAGTCGGACCTCCCCACAGCTTTGAGGTTTCTTCGATGCTTCCCAGTCACTCAAATGTGACTGTGCCGTCCATTTTATCCAAAATAGCCACTTGTTACTGTTGCATTTATACATTAAGCAAGCTTTGTGTGTACCTCATTTGCCTGGAGTTTCAGTGTGTACATTGATTATTATGTTTTCTAGTGTCTATTGTTGCAGGTAACATTTTTCATGTCCAAGTACAACTTTGAACTAGTGTCCGTGTATCTTCTTGGCGAGTGGATATCTGCTTCGTGTCTAGTGCGTCTACGTGTGTCAGTTGTGATGTCTCTTTCTCTCGTCATCTTTGGTTACAGCATGTTCATGTCGGCTAGAGTTTGCAAATCCATCTCTTCTTCGATTGCTCCGGGAGAAGGTCGGTAGGGCTGCTTCAGTGAATAGCGTCTCTCGTACATGCGGTATGGTGGCGGTGAAGGGGCAGACGCCATAAATGATGCACTCCTTTCATTCCAATGATAGAGGCAGGGGAGGGGCTGGCGCTATGATTGACGCATTCACCTGCCTATCAACACTTGATTGCCATATACAAGCTTCTCCAGATCTTGTATTGCTCGTTGTTGCTGCCCAGCCCTGGAAGATGTAGTTCCATGCAACTTGAATGTCTCAGAGGATGGTCAGGGGTGAGGAGTTGGGAGGGGAGGACACCCGTTTGTGGCCTACACGTGCTTGCAGGGACGGCGGTCCTCCACATGGATGCACATTGGTTAGAGGTCGGACCAGCCCAGTCCCTGGTGCCTCACATACAATTTGAGGGGGTCTGGCTACTCCTTGCCACAATAGACAACTAGGAATAAAATGGCTTTCCATAGAATTGAATGGCAACATGTTACTAATGATTTTTGCTGATTTACTGGGTGGCCCACATATGGTCGACTATAAAAACAGGTCAATGCTACATCTAAGCTGGCTTTCTTCGATTGATGACTATTCAAAAAGAAGTTCCCCCTACTTAAGATTTCCTCAGCGCCTGGCTCTAGTGAATGCACCAATGCTCTTTTAGTCGAGTTGAGTGCAAGTGGAGACTAGCTTGACATATCTGGACTACTTGGTGAAATTCCTTGAGTGTACAAAACTTATTGGGCTGGCGGCCGATTAAGCTTTGATGCCTATTTTACAACCCCCTAGTGCTGACCAGCCTTCCTTAGCTGCTGGTAAATTGTAGATCAAAATGTTAAGTAGCCTAGAAAGTCATGTATGTGGGTACTCGCCCTTTCTTGGTACTCTAGGTCTGTCCAATGCACCAAGAAATCTAGTTCTGCTCAGACCAAGATATTCTGGAACATGTTTCATTTACATTTTGTGTATTTTTCTGTAAACCGCAAGGGCAATTGCACATCGGGCCATACAAACTAACCTCAGGCAGCTTTATTCCAGCTAACACTGCATTTCAATAAGGTAACCTATCAGAGATAGAGCATCATATAGTGATAATGAGACTGGATAGTTGGAACGAGTTTCAGATGAGCAGATAGTCTTCGAGGGGTTCATTTTCAGGAAAAGTTTTGGGTTAGCCATGCAGTTGTATGGAGAAGTGATAGCCAGGATGGAGCAGATGTTCCTCTGCAGGTCTTCCTCAATCTCCTAGACGGAATATTCGCTTGAGATTTACCCATCATTTACACATAGTGCACAGGTCTTTAAACTGTGATCATGACAATAGAAGGGAGTAGTTTCTTACCTGGAACTCCATTTGTCCAGCGTTGGTTTCTTTCATGGATTCACATGCTGTGAATATTCCCAGTCGTCAGGCTAGGAAACCTCAGTAACTTTAACTTGGCGTGGGGGGCGTGGCTAACCAGCCATGGACTAGGACGTGCTTGCGAGAGCTGCTCCGAAGATCCGACTTTGATCCTTATGAATACGCATTGGAAACTATCAATCTGCTCTAATACTGGAAACGCGTGCGTGGGAACACATGCCCTGCCACGACTACAGAAACTAAAGCTCTTTGTGCAAGCAACTGAAGGGTAATTGACTTTGAAGCACCCGGCGGCCTGGACACAAAGTATCCAAGATGGCGGTGAACAAAGGGGAAATGGCCGTGGCAATGGCTATACGCACTCGAGCGTGCTGCAAATGAGGAGACTTTGTCCCTGGGAAGCCTCGCTGATCCCTGCCCCCTAAACGGTGAGCGGCGCATGCAAAGAAGACGTGAGTGTGTGAGGGGCACACAGAGACAAGCAGACCCAGGGTGTGTGGACAACAGCCGCATGTAAGGCTCGGGGGAAGCGTAGTCTAGAGTCCGGGCAGCCCCCCCAGCCACACCAGATGATCGAGTGTGCGGCTCCCGCCGCCTGTGTGAGAAGATACTGTAGCAGCACGGGGCTGCATACAAGGAGTGAAGGTGCGGCGGAGGACCCGCTTGCAGGACAGTCGCAGGGCGCAGGATTGGAACGGAGGTCCCGTGTGTGCGCGTCAGGCGCCTTAAAGCATAGGTTGGCACCCGGGCGGGGAGAACTGTTGGTGTCAGGCTCACTGACCTGAAGTAAACACCAGGAGACCGATCGAAATATGACAGTGGATCGGCAAGGCCAGCCAAGCATTTTCCAGCCAAGCATTTTCCTCGTACTGTGGGCAGAGCACACAATATATTATTACAACGAAGCGCTATCATAACGCCAGCGAATACACAAAGACGCAGGCATTCCCATGGGTTGCCCCCAGCTACACAAGACTGACATTAGTGTGAATCGGCTGATAACCTCTTGAGCCGAGCACTGGTCAGGTGCGGCAGCCTTGAATTAACACCGTGAATCCACCGAGCACACAGGGTGGAGGGCGGCGCAGCCCTGAGCGCCGATAATGGAGGTTGCTTCCCTACTTTTTAAACACAGGATGGGCGGTAATGAGGCCAGATGACTGTTTGGGTCCCCTCGCACTGCTGAAGCGCACTGCAAAAAAGGTGTAGTGCGCAACCTGAACCAGCATACTGTTGAGACCGAGGAACACCCGGCATGGAATGTATGAACGAATAGGGCGGATGGTAATGCCTGCTTTATTACAATAAAGGCCCACAAGCTGATCCCTTTCCACTTTTGAAGTGCCCAGCAATTGCAGACCACTGGGAGCACGGGCCCCGGAAGCACGCCACTAAGAACACGGCTTAAAGGAGAGATGTGGGAGGACACAGCCCACTCCAAGATCGACCTTGCGTGCCGCCTAGCAGGGTAGCCCACTGAGGTCACCCAAACACTGACCTGAAGTGGGGAAACTACAGTGACACCGGAGAGCTGATATAAGAGATTGCAGGATGTCTGTGAAAGGGCTGAAGTCCAGGGGCAAGCAACCCACTATGGACACCTTTGCAAAGGCGCAATGGGCCCCTTCGACCCCATCACAAAAGACGGGGGAGGCATCGGGGGATGACCCCCCCTGAAGGAGAAAACCAACAAGTCCTAGCGGCCATAACAGACTTGAGTGCTAAGTGGGACACGGCGATGGGGAAATGCGGACAGCCCTAGAAAATAAAATAGATGCCGTGGGTTACCTTGCTGCGGCAGGACGTTAGAGCGCTAGCAAAAAGAACTAGCGGATTGGAAAGCGCAGTAAAGGCCAACACTGATGTAAGCACGAACAATGCGAAGGAGGTCCATGTGCTCAAACAGCAGGTTGCCAACCTTGAAAACAGGGTGGAGGAAGCAGGACGGGTGAGACGGAACAACATCCGGGTGGTCGGCCTGCCAGAAGAAGAAGAAGGCCAGGACCCCACAGATTACGTGGAGAACATGATCCTGCAAGAAGTGGGAGCGGACAAACTCTCGCAGGGGTTCACGGTAGAGCGGGCACATTGAGCCCTTATCAGAAAACCAAGGCCTGGAGCTCCACCGCGGCCGATAATTGTGAAAATCTTGAATTACAAAGACAGGGAAAAGATTCTGGAGTATTTTCGTAAGGGCGGACCGATAGAAAGGGCCTCCTCCAGGGTTACGGCATACCCCGACTATACTGTGTTGGTGCAAAGGCAACGATATAGTTATGTTGCAGTTAAGAGAAGACTGTGTGCGGCGGACATCAGGTACATGTTGTTGTACCCAGCAAAGTTGAAAGTTCTGCACAAAGGAGGATGCAGCGTCGTGGATGGATCTATAGGGCTGCCCGGCACAGAACGAGGAACAAGAGTCCCAGGAGCACGATAAGTGAAGACACTATGTCATGTACCCTGCGAGGGTGGGAGAGTGGGGAATCGTGGTATAGCGCCTTGAATTACTTGATAGACACGGCATAGCCCTTGAACTTTATGACTCTATGGGACTGGAATATAGTGTGTTAAAACGCAAATGAAAACGGAAGTATTGGGCGTAGCAACTCTAAACAAATAGGAGCGGCAGGACCGCACTTACTTACCCCCGAGATTTAGTAGAAAGACGGCCAATAGGGCGGCCTCATCCTGCTGAGCCGCGAGTACGGGTTTTTCCAGAAAGGGCTAGATGCGGGGGTGCCTGAGATCCAGGGATGGAGTTGGGCAACAGTTGGGGAGGGTGAAGTTGGGGAGGGTGAAGTTGGGGAAGGGAGGAGGGTGGGAGAGGGTGTTTGTAGTTAGGGGAGTTTGAATTGGGAAACGAGCCTATATAGATTAAGATGGAAGGGGGATCTGGACTGCACCGGTGTGAGGGGGAGGGGGATTCTAATGGGTCATGGGGGACCTTAAAATAATTACGTGGAATGTCAGGGGACTTAATAGTTATCTAAAAAGGAACAAGGTCATGTTGTACTTGCACAGACAAAAGATAGATATTGCACTGTTGCAGGAGACACACCTGAAACGGGAAAAGATGGAGACTGTGGTGAAGAAATGGAAAGTGGTTGTGGTGGGCTCGACATGCTCCGCCTATGCTAGAGGAGTACTAATCTGGGTGGCGCCACACGTCCTGTTTCAACAGCTGCAGGAAGTGGCGGAAACGGATGGGAGGATGGTCATATTGAGGGGATTAGTGGAGAATAGAGAGATAAGCATTGTGAATACATACGCCCCCAACCAAAATACGGCAGCATATTTCAGAACTCTGTGCCATAACCTCAGCATATGCATGGGTGGGGCGGTGATCGGGGGGGGGATTTTAACTGTGTATTAGACCCCGGGTAGACAGATCGGATGGGAAGATTGATAGACCTGCCCCAGCGGCTAAAGCGCTGCAGACTCTACTGGACGACTTTGGTCTAGCGGATGTGTGGAGAACAAGACACCCCCAAGATAGGCAATACTTGCACTACTCTGCCCCGCAGCAATTACATGCGAGGCTGGACTATGTCTTTGCTACGTCGGACGTGGTGATGGAGTGTACTCAAGCAGAATATAAAGCGAGGGTCCTTTCGGACCACTCGCCCCTGGCTACTGGGTGGCAATACTGCCCCCCCGAGGGCAAGGATTCCGACATGGTGCCTTCGGGCAGAGGCACTTAAGGATCCCTTCTTCAGGGAAGATATAAGGGAGGAGATTATAAACTACTTTGAGACAAATACGGGTAGCGTTGACTGGGCGAGCACTTTATGGGAAGCCTTCAAGGTGGTGATGAGAGGGGTAGCCATAGCAAAATCAAAAGGCCTACAAGGTGGGATTTTGGCTGATATACACGAAACAGAAAGGGAACTGGAAAAGGCATTGAAGGAGGGAGGTGCAGACATGGAACTGATACTGAAACTGCAGCAGAAATGTGCGGAGCAATGGGAAAGATTATGTAACCTCAACTATAAAAAATACATAGAGAGACAGTATGCGGGAGGGGATAAAACAGGAAGGCTTCTGGCATGGTTATATAAGAGCGAAACTCCCAGACCCACGATTAGAACGATTGCGAGAGAAGATGGTAGTGAAGCTGACACCCAGGAAGGAGTTAATCAGGAGTTTGCAGAATATTATAAATTACTATATGGGGATGAGGGGGGGTAGTAGTCTTGGGGAGATCACATAAACACTGGAGGACATAGGACTGCCTAGGATAAGTGTGGAGGAAAGAGAGGAGCTGGATGCACCGATTACCTTGGAGGAGTTGGAGGAAGTGGTGAGGCAGCTGCCTACCAGTAGGACCCCAGGGTCAGACAGGTTCCCGAGGGGTTTTTATAAAGTATATAAGGAGGAAGTGCTCCCCCCAATGCTAGAAATGTTAAATGAAGTGTTTGAGGTGGGACGGCTGCCAGAGTCACTCGGAGAGGCGATCATAATACTGCTTCCCCAAACCCAACAAGCCTGGGCATAGCTGTGGCTCTTATAGGCCTTTGTCAATGTTGAATCAGGACAGCAAGATATTGACGGCTGTCCTGGCGAACAGACTGCGCAGAGTTATTGGCAAACTAATACACCCTGACCAGACAGGCTATGTCCCGAACAGAAATATAACTCAATCATAGACGCCTCCATCGGGTGGGTGAGTGGGGGAGCAAGAACGAGGGCGAAATGGCAATTGTGTCCTTAGACACGGTTAAGGCCTTTGATTCAGTCAAGTGGCCATGGCTGCTTGCTGCCTTAGCGAGCTGCGGAATGGGGCCTGGCTACATAAGGTGGGCAGAGATGCTATATAGTGAACCGTTAGCTAGTGTCAGAACAGGATCGGTGATATCAGAAAGATGGCAACTAAGTAGAGGCACCAGACAAGGGTGCCCATGGTCCCCAATGCTCTATACACTAGCCTTGGAGCCCTTAGCAATATACCTTAGGAAATAACATGACACTATAGGTATCGAGGTGGGTGGAGAACGACACCCGATTTCTTTGTATGCCGATGACTTGCTGCTGTACCTGAAGTATCCGGAGGAAAATCTCCAGTATATACTAGAAGTGATGGATAAATATGCGGGGCTGTCTGGCATAGCGGTGAATCCCCACAAATCTAGTATCTTCCCGCTGGGTAGTTATAAGGGAATCCCTATGGAGAGGTTACCGGTGCTACAAACACCATGGGCGGTTAGCACATTTATGTATCTTGGGATAGACGTGTGCCACACGGTGGAAGAGGAGCACAGACAATATACAGAGAGAGTCATTGAGAGAATTGAGAAGTGCATGAAATTCTGGGAGAAGTTGCCCCTAGCAATGATGGGACGAGGGGCAATGCTTAAGATGGTGATCCTGCCCAGGCTCCTGCACTATTTCGGAAACATTCCATATCTAATACCCAAGACATTTTTCACCAAACTGAATAGCATGTGTAGGGAATTCCTTTGGAATGGTACCCGGAACAGAGTGGCATTATGGAAGCTGCAGAACTTTTATGAAAAAGGGGGAATAAAACTGCCCAATTATGAGGTCTATTATGTTAGGGATGTAACGGTATTACGGTATACCGTTAAAGTTACCGTGAACCAATTCATTGAACAATAATAACCGTCACATTGTTTATACCGGTATACCTTTCATACCGTTAAGTGTGCTTTTCAATCTGATTTGGAAAGGTTGCAGTAAGTGCTGCACAGTCTTGGTCTTGCACTGTTGGATGTGCCGTCTGCCAAGTAGTTTCAGTTTGAGCAGTTTTTAATGCCATTCCAGAAACCACATGTCCCTGACACAAAATCAATATGTTAGCAATAGGAAGAATAAATACAGTGCTAAGAAGGAAAAGTTTTTTTTTTTTTAAGCACTCACACAGCCCGCGGGCATCGAGGCCCTGTTAAAGACATACAGGGTAATTCATAGAATTTCGCTGAAAAGTGTCGCAAGCGGCTGGCGCAGAGTGTCCGCGTGCGATTGACTGCGCCAGGCACGTGCGCTAAAACCGATTTCCGCGCACAGCGTATTCATGGATTTCATGCTCCCAAACCAGCCGTGGCGCAGAGTATCGCAGCGACCCTGCATCAGCGCCAGTAACGCCCCCAAGAACGCCCTTGCGCAAGGAAAAGCCATCAAAATCGCTAAATCATCGCAAAGGGCTGCGCTAACCCTGGACCAGTTTACAGGGCTGCCAAACAAGGAACGCAAAGCGGGAAACGTGCATATCAGGGGTACACGTGAAGTCATACACGCGATTAGCCAGGGTACGTGTATTACAGGGGTACGCGGGAAGTTTAACACGCGATTGGCCAGGGTACGTCTATTACAGGGGTACGCGGGAAGTTTAACACGCGATTAGCCAGGGTAAGTGTATTACAGGGGTACGCGGGAAGTTTAACACGCGATTAGCCAGGGTACGTGTATTACAGGGGTACGCGGGAACTTTAACACGCGATTGGCCAGGGTACGTGTATTACAGGGGTATGCGGGAAGTTTAACACGTGATTAGGCAGGGTACGTGTATTACAGGGGTACGCGGGAAGTTTAACACGCGATTAGCCAGGGTACGTGTATTACAGGGGTGCGTGGGAAGTTTAACACGCGATTAGCCAGGGTACGTGTATTACAGGGGTGCGTGGGAAGTTTAACACGCGATTAGCCAGGGTACGTGTATTACAGGGGTACGCAGGAAGTTTAACACGCGATTAGCCAGGGTAAGTGTATTACAGGGGTACGCGGGAAGTTTAACACGCGATTAGCCAGGGTACGTGTATTACAGGGGTACGCGGGAACTTTAACACGCGATTGGCCAGGGTACGTGTATTACAGGGGCGCGTGGGAATCATCACACGCGATTAGGCTGGGTGGGTCCTCACAGGTGTTCCCTGTACACCCTCCACGGCCCCTGCAGGCAGCCTACAAAACAGGGGACTACCCTGCACACCTGCTCATGTCCCCCTGCACCCCCACCCCCCAGCAGTGCAGGGGCAGCCTCCACCAGGCCCCCACTCATGTCTCCCACCACCCCCACCCTCCCGCCACCAGGGGCAGCCTCCACCAGGCCCCCACCCATGTCTCCCACCACCCCCACCAGTGCAGGTGCACCCTCCACCAGGCCCCCACCCATGTCTCCCAACACCCCCACCCACCAGCACTGTGGGGCACCTGGCCAGCAGGCAGTCAGGCAGCAGCAGATGGCAGGTGGGAGCGTGCTCAGGGCTCTGGGGGGCAGTAATTTGGCCTCCTGGCCAGGAGCGTGGTCTCTCGTGTGTGAACGTGTGGACAGCCTGATAGGTAGTGAAATCCCACACGTCAGCAAAGGCCCTTAGCGCGTAAACCCGTCAACAGCATATGCGCGCCTATAGTCACCTGCACGTGCAGGAAATTGTTGCGTGACACGTCCCAGTGTCAAAGCGTGTGATTGGTGAAAATGGATCTACACGCAGGAGTGACAAAGCGTGTGATTGGTGAACGTACACGCCGCGTAAGTGACGCTGTACGTGTGGGCCTGTATATAAGGTACATGTAGAACACCATTTCCTTGTACGTGCTTTTCGTGGAGAGCGAGTGGGTGAATTCTGTACTTCTTGTCGGTTCACATGCGATTTACTTCACGGCGTTTCCAGTTCGTATTCCCTGTTACCTCTGACAGCTTTTTCTCTTTTTTTCTCTTTTACTGGTTTACCTGGGCCTGTTCCCTCAAACAGTGTCCCCTTCTACTGTTGTCCTGTCTTCTCAGACAGCGTACACATCTTCTTTTGGCGGGGGTCTAGCCAGCCAAACGCGCTCATTCTTCACGCTCTTTTACCTGGCAGACGGTGAGTCACGCACGTATCCAACTTCTGTGCTTGCCCCGTGTGTAGCCTACCCCTTCAGAGGTCATTCTAGGCTGCGTGTGACACGCATACGTTCATTCTTGTGTTACTGGGTGCCACAGCGTAGTGCAGGTTTTTCTTTCTGCACACGTGGTCTAGGAGGGGTTGCGTGCACGTCATCTCCCTTTTTTGGGCCTCCTGTGCGTTGCGTGACCCGTCATCTTTCCCCAGGGGTTACAATCAGCCGTGCTAGAGCACTAGGGTACAATTACCATCTGGTACCCAACCCCTTTGACCCCCAATTGCCCAGGACAATTGTCTACAGCCACTCCCATATGCACATTAATATCAGTGCCATGGCTGGGAGGCGAGGATTCCGTAAGGGTGGCAAAGGTGGAAGAGCCACAAGTGGTGGCCGTGGTGGATCCGGTAGGGGACGTGGTCGTAACTTGCAAGGTGAGCCTGTCCCCCCATGTGTGGAGGACCAGTCAAGGGCACCCATCATCCCCCCCCTTCCCCCCCCTCCCCCCCTCCCGTTGAGGCTGAAGTGGCTGACACCATCCATGCTCAGCCCTTGTTGGACCAGCCCATTGTGGCACCAGACCTGGCTGACTCCATGGCTGACTTCCAGGTCAGCAGGGCTACGACACGTGCGCTGGTGCACGTTGATGCCATCATGCCACGTGGATCTGGGGCAGCAAGGTCATCTGCTGCACCAAGGAGGCAGGGCGGAGTGGCTGCAGGGGCAGCTGCGGCTCCATCCACCCCAGCCCTCACACACCCAGCCAGGACAGTGTCGGTCCTAGTCCATGCTGCTGACATTCCCCCTGACACCATCACACTAGAGCCAATGCCTGCACCAACTCCCATGCTGAGTGTGCAATCCCACACTCCTGATACAGAGTCCACCAGGGCTCCTGCCCCTAGTGTCCAGAGCGGCGCAGGACACTCAGGATCACCACCACCTTCCAAGCGGAAGAGGAAGAGTGCTCGTCCGGCACAGGCTGATGCCCCAGACACGGCTACACAGTCCGGCCCGTCCAGGAAGCCCAGCTTCACGGATGACGAACTGAATGCACTTGTCCAGTATGTGTCCGGACATGACAACGAGATGGTCATTGTTGCAGGATCCAAGACCACACCTGCACAACGCCAGGCACACTGGCAGACCGTTGCGGACATCGTAAGTGCCCTTGGAATCGTGAGGCGCACAGCCAATGATTGCTATAAGCGCTGGAATGACCTAAAGCGCAGGTCAAAGAGTAAGCTGGCCTCAAGTCATGCCGCAACTCTAGTGACTGGAGGTGGGTCTCCAGTAGTAGACATGGAACTCACTCCACATGAGTCAGTCGCTGGGACCTACGTCACGGAGGAACAGATCCAAGGCGTGGGAGATCTGGCTGATTACGAGGCATTGTCCGGTGAGTGCACATGCATGTGTGTGTCATCCATGTGCATGGTGTGTGTGTGAGGGCTTCTGTTTGGGTGCCAGGTGAGAGTGTGTGCGCCTCAGTCGTATGGGTCAGCCATGTGCTTCATGCAATACTTCCTGCGCAGCTGCATTTGGCCATAGCAGTATCCCTTCTGCCAACAGTAGACATCTAGCACAACTGCACGCCAGTTGCCCTTGAAGTGTCACCTTGACACAACATATTTGCTTATTTTTCACTGTTCATTCAGTCAGTTTGTTTGCATTCCACCACTTTCACTAGGCATGTCGCTGTCCACTAGTCACATGTCTGACATGGGTATGGTAAAGGGGAGTGACTTTGTTACCTGGATATCATTTGTACACACATGTCCCTGTGCAATTTGACCATTACAGACTGGCAGCTCCAGGTGAAAAATCTGACCTGTTAGAATCAGAAAAGCTATTACATGCGGGAACTGGACTGAATGAATAGGTGCTGCCCTCCTCTCCATCTTCACTCAATAGCAATGGTACATGCCATCTGTGTGATGGCATGTGTGTTTCACCTGCCAATCACAGGCCAATGTGTGATGCCACTGCCAGGCAGCATGCAGAAAATTTGTTCATCTTCCATCTTGGTGTCATCAGTGTGTGCCGTTTGCCTGCACTTCATACGCAGTGAGGGTGCATGCATGGGAGGGTTTTAGTCATGTGGGACATGTGTCAATCAAGTACTGGTTCTCTTGCTTCTCAGCCCTCAATGTGTGCCATGGTGCTAATGCCTGTTTCCATTACTTTGTTTTCATGTCTTTGCAGGGGAAGACGCACCTGATACTGCTGGGGTTGTGGAGATGGTGCAGACCCAGGAGGTGTCCCAGGGCCGACCAACCACCAGTGAGGGACGTGGTGTGGTGGTGGGGGAGAACCCACAAGTGCTGCAGGTCGTGCTCTCAAGGGGTGTCTCTGGCTGCACCTCCCCCGAGCTGTGCTCAGGTGTTGATTCGGATGAGACCTACGTGCCGTCGCTGGTGAGTGTTCCAGGGAGGGATTCTGTTCTGTCTCACCCACCTGCACCAGGGTCAGTACCCTCCATGGGGATGTCAGTGTTGGCAGCTACGCCTTCGGTGGTTACGGATGCAGGGTCACACTCCGCAACATCTGATCCTGTTCCTGGGCCAGCAGATCAGAGGGGGAATGCAGTCCTGCAGCCTCAGGCAGTGCCGGCACAGCAAGGCGCAGTTCGCCTTGCCCCAGACAGGTGTGGTGCCCGCCGACGTGGTGGCCGTACGCCACCCGGCAATACCGCATGGGAGCAATCCATTTACGGTATGGCTACCCAACAGGCTGCATCATCCGAGATGATGGCTCAGGCCATGGATAGGGTGGCCACTTCCATTGTCCCCCCAGAAAGGCTGATGGAGCGACTAGAGCAGGCAACCGACTCCATCTGCCAGTCACACAGGGAGGACATGTTGGGGTCCAACAGGGACAGGCGGGCGGCACTGGCGACTCTGCAGGAGGCCATCTCCATTGAGTCCCAGGGCCACAGGGAAGCCCTGAGGCAGGAGCTCCTACACCTCAGGACGACTCTTGTTGAGCTTGAGGCTTCAACACACCAAAGGACAGAACAGCAGCTGAAGCGTCTCACCCGTACGCTCTCAGCTGAGATGCAGGCAACGAGGGCGGAGGTCCGGGCATCCCGTGAGTTGTTGCATGGGGACCTCCGCACACTCATCCTCCAGAACCAGACCTACCACACCCGCATGCTTGCAGCCATGGAGGAGCAGACTAGGGCCTTGCGTGGGCTGCCTCCCATAGTGCAACCACCTCCGGATGCAGCTGCACAGGGTGATAATAGCGACAGCAGTGACACTCCCACAATAGGGTAGCCGTGTGGGCCATGAGCCCATGGAGGTGTTTTATCTTCCCAGGATCCACGCAGGTGGGTTCTGGTGTGCATCCTGTCCTCGGACCTCCTGGGTGGCCTCCCCAACCCCCCCGGGCCCATCAATGGCCATTTTTGATTGTTTCTTATTTTTATTTTTATTTCTTTTATTCCCAATTTTTTTGGGAGGATCTGTTGGCTCCGATCTGTTGGCTCCGATCTGTTGGCTCCGATCTGTTGGCTCCGATCTGTTGGCTCCGATCTGTTGGCTTCCGTGGTTCCTGTGGGCATACGCTGCATTGTGGCTGGGCACATGCAGGCTTGTAATGTATTTGGTTCAGATGCTTGGGTTTGAGTCACACACACCCCTCCTGCTTCCCGTTTCCATGGGCTTGCAAAGGGTGTGCCCAAGTGACAGTGAATTACACAGTGACGTTGGACTCCCATGAGCTGTGTGGCCAGTCTGTAGTCAATACTGTGTATACATTCATAGTGCATATTGCTGTTGTGTTGTACACTGCATGTTGCATTGATGTGTAACTCTTCTTCTGTGTCTACCTCCCAATTTGCAGGTCCCTTCCTCAAGTCCACACAAGGACCTCTAGTCTGGCGATGGGGACCATGTTGGCAGCAGTGCACCTACAACTCTACATGGCGCCAACACTGCACAGTTGGTAGTGGTGGGAGTGCAGGCATTTCCAGGTGGTGAGACTACTAATATGTAACATTTTTGATGTCATGTTAATGGTACTACGTGCTCAAGTATGTTGTTGGTCCGGCATTGCTGTGAGCATTTCAGGTGTTGCAGGTTTCTAATAGTGCCACTGTACATAGTGAGAGTGATGTCATGTTGTGGGGATTACTTTGTTTACCTGCAATTAGCATGACATGGCACGGTGTGTCGTGTGGCAGTGCTGGGGTTGGGTTGGCTGACATGGCACTGTCCTCTTGTTGCATTTTGCAAGTGGGTATTCATTTTAGCTGCTTCAATGTGTAACTTCACAAAACTGCATTGGTGGTGTCTGTGTGGGTAGGGATGCACACATTGTGACACTTCCAGGTGAACAATCTCAGGCTGACATGGAATTCCCGGTTCATTCTCCACACATTCAGGATCAGTGTCAGGTTGAGTCATCATTGATTGTCAGATGGAATGTGCCAGGGCAGTGTGCACTCCACAGGGGTGTGATTTCTATGTGAAGTAATTAGCCACTAGCTGTGTACGGGCTGCCTTCCCCCATGCCCTTTCGCCTCCCATGCGCAGCGGCTGTGCATGTGGTTGGGGATGTGGGGCCACCACCATGTCCACGGCCAGGCCCCGGCGTGTTGCAACGTTGTGCAGGACACATGCTGCCACTATGATCCTGCACACTACTGGGGGAGCGTATAACAGCTGCCCGCCAGAACGGTCAAGGGAGCGAAAGCGTGACTTCAGCACTCCGAATGTGCGCTCCACTATGCCCCTGGTTGTAATGTGGGCTGTGTAAAATCTTACCTGGGGTGGCGTGGTGGGGTTCCGAATTGGCGTCATCATGTGGGGGCTGAGAGGGTAGGCACTGTCCCCTGTGGAGGTGGGGATTGGTATCATTGGTGAGGTTGTGACCTTGCTCAGTATCCAACATGCATGCATGTGCAGTGGCATACATACTCACCAAGCAGCCATGTATCGCCATGCCGCCCAGCTTCTAGGTCCCGGCTTAGGGTGGACATTCGGTAAATGAAGCTGTCGTGGGTGGAGCCGGGATAGTTGGCATATACTGAGGTGATGATTCCCTTGGCATTACATGCTACCTGCACGTTGATGGAATGCCAGTGCTTGCGGTTCCTATAGATGTGCTCAGATGCCCTGGGGGGACGTAGAGCCACATGGGTGCAGTCGATGGCACCTAGCACTTTGGGGAATTGTGCCACTGCGTAAAAATCCAGGGCGGCAGCATGCCTTTCTGCAGGTGTTCTGGGCAGGTATATGTGCCTGCGGACTGATGGGCGTGCAGTCATGATGTTCAAGACCTGGTGTAGGCAGCGTGACTGGGTGGCCTGTGACACCCCACCCACTATGGCACTTGTCCGCTGAAATGATCCAGTGGCTAAGAAGTGCAGTACATTGAGGACCTTCTCCAGGGGGCTGAGTGCTTGGGAGCACAGGGTGGGTGATGTGAGGTCATCCTCCCACTCACTCACCAGGTCCAGTATGATGTGTGGTGGAAACCTGTACCTCCCATACACCTGGTCATCAGGCATCCCGAAAAGGCTGGTTCTGGGTGTGAATATTCTGGCCCTGACTATCCTCCTCCTCCTCCTCCTTTGGTAGCCCACTGCCACTGCTGCTAGGAACGGTATGTTCATCCTGGCGTCTGAGCTTGTTATTGTTAAAGTCCGCAATTTATGCTTAGCGCGTGTTCTAGGCGAGCGTGTGACCCGCGCAGCCCTGGAATCCTGTTCCCAGTCCAATAGCGTGTGGAAATTCACACGCACCACGGGATACAGCGTGTGACCCGCGCAGCCCTGGAATCCTGTTCCCAGTCCAATAGCGTGTGGAAATTCACACGCACCACGGGATACAGCGTGTGACCCGCGCAGCCCTGGAATCCTGTTCCCAGTCCAATAGCGTGCGGAAATTCACACGCACCACGTGATACAGGTTCGCAAACGTACTTGCGTGTGTAAGTGGCCGCGCACCCATTAAATACACGTACATAGGCCAATCGCGTGTACGCGCACTTTTGTCCAATTACACGCGATGACACTCTGACGTGCAGTATCTCCACGTGTGCCCCGTCATCACGTCCTGAGTGGGGAACACCCGTGCGGGTCACGTCACAGACGCGCTTACGCGCTGAGGGACTCTGGTCCAATAGAATCGCGTATGCGTGCTGACGCGCTTACGCGCTAAGGGCCTTTCCTCAGATTTCACGCTGACGTGCAGGATTTTCACGTGCCAAATCACTCCGTATCAAGCTGGCCACGCGAAAACACACGGAAGCCCACGCTCCTGCCCAGAAGGCCGAGTTACTGCCCCCCAGTGCCCCGAGCAGCCTCCCACGTGCCATCTGCTGCTGCCTGCCTGCCTGCCTGCCTGCTGCCACCGTGCCCTGCCATTTGGTGCCTGCACATCAGCCATCTGCAGGGGTCCAGTTGCTGTGTCCACCCCTGCTGGAACTGAAGACTCCCGACTGGTATTACATCGCTCCACAGCCCAGCCCCAGGACCCAGTTGCCCACCCACACCTGCCTCTGGGGTTGCCATGTCGGGCACTTCCACATCTGGCACCAGTGGCAACCCCAGGCCAGAGGGGCAGAGGGGCACCAGCTTCACTGTCACCGAAGTTGGTGTCCTGGTGGAGCATGTCCTGGGGCAGTATGATGCCCTCTTTGGATCGTCCCGCGCCAGCAAGGAAGGACGGCAGAGGATCTGGGCCGACTGTGTGGTTGCCATCAACGCGGAGGGGGTGGCAACCCGCGACGTCCTGAAGATCAAGAAGCGCTGGGAGGACTTGAGGTCCAGGACCCTTGTGAAGGCCCGGCGCCTCGTGGAGGGGGGCCGGGGCCGCATGAGTACCATCCAGATGAGCGTCCTGGAACGCGTACGCCCAGCGCTCCACGCCCAGATCCTTGAGAGGGAGGCCCGTCTGGAGTTGAGCGGTAAGTGTCCATGCATTACTGTGTGAGACAGGGCATGTTGCGGTGTGCTGGTTCTATGATACTTGCCTGTATGTGTGCCATAGCCCATGTATGCATGTATGTGTGCAGGGACATCATGGTAATGCATGTGCGACCAGTGATGTGTGATGCACATGGTTGTTGCATGTGTTGAAATGCCGCATGGGGAGCCTTAATCAGATTATGAACATGAGAGCATGCCAGTCTCTGTACCTGAACATGGGTGGGGGTGAGGGATGGGTGCTGATGCCAGGTACATATATGGTAGCCATGTCTGTGTGCCTGACCTGCGTGTCTGTGACTTGTGCATGCCATGGATGCATGACACATGTGTGTGACAATGCAGAGATTCAGTAAAGCAGCAAAATTACCCTTGTATCCGCTGTGTTTGGTGTGTTTGGGGCCAGATGGATGTGACTGAGGTGAAGTGTGTGCATGTGATGGGCATGAGGCATGATGCATGTGAGTTACATATCATTGAATGTTTCAAGAGTCCATTGGACATGCATGGAAATGTCCATGGCATGCACCATGCCTGTTACTGTGTGTGTTTTGCCTGGACTGACCCATGTGTTGTGGAGGGACATGATGGAAGTGTACTTTGACAGTGGTGCTCATCTGCTATTGCTTCCTGTCTAGGGGACCATTGTACAGTGCCCTGATGCTTGTGTTCTTTGTCTCCCTCTACGCAGCGGCTAGTGAAGAAGAGGGCGGAGACGGCGCTGTGGAGCAAGGCGGCGGGGATGCCCCCACGGCTGCAGCGGAAGGGGTGGGTGAGCCCCCACAGGGGCCTGCTACGGTGGGAGACGGTGAGGAGCCATCCAGGTTGGTGGTTTGCACAGAGGAGGAGGAGGCCGCCACTGGGGCACACATGGGGCCTGGTGGGGGCATCCCTGCTGGTGCAAGTGGTGCAGTCCAGGGCCAGGGGCAGGAGGCAGCACAGGTCACCGTGGAGGGGCCTGTGCATGTCGCTGTCCCTGACCCTGTGAGTGCACCACCATGCACCAGCAGGGATGCCCCGTCCCAGGCCCGTCCGCAGGTAGAGGGGATGTCCATGTCACCTGACTCCCCTCCACCTGCGGACGTGGGAACCCCTGGCCGTGCGGAGAAGGTCCTGATTGGGGTCGCGTTGCGCACGGCTGTGATTCGTGATGCCGTGCGTGCTTCCCGGGAGGAGCACGCACGTCATCACGAAGTGCACCGTGCCGACGTGGCCCAATTGGGATCGGCCATGTTCGGGGGTTTCCTGCATGTGTTGGCCAATGTGGCGGCCCTCTCCTCCTCTGTGCAGGCTATCCACCAGTCGTTCTCCTTGCCGTCTTCCAGCCCAGATGCCACCAGGGCCCCCTGTGGGCCTGCCCCGACCAATGCAGCCAGCTCGGTGGGGATCCCATCCCTGCCACAGTCGGGAGTCAGAGATCCAGCAGGGGTGGACACCAGAGCAACTGGACCCCAGCAGATGGAGGATGTGACGGCATCATCGGGCAGGGCACGTGCACGACGGCGTCGGTGGTTTCCATCAGCCTGGATGCCGTCGTGCTGGCACAGGCAGTTGCGTCGGAGGCAGCAGCAGGCTCAACGTGGGAGGCATCATGGCTCGGGGCCATCAACATCGGGGGTGCAGGCATCGGCCGGAGGGCAGGAGAACCCTGGAATGGGAGTGGCTTCCGTGTGGGAGAGGTTGTGCCAGCGGATAGGTGCGGAGCGGCAGCGGGCAGAGGAGGAACGGCTCACGATGGTCAGGGCGGAGGACTCCATGCGGAGGGCGCTGAGGCGGGCTGAGTGCCTCGAGGGTCTTCGCAGGGAGTTAGAGCTGGACACTGCGTTATCCCTGCGGGACCTCGGGGCCAGGGAACATGCCCGCCTCCAAGCCATTGACCAGGAGTTCGATGATGCCCTGGCCCATGACAACAACCAGTGAGCCGTCCGAATAGCCCGCTGCCTTTGTATATAGTTGTATAGTTAGGGTTAGGTTTCCTTTGTTTTTTTGATTTTTTTTTGGTTGCGATTGGACAATGCACCACTTTTTTGTATATAGTTCCCTTTTTAGTTAGTAGTCAGTTAGGTTTAATTTGGTAGGGCTCATGGACCCAGGATGATCTTCTTGATTGGCTTATTTTAATTTTTCATAATTTTTTCTTGGACATTCATCTTGTTTTGTTTGATTTGCTTTGTGTTTTTTCTTATTTGCTGTTCAATACATATAATTTTTTTATTCTTCAATGTGTCGTATCATCTCATTGCTTTCAGGCATGTCATGTTGGGTGTTTTGTCATTCACTTGCAGCCATTGTGTGTGACAGACATGTGTTAAATTGCATTATTTACATTGGGGGTGTACCATGTAATTGCCTTTGATATGTGGGTGGATGTGATAGTTGGTTGGGCCTTTTGGCAGGGGAGGATGGGCATTACGGACATGATTGGGGAATGTTGGGACCCAGGTGCAGGGGGGCATGGATTGGACATGGGTGGGGGCCTGCTGGCAGGTGCCCCACAGTGCTGGGGGGTGGGGGTGGTGGGAGACATGAGTGGGGGCCTGGTGGAGGGTGACCCTGCACTGCTGGGGTGTGGGGGTGGTGGGTGACATGAGTGGGGGCCTGGTGGAGGGTGCCCCTGGTGGCTGGGGTGTGGGGGTGGTGGGAGACATGAGTTGGACATGGGTGGGGGCCTGCTGGCAGGTGCCCCACAGTGCTGGGGTGTGCGGGGGGTGGGAGACATGAGTTGGACATGGGTGGGGGCCTGCTGGCAGGTGCCCCACAGTGCTGGGGGGTGGGGGTGGTGGGAGACATGAGTGGGGGCCTGGTGGAGGGTGACCCTGCACTGCTGGGGGGTGGGGGTGGTGGGTGACATGAGTGGGGGCCTGGTGGAGGGTGCCCCTGGTGGCTGGGGTGTGGGGGTGGTGGGAGACATGAGTTGGACATGGGTGGGGGCCTGCTGGCAGGTGCCCCACAGTGCTGGGGTGTGCGGGGGGTGGGAGACATGAGTTGGACATGGGTGGGGGTCTGCTGGCAGGTGCCCCACAGTGCTGGGGGGTGGGGGTGGTGGGAGACATGAGTTGGACATGGGTGGGGGCCTGCTGGCAGGTGCCCCACAGTGCTGGGGGGGTGGGGGTGGTGGGAGACATGAGTGGGGGCCTGGTGGAGGGTGACCCTGCACTGCTGGGGGGTGGGGGTGGTGGGTGACATGAGTGGGGGCCTGGTGGAGGGTGCCCCTGGTGGCTGGGGTGTGGGGGTGGTGGGAGACATGAGTTGGACATGAGTGGGGGCCTGCTGGCAGGTGCCCCACAGTGCTGGGGGGTGGGGGTGGTGGGAGACATGAGTTGGACATGGGTGGGGGCCTGCTGGCAGGTGCCCCACAGTGCTGGGGTGTGGGGGGGGGTGGGAGACATGAGTTGGACATGGGTGGGGGCCTGCTGGCAGGTGCCCCACAGTGCTGGGGGGTGGGGGTGCAAGGGGACATGAGTTGGTGTTCATTAGTTCAAGGAGACATGTGCCTTTGCTGGGGGGCATGCCCATGGTGGGTGGGCTGCCTGCGGGACATGACCAGGGATGCAGGGTAGTCCCCTGTGGTGTGGGCTGCCTGCAGGGGCCGTGGAGGGTGTACAGGGTACACCTGGGAGGACCCACACTGTGAAATCACATGTGGAACTTCCCGCGCACCCCTGAAATACACGCGCCCAGGCTGTTCGCGTGTGGAACTTCCCGCGCACCCCTGAAATACACGCGCCCAGGCTGTTCGCGTGTGGAACTTCCCCCGCACCCCTGAAATACACGCGCCCAGGCTGTTCGCGTGTGGAACTTCCCGCGCACCCCTGAAATACACGCGCCCAGGCTGTTCGCGTGTGGAACTTCCCGCGCACCCCTGAAATACACGCGCCCAGGCTGTTCGCGTGTGGAACTTCCCCCGCACCCCTGAAATACACGCGCCCAGGCTGTTCGCTTGTGGAACTTCCCGCGCACCCCTGAAATACACGCGCCCAGGCTGTTCGCGTGTGGAACTTCCCGCGCACCCCTGAAATACACGCGCCCAGGCTGTTCGCGTGTGGAACTTCCCGCGCACCCCTGAAATACACGCGCCCAGGCTGTTCGCGTGTGGAACTTCCCGCGCACCCCTGAAATACACGCGCCCAGGCTGTTCGCGTGTGGAACTTCCCGCGCACCCCTGATATACACGCGCCCAGGCTGTTCGCGTGTGGAACTTCCCGCGCACCCCTGGAATACACGCGCCCAGGCTGTTCGCGTGTGGAACTTCCCGCGCACCCCTGAAATACACGCGCCCAGGCTGTTCGCGTGTGGAACTTCCCCCGCACCCCTGAAATACACGCGCCCAGGCTGTTCGCGTGTGGAACTTCCCCCGCACCCCTGAAATACACGCGCCCAGGGTGTTCGCGTGTGGAACTTCCCGCGCACCCCTGAAATACACGCGCCCAGGCTGTTCGCGTGTGGAACTTCCCGCGCACCCCTGAAATACACGCGCCCAGGCTGTTCGCGTGTGGAACTTCCCGCGCACCCCTGAAATACACGCGCCCAGGCTGTTCGCGTGTGGAACTTCCCGCGCACCCCTGAAATACACGCGCCCAGGCTGTTGCACCCCTGAAATACACGCGCCCAGGCTGTTCGCGTGTGGAACTTCCCGCGCACCCCTGATATACACGCGCCCAGTCTGTTCGCGTGTGGAACTTCCCGCGCACCCCTGGAATACACGCGCCCAGGCTATTCGCGTGTGGAACTTCCCCCGCACCCCTGAAATACACGCGCCCAGGCTGTTCGCGTGTGGAACTTCCCGCGCACCCCTGAAATACACGCGCCCAGTCTGTTCGCGTGTGGAACTTCCCCCGCACCCCTGAAATACACGCGCCCAGGCTGTTCGCATGTGGAACTTCCCGCGCACCCCTGAAATACACGCGCCCAGCCTGTTCGCGTGTGGAACTTCCCGCGCACCCCAGAAATACACGTAGCCCGCTCCCCCAGACCCGATCGCGTGTGAAACTTCACGCGAACCCCTGTGATGCACGTACCCTGCTGAAATCGCGTGTTAGACTTCCCGCGCACCCCGGTATACACGCACACGTATTTTTTGTCAGCGGGTGTCCGTGTTTGTGGGTACCCCTTTGCACGTCTTTGTTCCTGGAGGGCCACAGTATGGGACATTCATCATGGCAGTATATAGGTGCGATTAGTTGGCGCACCTTTTGGCGCACATTTCTTACAGCCGCAGAGACGCTACCGCCTGCTTTCTTGTGGCGGTCGTGTTTGTGCCTGTGCGCTGGTTTGAGCGTGCGCTTTTTTCCCCTATTCTATTCCATGAATACGTGTTGTAGGCGAGCGTTCCGCGCACTTGTGCCCTGTACTTCCCCCGTGACGCCCACGTTTTGGCAAGTTGTTCCCCATTCCGAGTGTTACGCCCGTGTTCCGCCTACTTTTTTTGCGTGCGCCGCGCTATGTGCGATTTTCGCTGTGGCCTGTGCGATTTTCGCAGTGACCTGGCGCACGCTGTTAGATGGCCTGTGCGCCAACGTGCGCCGCGCACTTTTTATCGCACATCCGCTGGTTTTCTCGCGCACGGCCTTCCATGAATCGACGTGCGCTGCTTTTCGTGCGATTTTCGCAATTGCACTGCGATTTTCGCTATTCCACTGCGATTCGCACGTTTTTGCCCACTTGCGCCGCGCTAATTATTCCATGAATCGGCCTCATAGTTTTTGTTTATTTAGTTGCATAATTGTTTTTGTCTTAGTTGCATATTTATAACGCGCTTAAACACCCAGAGGTTTCTAAGCGCGGACCCAGGGATAGAACCTGTGTTGCTTTGTGTCGTCTTGCTTTCAAGGCGCGCACGTTGCGGCTGAGCTATCCTCCCGGGACTTTGGGTTGGCGGCTTTGGGGTTTATATATTTATAATGGATAATGTTTTCTAAACATATGACAATGGGGGATTTTCCTGGTTCGATCATTGAATTTACCTATAATAAGTCACACTGCGAAATTTATTCATCTCTATGGGTATTCCCTTCAGCCATACCAAAGGGTAACATGTCCACGATTACTGAACACCTTTTGGCCCGGAAGTAAACTAAAGGCTGTAACGTAAAGAGAGAGTGCGTGTGCATGTGTGTGTGTGTATGCCCATAAGCGTATACGACCATCAGACTCCATTGATCTGTGGCATGCAGGTTATCAAGATGGCAGCATGTTCATCTTCACCAGTAGCCAGTGGGGGAGATAAAAGCCTAAATGGCCACTTAAGAAAAGCTATTCAGTTTGCTTTTCCAGTCGCAGCAGGACGCCCCCCCCCCTCTCCACACGTGTGTTTGTGTTTGGTGGAAGCAAGGGGTGGCATTTCAGTGAAAAGTATGTTGAAAAGCCCAATTCTGGCCCTGGGTGCCTGGTTTTGTTTGTGATGATAAATCTGACAATTTATGACCTTTTAGAAAACATTTGTTAAGATTAGTTAACTCCACCTGCTATACCGCGATAACCATGATATACCGTCATTTGGCAAGAAGGTTATTGTACCGTCATAAAACTAATACCGTGACACCCCTATATTATGTAGCGAGCCAACTGCAATATATAGCTAAATGGCTCTCAGATGAACTGACCCCCCAATCCAGGTTGTTTGGACACGATTGCGCCCCATTTTATCTGAAAGAATTGTTCTAGCTGCCCAAGACAGAAATGGAAGGGCGCCCCAAGATGATAAAGCCCGGGTGGGAGATGTGGCGCCGAGCGTGCCAAATGATGGAAAACCCATTCCCATGCTCCCGCAGGTACCACTAGTCGCACTGGCGGGGGGAGATAAGCAGCTGAGGATGATACTTAGGAACCACTGGGAGGCGGTTGGGGTGGTGACAATGGGGGATATTTGGCGGGAGGGGACCATCATAGAGTTTGAAGTGCTGGAGGAAGAGATAGGGTTACACACGGGCCAGTATATTACATATCACAGGATGGTTCAGAGAATCAGGAGAACATGGCCTGAAACGGTACTGGAGGGAGAACCTGATGCTACTGTAGACATGATATATGATATGACAGAGGGAGTGGGGGGGGGGGGGTGCATGAGATCTCCAGACTGTATGAGATGATGATGGAGTTACCACAATTGAGACTGGACTGGGAAGCGGAAGTGGGCGCCCTGCTAGAGGACGGGATGTGGGAATGTGCTTTGGGATACCACAAGAAGGTGTCAAGGAATGCGAGACTGAAACAGATACAGCTATATATTACGCACAGAGCATACATGACACCAGAAAGAATCTCCAGGTTCAAGGATGCTGGGAGACAAGCATGTCCCAAATGCGATGAAGAAAAGGCTGGCATGGTGCACATGTTCTGGGCATGCCCAGTAATTGAGCGCTTCTGGGGTGAAGTAGCACAAAAACTATAGGAAAAGGGGGGTCACGATAGTTGTTAATACAGCTTGGGCTTGCTTGATGGGGGGGGTTCCCCAGATCGCAGAAACTTAAGCTTGTTAGTAAATTGAAAGATTTAGCATATGTGCTCGCAAAAAGGATTGCCATAGGATGGAAGACATGTCATAAGCCATGGGTGGAGGTGTGGTGGAAGGATTTGCAGAAGTGGGCGGAGGCAGAAACCATAGTATGGCAAGAGGCGAGCAATGTAGGGAGAGAGGAGGAGGCGGGAAGCTTGATTGCATGGAGATCATTAATAGCAGAATTGTTTGGAACGGTACAAGACCTGACAGGATCCACAGAGTGTGAGACCCCACCACGCAAGGCAGATACAGAGTGCGTGCAACAAATAGGCTCGTAAGGGGGGGTGGGATGGGGGAAGCAGTGACCAGAATAAATCGATGAACATTTGTATTGCTGATGCATACACTGCGTGTGTGGTTTGTATTGTTTTTGTTTGAATAAATCAATAAAAAATTTTTTTGAATAACTAAAAAACTTTAACTTGGCATTTTCCTATGGAAAAGTTCGACACTTCAGTGTCCTATCGATGTTATTTTTGGGTGCTTTACGCTACCCAATAGGACGTCTGGTATAAATAGCCCCACCCCTGCGGCTTACCTTCAGATTTTAACCTCCAAAGTAGAGGGAACACAAACCAAGGTTTGCCTGCAGGGGGATCCTGCGGGCGCATGTGAATCCATAAAAGATACCAATGCTGGAGAAATGGAGTTACAGGTAAGAAACAACTACCTTCTCCAGCATTGGATCGTTCATGGATTGACATGCTGTGAATAGATTACATAGCAGTATGACCAATGTATGGTGGTGTATCACAGGCAAACCCACCAATAACACTCTTTGACATGTATGAGAACATAAACCAGCAAGTAATAGAGTAACATAGAAACCCTCTAAGCTGCAGGGCCTACCTTACTGAAACAGGCGTTGGAGGACTGCCCGTCCCACCTGCACATCTTCCACATGTTGCTGTCCCAGAGAGTTTTGCCTGTTGAAGGTATGCGGTACCGCCCAGGATGCCGCCTGGCAAATGTCTATAAGCGGCACACCAGACCATAACTCCGCCGATGACGCCATGGACCATATAGAATGAGCCTTTGGCGTGCCACTCAAAGGCTTGCCAGCTTTCGTGTGACAAGATGAAATTGTAGACGATACCCACTGGGAAAGCCCTTGCTAGGAGATAGAGTGCTCCTTGTTGGAGGGACCAAATGCCACAAACAGCTACTTTGACTTCCCGAAGTCTTGGGTACGGTTCAGATAAAATTTCAGCACCCTCTTAACTTCCAGAGAATTAAGGGCTTTTTCTGCCGGCGTGGACGCATTAGCAAAGAATGAGGGCAAGGCAATAGAAGCTAGCTTGTGAAACGCTGACGGCACTTTTGGGATAAAGTGCGGGTTAGTAGCCAGGATAACCTTGTCCTTCAGAAACCTCTGATAAGGCGGGTCAATGACCAGTGCTTGCAATTCTGACACCTGTCTGGCCGAGAAATGCCACCTTCCACGAGAGGAACTTCAAAGAAGCCATCGACATGGGTTCAAATGGAAGTCTCATCAGAGCAGAGAGAACCACATTGAGGCTCCACATACCGGTGCAAACCTCTTCTCTGGGGGAAGTGTCCGAAACAGCCCTTTTAGAAAATGTTTAACCAAACGATCACTGAACAGCGGAGCAGCATGACGCCTTCTCATGAACATAGAAATCGCCACCAAATGCACCTTGATGGATGATAACGCCAGGCCCGCCTGCGCAAGATGTAACAAGCACTGGAGAACCTGGGCCAGAGAGACGACCAACTGCTGCACCCCTGGATGGTCCTCACACCAGGCACAGAATCACGCCCATTTCCGACCATACGATACATTGCTAGAAGGGGCCCTTGCCGCTTCCAAGATCGCAACACTCTCGGGAGATACCTAGGTAACCGAACATGGAGTGACCAGGAGCCACGCCGCCAGGCTGAGAGATGCCATATCGTGGTGCCACACTCTGCCGTCTTCCTGAGACAGGAGATCTTGGTCCGCACCAAGACGAAACGGCTCCGCCACCAGAACTGGTTCTATCGCCCCTTTTTCTAGCATGCGTACCACCTCCTGCCGCAGGACTAGAAGATGCGGCTGCGTCACATACTTCGGCAGAATAGGGACCGGAGGACGCTGAAACTCCAATGAGTGGCCGAGACGTACTGTGTCCAGCACCCAGCGATCTGATGTTATAAGTTGCTACTCGTCGACACAGGTCGCCACTCTGCCCCCCAGCAGACTGCCCACACGGCAGTCATTGTTGAGACTTTGACTTTCTTCCTTTAGCAGCCGAGGCTTGCAAACCTTTCTTGTGTTGAGCTTGAAAGTCTCTGATCTTCTGCGCCGACTGGGCCGAGCGCCTATAGCTTTGTGACGAGTAGCCGGAGCGCCCGTAACGTCGATCTCTAGAGGAGGCAAACCGGGCATTGCCAGCGGCTCCCCGAAACGCCTGAAAGGAACGAAAAGGGCGGCCACTCTGCAAGGAACCTAAAGACTTTGCTGTCTCTGTATCCTCTTTCAACCCCTTCAGGCCTCATCTATCTTCTCCCTTACCAAGTGTTCACCTTCACAGGGCATATCAACGACCTTGTACTGGATTTCAGGGCAAAAATCTGTACACTTCAGCCAGGCCTGCCGGTGGACATTATGCAGCATAATCCGGCAGTGTATTCTGTTTCCTCGGGGATGGAGGAGGAACATGAGTCGCTTATTGATCTGTCAGCTCTGGGTCTGCAGAGTGCACAGCTGTTGACCATGACTGACTGACAGTGGTCCGCTGTTGTCCGACGACACCACAGTCGATGACGGAAAACAGACTGCTCCGTCCCCGTTGACGAGGGATCATCCGTTAACGCTTTTGTCATCAAAACCACGGCCTCCATGGTCTTAGCCTTCACCGGTGACCCGGACAAAGAACCGGAACGGTACTTCGAAGAATCCCGGCTGGACGAGGACCTATGATGATCCTTAGATGACGAGTGCTTCGAGGAAGACTCCTTCAGCTTTGCCTGTCCTTTGTCCGATACCTTTGACTTCTCGGGCCTACCACCCGACCCTTTGGACTTGCAGGCCGTTCCGACTTGGATAGCGAGGAACCACTGGCCCCCTTTGAATGATGTGATATGGACGTAGAAGACTTGCCACCTCCAACGCAGGCAACTCTGTCCGCTGTTTCTTCCCGGGGGGTTCCGCCGACGCCGCTCGTCGATGCTCAGGGGCCTTCTCCCCCGTCACCGAAGACTGGCTCCCCAGGAGCAGAACCCACTTCCGAAGCCGGGTAAGTACCCTCATTTAACCAACAGATGAGCCGGTGGTTACGGTCTTTCAAAGTCTTCTGCGAAAACCCCTGGCATATCTCACAGGCATCTGCCGAATGGTGGGGGTAAAGACAGTTGACAGTCTGTATGACCATCCCCTTCGAAGACCTTCAGGCCGCAGGTAGCACAAGGCCTAAAGAGAGACTTTTTCTGGGCTACAGATGACATATTGGCCGGAAACAAAACGCACGTGCAAAACACAGAGAAAAACACAAGGTGATCCCAACAGTTTGGAGGCGGTTGAAATCTGAAGGGAAGCGCGGGGCAGGGCTATTTATACCAGAGGTCCTATTGGGTAGCCTAAAGCACCCAAAAAGAACATCGATCGGACACTCAAGTGTCAAGATTTTCCATAGGAAAACGCTAAATTAAAGTTACCGAGGTTTCCCAGCCTAACGACGGGGAATATTCACAGCATGTGAATCCATGAAAGACCCAGTGCTGGAGAAGAAGGCTAAACTTTGTATGATATTGTTTTTGTTTTTTTAAACTTAACTCAGACATTTAAGGTGTGACAATGTTTCCTTCCTGTAAGCACTTATAAAAGTTCTGTACAAATATTCATGACATCATTTCACCTGTGATGTTGTTTCAGGGAAAAAGACATCTCGTCACCCAATGCATCAGGACCTCCATTACTTTCCATTCCGGCCCGCGGATAAGATTGTTTGCGCCTGGACTGCAATGGAGAGGATTGATCGGAGCAATGGATGTCTAGTAGTACTTCCAGGAACACACACAAGTCCCCTGAAACAGCACAACTACCCTGAGTGGGAGGTATGATCTTGCTGGCTCATAGTGGAACATGCTTATTGCGATGGTGTTCACAATGCAAAGCTTAAGTTGTGAGGCCTAGTGTTCACTTATCAATCTGTAACCTTGGTGTTTAGGTTCCATATCTCATTATATGGAATATGTGGGTTCCAATGCTGAAACTTGATCCTGTGAAGGGGACCTTCCCAGAAAATTCAAGAGATAGGTGTTTGCATCTCATTGTAGTCATGACAGCGATGGGTATTTACTAAAGTTGCAGAAAGCACAGTGCGTTTTCCCCTCCTATCAGTTTCATTCTGACGCCTTTTATTGTAGACCATATTGGCACTTTTGAATTTCCAAATGCCCATTCCTTCATTTCATTGCCTCCATCTTTTTACTTTGTGAAGCCTTTTGTCCCCCCCACTGCCCATTTCCTTCAACTTTCATTGTACCGAGGTGCCATCCAGTACAAAGGAGTCGTCGTCAAGCACTGACGAAATACATCCTGTTGGGACACTAAAGGAAGGAGGAGCGGAAAGTGAGCTCTGGCTGCCATCCCTCAGCACCCAGTGTCTATCAGATAGAAAGGATGAAACAACACATTATTGTTTCCTCCAAGGAGTCGTTTGGCACCTGTAGGGTAGCGGCTTATGTACTCCACCCTGCATGAAAACCCGACCAGCATGTTTCCAGCAAGTTGTTATACACCATGGAGTGAGCTATTTGGGTTGCAACGCTCCATGACTTTCCCATCCAGGGCAGACATGGAATAGGGTAGAAAACTGGCTACGTTCTTTACATTTAGTCCACAGAAGCTTGCTTTAGTAGTTTGTAATTCCAAAGAAAAATAAACATACTAAAGGCATGCCATGCTTGTGAATTTGAGTCTCACATACATGTTACACCCTTACAAAATGTGCAATTGACACATTCTGCACAGGTCCTGCATAACTGTACTAATTATATTGTATTTTAAAGCACAAAAGACTGCATGGCCAAAAGTATCATTATTAAAAAAAAAACTATCCGGCATGCAACATTCCAGACTAGAAATAGGCTACACTGAACTTTGGTATTCTGGAACGAGATCTCCCAACGCACTTAATGCAGGAAGACAAAACTCTATCTTATGTTAACTACTAAACCATATCCTAGTTTCCTTCAAACCGTGTCCTTCGCCATTCTGCTGACTCTATAGAGTTAATTCAGAAACCTTCTACAGACTTGGTAAAAGCTCAACGGCAATGTCTACTTCCCATGCCTCGTGTGATGCCATTCCAGACACCAAGGTTTTTGCTACAGTGTTTCTGGTTTGACCAACAAAGTCAAATTCCTCCATTGTCAGCCACCTGTTTAGCCACCTCCTACATCCAACCCCAATACCATAGTTTCAGGAAGTCTGAACTAATGGTGGGGGTCAACCTAATACTTTGCCTCCTCGTGATATCAAATTCAACATTGAATCTCTAGTACTTTTATGACCCCATCCTGCCTCCATAATTGCCAGACATCGTCCTCATAAGGACAGAACTTTAGCACTGTGCACAGTAGGTGTTTGGAAAAGTGCATAAAGCATGCCGGCACCTCTTCCTTACGTGCCTGACTCAGAGCTGCCAGTCCCATTATTTGTAGATGCAGAAGGTGCACCTGCAGCAATCACAAGCTAGATCTCTCTGGTTGTGGTGCATTGGTTTACTTTTTTTAAAATTTGTGTCCCATAAACAGTTTCCATTGTGGTTACTTTTTTGGTAGGTCTAGCTCTCATGCCGACCGACAACATCTGTGTCTGCAGTGTTTGGGCTCAATTCTTCCTCTTGGGCACTTTGCTCTTTCTGAAGTATTTCCAGTGGACCAGCAAGCTCCTGGTTCTCAGTGAGGGCCAGCCCGCAGGTTTGCTACCTTTATGATGTTCTGTCCCTGCCCTTTGTGGTTTCAAGCCACCCCTCAGTCTTTGCTCCAGCAATGTTCCCTTTCTGGGAGACTCCTGGTTCCCCATGTCTTGCCCAATTGGACCCCACCGCTCTTTGTAACTTAGTCTCAAGTCCCTGTGCCTGATGGGACAGTGGGCAAGGATCAGGAGGATAAGAAAGAAACATTGTGCTTGGCATGGGCCTTCCATTAAAGACTTCTCAGAGTCATGAGCGTCCTGGGTCTCCCAACACCAAGGCCCTCCACAGGTGGAAACAGGCTTTTTAATGGTAGATTAGATGAGCAGTGCACCCAAATCTGGCATCTCCATGCAGCCATGTGGTGTTTTGGTGGCCACAAATGTATAGGAAAAGTCTCACTCACAAGCACTTGGAACCAAGCGATTGCCTTCTGGATGATGGGAAGTTCTATCTAGCTTCTCACCCTTCTGCACAATCGGCAGTGGTAGCTCCCCACAATTGCTCAATTTGAGAATATATACATTTTGTTTCTACCCCCATGTTTTCCCAGATGTATGGTGGCCTTACTCCCGGCAAGCAGGACTCAAAAGCAAGTTGCTAGATTGATATTGAAGACGGCGGTCCAAGTGTGGCTCTCGTGACCCCTAGCCGACTTGCAGCCCGAAGACAGAAAAATGACATTTTAACATAATTTTCAGACCCTTCATCGCCAATGTATCGCAGATGGGACAAATGTTACTCTGTCAGACAGCCATTCAAACCATACCCGACTGATGATATGGAGGAGATAGAGTTGTCATCAATCGAATAGGTCGACTGACTATAACGTGAGAAGTTAATGACATCATCACAACATAGGTGCACGTAGACATGACGTACATAGGCATCCATGCACAAAGCTATTTTAACATACATTAGATTATTGCAGGTAGGCACAAAGAAAATGCTTATGACTCACACAAGGTCACATGCTCTGCATAGTCCAACATCTAATGGTAGTCGCAGAGTATTACAAGATTAGCTTTCGAAACTCAAAAACAGACGTCAACAGGGCGTGTTAGTAATACTATCCCTAGTGTGACATGTACTGTACTCATGGTACTTCACACGTCGAGGTCCCTCAGATTGTTTCTTTCTGCCATTGTAGTTGGTCGCAAGTTGCAGAGTTCCTTTCAGGCGGATGCCTTTTATTAGCTAAAGTTTATTGGTAGACTTCTCTTTCTATACTTTTCCGTCCGCCTGTTGCCGCTGCATCATCTACTGCTCGATGTCCCTCGGTGGACGGCTCCATCCTCGATGTCGCCTGACTGACTCGATGACCAGACACTGCCTTCACGGGCCTCGGCCCTTGCAGTTGGGAGAGTGGGGAGAGGTTTCATATAGCTGCATACATTTAGAGAATGCCTATTCTGCCACCTCTGTTTCCCTTTTGTCGCCAAACTGCCCTTTCCATGTATTATGGAAAATACCCCTTTTAAATTGTGCCCTTCCTGCCATAGGAAGTTCTGGTGGAAGGATATGCACTGTGTGTGCAACTATTGTCTTCCTAGGGACCACCCATGTCATGCAAACTTTTCCAACCTAAAACCCTCAAAGACCGCCGCACCAAATGTTGGGCTGTCCATGCCATGCAGGCCAAAGCCTCAGTCGACGTGACTGGGGAATCCAGCAAGGGCAGTATCAGTGTCCCTAGTGACACCGAAGGTGACAGAGATTCGTCAGAACCCCTTGTGCGGGCCCCCGAATCCGCTAAGCAAGCCCGCGGCCCTGTGATGGAGGCTGCACCCAGTGACTCTCGCGCACACAGCTCCAAACACACCAAGCACACAACCCACAGCTGACCTTAAACGAAATAGTCGAACGTGAAGCCCACACAGTGTCTGTGGAGAAAGCTTCTAAATATTCCCTGTCCTCTGGCCCATCGCTTATGCTTTCGCCACATGACAGGCCCCCTGACACTAGCCTTGAAAACCGGTTCGGGCTCTGTAAATAAAAAGGCCCTCCTTTCATGTGCCGAAAAACAGGCAGCGAAAACCGCATCAGCGTCCCCTAAACCTATGCAGAAGATGCACAGGCTTATTAAAAAACATGTGCCAGCTACCCGTTTGAAGAAAAATCTGCCAGTAATAGCAAAATCCTCGACGCCTTTTACTCTTCACACCACTAGCTCTCAGGATACTGGTTCCTCCTCCTCCCCTGCAGATACCCTCACAGGGGCTATGCAACACAAAGGCCACGCTCCCTCCCAAATTATTTCTACCCACTCAGGCTTCCCAATCTCAACTGAGTGGCCCCCTGAACAATTCAATAGAATTATGAAGAGGATGTCATGCTTTGTTGACTTCTCAGTCACAGTGTTGACATCTAAGTCATGGGCTGCTAAACATCAACCCCCTGCCAGAAAAACACATCTGGACACCCCACAACCCAGCACTTCTGCCCAGGGCCCACCAGCCTCCCACCAGCAGGACCCCTGGCTCTCATGGAGACCAGGGAGATCAATATAGCCAAGATCAGTTCTATGATAACGACGATGACGACTTTTATGTCATCCAGTCACCTGACCACCAGAATCGCTGCAATACAACAAGCTGCTGCTAAAGGCTGCCCAACACTTCAATTGGGCCCCCCCAGGAGGCCCAAGGGGACAAGGACTTTGGGGAGGACATTCTTGGTGACAAGAGATCTGCCACTCAATTCATTCCACTATTACAATCCATACAAAGGTGTATACAGCATTCCTTACTTACACCAAACCTCACAAGGGTGGTTAACCCTCAAATTGAGGCCAGTGGCTACCTCTGTACCCCTCTGTACATTGGGGGTCAGCTGAAACCTGACTCACTAGTCGTCACCACTACTAGCAAGAGCACAGGCGCTTCTCTTGCATCGGCTGAAGCCCCGTCAGATAAAGAAAGTAAAAAATATCTATACTTTTTGGAAGGAAAGTCGCATCCTCAGCAGCATATCAAGCAAGAATTGCAAATAACGCCACCCTCCTAGCTAGTTATGGCTTCCACAAGTGGGAGGAGTTGGAACACCAAGTTGAGATGGTTCCTGAATCCCTACAGTCTCAGCTACAGAGCACCATCTTAGAAGACAAGCAGTTACAAAACTGCATTCTTAAATACAACCTTGATGCAGCAGACAATGCAGTTCGCATCATCGCAGAGGGCACACTTATCAAGCGGCATGCCGGGCTTAGATAGTCTGGTTTTAAATTGGAAACACAAGTTACCCTGCTTGACATGCCGGTGGAACCTAATGCCCTCTTTGGCAAGGCTGTCGAAGATGCACTCAAAAGTGGGAAGGAAGAGTATGATACTCTTAAGTCCCTCGGCCAATTAACCATCAAACCCTGCGTCCAACAGGGTTCCTCAAACTCCATGAGGTTTCGTGGACAGGGCACGCAATGCTCTTACAGATAAAATCAGGGTGGCCAGTCTTAGTCATTCATTTCCTCACAAGGACAGTCTTCCTCTTCTAATTTTCAAAAAGGCCATGAAAGATCCAGAGGAAGGAGCAGAACCTCCCCTGCTAGAGACTCCACCCCTCCCAAGCAATGACGCACCGCTACAAGTCCCCTCCCATGTCACTCCAGTAGGAGATTGCATCTCACATTTCGCCCGTACGTGGGAGAGGTTATATCAGACAAGTGGGTGTTGTCCATCGTAGCAAGCCGGTATTACATAGAACCTTTGCAAAAACCACCAAACCGCTCGCCAAGACACAGAAGGATGATGCCAGAAGAGCGACACATACTACTAGAGGAAGTAAAGACTATGCTGGAAAAATACGCTATAGAGATTGCCCTAGCAAATCAGGTAAACAAGGGTATTTATTCAACGTACTTCCTAGTTCCAAAAAAAGATCTATCCATGCGCCCAGTCTAGATCTGCACCCAGCGAACAAATATGTAAAACCTCAAAAGTTTTGCATGACCACGCTCCAGGAGGTAATCCCCCCTCTTAAAACGGGTGGATTTCATGGAAATATTGGATATGAAAGACAGAACAAGTTACTTCCCTGTAACTGTTGTTCTCCAGCGTGGCTCTGGCATGGATTCACATGCTTCATGAATATTCACCATCGTCAGGCTGGGAATCCTCAGTAAAGAAAAAAATCAGTTTGTTTCGTTTCTGATCTGTCTTTCTTAGTAGTAACCAATCACTGGTTTCTGGGTCATCATACTGCCCCCAGCCAATGACTGCCCTCTCCCTAAGCCCCTCCCCTGGCAGCCATCCTCAGATTTGGTAGCATGTAAAGTGGCAGCAGGACCAAGTGCAGATTCGCAGAAGGGAAGGAGGGAGGCTTCGCATGTGAATCCATGCCAGACCCTTGCTGGAGAACAAAAGTTACAGGGAAGTAACTTGTTCCTTCTCCAGCATGGGGTCTGGCATGGATTCACATGCTCTTGAATATAAGAATACATAGCAGTACACACATACACAACCACGGGAGGTGGCAAGGCTCAACGTTAAGCAACTCTTACCTCCTCACCAGACTCACCTTCAGGCGAACAGGTTGCGCAGCACTGCTTGGCTGACCCTGGACTCCTCCCTGGAATCCCAGTCAACGCAGTAGACTCTCGTGAAGGGGTGCGTCGACCTCCACATAGCAGCCCTGCAGATGTCCAGCAGGGGCACAACAGACAAGAATGCCGTGGTAGCAGCGATCGCTCTGCTCGAATGGGCTCTCGGACGGCCGGGCAACGGTCGGTTTGCCAACCGGTGACAGTGCATGATGCAGCCGGAGAGCCATCTGGAAATGGAAGCCTTCGAGAGGGCCTTCCCTTGGTTCACAGGTCCACAAAAAGCTGTGATGTCTTCCGAAAACTCTTTGTGGAGTCCACGTAGAACTTCAGCGCTCTAGCTACATCCAGCGAGTGCAAAGTCCCCTCGGCCGGCGACGAAGGCGACGGGAAGAAAACTGGCAACACCAAGGGCTCATTGAGATGGAATTCCGACGGCACCTTGGGCATGGAGGGGTGTGTCCTCAGCACCACCCGCGTCTCGTGGAAAGTCAAGTACGGAGGCTTGCAGGATAGGGCTGGATCTCTCCCACCCGTCGTGCGGAGGTGATGGCCACAAGGAACGCTGTTTTCCACGACAGGAACTTCAACGGTGCCGAATGTAGAGGCTCGAATGGGGCCCCATGAACCTGGTCAGCACCACGTTGAGCTCCCACACCGGGGCTGGAGCCTTCACCGGCGGGAACGATCAGAACAGTCCTTTAATAAATTCCTTTACCAGGCGATGAGACCACAGGGATGACTGTCCTGTAGTTCTGGTGTATCGGGAAATCGCTGCCAGGTGTATCTTGATGGAAGCATGCGCTAGTCCAGCCTTGGCCAGCGATAGTAGGTACGGTAGCACTTGAGGGGCTGTAATCCATAGGGGGTTAATCTTCTGTGCACAGCACCAGACACAGAACCTCTTCCACTTGTGTCCATAGCACTTGAGAGTTGAGGACGCCCTGGCCTTTGCAAGAACCTCTCTGCAGTCCGCCGGGATATCGTACCCTCCAAAATCTAGTGCTGCAGGAGCCAGGCCTGCAAGTTCAGCGACTCCGGGTCGTGATGAAGGATGGCACCTCCTTCTATGGAGAGAAGATCTGCGTCCGTCTACAGTTTGACTGGTGGGGACGCTGACAAGTCGAGAAGGTCCGGGAACCAGATCTGTCTCGGCCACACCGGTGCGACGAGGATCATCCTGCACCGGGACCTCTTGAGTTGGTTGACGAGTCGCAGTAGCAACGGCAATGGAGGGAACGCATACAGGAACAGGCCATCCCAGGGGAACGAGAAAGCATCGCCCATGCTCCTCGGCTGGTGTAACGCTCACCTGGTTCCCACGGGGGCGCTGGTCTAGTCTGGATTGCTGTGGCCTCTTCTAGCATGATGCGCAGGACCCGGAACACCGATTGGACAGGACCTCCAAATCGTGCTTGCCTGGCCCGTAGGAATATCCTTCTGCAGATGAGAAAGGGGATTAACAGTCTGCAGAATAGTGTGCTAGCTCCCCCCTTTCCTCCTTCGTTCCTCTCTAACTTCCTCCAAACCCCAGTTTAAGCTCACCTTATGGTTTGTAAGGATGAACTCTCCATCCTGCTTCTGGTGCAGGGGCGCGCGTTCGTCCAGTTACTTCACTGGTTTTCAGAATGGCGCTGGCAAAATCCACTTGACTTTCCTGAGCGATGCGCCGTAAGTATGAAAGGTCAAAGTTAGTCCCCCCTTTATGTTGTCTTTCTAACCTGTGATCTGTCCTTTATTTCAGGTGCAGAATGAAGGCGATGCGTCGAGGGGTTAAACTGCCGAGGTGAGTAGTGATGAGGGCGATCCCTCTAAATGTCCTTATCATTCCCCAGAAATGTCTCTTGTCCTTTCCCCATAGGGGCCGGGGTACGGTACCTGCCAACGGGGCGGCGCCGACCCGAAATGTGGAAGAAAAGCCGGTAAGTATTATGGCTGTTAATCAGGCTTTCCGTCTGTGTTCCTTCTGCTCACCTTTTGTTTCTTCCTCTCTCCCCTGGGTGCAGAGATGTGGCGTCCGATGCTGACAGCCGCGATGGAGCCGGGAGATGTCTCAAGGACAGGTGAGTGAAGTGTGGCGCTGCAGCGAGCAACGGGATGCTTTTAAATGGAAGTCTTTCTTCAGGGATGCTGGCGAGAAGATTCCGGATGCAGGTAAGAAGTTTGAAATAGTCCTTGGTTTTTACCTTTCTCTTCTCTTCCTTCCTTGCAGGTCTTCCAGGTTCGAGGCGGGCGTGGCTGGAGTCCAGGAGCAGACACGGTGAGCGTTAAGCTGCAGGAAGCAGAACAACGCGAAGCATGAACTGCTGTCTGGGCGTGGCTTAAATAGCCTCCAAAGAAGTCCCAGGTATGTATCCTTCCCCAACTCGGTATGTATCCTTCCCTAGCCACGCCCGAGTGAAAAAATAGTCCCTATGAAAAAATAGTCCCTTTCAGGTCTCAGGGAGGCCTGAAGCGTGCAGCATGGTCTGCATCAGGTAAGTGCACAAAACACCTCCCTTTATGAGCCTGGCGCCTATGGCGCCAGGACTGATGTCCAACATGAGCCTGGGGCCAAAGGTGCCAGGACTGAGTCCAAAGAGCCCCTATAAGGGGCCGCTGGGCTTTTACCCGAGGGCATGATGCCTGCTTCCGGGGGTGCTGGGCCTGGTGCTCCGGGGGTAGGCATCATGACAGCTGGGGAAACCTGCTGGCGAACCTCTGGCACTTGGAGTTTGTCACCGTTGCGAACAGGTCAATCTGGGGTTTGCCCCATCGTTGGAATAGGCAATCCACCTGATCCTGACGCAGTTCCCACTCGTGGCACGAGTGCAGCTCCCTGCTGAGTGAGTCGGCGATGGTGTTCTTCATCCCTGCTAGATGAAAGGGTACCAGAACATCCAATGGTCCAATGCCACAGACCCTGGTCTTCCTTGGATAGGGCTGGGGATCTGGTTCCTCCCTGCTTCCGGATGTAGAACATCGTGGTGGTGTTGTCGGTGAAGAACCTCACCACCTTGCCCTTGGGGGACAGGAGAAACGACCCGAGGGCCCAGAACACTGCCCGGAGCTCCAGGATATTGATGTGGAGTGGCCTCTCCTCCGGGAGCCAAAGGCCAATCGCGTGAAGATCTCTGGTGTGCGCTCCCCATCCCTCCAGGGAGGCATCCTTCGTCACCGTCACCTGGTGTGCCGGAGTCTGAAAGTCCGTGCCGGCCACGAGATGCGCGCGGGTGCCCCACCACTGAATTGCTTGATGGAAAACCTTGTTGAGTGGGGTCTTGTCCTCGAATCTGCCCACCGCTTGCATCCAGCGGGCGTCGAGGAACTCCTGTAGAGGACGCATCCGTAGCCTGCATAGGCACACCAGGTAGATGTATGAGGACATCATCCCGAGAAGGGACTTGCTGGACCTCACAATGGCCACGTCCGTGGCCAGCAAACGCTGCACCTTGCCCAGGATGGCCTTCGTCCTTTCCTCCGACGGCGAGGCCAATCGTGCTACTGTATCGAACTTGGCTCCCAGAAACAGTGCGACCTGTGACGGAACCAGGTGGGATTCGGGGAAGTTGATGGAGAATCCCATGTCTGTGAGCAGCCGAACGGTCTTCGATGTGTGCGCGACGGCGAGTTCCCTTGTTCTTGCCCGGATGAGCCAATCGTCCAGGTAGGGGTAGACGTGGATCCCCTGCAGGCACAGCCGCGCCACCACTGGTGCCAGGCACTTGGTGAATACCCTGGGCGCCGACTTCAACACAAATGGAAGGGCCTTGAACTGGTAGTGCCGTCCTTGGGCCACGAACCTGAGAAACTTTCGGTGTCCTTTTAGAATGGGGATGTGAAAGTACGCATCCTCCAAATCCAACAACGATAGGAAGTCACCATCCTCCAGCTGGCCCAGCACGTGCTGGAGGGTGACCATCCGGAACTTCTGTGCCTTGATGTATTTGTTTAATCGACGCAGGTCCAGGATGGGACGCCATCCTCCTGTCTTCTTTCTGACGAGTAAGTACCTTGAGTACACTCCAGAGCCCCAGAGCCTCTTTGGGACGCGCTCCATGGCTCCTTTCTTGAGCATCGCCCTTACTTCCAACACCAGTTGAGGGACGTGGTTTTCCTTCCTGGCCGCGGGAGGAATGCGGGGGCACTTTTTTTAGAAATTCGAGAGTGTGCCCCTGGGCCAGGGCATCAGCACCCAATGGTCGGTGGAGATGGACTCCCACACGCTGACAAACTGCGCCAGCAGGTCTCCCGCCGGGGTGCTCAGATGGGGGCCCGACGCTACGGCTGGTTCAGTCCTGCTTTGCCGCCTTGGCCTCCGTGGTGACGACGGCAAGATCCACCTGACTTGCCTCGTCCTCTGTATGCCTCTTGCGACGAGGAGCGAGCCACCTGACGGTACGTCGAGGAGCCGCCGCCGAATCCTTTGGAGGCACCTTGCTTGCCTCCGGAGTTCCGAAAGGGCAGCCGCCGTTGCTGCAGAACTCCCAAGACCGAGCCGTCTCCGTGTCAGTCTTGATGGCCTGAAGAGACTCATCCACTGTCTTTCCAAACAGATTGTTCCCGTCGAAGGGCATGTCCAGAACTTTGGTCTGTACGTCTTGGCGGAAATCTGTCGCCTTGAGCCACCCCTGCCGTAGAAGGCAAACGCTGTTGCCCAGCTGGCGGAACCCGGTGTCAGCAATGTCCGTGGCTACTGTTATGGCGTGGTCTGACGCCACCTCACCTTCCTGTAGGATCTCCAGGGCCTCCGCCCTCTTGTCGTCCGGTAGGAAGTCCAACAAGGGGGCGATCTTGTACCACAACTCCCTGACGTAGTGGGCCACAATCGCTAGGGCGTTGGCCGCCTTAATCATCGTCGCCGCAGATGAGATGACTCGCTGTCCCATGGCGTCCAGTTTCTTTCCCTTGCCGTCCGGTGGGGAAGTTGAAGCCGATGCCCCCGCCGTCTTCATGGCCGCCGCCGAGACGACCGAATCTGAGGTCGGCTGTGCCCCAAGTCACAAAGGGGCAGCGTCGGGGACCCGGTACTTCTTCTCGTACCGGTCCCTCTTGGCAGGCGTCATGGACGGGTTCTTCAAAAGAGCAAGTTCCTCGTCACAGATGTCATCCAGCAATGGCACCGCGAGGAGCGTCTTCCTCTTGGACTCGCACTGTTGGTAGAGGAAGCCTTCCTTCTTCTATTCTTCGGGGCAGAGCTGGAAAAGCTCAGATGCCCTGGCAATCATGGCGTGGAAGGAGCCAATTTCGTAGGGGCGGGGAGGCCCGAGGTGTTAGTGATGGAAGGCCCATCCAGTCGTCACCACCATCGTCATCCGTCCCCGTCGTGGGCGTATCCGTTCCTGTGTCATCCCTAGGATCAGGGGAAGGAGAGGAAGGCTGAGCGGGCCGCGAGGGCTGAAAAGGCGGGGGTGGATGAACTCTCCTCCTCTTGTTTGGAGGGCTTCCCGACGGGCCCGGTTCTGCTGGGTCGTCCGTTGGGGGGAGAGGCAATCTCATCCTTATCTCCGTACATAAGGTTTGGATTGCCATCAAAATGGCCACCGAGTTGTCCGGTGGCTCGGGTTGCGACGGGCGCGCTGGCTGCTGCTCCTCTATGGGAACCTCATCGGCGCCCCGTCGCTCTCTTCGTCCTCCTCGTCGGGATTTCTCCCGTGGGACCGGACCTCCTCAAACTTCTTGTTGAGGCCATTCACAACTTCAACCAGCTCCTCCTCGGAGGCTGAATCCGTGTCCGTAACGGCCACCGGCCCCCCTCCCCTCTTTTTCCACCAGGGTCTTCACGGGGGTCTTCTCGATGGGCTGAAAAGAGGATTCCCTCCGCGGTGGCAGGGAAACTCTGGGCCCCGAGATCGCCTCCACTGGGGTAGCCTACACAGGCTTCGCAAGGGCTGCCGCGACTACCTCGATAGAGGCCTTAGCCGGGTGAATCAAGGCCTGCATCGCCTTGTGCGCGCTCAAGGCCTTCACATTGGGGGGGAGGGTCACCGCCTCGCTCCCCCTCGGCTGGTTCCTTTGAGATCGACCGGGGCTTCTCCAGAAGCTTAGCTGGGTTCTCGGATTTTCTCTTCCCCGAGCCAGAACGTTGGCTCGTGGTTGATGGCACCAGTGAAGGTGCGCCCTGCCCGTCAGCCGAGGACCCCATCCATTCGGCACCCCCGGTGGACGCGGACTCGCGGTGCTTTGCCTTTTGTTGGACTCCTGTCGCTGGAGCGGCCTCACAGGACTTAGAAGACCGCTCAGACTTCTTCTTCTCACCTGCTGGGCTCTCTCCTTCCAGCCATTTGGCGAGGCGGGTCCGACGATCCCTCAAAGTCCGATCCGTCATGTTCATGCAAAACGCACAGTCCTTCTCCACGTGCGTTTTGTCTTCGTGGAGGTAGTAGAGGCATCTCAAATGCTCATCCTCCTTCAACACATTCTGTAATCTGCATACAGGGCAGTTCCTAAACAGCTTGGATCCGGGTGTCGAGCTTCCCTTTTCCTGGGCCATGTCCACGAGGTAGGCCTCAGAAACTTCTGGAATCCTCCAAGAAGCGTAACTCGACAAAAATTTCACCCTTGGGGGGGCGTAGAAAATTCCGAAACGGGTCCCCGTTAATCGGAAGTAGAAACGGTAGAGGTTGAGGCTCAATTGACCGAAAAATGAGATAAAACTCTTTGAAAAAACGCAAAACGCAGTAAAAGCTTGAGAGCTATAGTACGAGGACTCCCAACACTTGAACACGCAGTAAAATCTGAGGATGGCTGCCAGGGGAGGAGCTTAGGGAGAAGGCAGTCATTGGCTGGGGGCAGTATGACCCACAGACCAGTGATTGGTTACTAAGAAAGACAGATCAGAAACAAAACTGATACTGATTTTTTCTTTACCGAGGATTCCCAGCCTGACGACGGGGAATATTCATGAGCATGTGAATCCATGCCAGACCCCATGCTGGAGAAGCATACTTTCATATTTCAATGTTCCCAGCACACAGAAAATACCTGTGATTTGGAAATAGCAGGAGTACACTACCAGTTCAAGGTGCTCCCCTTCGGCATCGTCTCAGCCCCAAGAGTGTTCACGAAAGTGCTTGCAGTAGTAGCAGAACACTTCTGCAGAGAGTCAATCCCTGTGTACCCTTATCTAGATGACTGACTAATTACCGGGGAGTCTCCTCAAATTTGCAGACAAAACACACAGAGAACTATAAACCTTCTTTTCCAATTGGGTTTCTCCAACTAGAAAAAGTCAAGTCTAGTTCCCAGTGAAATAAAACCATTTTTGCTAGCCATCTTAAAGACAGAAGAGGAGCTGGCTTTCCCGTCAAACGAGAGAGTACAAAACATACTGTTGCAAGCACCACATTACAAGGCTGTTCACCAGATAACTGTACGCCAAGCCTTGCGCTTGCTCGGGATGATGGCCTCATGCATACACTTGGATCCACATGTGTGCCTGCACATGCGCCCAATGCAAGAGTGGTTAGCGAAATAATGGTCTCAGGCAAGCGGTCAGTGGAACGATCTAGTGGTTGTTTTGCTAACAATAGTACAGGCTCCAGGAACAACCTGCTAAAAGGAAACTCTTTCGCATTGCACCAACACAAGCAATCCTGACAATAGACTCCTCAATCGCCAGCTGGGGAGCCATCTTCCTCCATCACACAGCCCAGGGCTAGTGGACTCACACCACAGCCCAAAAAAACATCAATTTCTTAGAACTTCTGGCAGTTCTCAAGGCTCTACAAGCCTTTCAGCAACATCTTACAAGGCAAACAGTACAAGTCCTCACAGATAGCACCACTGTCATGTTCTACATAAACAAGCATGGAGGCACACACTCTCCAAGTCTGTCCATGCTATCCCAGAAAATATGGAAGTGGGCACCCAGGCGGAAACAGATTCCTAACCTCTCAACACGTTCCAGGGGAATTCAATGCTCTAGTTAACACCCTGTGCAGATACCTTCTAACAGAAGAACACTAGTGGCAACTCAACGTAGAAATTCTAGATGGAATCTTCTCCCAATGGGGGCATCCCCCTTAGACTTGTTTGCTACAAGCCTAAACGCACAATGCCCAGACTTCGCATCCAGGTTTCCCCAACCAGGGTCCAAGGAGAAAGCCCTGTGGATGAACTGATCAAGGAAGTTTGCTTACGCTTTTCCACCAACAACAATCCTGGGTAGAATAGTGTACAAAATGCACCAGGAACAAGCGACTCTAATCCTGGCTGCTCCTATGTGGGCCAGACAACCTTGATTTCCATGTCTGCTCAAACTGGCGATGTGCAACGCTATGAAGCTCCCGTGCCCTTACAACATGCAAACACAACACAAGGGAGCATCTCTCCATCCTCATCCTCAGTCTATGAACTTGGCAGCCTGGCTCCTGAAGTCAGAGTTTGGTAATTTAAATCTTCCACAACTGTGTATGGATATCCTAAAGGAGGCACAGAAACCCAACACTAGACACTGCTACTTCAACAAGTGGAAGAGGTTTGTGATATGGTGCAGGTCACAATCCATAAAACCGTTCGAATGTCCCCCAGCCAACATTCTGCATTACATGCTTTGCCTACTGGACTCTGGCCTAGTATTTAAATCCCATCAAGGTACACATGGCAGCTCTGTCAGCTTACACCACTTCACAGAACAAGGTGTCCTGGTGGAACGTTCCTGTCATTAAGGCCTTCTGGGAAGGGGTAAACAGGCTATACCCTCCCATTTCTAACCCTCCACATGGTTGGGATAGCTTAATGTTGTGCTCTCCAAACTCATGAGTCGGCCCTTTGAACCAATGAACAAGGCCATCCTAAAATATCTGACCTACAAAACTGCATTCCTGGTAGCCATCACCTCTATAAGACAAGTCAGTGAGCTACAGGCTTTTGTCCGTACAAGACCCTTTCTTCATAATCCAAAAGGACAAGGTTGTCCTCAGAACACACCCTAGGTTTTCACCTAAATTCAAAGTTCCATGGTAATCAATCAAACTTCCTACTTTCTTTCAAAATCCATCAAACTCAGCTGAAAGAAGCCTCCATACACTAGATGTACGAAGGGCAGTCTTGTATGATGTGAACAAAACTACACCCCTAAGGAAAACAGACCAGCTCTTTGTTTCCATAGCACCTGGTCGAGAAGGCGATCATATCTCAAAAACGCCATCTCCAGATGGATAGTCAAATGCATACAACTCTGCTATTCCCTAGCCAAAAGAGCTTTAACTTTCACTCCGAGGGCTCACTCTACCAGAGGTACCGGACCTTAGCCTTCATTGCAAACGTGCCCTTGGACGCCATTTGCAAAGCAGCTACATGGAGTTCTATTCATACAGCATTATTGTATTGACACTCACTCTAAAGCAGATTCACAAGTGGGGCAAGCAGTACCAAAACATCCATTTGCCGCTGTACCTTCTGACATCACATCTTCTCCAGATACTGCTCGCAAATCTGTGCAGAGCATGTGATCTAAGCAGATCCACAAGCCTCAGAAGGGATACATTACTCACCGTAATCATATTTCTGATGCTTTTAAATGCTTAGATTCACATGTGCCCACCCTTCCTCCCCTTCAAAGGAGTCAAAGGAGTCAAAGGCGCAATGATGTTTTTCTGGTCTATCACTGTTTCTGCGTTATCACATCTGTACTCACGCTACACTTAATGCAACCTCATGTCAGAAACAATCTGAGGGACCTCGACGCGTGAAGGTCCATGGGTACAGTACACGTCAAACTAGGGATAGTATTACTAACACGCCCTGTCGACATCCATTTGAGTTTCGAAAACAAATCTTGTAATACCCCGCGACTACCATTAGATGTTGGACTAGGCAGAGCATGTGAATCTAAGCAGATACAAGCATCAGAAATACGATTACGGTAAGCAATGTATCATATATATCCTTTGCCAAAGCAGCAACAGCATATATCTAGCTTGCACATGCTTAATTGCAACTAACATGGAAAGCCATCAAAACAAAGATGGAAGCTATAGGTGCACTGAAGTGAATGGGAGACAGACTTCGAATACATGGAGGGGCTGACCACCCGATTCAGCTAAAGGCAGGCAGACAGAGCTTCCAGCGCAGACATGGTGCACACCCTAGCCAAGGACAAGCAGAGACGGAAAGTTTGCAGTTACCAAGGCGATAAGGCACATGCAAGAAATTCAGTTTAAAATCCTCATAATTACTAGCAGGAGAGCTCCATTTCGTGGTCTTTACACACGTGACCTGGAAGAGCAGAACAATGCCTATTCATTCAAGGTAGATGGAGGGAAGCTATTCCCATCGAACCAGCGGTGGAAAGATTCAAGTGTTGATCAAAGTTAATAACTGAATGTACTCTATTTAGGCTTAGGTGATCAAATATGGCAACATGATGGAACACACAGCACCTAAGCTTGTTCACATCACCTTGCAAAGGTCCACCCAGTCGGGTAGCTGTCCAAGGTCCCAAGGCTGGGAAGACACGTTCTGTCTAATCCTTAGTTACCTTTCACATTAAGAATTATTATGTTGCAGTGACCAATAGCTTCTTTACTTCCCTACAACTTGGTATTTGTTGTATGTAGAAGTGGTCCCAGGAGGAGCCACCAGATATGGTGATCCAATAATCAAACTAAGCCCTATATATCGTATATGCAGTTTCCCTAAACTGACAAATTCACATCTCTCATAGGTTTTGGGGGACATAACAAAAGACAGTACTTTTTGCCCTATGGCCGAGTCTTCCATTCTTGTGGCAGGGATTTTGTTGGGACCCAAGTATCAATTTGCTGGTAATTGGTGTGACTGCTAGAGAGCCCCTGCTGCTCCTTTACAAGTGGTAGCAAGAGGATGGTCGCTAAGACCTTTCAGCATTAAGCCCTCTCATCCTGACGCATGCCTGAAGGGCTCCGCGGCGACGTGTGAGAACCAACACTCAAGACCATGCTTGAAAAAGTGAAGAGGTCGACAGACGCTGCCATGTGGGAAATGAATGCCCCCTCCCCATGGGACTCCAAACAGACCAGATGGCAGAGTGGAAGATTGTGGGAGAGTCAGTGTCCGAGGGGCTTCAGCGACTCAGAGTGTAAGTATAGACTCAACTATATGGCAAATATGGGGAAAGGGAAAAAGTTCAGCTTAGTTTTGTGATTCTATGGTTTTGTGTTTTTGTGTAAAGGTTACCTATTCTATAAGCAGTCAGCTTAGATGGTCAGTGTGGTTTACGGATGAAAAAGATAAAAATAGCATTACAATGTTTCCTGTATTCTGGGCGTCAGCTTGGTTTATGGACAAAAGATATTAGCAAAATACAAAAAAAGTATCCCTGTGAGTTAAGCAGTTTAACTTGGTTTATGGATGTTTATGTATGGTTACCTGTGAATAGGTATTAGCGGGAGAAGCTAGCTTATATCACGGAAGGTGGTATCCTAATGTATCTCAAGGAAGACTTGGGGCGAGTATCCAGCATTCTATGGACTAGCAGTCCATATGACATGGGTCTGTTAAAAGGGATAGGAGCTGTCACAATAAAGCTCAAGCCAAGGGCTTTTTTACCAAGGGCAACACAATATCCCCTAGCATAAAAGGCAGACAATGGTATTTATGAGACGATCGCCACGTTAGTGAAGCAAGGTATTATAGTACCTTTGAGTCGCAGTCTAACAGCTGTGTACTGGCTGAAGAAGGCGACAGGAGGTATCATGGCATTTTATTCAGGATTTGTGTCCTTAACATCAAATTGTAGAGGCAGAATTTCTGCTAGTTCCCAATCCAGTGACAATTCTATGTAGCATCCTGCCGAAAGCTACTCATTTCATGGTAATAGATTTGAAGAATACCTTCTTTTCTTTACCACTTCACGTAGAGTCACAGGACTTGACTTCCTTTCTTTGTAGAAACTGGAAGTGGAAACATACAAGATTACCACAGGGGTACTGTGAGTCACTATCTTTAATTGGGTTCTCCTGATGGGTTCTCCACGGCAACATACAGATGGAGAGTGCCGTCATTCAGTATGTAAACGACATTTTGATTTGCAGTAAGTCTGAAGAGCAGTGTCGAAATTACTCGGTATACTTGCTGATAGTATTAGCAGAGCAGGGTTAAACTGTAGACAAGGCAAAATTACAATATTGCCAGGAGGAGGTGTTGTACATTGGATAGCTGATATTGCCGGAAGGCCAAAAAGTAACTCCAGAAAGGGCAGAGGTGATCTTCAGAATGCCGATGCCAAAGACAGTTAGATAAATGCAGCAGTTGTTGGGCCTTTGTAATTATTGTAGAGCCTGGGTATTTGACTACAGCAAGTACATGTACTATCACCATTCACCTCATCTACCTCCCTCCTGGTGCTTCTCTAAACTTTGAGCCAAACATACTTCATATTCTCCAGGATAACCTCAAAGCTTCCTCGAAAAGGATCTTGTTAGGAGACTCCAACCTGGGCTCCATGATCCTAACGACCACCTGCTAAATCATTATCCGATGCCCTTAACACTAGGCTTCACTCAACGCATCACCAATCCCATCCACAACAAAGGCCACACACTGGACTGGATTGTAGACCACAACTGTGAAATCTCCACGTCCCTGGTCAGACACATCACACAGCCCAAAAAGCCCAAATCACTACCCAACCCACTTCCTCCTTCTGTCTGAAGGAGCTCACAGAAGCTCACCAGAGACAATATCCTGCCCCTGCTCAACAACCCCTGCACGCGGATTGGCTGCTTCAGCATTCATTAGCCAATCTTGCATCGCCGGCCCCAAAGGCACACGACCTAAGGCTCCTGTACCGAGCCTTAGTCTCAGAAGGAACCTCGTCAGAGCAGGAGCTCATTCTGCACTGCTGGATCAGTGCCTCCTTAGAGGAAGCATCCCGGTGCTTTCAGGTAAGCCCAGGCGCTTTCCAGGCTACCCTGTGCGAATATCTCCTGTCCCAGACAAGCTGTGTTTCCATTTACAGCCGCACGATACAAATCTCAAATATATTTAAATAATACTACCTCACACTTGCTGATAGTATTAGCAGAGAAGGGTTAAACTGTAGACAAGGCAGAATTACAATATTGCCAGGAGGAGGTGTTGTACATTGGACAGCTGATATCGCCGGAAGGCCAAAAAGTAACTCCAGAAAGGGCAGGGGTGATCTTCAGAATGCCGATGCCAAAGACAGTTAGATAAATGCAGCAGTTGTTGGGCCTTTGTAATTATTGTAGAGCCTGGGTATTTGACTACAGCAAGTACATGTACTATCACCATTCACCTCATCTACCTCCCTCCTGGTCCTTCTCTACACTTTGAGCCAAACATACTTCATATTCTCCAGGATAACCTCAAAGCTTCCTCGAAAAGGATCTTGTTAGGAGACTTCAACCTGGGCTCCATGATCCTAACGACCACCTGCTAAATCATTATCTGATGCCCTTAACACTAGGCTTCACTCAACACATCACCAATCCCATCCACAACAAAGGCCACACACTGGACTGGATTGTAGACCACAACTGTGAAATCTCCACGTCCCTGGTCAGACACATCACACAGCCCAAAAAGCCCAAATCACTACCCAACCCACTTCCTCCTTCTGTCTGAAGGAGCTCACAGAAGCTCACCAGAGACAATATCCTGCCCCTGCTCAACAACCCCTGCAAGCGGATTGGCTGCTTCAGCATTCATTAGCCAATCTTGCATCGCCGGCCCACTCCCAAAGGCACACAACCTAAGGCTCCTGTACCAAGCCTTAGTCTCAGAAGGAACCTCGTCAGAGCAGGAGCTCATTCTGCACTGCTGGATCAGTGCCTCCTTAGAGGAAGCATCCCGGTGCTTTCAGGTAAGCCCAGGCGCTTTCCAGGCTACCCTGTGCGAATATCTCCTGTCCCAGACAAGCTGTGTTTCCATTTACAGCCGCACGATACAATTCGAAATATATTTAAATAATACTACCTCACACGGCGAAAACGGAGCGTTCATATACTTTTGCCTGCTTTTTTGTTCATTCTCCATTGCCATCCATGAGGTGGCATAAGGCTAAGATGGCCGCCATTGGATTTGCATAGCCTTCAACTTCCACCAGCATTTACTAAGGAGCCTGCGCCTGCATACAGATTGGCTGCTTCTGTCCCTCTACTCCCTGCCCTTCCTCCGGCCCTTCTTCAGCCACATCTCCCCCCCCTTCTCTGCCTTTCCCCTGTTTTCTCCGGACAATGTTTCTAGACGAGCCTGATCTATGAAAGTCTCGTCAAAACAGGTTCATCCCTGCTCCTCCAAAATTATGAAGGACCACATTGACTCCCTGGCTCCTGCTCTAGCTAACTTCTGCAGCCACCCCTTCACCTCTGGAGTCTTCCCTTCCCCCTTGAAGCACTACCTTGTTTACCCTCTTCTGAAGAAACTCTCTGCCAACCCTTCCGGCCCGGCTAACTATCGCCCAATCTCCATCACTCCCTTCATGGGCAAACTCTTGGAAAAGTTGGCCATCTCCCGGATAAATCTTCACACTGAATCTGTTGGTTGTCTCCATGATCATCAGTCTGGCTTCAGAGCAGCCAGAAGCACGGAAACTGCTCCCGTGAACATCCGTGAAGACCTTCTCTCCAACCTTGATTCCAACACCCCTTGCATCCTCATCCTACTTGATCTTTCTTCTGTTTTTGACACGGTCAACCATGTCATCCTGCTCAACCATCTCTGTGATAACCTGGGTATCACAGGTCAGCCCCTGGAGTGGCTGACTTCTTTCCTCTCTGATCGACCCTCCCAGGTTCAACTTGGGTCCTTTCTCTCCTCCATCTCCATCTCTACCTGTGGTGTTCCCCAGGGGTCTAATCTCTCTCCATGGCTGTTCAACCTATACCTGGCACTTCTTGCCCACCGCATTGATGCGCTCTGCCCCAACTTCCAGTGCTATGCGGATGACACCCAGCTCTTCTTCAGGCTACCCTGAGCCACGTCTTCTCCCTCTCTCATCTCTGACTGCCTGTCCGCCATCCAGGAGTGGTGTGCCGCCAATGATCTCTGCCTTAATGCCAGTAGGACTGAGATTCTTCTCATTGGAACACCTGCTCCAACCTTTCCTGTCACTCTCTGGCCGGCCTCCCTTAGCCCTCTTCCTGCTCCCACCTGTGAGGCTAAAAACCTTAGGGTTATCTTCAACTCATCACTCTCCTTCTCTCCTCACATCTCTGACATCTCTAAGAAGTCACACTACCAGCTGCACCTCCTCAGAGGTATTCTTCCTTTCCTCTCCTTCTCCCAGAAGCTCACCGTCTCCAGAGCTCTGGTTCTCTCCAGGCTGAACAACTGCAACAGCCTCTTTCTAAAACTACCTGCTTCTACTCTCCGCCCTCTGCAACTCATCCAGAACAGGACTACGAGACTTGTCCTTGGCCTCAAGCCCACGGATCGTATCTCTCCAGAACTAAAATATCTGCACTGGCTCCCAGTGGCTGCAATAATTAAGTTCAAGACCCTCTGCATTGTCCACAAGGCATTCTAGGGCCTCTGTCCTCAATACCTCAAACTCTCTCTTCGTAAATACCTTCCTACTCGAGCTCTTTGCTCCTCCACCTCCAACTCCCTCAGGGTCAGTCGCTTCTCCGAGCAACGAGTTGGTGGTAGATCTCTTTCTTTGATTGGGCCTCCCTCTGGAAGAGCCTCCCTGCCTCTTGAGGAGAACCATCTCCGGTTCATGAAGCACCTCAAAACCTTTCTCTTTGCTTCTGCTTTTTCTCCTCCTCTCCCCTGCTGACCTCCTGGCTGAAACTGCACTGGTTACCCGGCCACCCTCTGATCTCGGGCCCAGGTCCCCTCCCCACCAGTTGCACACCTGCACTGACTCCTGGCAACCCCCGCACTTGGGGACTGTTTACTGTATCCCTACAGTTCTACTACCAGCACTTCACACCTGATGTCTGCACCCTTGCACTTGCCACCAGCTGGCCGTACCTCACTATTGTTTTATCATTATCCCATGTACTGCACTTTCCCCCCCTCACACTTCCCATGCACTTGCGCAATCTGAATGACACCTGGCCTAGTAGGATCGCTGTTTGTCTTCCCTCTGTTCCCCATCACTTGCTGTGTTGTGCCTTGAAACACTTGTGTATGGGCGCGTTATAAATGCCATATAATATAATATCATATCATTCATTAGCCAATCTCGCATCGGCGGCAGGCGAGCGCTGGCTCACTCTCAAAGGCACACAACCTAAGGCTTCTGTCCCAAGCCTGTCGGATCTGGGAGGGCCGTAGGGCCTTGCCAGAATCCACTTCCACGTTTGCCATTCACTGCCGGATTCCTGCTGGCCCATATGAAACTCCCAATGACTCTTCCTTCACCTACGGTACATTTTCGCTCTGTAAATCACAAGCTGTTTACTTTGCAAATTCCCACCAGCACCGTACCAGCCTATCCGAACTACTCTATAGCACTTTGTCAGCAATAGGAGTTCGGAAAGCAACCCACTATACTTTACAATACTTTATACATATGGCCGCATACTATCACCATACATGCCATTTACCGCCCCCCGGCCCCATAGTAGACTTCCAAGCTAATCTTCTCCACCAGCTAGGGGACAACCTAAAAAACAACACCAAAAGCATCCTCCTAGGCGACATCAACCTGGGCTTTAGAGACCCCAAGGACAAACCAAGCAAAACCCTTGATAAAGAACTTCGTGACTTGGGCTTCATCCAGTGAGTCACTGACCCAATCCATAACAAAGGTTGCATATTAGACTGGATAGCAGACCACAATTGTGTTGTGGATATCGGCTCCATCACACCCTCCCCATGGACAGACCACCATCTCATACACTTTCACATCCCTACTAAAACCATGTCCAAGCCAATCAAACCTGTACCCCCAGCTCTAGCCAGATCATCCAGTCTCCTCGCTAAGGAAAGGTTCCTCCCCCTACTAGAGTCATCATCTGCCCTGAGGCCCCCCTTCTCCACTGACCCTGTAGCACTAGTAGACATATACAACACTACCATCAAAACAGCCATAGACACCATCTCACCACTAATGAAGAAAAAAGCCAAAACTAGGAAACACTCTTAACTCATGGTTTACGCAAGAGCTACTAGGCCTAAGATCCCTGAAGCGAATGGTGCTTACCACTTGGAAAAGCTGCCTTTCACACACCACTCTAGAGACCTATAAAACACTTGCCTCCAGCTACAAAAAATAAATCACCATAGCCAAATCCGCATCCTACAACTCTAGAATCTCTAACACGAAATCTGAGTCAAAGGAACAGTTCACAATTTACAAGGAGCTTGCGTCCCCACCAACCAACACACAAGAAACTATGAAAGATGACACATGGTGCAACAACATACAAATGCCCATGCTACAAAAAATAAACACCCTCCAGGAAAAAATAAAAGCTCACCTCAACGCCCTGCCCAAAGCCAACACACCCCCAGTCTCAGCCTCCCATCAGGATAATAAAGACTCTAAATCCTTCTCCTTCAGACAAGTAACCGAAACTGAAGTCCTAGCCATCATGAAACGCATTAAACCCTCCTCTTACAAGGTGGATATCTGCCCCGCGGCACTCATTAAAGACTGCGCAGAACCACTAGCCCAGTTTCTCACAGCCTTTATCAGTGCGTCACTCCCCTCGGACATCGTACCCCCCTCCCTCAAAGAATCTTGGGTACGCTTGCTTCTAAATAAAAACACACCCTCGATCCAGACCTACCAAATAACTATAGACCCATAACCACTGTCCCCTTCTTGCTTAAGATATGAGACAAGGCAGCCTACCTCCAGATTCAACACTTCCTGGAAGACAACAACATCCTGGGTAAGAGGCAATCGGATTTCTGACCACGCCACAGTACCGAGACTGCCCTACTCGATTTAAAAATTCAGAGAGAGCAAACCACGGATAAAAGGGAAACCAGCACTGCTCCAGCTCCTAGATCTGTCTGCAGCATTTGATCTTGTAGATCACAAGACCCTCTGTAGACACCTCAAGGATGCGGCCCACTTTTTACAGCAAGCCACATCCTGGATCGCCTCCTTCCTGGAACGAAGACTCCTGAGAGTATTCTCAGACGAGGCATGCGCAACTCCCACCCGCATTCACAGTGGAGTTCTGCAGGGATCTTGCACATCACCCACCCTCTACAACATTTTTACTCTCCCACTTTTCAATGACCTTGACTATCATGGCATAGCATATACAAACTACGCCGATGATACGCAAGTCCTACTCACTCTTACTGGCTCTTACGAACAAGATGCAGCCACACTCAAGACCTACGCCCTCATCCAGGCCTGGATGGCGGCTAACTGCTTGTGTCTCAATGGAGACGAGACCAAAATTCTACTGGTAGGGCCCAAACAAGTCCTCAACAAACTGGATAGTAAATACACATCATTCAATATTGACTATACAACCCCCACCACCTCGGTGGCAGCCAAAACTCTAGGAATTTACATAGATTCCATTCTCTCTATGTCATGGCAAGTTAGCGCCATCGCCTCATCTGCTGCACTAACAATGAAGATCATAAACGCTGTCAAACCATACCTCATTTCCAAAATCTGCCTATCCATAGCCAGCGCTAACCTGGGTGCAAGGTTGGACAACTGCAATGTCCTGTTCCTATGCACATCATCCAAAAACATGTAGAAACTCCAAACCACACAAAACAATGCCCTCAGAGCGGCCCTCAGCATCCCCAAGAGGGAGCACATCTCCCAGGCCAGGCATGAAGCCCATTGGCTCCCAGTTAAAGAGTGCATTCTCTTTAAAACCCTCTCCATCACACACTCTTGTCTATCAAACACAGCACCTCGCTACCTATCAGAAACTATTCACTGTGCCGCATCAAACAGACCCAAGCGGGCCCAGCAATGCAACCAGCTCGCAATCCCAACCTTTAAAAGATCCAAAGCAGGAGGCTCAAGTTTTACAGTCCTAGAACTGGAATGCACTACCAACCGCACTCAGGAAAGAGACATCCCTCACACTGTTCCGTAAGGCACTGAAAACTCAAATCTTCCACTAGCCTCTGTATACCTAAATGAATGTGTATGTACTGTTGCAATACGAATGTACCTCACCATTATATGAGTGCCATACCACTGTATCACACTATGTAAAATGTTTGTTTGTCTAAGCAAGTATCCTTTAACAGCGCTGTTATGCCTCAGGGCTGCTGCACGCTTTATAAATTCAAATAAATACAAATAAATAAATAAAGAAAACCACAATTCCATAGTGGATACCTACATTTCAATCCTCTCTAAGGCAGTGAACACCTTAGCCCCCTAGTTTCACACAAATCGACGATAGTCAGACATTCCAATTCATGGTTTACCCCTGACCTTTTAGAACAATGCACCCTGAAACTACAAGCCCAGTTAACTTGGCTAAAGGATCCCACTGTCTCTGCAAAACAGGACTTCACCAGAATTTCCAAACGCTACAAATCAGCCATAATCGCCGCACAATCCAATTCCTTCAACACCAGAATCAGAAATGCCAAGTCAGACGCAAAGGAGATTTTCACCATCTACAGAGAACTTGAATTCCCAGCAGTAACCCCCCACAACCATCACTAAAGACAAGACTTGGTGCTCAAGCATCCAAGCAGCACTCTTAGGCAAAATTGACACTTTGAACAGGAACATCCTTTCTCAACAAGCAAAATTCAATATAGTCCTCATGACCACTAGCAACAGCTGCTGACCTTCCACCCCCCGTACCCCTCCGCCACTCAGTTCTTCTTTAGAGACCTCGCCGAAACAGAAGTTACTAACTTGATTAAAAGCCTAAAACCATCAAAATGCAAAGGCGACATATGCCCTATATCCCTCATCAAAGATTGTGCAGACTTACAAACCCCCATCATGACAGCCATCATAAACGCCTCCTTCGCTCAAAGTACTGTTGATTTTGGACCGAGCAGCCTACTTACAAGTTCAGCAGTTCTTGGAGGACAATCAAATCCTAGGGATGCGTCAATCCCATTTCCGCCCAAGGCACTGTACGGAGTCTGCCCTACACGACCTAAAAAATCAACTAGACGAGATTAGGGACGAGGGCATGTCTGCCCTGCTCCTCCTCCTAGACCCATCTGTGGCATTCAAACTGGCCAAACACCAAATCCTCTGCCACCACCTCAACACTTAAGCTAATTTCTGACCCTCAGCCACTGCCTGGATAGCATCCTTCCTGAATGGAAGAGTCATGAGGGTTTTCTCAGATTGCTAATGCCTCTCCCTCTCCTATCACCTGTGGTGTGCCACAAGGATCCTGCATCGCCCCAACACTATACAATATCTTTACCAGGCCCCTATTCCACATCTTAGACCCCCGCGGCATAGCGTATACTAACTATGCCGACGACACTCATATACTGATCACTCTCGCAGGCAACTACACAGATGACTCCAACACCCTTAACACGGCACACAAAATGACTGAAGCATTTGAGGAGCTGAAGAAGGCAGTATGCACAGCTCTGGTGTTAAGGATTCCTGATTACCATGACAAATTGTATTTGTTCTCACACTCCAATGGAGTAGTGATAACTGCAGTACTCACGCAGAAGTCAACCTTAGAATATAAGCCAATGGCCTACTAAAGTGGGCGTTTGCACCGAGCGATGAAGGGACATTACCCATGTGAACAAGCTTTGGATGCTGCTTAAGTCGGCAAGTATCACAATGGGGTGCAGCACCACACTTTACGTGGAGCATGCCCTCTTTGCAATCCTCGAAAAAAAAAAAAACACGTTGACTACTCAGAGAGCATCGGGATGAGGTAATTGTCTCGAATCCAGTGATAAAGGTAGTAAGATGCAGAATTGTAAACCCAGTGACATTCAAAGCTGAACCAGTGGAAGAGGCAGACTATGTCCACGACTGTACTACGTACATGTAACAATATGACGACTTTCCCAAAGTGGGCGAGCATGCCCTTGAGGGGGGAGAAACATTTATATTGACTGGTCCTCGACAGAGACTTAAATACTAGACATGATTTCGTCAGAATATCAGCACTTCCCTAAATGGGCTAATTATGAACTTACTGAAGTTGAAAACCACTAAAATAGCCAATCTACCCATCAATATGGCCTCTGTGGATTTCACATTCGCGTTCGATACAGTAAACTGTACTATTCTCTGGCCGAAACTTCCTGATTGGGGTTTACCGGGTGTATTATTAAGTATTTTAATATATCTACGCACGGACACACACAGAGTGAGATTAAATACAAATAGTGATACTACCGGCAGGATTTCTACACATTGTGGACCAGCAGGGGTGCTTATTGGCACTGTGCCTATTGAATATTTACATCTCAGATATTGGGAATGCCATGGAGTCTGCAGCGACCAGAACCCCTCCCTGCCCTCCTACCACCACCCAATTATGCTATTTGCACCTGATGTGGCTGGTGTAACTTCAGCAAGTTAATAATTAGCCCATCAATATGGCCTTAGTGGATTTCACATCGGTGTTCGATATGGTAAACTGTACTATCCTCTCGCTTAAGCAACTCCACATAGCATATAACAAGAATTAAAAATAACACTGGAGTAGTTCACTAAAATGTTGTCCTTTGCTCTTCCTCTTCATGCTAGGCCAACATTTATTTCAGCCAAAGCCCATATAAGAAATGTAAAGAAATATATATTGACATACTCCTATACTTCCTAGGGTGGTGTGAATGCAATGTACCATGGCGTGCGTGACTATGATCCAAGCCTTCCCAGGGTTCATCTTGTTATGGAGAAAGGTGACACTGTTTTCTTCCATCCGCTGCTTATCCATGGGTCTGGAATGAACAGGACTCCAGGATTTCGAAAGGTACAGAATTATAATCTATAATATGCTGCATGTCATCGCTCTGTAGAACAGTACCTTTTTTATGTAACGGATCACTGTTGTATCCATTTTTCACTGCTGTATTTTATTATGTGTTCATTTGTATGGGGAGAAGAAAATCAAGTAATATAAATATTCAAAAAACGTGTTTTATGAAAATGTTTGACCACAAGTCAATTATCACCCATGTACTCCAAATAACTTTTTTGACAACTGTTCCAGATGTTATGATAGAATATCTCAGTTTGCTCCAGTTCACATTTTTTATCATTCCAGGAATGTAATGCTTACAGGTTAGCAATAAGCTGCTTAGACATATGCATCTTTAAGATGCTGGAGACATTTTACTTCCAGTGCATGAACTCTTGTATTCGTAATCACGCTTAAAATGTTGCAGGAGTGGTCTTAACACTACGCATTGAGATAATGTATGCTTGGCTAATGCATTGGAAATTCTTATGCTTTGTCCCTCTGTATCCACTTTGTGATTGCTGATCTGAATAAATAAATAAAAAAAAAATGTTGCAGGAGGCTGGTAGTGTTGGCCCTTTCATAGCACTGGCATGAGTTCGGCGACAGAGTTTGTGGAGTGGCGAGTGGTGGATCTCTGTTCTACGAGCTACTTCTTTTGCTGTGAATTTTCACCCTGGTGGAATGTGTCTAAGGAAATTAGACACTCCCTCTGCAACATAAAAATGAACTCACTGGCGTGTTGCGCCAGTGCGTGAGTTCCGTGACAGTTTGTGGAGTTTGGTGGAGATTGCTGGAGCGGAGGCTCCAATGGGCTCCCCCACGACTCTGGACGCAGCACCAGACCCCGAAGTCTTGGTCTAATGAAACCGTGGAGAAGGAAATTACCAGCTGCGGTCTTGTGCTGCCATCTGAGCCTTGTTGCTGGGCCGACACAAACCCTACTGCTGCAGACACGGGGGTGAGTGTCTTGATATGCAAAGCAGCGCCTATTGACAACATTAAAACATTTCCTGATACATTAACGGGCACCTTAGTGGCCAAGATTCCTGATGTCGGGGGCGGGGTGGAGGGCTGCTTGTTCAAATCCGACGACCACAACTTGTCCCTTTGCTCGGACTCCACGAACTGCTATAAAGCAGAAGCGCAGCTAGGACAGACTACGACAAAGGACAATCAAATAAAAAAAGCCATAACCACATCTAACAAAGCGTGCAGTCAGGCTCAGATGGAGATGAGTGCCTTACCCTATTGAACCCCCTTGAAAGGCCACCTACGATTGGTATTAACCCCACTCAACTTATGAATGAAGAGCAAAGTTACACTCAAAGCACAGAAACGCCCTGCTGAGGCGAGTAGAAGACTGTGAAAAAATCTATACACTCAAAAAAATAGACACAGGATCGAACAAGCATGAGGCTCCTACTACCGAGCTAAGAAGGCGTGCTGCGAAAGCCAAGTTGTTTTGGCAACAAAAATTCACAACAATGACCAATTTAGACAACACTGCGTCTATAGCTACTCCTCCAGTGACCAAACGAACGCCCGACTATCACTTGAGATCAGCAAAATAAAATCATTGATGGCTAATCATAAAAAATGGAACTTGGTGTTTGGTCATACGCTACCGCACTTTTCAAGACATTTTAAAGCTGAAATGACATTAACACCCCTATTGCACAATGCGAGACCTAGACTTACAGATTCCAACTGCACATGACGGTTGCTGATGCAAATACTGTTGCTCCCGAGAGATAAATGAAAGAATGCAAAGACCTAAATGAATCAGAGGATGTGACCCCTAAAAAAAGAAAATCGTATTGTAAATGTCTGAGTGATCATTTAAAGCAGCAACCGTACCCAGTGATTCCGACCACAATGGTAGAGTTACAAAACATACTGATGGCAGCTTCCTCAGTAGTCCTTTTCTAAAATTGTATTAGCTGCAGCAATTCTATGAAAGATCAAGCTACGCTGCTAGCTCTCATACATACAAAACAGATCCACACTAAGGCCTTCATCAACAAAATTCAACTTTGTCTGGATTCAGAAGATGGCAACACGAGCACCACCATCATGAACCTTGCACTAACATTGCATTAGTCCAATTGAATAAAGAACCACAGCCAAATAAGAAATCACACAGTATACACCCAGATACATCAAAATAAACTGCAAACAAATATCAAAATATTACTAAATCTAACACAAGATCGGCATTCATGTCTGAAAAAATCCCCCCCCCATCTGATTTAAATCATGTGGCTGGTATTCAAATCAACCTGACTAATGTGCATCCGAACCATCCACGACAGAGGAAAATTAAGGAACCACGGATCGTATCCAATTTTTGACCCTCCCCAATCAATTCAGAAAGTAAAATTGGCGACAACAAAGAAAACCTATCTACCTAAGAAAAAAAACAGCCTCCGAGACCGAAATACAAGGCAAATGGTTCCCACGCCTTCTTGAAAAAACTACATTTACCAAATAAAATGAATGCACAGCCCATCAAATCTATGAGCAAACAGGCTGCTAAAGTAACGGCCCCTATCCATATTACAAATTCAAATAAAGAGGGCGAAAAACTCTCAGAAGAAGAGATGATCCAACAAGACATTCTCCTAAATCTCTAAGTCTAGCCAACAGATGATACATCAATGGAAAGAAGCCACTTAGTGAACATTCCATTCACAATGGTGGAAATGTATCTGTAAGCTCTATGGACGCTAATCAGAGTTGCCAGAATATGTTCATTGTTCTCTCCGAGTTATCTAGCAAATAAATATCTGATGCTGAGTTGGAAACATCGGGGGAAGTTATTATAGTCGACAAACAGGATCTAGTCTATTCTGATCCATTGATAGCTTCTTGAGATTTGAAATTCCAGACAGTGGCGCAAAAAAGACAACTTGCTTCACGACCCCTGCCACTCCTTCTGACTCCAAAGAGAAGCGCAAGCAGTCTACAATCACTGGCTCCTACCTTCATTGACCCGCGACATCCAACAGATGTTAAATCAGTTATTATAGAGAGCATAACAAGAAAGGATATCGGAATAATAATGAACAAAGCAAATGTTATACGTCTGCTACATGCAGTTCATGATCTTCGTTCTATCAAGTCAACAGATATCAAAATAGTGGAATTCCTACATGAATCATGAATGGTACATCTGAATTCCACCAGACTTCTAAAAATCATTTTGGACAATCACTCTGCCTTTGGACAAATGGGCTTTAAAATATCAGCATCTTGGAGTGCGATTACCCCAGACTTGGAAAGAAACAATATAAACTCTTGGGATAGAGGCAACGATTCGCACTTTGGACTGCAACATACGAAAAAACATCAGTCACTAAGATCCACGGACAAAAAGATTGTAGATCCCTACCAAATGAAAATAAAACTTAGATCACTAGCATTTACAAGACTAAGCGATGTAGAAATGTCCAAGTGCAACTTCTCCAAATCAACACAACAGGGTTCAGGCACAGTATATCCACGTAGAAAACAAGGGATCCCATAACCAAGATGGGTTCAGGAAGATTTCCCTTGGACCATGTGCTCATGGAATACGCGGGGTCATGGTCATCTCTTCGAGGGAAAGAAACAAGGTCTGAAAAAATTATGACATCATATGTTTTCAGGAAACGTGGATTAGTCAACAACCCATTTGTGAAGGGTATATAACATTCATGAATCCGGCAATTGTTAGACTCAATGGTCGTCCTGCCCCAGGTCTTCTCACTTTTATAAGGCATGGAGCAAGAAGTTATTGAAACACAGAATCCCAATCCCTTTACTCAAGTATTGATACGGGAACACAGCTCCCATTTATGCAGCATTGGGGAGTCAAGTACTAAATACCCCAGTGGCAAAATTATGGGGCTTATCAACTTATATTGGGATCATGTTGCCATTAACGACAGTAGCTTCAATGACTGTGTGCTAGAAACTATTGATGATATACATATATTGATGATATGAGAACGCCGACATTATAGTGTGTGGAGATTTGAATATACATCTTTTCACCAAAACTGGAACTCCATTCCCCTAACAGAAGCTTCCAGCAAAAGCCCAAACCTGGATGAAGGAGTTGGCAAGGCGGGATATTGTGTTAATGAATGGTTAGTTAAAGGTGACTCTCCAGCTATGCCGACATGGAAAAAGGGAAAATCAGAGGCGTTCTTGGACTACGTATTATGTCCCATTAACTGAGCATTGAAATTGACACGTTAAACTCAGCTGGAATAATTTTTAGTGAACACCATAAGCTCATTATGTCTTGGACAACTTGTGAAAGGAGACTGACAACCCTTTTGTTTCCACCAATGGACCTTGCCCAAAACAATAAGAGGCTATAATTACAGACTTTGAAATGAGTGAGCTAAAGCACCCCTTTGTTAACACTTATATGATGGAGAGCAAAACACTATAGTATGATTGGATCCGGTTACCATTTAAACACATTATTCCAACTAAGACAACGGAACGATCATCTCACAAACATGTTTATAACAAGAGCGTTGCTATCAAGAAAAAACAACTCCATATTGACCTCAGGAAAATTCAGCAGCTGCTGGTGGAACAGCGACTGCTGCAAAAAAAAAAAAAGAAGAAAAAAAATTGCAAACAAGTATATAAAAATGGGCTCATTAACACCAAGCTGATTCGTGTTCAAAACGACATCAAAGAAATGTTACGATCACTCGCAGGTCGAACTACCAGAGACCTGTGGAAACTCTTATATGGGCAAAACACACAGGCACACCTGGATAGCCTATTTCACCAAGCTGTTTGCAAATAAAACAGAGGACCAACCCGAGAGAGAAGCCTCCACCAACATTTCATGGGATCTAAGCTGGGAACAGATAGATCTATTGTCACATATTAAGAGCCTTAATCCATCTAGAGCCCCAGGCCCAGATGGGCTTACCAACCAAATACTAAGGACAAACCCAGAGGCCTGGGTGAATTGTGCTATTATCTATTCAAGCTGATCTCTAAGTGCAAACAGATTCCTGCAACCTGGCGAACAGCAATCTTGATCCCGATATTTAGAAAGGGGGACAAATCAAATGTAAGCGATTATCGACCAATAGCTCTGTTGGATCCTCTTGGAAAGGTATTCGCCTCATTTCTATTGCAAAAATTGACAGAGTGGGACAGAAGAAGTATTAGAAGAGATCCGAGACAAGCTGGCTTCATTCAGGGAGTTGGGACTTACATCAACCTCCTGATTCTGAACATACTTAAATTGGAAGCGATCAAGTCAAATGCATGTACCAATGCAGTATTCATAGATTTCAAGTTGGCCTTCGATAGTGTTAATCGACAGAAACTATAGGGAAAACTAAAATTATGGAATTGCCCGACAGACATCATGCAGACAATTAAAGCCCTATACTGGAACACTATGATAAGGGTAAGATTGTCAAAAAATGGTATGATGTCAAAAGATATACAGACCTGGAATGAATTGAAACAGGGTTGCCCGTTGGCAGCCTCTTTTTTTCAACCTATATACTTCAGATCTCGGTGCCTCTCAGAATCTACCGGCTGCAAATACTCCTATTCTAAACGGGACCCAGGTACTGTACCTCTTATATGTGGACAACCTCGTCCTCTTGGATCGAACACAAGTGGGGCTACAAAAGCGACTTGCGGCATTAGAGAGATATGCATAGGGAAATTATCTTACCATTAATATCCAAAAATCCCATGCTATGTCTCTAGCTCGGCAAATAGGAAAGAAACAGAGCCCTGGAATTGTACCTAAACAAATAGAAATTGGATGATGTCAAAAGTATCAAATACTTAGGCATTTGGTTGAACCAAAGCATAGCAGAGAAGGATTGGGTTGAACACCTGAGAACTAAAGTAGAAGCCTTGACTCGACAAGGCCTAATTCTACATAATAAATTCGGCAGGTATTCGCTAAAGCCACTCATTACATTTTACAGGCAAAAAGTTGGGTCTTAAAATCTTCCTAAAACTACACTGCGAAATTTGGGATCGCATAGAGCAATCTTTTGGAGGAAAATCCTACTATTGCCAAAATAATTTCCTATATATAGAATGCGCTTCGAACTGGCCTTATAATGATTGCAATCAATAATGACATGGAAAACCATTGCTAGATGCGAGCAACCCTCTGTTTATCATTCTAAGATCCAGATCCATTACTTCTCATGCCTCCATTTTGGAAATGTGGAAAGAAGCTTGTGTTCACAAGGTGGGAGCTTTAGACAGCTCACTGGAAACCTTGATGCAGTGATCACTAGACATTAAAAGAAAACTCCAAAGAACTGATTGGCTAGAGACAATAAAGAAGAAAGATATGCACAAATTGGCAATAAGAGGAGTAATTGAAAACAGAGCCTTATGGACTTTTGATAGACGGTAATCCTATATCATTTTCCTTATTTGAAGCCCAAATAAAACAAATTATTGAGAACATAAATGCTACTGTTGAAGGCCTCACCCAGGATCTACCTAGTGTTAAAATCAAACTTTATGAAATGGATTTGATAAAAACTATCAAAACTAACAATACCTACAAAACGTATGTAGAATATGAATCATTCACCAGAAAAAGAGCCTTTAAGATCATCTTATATATTGAAGTTTCCCTGCGGAAAGCAAGAAGTACCTACATATGGTTCAAATTAAACAATTTGCCACTATTGAATGTTTGCAAAATTGGCACAATTAATCTGCTTCAATTGTAAAGAACACATGTCGATTTTGTTTACTTTGGAGCAGCAAGAAACTTTAAAACACTTAGTAATACACTGTTCTTATTTTAAACAGGACAGACTCACGTTTTTGGGCATGTACTACCCGGAGGCTACTCTATTAGCACGTCAATCCTTTTGGGAAAGCTGCATAAGGAGGGGGGGGGGATAGCACCAGACTGCTTTTGACCCTAAATAAACTACTGTATAAAATTGAAGAATCTTTAAGTACATTGAATTTTGAAACCAATTAAAGACTGTCTTTTTTTCTTTATGAATGTTAGGGTAAAAAGGAGAAACAAATTTCATTATAAAAGAGATACTGCATGTCATGACAAGCTAACTTAGTGTTGCATTAATCAAAAGAGTGAATCCTTTTGTATTTAAGAAGAAGTGGTATAATCTGTTCTCGCACTTTGTAAAAACTGGACATGGGCTGAGGAAAATGTATTGAGTATCCTTAATTTTGACCTGATGTTACCAGTAACTAGATGGTTTGTGTTATGTTAACGGCACCTGAATGGTTCTTTTGAATTACTTTGCATACATGTATAGCTGATATTGTTATGACTTGTAAATAGTTTTTTGTTCTCTTCTGTATTTTAATGTAATTTTGATAATTTGTAAAGGTTTTTTGTGCAAACCATTGTGAGGTGGAAGCAGTGGCAGCCGCCCTGGACACTGGGAGAAAGGAGGGGGTTGAGGAAGAGTCCCGTCAAGTGCTGGCCATCAATGAAAAGAGACAAACTACAGGTCCCAAAATGCCCCACGAAATACTGCATCAGGGGGGAGGCACACCGATGGGTAAAGAAAGGAAAAAAAGGAAAGGGAGAACCGGGTTTCCTTATGTTAAAACCGCCCGAACACAAACAAAGTACAGGGTTAGCCCACAGTGGACGGAGCAGGGAGGAGGTGGGGAATCTGAATCAGGTGTGTTAAAACCGTTGCTGAGAACACATGGGGCTGATTATGGGGGAGGGGCCGGACAAGAGTTAAATGCAACTCCAAGAGACTCAGGAGGCGTCTTATTTTTCAGGAGCAGCGCGTGGCGAGAGACGCCGCACCCGAGTGGAGTGAGACCAGCTAAGAATACGAGTGGGCTTACTATTAGTAAGCGGAAAGTTCACAGATTGACACCGTACCCGGTCCAAGGCTCAAGACCTTTCAGTGGAGAGAAACGGCTGCCTAAGAAGAAAGATTCGGAGTGGTGAAGTGTGTACTATTGACATTGTGTTAATTTCGTTTTCATGGCCGGCGGACAGGTTGAAGGGTGAAAGCCTGTAATTGCCTGGCTGTTATCTTGGAACTAATTAAGGTCAATAGCGGCAGTTGCAAGTAAAGTAAGGCAGAACGCCTGTGCCTATGAGGTGAATAGAACCGTCATCAGTTGGCTGAATTTATTGATCTGTGACCAGTATTTGTTGTGCAATAAACCACTGTGAAAGAACACCTTGTTTTTCTCCAGATGACTACTTAACAACCATATACAAATAAAAAAAATAAAATAAAAAAATAAAAAAAACAGCCTTAAATCAGCTTCCTTCATACCCGACTCTCTTTCCATGTCAACAAACTAGAGACCTCTTATTAAGGATGAGGCTCAACATGCTGCCCACAAGAGAACTTCTTTCAATAAGAAATCAACATGCTGGAAACGATTCAACCTGTTGTTTCTGCAATCAGCATGATCAGATTGAATCATTGCGCCAAATCATTATGACTTGTACAGCATTGACCAATGAGAGACGGTGATTCCCTGCAATGCTATCGACAGCAAAACTGGTACTATCGCTCGAAGACAAATGGGCAACATTGATGCTGGGAATTGATAAGAAGCTGATATTTAGAGTAACTCAATTTTGGACAAAGGTACCCCGGAAAACTGACACATTGAAAGAACCCGGTGCATCCTCTATGAAGGGGTAATCTGATGAATTTGAATACTCCAAATCATAGTGGAATTGTTGGCGCTTAAATGTATTGTACAGATTTTGACATTATGTTGTGATAATCTTTTGACAGATATACCATATTCTGATGTGATTTTTTTCTTTTCTTTTTTCCTACTGTAGGACATGAATTTTCCTTTCTTTCTTGTTGATCTTTCTTATTTAACTGATGGAAGGAACTAAATCATAAAAAGAAAAAAAATAGCACTGGATAGGATATGGTCCACGTAAATCCCTCCCCAAAACATAAGTATTGATTTAATGGTTGGGTTTAGTAAGCCCATGTGGCCAGCCAGTCTTGTCAGAATGTTCAAGGGGATGAAGTAAGATGTGGGTGGTGGGAACCACAGAGGAGAAGGGGAGAAACCGGGGATTCAGAGATGCAAAAAGAATGCAAACATTATCATGTGGAGAACAGAGGAGTCTTGAGAACGTGCCTGAGTAGTGATGGTTCTGTTCCTATAATATCTGTAAAGGAAAGGTTTCTTAGAGGATATGTCATTGGGATTGAAAAAGTGACTTAAAACCATATGGGTCCTTATGGATGATGAATTTTGATCTAGTTGATCAGGGATGTTGTCCCTCCAATATGTGGGGCCTTGTCAATGAGACGTTTTAAAGTATTTTTATTAGCATTTTTCAGTTTACGAATAGAAAGCACTGTAAATCTACAAAATTGCAACAAGTCTAACCCATGAAATAAGAGTGCAATAGGGTCTCATGAACCTTAGATCAAATAACCTCTGATAACCAGTAGTCCTGAGATCACGTCATAGTTGCCAAATGTCCAGCAGAAAGGAGGATGTAGGCTAAAAAGAAAAAAAAACATCCTAACAGTCCTATATTTGAGCCTGTATACAGAATACTGTACAGGGTTAGTCGAACAGAACCAGCGAGTGAACAAATATGGAGCCCCTGTTTCCATACCTGGTCCAAGCAAGGATGTGCACCTCCCTCACCCAGAACCAGGGACAGTCCCATGGGAACTACCACCCCCATACCCGAGGCCCGCTGTTAGGAAAGATTTGTCTTTACTGCACCTTTCCTTCCATCTTTATGAAACCCCCAAACTTTTTGCTTTTGAATCGACCTGTACTTTTTGCACTATAGTGAAGCCTTAAGCTTCACTACACTGGCCTTTGCTCATATGTTATGGGGAAACTGATATGACCTTGAGGCTGTCGGTACTGGGAAACCGTGTTTCCCTTAGTCGTGCTACTATGTTACTACTTTGGGTTACTTTTTTATCACTTGTGGTAACTTTTTATCATTGCACAATGCATCTTACACTGCAGTGCAAAGTGGTACATTTTTTTTGCCCTAGACTAACACTCAGAGGATTTGTGGTTACTCTAGGTGTGCTAAAAGGATAGGCTGCAGCAGTGACTTTTCCTCACTTTTTGGGGATTTTCGTTTTTAGCTTTACAGCGTTTACCGCATTTGGCTACTAACTGTGGCTACTGGTCAAACATGGCCGTGCCACGAGATTTTTCGCCTGTTCCTTTGCCATCTTGCTCTTTAGCCTGCTTCCTGGCCCCGATAGGCCAGGAACATCCTTATAAGAACTTCCAGTGTCCGGGAAAGCAAGAGCTTGGGGCGAGCTACTGGAGGGCTGTGTGTGTTTGCTGGCAGGATGTGGGCTGGGTCTGTCTGACACCAATCCACAAACTGGTTTCGGTGTGTCTGAGCGGTATGCATGATTGTTCCTGCCAGTGGTCCCGATTGGACCACTGCTGGGGTGTGTGTGGGCTAGTCCTGCTATTGGGAGTTTCAGCTCTTACCTGGCTTTTAGGATACAAATAGGACTCCTGCACCCATTTTTCAGAGTTCCTGGAGAAACCTAAGGAGCCAAGTATCCAGTCCAGCTGTGAGACCTGCAAAGAAACCGGAGACCTGACTGAAGGAGGCCTGGCAACCAACTTCTGCTGCTGTCCTGGAGGAGCCATGTATTTCTCGTGATCTTTATCAGTCCTGGAGTGCAGGGACCATTCATTCCCGATGTCCGCTCGGTGCCCTGTCAAAGGAAGCCTTCGGAAGTGCCCTGGAACCGTCCTGTGGCTGACCAGCTTCGTGTTTGAGCTACTGTGCTGCCGGCATCACCATACTGAGTTTCACCCTAAAACTAGGGGGATCCTCAGCCGGCCTTACGAGACTCCCTCCTGTGAAATGTCGGCGACTTAGCATCGAGGGGGCCTGAGATAGGAGGGAAAGTTCAACCGTGGCTGCTGAGCCCGTTTGCGTCGCCCTGCTGCGGTGACCACCATCCGAGATAGCTTACCAGACCAGAGTCCAGTCCGGAGAGGAGTGCTGGATCGAGTTTTGCTGCATTCTTCAATCGAGAGTCCTTGCATCATGGAAAGACACCAACCAGATATCATCTCGAACGTGGAACCCCTGTGAATAGAGGACTACGACTTTCAGCTGGAAAAGCAATGCTAGACACGCTTTCCTTGTTCTGCCAAGTCTGGGGAAGAATCAGAGTACGGGGGTAAGTTACTGAGTTTCTAACCTACCCATATACTCCCTACAATATTGGCTTTGCCATTGCTTGCTTGCGCAAGACATCTGACTGTTGGGGCTTCTTTTGGGCATTATTCCAACTTGAACCCTAACCCTAAGAACACTTACCTGGATCCCAGAGACCCTACCTGCATTTTTTCCTGCTTCATAACTTCTGTGGAACTTTTACCTGAACTATTGGGCAAAAGGCCCCAAACAACATTGGTCTAGACAATTTTAGTTATGGATCATCTCTGTGGACCATACGTGCATAATACTTGGCTAACCTTTCCTTTGCAGGAGTTTCTGATGCGTATTATGCCCTATAACAAAGTGAATGTATATATGTATTTAGTTTGATAGTGGTGTGTGCTCTCTCCTTTCCCGTCACTCTCTGGATGGCCTCTCTTGGCCCTCTTCCTGCTCCCACCTGCGAGGCTAAAAACCTCGGGGCCATCTTCGACTCCCCTTCGCTCTTCACATTTCTGACGTCTCTAAGAAGTCACTACCAGCTGCACCTCCTCGGAGGTACTCTTCCTTTCCTCTCCTTCCCCCAGAAACTCACTGTCTCCAGACCTCTGGTTCTCTCTTGGCTAGAATACTGCAACAGCCTCTTTCTAAATCTGCCTGCGTCTTCTCTCCGCCCTCTGCAACTCATCCAGAACAGGACTGCGAGAATTGGCCTCAAGGCCAGGGATTGTATCTCTCCAGGACTGAAATCTCTGCACTGGCTCCCAGTGGCTGCGAGGATTAAATTCAAAACCCTCTGCATTGTCCACAAGGCCTTTTGGAGTCTGGGGCCTCAAAACCTTCAACTCTCCCTTCCTAAATATCTTCCTTCTCGAGCTCTTCGCTCATCCGCCTCTAACTCCCCCATGTTCAGTCGCTTCTCCAAGCAACGAGTTGGTGGTAGATCTCTTTCTTTGGCTGGGGCCTCCCTCTGGAACAGCCTCCCTGCCTCCCTGAAACTTGAGGCGAACCATCTCCGCATCCGGATGCACCTCATAACCTTCCTCTTTGCTTCTGCTTTCTCTCCTCCTCTCCCCTGCTGAACTCCTGGCTGAAACTGCACTGGTTACCTGGGCACCCTTTGATCTCGGGCCCAGTCCCCCCCCCACCAGTTGCACACATGCACTGCCTCCCTGGCTACACCCATACTGGGAGACTGTTTTCTGAAGCCCTACAGTCCCCTACCAGCACCTGACACCTGCTGCCTGAACTTACCCTTACACTTGTCACCAGATGGCCGCACTTTTACTTATTTATTCTTTTTACTGTCGATCCCATGAACTGCACTGTGCCCTTCTCCCCCCCCCGCACTTTTCCCTTTTCCCCTTAACCCTTCCCCTGCACGATCTCAATGAAACCTGGCCTAGTAATATCGTTCCCTCCGTCTTGCCTCTGTTCCCCCCTCCTTTTCCTTGTCGCATCTTGAAACACCTGTGTATAGGTGCGTTATAAATGCCATATCATATCAAGGCTACCTGCTAGTAGTCATTTATCTATAGTGTGTTTTGGCCATAAATAAATAACTGTTTTTTTATACATCCTGTAAGTGCAATCTGCTATTCCCATTGTGTGACCTCATTGTGGACCCCTTACAAACCCACCACCTCTGAAGAACTTAGCCTAGACTGCCTGTCACTGCTACCTAAACTGATTTCGCTACAGCTTCCCAGAGTTGTTCCTGTCACAATATAGGTTGCCCTCTATACATCTGTCCCCCAGACCAGAGAAAGAAAAATCAGTCCTAACACCCGCCGGGTAGGGAGTGGCAAAGCACTTCAAAATAAAAACAGGAGATGGGGTACACTCAGAGTTCTTTTGAGGTCTGCTACTCTTCTACACTGCAGCTCTTATACTTCTTCTGAACCTTGCAGGACCCAGTGAGCAGGAACGGGCAGGGTCCATATATTTTCCTTTCCCTCCACAAGCACTGTACTAATCTATTTGTGGACGCCTATGGTGAATTCTTAGAAAGGCTAGTTTTTGCATGCTGTCCTCATCTCTATACTGATGCTTCCAATTCATCCAAATAGATGTCATGTTATCCTTTTCTACTTTTACTCTCAACTACTCTGTTCGCATTTCAGCTTGCCTCACTGCTGTCAACAACCGGATGGAACTTTATCTCATGCTGCACACCTCCAAGACAGAAGTAATGTACCCTACTGCCTTAATTACCCCTGCCCCACCCCTGATTCCCCCCTCACTAAGGCATGCAAACCTGGGGTCCTCTTGGACATTGACCTTAACCTTCATCACTTTATTACCTCGGCTTTGACTCCAGCCAGGATTAATTTATTTGATACCCGGAAAATCAATCCCCATCTTAGTTGCAACTCCACCAAGATCCTCATACTAAGATCCTTGGTTATCAGTTGCCTTGACTACTGTACAAGCCTCCTCCTTGGCCTGTTTCTACTCTTTCTCCCTGCTTGACCAGGCATTTACATTTTTCACCCATGCACCCTACATTCTTCCCTGCTCCTCTGTGGCCCCCAAACATGGCTTCCGTGCCGGATCGCCCTCTAAGACGATCTGATTCCTGCATGCATTAACATGTCAGGTTTTGCACCTCACCACTCAGTTCTATATGGAAGTGAGAGGTTATAGGAACAGACTGAGTGCCAAGAGACCACCATTTTTAATACAGACTTCTACATTAATAGTAGAAGTCACACTATGCAAGGTTCAGTTAAACACACTTGATGTGCTCTAATACTTGTACAACACATTGTTTACATCAAGGCTGGGAGTTGCTTCAAAATGGTGTGTACTTAGATCTTCAAAATACAGTACACCTCCATGGTTTTGATCTCACAAAAGGGACTTTTCATCTGTGGCAGCCAGAAATCTTAAATAAAGTAAAATGTGTAGGATTCACCCTCGTAGGTTGCCTTGGTACGGCCAGCCCACTCACAAGGAGATCAGTCCTAATGAATTCATCAGTGCCCTCAGGTCAAAAATACTAATCTCCTTTACTGAAAGGTCTTCCTTCCCAAATCCAAACTTGCAGTGTTCAGTTGCTATTTCACACAGGTCAAGTTCTTATTTATTCAACCATAGTTAAAGAGCAATTGCTCAGCTCTTTCAATTAGTTTTCATGCCCATCAACTTGCTCTTCTTAATCGTTGTACAACTTTTCTCGTTTTCTTTTCTGTCTTTCCTCACATGATTCTATGAATTCATTGCATGTGTTGTCTTTGTGCATTTACGGCCTGGCTCTCCTTATTCTTCTTCGTGTGTCTGTTAGCTCTTTCTACCTTCTCACTTTCTTCATTCCCAATCTAATTTTCTATTAGCGGTTGTTAAACACCCCCCAGCACGCCCCAATCCTCCCCAGTGCTCTGTCTCATTTTTGCTAAATCGCACTTCTAGCTTCTAAACACTGGAGCCAGTAACCTCATACCGGTTTTATTATCCTTTTTATTTCTGCTTGTGCCTAAACTTTTTCTTTCAGCTCCTGTTCATAAATATTTGTATTTATTTAGTTTATATAGCGCTTTCATCCAAAGCGCTTTACATTAAACAACAGTATACATAGACAATAAAACAGTAGAAGCAATTTACAATCATGAATCGAACCAGTAAAAAACAGTAAGTAGAGCAAATAATCTGAAGGGGGAATGGGAAAGGGAGGAAGGAATTGTTAGGCAGAATCCTGTGCAGTTCCCTTGGGGAACACTGCAAAACGATTAAGACTACAGGAGCAGCAGTAAACCCAATTGGTAGCAGTCTGCACCACCCAGATTTACAGATTTATGGTAGTTGTGGCTGAGCAGTCAGACTTCTCTCAAGAAGAGTAGGGCAGTATGCAGAGTATACACAATAGGGCCAAAACACAGTAGCGCAAACAAACACTGACCAGAGCTTTGTATAAAAAGTACATAGTTATTTATTTAAAACGCACTTTAGGTAATACACTAGCACTCTCAATGAAAAGTAATCTAAAATACAGTCAGGTAAGTATACACACCTCCCTTGATAACTATCAGACAAGTCAGGGTTAAAGCACAACTATTTGTTAAGACAGAAGTGAGCGCTTAACCTAGATGGCACTCCAATAGTTTAGGTTAAAAAGGGAGAGGGAAGGCAGAGCATAAAATAAAACAGTTCCCAACACTTTTAAGAGTTCAGAGCAAGGGGAGAAAGGCAGGTTATAGTGTAGAGCCAAAGTTCATAGGCCAGGCCCACTTTAAATGGAGCAAAGGCGGTTTAAAGTGCACTGAAAGTCTTTGCAGTGTTCAAAAGAGGTTGGGGTGAGTCAAAAGATAGTTGGAAGGCCTGGAGCCAACCCAGTTTAGAAGCCAAGGATTTAAGGGTCACCTTTAGCAATCTGTAGGAAGGGGAGGCCAGGCTGGACACTGTACCTTAAGAGAAAGGAAGCTCCAGCGGGGGCAGTTGTTCCTGGCAGTGTTTGAGGTTCGTGGTTCCGACCAGGGGAAGAGAAAATCTCATCAAGGAGGAAACGTGGAGTCGTTGCACTGCACAGGGATGAAACCAGCCACGGAGTTCCCGATTAAAAGGTGCGGTCCTTTTATTCGCGGTCAAAAGTGGTGAGCTTGGCTATCCAGCCACCGGGGTGCTTGGCACGGGCGATTTGACCAAGGGCCATCTTTGGAAGGCAAAAAAGGGTGAACTGGTTGGTCCCACCAGCTCAGAGGAAGAAGACTCGTCCAGCAGAAGATCTTCTCTTGTCGTCGGGAAAGTGGTGAGGTAGCGGCAGCAGGGCTTCATCGGTGGGGTCGTCATTGCAGATGGCTCAGCTTCGTCCCTCTTTGGATTCTTAGGTCCTGTGGCGACTTCTGAAGTTCCAGTCCCAAAGGCCCTGCTTTTATGCAGAAAAACCCCCATTCATCAGCCTAGCTGTCAATCACACATGCTAAGTGGTGAGCCGGGCAGCTCACCACTGGGCCAGTCAGGGTAGAGTGCGACTTGGGTTGCTAAGGCAACGCAGTCCAGGGTGCCAATTCCCCCCTCCACCCTTCCTGTGGAACCCAGACAGAGTGGCATCATTTGGAGGGCTTCTGTGGAGAAGCCCGCCAAAATAGTGGAACAAAGGGCTCACCCTTGGTCAGAGTTACAGAGACGGAAAACAAACACCATTTTCGAATCTAGTTCTGGCAAAAAGACCCAAGCGGTGATTTAATATTAAATAAATAAACCAGCGGTATCTTTAACATTGCACCAAAAAGTGGTGCGTTTAAAATCAATGGGAAAATCCCATAGAGAATATTTTGGTGGAATATTTCGCGTGGTAACCACTGCCACCAGCCAGAAACTCGACAGGGGGGGGACAGGATAGTGCCCCCTCGAAAACAGACCCAGGGGCAATCGAATTACCCCTTACCAGTACTTCCACAATATGATGGTTTGTACTGTTTCTGTTCACAATTTTGGACTAGTAAAGCCAATGGTGACTTTACATGCCCTGGGAGACAGTAGTCAGTCCCAGGGTATGGAGTCTATGTTTGGGGTTCACTGTGACACCCCTGTGGTACTGCACTGAGGGTGCTCTGTACCACACATACAGAAAAACAGATTGATACCCTATGGAGTAAAAAGAAACCCTATAGCCCATAATCACATAACAGGTCAAAGACATACCTCAAATAATGCCTAAGAGTGGGAGTAAAAGAGTCTCACTCTTAGCAGGAGAAACAAACAAACCCCAAAAATCCAGCAAAGCTGCTGGGGGACTCACTAGGTTTGGGAAATTAGCCTTATAAGAGAATTCTCCCTAACAGGAAGGAAGAGGGAGGAAACAGGAGGGGAATAGGGTGAAAAAGAGGGAGGATAAGGGGAAGGGGGAGGGAAGAATCAAGGGAAGGGAATGAGAGGGGGGGAAGGTTTCAAGGCGGGGAATGGAGGAGAGATTTCAGGGAAGAGCGGAAGGAGGAAAAGGTAGGAATGGAGCGGATTGAGAGAGGTAAGGCATTCCAGTGCAGGGGGGCTAGGAGCTGACCGGAGCGGAAATGGGAGGAAGCACATGGGGAAGGGGGGACAGTGAGAAGGAAGTGGTCGGCTGAATGGAGGGGGGGGCGGGAGGGATTATAGAAAGCGAGGAGAGAGAGGGGATCCAGGTCATGGGGAGACTATTGGAGAGAATTGGACTATGGAGAGAATATTTTAGCAATATTTATTTTATACTGTTTCTATTGTGCAGTGCATTCACTAAAACGACAAATTAGACCCATAACAGCCTCCTCTGCATTCCTCCCGATGCACAGCTCATCAACATATTTTGAAGGAGCCACATTACAAAACAGAACAATTTGTATCGATTGCCTTCAAAATGCAATCACAATTTGTATTACACCACTTTGAGATAGTTTCTGTAAATTGAAATAACCTGTATTTATTTGGACAAGAGTTGCAAATGATTTTTTGGACTATCTAAATGACTGATGTTATGACCTTCTCCTACTTTATTTGTCATGGTTTTTGCGCATTTTCTTTATGTGGAAATTTGACACCCCTATGGAAAACCTCTTCTGAATAAATACGTAACTGTCATTACAGGCAATTTCATGCCATTACGCAAGCTCAGACTGTGAATACATTGATGTGAAGGGGACAAGTCAAGAGAACATTGAGAAGGAAGTGGCAGAAATTGCAAGGAGGCGGGTTGGGGTGGAATCTGAGGTATCTCTTAAGGTGAGTCTATGGGAATATACAGCCTGTTGCGATAGGCAAATATTAAACCATACACGTTTTCCTCGTTTGATATTACCCGACATGTCTTTCCATTCTAACAAAGGCTACATGTATGAAACTCCTAATCCCCTACTCTCCCTTTTTGATATAGTGTCATAACTGTAGAGTCACTTTGGTTCCACAGCTTCACTCGGTGTTGAACATTCATAGGTAAAACGCTCAAATTGTGCTACCATTCAGCATTTCATCAGCCCCCAGGGTATTCAATTCACGAAGGTCCTAGAGTGGTGGCCGCACACTTGCTAAGGCAGTCCATTCCAGTGTAATCTTACTTGGGAGACTGGCTAATTACCAGGGACTCTCCATAGAGGTGCCTTCAAAACAAGCAGCAAACAATCAATTTGCTGTTTCAATTGGGCTTCTCCATAAACGTAAAGAAGTCAAGTCTAGTGCCCAACCATGTAAAGCTATTTCTGGGGGCACTAATCAAAACAGATAGTCTAGTCTACCCCTCAGAAGACAGGGTACCAAAACATGCTGTTTCAAACACCTCAGTACATAGCCGGTCGTCAGGTGATGGTACGAAAGGTGATGCACCTGCTGGGAAGATGGCTTCCTGCATCCACCAAGTGCCTCACACCAGGCTTCGCATGTGTCCAATGCAAGAGTAGCTAGCGAAACAATGGTTGCAAGCAAGTGGGTTGTGGGACGATCTAGTGGTGGTTTCGCAACCTCTGGTTCAATCACTACAGTGGTGGAACAGAGACAATCTGCTAAAGGGACAGCCTTTCCACACACCAGCGATCGAGGCCACTCTCACAACAGACACATCTATGACTGAGTGGGGTGGTCACTTCCTACATCACACTGTTCAGGGTCCATGGATACAGGCGCTAACAAGGAAGTACATCAACTTTCTGGAACTACTAGCAATTTGAAAAGCACTTCAAGCCTTCAAGATCTAGCTAGTGCACAAAACAGTCCTAGTCCTTCCGGACAGTGCCACAGCCACGTTTTATGTTAACAAACCGGGTGGGTACACATTCTCCAGGGCTGTCCAGGCTAGCCCAGAATATCTGGTGGTGGGCACATCACAACATGTTCCAGGGGAACTCAATTCTCTGGCAGTCGTACTAAGCAGGAGTACAATGCTACCCTCAGAGCACGAATGGCGACCAAACACAGACAGCCTAAATAACATCTTCTCAAACTGGGGGTTACCAGAGATAGACCTTTTCACAACCCTAGAAAACATGCAATACCAAGATTACGCAGCTAGGTTTCCCCAGAAAGGACAACCTGTTGACCCAGGATCAGGGAACAATGCTGCATCCATGCCCTCAGAAGCAGAATTTAGCAGCTTGAGGTAATAGAATTTGGTCACCTTAACCTAGACCAAAGGAGCATAGAAATACTCAAGGAGTCACGCAAGCAAGCATAACAATTTGCACTGCTAAAAATGAAATGGAAAAGCTTTGCGTTATGGTGCAGGACACGGTCTCAATCCAACCGACTGTTCACCGACCAATATAGCCAACTACTTCCTCTACCTACTTGACTCAGGATTGGTCTTTAACTCACTCAAAGTGTACCTAGCGGCTCTCTGCGCATAGACCACGTCTCTGAATAAAATGTTGTGGTGGAAGGTGCCCGTAGTTAAGGCTTTAATGGAGGGTGTCAAAAATCTGTACCCTCCCATCTCTAATCCTACTCCCGGCTTGGACCTCAATGCCATACTCACAAGGCTCATGGGGCCCCCTTTGAGCCTATGCACAAGAACGATTACAGTGATTAATGTATCCTATATATATAGGATACATTACTCGCTGTAATCGTATTTCTGATGCTTGCATCTGCTTAGATTGACATGCTTTGCATAGGCCGACATCTAGTGGAAGTTGCAGAGTATTGCACATTAAGTTTTGAAGTTCGAAAAGGGACGTCGACAGGACGGGACTGTCCCCAGTGTGACATACCCTGTACCCATGATCCATCACACGTCGAAGTCCCTCAGATTATTTGAGTATATATAGGATACATTACTCACTGTAATCGCATTTCTGAGGCTTGCATCTGCTTAGATTCACATGCTTTACATAGGCTGACATCTAGTGGAAGCTGCAGAGTATTAGTTATTGTTTTCGAAACTTGAAAAGGGACGTTGACGGGGCGTGCCCGTAATACTATCCCTAGTTTAACATCCACTGTACCCGTGGTCCTTCACGCGTCAAGGTCCCTCAGATTGTTTTGTTTCTGACATGAGGTAGCATGAAGTGTAGCGTGAGTACACGTGTATCAAAGCAGATACGTATCAGATAAGCTCCTATAAACATCCATACACCTTCTCTCCAAGGGGAGGAAGGGAGGGCACATGCAAATCTAAGCAGATACAAGCATCAGAAATACGATTACAGTGAGTAATGTATCCCTTCTGAGGCTTGTGGAATCTGCTTAGATCACATGCTATGCATATATTAGCGAGCAGTGTTAGGAGAAGGTGGTGGGTTGTCAGAAGGTCCAGCAGCAAATAGATGTTTTAAAACCACTTGTCCCACCTGTATCTGCTTTGGAATGAGTGTCAATGCAGTAGCACCGAGTGAAAGTGTGTACTGAGCTCCATGTAGCTGCTTTGCAAATGGTGTCTAACGGGACATTTGCGATAAAAGCCAAAGTAGCTCCTGTACCCCTTGTGGAGTGAGCTCTTGGTGTGAAAGGCAGTGTTTTGCTTGATAACGAATAACCTAGTTGTATGCATTTGACTATCCATCTGGAGATGGCATTTTTGGAAATGCGGTCTTCTCTGCCTGGTGCTATGGTCTTGTTTACATAGTAAATAACTGCCCTCCTTACATCTAGTGTATGGAGTTTTTTCTCAGCCGAGCTTGTAGGGTTCTGGAAGAAGGCTGGTAGCTCAATGGATTGGTTCACGTGGAATTTGGAAATTAATTTCGGTGAAAACGTTGGGTGTGTATGTACAACCAATTTGTCCTTGTGTATGACAAAGAAAGGATCCTGCATTGACAATGCTTGCAGTTCACTAACTCTTCTTATGGAAGTAATAGCCACTAAGAAAGCAGTCTTGTATGTCAGGTGTTTAAGACTTGATTTATGCATAGGCTCAAATGGAGCTCCAATGAGCTTTGCGAGTACTACATTGAGATCCCAGCCTGGCGGTGGGTTTGAAATTGGAGGGTGGAGTCTCTTTACTCCCTCAATGAACGCCTTAATGACTGGAACTTTCCACCACAATACCTTACTTTGAGAGGTGGTGTAAGCCGATAAAGCCGCCATGTGGACCTTTTATAGAGTTGAATACTAACCCTGAGTCTAACAAGTGGAGCATGTAGTTAAGAATTTGGGATGGAGTATATTCTATGGGGTTTATTTGTTTAAACTAGCACTAAATTACAAATCTCCTCCACTTCTTGAAATAACAGTGTCTGGTGTTTGGTTCATGTGCCTCCTTGAGGATATCCATACACCTCTGTGGTAGATTTATATGTCCAAACACTATGACATCAGGAGCCATGCTGCCAAGTTCATTGAGTGAGGTTGAACTGTTATTCCCTCGTGTTGGGTCAGAAGGTTGGTCTGGCACGAGAGTTTGATGTGATCGCACATCGCCAGTTTGCGCAGATGTGGATACCATCATTGTCTTTCCCACATGGGAGCAACTAGGATGAGCGTCATCTGTTCTCTGTGAATGTTGTTCACCACACTACTCATTAGAGGAGTTGGTGGAAAAGCTTAAGCAAATTTCCCTGACCAGCTCATCCATAGGGCGTTCCCGTTGGAGTCTGATTGGGGAAACCTGGATGTGAAGTCTGGGCATTGCTTCCTTTCTCTTGTAGCAAACAAGTCTAGCATGGGGTAACCCCACTGCGAAAAGATGTGGTCTATGACATTTGAGTCTAGATGCCATTCTTGTTCTTCTGGTAGGGGATCTCTGCTCAGAGTCTGCTGGAGTGTTGAGTTCCCCTGGAACATTTTGGGAAGATAGGAACATCCCCCGCCTGAGTGCCCATTTCCATACTTTCTGTGCTAGGTTGGACATATTTGGAGAATGTGTGCCCCCCCCCCCTTGCTTGTTGATGTATAACATTGCAGTGGTGCTGTCGGTTAGAATTTGTAACAAATTATTTGTCAGCTGAGCTTCAAATGCTTGAATCGCTTTGAATACTGCCAGAAGTTCCAACAGGTTGATGTGGTTCTGTGCTGTGATGTGAATCCACAGACCATTTGCTGTGTGGTGAAGGTGATGTGCCTCCCACCCAAAGACTGATGCATCTGTTGTAACAATTGCTTGCACGGGCCGGATCGTGGAAGGGTTTTCCCTTTACAGGTTCTCCTTTTTCCACCAGGGTAGGTTTTGTGCTAGTGTTGGTGAAATGACCACTAGATCGTCCCACTGACCGCTTGCCTGAGACCATTGTTTCGCCAACCACTCCTGCATGGGGCGCATGCGCAAACGTGCGTGTGGGACCAGGTAAATGCACGATGCAATCATGCCTAGCAATTGCATCGCTTTGCATATGCTCATCTGGCGACCGGCTTGATACTGAGGTATTTGCAGTAGCATGATTTGAACTCTTTCCCTTGAAGGAAAGACTAACCCTGCTTCCGTGTATGACAGCTCCTAGGAACTGTTTGGTTGTGCTTGGCACAAAGCTTGATTTGTTTGCGTTTATTGAGAAGCCCAATTGGAAGAGAAGGTTTATGGTTGAGTGTTTTGCCAGCAAAGTAGGGGTGACTCCCTTGGAATTAGCCAGTCCATTCAGGGGTACACTGGGATTGCCTCCTTGCACTGGTGCGCTACCACCACTGCCAGTGCCTTGGTGAATACTCTTGGAGCAGATGCTATTCCAAAGGGCAGCACCTTGAATTGGTCGCATTGAAATATGAAAATAGGGATCTTTCATATCCAGTGTTGCCATGTAGTTCCCCCCCCACTTTAGCAGAGGGGTTACCTCTTGTAGCGTTGTCATGCAGAATTTTTGTTGCTTTACATAAGTGTTTGCACGGCATAGGTCTAACACTGGGCGCATAGTTAGATCTTTCTTTGGCACAAGGAAGTAAGTTGAATAAATACCCTATTTTACCTGGTTCACTGGCACAATTTCTATGGCGTCCTTGAGTAACAGCGCTGCAACCTCCTCGAGAAGGATGTGTTGTTCTTCCTTCGTGGTTCTTCTTTGTCGTAGGGGATGGTTTGAAGGTCGTTGAATTAGCTCCACGCAATAACCACCCGCTACGGTAGATAGCACCCACTTGTCTGTGGTGATTCCCTCCCATGCTTGGGTATAGTGTGTAATCAGGTCCCCTCCCATGGAGAGGCATGGGAGGGGACCTGAAGTGGGTGGTCATCGTTTAGGAGGTGTAGTTCTACCTCTGGAAGTGGAGGACCTTCCCCGGCTAAGTGATCGACACTGGCCCCCCTCTGGAACCCTTCCGAGGCTTGTCCCTGGTAGTTTCCCGAGGATGAGCCATGACTTTGTCCATAACCGGAATCCCTTTGTGAGCTTTGACCATGAAATTGACGAAAATTGCTTCCGCCCCTGGCAGCTTATTTGTTAGCTAGCCTAGTGATTTTAAGATATCGTACTCCTCTTTGGCGGATTTTAATGCATCCTCCAGGGCCTTTCCAGACAAGACGTTGGGTTCTACCGACATGTTGAGGAGTGTAGCCTGTGTTTCATGTTTGAAACCAGACTGGCATAGCCATGCATGGCGTTTAATGATGGTACCTTCGGCAATGATCCTGCCTGCATTGTCTGCAGCATCCAAGTTGTTTTTTAAGATGTAGCTGGATACTGCCTTGCCGTCTGCTGCTACTACGGCCAGTTGTGATTTGAGGAGTTCAGGAGCTGAAGCTATTAGTGTTGCCACCTCGTCCCACTTGTGGCAGTTATAGTTTGCCAGTAGTGTGTTATTTGCAATCCTTGTCTGAAAAGCTGCTAAAGTGGCCACCTTTCTCCCCAGAGTGTACAGTTTTTACTTTCCTTATAGGGGGCGCGCTTCCGATGAGGCTAAAGGTGTTCCGGCCCTCTCTCGAGTTGTGGTTACCACAAGAGTCCAATTTCAGCTGGCTACTGATGTAAAGTGGGTCGGTTGATCCAGGACGGAAGAGTTTTTCAACACGTGGGTTAACTGCCTGCGTTTGGTTCAGGGTCTCCAGAGAAGGTTGTATCCTCCTTTGGATGGCCAGAGGAATTGGAATACATTGGGTGGCAGCTTTCCTGTCCCCCAATATATCTTCCACAAAATCCTTATCCAGCTGTGTCTGTTGGGTCTGAATTTGAAAATGCTTAGCTGCATTCATGAGCATATCGTTATACGGTGGTTGATTGTCAACTGGGGAATCCCCTACTGGTGCGTCTTGGTTAACTGAAGAGGGTAAGTTGTACACTTCCTCTTTCTCATCATCATAATAATGATGTGTTTCTTGTATAGTATCATTGTCCTCAGTGTCTGTATTTAGATCATATAGGTCACTATGGACTGGGTCTACCTGAGGTGAAATAGGAATGGTGTCAGGACGTGGCCTCTTAGCTGGGGGCTGGGAGGACGAAGCGTCGGCAGTCAGTGGCATGGTTTGGAAATTTTGGATAGCTTGGGGGTTCTTCTGAAATAAGTTAGCTATAAATGCCATTCTTTTCATAACCCTGTCAAGGTCCTCAGCGGTCCATTTTGCTGAACTTGGTATGTATCCAGGGTATTGAGGTGTAATCTGTCCCTGACGTGTAGACTGGCCATTATTTTTCAGGGCCTCTGTTAAGGTCTCTTCCTCTTGCGAAACAGAGTGTTTTTCCCTGTGAGGTGTGCTAGATTTCTCCTTGCTAGAGTGACTCTTAGAGGCTGTACTCCAGCATGTAGCACGATATAAAAGCCCAATTTATTTTTTATTATCACATTTACATGATTGTTCCAACTTTTCCACACAGACTTTAAATTGCGTTTGCTTCTTTTTACTGGCCTGAGGTCAGTAAAAAGTAACTCCTTCTACCTGGTTATCCCAGACCATCTACTGGATGTAATACAGAAGGTCCAGAATGTGGACGTCCTTATTGATTTTCCAATTGCCACGATCCAACTCCATCATCTTTTTTCGCCAGTAACTACATTGACTCCCAGTGAGAGGTTGCATCAAGTTTAAGGTTCTATATTTACCATCTTAATGGCTCTGGGGCTTAGTCCCAGCTTACCTCAAAACTAAGATTCACAGATGCATACAATGTCATTCATTACTCTCTGAAAATCAATTTTAATTTGCTGTTCCTAAATCCAATTCCAAAAATCAAGGCGATTGTAGATTTGCGGTAGTCACCTTGTTTGTGGAATGAGCTCCCCTTATCCACATATCAAAATCAACAAGATTCCTCACTTTCAAAAAGCCTTAAACTCATGCTTTTTTCAGAATTCCCTTTCTGCAGTAATTACTGATTAGTAGAGCTCTGTGCCTTGATACAGTTCAGTATGTAAGCGTCACATTATAAATCCTTAATCAAATTAATGATTAAGCTTCCCAGCGAACACCCTCTAACTGGCAGTGCTCATTAAGAGTGACACATTTCCTTTTTATACACCTCTGCCTTCCCTACCATAGGACACCCTCTCCTTAATCCTGGTGGGTCGCACCACCATATGTAAGGATTGACTGCCTGCGAACTACTGACCATACCTTTGGTGCGGCCGAGCCTTGTCAGAACAGTGCCTCGTTATACAGCTATATGGTTTATACTACTTCTGTGCTTACCACTCATTGGCCCCTAGGAGGTCTGTCACTTTATATGGTAATAAACATGGCAGCAGTGTTGTCCTGTTCATGGTTCGCTGAAATCATAATGCTCATCTAGAAAAACAGAAAATATTCTTTCAAATGAATTGTGTCTTTCCACATATTACTCATTTAGATATATCCTTACCTTCTTTGCTGAAGGTAAGGATATATCTAAGATGAGGAATACGTGGGAGGAACATCCAATCGAAAGAACATTACAGTTGGTAAGTAACTTGTTCTTCTCCTCCCACAAAGCAGCAAGTTCTCACTGTGCTAGTCTTCAGTGCAACGCAGGAAAACATAGCATTAAAAGGCAAGTTTAGAAGCCACATTGTAAAAAGTGCCTGTAAAGATTAATGTTTGTTCAAGATTTAAAGGGCCATGTGCTGGTTGATAAAATATCTTTGTTTTTGTTTTTTAGGACATTTGGCCATTCAGAGTAAAACTTGTACAAGGAGTGAGAACAAAGCTGTGAAATAAAGCATTCAAAGAGCTGATGAAAATGCTGATCCGGCCGTAATCAAATGTTTGTGACATGCGTCCCGACTGAATCTAGCATGCAGTTTATGTGATGAGGAAAGTCGTTTTTTCTAGGTTCAACACGAAAAGAATATGGTGAAAAAGGGCAAGTTGATCAACTGATGTTTTTTGATGATGCACTCACACATAGCGCGGGCAGCTGTCGCGCTCTCAGTTTCAAATGGTGTTTGCAAAAACACTGCAGTCCATACCCTGATATTTTCTTTCAGCATTGAGGAAAAGCATTTTGATTGTTGTCCCTTAAATTTTGATAGATTAACACGATTTTTGAAATTGTATGCATAATATTTTAAAATAAAATTATGCGTTTCATGTCTGCTTTTGCTGTTTTAGTAATTACTATACTCTGTTGCTTGTTTAGGCAACGTTGAACTTTTATCAAATGATGTACAGATCAGATGTCACTTTTCTGAAGCATTTAAGATATGGCCGATTCACTAAGCATTTTGTTTTAACTTGCACATTCTTTGCTCAAGTCAAAATGTTTTTAATGAGGCGTGCGGGACGATTCACAAAGCACACGTGTGTATGCACATCTACAGATGCCAACATGCTGGTGGTGTGAAAAAATTAAGGAGGGTGAGGCGTGCACTCCAGGTCCTGGTCAATTAAACCTGTTGCAAAAAATATATATCTGGGTTAAATCCCAAAATGGACAGTATTCACCAGGGTTAAATCCCATCTGCTAAAAATCCCAAAGATGAACAAGTATTAACAGGGTTAGATCCCTTCTGCTGCAATTCAGTTGCTCAGTATCAACAGGGTTAGATCCCATCAGCTGCAGTTCTGTTTTCTGTAGTTGTTCTCCTCCAAGCGCTTTCTTATTTCAAATAATCATCAGGGAGGCTGCGTTTCTTTAACAGGTGTTACTGATTAGACTCAAAGGATTCTGGTAGCTGTAGTGAAAAAATGACTGACCTCCTTTTTCTACTTAATGTTGCAGGAGACCCGGGCTCCAGAGGCAGCAGCACCGGGGTTATTATGCCCCCACTTTGGAGAGCCATAGTCATGGTTTTCCCCCCTCCCCCAATTCTGGTCAAGATTTGTGGGTTTGGAGGGCAGTTGGTTCCTGGTCTCCTGAATGAAACACTTGTGCCATCACTACAATAACCAGAATTCCTTGAGACTGAAATTGAAAAAGTAATTAGCAACACCTGAAAAGGAACACAGCCAACACAGCCTCCCTGAAGAGAGTTTGAGACTTGAAAGTACTTGGAGGAGTAGAACTATTGTGCATTTGAACTGCAGAAGTTGGGATTTAAGCCTGGTAATTTTTGAACATTGTTGGGGCTATTTGCATCTGGGATTCAACCCTGTTATTTTTTTTACTTTGTTGGGATTTAACCCTGTTATTACTCACATCAGGATTAAATGACTGGGAACTAGAGTACGCACCTGACCTTCTTTTTCTACTTAATGCTGGTGGTATGCCATCAAGATGAGCTGTGCAGTGGCAGGCCTATGAGTGTGGCTAGGCGCTACAGCAGGACCGTATCACAGAGGGCTGAACCACATAGGGACAAGGAAAAAGAATCACCAAGTCAGTCAAAAGTTCTGGGGTTGACACAACGGGGACACCTATCTGTCTGTTGTTCTGACTTATACTATAGGTGTTTACCCTAAAGCGTTGGTTAACGAACTCGGGAGTTTTTCTATACTTTCACAAACCTACACTGCTTACTACTATAGGGAGTTGGGGATGGTGCCTTCTTTCACAGTTATTCTCTCTTCTTCCACACACGTTCTTACCCGACCCTTCACTACACTGTAGTCCTAAAATGTTATCCCACCACGTTACTATCCCCGCCAATCTCTCCCAGCCTTTCCACTTTCACCCTTTGAGCTTACTCCTTTTTTTAAACTATCAATCTTGCCTCCAACTCCTCCTCTACGTCTGTGTCTGCTGTTATCTCATAACTCTATCCTCCCACTCTACTTCCTTGCCTCTTGCTATGCATCTGTTAGGATCCCTCTCTGCTCCTACTACTACTCCTATTCTCCAACTCTGTCGCTCCTACTGTTCTCCCTCTATTACTTTTTTTACTCTGTTATTAATTAACACTATCCCTTTACTACCTTTCCTTTCTCCTACTGCTACTACGGTCAGTTTCCTGATGCATCTACTCACTAACGCTCACTATCACCCTCTCCTACTACTCTACTGCTCATTCCTGTTCACATAGTTGGTAAAAAGGAACAGACTTCTGCGTGGAGCGCCAAATGAGTATACTAATGCCTTCTTTCCTCACTGTATGTTGTATCTGAAATGTATGAAATGTCTGCCTGTTACCTATACCCGTGTAACTAGCCCCTTAATGCCCGAGGGTTTGGCACGCTGCTATAAATGCTCAATAAAATAAAAAATAAAATTACTTTCACTTGCTACTCCTGCTATGTACCATCTCCCACCTACTACTACCTCTGCCACTACTACCACTATGCTACTCCTAACCTTCATCTACTCCTCATGCTCGGCACTCTGACACACAAACACTCCACAGACCACCTCTCTCCAATAGCCTCCACACTCCCGTTGTTCTACACACCCCTGGTCTCTCGGACGGCCACCACCTCATGTCCTCCCCTAACTAGCCCATACTCGATCATTCTCATAACACTTTAAATACCCCACCTCCTCCCAGAATTGGCCACTTATCTTATCCAATAACGTACCTTCCTTGAGGGTGTGTCTGTATGTAAATGTACATCCCCAAGGAAGCTAAAAGAAATCTATTTGATTTAAATCTGGGGATATGCACGACATTGGTTTCTGTTCATCGCTGGTAGCAGGGAGGACTTCCCTGTTACTCCATCAATGGGAAAACATTACTCCAAACAATTGGATTTTGAACATCGGTCCTAAGGGTTCTGCTCTAGCTCTCCCTGCTACCCTGCCTTTGATACCACCAAAGATCCAGAAACCAGAAACCAATTACAGAGCTGCTCAAAGAGGTATTTAAACTCCACTCTTTGGGAGCAATGGAATTGGTCCCAGAAATAAAAAGTGAAATTCCTGGCCCATCAATATTTAGAAAACCAAAGAGAAACGGCTGCATAAGACCCATCATGGACTTTTCAATTCAAGCCAATTTCTTCTCGTGTAAAGCGATCATATGGTGACTTTTCCTTAGATTCTGGCAGCTCTGTTGCTGGGAGACTGGATGCTGTCTATAGACCCTCGGGCAGTTGGATTTTAAAAGAACGTCACTAGTATTTGCGGTTAATAAAAGGGAAAGACCTATCAATATTCTTGTCTACTATTCAGTTTAAACTCAGCTCCCATGAATATTCACAAAACTGCTATCAATTGTTGTTGCTCACTTGTGGGTTAAACATGTAGATTTGTATCCTTACCTGGATGCCTGGCTAAAGACCCAGTCCCGGAAAAAGGCAATTTCCAAGGTTCAAGTAACCTCAGTCTAAGGGAAGTTTTAAAATGAACATTTCACAACCAAATGTGGTGCCATGCCAAAAGATCCAGTTTATCAGTACAGTCTCGGATTCTACTATAGGCCAAGCTTTTCAACACTAATACTTTTTCTAGATCATCAAGAAATGTCAGTCTGGTTACTCTAGAAACTATTGAGTGTAATGTCGTTGTGCATCTTGTCACGTTTGCAAGACTAAGAATGGTAACTCCCCAGTTGCATTTAGCCAACAGCTGTGATTATTTGTTGGATCGTCAATCCAAAATGGTTCTCATTTTGAAGCAAGTTCAGGAGCCTCTAATTTGGTGGAAGCAGAAAAATCCAGGCTTTACTGTCCATCCTCCTCAAATCGTAGTCACAAGAAATTCAACAGATCATGTTTGGTGAGTTCACTGTGTTCATCTGTATTCAATAATCAAATGGTTCCCTTTGGCTTACAAATGGGCTGTGCTATTGAGGGGATTGAACAGGATCCGGAGGACTTGGTTCAGTTCCTGTGATGTCATTGGCCTTGACACCATCTGAGATGGAATGGATGAGTGACAGAATTGGGGTAAAATCTCAACCTGAAAGGTTTTGGGCCCCATGGCTTCTCATAGCATGTTGAGAAAGTGGTTCATCAAATGGTTCCATATGAGATCACGGGGTCTCGGCTTTCAGGAAGTTCCGGATCCCCCACAAGAGTGAGAACCGCGCCACTGATTGTGTTAAGTGTGCAGAGTGTAACCAAAGCCAACTGTCCAAAATTACAGACATATGACCCTCGTGGAGTGTAGATCAATGTTGGGTGTGGAGTGTAGATCAATGTTGGGTGTACTCGTATGTAGTTCAACCCTCTGTGATATGGTCCTGCTGTAGCGCCTAGCCACACTCATAAGCCTGCCACTGCACAGCTCATCTTGTCCCCCTGAGTGGGAATCTTTTTCCTCCGTCACCTAGTCTTTTACTCTGTTTATTGGTGACCTTTTTATGTCCCTCCATAGTGTGTGTATAGAATCATTTATTTTTTATTTATTGAACATTTGTATGGTGTCTATACAGCAAAAAAAGTGTTTTCAGACACCACAAGATAAATGAAAGGGGGACATAAGAAAAACAAACTAACTGTTCTACTAGGCCTTGTGACATTCGGATCGTGCAAGTGCACTATCAAAGAAGTGCAAGGGGAGGGGACAGGTCAGTGAAAGGGATGGGATGTGGGAGGAAGAAAGGGGAGAAGTGCTGGAGGGGGCCCAGTGAAGTGGGTAAGTGCAAGGGGGTGCCCAGGTGGGCTAATGTCAGGGGAAGCCAGAGGTAGGGTAAGTGTAGGGAGGGGCGCTTAGTCAGGAAAGGGAGCCAAGGGCATGTGCTAGTAGAAAGGGGTGAGAAGAGAAGACTGGAAGAAGAATGTCCGGACCCCAGTGGCACATGAGGGACACAGGCATCCAGTCGTAGCGGCAGGAGGAGACTAGCAGGGGATGGGGAGAGAGAAGGAGGAGGAGAAAAGGAAGATCTTGGGCTTCTGGAACAGAAGGAGATCCGGCTCAAGACGGAGAGGGGCAGGGAGGCTCCTGCTGAAGAGAGACATCTAACTGCCACACTCGACTTGGAGGAAAGTCTGATGTGCAGAGTTGGAGCTAGAGGACCGAAGGACTGCTGGTGGGGGGTATTTGGGAGGAGAGAGTTGAATGTAGTGAGGTCCCAGGCCCCAGGCAGCCTTGGGGATGATGCAGAGGGTCTTGAATTTGATCCTTGCAACCACTGGGAGTCAGTGGGGAGATTTTAGGGATGGAGAGATGCAGTGCCTTGGCTGGAGATGAAGGATAAGTCTTGCAGTCCTATTCTGGATTAGTTGGAGCGGGCGGAGTGTGGCAGATTGAGGAAGAGGCTATTGCAATATGAAGCCTTGAGAGAACCAGAGCTCTGGAGACGTTGAGTTTCTGGGGGAAGGCCAGGAAAGAGAGAATGCCTCTGAGGAGGTGAAGCTGATAGTGGGCCTTCTTGGCAAGGTCAGCAATATGAGGTGAGAAGGAGAGCGATGACACCCACATTTGTAGCCTCACATGAGGGTGAGGGGAGAGAACCCAAGGAGGGCAGCCAGACTAAGTGGGAAGGAGGGAGTAGGGGTCCCAGTGAGAAGGATCTCTGCCTTACTGGTGTTAAGGCACAGATCGTTAGCAGCACACCATGCCTGAATAGCAGTCAGACAGTTGGGAATGAGCGAGGAGGGAGTGGTGGAAGAGGAGGAAAGCTTAAAGGAAAGCTGTGTGTCATCAGCCTAACACTGGAAGTGAGGAGAGAAGGTGAAGATCAGGTGGGCAAAGTAGATCCACAGCGAGAAGATAGTGCCCCGACGGACACCGCAGGTCAAGAGTGAGGTAGAGGAGAGAAAGAGGCACAGTTAAACTTGTGAAGGCTGATCCAAGAGGAAGGAGATTAACCAATCCAGTGCCCAGTTTGTGATGCCCAGGATATCACAGAGCCTATTTATGAGGATGGAATGATTGACCATGCCAAAGGCAGAGGACAGATTGAGGAGAATAAGGGTGAACGGGAGGTGGAGTCGCAATTGGAGGGCAAGTCATCAGCAAGTCATAGTTCGCTTTAACCTTTGGGCTTTAGGTATTTCCCTATGGGAGCACACAGCATTTAAAATGCAGTGGTGCTGGTTTGCTTTTGGGCTTCCATTGAGCAAAGTGTGATTTCCATCCCCTTAACATTTTATATAGTGACCCAGCACACCCAAATTACGCAGAGTGCGGGGGAGATCCACTTATCCCCTTTGTCACTGTCCTGGTAACATGTATGCTACAATAGCAAGTTAACAAATGGCTGGTGGCTGTGGTTATTCCATAATGACTTTTTAGTCATTACTTGCAGGCTGCCAAATCAGCCGTGGTAATGCATAGGAGGGTCACAATTCTGCTAGAATTGTGTCTTCCTTCTTTTTCGCCATTTTAGTATCCTTGTTTCTTTGTTCTTCTGCCGTCCTAGGTGGGAAAGATCCTGGTTGAAGTCTTTGGCGGGAGCCCTTTGTGTTTCCCACTGTGGCTCTACAGTGTATGTGGTGTCTGAAGACAGGAAGCAAGGGAGGAGTCCAAAACTATGCAGCCCTTTGTCTTCCAGATTGCATGAAAGGTACCGGTTCCTACTGGGGAGCCGGCTGTTATGATTGGACAGCCAGCCACCCCTTTCTGTATACTGCAGGGAGAGTTTGCAGAAGTTAAGCTGTAGTTCCTGATAAAGACCAATTCTGGAAGCTGCTGAAAAGTCGCTCACTGGGACCAAATCCAAAGAGGAATATGAAGAAAAGACTGATGTAACGAATTCCAGCAATCAGAGAGCCTGCTGCGCAACCAAAGCCCGTTTAAACCCTGCCTTCCAAGCGACCTGGAGGTCCTGAAAACAACTCCTACCAAGAGGCTGGTGAGACCCACTAGTCTCAATAAAATCTGTATTTTCTGCAATCCCTGGAAGCGCTGCAACCTTGCTGGGCCGCCAATACCCAGGGACCTCGAGCCAGTGTGGGTGCATGGTCTTCCGAAGTCCGATTCCTGACGAAACTTTGGTGGACACCTGCTGGACCTCAAGAGACACTATTCGAATCCTTGAAGTCCCATCACCAAAGTGCAGGACCAGATTAGTGAAGATAATCCAACCAGCCACGTTAGTTCTTCAACAGGTACCTTTAAAAGGACACCAAATTCAGAGCCACTAGAAGCCTTGAAGAATCCTTTGTTGGCAGCCTCTCTTGTCAATTTCTGCTGCAAGTTTCCCTTCAGCATCTGCTTCTTCAGTCTCTAAACCAAGAATCCAATGACCTGGTCCTGTTCTGCTGCCTCGGGAAGACAACCATCTCCAAGCTCTTCTTTGTTGCTGAGGTAGTGGGTTGGCTTGGGTAATACTAACCTCAAGTCGTGTATAAATCCTGTGTGGCCGATTCATGTGGTTGGGAGTTTGCCCATAACATTCATCCACATCTAATGCTGGAACGCATATAGGGAGCCTTCTGTGAAGTACCTGAACACGTTCAACTAACGCTAAAGTTAACACTTACTTGTTGGATGAGCTATCCTCTGGAACTGACTTTCCTGCAACTAAATCCTATCCGGATATGCCTATGGCTGGCTCCTAGTCCACTAGTGCCCCTCTTCTGCCACTGAGAAAATTCATGCCCTAGAATAGGGAAGGACTTTGATAAGGCTTCTTACAACAATTCTGAAAAGTACTTACTTGCTAAAGAAGTTAGTGTGGTACCTGTCTCTCGGTAATAGAATATGTTACAAAGTATCCTTACGTTATTACCTACCTTTACGTTGCTTGTTCCTCCTTTAATAAGTATACTTTCAACTGTGTTCCACTCTTCTTAAAAGTAATAGTGGTGGTACGGTTTTATTGTTCTTAACTGAATGAGTGTAAAAGCTTACCAATAGGGTTTACCGACCTTAAATAACTTATTCGTCAAGTGTGCTATTAGGTTTTGCTTCCCCTGATCTGCTTAGTGCATATCTAAAACCGTCTTGGAGTTAATACTTGTCTTTGAGTTGCTTGTAGCCCCTCTGAAAAGTACATGCATCCTTACTTACCCTGAACTGCCGATTGCCTTCTTAAAAGTCTGCTAGAAATTCTTGCTTACCTTAGAATTGTATCCTACACTTCTGAAAAGTATCCTTGATTCAACTGTCTATTCCAATCATCGAAATAGTGTAATACGTTTATATACCAATAGTTTATACTGACCTTGAATAGCTGTTGCTCTTCTTTAACTGTAATTGGGTTATGCTTTCCCTGAGTTTTTTTAGTGCACTTCTAAAACATAGTCCATTAGGTTCCAACGTGTCCACGAGTACCTTAAGGCCCTTCTGAAACAGAAGAGTTACATTACTAGCTCTGAACGGTGTTCTTAAAGGTAATACTGATGGTGTAACTGCATCCATTCATAATAAAAGAAAATTACATATGTTGCAAGATATACCTGTAGAGGGCGATGGTAAATTAAATGATTCTGAAAGTGAATAACCCTGTATGATATGACCAATGGGGCCTGCTGCCCTTGAATTACTTATGGTATTCTAAAAGTCTAACTACTTAGGTTTTACTCCCCAAGAATAGCTTAAATGCCATTCTGAATGTTCTACTTCAGGTTTGAATCACCTTTAACTGCTTATTGCTATTCTTAATAGGGTTATACTTTGGTTTGTAAACCATACGTATTGAGCTATTTTTCTATTTTTTATAAATAGGTTCATGACTTATGTGATAGTATTTACTACCCAAAGACTTATCTTGGCACACTTATTTAAAAGAAACCATTATTTTGCCAATACTTGGTGTATCAGTGTTTCTTTGACCCATATGTATGCTACAATTGTGTTTGTACTAACCTATAGCCCCCTCTACCTCCGAAGATAAACCTGGCTGCCCCGTCTACGCTACCAAATGTTCTCAGATGGTACAGATACTAAGAGTGGAGTTTATGCATTGCCTCGGCTGTGGTTTTTATGAAGGACTTTAGAAAAATTGTACTAGCGGGGGTGGGGGGATAAGATGTCATTACCAAGGGTATCCTTGTAAACTGACCTGTGAAGACCCCAAATCCTCGACAAAGGGGGAGGGGTGGAGCACAGGGGGGGCCATTGGGTAGGGATGAACTCTTCACAGTGCTACCAAAGGCGGGTAAGCACATATCCCACCTGCAAGTATGGGATTCCCTCTTACCAATGTCGGCTTCCTTACAGGTACTGACAAAGTTATTGAGATTGAGATTTTTCTGGCGACAGTTTATAACATAGCATGCATATCACCAAGCCCCTCACTGCTAGTCTAGGTTGTCTACTCACATTAAACCTACTCTATTCTCTAAAGGCAGACCATCGGCAGTTTGAGATGTTACATCCCCGTCAAAATATGAATCCCTGCCTATCTGCCGAGATTAAACCAACCAAATGCCTCCCGTCATTAAAACTTTTTTCTACGCCACAGGTCAAACCAACCTCCTTCCTCCCAAGCCTAGCATTATGTTCCAACGTCCATCCTATAAATCAATCTAGACAAGTCATCCCAACTGACATTCCCACGCATAGCCAATGGATTAAACTATTTGCTACTAAACCAACGGCAAATCAACCCTGCCTTGGTGAGCTCAGACAGGAGAGACTAGGCTCTAGACTTTCCACAGATTGTCGGGGTGGCCTACCAGAAAACCTTCTTTAGCGAGCCCAAGCTTTACAAATACACGACATGTAGAGCCTTCGGTCATACATCCAGAGAACGGTTGTACCCCACCTCATTCTAACACAGATGTTCTAAAACGTGCATCGCCAGTGCAAACTCTCCTACTCAACACCAAAACCCCACAGATCAAAAAACCTACTAAGAACTCAATTGAAGTCCTCACAACACTGCCCCAGGAGACTAACCTCTTCATCAACGGTGCCCCAATTAAGGCGAGATCAATCATCGTACATGCTACAGATATAATGGACATTATCACCAAGGGAGCTCTAGACTTTCTAGCCATCTGAGACATGGCTGCATGCTGTTGCAGGACCCTCACTCCTCTTGGCCATCCCTGACGCGTACACTATGGAAAGGACTGATAGAGAAACAACAAAAGGCAGAGGGGTTGCCTTCACCGCTAAGCCAAGCCTAGCGCTCAGAGTATCGACTACCCCTATGATCAAATCGTGCCAACTCCCAACAGTCAAAATAGTCACCTCCAAAGTCAGCTCCTTAACCATCCACCTTAAATATAGACCTCCTGGACCCATTGGATCTTTTGAGGAGGACATCTTAACCGTTCTTGCAGACAAAACCAAACCTTCATCTCAAATATTATTGTTAGGTGACTTCAATTAAGGATTCCTGGACCCAAATGACCATTCAGCTAAAATTCTTGCTGACTCCTTAGCTGAAATAGACTACGCAAAGAGTTGCCCAACCTACCCATGAGAAAGGAAGAATACAAGACTGGGTAGCACACTTCAACTGTGAAACTTCCATCACAGCTATCGAACCCCAGTGTTGGTCAGATCACTTCTTAATCTCCTTTAATATCCATGCCAACAGGCTTGATAACAAACCTAAAACAATAGCTCCACCTCTCCTCACAAGAAACAAACACAATATTACTACGGACAAGTTGTTGCCCATCTTGCTCCCGACTCTGAACTCTTCCAACTCGCAAGACCCAGCAGAAGTTGTTGACCTTTACAATAACACTTTCCCAAGCCCTAGACGCTAGTGCACCACTCAAACTCCGAAATAGCAAACCTAAAGCACACCTCAATACTTGGCTCACCCCACAGTTAAAAGCCCTAAGGCTTGAAAAAATAAAAATGGAAACCAAATGGAAAAACCTACCCTCTAAAGAAAATAAAGATAAGGTGATAGAAATAACCTCCAACTAGAAAGCTGAAATCATCCGTACCAAACAAGAAACTTATAATGAAAGAATCCAGCTGGCCAGCTCCAGTACTAAGGAACTTTTTGCAATTCTTAGGGAACTAGAATCACCTATTGCTCCAGACGACTCATGCCCCAAAAACAAACAATGGTGCACGGACATCCAAAATGCTCTCTAACAAAATTGTCACCCTCCAAAACAAAATAGCCACCTAAAGGCTTAATCTCCCTAACTCAGATACCTCCCAAGAATTGCCAAAAAACCCAGCCCTGAATAATCTTCAAGAATTCCAATTCGTCCAAATCACCCCAGTGGAAGTTGAAAAAATGATCACATCCTTGAAACCATCGAGATGCCAAGGTGACCTTTGCCCTGCACAAATAAAAAAAAGCAGCAGCCAGAGACGTGGCACCGTTTATCACGAAACTGATAAACGCTTCACTCAGAATGTGCCAAGTACCAACTAACCTCAAGAACGCATGGGTTCTGCCTCTACTTAAGAAAGCATCCTTTGACCTCTCGATCCCAACTAACTACAGGCCGATCACTATGGTCCCGTTTTTACTTAAAATACTTGATAAAGCGGCGTACCTTCAAAGCCAGCACTACTTAGAGGCAAACAATCTTTTAGGGCTTAGACAATCAGGTTTTAGACCTCTCGATGGAACCGAAACTGCCCTAATTGACATGAAAATGCAAATAGATCAACTAAAAGATAATAGGCAATGTGCTCTACTCCTCCTATTGGACCTCTCAGCTGCTTTTGATTTAGTGGAGCACAACATCCTTTGCGAATACCTCTCATCTGCGGCTAATGTCGCAAACTGGATTAAATCCTTTCTTAGTAATAGATCGATGAGTTTTCTCTCCATCAGATGCTGCAGACCCAATCCCATTACATGCGGAGTACCACAAGGATTGTGCGTCCCTACGACCATGTATAATGTATTTACCAAGCCACTCTTTGACAAACGAGATCATCTAGGTGTCATCTACACAAATTATAGAGATGACACTCGGATACTTATTCCCTTATCAGGAAACTATGATACAGACCTTTCCCTACTCAAGAAAATCTATCTCATCATTCAGGCATGGATGGCTATCCATAGCCTCTGCCTGAATAATGAGAAGACAGAAATCTTCATCTTAGGTGCCCCTACTAACCTTAAACTTGATGCCCAGTATGCTGCATTCAACATCGACGGCAACATTACCAAAACTGCTAGGGATACTAAAACCCTCAGATTCTACCTTGACTAGACCCTGAACCTGCGCAAACAAGTTAATGCGACAGCCTCGGCCACGTCTTACACTTGTAAGCTTATACACATGTGTAAATCATACCCCTCAACTAATAGCTGCATTTTTCTAGCCAGAGCACTAATCTTGTCTAAACTGGATTATTGTAATGCACTATATGCAGGAACAAACAAGTCTATCACAAATAAACTAAAGACTGCAAAATAATGGGCTTAGAGCTGCTTTAACTATCCCTAGGAGACATCATATTTCAGAAACTAGAAGGAATCACAAATGGCTCTCCATCAAGGATAGGATCAACTTCAAACTAGTCTCCATTACCCACAAGTGCCTCAATAAGGCTGCGCCTCAATATCTAAGCGAGAAAATCATAAGAAAAACATCATCCCGACCAACTATGTCCATCAACTCCTTACTTATTTTTTTTTCAACATTGATATTTTATAATTTTTTTTAACAAGAAACAAATGACATCAGTATTAGCAAAATATAGTACAGCACAATTCATTCTTTGCATAGTCTGGCTCTCGATTAATCAGGACCTAGGGGAGTGGGGCTGTCCCTCCTGGGAGTGGTGCAGTCTCTGCCTGGCGAGAGTTCCTCAGAGGTCAGTCCAGCCAGCGGGTGATTGGGGGCCTCTGTGTGAGTGCGGGGAAGCGTTCTGCATAGTCCATGAATGGGGCCCATATGTTCCGGAAGGGGTTTGGGGTGCCCATGCGAAGTGCTGTGATCTTTTCCGCTGTGACAATGTCCCAACACTTAGCCCACCATAGAGGTATAGATATTCCATGGTTTAACCTGAAAAGAGCAGGAGGCAACAGCTTCCCTGTTCAAGCAGCCTTAGCATGGAACGCCCTCCCTATTAATTTACGTATTGACCAGTTTTTCCAGAGCTTTAGGTGCAACACAAATAAATGGCCATCTGTGAACGACACTCCCTCCCGTAATACTTAAAACAGTGGTGAATATTTTTGTATTTGTATTTTGTTTATTTGTATTGCGCGCCTTGCCCCAGGGCATCTGGGCGCATGTTTAAGAAAGCGTTTACATGATACAGAAAATAGGTGAAGTATACAATTTACATATATTTACATAAAGTTAGAGAATAGAATATACAGAAATGGCCGAATCTGTGTATACGGTAAAAAACAGTCAATGTACAATGAGCAAGCAGAGAGTGGTTAGCGGAAGTAAAGATTATAGAGAGAAGCCTAAGGCATCCCGTTCATGTAGCCACAGTTTGGATTTAGCTTTGAAGGAATGGATGTGAGGCATGTTTCTGAGAGCATTAGGTAGGGTGTTCCAGAGCTTGGCCGCAAGGACTGGGAAGCTCATACCACCGGCTGTCTGTAGATTGAAACTAGGAATAGTCAAGGTGTGAGCCTGAGACGATCTAAGTGGTCTAGTTGCAGTATGTTGTATAAAGCGCGTGGATAGGTAAGCCGGGGCTGCGTGTTCTGGGCCTTATGTGTTAGCATAAGTGCTTTGAGGGATATGCGGTGAGTGATGGGTAGCCAGCGCAAGCTGCGTCTGGTGTTAGAGATGTGGGAGCGCCTGGGAATGTTGAGGGCTGCCCTTATGGCGTTGTTCTGAGAGACCTGAAGTTTCCCAATGTTCCTTTGACTGGTCCCTAGATAAAGGGCGTTGCAATAATCGACTTTGGACATGATGAGAGTCCTGGCTAGAATCAGGCAGTTTTCCGTAGTCAAAAATGGGCGACAAGCTGTGATCAATTTACAGGTGTAGGAAGATGCTGAGACAACTGCGTTGGTTTGTCGGTTGAGGGAAAGAGTGGAGTCAAGATATATTCCAAGTGTTTTTGTGTCGTTGGATACTTTGATATTGTTCCCGTCAATGATGAAGGACTTGTATTTGGGGTCAAGTTTAGTAAGTTTGTGATGGGAGCCAAGAATGACCAATTCCGTCTTTTCATCATTGAGGCAAAGCCCATAATGCGCCATCCAGGCCTGGATGACAGTGTAGATTGCATGGAGTGCTTTTGCATCTGTTACATAATTGCCAGTGATAGGGATGAGTATCTGTGCGTCATCCGCATAATTAGTGTAGGAGACACCCAGATAGTCAAGTATATCAAAGAGCAGTTTAGTAAACACGTTATAGAGTGTGGGAGATACACACGATCCTTGTGGGACTCCGCACGGGACATAGCCTGGTTCAGCTGCGGCATTGTGACAGAAGACCCTCATCGTTCTGTTAGCCAGAAAAGAGCGGATCCAAGATGCTGCTGTATCAGAGAAGTGGGCCGCAATTTTGAGGTGGTGGCAGAGGAGTTGGTGATCAACCAAATCAAAGGCTGCTGAAAGGTCAAGGAGTAGCAGGAGTGCCAGTTTGCCCTTGTCTTTCAGTTCCTCGATTTGGGTTTTTAAGTCAATCAAAGCTGTCTCTGTACTGTGTCTGGGACGGAAGCCAGATTGTCTAAGCCCTAGTAGATTGTTGGTTTCGAGATAAGCCTGGATTTGGAGATAGGCCGCACGATCCAGGATTTTGAGAAGGTAAGGCACCGTAGTAATGGGCCTGTAGTTAGATGGGTTACTACGATCGAGGTTTGGTTTTTTGATTAGAGGGATGACCCAGGCATCCTTAAGGTTGTGCCCGATTTGAAGGAGGCATTGATGAAAGATGCAATAAATGGGGCGAGGTCACGTGCAGCTTCCTTTATGATCGGTGCAGGGTAGGCGTCACCTTGGCAAATGGAAGGCTTGAGCTTCGTTATGATATTTACGACATCCTTGATAGTGAGGGGTGAGAAGCTGAAGGGTTTGAAGGAGTGTTTAGGAGTAGGTATTTTGTAGGAAGGCGGGTTGCCCGTTGAATCAGAGAGGTGGCTTTTTTTAGTATTAATTTTGTCTTGGAGCATGGCAATTTTCCAAGCAATGCCTTTTGAATATTAGAGCACCCTTCAGTGTCTGGGGTACATGTATCAAGAGGGGCGACAGGAGACTCCAGTTCCTTAAGGATCTTGAAGAGTTCCTTGGTATTTGATTGGGCTTGAATGATCCTTTTGTTATAAACTTCCTTTTTTGCCTCAAGAATGGCTTCTTTGTAGGTGAGGGAAGCTACAGTAAGGATGTTTTTATTGACTAGAGAGGGTGAGCTTTTCCAGTGAGCCTCAGCTCTCCTTTTTTCTTTGCGCAGATCACGTGAGTGCGAGGTAAATCAGGAGTTAAGGTGGAGCCGCGGTTTTTGTTTGCGCAATTTGAGGGTATCCCCTACTTCCAGCCTGTTTATGCACTTATCTTCTGACCACTGAAATCCCCTATCCACTGATGTATCCCAGCCTCTTCATCTGATCACTCTCTTGGCCCTATAGCCCTTTTGTAGCTCTCTTGTTAGACAGGTTATGTACCTATCCTACTGTGCCATCTCATCTCCGAATGTATCAATTTGTGGTCCCCATTAGTGTTATTTCAATGTCTGAATGTATTATTTTGCTATTCTAAGATGTCTTGTAATGCGCCTAGATACCACAGGGTGTGGCGTGCTTTATAAATAATTAACAAAGTCTACAGTTGCCTTTGGAACTGCTCCAAGTTCTGACATGAGAAGAAGGTGGCTTTACAGAGACCTCAGGTTAATCTGTCACAGAAGACACAAGAACTCACAGGATAATTCCCCAAACGCTGGACAGAGTTAAGATATGGATCTACCACTGAAAACTGCTTCTAACGCCAAAACATTGCTTGAAAACGGTTGTACACATCATACAGTCAGAGGAAAGTACTCAGTATTAAGTGAGTAAAAAGGTGGGATTATTTACGAATGAACAGCAACACCCACAAAGGTGGGATCTTGTTTTAGGACAGTCCACCATAAAGGACTTTATAAAACTATACCTTGGGCAATACAGAAACTCCAACTTTTAGTATAAAATTGTATCACATGGTCTGTTGGTAGCCATTACAGAGCAGCCAAGCTTATTTTATGAGGGAGAGAGGGCTGTAGAGAGGTACAAATAACTTGTAGCATACATATGGTCTAAAGAAACACTGATGTGTTGTAAAAATAACGGTTTATTTAATATATACATAGGCAAAGAGAATTATTTAGAAAGGTTAGTACTATTGTAAGTCGAACACAATTACAAGGAAGTACCTTGCAATACTAAGTAACTTATTCTATTTCAGGAATAATACAGTTACCCTACCCCAATAGTAAGAATATGCAGTTACACTAACATTACTTTCTAGAATATTGGAACACAAGTCAAAGGCAAGCAATAACTTATTAATTACTTTTCAGAATGGCAGTATGCAATTCTAAGAGAAGAACTCAGTATTACACATTTAGAATGGCAGTATGCTATTCAAGGCGAGTACAACCCTATTTGTAGTACACGTTCCACTTATTCAGTTTCTGGAATAATAATGTTACCAACTATGTTACTTTCTAGAATAGTGGAACATAATTAAAAAGTAAATAGTTTTGTATACTTTTAAGAATGGCAGTAAGCAATCCACAGGCAAGTAAAAACTTAACAGTCACAGTCCGCCATGTGAAATCCACTCTACATGGTGGCCGAATTTGGCTTCCTTTGTCTTTATGGCACTGGTTGCCGTGGCGTTTAAAGCAACATATTGGACATGATTCTTTTGCGGCAGTTCCCTCGCGTTGGGTAAAATCCATTGTTGCTGTGGTTATCTGACACGAGGAGCCTATGCAAGCCTGAGGCCTTCCGGATTCCAGAAATAAAAAAGGAATGCTTCCGGGTATCAGCGCTTCTAATTGAAGTTTGCTTATACACAGTCTAAGTTGTTAGTTCCTACAAAGTAGCTTGTTCAAGTCTTTCGATATTGCACTCACGTTCCTGCCTCATTGCCGTCTCGCAGCAAACTGATTTATTCACCTTGCCGTCCCGCGGCAACTCACCTTCCTGCTTCAGTGCCGCCTCACGGCATACAAACTCTCTCCAACCTGCCGACCACGGCTATACTCCCACTGTGTAACTGCCATCTTAAGCCAAAACAAACTCTTTCCCTGAGCAAGACCTAAACCCAGCCTACTGGAAACAGACTTCAGTCCGTACCATTGGATTGCTTTTGGATTACTCTTGGCCTTGGAACCATTGGACATTTTCTTTTTTTGGGGGGGGGATTTGTTAATTGGATACCTTGGAGAAGAACTCAAGGACACTTCACAGAATTACAAGAATAGACGCTGTGCAGAATCCTGGCATGTTGAAGAGCCGTCAGAGCGCCCTTGTGCCATTCGGGGTAGGTCTTTACCAACATTCCTTTTTTGTTCTTTTTTTCCTCCTTGCCTCTCTCATGGATGTTCTTTACGCTATTGTCTTTCCCCTCTTCTGCTGAAGTCACCATCCAATACCTTCTGAGAGAGTGAAGATAGAGCTTCTACCAATTAGGATAAAAAGGAATTAGCGCACTAGCTATCAGGTTAGTCTTACAAACAATTCCAACCTATATTTCCCCATCAATACCTTTTACTTAATCTGTCCTTGTTCTTCTTTTCACTTTGGCGTTTACCAAGTGGAAAAACTGCTCTTAGGCTCTAATCACTGTCCTGTCTGCTATACTATCAGATAGGAGGGTGTATAGAGAGAAAAGTCACCCTGCATTCAGGAGACCCAAGTTAAGGGGTTCAAGAAACAAAACTTTTGGCCATCCTCTTGATCCACAAGTATTCATCCACGGTATCGCTGTAACAGTAACTTATCTGTTTCAGAGATAATGAGTTACAGCACTAACACCTTCAGCAAGTAAGTACTTTGCAAAACTTGTTCTATGTTCTCGGCAGTCGCCTTCTACCTTGGGAGTCCTTCCCTATTCTAGGGCATGAGTGAACTCAGAGGCAGAAAGGGGGCCCTGGTGGTCCAGAGGCCAACAGTAGGCAGGTCAGGATAAGGCACATATGCAGGAAAAATCAGAGTTCCAGAGGATTTATCATCCAACAAATAAGTACAAACTTTAGAGTTAGTAGAACAGAGACTTCATAGAAGGCTCCCTTGATGGGTTCCAACGTTAGGCCGGGCGCACGTTATGGGTGACCTCCCAGCTACACAAATCACCACCCTAGCCACACAGGAGCAGCAAGACTTTAGGTAAGTATTACCCCCAGCCACACAGTACCTCAGCAATGAATACAAGCTTGTAGACCAACTCCTTCACGATGCAGTAACACAGGACTCAGTCTCTGGATTATTGGTCGTGGTGATGAAAGAAAGGGCACTGGATGGGAACTTGCAGCAGCAGCCGACAAAAATGGCTCCCAACAAAAAGGTTCTTCTGTGCTTCTTGCGGCTCTGCAGATTTGGCACCCTTTTCGAGGTACCAGATGTGGCACGGTAGTAATCTGATCGATTTGCCTCACTATCTCGATCCAGTACTCTGTGAGGGGACTTCAAAGAGTGGAATCGTGGTTCTGGAAGTAAATAGGAGTCCACAGAAGTTTCAGCGAGATTCGTTCACAGGAAGGCATTCCACAGCACTCATCCTCGAGGTCCCAGGGTATTGGCGGTTTACAGCCCCGGAAGGCCACGCTCATCATGGGATGGCTCGAATTGCAGGTCTTAGGACCGATTGGTCCCACCAGTCCAAGGGTTGGCGTAGTCGTCTTCGGGACTCACAGGTCGCATGGAAGCATGGGACAGCACAGGCAGCGGTTATACAGCAGGCATCTCTGGTCATTGTAATCGGCTACAGGCGGCATCTTTTCTTCGCCGTATTCAGCTCCAGTGGTCGTCTTATCTTCAGCTTCCAGATTCAGGCCATTTATCCAGGAGCACAGCCAATCAGCACATATGCCAACTTGGCGAGGAGGGTGAGGGGGGGACTTTCCTTTCCGGACAGCCAGCCTCCCAGTTAGGATTGATTCCAGGCAGGAATGCTAGAAGAGAAAAGGGTTGCAGAGTTTCATCCTCCCCCATTTTCCTGTCTTCACAGACATCCTGGAGCCTCAACAGCATGCTATTCAAAGGGTTCCCGCCAAAGATTAAAATCAAACCAGGACCTCACACCACCCTCTCACCCCAAGGACAGCAGAAGGACCAAGAAAGGACAAGCACACTAAAAATGGCCACCATACTAGATGAATGGTGACTCTTCTGTGCATTACTGAGGCTGGTTTGACAGCCTGCAAGTAAAATTCACACAATATTTGGTAGAACTCATCCACTGCCACCAGCCATAATTGTATGCTTGTCACTGTAACAGAATGCTACAGGAGCAGTGAGAAAGAGGATACAGAGTAACCCCCCAGGACTCCACATACGGGGGGTGTGCTGGACTCACAATATAAGGAAAGGGTGAATGGGGAAAAAGGTTCCCACTGATTCCGGAACATAGAAAAATAATCCACAAGTGCAGCAAAATGTGCTGTGGGTCTCACAGGAGAGGGAGATTTAGCATAAATATGAAAATCTAACCTGACATCTTGCAGCACAGCAAACCCTAACCCATTTAGTAGACAGAAAAAGCAGGAATGGAAAGAGGTGGTTAATAACGTGAGGTTAGGACCTGCACACAGAGGAACGCATGCACTTACGTTCTATAAAATATCCTGTTTCTTAAAGTGACAGCTAACATTTGGCAGACTGCTTTTTTCCAAGCCCCTGAGGAGGTGGGTAATGCTGTTGAGAAACGGAGCAAAGGGCACCATTCAGGTCTCATAATTGAATTAACAGTGAAAAGTTAAGAATCCGCCAACTTTGAAGCAGGAGAGGAGGCTACCAAAAAGGAAACTTAACCCTGAACAAGACTTACACTTAAGTAAATTAATCAGCAGCCCATGTTTCTGTAGGAGGGTGGGGTTTAGGGCACTAGATAAACTTCAATAGAGCTATCCTAAGCTGATGGATTATTTTACATACTGATGAGAAACAAATGAACAGACTACCTTTCTGGATGAAGGAATGGGCCAAGAAGGCTGTTCGGACAATAGCCGGATAGTATACACACTTATTTGTTTGCATGTACATCAACCTGTTGGTTAGTTGAGAAACCAATGCAGAACAGCCTCCTAGTTTGCTTCCATGTATTCCTCGGCCACGAGATGATGTGAATTAAGTCAAACTAACCATAGATCCATTCCCACACTTGCGCGCCAATCGAGAACATGATGGGAAGGAGTATCCTTTTTTGTGTCAGTAAAGCTCAGCAATTGTGTGGTCAGCGGAGATCAGAAATATCTGGCCTTGGGGAAATTGTCCAGAAAGATACTTCAGTGGCACCTGTACTGTGCATGAGCAGAAGTGATAGTACCAGTTACCACCTACGCACTGGGAGGCTGCCGGCATGCCGTAATATCGCTTCATTGTGGAGCCTTGCATGGTTTGCAGACGGACTGTCGAGGGAATACAATCTGCACAGAGACCGCTTTTCTGTTGGGATGCTTTTGTATCATGGGGCAAGGCTTAGCGGCAAGAAGGAATGCAGTACAATGGTGGAGAGGACTGGACCCAGGAATGTCAGGCACAGGAATTGATGCAGTTCCAATCACCTGTTTTATCTTGCATTCTTTTTACACAGTTGCAGTATGGATCTGGGCACCAGCAGACTGTCCGTGTGCGCAACAACGCTCTCCTCCGGGCTGCAGTTGAGGTTGCAGCCACACTGTAGTATTTGTGCTTTTAATAGTTAAAGGGAAATGTTACACAGTGATCCTCTCTCTGTTCCGTCTAGTTTAAACTACATGGATGACCGAGGTAGGACAGAATAATGAAGTCTCAAGGTGCTGCTGCAGAAGACTGCTTCCTTGCTGTCCATTGCCCTTCCTAGTGGGCAGCAATTAAAACCTTCTTGGGAAGTCAGTGCTGCTTTCATAAATTGAAACATCTGATAGTAGCAGAGAACAGATAATATCTGAACACTTTGCCACAAAAGGTATCCAGATACTTTGAAGGCAGAATCTTTAAGGAGTTAATGCCACAATCCATCCAGAGATGATGTGCGTTGCGTTTTAGACTGGTGTATGGAAGCAGATGAATGTGGGTGGGCAGCCGTGCCTGCAGCTGGAGTCCATTGACTTGGTGTGCAATATGTACCCTTGAGCCCCCATTGTTTCTTCCTTTTGTCGATGTGGCCAGGAATTGTGTCATCTGGTCTGCTGGGGATTATACTTTACCTTGCTCTCGAGAGATCCTGGGAAGACAGTGTCACGGCATAGGTGCCATGGAGTGATTGGTATGAATTGACAGTGGCATAATTGTTTGCGGCAGATTTGACTATAGTCAATTTTGCCGTGGGCAAAATCATACCAATCCCTCCCCCCTAATACATCCCCACCTCCTTCCCCCACTTACCTTTCACTGTCTGCTTTACATGTGACCCTGCACCGCCAGTTCTGTCCCTGCAACGCAGTTTGGAACTGATGCCGCAGGGTCCCTTACTTGTTTTATTTTTAAAAGTCCTCTGCTTCCAATGTCCCTGAAGCAGGGGACATCCCCCCAACCCCTGTTCCCATTATAGCGGGCAAGGGGACACCCCTGCAACCCCCATTCTCCTTGTTCCATATAATGGGACCATATGGCCAATTTGACTGAATTTTTGGTTGTACAATCATTCAGCCTAAATGCAGTTAAATGGGCCATACGGTCAAAAATATTCAGTCAAATTGGCCAATACCCCATGAAGTTAAGCACAAAGTGAGGATGGTATCGTCGGGTTGCAGAAGGGAAGAGCCAGGTCTTAAGGGCCTTCAGAAAGGAAAGGTGGTCTTCTCCGCAGCAGATGTGAAGTCGAAGGGAGTGCCAGAGTGTGGGAGCTTAAACTGAGAAAGACTCCCCTATTCTAGTGAAATTGAAGGGAGAAATCACAAAAGGGAGAGCAGAGCCTGATCTGTGGTTTCTGTTGGGGTGGTAGCGTGTAAGTTTGTGTTGGAGGAATTCAGGGCCCGCCTTGTGGAGAGCACGGTGAGTGATGCACATGGCCTTGAAAGTGGCCCGTCAGCCTATCTTCTATGGGATCAAGGGCAAGTAGGAGCCTAGCTGCAGAATTTTGGATCCATTGGAGCTTTGAGTTGATGAGCAGGGGCGCCCAGGAAGAGGGAATTAGAGTAGTCTAGGCGGGAGAGAATGATAACCAAATTTGAAGCGACTCGGAGGGTAGGAGAGATGGGGGAAGATTCGTCTGAGGATGCGAGGGAGGTGTAGATAGCACAATCTAGATACAGCATTGATATGGGTTAAGTCCGAATACATGGTGCATCCCAGGTTCTTTACAGAGCTGGATGCTGCGGCCGTGGGCCCAGAGAGGATGTCCAAGGAGTGGGTTACCCCAGATCAGGATTTCAGTGAGGCAAGAGGCGGCGACGTCAGGATGGGTAGAAGCTGGTGTCTTGGGGGATCTTGAAGATTATCCGTGTGTCATCTGCGAAGTTGTAGCAGGTAAGGTAATGTGAGCGGATAAGGGAGGGGAGGAGGATATGGGAGAGGTTGAAGATTAGGGGGGATAGGGAGGTCCCCTGTGGGAGTCTGGTGGAGGCAGGTCAAGGAGAGAGGAGTTGTGGGGTGTTAAGGGGTAGGACAGTGATTTGTGAACGGTTAGAGGAAAGAGGAAATCCATTTTAACGCAGAGTCCCCAATGCCTAGAGAGGAGTCAGTGAGGATGCTGTGGTTAATAGTGTTAAAGGCTGCCAATAGGTCAAGGAGGATAAGTGGCGCACAGTCTTCTGAGTCTGCAGTTCTTTTCAGGTTATTCTAAATGGAGACTAGGGAAGTTTCAGTTCCTCAGTGGGGTCCAAATCCGGATTGGGCAGGGTCGAGCAGGGAATTGGATTTGTTGAAGAGGCAGAGCTGCAAGTATGCCGTGAGGTCAATGAGTTTGGCAATGAAGCGGTTGTTCGAGTTTGGACGGTAGTTGGAAGGAATGAGGGGGTCAAGGGAGTGTTTTTTGAGTAAGGGTTTGATGTGCAAGGTATTGAATGCTGCTGGGAAACTGCCTGAAGTCAGTGAATGGTTAATTATTTTGCAACGCCGTCTGCACATGTCGAGTGGAGGTTCTTCATCATGGAATTAGGGGCATGGGTCTTCTGGGGATCCAGAAGGGTGGCTACTGGCTAGTAGCTTGAATAATTCCAGGTGGGAAAAGGAGAGGGCGTGCAAGGGGGGGCGGGGAGATGTCAGGAGAGAGAAGAGAAATAAAAGAGCAAGAAGGGGTTGGTAAAATCACTGCTAGCTTCGGCTGATGTTGAGGGGTCTTTCGATAACGATGTTGTAAAAGTGGTCTGAGAGGGCATCGCAGAGTGTTGGGGAGAGGGAAAGGAAGAGGAGGGGGGGCTTTGAAGTCTGCGATTATCTGTTTGAGTTCCCTGCTAAAGTTACAGGCGTTGGCGAGTCGGTTTCCACAGAAGGATCTTTTGGCATTGCTTATTTCTGCCCTTTAGATGGCCGCCTGCTTTGCGACCTTACCTGTCCCCTTTGTATTGCCTGGAGATGCACCCTCTGCAACACAGCCTGCTGATTGGTTGCAGGTCCGGACGAATCTCCTGCCCTGACGGAGCCGGGAGGCAAAGCCGGGTCTCTGGCTAAGTGCTGTGTGTAAGGGCCCTGTCTTTTCCTGTCCTGCCTGGATTTGCTCTACTGCCTGATGCCTATTCAAATAACCGCACCTGTGCCTGATCCTAGCACCAGAGATGCTCCTTCAGGTAAGAAGTGCATAGTTCGAGCCACCCCTCTACCTCGTTTTTCACTCCTGTTGCACATTCCTCTGCTATGCACGCCATCCCGTTATCAATGCGGCCAATCCTAATCACCTATGTACACTTCAAACCTCTCTTGCGCCAGGCCTGCTCCTAACCGCTGCCTCGCAGCCAATCCTACCTTGTCTCCCTTTAAAGCACTGGCAGCACAGACAAATCCTCTTTTTCACTCTAAGCTCGGACCACCTCACATTCACACAACGCTGCCCACTCCTCTGGTCAATGCTCTGACTCCAGGGCTGATCCTCCGCCTGGCGACCCCCTCTCCAAGACTAACATTCACGCCCAATGGTTTCTGCCGTTTCGGATACTGCGACCCTACACTTTTCCATCCCTCTTTCTATCATTGGACAAAATCTCTACATTTTTCTAAAGCTCACTGTCATCACATAACGCATGCCGTTTTTTGCATTGATATCCCCTTCCTTATTTGCTGTATTTCATCTGCGCCGGCTCACCCATTACCTTGTAACCCTCTTAGCTACCTTGTGCCTGCCAAGTATGCTAGGTATTAAGTGCGTTACAAATAACCTATCATATCAGATCATATATCATATGCTATGCACCTATCATTCTAGCCCTTGCATGCATTCTTGCCCAACTCTCGTAAACATAAACTAGCCTTCCATTGTATATTACCATGTACCGGCTTTACTCCTATATATATCATTTAGTTCCCCGCAACAAGAGGTGAGCTTTCCAAAAGTATGTATTTTCTCGCACTTAAGGTCTGTTTACCTGCTCGGTAATTAAGTAATTGGTTCTGATCTCTACACTAACTGTAACCTAAGCTAAAGTACCTCGATACCTCTGGGTTTTGGGCGCTATATAAAGGAACCAATAATAAATAAAATAAATAGGACTTGATCTGGCTGGCATAAGTGCTCTGTTCTCAGGGGAGGCGATGGCCTGTCAGTTCCGCTCCAAGCAGTGGTTAAGGATTTTGAGGGAGGGTGTGAACCACTTGGGGGTAGGGCCTTGTCTGTGCAAAGCAGATCTGATTGCGGCGAGAGGGAAAAGGGTATTGGCGAGCCAAAGGTCAAAATGTTTAATAGAAATTAGTCCTGCTTGAAGAGGGAGATTTGGAAGGGGGGCGGGGCAGGGAGCCCGTTAGGTTGGGGGTTACAAGGAACTTGTTCCACAGAGGTACACAGGACAGTTTGGTGCTGGTGAGGTGTGAGTGTTCGGGATGGCGGTCCCAAGTGAGAAAAAAGATGGTTGTGTGATCAGTCCATATTAGTGGTCGGGGAGGGAGTGTGGAGATTAGGTTGCTGGAGCCGAATATTAAATCCAGGGTGTGTCCTGCTATGCGGGTGGGGCTTGAGCAGGGATGTCATTTGGGGGGTCGCAACTGCGACCCCTGAGGTCTCCCATGCTACCCCTAAAAAGAAAATGTAAGCTCCTGGGCTGTGGCCATTGTCATGTGGCTCTTTGCTTTTGGAGAGGCTGGATTGCTTACTCAAGCCTCTAAAAAAAAAAAAAAAAAAAAACATGGGGTTCCAAAAGTGTAACAGTGAGCAGCGACCTTAAAGAAGAAAGAATAGGAATAACAAATTATGTGTCCTTCTGGAATTCGCTAGACTCATTAAAGGTTTGTTTCTGGCACACTTCAAGGGGTGAGTCACTGATTTAGTATGTCCTTAACCACCTCAACTCAGCCTTTCATTCTCCTGAGGTCGCCAAATGAGTACCAATACAGGTTGGGTGATATTGTATGTATATTTGTTCTATATAATGCGCTTATCATTTGGCCTTGGACGTCTGCTTGCATTCACAGTCATTTGGTAGTATGGGCCTATACACACACTGATATTAACGATACATAGGGTGATCCATTCTTGTATGAAATGTATATCACATAGTGATATTGTAACCATATTTTTCAGTGTACTTAGGAACAATGCTATGTGATAACACTTCCTGTTTTGTCAAGGGGTGAAAAGTTGTGTTCCATCGCTTCCCGTCACATCACTTTGGGTGGGGTATAATGACATCACTTCCTGTGATGTCATCAGAGGTCACGGGTCATGTGATGTTACTTCTGCTACCCCTGGCATTTTGGTGAAATGACGTCCCTGAGCTTGAGATTTGTTGGGTCATGTTAGCTGCTTCTATGTGGTCAATGAGTGGATGGGTCATGCGGTTGGTCGGGGCCTCAAACCAAATGTTGGAAGTCCCCTCAGAGGATGAGGGAGGTTAAGATGGCCACTAAGGAAGGTGTTTGCAAAGTTTCTGTTGTAGCTCAGAGGTCTGTAAAGGAGTAGGAAGCTCTGGGTGAGGGGGCAGGGTGATTTGCAAATTCCCTAGCAAAGATCTGGAGTCTGCATTTCAGGGTTCTTTCTCAAAGGATGAGGAGTGGTTTGTGGAGGATGGCTAAAGCCCCCTGGCCCTGAGTCTGCCGGTTCTGTTGTGCATGATTAAGGACTAGCTGGTGGGTGGGGGATGTCTGGCCTTTCAGAGGAGATGAGGTTGAATATGTTGTATTTTTTTTTTTTGGCGACTGGTCTGGCCTTAATACGGATGCAAGAGAGCAGGTAGTGTGGGCAGGTGTGGTTGGGCCTCAGAGAGGGTTGTATACGAATTGTTCGAACTACAATTGTTCGAATCAAAATTACAATTGACCGAATTCTGAAGGTCAATTGTTACATATATGCGGGTGGAAACCCCCAGCAACCCATAATATATATATATATATATATATATATATATATATATATATATATATATATATGACAATGCATTACTTACCGTAAAAGCATTTCTGATAGTTGTATCTGCTTAAGATTCACATGCTGTGCATAGTCCGACATCCAGTGGTCACTGCGGAGTATTGCATTTTTTTTTCGTAGTCGAAAAGGGGACTTCGACAAGGCGTGTCTGTAACACTATCCCTATAGTGACGTGCAATGCACCCACAATCCCTCACGCGTCGAGGTCCCTCTGTATTTCTTCTGCCATGAGGGAGCCTATTAGACGTGAGCGAGTACAGAAAAGAGAGAGATAGATAAAAGATGTTTATGTTCCTTCCATCCGAGCGGGGAGGAAGGGTGGGCGCATGTGAATCTAAGCAGATACAACCATCAGAAATGCTTTTACGGTAAGTAATGCATTGTCTTCTGATGTTTGTTAATCTGCTTAGAATCACATGCTGTGCATAGACTAGCGAGCAGTACCCGGAGTTGGAGGTGGGTTGTGAGAAGGAACAGTAGAGAAAAGATGTCTTAATATTGCTTGTCCCACCTGGGAATCAGACCTAGAGTGGGCATTTAGACAGTAGTGTTTTGTAAAAGGTGTGTATAGAACTCCAGGTTGCCGCTTTTCAAATGGACCCAAGAGGGACATTTGCAATGAATGCTATGGAAGCCCCAGTGCCACAAGTAGAATGTGCTCTCGGCTTGAAGGGTAGTTCTCTCTTAGCAAGAGTGTAACAGCGAGTGATGCATTAGACAATCCATCTAGATATAGTGGATTTTGAAACTGCATCTCCTTCTCTTCCTGCTGCCACTGAGACAAAGAACGGATTAGTCTTTCTCAGAGGTCTAGTTCTTTCCATATAAAACATGACGGCTCTGCGCACATCTAGTGTATGCAGGCTCCTTTCTCCTAAATTTGAAGGGTTTTGAAAGAACGTTGGTAGTTCCATAGACTGGTTGACATGGAATTTTGAAATAAATTTTGGTGCAAACCTTGGATGTGTGCGAAGAACCACCTTATCTTTGTGAACTGTTACAAAGGGGTCTAATATAGAGAGTGCCTGTAGTTCACTCACTCTCCTAATGGAGGTGATAGCTATTAAGAAAGCAGTCTCAAGAGTGAGGTCCTTAAGGGATGCCTTGTGCATGGGTTCAAAGGGTGAGCCCATCAGCCTGGTAAGTACCACGTTTAGGTCCCATCCGGGAGCTGGGTTGGCTATAGGAGGGTCTATCCTCTTTACTCCCTCCGTGAAGGCTTTAATAACTAGGACTTTCAACCATGACACTGAGTTGAGAAGTGGTCTATGCGGAAAGTGCAGCTAGATGAACTTTAATAGAGTTAAAAACCAATCCTGAGTCTAATAAGTGAGTCAGGTAAAGAACAATATGTGTGGGAGAGCAGTCAACGGGGTTGATGCTCTTATTTCTACACCATAGGACGAATCTCTTCCATTTGCTAGAATAGCAGTAACGAGTGTTAGCTTTCCTAGCCTCCCTAAGAATGTCCATGTATCTTTGAGGGAGTTGTAAATGTCCAAATTCTATGACCTCAGGAGCCAGGCTGCTAAGTTCAGGGTCTGTGGGCATGGGTGTAGCGTTCTGCCCTTGTCCTGTGACAGCATGTTGTACGGGCAGGGAAGTTTCACTGGAGGAGATAGAGACATCTCCATCAAGTGAGTGAACCATGGCTGCGGGCCCACATAGGGGCCACTAGTGTCATGGTGACTGGTTCATATTGTGACTATCTTATTGAGAAGGGGAGTCGGGGGGGGGGGGGGGGGGAAGCATAAACAAATTTCCCTGACCATGTTATCCAGAGACCGTTCCCTTTGGACTGGTTCTGGGGGTACTTGGAGGCGTAATCTTGGCATTGGGAGTTGCGAACAAATCTATTTCTGCGAATCCCCATTGTGTGAAAATGTCAAAGACGATGTCTTCTTGTAACCGCCATTCGTACTCTGCGGGCAGAGGGAAGTCTCTTCTGAGTTCCTCTGTTAGCAGATTGAGTTCCCCTGGTACATGTTGTGACAACAGGAACATGTGTTTGAGAGCCCACTTCCAGATGTTCTGGGACAGCTTGGACAGTCCTGTAGAGTGAGTGCCCCCTTGCTTGTTCAGGTAGTACATGGCTGTGGTGCTGTCTGTGAGGACCATCACTGTCTTAACTTGCAGGTGTGTCTGGAAAGCCTTCAGTTCTTTGAAGACTGCTAGCAGTTCCAGCAAGTTTATGTGTTTGGACGCTACACTCGGAGTCCAAACTCCGTGTGCAGTCTGATGGGATAGGTGAGCCCCCCCATCCTGTGAGGGATGCGTCTGTGGTTAGAGTGGCCTCCACTGCGGGGGTGGCGAATGGTTTCCCTATTACAAGGTTTTCCTTCGACCACCACCATAGCAAGAGAACTAAGGCCTGCGAGACCACCACTAGATCGTCCCATTGTCCGCTGGCCTGACACCACTAGCTGTTGAGCCACTCTTGCATTGGGCGCATGCGCAGACGCGCAAGGTACCAAATATATACATGACGCCATCATTCCAACAAGCGCATTGCTTTGCATACAGTCACCTCTCAACCGGCCACATATTGAGGGATCTGAAACAGCATATTTTGGACCGTCTCGTTGGAGGGGAAGACAAGGCCGTCCTTTGTTCGAATTATAGCCCCTAGGAATTATTTGATCTGACTGGGGTCTAGGCTGGACTTCTTCTCGTTGATGGAGAAGCCCAGTTGGAACAAAACGTCTACAGTCTTTTGGGTATTTGAGAAGCATGTCTCGTAAGAATCCCCTGTTATGAGCCAATCGTCGAGGTAAGGGTATACTGGGATGGACAACCTGCGCGCAGGTGGGCCGCTGCCAGTACTTTTGTGAATACCCTCGGCGCTGACGCTATGCCGAAGGGTAGCACTCTGAACTGGTAGTGTTTGCCCTCTATCATGAACCTGAGGTATTTTCTGTGCGCTGGCAACATTAAAATATGAAAGTATGCATCTTTCATGTCCAGTGTTGTCATGTAATCTCCCTGAGAAAGTAGGGGGATTACTTCCTGTAGGGTCACCATGCAAAATTTTTGAGGTTTGACAAATTTGTTCGCTGGGCGCAGATCTAGTACAGGGCGCATGGTTAAGTCCTTTTTGGGTACAAGGAAGTACACTGAATAAATACCTTCCGTTACCTGTGATAGAGGCACAACCTCTATTGCTCCCTTTAGAAGTAGCAGTTCCACTTCTTGAAGAATGGCGAGATGCTCCGGTGATGAGCGTTGTCCCCTTGGGAGTCTGTACTTGGGGGACCGACTGAATTCTATACAGTAACCGCGTGCTATGGTTGACAATACCCAGCAGTCTGATGTTATTCCCTCCCATGCTGGTAGGAAAGATGTTAACCGGCCCCTGACTGGCGATGCATGGGAGGGGACCCAAACCTTCGAATCATTTGGTGTTGGTAGCCGGGGACCCTCTTGGAGTGGGGCCCTACCTCTTCCCTTGCCACGGCACTGTCCTCTTTGCGTGTACTGGCCACTGGTTCCCAGATTAGAGGACCAGTTGCCTGCAGTGTACTGCTGTTGCTGTTATTGGCGCAGGCCTCGAAAAAAGCATTTGTTGCCGAATCCTCGCTTATTGGGAGGCCTTGAGATTTGGTCTAAAGTCTTGAGGGTGTCAAAATCCTTCTTCGCAGTCTCCAGTGCGTCGTCCACTGCTTTCCCAAAGAGGTTAGAATCCTCTATTGGTTTATTAATGAGTGACGCCTGGGTTTCTGGCTTAAACCCGGAATTGCGGAGCCAGACATGACGCTTCAGAAGTATTCCCTGGACTAAAGAACAGCCAGCCGTTTCTGCAGCATCAACAGTGTTTTTAATGATGCTCTGGTTAACCAGAGTTCCTTCTGTTACTGTGGTCAACAAGCGAGTTAAGGGCTCAAGGACTTCCTCGAGGTCCTGCCGTAATTTGCCCCATTGGGCATCAGCATAACTTGCCAGTAGTATTATTGTCAATTCTGGTTGACAAAGCTGCCAAGGCTGTAATTCTTTTACCCAGGGCGTAGAGTTTATTTCCTTCTTTGTCTGGGGATGCTTCGCTGGTTCACAGCGGAACCCCTGCTCTTTTCCTTGTGGTAGTTACCACCAAGGAGTCTGGAATTGAGTGACCCCTAATATATAATGGGTCTGAATGAGAGGGAGTAAACAGTTTTTCAATTCTGGGATTGACCCCTCTGACCAGTGCCGGTGTAGACAGCGATGGAGTGATTTGTCTCTTAACGGAGGCGAGGAGGGGAATGGTTTGGCTAGTGGGAGGTTTTTCTTTAATGATTCTTTCTACAAAATCATTATCGGGAGTAATCTCACCAGTTTCAATCTCAAAATGCGCTGCTGCCTTCCGTAGTAGCGCGTTGAAGGTGGGTTGATCATCTATTGGTGAAGGATTCCTAACCGGTGTGGTCTGAGGAGAGGGAAGGTTTATGATCTCAGGGTCTGTAGACTCTGTTGGTGACTGCCTAGGCTGTGAGCCACCTTCATCTGGTTCTTCCTCGAAGCCCCCCCCCCCCACCTATGTCAAGGTTTCCCTCAAAACCTTCTTCCTCGAGGTTCTGTTGGTCTTCACCATCCAAGAATTCCTTGTCCTCTTGGAAGTGAGGGTCTTCTTCAATGAGGTCATAAGTATGGGATTTCTCCTGAAGGGGGTTAAATAGTCCAGGATATTTAGCCCTGGGGTCCTCATGAAGTACCTCCCTTGGCCTCTTGGGAGTTTTATGCTCGGGAGTGGACATAAATCTATCCAGTTTCTCCATACACGATTGGAATCTCTCAATAGTCCAATGTGGTAACCCAGAACGGTCTGGAGGCGAAAAAGGAGGCTGTTCTTCCTGTAGCCGTCTTGGTCTGTCCCATAACATCGAGGATAAAGTCCCTTCGCCTTCTGAGAACCCTTCTCGTAGGCTAGGGCCTTCTTTCGACGGTGGGAGCTGTCCCTGCCTCCCTTCCGGCATTCTTGGCGTTTCCCTGGCCTTGTGAGCGGTTTTCGGCGTATCACTCGCTGTCCGTTTCTGGCCGTCATAGGAAACTATACGCGCCAAGCTCTCGACGATTAGTTTCTCCGTCGAGGGTTCGTCTGGCATCGTGCTGGGCGGTGCCGAGTCTTTTTCGGCGATGATAGCTCTCTTACGAGGCGCATCACCTGATGTTTTGGTGGTAGCGCCCTTGTCTGCAGGTAGCCCAGTCGCTGGTCGTGGTTGCGGTGGCGGGGAGGGCTTGCGGTCCTTAAGGTCGGTGAAAGACGCCAGTGGGTCCGGCTTCTCCGTTGGCGCTATGGCTTTCTTCGTCTTCGAAGAAGTGCCGTGGGTTGTGTGTTTGTTTATGCCTTCTGTGTTCGTCAGTGTCGCCGGGGTGTTCATCCCCATGCGTAGGGCGTGAGCCGAACTTGTCGGGACCGGGGACAGACGTCAAGGAGCGGGTATGCTCCCTAGAGAGGTCTACGACTTCCGAAACCGAGGTCGGGTTATCACTTTCCTCGTCACACTCGGCAGCGGCGGATGAGGAATCAGCTCTAGACATAGCGTAGGCTGCCCACCTCTTGACCCTGCAGTCCTTTTCGGGCGAAGTAGTTTACAGGCCGCACAGCCTTCCTCATTGTGGTTGAGGGGTAAGCAACGGTTACACCGCTTGTGCTTTTCTTTCCATGGAAATTTGCCCTTACAGCGTGGGCAAAATCTAAACGGAGTCCTCTCCGTAGCTGAGGATGTAGATACGAGTGATAACGACCCCGAAGGAAAGGGGGGAAAAGGAGAAAGGCATTCTTAGAAATATAAGAAATGTCCCATGAACCCACTCTCCCTACTGTATAAGGCCGGCGAGGCCAGGCCACATGTTTGGAAGCGCCGAAGGATCTCCTCCGTCTAAGTCACCGCGTCGAAGTTCTTACTCGGCGGTGAAACAGCTTCGCAGCTTCGACGTCGAAGGAGGGATCTAATGTAATCTATTTAATAATACCCAATGACCAAAGGGTCGAGTAAATGTTTTTGCAATTTCTCTCGAGGACCTCCGCGTTAAGGCGACCAATATCTGGGCGGAAAAAAACAATCTGAGGGACCTCGACGCGAGAGGGATTGTGGGTACAATGCACGTCACTATAGGGATAGTGTTACAGACACGCCTTGTCGACGTCCCCTTTTCGACTACGAAAACAAAATGCAATACTCCGCAGTGACCGCTGGATGTCGGACTATGCACAGCATGTGATTCTAAGCAGATTATCAAACATCAGAAATATATATACGGTCAATTGTGCAAAGGTCAATTCGGACCGTTGACTTTCGGTCAATTAGGTAATTCGAACAATTGTGTTTGAACAATTTGGGTAATACCTCCGAGAGTAGGGAGGCGGAGGATTACAGGAGGGAGCAAATGCATGCTGGAAAGGCAAATTCCTATATGGAATTTGGGAGGGCGCGGCGAGGAGGGTGGATGCGGGAATCAAAGGTAGGAGAGGGAGTGGTGAAAGGGGGGTATTTATCTGTAAGGGGATGGGACAGGATGCCGGTGGTGGTCTTAGATTGAGTAGGAAGAGTACTTGTGAAGGATGATTTCTGAGGAGGAGTCAGGGGTCGAGAGGCAGTCTATCTGTGGGGGCTGAGGGCGAACAGCGGCCTAGCATATGTTGGTGAGGGGACAGTGGAGAGACTGGTGAAGTGGTGGGGCGGTTGTTAGGAGAAGAAAATTTAAGTGTGGTGGGGGTGGCAAGGTGTTGGTGTACAGAGGGGAGTCGGGTGGGCTGGGAGGGGTAGTACTGAAGTTTGCAGGGAAGGTGAAGAGGGGAAAACATCTGAAAGCCTCCAGCATCGTTTCTTCACAGACAAACCCATCATCAAGAACTATAAAAACATCTCCATGGATGGTGTTCAGGATAAGTTCCACAATGGCATAGTTTTATTTTAGGATTAACAGCAAAAGAATGTTACCCACCCCGCCCCTCCCACCCCCCACCCAGACTTCTCTTATACGAGTTCAATTATTGAGCCCACGGGGTCTGCAAAGCCAAAACTTGGACCAGTACCAAAGGCAATTGAAAATTTTGTACCAGCAAAGAAGTAGTATTTGAAATAATGGGTACTCCCTGTTTTTTGATATCGGGGGGGGGGGGGGGTCAACTCTATCAAATGGGAGACTATATGACAAAAAACAATGGCGATAGGTCCCCTACCCCTTCCTTTAGTCCCTGAGGAATGCAAGACTAAGTCCAAGCTAATCTAGTTTAATTTAAGATTAGTCATACCACAACTAGTTTACTTTGAAATAACAAATTCATTTATTTTGATGCATCGTATGCAAAACTTAAATAAAGGGCTCCAAAAAAGTCCTATACACATAAAAGCTAAAACAACCAAATCTGTGCCAACCACTTACAATCTAAATGGTGTGATGACACCATACCTTTCAAAATGAATAGGGACAAATACAAATAAACCAGAATTAATTTGTAAAAAAGGGAAAAGCAGTATTTCAAAATAAAGTAGTTGTGGTATGACTAATCTTAAATTAAACTAGATTAGCTTGGACTTAGTCTTGCATTCCTCAGGGACTAAAGGAAGGGGTAGTTTACCTATCACCATTGTTTTTTGCCAGCAAAGAAGCAGACATTGGTAAGAGGGAAGCCCATACCTCGGGTGGGATGCGTGTTTCGGCACCTGCCCTTGTACCACTGTAAAGACTGCATGGACCCCCTCTCCTCCCGTCTGGTTTGGAATCTTCACAGGTCAGTTTAGGGGGATTCTTTGGGTAATGACATTTTACCCCTTGGTGGGAAAAGATCAGTACCTCCTTGTTGGCAAAAAGTACCCCATGGAGGGGAAAGTATCTGGGCAGACGTCTAAGTGCTTCTGTGCTGGATGACCTCTTAAAACCTGTCAAAGTAGCTGTGGTACCAAGGAAAAGCTCCAATGCCTCAGATCCAACACCAAAACACTACTACAGTTTTGTCAATTGGGATAAATCTGGAAAGAGGTACAGCATTTCTACCACATGAAGTAACAGACTAATGTGACTGGAGATTGGGATTGCACATAACGTAAAGCAATGCAAACTCACTTGCAGGGATAACGTTCCAGAAGGCCATAAGAACCGTGACTCACTAAACCCTGGCTAGCACAATGGCAGTTGCAATACATGTCTAGATATCGGATTTTTTAATCCCAGCTTTTGAATAATGATAATACCTTGTGGTAAGATGCCATAAACATCGCAATGAAAGCTGTGGCAATGACAGCACCCGCTTTGCAAAAGGGCGTCATCCCCAACAGACAGGTTAATATGATAAGGACGGCACATACCTGTTTCCATCATTGCGGCTTACTTTTATTTTTTTATTTTAACATTTAGTTTATGAAAACTTTTATTACAAATAACCAATCCCACACAAAACAAGAGACACATTGGAAAAGACACAGGAAAAAAACAAAACAAACAAAATATCCAAAGCATCAAATGTACAAATAACCTCAATAGCCCTCATCTACATTTTCAAGATTATTTCATGAACACAGTCGACAGTGATTCACTACGGAGATCTCATTTTCTCTATATTTCTATAAGTCTTAAGTGCTACATCAAAGATCACTCCGTGTCTCTCTCTCTCCTTAGTTGGCTCAAGCATTTATAGAAGTTGTTCATGGCTTAAGATCATCTGATAAGACTTTGTCCAAGAAATCTATCACCACACAAGTTTGATGTACATTGTTTCTTGAGAGCATAGTAAATCACCAGTCTTCTATATTGTTGTTAACAGGCGCATGGTTCCCTAGTCAAAGAGATCTCTCATTCACCAGATCGGGACATTCAGTTATTAGATGTTTTAACGATTCTTCAGCAATCAAGCAAAATCTGCAAATATTGTCTGTTGTGTTGGTTTCATGTTTGATCCAAAGAACAGCTTTTGTTTAATATGCATTCAGCCGAAACCTCAGAAACTTGTTTCGGTGGTACCTTGAAGGAAATTTCTTAAGATATTTTGGTAGCAGATCTAGGTTATTAGCCGCTAGACCTAGATACAGAGAGGTCTTCAACGCAGCACAGTTATCGTTGTGCTGAATCCAACTCCACTGTGTTTTTTCTTGGATAACTGTGGAAAAGATATCAGTGTCTCACTTTATTTTGGCCTCTGCAACAATTTACTTTATTTCGTTGGCCCAGCACCGATTCCATCGTGGGGATGCTGTACGGTCGGAGCCATGATTCGATAGGCGGGAGCTGGATCATTTAGGTATATTTTCCTTAACGTTGAGATGGGTCTCCATAGCACTGTAACATAAAGGGAGCCAAGGCCTAGTTCATGCCTAATAGCTTTTATTGAGATGCAAGATGGTAATCTGAGCACACATCTCCAGAGCTGCCCTTCCAAGGCTGCCCAACATTGATGGTTCAAGTTCCATCCTGCTTCAGCACCAAACCTAATCGCAGTAATGACTTTCTGCTTATAGAATGTCAGAGCAGGGGTTACTGTATGCCTCAACGATGAGAAAACTGAGCTCCTTCTCACCGGCTCCCAACCACGGCTAAACAAACTGGACCCCGTTACATGTCTATCAACATAGATGGCAACCAAATCACTGTGGCCAAAGAAATTAAAACCCTAGGGGTCTATTTAGACTCTACTCTCCCACTCAAAAAACAGGTGAACGCCACAGCCTCCTCCACAGCTTATACAATCAAGCTCATCAATGCCTGCAAACCCTTCCTCTCGCCATCCAGCTGTATTACACTAGCCAGAGCACTAGTGCTCTCAAAAATTGACTACTGTAATACCCTCTTTCTTGGCACTTCAGAACATAACCTGAACAAATTGCAGGTCCTGCAAAATAATGCCCTCAGAGAGGCTCTGAGCATGCCACGGCACTCACAGCTCCAGCTTCAGACAGGATTCCCACAGGCTCCCAGTACGAGACAGGATCACCCTTCGATCCCTCGTTATTGTCCACAAATGCCCATCTAACAAAGCACTTAAATACTTGGCAGATAAGTTCAACAAACACACCTCAATCAGACCAACCAGAACGTTGTACTCTCACAGTCTTTCCATCCCAAAATTCTCACTAAAAAAAAAAAAAGCAGGCAGATCCAGCTTCCCGGTCCTAGCCACCAAACAATGGAATGCCATAGCATTGAACCTTAGAGCAGAACCCTCCTTTTGGACCTTCAGAGCGAAAGTGAAAGCCTGGCTCGCCAACAAGAACTCCACCTCTGTCTGACACGCTAACAAATGTACTCTTATCCTATATCTGCCTATCGACCACCATGTATCTCTGTCTTTTGCACTTATTGTCATTAGCTTGTATGCATTTACTCTGCTGTAACCACTTCTAAGTCACCAGCGCCCAGTTACCCCAGGGTTCGCCGTGCAGTATAAATAAATAAAACTAAACTGCAAATTTGCCGTATTCGGCATGTATTTGTGCACCTTGCAAAGCAAAGCCGGACATATGTTGTTTTAGGTCCTGGGACCAGTCCCATTCTCTAATTGAGTTGTTAAAAAGTACTTATCGGTAGCGAATAGCAAAGACTTTTTCGATTTTTCCATCGCCAACTGTCCACTTAAATGTTTTAACCTTCTTTGTTTTAGCTTTACCAATGGTCAAGATCTTGGTCTTCTTCTCGTTTATTTTCAATTCGTTTTCTTCCCAATAAGCTTAAAATTTAACAAGAAGCCTCTGTAGACCAATTTGAATGAGATCTGTCAGCACAATGTCATCGGCATTTATCGCCCAGCTAAGCTGCTGACTGTTGACTCGGCGGAAAGCACTTGACTTCTCGTAGTGCTGCCAGAATGACAGAGATTAATAATTTAAACAATAGCGCAACCAAAGGGCAGCCTTGTTTGACTCTTTTGGATGTAGGGATTTCCTCCGTCAACTCCCCCTGTGCGTTTGTTCGCTCACGAATCGTGGTATTAGTATAAAGGGCCATCAGTGGTTGTAATAGTGACAGTGGACAGGCCCACAGTCACTTTTCCCACAATTTGACATGATTTATTGTGTCAAAAGCTTGACGCATGTCGATAAAAAAGTGTCTCTAATTTTAACAGATTTATTAGCTGGTTTAACTCAGTCCCCACTCCTTTGGTGAAATCTGTTTGACGGCAGTCCATCAGGCCTGCCTGATTAGCCCACGTTGTCAATTTGCATTGCAAACACGTTGCAAAGAACTTGCCAACGGTATCAAGAATGTCATTCGGGCGATAGTTTGCAGGATCGTCCCGACTGCCCCTCTTAAACACAGGCACAATTGTCGCTATTTGCCACGAGCGACGTACTTCTTTCGTTGTTGAAATAAACTCAAACAGTTGTACAATGAAACAAAACCATTGTTCTTTTTTTTATTTCAGCGTGACATTTGTAATGCCATCAGGGCTCTCAGCTTGCAAGTTTTTTAAATGCTGAATTACCGTTGCAATGTCATCAACACACTAGATTGCATTCCAGTTTTCATGGCATATCAAAGTTGGAGTGTTTGCTATCAGACTCGATGTACTAAATACATTTCGGAAATGCTGTTCCCATTTCAAACTTGGAATTCCATTTGATTGCTTCACTTCTTGATTTAGGGATCCGTTGTTTAAGATTTTCCAAATTTCTCTAGATTTGGGGCAAGTAATCAGATTCAGAATTCTTTCACCTCTTTCTTGGAAAGGATTTCAACCAATCTCATTTTCCTTTTTTTAATTTCTGGTTTAGCGTTGATCCCCAATAACTTTGTTAATTTCCATAGGTCCTTCTTCAGTGTCTTTTTTTCTTGGTATACAGAAGAACTGAATACATGAGTCCATGATTGGATTGGTTTTTTCCTACTTGGACTTCTGCGTTGAATTTAAAAGGCATCCGTGCATAATTTAATTTGTTTTTTGGGGACAGATTTCCGAACTGCAAGTTTCGATTTAGCATGTTTGAGATGTATTTATTCTCAAACTATTCCCACCAGAGTTGACATCTAAGGGCGTCTCAAGTTTAGCCTGTGGGGAGACCCTCTCGAGATAAAGACATTTCAAGTCGATCATGCTCACTGTTTAAGGATTTGCATATTTTTAAGTCCTCAATTTTGGACCACAAGGTGTTAGAAATCCAGACACCGGAGATTTCTTCTCCGAGCATTGCAATCGGATGATGAATTTGTGGTGAAGATGTCATTGGGTTTGTCATCAAACCATGAACAATTTTAGTCACCACATATTATCATGTTCACCTTACTGCAGGTCAGTAAGCGGTCATCCATTACTGATGTTAATGCAGTTAAATAACTAGTGGTTGAAATCATTTTCGGATTCCAATAAGTGTTTATCGGTAACAACTTTTTAAAATGTGTGTTCTTCACCCCGTTTAATTCCATCAAGATTCCTTGAACAAACAGCTTAGGCTTGTACACTTTGCTTATTGTCCATTCAAACTAGTTTTTGACCATTGTCAATAGACCAGAGAATGGGCGGCCAAACCTGTTTTTTTCCCGCTGGATTAAGGAGGATTGAATACCCATCTCTAACTGGGGGCTCAGGTAGTCACGTCGCCTGTAAACATATGGCGACGTTTTTTTCCAGTGAAAATGGAAGATCTTGCAGGAGATGGATAAATCCTCGCGTGTTCCAGGAAATCAACACACATTGGACTTTACTTTGTTGCAAGTCTAGTTAGTTCTGATGTGGCCTGTACGTTTTGACGGCGGGTTGAGGCTGAGATTCGCCTGCGCCCACCATTGTATGCATTTTGAATACATCCTTTAATATGTCTCTTCTTTTTTCATTGGTGGTTCTTACATTTTCATCTGAGGACGAGCTCTCTGACCGATTTTTTTTCCTTCCTTAGCAGCTGAAACATCCAATCCATAGGAAAGAAGCTCGTCTTTAGCTAATAGAAGAGTTCTTTCTACTGCATGCGAGCTGATATGTAACAGCACTTGGTCAGAGCATGCCTCTGATATGTATTCCACAATTCTGATGTCTCCTGGGGTAATTGTGTGCAGCGAGGGGATGACATGTAATAAGCGCATCACATTGCTTCTGTTAAGATTTACCTTGTTTCCATCAGGGAATACATTTTCAACCCGCACCTTCCAGGTCACAGGTTTACTTATCATTTGATTTTCAAAGCACACATGTGGTTTTTGTTTTAATCTTTGCACTAACGTAATTCTTGGATGTAAATGTGTTAGTTCATTTTTTTTGCCGCAATTGGTTGATTTTCAGGGCTTTTGAAATTTGCATTGAAGCAATTGGTTGAATGTTGTGGACCAGTGGTCAATAGTGCATTCGCTCCTGACTTAGCTTTGACCACGTTTTTAGTGGCCCTGATCTGGCTTTGTGTTTTGGTATTGCGGGAGCTGAAATAGACTAGGATGTCATCTTTTAGTGACTCCTCATTTGTGTCGATAGAGTAAGTGGACCACTCACATTGATTAATTGAAATGACTCCGTTAACGGGTCACTTAGTTTCTGATTCCAACCGTAAACGTTTTTTTGTATTCGGCACCTGTCTTGGGTTCTGCATCTCAGTCAACTTGAGAATCGTATCTTTTTTTTTTCAATAATTATTTTTTTGGGGACTTAGAAGATGTGTCACGCATAAATAAGCCTGACTTTTGTGGCGTTGATAAATTACGTATAAACTGTTTGGTTTTTGCCGGATTTTGCTTGCTTCGGCGTTTGTTAGCTGCCACTTTCAGTTTAGCACTATATTGATTTTTTGGTGTTTTAGAGTTTAGATCCAATGTCTTTGCACTGCCAGAAAAGATGGCAAAGGTGCTCAACTGAGTTTTTTTGTCTTCGGCTAATGTCTGATTCGCTGATAATTCATTTGAGATCTCAAGGTCAATTATAACTGCAGCGGGTTGCAGGGCTCCGATTTCGCATGTTGTTAGCTTCATCTTTGCACCATCTACTATTGAGGTGGCTGATGTAAGCGACTTTACTGACGCAGTAGTTGCTTTTTCCAACACTACTTTAGTTTGGCTGTGGCTGCTGCTGGCCAAATCATCTTGGGAGACTGCCTTACCTCTCAATGAGGTGGAAGCCCCAGTTTGTTGACACTGGGGCAGCTTGTCCAGTTGCGGTATTGCTTGGCATCGATTTTTGTCAAGATGACAAAACCATTTAATGCACTCGAGAATTGCGTCCATGAGATCTGCAGAGTTTGTATGCTCTTTCATTGCAAGGTATCCTAATCTGTCTTGCCATTGTAGTGTTAAGTTCACGCCCATTTCGCTTATTTGTTGTAGCTGGGAGTAGCTGTGAGCCAGATTTGACAGTTTTGCATCCAACTGTGACAGCATTGCTCCCTGATTCTTTAACAAGTCACTCAGTGATTCATGAAGTTTTACAAATGGTATTACGGCGAGGGACGCTGCGGCAAGCACATTGTGTATTTGTATTGACGCGGCCACCAATATGTTGGCCTTCATAGAGCTTTCCGTGTCCACCTCTTTATTTGGCTGATTGAGGTTTACTGAATGGTCATTAATGTCGGCCGTCAAATTCGGGGTGTTTTGCAATGATTCCAAGACCTCACTTTCAGAACCGTTTTGCTCAGATGGCAAGTTTGTCATATTACTTTCAGCTGATACACTATCTTTCGCAGGCACGCTTTTTTATTGTGGCGTACTGGTTCGTTCACAAAGTTTAGTAGGGGCACAGGACGCTGGTAATCGGGCAGCTCCGATTGTCGAATTTGAAGCCGTTTGAAAAGTTGACTTCTTTGCAGTCGTTAGGACAAAGCGGTTAATCAGCTTGCCTTTGACTTGTAGGTAGTCTTCTTTAAGGCGTTCAGTCAATCTCGCTTCCCGGCCAGCAAAGTCCACACTTACATTTTTCCGTTCTGGCCTAGAAGCATTTAAACTAATGTTATTGGCAGCAACTGACAATTTTTTCCTATTTGTTTCTCCTTCGAGCTGCGACGTTCCTTTCAAGTTGAGGGAGTTAGATTCAGCATGTGAGTAGCTTTCATCGCCACTTTTTGGCACACTGTCACTCATTGAAGGTGAATTTCTTGTGGTTACGGTGGCATTTATTGAGGAATCTGCATTTCCAGTTTGACGGGCTCGCTGCTTTCATTTGGGAATAAGAAAATATTCGACTGATCTCACCTTGGCATCATACTGAGACAAGTCGGCGGCGTGATTGTAGACACAAGTCGCTCGAAGCCACCAGTCACTGACGTGTTCCTTGTGGTGTTGGCACACTTTGGGGCTAAGGACGAAGGTTGTTAAATTGTTTGTGGTTCATGTTCTGTTGACTTAAGATTGACAGATGTTATGGGTGGCACAAATGACAAGTCGTTTATTTCAGAGGAACCCTGCGGCATATGTAATTCCAGCAGTTCTGAGTCCATGACATCAAAGGGAGCTTCAAAGAGTGTAGTGTTGATTATTGGTAATGATGTCTGTTACGACATCCTCACTCAAGCCTCTCAGCAAGGCCCCTTTGCTCTTCGCTTCTTGCTTGCTTATATGTTGCTTCGTGAATTGATGAACATGTATGTTAGTTGCCTCGTGGTACTCGAGTTTACAGCCAAGTCACAATTTATATATGCAGTTACTAGTGTCTGTTAAGACGACACGATTGATTGCAGCCCACTTGATTCAGTCTTTTCTCCTTTTACCTCAGTGGATACTTTGTTGCTGGAAATAGATCCTGGTCTTTTCACCTCTTTCTGTTGCCGACCTTCGAATAGAGTCTTCAGCCACGTCTGTGGGCCAGGCACCGCCATTGCACGGGTCGGCGAGAAGGATTAAAGGAAGGGTGGGGGGCCACCGGTCTGCTTGCTCTTCGCTGCTCTGAGGCAGACTGGGGACTCTCACGGGACTCTGCGGCGGCAAACACCTTTTACGGTGGAGTCTACCGTGGCTCAAGAAAACTTAAAGGGCCAGTCAAAATTAACACTGGAAACTGGTCTCAGTCGCTGCAGCTCCTCTCGCCATCAGAATCACTGGGCAGACTGCGGACTCTCACGGGACTTGCGGCTTACAGATTACAACCATGCTTTCCTTTTCAGAGAAAGGACACATGACGGTCTCCAGCCTGTGACAGCTCTTTTAGAGGGATCAGCGATTTGCAACTTGAACATCAGAAATACATTTAGAATGTCATTGATAGGTACTGGGCCACTTTTCTAGTACAAGGTCTTGACAACATCAATTGGCTGGCTTTTTATCTGTGAAGGATGGTGTTTTACCATCTCATTTGCTGTATGAAGATAATTCTAGTGCAGCTTATAGTACAATGAGATTGGACAAAATGATAGCTAGACACGCACATTAGTAGGACCAATGATTCAACAAAAGTGTAATATGATTGAATCATGGAAAAAAGGTCAATTGTCAATATGGAGGGTGGGGTCTACTCGCAATGATTGATGGCTCTTCCCCTTTTAATGGCTTAAATGGAAGAAGGGATGTTCTCAATGATACCACCAGCCCTTACATCCGTTGTTTCTGCTTTTGGTACAATACACCCTTTACCAAAGTTGGATCTCCCATGTTTGTGAACTAAGTTGGCAATCAAAGAACTCTTTTTTTCTACAATGGATACTTGAGAATCAGGAGGAAACTCCTACCTACACACATACAGAATGGGATTGAGATAACTGAGTGCAGGGTGCTCAAGCAGACAATGCAAACTCAAAAGGATTAGCTGCAGAAGTTGCCAATCAAAAAAACATGCAGCCTTTAAGCACTAAAGTTTGGGAACTGGGGCTAACCTGAGGAAAACCTCCATAGTGAACCCTCCATCCCCACCACCTGCTCACGAGAAAATGAAAAGGAAAGCAAACTCTGGGCACAGATGCCGTTTTAAAGCATCCATGGTGCTTGTTCTGGTTTCCAGATGAAACGATTGTGAAGGGGAGTGGCAAAAAGTTCTTGTAAACAGCAGGAAAACCAATTTCTCATTCCCGCTGTACGGTGGCAGGATCAGCTGCAGTGTAAGAGTTGGAATGTAGCTGTGACATTGATCTAGCTAAATTCAAACAGCAGAGAAGACTACAACAAATACCACTCGTGTGTACAAGAGCAATAAAAAAAATTAAATATTTATTTGAATAACAAGGTTTAAGGTCAAGCTGTAATGTTGGCAATGTAGATTTTTAACTGATCACAAAAGCGTGCACAAAATCAATTGGAGCTTAAACAGCTGCATATTTTAAAGAAACAAACAAAGTCATGTTATCACTATACAAAATATAAAATGTTAAACACTATCAATCACAGACCAAAATATTGTAGGTTATAGAAGTGTTTGTAGTTATTCATATACTGAATGTTAAATGAATATCACACAGTAACCTCTCAGCTTTTGGTCGGCAATATCTTGTTGCATTTTAGCTCTTCTACTCACTTTACTAAGGAGCACTTTTTGTCTTCATTATCTGCTACCATTAAGGAACAACAAATGTAATAATACAGTTAAGAGTATTATATGAACAAAGTATTCTAAAACCGATATGCTTGCCATGCAAAATGTTTTTTTTTTTTTTACTTTACAGAATAGGCCCTAAGAGGTGCTTGTTAATCATGGGGCTACATTTAAAAAATAAAAGTCTGAAATGTATTGTGCAGCCATTCACAACTACCATAAATACCAAAGTATCACCAATTCATTAACGTTCCGCAACACTGGCCAAGGCATCAACGGTTTAGCCTTCGAGTAGCATGAATGCAAGTGACTGACGTCTTCGAAAAGAACATGAAGGCAAAGCATGGGGCATACTTTGCACGCAGGGGTACATGCGCACTGTGCTTTAATGGCCCCAAAAGAATTGGGCCAGCAGCAAAAGGACACAAACTGCTCTTTGACACCATAAATATGGAGGTGCAAGAGAGAGAACCCTTAAAAAAGAGCCAATGCAGCAAGAGACGTGTCTAAAGATTCAAAATGAATCAACAGTTTTCGATAACAAGATTTTTCTTCAACTTAGAAGCTGCCTCCAAGTTAGGTGCACCTTCAGTTAATGTAACAGGAAAAAAAGGCCATGGATCTGGTTCAATTGCATTACTCAAACCCACTCGCAAACTGACCCAAGGCCACTGAATGGGTTGACAACTAGATATATATATTTATATATTTTACAATTATTTTATTGTATGGTGCTAAGGAATAGATCTATTTAAAAACCAAAAGAAAATTCTACTCAAGTCTAGATTAAGAAGTGGCTCCAGGCGTTGGGTTCACATTCTGTGTGGCCACTTGTGGTGCAACTTCAATGATTCGCGGTTTGTCTATAATTCTGGCTGTGCGGTTGCCTTTCTCTACAATTCCAATAATCCATGCTTGATGTCCTTCACCATATTTTGGAGACTTAATTTCGGCACAGAAACGTGCTGCTTGTTCCCGTGGTAAGCAGATAAGAAGTCCTCCTATTAAGAAATAGAAGAAAAAAAAAAGAAAAAGGCATGAGCGTGTTATTTAAGACCAGTCAAAGCAGAATGTTGTGTTTCGTCAATAGCTTGGCACCTGTGTTAATTTACAGGCTCTTTATATGCGGTCTTACGTGCGGTCAGGGACAACTTTGTTAAGTTGGACAGTGATAGAAAAATTATTCAGACTTCCACATTTCCAAATCTTATTTTTTTTAAGCATGTGCATGACTTGTAGCTCATACATACTATGACCCGTCCATTTTATGTATTTTGTTTCTTGTCTCGGAGGTGATGTTGAGTAAGGAACAAGTTACTTACCAGTAACTGTTGTTCTCCAGCAGGGTCTGGCATGGATTCACATGCTCATGAATATTCCCTGGCAGGCTGGGAATCCGCGGTAAAGAAAAAATCAGTATCAGTTTCGTTTCAGATCTGTCTTTCTTAGTAGTAACCAATCACTGATCTCTGGGTCATACTGCCCCCAGCCAATGACTGCCCTCTCCCTAAGCCCCACCTCTGGCAGCCATCCTCAGATTTGGTAGCACGCAAAGTGGCAGTATGACCAAGTGAAGAGCCGCAGAGGGGTAGGTGGGAGGGTTTGCATGTGAATCCATGCCAGACCCATGCTGGAGAACAACAGTTACAGGTAAGTAACTTGTTCCTTCTCCAGCATGGGGTCTGGCATGGATTCACATGCTCATAAAGAATACATAGCAGTATACACATGCACAACCACGGGCGGTGGCAAAGGCTCAACATTAAGCACTTCTTACCTCCTCACCAGGCTCACCTTAGGCGAACAGGTTGCGCAGCACTGCTTGGCCGACCCTGGACTCCTCCCTGGAGTCTCAATCGACGCAGTAGAATCTCGTGAAGGTGTGCGTAGACCTCCACGTAGCAGCCCTGCAGATGTCCAGCAGGGACACACCAGACAGGAACACCGTAGTAGCAGCGATCGCTCTGGTCGAATGGGCTCTCGGACGGCCGGGCAGCAGTCGGTTTGCCAACCGATGACAGGGCATGATGCAGCCGGAGAGCCATCTGGAAATGGAAGTCTTCGAGAGAGCCTTCCCTTGATTCACAGACCCAAAGTTCACAAACAGTTGTGACGTCTTCCGAAAACTCTTTGTGCGGTCCACATAGAACTTCAGCGCTCTAGCTACATCCAGCGAGTGCAAAGTCCTCTCGGCCGGCGTCAAAGGCGACGGGAAGAAAACTGGTAACACCAAGGGCTCGTTGAGGTGGAAGTCCGATGGCACCTTGGGCATGAAGGAGGGGTGCGTCCTCAGCACCACCCTCGTGTCATGAAAAGTCAATTATGGAGGCTTGCAAGATAGGGCCTGGATCTCTCCCACTCGTCGTGCGGAGGTGATGGCCACGAGGAATGCTGTCTTCCAGGACAGGAACTTCAAAGGCGCCGAATGCATAGGCTCGAATGGGGCCCCCCCATGAGCCTGGTCAGCACCACATAAAGCTCCCACGCCGGGGCAGGAGCCTTCACCGGCGGGAACGATCGGAATAGTCCCTTCATAAATTCCTTCACCAGGCGACGAGACCACAAGGACGCCCATCCCATAGTCCTGGTATATCGGGAGATGGCAGCCAGATGTATTTTGATGGAGGAGTGAGCCAGTCCAGCTTTGGCCAGCGACAGTAGGTATGGCAGTACTTGAGGGGCCGTAATCCGCAGAGGGTTAATCTTCTGTGCACGGCACCAGACAGAGCACCTCTTCCACTTATGACCATAACACGTAAGAGTTGGAGACGCCCTGGCTTGTGCAAGAACCTCTCTGCAGTCAGCCGGGATATCGTACCCTCCAAACTCTAGTGCTGCAGGAGCCAGGCCTGCAAGTTCAGCGACTGTGGGTCGTGATGGAGAATGGCGCCCCCTTCTCTGGAGAGAAGATCCGCGTCTGCCGGCAGCTTGACTGGTGGGGACGTTGACAAGTCCAGAAGGTCCGGGAACCAGATCTGCCTCGGCCACGCCGGTGCGACGAGGATCATTCTGCACCTGGACTTCTTGAGCTGGTTGATGAGGCGGAGCAGCAATGGCAACGGAGGGAACGCAAACAGAAACAGGCCGTCCCAGGGGAACGAGAAAGCATCGCCCATGCTCCTCGGCTGCGGGAACCTGCTGGCGAACCTCTGGCACTTGGAGTTTGTCGCGAAAAGGTCGATCCGGGGTTTGCCCCATCGTCGAAAGAGCCGATCCACCTGGTCCTGCCGTAGTTCCCACTCGTGGCACGAGCGCAGCTCCCTGCTGAGTGAGTCAGCAATGGCGTTTTTTATTCCTGCCAAGTGGATGGGAACCAGAAACATCCCCTGGGCGACGGCCCAGTGCCACAGATCCTGGGCCTCCTTGGATAGGGCTGCGGATCTGGTGCCCCCCTGCTTCCGTATGTAGAACATTGTGGTGGTGTTGTCGGTGAAGATCCTCACCACTTTGTCCTTGAGGGACGGAAGGAACAACTTGAGCGCCCAGAACACTGCTCGGAGCTCCAGAATGTTGATGTGGAGAGACCTCTCCTCCGGGAGCGTGGAGATCTCTGGTGTGGGCCCCCCAACCCTCCAGAGAGGCGTCAGTCGTCACCGTCTCCTGAAACACCGGGGTTTGAAAGTCCGTGCCTGTAGTGAGGTGAGCACGGGTACCCCACCATAGGATCGCCCGACGGAACTCCTCGTCGTGAGGGATCCTGTCCTCGAAGCAGCCCGTCGCCTGAAACCAGCGGGCATCGAGGAACTCCTGTAGCGGACGCATCCGAAGTCTGCAAAGGGGTACAAGATAGATGCATGAGGACATCATCCCGAGGAGGGACTTGATGGACCTCACTCTGGCCACGTCCGTGGCGAGCAGTCGCCGCACCTTGCCCAGGATGGTCTTGGTCCTTTCCTCTGACGGGGAGGCCAATTGCCCCACTGTATCGAGCTTCTCTCCCAGAAACAGTGCTACTTGCGAGTGCACCAGGTGGGATTTGGGGTAGTTGATGGCGAACCCCAGTTCCGTGAGCAGCCGGACGGTCCGTGCTGTGTGTTCGACGGCGAGTTCCCTTGTCCTTGCCCGGATTAGCCAGTCGTCCAGGTAGGGGTAGACGTGGATCCCCTGCAGGCGCAGCCGCGCTGCCACTGGTGCCAGGCACTTGATGAATACCCTGGGTGCCGACTTTAGTCCGAACGGTAGGGCTCTGAATTGGTAGTGGCGTCCCTGAACCACCAACCTGAGAAACTTCCTGTGCTCTTTTAGAATGGGGATGTGGAAGTAAGCATCTTCCAGGTCCAACGACGATAGGAAGTCGCCCTTCTCCAGATGTTCCAGCACGTGCTGAAGGGTGACCATCCTGAATTTCTGCTCCTTGATGTATTTGTTTAACCGACGTAGGTCCAGGATGGGGCGCCAACCGCCTGTCTTTTTTCTGACCAGGAAGTACCTTGAGTACACTCTGGAGCCCCGGAGCCTCCTGGGGACGAGCTCGATGGCACCTTTCCTTGAGCATCGCCCTTACCTCCAACAGCAGTTGAGGGACGCGATTCTCCTTCCTGGCCACGGGAGGAATGCGAGGGCACTTCTTTTGGAATTCCAGTGAGTGCCCGTTGGCCAGGGTGTCCAGCACCCAACGGTCAGTGGAGATTGACTCCCACACGCTGACGAACTTCGTCAGCCGGCCTCCCACCGGGGTGCTTCGGTGGGGGCCCGATGACACGGCCGGGTCAGTCTTGCTTGGAGGCAGCCTTGCCGACGATGGTGGGATCCCCCTTGCTTGCCGCGACCTCTGTAGGCCTCCTGGGAAGAGGAGCGGGTCGCCTGGTGGTATGTGGAGGAGCCACCGCTGGATCCTTTGGAGGCACCCAGTCTGTCCCCGGAGGTCCGAAAGGGCCGTCGTTGTTGAAGTACCCCTAAGGCCCGGGCCGTCTCCGAGTCGGTCTTGATGGCCTGGAGACTCGTCCACCACCTTACCAAAAAAGTTGTTGCCGTCGAACGGCATATCCAACACTCTGGTCTGGACGTCCTGGCGAAAGTCTGTCGCCTTGAGCCATCCTTGTCGTCGGAGGCAAACTCTGTTGCCCAGCTGGTGAAACCCGGTATCGGCAATGTCCATTGCCACCGTTATGGCGTGATCCGACGCCACCTCGCCTTCCTGCAGAATTTGTAGGGCCTCCGCCCTCTTGTCGTCAGGTAGGAAGTCTAGCAGGGGAGCTATCTTGAACCAGAGCTCTCTGTTGTAGCGGGCCACGATCGCTAAGGCATTGGCCGCCTTAATCGTCGTCGCCGCCGACGAGATGACTCGTCGTCCCATGGAGTCCAACTTCTTGCCCTCGCTGTCTGGCGGGGAAGTGGAAGTCGAAGCCACCGCACCCGCTGCTTTCTTCTTAGCCGCTGCCGAGACGACCGAGTCCGGCGTGGGCTGGGCCCTGAGGTACAAGGGGGTGGCATCGGGGACTCGGTACTTCTTCTCGTACCTGTCCCTCTTGGCGGGTGTCGTGGAAGGGTTCTTGAGGACAGCAAGCGCCTCGTCCCAGATGTCGTCGAGCAAAGGCACCTCAAGGACCGTCTTCCTCTTGGCCACGCCATTGGTAGAGAAACCCTTCCTTTTTTTGTTCTTCAGGGCAGAGCTGGAAGAGCTCGGATGCCCTGGTTATCATGGCGTGAAAGGAGCCAATTTCGTCGGCTGGAGAAGCCCGAAGGGGGGGTGATGACGGGATGTCTGCTGTGTCATTGCCGCCGTCGTCGTCCGTCCCCGTCGCTGTATCCGTCACCGTATCCTCTCTAGGGTCCGGCGAGGGGGATGAGGGGTCCACAGGCCTCGTGGGCACGAAGGGCGGAGAGGGGTGGACTCTCCTCCGCTTGTTTGGAGGGTTTCCCGACGGGCCTGGTTCTGGATCCTCCGTCGGGGTCCGTAGTAATCTCGTCCTTATCTCGGTACATAAGGATTGGATCGCCAACAAAACGGCCGCCGAGCTATCCTGGGGCTCGGGTAATGGCTGTGACGGACAGGATGGCTGCCCCACTGGGCACTCTTATTCGCCATCGTCGCTATCTTCGATCACGTCAGCAGGGACCGTCCCCTGGGATCGAACCTTCTCGAACCTCTCGTTGAGGCCTATGAACCTCTCGTTGAGGCCCTTCTCCGTTTCCACCAGCTCCTCCTTAGAGGCTGATTCTGAGTCTGTAATGGCCACCGGCTCTCCCCCTCCTCTTTTTCTGCCAGGGACTTCACGGGGGTCTAACGATGGGCTGGAAAGAGGAATCCCTCCGCGGTGGCAGGGATACTCTGGGCCCAGAGGCCGTTTCCACTGGCGTAGTCTCAGCCGGCTTCGCCAGGGTCGCAGCGACCACTTCGATAGAGGCCTTTGCCGGCTGGATCAAAGCCCTCACCACCTTAGGTGCGTCCTGGACCTTCGCCTTGGGGGGAGGGTCAGCACCTCGCTCCCCCTTCGAGATCGACCGGGGCCGCTCCAGCAGCTTACCCGGGTTCTCGGACTTCCTCTTTCCCAAACCAGAGCGCTGGCTCGTGGTTGAACATGCCGGGGAAGGCGCGCCCTGCCTGGCAGCCGAAGAGCCCGACCTTTCGACGCTCCTCGCAGTGCTTGGCCTTCTGTTGTGCCCCCGTCGCTGGGGCGCCCTCACAGGATTTAGAAGCTCGCTCAGACTTTTTCTTCGCCTTCTCACCTGCTGTGCCCTTCTCCAGCCAGGCGGCGAGGCGGGAACGACGATCTTGTTTGGTCTGTTCCGAAAGGTTCTTGCAGAACGCACAGCCCTTCTCCACGTGCATTTTGTCCTCATGAAGGCAGTAGAGACATAGCGAATGCTCGCCCTCCTTGAAAACGTTTTGTAATCCGTATCCAGGGCAGCACCTGAACAGCTTGGATCCGGGCGTCGAGCTTCCCTTGTCCTGGGCCATGTCCGTTGAGGTAGGCTGCAGATCTTCTGGAATCCTCCAAGAAGCGTAAACTCGACGAAAACTTCACCCTTGAGGGATGTAGAAGAATTCTGAAACGGGTCCCCGTAATCGGAAGTAGAAACGGTGGAGCTTGAGGCTCGATTAAACCGAAAAAATGAGAAAATCTCCTGAAAAAGCACGAAAACGCAGCAAAAACGAGAGCTAAAGCACGAGGACTCCCAACACTTGAGCTTGTGGTAAAAATCTGAGGATGGCTGGCAGAGGCGGGGCTTAGGGAGAGGGCAGTCATTGGCTGGGGGCAGTATGACCCAGAGATCAGTGATTGGTTACTACTAAGAAAGACAGATCAGAAACGAAACTGATACTGATCTTTTCTTTACCGAGGATTCCCAACCTGACAGGGAATATTCATGAGCATGTGAATCCATGCCAGACCCCATGCTGGAGAAAGGATAATATTTCTAGGGTGCCCATGTAGGAGAGGAGGCATTTGCATCCGTTATTGGTGAGGAAAACAGGAAACCTATACATTTAATCAATTTATAACGAGATGTTAGGCTGAAGGACAAGTCTGTTGTGTAAACCCACATTGTAAAGTACACTTATTGGGAGAATAAAACATGCCCATGATAACTGCCGGGAGACTACGCCACCACAAGCTTAATGGAATTCTAAGTAGACATATACTGTGGGCAATTAGGATTAGGGGACAGCAACCCAAGGGTAATTGAGATGCATATGGGTTAGGAATGCATAGCTTTGCCATACAAGATAATACAGGGATGATCTGGGGGATGGGAGAGGGATCTTGGATTTCTGTAGATTTTATTGCTTTGCCCGCTATATAGAGAACGCTTTAAAGCAGGAGTTGTCTTTCTATAAACTATACAGTGTGCTCAATGAGGATCTCTCACTAGTTCCCATTAAGTGGGAGTGCCTAGGATAACCTATTGATAGGATTATTAGGGTTTGGTTGCGAAGTGGGACATACTGTGGTGGGGAAGTCGAGTTCAGAGAAATCACAACTGAAGAGCCATGCAAAGTTCACTACCACCTACATCATGAGCTAAATACATTGCATGCAATGGGTGTACGTGACCCACAACAGGACGACACGGCTAAGAATGTGTTCTGCTAAGTCATGCTTAGTGATGTGTAAATTAAAATGATCATCCAAATGGTGCAAGGAAAGCCTGACAGTTCAACAAAACATGGGTTTTCGCATGCCAAGAGACTGCCACACTGCAGATATGGGACAGAACAAAGCAAACACCAATGTATAGTCTTGAAAAATCCAATTCACAAAATTAAAATCAAAATGCTACGGAACCTCAGAATCTGCCATTTCAGTTACTCGAGAAAGAACAGTCAATAAGGAAACCCCCCCGACTGAAAAAATGACAATCAAATATGCAGAGTGCGTGTCCAAAAACTACTGAAGTGATGCATTTGAGTTGCAATTCTAGGAATGAGGATGTATCAACCTAAGGGACCATGACTTAATATCACGGCGCAGTGAATACGTTCCCAGCCTAATTATTACCAATGGTTATTTGATATAACCATTCATGCCAGGACGGCATCATCTCCTGTTCACAACACTTTGCCCCTGAGCCATCATCCAAGCTCTACCGGAGGCATTCTAGTGGGCGGACCTACCGTGCGAGGCACCAGCCCAAGTTAGAGGGTGGTGGGACTGTATGGGCTCTTCTGGTTACCTTCACTTAAGACCCGGTTAGGACATTTTTCCTTTTGCTGCTTTCCGCTCATACACATCTATTGACACCCTACCTTTCTGCTCTTGCCTGTATCCTGACATGTATGGTGAAACTGATCTGTCGATAAGACTATCAGTGCTTAGAGACTATCGATTAATTAAAGCTGCATCCATAACCTTCCAATGCAGTGCGGTTGGGATACTTTGTAGCCTTATAAACTTTCTTTTGTAGCTTTGTGGTTACAATGTGTCCAGGATGGGCTTTTGGCATTGTATACTTTCTACTGTGTTTATTTATTAGTGCACTTTTGCAATTACTGCAAATAGCTACTAAGAGTGGCTATCACTTGAAGATGGGCATGCCCCGAGAATCGCCGGTCCTATCACCTTGTTGTCCTTGGGCGTCCTTGGGTCTGCAATTGCCATCAATGGAAATCCCTTTCCCGGGGAAAAGTTGTGATCTGTGAGTTTGGCCGGATGTGGGGGATGAGACTGTCTGGTCCCAGACCACTCGCACCCCCCTCCGATTTACCATAATAGGCTTGCCTCCCAAAATTCATGCCGACAATGAATTTTGGAAATCCGTCTTTGCAGTGGGTCATAAATCTACCGTTCACCTTGCGTCTTTCATTGATTAAGGCTCTAAACCTACTTTGCGGTGTGGTAGCGTCAGGCGGGGGATTCTAGGGGTGACGGTGCTCATTTTCAACCTGGGACAGGAGGCTCACTAAAACAAAGCTCAGAACAAGTCTGTACCTAAATATGTGAAGTGGGAAACGAGGGGGTGACAGGCCCCCAAAGAAATCCTTCTGTGTCGAAAATGTAAACCCCAATATCACTCATTGTCTCAATACCTATAAAAGCAGTTGCTGGCCACAATTCGCTTTTCACATTCAGAACTGCAACTCCTAGAGTATCCTTGGGAGCAGCACAGAAGACCCAGCCCAGATTAAAACAGCAATCTGACACCAAAGACTACCTAGGAATCTCCACCCCATCCCAACTTGACCAGCAATCCAGGAAAGCTGAGCCCTCACCACCCAAGAAGAAAAACGAACATCAAGACCTATGGAAAAACAGCATGGCAAGGAGTGGAGAGAGTCAGGGAAACCGTGCTGGAAAAGGGTGTCATGTCCAGGAGTGTCAGAGTTTGATTAGATTGAGTGTTGAAAGTTTTTCTGTTTTTTTTTTACTTCTGAAACTATATTTCAAGTAACTTGTTGGTTCCGGCCTTAACGCTTGTTTCCAGACGGTACGATATCCTTTCGTCGCGGGATGTTTTTTCGCGGGATGTTTTTTTACAGAGAAATTTGTTTAGAAAAAACCCATTGAACTTTTTTAGAAAAATCAGGGAGTTGGGAGGGGGGGTAGGGAATAGAGGCTGTTTATCCAATATTCTAAACTGCCTTTCATTAGACTTGCCTTAGAGGCAGGTCATGTTTATGTTATGTCACCAAGTTAGACCCTTAAATCCCATTACCTTCAAGGTTAGGAAGTACAAGCAGAGGAGCAGGAGTCAGTCAGGAAGACAGAGTATCTGAGCAGGAGAAAGCAGCTGCAGCAACTAATGGCAGCCAAGTTAAAGAAACTGTTTTTTACCTACTTCTCTACCATTTCTGAGGAGACTTGTATTTATTTATTGTTCACATGTTAGGCGCTTGTACAGGAAGCAAATACGGTTTCAAAGCGCCCACAGGGTAACAGGGAGGGGACAGGGAACGATAATTACAACAATGTTAAATGATTAAATACAACAATATAAGAGACAATGGGGAGGGGAATTGAACCTTCTATGCCTTGCGAGTGTTCAGAACATGCAAGTGCAGAGGGGAGAGGGGTATGGGATAGGTGCTGTGGTGCTCTTGGAGAGCAGCAAGTGAAGTGCTATGAAGAAAGTTAAGTGCAACCGGGGACAAATCAACTTCCGGGGCACCAGTGGTGCAAGAATGAATATCGGTTTCTAAACCATCAATCAACCCCAGACCTCTAGTACACCAGAAGGGATCCGAACAGATTGCAATACAAGTGAATTATAAGTGAATTAGATGTTCTTGTCTAGTTTTTGGTAACGTGGACGGAACAGCAGTCTCATCTCCGCGAGGTCGTGGATCGTTGGTTAGTTGCAACACAGGGAAAATTACAATTACCCAATGATAAAAGGGACTGTCCAGTCAAGGTTGTATACAAATATCTACTTTATTATTACTACATCAGACAGTTCTAGCACACTACAAAGTACAACCAACCCTGTAACCAAACACAGAGGACAGAGTTTCACAAAGGAAAGGGATGCACCCTGGATACTGACAGGAGGGTGGTTGGTAAAGTAATCAGTCTTAGTGTTCATGGTTATTTGGTTCCAGCACCAAGGGGGCAAAGGGTCCCAACTGTCTCTAGGGGCCTTTGGAGAAGGACCAGGGGGGCAGAACCCCAATGTACCTAGTGCTGAAGAAGTTCTTGGGGCTCGACAGTGTCAAGGCGGTTCCAGGGACCTTTGCAGCCCTTGAGACAGTTAGTGGTGGGAGACAGCCCGGGTTCCAGGCAGCTCGCCAAGAGAGGCTGGACGGATATCTGCAGGCTGTCCGGGACGGTGGCTAGGGGCCAGTAATCATTGTCTGTGCTGGTTGGCGGATCGGACGACTATGGTGACTGCGGCGTGACTGAGGCGGTTCGACTACTCAACCATCCTGAAAAAGTCCTTAAAGATGGACGCTGGATGCTGCTTGTGTGGCACTACTAGCTTCTTCCTAGGGCTCGTATAATTTCAAGACGGATGGCCCAAAGCTCAGGAGAGTGATTGCAGGCAACTGCTGTGTCCTTTGTCCAGAGACTGTCCGGCACTTCCCACCTAGGAAGCTTGCTGGCCGAACCTAGCAGGGCACACTGTGTGCTGGTTGGGTACCGGTTCTGGAGCTGCTGGACGGGTCCAGAGTCTGGAATCTCCATCTGTTCCCTAGGAGATGTTTAGGGGAGGGGTCTGGCTTACGTCTTGGAACTCCTGGCCTTCCTTCACTGGCGGAAGATGTCGGATAGACTGTACCTTCAGCCCAGGTCCAAATGATTCATCCTTACTCCTTTCGAAGCCGTCGGATAATCTGCTAAGTGAGGGGTACAGCCCTCTTTTAAAGCCAAATGGGCACCAGCGATTGGTGCAGGCTAAGCCTACCTTAATGGACCAATCCTGGGTCCCTACCAACAATCTTCCATTATGCCTGAGGACAGGATCAGGGTGCTCTGCAGCAGGAAAGACCAGGGGTGACGACATATACCCAAGCCGCACCCATCTTCCTGTAGATCAAAGTGTCTCTATGGATAAAGCCCTCTGTGACTCATTTAAAACGCAGGGTTTCCCCTGAAGTATGTGGCAAGAGCAGGCTTCTTGTCTCTCCCAAATCACATACTGCTCCCTTCTGAAAGGGGTCTGCTCTGCAGGGACACCTGCAGTAACTGCTGGACCCAGACAGGCCATTCACTGCCTTTCATACAGAGAGGTGGGAACTAGCTTCAAGTTGACACATTGCATACCAAAGGGATGTCAGTCCTGCCTTACTGTTGTCTATCCGGCAACCAAGCTCCTTCAGGCTTGCTTCAATTATCTCATTAGTATATACTGCCACCAGCTGGAGTAGACAAAAAGGAATGCAGATCGATTGAGCCTTTGATATTTAAATTAGGCTGCTCATGGCTGGAGGAAGGTGTGCATTCCCCCTTCTTGCAATGCCTGTCATATTTCCGCTGATTATGATAGGGGAAGACGTCACCTGTAGGCTGTGTCTTCCCGGATTACATGTGACTGCGTTTCGTGCGGGAAGCAGATGGAATGTGTGCGGAATGGCCTCTCACAGTGCTCGGAGGCCATCATTCATTTTCATGTATTAAAAAAGAAAATCAAAAAGCCCAGGCGGCGCACTCCCCGTGCGGATGGTTGAATTCCTTGCACAACCTCCAGTGGTGGAGGGTGAGCTGAGGTAAGTGCAGAGGATAGATAGCAGCTTGGATGATGAGATGTGGGAGGTTAGGGGCCCGAGGATGCATAAGGGCCCTGCACACCATCAAGATACTGTGCGATTAGCAGGTGAAAGAGGGAGGGAAGAGGTGAAGAGGTAAAGAGGAAGGTCTTGAGGCTTTTCCGGAATTTAAGGAGGTCCTGCTCAAGATGAAGAGGGAGGCTGTTCCAAAGAAGGGAGCCAGATGAGGAAAGCGATCAACCACCTGCCCTCTGTTTAGCAAACCGCTTTACACAAAAGGAGTTGGTGCCAGAGGAACGCAGGTGTCTAGAGGGGGAATATTTAGTCAGAAAGAGTTGCAGATAGAGTGGTTCCCGGTCCCAGACAGCATTGTGGATGATGCAGAGGGATTTTAATTTAATCTGTGCTGCGACCGGGAGCCAGTGAAGACTGTAGGGCAGGAGAGATACAGTCCCTGGGCTTGAGGCCAAGGATAACTCTCACTGCCCTATTCTGGATTAGCTGGAGGGGTCAGAGTGGACGAAGGTAGATCAAGGAGGAGGCCATTGCAATAGTCTAGCCTAGAGAGAACTAGAGCCCAGGTAACATCGAGTCTCTGGGGGTAGGTGAGGAAAGGTAGAATTCCTTTCAGAAGGAAAAGCTGAAAGTGGGACTTCTTGGCAATGTCCTGAGTAGGAGGGAGGCAGGACAGAGGAGTCTAAGATGACTCAGGGGTTTCTGGCTTCCAAGGAGGGAGCAGGGGGAGAGCCTGTGGAAGAAGGCCAGAGTGAAGGGAAAAAGTCAGTTACCGGGGTCCCAAATGGAAGGATCTCTGTTTTGCTGGCATTGAGGCAGGGATCATTAGAAGTACATCAGGCTTGGATGGCTGAGAGGCAGTCAGGGATGATGGAGGGTGCAAAGTCGTCTGCAGAAAGTTTTGAAGAGTTGTCTGTCATCAGCATAGGAAGTTTGGGGCAGAAGGAGGAAATTAGGTGCGTCAGCAGAGTAAGGTAGATGTTAAATAGCCATGGCGAAAGAATGGAGCCCTGGGGGACACCACGGGTGGAAAAGGAAGTAGGAGAGGAAAAGATGCCCAGTATGACTTTGCAAGAGCGGTCAGTTAGGGAGGAGGTCAGCCAGTCCAGTGGAGCCTTTTCATGAGGAAGGAGTGGTTCACTGTGTCAAATGCAGAACAGAGATTAAGGAGGACGAGGACAGCAGGGTAGCTGGAATCAAGTGATGCAAGCAGTTCTTCACAGGTTTTCAGAAGAGCAGTGTCTGTTCCTCTGGCTGCTTGGAATACAGATGGATGATCGTGGAGACCACCAACAAGGTCGGTGGGAAAGTTAAGTTGGGGCAGGGCCAACTTCTCAAGCAGTTTCCCCAGGAAAGGGGTGATGGAGATGGGGCGATGGTTGGCTGCGCAGGAAGGGTCTGCTGACTTTTTTCTTTTTAGGAGGGGGCGCACAAGGGAGTGCTTGAGGGAGGACATAAAATGTTGTCCTTGATGGTTCTGGATGGGCAAGGGGCAACCCATTTGGAACAGACCTTCATGGAGTTGACAACTCTGGTAAATAATTATGTCTATGGAGCTGTAAAGCAGAGGCAGATGTCTAAGAAATGTTTATTTTAGGACTAGTACTAGTCAGCATGAGTAACTACTGATGTTATGTTGAACTTTGAAGCATTTTCTGGAGAAAGCGTACGCTGAAAGAACTACCTGTCAGTAGTAAGAGTTATAACAATTTCCATATTGTTCTGACATCTGTGGAGAGAGTGTTGCGCAGAGACTTTAACGGTAGCTATGTGTCAGTACTTCCCAGGAGACTTTGCTCAGTGACAAAATGAAAGCTGAATTCAGCTCGGTCAAGATTCAGAAGCTTGACCAAATCTATAGAGTTTGGAGGCCCTCTGGTGGCCATCCTCGTTTTTGCATGGTAGCAATTTAAAAACATTTCTTTGTGACAAAAACTAGTATTGCGCGGGTGTAAAGGAATCCTTCCTGAACCATAAGGTTTTAACATTCGACAGTTTAACAAATCAACCTGACAGCTGGAGCCTCAGATTTGCAAATTTGCAAGAGCAGATTTTTTGGGCAGACGAGTAAGGCGCTTCTCAACAGGAAACTAGAAATTCTTGGTCATCATCCTGAGATCTCAAAGGTGACTTATGTCAGACGACTAGTGTAAGGAACTTTGAATCTCAAGAAACTTTAATGCAAGGATCCGTTGAGGCAGTTGCAGAGAGAATTCAGGTAAAGAGAGGAAGACCTAAAGAAAGTCAAAACAGGATCAGTTAATTTGGGAATGTTTAACTTAACATGTAATTCTATTTAGCCCGTACACAGATATCCTCTGGAGCCAAATACGGGAATCTGAACAGTTTGTTATTTTATCCACTTCTCCTTTGGGGAGTTCTGGGCTCAGCTGTTTTAAAACCAGGTTGAGTGAGAAACACCTTGGAGTGACTGTGGGTTCGGCAACTCCTGAGGATGTCAAAAGAAAACATGGACCTGACAAAGAGGATTAACCTGGCAAAGGGGAAGGGGCTTAGGGTTTTTTTTTAAGCTGCTCAGCTGTGTAGCACTCATCCAGAGGAAAAAGACAAGCACCGATTAGTACAAGGAGTCAGGCGAGTGCTGCAGCTAATGGAAGGGGTGGGGGTGGAAAAAGGCATTGCAGTATAAGAACTGGGAGCAGGAAAGGCAGAGTGTGAGATGTATGGGTAGGGTGAATGGGGAAGCTAGAGGGTGGCCGAGATACCAGGCAGAAAAAAGGACGGCGCAGCAGAGCGTTGGAGGCAGAGTTTCAAAGGGGTGACATATTGGAGAGAGGGTGTCATCAGCGGTGTATAGTGCAATATGTGTATTGTAGAATTGAGGGGGAGTTTATGAGGCAAGAACTAGAACGGTAGAAGATTGTGTGGGAGATAGAAGTAGAGTGGTGACGGTTGTTCATGCGAGAGGGAGTGTAGTAGAGAAGGGGCAGAAGGGGTGCACGAAGCAGGGCATAGTAAAGAAGTAGGGAGGGTGTGAGAGCAGCAAGGGTCTGTGCAGTGGAACGATGAGCAGGGCACCATATCTCTGAGTTTGGTGAAGAGGCAGTAGTAGTAGGATGACGGATGAATTAGTGGCATCAAAAGGGTGGAGGTGAGGACTAGTAGTGGGAACAGTAGCGTAGAGGTAATAGTGAGAGCAGTAGGTGCAAAAGGTAGAGTGGCGAGGGGAAAATGGTAGGAAGGTATTATCATAAGGACAAATGAGAAGAACATGGGAAGGAGAGAAGGTGGGTGGAGTTTGTAGGATGCAGGAGAGTATTAGGGGGAATGAGTAGTAAAGGAGAAGTAAGGAGCAGAGGGCTGATAGATCACAGGGCATATATACACACATCACCCTATAACTAAACATCAGTAGTGTAGGGCCAGGTAGAAGATCCCTGAAGGAGGAGTTCCACCAGCACTCAGGGAGACATCCGTATTTAGATCAGTCTTAGGCAGCAAAGGTTACCGAGTAGTAGCACTAACCGGGTTTACAGATGCCTGGGCTATGGCGGACATCCCAAGGGAGAAGAGTGTTGAGATGGATTTTTCAAAATCAACCCTGGTGGTAGGATTTTGGAAGGCCACCCCAATATGGTCAACAGGGAAAACGCTGAAAAATTAGCGAAACTCAATAGGTAGGATAAGCACAATTCCTATAACCATCCGATTTGGAAATCTCTCTCAACACCCAGCTCCTCTGTTCTGAAATGAAAAATCTGGTCATCGAAGATTGAGAAGCCCTCTCTTCAGATTCACTAGTACAGTCTGTGGTTTTAAGCATAACTGGACCATTACTACTGCTAGGTCCTGCTCCAGCATCATCTACACCACCAGCAACAGGTAAAGTATTTATTTAGGGCTCCGGATCAGTTTCTGTGCAAAGTAATTTGTTACCAGAGGTAGGTAGACCCTTCTCTGTACACACTTTTTTTTTTAAGTCATCAACTTTGTGAATAACAAGAGTAGTACTAGTTGTTGCAACAGTTTTTATAAAGTCCACCCAAAGGACTTTATAAAAGACTATCCTTGGGTGCTAGGGAGATTTATCATGTGTATGCTTCATCCCCTCTCCTGGTGAGATATGCAGCACTTGTTGCTGGACTTCTGGAACCTTTTCTTTATAGCCTGAATGAGTGGAGTCTTTTTCCACGCATTCTTTCTTATTTGCACTGACTTTTCGAACTCTGTTCTGTGTTTTACCTTTACTATGGAATCTACCTTTCTCCATATGGGCAGTGTTGCTTGGAACCCTTTGGATTCTCCTTTGAGATTTTATCCTCGAGTAACTACAGTTCTTATGGATAGATCCTAAAACGTTATACTAAGAGATTAGCACACACCACCTTATGTGGAGTGCTAAGGGCATACCTAGTAAAGGGGATACCTAGTATCCCCCCCTTCTCTGCTTCTGTGACTCTTTAGTCAGAGACAACCTTCTAGTTCAGGCTGGTGGCAGTGGACGTGTTCTACCAACTGTTAGATAAGATGTTAACCTCAGTGCTAAATCTAACTAAGTTGTGGGAACCCCAGAACTTTTTGCTGAACTGGTACATTATTTGTCCCTGTACCTCAGTGAGTGGGAAACTTTTTCCAAAGTCGCAGATCCTTTTACTCTTTTTATGGGTGTCAGTTTTAAGACTATCCATAGCTTCCTTTTAATTTTATCTTCCGATAACTTTTGGTATATAACTTTCTATTGTTAAAGGGTTGCCCTTTGGGCTCCCCTTTTATTTTCTCTGGCTAACCTTGTGAGAACTACAGTTCCCAAGGCCCAATCCTTAGAAAGTCTTTCCCTTATTCTTGGAGCATGAGTGTTCAGTGGCAGAAACAGGGTGGGGGGGGGGGGGTCATTAGGTCTCTTGTAACCGACAGACAGTTCAGGAGCGCACAGAAGTAGCAAAAGTTAGAGTTCCTAAGGAAGACTGTTCAAACAGGTAAGTATTATACTGAGAGAGGTTGAAAGGGTGCAGGGCCATCTGAGAAGACACCTTAGGAGGATGCCAGCAGTGGGCACGGGTGAACTGGATGAGAGAACAAGAAAAAAGTTCCCAATAGACTGCACAGGTACTTTATATTTCCATAGATAGCCAGGGAGCCTCTGGATTGGGACCCAATATTTGTCCCTGATCAGGCATCCACCTGGACTCCTATGATTTATTTAGCTACCTGCACAGTCCAATAAGCATGGGCTGCCTTCCAGCTAAAGGAACCCCAGCCACAGCCCCCCTGCGGGGTTGTACTCCAAAAAAAGTCACAAGGTTAGCATTTCTCTTTTATCCTTCCATAACCAATGGATTCCCAGACAAACTCTCATTATAGATTACATGAAGAGAACAAATGTTTAAAGGTTTACTTACTTGTATATGAGTTGGTTGGTACTAACTCAGAGTGAGCAGTTACAATAGTACTTACTTGCCTTGAATGTGCATTGCGCCATTCTGAAAAGTACATTTAAGGTTGTTTTACTCATCTGTGAATTGGTTGTGCCTCGCCCCAACAGTATTGCGGTTGGCTTCACTTAACTATTTCTCCCAGAATATGAGAGTGTAAGTTCACCAACCGGGTCTTGCTTCCCCATACCTGCTGTCTAAACTAAATCTGCCTTGGGTTTTACCTACCTTGAATAACATGGAGTCATTCATAAAGTGTATAATTGAGTTTTGCTTTCCTTATACACATTCTAAAACAATCTTCGGTTTATACTCACTGTGAGAAACCAAAGGATCCGTCATCCAGGAGGCCGGGACATGGCCATCATTTTGGATCCAGCTCCAGGAGGCTCACCTGGATGAGGGGTCCCTTGGGAGTGGGACAACCAATGGAGAGACGCGGTATCCCCTTCCAGATTATCCCTGCACCCCTTCTTCCATCTGTTATTAAACTTTACCTCCCCCCACTTCCTACACGAACACAACTACAGAGAGCGCTCTGGGAGAAGACCGACTTACACCAAGCCCTTCCATGTAACATGTCCCCAACAGAGTTAGGCAATTGAACTTAACAACTCGCACCAGATTCGTGCTACCTTTCCCTGCATAGATAAAGGGCAGAGCATGAGAGCACACTACGAACAGCAGGGCAGCAGGCGAGGCGAGGAATGAAGCAGAGCCAGAGAAGGAGCAAACTATTTGAGTCCGCAGCTGAATCGAGGAAGCCAGACAAACTCACAGGGAGAAATCAAGGAGAGAAGTACCCTTCACCTATTTGACAAACAATTGCTGGGTTGTTGAAGACTCGGAACAGCAAGTGTGTGGCTAAGAAGGCAGGCCTTAAAATCCTTTAAGGTGCCTCTGAGATACCAGGGGCCCTCCTCCCTGACTGGACGACCCGGGGAGAAGTGCAGCCGCCGTGGTATCGCACCAGACTCCACGATCAAAGCCACAAGTCGAACCTTGCATGCAGCCGATGAGTTGAAGGCAACAGTGTGAACCCAACACTAGTATACATTTCCATACTGTAATATAGGTTGTGTAATTTGTGCAGGCCTAAAAGAGTTGTGTACCAAGAACTATGGGATCATTCCAGTGAATCTACACTGAGTGCCAAAGTCTTTGTCCCACAGCTGGGCACCAATTTGTTAAGATGGATTTTAAAAATCATCCCTGGGCGAGGATCTGTGAAGGCATGGCTGCCACCGAAATCGCGTCCGGGTCTGGGTCCCCAGAATGGGGAATTACTGGGCCATTCCGAGTTTGGTGGGCCCAGTAATTCCTCCCTCCAGGAACCCGGGCCCAGACCTTCCCCATGCCCCAGAGGGCTGAATGGGAGAGGGAGCAAACAACGGGCCGATTACGAGTGGCCCGTTGATTACTCCCCCTTCCCCTCGCGGGACCCAGTAACGACGCCTGGTTTTACCAGGTGTCCTTACCGGGTCCCGCGAGGGGACCTCGTAATGTGGCGGAAGGGGTTTAACGGGTCCGCCTCCTTTTGCGTAGCCCGTTAACCCGTTCCGCCAGGGTCGTAATGAGGCCCTTAGTCTCAGAAGGGCTGTGAGTGTTCTAGGGCTGGTCAGCTGCAGGAGTCAATTGTGGGTCATCAAGAGGCTGCTCTTCACTCCAATAACAAGCATTCTTTAAAAAGGGCAATGTGTGCAACAATCAAATACACTAATACTTACACAGAATCAATACAAAGCTAGTAGATACTCTTTAGAGATGCTTCTTACACACTTCCTACACCCTGAGGTGACTTCACTAACTAGGACAGTTATTAATATATTCACTAGTGTAAATTCTGAGGTTGGTAGCAAGAGAAGGTTAAAGGAAGGAAAAAGGTTAAACAGGCTCTCAAAGCAGGTGATCACTTTAAATCTTCCAATGATGTCTAGATAGAAACCTTTCCCAGCAATATTAGTTTAAAACCAATGTATCACCTATGAGGGACAGTTGGTATCCAAGTCAAATGGAATTTAAGAGTCTGCAGGGAGTCAGCACAACCAAAGTCAATTGGAGCAAAGTCTATGGAGCTGAGGCACTTCTTAGATAGTAAAGGTCTTGCAAAAAGTTAGTGAGTTTGTTGAAGAAATATCACTGTAGGGTCACAAGCTATTAGACTTGTGAAAGTTAGAGCTGAGATCTACTCTAGAAAAGCAGCTACTGCAAGTATCAACTGAGAGCAAGCTACAGACACTGAGGTAAGTACCCCAAGTCAGAAGAGTACTTTTGGTTAGAAGAAGAGGGTCCAGCTGGCTTCTGTCTGCTTGCAGCGATGCAGATCCTGCGTTTCTGGGCCTCAGTCGTGGGGACAAGAGGGAGGACGTCTGGGGACTACTGCGGCAGCAATTAAAAAGGCCGTTGGCAGCTACAGGCTCTTTTTGAATCAGCGGCACATCAAGGTTCCAGTGCTGGGTAAATAGTACCACTGCAGATCTTGGACACCGGTTAGGCTTCCTTGGGAGTCCTGCACTCTGGTGAGGTGACTCAAGCTCTGGCCTTCCTGCTTCTGGAGTGTCCTCTGGAGACTCCTGGAGCTTTTGCCCAGCATACAGACGTTGCACTAGACTAGGGATGTCTTCACCCCTCGCACTCTGTTCTTGCAGCATCAAAGAAGTACAGCCAGTCGGGGAAGGTCTTCCAGTGGAGTTAGTCTCGGGGTTAGTTGGTCCCACTAACCCAAGGGAAGTAGTCACCCCTTCCGGAGTTTCAGCACAGCAGCAGGGATTCACCGGGCAGTTCAACGGTCCAGGAGGATGCAGCAAGCTTCGTTCACAGTTGCTTCATCGGGTAGTTCTTCCCAGTGGTCGACTCTGCCTCTAGTCCCAAAACCCTTGCCTTTTAAGCAGGTTTCTCCCATTGAAACACAGCCTAGCTGTCACTCAAACAGCAGGGTGGCTGTCCTCCAAGGACAGCCAGCCAATCAGGACTGGATGCATTCAGGTTTCCCTAGAGACAAAGGAGGACAGGGGAGTTTCGGCACCTCCCTCACTTCCTGCCCTTCCAGACACACTGGAGCCAGAGGCGGGTTTCGGGACTGAATTTTGCCAAAGACAAAACGAACAAAGGGCTCAAACCTGACTTGGCGCACAGAGTGAAACCCAAGAAAGACCTCGCAGACAGAAAATGGCGAAAAAAGACGACCAGGGCCATTTTGACAAAATGGTCACCCATGAGTGCTATACAGCAGCTGAGGATTCAGCCTGCGGTAGAAAAGCACAATGGTAGGAAAATTAAACCACTGCCACCAGCCATTTAAAGTAGTGAGGGTAACATAAAAAATGTTACATGAGTAAGTAGGAAAAAGGGGCTACTAAGAACCCCCCCCCCCCACAGCACGCCACATAGGATGGGGTGTGCTGGACCTACAAAAGAGAAAAGGTAAGTAAAGTCAATTTCTCTTTACTATTCGTGGGATAAGTAGTTCTCACAAGAAAAGGTATTTAAACCTTAAGAGAAATATAAAGGATTTCTCTGACACTTCACTGAAGGTGCCGTCACTATACAAAAAGTAGATGCCTATGGAGTTTGTCAGACTCCAAAAACAAAGGAAACATATAATCCAAACGAGATCAAAACACATGAGTGAGAAAAAGATCTCACTAACTCCAGGGTTAAAATTAAAAAGTCCCAAAGTCCAGCAAACGAGCTGGGGGTCTAGGGTTCAAGGGAATTAGCACATAATTGAGAAATCTCGCCAACAGCTTTCCCTTGTCCCGTAAAGTGTCCTTGAGAGGTCTTCATCTGCAATTTATTCATTTCTCCATCATCAAGTATTGCACTCTGCTCCTGGACCTGACCGGAAGAAGCCTTGCACCAGCAGCTCCTGGGCACCTCTCTCCAGCTAACCTAGAGTTCCCCTGTTCACTACAATCAGGGTGCCTTCCTAAAATCTGTCCCCCAGGCCAAATTCTAGAAATCCATCTTAACATCCACCAATGGTAAGGATCTGGTCTATTCAAACGGAAAGTGGCAATCGAATCATGGATAGCCCATGGCCACCACATCTGCCCATCAACAGACATTCAAGCGTCAGGATGTGAACTAGCCCAGACTGTCACAGCCCCCCACATCTGGGCTCACACACAAGCCACCCATTTGTCTGCACAAGCAGGCAGCTTTCCCAGAGAAAGGGCATTCCATAAATGGAGTTTCCTGACCTGAGAAGGGAGGAAGAAGGCCAAAGAATAACATGGCCAAACGACTAGCAACATCCTTGTGGCACTGCATTTTAGGGTGCTCATTGCGCCAAATGACTAAATGCACAAGTAAAAGGTTTAAAACACGATTGAAAGATAGCCGCTGACACCAGCTCACCCTAGTCAAAGTAAGCAAAAAGTTATTGCAGAAAGAGTTATGAGGATGCAAAGTATCCTAACCACATTTTACTTTAGGGTGGTGTGTGCAATTGAAACAATACAATAAATTCATATAGAGACGTACTCTCTCAGTACTGATAGTCTTATGGACTAAACAGTTTCTCCATAGGAATGGGCAAAAGGACACAGGAAGTAAAGCAGAAGGCCAAAAGGTCAGGACAGGATTCAGAGCAGAGAAAGGGGGTCCCATAGACATCTATGGGCAGAAAGCAGCACAAAGACTATCTTTCCTAATAACTAGTGAGAGAGGGATGGCCCTAGCGAACTTACCCAAAAGAAACCTTTCCAGCTGGTGCCCCTGTTTATTTGCCTCCATCACCAATTCTCCAAAAAACAGTCCATACTTTGTTATTCGTGTCAATAAAAGACATGAAACTTTCTGGGGGGGATGGGGAGTGGAGGGGGGGGTTAGGGGCGGGGGATTGATCCCAGAGCTGTTTACTTAGCAGCACTTACTCCAAAACAAACAGCACAGTACAATGCAGTACACGAATGCAGTAATCTCAGCATCAATGCAATGCTTTCAGATTCCTTGCGAGAGTGGCAGTGCCTTTACCATTTTGGGCCATAGTCTTACAAATAACACTTCATGGGCTGCTTCGGACTTAATATTCCCGTAGGCAGTAGATCTACCCATCTGCAGAGTTGGAACTCTGCTGTGGCGGAATTTGCAACATTTTTACAAGGCCTGCTAGACAGTAGAGATGCATGGCATTGTATAAAACTATTAAGAACTACAGACTATGAATATTGACCTTTTTATTTAGCAGAATGATTTCTGAGAATATAATAGTTCTCACCTGAAGTTTCAGGACATGTTCCATGCATGAGGCCAAACATGTTTCCACAGGCCTTGCTAACGGCAGCCATTTTAGCCAGGACAGGTAGATTATGGATCACAAATGAGACCTCGTTCCTCTGCTGTTTTGCCAAATTCTGTGCATGCCCAAGAATGCCAAATCCAGTGATATCCGTAGCTGCATGCGCATTAAAAGTATGCATAAGGCCAGCCGCTAGAAAAGCAATGCAAAGAAAACAAACCCATTAAAAACATCAGATTCTTATGCCAAGACAACATCTACAACCACCTCATTCTTAGCCAAAGCTTTCCTAGCATTTTAGTGCGTGTAGGTGTGAATGAAAGACTGCAAAGGCGAAGGCGTTTGGAGGGTTTGTAAGAAGCGCCAATAGTGTACGGCTCTGAGAAGCAAACCTTGTGGACCATACCTGTACAAAGTCTAACCAAACTCTCACTTGGTAGTGTGACCGAGTAGTGAGGCTTAGACACGGGGCTGGTGTACAGAACGTTAAATAAATAGATTGTCAACACGAGTAAGCACTGAAACAATACCCAATTTATAAGCACACATTTGCATTAAGGGTTAGGTTTTAACAGAATTTCTAGCGGGGAAGAAACTTCAGCCACAATCGTGCTAAAAATGTTACAAGAAGCAAATTTGATGAATTTGAAATATCGCTAGTTTGATTTTGATGATGGTATGTGTGTTTTAGATAATGCTCAATGTTTATATTGGTGATAATCTGGTATGGCTTTGTGATGTTTTGTAATGTTCTTATTTTCTTAATGAAAATGTATTTATTGTTGTGTAAGGTTGTTAAGAGTACAACCAGGATCACAAATAAACAATAAGAATTTCACCAAAGACAAAGCCTGGTGCGATGAAATATAAACGGCCATGCAAACCAAATTGAGTATTATAAAAGCAAAATACTAGCTACTAAACAAGCCCTGCCTAATACGCACATCCCCGTCCCACCACCGTCCGCGGAGCCCTCCATCCCCCATTCTTTTTCCTTCAAACCCATACATGAAAAAGACATCAACATAATGAGGAATATCAAACCCTCTAACTGCAAAGGTGATGCATGCCCAGCCACCATCATCAAGGACTATACTGAAGGCTGCACCTTTGTCAATGCCTCCTTTGCCACAGGGAAAGTCCCCGCCTCCCTCAAGGAAGCCTGGGTCCGCCCTCTCTTAAAAAAAAACTCTCGACCCGACATCCCCCAACAACTATAGACCCATCACCACTGTCCCATTCCTCCTCAAAATATTGGACAAAGCGGCCTACCTGCAGGTTCAGCACTTCATTGAAGAGAAACTCCTGGGACTCCGCCAATCTGGTTTCCGCCATAGACACGGGACTGAAACCGCCCTACTTGACCTGAAAAACCAAATGGACGATGCCAGAGACATGGGCAAACCAACACTCCTCCTACTTCTTGACCTATCTGCGGCTTTCGATCTTGTAGATCACGACGTCCTATGCCACCACCTCTCCTCCACTGCCAAGATCTCCCCTGATGCTGCTGCATGGATCACCTCCTTCCTACAAGACAGAACCATGCAAGTATTCTCCGACCTAGCCTCCGCCTCACCGACCCTCATACTCGGTGGTGTGCCCCAAGACTCTTGCCTCTCCCCCACCCTGTACAACATCTTCACACGGCCCCCTCTTCCTCATCCCCGACGCTATGGGTATTTCTTACACTAACTACGCTGACGATACCCAAATCCTCCTTACTTTAACTGGCAACTACGACACTGACTCCTTGACCCTTAACAACCTCTACAACACTATCCAAGCTGGATGGCAGACCATGGACTATACCTCAACTCTGATAAGACCGAACTCCTCCTGATAGGTTCCCCCGACACACTAAAAAATCTAGACTCCCAATTCAGTCACTTCACCATCGACACCATCAAAATACCTGTCTCAGACTCAGTCAAAACTCTTGGAGTCTATTTAGATGCCAACCTATCCATGGACAGACAAGTCAATGCATTAGCCTCCTCAGCTGCATATCACGCTAAACTAATTAACCCAGTCAGGCCCTTGCTCTCCAAAGAGAACTGCACAAACGTAGCCAGAGCCATCACTGGCTCCAGGCTAGACTACTGCAATGTACTCTTTCTAGGAACCTCCAATAGAAATCTGGAGAGGCTACAAGTCATACAGAATAGTGCTCTCCGCGCAGCTCAAAGCATTGCTAAAAGAGAACACATCTCCAAGGCTTGAAAACTAGCCCACTGGCTCCCAATAAAGGAAAGAATAGTCTTCAAGCTCTGACGCTGACCCACAAGTGCATTCACCTCACTGCTCCAGTCTACCTCTCGGAAAGGATCCACCCCGTCTCCTCTACAAGGCCAACCAGATCTTTCGATACCAACATGCTCTATGTGCCACTAGTAAAAAGAGCCAGAGCGGGTGGTTCAAGCTTCCCATATCTTGCACCCACACACTGGAATGCCCTACCTCCCACAATCCGAGGTGAGACCTCCCTCATCGCTTTCCGTAAAGCTATGGAAACCATCCTCTTCACATAAGGTCCCTCGCATCAGCACGAATACTGTACATATTACCCACTGCATAAGCTTTAATGTCATGACCAATTGTATAAGCTGTAAGTTTTGAATTATGTCTGTAGTATTTATAATGTACCAACGACTGCTACCATTCCTGTATCTGTAACTAAGCTCTTACAAGTAACAGTGCCTTAATGCCCTTGTGCTGTTTGCGCGCTATAGAAATTTAAATAAATATATGTTTTAATCCCCACCAACCCCTGTATTCCCTTACCCCCCCCCCCCTCCCAAACCCATACATACATAATTCAATTTCAGACTGGACCATTAAACGGCCTTCGGCAGCAATGAAAAAGTGTCTAGCAGTTGCAAATGGATATTCAGTACTTTAGTCACAGACTGAATAGTATCCAAGAGGGTGTTTTTTGTTCAAATGTAAGCAAATTGTGATATTTGAAGAATATCTATTCAGCAACAATGGTCAAAGCTACTAGCTGCATAGTGAAGTAACTCCTCAAACTGGCCCACATTGGCCAAAAAAAAAGTGCCCATTTTGACTGGTCTACACTAGCATTTTTGGTACAGTCATCGCCCTATTGCCCTATAGGCCAGTCCAAGCCTGGCGGCTCGTCCTTAATGGGTGAGGGGGCATCCACCACTGGCCCCCCCTCACCCATTATGGAGGAGCCAGCCCAGTGAAACACTGAGCACTCCCTCAGCTGCCTTTTCCTGCTGAGGGAGTGCTCCTGGGCTGGCTGAACTGTCAAAGGGAAACCCTGTTTGCCTTTGACCGTTCAGTTCCCAGCTGCACATGATTACCGGGCCATGCAACGCTGGGGGCGTTTTGCTTCGCCAGCCTAGCATAGCTCATTGGAAATGCTGACTGGGGCACTGTATGTATGTGCTAATGGGTGCTCCTGCGCCTCCTCACACATAGGGGCAGAGCAACCTGGAGCCGGGTATTTTAGCAACCACGCCAAAGCCCCTGCAGAAAGTAAGTTTATGGTGATTTATTTTTTACTTAAATGTGTATAGCTGCGTGTATGCTTGTCTTATGGGACTGTGGTGGGAGCAGGATGGGCGGGAGCACTGGGACCGTGGTGGGAGCAGGGTGGGGAGAGCCCAGGGTCTGTACTGGGAGTAGGGTGCAGTGACGGCACGCAAAGGTTAATAGCGATTTTAACATACTGTCCATCTGGCACTTTTGGGGGGGCCCGGCCTAGCCACATTTTGCTCGGAGTGGGGAGGGGGGGGGGGACCAGGCCAAAAAAGTTTGAAGACCACTGCATTAAGATCATGCAAACTACAAAGGTACCTGAAGACACTATACACACACGTACGCTCAACCAATCTTTCCAGTGTAACACCCACTACACTTTACGTTACAAATGCAGTCTGTATCGGCAGTGTTACACGTCTAAAGCGGGGGCAGGGAATTATGAGAACATTTTACCACATACCTTACATTTATGAAGTAGCATTAAAAATGACATTAAAGTTCCCTCCCTTTCCTAACAATGTTCCAGGTAAGTACGCTGGGCTTAATGTACTTTGAAATCTCCCGCAGAGTGACTCCGAAATCTCACATAGTTAAAACAGGGCTTAATCCAATAGTCAGGGCTTCAGATCATGAAAATGATTCCAATGAAATATTTGCTCTGTTGAGGAATAAATGCAGCGATAGCATTTCTATATTCAGGCTTCTTTGGCTAATGGCAAGACTAAAGGTAGCTGGTAAGGAACACTATGTTTCATGGTTTCTCAAAGGAACAGGGGTGGGCAGCACAAAGATGGGTAGGAAAAGCCAGCCCCTCAAGCATAGATAAGAAAAACAACCACCTCAGTTAAGTTAGAACCACTGGGTACAGCTGCTCTCAACATTGGTTTTTTGCAGGAGGTTTGTGGGTCTAGGTGCAAGGCTTCTTTAAAAGATTGACAGCTTGGCCCGGTGGTTCTGGTCTGTTTCAACGACCTAACAAATTGAATCACCACCAGGCTGATCCCCTTCCTTCAAGTGAAGAAGGCCCTGCTTTAGATTCGCACAATGTCCGAGGACCTCAGATATGCAGTAGACTGGCAATGTAGTCCACCCTACTGTATTGATACTGCTGAGCCTAAGCGGAAACCACACTCATGGGCAGCAGGTACCATGTAGCAGGACTGATGGACTCTGGCTCCTATGTGAAGAACAGAAGCAACAGGTTAACAGTTCTAGTCCCACGTCAGGCAGTTTTTCTAAAGTCCAAGGGCTTCATAAAAAAATTCACCTGAAGAAGTAAATAAGCTGCACTCTTAGTAGAAGGCTGTACCACCTAAAAATGTTGGTAGCATGGACAGAGCAGCCAGGCTGATCTTAGGAAGGAGCGAGGGCTGTGCTTGGTACAAAGAAATCTTAGCATACGTATGGTCCAAAGAAACACTGAAACACTATGTGTTGTAAAATTAATGGGGTTTATTTAAATACAAGTAGGGCAAGATAAATCTTGGGTAAGTACTATAACATATTATATGAACACAATTATAAAAAACAATTCAGTACTCATGGGTTACAACCCAAAATTAACCTTATTTAGATTACTATAAGCAGTTAAGGCGAGTCAAGCCTACAATACATTCAGAATGGCAGTCGGCCATTATTGGGAAGTTAAACCAGAATATATATACTTTTAGACTACAAACAGTAATTCAATGGTAGTGGACCGTGTCAGTCATGCAGTGACACCAGTTTACAGTAATCACTTAATAAACCAAAACATTTACAAATATATACATTGTAACATATATTACTTTGTAGAACACGGTTCAGAGCTAGTAAAGCAACTCATACTTTCTGGAGGGGCCTTAAGCTACTCAATGATGTGTGAACACACAATAACGATTTTAGAAGAGCACTAATGCGATTCAGGGAACGCACAAACCAGGGATTCAAGTTTAGAAGAGCAGCTGCTATTCTAGGTAAGTAAAATAATATACTGGGGCTTCAAGCAACTCATAAGACAAATATTAACTTCAAGACTTTTTAGATATGTATAAAGCAGATCAGGGAAAGCAAAACCCAATGGTACACTTTAATAATGACAAGCTAGGTAAACACTATTGGTAGGTTTTTACATTCATTCAGTCAAGAATAATAAAACAATACCAACATACACTTTAAAGGTGACTGCTTGGATAGTAGTGGCTCGCACCCACAATGTTGCAGGAAAATAACAGTTTTACTGCTTAAATAGTAGTGGTTTGCACTAGCAATTGATACAGTTACAACACTAATTTATAAGTACTTTTATACTTAATATAATTTCCAGACATAACCCTCATCATTTAAGTCCTTCCCTAGTGTATAGCATGTGTTTTCTCAGAGGTAGAAGAGGGCCCCTAGTGGACTAGGTACCATAATAGATTTCAGTTGCACGAAAGTCAAAGTTCCAGATGATATCTTCTTAAACAAGCAAGTATTAGCTTCAGAGTTAAAGTGTTCAGGGACTTTACAGAAGGCTCCCTATATGCGTTCCAGCATTAGGCCTGGGCAAGTGGTATGGGCAAACTCCCAACCAGACTAATCACCCAATCAGCCTCACAGGATTCACACAAGACTTAAGTCAAGTATTACCCAACCAACACAGGACCTCAGCAGAAAGGAAGAGCTTCTGGGTGGATGCCTTCAGGATGCAGCAGAACAGTACCCCGAACCCTGGATTCTTGGTCTGGAGTCAAAAGAACTGAACACTGGATGGGATCTTGCAGCAGCAGTCGTCGGAGGAGGATTCCAGCAAATGTTTCTTCATGGATTCTCGCTACTCTGTGGATTTGGCAACCTTTCACAGCTGCCAGATGAACTAATATCACTGGCCGGATTCTCTTCACTCTCCAGGTCCTGCATTCTGGTGAGGGGACGTTAGAGATTCGAATCGTGTCTCTGGAGATCCAGCGGAGCCCAAAATTTCAGCGCGTTCGGTCTTCAGAAGACCATGCACTGCACCACTGGCTCGAGGTCCCAGGGTATTGACGGTTTGCAGCCCAGCAAGGGCGCAGCACGTCGTGGAATGGCTCAAAATGCAGGTCTTCGTGAGACTAGTGGATCTCACCAGCCCGGTGTAGGAGTTGTTGCATTCGCTACCCCCAGTTCGATTGGAAGGAAGGGTTGCATCAGGCTCCAGTTACACAGCAGGAGCTCTGGTCGCTGCAAATCGCTACAGACGTCTTTTCTTCATCTTACTCTTCGAATTCTGCTCCAGTGGTCTACTTGTCAGCAGCTTTCAGGTTCTGCAGATCTATCAGGATCTACAGCCCAACTTCTGCAAGCTTTCCCTGGAGTTCACAGAAAGGGGCTGTCTGGCTGTCCAATCAGGACAGCCAGCCCCCCCCCACCCCCCCATTGGGAACTGGTTCCATTCAGGCAAGGGCTTGGAGAGTTTTGAACTGCTCCCTCGCTTCCTGCCTTCTCAGACACTCTGGAGCCTGGCCGGGGGAATACAAAGGATTCCTGTCAAAGACCAAACTTCATTGAGGTCGTTCCCACCTAGAACGGCAGCGGGAACACCTCAGAAACAAGCAAATGAGAAATGGTGGAAAAATGAAGCCTAGCAGAATGGTTGCCCTTCTGTGCATTATAGAGGCTGATTTAACAGCCTGCAAGTAATAAGAGTAAAAAGTCACTAAGGTAAAACCACTGCCACCAGCCATTCAAGTAAACTTGCAATTGTAACAAAAATGATACAGGTAAGTGAGAAAGGGGATACATTGCATTTCCCCAGAAGGTGGGGTGTGATGGCTCCCTATATACAATTTAAAGAGGGTGAAAATACCTCTCTACCCCTTGGCAACAGCAGTTCACCCTAGTACAGTCAGGAGAAATTACAAAGGGGAGCCCTAAGGGGCAACCAGGCCGAAGCGCAAAAGTTATAGGAAACTATAACTCCAATCACACACTATGGAGAGACAAACGGGTCACACCTAAAAAGAGCAGAAAAGACTAGGTGAGCGGGGAAAAGATTCCCCTTCACCTAGGGACAAGGCAAAATAATCAAATCCAAGCAAAATGTTCTCGGGTTGACAAAGATTATCATAATTATGAAAATCTTAGCCAACATCCCACAACAAGGGTGCTTGGAAAATGTCCAGCGCAAGGGCTTGCCAATGGGCATGCAATAGAGGACCGCCTCCCTCCGCGCCCCTCAGATCATGTTAGCAAATACATGCTAAACTCTAGAGGAAGGAAGACAGCAGAGTGGGACTCGAGGGTAGTAAGGTCCACCTGGGCAATGAGGGTTCCAGCAGAAGTCCTCTCACATCCCTCTGTCTTCTTCCAGCTTCAGAGTCTCGGCTCCTGTGGTCAACATCCAGAATGACTTCAGACCCTCTCCCCTGAACCAGAAACACGGCTCAGGGAGACACCAGTCCATCAATAGAAGGCTCAGCACTATTCAAACAATGGCTGCCCAAACCTGGATAGCCAGATCACTCAGCAACAGTGACATCACTCTGGCTGGTTTGTGTACTGGGAAGGTCCAGATCCCTTTACCCAGTTCCAGACATTTGATCAACACCAGGCACTTCCTGGGCTTCTTGCTGGAAACCCACAATAGTCCAGGCCAGTAGATGGCCATTTCTTACAAAGAATCCATCCAAACAGTTCCTAAAACTACAAGCCATCTCTGGCATGCAAATTGCCAAAAGGCTTTCCTGGTGTAGAAAAATGGTGCACTGTATTGTACCTGTAAAAATCTACAAATAGTTTACACGGTCACCAGCCTATTCGGGAAATGTACCAGAATAAAGCTTACAGAAAAAGAAAGGGTACGCAATATTTCCTTGCAACACCATAACTGTGGTAGTAATGCTGTCCATAGGTTCCAATAGTGGACTGGGATTCCACTGCACTGGTAGCCACAAGGGCGCTCAATAGCACCAATAACAAAATAAAGGCGTGAGGCAAGTTACTAGGGTGCACTTTCACAATGAGCCCTGTGGGAGGGTTGGAAGAGGCCAGCCTAGTTGGAGAACAAGGTTGTAGATATTTGATATAGCCAAACGCTCACAAGGCAACGTAACCAGAGCATTAAGGCAGAGCCTTCAACATAGTAAATAGCAATTCAGTAAAGCAACACACACCTTTACAGGAATGTGGCAAGAGAATATAAGCAATATTACACTCACTGGAGCAGTCTTTCCCCAATAGTTAATTACACTCTCCAATGTCTGAATCAATGTTCAGGTAAGTACCTGGTAATCAAGAGGTAGGCAACAAATGTATTTAAAAGCATTTCTTGAATAAATCAGGTACGCAACCAGAATTAGGAGTACTGTAAGAATTCTGAGGGTCATTCTCCCATTTAAACCCCTTAGAAAACCCTCCCAGGTACTCAAGGGAGGGTCATGTCCCGTTATTTCTCCCGAGTGGTCTCCAGGAGCAATGAAGATCACCTATGGAAAATACCACCCTAGTACTGGGACGAGGGCGAGTCAACTAGGAGCCATGAAGATTACCTCCCTTTACCATCCAGGTACTGAGACGAAGAAAAGGCCTAAAGGTCAGGCATGTCCCAATTATTGGCTTGATTAGGGTCAGGCAAACCAGGCAAGTGGAGCACACCTGTAACCTCTTAAAGGAGCTAAGGTGTATAAAAGGAGGTACCGAGAGAGTAGTTGGGCAGAAGCAGAAGGAGAGAAGGCAGCACCAGGAAAGCCAGTTTAAACCGCGAGTGTCCCAGTGAGAGCGGAGCACAGAGAGGCTGGAGGATTGCAGAGGAAAGTCAACTAATCTCTTGGCGCGGGAGCCTGGTCTCCAGGGACCCGGTGGAAGAATCTGAAGGAACCCGTGTGAAGTCGGTTCCTGTATTATGGCTACAGGCTACTCGTTATCCTCCTTAGAAGGGCCAGCCCAGGCTGTGAGGGGCAGATTGTCAGACCCCGAGAAGAAGCCGATCACTGGAAAAGTATCCATGTACGCGCGTAAGGAAGAAAGACACGCTTGTGAAAACTGTGAACCTCTATCAGTCTAACTATAAAGGGATACTTTGTGTATGAAAGTTCATTGTGAAACGCTTCTATATGAAACTGCAAGCCTCATACAAAAAGGGAGCGGTGCACATACATGAAGTGGGAGCAAAAGCCGAAATGAAAAAACCCTTGAGAAACAGTTAGTGCCAACGGAATAAACTGAATGAAACTAAACTAATAAAACGGAATGGATTGTTCCTTTTATATGAATAAAATAATACTGCCTACGAAATATTGAATACCGATCTGAAAAGAGAAAGTAAGAAGAATCGATTACAACAATACGAATATAGCCAAAAACCATCCTTATTGAACTCTGCATTGAGGAACCAAACATACAAAAGCCATCCTTATTAAACTCTGCATTGAGAAACCAAAAAACCTAAGTGTTAAAGTGTGTGCTGTGAACCTTAAAGGAAACCTGAATGCATGAAGTAAAAAAACAAAAAAAAAATTATACTGAAACTATGAACTACATTATGTGAACGGCTTATTATGTGTACATTGAAAAAAGCTTGTAAGCTCTTGGTTGCATGACCTGTAATGGATGGACCTGTGGTCTGAAACTGCGCCTTGACCAAGGAGCAGTTATCAAGAAGCAAAGGAACAGCAAAAGCCAAGTTCCTAGGTGCGTGACCTGTAATGGGTGGAGCTGTGGTCTGAAACTGTGCCTTGACCAGAGAAATTCTTGATGCAAACCAGGAAACTTGTGGGGGGGGAGCAGAAAACCAAGAGCCACCAGATTGTGAGAAAGGAGTCACAGAGTGGTGCAAGATCAGAGGAAAGATCAAAGCTGCAAGATATTTTCTGTCTTAAGAACTTAATACGCTTGGGGAAGGGAACCCTAAGCTTTGGCAAGTTAAAACATTTTTTTCCCAGAGATGTCATTAAGGTGCTTTATTTACAAAGTGACGCTGAATTTGGGGAAGGGAACCCTAAGTGTTGTGGTACTGCGTTGTCCTGGAACTGTGTTGAACTTGAGGAAGGGCAACAGAACTATATTTCTGTTTGGTGTTTGAAGAAAGACTAATTGAACTTTATAAAGACTGAGGAACATTTTTGAGAAGGGGCTGAAGAAATAAGCCAGAGCTGGAAACTGCTCAAAACCTTATGTTGGAATCACTGTGTAGCTTTTGGTTGATATCCCAGCACAGTGTTTGTATTAGTTGTGAGGGCAACCATAGGATTTTGACACAGACAGACTTAAGATGGACATACTGACACAGACTTTACTTTGTTTCTTTAGTTAGGGAAATCCCATCGCTGCCATCACTGAATACCGAAATCCCTCCATAGTATAGGGCAAGTTAAGCCTTCATCCATCCTGATTTATACTTCAATAAAGCATTGTTCAACTTTGAATCTGTCGGCTGTGGTGGGGTGGGGGGTTGTAGGCCGTCGCAGCCAGTTAAGGGTAGTGCTAGGCTGTTAGGAACCACAATCTTCAGTATTGTGGTCAAGCTCCAAACACCATATGTAGCTGTGCATACCAGACAGACTTCTGCCTCACAAAAGATGTAAACGGCTTGAATCCAAACTAAGGGTGGCGGGGGGGGGGGGGGGGGAGGGTGTTGTGGGGGGGCGGGAGGGGATAGATGGGGTGCATGAAGGAAATACAGGATGCAGGACAATAACATTTAACATTTAAAAATAGACTGTTCCAAATAGTGTCTGCTACGGTGGCGAAAAGGAACATGGGTTAGAGGTCACAACAAGCTCCATATATTCACCAAGGATGTTATTCTGGCACAGGTGAGGTTTTGACTAGTGTCTGGGAGGAATGTACGCATTAAAATATATTATTTATCCCTTTATATCCAATATAGGGAAATAAAGGACAGATCACCTTCACTTAGAACTGCAGAATACACGGAAGAAAGGGAAAAATGCATCATTATCCTCCCACAGTTGCATTACTTGGTTTGCAGTACACATTTCTGTTTTTCTTATATTCGTTAGGTCCCATGTAATAAGGAGTCCTTAGTGGGCGGGAGTAAACTATTTGTACCACGAGTTGCCATTTTGTCTTTCTTTCTTACCTGTTCTGTTGAGCCGTGCCATGTTCATCATAGCTTCCTGGTATGCCAATTCCACATCTTCTTGAGTTACCACCAATTTGATTTTATTCCATTTTTCTGGCTGTTGCAGGAAAACAGAATATAATTTATTTCACTAACTTCATGGATACAGACAGGAATCACATTGCAAATATTCCAATACATGTTTGCAAAGAAACAAGAAGTACTCTAGCTTCACATGCAGTGTATAATTCTGGGTCTGACAAGTACCAATAAAAACCTGAATATGGGGGCTTGGGTATTAGAAGACATTTTGCCGAAGCTACTGGTAGGATGGGTCTTTGGCTGGCTCTGCCGAGCCAGGGTTGCAATGGGGTTACAACTTATAGAGTAGCACTTTTCCACCAGAGCCATGTTAAACACTGAGTGAAGTGATTGTGCCCACAAGGAATACAGCAGTTGGCTAAGGGAAGCCAGGGATAAGGCTGATCCGGCCCTCCAAAGACGAGCTGGATACTCACTGCGTCCTCCAAAAACACACTTGGCGCATCACCGGAAATAAATTAAATGGCAGATGCAGGGATTGCAGCATCCCTGCGGGGGAAGGAACTCCAGCAGAGACGAGATTGGAAGTCCCCCACTCCTGATCATTGTTAGGCCCAGGCCTAGTCACGCGGGCCTGGGGTTGCCCATCATGTAAGGTGCAGGTGCCTTCTAGAGTAGATTTCATGTTTTTAGTATAATTCTCTCCACCTGTGAGTCCCCCAGAACCTTTTGCTGAACTCTTGGTTTGTATTGGATTCTGCTGAGTGAGTGGGAACCCTTTTCCACACTCCTCATTCTTTTACTCTGTACTTGGGAAACCTTTTAGTCTCTTTTTAGTACTTTTTAATGGAGTTATGCTGTCCTCCATGTTTTCTGGCATCTATTTTCTACTATTGCAGCACACAATATAAATTTTACTTACATTAACATAAGACTTACATAAATGTTTTATAAGGGGTTTTAAGTGTACGATGAATTGTATTCAATTTTATTAGGATTATATTTTGAATGTATATTAGGATTGCTTTTTTTTTGATGAAGTGCTATAGGTTAATGGCAAACCTAAAAAGAAAACAAAAAAAGAAATTGCAGCACACATGACCCTATGTCCAGTGTTGCTGGGAACCCTTTGTGTTATCCCTCGAGATTCTTTCCTTATCCTTACCAATTACAGTTCTTAAGGATAGAGGGATACTTTGTATCCTTCCTTAACTTTACACTATGACAGATTAGCACACACCACTTTATTTGGAATGGTGAGGGTATACCTAGCACGCCCGCCCCCCCCTGCCCTGTGACTTGTTCGTCACATAGATGTTAGGGAGAATTCTCAGAAATGTGCTAATTCCCTTCTACCCAAGAGACCCCCCCCCAGCACGTTTGCTGGACCTTAGGACTTTTACATTTCTAACCTGGAGAGAGCAAGACCTTTTTCTCACTCTCTCATGTATTTTTCTATGATTTGGACTATGGGTTTCTGTTGGTTTGGGAGTCTGAAACTCCGTAGGCATCATCTTTTCACATTGTGACACACAGCACCTTTAGTGCAGTGGCACAGGGAAGTCTTTCAGATTTCCGCAAGGTTTAAATAACTTCTCTTGGATAAACTACTGCTTCCAAGAGCAGTGAAGTGAAATGGACTACTTACATTTGTAACTTTCTAGACCCAGCACACACTATCTTACAATAGGGTGCTGGAGGGGTTACCTCGTATCCCCTTTGTCTAGTTTCTCATGTAACATTTTTATGTTACTCTTTCTACAATTAATGGCTGGTGGCAGTGTTTTACTTTTTACTACCATTTTTACTGCGTGCTGCGTTCGCAGCTGCAGCAAGGCACCCATGGGTGCCCATTTTGTCAAAATGGCCCGGTCGTCTTTTTTTGCCCTTTCTTGTTAGAAAGGTCCTTCTTGAGATTTACTCTGCATGCCAAACCAGGTTTGGCCCCTTCATTCGTTTTGTCTTTGGTGGGATTCACGAGTGAAGCCCGCCTCTGGCTCCAGAGTGTCTGGCAGGGGCAGCAAGTGAGGGAGGTGCCTGAAACTCCATGTGCTTAATCCCCTTGGTTACAGGAATGCACCCAAAGGTGATTGGCGTGCTTGCTGTCCACGGGGACTGCCACCCTGCTGTGTGATTGACATCTAGGCTGGAAGGAATGGGAGAAACCTACATAAAAGGTGAGGCTTTTTGGCTTGGAAGGCAGAGTCGACCACTGGACAATCGGAAGAAGAACTTGGAAGAGACGCCTGCTGCAACTCCTGGACCGTTGCTTTGCCTGGTGAAGCCCTGCTACTGTGCTGAAGCTCCAGATTTGCCTCGACTACAGAAGCCCTGCAAGGACAACTTATCACCTTGGGTTGGTGGGACCAATCAACCTCAAAGTGAACTTGTCTGGACATCCTCTCAGAGCTGGCTGTACTTCCATTGCTGCTGCTGGAACCGAAAGTGCCAGGATGAGGAACACCAGATTGAGTGCATCGCTTTTAAGTCAGACCTAATCTACAGGAAGATCTTCCGGATTCCGAGGAAGCAAGCCTGAGCCACATCAACAGAGTGCTGGACCCCAGATGCAAGGAAAGTCCAGAGTGGTAGCCGAGAACCGCAGTGGAGCCATTTGCTATAGATGCGAGGAGCTGAAACTGCGAAGTGCTGCTGAATTGAAGTTTGCCCATTGCTGCCGCTGACCTTCAAGTTGCAGTGCACAAGTCCTCTAGACATACTCCCTCTTGCCCCCACAACTTGAGGCCCAGGAACAACAGGATCTGCAGAGCTACACAGGAACAGAAGCCATCTGGAACCATTTCTTCTAACTGAAGGTACTGTAAAACCTAAGAGGACTTAACACTTGTTGTGTAGCCTTACTTGTTCTCAGTTGAGACTTGTCTTGCAGAGTTGCTTGCAGCGTAGCACCTCACAAGCCTCCCAGCTTGTGGCCCTACATTGATTCTACTTTTTCTACAAAGACTTCTAAAACATTGTGCAAGACTTACCTGCAAGAAGTGCTTCAGCTCACCTTCTATTGCTGTCCTGGCTCCCTGAAAGACTCTTCTTCCCTCTGAGTTTGCGTTTTATCTTTCCTCCAGGAAAGGATTAATTTACTTTGCATTGGGGAGGGGGGGGGTTCAAAAAGTACTTACCTGCTTCAGAATATTTGTGTAACCTTTGTTTTATTGCGAAAACCTTTTCTTTGACACACCACTCGGTGTGTATTTTGAAGTGTATTTTGGTGTCACTATTATATTTCTCCTCTCCAAGGAAGACTTATTGAATGTACTTAAATAAATTAATAATTAAAATTAATAATTATTTAAATCAAGAAACCTTGAGTGTAAGAGTTTATCTGAATACTTGTCACTGTAAACCTCTGTGTAAAAACACTACTGCTCACATTGAACCCTCTTGAGATAAGCATGGCTGCTCCGCAACACTAACCTGTGTAGAACAGACTTACACCAAAGGTTAGGTTCCTATTGCCAGGAGGGTGTAGGGGAGGATTGGTTCAAAGGAGCCCCCTTGCCTACATCCCTTCCCCAGGTGAGGGCCATGGCTCATCGGGCGTCCCCTCATGCCACCCGGGCCCAGGTGGTGGAGGGCTCACCTGCTGAAGACATTGCCCAAACGCAGTGAATTTAGCTAGGCCTCAGGAACCATTTTGTCTAATAAAGATGGTGTGAGCTCAGCGCACTGTAGCACGGCCCCCACCCTCGGAGAGTTTCAATTATCCCTGTGGCCGCAGCTCCCTGGCAGATCCGCTGTGAGCCCGTTCCCACGAACAAGACGGACATGAGCTAGTGTAAGATTCTAACACTAACATTTCACCTTCCGCAGTGTATCACTGCTCCCTGCATGACCCGGCCAGCGAGGCCTGGGCGAAAAAGAGAACTATAAAATGGTGATCGATAAAGCAAAAGTCCCCAAATACTAATGCCAAAACTACTTGCAATACGCGCATTTTCTTCACAAAACTTCTTCTATTAAGGAAACCTGTAAAATGTATAAATATGGTAGAATGCATGTTTACATGACACTAGCAATGAAGAACCCACACCACTGCAGTTGTGTGCAAATAATAAAAAGCGTTCCCAGGGACTATTCGTTATGTGTATCATTGAAAAGCTTACACCCCATGGTCCCGCGCCATAACCGAACTAATGCTGCTAGAGTACAAGGGAAGACAAGGGTAACCATACAGAGGGCTCATGTGAAGAACGCGCGAGAATGCACCCGTCATGTGTGTATGTCTAAGCCCCTTATGTGCCACTACCGTCACGCACGGTGGCGAGTCACTTTCTTTGTGCTCCACCAACCACACTAATACCTCACTTACTGCAAATGTATATGCATATAACTAAATGTTGTAGTTGTTAAAACATAAGTGTACAAATAATGTGCTCAGACTGGCTATATTTGAGAGACATTTAGCAAAGTTAAAATGTATGTCTTCGTATGATTCAAATGAGTATTGTATAGTATTTGAATGTTTATGATGTTTTCACCTAAAATTGGCAACACACGAGGAAAGATACCTTTATGAATATGCGCAAGGCCATTCCCCCTCCCTCCCTGCGAAGACTGCCAAACAAGAGAGCAGAGGCCCGCGCCGCGCTGCTCCACCTCCCCCAACTAGGCTGGAGCCGCTTCAAAGATTTGTAGTCCCCTCTGCAGCACCCAAGGCCGTGGCCCGCCACCTGCATTATTTACAGCTCAGCAGTAAACCTCCGCCTGAATACACAAATCAAAAGGCGCCCCCTCTTAAACCCCACAACCCACCGGATCACCTTAGACTTATGGCCCCTGTACAATTAGGACACCCAATACTGTGGCAACATACAGCAGCACATTCATAACGACTTCCAACAAGACAGAAAGACATGTACCGCCTGTCCCATGCCCTGAGACTTAGCCCCTCGACCTATGGTACCGGTCAACAGGACACTGGTAACCATGCACTGATGAATCACCATCAAACCCCTCACAAGGTGCATTCCTCCTGTGTTGCATTAACCTGTAGAATAACCTATTGAAAGATTTACTAAAGAAGATAATATTGCAATAACTGAATGACTGCGGTGTGCATGGCCTAGGGCAAATAAGTCAGGAAAAGACATTCATCTCTGACACTGGCCGCAATGGCACAACACCACCGCCCGGATGAACTCAGCTGACCTGCCAGGCCCAGCCCAACCCAGGAGGCTGACCAGTGACGTCCTCCAGCCAAGGCCAACCACATCGCAGCAGCACCTATAGCTAGTCGTCGCCACCCAATCATCCCATTGAACTTGTGCCCCCTATAGTGTGTAGGTTCTGATGACGTTCTTTGTAAATATATACGCCTGTCTTTGCTATTGTCAGACAGAGCGCTCTCGGAGTTTGCAGAGTTCTTTGCATGCCCTATTCTGATTGATAAACTCCCATTTACGCTCACCCGCACTCTGTCCTGGCCTTATTCCCATTTTGGGAGAGTCCTTCATTGTCTCTCATTGCGGGGTGGATCGTGCTGGTTGGGGACGCTTGCCTTCAGTGGTGACCCCGAAAGCGTGATTATTATTATTTTTTCCCAACCTATCACTACCGTCCCCTTTTGGTACGAAAATCTCCAGTCGAAAAGGGATACGTACGGTGCGCCGGCTCCGGGAGGCTGCCCGCCAACGGCGACCGGTACGCTCAGAAGTGCGCACTCAACAGAGACAGGGTACGGGATCCCGGTTGAAAAATCCCCTTTGAGTACTGCTCGCCAGAGCCGGGGCTGACTGTTGAGCGGACGGCAGCACTGCCTGGACGGACCCAGTTTCGGAGACTATCTGTTCAAGACGGGCACGTGAGTATTGAGTGCGAGCGATCATAAAGGGAGGAGAGGAAGGAATTTAGGACAGGGAACGAGGCGGGGTAAAAAAGGGGGCACGTAGGTCTACTAAGGACCATCTTAAACTTTCTCTACTTTTTCTTTGCATATGGCCATTAGGATTAAGAGGTGAATAAGAGATAAAAGTGACGGGAACCTAGCTCCGAGAGGGGGTGGAAGGCGGCGCTGCATAGTGCTATCTTGACTGGTACTGGGAATATATGAAGAAGTGGAAAACAAGATAAAAGTGTCTGGCAAAGGGAGACACGGAGAATATATTAGTGACTGCTATTCTTTCTATTCTTTTCTTTAGGGTTGTGGGAGAAATAAAAGTGGGATTAGTACAAAACGATAGAGATAACGTGAAAGACAGAGTTTTACTGTAAAAGTGAAGATCAAACCTATACATATATCTGAATAAGACAGACAGGGACAGCCGGCCAGTGAGGAAAGGGAGGGTAAATTGAACTGTGAATAGAGTGTTACAGAGAGGTGTGTGCACATAGTCTGCGTCAGGAGATAATTTGGTGTGATGGGCATGTAAGAATGGTCATAAATGCATAGCCATTGAGTGGTCATGTTAAGTGTGGCCAGACAAAGCTTTATAAAAGACAAAAGTAATAAGGTGAAGTGAGTGTGTACCTTTTTGATTTCTGAGTTAACATTGTCGAGATTACTGATGGTTTGCTCTTGTACGTGCCCCCCAAAGAGAATGGAATAGAGGCTGTGTACAGCCACTCTTATGGTGTGCAGGCAAGGGTCCCCACTATTTGAGTAAGACATAAAATACGAGGACTCACATGGTGACACGCTTACATTGTAATATTGAGGTAAATAGAGACACATAAGTACCAGGAGGGCGCAAAGTATGGGGGCAGAAACACCCTTATCACATACTTGTAAGAACCTACCCGGTTATGCGGAGCGGATTAAGAAATATCATGACCAATGGATCACAGAGTTGAAGGGCGAGGGGTTGCCCCAGATATGGCCCGAAGGGGGTTCATTCGACAAACGTGTTCTAGATATGGTAGCTACATGCATTTGTTTGAAATACAAGGGGAAGCAGTTGCATAATAGGAGAGAAATATTAGATCTCTGGAGGTTGTTTGAAGAGATACCACCGCCTAAGCCACAAGAATTAAACCCTGATCTACCATCTACCACTGACAATCCACTAATGATACAGAAAGATGCTAAAGCATTACCTGATGCAGAGCCACCAATAGAGGTAATAAGTTTATACCCAATACTAAACAAGCCAGTGCCCGCAGAGGGGTACAGTGACCCCACTTATGTGTCTCCCCCGACAACTACCACAACCCAAAGGCCAACGGCCAACGGCACCCCCGCCATACGAGAGTACTAGGGAGCGAGCCCAGGTGAGCACACCAAGAGTGGACATAGAAAAGCTAACAGACGATCTAGAGTCAAGACTCTCGATAGCCAAAGATGAGCTCTCGAGGATAAAAAGCATATGTGAGCGAACAGCACTTAATGAAGCGAGATCAGAGCGCGTGTCTAGAGCGCAGAGCAAGGGTAGAACACTTGAAGGAGGGTGGAAAAAAGGCGAGATACTGTTCAGAATCCAAGAAGAACCAACCCGAATAATTGAACTAGAGACACGAGAGGGATGTACTGACAATGAAGAAAGGCCTATAGGGGACAGGGAGGAGCTACTATGTGATATAAGGGACGATTTGGAGGAAAGCGACAGGTTGAGCATGGCAATGGGAGGGGGAAGCGAAGGGTTGGATGGTGCATGTTCAATGAGAACACTGGATGATGAGTGGACGGGGCGATTAAGAAACCGGGTGGGGAAAATGGCATCATTGGGAACATCAGGAGCGAAGACGGGTACAGATACCACAATGAAAGGGAAGTTGCAGCTCCCGCTAATACATAGGGGAGGAAGGAGGCCGAATTACATACCCTGGGCTCAGATGGATAAGGCCAACTTACTAAAGTTATTGCCCCCGTTATCGGGAGGGGCGAGCAAGTGGATATACGCCTTTGAGAAACACACTGCCGGGGTACCCTTAGCAATAGGAGATGTGAAGAGCTTGCTTGTATCAGCAGTGGGGGGATCAGGCTGATAAGAGTATGGGTCAAGGCTGGTTTCCCGGGAGTAACATTAGACTGCGACCGCCATGATGGGGCCTCCTTTAACATAGTGCGTGCAAGGGTGTGGGATGCTTTGCGGGAAACGTTTCCAGACACCCCAGACTTACAGTCAGTAATGCAGTGCACAATGAATGATGGGGAAGATGCTATGGATTACATTTTTCGGGTCCAGGAGATGTGGAGAGCAGAAACGGGTACGCCCTGGTATCAATCAACATCTTTATTTTATTTCATTATAAAGAGGGGGTTGCCGAAGGAGGTGCAAAAGGCGCTCGACAAGATAGCAGGTATTGAAGCGAAAGGATGGCCTGAGATTCAGAGCATAATAGTGCACCACTGTAAGCGAATAAAAGAAAGGGAGAAGGAGGTGGCGCAGAAAAGGTTGGCAGACGAAGCGAAACTAGTGCAGACAAAGTTGGTGAAGGTCGCAGCAGCAGTAGCCGCGCTCCCACACAGCAGGGAGGGAGATGAGGAAGAGGAGGGGCTGGTAGCAATACAAGGAAGGATGGCAACTAATTGGGCAGGACAAAGGCAGTGGAACGAGCAGGAACAAGGCGGAGGTCCGCAGTGGCAAGAGTGGGCCCCTCGAGGGGGGGCGAGGTGGGTACAGGGGCCGAAGAGGAGGTGGACCCGGGTACGGGGGAATGGGAGGAAATGGATGGCAGGGTCCCAGAGGAGCGCAAGGGAGCTGTTGGAACTGCGGGAGATGGGGACATTACTCTAGGGAGTGTAGAAGCAGACCCAACAATGGATTTCAAGAGGCAGAACATTATGGCCATCCCCATCCGGGGAGCCCATATGGTCTCCCAATGGGACAACAACAAAGAAACACAGGCCAGGGGTACAATGAACAACATTAGGGTCATCGATACAGAACACAGAATCACCCACAAAACAATGACACTATGCATTACACGGCAGGCAACCCTTTTGCAACAACGTCAAATGGAGCACCAGCCCCCTATAGTGGCGTGTCGGTGGTCTCAGGGAGTGTGTTCAACCAAAGGGGGGCAATGAGACACCCCGCATAGGACAGCCCACAGAGAACACTTGCGTGTCCAGTTCTATCTACCACCTACGATGCAGCAGAGGAACCATTGGTAGGGGCGCAGATAGGAGACAAGCAGTTCATATTCATGGTGGATTCGGGAGTGGAGAAATCATGTATTAGGGAGGGCCGGTTCCCGTTATCTAACCGGAAGTTAGAGACGCAGGGGTTCTCTGGGGCTGTAATTGAAGTTCCTTACACAGAAGCATTGGATGTGACGGTAGGAGGTAAAACTGTGAAAACACCCTTACTGTATTATGAACATTCGCCAATAAATTTACTAGGGAGGGATCTTCTTAGCAAACTCAACATGACGATATCATTCACTGAGAGAGGTATAGTGTGTTCAACACCCGGAATATGCCCATTACGTGTAATGCTGGTAGTACAGGCTCACACAATCACACCAGAAATACAAGGTTTGCCAGTAAACGAGGAAATGTTTATTGAAGGACTAAAGACACTGGCCCTCATAATTCCCGAGCTAAGAAGAATGGATTGGAGGATTCCAGCGGAGTTCCTCTTCCGCCCAATAGTGTGCCCTGACACAGCACCAGGATCAGTGGTATCATTAGATTTGCACGCTGTACAGGTATCTGCGAAAAGGACTTCTGTGATTGGAATAGATATAGAAGGATGTGAGTGGCGTACAGTACTGTGTACGAATGCCAACATTGCCCTAAGAGACTTAACTGATGAGGATCTCTTCTCAGATTCAGAGGGGGATGGTGAAATAGTAATGGAAATAGCAATGCCCTGTGACATTTTGATTCAAGCTAGGGAAATCCCTGTTCAGCTGATGGCAGTGGTGGGAGCACCACCGTCATTCTACGATGATGACATGAGGCTCGTACCAAATAATTTGTGGACGACAGGCCCCCATGATGTAGGGTTGTTGCATGGAGTACAACCTGTGATAATAAAACTAAAACAAGGAGCAATTCTACCCCGAGTGAATCAGTATCCACTGTCCTGTGAAGCTGAAGAAGGGATAAAAGAGACAATAAATGCACTACTAGCACAAGGGATAATAGTGCCTTCAAACTCCCCATGTAACACATGCATTTACCCAATCAAAAAAGCGAAGGGAGGGTCTTGGAGGACGATACAGGATTTACGCCCCCTAAATGATGTAATTCAGAAAGAGTTCCCTTTGGTCCCGAACCCTGCATCAATATTATGCAGCATCCCAAAAACGGCATCACATTTCACGGTGGTCGACTTGAAAAACGCATTTTTTCTCCATCCCCCTGGCTGAAGAGAGCAGATACCTGACAGCATTTACACTAGGGGGAAAGAGATATGAACATTGCAGATTACCGCAGGGATACTGTGAGAGCCCGAGCATATTCAACCGCATACTACATGAAGACTTAGGAAACCTATCAGTTGAGAGTACAATCATTCAGTATGTAGACGATTAACTCGTCTGTGGACAGGACAAAGAAGCATGCAGAAAGGATTCAATAACACTCCTGACCCTGTTGGCCAATAAGGGGTACAAAGTAGACAAGGGAAAGCTACAGTACTGCCTGACAGAAGTCCTATACCTGGGACAGCTAATATCAAAAGATGGAAAAAGAATAATCCCCGACAGGGTAGAAGCAATAAGATCAGTAGGAGAACCCACAACAGTGAAAGACATGCAGAAATTCCTGGGAATGTGCAACTATTGCCGAGCATGGATATTAGATTATGCAGCATACACCAGACCCTTACTACAAGCGCTCAAGGAGGCCCAACAGGAGAACAAGAAAATAGAATGGTCAGAAGAAATGAGCGCCTCCTTCAAATCATTAAAAGAGTTGATTTCAAGCGCTCCAGTGCTCGCAAATTCTGATTATGGGCGCCAATTTTACCTGTTCTCACACTGCAAGGGAACACTCATGACAGCTGTACTGACACAGAAGACGTCACTAGGGCACAAACCTTTGGCTTACTATAGTGGCACTTTGGATGCTGTGATGCAAGGACATTTCGCGTGTGAGCAATCGCTCGCTGCAGCCGCGTTCGCAATCGAGAAAAGTGCCACAATCGTAATTGGATGCCCTGTGACGTTGTTTGTGGAACATTCATTATTTGCAATACTTGAGAGGTCAAAAAGCACACTGACAACACAGCGGGCAACCGCCTATGAAATAATATTGTCCAGCGCCAACATCCATGTGGTGCGATGCAAGACAGTGAATCCAGCAACATTCATTACAGAAGCATGCACACTAGAGGACATGCAGGACCACGATTGTGCAACTTACACAGGAGAAAGTGGGGAGGACACAGTGGTGTGTGAGAACGCTCCGAGCGAGGGGGAAGTGTACTTCGTAGACGGGTCAGCATCAATTGACATGGACACGGGAGAGAAACATGTGGGTATGGCAGTGGTGAGATTAGAAGATGGTGAGTATGAGACACTAGTGCAGTACCGCCTCCCATCACATTACTCCGCACAAGCAGCAGAACTGATTGCCCTCATAGAAGCACTACATGCAGCTAAAGGTTGTGCAGTAACAATCTACACAGACTCAGCTTACATGACGACAACAGTACATGGGGGTCTAGCACGATGGGGGTGGAGGGGGTTTCGACGAGCAGATGGAACTCCAGTGCAGCATGCAGAATTGCTGAAGGAGTTGATTGAGGCCCTACAAGATCCCACAGCGGTAGCAATAGTGAAGTGCCAAGCACATACATCCAACACAGATGTTGTGTCTTTGGGAAACGCGGCAGCGGACGCTGCCGCCAAAGAAGCTTCCTACTTTCAGAAATATGAAGCAGGTAAGTACATGCTGCAGCACAAGACAAACGAAGAGCTCCCAGAAGGGTACAATATGATGCCTATATCACAAATACTAGAATTACAGGAAGGAGCAAGTGCAGATGAAAAATTGATGTGGGTAAAAAGAGGGTGCAGCCAATCGGCAACAGACTTACTGTGGCGACAAAATAACTCAGGAAAAGTGGTAATGCCAGTAAAGTTATTGGAAATAGCGTTCCAACAACTACACTTCCCAGCACACAACACGAAACAGCATATTGCAGCAGAGATACAGGAGGAGTGGTTCGTGCCCAGTCTTCAGGAGCACTTATCCCGATTGACACTGGAGTGCACAACATGTCAGATATACAATTCAGGAATGACACTACGTACGCTCAGGGGAACAATTCCAAAACCGATTGGGCCATTCAGAGAGTTACATATCGATTACGCGGACATGGGAGAAAGGTGTAATGGGGCACGCTACATGATTGTGGTTGTATGCCCATTTTCAAGGTGGGTAGAAGCAGGCCCATGTGCACGACCTGATGCTAAAAGCGCCGCAAAATTCCTAGTGAGGGAAGTATTTCCACGCTGGGGAATTTGTGACATGATTCGCTCAAACAACGGCACTCACTTTGTAAATGAGCTCTTCAAGGAGGTAACAACACTGTTGGGAATAAAGCATAAATTGTGCTCGATTTATCATCCTCAAAGTAATGGCGTAGTGGAAAAGATGAACGGTCTGTTAAAAGGAAGGTTATCGAAACTATGCTTTTCATTAAAAAAGAATTGGATTTACTGTTTGCCCCTTGCGCTGTTTGAGCTGAGAAATCAGCCAAGCAAGGACCACCATTTGTCCCCGCACGAGATCGTGACTGGGAGACGAATGCACACAGCACACTCCCCACTGCGCGAACACTCAGATGCACACAGAAGCGCTGCGATATTGGGAGACGAGTTCACAGACTATTTGAAGAAATTAACGAGGGCAGCGCGCGCAATATCAAAGCAGCTCTCTCCGCCTTTCACGAGAGAGGAGGGAAACACCACAGGGTCTGTTACGGAGCCTGAAAGACAGCTACAGCTGATGCCGGGTGAATTCATTTATGTCAGGAGTTTTGTGCGCCGGTGGAACGCACCACGGTTCCAGGGCCCATACGAGGTAGTGTTTTGCACGCCCACGGCAGTAAAAGTAAAGGGCCTAAAGTATTGTGTACATTTGACAGATGTACGAAGGGCATATAATAATGTGCAGGAAGAGGTGGATGAGGAGGCACAGACAACAGCAAACAATGCAAATGAGCAGAATGTCTGAATATGAACTTGTGTGTGTGACAGTAATGCACCTGAATGAAAAAGTGGCTGACAAGTATACGTGCATTTAAGGTTAAAAAAAAAAAAAAAACATTCTTTTGTGGATATATATGACAATGCATTACTTACCGTAAAGGCATTTCTGATGGTTGTATCTGCTTAGATTCACATGCTGTGCATAGGTCCGACATCCAGTGGTCACTGCGGAGTATTGCATTTTGTTTTTCGTAGTCGAAAAGGGGACGTCGACAAGGCGTGTCTGTAACACTATCCCTATAGTGACGTGCGTTGTACCCACAATCCCTCACGCGTCGAGGTCCCTCTGTTTGTATTTTTCTGCCCTGAGGGAGCCTTCTAGACGTGAGTGAGTACAGAAAAGAGAGAAATATAGGAAAGGATGTCTATGTTCCTTCCATCCGAGCGAGGAGGAAGGGCGGGCGCTTGTGAATCTAAGCAGATACAACCATCAGAAATGCCTTTTACGGTAAGTAATGCATTGTCTTCTGATGTTTGTTAATCTGCTTAGAATCACATGCTGTGCATAGACTAGCGAGCAGTACCCGGAGTTGGCGGTGGGTTATGAGAAGGAACAGTAGAGAAAAGATGTCTTAATACTGCCTGTCCCACCTGGGAGTCAGATCTAGAGTGTGCGTCTAGACAGTAGTGTTTTGTAAAGGTGTGCACAGAACTCCAGGTAGCCGCTTTGCAGATGGACTCAAGGGGAACATTTGCAATGAATGCTATGGAAGCCCCAGTGCCTCGAGTGGAATGTGCTCTTGGCTTGAAGGGTAGTTCTCTCTTAGCAAGAGTGTAACAGAGAGTGATGCATTGTACAATCCATCTAGATATAGTGGACTTAGAAACTGCATCTCCTTCTCTTCCTGCTGCCACCGAGACAAAGAACTGATTAGTCTTTCTCAGTGGCCTGGTTATTTCCATGTAGAACATGACAGCTCTGCGTACATCTAGTGTGTGCAGACTCTTTTCTCCCAAGCTGGAAGGGTTTTGAAAGAACGTTGGTAGTTCTATAGACTGGTTTACATGAAATTTCGAGATGAATTTTGGTGCAAACCTTGGGTGTGTGCGTAGAACCACCTTATCCTTGTGAACTGTTACGAAGGGGTCTAGTACAGAAAGAGCCTGTAGTTCACTTACTCTCCTAATGGAGGTGATAGCTATTAGGAAAGCAGTCTTAAGAGTGAGGTATTTAAGAGTTGCCTTGTGCATGGGTTCGAAAGGAGTGCCCATGAGTCTAGAAAGTACCACGTTTAAGTCCCATCCGGGAGCTGGGTTAGCTATCGGAGGGTGTATTCTCTTTACCCCCTCCATGAAGGCCTTGATAACTGGTATCTTCCACCACGACACTTTAAGTTGGGAAGTGGTGTATGCAGAAAGTGCCGCTAGGTGGACTTTAATGGAATTAAACACTAGACCTGAATCCAGTAAATGGGTCAAGTACAGAATAATGTTAGTGGCAGAGCAGTCAACCGGGTTGATGTTCTTACCTCTACACCAGATGACAAATCTTTTCCACTTGCTAGAATAGCAGTGGCGAGTATTAGGTTTTCTGGCTTCCCTGAGGATGTCCATACATCTCTGTGGGAGATGTAAATGTCCAAATTCTATGATCTCAGGAGCCAGGCTGCTAAGTTCATGGTCTGAGGGCATGGATGCAGTGTCTTGCCCTTGTCTTGTGACAGCATGTTGTACGGGCAGGGAAATTTCATTGGGGGAGATAGGGACATCTCCATCAAGTGAGCGAACCATGGCTGCCGGGCCCACATTGGGGCCACTAGTATCATGGTAACCTGCTCCTGGTGCATTTTGTGCACCACTTTGTTGAGGAGGGGAGTCGGGGGAAAGGCGTAAACAAATTTCCCTGACCATTGAATCGACAGACCGTTCCCCTTGGACTGGTTCTGGGGGTACCTGGAGGCGTAACTTTGGCATTGTGAGTTCTCCAGGGTTGCGAACAGGTCTATTTCCGGGAATCCCCATTGCGTGAAGACGTCTAAGACGATGTCTTCGTACAATTGCCATTCGTACTCTTCGGGCAGGGGGAAGTCTCTGCTGAGTTTGTCTGCTAGCAGATTGAGTTCCCCTGGTACATGTTGTGATAGTAGGAACATGTGTTTGAGAGCCCACTTCCATATATTCTGGGACAGCTTGGACAGTCCTCTAGAGTGAGTGCCCCCTTGCTTGTTGAGGTAGTACATGGCTGTGGTGCTGTCTGTGAGGACCATCACTGTCTTTCCTTGTAAGCGTTCCTGAAAGGCTTTCAGTGCTTTGAACACCGCTAGTAGTTCCAGCAGGTTTATATGCTTGGATGCTAAGCTCGGAGTCCTCACTCCGTGAGCAGTCTGATGGGATAGGTGAGCCCCCCATCCTGTAAGGGATGCGTCTGTGGTTAGAGTGGCTTCCACTGCGGGTGTGGCAAAAGTTTTCCCTACTAACAGGTTTTCCTTTGTCCACCACCGTAGCGAGAGAACCAAGGCCTGCGAGACCACCACTAGATCGTCCCACTGTCCGCTGGCCTGACACCACTGGCTGTAAAGCCACTTTTGCATTGGGCGCAAGCGCGCGTGAGGTACCAAATAAATACATGACGCCATCATCCCTAGCAAGCGCATTGCTTTGCGTACCGTCACCTCTCGACCTGCCACATAACAGGGGATCTGAAACAGCATGTTTTGGACCCTCTCGTTGGAGGGGAAGACGAGGCCGTCCTTTGTTCGAATTAGAGCCCCTAGGAATTGTTTGATTTGGCTGGGGTCTAAGCTGGACTTCCTTTCGTTGATGGAGAAGCCCAGTTGGGACAAAAGGTCTACGGTCTTTTGGGTATTGGAGTAGCATGTTTCGTAAGAATCCCCTGTTATGAGCCAGTCGTCGAGGTAAGGGTATACCGGGATGGATAACCTGCGCAGGTGGGCCGCTGCCACTGCCAGTACGTTCGTGAATACCCTTGGTGCAGATGCTATCCCGAAGGGTAGTACTCTGAACTGGTAGTGTTTGTTCTCTATCTTGAACCTGAGGTATTTTCTGTGCGCTGGCAACATTAAAATATAAAAGTATGCATCTTTCATGTCTAGTGTTGTCATGTAATCCCCCTGTGATAACAGTGGGATTACTTCCTGCAAGGTCACCATACGAAACTTTTGGGGTTTGACAAACTTGTTCGCTGGGCGCAGATCTAATACAGGGCGCATGGTTAAATCCTTTTTGGGTACAAGGAAGAACACTGAATAAATACCTTCTGTTACCTGAGATAGGGGGACAGCCTCTATAGCTTCTTTTTTCAGTAGCTCTTCTACTTCTTGAAGAATAGTGAGCTGTTCCGGTGTCATGCGTCGGTTCCGTGGGGGTCTGTATTTCAGGGAACCGTTGAATTCGATGCAGTATCCGTGGGCTATGGTGGATAATACCCAGCGGTCTGACGTTATTCCCTCCCATGCTGAAAGGAACGATGTTAGCCGGCCCCCGACCGGTGATGCATGGGAGGGGACCCAAATCTTCTGGTCATTTGTTGGTATTGGGCGTGGGGCCTTTTGGACTGGAGCCGCGACCTCTTCCTTTGCCACGACGTTGGCCTCTTTGACTGAACTGGGTGCTTTGGTTAGAGGGCCAGTTGGTAGCAGAGTAAAATTGCTGTTGGCTTTGCTGCTGGCGTTGGCCACGAAAGGAGCGTCTATTGCCATAGCTGCGTCTGTTAGGTGGCCTAGAAATTTGGTCAAGAGTCTTGATGGTATCAAACTCTTTCTTCGCATGTTCTAGGGCCTCATCAACTGCTTTCCCAAACAGATGTGTTTGTTCTATGGGCTTATTTATAAGGGAAGCCTGGGTTTCCGGCTTAAATCCCGAATTGCGCAGCCAGACATGGCGTTTGAGAAGTATTCCCTGAACCAGGGAACGGCCAGCCGTCTCTGCGGCATCTAAGGAGTTCTTTACGATGCCCTGGTTTACCAGAGTTCCCTCTGAGATTATAGCTAGCAGGCGTGAACGCAGGGGTTCTGGTGCGTCCTCTGCTTCGCTGAGCAGCTTGCTCCACTGTGCATCTGCGTAACTAGCTAGTAGGGAATTGTCATTTGCAATCCTAGTTGAGAAGGCGGCGGAGGCCGTGATTCTCTTCCCAAGTGCATAGAGCTTCTTGTCCTCTTTGTCAGGTGGTGCCTCACTAGTGGATAGTGGTACCCCCGCTCTTTTCTTGTATTAGTAACTACAAGGGAGTCCGGAATAGAATGTCCCCTGATGTACAAAGGGTCAGAGGACGTGTAACGCTCACCTGATTCCCGTAGAGGCGCCGGTCTTGACTGGGCGTATACCGTATCTTGAAAGGTGATGTGTAACACACGGCTGGCTCTTTGGGCTGGACCTCTGTGCACTGTATGTCTGACTCGAAGGGTAAGATGTCTTAGGTAAGTGAACGCTGTGCTCTCCATCTGCCTCGGGGCAGGGTGCTGTAACCAGTTTCTTCACTGGATAAGGGGAGCAGGCCTCTTGACTTCAGAGGACTGCTGTCTGTCGTTTACTGCGCGAACGGTAAGTTTCGAGTAATTCTAATGTCTTTAAAGTCTTTAGTAATGATTTTTCTTGTTTTGCAGGGTTCCGGCGATGGCGGATGACGGGCTGAAGTGAGTTGAAGATGGAGCCCGTGTGATGAATAGAAGCGCCTGGAAGCACGTAAGTAAGCGCTTTTTGCCCGCTTCACAAGACACTCTAACTGTCTTTATTTTGCAGGTACAAGTTCGGAGCGGCTGCAGGGTGCCGGAATACCCACTGGGTTAGATGTGGAAAGGAGTAATGGCACGTGAGTATTAAAGTTCCCCAATGTCTTTAAACGCACCTTGTTTTGTCTTTCAGATGCGGGATGCAGCGCCGAAGGCCTCCGGAGCGTGCGAAGAGTTGGTAAGCTTTTGTCTTTCAGATGCCGGAATGCAGTGTGAAGACCTCCGGAGCGCACGAAGAGTAGGTAAGCCTTTGTCTTTCAGATGCCGGAATGCAGCGCGAGGCATTGGTGACAGCCGATGGACCAGGTAAGTGAAGAGCTGTCACTGAAGACCGTAATGATAACCTGTTCTTTCTTGTCTTTATAGGTGTTGCTGAAGACTGGATTCAGGATGGTAAGCCTTTTTCCTTAGGCCCAGGATCAGATGCAGAAGACACGATGAGCGTTCTGCTGCAGAGGATGCAGAATAACGCAAAGCAAGATTCATCCATCGGGTGTGGTTTAAATAGCCTCCTGTAGTGCTTAGGTGTCTCCTTCCACAGCCACGCCTAGGTAAGAAAAGAGTTCCTGCTTTCCAGAAGAGTTCCAGTGTTCTGAATCTAGGGAGTGGCTCCTGCCCCACCCAACAGGAAAAGTAGTTCCAAACAGAAGGGAATCAGAGGCTCAACTGGCAGGCAAGTAAGCAGCATGGTCTGCTGCAGGTAAGTCCACCCAAGCATTATGAGCCCGGCGCTTCCAGCGCTGGGACTGGGCATATTTATGAGCCTGGTGCCACTGGCGCCAGGACTGGGTCCAAAAGGTCCCAATTGGGACTGGTTGGCACTCGGAACCTGGGTTATGGATCTGCTTCCAAGGGAGTTGGGAAAACCCTGACCTTTTGGAAGCAGAGATCATGACAGGACGAAGGGCTGAAGAGCTTTTCTATCCGAGGGTTGACCCCTCTGACTAAGGCCGGATTGGAAAGGGAAGGAGTTATTCTTTTCCTTATAGAAGCCAGGAGCGGAATAGACTGACTAACCGGGGCTTTTTCTTTAATAACTTTTTCTACAAAGTCTATGTTCGGAAGAGTCTCCCCTGTGTCTATTTCAAAATGCGCTGCTGCCTTGCGCAATAGTGCATTAAGTGAAGGTTGGTCATCTATGGGGGAGGTGTTTCCAATAGGTGAGTCCTTGGGAGGAGAAGGGTGAAAGACATCAGGGTCTGAGTGCACTGATGGGGATTACCAAGGCTGCACTGATGGGGATTGCCAGGGCTGTGAGGTAGCTGTATCTTCTTCAAAAGCTCCTGCACTAGTGCAAGGGTCTTCTTCAAACCCCTCTTCCTCATGTTCTTCCTCTCCACCCAAACACTCCTCATCTTCCTGGAGGTATTGCTCCTCTTCAGTGAGGTCATATGCGTCTGTAGAAGGGGGAAACAGCCTAGGAATCTTGACCCTAGGGTCATCCTGGGTCCATTCTCTTGGTCTTTTGGGTGTGGGTGGGTTTTGGCTACCCAAAAACCTTTCCATTTTCTCCATACAAGAATGGAGTCTTTCAAGGGTCTCATGGGGAACCCCTGAATAGTCTAGAGGGGGGAAATCAGTGTTTTCACCTTCAAAACCTTTAGAACGCTCCCACAACGTCGACGAAAGGTTTCCGTCGCCCTCAGAAAAGCCCTCCGGTAGCTCAGAAGTGCCCTTAGATGAAGGGGGCAGTTCCTGGCTACTCTTGTGCTTTTTCGGCGTTTCTATATCTTTTGGTGCGGTATTCGACGTCTGTTTCGTCGTCCGCTTACGTTTGTCTTCGGAAACAATTCTCGCCAGGCTCTCGACAACGAGTTCGTCAGTAGAGGGTTCTGGAGTCGACGTTGCCTGCGTTACGCGTTGTTTCTCGACGGCCGCTCAATGGAGCGTTACGTCGGATGTTTTTGAGGTAGCGCCCGTGTTAGATGAAAGCCCAATCGCTGGTCGCGGCTGCGTTTGCGGGTGGGGCTTGAGACCCTTACGGTCTGAGGTAGACGCCGGAGTGCCCTGCGTCCCCTTCGGCGCTGATGGATCCTTCGTCCTCGACGAAGAAGAGCCGTGGGTTGTGTGCTTAGGCCTATGGGGTCTGTGTGCGTCCTTGTCGCCGGGGTGTTCATCCCCATAAGCAGGGCGTGAGCCGAGCCCGTCGGGGCCGGGGACGGACGTCGAGGAGCGCGAGCGCTCCTTCTGGGGGTTAATGACTTCCGTAACGGACGTCGAGTTATCACCCTCCTTGTCACTTTCTGTAACAACGGCGGCGGGTGAGGAAACTGACTTCGACATAGCCTAGTCCGCCCACCTCTTAACTTTTCGTTCTTTAAGAGTTCTTGGTTTCAAGAGCTTACAGGCCGCGCAGCTGTCCTCTTTATGATCGAGGGGCAAGCAACGATTACAGAGCTTGTGTTTGTCCTTCCAAGTGTATTTGCCCCTACAGCGTGGGCAAAACTTAAAAGGTGTCCTCTCCATAGCTGAGGCAATAAAAACTGGCGATAACAACCCCAAGGGAAAGATAGGGGAGAAAGAAACATTCTCGACGAGAAGATAAAAGTTCGAACCCCCACTCTCCCTACTGTATGTTGGCCGGCGAGGCCTGGCCACGTGTTCGGCAGCGCCGAAGGATCTCCTCCGTCTCTTCCCCTCCGTCGAAAACTTGCTCGGCGGAGAAACAGCTTCACAGCTAACGTCGAGGGGAGGGATCTTTTAACAATAAGTATATATTAAGGACCGAGGTCCATAGTAAGTGTTTTGCAATGTCTCTCTAGGAGCTCCGCGTAAGGCGACCATAAGCTGGGCGGAAAAAAACAATTGAGGGACCTCGACGCGTGAGGGATTGTGGGTACAACGCACGTCACTATAGGGATAGTGTTACAGACACGCCTTGTCGACGTCCCCTTTTCGACTACGTAAAAACAAAATGCAATACTCCGCAGTGACCACTGGATGTCGGACCTATGCACAGCATGTGATTCTAAGCAGATTAACAAACATCAGAAATATATATATAAATAACGATGTGATACAAATATGCAGTGTCTACTCCCTTGTCTGTGCATCCCCAACCCTACAGCCCTACCCGTTCCCATTCCCTTTCAATATATACTGGCACTGGTAGTGCCAACAAAATGTTTACATTCATGCACTTAATGCACTTTTATATCTCAAACAGGAGCTACCATGGCATCTAACGGGCAGCCTGCAACGGATAGATTTATTAGATTTAGAGAGTTGTTAACTGAGAGATGCAGATATTCGTAGGAGTGTGGATTATCTGTGTGCATTACATTGTTTTTTACAATAATGTTTGGCCTGGTTACATATTGGTTCATAGCGTTCATCTCTATCGAGATGAATGAGGGGGGAGGGATTAACAGCACTACTGTGACCAATGCAACTGCAAGTGAAAATACCAAGGAAGGTGATTTTTTTGGTATGGGACGGAACTAAACTTGTATGGGGATATTATACCACACCATCCAATGCTGCCATCTCAAAAAATGAAGGGCTACAGGGTGAAATGCAAAATAACACAGTGTCTCCGCCGAAAATATCTAATTACAATGCCCGCAGTTTAAATGACCGAAACCCCTCCGCCATATCCTGGTTGTTTAACACCCCCACCAGCCAGCCTGCCCCCGTAACCATAGACACATTGTCAGATAACAGAATGGAAGAAAATGAAAGAATGACAGCAACACATAAAATATTATATGATGATTGGGTAAAGGGGGGCGGGAAGGAGAAAGGGGGGGCCACTTTGTCTATCGCCCATGAAGCAGGGAAGTACATTAGGAAAAGAAATAATAGACGGAAAAGGGAAGCGGAGAGGATGAAGTATGATGAGTACTATGGGTTAGGACTAGATAAAATGGAAGACCCACGACACCCCCACCAGACAAATAAATGGTACACGGATATGAGGGCAACAGCTAAACAAACAACAAATGAGAGCTGCTATGTCTGCTCCCTCATTCCCCATGCTTCAGGCACGCCCAAAGTATTGTTACCCAAAGAATTGCCTATTGTGGATGCCCAATGTCTCCATCTCACGTTGTGCAGGATTAAGAACACCTTCCAGGCACATGAAGTTACTTTTAGAATGCTGCAGAACGAGAAAACCTGCTATCCAAAGACAGTAGGAGTGCTATGTCTAGAAGAACCATTTTTTATAATACAAGGGACACTTTTTTCAGACAACAAGTGGAAGGACGAAGAAGTAATGTGTAAGGCTGAAGCGCTGCGGGGTGTGGCACCAGAGAAATTGCAATGGATAGAAGAAACGTGCACACCAGTATGGAAGGAACACATTTCAAAACTAACTTGGGTAACAGCCATTGAAAACCCTTCAAGCTGCAGAAGGAAATAGACTATGAACTGTGTTTTAAAGGAGAGGTAAAAGCCTCCATGGGGACAAACAAGAACTGTAACAAGACCCTCACCATCCCAGACTTAAGAAAAGGGACAGCGGCCCTGATGGACACGTATTGGGTATGTGGCAACCAGGCATACCTACACCTCCCCCAATCATGGAGTGGCAGCTGCTCAATGGCCACTCTACACTCCGCACTAATGGTAATTCCAGAAAGCCACATTGACGGGAGCAAGAGGACGCGAGAAAACATCCAACAGAGCGCAGTCCAGCCCACTGCAGAGTCACTAATGTATGTCCTGTCTTCCGGGATCAAGGAAGAGGTGCTGACCCGAAACAGACGAGCATCAAACTACATATCAAAAGCATCATCAGAGTTGCTGGCACAGATCCCAGACAGATACAGATTATTCAGCTCGGCAGAAACATTCTTCGCCTCACTCATCCCAAGTATCCAGGCCAGAGCAAACGCAAAATGGCTCCAGATAACACGTTGGGAGCTGATCCAGCTGGCAAATGACACTGAAGAAGGGTTCAACGTAATAAAAGTGGAACTAAGAGCTTTACGGCTGATGACCATGCAAAACAGGTACGTTTTGGACCTGTTGACGGCGATGGATGGAGGTGTTTGCCGAAAAATCGGAAGTGCCTGCTGCACTTTCGTACCTTCTGAGGACGCAGACGACAGCTCCCTGTCCCATGTGATCGAAGCAGTACATAACCTGGGAGAAAGAATGAAGATGGAAGGCGGAGCAGAAGAAAGCATGTGGTTCGACAATATCTTCTCCTGGGTTCCATCATGGCTGGGAATGACTGTGAAATTTTTGATGCCAGCTGTGGTGTTCCTCCTCTTTATTTTTTGCCTGTGCCAGGTGGGTCTTCGATGTTGTGCTAACGCAGTACCTAATGGTGCAATGATGATGGTGACAATGGGCAACACCCGTGGTACAATACAAACTATGCAGGAAGTGCAGGTACAAACAGGAACTGATGACACACCCAGGTATCAGCTAGTGCCCAGGTATCATGACAAGGATATCATAGACAAATTGTGGCATACCACCATCAGAGAGCCCCGCATACTAGAATGGTACCAGGAGGTATGGGTAGGCTTGGAAGGAGAGAGCGGATGTATATACCTGACCTGTACCCCAGGTGAGTATGCCAGGAGAGGTGAGAGCTTAAGGGGGGTGTGCAGAGCGTGGATGCCCATAAAAGGCACACCAACATGGGATGACGCAATCATTGACGAAGAGGAGTGTAGGAGATTGGAAGATTTAAATAATTTGTTACTTAAGTAACGAAAGGGGGGAAATGTAGGGGAGGATTGGTCCAAAGGACCCCCCCTTGCCTACATCCCTTCCCCAGGTGAGGGCCATGGCTCATCGGGCGTCCCCTCATGCCACCCGGGCCCAGGTGGTGCAGGGCTCACCTGCTGAAGACATTGCCCAAACGCAGTGAATTTAGCTAGGCCTCAGGAACCATTTTGTCTAATAAAGATGGTGTGAGCTCAGCGCACTGTAGCACGCCCCCCCCCTGGCAGATCCGCTGTGAGCCCGTTCCCACGAACAAGACGGACATGAGCTAGTGTAAGATACTAACATTTCACCTTCCGCAGTGTATCACTGCCCCCTGCATGACCCGACCAGCGAGGCCTGGGTGAAAAAGAGAACTGTAAAATGGTCATCGGATAAAGCAAAAGTCCCCAAATACTAATGCCAAAACTACTTGCAATACGCGCATTTTCTTCACAAAACTTCTTCTATTAAGGAAACCTGTAAAATGTATAAATATGGTAGAATGCATGTTTACATGACACTAGCAATGAAGAACCCACACCACTGCAGTTGTGTGCAAATAATAAAAAGCGTTCCCAGGGACTATTTGTTATGTGCATCATTGAAAAGCTTACACCCCACGGTCCCGCGCCATAACCAAACTAATGCTGGTAGAGTACAAGGGAAGACAAGTGTAACCATACAGAGGGCTCATGTGAAGAACGCGCGAGAATGCACCCGTCATGTGTGTATGTCTAAGCCCCTTATGTGCCACTACCGTCACGCACGGTGGCGAGTCACTTTCTTTGTGCTCCACCAACCACACTACTACCTCACTTAAAGCAAATGTATATGCATATAACTAAATGTTGTAGTTGTTAAAACGTAAGTGTACAAATAATGTGCTCAGACTGGCTATATTTGAGAGACATTTAGCAAAGTTAAAATGTAGGTCTTCGTATGATTCAAATGAGTATTGTATAGTATTTGAATGTTTATGATGTTTTCACCTAAAATTGGCAACACACGAGGAAAGATACCTTTATGAATATGCGCAAGGCCATTCCCCCTCCCTCCCTGCGAAGACTGCCAAACAAGAGAGCAGAGGCCCGCGCCGCGCTGCTCCACCTCCCCCAACTAGGCTGGAGCCGCTTCAAAGATTTGTAGTCCCCTCTGCAGCACCCAAGGCCGTGGCCCGCCACCTGCATTATTTACAGCTCAGCAGTAAACCTCTGCCTGAATACACAAATAAAAAGGCGCCCCCTCTTAAACCCCACAACCCACCAGATCACCTTAGACTTATGGCCCCTGTACAATTAGGACACCCAATACTGTGGCAACATACAGCAGCACATTCATAATGACTTCTAACAAGACAGAAAGACATGTACCGCCTGTCCCATGCCCTGAGACTTAGCCCCTCGACCTATGGTCCCGGTCAACAGGACACTGGTAACCATGCACTGATGAATCACCATCAAACCCCTCACAAGGTGCATTCCTCCTGTGTTGCATTAACCTGTAGAATAACCTATTGAAAGATTTACTAAAGAAGATAATATTGCAATAACTGAATGACTGCGGTGTGCATGGCATAGGGCAAATAAATCAGTAAAAGACATTCATCTCTGACACTGGCCGCAATGGCACAACAACACCGCCCGGATGAACTCAGCTGACCTGCCAGGCCCAGCCCAACCCAGGAGGCTGACCAGTGACGTCCTCCAGCCAAGGCCAACCACATCGCATCAGCACCTATAGCTAGTCGTCGCCACCCAATCCCATTGAACTTGTGCCCCCTATAGTGTGTAGGTTCTGATGACGTTCTTTGTAAATATATACGCCTGTCTTTGCTATTGTCAGACAGAGCGCTCTCGGAGTTTGCAGAGTTATTTGCATGCCCTATTCTGATTGATAAACTCCCATTTACGCTCACCCGCACTCTGTCCTGGCCTTATCCCCATTTTGGGAGAGTCCTTCATTGTCTCTCATCGCGGGGAGGATCGTGCTGGTTGGGGACGCTTGCCTTCAAGGTCCACGTTGCTGTAGTCTCCCAAAGGGTAGTGCATACAATCTTGCCCAACAATAGACAACCCTATAGTTATGGCTGGTGGCAGTGGACGTGTGCCAACTTGTGTTATTTTTCTACTGCAGACTGTACTCACAGTCTTGGTTATGCACAATAGGGTCACCTACGTTCTAACATGGTGGCTTCTTTCTTTTTTCACCATTTCTATCGTAGTTGTTGCATTACCCCTTCTTCTACAAATCCTGGAAGGGGAGGTCTGTGTGTGTGTTTTGCACTTTGGCGGGAAACCTTGGGTGTCTCTGCCTAGGCTCCAGGGTGTCTGGGCAGGCAGGAAGTGGGGGAGGACTTATTATTCACTCCCCTGCCCTTTGTCTGCCAGAGTGCCTGAATGGAACAGTTCCCACTGGCGGCTGGCTGTCCAGATTGGACAGCAGCTCACCCTCTTCTGTAAAATGAGTTTGCAGAGCAGTGTGTGGGGAAACTGAATAAAAGGTGAGGTCCCAGAGGTGAAAGTCAAGGTCGACCACCCTTCCAATTACCGTGAAACGACCACTGCTGTCCGGACTCCGTTTTTTACTCAAAAAAGGAGCTCCAAAGAGGATGACTCTTTCCCTTTGGCTGGTGGGACCAACCAGCCCTGAGACAAACTACAAATTGAGCCATCTCCCAAGGTGCTGTGTTTATTCATTATCGTGTACCCCAAGGCTCCTGTCTCTCCCCCACCCTGTACAACATCTTCACACGACCCCTCTTCCTCGACGCTATGGGCATCTCATACACCAACTACGCCAACGACGAAACCCAGATCCTCCTCACTCTCACAGGTAACTATGACACCGACTCCCTGACCCTCAACAACCTCTACAACACCATCCAAGCCTGGATGGCTGACAACGGACTATGCCTCAACTCTGACAAGACAGAACTCCTCCTGGTAGGTTCCCCTGACACGTTAAAAAACCTAGATGTCCAATTCAGCCACTTCACCATTGACTCCATTAAAATCCCGGTCTCCGATTCTGTCAAAACTCTGGGAGTCTACCTTGACTCCAGCCTATCCATGTATAGACAAGTCAACGCAATAGCATCCGCAGCTGCATATCATGCTAAACTTATCAATGCAATCAGGCCCTTTCTATCTAAAGAGAACTGCACCAACATAGCCAGAGCCATCACCGGCTCCAGGCTAGACTACTGCAATGTACTCTTTCTAGGAACCTCCAACAAAAACTTAGAGAGACTACAAGTAATACAGAACAATGCTCTTCCGGGCAGCCCAAGGCATTGCTAAAAGAGAACACATCTCTGAAGCCAGAAAACTAGCCCACTGGCTCCCAATAAAGGAAAGGATCGTATTCAAAGCCCTAACACTGACCCACAAGTGCATTCACTTCACTGCTCCTGCTTACCTTTCTCAAAGGATCCACCCTGTCTCCACCACCAGGCCAACCAGATCCCCGTACACCAACATGCTCTCTGTGCCACTAGTAAAAAGAGTAAAAGCGGGTGGATCCAGCTTCCCCTACCTCGCGCCCACCCACTGGAATGCCCTACCTCCCACTATCCGTGGCGAGGACTCCCTCACCACCTTCCGCAAAACACTGAAAACTACCCTCTTCACATAAGGACCGACACATCAGCACGAATACCTATCATTTATGTTTGCAATATACGACCAAATGCAATATTTGTAACAATAGTATGATTTCTTGTACTATTCATAATGTGTCAACAATCGCTATCATATGTACCATGTAACCAAGTTATTGCAAGTAACAGCGCCTCAATGCCCCTGGGCTGCTTGCACGCTATATAAATTTAAATAAATAAAATAAATAAAGTAGACTGGAAATGATTTGTAATTTTGCACACAGCACTTTTATATCTCCAATGTTGGTTTGCAATTTTTTATTCAGAAATCATTGGAAACTTTCATGTACATCAAGATTTGATGATTTGATTGTATATGTACCAGCATACTAGGATGATTAAGGGTACTCATCTAAAGACTCACCTTAATTAGAGCCCTTCTCCCTCTTTTTGTGAACAGCAGTACGTTTTTTTATGCTGTTATTACCCCTAACGGCAGTGGGGGTGTTTTTCTAGGCATTCTTGTGTATCTAAATGAGTTGTGAACTCAGATGTAGTTTTATTATGTATTGCGTGCTGTTTTTCATGTTTTTGATATGCGATTGATAAAATAAATAATTTTTATATACCTTTGACCTGGCCTATCGCCTCCTTGGTCCTACCATTGATGTCTAAATTACTTGCTTGATTGATTCAGCTAGTTTTTCCATGTGACCCACCCTTTTCCCTTAGCTTACTTGGTGCCTCTCCAGAGCGGCAGACGGTGAATATCAGGAGATCTCCGACCCATTTGCATTGCAACGTCTTTGAAAGGCCCAATCCGTCCAGAACTCTGAGCTTCAGTTGGACCTCCAGAGCCATGATCCGACTCATCCAAGTCCCCTCACCAGAGTGCAGGACTTCAGAAGCGAAGACCGACCTGGTGAATTCTGTCCTTCGTTGGTGCTGAGAAAAAGGCACCAAAACCACAGACTCACCAAGGAAACTGAAGAAATCCATGCCAAGGGTCCTCTCTCGAGACTGCTGCTGACACATCCCATTCAGACTCCTTCCTTTCATCACCAGAATGAGTAATCGGGAGATCGGGTGCGTCGCTGCTGCACAGAGGAGAATCCAGTTACGAACATTTCTTCTCACCCAAGGTACTGTGGGGTGAAAAGGTAGAACTTACCTTGAATCGAGAAGTCGCTCCAGAGTGACTTGAGTGTGTGAAGAGGTGTCCAGGATGTCCACTCTACCTCTGACCCAGGTTTGCTAGTTTGAGTCCCTTTAGGAAGTCCTTTTGTAGGGTCCCACTTGTTCTGTTATATTGCCAAGGAACATATCCTAGAGACTGAAAGTAACTTGAGGAACCTTTGCTGTTCTGCTGCTGCTTAAGACTTTGAATCCACTCCTACACCGACTTTCACATAGTTAGGGATTGGACTTTTAAAGCGTTAGTTTGTCTGAAAAGTGTCTCTAGAATGTTAAGCTCTGCTGCTGTGTGATTAACCAACATGTTTCCTTCCTAAAAGATTTCATCTTATGTGGTTTTGCTAACTAAATACAATTACTGCATATCTTTGTCTTAACGCAAGTGTGCTGTAGTACCAATAATACGGCAGACCTGCCATTAGTGTCAAACTAATAACTGTACCGCAAGCAACCATTGAAGCTATGGCCTTTGAGAAGTATTCCTATGTGTGTTGGTTAATTGAACTAAGTATTTATCCACCTTCCTTGTGTAAATATAATAAATGTGAATTTTAATATAATATTTTATGTACAAGTGTTTCTTTCTATTGAATTTACTGGGTTCAGTGTACTTACCTACAGCTCACATCTTCCTCCTATGATAGGCCTGACTGCTCTGCCACTCTACCAAGGTTACTTGAGTAGTACAGACTTATACTAAGAGTTGGGGACCGTTTTGCCAAGGGATAGAAGTCTTACCTCAAGTGGACTTCAGCAAAACCCCCCTAACACTCCTCATATGCCATTCCTCCCCATCTGTACTGTAATGCAATAGTTTTAGCATATAGGTACCACAAGCAACACCTAATAGCCCAAGCTAAAGGACAATTAAAATGAAGAAAAGGAAGGGGCACTGGAGCATGCAGGAAAATGTGTTTGCGCTGGAGAACAACTGCCTAAGACGAGAAGCCGATAAGGGTGAAAGAAACGAGAGGAATTGTGGAGACAGGTGACTGGAAAAGTCAAGCGCAATAGTGCCTTAATTGAAGTCACCAGATTGGTGAGCCACAACACCCCAGTGCTAATAATAACTAAGTCATCATACTGCCAGTGATGCGTCCCCATCCATGATGGTTTAATGTGAATTTTGGGACTGCAATCACTTTTGCTCGTGAAAGTGACGATATGCAGCAGCTTCCTGCAACCATCTGACAGAGGTGGCCCGACAAGTGGGGAAAAGTAGCATTAAGCCTCACTGAAAGAAGCAAAAAGATAAATGACACTCAGAAAGAAGTGTCCTTAGGATCTTGCACAAGTTTTGCAGGGACTGCTGTGTACCAAGTGAACAGGTTAATCCACCAGTGAGCCACACAAGACCAGGAGTGTACAAAATGGTAACAGTGATAGGGTGCTACAAGAAAACCTGTGGACCTCCAAGATGCTGAATGAAGCAAAAAGCAAAAAAAATGAGGACCTTTTGCCAATATTGGTGCACGTCACAAACCAAACAAACTGCATAAAATCTAAACTGAATCAAATACATAACATTATGTGAACCCACCACGTTTAGCAGCCATAAGTGACTCATTCAAGAGATAAAAGATTACTAGAGCACTTCTCACAAATTATTCTTAACAGTTCATTTTTCAGCCTAGTGACAGGTTATAGGGTATTAGTATAAAATATATACTCACAATATCTAACCACTGGTGGACAGCTACACCCACTTGCGTTCCAAGTGGTTTCGTTAATACAAGCACATCTCCTGGAACTGCATTATCAGGCCTATATGAAGAAGAAGCAAACACACATACATGAAGTAAATAGGACATGCATTATAAAGCAATTATGGTTTATTTTTTGGTAATGCTATATCTGATGTCTATGACCCGCCACCTCCAACCCCCCCTCCCCCACCACACACACAGATTGCTCATCTGAAACAGCGCCAGACGCGCACTGGATACAGAAACCTTTAAAAAGCCACCTTGGAGTGCAGGGGCACTTCCATGGCCAGCTCAGTCTCAGCAATAGATCAATACACAAGACAGGTATGCTTCCATACCATGGTCTTGTGCGCATGGCTTTGTAAGAGATGGGGGGAAGCTGGGAGGTTGTTAGTGGAGTAGAGGGAGGGGCAGATGTGAAACCTGTGCTGTAATGGCTGTAGCTCAGAATAACCAGGTTACTCACCGTAGTGACCACCTTACTCCTAGTCCATAGTCCCCTTTCCTCCATACCTATGGGACATTCCTCCGTCCTGTGGGACGGGATCGGAGCACTTTGAAAAAGCATCAAAATGCTGCCAATTTTTTAGTCCTTCCTCTCTTTCTGCGCAGGGCACAGCACGTGGCCGTAACCCCGCCCATCTTGGCTCCGCCCCACGCATCGCGCATCAGTCCTTCTCTATCGCCAGGTCAGAGACCTTTAAGCAATAACAGAGGAACCTTATTAGAGGGGACGGCGGGCGGGCGTATGGAGGAAAGGGGACTATGGACTAGGAGTAAGGTGGTCACTACGGTGAGTAACCTGGTTATACTCCTACGTCCCGTCCCCTTTCCTCCATACTTATGGGAGATTCCCCAGCACTCCTTACAGGAACTACAGGTGGATGGAAAAAAAAAACCCTACTGAAAAAGGTTCTTCAGCACAGCCTGGCCAAACTGAGCATCAGATCTGGAGCTCAGGTCTAAACAATAATGTTTACAAAAAGCCCATGGGGAGGCCCAAGTAGCCGCCTTTGCGATGGTCTCCCAAGTGACATATTTCTGAAAGGCAACCGCAGCTGCCTTGCCACGCACCAGGTGTGCATGAATACCTTTAGGAGGCTGTAGTCCTTGGACAGTGTAAGACTGTAATACAGGCAGCGATCCATCTGGAGATAGTCGCCTTAGAGGCCCGTTTACCTTGTGGATTACCAAAAGTCACCAACAGTTGAGAAGAGCTCCTAAATTCGGATGTTCTGTCCAGATAGAACTTAAGAGCCCTTCTAACATCCAAACAGAATAGAACCCTTTCCGCTTCTGAAGCAGGGTTCGGAAAAAAGACTGGCAGGGAGATTGACTGGTTTAGATGGAAATCAGAGACGACCTTCTGCAGGAAAGAAGGGTTTGTCCGTAGGACCACCTTATACTTGTGAAAAACCAAGAAGGGATGCTCCACCGACAAAGCCTGGAGCTCACTCACGTGCCTTGCAGAAGTAATGGCAACCAAAAAAGACACCTTCCAGGACAGGTGTTTAAGGTCCACCGTGGCCATGGGTTCAAAGGGTTTATGGCACAAGGCCGTAAAGGACCACATTCAGATCCCACGACGGGTGCGGATTACGTGTCAAACATGCAAAATGTCTCTTAACCACTGGATTAGACAGAGTAAGAGCATTGGTCCGTCGATAGGTAGGCGGATACTGCCGAAAGAGAAGTTCTGCATGACAGAACGTGAATTCCACTCTGCTAGGTGGGATACAAAGGACAGCACAGTGTCAATGGTAGCCGCCCTTGGGTCCAGTTGTTTGTTTAAACACCAATGACAGAACCTAAGCCATTTGCTTCTGTACTGAGACCTAGTCAAGGGTTTCCTGGCTGCCTGAATAATGCGCATGTTATCCGCAGACAGGTTGAGATGTTCTAAGGACCTGAACTCCGGCAACATGCCGCCAAGCTGAACGATTGTGTGGAGCGGTGGCACAGCTGTTGATTCCCCTGGTGAAGAAGATCACGACTCACCGGTAACCTTATCGGTGGATACACCGACAGGTGTTGAAGTTCTCAGAACCAAAACCTGGCCGGCCACCACAGGGCTATGAGTAGAAGAGAACAATTCACTGTGTTCTTCAGCTTGCAAATCGTCCGATGAATCAGGAGGCAGAGGCGGGAAAGCATAAGCCCTCATGTTGTGCCATGGAATCTCGAGCGCATCCCCCAGCGAGGAAGCTCCCAGCCCGTTTCTGGAGGCGTACAGAGGAAGCTTCTTGTTTGCTGCTGTCGCGAAGAGGTCCAATTCCAGAGTGCACCAACGCAGGAAAATCCATGAGAGGATCTCAGCCTTCAATTCTCACTCGTAGCTGACCATCGTCCACCGACTGAGGGCATCTGCCGTGACTTTCAGCTGGCCCGGAATGTGTACTGCAACTAGCCGGACACCATGAAGAACCACCCACTCCCAAATCTGGATGGACAGGTCCACGAGAGGGGGAGACTTGGTGCCCCCCTGCTTGTTGATGTAATACATTGACACCACATTGTCCGTGCGGATACGGACCACTTCGTTGGCAATTATCGGTCTGAACGCCTTGCGCGATAGGAAGATCACCAGAAGCTCCAGATTTATGTGGAGGAGCCTGTCCTGAGGCAACCAAAGATCCGAGACCTGAAGAAGATCCAAGGTCGCACCCCACCCTAGAAGGGAGGAGTCTGTCATGACCGTTACCATAGGGGCTGGGTCCTAAAACCCCACCCCCACCGACAGGTTGCTGAGAGACGACCACAACTACAGGTCCGCTTTCATGGAAGCTGGAATCATTATCAACTTGGAGTCCGGATCCACAGCCTGATGCCAAGAACTCTGAAGAGCCATCCGAGTCCGCCTCATCTTGAGACGTGCAAGAGGAAGAGCCAACACGCACAAGGCCATGAGGTCCAGAAGCCTCTGGAACCACCAGGTCGACATGCTCTCCAACTGCGCAAACATCTGACACGTGGCTAACAAATCCACTATTCTGTCCCTGGTCAGGTACACTCTGCAGTCCATCGTGTTCCAGCGAAAACCCCGGAAAATCCAAGTCCTGAGAGACCGTCATGAAAGATTTCCGCCAGTTCACTGACAGCCCAAGATGGAACAGGAGCTGAAGGAGAGACTGAAGATTGCACATGTCTTTCAATGGGTAAGGGCTGCGTAAGAGCGAGTCGTCCAAATACGGATACACATGGATACCCTGCAGACGAAGATAGGCCGCAATCACAGACATCACCTTCGTGAAGACACACGGCGCCGAGCTGAGGCCAAAAGGAAGCACTCCAAACTGGAAGTGCTCCTCTCCCACAGAGAAACAAATATATCTCCTGGGTGGATTCCAGATCAGAATATGCATGTACGCACCCTGAAGGTCCATCACGCTGAGCTAGTCACCCATCTGCAAGGAGGGCAGTATTTGGCCGGGCGTGATCATCTTGAATTTCTCTTGGGGTAGGAAAAGATCGAACTAGGAAAGGTCTAGGATGGTGCGCAGGCCAGCCTGGTTGGGTTTGGGCACCGTAAACAGCCGGGAGTAGAAGCCCTCCCCTCGTTCCCCAAGGGGAACGGGTACCACAGCTCTGGAGGTCCAGCAGTTTCTGAATCTCGGCTTTGAGGGAGGACGATCCCGACTGCTGGCAAGGAGGGTTGTAGGGTGGGGTAGGGGGTAAGGGTAGGCAGAAGCCCACCCGAGCAACTGACAAGACCCACCTGTCCTCGGTGATGGTCTGCCACGCCTCCCAATGAGACGCAATGCGTCCTCCCACCGGGGTCTTGTGCGAGCACAGAGAACCCTCATTTGGCAGGTTTTTCGGTGGTGTTACCACCTGAACCTGAGGAGGAGGCTGAGGAGCAGGAGAAAAACAGTCTGTTACTGCCTCCGGCGGGAATTACCCAAAGGGGTATCCACACTGCGGGATTTCCGATCTAGAAACCCTCTGAAACCAGAGGAGGGCCGGCTTTGCGACAACGGTCTCTGGGTTTTAAAAGGAGTTTTAACCAGGACGGACAAGGACTTAGCTGTCTGGGTGCTGTCCTTCATTTGGTCAGCTCCACATCCGTTGAGGAATAGAAAAGCTCCTTACCGTGAAACGGCAGGTCCAACACCTTGTCCTGCACCTCCTTTGAGAACTTGGTGGTGTGCAACCAAGCCTGTCGAGAGGTATCAACTCCCAGCATAAGTCCCCGAGCCGAAGTGTCGACGTGATGAGCCGCAGCCTCCAGCAGATCCTGGCCCAAGACCCTGGCATCAGACAATCCCGCCTTAAAGTCCTCCAGCTTCTCGACTAGAATGAATTCCTCGAACTCCGACAGACCTTTCCACATTTTCATATTCGCCCCCGCTAACACTAGTTCCGCATTGGCCTGCCGGAGCTGTTCAGCCAAATTAGAAAAAAATCTTCCTCCCAAGGGAGTCGAGGAGCTTGTCCTCCTTCCCCAGGACCTGAGTAGCCGTCGTAGAAGAGGATGCTGCAGGCCTGGACTGTAAAGTGGCCGCAGCCACCACCGTGGAGGATGGGGCGGACAAGATGCTAGGGCCACCTCTTGCGAAGAATGCAACCTGTAGCGCACATCAATTTTCTTATTGACGAAAAGTCCAGAGTGTGGCTTCTCCCAGACTCTACGGACCTCGGCTAAAACGTCCTTCTGCAAGAACAGGCCGGTATGCTCCAAAGGAGATAAGGTGAACGCCCCTGAAAGCACACCCTCCTGCGGAGCTGGTGCCTCGGGCACTGGAACATCCAATAGACATGTCCAGCACCCGGTCATGGAAAGCTCGAATAGAGCGGGGCTGGTCTTCGCTGTCCTGATCGCCCTGCGCATCATCCGACCGATCAGGGTGTTGCTGAACTACGTCGGGCACCGCCTTGTCCACAGGGGACAACGGAGGCAAGGGCGGAAGGGTAGGGGAGGCACCGTAGGCAAAGGCGCGCCGGCGGAACCACCGGAGGCACGGGTGAAGCCAGAGGCGCAGGCGGGCATATCTCCCAAAAAAGAGCCTTGAAATACTCCCTAATGGGGTCGGTACACATGAGCGTCTGAAATTTGCTGAAAAAGGCGTCCTCCGGAGACGGCTTTGGAGCTGCCGGAGGAGGCCTCTCATGAGGAGGATAATTCCAGGGACGCAGAAGGGAGGGTTGCCAAACAGGTCCATCTCCATAAGTGTCCACAAAAATCAAGGGTGCCGAACCCACCGGCAGTGAGATGTTGTGCGGAAGGGGCATCCGAGCGTTCCAGTCGTAAACTGGACGAAACGGATGCGCACAAGAAACCTTATGTTCTCCTACAGAACGCTCCCCACACCTGGGGCTGATGGCGTAGCTGTGGGAGAAGCACCCAAAATGGCCAACGTGGTCGTGGCGGGAACAGCTGCCATTTTGCCGTCACCTGAGGGGAACTGCGGCACGTGAGGAAGTGAGGCAGGTGTCCCCGTCGGTGGATCAGGGGGTCTTCAAGGAACCTCGGCTGAGCCGGTACTATGTGGCCTGGAATGTTTCTGCGACATACCAATAGCCAAACTAGCCTTCACAGGAAGGACCTCGGCACTGCCGGTGAAGGAGGAACTTCCAATCCTTGCCTCCTCAACAGTTCTGGCGTCTCCACAAGAGCGGGAACGGTGAGAAACAGCTTTCACCGATTAGGCCCTCTCAGAAATGTTGGTACCCTTAGCCTCTGTACGAGGAACCTCGGACACCAGTCCGGTCGCAGCCTTTCCAGCACGGGCCTCGAACATGCGTTCGGTAACACCAAGCCCAACCAAGGCCTCGGGCGCACCCCGGTACTTTTGAGGGAAGCCAACAAAGAGGCCTCCGAGCGAGCTCTGGTACCCCACGACTCAGAGACAGGTCTACAAGCAGCCCCCACAGGAGGGGTCTCGGATTGCGATCCGGTGTCACCAGGCCCCTTACGGAGACCCTCGGAGAAAACTCTGGTACTATTATTAGGCCCAGAAGACACCTCGGGGCAAGCCCCGGTGACAGAGCAGTCAACGCTCCTCCCGGCCCGGGAAGAACCCGGGAAGAACCCGGGAAAGCGTCTCCCGGCCAGGGTGCTCTGAAAAGTAAAGAACTTAACAGCGTTTCTTCTTTTCGTCGATGAAAGATCGAAAAATGCGAAGGAGGAGTACGCCGAAACACCTCCTCCCACCGATCTAACCAACGTTGAAGTGCCCGGACCGAAAGGGAATCACAGTAAAAACAGGAGTCCCAACAGTGATCCGGACCCAAACACTCGAAGCAAAGAGGATGGGGATCCGCCCTCGCGAAGCGTCGATGACACAAGGAACTATCTGGAAAGTCTAGTTTAAACGACATAGACCGACTATTATGCGATCGCTAGCGAGAGCCCGAGAGGAGGAAAAAAAAGAAATTCTTCCGCAGATGCAAGTGCATCCAGTCCTGAACGAGCGGAGAAAAGGACTGATGGGCAATGCGGAGCCAAGATGGGCGGGGTTACGGCCACGTGCTGTGCCCCGCGCCGAAAGAGGTTTATGCTTTTTCAAAGTGCTCCGGTCCCGTCCCACAGGACGGAGGAATGTCCCATAAGTATGGAGGAAAGGGGACGGGATGTAGGAGTAGTGCTGGGTTCCTGTGTGTTTCTGTACGTCTATGGGTATGGGTAGTCATGTGGGAGTATGTTAACAAGAAGGGAGAGTCATGAAGACTGAAAAATCCAAGGAGTGCATAATATGTTGCTGCCCGCTAATGTGGGGAAATGTGAATGGGCAGAAGAGAGGAGTAAAAGGCGCTTGTTAGTATTCTAATGATCGCCATTAATCAGGGTATACAAATGTGGTGCAGAAGGGCGAGAATTTAGATGGTTGTGTTAGGCAAGATTGTATGCAGTAATCCACCAATTGGTATAGATCTGTACTAGACAAGTTGGTAGAGTGACTGAGCAGCCAGACTTCTCTCAAGAGGGGTAAATGTGAGTTGTAGCATTGAAATCCACACAAACGTATCCAAATAACACTTCTACTCAAGGTTTTCTAGTAAAATAATTATTTATTTATTGAACAGTCAGTTTTAAATGAGCATTCTTTAAAAAGGGCAATGTGCAACAATAAAAATACACTTCATAACATTTTCAGAATCAAGATAAGCAAGTAGATACTCTCTAGAGATGCTTCATACACACTTCCTACACCCTGAGAGGACTTCAATTACTAGGACAGTATTGGCATTTATATAACACTTTTTACACTTGGTAGAATTCTGAGGTTGTGGAAAGGGAAGGAAAGGAAGGTTAACAGGTTCTCAGAGCATGTGAGCACTTTTAAATATCCCAATGAAGCAATATTAGTTAAAGACTGATGCATCACCTTTGAGGGTCAGAAGAGTCTGCAGGGAGCCAGGACAGCCAAAGTCAATTTGAACAAGGTCTATGGAGCTGTGGCACTTCTTAGATAGCCCAAACGTCTTGCACAAAGTTAGAGAGTTTGTAGAAAATCACTGTTGGGCCGCAAGCTGTTAGACTTGTGAAAGTCAGAGCTGAGATCTACTCTTCAAAAAGCAGCCTCTGCAAGTCTCAAGTGAGATAATGCAAGGTACAGACAAAAGAGGTAAGTACCCTTTAGTTAGAACAGTACCTTAGGTTAGTAATTAAACTGTGAATGTTACCAAGTGCCACACTTAGATGGAATCGTGATCACTAACCTGCCTCACATCTGGATAGGAAATTGAAGATTAGCAAGTGCCACACTCAGATGGAATAGTGAATGATAGTAAACATCACACCTAGACATAATTCCAAGGACAGCAATGCCAATTAACCAATCTACTAACAATTTCACCCCTCTCAAACGCTAACCAAACAACCACAAGCCCACAACACAACAATCTGCTGTTAGGGAGAATTATCTGTATAGGCTAAGTTCCCCCAGCAGCTTTGCTGGATTTTTGGGGTTTATTTTTTTCTCCTGCTAAGAGTGAGACTCTTTTTCTCCCACTCTTAGGCATGATGTGAGAATGTCCTTTGACTTTGTAATGTGTTTTATGGGCTATGGGGTCTTTTACTCCATAGGGCTTCATGTGTTTTTGGGCTGTGTGTTACACAGCACCCTCAGTGCAGTGGTGTCATAGTGACCCCCAAACATAGACTCCATACCCTGGGACTGACTACTGTCTCCCAGGGCATGTAAAGTCACCATTGACTTTACTAGTCTTAAATTGTGAACAGAACCAGTACAAACCATCATATTGTGGAAGTACTGGTAGAGGTAATTCGATTGCCCCTGGGTCTGTTTTTCGAAGGGGGCACTGTGCAGTCCCCCCTCGTCGAGTTTCTGGCTGGTGGCAGTGGTTACCACGCGAAATATTCCACCGGAATATTTCTTATGGGATTTTCCCATTCATTTTAAACGCACCACTTTTTTGGTGCAATGTTAAAGATACCGCCGGGTTCTTTATTTAATATTTATTCCCCGGTTGGGTCTTTTTGCCAGGACTCGGTTTTAAAATGGCGTTTGTGTTCGCCTCTGTAACTCCAACCCAAGTCGAGCCCTTTGTTCCACTTTTGGCGGGCTTCTGCACAGAAGCCTCCAAAAATGGTGCCACTCTGTCTGTTCTACAGGATGTGTGGGAGGGAGGAATAGGCACCCTGGACTGAGTTGTCTCGGCAACTCAAGTCGCACTCTTGTGTGATTGGCCCAGTGGTGAGCCGCCCGGCTCACCACTTAGCATGTTTGAGTGACAGCTAGGACAGATGAGTGGGGGTTTTCTGCATAAAAGCAGGGCTTTGGGGACTGGAACTTCAGAAGTCGCCACAGGACCTAAAGAAGCCGAAGAGGGAGAAGCTGACCTGACCTGCAACGACGACACCACTGGTGGAGCCCTGCTGAACCAACTCACCACTTCCCAACGACAGAGAAGATCTTCATCCTGGAGAGTCTTCTTCCTTTGAACTGGTGGGGTTAACCAGTTTGCCCTCTTTTCGCCTTGCTGGATCATCTCATGGTCGAATCACCACGCTTCACCACTACCGCGAATAAAAGGGTAGTACCTTTTTCACCGGGAAACTCCGCGGCTGGTTTCTTCCCTGGCAGTGCAACGACCTCCAGCTTTCCTCCATGTCGGGATCTTCTCTTCCCCTGGACGAAGCACTGACTTGCACCCGCTGCCAGGAACAACTGCCCCCGCTGGAGCTTTCTCACCATTTCAGGTACTGTGTCCCGCCTGGTCTCCCTTGCAAAATCCTTGACACTCTATCCTGGGGTGACCTGGGACCTGTTAACTTTTTCTGAACTGATCCAACTCCTTTTTGAACTATCTGCAAAGACTTTTAAAGTGTACTTCAACTGTGTGATCTTGGGCACATTCCGCGTTGCTCTCTCCAAGAGTGGGCCTGGCCTATGAACTTTCTTTCTCTACAGTAGACTCTGCCTTTCTTGACTTACTGTGGTTCTTTTATAAGTGTTGGTATTGTGTGCTTTTCTAATTCTGCCTTTTCCCTCCCTTTTTAAATAATTATTGGAGTGCTATCTTGGTTAAGCACTCACCTCTGTATTGATAATACGTGGTGTTCTTTTCCTAAGACTTGTCAAATAATTAATCAGGGAGGTGTATATATTTCTAGTGACTGTTTGAACTTGCTTGACATATTAGTGCCAGTGTATTTTTACAAGTGTGTTTTGAAATAAATAATTATATACTTTTATACCAAAGCTCTGGTCAATGTTTGCTTGTGCTACTGTGTTTTTGTACCTAATCTGTATACTCTATATACTGCCTAACTCTTCTTGAGAGAAGTCTGACTGCTCAGCCACAGCTACCAGGTAAATCTGGGTGGTGCAGACTGCTACCAATTGGGTTTACTGCCAACACCTGTAGTCTTAAACATTTTGCAGTGGTCCCTAAGGGAACTGCACAGGTTTCTGCCTAACATCTGCACAAACTTCACCACAACAAAACAAAACACACATGGACTCACAACAGCACACAAGAACTACCGGCCATAAAACACCCCAAGCCCAGCCAACGGACCCACTGGGCTGAGGCTGCCAACAGCACATAACTGTTCTCTTGCACTTTTCCAGCTTATTCCCACTAACTCACCCCCCCTTCCCTTTTCCAGAGCGCCTGGGGACCACTCTGGTGGTGATAATGTTAAAGGATATTTGTACCGCGCACTAACATTAACATGAGCCACACTTCGATGGAATTGCAAATGATAACATGTCCTACAATTAGATGGAATTGTGAATGGTAGCATGTGCCACACTTGGATGAAGTCGCGAACATTGGGCTGAGTCGACTCTAGATAGAATTGCAAATGTTTACATGCCCCACACTTGGGTGGAGTTGCGATCATTATCCTGAATCGCATCTAGATAGAAATGCTAATGTAAACGTTAACATGCCACCCTGCATTACTGTTCCCTGCTTTCCTGTTCCCCCTGTCTATGTGTCTATGTGTCCGTGTGTCGCTGCGTTCCCCGCCATCCTGTTCACGTGCGTGTCTCGGGCGCTTTAAAGATCACCATCTTATCACATCACTAGGCTTACTCTCTACTATGCACCATCATACAACTAGAACACAGCTATACCCCTTATTAATTTGGCCTGGCTGTTCACATACGAATATGACCCCATGAACCCCTCATCACCCTAATAAAATGCAGCTAGCCGAGCACATTCTGGCCATGTTGCTCACATATGCGTCCTTCAGGCCTAATGCAGTCAGAGCCCAGTCTGGGTGTCCACCCACTAGGGTTCACACATCCAACTGGTATCTTCAGCACCACACCTACGACTACCTTCCTCAACTGACCAGAATTAAGGTTCCCAAGGGCGTTCAACCTACCAGCGCTTTGAGGACATACCAATGATATATAGAGCGCTATATAAATGCCAAGTAACATTCATAACATAGAAGAGGATCCAGCTGGCTTTTGTTCTGGCTGCAGAGTTACAGATCCTGGGTTCCTGGGCCTCAGTTGTGGGTACAAGAGGGAGGACGTCTGGAGGACTCCTGCACTGCAGTTCGAAGGTCGGTGGCAGCTACAGGCTCTTTTCAGTTCAGCAGCACTTCGCGGTTTCAGCTTCCAGCAAATAGCACCATTGCGGATCTTGAACACTTGATGGGCTTCCGTCACTCCTTGAGTCCAGCACTCTGGTGAGGTGACTCGAGCATGGATTGTCCTGCTTCGGGCGGATATTCCTGGAGCTTTGGCCTGGCTTGAAGACGTTTCACTCAACTATAGATTTTTCGACACCTGGCACTCGGTTCCAGCAGCAGAAAAGTAGTACAGCCAGTTGGGGGGAAGGTCTTCCAGCAAAGTTAGTCTTGGGGTTAGTTGGTCCCACCAACCCAAGGGAAGATGTTCTCTCCGGAGCTTATCTAGTTGATTCGGAAAAGCAGTTTCAGCACAACAGCATGGCTTCACCGGGCAGTTCAACGATCCAGGAGGATGCAGCAAGCTTCTTCATGATTCCTTTGTCGGATGTTTCGTCCAGTGGTCTACTGTCTTCAGTTCGAGAAGCCTCGTCTTTTGCGCAGTTATCTCCCATTCATGCACAGCCTAGCTGTCACTCACACAGCAGGGTGGCTGTTCTGCAACGACAGCCAGCCAGCCAGCCAATCACGATTTGGTGCATTCAGGTTACCAAGGAGACGAAGGACAGGGAGTTTTGGGAGCCTCCCTCGCTTCCTGCCCTGGCATACACACTGGAGCCAGAGGCAGGTTTCAGTGTTGAAGCCCGCCAAAGGCAAAACCAACAAAAGGGTTAAACCTGGTTTGGCACGCAGAGTAAACCCCAATAAAGACCTCACAAACAAGAAATGGTGAGAAAAGAAGACTGGGCCATTTTGACAACGGTCAACCATAGGTGCTATACTGCAGCTAAGGATTCAGCCTGCGGTAGAAGCGCACAATGGTCGGAAAATTAAACCACTGCCACCAGCCATTTAAAATAGTGAGGTTAACATAAAAAATGTGACATGATTAAGTAGCGTTAGGGAGAATTCTCAAAAATGTGCTAATTACCCTCTACCTTAAAGACCCCCAGCCCTTTTGCTGGACTGTAGGAATTTTTATACATTACACTTGGATTAACTACCGTTTCCAAGAGCAGTAAAGTGAAACTGACTTTACTTGCATTGTAACTTTCTAGACCTAGCACACACTATCTTACAATATGGTGCTGGAGGGATTACTTAGTAACCCCTTTGTCTAGCTTCTCATGTAACATTTTTAATGTTACCCTTAACACAATTAATGGCTGGTGGCAGTGGTTACTTTTTACTACCGTGTTGTGTCTTTACAGTGGGCGGCTTTCGCAGCTACGGTGAAGCACCCATGGGTGCCATTTATGTCAAAATGGTCCCGGTCTTCTTTTTCCGCCATTTCTTGTTTTGGTCCTTCTTGAAATTCACTGTGCACTCCAAACCATGTTTGGTCCCTTCATTCGTTTTGTCTTTGGCGGGCTTGACGAGTGAAACCCGCCTCTGGCTCCAGAGAGTCTGGTGGGGGAAGGAAGTGAGGGGAGGTGCCCGAAACGCCCTGTGCTTGGTCTACTAGCAGACAGGAATGCACTCCTTGGTGATTGGCCGGCTGGCTGTCCGGCAAGGACAGCCACCCTGCTGGGTGATTGACAGCTAGGCTGGAACGAATGGGAGAAACCTACATAAAAGGCGAGGCTTTTTGGCTGGGAGGCAGAGTCAACCACTGGACGAAAGAATCCGAGGAAGAAGAACTGGAAGAGGACGCCTGCTGCAACTCTGGACCGTTGGTTTGCCCGGTAAAGCCCTGCTGCTGTGCTGAAGCTCCAAATTTGCCTTGACAGAGAAGCCCTGCAAAGACGACTGGTCCCACCTACTCAAGGAGAGAAATCAACTCGCAAGTAAACCACCTGGACATCCGTCGCAGAGCTGGTTGAATTTCCACAGAGTGCTGCTGGAAACCATATAGCCCGGGAGAGGAACACCAGTCTGTGTGCGTTGCTTTAAGTTCCTCTGGACTCCCAGGAGGCAGGACTGACCGAGCCTGAGCCCCCTCAGCATATTGCGGGACCCCAGATGCAAGGACGGTCCATCTCGAAAGCCAGTAACCATGGTGGTGGTGCTGTTTGCGGTAGAACCGAGGAGCTGAAACACAGAAGAGCCACTGATTTGAAATGTGCCGTTGCGGTCGGTGACCACCCCGTTGTGGTGCAGTAGTCCCCCAGAGTCCTCCTCTTGTCCCCACAATTAAGGGCCAGGAACAAGCAGGACCTGCAGAGCTGCACAGGAACCAGGATCACCAGTTGCATCTTTTCCTTAAACCAAAGGTACTGTAAAGTCTGAGAGAACTTAACTCTTACTGTAGATTTGCTTCTAAGCTTCTACTTCACAAGTCTCCTGGCTTGTTGCCCTACATTTGATTCTTCTTTCTTCTTCAAAGAACTTTTAAAACCTTGTTCCAATACTTTTATTCACCAAGAAGTGCTCCAGTTACCAAGACTTTTGCCCATTGACATTGGCTTAGCCTAGTTCCCTCAGAGCTTTCCTCTCCTCTGTTGTGTTACACCTATCCTTCCAGGAAGTGGTTAAACTATTCTGCATTGGGGGGGTTCAAAAGTATCCGCCTTGTTTACCAAGTACATTTGAGATCTCTTGTTTATTCTGTTGAATCTCTGTTTTGACATTCTCTCTACCTACTCTAGTTGTAACAGTGATATATTAATGCTAACAGGATCCTAGTTATTCAAGTCACCTGTGGGTTTAGGAAGTATCTGTATGCCATGCCCAATGGGAATCACTGAATCTAAAGAAACCTAAGAGTGTGTTTTTTTTAAGTGTATTTGAGTGTTGCTTTTATATTGCTCCCTTCTGAAGAAGGCTTATTTAAAATGACTGGTAAATAAATTAATAATTGTTTTATCAAGAAACCTTGGATATCAGTGTTTATTTGGACAACGGTCACTGTGAATCTCTGTGCAACTACATTACTGCTCACATTGACCTCTCGAGATAAGCCTGGCTGCTCTACCACACTACCAATCTGTGTAGTTCAGACTTCTACCAAAGGTTGGGTCCTATTGCCAGGCGGCTAAGGTTGTTGTAGTGCACCGTAAGGGTACTACCCCAAATCTTTACCTAACAAGTAGGAACAGGGGGCTACTAAGTAGCCGCCCAGCACGCCACATAAGATGGTGTGTGCTAGACCTACAAAGAGAAAAAGTTAAGTAAAGTCAATTTCACTTTACTATTCTTGGAAACTGTAGTTCACCCAAGAAAAAGTAGTTAAACCTTAAGAGAAATCTAAAAGATTTCTCTGTGACACTGCACTGAAGGTGCTGGGTGTCACAATACAAAAAGTAGATGCCTATGGAGTTTGTCAGACTCCAAAAACAAATCAGATCAAAAATACATGAGTGAGAAAAAGGTCTCGCTCACTCCAGGGTAGAAATTACAAGTTCTAAAATCCAGCTGGGGGTCTCTAAGCTAGGGGTCTCTAAGGTTGAAGGGAATTAGCACAGACATTAGAATTCTCCCCAACAAGTAGTTTGTTTATTCATTTTATTTATTGGGCATTTATAAAGCGCATATACAGCAAATGGTTTTTCAAGGCGCCACAAGAAAAAAAAGGGTGGTGGGTGGTAGACAACAGGAAAGAAAACAACAATACCTGTCCTACTAGGCGTCGAGTCATTTGGATTGTGCAAGTGCAGTAACAAGAAGTGCAGCGGTAAGGGGAGGGGAGGCGAAGGGGAATTGGTGTGCCGGTCAGACGGAAGGGATAAGGCTAGCCTGGGAGGGAAGTATGGGGCAGAGTGGAGGCATGCAAGTGCGGGTAGGGGGAAGAGGGCCCCTGGGGCTAGGCAAGTGCTAAGGGGAGGCCAGGTGAGCATGTGCCAGAGGATGAAGGGAAAGGATGGGTGGACAAGGCTTGGTAAGAATGCACACCATGCCAGGCTAGTTAGGGGAAGGGGGCCCGGAAGGGCAAGTGCAAGTTAGGGGGGTGGGGAGGATCAGTTAGACAGGGGTGCTGTGGTAGACTGGGCGAGGAGGGTCTGGTGCCCTATAGGACTCAGTAGGAACCAGGCAGCCAGTCAATGGGGCAAAAGGGGGGCATTAGCAGGGGAGAGGGAAGAAAGAACAGAAAAGGAGGGTCTTGAGAAGGTTCCGGAACTTCAGGAGATCCGGCTCAAGCATGAGAGGGGCAGGGAGGCTATTCTAGAGGGAGGCTCCTGCCGAAAGAGATCTACCCCCCACTCTCTGCTTGGAAAAAGCGTCTGATCGGCAGAGAGTTGGACCTAGAAGACCGAAGGGCTCTAGCAGGGAGGTATTTAGGGAGAGAGAGTTGGATGTAGCGGGGTCCCAGGCCCCAGAAAGCCTTATGGATACTACTGAGGGTCTTGAACTTGATCCTCGCAGCCAGCGGGAGCCAATGGAGAGATTTTAGGGCTGGAGAGATGCAGTCCCTGGGCTTGAGCAAAGGATAAGTCTTGCTATCCTTTTCTGGATTAGTTGGAAGAAGGCGAAGGGAGGATAAAAGCTGATTCAGGAAGAGGCTGTTGCAGAAGTCCAGCTCAGAGAGGACCAGAGCTCTGGAGACTGAGTTTCTGGGGGAAGGCGAGGAAAGTGAGAATGCCTCTGAGGAGGTAACGCTGAAAGTGGGCCTTCTTGGCAAGGTCCGTGATGGGAGGAGAGGAGAGAGGAGTCGAAGATGATGCCAAGTTTTTTAGCCTCACAAGAGGGTGAGGGGACCCATGGAGGGCGGCCAGAGACTAAGAGGGAAGGAGGGAGCAGTGGGTCCCAAATGAGAAGGATCTCAATCTTACTGACATTAAGGCAGAGATTGTTAGCAGCGCACCTTGCCTCAATAGCAGTCAGACAGTGAGAAAGAAGAGGTGGAAGTGGAGGGAGGCTTGAAGGAGAGCTGTGTGCCGTCTGCATAACACTGGAAGTGAGGAGAGAAGGTGGAGATCAAGTGGGCCAGAGGGGCAAGCTGGATGTTGAAGAGCCACGGCTAGAGGATAGAGCACTGAGGGATGCCGCAGGCAAAGTGTGTGGTGGAGGAAAGGAAAGGGCCCAGTTGAACCTGGGAAGGTCAGTCAGATACAAAGGAGGTCCCATCTGACCAGGCCAGTGCCAGGTCTGTGATGCCAAGGGTATCACGCAGCCGATCTAAAAGTGTGGCACGATAGACATCTTCAAAAGGCAGAGGAAAGATCGAGAAGGACGAGAACGGAGGGAGCGTTGGAATCTAGATTTGAGAGCAATCTTCACGGGTGTTCAGTAGAGCAGTTTCCGTGATTACCAACTTCTCCAAGAGTGTGCCCAAGAAGGGGGTAATGGAGATAGGCCGGTAGTTAGCTGGGCAACAAGGGCCAGCAGAAGGCTTTTTAAGGAGAGGGTGCAAAAGGGAGTGCTTAAGGGGTAGCAGGAAAGAGCCAGTGGCAAAGGAGCAATTGCAGAAATCAGCCATGGCTGGAGCAAGGGAGGCAATGTTGTTCTTGATAGTTCTGGAGGAGCAGGGGAGCCCCCGTTTGGAGGAGACTTTCATAGAGAGGACTTCTTTAGTTGGACGAGTGGAGGGTTGAAGTAAGGGTAGTGGAAGAGGGAGACAAAGGCGAGATAGTAGCCGTAGTGGTATGCACTTGCTGTTGAACCAGTTAGGTGGCCTGTTCTATGTTTTAGTTGATAGTTGTTGGATTCAATTTTTATTGTGTAGGGTACGATCTTCGCATGGTTCATTATGGTCTGGTTCTGTAGCTCAAAGAAAGTAAACCCTTTTGATGCAATATTCAATTAGTTTCTTTTCAGTTCACAGACTAAAGGAAGCAATAACTAACATATTTTAGGATAACACAGTTAAGGGAAGTAAAACCTATACACTTTTTACATGAGCTATAAGCAACTTAAAGGCAGGTGCAAACCTAAGGCTCTGTTTGTGTCTAGACCAGGGAAAGCAAAACCCAGTGTTACACTTTATGAATGACAAAGTGATTCTAGTTAGGTAAAACCTAATGCAGACTTCTTCTGGACAGGCTAACAGCAAGTCAGGGGAAGCAAGACCCAGTTGGGAAACTTACACTCTCCTTTTCTGAAAGAAATAGTTAAGTGAAGCCAACAGCATTACTTTTGGTGAAGAGGCACAACCAATTCAAGGTGAGTAAAATAACCTTATATCTATTTTTCAGAATGGCAGTACATTTCTAAGGCAAGTAGCCGCTCCTCAGCTCTGGAATGCACTTCCACCAGATCTTAAACTATGTGGGGCAATTTCAATTTTTAGGGGCAGGCAGAAGACCCTTCTAGTCGAAAAAACGTAGCCATCTCGCTTATTCTCTCCACCTTGGACTCTCTGCCCTGGTTGACTGAAATGTTTCTTTTATTTGTTGGACTGTGTTGTTGCAAGTCTTGTCTCTGCACTTCTATGCCTATGGAAGCCTATGCTTCTCGTCCAGCGCGTTACAAATAAATTAAATAAACCTTTTGTATACTTTTCAGAATGGCAGAACATTTCTAAGTTAATTAAGAACTTTGGTAACTGTTCACGCTCAGAGTTAGTTACCAACCAACTTCTCTTGAAATTAACGTTTAAACACATTCTCTTTTCTAGGCAAAAGGCCCAATCATTATAAGTCTTCCCCCTATTCTTGGAGCATGAGTGTTCATTGGAAGAAAGGGGGGGGTCACTAGGGTCTAGTGTCCAACAGGCTGGTCAGGATAGGGCCTTAAGTAGCAAAAAAGTCAGAGTTCCTAAGGAAGACTATTAGAACAAGTAAGTACTTTAGAGTTAGTGGAGGGTGCAGAGGCTTCACAGAAGACCACCTAATAGGATTCCAGCAGGGGCATGGGTGAACTGGACGAGAGCACTCCTAATCACAGAAAAAACCCCAAAACTACACAGGAATCACAAGAGACTTAAGGTAAGTAAATACCCAAGCCAGCACAGTACCTCAGCACAGAAGATTTTGCAGCAGGACCACCTCAGGATCTGCAGCCAAAAACATGGTTGTTGAATTCCTTCATTAAAAAGACAGAAGACGGGACACTGGAAGGACTTTTGCAGCAATGATCACAGGGAAGACTCCAAACAAGGTTTTCCTCGTGGCTGGATGTGGCTCTGTGGATTTCGCGCCTTTTTCAGGAGAACATTCTCGTTGTTTGCAAGGTCCAGTAGTCTGGTGAGGGGACTTTTCAGACTGGAATCGTGCCTCTGGAGATCCAGCAGGATGCCCATGAAGTTTCAGCGATATTCGGAATTCAGAAGACTGTGCACCACACAATGCCCTGCAAGGTCGCAGCAAGGCGTGGGATGACAGAGTCTAGTGGGTCTCACCAGGCTCTGGGTCGTGCCGTCATTTTCATAGTCCCCAGGTCGATTGGATGGAAGTGCTACCAGCAGGCTCAGGTTACACAGCAGGCTCTCCGGTCGCTGGAAATCCTCTCAGCTGCTTTTCCTTCATCCTCTTCAGTTTTGGTTCCAGTGGTCGACTACCTCTTCAGCTTCCAGGATCAGACTTTTATGCAGGAATCTAGCCAAACCGCCTTGCAACATTCAAACTTGGAGATTGGCAATCCTTTGAGGAGAGCCAGCCTTCCAGTTTCAACTGTAATCTCAGACTCAGGCTGGAAGACAAAGGGCTGCAGAGTTTTGGACTCCTTCCTCGCTTCCTGCCTTCACAGACACTCTGGAAATTAACAAGGGGGGTCCTGGGCGTCCCTCTGCCAGACAGTCCTGGTTACGAGAGCCTTACCCAGATTCTTTAGCTAATTATCTTTCACAGAGGAGAAATATCCAAAACAGATCCGTCTTTGTTCTACTCTGGGGCAGTCCAGCACCAAAATGCTAGGCAATTCTCCGCTGAACAAGAGTACCAACAGCAACCCCAGACATGTGTTTCGGCCTGGTTGGACCTCATCAGTAGGGTGGAGCTGTGCCTCTCTAAGACTAGTGGGCAAGGGGTCCACGTCTGGAAGGGTTACAAGCAAGCTCCAGTTACACAGCAGGCTCGCCGGTCGCTGGAATTCATCTCAGCCGCTTTTCCTTCAACCTCTTCGGTTTTGGTTCTAGTGGTCGACTACCTCTTCAGCTTCCGAAATCCAGCCAAACAGCCTTGCAACATTCAAACTTGGGGGTTGGAAATCCTTCGAGGACACCCAGCCTTCCAGTTTGAATTGTAATCTCACACTCTGGCCGGAGACAAAGGGCTACAGAGTTTTGGACTCCTCCCTCGCCTTCCTGCCTTTCACATACACTCTGGAGCCTGGAAGATAAAAATAAATAAATAAAAAAAATTCACACAAAGGAATTTCCTGCTTAGGATGTCAGGGGAAGGAACAAGAAAGGACAAGGAACACTAAAATGGCGACAAAACAAGACAGGGGCCATTTTGTTCAAATGAGCAGCCAGGGGGTGCCTTTAACTGGGGCTGTACAAACAGCCTGCGGTAAAGGTGCACAAAATTATTAAAACGGTTCACTGCCACCAGCCATTAAAGGTAATTTGGTCCTTGTAACAAATGTTACATTTAAAATGAGAAAGGGGATACTCAGTATCTCCCAGCACTCCACATAAGGTGGGGGCGGGGGGAGGTGCAGGTCTCACTTAAAATGTAGAAGGGATCCAAAGATCCTCCGACCCTTGGGAACTGTAGTTCTCACAAGGTTTGCCAGAGGAAGCTAAAAGGGGAGCCCCTTGTCAACCCAGCAACAATAGACACTTATTGCCAAAATGTTGTCAAAGAGGATAACTTTTAAAAGGCACTATGGAGAGTCTTACAAATGACACCCAAAAAAAGAGTGAAAGATTTTGCGAGTGTGGAAAAAGGTTCCTACTCATAGGTATAAGGAAAAAGAATTCACCAACCAGTAAAATCAAAGTTCTGGGGTTGACACAGGCCAGGAAGATTTATCATTACTATGAAAATATTACCTAACAGTAGGTGTGGAAACCATGGTTGTCTTGCCCACATTGGATATATAAGGTTTAGTGTGGCTTGTTGCTGGTGCATCTTGTGCACTATCCTGCTGAGGTGTGTGTGTGTGTGGGGGGGGAGGAGGGGGGCAGGTTAGGCAGAGGGTGAACGTAAGCACATTTCCATGACCAGCTCATCCACAGAGCGTTGTGTTTGGACTCTGGCTGGGGAAACCGGGACGCAAAGTCTGGGCATTGTGCGTTTTGGCTTGTGGACAACAAGTCTACAGGTGGATAACCCCAAAGGGAGAAGATTTTGTCTAGAATATCTGTTGAGTTGCCACTCGTGCTCCTCAGGTAGAGGATTTCAGCTCAGGAATGTCCGCTAGAGCATGAATTTCCCCTGGAACGTGTTGGGAGACTAGGAATATGTTTCGCTTGCGTGCCCACTTCCACATTTTTTTGATAGCCTGGACAGAGAATTTGAGTGTGTGCGCCTCCCTGCTGGTTTAGGTACAACATGGCAGTTATGCTCCGACTGGTCGATGGTTGACGGTCAGCCGTGGGGTGTTTGTTCAGTGTGGCCTGAGTCGCCAGGTTATTTCCCCGTCACAGGCCCGCTGGCCTGCTTGTTGGAGCCGGGGGTTCGCACATGGGATTCCATTGAACCCAGATAGCCTTCGGCATCACTAAGGAGGTCGATGCTGCCCTCACTGGATTCTCCCACCACATCTATGGAGGCCTCAGTCTGCATGGCGTGGGCAGTCCAGCGTTTGGTTTGATGGTTCTTTATGGTTTTTGGGCAGAAAAGTCTGCAGGAATTGCAGTTTTTCTCAGTGTGATCCCTCGCCAGACAGTGATTGCACACCTTGTGCATGTCTTTCCAGGAGCATTTCCTGTTGCAGGAAGGGCAAAATTTAAATGGAGTGTTTTCCATTGCTAGTGCAAAGGGCAGCATTGCAATACAAGGGAAGATGAGAGGCATTCTCTAAAAGGTTACAAGTGTATGACCTCCCCCCACTTTCCCTACGGGTAAGGAACAAGTTACTTACCTGTAACTGTTGTTCTCCAGCATGGGTCTGGCATGGATTCACATGCTCATGAATATTCCCCGTCGTCAGGCTGGGAATCCTCGGTAAAGAAAAAACCAGTATCAGTTTCGTTTCTGATCTGTCTTTCGTAGTAATAACCAATCACTGGTCTCTGCGTCATACTGACCACAGCCAATGACTGCCCTCTACCTAAGCACCGCCTCTGGCAGCCATCTTCAGATTTGGAAGCACGTGAAGTGGCAGTATGACCAAGTGAAGAGCCGCAGAGGGGTAGGCGGGAGGGTTCGCATGTGAATCCATGCCAGACCCATGCTGGAGAACAACAGTTACAGGTAAGTAACTTGTTCCTTCTCCAGCATGGGGTCTGGCATGGATTCACATGCTCATGAATAAAGAATACATAGCAGTACACACATGCACAACCACGGGAGGTGGCAAAGGCTCAACATTAAGCATCACACCAACTCAACATTAAGCATCTTACCTCCTCACCAGGCTCACCTCAGGCGAACAGGTTGCGCAGCACTGCTTGGCCGACCCTGGACTCCTCCCTGGAATCCCGGTCGACGCAGTAGAATTTCGTGAAGGTGTGCGTCGACCTCCACGTAGCAGCCCTGCATATGTCCAGCAGGGGCACACCAGATAGGAACGCCGTGGTAGCTGCGATCGCTCTGGTGGAATGGGCTCTCGGACGGCCAGGCAGCGGTCGGTTTGCCAACCGGTGACAGTACATGATACAGCCGGAGAGCCATCTGGAGATGGAAGCCTTCGAGAGAGCCTTCCCCTGATTGACAGGTCCAAAGTTCACAAAGAGTTGTGACGTCTTCCGAAAACCTTTCGTGCGGTCCACGTAGAACTTCAGCGCTCTAGCTACATCCAGCGAGTGCAAAGTCCTCTCAGCCGGCGACGAAGGCGACGGGAAGAACACAGGTAACACCAAGGGTTCGTTGAGATGGAAGTCCGACGGTACCTTGGGCATGAAGGAGGGGTGCGTCCTGAGCACTACCCTCGTGTCGTGGAAAGTCAAGTACGGGGCCTTGCAGGAAAGGGCCTGGATCTCTCCCACTCGTCGTGCGGAGGTGATGGCCACAAGAAAAGCTGTTTTCCACGATAGAAACTTCAACGGGGCCGAGTGCAGAGGCTCGAACGGAGGTCCCATGAGCTTGGTCAGCACCACGTTGAGCTCCCACGCCGGGGCCGGAGCCTTCACCGGCGGGAACGATCTGAACAGTCCCTTCATGAACTCTTTCACCAGGCGATGAGACCACAAGGACGTCCGCCCCGTGGTTCTGGTGTATCGGGAGATCGCAGCAAGATGAATCTTGATGGACGCGTGTGCCAGACCAGCCTTGGCCAGCGTCAGCAGGTACGGCAGTACTTGGGGAGCCGTAATCCGTAGAGGGTTCATCTTCTGTGCGTGGCACCAGACAGAGAACCTCTTCCATTTGTGTCCGTAGCATTTAAGAGTCGAGGACGCCCTGGCCTTTGCAAGAACCTCTCTGCAATCGGCCGGTATGTCGTATCCTCCAAACTCTAGCGCTGCAGGAGCCAGGCCTGCAAGTTCAGCGACTTCGGGTCGTGGTGGAGGATGACGCCTCCTTCCCTGGAGAGTAGATCCGCGTCCGCCGGCAGCTTGATCGGCGGGGACGCTGACAAGTCCAGAAGGTCCGGGAACCATATCTGCCTCGGCCACGCAGGTGCGACGAGGATCATCCTGCACCGTGACCTCTTGAGCTGGTTGACGAGCCGGATTAGCAGAGGCAATGGAGGGAACGCGTAGAGGAACAGGCCCTCCCAGGGGAACGAGAAAGCATCGCCCATGCTCCTCGTCTGGGGAAACCTGCTGGCGAACCTCCGGCACTTGGTGTTCGTCGCCGTCGCGAACAGGTCGATCTGGGGTGTGCCCCACCGTCGGAAGAGGCGATCTACCAGATCCTGCCGTAGTTCCCACTCGTGGCACGAGCGTAGCTCCCTGCTGAGTGAGTCGGCGATGGTGTTTTTTATCCCTGCCAGATGAAACGGCACCAGAAAAATCCCTTGGGCGACGGCCCAATGCCACAGGTCCTGAGCCTCCTTGGACAGCGCTGGGGACCTGGTTCCGCCCTGTTTCCTGATGTAAAACATGGTGGTGGTGTTGTCGGTGAAGATCCTCACCACCTTGCCCTTGAGGGACGGAAGGAAGGACCTGAGGGCCCAAAACACTGCACGGAGCTCCAGGACGTTGATATGCAGGGACTTCTCCGTCGGGAGCCATAGTCCCCTTGCGTGCAGATTTTCGGTGTGCGCTCCCCACCCTTCCAGGGAGGCATCCGTGGTCACAGTCTCCTGGTGGGCTGGGGTCTGGAAGTCCATGCCCGCCGTCAGATGCGCGCGGGTGCCCCACCACCGTATCGCTCGTCGGAAACTCTCGTCGAGCTTGATCCTTTCCTCGAAGCTGCCCGTCGTCTGGATCCAGCGCGCATCCAGGAATTCTTGCAACGGGCGCATCCGGAGCCTGCACATGGGAATGAGGTAGATGCAGGAAGACATCATCCCGAGGAGGGACTTGATGGACCTCACTTTGGCCGCGTCGGCCACCAACATCCGTTGCACCTTGCCCAAGATGGTCCTGGTCCTCTCCTCCGACGGGGAGGCCAGAAGAGACACTGTGTCGAGCCTCGCTCCCAGAAACAGTGCGACTTGAGCGGGCACCAGGTGGGATTTGGCGTAGTTCACGGAGAATCCCAGGTCCGTGAGGAGTTGGACGGTCCTTGCCGTGTGGACCACGGCGAGCTCCCTCGTCTTGGCGCGGATGAGCCAGTCGTCCAGGTAGGGGTAGACGTGGATCCCCTCGCGGCGCAGCTGCGCCGCCACCGGTGCGAGGCACTTGGTGAATACCCTGGGCGCCGACCGTAGTCCGAAGGGAAGGGCTTTGAACTGGTAATGACGCCCTTGGACCACGAATCTGAGGAATTTTCGGTGCCCCTTTAGGATGGGAATGTGGAAGTAGGCATCCTCCAAATCCAACGACGCTAGGAAGTCTCCTTCCTCCAGCTGACCCAGGACGTGCTGGAGGGTGACCATCCGGAACTTCTGCGCCTTGATGAACTTGTTCAGACGTCGCAGGTCTAGAATGGGGCGCCATCCTCCCGTCTTCTTCTTCACGAGGAAGTATCTCGAGTAGACTCCGGAGCCCCGAAGCCTCTTTGGGACGAGTTCGATGGCGCCCTTTCTGAGCATCGCCTTTACCTCCAGGAGAAGTTGAGGGACGTGAAGTTCTTTCCTGGCCACGGGGGGGATGCGCGGGCACCTTCTTTGAAACTCGAGCGCGTGGCCCCGGGCCAGGGCGTCCAGCACCCAACGGTCGGTGGAGATGGACTCCCACACGCTGACGAAGCCCGCCAGCCGGCCTCCCACCGGGGTGCTTCGGTGGGGGCCCGACCCCACGGCCGGTTCAATCCTGCTTGGACGCGGCCTTGCCGCCTTGATCCCCTTGGCGACGACGGCGGGGTCCGCCGGACTTGCCTCGTCCTCTGTAGGCCTCTTGCGACGACGAGCGGGCCGCTTGACGGTAGGAAGCGAAACCGCCGCCGGAACCTTTGGAGGCGCCCTTGCCTCCGCCGCTCCGAAAGGGCGTCCGCCGTTGCTGCAGGACTCCAAGGGCCCGGGCCGTCTCAGTATCCGCCTTGATGGCCTGAAGGGAATCGTCCACTGTCTTGCCGAACAGGTTGTTCCCATCGAAGGGCATGTCCAGGACTCTGGCCTGGACGTCCTGCCGGAAATCCGTAGCTTTGAGCCATCCACGACGTCGAAGGCAAACGCCGTTGCCCAGCTGGCGGAACCCAGTGTCGGCGATGTCCGTCGCCACGGTGATGGCGTGGTCCGAGGCCACCTCACCTTCCTGCAGGATCTCCAGGGCCTCCGCCCTCTTGTCGTCCGGCAGAAAATCCAGCAGGGGAGCTATCTTGTACCAGAGCTCCCTGTCGTAGCGGGCCACGATAGCCAAGGCGTTGGCCGCTTTAATCGTCGTCGCTGCCGACGAGATGACTCTACGCCCCATAGTATCCAATTTCTTTCCCTCGCCGTCCGGCGGGGAAGTCGATGTGGAGGCCGCACCCCCCCCGCTTTCTTCCTGGCTGCCGCGGAGACGACGGAATCCGGGGTAGGCTGCGCCCGGAGGCATAGGGGGGCCGTGTCAGGGACCCGGTACTTCTTCTCGTACCGGTCTCTTCTAGCTGGCGTCGTGGAAGGGTTCTTGAGGAGGGAAAGGCCCTCATCCCAAATGTCGTCCAACAGAGGCACTGCGAGGACCGTCTTCCTCTTGGCCTCGCGTCGCTGATAAAGGAAGCCTTCCTTTTTCTCTCCTCAGGGCAGAGTTGGAAAAGCTCGGAAGCCCTAGAGATCATGGAGTGGAAAGATCCGATCTCGTCGGGCGGAGAAGCCCTGGTGGGAGGCGACGACGGAATATCCTCGTCGTATGCCTCGTCGTCCGTACCCGTCGCTGCCGTGTCAGTCCCCGTATCATCCCCTCGGGTGGACGGGGAGGAGGGCTGGACGGGGCGCGACGGTAGAAAAGGAGGTGGTGGATGGATCCTTCTTTTCTTGGTAGGGGGAACACCAGAAGGTCCCGGTTCTGGATCCCCCGACGGGAGAGGTTCCTCCGTCGGTAACGGTAGCCTCGTCCTTATCTCGGAGCATAATGACTGTATGGCCAACAAAATGGCCGCCGAGTTGTCTTGCGGCGCTGGCAGAGGGGAATCCGACGGGCGAGCAGGGGCCCCGTCGGTATCCTCGACGATGTCGTCGTCGTCACCTGCGTCGGGGTCCATTCCGACGGGCTGGCCTTGTTCCACGCCTAGGCCGTGGCTTAAGACCTCGATCAGCTCCTCTTCTGAGGTTGTGGCCGAATCTACGCCCTGCCCCCCCTTCTTCTTACCCACGGAGGGTTTCACGGGGGTCCTATCGATGGGCACAAAAGAAGACTCCCTCCGAGGAGGCAGGGAGATTCTGGGCCCTGAGGACGCCACCACTGGTGCAGCCTCCACAGGCTGAGCCAGGGCCGCCGCGACCGTTTCGATAGAGGGCTTGGTCGGATGGATCAAGGCCTTCACCACCTTAGGTGCGCTCACCGCCTTATCCTTGAGGGAGGGGGCACTGCCACGCTCCTCCTCTGCCTTAGAGCTCGACCGGGGCCTCTCCAGGAGCTTCGCCGGGTGCTCGGCCTTCCTCTTACCCGACCCAGAGCGTTGGCTCGTGGTTGATGGTGCCGGAGAGGGTGCGCCCTGCCTGGCGCCCGTAGAGCCCGACCGTTCGGCGCTCCCGGTGCCAGCGGACTCGCGGTGCTTGGCCTTATGTTGGGCCCCCGTCGCCGGGGCGCCCTCAAAGGTCTTAGAAGACCGCTCGGATTTCTTCTTCTTCTCGCCAGACGGGCTCTTACCCTCCAGCCAGTTGGCGAGACGTTGATGACGGTCCTTCATGGTCCGTTCCGACATGTTGCCGCAAAACGCACAGTCCTTCTCCATGTGCGTTTTGTCCTCATGAAGGCAGTAAAGGCAGAAAGAGTGTTCGTCCTCCTTGAAGACGTTCTGCAGCTGGCATCCAGGGCAGACCCTGAACAGCTTTCCGGGCGTCGAGCTTCCCTTCTCCTGGGCCATCTCCGAGACCGGGCCTGAGAAGCTTCTGGAGTCCTCCGAAGCGTAGCTCGACGAAATCTTCACCCTTGAGGGGCACAGACGAATCCGACACGGGTCCCCGTTGATCGGATGTAGGATCGGTGGAGCTTGAGGCTCTTTTGACCGAAAGAATCGAAGTTTTTGTGAAAAAGCGCGAAAAAATAGCACTAACGCTCGAGAGCAATAGCACGAGGATCCCAACACATGAACGTGCGGTAAAAATCTGAAGATGGCTGCCAGAGGCGGTGCTTAGGTAGAGGGCAGTCATTGGCTGTGGTCAGTATGACGCAGAGACCAGTGATTGGTTATTACTACGAAAGACAGATCAGAAACGAAACTGATACTGGTTTTTTCTTTACCGAGGATTCCCAGCCTGACGACGGGGAATATTCATGAGCATGTGAATCCATGCCAGACCCCATGCTGGAGAAGGGCCAAGACCACGTTTTAAGGCTGCAGTCTTCGTTCGTCGAGGCAGTTGAGCGCCGTCAACGATATAGCCGTCCGTCGAAGGCCACCAAAGTAGTTGGCATTGTGGCGGCCGGTTGTAGAAAGAATAGCAAGAAAGTCTAAAATTAAACTTTGTTTAATCAAAGGCATTAGCCAGAATAACTCTGCAAACTATCGACCGACCACGATGGCGGAAAGAAACATATGAGGGACCTCGACACGTGAAGGACCATGGGTATAGTAGAGGTCACACTAGAGATAGTATTAATGACATACTCATGAGACGCCCCATTTCGAGTTGTGAAAAAACAAATCATGTAATACTCTGCGACTACCACCAGATGGTGGCCTATGCATAGCAGGTGATCTAAGCAGAGCCACAAGCCTCATATTGTTTAGGCACACTGTCAAAGTAACCAAAAAGCCATCAGTTAAAGTATCCTAACTACACTTCACTGGAAGGTGATGTGTGCAATTGTAAAAATACAAGAATTCCAAAAAAGACTCAGTATCGACCGTCTTCGGGATTCATCAGTTACCCCATACGAATAAGCAAAACAGGCAAGAAGTAAAGCAGAAGGCTTTACTGACCACATAAAGTTCAAAAATAACTTGGAGATAAGACATTTAAGCTATCCCAGTGGATTGTAGATCCCCCAACTCTACGTATTAGTCTGTACTACTCAGAGACCTTGGTAGATGTTAGGTAAGATTGGTGCAGTCAGACTGTGCGAGACTACACACAACTTATTTGCTTGGTATTAGGTAACCCACCTTTTGGTATAGGTCTGTACTACACAAGTTGTTAGTGTGACTGAGCAGCCAGTCTATCTCAAGAGGAGTAAATGTGAGCTGTACAGTTGAAATCAGTCAATACACATAAGCAAGTACCACTTACACTCTCAAAGTTTCAGTTCTAAATATATTTGCATGCATTTATTTACACATCAGTTTTAGTTAACCACTCTTTAAAAAGGCAAGTGTTTGTAAAAGTCAAGCAAACTTTGGAATCACTTTGCAAAAGTCAATAAAGTTGCTGAATACTCTTTGGATATGCTAATAGATTTCTCCTACACCCTCAAGTGACTTAAATAACAAGGATAGTATTGCATTTAGCATAAACACCTATATACCTTTTAGACTCTTGGTTTCAGGAAGGAAGGGTTAAGGAAATAGAAAGGTTAGAACATACTTTCTTATAACAGGAAGGCAGTTTGAATCCTCTAATGAAACCCAGGTAAGCCTTTTCCATCAGTAAAAGTGTTCAACAAATTACAACCCATAAAGGGACAAGCAATGCCAAAGTCAATAGATTAGAACAGTGCCTTTAAGGAGTCAGGACAGCCAAAGCCAATTGGACAAAATCTATAGTTCTGATGCACTTCTTGGATAGAGTCTTTCAAAAATATCACTTAAAAGGAACACAAGCTGTTGGGCCCGTGTTAGGCAAAGTTTGCATGCAGTACCCTCTGGATTGGTCCCACCAACTCAAGGGGAGAAGTCATCCTTGCAGGGCTTCTCGGTCGATACGAATTTGGAGCTTCAGCACAGCAGCAGGGCTTCACCGGGCAAACCAACGGTCCAGGTGTTGCAGCAGGTGTTTCTTTCAAGTTCTTCTTTGGATTCCTTCGTCCAGTGGTCGACTCTGCCTTCCAAGCCAAAAAGCCTCACCTAAGAGTGAAAAATACTGGGTGTTTTGGGCACCTCCCTCGCTTCCTGCCCCCGTCAGACACCCTGGAGCCAGAGGCGGGCTTCACTCGTGAATCCTGCCAAAGACAAAATGAATAAAGGGACCAAACCTGGTTGGGCGCGTAGAGTAAATCTCAAGAAAGACCTTTCCATAAAGAAACGGTGAAAAAAGAAGACCGGGCCATTTTGACAAAAATGGCACCCTTGGGTGATTTACCGTGGCTGCAAACGCAGCCCGCGGTAAAAGCACACCACGGTAGTTGTTAGGCAGAGTTTGTATGCAGTATCCTTTGGGAGCACCACACACACCTAGGACTACATGTGTAAGCAAACAACCTTTGCCACCACACAGTTTTTGGTAGCGAGCAGAGCAGCCAGGCTCATCTAAAAATGGAATGCAAGCTTTTAATGAGGTTACACAGAGGTCTACAGTTACAAGTATTCAAATAGACACTTACACTCAAGGTTTCTTGGTAAAACACTTATTTATTAGTGTCAGTTAGAAAACATTCACTAAAAGGAGGCAATCAATATCACACACAAATATACGACAGTATTTCACACTATCAGGTACTGAGTCATTTAAACTACTTTGAAGGACCAGCAAAAAGGCATAAATTATGAATAGTAGAGTTACTCTTAAACAGTGCAAATAGTTTGAGTTCACCAGAGGAGTTGTTCCAATGCAATAGGTAGGCCAAAGTCAATGGGCTAGAGTCTTGAAGAAGTAAAAACGGTTCTGGTATTTAAACGGAAAAGTCTTTGCCACAGTTCTCAGAAGTAGTTCATATAAGAAAGATTCACATGTCGGGTCACAAGCTGTCACAAGTTGCTAATGTTTCATGCACTTTTGCAGTGAGAGTTAAGTTCTCTCGGTCGGTTTTTCACAGTACCTTAGATTGAAGAAAAAGATGCAGCTGAAGACTTCTGTTCCTGGCACTTCCTGCAGATCTCGTTCCTGAGCCTCAGTCGTGGGGACAAGAGGGAGGACATCGGGGGACTCGTGCACTGCACGGGGACTGGTCACAAAGGTGTCAAACTGGCAATTCTTCTATTCCGGTAGCTGTCTTCAAGCACACAAACTGGTATCCTTCTGCCTGGCTATTTGGTTTCCTGCAGCACTCTGATGAAAATACAACCAGCTCTGAGAATGGGGTCCAGGTGGCTTACGAGTTGATTGGTGCCACCAACTCAAAAAGAAGAAATCATCCTTGACGGGCTTCTCTGTCGAGATGAACTTGGTGATTCAGACCTGCAACAGGGCTTCTCCAGGCAAACCAAAGGTGCAGGAGTTGCAGCAGCCATCCTCTTCCAGCTCGTCTTCTCTTCTTTTGTTCCAGTGGTCGACTGCCTTCCAAGCAAAGAGACTCACCTTTTAAACTGTTTTCTCCCATTCATTTCAGCCTAGCTGCCACTCACCCAGCAGGCTGGCTGTCCTTGCCGTACAGTCAGCCAGCTAGCCAGCCAATCACGCCAGAGTGCCTTTGGGTCTCCTATGAGACTAAGCACAGGGAGTTTCGGGCACCTCCCTCATTTCCTGCCCACCCCAGACACTCCGGCACCAGAGGCGGTCTTCAGTCCTGAAGCCCGCCAAAGGTATAGGAACAAAGGGACCAAACCTGGTTTGGCGTGCAGAGACAAACTCTAGAAGGACGTTTTCAAAAAATAAATGGCGAAAAAAGAAGACCGGCACCCATTTAAACAAAGGAGGCTCAGATGTCACCTTGAAAAACATGGCTCCTGCGATTTAACGCTACAGGTGTTTGCAGTAGGGAAAAATTATGGTAGTTCGTTGTAAAACCACTGCCACCAGCCATTTCGAGAGGAAAGGGTAGTGTTTGACTGCTACATTAGTTGCTAGACATAGGGGATACTAGGTAACCCCTTCAGCACTCTATTGTAAGATAGGGTGTGCTGGGTCTAGGAATTTAAAAAGACTAGTAAAGTCAATTTAACTTTACTTTCTCTGGGAAACAGTAGTTTATCCCAGGAGGTATTTAAACCTTGGGTTGGGACAGCCTAAAAAGGCTTCCCTGTGTCACTGCACTGAAGTTGCTGCGTGATACACATGGAAAGATGATGCCTATGGAGTGGTCTAAAACGCCATAATCAAAGATGAGTAAAACACACATCAAAATATGAGAGAGTGGGGAACAAAGGCTCACACTCTCCAGGAAAAAAAATCAAATCCTCAAAATCCAGCAAAGTTGCTGGGGGTCTCTAAGGTGGAGGGAATTAGCACATTCCTGAGAATTCTCACCAACAGCCTGAGCAAGGGGAGTTGAAATCAACACAGAAAAGGTAAGCCAGTGTACTTCTCAAGTGAGAAAACATGACTTAGGGCAATAAAGTAAGTACCCCACGCCCCCAAAGTACCTCTGGTTTGAAGAAGGTGGTCCATCTGGATTCAGCATTGCTACAGCCAAGCAAGCCCTTGTTCCTGGGCCTCAGTCGTGGGGACAAGAGGGATGACGTCCGATGGGCTCCTGCAGCAGTACTCCGGAAAAGACTTCGGCAGCTACGGATCTTCGATTTAGCGGCTCTTCGCAATTTCAGTGCCTTGATGCAGAACGAATATCCCTGGTTGGACTTTCCTTTCTCCCTCGGTCCTGGACTCTGGATCGGGATTTCTTGCTTCTAAAGTGTCCTTAGAAGGCTCCTGGAGCTTTTGGCCAAGTTTGTTCCACGCAAGATGTTGCACTCGGTTATGGACATTCGACCCCTGGCATTGGGCTTCTGCAACACTGGAGAGGCACAGCAAGTCGAGGATTGCGCCAAAGTGGAGTTTGTCACAGGGCTATTTGGTCTCACCAGCCCAAGGGGAGAAAAGCAGTTCTGGCCGGAGCATCTCCGTTGATGCGAAAAAGGAGGCAAGCACAGCAGCAGGGCTTCACCGGGCACTTCGAGGTCCACGAGGTTGCAGCAGGCTTCTCTTCACGATTTCTTCTTCGGATGTTTCTTACAGTAGCAGACTGCCTTTAGTCCCAAGAACCTGACCTTACCCCCTAAGTGCCAAGGACGAGGTATCTCGTACTTGGGATTACCTCCCTGTTGCCAAGGATGAGATAGCTCCTCCTTGGCACTTAAGGGGTTAATGAAGGAGAAAATGTTAGAAGGCATTGAATGGTGAAATATCGAAATCACCAAAAAAGGCCTTCGCACTGGGGGGAGAAAAACCATGGCAGTTAAAAGTTAAGCTTGTTCCCATTTATTCACAGCCTAGGCTGTCAATCACACAGCAGGGTGGCTGTCCTTTCCGGACAGCCAGCCTGCCAATCAGGACTGGTTTTGTTCAGGCACACCTAGAGACAAAGGACCGGGGAGTTTCGGGACACTCCCTCACTTCTTGTCCTTCCAGACACACTGGAGCCAGGGGGCGGGCTTCAGGGCTGAAGTCCGCCAAAGGCAAAACACACAAACGGCTCAAACGCATCTCAACATACAGATTAAAGCCCAGAAAGACCTCACAAACAGAAATAGCGAAAAAAGAAGACGAGAGACATTTTGACAAAATGGATGCTACACTGCAGCTAAGGGTTCAGCCTGCTGTTAACAACGGTAGTAAAAAGTACACTGCAGCTAAGGGTTCAGCCTGCTGTTAACAACGGTAGTAAAAAGTAAACCACTGCCACCAGCCATTTAAAGTAGTAAGGTAACAAAAAATGTTACATGAGAAAGTAGGATAAGGGGCTACTGGTACTCCACATAAAATGGTGTGTGCTAGAGCTACAAGGTAAAAAGGCAAGTACGATCAATTTCACTTTACTATTCTTGGGAACAGTAGATTACTCAAGAAAAGGTAGGTAAACCATGCGAGAAATCCAAGGGACTTCTCAGTGACATTGCACTGAGGTTGCTGTGCATCACTATACAAAAGAAAAGGATGCCTATGGTGTTTGTCAGACTACAAAAACCATGAAAACAAATTCCTAGTCAGGGGAAAAACACAGGAGGGAGTGAGAAAAAGATGCCACTCACAAGTTAAAATGAAAAAGTCCCAGGTCCAGCAAAAGAGCTGGAGGTCTCCAAGGTGGGAGGAAATGAGCACAGAAATGAAAATTCTCACATTAGAGTGGCAGAGCAGTTAGGCTTATCTTAAGGGGAAGATGTGAGCTGTAGGCAAGTACCCTGAACACAATTAGTAATGCACATCAAAGTAACACTTATACATTTATATTAAAATATAGATTATATTTACACAAGAGTTAAATACTTGGCACAATAAACCAACACACATAGGTATACTTTACAATACTTCCTAAAGGCCACTTCTTACTTGGTAGTTGCTGAACGTGTACAATTGTAACAGGAGTTTGACAGGGCTACCATATTATCTGTAATAACGCGCACCCACAAAGTAATACAGTAATTGCATTTAGTCAGCATACACATAAGATCATGATTTTTGGGAAGGAAAACAGTTGGTTAGTGTTATCCTAATATAGCTTCAGGTTCTAGAGGCAAGTTCCCTGCACAGCAAGTCTTTTAAAGTCCAGAATGCAACCCTAGCTAAAAGGCAGCTCAGATAGGCTTAAAGTCTTGAAAAGGAGCAGAAGTCAAAGGTTCCTGTGCATACTTTTTAGTCTCTAGGAAAGAAGATCGAAGAAGACTTAACCAACGTTGTAGACCCTGTTAAAGGACTCGCTCAGAGTTTGCCCTGGACACCTCTACGTGCACTCCAATGCACTGGAGTGACTTTCTGGAATAAGGTAAGCAATACCCCCCCTCCTCCCCCAACAGTACCTGAGGTTTGAAGAAAACGTTTGTGGGGGATGCTCCGCGATGTTACAGCTCTGGGCCGGACCTGCGGATTCCTTGGTCCGATGACTGAAGGCAGGATAATGGACGGGTTCTCTCAGAAGCAGTCTCAAGGGAGGACCTCTGACACTGCTTTCATCAACTTTTCTGGTCACTGCGGTTTTGGCACCTTTTCGGCAGCACCAACAACGTGATTCGCCCGGTCAATCATCTTCGGTTCCTGCAGTCACACACTGATGAGGGAGTCTGGACGAGTTGGATTGTGTCACCTTGATGGCTCAGCAAAGACTTGGAAGGATTCGGCATTTCCACGACTATCCACTCAAAATGGGGAGCAGGTTTCCTGGTATTGGGGTTCCACAGCTCTGAGAACTCACAGACCTCAGGAGATGGCTCAAATCAAAGTTTGTCTTGGGACTGGCTGTTCCCACCAGTCAAAGGGAAGGAGTCGTCCTCTTCGGAGTTTCTCCGTCGCACAGAAAACAGGGTCAGGATAGCAGTGGTCGCTTCACGGTATTGCAAAGGGTCTGCAGGCGTCTCTGGACGTCGTCTTCGGTTAATTCAGCTTCCAGTGGTCTACTTGCTCTTCACTCCCGGAGCCTCACCTTTTATACAGTTTCAGCACTCACTCCTCTGCAAGTTTCCTCTAAATTTTACAGAAAGGGGCGTTTGGCTGTCCAATGAGGACAGCCAGACCTCCAGTGGGAGCTGGCCCCATTCAGGCAATGACAGGGGGTGGACAACTCCTCCCCCACTTCCTGCTTGCCCAAACACTCTGGCGCCTGGCGGGAACTCGCAAGGGTTCCCGCCAAAGGCAAAACAACCCTCCTAGAATGGTAGAAGAAGGGCTGACATAAGAACAACCATGCTAGTAACGGCTAAAAAAGAAGGGAGGCCCAAATTAGTACTTGGGTGCACCTATTGTGCACTACCGAGGCTATGGACATATATTGTGCTAGACATATTACACAATAGTTGGTAAAACACGTCAACTGCCACCAGCCATAACTAGGAGATTGTCTTTATGACTAAAAAGTCACAGGAGCAGAGGGAAGGTGGATACTAGGTATCCCTTTGACACTCCACATAAGGTGGTGTATGCCAATCTCTCAGACTATTAAGTTTTAGGAGAGATACTAAGTATCATTAAGAACTGTAGTTACTCCAGGATAAAGAAAAGAATCTCAAAGGAGGACCCCAAGGGTCCCCAGCAACACTGCCCATAAGGAGCTGTGTGCTGCAATATACAGATGTCTGTGTTATAGAGGAAAATAGACTCCATAGCCAGGTAAAATACAAAGAATAGAGTTTCAAAAGACAGATCCCATAAGAATGAATTAGTGGAAAAAGGCTCCACTCATTCAGGATTTCAGAAAAAGCTCCAGAAGTCCAGCAAAAAGGGCTGGGGTCTCACTAGAAGAGGGGGGTGAAACATAAGGGAGCAGTTTCTTACCTGTAACTCCATTTCTCCAGCATTGGTATCTTTCATGGATTCACATGCTTAGAATATTCCCCGTCGTCAGGCTGGGAACCCTCAGTATATTTATTAAGACGTTTTCCATAGGAAAAATTGACACTTGTGTCCCATCTACATCGTTTTGGGCTGCGTACGCCTGACTCAATAGGACGTAGAGACAAAAACTTCAACGACTTCAGCGCTGACAGTACCAGATTTGAGACTCCAGTTAAGTGGAAACTTTTTGGCTGGAGGAAAAGTCCGAAACATGCCTTTCAGGAAATGTTTTACCAGTCAATCGCTGAACAGCGGCGTTGAATTTCTTTTCCGAGTAATTCTCGAGATGGCCGCCAAATGAACTTTAATGGAGGAAAAAGCCAATCCTTGCTCCGCCAAGTGTAGCAAATATGGAAGAATCTGTTCTGCTCCGACGCTTAAGGGGTCTACTCCCGGATGATCCCTGCACCACACATAGAACCTCTTCCATTTACCTGCATATGAAGCGTTCGTGGACGGAGCTTGTGCCGCCTGTAAGATTTGACGACACTTCGAGGGAATGTTGAGGTCCCAAACTCGGAGAAGTCAGGAGCCAGTCCATCAGGTTGAGGGATTCTGGATCGTGATGCCAAACTGCTCCTTTATCCTGAGATAGAAGGTTCGGAATCTTCCAGAACTTCACTGGTTCTGATATTGACAGCTGGAGAAGGTCTGAGAACCACGACTGTCTCGCCCAGTAAGGAGCCACTACAATTACCCGACATGGGTACTTGTGAATCCACTGGAGTGTCTGCCAAATGAGCGGAAATGGAGAGAACGCGTAAGCGAACCTGTTGGTCCACGGGAAGGGAAACTCATCAACCATCGATCCGGGTTGTGGCCACCTGCTCGCGTAATGTGTGCACTTCTTGTTCTCTCGGATTGCAAACAGATCCAGGGATGGATGACCCTATTTTCTGAAGATGCTTGCTAGTTGTCGATTGTCCAGTTCCCACTCGTGCAGTTGATTCATTTCCCTGCTGAGTGAGTCTGCTTGTATATTCCTTACCCCTGGAAGATGGTAAGCCATTATGCTCGTATTCTGTTCGAGGGCCCAATGCCATATTCTTTTAGCTTCGCTCGAGAGAGCCCTGGAACGTGTACCCCCTTGTTTCCTGAGATAGAACATCGTTTTTGTATTGTCCGTTAGTATTCTGATGACCGATGCTCGTATGTGCGGTAGAAAGGACTTCAGAGCCCAACGCACTGCTCTTAAATCCAGCAGGTTGATGTGAAGATTAGACTCCGCCGTGGACCATTGAACTTGAACTTGCAGGGAGCCTAGATGGGCTCCCCATCCTTTCAGCGATGCATCCGTTACCACATTGCTTGAAAATTTGGTTCCTGTAGGGGCATCCCTCTCGTCAAATTGTCCGAGAGCTGCCACCACCGAAGTGCCCGCAGAAGGTTGTTGGTGATGCTCAACTTGTCCGACCACAAGCCTCAACTCTGGGACCATCGGTCTGCCAGAAACTCCTGTACCGGCCTCATGAAGAGACGGCAATTGTTTACCAACGGAATAAAGGACGCCAAGGCCACCAACATCGAAATGTATTTTCTGACTGACACCCTGGTGCCCACTTTCCATTCTTTCGCCTTGTGTTAGTTTTTTAATTCTTTCCAAGGAGGGCTTCACTAGCCCGGATTGAGTTTGGAATTCCACGCCCAGAAATACCAAATTCTTTGAGGGCATTAACGAGGATTTCTCGAAGTTGACTGAAAAACCCAAGCCTTTCAGAAGTTGCATGGTGACCTTTAGGCTTGCCTGTGTTATGGTCGGAGACTAACCCCTTATCAGCCAATCGTCCAGGTAAGGGTAAACGCGGTGATCTTTTCTTCACAGCCAAGCTGCCACTGGAGCCAAATATTTTGTGAACGTCCTGGGAGACAACTTTAGTCTGAAAAGAAGTACTTTGAACTGGTAATGGCTCCGACCGACTACGAACCTCAGAAACTTTGTGTCGTCAACGCATAGGTATGTGAAGATATGCGTCTTGAAGGTCCAACGACGCCAGAAAATCTCCCGGCTGTATAGATCAAATGACCTCCTGAAGCGTGAGCATTTTGAACTTCAGATTTTTCAGGGTCTTGTTGAGAGCCTGAAGGTCCAGAATGGGTCGCCACTTGCCGTTGGGTTTCTTGACCTCGAAGTAACGCAAGTAAACTCCCCTGCCTCTCTCAGCCACCGGGACGAATTCTATAGCCCCTTTTTGCAGCATAAGCTCCACTTCTTATTGTAATATGCGAAGATGAGGTTGCACCGAACACACAGGTGGAATTTGTGACGGTGTTTCCTTGAACTGCAACAAGTGGCCTAGTTTTATTGTGTCCAATACCCAGCGATCTGTTATACTTTCCCACTCGTCAACGCAACGGGATACCATTCCTCCCAGGATGTCCTGAAACTTGTCATTGTTGGGACTTTGACTGTGTCTTTTGCTGACGAGGAATATCCCCTTTTTCCTGAAGCCTGGTAGTTTCAGCCTCTTCGCGTTGCCTGGACCGCACGCCTATAACTCTGGGAGGAGTATGAAGGCCTACTGAAATTTCGGTCTCTAGATGTGGTAAAGCAGGAATTTCCTGCTGCTCCGCGGAAGAGACGAAAAGATCGAAAGGTTCTTCCACTTGGCAGGGCTCCTAGCGACCTGGCCGTGTCTATCTTCTTTCATACCTTTCAAGGCCTCATCCACTTTCTCTCCGAACAGTTGGTCACCCTCACACGGCATATCGAGCACCTTATACTGGACCTCCGGTCTAAAGTTGGTACATTTTAGCCAGGCTTGCCTTCTCAAAACCACTCCGTTGTTTGTTTGAACCCGGACTCCACCAAGTCGACAGCGATATTAATCGAGTGGTTCGATGCCTCTTCCCCCTCACGGACCAGTAACATAGCAGACTTTCTATGCTCCTCAGGAAGGTGTTCTGGAATAGGGGCCAAACGATGCCACATCTCCCTGTCGTACCTTGCCATAATTGCCAGCAAGTTAGCTGCTTTAACCGTCGTCGCTCCTACGGATAGAATCTTCTTGCCAACGCGTCCCGTCTCCTAGCCCCATTATCCAGAGGGGTAGAACATTTGCATTGCGATCTGGCCTTCCTAGCCCCTGCCGCCGACACTATCGACTCTGGAGAAGGTTGAGTGGTCAAGCATTTAGGCGTAGAGTCTGGAGCTTTGAATTTCTTTTCTAATTTGCCCTTTATTGCTGGTTCTGTAACAGGTTGAGCATGGTCCTCAAGCCTTCTTGCCAGACGTGGTCCAGAATGGGAACTGAGAAGCCTGACTTACTGCTTTTCACCATATCGTCGAACAAGAAACATTCCTCCTTTTCTTCTTCAGGGGTCAGACCAAACTCAATACAGGCTTTGCCCATCATCACGTGAAAAGCATTGATGTCGTCTAGCGGCGACGGTTGAGCCAGGCTTCAAGGTGTTTCCATCTCCGCCTCTGACTCCTATGTAGGATCCCTCGAAGGGGATGATGAAACATCCGAAAAAGAGTCTCTAGGTTCTGACTCTGAATCCTGTTACTCCCCTTCCTCCGGGTATGCACGTGGTGGTTCCTTGCTAACTGGACGGGAGGTTGGATTCCCTGTCAACCGCGTAGAAGGACCCTGTTCGTCGTCGGTAGGCATCGCCAGCATCCCCGAAGGTGCGCCTACGAGGGGTAGCCTTGCATCCAACTGCTTCAGAAGGGACTGTAGCATGGACAACACTTGCAAGGATAGTACAGATTGAGGATTCAATAAAAACGATGAAGCGGGGACACTTTGCCCTCCCGAAACCGTCGACGAACCAATCCCTTGCAATCCTAGATCTGCTGGACCAGCAATCTGTTCTCGATCCTCCTCCATGCATGATATTGAGAAGGCTGCCTCCAGCTGTAATAAGGCCTCTGGAAGAACTGCATCGTACACCTCCGGCTGCCATGCCCTTGGAGAGGCCACCGTCGACGATGTCAATGTGGAGAAGTCTATCGTCGCTGTCGTATACACCGGGGCCACTGCAGGTGTTACCTGCGTCGACGGTAACGATCTCGTCAACGACGGAGTCTCAGTCGACGATGGTGTAGGCTGTGACGCAGCTTCTCTTGGCGATCCCGCCTGTTTTGATTAAGATCTATGCCTCGTCGAGTCTCTACTCGAGGAAGACCTGTGATGGTCTAAGGAGGAGGTCTTCAGAGGATCTTTTCCTTTTTTCGAAGATGAAGACGACTTTCCTAGATTGCGATCCCGCCCATGTTTCAAAGATTCCTTCGCCGGGTGTTTCTCTGAGGGGCGCTTTTCCATTGATTGCGGTTTTTTCACCGACCGGCGATGTGATTCTGCCTTCGATGATTTAGGCCTGGATGCTAGGCTATGCGCCGATCCTACCTCCGATGAAGGGTAGGTTCCTTCATTTAGCCACATCACCAGACTTCTATTCCGATCCTTTAGCATTTTCTGTGAGAAACCTTTGCAGATCTCACAACTGTCCACCGAGTGGTGTGGGTGTAGATAGTACAAGCATTCCATGTGCCCATCTCCTTCATAGACATTTTTCAGTCCGCTCGTGGCACACTGGTGGAAAAACGCCTTTCCTGACATTTTAACGGAAACACTCAAGAGTAGAATTCAACCTCCCGCTACTTTAGAGACGGTTGAAATCTGAAGGGAGCAGCGGGGGCGGGGCTATTTATACCCCTACATTCTATTGGGTCAGGCATACGCAGCCCAAAACGACATAGACGGGACACAGAAGTGTCAAATTTTTTTCCTATGGAAAACCTCTTAATAAATATACTGAGGGTTCCCAGCCTGACGACGGGGAATATTATAAGCATGTGAATCCATGAAAGATCCAATGCTGGAGAAAAATGATTCATCTCCCTAGCATGGTCCTATAGGTATCTATGGAGGGAAAGGTGCAAAAGGAAAATCCTTCCCAACATCAATTATCACTATCTTACAGAAAAGAAGTCTTGCAGACAAAATAATTATGCGCCATACTTCAGTCATCTCTTAAAGCGCCTACTGGAAGCAATGGCTGTTCACAGCGAGTAATCCCAAAACATGGACAGCACATTAACAATCCAAACACAAACTGAAAATACACATTGGTAAATTTGACAAAGCATGATGTGCAAACAATCCAAATAGTTCTCAACTATATAATCTTTAACAATGTCACACTATTGGACAGTTAAATAACGATGTTATTTGGCATTTATATAGCGCCCTATATATCATTGGTATTTCCTCAAAGCACTGGTAGGTTGAACGCCCTCGGGGACCGTAGTCCAGGTTAGTTGAGAGAGTAAGGTGTCGTTGGGTGCTTGGGTGGACCGATTGTGTGTGCAGCTGAAGCGATTACCTGATGGTAGCTGCATCCTAGCATTAGGGGAGGTGGTATTTGATATCAGTAAAATGTGTGCAGTCTGGAAGATGGTCACCAGGTCTGGGTTCAGGCTGCGTTAGGCCTGTGTAGGACGCTTATGTGTGCAGCTAGGCTGATTGCGAGGGGTATAGCTGCATTTTATCAGTGTTGAGGTGTTCATGAAGTATTGTTCGTATTTGAGCAGGTAGTCTGAAATTGATTGAGGAGTGTTGCTGTGCTCTAATTGAGTGTTGGCGTATAGTAGAGAGTGAGCGTGGCGATACGAGTGGCGAGCGTCTGGGAGGAGGATTAGATCTGATGAGTTTGCTGTTCCGGATTTCAGGTACTAGAGCATTATACATACCATTTTTTTAAATGTCTGCAATTAAACGCATGTAAAACCATGACAGTTTAGCATATTTAGAGTATGAGATATCAAATGGTGAGTAACAAGGCAAAAGTCACTGTGAGAGGTTCTAAAAGCAAAGGGATATTTGTCCTTCCTGTCTTCCAGGGATTACAGAGGGCGTCCTACCACATAAAAGCAGCCATTGAAAGGCAAGTGTTTTACAATGCAGTAGACCGCCTTTCAGAAAGTAGATAAACATGTTCAAGAAACAAACTGTGCCAGATGATGTTTCGGTGAAAAGAGATCTGCTTTTCTGTATCATGCGTATACATACACAGGTCTTTGTTTACTCAGCACAGAGTAGGTACTGTATATATTTCAGAAGAGACATTTTAACTTGGCAATACATGAGTAACACCTTTGCCTGATACTTACATGATAAACTCATTAGGTTGACAAACCGTTGTAGCAACTCCTCCAAGAACAATCCAGGGGTTTAATACTGTTTGTCCACCAGTAACAGATGTTCCTGCCTCCTCTGCTGCATCTTTAAAGCCCTGGATGATAAGCGGCATTACCTTGTCTCGCTCCTACAGATGAAATGTCAAAGAAAGTTGGCATAATTTTAACAGCACATTCTCTGGTATCAGAATTCAGACAATGTGAAATGTTGGAAGGCATCGGACACTCCAGCAACAGGACTAATAACACGAGTAGTTGCCCAGCATCTCTTGCCTGATGCAGCTTTCTTTCAGAAACAGTTATCAGGAGCAGCGCCTACCTAGGTGTTTCAGCACCCCTGTTCCCATTGGGACAAATAGGGTGTCAAGTCCTACCCTACAGTCCCCACCAGTGCACAGAATTGGGAGCTGCAACTACCCTTCAGGGGGAAACGGTTTTCTAATACAACTTGTGTGCTCACAATAAAAAAAAATTGCATCCATCGTATCGAGCCTAATGCTTTTCTATTGGGAACTTTTGGGATTATCTTAAACCCCACCACCAAAAGTAATGAACCTGCATTTACTTACCTGGAACATAGTTGCCTTTGCTCCTGGGCAGGTAAAGACTTCCTAAGACTAACTTTGTAGCCGCCTTAGAATTTAACAGTATATGATTTTAAATATATAATACTTTTCTACTCCACCACTTTAACTCCAGACAGTATGGTTCCTCTGTGGATTTGCTATTTAACTGCTTTACTCTAAACTGAAGTGGGTGGATCCAACTGACCACCCCACTGTGATGGTTCCAGTGTTATTATAGCCTTATAGACCGAGGAAGGGGGTCATTACCGTGGGGTAATGACCCGAGGCGAAGCCAAGGCCCATAAATTGGGGAAGGGCCATTATCCCAAGCGATAACGTCCACTGCCTAAGGCTATTCGAAGAGAATGGTAGCAGCAATACATGTTTCAGAGCTTTGGTGCTGAAGTAAAAAACGTCACTTTAATAATGAGAAAATAAATGGATAAACTGAGCTAGTAAATTAAATGTGATTTTATTTTGTAGCATTTAAAAGCTTGTCTTCAAACATTAAGCATTTCAATTACAAACTTTGTTAAACTGGAGCGGGTTTTACATTATGTGACAAATCTGAGGAGGTCGTCCCTTTTCCCGTAGGAGATGGGGGGGTAGGGTTGGGAGGGGGAGACCTTTCCCATGGGGCCAGGGTGGTGCGTCCACATTACAATAGTCCCCTGGGTAGTGGGGTAAGTTCACTGGGGGAGGTTCACATAGGAGAGGAAGCCAGTTATGTGATTAGGGACGACCATTCCCAGAGAATGCGATATTCGTCCGCTTTATTAGACCCTCCCTCCTTCCCCAAAACAAGCTCTCCTTCCCAGGGCCCAATAAGTAACAATATATTTTATTGTGATGTCAACCAACCTGCTAGGCCGGTCTGATGGCCCTGAAGATACCAACTGTTTCCCATATAACTCCAATTCAAGTAATGTAAAGACGATGATGAGCAGGGGTATGATGATCACTCCAGAGAACCAGAGTGAACAGTCTAGTCTATCACAGCATTTGATTGGTAAAGGGAAATGCAAATCTGTAGAGGGAAACCAACATGGAGAGAGCCATCCACTGACGAGGCAGCCCATGAGGCGCCCAACTAGCCAACACGGGAAGGCGTGCGTGGAGGGAAATGGGAGCGCAGAAGTAGTCCAAGCAACCAAAGCTACTCACACTGCCCGAACAAACCTCCGGGCATCCTACAATTCGGCAAGCCACCAGAAAGCAACGCCCCCATCACGAGAAGGGAGACTAGTTTGGAAGCGCGACTGTCACAGAGAAGAAAAGCCAGAACGCAAGCTGACCGGCAAGGACACCGACGACTACGGAGAAGAGTGATAGGGAGAATTCTCAGGAAAGTGCTAATTCCCTTCTACCTTAGAGACCCCCAGCTCTTTCGCTGGACTCGAGGAGAGCAAGACCTTTTTCTCACTCATGTGAACATCCGTGAGGATCTGCTCTCCAACCTGTTCACTAACATTCCCTCTGTCCTCATCCTACTCAATCTCTCATCTGCCTTTGACACGGTCAACCATACCATCCCTGCTGAACCGTCTACGCGATGGCCTGGTTATCACTGATCAGGCTCTGGCTGACCTCTTTCCTCTCTGATCGACCCTTCCAGGTCAAACGTGGGTCCTTCCTATCATCTATCTCTACTTGTGGTGTTCCCCAGGCATCTAACCTCTCGCCCTGGCTTTTCAACCTATACTTGGCAACTCTCGGCCACTGCATTGCCATTTTCTGCTCAAATTTCCAGTGTTACGCTGTCCTTTCCTTCTCTCATCTCGGATTGCCTTACTGCCATTCAAGATTGGTGTTCCGCTAATGATCTCTGTCGGAACGCTAGCAAGACTGAAATCCTCCTCAACGGGACACCTTCTCCATCTTTTCCCCTCACTCTCTGGCCAGCCTCCCATGGCCCTCCTCCTAACCCCACCCGCGAGGCTAAGAACCTTGGGGTCATCTTTGATTGTACACTTTCCTTCTCTGCTCATATCCCTGAGGTCTCTAAAAAGTCAAGCTTCATACTGAACCTCCTCAGGAGGTGCTCTACCCTTCCTCTCCTTCCCAAAGAATCTCACTGTCTCCCAAGCTCTGGTTCTCTCTAGGTTGGACATTATTTATTTATTTATTTTTATTTATTTATTTGTATATTTGTTACACGCCCAGACCCTCGGGTGTCACGGTGAGGTTATAAGATAGCTTAGAAATTAGTCACAAACAAACATTACAAAGGGTGCAATACAAGATATAGGTTACAACATATTCACAACAATATACAGTGGCCTAAGTATTCACAACAGTGTCCGATGGAGGGGTCCTCTCTTAGGGTGCTAATATTGGTTGAATAACCAGGTTTTTAGCTGTTTCTTAAAGAGCTTGAAGGAGGATGCTTTTTTGATGATGATGGGTAGGGTGTTCCAGTGTTTGGGGGCTAAAGTGGTGAAGCTGCTGCCCCCTGCTCTAGTGGTTTTGAATCGAGGGGGGTCCAGGAGGAGTTTGTCGTTGGATCTCAGTAATCTTATGTTAGTTTTAGGATGCAGAGTGTTATTGAGGTAGGTAGGTCCTTTTTTTGTAATGCATTTGTGGGTGATGCATAGTGTTTTGAAAATGATGCGGGCTTTGATGGGGAGCCAGTGGGCATCTTTCCTGGTCTTGGATATATGGTCTTATTTTTTTATGCCTAGTGCTGCCCTCAGGACTTTGTTTTGCAAAAGTTGCATTTTGGCTAGGTTGGTGTTGGAGGTGCCCAGTAGTAAAACATTACAGTAGTCCAATTTCGACAGGACCAGTGCTCTGGCCAGGGTGAGGCAGTTTGCTGGGGTCAGAAATTGTCGATTAATTTGGAGGTGTAGGCCGTGGAGGAGGAAAGTGCATTGATCTGTTTGGTCATGGTCAGGCTAGCATCGAAGTACACGCCCAGTGTTTTTACTTGTTTTGACACTGGGATATTGGTGCCGTCGATGTTGATGGTTGAATATTCTGGCTGAAGGGTTGCTAATTTGGCTGGAGCTCCTACGATGAGGACTTCCGTCTTCTCATCGTTAAGACATAGGCTGTTCAATGCCATCCAGTTTTGTATGATGACGTAAATTTTATTGATAGCTAAAGTGTCCTGGTCATAGTTGCCTGTAAGAGGTATAAGGATCTGGGGCATTGTAACAGCCTCTTTCCAAATCTACCTGCCTCTTCTCTCCACCCTCTGCAACTAATCCAGAACAGGACTGCAAGACTTGTCCTTGGCCTCAAGTCCTGGGATCGCATCTCTCCAGCTCTGAAATCTCTCCATTGGCTCCCAGTGGATGCAAGGATTACATTTAAAACTCTCTGCATTGTCCACGAGACTTTCAGGGGTCTGGTTCCAACATGTCTTCAGCTAACCTTCTGTAAATACCGCCCCTCTCAAGCTTTTCACTCCTCTTCCTGTAACTCCCTCAGGGTCAGTAGGTTTTCTAAGAAATAGGCTGGGCGTAGATCTCAGTCTTCGGCTGGGGCCCACCTCTGGAACAGCCTCCCCGTCACTCTAAAACTTGAGGAAATCCATCTCATGTTCCGGAAGCACCTCAAGACCTTCCTCTTTGCTTCTGCCTTTGCCCCCCTCTCCCCTGCTGATCGGTTCTCTCTTGGCACCATGCATCTGGACACCCTGTGTCCTCTGGTCCCAGGTTCCTGCTCACCCTACCGCACTGCCTACGGGCCACCCCTTGCACTGGGGTCTGTACCTGTACTCTACTTTGTTCTGCACTTTCCACCCCCCCTTCCATGCACTTTTCCTCCTCCCCCTCTTCTATGCACTTGCACATTCTCAATGTCATTGGGCCTAGTAAGATCGCTTGTTTTATTCTCCCCTGTTCCCCTCCCTTGCCTCGCTCTGAAACACCTGTATATGAGCACGATATAAATAAAATATATCATATCAATTATGTTTCGGTGATTTGGTTTTGGAGTCTGACAAACTCCATAGGCATCATCTTTTTACATTGTGACACACAGCACCTTCAGTGCAGTGGCAAAGGGAAGTCTTTCAGATTTCCCAAAGGTTTAAATACCTTCTCTTGGTTAAACTACAGTTTCCAAGAGCAGTGAAGTGAAATTGACTTTACTCACTTTGTAACTTTCTAGACCCAGCACACACTACCTTACAATAGGATGCTCGAGGGGCTACTTAGTATCCCCTTTGTCTAGTTTTTCATGTAACATTTAATGTTACCCTTTCTACAATTAATGGCTGGTGGCAGTGGTTTACTTTTTACTACAATTGAGTGTTTTTTACCGCGTGCTGCAATTGCAGCTACAGTAAAGCACCCATGGGTGCCCATTTCGTCAAATGGCCCGGTCTTCTGTTTTCAACATTTCTTGTTGTAAAGGTCCTTCTTGAGATTTACTCTGCGCGCCAAACCAGGTTTGGTCCCTTTGTTCATTTTGTCTTTGGCGGGATTCACTAGTGAAGCCCGCCCCTGGCTCCAGCGTGTCTGTCAGGGGCAGGAAGTTAGGGAGGTGAACGAAACTCCCTGTGCTTTATCCCCTTGGTTACAGGAATGCACCCAAAGGGGATTGGTTGGCTGGCTGTCCTTGGAGGACAGCCACCCTGATGTGTGATTGACAGCTAGGCTGCAAATGAATGGGGGAATCCTGCATAAAAGGAGGGGTCTTTTGCTTGGAAGGCAGAGTCGACCACTGGACGAAGGAATCTGAAGTAGAACTTGGAAGAGACACCTACTGCAACTCCTGGACCGTTGGTTTGCTTGGTGAAGCCCTGCTGCAGTGCTGAAGCTCCGAATTCACCTCGACTAGAGAAGCTCTGCAAAGGATGACTTCTCCCCTTGGGTTGGTGGGACAAATCGACTCCAAGACATCTGGAAATCCCTCGGAGCTGGCTGTACTTTCATTGCTGCTACAGGAACCGATTGCCAGGGAGAGGAACACCAGAATCGAGTGAGTGTCTTTAAGTCAGACCCGAGCTCCAGGAAGATCTTCCGAACTCCATGAAGCATGACTGACCAGGCCCAAGCCACCTCAACAGAGTGCTAGACCCCAGATGCGAGGAAATGCCACCAAGTATCTGAGAACTGCGGTGGTTCTATTTGCGAGAAGCTGAAACCGCAAAGTGCCGCTGATCTGAAGTTTGCCCATTGCTGCCGCCGACCTTCTAACCGTAGTGCAGGAGTCCCCAGGCGTCCTCCCTCTTGTCCCCACGACTGAAGCCCAGGAACAACAGGATCTGCTATACTACAAGTGGAACAGAAAGCCAGCTGGAACCAATTTCTTCAGATCTAAGATACTGTAAACTAAGGGGTACCTATCTCTTGGTGTGTAGCCTTGCTAGCTCTCAGTTGAGACTTGTCTTGGTTGCTTTTGCAGAGTTGCTTGCAACTTTGCCCCTCACAAGCCTCCCAGCTTGTGGCCCTACATGGATTTCATTTTCTACTAAGACTTCTAAAACATTGTGCAAGACTTTTTACTTACCTTCAAAAGTGCTTCAGCTCCCCTAGACTTTGCTCAATTAACATTGGCTGTCCTGGCTCCCTGAAAGACTCTTCCATACTCCGACTTTGTACTTTAACTATCCCTCAACAAAGGTCACACATTCTATAACTTTTGTAGCTGGGAAAGGAGTAACTTACTTTACATTGGGGGGTTCAGAAGTACTTACCTGCTTAAAAATATTGGTTAACCATTGTTTTATTCCCTAAACATTTCCAGTTTGACACCTAACTCAGTATTGCTATAAATGTGCCAGTGATACAACAATGTCAACAGTGTCCTAATAATTTAAGTCACCTCAGGGTGTAGGAAGTGTCTGTGTGCCATCCCCAATGGGTATCTACTGATTTACTGAAACCGAGTGTGTGTATCTTTGGAATATATATCTCCCTTCTGAAGAAGGCTTATTCAAACTGACTTAACTAATTGTTTAATCACGAAACCTGGAGTGTAAGAGTTTATTTGGATAATTGTCACTGTGAATCTCTATGTTATAACCCACAGCTCACATTGACCCCCCTTGAGATACACCTGGCTGCTCAGTCACTCTACCAACTTGTGTAGAACATGTTTATACCAAAGGTTGGGTTACCTATTGCCAAAAGGATCAGGCTGGTGCAGTTTCCCACAGGGTACTGAATACAATCTTGCCTAACACATTGCATCTCCCCAGCACGCCACATAAGGTGGGGGTGTGCTGCCTTCACAAAATAAAATGTAAAACTGATCCCAAGATCCTTCTACCCTTGGGAACTGTAGTTCTCTCAAGGTTAGCCATAGAAAGTTAAAAGGGGAGCCCCTAGGGCAACCCAGCAACAACAGGCACTTATTGCCAAAAAGTTGTTAAAGAGGATAACTTTAAAAAGACACTATGGAGAGTCTAAAAACTGACACCCATAAAAGGAGTAAAGGATTCTGTGGGTGTGGAAAAAGGTTCCCGCTCACAGAGGTATTAAGGAAAAATAATCCACCAGTAAAGCAAAAAGTTCTGGGGATGACACAGGTCAGGAAGATTGATCATTTCTATGAAAATCTTACCCAACACCGCCAACCATCGAATTGCTGTCGCAGGAGTCCCTAGACGTCCTCCCTCTTGTCCCCACGACTGAGGCCCAGGAACAAAGGCTCTGTATTGCTGCAACCAGACAGGAGCCAGCTGGATCCTCCTCTTCTAACCAAAGGTACTGTTCTGTGAATTTGGGGTACTTACCTCATTGTCTGTTGCTAGCTCTTCTCAGTTGAGACTTGCAGCAGCTACTTTTTCTAGATTTGGATTTCAGCTCCAACTTGAGAAGTCTAACAGCTTGTGACCATACAGTGATTTTTCTTCAACACACTCTCTTTGTGTAACACTTTTACTATCTAAAGAGTGCCTCAGGTCCATAGACTTTGCTCCAATTGACTTTGGCTGTCCTGGCTCCCTGCAGACTCTTCTACTTTGATTTTGATTCTTACTGTCCCTCATAGGTGATGCATTGGTTTTAAACTTATATTGCTGGGAAAGGTTAAAATAACATAACAAGGTTTTTATCTAGACTTCATTTGAAGATTCAAAGTGCTCACATGCTTTGAGAACCTGTTTAACCTTTCTCCTTCCTTTAACCTTTCCTTTCTGCCAACCTCAGAATCTACCAAAGTATACAAGCCATATATAAAAGCCATTAATGTCCTAGTTAGTGAAGTCATCTCAGGGTGTAGGAAGTGTGTATGAAGCATCTCTAAAGAGTATCTACTTGCTTTATATTGATTCTGCAAAAAGTATTTTGAAGTGTATTTTTATTGTCGCACATTGCCCTTTTTAAAGAATGCTCATTTAAAAACAGATGTTAAATGACAATGCATTACTTACCGTAAAAGCATTTCTGATGGTTGTATCTGCTTAGATTCACATGCTGTGCATAGGTCCGACATCCAGTGGTCACTGCAGAGTATTGCATTTTGTTTTTCGTAGTCGAAAAGGGGACGTCGACAAGGCGTGTCTGTAACACTATCCCTATAGTGACGTGCGTTGTACCCACAATCCCTCACGCGTCGAGGTCCCTCCGTTTGTATTTTTTGTGCCCTGAGGGAGCCTTCTATACGTGAGCGAGTACAGAAAAGGGAGAGATGTAGAAAGGTGTCTATGTTCCTTCCATCCGAGCAGAGAGGAAGGGTGGGCGCATGTGAATCTAAGCAGATACAACCATCAGAAATGCTTTTACGGCAAGTAATGCATTGTCTTCTGATGTTTGTTAATCTGCTTAGAATCACATGCTGTGCATAGACTAACGAGCAGTACCCGGAGTTGGCGGTGGGTTATGAGAAGGAACAGTAGAGAAAAGATGTCTTAATACTGCCGGTCCCACCTGGGAGTCAGATCTAGAGTGTGCATCTAGACAGTACTGTTTTGTAAAGGTGTGCACAGAACTCCAGGTAGCCGCTTTGCAGATGGACTCAAGGGGAACATTTGCAATGAATGCTATGGATGCCCCAGTGCCTCGAGTAGAATGTGCTCTTGGCTTGAAGGGTAGTTCTCTCTTAGCAAGAGTGTAACAGCGAGTGATGCATTGAACAATCCATCTAGATATAGTGGACTATGAGACTGCATCTCCTTCTCTTCCTGCTGCCACCGAGACAAAGAACTGATTAGTCTTTCTCAGTGGCCTGGTTCTTTCCATGTAGAACATGACAGCTCTGTGTACATCTAGTGTATGCAGACTTGTTTCTCCCAAGTTGGAAGGGTTTTGAAAGAACGTAGGTAGTTCTATTGACTGGTTTACATGGAATTTCGAGATGAATTTCGGTGCAAACCTTGGGTGTGTGCGTAGAACCACCTTATCTTTGTGAACTGTTACGAAGAGGTCTAGAACAGAAAGAGCCTGTAGTTCACTTACTCTCCTAATGGAGGTGATAGCTATTAGAAAAGCAGTCTTAAGAGTGAGGTCCTTAAGAGTTGCCTTGTGCATGTGTTCAAATGGCGAGCCCATGAGTCTGGTAAGTACCACATTTAAGTCCCATCCGGGAGCTGGGTTAGCTATCTGAGGGTGTATTCTCTTTACCCCCTCCATGAAGGCCTTGATAACTGGGATCTTCCACCACGACACTAAGTTGGGAAGTGGTGTATGCAGAAAGTGCCGCCAGGTGGACTTTAATGGAATTGAACACTAGACCTGAATCCAATAAATGGGTCAAGTACAGAACAATATGTGTGGGAGAGCAGTCAACCGGGTTGATGCTCTTTCCTCTACACCAGATGACAAATCTTCTCCACTTGCTAGAATAGCAGTGGCGAGTATTAGGTTTTCTGGCTTCCCTGAGGATGTCCATACATCTCTGCGGGAGTTGTAGATGTCCAAATTCTATGATCTCAGGAGTCAGGCTGCTAAGTTCATGGTCTGAGGGCATGGATGCAGTGTCCTGCCCTTGTCCTGTGACAGCATGTTGTGTGGGCAGGGAAGTTTCACTGGGGGAGATAGAGACATCTACATCAAGTGAGTGAACCATGGCTGCCGGGCCCACATCGGGGCCACTAGTATCATGGTAACTTGTTCCTGGTGCATCTTGTGCACAACTTTGTTGAGAAGGGGAGTCGGGGGGGTTGGGGGGGTAGCGTAAACAAATTTCCCTGACCATTGAATCGACAGACCGTTCCCCTTGGACTGGTTCTGGGGGTACCTGGAGGCGTAACTTTGGCATTGCGAGTTCTCCAGAGTTGCGAACAGGTCTATTTTGGGGAATCCCCATTGCGTGAAGACGTCTAAGACGATGTCTTCGTGCAATCGCCATTCGTACTCTTCGGGCAGGGGGAAGTCTATGCTGATTGAGTTCCCCTGGTACGTGTTGTGACAGTAGGAACATGTTGTGTCTGAGAGCCCACTTCCATATATTCTGGGACAGCTTGGACAGTCCTGGAGAGTGGGTGCCCCCCTGCTTGTTGATGTAGTACATGGCTGTGGTGCTGTCTGTAAGGACCATCACTGTCTTCCCTTGTAGGTGTTCTTGGAAGGCTTTTAGTGCTTTGAACACCGCCAGTAGCTCCAGTAGGTTTATGTGCTTGGATGCTACGCTCGGAGTCCAGACTCCGTGAGCAGTCTGATGGGATAGGTGAGCCCCCATCCTGTGAGGGATGCGTCCGTGGTTAGAGTGGCCTCCACCGCGGGTGTGGCAAAAGGTTTCCCTTTGTCCACCACCGTAGCGAGAGAACCAAGGCCTGCGAGACCACTACTAGATCGTCCCATTGTCCGCTGGCCTGACACCACTGGCTGTTGAGCCACTCTTGCATTGGGCGCATGCGCAGGCGCGCGTGAGGTACCAAATAAATACACAACGCCATCATTCCTAGCAAGCGCATTGCTTTGCGCACCGTCACCTCTCGACCTGCCACATATTGGGGGATCTGAAACAGCATGTTTTGGACCCTCTCGTTGGAGGGGAAGACGAGGCCGTCCTTTGTTCGAATTAGAGCCCCTAGGAATTGTTTGACTTGTTTGACTTGGGTGGGGTCTAAGCTGGACTTCTTCTCGTTGATGGAGAGGCCCAGCTGGAACAAAAGGTCTACAGTCTTTTGGGTGTTTGAGAAGCATGTCTCGTAAGAGTCCCCTGTTATGAGCCAGTCGTCGAGGTAAGGGTAACCTGCGATGGATAACCTGCGCAGGTGGGCCGCTGCCACTGCCAGTACCTTCGTGAATACCCTTGGAGCAGATGCTATGCCGAAGGGTAGCACTCTGAACTGGTAGTGTTTGCCCTCTATCATGAACCTGAGGTATTTTCTGTGTGCTGGCAACATTAAAATATGAAAGTATGCATCTTTCATGTCCAGTGTCGCCATGTAATCTCCCTGTGATAGCAGTGGGATCACCTCCTGTAAGGTCACCATATGAAACTTTTGGGGTTTGACAAACTTGTTCGCTGGGCGCAGATCTAATACAGGGCGCATGATTAGATCCTTTTTGGGTACAAGGAAGTACACTGAATAAATACCTTCCGTTACCTGAGATAGAGGCACGACCTCTATGGCTCCTTTTTCCAGCAGTTGGTCCACTTCTTGGAGAAGGATGGCGAGGTGTTCTGGTGTCATGCGGCGTCCCCTCGGGGGTCTGTATGTTGGGGAACTGTTGAACTCTATACAGTAGCCGCGGGCTACGGTGGAAAGCACCCAGCGGTCTGATGTTATTCCCTCCCATGCTGGAAGAAAGGATGTTAACTGGCCCCCGACCGGCGTTGCATGGGAGGGGACGCGAATCTTCGCGTCACTTGGTGGTGTTGGTGGCTTGGGAGCCTCTGGGGGTGGAACCCCGGGCTCTCCCTTTGCCACGGCGTTGACCCCTCCGATTGTACTGGCCACTATTTCCTTGGTAGTTGCTGGCAGAATGCTGTTGTTGTTGGTGGTGGTTTTGTTGCTGGCGTTGGCCACGAAAAAAGCGCTTATTACCAAATCCCCGCCCGTTAGGGGGTTTTGAAATTTGGTCTAAGGTCTTTATTGTGTCAAATTCTTTCTTCGTGTTCTCCAGCGCGTCATCAACTGCTTTCCCAAAGAGGTTGGACTCCTCTATGGGTTTATTAATAAGGGACGCTTGTGTTTCTGCCTTAAACCCGGAATTGCGAAGCCAGACGTGACGCTTCAGCAAAATTCCTTGTACCAAAGTGCGGCCAGCCGTTTCTGCTGCATCGAGGGTATTCTTGACAATGCTTTGGTTGACCAGAGAGCCCTTGTTAACTGTAGCCAGCAAACGAGTTCTTAGGGGTTCGGGAGCTTCTTCAGTGTCCTGTTTAAGCTTTTCCCATTGAGCATCAGCGTAGCTTGCCAATAGTGTGTTATTATTGGCAATTCTGGTAGAGAATGCTGCAGAGGTGGTGATTCTCTTGGCTAGGGCATAAAGCTTCTTCCCCTCTTTATCTGGGGGTGCCTCGCTGGTAGATAGTGGGACTCCGGCCCTTTTCCTGGTGTTGGTCACGACCAGGGAGTCCGGGATTGAGTGACCCTTAATATATTATGGGTCTGATTGAGAGGGAGAGAACAGTTTCACAATCCTCGGATTGACCCCTCTCACCAGTGCAGGAGTGGACAGAGAAGGGGTAATACATCTCTTAATTGAGGCGAGGATGGGGATAGTTTGGCTAGTGGGGGTTTTTTTCTTTGATAATCCTCCACAAAATCGGTGTCTGGGGTGACCTCCCCAGTTTCAAGTTCAAAATGTGCTGCTGCCTTCTTCAGCAGTGCATTGAAGGTGGGTTGATCATCAACAGGCAAAGGGTTCCTGACTGGTGTAGTTTCAGTAGACCTGATGACTATACTGCTACTGCCTGTGTCTGTAGACCTAGCTGGTGACTGCCAGGGATTTGGGTCGCCCTCGCCTGTGTCCTCCTGGAATCCCTCCTCACCTAAGTTAGTGTCCTCGTGAAAACCTTCCTCTTCTTGTTGGTCTTCAACATAGGTGAACTCATCTTCCTCCTGGAAGAGGGCGTCTTCCTCAGTGAGGTCATAAGAGTATATGTCCTCCTGTATGGGGTTATAAAACTTCTGGTATTTAGCCCTTGGACTCTCCAGGGGTGCCTCCCTTGGTCTCTTGGGTGCCCTGTCTTCTGGGATGGACATGAACCAGTCTAGTTTATCCATACAGGTCTGAAACCTTTCAAAGGTCCACTGAGGTCGGCCAGGACGGCCTGGGAATGAAAAGGGAGTTTCTTCCTCCTCTAGTTGTCTGGTTCTGTCCCATAACGTCGAAGAAAGTGAGCCTTCGCCTTCTGAGAAGCCTTCTCGCTGGCTAGGGCCTTCCATCGGCGGCGGGAACTGGCCTGATCTGTTTTCCGGCGCTTTCGGCTTATCTTTGGGCTTGTGCGTGGTTTTCGGCGTCTCACTCGCTGTACGTCTCTGGCCGCCTTAGATGATATGCGCGCGAGTCTTTCGGCGATCATTCTCTCTTCCGAGGGATCGTTCGCCGTCGCGCTATGTAACGTCGAGTCGTTGCTAGTCGAGTCCTTGCTGGCAACGTGAGCGCTCTTACGATGCGCGTCGCCGGAGGTTTTGGAGTTAGCGCCCTTATCTTTAGAATGCCCAGTCGCCTGTCGTGGAGGCGGTGGCGGGGAGGGCTGACGACCCTTACGGTCGGCGGAAGACGCCGGTGGGCCCGGCACCCCCGTTGGCGCTATGGCTGCCTTCGTCTTCGACAAATGCGTGCCGGGGGGTATGTGCTTTGGTGTTTTTCCATGCGCGTCCTTGTCGCCGGGGTGTTCATCCCCATAAGCTGGGCGTGAGCCGAGCTTGTCGGGGCCGGGGGCGGACGATGAGGAGCGTGAACGCTCCTTTGAGAGATCTACAACCTCCGTTACGGGGGCCGTGTAGTCACTGTCCTCGTCACATTCGGCGGCGGCAGCGGGCGAGGAGTCAGGCCTAGACATGGCGTAGGCCGCCCACCTTTTGACCCTGCGGTCTTTTAGAGTTTTGGGCTTTAGTAATTTACAGGCCGCACAGCCATCCTCCTGGTGATCGAGGGGTAAGCAACGGTTGCACCGTTTGTGCTTATCCTTCCAGGTATTTTTACCCTTGCAAAGTGGGCAAAACCTAAATGGCGTCCTCTCCATAGCTGAGGGAAAGAAGTGGGACTACGACCTTGAAAGAGAGGGAGGGGAAAGACAAAGGCATTCTTAAAGAGAAAATAAGACCACACAACCCCACTCTCCCTACTGTGTATGGCCGGCAAGGCCAGGCCACGTGTTCGGCAGCGCCGAAGGATCCCCTCCGCTCGTCCTTCCGTCGAAGATCTTGCTCGGCGGAGAAACAGCTCTGCGTCGAGGGAGGGATCTACGGTATTGATATTAATAACAAACGACCAAAGGTCGAAGAAACTATTTGGCAATGTCTCTGGAAGAGCTCCGCATAAAGGCGACCAGTAGCTGGGCGGAAAAAAACAATTTGAGGGACCTCGACGCCTGAGGGATTGTGGGTACAACGCACGTCACTATAGGGATAGTGTTACAGACACGCCTTGTCGACGTCCCCTTTTCAACTACGAAAAACAAAATGCAATACTCCGCAGTGACCACTGGATGTCAGACCTATGCACAGCATGTGATTCTAAGCAGATTAACAAACATCAGAAACATAATTATTTTAACTAAAAACCTTGAGTGTAAGTGTTATTTGCATGCTTGTATTGGGGGATTTCATCGCTACAGTTCACATTTACCCCTCTTGAGATAAGTGGCTGCTCAGTCAAACTACCAACTTGTGTAGTACAGACCTATACAAAGAGGTAGGTTACCCAATACCAAGAGGTAAAGTGTTGTGTAGTCTCCCACAGAGTTACTACATCAATTCTTGCCTAACAACCTACCACAATACCTTTTGGGATAACCAGACATGGGAGTCTTAAGGAATCAGAGGAAGCCATACACAGAGATATTTTGCCAGTTAAGGCCCTGGATAGGCACTCTCGGGACGAGGAACTGAAACTTCGACAGGGGACTCGCTTAGTGTCACATGTTATGGCTTTTGCTCTAACAGAGAGCAGCATGGCAGAATGGAGGAAAGGCGATGAGCGTAGGGGCAAAACATGTCCTTAAAGCCCTGCCTCTGAGCCTCAATCCATACTTTTATGGATTAATTCGATTATCTGCATCAATTTTAGTGTCATTGCTTATTGTGATGAATCATGCAGAGTCATCACTGATCCCCAGCCTAAAGTCTCCTCCCATGTGGCTAGAAGACAGCCGCTACCTGATCCAAACCCTGGGGGTGGCATTTTGAGGGAGGATCACATTTGAGATGGCTGTCAGGGTGAAATGGTGACTCCCTTAGAAGAGACACAATCTTCATCTTTGTAGGAGGATGAGGCATGCTGTCTAATGGCATGCTGTCACTGTACAAGTCCCTCCCACGAGAAAACCCAAAGAACATTCTATGAAAAGTCACCTAAACAGGATAAGTTTTATACCTTGGGAAATCATAAAACAAATGGGAGAACCTCCAATGATAATGATTCTGTCTTGGGTAGAAATTATAACCCCAATGTAAAATCACATAGCATTCACATAACATCTCATAAGTCTGATAACCTTCAGTCTACAAAACTAAATAACCATGGAAAACCTAAAACCGTTATGGACTTCGAAAGCCATAATGCTGGAGGGCGCATGAGAGACCGACCAAAAGGGCGGTCTCTTTTTGAGCTCTGTGCAAGGCTGCAATAAATCCTGAAATAAATTGCATCTGGTGCAGCCACATTCAACAGCTCGATGCGCCTGAAGAGTGGTATGAAGAAGGATTGAACTTTGCCCGAGAAGGGGCTGGGGAGCCGTGCAGCACGGCCGAGAGCAGAGGCAGTTTGGAGCCCGCTCCTGACCCCAATAACTTTGTCTGGAAGTGCCTGGACGACCTGGCTGGTGAAGTGAGTGGTGGGGAACTCCAGGTAGGCCGCAGGCATGATCAAGGCCAGAGGTACTGGATGACAGGTTGCTCCGGTGTGCCAGTTAGCCCGAAGGGCTAGCAGTAACACGACAGTGTATCACAGCAAAGCCGGGGGGTGGAGGCAGTCTGGAGCCTGCTCCCGGTGTTAAGAAGCCTCAGACGGGCTATTGTTCAGCACAGAAATTAGGAGGGGACACTGGGTGCAGGAGCAACCGGCATGTGACCCCCTCCCAGTATCCGAACAGCGGGAAGAGCGGTGTCCAAATTGAGGTGGATTGAGGGGCTGCCCGGTACGGATTCCGGCAGACAGGGTGGCCCGGAGTGGAGTGGGGTGCCGGTTGGCTCCGGAGGACAGTGCCTGGGAGGGACTGGGTCTGGAGGCCGAACTTGCGCCACAGTAGCACCCTGGGGACAGACTCTCCATAAAACTGCCGATAATTCTTGCTCCCCTACAGTCTGCCAGCCCCGAGGGTGTGACTCAGTTGCCCCCTTCTCCTTGAGCGGGGGTCAGCCTCGCTGTTGCCACCCCCTGCTGATTGGGGCCACATCACAACATTGGTGGAGGCTCTGAGGTCCTGTGATCCCACCAGTCTGGCGCTGCGTCTACCTGACTGGATACGCTGCACAACTAGGGGCCCCGGTGGGTATCGCGGTGGAAAAACCTTGTTAACCTAGGCACAATATGCGGCCTTGTGTGAGAGACTAACTATCCTAAAATTGGCCCCTCAGACGGAACAAACGCCATTAACATTCAGGGACCCAAGGTGGGCCTCCCTCAATATGGGGAAGTCCGAAAACTCACCTTCGAGGAGGTGTGGGGGGGAACCTCCTCCAGAACACCCAAACAGCAGCACCAGGCAGAGACACCTGAACCAGCCGCTGAGATCCCAGAAGTGGACATCAGGGAAATTCCGCTGGATCTCAAGGCGGGCATTGGAGGTCTCTACTCCTAACTAGACTCACTTTCCTCCAAGGTCGACCTACTGCAACATTGGCTGGACAAACATGGCTATAGCTTAGACGAGGTGAAACAGTGCGTCTGGGCTGGAGGATGGATAAGCCTCACTTGCTGCCAGGGTGTCGTCTCTCGAGGTCCAGATTAAGTTGTTACCACCAAAAATGAGGACTTGGAAGGAAGAGCCAGCAGAAATAATATTCGTCTGGTGGGGATTAGAGAACGACAAGGGCAGCTGAAGATGGAGGAATGTGTTGAAGCCATGTGCAAGGAACTCTTCAGAGGGTCTGAGCTGGTGAAGAGGGCCCAGAGTATACCAGTGGCTCGCCCAATACCTGCAAGGCAGTCAGGTCCTGTTAATGACAATGAAAGTGTGGACGGGGGGGGGGGGGGGATAAGAGTCGTCTTCAATGCTTGGGTATCCTGGGAGCCAATGGGGTTTCAAGGAGCAACATGGACTATAGCGGGGGAGTGGGGGGGGTTTAGGGGGGGACACAATCCCTCCAAGACCAAGAGGTCGCGCAATAAAACGCAAGATAAATGTGTCCTCATCGAGGAAACCCATCTCACCCCTCCTCCGAACGTAAATGGGGTGCCAATTGGGATGCCACAGGTACATCTGCTCCTACTCCTCTTATGCCAGAGAGGTGGCCATCCTGATAGGCAGGGGTGTCAGGTTTCACCCGATTTCAATAGCAAGAGATGATGTTGGGAGGGCTCTACTGGTGTATGGTGTTCGAGGGTGCGACGGTGGCCTTGGTGAACTCCTACAGTCCCAACATGGACAGCCCGAATGCATGTGATTGGGTCATGGTGCAACTAGCTGGGTGTCAGATCGCCACCATTGTGGGAGGGTGGAGGGGGTTTTAACACAGTGATGGACCCCCCCTTCAAGATTGGACCGGAATGAGTCAGGGCTGCGCGACTAAGGCGAGCTTGCAGGTGCAAGGAATATGCAAGACATACAAACTTATTAGTACATGGCAGCACCAGTACCGGGAGGATCAGGATTACACAGAGCACTCCTAGGTTGGACTATTTTTTAGTATCCCGTGAAGAAGGGTGGGGTCCAGTGGGGCAACAGCCAAATACTCCTGCGGACTCCATCGAATCACTCTCCTGTGCTTTTGGAGTGTAGGTTGGGGAAGGCGGAGGGCACTCTTGACGATTTAAGCCAGGCACATTGCAGGACCCAGTGTTTTGTCAGGAACTACGGGGGGGGGGGGGGGGGGGGGATCCAATCCTACCTTCAGAGCAACGAGGGCTATGTTTCCTCCATTGGGGTGCACTGGGAAAGCCTTAAGTGCTATATCAGAGGGGTGTGTATGTCCAAAGAAAATTTGATTTTTCGGAGCATTAGCAGGGAACTCACAGAAGGAGAATCACGGATCAAGAACCTAGAAGTAGAGTATGCAGCGAAAACAGACCTTTGCGCAGCTCCAAACGAAGCTCGATCGGTTCAGTCAATGCGGACCGGGAGATTCGGTTCCTGGCCCGCAGCGACAAGATACGGCAATGGGCAGAAAACAGGAGCCCTACTGGCGCGATTAATAGCTGCCGACAGGCGACCCCCACATGTGGAGTGTGGGATCCGCAGGGTAGACCGGTGCACTCCGAAGAAGGCATTGCAGAGGTGTTTCTGACTTTCTATGAGGAATTATATGGATTCAAGTGCTCGAGGGATCCCGAAGCTTTCGACCACTGTCTGGAAGAGGTGGAATTGTATTGGGTGGAGGCACACCTCTGCAAACCTCTCGGCCAGGCAATTTCATTGGAAGAAATAAAAAATGGCAATTAAGGAGCTTCCGGGGTCAAAATCACTGGGGCCAGATGGCTTAACCAGTGAGTTTTACAAGGCTTATGCCCCTATTCTGGCCACGTTGCTCCTCAAAGTATACAGGGAATTGCTTGAGACTGGGGCATTCCCTCCACGATGCGTGAGACAAATATAGTGTTACTACATAAACAGCAGAAATCGCCCAAAGACTGCGCCTCATATCGACCAATAAACGTAGACAATAAAATATTCACCAAAGTCCTTACAAAGCAGCTGCTCCCACTGATGTCCAGCCTGGTGTTGGCCAAACAGGCGGGATTTATCCCCGCAAGGAACACCACATTTGGTCTGTCACCGGTTCGGGTCATTGAGACACTCGACCGCACCTCCCAGGAAATTATTGTTTTTTTAGATGCCCAGAATGCCTTTGACTCTGTTGAATGGCCGTTTCCATTATCAGCACTTCAAAAACTAGGACCCGGCTCCTCAAACTAGTTACTCCCTTATACATTAAACCCTCTGCAAAAATTGTAGTGGGGCGAGCGAGATCGGTCAGCTCTGAGATGGGCAGGGGGACCCAGCAGGGATGCCCTCTCTCTGTTACTATATTACTATATTTCCCTTGCAATGCAGCGATCCTGAGAGAGCGACACATCCAGAGGGGACTTAAGCTTGGTCCACACAGACTGATTATATCTCTGTATGCGGATTATGTGGCCCTTGTTAGGCAGAAACCTGTGCAGTTCCCTTGGGGACCACTGTAAAAAGTTTAAAACTACAGGTGTTAGCAGTAAACCCAATTGGTAGCAGTCTGTACCACCCAGATTTACCTCGTAGCTGTGGCTGAGCAGTCAGACTTCTCTCAAGAAGAGGTAGGCAGTATATAGAGTATACACATTAGGTACAAAAATACAGTAGCACAAGCAAACAATGACCAGAGCTTTGGTATAAAAGTATATAATTATTTATTTCAAAACACACTTGTAAAAATACACTGGCACTAATATGTCAAGCAAGTTCAAACACAGTCACTAGAAATATATACACCTCCCTAATTAATTATTTGACAAGTCTAGGTTAGTACACCACTTATTTAGCTAAACAGAGGTGAGCGCGTAACCATAGATGGCCCTCCAATAATTCAGTTTAAAAAGGGAGAGAAAAGGCAGACATAGGAAAACACACAATACCAACACTTTTAAAAGAACCACAGCAAGTCAAGAAAGGCAGGGTCTACTGATGAGCAAAATAGTTCATAGGCCAGGCCCACTCTTGGAGAGAGCAAGGCGGAATGTGCCCAAGATCACACAGTTGAAGTACACTTTAAAAGTCTTTGCAGATAAGGAGTTGGATCAGTTCAGAAAAGTTAGTTAACAGGTCCCAGGTCACCCCAGGATAGAGTCAAGTTTTTTGCAAGGGAGACCAAGTGGGACACAGTACCTGAAATGGTGAGAAAGCTCCAGCGGGGGCAGTTGTTCCTGGCAAAAGGTGCAAGTCGGTGCTTCGTCCAGGGGAAGAGAAGATCTCGACATGAAGGAAAGCTGGAGGTCGTTGCACTGCCAGGGAAAAACCAGCCGCGGAGCTTCCCGGTGAAAAGGTACTAATAGGTAAAACGGTAGTGGTGAAGCGTGGCTATCCGGCCGCCGGGGTGCTTGGCACGGGCGATTCGACCACGAGATGATCCAGCAAGGCGAAAAGAGGGTGAACTGGTTAACCCCACCAGTTCAAAGGAAGAAGACTCTCCAGGATGAAGATCTTCTCTGTCATTGGGAAGTGGTGAGTCGGTTCAGCAGGGCTCCACCGGTGGTGTCGTCGTTGCAGGTCAGCTCAGCTTCTCCCTCTTCGGATTCTTTAGGTCCTGTGGCGACTTCTGAAGTTCCAGTCCCCAAAGCCCTGCTTTTATGCAGAAAACCCCCATTCATCAATCCTAGCTGTCACTCTAACATGCTAAGTGGTGAGCCGGGCGGCTCACCACTGGGCCAATCACACAAGAGTGCGACTTGAGTTGCCGAGGCAACTCAGTCCAGGGTGCCTATTCCCCCCTCCCACACATCCTGTAGACCAGACAGAGTGGCCCCACTTTTGGAGGCTTCTGTGCAGAAGCCCGCGAAAAGTGGAACAAAGGGCTCGACTTGGGTTGGAGTTACAGAGGCAAACACAAACACCATTTTAAAACCGAGTCCTGGCAAAAAGACCCAACCGGGGAATAAATATTAAATAAATAACCCGGCGGTATCTTTAACATTGCACCAAAAAAGTGGTGCGTTTAAAATGAATGGGAAAATCCCATAGGAAATATTCCGGTGGAATATTTCGCGCGGTAACCACTGCCACCAGCCAGAAACTCGACAAGGGGGGACTGGACAGTGCCCCCTTGAAAAACAGACCCAGGGGCAATCGAATTACCCCTACCAGTACTTCCACAATATGATGGTTTGTGCTGGTTCTGTTCACAATTTAAGACTAGTAAAGTCAATGGTGACTTTACATGCCCTGGGAGACAGTAGTCAGTCCCAGGGTATGGAGTCTATGTTTGGGGGCCACTATGACACCCCTGTGTTACTGCACTGAGGGTGCTGTGTAACACACTTACCAAAACCACATGAAGCCCTATGGAGTAAAAGAGCCCATAGCCCAAAAAACACATTACAAAGTCAAAGGACACTCTCAAACCATGCCTAAGAGTGGGAGAAAAAGAGTCTCACTCTTAGCAGGAGAAAAAAATAAACCCCAAAAATCCAGCAAAGCTGCTGGAGGACTCACTAGGTTTGGGAAATTAGCCTTTACAGAGAATTCTACCCAACAGTCCTCTACATTGACAATCTGGAGGATGACCTATGCCCTGTGATGCGGGAGGTGTTGAGGTTTGGGGTTTTTTCAGGCCTGAGGATTAATCATAGCAAGTCTGTGGTGTTCCCTCTCATGGAGACTAGGATTTTAAAGATCAGTCTGGCCTTAGGTGGGAGACCACTGGAGTCCGGTACCTAGGGGTGTTGATGTCTCGCAATCGGGAAGAATCATAGAGACAATTATGGGAGGACAATTGGGAAACTTCAAGAGATGTTGGCGAGATGGCGGCCACTTCCGTTCACGCTACTCGGGCGAATCTCCCTCGTTAAAATGATACTTCCAAAATTCCTGTTCTCTCTTTCTTAATGTTCCCCTATTACTATCAAGCAGCTTCTTTCGGCGACTGCACGGGATCATCCTTAATCCGATCTGGGCTGGGAAGCCAGCAATGGTAGCCCATGCGAAAATGATACAGCAGACAAGTAGGGGCCTGGCTCTGCCCGATCTGGAGCAATATTATTGGGCGGCGCAAGCACATTTTCTTGGACACTGGTACACTACACATTTTGTGAGGCTGCATGTACAGGTAGAGAGGGCAATAGTGTCCCCCAGCCTGCTGCGGGCGGCGATTCTCGTTGAGCCTCGGGCGTCGCCCAACACGCTCAACATTGTAAAGATCACCTGACGCGAAGAGCGGGCTTCCTCACTAAGTATTCACCTCTCCTTCCAGCACGGCACATACCCGTGGCGGCTATAACTAGTGAACGGGTATATCTACAATGGGCAAGCAAATTGGGTATCAAGACCCTCTGCGATCTGTTTGTGGACGGTGTGTTCCTTACGGTCCATCAGGCAAGGGAACAGGGGGGCAGCTCAACGTTAGGTGCATTTCTTTACTTTCGATTGCGGTATACGCTTAAAGCCCTTCACTACACTCCCAGTCCAGCACTTGAAACGGCCACTTCTGCAAGGGTTGATCCAATCACAGGGGGAGGGCCGGCGGGAGTGGTTTGGTGTCGGATGCAACGTGGGAGGGAGAGGCCCATAGGAGGCAGCTCTGGGGGAACCTATTGGAGAGGAGGACTGGGCCTATGTGCTAAAACAAACTCAGAAAGTGTGGTCTAAATTCCAAATACAAGACAACACATTTTAATTTCTTACATCAGGTTTACCATACCCCAGCCTGGCTCCACAAACACTTTCCCACCACCCATGCTGCATGTGTCGGTGTGCTTGTTCTCCGGCAGGCTTTCTACATTTGGCATGGGAGTGCCCACGCTCTCCAGGTTCTGGTCGGAGGTGTTAACCAAAGGGAACCACTGTAACTAGACCCTACTTTGGCCCTGTTGGGATGTAAAAGGGTCCTACTGCCCGCGATGAGACGCGTGGCGGGACTATTGTTTGTGATCGGGTTCAGGAGGGTGGCCATGGTTTTGGGGGGGAGGGGGGGAATCGCCCTCCCAACACACAAGGGTGGTTCCAGGATGTTGCTTATGACATTGAGACGGTGTGCAGTCATAAAATCGAATAAATGATGTCGAATTACAAAAAATTCGGAAAAATGTCAGAAAAAAAGTCAAATATTTTCTTTTTTTAATATATATTTTTTTTGGGTTCTGCATGTAAAAAAAAGTCAAAACAAAAAAAATAATGAACTCGGAAAAAAAAAAACATTTCGAATAAAAAACATAATAAAAGAGAAATTCGATTTTTGGACTTTCGACATTATTGTATTCGATTTAATGACTATAAACCCATTGTGACAGCCTTTATTCGGACTCTACCAATACATGCTCGACCTCCAGCGGTTTGGGGCCCATATATTTAATACCCGATTACAACAGCGGATTGACAACGTTGAAGGAAGCAATGATAACGATTATGTTTCATGTTCTGCGAATGTGCACTTTTAAGTTTGGGTGGGCGACAGGGGGAGGGGGAGGCTGCGGGGAAAAAATATATAAATAAATATTTTTTTTTAAAAAAAAAAAATATAGGACTCCCATGTATGTTTTTGTCTGGTTGATAAAACGAAAAATAAAGTATGTTTATGGTACTGGTACAAAGAATAGGAACCAGGAGTCAATGATCAATGGTGCTATTGAGACGATGGTGCAGTCTAGCTGTTTCAATACAAAGCATCCGAGCAGGACATTTAAATATGGGAACCATTCACAGGTGGGAGAGGGGGTAGCAGAAACAGAAGCTGACAGGAGAGAAACAGATGGAGTCGCAATAGCCACTGCCGGCAAACAGTTGAAGCAGTAAATCTGACAGTGCCAGCAGAAGCTGATGTGGAAAGAGAAGACGTGCAGCAGGAACCAAAGTCGGGGAAGATGTCAGCAGAGAAAGAAAGCCAGCCGTACGGGAAAGGTCTTCCCGATGCGCTGAGAGTCGCTCAGGTGTGCTAGACGACGCAGAGATCCGAAGGAGCCCGTAGAGCTCCAGAGAAAGACAATGTTGGCGGCGGTCGTCACAGGAAAGCTATCCTGTTGACACCAGTAGTACAACACAGCACCAAAGAGTGACGCAGAGACGCCAAAGAAAGTCGGCGAGTTGGCCTGGAGAGAAAGGTAACCCTGGGGCACTCTGAGCAGAAAAATTGTCACTATAGGACAATTTTGAATACCGAACAAACAGAAAAGAAGGGCAAAAAGGGTGCAACTCTCCATTCATGAAATATTAGTTTGGGGATATTTGTAACACACATTGCCAACAGTCAAGAGAATATAAAGAAGAAATGGGCAACATGGGCACAATTCTCCTCTCTTGAAATATCAGTTTAAGAAACCTGTAACCCACATTTCCAGCCGTCAAGGAACTATAAAGTCAGCCAAACTTTGTACAAACCTCCTCACACTGGAAATTGGTATGGAGAAACTTGGAACAAGGAATGCTACTAGTAGAAGTTATTTCTGGCAGGTGAATAAACCAGGAAAGGGACAAGTTGTATCAAGCATAAGTAATTCCCGACAGGTGAGTAAACCAGGAAAGGGATAAGTTGTAGAAAGCAGAATTTATTCCTAGCAGTTGAGTAAGCAAGGATAGAAGTGTTTTACTTTGAAGAAATGTGGTCGTGGCAAAAAGTGTTGTGAAAGAAACTACTAACTTTATCATCCTGACAAACAGTTATATAAAAAGATACCTTTGTTATGCTGGTCTGACAAGTATTACAGAAAGAATAATTGTGATGTTCTTAGGACCACTCAACATCTTGGGAAGAATACGTTGTGAAAGAAGCAGTTGCTTTGCTTTTGAACAAGTGTTTTGTCAAAGTGTCATGCCCTGGAGCAGATGGCGCGTTTGGGATCGCTGGAAAGGGGGCTGCCATTGATTGTTCCATCACGTTTTCTCATACGTCCATTTACCAGTCTAGTTCTTTTATCGCGTCCATCAGCAGTAGTTTATTACCAGCTACTTCCAGGTGACGGACGTGTTGCAACTTTCTAGGTTTCCTCTTGTGCTGCACCGCTTCAGATCATTTCTCCTTGCATATTCCGCCAGTTTACCTGTTTTTTCCTCTGCCTCGTTTGTCTTCTTGCTATTACTTCTTCAGCTCCTCTCTCCTTTGCCGCTGTGTGGCTCATTCCCTCTCCTTCTGTCCTCCAGCTTTCTTGCCTTCCGCCTTTCTTCCTTCTGCTCTGCTCTGTTCATTCCACTTCCTTTGCTTTCCGCTCTCCCTCCTTATTCACTTCTGTTTCTTCAGAGTTATTTGCCCGTTGACTTTATTGGCCTGACAGTGAGCATTCTCGCCATCATTCATCCTAGTTTCAGCTTACCTTCCGGTGGGCGCAGTTGGAGTCTTCTGCCATCTCACATCTTATTTGGGTTTTTTTGTGCCTCTGGCTTTTTCCCCCATTCCCGGCAGTCACGGGGGAATCGACCACCGCCCACTATTCAGTGGCGGTGTGGCATCTTTCCGTGGCCGCCCTTATCTTCACAAAAAAAAGTAGAGACGTGGCCTGAAAGGAAGGAGGAAGACAGACCCCAAGTCTAAAGCTAAAGGTGAGGAGGAAGGAGATATTTCCGACCGTGTGATCGAGACATTTACTTTCCCATTTGAAAGACTTATTGGATGGAAAAGACATTTTCATTGAACTGAACAGAATTTAATTGAAATAGAAATTCAAATCAAAATTCTTCCTGAATCGATTCAGGGGAAGGGGATCGCACCCTGGTTACAAGGATTGCTTTGTGTGAGAATTATAAGTTTGAACCTTTGCACATTTTTATTTAACTGAAGAGATACATTTACCTTATGCACTTTGATTGTATATGTTCGCATGAGAGTCAGATATATTTGGACACAAGGTCATTTTTCTTTAGTTTTAGTTTGCTAGGAAGCAACATTCTTCTAAGGATAAGAAAAGATAGGCGTTTATCTCACACCGTTTACTTTTAATAAATATTAAAACACATTGAGAAAATTACAACTTTATGTCCGTCTCATATTGCTGACCCCTCACATTATACTGACAAACAAGATTGAATGAGATTCAAGTTTTGCAGGCCCGGGGATTCAAAGTTCTAGCAAGGAAGGAAATCAGGCGTGTTGCTACTTTTGTAATGTTGGATTTGGTGAACCATTTGGTCCTAGATAGCATCGCAAAGCAATGATTTTGTAGTAAACCATATGGGTTTCCTACTATAAACACAACCCTAGAGTCTTGTAGCATGGTTTTACCCATCACAGTTTACGATTCAAAACTATATAAAAATAGCAAGGAAAGAAATTCTTGTCCAAACAAAAATGTACACAACTAACACTTTTAGATGGAATTGTGAACATTAGCCTGCGTCGCATCTAGATAGAATTGCTAATGTTAGCAACTACCACATTTAGATTGGATTTGTGTGCATTGGTCCATTTAACATCTAAAATTGGATTGTGAATATTAGCAACTGCCACACTTAGAATCTTGAATGTTAGCAACTGCCACATTTAGTTAAAATTGTGAACATTAGCCTGCGTTGCATCTAGATAGAATTGTGAATGTTAACAAATGCCACATAGATGGAATTGTGAACACTTGCCTGCGCCGGATTCGGGTGGAATTGTGCATGATAGCAATGACCACATCTACCTAGAATTCTGAACATTAGCCTGCGTCGCATCCAGATAGGATTGTGAATGTTAGCAAGTACCACATTTGGATAGAATTGTGAATATTAGCCATTACCACTGCATTGAGAATATTGCCTGGGCCACATTTATATCAAATTGCGGATGCTGGCTTGCGTCGCATCTGGACACGATTGTGAATGTGGGCCAGTGCCACCTTTGGATATAGTTGGGAATACTGGCATGAGTCACATAGAGATGGGATTGTGAATATTGGCCAGTGCCGGATCTAGATAGAAATGCAGAGATATTAAGGCGCCACATCTAGATAGAACATGGAAATTGACAATTATCACACCTAGATGTCGAGAGCAATAACCAACCCACTAGCAATTTCACCCCTCTGCATACACCTCTCAGGCACTAGCCAAACACGGCCGCAGCCCTAGGGCACAACGGGCCGCACAATCTTCACTGTAGCGGCGAAGCAGACCACACATAGATTTTCACAGCAGCACACGATGGCTGCCGACCAGAAGGCACCCCCGGGCTCAGCCAGCGGTGCAGGCCGAGCAGAAGCTGCCAACAGCGCGTCGCTGCTCACCTCCCGCTCGACCTCGCTAGCTAACCCCCTCCACCCCTTTCCTTCGGATCCGCCAGAGCGCCAGGGGACCACTCCTGTGGTGACGGCACGCCATACAGGTGTCCTTTACCATTAATAATACCAACCACAACCTTCCTAAGCAATTGAACCCAGCAACCTGATGACATTTTCGTGATCTCATTGAGCATTAGTCATCACCGATTACGCTTATTAATTCGCTACTAAGCAACCGCAATTAAGCAACCGCATGCCTGAAATGCAGAATATGTTCATAAATCCACACAAACACTTCCGTCCCATATCACTATGCTTACTCTCTACTCTACACCATCACACAATTAGAATGCAGCTATACTTCTCGATCAATTTGGGCTAGCTGCTTGCATACAAACATTACTCCCATTAACACATGATCACTATAATAAAACGCAGCTATACCCCATGATAAACCGGCCTATCTGCACTCGTCCAACAGACCCAACACAGCCAGAAACCAGTCTTGGTGTCCACCCGTAAGACTGCACACATTCAACCGACATCAATATCACCATACCTAATGCTAGGATGCAGCTACCATCAGGCAAATACAACAGATGCACACAAACGGTGCTCCCAAGCACCCTACTCTCAAATGACAAGGACTACGGTCCCCGAGGGAGTTCAGCCTACCAGCGCTTTGAGGTTAGACCAATGATATATAGAGCACTATATAAATGCCAAATAACATAGGAGCGAATTCTGGTCTACTAGGAACTGGACTGATAAGAGCACATACACAATTTTGAATCACATCCCCAATAGCCACTGGCTAGGCCCTTATTTGAACCTCAGAGTACTTTGATAAGTAAATCGTTGTGCCATCAATGGTAGCACATGTAAGTGATGGGTGGGGGTGGAAAAAGGAGGAAAGAAAATAATCACACCCTAATCATTAAGACCACTCCATCCTTCATTGGTTTCATAAAGATCAGATCTTTAATTAAAAAAAAGGTTTAACAGCTTTAAGAACTAGGTTTTGAGCTTACCCGATCGGTCAGCTTGTTGCTAATTCCCAGAAGCATCAACATATTGTCACACTCTGTGACACCCATGGCATAGAGGTCACTTAGTACGTTTGCACAAGCTATCCGCCCCTGGAGGAAAGAAAGAGTAGCAATAAATAAGAAAGAAATAGAAAAACGTTTTTTGTTATCAAAGTAAAATTTCAAAACTGAACTAAATTGACAACTTTCAAACATGGATCCCTGGTTTGGGCTAACATGGATTATCTAGGCAAAGACATGACTTCTTTATAAATCTAAATGACTTATTATGCTACTAGAAGGGAACACAGCAGCCATGTTCTGTGCTCTCTTACTATAAGTAGACCGGCTTAAATACGCAAAGAAAAAATCTTTCCGTCTCCCCTCTACTTCCCCCAGTTGAACAAAAGACGTCTATAGTTTTCTACTTTACGCAGAGCATATGGCACTGATGAATGAAGCATGAGTGTTCTCAGTGGCAGAAGGGGGCCACTAGTGCTCTAGTGGCCAGCAGACAGGTCAGGATAGGCACAGATTTAGGAAAAGTCAGAGTGCATGAGGAAAGCTCTTCAAACTTCAGAGTTGCAGAAAGGGTCCAGGGACTTCAGAGAAGACACCTAGAGGGATTCCAGCATTAGGCCTGTGCAAACTGGATGAGGGAATTCCCAAGAACACCAATCACCCCCAACGCTTCATAGGAATCACACAAGGCTTACAGTAAATAATACCCCAGTCAACACAGTATCTCTGCAGAGAAGAGGAGTTTGCAGCTGGACGTCTTCAGGATCTGCAGCCCAAAACCCTGTCATTGAATTCCCTGTGGTGAATGAAGACAGGACACTGGAAGGGACTGGACTGCCATTGAGCTCTGCTGCAAAGAGTTTAATCGAGGCTGGTCGTGGCTCTGTGGTTTTGGCGCCCTTTTTTCAGGAGCCAGGAGAAGCATGATTATCGCTGGTGGGATTCACATCGCTAATCTGGTTCAGCACTCTGCTGAGGGGACTTCAAGGATTCTAAATCGAGTCTCTGGAGGTCCAGCAGGATGCCACCAAAGTTTCAGCGAGATTCGGAAGATCGTGCAATGGCTCGAGGTCCCAGGGTATTGGGGTTTTGCAGCCAGGCAAGGTTGCAGCCCGTCGTGGGTTGAGTCAAAATGCAGGTATTCTTGAGCATAGTTGTTGGGGAGAATTCTCATAAATGTGCCAATTCCCTTCACCTTAGAGACCCCCAGCAACTTTGCTGGATTTTGAGGACTTGATTTTTTTTCCTACAGAGTGTGAGCCTTTTTTCCCCACTCTCTCATGTATTTTGATGTGCGTTTTACTCTTGTGTTCTTTGATTATGGAGTTTTAGATAACTCCACAGGCATCATCTTTTTGTGTGTTACACAGCACCCCCAGTGCAGTGGCACAGGGAAGCCTTTCCAGGCTGTCCCAAGGTTTAACTACCTTCTCTGGGTTAAACTACTGTTTCCCAGAGAATGTAAAGTTAAATTGACTTTACTAGTCTTAAATTCCTAGACCCAGCACGCACTATCTTACAATAGAGTGCTGGAGGGGTTACCTAGTATACCCTGAGTCTAGAAACTCATGTAGCAGTCAAATGCTACCCTTTTCTATCAAAATGGCTGGTGGCAGTGTTTATACAACAAACTACCATGATTTTTCCTGACCGCGAACACTGGTAGCTAAAAATCACGGGAGCCATGTTTTTCAAGATGGCACCTAAACCCCCTTTGTTTAAACGGGTCCCGGTCTTCTTTTTCCGCCATTTGTTTTTGGAAAGGTCCTTCTAGAGTTTGTCTCTGCGCGCCAAACCAGGTTTGGTCCCTTCATTTCTGTGCCTTTGGTGGGCTTCAGGACTGAAGGCCGCCTCTGCTGCCCGAGTGTCTGGGGTGGGCAGGAGGAGAGGGAGGTGCCCAAAACTCCCTCTGCTTAGTCTCCTAGGAGACCCAAATGCACTCTGGCGTGATTGGCTGGCCGACTGTCCGGCAAGGACAGCCACCCTGCTGGGTGAGTGGCAGCTAGGCTGGAATGAATGTGAGAAAACGGTTTAAAAGGCAAGCCTCTTGGCTTGGAAGGCAAGATTCGACCACTGGAACGAAAGAACCGAAGACGAGCTGGAAGAGGGCAGCTGCTGCAACTACTGGACCGTTAGTTTGCCCGGTGGAGCCCTGCTGCAGGTCTGAAATCGCCAAGTTTATCTCGACAGAGAAGCCTCTTCAAGGATGACTTCTTCCTCTGAGTTGGTGGGACCAATCAACTCGTAAGCCACCTGAATACCATTCTCAGAGCCGGTTAGGATTAACCAGGGGGAAGGACACCAGTTTGTGTGCTTGATGAACAGCAACCGGAATCGAATATTTGCCAGCTTTTGTGACCCATCCCCATGCAGGAGTCCCCCCTGGCTGAGGCTCAGGAATAGCGAGATCTACAGAAACTGCCAGGAACAGAAGTCTTCAGCTGCATCTTTTTCTTCAATATAAAATACTGTGAAAACCCGACCGAGAGAACTTGCCTCTCACCGCAAAAGTTTGTGGAACTTTGGCAACTTGCATGCCTAGTCAGCTTGTGACCCGACATACAAACCTTTCTTCTGTGAACTACTTCTAAGAACCGTGGCAAAGACTTTTCCACTTTAAATACCAGAACCGTTTTTACTTATACAAAGCACTAGCCCATTGACTTTGGCCTACCTATTGCATTGCATCAACTCCTCTGGTGAACTCAAACTATTTGCACTGTTTTAGAGTAACTAATATTCGTATTAGCTTATGCCTTTTTGCTCCTACTTTAATGCTATTTTGATCCTACTTCAAGGGAGCTCAACTGCTTAGTAATTAGTATTGTAGTATACTTTTTGTGTGATATTGGTTGCCTACTTTAGTGAATACTTTTTAAATGATTGTGTAATAAATTAAGTGTTTTATCAAGAAACCTTCTATCTGAATACTTGTCATTGTAGACCTCTGTGTAACACCCTTACAAGCTCACATTCCCTCTTGAGATATGCTTGGCTGCTCAGTGCGCTACCAAAAACTGTGTGGTACAGACTTATACCAAAGTTTGGTTTTGCTTACACCTGTAGTCTTAGTTGTGCGTAGTGGTCCCAAAGGGTACTACATACAAACTCTGCCTAACAATAGATGATCGCACACACTCTGGGTCGTCGGTTTTGGGACCCCCAGGTTGCTTGGAAGGAAGGGTAACAGAAGGCTCCGGTAACGTAGCAGGCTCTCCGGTCACTGGAAATCATCTCATCTTCCTCTTCGGATTTTGTTCCAGTGGTCAACTACCTCTTCAGCTTCCAGGATTGGAACTTTATATAGGAACCCAGCCAATTACCCGCTATGCAACATTCAAAAATGAGGGTTGGGGGGGTGGAGTTCTTTCAGGACAGCCAACCTCCCAGTTGGAACGGGTTGCAAGCAGGCAGGCTGGAAGACAAAGGTCTACAGAGTTTTGGACTCCTCCCATGCTTCCTGCCTTCTCAGATGCTCTCGAGCCTGGGCAGACTTGCCCGAGGCCTCCCGCCAAAGGACTTTTTCCGCTCTGGAGGCTAGGGCAAGGACCAAGAAACTGAAAAATGATGAAGACGGGGCCATTTTGGACAAATGGGCACACAAGGTTGCCTTTACTGCAGCTGTGAAAACAGCCTGCTAGTAAGGTGCACCGAATTAGTAAAAAGGATCACTGCCACCAGCCATTTAGGTTAAGCTTGTCACCAACAGAAATGTTACAGCTGTAGGGAGAAAGAGGATACACTATCTCCCCAGCACTCCACATAACGTGGAATGTGCTGGTCTTACCAAATAATAGCTAGAGAGGTTACAAATATTCTTTCTACATTGGGAACAGTTGTACACACAAGGTAAGCCAGATACTTTTTTTTTTTTTTAGAAAAAGGGAGCCCAAAGGGCAACCCAACAACACTGCACAGAAAGGGCTGCAACAATAAAATGTAGTTGCCAAAATGTTGTCAAAAAGGAAAAAAAAAATCAAAAAAGTTTGGAGCGTCAGAAAAATTATACCCATTAAAAGAGTAAAAAAGGGTGAGTGGGGGAAAAAAAAAGATTCCCATTCACTGGGGAACAAGGATAAATACTCCATAAATCCAGCAAAAAGTTCTTGGGGGGATGTGGGGGTTGCTCACAAGTTAGGGAAATTTAGCATTAAAATGAACATCTTACTTAACACTTCCTCTCGTCCTCATTGACTGTTTACAGCTGACCGATGGGTCGGCTGCATCTTTCCTTCTCTCTCTCTCCGCGCCACAGCCGGCCCCGCTGTGCAGCATGGCTCCACCCCTCAATGACATGCCCACGTCAGAGTGTCGCCTCTGCGTAAAGTTCCTTCTCCTCCATTCAAGGGTGACCGCGCCTTTATTCTCGCTCCGCGACCAAAAAGAGACATGGTGTTTATGTTCAGCTGTCAAGTCCACGGAGACCAGCTGTGTCTTGAGCCAAACATCCAAAAGGCACTTTCAATATCATTTTGGGTACCACAGCAGAATGCAACATCAGTTTCTTGGATTCCAGTGTATGCAGATAATGCCTTAGGTGTACGGAGTTCCCCATAGAATGGGAGTTCTTGTCCTCTTAAAGGGAGTCACTCCCAGTGAGGTCCTGCTTTCCTAAATCCCCAAGATGGGTTTTGCTGAGCAGGTTCACCTCCCTAGCCTCCAATGGGGTGGCTTCTCTAAGGGAAAAAGGGAAGAAACGTACAGATTCATCACATTACATAGTGTCACAGGTGGCCTTAATAATTTCTGAGTCTTCAAAAGAGTTCAAGGGTTTTTAATTTTCTGAACTTAAAATGTGCGCCTGGTCCATTGTTAATACCAACAGACTATTCAATGTTAATATGAGCAGATTGCTCAATTCTAATAGGAGCAGATCTTACGATGTTAATTTGAGCAGATTGCTCAGGGTTATGCACCAGAGCTGGGTGGATGTGGATACACCATCAGGTATCCTCTCTTGTCCCCCATTGGGTCCCCACCTCCATAGCCCAGGATTCCCTAATCCCCAGGTTTGCAACTAGACATGGGCAACACCTACTTTCTAGTACTAGGTGCTAGTGAGGGCCAAATGATAACATTCTTATCTTGCAAAAGATGCCCTAACCCAAACCTCACCAGAGCGGTCAATATGACTGATGGAAAAAGTGGCAATATCAGATGTCCTGTTCAGTCTCATCGTCATTCGCTCTCTTTAACTGCTCACCCTGATCTTAGTACTCTTACTCTCACTCTCTCCCTGTCCTGTCTCACTTTCCCCAGTCAGTTTCCAAACTTCTCTTCTGTACCTCTGATGTCCACACTCTCTCTCTCCACTCTCTTCCGTTTCCTCTCTTCACCCTTCTCCTTTCTTCCCTCTGCCACAGTCTTTTCCGGTTTACTCCGTTCTTCCCTCTATACCCTCCTCACCCCTCGCCTACCCGAAATCCCAGGCATACACCTCTGTGCCCTAAATGTACCACACCCTCAACCTCTCCTATGTAACTACCTACATACAGTCTCACGCGTCACTCCACCCACACCACTACCACCTTGCACTCTCTCCACACACTACCACTCACAATGTCTCTCTTCCACTCTCCAATCGCCCCACAGTTCTCCCTCACTTTCATCCCCTCACCTTTTAAACCCCCCTTCGCACACTCCACAGAATACAACTGGTATCATTCCTCTAAGAAATACCTCACCTACACTCTGCTCCAACTCTGCCACAGCTCTGCAGCACTCCGCTCTTTCAGCTGTCCTCGGTGGTCTCTCAATTCACCTCCATACCTGCAAACCACACTGCGCCTCTCATTTGGCTTCAATTTATACAGTGGCCCTGCTGGTTCCATCTCCTCCACACCCTTTCATTGGCTGCAGCATTCACCCGACTCTAGGTACCAATCAAAATCTATTCTTTCTCCAAGAGCTGGGTCACAGGTGAACAGCTTTAAAAACCCTCTAAGCACCCCCACCTTTCCTACAGAGTTTTGTTTGCAGTCTCTGTTGGTCTCTCTACTTGCCGTGGGTCTGGCTTTTCGTTTTTTCTTACGATTGTCCTCCTGAGTTGGTCATTTTTGGGTGATTTTCAGTGTCTCTCCTGTCCCCCTGAAGTCTCTTCTTACTCCCAGTTCATTTTCTTCTGCCACACCATTTGGCTGGTGTCCTCATGGGATTGGCAGGTCATGCGTTTGGTGTCTCAATTCTGTTTGACAAGAAATTTATTACCCATTCGTTCCATTCTCCCACCCATGTTTTTTTGGTGGCGCCCAGGTGCACTGAATGAGCTGTAGCCCTGAAACAGAAAAGAGAACACTGCCCAGAAATAGTATGATAGACATCATGTGATTAATAGTTGCACCATTAATGACATTCATGGTACATGAGGTGGGTACAGAACTGGGCCTTCCCAACTCCTGCATCTCGGAGGGCTGGCTCTGGCTTTTGTCCTGGTAAGCCTCCTACCCCAGAGTGGGAGAGGTTCCTGTTCCCCTCGACCGGGTCATGACCCGGACCATGTCACACTAGGCAGGGATCAAATAAATACGCATTTCTATATGCTATTTCTTTTTCTGAGAAATAAAATAGAATCTGGTAACAGTGGACCTAAAGCAGCATCTTTGAACGTATGATTGGTATCACACGTATCTGTTGTATTCTGAAATCCCTACCAAAATGAAGAGCCAGGTTTATAAAAGGAACAATGTTCTACTTCCAAAGATAGAACCTCCTGTCTGGTCATGGCCTGTCCGCGGAAGTCAATAGTAACTGGATCAACCCTGTAGCAGGAGACACTAGTAAGGAGCTGTGTCTTTGAGCCCCCAGTTGGGAATGTAGAGACCTTTTCCAATTTTAGAAATGTGTCCACTAGCAAATTACAGGTCGATAGATCATGCACATTAGCAACCTTAACAGATATTTGTATTTTATTGATTTTTATATAGCGCTTTTTAACAAAGCGCTTCACAAAGAAACCGTTCACAGTTCATTAAAATCAGTATAAACAATTCTGTTCAGGGTCAGACGATAGCAAAAAACCAGGAGACTGAAGTAGGTGACATCTTAGGGAGGAACGAAACAAAGTTAGAGGTTATGGATCGAAGGGATAGTGGAAGAAGGTTCCAGTGAAGAGGGGCCAGCAGTTGAAAAGATCAAAAGCGAGATTGTGCACAGGGGGCATGTGGAACAGTAAGTAAAAAAAGTCCAGCGGAGAGGACGAGGAGAGTAAAAATGGAGAAGCAAGGTAATCAGGGGCAAGGCCATATAAAAATTTGAATACTCAACAGATGAAGTAGAATTTCAGCCGAGAATGAAAGGAGAGCCTTCCAAGAGAGTCAAGAGAAGAGGGGATAGAGTCACAACAGGATAATAAACAAAGCAAGCAGACAGAGGAAAGAAATTTATTTCAGTGGGGCTAGGCGAGAGCAAGGAAGACCAAAGAGTAGAACAGAGCAGTACAAAAGTCGAGATAAGATTAGAGAAGAGACCAAAAGTTTAGTGGCATGAAAAGTGACAAAGGGACGAATTTGCTGAAAATTAAACAGGCGATAACGACACACGTGAGAGTAAATGAAATATGTTGACTGAAAGAGATATTAGAGTCAAGATAGAGACCGAGATTACAGGCAGTAGGAGAGATCAGCAGGGTTGAGGGGGGGGAGAATGGAAGGAGAAGGGAGTGGTAGCAGGAAAGATAAGAACCTGAGTCTTTCCGGCATTTAAGGAGAGTAAATGAGAGGTCATCCATGACTCAATGGCAGTAAGACAAGAAGAGAGAGTGACATGACAATCTGGTGAGAAAGAGAGAAAGAGCCTAGTGTCATCTGTACAGAAGTGATGTGACACTCTGAAGGAAGAAATAACAGAAGCAAGAAAAGAAGTGTATACAGAAAAAGGAAAAAGGACCAAAAACAGACCCTTGTAGAATTCTGTGATCGAGAGGAAGAGGAGGAGAGGTGTTGTCGCCCTAGAATACGGCAAATGTGAGGTTAGATAGATAAGAGAACCAAGAAAGGACAGAACCAGGAAAACCAAATGAGGAAAATGAGTCAAGAAGCAAGGAGTGGTCCACTGTGTCGAAAGCAGCAGAGAGGTCAAGAAGAATAAGTACAGAGGAGTGTTTGGAGTAGCGAGCGTTAAGTACTGAAAACAAAGCTGTTTCTGTGGAGTGACGTGGGTGTGAGTGGGGGGGATAATTGATAGATCACAAACAAAAGATGAAATTTGTGAGTTAACACCACGTTCCAAGAGTTTAGATAGAAAACGTAGGAGAGAGATAGGACGGAAATTAGAGGCAAGAGAAGAATTTGCTGTAGGTTTCTTAAGGATAGGTATGATGATGGCATGTTTCAAAGCTGATGAAAAAGTTGATTTGGCAAGACAAATATTGAAGAAAGGTAAGAAAAGTTATTAAAAGTGGATAGACTTTGGGAATGAGTAGTGAAGGAAGAGGATCGCTAGGGGCAGCAGTAGGGTGAGTTCTAGCGAGAACAAGAGCTACATCAGAGTCAGATACAAGAGTGAACTTAGAGTCAGTAATAGAGGGTAGGGGGAGGATAAAGAAGAATGGTTGAATGAAGAAGATGGCAAAATATCCTGACGCATTCTATGTACTTTAGAGGAGAAGAAGTTTGCAAGATCTGAAGCAGTACGGGATGATTGAGGGATCGGGTGTAAGAGGAAAAAGTAAACGAGTCAAAGTTTGAAAAATACAGCGGGGATGAGTGGATTGGCTGTTAAGAAGGTCAGAAAAATAGGTACGCTTGGCAGATTTGAGGCAGGTGTCATAAAGAGTGTGATATGAAAAGTATGTGGACTGATTAGTCGGAGAACGATCTTTGTGCCAGTGTCTTTCAAGGCGACGGAGGGGACGGTGCATAGATACGAGGTGTGGAGAAAGCCAAGGTTGAGCAGGTTTACGTGTAGGATGGAAAAAGAGGGTAAAGTTGGTCCAGACTAGAAACAAGAGAAGAGGAAAGGGTGGATATGGCTTCGTCCGTGGAAAGAGTGGAGAATTGAGTGAGGGAAGGAAGTGAGTTGACGCAATCGTCACAGAACAGGGTGGAGTTAAAGTTGCTTAAATCACGTCTATGGAAGGTAGTTGTCGAAGGGGCAAGAAGGGTTGTAGAAACCGATGGAAAAAGAGAAACAGTAGGAAATGGTCTGAAAAGTAGGAAGAGTGAAAACAGGGGATGAGGTGAATGACGAGACAAAGATCAGATCAAGGGTAGGAAAGTAAGTATGGGTCTAGTATAGAGAGGAATGGTGATGCTATAGGATCAGAGGAGGGATGGAGATTAAAATCTCCGAGCAAAGCAAGGGGAGTGGTAGTCTGAGAGATATGGCCAAGAAGATGATCAATATCCTCACAGAAGGACCCCATAGGGCCAGGGGGACGATAGATCAGAAATGGCATGAGGGTTCGTAAATTATTTAAACATATATTCAGATGATGAAGAGTAAAAGGAACAGATAGGTATTTAGAATGGAACAGCAAACCAATGTCCGAAAACACAGTGGACATGTGAAAAAGATGACAGGGAAGAGGTGAGAGATGCAGCAACAGTTGAATTATGTGGGAGGATACATGTTTCAGTAAGGCAAAGGAAGTGGAGAAGTGAACTTATAAATCCACAACAGCGCAAGTCTAGTTTCAGAGAGACCTTGTATTTAATAGACCAAGGTAACGACAGTCGACGTATTGGTGATTTGAGGGTAGCGGAGATTGGATGTCAGAGTGGAGGTATAGTCACGTGGTTGAGAGCTAGAGGGTCATGATGAATATCAATAGTACCTTGATGGTAGACTAGACTGCAGAACGTGGTGTCCAGGGAGGTACCTAGGCGAGCATGCAGGTGGTAAGCGGCATGCTGGAGTGGCCTTTGGCCGCGGACAGCTGCAGAGAGCTATGATCCACTTTGCCTCAAGATAATTGCTTGCTTGACAGTGTGAAGCCAAATGTCCCTGAAACTCACACATAAACCCCACTAGCTGGAGGAGTGTTAAAGCTGTACCTGGTACCAACAGAACTTGGTCAGATACACCAAGCCTGGTATGGATAACAAGGTCAGAGTTGCGCCTGTTTAAGGTCAAGGCCAACACACCTTCTGGAACCATTTCCTTTGGCCTTCATATGTTAAGAGTCTGCTCTAGAGGGACAGGAGGTGTGATTCCCATACAGAAAACACAAAAATGAACCGACACACAAATCAACCAAATAAAGTGCCCAACAAAATGTGATACAAGGTATGTGCAAGCATCCAACAGAAGGAATGTGAGCATTAGATCCATGCCTTAAAGCAAGTGACACATGATATGCAACACCCAGACTTTAAAAAAGGGACAAAAGTAAACAGGGCCTTGTGAAAAGACTTTCCTTAAACGGATCTTAGGAAGTGTGACAAAGTCACCTTCCTAACCAGACAAGTAGTTGATGTGGGTCGCCAAGAAGGTCAGGTGCCACCACAGGCTATGTGATGCCTTGGAGTGGCATGGGAAGGTGGATCCTCTGGTGACTCTCACCATGCCACAGTTCAGAGGCAGAGGTTTGACATATGGGACACAGAGGAACCAGTTCCTTTTAGGAACGAAGGAGGCAGTATGCGAGTAACAACCCAACCCATCGCTTGAGTAGCACTTCCCCCTTCCGGAGAAGGGTCTTGCAAGATGAGGTTAGAGGAACGTAGCTAGGAATGCGACGAGTAGCAGCACTTCCTGTGCATCGAAATCCAAGGCAGAGGACAAATCTCTTGAAAGCTCAGCTCGCCTACAGGCGCAGAACCAGATATCAGTTGAGCATACTAATCACTTTACCTTAATCCACCAATCATCTCTCAGGGAAACCAAATGGCCATTCTCACAATAAGCACAGCCCAAGGAGTGGGAGCAAATACCCATGTAAGCCAGGATAAGTGCTGGGGGTTTGGCAAAAGCAAGAAGGTGGTTGGCGATCAGAGGCAAGATGCTGAAGTTTGGAAGTAGAGTAATTAGGAGGTGGTGAGAGAAGCTGGAGGAGGAAACAGGACCCAAGGAACATAGGCACCTCAATTGATAAATTGAGACCAGAAAATGCACAGAATATATTTGAAAGTATATGTAACAAAATCTGTGTTATAAAGTACATTTTAAAGAATGCACAATAGAATAGGCCATTTTGTGCAACAGTCACATATGCCACAGCATCACCCAGTATCCATTCCTGCAAGTTCATTGTGGGTGTGCAAATTAGCTCAAGGCCATACCCACAATGCATTGCTCAGTGGCTCTGAACTAAAGGTGAACTTACTTACAGGATTGGCTGCTGGGTGGTTTTGTTACAAGTGTGAGTGTGCAGGAGTATGGTCGGACACAAGTGTAGTATTATTTTGGTTATAAGGGTTGGAGCAAGGCCCTTTTCTACCCCTAAAACTAAGAGGGGTTTCCCGGCCTATAAGAGAAAACTAAGGACCACTGTCAGAATGTCCAAATGAAAATAGTCGGTCACTGTCGTTTCCCAAAACCCTACTTCTGACCGTAACATTAACTAAAGACTAATGTGTAAGGACTCCAAAACTCCAAAGTAAACTAGTAGCGACAGTTCTTGCCACTTCAAAGTTCTCAAAGTCTCAAGTGTTCAAAGGAAACAAAAATGGTCAGTTTCAAGTGACGAGGGTTTGTCTCCTTTCCCCTGGCTTCGTACTGGTTTCGATTACAAGCTCATCTCCTTTTCAGTAATGGACAGTCTTTTCTACTCTTAGGTTTTTAGACCCTCTTATTCTCAGGCCTTCATATTTATGTAGGTTCCAGACTTGCAAAGCTGTATCACAAAACCTTTATTCTCTTGACAAACATACTTCCTTCTGGACACTCTTTCTAGTAGGGTACCAGACCCCCTTACTTGGTCCTCATGTGGGTGCGGGTCCCAGACTTGCAAGACTGGAACACCACAACTTGGTTTACTCTCCTGCCAAGTACACATGTCACTTTCAAATGTTTCAACAATCTTTAGGGCCAAAGACCCCCTTGTGGTTTTCAGAATATGTCTCTTATATGGGCACAGGTCCGAGACTCGCAACACTTGTTCACCACAGCTTGGTTCACTGTCCTGCCAAGCTTGTGGTTCTCTTTCACTTCCTTCAGTTACGTTCAAGGTCCCAGACGCGATCTTTCTTCATTTCTCATGGGAGTGCGTGTCCCAGACTCTCACGTTGCTTTCACAACCCTTCTCAAATGCTCCCACCCCCCCCCCCCAACCCCTTTCGGCTTCCCCGGACCTCCAGCCCTTCTTGGTATGCATGCATTCCTTTTCTCTTGGTTTGAGTCTTCTGAGGAACGCTATGCACCTGCGAGGCCCCGGCAGTCTTGGAGACTTGGCTTCACTGTTTGCCCTTATCGCTGCCTTAGGCGTCATTCTCAGAGCGGCTCCGCTCCGCGTTACAGCTCTCTGGTTCAGGTGGCGCCCAGAGGATGATTCGGGTACTTGCTCACACCGTGCCCTCTTCCTGAACTACCAGCAGCCTACCCGCGTCTTCCGTGCATGGCGTCTTCCCCCATCTCTACTAGGCTTGCCGGTGCGGTTCTCGCAGCTGCCAGCGGTTAACAACTCTCCTACTCAGAGGGTAGCTCTTTCTCAGTATTCCAGCTGACAAGGAGTTCAACTCCCGCACTTCCTTGTTGGGTTGTCTGGACCAATCAAATATTGCAGAAGACTACACTGTTCACGCCGGTTCGAGTTATCTGTATCCTCCTGGGCATCTTCTTCTACCCAGTACTTATGTACATTTACATAGAAAACCACTAGCGTCCCCTGGTATTCTAGTGAAGTCTGAGGTATTAAGCTGACTGACTGTACAACAAAGAAAGTTGGCCCCAGCTGAAGATATGAAAAAAGGCTTGGTCTTCAGTAAAGAGGGGGTTTGGGATAAAGCGGGATTATACTGCATTCTATGGGAAGGGTTGTTCCTAATACCATAAGGGGCTTCCTCTCCCACGTGATCCTCCCCCTGTGTTCCACCCGCAGGTGGGATTAATGTACTGTGGACGCACCACCATGGCCCCATGGGAAAGGTCACCCCCTTAGGGGAGAAGGGACGACATCATCAGATTAGTCACATCAGGAATTGCCTATCCTACTAATTTCAAGTAGAAGGGATACATTTCATGTTTTTAAACCCACCAGAACTTTGATGGTATTTGCTAAACATAATCACAAGGATCTCGGACTATACCACAATGATGATACCCTAACCCAATAATGGCGAAACGTGTTTGTGGTTTTCTGTATCCTTTAGCTGGCTGTCCGTGGTTGATAAAGAGCTGCCCTATAAGACAAAGATAATAAATGTGTTTGAGCGAATGCAGAGGCCCACAACGTATTGCTCAGAGGCTTTGAAATGGAGGTCAATTTCCACGGATGGCTACTTGCTCATACCGTCATATGGGTGGTTTCCTTAAATGAAATGGACTATTCTATGTTCATATTTATGGAAGAAAATCATTTATGTTGATTTTTTTTTTAATAAAAAAAAAGTAGAAAAAAAACTTATAACATTGATGTTTGGTAAGCTCCATAAAGCAAACAGCCTAAAGCAAATTGATTAGAAGAAACAAGAAAATTGGCTCACCATCATATACGGGTCATCTACAATAGGGTAAATATAATCTGTGGTTTGGACCAAGGATAGACCACCATGTCGTAAAGGAATAACGCACGTGTCCATCCCAATTCCTGCAAAAATAAACAAAATCTCATTAAAGGACCTGCTAAAGACATTATTCAGAAGTCGATGAGGTTTAATACTATGAATCTAAGTCAGGCCTACAAGCTCTGGTAAAGCGTATACATTTTGAAATAAGGTTGGCAGAAAGCAAAAACAATGCTAGGTCCAAATATAATCCCAAATCATTATCCAAAACCACTTAGCCATCTTGTACAATGACCGCCTCTTTAGAACTGGAATTTTATTGTAAATATAATCCATTCCAAAAGAGGTTCCATTAGGAATAGCATCTAGAAGTGAGAACGACTACCTTCTAAGCACTACCATAATAACCATTAGCTGGAAGCAAAACACCTCCCTTCTGTGTTCACACCAATCACAGCCAACACGGATTAGAAACTCCCCCAAAATGTTCTCCCCAGCGACATTAACATCCTCCTGCAGTCTGAGAACGCACATCCATTGTCACTCTTATTGGTCCTTTCAAATCAACAATCATTTACTCAAAAATCCTACGCAGGACCCAATACTAGATCTATTGCCATACTGCCAAACTCAGTGAAAAACGAAAATCCTAAACGATAGATTCTGAGCAGGTCTGGAACTGAAAATGTAATACTTCAGTACTACTGCCTGCAGTAACCTACCATGCTCAGTTGAATAACATTCTCAACCAGCCTTTAGCAGTAGGATTTAACAAACTCGACTACTCCATTCCAATGTGCAGTCTTCAATCAGTACCTGTCGCATCTGCTTTGAAATAATATCCAGGCACACCGCTAAACCAATAGCCATCAAATGTTCTCCAGCTTTGGTTGGTCAAACGAAACATTTGAAGGTGTTACACACTGGAAGGGATCAATATAATTAACATTTATATTTTTATTTTGCAATCAGGAGATTTCCCCAACGCAGGATTCACACATTACTTTGATAACTCCATAAAACTTCAGTTGCTCTGTGAATTGGTGTCCGACAGTTACCCTGGTAGGATTTACCACTACAGGAGCAACCGTCACAGAGTAGCCTTTTGACTGGGTACATGGCACAATACAATATCTTCTTATAAAGGTTTAGTTCACTCTGAAGTGCATTCTATGGAACACAGTGGAGAAACTTCAGGGAAAGCAAACTGGCTGGTACAGGTTTGTAGCTTGATGGCCGGTAAGGTGGCCCTTGCAAAGAGTATGGTGCTGCCTAAAATTCGATATTTCACTAATGTGCCACCTACACCAAAACCTGAATTCTTTACAGCTCACTTCTCAGATTTGGTATCGGTTGGTGAACATGTCAGTGTTGCCACGGAAACACTGATGAAACCAATTAATAAAATAGGGCAAGTGATTGTACAGTAGCAATTTATGATTTGGCAGTTCAAATACAACAGGTCCTCTGTACACACTCGATAGGTGGCAAAAGGGAAGCACACACACACACACACACACACATTTTAATTACATTTCTTTCCTGGCACCTTTAGACCGAAGAGTAAACAAAATGTAGAGCATTGCACAGTGAACATCACTACTGGCTCACATTTTATGGGTGGTGGGGGGGGACTAAACTAATATCTGGTACTCAAATTGGATTTTCTGGGTGGAAGCAGCTAGCCTTCATGATGTGGGGTGGGTGGGGGGGGGGGGCTACTTTAATTGGTGGTGGCGTGTGTGTATTGCAGCCCCATTCTCTCGGATGTGTGCAGATTGGAGACATTCTCTGTAAATGAGAATAGGAGGCAAGAGAACCCCACAGTAAAATCCTTGCTTAGATATCAACTTTTGGCTGAAGGTTGGCTTAAGCATAATACAAATGGCATACCATAGTAAGCCTCTTGACTAACAGGCACATAAACTGGGAAGCATAATGTATAGAGTGGTGTGAGAAACCTGAAGGTGACTTACCCGATAGTCCCCGGAGATCTGGCATCCTGGTGGCCAGGACACAGCCACTATTGGATCCAGTTTCTGGGGGTGGACCAGTGGGGGAGGATCACCTGGACACGGGGTCTTCGGGGAGTGGAAGGGGGACACCGACAGTTGAGACGCGGTACCCCCTTCCTTATAACACCTTTTCCCCATCCTACCTCGTAGGATATTTAGAAGCTCTACCCTCCCCATTTCCGACACAAACACTTTCTTACACTGTGACAGACAATGGACTAACACCACAGCCGTTTACCTGACATGTCCCAACACAAGGGTCAGGCAGAGTCAGGCAACTGGCAATAACTACACACCCGACAGCCCTTTCCCTTCCCCACGGGGATAAAAAGGCTGAGCACAAGAGCACACTTCCAGCAATGACAAACGCACGAGGAAGTAGCTATTCCAGGATGGCAAATGGAGAACAAAGGTGGCGAGACTGGAAAGGACACCAAGGAGGGATGTGCACTTGCCCTTTTCGACACAGACCTGTAAAGCCTCCGTGAAAGGAATTGTAAGACCGGGAACTACAGCGGACAACCCCAGACATGTGGTGTAAAAGATGTCAACCGTGCATGGGACCCTCCCGCACAGATAACCGAGACGGGGAGATGTGCTTGCTACCCTGGTACAGTCCTGGACTACAGTGACAAGAAACGACAAGGAGGTCAGCAAAGCCAGTGAGTCGGAGGCCATACGAAAGGCCAGCATAGAGAGTTAAGGTGGTCATACAAAGGTCGAGCCAAAATCCCTTGTACAATCGAAAGTCCTTAACCCATTACCAAAGTTTTGACATTGTGAAACAGGCGCGTGCGCCTGCCTCAGGGGAACGATGTGTGAACGGTAAATGTGTGAGGCCTGACTGGGGGGTTAAGATAAAGCCTGACTGGGGGCTGGAAAAAGCTAGGGGAAAGTGAATCCCGCAAGGTGTTATAACTAAATGAACTGTGTTAAACTGGCAAATATGAACCCAACGTTCCTATTAGGATCAGAGGGGGATGAGGGGCATCCACAGGTGAAAAATCAACCTACAGAAAGATTCCTGAAAGGAACTTTTGTTTTGTTATTTATAGCACAACAGGCCCTCTGAGGCAAGAGACTTGATGTAAAAGAGACTTGGCCATAGAAGGCCCCGATATGATATTTTGGAAACAAACTGTGAAGCTTGTGCTGGAGAAGCCCAGGAGTGTGCTATGCTCGAGAGTCCTACCTTGTCCCGTGCTAAAAACCGCGGGGAAAGGGAGACCCCAGTTATACCATCAGGACTTATATCCCACACTATAAGTATAGGCCCTTTTTGTTTGACAAGATGCCACTAGGACTGCCTTATTATTATTTCATGGCTGTAGCTTGCTCCCATCTTAGATTTAGATTAGGCATTTCTCTCACCCATTCATACAGTTTAATAAACACCCTTGAACTGTGATCACTTTTGTCTGTCCTTACTGTTGCCACCATGAATTCCTTACAGTGGGGACATTAAGGGAAGGGCAAGCTTAATATATGAGATGAGTGTGTTGGTGTTGCGTGGAGCCTTGCACCGCTTGTTGGAACGCTCACACGAGACGCTGGTCTGCCTTCTATACCAAAACACATGTGTGGTGCCTTTAGTTGGCAAAAGGGTTTCGTCTAAGCGACGAGAATGTAGCAAAATAAAATTTGGAATACTCCCCTATATAAAACCATGAGCAACGCATCAACATGTGTAACAGAGGGTGATCCTGAAAACAAATATTGGGGATCGCCCTGGGTTCAGGTGGCAAACACTCTTAAGGATGGGGTGCATACAAAAGACAGTAGGACATGGTGAGTTCTCTATCCCCGTCTAGGTGACCACTATGCCTAGAAAGCGCTGTTGTGCCGCTGATCTAAAAATGACAGTAAACGGAAGGAAATATCTACCCATTTTAGTATGCACGTTACATCCACTAGAAATACAGAAGAGTTCAGCTTCCTAAGTGTGTCAATGTCAAATAGTAAAAAGAGCGCAAGTGAGATGAGCTCCATCACCCTCCTCTGGTCAATCTACTTGTGGTAAATATTTTCTTTAATGACCTATAGAAACTACTATGAGAGTGCAGGTGTTGATAAAAGATAACCTAAGTCATCAGTTTAGTAAAACCAGGTGCTAATGTGCCCCGACCCATGTATGTAAACCTAGAATTAGTTTGCAAGTTGGACACCTCAAAGAATAGATGCTCGAAGACAAAACTTATTGACAGGGGAAACCCTCAGGGAAGGTTCTCTCATGTGTATGTAAAAGACCGGTAATTTCTTACGGTGTGGCGTCTACCAGTTTCAGTGGTTTTTTAAACAAATGTACCCCCTTTCTTCAGGACAGTCTTCATTGGGTACTGAAACGATTAGGTACTTTTAGAACATCGGGTTGGAGGTATTCCGGTTGCTCAGACCCTCCTTATGGATTACTGCTGAGCAGGCCAAAACAGCTAGTTGTGATCCTGCACGATCCCATGTATGTTAACGGCACGTGATCCTAATACGTGGCAGCATCTGTAATTATAGCGGTGGTTGGGACTCCACAGATGAACTTCTGGGAACTGTCTGTGATATAATCAGCATGAGACCAATGTGTCTTCACCAAGATGAAATTGAGTCGGGTAGGTGCCGCACTTCCATGCTGCCAGAGGGGTTCAAATAGGCTCCGTACTGAAAGATGTCTGTGGAGGTACGCGATCCTTGTCTCGAACACGAATGCCGGTCTGCCTTCTATACCTACAGTTGTACCTGTTTGCGAGAGGCACAGCCCACCTTCAAAAGCCTCACTCCGCGCTGAGTGTTTTGTTGAAGAGGGTTTAGCCGAAGTGGTTCCCACTCCCTTACCGAGTTAGTTTAGTTTTCTAGTGCCAGGGTGGGTGGTGTTGTAACTCCTCGTGGCGCTTAGCCTGCCCTGCTGCCTGATATGGCACTGACTCCAACTGGGTAAGCCACTCCTTGTTTTGGTATTGTCAATTGTAATAACCATGAAAAGTGTTAGCATGAAGCCAGTGAGACAAAGTCGACTTGGTCTACATAGTGAGACGGCATGATTAGGGAAAAGACAGAGGAGCCCCGCGAGGCACACAGATAAGTAACACCTTGTATAAAGAAGGGTAAACAAGACGTTGGGCGAAACACCTTGTATAAAGAAGGGTAAACAAGACGTTGGGCGAAACACCTTGTATAAAGAGGGGTAAACAAGACGTTGGGGGAACAATTGAAAAACAAGACACGTTGCAACCAAAAATTAGCAGCTTTTAACATCCAGAATGCAGCCTGTGGCAATTGACAACGAGCACCAGTCGATTACTCTACCAGAGGATACCCAGATCAAAGTCTCTACAAGCAACACCTTACACTCTTAATATGGACAACGACGGATGTCTTAATATGTCAACCTACAACCTACTCAAGAGTTCTTCCGTGGAGTATGAGAATGATGTGAATTTGATTCAGTGTATGATTGACCCAATTGGTCCTATTAGGCCCTTGAATGACTCTGTAGCCATCTTTGCTGAAACTGAGCAAGATGCAATTGACCTACTATGCTAGGACATTTCTACACTTGAAACTTCAGCCAAGAAGGTCAAAACAAACACACAAAAAAACTTAAGAGCCTACCCAACAGGAATGCGGCTTGCAGTCTTAAAATGATGGAATTTTCTAATAAAAACATTGAGATCAATAAATGTAGGCACACAAATCAGATAATCATCCCCGTTATGTCTGAAAATACCATTATTAATAGAGAGATGGGTAATGGGATGATAAAGCAAGTGAACTGAGGGGCCATCTGGACAGATGGTTACTAAACAACACTGCCTGCAGTCGGGTAGCATAAACATTTGATACTATTGGTAATAAATGTGTCTAGACGGCTAGAAAGAGGGATCTTACCATATCTACTGAAACAAGACTGTCTAAAATCACTACGTGCCCAACCATGGGGTCAAACAAGGGAAAGAGCAGTGATAAGGGCATACAAAATCTATCAGCAGAGGGGAATAAATGGAATTCTCTCAGCAAGTTGGTTAAATTTGGGAAACTGAAAGCCTGTTTCTTAATAGATCCTGCTTATTAGCACTTTAGGGGCAAATAGCATTGTTGTCCACAATAAACAATAGGGATCTTTTACGGATTGAGTTATCCAAATGGAATAGTTCCACTAATTAAGCATTGGTGGAATTTTCCACCCCAGACATGGGGCCTCATTGCGACCCTGGCGGAACGGGTTAATGGGCTCCGCACACATGGGGCCACATTACGAGGTCCTCTCGCGGGACCCGGTAAGGACGTTTGGTAAAACCAGGCATCGTTACGGGTCCCGTGAGGGGAAGAGGGGGCAAACAACGGGCCACTCGTAATCGCCCCGTTGTTTGCTCCCTCTCCCATTCAGCCCTATGGGGGCTGAAATGGGAATGGGGAAGGTCTGGGCCTGGGTTCCTGGAGGGAGGAATTACTGGGCCCTCCAAACTCGGAATGTCCCGGTAATTCCCCATTCTGGGAACCCGGACGTGATTTTGGCGGCAGCCATGCCGCCAATAGCAGCATGGCTACCGCTGTGGTCGTAATGAGGCCCATGGTTTCTTTGCTTTGTTCATGCTCTGCTGCATTACTGTAGTTGGGGTTTAAACTTACAATTGGCTATAAGCAATGTAACCCACTAAATAAAGAATTGCCAATCTTGACACACCATAGGATGGACAAGATAGAGGCTTTGAAAAAGGGGATGAATCATCTCGATCAGCCCAGCTCCTATCGTATGAATAGTACTCATGATAAGCCAACAACAATCTACTATTGACCGGGCTAGAATTTAGGTTCTTTAAAATGGATCAGCTGGAACACTCAGGGCTTTAACTCTTATGAATCATTCGGAGGGCAATGCCCTCATAAAATCTGGTGATATATTATACAGGAAACCTGGGCTATGGAGGACTGCACTATGGATGGCTACAGGGTTAATGCAGAAAGGTTACGCGTTGCTTGCGTGGAGGACCTATGGGTGGTCTTGCCATTGGAGTGCAATTATTCCTTTCCACTCGCCTCTTTTGTGCGGAATATAATTTCGCTGTAATTACCGTATATAATATTGTATGCACCTTTATTGGTGTCTAGTATACCGACTTTAAATATTTACTCTATGCCGGGCAAGGTACGGGTTAATTAAATGGCTGATGTATTGTCCTTGTGGAAGTTATCGCTGGAGATTTGAATGCCCCCTCAGCTCTTCATGCTGACTTTATAGAAGTAAACTATTTTTGGCATAGCTGTGGAGCCACATCAATATCATTTAACTCACTTAGTGACCATGAGGCACTAATTTAGACACACACCTTATCAAAAACAAGCAACATTAGAAATTACAATGAGCAGATTTCAGTCTGCTCCTTGCTAACCAATGGGATCTCTCGGGACTTAACTAAAGCACCATCTTAATTTGAATACCAGTCGTAAAAAGCAGGATAGGACTCGCATTGGTCGTTTTGACATGGAGAGTCAGTTAGCTAAAAGGAGACTTCATAATAGAGGTAGATGAATTAACAATCAAACTGGATTCACATGGTAAAAAAAAAAAACAGCTTAAAACACAAGAGGCCAACCGATATAAAAATTGGCTTAAAACCCATAAATCGATGAATAATGGCAATCGTCGATATTAATTTGAACTCCTAAAGAAACACAGTGATAGGAGAAATAATAGTAATGCATTGACCAATATTGAGATAAACTCCATTAGTGAACTAGAATGGATGCGGGCAGTCAAGGATCTATATTGTCCAGGGCCGCCTCAAGGAAAGGGCTAACAGCCAATCTCCTAATCTCAATTTTTTATTTTTTATTTTGGATTTTTATTGGCATTTTCAACTTTAACAATCAAAGATATAACAGATAACAGAGAACCCCGACATGCCACCTCCCTCCCTCCCCCCAAACTCTGGGTCTGAGAGAAGTCAAATGTTCCAACGCCTGGTCTGCAGAGCGGCTTCCACCCCCCACTCCCTCCTGGAATGACCTTAAAATGCAGAGGAACCGAAATGGAAGGACCCCTCAATAGTCTGCTTCTCTCGGTGTATCCACCACAATTCCCAAGAGTCTCATGCTCCGAGGACACCAACGCTGCCTTGGGCCATCCGACAAGTATCCCAACAAGACTGCCCAGTCGGCCCTAAACCTGAGATGTTGTCCTTGAATTGCGTAGGTAAGCCACTCGAGAGCCAGCAAGTTCCAGAGCTTAGCCACCCATTCGTGATCGTGGGGGAGGGTCCTTAGTTTTCCACCTGCGGGCCAACACCATTGTTGCAGCCATCACCATAATTACATAAAGTTTACGGCCCGCCTTACTCTTAATCGCAGCTAACCCCCCCAGCCCCAACATTACCAGGCCGCTGTTGTTCCCTAGCTCCACCCCCAATACCGGATTAATCGCTTCTCGAATCCCAGCCCAATACTTCGCAATAGCCGGACACTCCCACCAAATATGCTCCCAAGAGCCCTCTGCACCACATTGTCTCTAGCATAGGGGGGATGCCCCGGGATAGATTCTGTGAAGCTTGGTAGAGGTCAAATGCCACTGGGTAAGAAGCTTCAGCCACATCTCCCTTATTTGTAGAGATCTAGTCAGCTTGGGTATCTGTCTCCACAACCATCCCCACTCCTCTTCTCCTAGGGGAGTTCCGGTGGCGGACTCCCAAGCTTTCATATAGGCCCGGACTGGAGGATCCTCACCAGCCTTCATAAGCCTGTACAAGTTTGCCATCAAATGCTCCCCCCCCCCCCCCCCCCCCGATTCCCCACTAAGGAACTTTTCGAAGGGGGCGAGTTGTCGGGTCGCCGCTTGCTTTACCGAGGAGTGACTGAGCCAGTGCCTTAATTGGCAGTAACGGAATCTTTCTCCCTCTCCCACCATAAAGTCTATATTACACTGATCGAAGGGCTTAACCTGCGCCCCCCCATACATATCCCGCACCACCCTACAACCCCCACGGAGCCATGCATGAAAGACAGATGTGTTGCGACCCGGGGTAAACTGTGGATTACTGAAAAGAGGTGTATAGTGGGATGGATACGTTAAGTGGGCCTGTTGCACCCCCTCGTCCCAGGTACAGCCCACCAGAGCCAGGATCGCGCTACAGTACATCCTACGCGGCCTGTCCTGCTTCGGCTTCCACAGGACTCCTTCAATATCCTCTCCCATTACCGCCCGATCCATAGCCTGCCATATTTTACCACTATCTGCCTTCTGCCAGTCCCGAAGTAACCTGAGCTGTGCCACCCTATAATAAACCCTAAAGTCAGGTAAACCCAGGCCTCCCCGGTCCGTAGGGGTTTGCATCACCTTGAGCGCTACCCTTGGAGGTTTGTTAGCCCACACAAATCTGCTAGTGATCTTGTTCAGGGACCTGAAAAAAGATGGGGGGACATGCACCGGCAAGACAGTGAAATTATACAAGAGCCTTGGAAGGACTGTCATTTTTAGGGTGTTGATACGTCCTAAACATGAGATTGCCAAGGGCCCCCATTCTATTAGCTTATTCTTAAATTTCTCCAGCAGGGGCGGGTAATTTGCATGATAGAGGTATTCCAATTTGGAGGTCAATTTTATTCCCAGGTAGGTAATGGAGCAGTCCACCCATCTATAGGGAGAGGTGGCCTTCAGGTTGCATAATGCTGGGGTCGATAGTGTGAGAATTTCGGTTTTGGAGGGATTAAGTTTCAGGCCCGCCAGGCTCCCAAACTGCGCCAGTTCCACCACGAGAGCCGGAATGGCCGTGGTTGGACAGGAAAGAGAGAGTATCACATCATCGGCAAAGGCTGCGATTTTATGTGGTCCCCTGAGAAGGGGATTCCTGTTATTAGGTGATTAGCGTGTAGCGCTTGGAGGAACGGTTCCAAATGGAGCGCATACAAAATCGGAGAGCAGGCATCCCTGTTTGGTACCTCTTCCAACAGGTATCGACTGCGATAGATGAGCTTTCACCACCAGCCTGAGGGTCAGACTACTATTGTTAGCTCTGATCCGGTCCATGAATTTAGGGCCGAAACCCATCCGCAACATAGCCGCAAAGAGGAAACCCCACTCCAGCCGATCAAATGCTTTCTCTGCGTCTATTGCCATGAGGAGAGCGGGGATTTCTCTTTTATGGACCTTCTCTACCAGATGGGCCAGCCTCATGACGTTGTCGCTAGTTTGTCGCCCTCTACAAATCCTGATTGGTCCGGGTGGACCAGTTTAGGGACCAGATGGTCCAACCTCTTAGCTAAAATCTTCGCATACATTTTAGAATCCACATTAATTAAGGCTATGGGACAATAGGAGGCGCATTCCGTTGGGTCTTTACCCTTTTTAAAATATAAGAACAACTTTCGCCTCCTACATGGATTTAGTGACTGCGTTGTCCCTACCCATTTGATTGAATAATTTGGTTAGAATGGAGTAAGGGCTTGTATGTCGCTTATAGAATTCTGCCATGTAGCCGTCCGGACCCGGGGACTTATGGGTGGGCAACTCTCTTATCGCCAGTGCTTTAAGTGGGCCGGGGCCTGCCGGGGCCGGGCCCCGGCAGTCTCCAAAAAGTGAGGCTGAGCCGGGGCCCTGCCGGGGCCCCCCAGCCCCACCACGCCATGGCAGGATGCATTATCCCGCTGTGGCCACAGCCGCAACGAGAGATGCGCCCGCCAGTTTAACTCAGGCAAGCTGACAGAAGTGCCAGCCAGCCACAGCGTCGCTGTGACTGGCTGGCACTTCCCTCAGTCTCTGTAACTTTCTCTGATGACCCCTCATCTGAGGGGCCATCAGAGGAAGCTACAGTCCCTTAGTTCCCCTCACCAGGTCACTGACCCTCAGCGAACCCGCGGGCTCCATGATCTAATATGTAGATTAGATCACGGAGCCCGCGGGTTCGCAGAGTGAAAGACGCCTCGGGGTCAGTGCTCTGAGCAGAGATCACTGAGCCCGAGGCGCCTTTCTCCTTTGGCAAGGCTTTATAAAAGATGCCTTCAACTGTGTACGTTTAAGCCATCTTTTATACACGTAGAAATATTTCTATGTTTATAACAGATGGCTTGAATCGTACACAATTCAAAGCAACTTTTATAAAGCTTTGTCGACGGACAAAGCCACCTTGGGTTTTGTCCGTCCTCAACGCTTTATAAAAGATGCCTACGTTTCAAGCCGCCTTTTATAAACAGACATATGTTACAAATGTCTACGTTTATAAAAGGCAGCTTGAATAGTACACAAACCATAGTAAGGTAAGCACACAAGTGTGCGTAACTTACTATGGTGTGTGCACTTTCAAGCCACCTTTTATAAACATAGAAATATGTAACATTGCTATGAATATAAAAGAAGGCTTGAAAAATGCACAAACCATAGTAGTACGCAAACAAATATATAAATGCTCAAATACATTTATATATTTGTTTGCGCACCTTACTATGATTTGTGCACTTTTAGGCCACGCCCACAATGGAGGCCACGCCTCCAAACGAGGGCCCCCCTCAATTTCTTACCCCACTTAAAGCACTGCTTATCGCGTCCCTTACTTCGTCCTCTGAGATATCCCTTTCCAGAGCTTTGCTCTCTTCCTGCATTATTGAGGGTAACTGCACCTTATCTAGGTACTTTAGCTGATCCGCCTGCTCCGGGGAGTCAGACGAGTATAGGGCGGAATAGTAATGCGTGAAATAGGTCAGGATTTCCTCAGTCTTGGTAGTTGTACCCCCGCCCTGCACCTTAATCCAGGTTATTTTCCCTGCCTGGTCCTTTCGGAGCATCCTCGAGAGCAGTCGGTCGGCCTTGTTGGCTTTGATGTAGTATTTCTGCCGAAGATACAACGGATTCTGCTCGACTCTGAATCAAGTCTAGTTGGCCCCGCACTTTGATACTCCCTTTTCGTGGCCTGAGACGGATTTGCCCCATTTTGGCCATTATCCCCCTTAAAGCTTCCTCTAGACGCTACTCCTCTAATCTCAGCTCTCAGTCACGTCTCGCCTTGAGTCCTAAAAAAGCAAGCTATTTCCACCTCAAGTTCGCGGGCCAGTACACGGTCTTTGAAGAGGGAGACGGGGTAGTGCCATTTCCACAGCGCCACTGGTCTGACACCCGCCCTCAAGGATATGGACAGGGGGGCATGGACCGACAACGTTGTAGAGCCCAACGAGATGTCCAACACCCTCCCCAGCAGGTTAAGTGATACTCAGATATAGTCAATTCTCGAATGAGAGCGATGGACATGAGAGTAAAAAAGGTATGCCCCCCCCCCATCTTCTCACCGCACCTCCCGCCAGGTGTCTACTAGGGCCAAATTGGCGATTTTCTCCTTCAAGGCCTGTGAAGGATTCCCCTTTGGGCACCCCCCCCCCTCCCGGGAATCGATCCTTCGCTGGGTCCCATACCAAATTGAAGTCACCGGTAAGAACTATTGGGGACCTAGAAAACTTCTCTAACTTCAACAAGGCCTCTTGGAGGAAACGGTCATGCGCAGAATTAGGGGTGTATAATGTTGCAACCGTAAACTGTGATTCATTCCCCTCAAGAGAAACCCCAAAGAACCTCCCCTGGTCATCCGCTGTCTTCCCCGCTATACGTAGGTCCAGCCCATCCCTAAGGGCCAGCAGGACACCTGCTTTCTTTACCGTTTGCATCGCCTGCAATGCCCTGGTATAGCCCCAAAACCTGACCCTTCCCCTGTAAGCCGTTGTAATATGGGTCTCCTGAAGCGGGACAATGCCTGGCCTTTCTCGCCTGATATAGCGCTCAACCTTCTTATGCTTGATCGGCGAGTTTAGGCTAATCTCAATTTTTTTGAAGGATTTGCATATGACATTCTTGAAATTATTAAATCCCTTAATAATGTGCGTCCTACGGGTCCCGATATGATGCCTGATATGGTTTTAAAAGCAAACCCCACATTTTAGGCTATTATTTTGGCACCGTTTTCCTGTAAAATATGAAAATATGGTTAATATACCCGCGAGTTGGCGTTATACCAGTCTTCAAAGGGGGAAGATCCTGCCAAGCGTGTAAATTATAAATTGTTGGCCATGACAGACGCAAGTTGAAAGATTTTCTCCACAATATTGGTTAGAAAATTAAATAAATGGGTACAGGAAGAAGCCCTACTTCCTCCCTTTCAAATGGGTTTTCATAAAGGATATAATACCTTAAATAACATCAGCATATTACAATATTTTATTGCAGCATGTAATGGTAGAATAAATCATAGATTATGTCTGTTTTATAGACTTTAGCAAAGCATTTGATACTGTTGTAAAATCACTGCTTTGGATTAAGTTGAAGAAATGGGGCATTGACCCCAATTTATTGTATACAAACACTATGGTAGCCATATGGGTGAACCAGGAGGGTGACCTTACTTCAGAGATGATCAGAAACACTGGAATTAAACAGGGATGTGTTGTGGCCCCAATGTTGTACAATGTATATGTTAGTGATATAGATAAGGCCATTAGCGCAGTCAGAAATGTCCCATCTAGTATTAGGAGTACTGCGGTCCCATGGGTTGGATATGCGGAAGATACCTTACAAATGGATCGAACCCCTATTGGGTTGCAAAGATCCTTGCCTGCGCTTGTTAAATATGCTCGGGCAAACCATCTTAAAATCAATGTCACTAAAACAAAAGTATTGCATCCCCTCCTGGTTTATTGATGACAAGATGTCGACAGAGAATTATTTGGTGTTTCCTATTAAAAATTACTGAAATAACATGCGACTGATAGTGCTAAAGGAATCGTTGATATTAAGGTGCTTTATTTGTAAAAAGGGAGGACACAATGTTGAGGGACGCTACTGTATATCGCCAGAGTGTGATCCCTAGTATTGTATATGGTTTAGCGGTCCTCCCGGCAACTATGATGTCAGGAGTTGAAAACCTGGAAGTAAAAATATTGGGTTCCATCTTGGGGGTGCCCCAATTCGTGCCGGTGGAAGCACTACTCTGTGAACTTGGTGTTCCCTCCATAAGATCTCTCTGGTTGGTACAAAAGTAATTTATATCTCACAAATTTCTTACCTACCCCTATATCTAACATGACTAACCTTCTAGTGGAGCAATAAGCAAAAGAAGGTAAAAATGCGTTTAATGGAAATGAGTAACACAGTCAAGAATCATGTAACACAAATGAACATCCTGCGTGAGATTTAATCCTTAATCCAAATAGGTCAACGCTATTAAAAAAGAAAACAAGAGATCAGTATTGTTTCCTTAATATTGACAATTTGGCAAAACTAAAAATTGTATAGAGAATACAGTACACAAGGATCTAATCTGCAATCTGCTTAGACATATCTTACAAAAATGTGTTCTATTAAAATGCAAAGATGTATCACATTCCTTCGATTTAATATTCTGCCTACCTTAGAACACACTGGGAGATGGGCAAAGGTCCCTCATAAAGACAGATTATGTTTCTTATGTAAATTAGATGCAGAGTCCACCTAACATAGTCTAACTCAATTTGTCAAATGGAGTTAAATATATTAAAAAATACTCTGATTTTGTCATGAATACTGCACACATTGAAGACTATTTTGGTCTGCTCTTAACAGTGCTGAATTGATTGTCATGACTGGGCAGCACATTATGTATTGCAGAAGGCATGCAGAATGATCTCTCATTTGGCTGATGTTTAATAATAAAATAATAAAGTTTAAGATGGAGAATGATCATTTAGATGGCCGATACCGATTTGGGATTTTGTGTTGCCTCACCTTCTTGTTCCCTTTTGTATTCCCTTTTTATATCCTTTTACCTATTTATGTATTTTAAGCCGTTTTATTTGTGCAAAGGTTTGTATTAACCATAAAAACAACAAAGAGCTTATTATAGAGCTGATGCATGACCCCTTGAATTTTCAATAAAATGGCCAATTATCCCAAAGTGCATAATGGACGTCCAGAAACTACTCAACTACACTTTCTGTGCCAGTGCAGTCTGGCAAAAAATGGTTGGTAAGAGTGAGAACGTTCTGAGTTGCACAATACCTCCTTGTGGAAGGTGGTCCTCCATGTCAACTTTCAATAGTGAAGTCCATAAAAGACAAGACACTTCACTAGCGAAACACCAATGGATGAGGCTCCAAAGATGGGTTGGGATGGTTATGTGGCCTAGCTCATTTCAATAACAATCACAGGGTCATCGCATTTTCAACTCACCCACTGGTATGTTAAATAAGACGTGGGCGAAAAGCAGGGAGTACTTGGATGCTCAGGTCGATGAGGAAGAAGCATGAACAAAGCATGAAGGCGTCCAGTAAGAATGGTAGTGAACATATGGTTCTTTGAGGAACTTGTCATACAGCGGATTGGAGGCAGAGTAAAACTCTTACACCAAATAACAGAACCAACTCAGGAAGATGGCAAATCGTCCTCCGTTTTATTAACAATTATCTAAAACAGGAGTTACAACGAACATCAACGGACGTCGCACAAGCATTCTCGAAGCATTTCGTAAAAAATCTTTTTATAACAAATTCATCATAAAACCTACAGGGGTTGTGATACGCTCAAGGGGAACATCCAAGTATACTTTCTACACTGGATTGGGTTGTGATTGGACATTTATTGTCAGCTGGACAACTTAAGCCCACCTCTAGTGCAAGTCATATTCAACACTTATTAAGTACACAGTATCTCAAAGGCTTTCAAACTATAAGGCCCTCAGTTATATGACCTTCTACAATTCGTTTGGCATGCTCGTGCCAGTCTCGAACATTCGGCTCACTTCACTTAACAGCACGTAAGATCATACCCAGGTGCTAGGAGGTGGACATGGCTTTGCCTCCCCACTCAATTAGCCCCCTGTCTCTCATCACCCATGCTTTCTGCCATCAAGATTGTCTTTGAACTTGGCCTTGCAGAGTATCCTTGCCTCTGGGAATATAAAAGAGTGTGAGCACTCGCTATCGGTTTGCTGGAACTCCATGCTCAGCTTCAACTTTCACCCTTGGCTCACATGACAGGAGACCATACTTTGTACCAATTTGCAGTATTTAATGGTCTTGGCTGAAAAAAACTTGGCACACATGGTGTTCTTTTTTCTTTAACAGGGAATAATTTAGCTCATCACGTTTGCTGCCTTCAAGAATAGATAACCGATCTTTGCTTGTTCGAACTTTGGCACCAGACAGCTTCGCCACTCATGTCCAGGATCTCAGCTAACTCTTTGCTGCGACACAGCTCTTGATCCTTCTTTCTCCGTGGGTCTGAGCTTACTAAAGTTGTGGCATCAATGTCAGGACACTATATGTTAGGACAGTTTTTTTTAAGTCCAACTAAGTAACTAGAGTTCATGGTAGCGTAGACAGAGCAGCCAGGCTTATCTTAGGAGGGAGAGAGGGCTGAAGAATCAGTTCGAATGAAATTGTAATACAAATGGTCCAAAGAAACATTGAAACACTATGTATGTAAAAATAAATGATTTATTTAAAAACAGGTAGGCCCAGATAAATCTAGGGGTAAATAAGTACCATTGCACATTGTATGTAATCACAATTTTAAAAACACAACACTATACTTGAAGGTACACAGACCAAAGTATAAACCTTATTTTCAACACCTAACAGTAGTTCTAGGAAAGTCAAAACCTATTCATACACATTCAGTATAGTCGTTTTCCAAAAGGTTGGGTAAGTTAGATATCAACTTATTGAGCTCTGCACCCTCTTTAGTCTTATAGTGTTAGTTGTGTCGCAACCGCCTGAACGATACAGAGAATTCCTTCCCCCGCTCCCTGGTAAACAAGTAGAAACAAAGCTTTCACAAATTGGCCGCGCCACTATGTCCGCAAGAAAAACTCTTCAGTTTGAGTTAGAATGGTTTATTCAAAAAACTCCTGTGCAAGTGCCCTCTGACTGAGACACGCGTTTCGGCACATCTTGTGCCTTTATCAATCAGGGAAGTATATGTTGCATAATCCACATATTTTAACAGCACTCTTTCCTTCCATACATGCTATTGTGTTGAAAATAGTAGTCTTAAATATGTCTTGCCTCTTCCCACCTTGTCCTTCGCACTATTTTCAGATGTTTCCTTGTCCTTTTCAAGTACAGATTCTGCGTGCAAGCTTCCAGACGATGTGTTAGGCGTACTTCCTCTTGAAAGTGGTCTAGTATACTAGTTACATTTCTCCTGGAAGTATACACTGTCTTCTTGGTAATCCTTTTCGACCCTAAAATATTTTCTCAGCTTTCTCATCTTTATTTTGTCTCGATAGTTCTTCAATATTTCATGCATTTTTTATGATCATTTTTCCCATTGGTTGCATCGAATGCTTTTGCGTCTGAAATTTCCTAAAAGGTTCCCACTCACAGAGGTATTAAGGAAAAATATACCACCAGTAAAGCAAAAAGTTCTAGGGTTGACCCATGTCAGGAAGATTTACCATTTCTGTGAAAATCTTACCCAACACTGTACAGTGGTTGCTTCGCCTGCAGTCTATTCACTACGTATAGCCAGCTTCTAATGTCACTTAGTCTACTTGCGTCTGCATCTGTACAATTATTAAACGGCTTGTATTTTCTGCAGTGCTCTTCGCACGTACAATGAAAGTTCACAACTGTTTATCAAACGTTTTTTTTAAGGTCCATGCATCTTCCTCGGCCAGTCTTCTCTGTGCGTCATGCTCGTTTGTGACATCACCAGTTTCTCTTATTTTCATACTCCTTCGGGGTGATCGTCCATTAGATCATCGCCTCTTCGAGGATGCATCAGGTATGGTTTTCTCAATGTATACCTTTTCTCAAAGATTTGCCTTGGAATGGCCACAACTGCTGCTGGTGTCAAACATTGCATGCACAAATTTCAGGCTTCCAGCATACAGACAGTAGGGAGGGCGGGAGAATTCAGCTGCTCCTCTACAGTAGCAAGAAACAAAAATAAAACACACTCCTACCTCCACCCACCCCTTTAATCGAACTAAGGATAAACTGGCACATGGAAATCAAAATCTACCAGAATATTGTGCCAATTTACATCTTTCATACCTTATTTACTTTAGAGGGACCTGCGCACCCAACTATCCACTTATTTTGATTCCTACAAAGAGTCTTTTTTACAATTATATTCCCGTTCCGGTCATTTCAAGGAACCACACGTTTTGCTGTCTCAGATTTAATTCCTTGTGCAGGTCATCAAAGGTTTTCTTCTATTTCGGTACTTTTGAAATGACTTCTGCTCATTAATTTTCTTATCTCTTGGAAAGGTTTTAGTTCTCAATCTCATTCTTTGTCCGGCATTGCATGGCAAAGTTTGTTTTGGGTAACCCCCTACTTAACTTTTCGCCATCCGCTCATCTTCTAACCCTGCAGCGTCTGATCCGTCCCTCGTATGCGGGTCGTATCCGAAACCACATGGTCAGTTTTTTCCCCCCCTTCCCGTCCCCTGCTTCCAAGCCTCTGGAAACGGACACCCCCGCTACCTCCAAAAGCCATCACTACCAAACATGGGGATCAGGGGACACCCCCGCTCTCCATGTTTGGTAGCGATTGCCAAACTGATGGTATTGGCCGATTTACCATACGATAGTTTGTAAATGATCAATTTAGGTAATATTTCTGTTAAGTTGTCCTGCCATCAGAGGTGGGAAAGGACCATTAATGGGCGCACCCTTTGCGGGCTCGGACCACAGCCAGGGTTGTAGCCTGCATGTGCATGGAACTGGTTAGTATACATTCCAGACCAGTGCATGGTCATGACTGCACCTGAACTGGATGGCCAGGTTTGAATCGGGCCAATATATTGTTAATCTGGAGAAGACACAGAGCCTTTCCTCTAGCCAAGCACTGGAGCCAAGTATTCAATGCACAAGAAGCAGCAGAAGGTCGCTGGAAGACTGCTACTGGAACATCCATTGCCCAAACCATTTATTGCAAGGTGAAGCAAAGATCTTTCTTTGACATGGGAAGAGCTTCCACAGTACTTCTGCACCCTTTAACTGGTGGGCTTAACTGGTTACGAGTTCTATATCACAAAGGTAGTCCTTAAGGTGATCAAAAGGCCCGTTGCAGGCATACACTATCTGAAGTGGGGACGAACTCCTGTTTCTCTGGCTCTTGCAGACCCTAAATTAGTCCTGCTGCTCCCTGCCATTGAGATTGTGGCCAGCACCATGTACATTTGGGCATAAGGTATTGTTTCGCACGATTATGTAGCAGTCTTTATGTAAAATTAACTGAATGTGTAGGGGCATGTGTAGGGGCTTGGACCACAGATGTGCCCACTGCAGTGAATAACTCAAACATGCCCAATCACCAGAAAGACTTGTCACAGGCAATTAACACTCCAATCGTCCATTCACCAGTCATGGCGGTCTTTAAGGATGCCGAGGCCCCCTGGACTGCTGGCAGTTAGTTACCAGGAGAGTATCCAGTATGATAGTTTACTCCTATGTAAAATGCCCCATTTAAAATGAAAACCGTTTCCTGCAGCCTAACCAATCCCATTGGTCTCCCCAGCTATACTCTGCACTATAAGTATTAAACAGCACAGCGGGTGCCAGTAGTTTCATAACAGTTTAAATAATACATCTAATACCCAACTAAATTATATTTATTGTATCCGTTGCATGAAGATCAACAAAATAAATCACTGCCAGAATTCAAACTTGTGCACATATATGAGAACCCGTTTAATTTACAGGACACGTTTTCCATTTTGCCACAGTCTTCAGTAAGCTACTACACACAACAGTAAACATTTATCACTTTTCTCAACAGGAGTATTAGTACTGCAAATACATTAGCTGCCATAAATATTATGTATCAGAATAATCTGTGCAGCTATTCACAGTAACAAATACAAGAAAATGAAACTACAGAACAGTGCCCCAAATTTTTGTCATCTGAAACTGTTCTGAAAAGGCCTTTTAAAATTGCGCTGGATAATACTTTCTCCCAACAACATTTTTGTTCCGGAGGCGCCATGTGGCGCACAACAAGTGTTGTCTGACATGTCATGCATGAATTAATGAAGGCTCAAATGTATAATTTATGGAACTACTGTGGAGAACTAGAACTAACAATTATCAGAAGAGAAAAATAATTTTTAATGCACTGAACAATAGACTTTCCAGTGGTTTATTTGAAGGCTGTAAAAGCTTGCAACCTACTCAGTCTGGAAATATTCAGTCATCAGATGGGTAGGTCAAGGGACCCGTGATTGCCTTGAGAACAGGAAGCGGACATGCAACATGGGTTCGATATCCCAGTCGAAAGGACTCAGCCCTTCGCCCTCCCCTCTGGAAAAAAAGTAGTAAATAGCAATATTGTATAGTGATACCAGAAAATTTATATATAGTTTTAGGTCTGTGTTTATTTTATTTCATCCACTTTTTGCCAATACTTGGTATTTTCCGCCCAAACAACTATTTTATTAATATGAGGAAATGTATTCAGGCCCACATGATACAGAATGCTAATATTTTAGCAAACAAATAAAATATATGGGTATGAGGCAGGGAGGCAAATTCAGCATGAATTCCATCATTGCACATACTGAAGAAAAGACCACCATTGCAAAAAATGCATTTCCCAGGGTATAAAATGGTAAAATGCAAGTAAATGGCCTCACTGCATTTAAAAAATATGATGCGACACCATACAGATCAACCTGCAATGTTTGTTATGTAAAAGGGGCAGTTCATTCAAAAATGTTGGCCATAATAAAACAGATATGTTAGCATGGTTTTAAAAAAAAGTTCTTATGGAAAATTATTGTAATGGCCTTTAAAGCCTTGATTTCCAAGCACTTGGGGGCAGCCATTTTGTAAACTGAAGCAGTTTTGTGCGTGAAAGTTAATGTTGTGCTCTCGCAACAGCAATCAAGAAAAAGCCCCCTACTGGGAGCTTTTGCTTATTGCTGCTGGAGAGCAGAGCAGTTTAAATCAAAAGGGCAGCCTGCGTGCGTGGGCAATACACTGCACAGCAGCGGACACCCCGCCAGCTGGCTTTTCACAGTGGTGCTGGGGCCTGCCCACTGGCCTCCTCACACACATGCATGCATGGGTGGGTGAAGGGTGTCATGGGCTGGGCGCCCTCCAGTTGGATACATGTCGGTCATACTGTGGGAAATGAAGCAAGGTGTGGCTGTGATATGGGGTGGGGGTGGTAACAGAATCTTAAGTCTTTTGAGGGTAGGTGAAACGTCTGGCTTCTTACGTATGCAAAGTAGAGGGGTCGCTCCTCTAGAAACACACAGTAAAACCCAAATGTTTTGCAAGTCTGGCTGCAGCATAGTCTATGGCATAATATATGAGCACTGGGCACACTGTTGTATATTTGTGTATGTGGTTGGTAGGGGACAGAGTCCTCCATTTGAGGTGACGCAGAATCAGTGACATCTGAGGAGGGCACACTTTCCCAGTGACTGACTATGGTCCGGCACGTTTACAGTTCAGGGTGCAGGCCCGCGTCATGTCTAGACTACCCACATGGTTGTCCTTTGCGTTCGGCCAAAGACCGTTTCGCTTGAGGGCACACTACCAAAGCTGCAAAGGTTACAAGCAACATAAGATTGTGTGCTGAGCTACCCCCTCCCGTCTCCTTTACCCTGCCGAGTGTACTACTCCGCCACGCTTCGAAGCCTTTGCAGAAGATGCCGGGGCAGAAGATGCGAGGGCATCTTGCCAGTGTCAGATTGGCCAGTGCCACTCTGTAGGGTTCCCGATTTTCCAAATGACTCCTGCATGTGTAAAATAAAGCAGTCTTGGCGTTGCGTTTTTTTTACATTGGGGTTCCAAATTCATCCTAAGGAGGGAAGAGTTTTAACGAAGCGTACTGCATCACGATTGTAAAATAAGGATTGCATTACCGTCTCCTTGCAGTACAAATGCGGTGCGTCTGTTAAAACGATTTGTTTGTCCATCCTCTGAACATGCCATTTTGTCCCAGATGTGAAGACCTCCCGAGGCCCTGCACAGCGCCAGATTGTGCGGACTCACCCCCTGTGTTGCTGCATCACTCGCGCTGTCCAGTTTTGGCGGGCAGCCCAAGCTTTTATTTTCTTCCCTGCGTCATGACGTAACCAGTCATGACAACCATACAGCCGTTCCTCTACACCACACAAAGTCAACTCTGACTCCTCCAGCTGTGTCAGCACTGCGGCTAATTGCACCTTGTGCTCTTCCTCGGAGGGCACCAGGCAGGCCCTGCAGTACTCGACGCATCTCGTTTAGAAATACGTCAGCCGCTGACAAAATGCCAGAGTTCAGCCGGCGGTACCTCTGGAGCCCCAGGTGTGACGAAAATGTTATGTGCCTTGACTCTTTAGCTAGCCAGATTTGGTGACAGCCAGACCGGAGGTCTAACCTGGGGAACAGTTGCTCCAGTTAGGTCGATGATTAGCTCGTCAATGGTGGGCGTTCATTGGCATCCGATTGTTTGGTTCGGAAGCCTCATGTCGATACATATTCGAACTGTGTTCGGTTGCTTTGGTTTCTCTGTGACCACCATTGGGGACACCCACAGGGTGCGCCGTGACATTTTCGCAATGATTTGCAAGTCTTCCAGCTTCTTCAGCTCGGCTTCCACTGCCACACGCATGTGAAAGGGGACTCTTCTGTGTCAGACGGCTTTCAGCTCTATGGTGGGGTCGATGTGGAGCACAACAGTTCAGTTTTTTAGACAGCCAATTCCTTTGGATAAATATGCAAGCTTATCAATGGCAGGTTGTCGCAGTTGAAATGTGAAATTGGATTCGCTTCAATTTTTCTGCAGTTCTGCAGCTTAGTAGTGTCTGAATGACCGCATCCACGAATAGAATGGAGTGTGGCATACTTCACCATTGTAGGCAACGTCAGCTAAGAACGACCCCTTAAGGGGGAGAAGCTCCTTGCTCCCATAGGCGTGGAGTTGGACGGTCTTGTCATGTAGAGGGGGCCCATTAGGCACGGTCTTATATTTTCTCACCGGTATCACGATAACAGTGACTCCTGTCTCAATTACTACTTTTGTCTTCGTGCAGTTCACAAGCACTGTGCATGTTGGCGGACCCCTGCATTTTGTCTTTTTGGCACCCTTGTACGATTCCACAACCAAGATAAAAGGCGTCTGGAAAGCCCGTCTGGGGGCAACTCATCATCGGAACTGCTCACTCGCCCCGATATCGCTGGTGCTTAGATCTCGCCCCACTGTCCTAGCTTTTCCTCTACTGTGTGCTTGGTAGCTTTATCTCGATTTCTGGTTCTCCCTCAAAGATGACCTTTGGGGATCCCGCTGTGGCTTGGAACTAAGGCAGACTGAGGCAAAATGGTTTAGTATACTGCATTTCTGGCATGTTGCGCAATGCAAAAGCTCGACCCGGCTCTTCCTGGTGCCACGGTACGCCGCACCATTTGCACGAATGTTGCGTTTGTGGCGGGCGCGTTAAGACGAGAGCCTTCCTCCTTGGCTTCCACAGCGGCAATGTTGGTAGTTTGCTGTTCCGTGTCAATTGGCAGGCGGCTTATCGTCGCTTCCATGGCTGCTACTTTCTCTCCCTCTGGTGCCCCGCCCCATCTCCAGAATTCATTCGAGGGGCAGGTTTCTCTCAGACAGAATGTCTCTTTGGAGTTTCTTGGACGAGATGCCATGAATGACTTGTTGCCTCACTGAGAACTCTTCTAACTCTTGTGTGGAAGTCATCAAAGGATTCCGAGGTTCGTTGTCTCACTCGGGTTAGCTGGAATCTTTAAACTGGAGGCTCAACTTCCCATTCAGCGCTGTTCTAGCTGCTTGGTAATCGTCCTCCTGGCCTCTGTTCGGCAGAGCGTTGAACAACCGCATGGCGAGAGCTCCCAGGTTCAGCATGAGCAGTGTGCGTTTCTCTTTTGTCTGCTGTGACATTTTGTTGATTTAAGGTGGAGTTCAGATTGCTGCAGCCCCAGCTCCCACCGCATATGGGTCAAAAGGCTTCCTGAACAATCCATGAGGGGGATGCGGGGGAAGACTTGCCACATGCTCCTTCCTGCCCATGCTTCTAGCTGACTGGATGGTTCCCCCAGAGACCTGGGTGCACTCCGGCTGGCAGACAGCGATTGTTGCCCATCTGACATCTTGCTGTGGTTAGCTGTGTCTGCCCTTGTCCTCCAACTGTGTCACGTTCACTGTCCGGAACAGCTGCTGTGTAGGATGGGACAGGGGGTCTCACCAGGCTGTGTGGCTAACTTAGCTGTGCATGTCTGCTGGGGCCCCTTTAATGAATGTTCTTTCGAGTCAGTGGAGTGCATGTCATGTTTTGGGCTGGGGCACTGAATGGCTCCCTCCCAGTATCCCCCCCGGGGAATTCGCACTCCCTCCTCTACTTGTAGATGTGGGGGTGGTCGGCCTTGCTTACTGTGCACTCCTGCGGGCAACTGCTAGGGGCTCAGGTGAAGCAGGCTTGACTTCTCTGCCCTGTACGCTTCCTGCTCCTTTCTTGGCTGTGAAGACACCTGCTTAGTGTATGAGGTTGTAGTCAGCCTTGCCAGTGGTTTCTCTCAGCTCTTTGATGTCGCTATGCTCTCTGCGATCGGCAGCCCCCCCCCCCCTTCAGCTTCTGGGTGGTGCTTCGTGTTCACTGCACTGTGTCCCTTGCTTTTTTCCCTCTCACTTATTCTGGGGGGTGGAGGGGATTTTAAGACCAAGATGGTCAGCGGTCCCAGAACTGCCCCATTTAATTCCTCGGTTGGGATTTCGATTCCTATTAAGAGGGATCTCAGAATCTGCACAGAGGGGTAAGGGTGTGGAAGTTACTCTACGAATGGGGGATGTTTTTGGCTAACGGCCGTTTCCATGATGAATTCCCAGGCAATTTTACTTTCTCGTCAGCCTCAGGTCGCTCCACGGTCGATTACTTTTGTATCCCAGTACATTTATGGCGGCGACATTTGTAGTGATCATTTTCCTATCCGGCTTGTGCTCACAATACAGGATAAACATGCACTGCCTGGATTGTCATTCTAGTCAGAGGTGTCCCTGGATGCCCAAAAGTGTAGATTAAAATGCGAGTTGGCAGACCGAGAGAGGTTGCATTGGGACATTTTTATAAACAACTAGCGGGAGTTGGACAACTTCTTTCAGGTGGTTCTAATTAATGTCATACAACTAATTTTGTATCACTGCCATCTATTTATACACTTCATTCACTCAGTCAGCAAAAAATTGGTGAAGAGGCAGCCGGGTTGGTTCAACTCAAGACTGCATGAAATCTAACAGTATTTTACTTGCAAACTTGAAGAATCCCCCCGTCTTCAAAAAGGAATATAGTTGGTGCCCAGGCTGTTTAAGAGGGCAATGGCTGGCAGGAAGACTGAAATGGAAGCTGAGACTTGGGAGGGCTGGGTCAATTCTTCTGGCACTAATGATGCTAAGCTATTCTGCGACATAGTGGACAATGGGCCTTTTACAAATTGAAGTCAAGATGTGCTGATATCATAAGTTCTGATCAGGCCTCGTGGCTCACACAGCTGCCCTATATAGTGCAGTTCATGCGGTTGCAGCCACTGAACGACCACTGGCTGTATATATAGACCCATTTCACTTTTTGAATCCTTGTTTAAGATCATGCGGAGGGTTCTCCTGGGGAGATTGGGTGGAATGTAACAATATTCTTTCCGCCATTCAGTAGGGGTTTACACCAAGTCTCGGAACAGCTGAGCAGTGCTTAAACCTTTATTTGGTGGTGGCTCACTCTTCGTATATCAAGGATGAACCCATTTTCCTTGCTTTCATGAATAGAAGCACAGCCTTTGACAAGATAAATCGTAATAAGTTGTGGTGTGTTCCCAGATCCATGAATTGTCCAGGTGCACTGGTGGATCTTCTGAAGATATTGCATTCATCCACGGTTTCTTGCGAAAGGAGTTGGGTGCTTTCTTGCAGGTGGAGCAAAGGGTGCGCAGGGCTGTGTGCTGGTCCCCCTGCTTTACTGTGCGCATTAATGGGTTATATGCCCATTTACTTAATTCCACTCCCGATAGCCCCAGTCTGGGTAGTCGGAGCATGCTTTTACTAGCTTAAGCCGACACCGTTTTTGATAGTTCGCACTCCCAGAGCCTTGCAGCCCATTTCTGGCGATGTTTAGTAAGGGTGTCTTGATCCCCAGAGTATCCAGTTTTGACTATCTGGGGGTTAGATTTCCTACAAACTTTAGTGCTGAAGCCCATGTTATCAAGCAGACTGCAAGGTTCAAACAGGCCATCTTTAGGGGATAAAACAATGGTGAGCCCATCCAGGTGGTAGAACACTTTTCTGAAACGAGTGTTGGTGCCTTCCACGCTCTGCCCCTAATTTAGCAGTCCGCTAGGAATCGGGCTGATGGTTTATCAGTGACTATCGCAGCCCACCCAGTCAACAATTGGCTTAGAGTCTGGAGGAACAGCAAGGCCGGTCTAACCCAGGAGCTAATTAAACACTTGATTCCTAGGGACCCTTACTTGAAGGCCTTGCTTAGGCATGTAAAGTCTATGTTGTAAGAAGGAGACATGGCTTAATATTTTCCTATGATAGATGTTGTGCCGCACAATGTTCTGAGAGCTATAAAAGTAAGGGTATTCCGGCAAACTCCAAATAATATGGAGCCACCGAGATCCAGAGGCCCACTAAAAGGAAACACGTGCCTATTGCGAACTCAGGCTTGCAGAAATGTTTGCGATGGGCACAGAACCCTTCTCAGCACGTTGTCATTACCAGGGCATGCTTTAATTGTATCCATCTAAGAGCAGTGGTTGAGGCCTGGTCTAATGGCAATGAAAACCAAGTCGTGTATTTTTTTGCAATGTGCCCAAGGAAGACTTGGCAAATTTTGTACTGTTTTGTCCAGCTTTATTTATGATTAGAGATTGCAGGCTTAAACCTCTTTTGTGGTGGGCAGGAATTCCTTCAGTATGAACCTGCACTGTGCTACCTGTTATGGGTGGAGTCCGTGTGCATGGCTTGGGGTTTATTATCATTTTTAAAGAATGTGCTAACTGAGGAAATGTTTAATGAAAATTGTTGGAATTGAATGCTCCTGTGTTTTAATATACGTTTTGTTTTTATGAGGGTGGAATGTTGTTTATTATTTTATTGTTTAATGTGTAATTACGTTGTCAATTGTTTTTATGGGAACGTTTTGTATTCCCAAATAAACTTTCTACAATAAGCAAAAGCTCCTAGTAGGGGTGTTTTGCTTTATTGCTGCCGCGAGAGCACAGCATGAACTTTCACACATGAAACTGCTTCAGTTTACAAAATGGCTGCCCACAAGTGCTTGAAAATCAATGTTTTATAGGTCATTAAAAAAAATTATTTTGCACAGGAACTTTTTTAAAACAATGCCAATATATCGGTTTTATTATGGCCAACATTTTTAAAGCATACCATTTTTGAGTGAACTGCCCCTTTAAATAATAGAAGGGAGAGAGGGGGGGAAGGAATAGTGGCACTTAAAATTAGACTCAATTTCTAAACTATGATAATTAAAAAGACAAAATCCTTCATAAATCCGAAGCATTGTCCTTTGCAGGAATGCAGCCACATAATAAATGGCATGCTGGGGAAAGCACCTGGAAATACTTATGGACGAGGATGTCACTCTGGAACGGCAAATCAATGCAATAGTAAATAAAAGCTTCAATCACCTGCCGTTAATTTGAGGGCTCCTCCCTTATCTCACTTTCCCCACACAGAACCCTTGGGATCATTCCTAGGAATTACAACTTAGCAATGCATGAACGGCTCACCAGAAAAATACAAGGCATCCAAAACTTAAGAGACCACATCACACCGGCCCGAGAAGTCTACAATGGCTACCAGTAATGAAAACAATTTCAAAGCACTCTACGTTGCCCATAAATCACTACACAACTGAATTCCTGCAAGCAAAAATCACCCTATACAAACCAAGAAGACATTTAAGATCTAGCACTAACCCGCAAATAGAAACAAGACCCTACGAGAAAAGAACATTTGGAGGAACCACCTTCTCCAAACGGATAACCAAGCTATGCTACTCTATCCCGAAGGAAATAAGGACAGAAGAGCACCTACATTTCAGGAAACGACTAAAAACGGATTATTCAACTCACAGAGATAAACTTAGACCAACTATACAACAGCTATCCACCACGAGCAGGCCACATCAAGGCCCAGATCTATGAGAACATGATAAATACTTGCAGAAAGAAACCACAAGACAGCTACACAATTATCCAGAGACAACCTAAAACCCACTAACCATGCCCCCTTTTCTCCCTTTCACACAGCTGCACCTCGTACACTGAGAATAGTACTACCTGGCCATAAAAAGGACAAATCATGGCCAATGGCACACATACCTTTGCATTTGACGGCACTGCCTGGCACATGTATCTAATGCCTATCCAAGTACTAAAATGGTTGGCTTTGCCTAGGCTTGTTTTCAACGGAATTCAGTGCAACAAAGAGATGAGGGCACACATTGCTTCTAAATCAAATGGCCGAAGACACAATTGGTTAACACATTTTAATTACACCATGAGTGACCTTACAACTGCACTGAAGCCATTACATTTAAGAAGAAATAGCACAGTTTGTTATTACAGCGAAATAGAGATACCTCAAGCACATTCCAGAAGGCTGTGTTTTGAGAGGGGAGGGACGGTGAGAACAGCCACATGATTACATTGGGCACGGGCAGACAAGAGGTTGGGAAAAAATCCAAACATCTGTGTCCATTCTTGCTCCTCAGCTCCATCCTATCTGTACTCCTATGCCAATAGTTTTGCCAAGATAAAAAAAGGAGTGGTTACTACGTCTACTTTTGTATTCCTTTCTTATAACAATCATACAGTGGCAAATGGAATAAAAAAATTAGGTGAAATATGTTCTAAAGATGCGAGATAACAAAAAGAATTACAAAAAAAAAGCAATAGAAAAACACGCTAGGTAGATCAGCGGTCCGACTAAAATGGACATTTTAAGATAGCGGTTCAACATCATTTGGTTCGGTAAAAGGGAATACATTTTATGCTGCCGCCTCTGTGTAATTACTCAAAGCTGTGTACATGGGAAATAACCCCCAATTATGGAAATTAGAGGGAAGATAATATTATGTATTTAGAGAATGCATCATTACTCGGGTTGAATTCTGCTAGACTTTCAGGGCTCACGTCTGAATATAGAAGACATAGATATAAAGTAGTAGGATTACACTTTTTTGTGCTCAAAACGCTCAAAGTGAAATGTACAAAATACATTCAAGACTACTGGCCAAGACTTGACAAAGCATAGGAATTACCAAAAAGCTATCACAATCGAAATCTACCTCTAAGAGGAACCTCTCTGTAGGCAAGTCGCACCTAGGTTAAGTTTTTTTTTTTTTTTAAAGAGTTTATTAAGTTAATACTCCGGTTATAAATGAAACACCAGGTCCCGGCAAGGTGGGTGGGAAGGAGGGAGGGAGGGTGGGAGTGTGGGTAATTATAAGCCGATGACTTATCAGTGAAACGAGAGAGAGTGCAGAGGCATGTATGGGGTGTGTCAGGGCACATGGATAGACAAGCTGATTTCTGCATCTAGCTTTGATAGGTTTTCCAGTATTGTCCAGAAAGAGGCGATTATTAAAGATTGGGAATGGAGAAAGCTGAATACAGGAAGCTACGTGCAAGAAAAAGGGCAAATGTCAGCGTAGCTGGAAATAAACTAATTTTCCATTTACTAATCACTTGCAAATACTACAAACAGTTTTTCCAATGTACTATTTAATTTAAACACCCATAAAGTTGAATACCTTTTCTAACCAAATAGTTGCAATAAAAGAACTTCATTTATTATTATATTTTAATAGACAAACCATCTTTTCCTTCAGGTAGAATTTCGGCTTAACGGATCACTCCAAGGGCAGGAGGTTTAGTGCAATATTTCTCTGAATGTGCTTTTTTACATCTAGCTCGGATGCTTAAAAGCAAGCGCAACCCATGGTCAGCACTATCTAGTTTAAAGAAAAATATTACTTTAAATATCATGTAAATCCCAACTTTTTTATTTAGTAAAAGTGCATGAAATATCATGCAGACAATTGAGTACTAGAAAAACCTAGGATTCCACAATTCTATATACTCCCCAAGATACATAAGTCCCTCACTAGACCAACAGGGAGACCAATAGTGTCGGGGTGCGATTCGATCTTGGAGCCACTATACAAATTTGCAGATCATTTCATGCAAGCAATGGTTAGGAAGATGGCTGCTTTTGTTAAAAGACACTACGCAGATTATTAATGAAATTGAAGGCAGACCTTTTGACAGCAACACTGAGATTTTGATCAGCTTAGATGTAATAGCCCTCTATACGAATATACCACAGAGAGCATCACTTGTAGTATTGGAAGAAAGACTACTGACAGAAACGATAAACACCAATACCCCGGTGTCTTTTATCATGTGGTGTGCCGAAATGGCACTGATGGGAAGCTATTTCCATTTCAATGGCAGTTTCTATAAACAAATACAGGGCACAGCCATGGGTGCCACTGTGGCTCCGAGTATTGCGAACCTCTATATGGAGGCTTTTGAAAAGCACTGCATCTATAGTGATACCAATCCATATAAAAAGAATATACTGTTATGGAAGAGATATATAGATGACATGCTGATCATGAGAAGAAAATACTGCAACCTTGTTCTTCGATTGGATTAACTAACAAAATCAACATCTGAGATTCACCGAGAACCTAAGTAAGGTAGAGATTAATTATCTCGATGTTACCATCAAAGTTGACCCACAGAAGGGAGAACTTTATGCGAGACCTTATAAAAAACCCACCGACCGCAATGCTCTGTTACATTATACAAGTTTCCATCCGATTCATACACGTGATAATCTACCATTTGGTCAGTTTTTACGGTTAAAAAAAGAACAGTACCAATAGTGCTCACTATAAAGAAGGAGCTCAGAAACTGAAGTAATCTGCACAAAAGAGGCTATCCAATGAGGTGGACAAAAAAGGCTATGAAGAGAGCCGATAATAACAGAGAGGCAATTCTTGAACGAAATTCCAGAGAGAGAAATAAAGATAATTTAGTGTTCGTAAACACTTTTTAGTAATCTCTCGAATAGAATTCAAAAAATTGTCCATCGAAATTGGGGTATCCTTGAGAAAGGGAAAGTACCATTACAGAGACCCTTGATGGCATTCCGAAGGAGTAGATCTATAAAAGATCAGATCATGCGGAATGATATCACTAAACAGACCAAACCACAAATGACCCTAACAGAAACATGGGGGATGCGAGCACCAGAGGGGCACTACCCGTGTGGGTCTTGCGTTTGTTGTCAACAGACTGAAAAAACAGAAATAGACTTAGGCCTTAAAAGTCTATGGAAACAAAAAGTCCTGACTAATTGCAACTCTTGTTTTGTAGTCTACGTGATCTGGTGCCCCTGTAAAAAGGTATATATAGGGAAGACGGAAAGAAAAATCAAAATCCGGATTACAGAACATAAGAGCTGCATAAAAAATAGAGTGCATTCTGCCCCACTAGTTGGACACTTTATAGAGATGCTACATAAAGTAGAAGATCTGAGATGGTCAATTGTATATGTGGTAAGGCCAACGAATGACAAACCTTGATAGAAGAAAGATAGCTCAGAAAGAAAAAGAACTTATCTTTCTAACAAAAAGCAAGGAATTGGGTCTTAATGAGAAGACACAATAAGAAATTAACTTGTTATCTTCTGAGGTTCAGGACTAGCTATATGATTAGTGATACAAGACTGAGGATGCAAAATAACCCATATCTCGTTTGTTTTTAAGGAAATGGGTCATGTATCCCAGTCTTGATAGTTAAGCTATTTTGAGTACACAATAAAATGCGAGCACCTTTTTAGAACAACGAGAATTAGTCATGCAAAATAGTTGTTTTCGTTTTGATATGTGTATCCGCAGAATTCCACGATCACGATGGAATGGACGGTTCACCTTCCAATCTGAGTCCCTAATTACGTACATTCCTCCATTCGACCAATGAAATATGGATTAATACAACCTACCGAGCGGAGATATGCAAGGTGACCCCAGCAAACGCGGGTGTCTTTTTCGCGCGTGTGAAGCGCGAGGCTACGCCGCGCTGGTGTGCTAGTCTGCAGAGGCCCTGGAGTGAAAGTAATAGGGGGCCGAAGGCAGGACATGGAAAATTACACAGAAATAGAAAAGGCGAGCGCCGGGATACTGCATCCTAATCACGTGACATGATGGTCACATGGGAGGCTAAATCTAATAAAAAGCGAAGATGGACAATGAAATAGAAAGGAGGCGCACAACGGAAAAAGAAGGAGATGCTACCAGCAGAGAAGACGGCAGAAAGGTCCGTAAAGGAGTAGGGAAAGCCAAAATTCAAACCCTGGCAACAATGGGAAGAAAATAGGAATTAAAAGGTAAGAATGGCTCAACCTTTGAGAAAAACAGAAGCACATTAAAATGCTCTGACTTTTAAATGATTTAAGTTTTGTGTCCGTGGTGTCTTTCTGTTTTAGGAAAATATACGCGGATGGCGACCCTCCCTTTGGATATTGTGAGAGGACTTGATCCGGTCAGCAAAGAGATGGTTTGCGGGATCTGCCAATAAGCACCAAGAACAGGGACCTGCATAATAAGATCATTAGGTCACTATGAAAGGCTGTGGTATATTGTGAGCTGCAGTGTATGGAGCAGACAATATGAATATGAAAAAATAAAAAAACTCATGGCAAATAAACAATGTTTCCCAATTAGGGACACATCCAAGTGGTCTTAAACAGTACATCTGGTGGAGAGCAATTCCGTTCGGATACCAGAGCGATCTGGAGGTGGGAAACATAGAATCAGAGGGGCCGCATCAGGACGAAAGGAAACAAGAAGTGAGCATTTCAAAGGTAATATACTAAGACAAGTCTTAGACATCAAATGATCCTTAATGTAATCATAGTGAGTGACATAACAGTATGTTTGATCCAATGAAGGGCTAGATCAAATGTATAGTGAATGTGACAGGATTATGGCCTATTTAATGAAGGGTGTGATACAATCTACTAAGAATTAACCCATCATGTGAAACCTGTCCTGACCAAGGTAGATAGTTGATGTTATAACAGATGTAAAGAAGGAATTCATCTAATTAAGGGCTCTCTTCTGCTGATAATTGATATGCAGCAGGTTGCATATAATAAAAATGTCAACCGGGATGTATTTCGAGTACTAAAATCCGACTATCCGATACTTGCTTCCAACAGTTTATACGTCTGATGGTTGAACCTTAGGAATGGACTAACGGGATCCCATTGAAAGCTGATCCTTTAGAGAAAAAAATCTAAAATAAGACAAACACAATTGTACATTTCAATGGAATGTGGTTAATTTTACCCCTGAAGAATTTCCTTGTTAGTAGAATGAAAGTGTGATAGGAATGAAACATGTCGGGTATGGTATGAAAGTAAGCATGGGTTTTATGAATATAAAGTGAAATGTTTTATGGACTGGGATGTACTTCTCTATGAGAGGAGAGCAAGCTATAGATCCAGATTAAGATATGAATTTCTATAATTATTAAATGATGGAATACTACATGATATTGAATGTGCACAGAAATTATTGAGCAATGTATGGTGTTTACGAAGTGTGTCAAATTATTCAAAAGATTTTTAAAATTGTTGATGGAAAAAAAGAAAAGAAAATCAAGTTTTTTACTGATGATGTTATAAAAAATAAATAACTATTTTTGATATTAATTGGTGTATGAGAATCTAATGGTTACTAATCATATGCAATAAGGACCAACCACGAATGGAGTTGGGGAAGCAAGTGACCGAATGAACATAATGTATTGTTAAACAAGTGTTTTTTGTAGAGGGCTGTTCATAGGTGGTCGCTGAAAATATTACCTCGGGTCTCTCTAAGTTAGTTGTGACAATTGAGTAACAACACCAGCCACTTACCCAACCTCGGCATGACAGCTCCAAGAAACTGTTCATCTTCCTGGAAGTGGTTTTCTTGCAGCGATTCAAGCAGCTTGTGTAGAATTTCTTGGGGGACCTTACAACCATTTCCCTTAAGCTCAGTGAAACGAGTCAAGCGGAAGCTTTTGTCCAGTTCATAACTTTCAGGGTTAAAAGATTCCCGGACAGACATGGCTCTTGAAGGTTCTCCACGTTTGCGTTCTGAATACAAATGATGTTATCCCTCTTCCTTCCTCAGTCTGTTTACAAAAAAATAAAATGTAAACCTTATTAAAATGTAGATTTTAGTTCACTACACAACAGAAACAATATAACATTTTGGCAAAACTCAATTACACACGAAAAGGACAAATGCAAAAGATTTTTTAAACAAGATTTTTGTCGTCGGTTAGGAGAGTTTTTCAAAGCTCTTGGTAGTGTTTTCTGGGGAGTCAAACTTAACAGACATGCACGAGTTTACACAAAGTCTAACCAAACCCATCACCGGTACAGTGACTGAGCAGGAAGCCTTAAGAGTCAGGATTCAGGTCAAGACATGGTACTGAGACGGTGCTTATTTCTGCCTTGGACGATAATCTGAGAGCTGCAGACGAGGGCGACATTAGCATGCTGGGCCTGTCGGCAGCCTTCGACACGGCCGATTTCCCCATTCTTATTTCCAGATTATCCATGGCGACTCAGGTGTATGACAACTCGATAAAATGGTTTACTTTTTTTTTTTAGACGATTGATCCCAGCAAGTTAAGTTGTGTCCACACCTGACTCCTTACCAGTCAGGTGTGATGTGGCCAAGGTTCTTCTTTGTCTCCACTATCATTTAATATTTATATACGTCCATTGCAGAGTATCTTTTCCCAATTTGATCTACAGTAGTATTCTTATGCAGACGATACACAAATGTACGTCTGGCTAAAACAACCAGTGGAAGTAATTGACTATTATATTATCCTGTGCAGACAAAACAGAAGACTGGATGTTGGAAAACAAGCAACTGAATCCTTCAAAAACCGAAGTCATTGTAATCGGCTCAAAGGAACTAGCTAACATCCTACAATCTCTTCAATGTTCAGCGCTTTTCTAAGTGCCAACAAAGTTCTCACTCAAAGTAAAGAAACTTGGCTGCATTTGGCAGTCACACTTGAAAAGCAATTTACAGGTTAATCAAACTGTCAAGTTTACTTTCAACTTAAAAACTGTTGAAGCCTTTTTGCAGAGAAAGATCACCGAGTGGTAGTTGGAGCATTAACTAACTTGAAGTTAGACTATTTTAATGCCTCATTTTTGGCCTTTAAAAAAAACATACATAGACTGCAAGTCGCTCAGAATTCAGCTGTTGGGCTCATCTTTTCTCTGCCTAGGAAATCATCGGTCTTCCAGTTTCATAGGAGCCTTCATTAGCTCCTGGTGCAGCCGAGGGTCCCGTTCAAGACTCTGTTTTTTAAATGCATGCATGGCCTGGCACCTACCCATCTTCCTTCAAAAATCACAGTCTATCACCCAAATCGGTCACTTTGAACCTTGGAACAAGGTCTTTTGGTGGTTGCACCATCAGAGCCATCTCCTGTGGAGACGGGCGCTTTTCCTCTGTAGGCCCGCGGACCTGAACTATGTTACCAATTGATCTATGAAAAATTAGTTCTCATTATCTTCCGGAAAAGGCTAAAAACGTACCTCTTTGAATGTGTTTCAGCTCTTTGTGCAATCACCTCATTTGCGCCCAGATGCAGATTCACCATGGTTCCATGTGATATGTGCTGTACCAGTCCGAAAATCAAATCACGAAGTGGATTACAAGCTTAGCGTATTGCCTGCTCGGCAGGGCCCTAAAGGGACGGTAACGGCCTACCAGACCAAGCCTAAGTAGGCTTGATTCTCTATAACCCAACCCTCCCCCACCCTAACGAGGACCCATGAGCAACAGGGAGTTGATAACTACCCTGCAAGGCTGGTTGGGAACTGTGATATGCCAGAAGTTTAATATCCACATTTTGCTCTGAAGATTGCATTAATATTTTTGAAGGGTATACGGTCCACTAGATTTAAACCACTACTACCTTTTCCAAATCGTTAATCTTTATCAGACAAGATTAATAAGAAATTCCCAGTAAAGAAACGGTTGCATTGAACACTGGTTTCCAATATGACCAAACAAAAATGAAGGAGTCAACTGAACAATTTGCGGAACTAGCCGGGTGGTGGGGGGTATAACTAATATCACTCGAGCCTTCAAATAAACAATATGCTTGCTTATGTGAACACTGCGATTAATAAGTATATGAAATGTTGCTCCACCTATAAAGAATGAGACTGACAGGGACCCCCAAAATACAACACACAATAAGACAAGCCCATAACTAAAGACACCACCAAAGACATGAATAAACACCAATCTGAAGGTCAGATGATTTAGGTTCCATGTGAAAACGAAGCAGAAAAAATGCAGTCTTGACAAAAAAAGTAACTGGGAAAGGGCTGTGGTGAAGAGATCATCATTATGTGTGAAAATACCACCATTGCCTAAATCGTGCTAAAATGACATTTCAATGGATACCATATCATTAGACTTCTGTAACGAAGCAAAAACATACAGCAGATTCGTGAAACTTCCCTACGGCATTTCAAATCTTGTTTCGTTCGTTGTGTCCCCCGCAATCATGTAATGGAAGCGGGGGGTGGGGGGAATACCCTTGCAACCCCCAAACCAATTATATCGTTCAAGGGGAGCAGGGGACTCCCCCCCGCAATCCCGGTTCGGTATAATGAAGACACTTTCAGTGAGCCGACTGCACTATGGCCTTAATGAGAGTTCTGCTCATGCTCCCTGGCGATTTCCTAAAGGGACACTTCCTTCTTCATGTGCGCAGACTTTACTGAAGGAACACTTTTTCGAAATACACATGTGCGTTAAGGTTTCTTTTTTCCAAATGCCCAGTTTACTGTAGAAACACTATTCCTATTTTTACATGCGCGCTAACATTTTTGGTGCGTCTCCAAGAAGTTCATGCGCACTATGTTAATTTAGCTTCCCTTAGAGTCTGCGCCATTAAAGCAAAGTCACAAGAAAAAAAATGTTCTCTGCAACTGTGACGGCTCTTTATACAGCGACATTTTCACTGGATACCATGATTTATTAACTAAGGGGCAGGCTTATTTAAGTCATCAATTAAAAATGGCTGAGGGAAAATTGCAAGCCAATAGCCAGCCATAGAAAAAGTCACTGGCCACCTCAAATCTAGACATACACACCATTTCTAACATACCACGTGTTCTTTATCACTAGGCAATGAGCCCTGAAAGCAGTATATGCAATTTTTAACATTAGGATCCATAAATACATTAAGGCTCATGATTCATGCAAAAACTTAACCACTGTAGACACGCCGACAAGAGTTGGACATTTACAACACCCTTGCTTCCTGGACCAATTTGAATTCCATGGCAGCGCAGGCACACACTTTACTCTTGTTAGCAAAACGAAACCCACGCAGCACCACAACGGCATAGAATGGTGTTACTCAAACATATACACATTTTCACTGCTGCATACATGCCAACCCGCCCGTATTAGGTTGGAAACGCCCGACATTTCCATTAAAAATAGTGCTATTTTTTACTGTCTCCAGCCTAAAATAATTAGAACCCCAATGCAATCCTAGGTGAAAATTAAATTCTCCCGATTTCTAAGGTGAAATTTCGCACTGAGGGGGATCAAGAATGTCGGCATGTCTGCAGCTGCCAGGGGACCATCGGGGCACCTCAGTTGACCTGTGAAATATTACCCAGGCAGTTTTGACATACAGAGTTCACACATCTACTGAAGGGCCCAACTCTGTAAACCAGAACTGTGTGCGGCACCCGAGATGACCCATGTTACCACCATCACCAACACTGGTGAAAGCACCGTGGAGACGTTGAGGGCACTAGAAGATGGACGTGTGCCCATTCCGGTAATCTAAACTTTTGTTTTTAGCAACGGTCTTTGTGAAACGTGGTTTGCATTCTGTATAGTGCATTGAAACTGGACACATGCCAGTGATTTGCTTCCTCTTCGTAGTTGTTTTTACTACTGCTGAAGCTACCATCACCACCACACTCCACGGATAGTATTGGTGAATAAAGGGCTTTAGAGAGCTGTAGGACTTTCACTCTAAATTACCCAAATAACAGGCACCACTTAGGGGTATGGGCTAATAAGAAACGCATACACACTGAATATTTTTGAAGTTTAAAATAGGCACCATGTTGCTATAGGGCTGACTAAGTCTTGCCCTCAATCCTGAATAATTACACTTCTTCCGTACTGCCAGTCAGTACGTCACTGCAGGGATCGAAGTAAAGAGTTGAAGAATAAGCAGGAACTAATAGTTAATCAGTATCCAACATTGGCCCATTGAGCTGGCGCCAGCTCTGTGGAAGGAGGAGCCATGGCATACTATTAAGCAAATACCTTGAACAAGGGGAAGGCAGTATCACATTGTAAGGCACAAGTTGGCCAGGTGATCCTTAAGTATCTCTGGTAGCTGTATTTATCAAGCAAACCAGACTCCTCTAGGCTAGAAGGAGCAGCTAAACAGCTCCTAGTTCAGAAGAAGTTTGAACCGTGTCATTGTCACAACTACCAGCGCTCTGGCCCTGAAGCATTGCAAAGGACTCTATTTGAGCCAATAATATGATATGAAGTGTGGATAAGAAAACCTGTAACATAACTATATTATAGGAAGTAAGCCATAGGGTCTAAAATAAATAAAAATGTATACCAGCAAACAGTTAAAAGGGTAAGCTAACTGTAAATGGATCCATGTGAAATTCACCCATTATCTGAATTTAAACGTTAATGTTATGGGGTCTTATACAGCACACTGGTGCCACTTACATGGTCTCTTGTCGCTCTGGTCGGATCTTCAATGGAAGAAGGGTTGGGGGTGTTTGTTAGTGCAATTGAGAGGGAGAAGAGCAAGAGAGCTTTGATGTACTGTTGGCAGCTTCAGTTCAGAGAAACCAGTCACCAAGCATTTTTGGTTGGTAACCGTCGAGGTACGATTGTGCATAGTTCGGTTTCATATTGGGTGTTGTGAAGTACATGTAGTTTGCAGTGCAGAGGTATGGTTGGGTTTAGTTCAGAATGTGAGGTCGAGTATGCAGAATGGTGAGTTTTTAGTACAGGCTGTATTGACCAATTCATACCCAGAAGAAGTATAGTACAGATCAGATGCACGTCCAACAGCCTTCACTGATACTTCAAACTTTGTGGCGGCAGGAATGCTAGAGGCAGAGACAAATCCCCATTTCCCACTAGGCTGAAAAGCAAGAAACTAAATAATTAATTCGCCCGACCATCCAATTTCTACCAGGAAGAAAGCAGTAAACAAGGCTTTGGGGGGGGGCAGATTACTGGACAGTAATTTTGCTCCAATTTAAGGGCCGTTGGAAAGGTAATGAGGGAAGTTACGTTTAACAAGACATGTAGCTGATCCAGGGTTCCATGTTTGCATTTTGAGACTTGTGGTTCATGGCTTCCCACATTATAAACCCTCGTCCCACAATGCAAGGTTAAAACCAGGACTGGGCTAGCATCTCCCAAGGGGAATGGGACAGGTCTGCATATATGTCACACATGCAAATATAGGATTATTAAGGGGGCAAATCCTACTTTTACACTGCATAATGGCAGATCATTTGCATTGGTTTAATAATGCAGGGGTGTTTCACACAAGCACGTAGCTACTACCTATATCGTTAACACCACTGCTTAAAATAACAATATCAGCAGCATCACTTTGACACCTTCTGCAAACTATAGATCAGTAATTCAACTGAACGGACAGTCCTTACACTTCATGGGATAAGGGGCTGCTGGAAGGGACCTATTGCTACCGCTGGGAATGTCCTACCAGTTAACACAGCAGGGTCCCAATTCCAGTTTAATCATCTTATGTGATCCTAAGTAAATAGAGCATATTTATGTACCCCATTTACTTTACCTGAGAAAAACAGAACTGCAGTATAAGCCTGCATATTAAATACATTGCCATTAAATGTCACAAATAAAATATATAAGCTCGTGCTTTAATGTAGGCACAGAGATACAATGCCATCCCACCTTGATTACACCTCGTAGCACGGTGGAATATTGTATATACCTATAAATTCCATGATATCAAAATACCGTTTTCTAGTCCATACAACTAGATAATGTAGTCTTGAACCCCGCATTTTATTTGGAGGGCTAATAAAATTGGGCTGCAATTCAAGTTAAAGTGGTGTTTCCCTAATGTTGACACATAATCCCATCTGACTCGCTGGTCAAGCAATGCATTAACGACGAAATAGATGACCAGGACACTCGACAGCACGAGACCCTTGGCCAAAAAAACGTGCAGACGTGTCTGCAGAAGGCTCGTGTGCAGCTTTCAGTTCTGAGAGAGCACACTAAAAAAAAGGCCGAGAAGCGTCGAAAGAGCCACAAGCAGCGAGAGTGGGGACGATGCCTTTAAACACAGGGGGGTGTGGCAGAGCGAAGCGTGCATGCAGGGGGTAAACATGATCTGGCCATGCTTGCAAGGTATAATGGCCTTTAAAGGGCCCAAGGGGCTGTGCAGGAAGGGGCAGCGCTGGACTTAAAAGGACAAGGCTCCACTAGCCAGAAAGGGCGCCCCAGTGCTCGTGTAAAGTGGTGCAGGATGCTTTAAGGGTGTTATTATTGTAGCCATGTGTTGCCAAGTTCATTTTAGGTTATGCACATGTGGGACACTGTAGCTGGTGTTGGTGCCATGCAAAAGTCAATTCTTAAATGATTATATATATATATGCTGTAGTCCAGGAATGATGCCTTTAACCCTTGCCTCGCTAGAGCCAGGAGAGTGAAGGCACTGGGAATGTGTGGGGCAGGGGGGGCCTGGTTTCCACACAAAGGTGATGCTCCAGCTTACACACCTAGGGAGGGGGTCTGTGGGCAGCCGCCTCCCGGGGCTGCACAGTGCTGCAGAAGCCCGGGCCTGGGTGCAGCGGCATCACTCAGCCCTGCACGCAGGGGAAATGCAACCCCCCCCCCCCCGGAGGCGGGAGCTGCAACACAGGCAGGGGCGCGCGGCTTTAACCGTGTCCTCGCCGGAGAAGAAACCAGGCTCACAGATACAAAAAATAAATTTTAAAAAAAGTGAACAAAAGGCTCTGCGTCCCCTCCTCCACCCCCAGCGCCCAGACACGAACCCCAGAACCCACCGGCACTAGGGGCTGGGCTGCCGAAGCATCTTCCGCAGACGCGACATTTAAACGGGCCGAGTCCCATTAAACTGCGAAGAGGGGGGCGGGGGGGTCACCAAATATGTCGGCGGTTGAAAAGATTAACCCGTGCGCGGCCGGCGCTGCCACACGCAGGCTCTTTTCTTAAAGAGGCAGGGCCTGGCGGCGACGCGAGGGCCGGGGCGCGCGAGCGAGCGCGCCCGCAGTGACGGTTCGCAGGCAGGCCCTTACGGCTTAAGGGGGCACGTTTGCGGACGGTTTAAAATTAAAAGCCTAAAGGTACATTTCCCCTTTAAAATGCGGCCCCGCCTCCCCCTGCAGCCTCTTACCGGTTCCCTCAGCATGTCCGCGCGGCGACGGCACTGGCGTCTACCCGGCATGCAGTGCGCGCGGGGCTGCCCCTGGCGCCGCCTGACTGGAGAGCGCAGCCAGCCAGCCAGCCAGCCAGCCAGCCAGCCAGCCAGCCAGCCGACCGGCCCTGGGGGACGGGGGTTGGAGGAGGTGGCTTCCTTGCGTCCCAGTGAATGGGGAGAAAGGTGCCCCAGTGTTCAGAAGGGGCGCTGCACTGCTGTCCCCAAACAGGGCTGCCTTTTACACCTGCCTTTAAGAGCGGTAGGCCCACAGCAACTGGGCAGGAATTCAACACTCTTACAGGCTCGGCACATGGATACAAATAAATGCACAGGAAAACAGAAGTAGAGGGGACATTGGCTGTAATGCAAACACAAACTAGTGTATGGTAAAGCTCCCAACCTTTTGTGTCACCAAGGCGGGTGAAAACAGCCTATTTTCTTTTTGGCAGGTGAGAAGCCATATTTGATCGGTCATTTATAACGCACTTAAAATACCCAGATTTTCTAAGCACAAACCCAGGGATCAAACCTGTTTTGCTCCGTGTCGCCTTGCTTCCAAGGCGAGTGCATTGCCGCTGGGCTATCCTCCTGAGACCATAGATGGGAATGGGTGTATGAGGGACTTGGCGGGTGATTCAGCTGCTTGCAAGGCGGGTGAAACAAGCAGGTGAGTTGAGAGCTATGGCATGGGAGGGTGCTCAATGCTCTGCCCTCACAGGCCTGGCTCACCCTTATATACAAACGGAGTGGCTAAATCCATTCTCCACCCATGAAGCTGCACATATGATAACAACAAAAGGTCCATTTCGAAGAAGCCTTTATTTGCAAAAGGCTTTCATTGCCACAGCCTCTGACAGCCTTAAGATTTGAGCCAGCAGCTTCGGTCGCTGTGTACATTCTCAGCCGGAGCCTGAACTGTCCTCGTTGGTTTGAGGCATCACGCATTCCGCAGCTTAGCTCTGCGACCTCGCCTGGGAGTTTCAGCTATTAAGGCAGTCTCCTTGCATCACATGTACCACAAAGAAAGTGCATGGTAACAGCCACCTCGAATGCCAGAGGTGGGCGCATTAATTCATGTTTTTAGTCGGACATTAAGAACATTACCAATAAAATTAGCTTTTTGTATTCAAATAAACTGGCAGCGAAACATCCATCAGAAAGAAAATTACTGAGAGGTAAGTCATTTGATCTTCTAATGGATTTCTTTGTCCGAGGTTTGGATTCTTCATCTATGGTAGACTCCCAAAGCAGTACAGAAATCTGGGTGGGAGCAAGTACACCACCTAGACCAGAAAACTTTGGAGGACCACCCTACAAAAATGGGCATCCTTGCCTGAAAGGGAATCCAAGTAGTAATGATTAGAAAACATGTGGAGATGCCCATGTTGCCGCTTGGTAGATGTCCAGGACAGCGACTCCCCTCTGCAGGGCATAGGCTGCAAGTTCTCTGGTCGAATGGGCTCCCAGACTCTCGGGGACATCCTTCCCAGCCAGATGATAGCATTCTGAAATGCAGATAATCCACCTTGACAGGGTCTGTTTAGTCACAGCCCTGCCAGCACAAGCCCCAACATAACGGGATCTGTGATTTTGATTTAAAAAAAAAAAAACACTTTTTTCTTTTCTTTTTGGCCATTTCAATGCATTTATATGCAGGGGGAGACCCCTACAACAACTCCCTTACAATATTTATTTCCCTATAAATGCATTGAAATGCGCAGTTTGAAAATGAGCATTTTTGGCCACAGGATTTTCAGCCGTGAAATAATGGGATGATACCACGTAACGAATGAAGTGCTGGTCATCTTTCCTAGTCTCTCTTGACCAAGAGTCATAGTAGCTGAGGGCCGGCACCGGGTCGACCCAATGGAATCGTTCCACTGCCTTAGAAGGATGAGGAAAAAAACATAGGAAGTTGGTCTTTTCAAAGAGATGAAAATCCGAGACCACTTTGGAAGTAAAGAGGGTCTCCTTCTTTAAATGTCGCCTTCTCTTTGGCGAAAACCAAATCGGGAATTTTAACATTACATCTGCAGCTTACTCACCCATCTTGCATAAGTGATGCAACCAGGAAAATCCCCTTACTGGTGAGCAATCCAATAGAACAGGCATGCAAGGGCTGAAACGGAGCTCCCATAAGGAATGTCAAAATCAAATTTAAATCCTACGCTGAAACCATAAACTGCCATGGAGGAAACTGTTTACACGAACCTAGCAAGAACTGCACAACAGTGGGGATTGCGAAGAACGAGCCTGGTTCTGGAGACCGCTTTAAAACCAAGAAAGTCCCAGTCTACACAAGCGAGGAGCTGCAGCGACGCTGTGTTCGTGCTTTCAGTTGCCTTTGAGTTGCTGAGAAAAAGACTATTGTCTCTTTAAACTGGTCTATGCCTCTGGGTGACTCCACCTTAAAAGGTGTGCGCGGAGCGCCGAGGAGAGTCCCAGTCTACCCCAGTCCACCCTAGACCTACGGTCTCACTCCAAACCCTTTGCTGTAAAGGAGGGCATTTATATGAGTGGCCGTATGAATAGCCGCAGCAACACCCATACGATGGCCCCACAGACTCGGCTAAAACAGAAAATTCAACTCAAATCTGTGCGCCTGGGTTCCCTCGCTTTATCCCCCTCCCCTTCAACTTCCTCGTCTCAAGCGATGGCTGGCACTCCCGACTTCGCTTCATAAGTGGTGAGTGAAGGAAGTATGGAGGTAAGCGTTGGACCCACAATTATGTCTTTATTACCAATTAATCTATGGGACGAGTGTACAACGACTTGTACTGTGTTGATGCTATTGAAACTGACAGTGGCTGCCATTGAGGAAGAAAAGCTACTCACACGCCTTGGACTGAAGCCGTTCGCCGGCGCTCGTCTGAGCTCGGTAACAATTGTGTACCAACTGGAGTGTTCGGCTCCTCAGACAGAAGCCGCACCCCTTTGTTCAGCGTTTAACAAAAATGCACTTGCTTACGAAAATACTAGCGTAAATGAAAATACAAGGCTGAATGTAAACATAACAAATGGCGATTTCTTACCTTCACTGACGTTAATCCCTGCAGGCGCCCCGTCCGTAACATCCTTGGAGATGACCTTGATTGAAGTAAATACTGCGTCATTTGAATCCCCCTTTGCTGTAACTGACCCAGAGCTACTACAATTACAAGTATCTACTGATAACTCAAACATTTCCAATCTTGTGTTTATGCCTCCAATTGTTCAAGAAGAGATCGGGCTGTTCTCAAACAATTCTATTAAAACACGAGATGACATTGTGGGGAATGTACAACGCAAATCAACTACAAAGACAAACGTATGTCTCGGGAAATCAAACATTGAATGTAAACCCTCAACAGTGACTGGCGAAAGATCCACTCTGCCATGTAATATGCCTACTACACTTCCAAATAGTCATGGCATACCAAACAGTTTGCGAATGCCTCAGACTCAGAATATGACCACAGCGTCACTACGCCCGCAGACACTAAAAGGTCTTCAGTCTCATACTCCATCCATTCAGTCACCAACAATACTCGACCTAGCAGGTCAGGAGGCACGTCTCACTGAGAGGCTGACAGCTGACTTACAGCCCATTAAAGAAAAGCTAGTACAAAGCTTCGTTCACTCACAATGTGATAAACTGTTAAATTCAGTCCAAAGTGGACGTGACAAAGCTGAAATGGCAAGACGGTCCACTGGAGAGCCAATGAGGCTGCATTTAATTCATTCACAGAATGGAATGCTGTTAATTCCAACAAAGTCGAGTTCTTCTTCCATGGGTGATAATTTACCACAGATATATGGTGCAATGTGGCCTAAACACACAAATAAGGACGTAATGGAAGTAGAAATTATGCCACAAAATGCTGGGAAGCATGCCACACTAGATGAACATCTACGAGAACTGCATTCACAATCAGCATGTGATAAAATAGCACAGGATCACTTGAACAAAACAAACCTGTCGGTGGCCGCTGGCATCCAAATTCACAACAACATCCTAGCTGCAACTTCCTTAGCGCTCATCCCTTTTGTGAAGCTATACGAAAGTTTAAATGAGTCCATAAAAGACCAAGGACCTCAAATTAACAACCTAATCACAAAAGTAGATGCAATGACAATTAAACAGGGCCCTACAGCAAAGATTAGAAAGAGAGTCGGAGATCTCCTCACAATTGTATTGTATTTTATTTATAACGCGCAAACCCGCAGGCCCGGAGGCATCAGGGCGCAATTAGTACAAGGTTACAGAAATGCAGGTATAACAGAGCATTATTACAAACATGGGATCCAAAAATGCAGGTCAAGCAAAGAGTCATATATATTTGCAAGAGGATCTTATATACATATGTACAGTAGTTTCAGTGCCGATAGATGATAGTAGTGGACGGCAGGTCAGGGTATGTCGGGGAGAGGCGCGAAGATGGCCTTAATGCTGGTTGAAAAGCCAAGATCTAGTGTTGGCTTTGAAGGTATTGAAAGAGTCTTCCGCTCTAATTGAGACAGGGAGGGAGTTCCATAACTTGGAAGCTAAGACAGGGAAACTTGAGCCCCCTGCTTTTTGCAATTTAAATCTCGGGATCGCTAAACAGTGGGATTGGGCTGTTCTTAGAGGTCGGGAGGTAGAGTGGCGCGATAGTCGACTACCAAGGTAGATCGGGGCTTTGTTGGCTAGGCATTTGTGCGTAAGGGCAAGTGTTTTGAGTGAAATTCTCTGTTTGACAGGTAGCCAATTTAGCTTACTTCTGGTTTCTGTGATGTGGTGGTGTCGGGGAATGTTTAGCGCAGCACGAATGGCGTTGTTTTGTGTCGTTTGAAGTCTGTTCAGGTTCTCTTGGCTGGTGCCAAGATAAAGAGCACTGCAGTAATCAATTTTAGCCATAATAAGGGTTCTCGCTAGCGTAACGCTGTTAGACGTAGTGAGGAAAGGTCTGCAAGCTGCGATGAGTTTGCATGTGTATGCAGACGCAGATCTGACAGCATTCGTTTGTCGGGTTAATGAAAGTGTGGCATCAAGGTAGAAACCTAACGTTTTGGTATCTTTTGAGACACGAATGATATTACCATCTATGTTGAATGATTGATAGGACGGTTCTAGTCTGCTCAGACGTTGTGCAGTGCCCAAGATTAGGAGCTCCGTCTTGTCATCATTCAAGCACAACTGATGTTGGGCCATCCAGGCCTGGATGACCAAGTAGATGTCGTTAAGGGCTTTGGTGTCACCTAGATAATCACCAGTGATGGGGATGAGTATCTGGGTGTCGTCCGCATAGTTGGTATAGGAGACACCCAGATAGTCAAGTACATCAAAGAGTGGTTTCGTGAAAATGTTATAAAGTGTAGGTGACACACAAGATCCCTGAGGAACGCCGCAGTGAATCGGGGATCTGATGGTTGACCAGATCGAATGCGGCTGAGAGGTCGAGAAGTAGTAGCAGTGCTAATTTGCCTTGATCCTTTAGAACCTCGACAATGGCACTATCGCCTTGGTGATCTGGCGACAAGTGCCCAGGCAGAACATTCTGCTCTAATGTCTGCAACATTAGAATGTATGAAATGATTGAGACACAACATACATTCAAATTGTGATGGGATCCACGAACTATACAGCGGTGAAGCTGTTGAAAAAGAAAATAGAACCCACCTACCTCCAAACCGCCATTGTCTAGAACAAGTGCAATCTTCAGGAAAGGCCGCTCAGTCTATAAAGCCTACTACATTAGCTGTAAGTGCACCACAAGCAAGCAGTCCGAGTCCATCTGACGAGCAAGAAAGCGTTCTGGCTGTACCATTGGTGCCTTCAGTTGAATGCAATGGTCTAGAAATTGCAATAAACACCATTGCTGAAAATGTACAGACACAAGAACCCGAAAAATCTAGTGCCATACCAGACGAAAGATCTACGACGGAAAAGAAGATCACCTTCGATATATTCACAGGCGCGGCAAAGAATCTGCCCACTTGTAATGTCACGACAGCGAAGATGACTACAACAAAACAACAACCTGCTTTAAATAAAGCAAGTAATAAGTAAAAAAAAAAGAACTCCTCAAAAGTCAAACAATTTGTCAGAAACCTGTCAACTCCACATAAGCTTAGCCTATTTGAGCGTACACCACAAGGGCAACGCTCTGACAACTCAACAAAGGCACAACTGTTGGAGTTGAAGACTCAGCCTAAGAGTGTAAAGCCTTGTTTGACTCAAAGGCAGAATCCAAATAAGCGGCCAAGATTAGACTCTGATACTCAACAATCAGTGGAAGAGGAAGTTTCAGTGGATCTGTGTGACTTATCAACATATTCAATCGATTTAGCAGTCTCAGCAACCTCACATGAGGTAATAAGTGCTGGAGAAAGGCCACCAAGAAGTCGTCCTCTTACCTCTCAGGCTAGATTGGCTGAACAAACGCACACAAAGCGGCTGAATGCTGATAGAGTCCCCATGTTGTCGTCAGTTCGTGATGAAAAAAGCACGACTTTGAAACAACCTACCGCAAAGCCAAAGATGTCTCCAAAAAACAGGAGCTAGAATCCTTCCACAAATCTGAACCCCAGAATGACTTCCGCTCAATTAAACAAACACCAAACAATGAAAACGATAGATCACGAAAGACATCAAACAGAGATAAATCAGAAATCATGGAAAATCAGAGTGGAAAACTTGTTCCCTGAAGAAACTGAAGTGAATTTAAACAGACGAAATGTGATCAGATTACTTCACAATATTCTCTCTTTACGCACAATAACCACAGAAGATATACTGATTGTAGAATACATCTCTGAAAAGTCGTCTGACAGTGTTTTTTTTTTACACATTAGATCAACAGCTGTGGAAAGAACTCTTTTAGCAGCAAAAGATGAACTTCTATAGTATGGTTTCGAAGTACAATCTTGAGAGAAGTGTGAAACAAGCTTCGAAATCAACAGAACTAATTTCTTCAAATGAACACAGACGCGAAGATTTGAAGAAGCATTTCTCCGAAAAAGCCCCTTTGTCTCCAACGAACTATACATTAAAAGACTCATTTGAAATCGCAAGAAGAGTTGATGCCAATAGGAATGGAAACATGTGGAATCCTATCCTGAAACACAAGAGGATTTTCCCATTTATTTCAAGATTTTCCAATCTCGCAGGTAAATAACTTTATAATCTGTCTACAAGAGACTTGGCTGAGGGAAATCCCAATAAAAGATGGGTACACCATTGTGCTTAACAAAGCAAAGAAAAATCATTGTGGAAGACCCTTTTCCGGTCTAATCACAATGGTAAACAACACCTTTGGCTGGAAGATTGTCCAAACCTTTATGCCAATTATTTTTGTATAAGGTTCCCTGCTCCAGCTGACGTCGGCCAATACGAATCAGATTTCACACTTACTGGTGATTCATCTATATTGGAATCCAGCAATGATTTTGACGGTGAGTTTCATCAAAGCAGTTACAACTATAATTGATCCATGCTTAACGCTATTCAGAGACTTACTAATATTAATCTGCAGAGACTTCAATTTCTCCTGGTTCAAAGCTCCTTCAAGAACCGTGTCGGAAACAAGCTCGACATATACAAAGGGCGACAAATGGATAAAAGCTAGAAGTTGCAAGTTGGTTAATGGAAACATCTATGGAGATATTCCACCACGACCTACTTGGCACGAGAAAATACTCAAAAAACATTAGACTATTTCTGGATCTCCTTGTCTTTTAGGCCAAAATTAAACACAATGGCAGTACATAGGACCGACAACAGTGACCATAGCATTTTGGAATTAACTTGTGTAATGGAGCAGGTTCCAACTCTGCACAATTACAACTGCCCAGTAGAAGTAAATGAAGGCAGGAATCGTCTGCGAATTAAAGACCATCACATTTGTCAGCTGAACAACCGATTAAAAGATGAGCTAACAACTGCCGCTGTAAAGATAAATTACGGCCCATTGTTGCTGCAAATCTGTACTAAAAAAACAACATTGAAGTTGCATCACCAACAACTTATATATGCCTTCAGTATCCAGGTCAATCAGAAGAAAAAACAAATGCACAAGACCATCAGACAATTAAAAAAGAAAGATAGCACAATGATTGAGACAGAAAGAGCTATCAGAAGAAGCAAAATGAAATATCGAAATTGACTCAAATCGTTCAAAATACTTAGAGAGCAAGAACATGCAGAATTAATGCTTGGATTGATAATCCAATGTAAATCTAGAGACATCTGGAAAATGCTAAATATGAATAATTCCAAAGAGCTATGTTTGGTTAATGGAATCTCCATGGCAACATGGGAAGACCACAAGTATTTGCTGGGACATCAACATATGACATCATAAAGTTCACCCCGTCCGTGGAGCCCTGGGATGTGTGTGAATCCAGAGACAGACTCCTCACACTGATAAAGCAGTTAAAGAACTCGCGTGCTGCAGGACCTGATGGGTTAACAAATGTCATGATAAAAGAAAAAAAGGAGTTATGGGCAGAATTTATTGCAGATTTATTTGAAGTAATATCAGTGTCCAAATGTATACCCCGCTCATGGAAGTCTGCGGTCATTGTGCCTATTTTCAAGAAGGGCAATAGGGAAAATCCTGCCAACTATCGCCCTATTGCCCTCTTGGACATAATAGGGAAAATCTTGGCTACTTACTTGCAACAGAAAATTACAGCTTGGGCGCCAAACAAAAATTTACTAGACGTCCGCCAAACTGGTTTTACTAATGAGGTTGGAACAGAAGTTAATCTTCTAATTGTGAATCTGTTAAAGCTTCAAACTCTAAAGACAAAGAAGAAACTCTTTTTAGCATTCATAGACATGCGTCAAGCCTTTGATCGAATAAACCGCACAAAATTGTGGAACAAACTTATAACATGGGTTTGCCCCCCCAACTTTACTTGAGCCTCTTATGGCCTTACATGAAGAAACCTCAATAAAAGTTTGCACTAACAACAGCGGCAAATTGACAAGAGAAGTCCCTACAACCCATGGAGTCAAAAAAGGATGCCCGTTAGCAGCGTTAATGTTCAAGCTATATATTGCTGACCTGCCCGCAGCCTTCCAGCACATCTGTTGTTTTCCGCCAAAATTGAACCATCAAATGATAAGTTGGGCCTTATATGCCGATGAAATTGTACTAGTCGACCAAACTGAGATTGGCTTCAACGTCTCCTAAATGCACTGGTTGTCTACCTGCAAGCAAACGACCTTGAAATTAATGCTGCAAAATAAAAAATTGTGGCTTTTAACAAAAGTCAAAAAAGAGCCCTGAAAAGGTTTGGGTGGACAGCGGATGGTGAAAAAAGTGACTCCGTCTCAAGGATACGATATCTTGGGATCCAAATCAATCAATCCATAAGAGAACAAGATTGGATAATTGATTTGAAGCATCAGATGGCATCTTTTACACTGCAGGGAAAACGGCTACATAATGAATATGGTAAATTCACCTTCATTCCGATAATGACATTTTATGGGCAGAAAGTCATTCCGGTGATAACATATGGGGCGGAAGCTGGATTAAACATTGACAATCGGATCTGGCCAATTCTGGAAGGTCAGTTCTGGAAGGGAGTGTTGGGATTACCATCTTATGTTTCCATTGTAGCAATACGACATGAATTGGGCTTGGACCCTCTAAATGGACTAATCCAATGGAAATCAATTGCTTTACTACGTAAAATGAACCTCAGTACTGTTGCTCCTGCTTATGAAATTCTAAAAGAGTCAGCCAACAATCCATACACTGGAGTTCTAGACATTTGGGCCATGAAAATACGCAAGATCTTAATAGCCACTGACATTTCTTGGGAAACTGTCAGAGACATGCCTCAAATTGCTAAAAAAAAAAGCTCAGACAATGGCACTGGATAAAAAACACTGAAACATGTGACTCTATGCCTTCTGCACTTAATCTGGGCCTAACATGTAACAAACTAGATAAACTACCTAAGCATCTAGAAAGGTTTCCATCTAGACACCATCGCAATACATTTCTGAAATTGCGGCTGAACATCTATAAAACTAAGGAGATGATGTGGCAGAGACATTTCAAAGAAGTAACAGATAATAAATGCAGTTTCTGCAAGTGAACCAGAATTCTTAGAGCATTTAATCACTGAATGCAGTCATGTGTGTATCCAGCGTTCATTTTTTCTTCAGCATCTTACATCATTACATCATAATACTGAAGACTGGTGGAATACATCTATAGCTGGAAATAATGTCAGACTTATATGTGCCTTGGTAGACTTCTAGCAAAATGTTCTTCAAGAGAACCCATCTTGATGAGACGGTTTATTTATTTTTCTTGAGAGGATTTGACATTGCTGTATTTTTGTGATTAAAGTTGTGTAAACAACTAATTGTTACAATAAAAAAAAATAAAAAAATAAATAGTGGCAAGGCATCCCTTAACAGTGCCAACCTGCAGGCCTGCCTGGGCCAAGGACAGCAGAAAATCCAAAACAGGGGATACCGGACAGAATAAAGGATCCAGATCCCTCTCACAGCACCAAGCTCAAAATGTATGCCATCTACAGGCCTAAATAGATTTTGTGGCGGGTCTCAGAGCTGAAAGGAGCAGATGACGGACGTCGTATGACAAGTCCACTCCCTGTATCCAGCCTCCCAGTAGCCAATCATGAAGGTTCAGGCTGCTGAGGTCCGGTGGAGAACCTGCCTCTCCAATTGGCAGAGCAAGTTGACTCTCCTTGGAAGGCACCAATGAGGACAGATGGACATGTGCAGCAACTCCAGACCCCACGTCCTCTGGGCCAAGTCAGTAACGATCAGGTTCAACGGGCGCATTCTCCTCAGAACCAGCAGAATGACGGATCGGTGAGAACACATAAATGAGGTTGAATGTCAACTCAACCGTCGATGCGTCCCCCGAAGCTTTCTGAGGAAGTGATTCCCTGGAGCAGAACAACTCACACTTCCTGTTCACACTGGAAGTGAAGAGGTCTACTTGAAGAATTCCCCAAAAAAAGATCTCCTTCAAGGCATCGGCTTCTCCAGAGCCCAGAACCACAGTTGCATTGCTTCTCTGCATAAAGGAAGGACCCCACACCACCTTGTTTGTTGAGGTAGTGCATGGGGCCAGCCGGATCACTTGTTAGGGTTCGGTCGCCCCCCCCCCTCCAAGTCCTCACACAGCACTGACTTCGTTATGCTTCAAGTCCATTTGATGCAGTTTTCCTGCACCCTGGCACATGATGGGATCCAAGGGGGGCTCCATGCCAACACATGTCGGAGATGACACGTCGGGTGCTCGCTGGTGATGCGGGCTTGGAGCGTGGCCACGCAGTAGGGTGCTTTACTCTAACCATGAGGTCATGCGCCAGTCTGCCGTCACCAGAAGGAGCGTATATTAGGCTCAGAACTCAGTTGGTGGGGGTTGTTCATTTCAGGACTCATTATTGCATGATGTATTGAATGATGGCATGTTATTAATGCATTCCATTTGTAACCTTTCTACAGCTCATGTCCAGAAAGTGAGAACTAGGGTGTGTGTGTGTCAAGTAGCACTGCCACCTGGCAGGACCTTCCCCACAGTGTATCACTTTGTTTTACCTGTGGGTGTGCATTGTATTGCCTCTGCAAGACTCCTGAGAATGCCTGAAAAGACTACCAGAGCCTGACATCACCCTTAGCTCCAGCAAATGGATGCGTTGACGGAGTAACGGGCAGAGTGTGGTGTGCTTACCTGCAAGAACCTGTGGAGTCTTTCCATTTTGGTGGTCATTCCTTTGGGAGGAGTTTGAACTCTGCAGTTAAAATCCCTTGCACCGGCTGAGCAACACGCAGAGTGTGTTCTGCTGTGAACTGGTGAAGGCCTAACACATCGCAACATCGTGCATAGAAGAACTGAGAAGTCTGTAGCATGTTACTGTGAGGAGGTAACCCAAGTGTGGGCGCACACACACACAGACTGGACGTTGATCGTTTGAAGGTTCCCTTTTCTAGCCGATTGCTGACTTAGTGCTTGCGAGGCGACTGGAGCCTCCAGTATTTGTCTTGGTTAAGTTACGGCATAACAGCAGAGTTGTGTGGTGTAGGAGGAGGGATCCATTGGAAGACTGCAAGTGTGCCATTGAGCCCTGCCCCCCCTCCAACCCCCTGGCCCTCCAGATCCTTGCAATTTTGAGTGTCTTTTTGCCAGCATACTATTCCTTACCCATCGGCAGCAGTTAAATCAGGCCACCACACAAATAGAAACTGGTGCCGTAAGGGGGCTGAATATTGCAATAGACCTTGTACTATTAAAGCTGTGTATTTCTAATTCCTGGCACAATACCCTTGTGAACAGAGACTCCCGACTTTGTTTCTGTAGGTGAAATATCATAGTTAACAAGTTGGGAGGAGCGTTTGCCACTTGCTAGAGCTCCCGCGACATAGAAACTATGTATGAATTGCGCAGTAAAACCACGACTGATACAGCAAGCATTATTGAACCCACTGGGGTGGGCGAAGTTGGTGTGATCCCACCACAAGGGTGGTCTTTGCCTGACCTACTAACTGCCCCGCCTGATATGCCCATTAGGGGGCAAGGCCAAGTTGACACTCCAGCAGCAGGTTGGGGGGGGGTGTTGAAAGGGCCAAATGGAACGTCTTTTGTGGTGGACAAACAGTGTTCAAAAACTTTTCTTGTACAAGGAGATAAGCAAAGCAATAAAGGGGGTCAGAAACATGGCCCCGGCTGCAACTGAGGCTAGAAATGGAACACTGAAGGAAACTGAAAGTGGCACAGGAAATGAAGTGATTTTGACTACCCAGTCATTAACAGGGTGCCCGGATAACCTCTCAAACAGCTGCACAGTTACACCTTCTCCAATCACTGCTCTTATAGGGGAGACCGGCTTGGATGCGTAAGTTCCAAACGGATTTGTCCAGGTGCAGAGTATTAACTCGGGAACTCAGAGAAAATGGAAAATGGGGCGAATGGAAGCCATTACAGTGCCCGCAAAGGATATCAGGAAAGCAATAGAAAAACAAAAAAGGATGGAAAACGACTTCTTGGTGGGGAATCCTGCCTATACCTGGCACAAGTACTGAGATTAGGCACAAAGGGAGGAGGAGAGCCGCAAATGATGGCGACAGCAATTTCATTAGTGATCAAAGTTTGATAGCAATGGATCTGCTGGAGGTACGTAAGCTACCCATATTCGACGTACTAGAGGGGGAAGGCAGGTGGACTTGAACGCGCCACAGTAGGAAGAATTAATGCTATCCTACACGACGGAACATCACATCAGCTTGCCAGGTGGGGGCCTTGAGGAAGGGGTAGCCCACGGTCTTGAGGCCAGTCCCTTGACGCAAGGGTTACACTATACCTTGAGGGAACTATCATGTGAGGCTAACCGCCTTGAGATCTCAGCTCTAAACATGCTTTTAAGCTCCTTCGTCTCCTTGTACGACAACATAAAACTTGAACCCATGACTCACACCCTGCAGCTGAGTGAACTGGTGCTCGGTGTAGAGGAGGTGCAAGGGTACTGTTAAAAAAGAAAAAGTTAAAAAATACCTGAATCCCTCAAATCATTTGCTGAGAGAGGTAGCCCAACCTCCTTCTACAATATATTCTCCTGCTGTGATCGCCTCCACTGCCACCAAATTAGAGCCTGAGACCGACGACAACAAAGCTCATCATAGATAAACCAATAGTATCCCAAGGGAAGACCACCTCCCAACCCTCAAGAAAGAAAAAGAAGGGCAGGCATTCTGGCTCTAGAAAATTCCTCAGGAATATAGTTTTTGAAAGTACAGCATTTCCTTGAAAAGGCGGCACCTATGGATGAGGGTGCAGTGGTATAAGAAGTTCCCTTGGAGGTGGGCACGTTTGAGGAACCAGTAAATTCTGCCAACCTTCAGAACACAGACAATCCAGTTGCGAGGAATGAAACTGATAAGAGACTCGCAGACAGTCTCCCTCATAAAACATTGAATGCTCGCAGAGTGGGCAAACCTCTTCGCCCAAAAGTGAGGGGGTGACATGGTGACAGTTTTGAATCACATCAAAGAAGCGTGCCAGAGGTGTTCCGAATTAGTTAGGGCCCCAATGGTAAAGGTATAGATGTGTGCATTCAAACTGAAAAGAACGGGGTTGGGGGAGGTGGATCAGTTTAACCCGGTTATGGCAGGCCCTTTAAGATCTGTTGCTGTCCTGGTGGGCGATGGGGGCCCAGGCCAGGGTCTTTGTCCCAACCAAGGTGTTTTACAAAGGCATATGAGGGGTACGAGCGTGCAGAGATTTGACAGGGTTCTGAGAGGGCACCAGCTTGCTCCCACGATTTGGGCCGAATATCAAAAGCCACCTTACTCGGATCAAGAGTGACACATTCTAATGAAAGAATACAGTCCAAGTTTTCATGTATCGATGAGGAGATATGTTTGGTGATGTAACACTTATTTGCCATTACAGAGGACATTCTGCTAAATCATGGGAATGTTCTGAGGTTATTGCACGAAATCACACAACTTTGGCTGATTAGTTCAAGAGACATTGAGAGAGTTTATTTTCCAGGAAAAAGGGGAAAGGATGTTGTACAACCAGTATTAAAATCTATGCTGGTTGGTAATTTGGTAATGGCAGAAGAGGATGCGGTATGGAATCTGGGTTATATAAACCCCTTTGAAGATCGAAAGGGCAAGGTGCAGGAGGAGGATTCTATCACCTTGAGTGAGGGAATACCATTAGGGTCACACTCAAGGCCTTGAAGGATCACACATAACTTGCCAAATTAATGTAGGTTCGGCTCTGAGGAGGGGTACAGGCATGCAGAAGAACAAGGATAATGGGGACATGTGGTCCTGGCTTCCCCATTCCCTGCCTGGTTGTTGGAACACGATGAGTGAAAGGAGGACGGGACTCTAGCAGGTGGGGAGGAGGTGCAAGAGCTCTCTCTTCTCAGCTGGAACACCAGGGGCTTCTCTAGTTTGACAAAAATTTAAATGGTAGCAATCTCTGGTTGACACTCTATGTTTTACTATTTCAAGAGGTCTGATTAACTAGACATGTCAGCTTGGATGGTTACATAAGATTCTATTTGAGTGAATGTTATTTTCATAATGAATTGAAATTAATTTTGTAATAATTGCTTGAACATCCAATGTAATTTGTTAATAATGTTGAAAAGTTGAGATTTTCTCTCAGCCAAATCAAATACATTAAAAAAAAAAAAACAGCAGTTGGCGAGGAAGGGGGCAGGATGGTAGAACCTCAGGTGGCCTCATGATAGCCGTGAAAAAATCCTTTTTAATAGAGTCCAAGGTCATCTCAGAGAATTAATATGGCATTTTAGCGATTAAAGTAAGATTGAAAAATATCCTAGGGGAAGCTCCAGTGTTGATGCTTAACACATATAGCAACCCCTTGCCTGTTAATCTACCATCCTTCCTGCAGAAACTCACGGAAATCTGTGAAACATTTGGCTTGGCCTAAATGAACCTTGTGTGGAGTTGGTGGGTTCTAATTGTTTTAAAGAAAGAGGGGAGGAGAAGGGAAACATGGAGCTGCTTAAAAAAAAAAACATTGGGATCTAGTGGTGGTTAACGGTAATGTGAAAGGGGATATCCCCCCTAAAGACACTTGGAAGAATGCGGTTACCTCCTCTTGCATTGATTATATCATGTCATTAGAACTTCTAATGAGGGCATGCTTAGAACCTCAAATCCGTTCGACATCTCCGAGTGACCATAATCCTCTAATTGTAACATCGGTTTTTAGAGTTCAACTTAATCTGCAGTCCAATTTTTCTAATTTAACCCTTGCTAATGGGTGTAATGAATTGGGAACGAGGATTGCAAAAGGGCAAAAGTGCCCAGAATACTTCGATCATTTGATAGGCTCAACCTCGCTATTTGAGAAATTGGAAGTATTGAAGGTGGGATCCTTTTACTGCCTACTATATAGGTTTATAGACATTTCCAACCCAGGTAACAAAGTCAGTGGGGTCGGCTTACATCCGTTCGAACTAGTTAAAAAAAGGAAAAGGATTCTGCGTAAAAAAAAATGAGGGAGTTCGTAGAGAATGTTTAAATGTAGTGTTGTAGTCTGAACAGATTACAGAATTGAAACAAGCTTTAAAAAACGGTCAGATCCAATCGATATTATCAGTCTCATCCAGGGAATGAATGCTACATATTGCCCTTAGTAAAAACTCCCAGAATTTGTGTGGGGGTAATTAATAATCTGGTTCACCTACAAGACAAGAAACAGGATAACGCTATTTCTAAGGAGGCCTGTGGCAAACATTTATAAAGTCTTTACAGGTGCCCTGTTGCCAGAGCCGATCATTAATTGTCCATGGGTTTTGAATCTGGGACTTGAGAAGATCGAAGAACCCATTAGAAGGACCTCCAATTTAAAGGCAGCGAGGCCTAACGGGCCGTATAATGTCCTTATGAAGTCTAACCGTAGAGTCTGGCAAAAGTCATGTTTTTTCTTTTGATTTCAGTGTTGGCCAATAGATTAACTCCAAGTTCTTGGATACACTCAGTGATTATTCCAATCTTTACGAAAGGTGACAGGAATACACACTCAACTATCGACCCATATTGTCTTGCAGGAGGCCTGGGCCACTGCTGCCGGATGCCTCACAAAGTTTCAGACAGGCTTTAGAAAGGGCCTTGCCACCTCATTGAATGGAAATTGCAGGCCTGGTGTATCCTGTATCCATTATTAGCAATCCTGATTCACCTACATAGGGGGTCAGTATTGTAGGTCAGATTGAACAGGCAAGGGACCCTGTATCAAGAATTTGACACCCATAGGGGGCTGAGGCAGGGTTGTGTGTTGGCCCCCTGCTTGTTCAATCTGCATCTGGCTGACTTGAGAGGATGCTCGAATGCTGCAACCTTTGTTTCGCCTAGGATAGAGGAGCTGCAGGTTTGACATTTGACCTATGCGGATGATGTAGTTCTGTTGGACAGAACACAGATGGGAAAGCAGAGGTTGGCCAGTGCTTTGGCAGAGTATGCAGAACAACACAAATTAGTTATTAACTGTGGAAAAACAAATGTGTAAGGATTCTGCAAAAACACCAATAAGCTTACCTACTTCAGCTTTGTCATTGACTCCTGCCCCAACAGAGGAAATGTAATCTGTAAAGTGAAGTTGAAAGCAGCACAATTGCCAGCTCAGGTGAAAAAGAAACGTATACAGTATTGCAGTTCCAGTTTTAGATTTTTATAGAGTGAAAGTTGTGCCAGCGCATACGTATGGAGTGGAAATTGCTGCTGTTTTTCGGGGGCTACACTGGGATAAGATGGAGGCAATTGTGTGGATGACGGCCTCAACTCTACCCGATTGTCTCACAATTGCTGCTTTGCGTCTAGAATGGGCTCTATCCAGTCCTAAATCTTACAATGTAAAATACTGTCTCAGTAGAGACTATTATTAAGTCCTCTTTTTGATTCTATGTTCAGTGATTTGGGTGCCACGATGATCAGGGGAAATTGTCCCCCCATTGGTTGCTTTTAGAAAAGCAGCAGACCTAATTTTGAGTGACTGTGGAGTACAATAGGATTTGTTGATGGCAAACCCTGGTCTGGTCATGAAAAAACATAGGGAGCTCGATTGGTGCCAGACGATACAGAAAGTCAATTTGTACATACTGTACAGGAGTCTCTCGCCCGTGATAAACCACGGACATACTAACCACGTTATCTGAGGAAATTCCCCAAAACACATTGCCAGGGTGAATTCCTCAGATTAAGACTGAACCTATTGTTAACTGGTAAAATTCAAGAGATTAGGGAAGGCAGCAGAAAAAGGGAATCGGAAGGGATAGGAAATTATCTGCAAAGCAATACCCCAAGCTTGATACAAAGTAGAGAACACACCTTGATAGAATGTGGGGTGTTGCAAGAGCAGCAGTTGACTCTCCTTAATATATTTGTATGGAATCCAGAGCATATTAACACTAGATACATCTTTTATAGAATGGCCAGTGGTGAGGAAACGCTTGCAACGATAGCAACATTAACATTGCTGGCACTAGCAGGGATAATCCATAGCTCGTAGAGGGAAGGGGCTGATCCCTTGTTTCTTTGGCAAAAATTGTAGACTACATGCGTATTTGTAGAGAAGGGTGCTAAATCCTCCTGCTATGAAATATGTAATGTGATGGTACAGCCTGTAATATTGTAACCATTTATTTGCACATTTCTATACTGCGTATTGGCACATACAGGATTCATGACTAACTGCATTGAAATGATATTTGCCTATTTGCACACTTTCCTACTGCATATTTGTACAGAAGGGAATTGACATGAGCTGCAAGGTTATGAAACCAGTGATTGGTACAGGCTGTAATATTGTAACCGCTTATTTGTACATTTCTCTACTGTGTATTTGCACAGATGGGCGTCATCTTGATTCTATGTTCATTCATCCCCAGTATTTTATCGCTTTGGGTTCCCAGGAGCTGGGTCTTCTCTATGAATGGGCCATGTGCCATTTTGGTTTTTACTCTTCCTCCCCTCCCCGGTGTTTCGTGTGCTGTACTGAGCTCTCCAATGTTTCAAGTGTGTGTTTTTCTGGGTAGAAAAACACTGGGTAAACTTGAGGGATTCTTTTTTTTCACTAGCCATAAAGGAAAATAAAGGAAAATAGCAACATGGTTTCATTGGCAGGAGGATCCTTTTTCGCGAGGCAATGCCACTGAAACACCATTTCCCATGCTCAATTTTCTGCATGCAAGAAGACAATCTCACAATTTTGTATTGCAGTTCTTAAGTATTGATCACAGGTACCCCAAGGTGTCAGAAAGTTCTTTTAAGTGGTCAGGGCCGGGGAAACACTATCTCAACACCTGTTAGAACCAACTTGTACATGGATACCTTCTCCATTAAGGGGAACACTTTACAAGCTTTATGAATTTGGGTCTGCTCAGTGGCACTAGAAGGTTTAATGGTTTTTGATTATTTTGGTATGGAGGTTGGGCCATTTCTCGCTCTCTCGACTATAGCGGTGCCACCGTAAAAAGGGGTTAGCAAATATACACTGTGGATTCCCCTACAATCTATTTTCTAGCAGACTGTACAGAGGAACCTAAAGGCAATTGCCTTTTCGATCTAAACTCCCCCGGGGACTTTCCAAGCTAGCCCTACACTATCGATCTTAGTGCTAAAAAAAATAATATAAAGAGGGTAAGGAATGTGCCTTCCGGGGACTCTACCGGACTCTGGCTCCTTTTCCCTCACGCCCTGATGTTCCTCTCCCTGTCTCTTATGGTTCTACTCCAGCTTCTACTGTCCTGCTTACAACTCCACCCACCTTCTCTATTACTTCCCTCTATATCGTCCCGCTCTGTCCTTCTTAGCTCTTGCCTTCTACTACTCCCCTACATCCTTCAATGCTATACCTCCCTCCTCCACACCACAATCCCTCCACCTTTTACTCAGTTACTCACTCTAAAATTCTCAATCACCCACCTTGCACACATACTCACTTTACAGTACCACCTGCTCTCATCAACCAATATCTCACCTTTTCTTTAATTCACGTCCACATTCCTGCCAACCATCCTTTCTGTTGGTCTGTAATCACCTCCTCTGACCTCACCCAAATAGCCCACACCTTCCTGTTATCCCTTTTACCCCCCCGCCTCCCTTCCTTCTATCCATCAGTATACTAGCCCTGGCCAATCTGGCCTGGTCTTCATTTCTTTTTATCCCCCAATTTTCCTCCTTCTCTTAACTCTCTAAAATGCCTACTTCTTCTTTGGTTGACCCTATCGCTGGGTCTTTCCAATCACATCTTTCTACCTCCTCTAACTTGTCCTCCCCATCCTTGACTTTCTTTCGCCATCTATGTTTTTCTCTATCCTTCTCCTACTTGCCATCTTACTCTCGCTTTGTCCTTCTGCTGTCTTCTAAATTCTCCTCCTTGCTCTACTCCTACACATCCTGCTTTGCTTCAATACTGTCCTGTCAATTATCCTTGGTTGGCCCTTCCTCTCCACTCGGTAAAGCACAAACCTTCCTCCTTCCAATACCCTCACCCAGCAGTAACTGTCTATGTAAAAGGGTCAGACCCACCCGTCAGGATGTTCATTACAAATCGATCTTAGCGATTGCACTGCCTATGCTGAGCACAGGGATTGGTTGTCAGATTTTGAATTGTCCTTCACTGCTGCTTGGAGTTGCTCCATGCCTCGGACCCTGGATCTGCACACTGAACCCTCAAGAGGATCATCCACTATCTTGAATTCATATTATTCTTTTTCATGACAACATTTTATTAGGTTGTACAAATCAACATGACATCAACCACAGTACAATGATCATTAATTGCAACATTTCAGTAATACAGGTTCATAGGGATGGCGAGGGATCAGCTAATGATAGCCGGCACTCTATTGTCCAATACCATGTCCAATCTTGGTGGTTATATAGGCAGCTGTAGGTAGAGTGAATATGATTGACGTCTATGGATTGGTCAATAGAATGGGCGGCTTTGTAGCCATCTGGTGATTGGTGGCCTTCTAGACAGCGTGGGAATCCGTTGCATAATCCATGAAAGGATCCCAAATGTTCATGGTTTTATTGAAGGCGTTAGTTTGGATTGCAGTCACCTTTTCAGCCACCGCAATTTCCCAGCATTTGGACCACCATAATGCTACGGAGGGTCAGTCTTCGTTTTTCCACAAACGGGCCATAGCAATTTTTGCTGCGAGGAGTAAGTGCGTACACAAACGAGGAATGCGTCCTGAGATTGGTAGTGCCCCCCCCCCCCGTTCCCCTAAAAGAATGATTCCCGGATCCCAGGGTATGGGGAGTCCAGTGATGTCTTTGATGTGTTTAATCACGTGTCTCCAATAGGTCTCCGCCCTTGGGCAGGCCCATACCATGTGAAATAGGGATCCAGGGGTGGAACAGCCTCGCCAGCAACGATCAGAGTGATTCGGATTAGCTCTGTTGATCTGGAATGGGGTTACATAATAGCAGAGCTTATAGCCTCCCTCCCTGTTTGTAATACATTGTGAGCTTTTGTGCAGTCCTGCCCAAATTTTAGCCCATTCCTTTACCTCTATTTCCCAGCCGAGGTCCTTCTCCCACTCGATCATGTATCTTTCTTTTTTCGTGGTGTCGGCCCTGTCCAGAAGATGGTACAGTGCTGAGATTTTACCTTTTTGTTGGGGTTTTGAGGGAGATCTCTAGATCTGTTAGCTCTCTGGCGCATTTCTCTCGAACCGCCCTATGAGACAGCCAGTGCCGTATTTGGGTATAATGCAATCTCTCCCGCTCCTCTACCCCAAATTTCTCTTTGCATCTTTCAAATGAGATAGGGGAGCCCTCCTCTAGAAAGTCGCCCGTTTTGAGCAGGCCACCCTCCCTCCAAGACTGGAAACTATTGGGGCAACAGCCTGGTGAAAACTCTGGGTTATTCCAGATAGGGGATAGGGGGCCCAGAGTGCCCCGTATAACCCATTTCCGAGCTGCTGCCTTCCAGAATTCATATTCTTATACCTTTTTTTGTGCTTAGATGAAATATGAATATCACTTAAATATACTGTCATTAAATCAATTCACCACAAAATGTCATTATATACTTGTTTTGGTAAGCAATTAAACTTTGCCTCTCATCAGTCATGTCCAGATTCATTCTCGATTAACATAATTCCTTAAACTCCTCCAGAACTTTTTCTACCTGTCTATGTATGTTATGTAGCACCATATTTAAGGACAACACCTTTCCCTCAATGCACCTACTCCCGAAATGATGTCTCTTAATCCATTCTGGTTCATGTACGACCCTCCATAGTAGCCGTCTATATATGGTCTGGTGTTTATAGCAGCTAGTCATATTCGTTTCCAGTTCAGTGGTATCCTTAGATATTCGACAGGTTCTAATATTCCTTTCAATCCCTAATGTAGGTCCTATCACAGACAATGTGGAAGTTCAAACGCATCAGAAACATGAACCTTCGACGTGAAGTCGCGGGTATGACCTCCAAGTATTTCTGCGAACACATGACTGTGCAAATTCTTCTGTTGATTTTTTTTTTAATCCAATCCCATAATAAAAATTGATTTTTAAAAGGAGTTGCACAAGATCTTGTATTCGCTTTCCCAGTCAGGCACCCAATCTATCTCGTTGAATACTTGTGTTTTAATTTACTAAGTTTACTTTGGTTTAACTCAGATTTTTCGCAGAGCAATGCCTGTAACTGGCAACTGGAGTCTTTGCTAGCATTTATATATAAAAGGCCTCTTTTGAGCCTCACCATGCCGGACAAGGACCCTAGGCCCAATTCTAGTCTTATTGTGCTTTGAGCCAGTCCCAAAATGTTCCTACAGATTTTTGCCTCAAGGTCCTCTAACTATTTCAGGTCAATTATATAGCTCACTTATAGGCCATATGTTATAGCCATAACCACTGCCTGCCAATAAGCCAAGAGTACTGTATCCCCCCCCCCGCCGAGTGTGTACCCCACTAATCACTTTGCAAATGATTTAATTATTGCTATTCATGTTTTAGCTCTGGTCCGTTTACTGTGAATTAGGTCAGCGTTTTTGTTTTTCTCATTAATAACTACGTACCCCAAGTACTTATAACTACTAACCTGTCCTATGGGAACAACCGGTAAGTTTAAGCTACTTATAAAAGAGAGAGGCGGGGCTACTTATAAAAGAGTTCTATTATATGCAAAGTTCATACATTTGGTCTTTTCAGGGTTTAGCTCTAGGTCATTATCTTTGGCATATCGAGACAGTTCCCTTGCAGATCTTGTTAATCCCATATACTTGTGATCCAACAATATGACGTTGTCCGCATAGGAGAGTCATCTCACGTGCCTAGCACCAATTTTATGGGGGCACGCTGTTTATACCTGCCAGTCTACCTGGAAGGTCTGCTAAGTATACGACAAATAACACGGGAGCCAAACCATATCCTTGTGTGAGACCCCTAGCAGTGGTTAGCTCCCTAGAGCATGCTCCCAAAATATTTAACCCCATCTGAACCATAGGGTTCAGATGTAGCTGCTTAACAATATCAAGCAGTGCTGTGTCAAGACCCCTGGACTGATGTTTTCCCCACAGTTGTTGTCTGATAATGGTATCAAAAGCAGCCGTGAAGTCTGCATAGAATGTATACAAGGGAGGATTATTTTTACCTTGTGCTTTGCGTGCCAAGGGGATTCATGTTAAGATTTTATATGCGGTAGACCAACCAGGTAGAAAGCCTGTTTAAAACTTACCAAGTATCTTGTTGTTAGTTATCCATCTCTGTAATTCCTTCCATATAACAGTTGCAATTACTTTACTTGCAACATCTAACAGTGCGAGTAGTCATAATTGCTGGGGTTGTCCCTGGCCTTTTGAATAAACAAAGGAATATTGCTTTCTTCCATGAGATGGAGACAAACCCTGCGCTTACCACCTATTGAAGCAGTATTGTCAGAATGTCTGCCCAATATTCAGGGTCGTGTAGTATTATCACATTGCCTATTCCATCTGGCAGCTCTACATTTCTTTATTTTTTTAATAACGTTTAACACAGCATCATAATCAAAGTGAGAAACTAAACAACTCCCATCGTGTGATTTGTGGAGTACCCGCAGTTTGCCGGGACCCGATATTTGTCATATAGGTGCTTGACCCACACTTCCTCTAGCGGAAGAGTTAGAATTCCATATACTCCCTGTGTTCGCCACTGCTGGTCCTCTCATCTGCAGCCAGGGGTAGGTTGTGCCAGCAGGCTTGCTGTTCAAACAATCCTCCCACAGATCCATTGGCTGGCCAAGGGAAGCACACAGCAGCTTTACTCCCGTCAAACCACAAATGAACACTCGCTCCTCAAACACAGCAGGACCTGGCTGCTCCAGGTTAGCTTTCTTGAAAGTGATGCGATTGATTTTTCAAACTGTCATTTCAAAGAAGCTTGATGCAGAAAGGGCATCTAGGGATTTTCTACATTGGTCTGGAATTATGGTGTGCGATAGGACACAGGGGGAAGGGTTAAGGTGAAAGAGTGAATACATCACCATTGGTTTGGCGGGGCGCCTTACAAAAACTGGGTCACTGCATCTTATCGAGGGGTCCTTAGGATCTAGCGGGCCTATAAAGTGACTCAAGGATGATCTTGCTTCATCTCAGAAGACTATACCTCTTTCACTTCAGTGACACATGATTTCCCTTGGTTCTAATTTGAGATCTTTTTCTCTGGTTTCATTCTCCTCTCGTTTCCATAGTCTAGCATTTTGTTGTTACTATGAATGCCCCGGGTTCCAATGGGGAAAATGTTTTTCTAGACTGGTGATGGTGCCACCCTTTACCTTCTCCAGGCACATCATCACATAGTAGGTGGCGTCACCCAGCACAAATAGTCAAACCAGTTTAAAACATTTGACTTCAACCCAGTACCTAATGGGGTCCTAGGAGACAGCCAGTGGCCACTGGGCGCAACACCCCTCCCGCCCACACCTCATGCCCTAGTATCTTGCATGTGACTATCATTCTAGATATCCCTCATTCTTAAAAATGCTTCTCATTATAGCATGTGTCGGTGCCTTTTTTTGTAAATTGGTACAGGGCTTTGACATCTTTCTAGAAAAAATCTTTATGTAGAACTTCAATGCAACTGGCCAATCAAAATGCTGCCTATGATTTATGGCTCCAGAGTGATTTTCGAATGGTGGCAAAGGAATAAAGCACTACTTAGCGTAACTTCTTTAAAGTGAAGAAAAATTGTAAATATACTCCTCTCCAAGAAGATTAAACAGGAGGAACAAAAGCCCCCCCCCCCCACCGAGCTTCTTTTTCAGGTCATACAAGTTTTCACCACTACTAAGTACCAATAAGGAACGATGGGTGCGCCAATACTGGCTGGTGCTTAAGCATTATGTTGGCGCGACAGCTTGCACCTCAAGTTATTTCCTACATCCAAATATTTTCCAACAATTTATAAAACAGTCAATGATCTGTGCCAATAGAAATAAAAAACAGACATGACTATGTGACATTCAAAAAATCTCAGCATCCTTGAGGAACTGCCCAAGTCAAGATAGTCAGTTTTTACAAATAAATGTGTTAAAATCCAATTTTATTATCGCATTGAAAAAATATATTCTCTTTCTTTTTGCAGATCAAATGACTCATGTACACATACATCAGTCAAAACACTTACAATAAAAGGACTAAACCACTTCTGTAGATGTGAGAAATAGTGGTTCTAGGCATCATACAAGCTTCAAAAGAACAACCACTAACCAGTCGTTTTACTGCAAAAAACATAATGCACATTTCTTTTACCACACTTTATTGGCAGGGGGTAGGTTTAGGTGATGTAATATAGGGTTTAGAGAGGGCGGTGGCATGAGTGGGGGCACAGCAGGGTTCGCGGGTGGTTTCCCTTGGATTTTGTGTCTGGTTAAAGATTTGCAGTAAAAACAAAAAAGGGATTATATGGTCTTCGCACCGAAATCTTTATCGGAGGACAAGTCATGTTAGCACTTGCTCAATTTACCGAGGAAATTATCTTTATCAATGTGGACTATCAATCAACACTTTGTAATGAACATAACACATTAAAAAAAGAAATGTACTGCACAAGGCCACAGTCAAAAACAACCACAAGCTTAATGCAATCCTGCAGTGGAAAGTTCACAAAAGACCACTAGCAACAATACAGACAAAACCTATACCATCGGGATAGAAAATGTTGTGCAGTAACTAGAAGGAGTCAGTCGTTATTGTTCATAGCTGTGGCTGGGCGAGTCGATGGTTTGGGGAGATCCTCAGGGGATACAGAGGGTTCATGGTTTCCATATAAACTAATTAATTATTTGCTGAAAAAAAAGAATCTGTTAAATAGAAGGGCACTAAATTTGTTTAGCGTTGAGCAGAGGCACTCGAAAAATAACACCTGTGCGCTACAAAAAATCTGGGGAAAAAAACAGATACAATGGAGGTTTTATTGCCGTCACCCAGAGTCCTGGGTGTGATTGTACAGCTTTACAAAGCACGTATTTCAATTTAATTATAGGTGAGCATCTCAACAGGAATGCTATAGAGAACTTTCTTCATTCGGTACATGACAATTTAGCATTAGGTGGTAAAAACAACAGTAAGACGAAAAAGGAAGTGACAAATGTTTTAGAACAAGACAATACAGCAGTTACATTTGACACTATGCTTTGGGGACTGACACGGGATAGAGTGGGTGGAAGATACTTAAAATGGAGATGGTTTGGCAAAGCCTGAAGCAGTGAGTGGCATCCACGATCATGTGCCAGAGAAGCAATGGGTTACCGAAGCACAGAGTGAATCTGCAAAGGAGAGAAATCAGCAAATATAATGGATACCAATGGCAAAGAGGTGTTAGGAGAGATCAAAAAATTAATGGAGTCTCTGTACCAGGGTCAAGAGGGCACCCAATGCAAGGGATATGAGAACCGAGGTGGCGGATCACACATCAGAAAGGCGCAACCAGGTAGTGCAGCACCACTGTTGCACGTATGTGTCAAGGGTATGGTCAGGTCAAATGTATCAAAGGCAGAAGAAAGGTCAAGCATAAGATCCACAGTCTAGTCAATGTTTAGCTTATATAATCAAAGAGTGGAGGTCGCACATGATGGGTTCAAGGACAATGTCCATACTGTGCGTCTCTGGCCAGATACAGATTCACAAAATACACAGCGATAATCCAGATGGAGCTGGTAGGGCATGTCCTCATCCTTCTGAGATCAGCCCCCTACAAAAGGGGATTATTGCTATTACGCTCTGGAACTGCAAATTAAACACAGAAAATGATGCTGTTACCTTCCCCACACTCTGTCAGAGTAATCTTAAACACTTTACATGAACAAAACGACTATTTACCATATGATACGTGGTTGTTATGCATCAAGAACAGCCATCTACAATACAATTTCAACTAACGATTGGACTGTCAAGGTGATCCTAGTTTACAATGAAGGTTGGTCCTTGTAGCCTCAGTCAATTTCAACTGTGCAAGGTCATGCGAAGGCGGCGCATTGGGGGGAGGAAAGGCAGCCTTTGTGCCACCCTTTCGCCTACTAGTCAAGAGGGTGTTCAATCTCACTACAGGCATGTAACACTTTTTGACCACGGACAGGTGGAGACTTGTAATGGGCCTGGAAACATTGTTACTATACTTGCAAAATGTCTTCCAGTGTGCAAAAATGCAAGATAGTATGTTGAATATCGTGTTAGATTGCGATACGACAATGAAAAGCGTGTTCTTTCATGCAAGAGTTTCTCTTTAATTCACAGATAATTACCTCATACTCTTAATTTAAAAAAATATACAAAACTAAACTTCCAAATCCCCATAAGTCCATATGACGATAAAATCAGATTTGACATTTTTTCCAGAAGTCACGCTTTCCAAATGAGGCTGTGTGGAACAATTTAGGGTGAGTGCTCTTGCTCTGAATTCTCGCATGTCCGTTCTGTGGGGGACGCCGCAGGTTTCCCTAGGGAATGTAACCAAGAGTAAATGATAGTGAACATACCTTGTCAATCGGCCACTAATATAAAAGCAGGTCGGCACAGTGAAATATCTGATTACCCAGCAGCACCAGCCCTCTTACTTTATGGGACGTCAAGTCTACGGGAGGAACCCTGGTAAGCCACTGTGGCCCAAGCTTGATGCCTAAACTGGGTATAGACAGAGAGAAAAAAAGAGAAGAGGGCGATAGGGGGGTTGGAAGGAGAGAAGAGAAGAATGTGTGTGTATTTGTCTAAATGGAAATGGATGCGACATGAATATACCCGGGCCACCATGATCAAATGATAAAATCAAGTTTAATCAGCTCACTACGGCCTCCCTTTCGCCCCACATGAATTCAATCAGCTCACTACGCATACTATTGCAGTGAGCATACCGTATCTTTAATGTAAGACACATGGAAATATACAGACATATAGGCACAATTACTCCCATTGCAAGTGACAATCGCCCAATAGAGTATGGTTACATTAACTAAACAAGTAGTCGCTGACGTTATGCTTTTGTAGAGAAGTGCAAATGAGTACCTGTTTCCTGTACAGACATAACTTCTGTTTTTTCTTCACATTCACCCGCTTCTGCTATAGAGATGAAAAGATCAGGTTAGAAATGCCACCATAATCTCTGCCTGGTGAGCAAACATATTAATAACGTTTATTAAACAATTACCCACATAACATTCATATAGATTTAGGCACTGGTGACTCCCACCCTCTATAAGGTTACAATCAAATGTCAATCATAAGGGCACATTTAATACAGCCTATCTTTGAGACCAAACTGCACCATCCTTTCACAATATCTTGTGTGGATCGGTATCCGTCAAATTCTACTTAAATATTCAATTTCAGACATAGCCCATAAAGCAGCAATTAATTATCCCAAATTTCAGGAATACAATGAAACAAAAGTTATATACAACGATCAAGTCTAATAAAAAGACCAACACTGAAAAATCTACTAAAAGATAAATAAAATTAAAACATGATAAACTTTGTACACAGCATAACACCCTACCCACAACACATTAGATCTCCTTGTGACGACAAATTCATTGCATAAAATGTATCCACAAAGTATCTTTATCAAACAAATTAAAAAATGATTACATACTTACCTTTCAAAGATAACACTGGCTACTGTTAGTTGCAGGGCGCCAGGATTTCTTCAGCATCAGTACCCTAGTATTTCTATGGATATCAAGTACATGGTGGAGTTGGGGGGGGTTGGGGGTTCTATAGATTATGCAGCCCAATCCAGATCACATTTGCACTATGCCACTGAGTTCTCGCCTAAAACTGTCTCATTAAAGTTTTGTTTTTCTTAATGCAGTTGTGCACTGCCAGGCTCTTACCACTTCTGGCTCATCTGTCCTTGCACAGAATTCTGCTGCCTCCAAGAGAGTCCCGATTTAATGGTTTACCAAACATGTTTTTAAATTCCTTTGTTTGTAAGATTTTAAATTCCTTTGTCCTTGTACCGCATCTCCTCCTCGTCCCAGTACTTGTTAAATAGGTCTCCCTAAGGTAGTCCTTCCTCTTCCTCGTTTCAGTAGTCATTACATTTTCAGACTAACAACATACATGCAAGTGTTGGATTTCAGGGGATAGGAGGGTGTGGATTGGCATACCGCGGTCACCCGAGATGTTCTCACTGGCCACCAGAGGGGCACTCTCTCCACACGAGATCCTCCTACCAACCCTAAGGGGACTACTGGGTAGCAGCCTCACCTCCCTGGCCTCATGGGAAGGGGCTCCCTCTCTGGGAGAAGTGATGACATCTCAGGATTTGTCACTGACGACTATTATGAAAAAACGTAGTGGACAGAATTGGAGGTAGGGGCACAGATTGGGAGGTAGGGGCAGGAGAACTTTATTTTGTGCTGCAAAATATTAGACTCCCCACTCTGCCAGATAGCCAGAGGGGGCCTGGAGGCAAACATAACAGATCAGGATATAAGTGAGACGATATCGGGTGCGCAGAAGTACCCAGGCAGCGATAGGCTGCCGGCTGAGTTTTTATAAAACATATCAGAAGCAGTTAGCTGTAAAACTGTGACAAACTTTGGTGGTCTTGTATGCGTCGGGTGCGCTTCCAAAATCTATGAGGGAGGCGGTTCTGGTGCCAGTTTGAAAGCTGGTAAAGACCTAGCTATACGTGGGTCTTATAGACCTCTCTCCATGTTAAATGTGGATGCTCAGATTCTCCGCTCATTGTTGGCAAAAAGAATGCAGGCAGTGCTCCCTGGGCTGATGAATACGAATCAGACAGGCTTCATACAAAATAGAAACAACCACACAAAAATCTACAGAGGCTGCAACATTCAATATCCCAGGTGACCAGTAGAAGAGAAAAGTGCACTGTGGTGTCCTTGGCTGTGAGAAGTGTTTTTGAATCAGTGGGTTAGGACTGGCTATTTGCGGTACTGATAAAACGTGGTTTTTGGGAAGAGTTCCTTAGATGTGTCCGACATATATATGCAAGGGTCAAGATGAGCTGGATAATTTCTAGAGAGTGGAGCATCTGGACTGGTACTAGACAGGGAAGCCCTCTTGCTCCTGTGCCGTTTGTGGTGGCATTGCAGCCTCTTGCGTCGTACTTGAGACAGGAATTCCAGGAAGCAGCTATCAAGATTGGGGGGAGGTGTCATTTAATCTCAATGCATGAAGATGATATGCTGCTGTATGTAAATTACCCTGAGACTAATTTAATGTATAAGAAATTTGGCAAAGAGGACTTAGATACCCAAGCACTTGCAAACTGACAGTCACAAATACAAGGCTGCAGGTGATAGTAGGTTGTGGGTATTTTTGCCCTAATACTCCACAGGAACAAAACTGTAAATAAAGCAGTATACAAATCACACTGTAATAGTTAGTTCATGATTACAATGTTTATTTCATGTGTCCAACAGCCTGACACGTGTTTCGAGCTATGCCCCTTCCTCGGAAGCTGCTCATGTTACAAATGTTAAGCACAATATCATTGCAGTCAAAATCACATTCAGTGAACATAATGCCATTACAAGCATCATTCCCCAAAGGCAAAGGTCCAGGGCAGGGTTGGCACATGCCACATTAAATGAACATTTCAATATGCATTATATCGCAAACCATATAATTCCACATTTGTTAATCATATATTCATATGTTTGAATCAATGTCAAAAGAAAAACGAACATACATATAAAGAGAAACAAACAGAAAAACTAAATTAGTAACAGTTTGGCATGCTTTGGGAATATGTTTTCCAACAGATACTAAATTGTAGATTTGCCCATTTAGGACTGTACCTTAATCTTCTAGGACTTGTTCATTCTGTAATAATAACAAAAAGCCTAATTAGGCTTATCCTTTTTTCCATTTGTGGAAAACTACCTCGCAATCCAATATTAATGCTAATCTCATAAATCCGCACCAATTTTATGTACGGCACTTATATATTAGTAATTCCAATATTATTTCGAGGGGGGGTACTTGTATATATACTTTGAAAAAACCCACTTTAAAAAAAGCTAAGGAGTATGTGCCCCCACCAAAGCGGCAGATATTAAATTATATGCCACATCAATATTCCTTTCGTCTAAGTAATATAGGTGCATTCAAAAATGGTTCCACTAATCCCAAATTTGCTATTGATTTTAGACATATTGTTCCCATGTGCCCAACTATTGTCAACTCATTCGTAGAGCAGCATTTACAACAAGTGATCATGATATCACAATGCATGATGACCAATAGCACCAAATCTACAGATTCTTGAAAACTAATAACATCAAATCACCACAGTATCTGCTATACATAAGGAGCAGCGACACCTAATCTCCAGAACACAACCATTCATATATTTTGTTTCACTTACTTAAACGAAACTAATCTGGTTACCTTAGAAACTCGGAAAGACTCATAGGAAAACCGGAAATTCATGGTCTGTATTGAGGCCAATTTCTACTGTCTTGTATTGACATATAAGTCTGGCCTCCAATTGCCCAAGTTTAAGCTCACAATTACCTCCTCGAGGTGACAGGAATTCCAGGAGGCAGCTATCAAGATTGGGGGGGGGGGGGAGGAGTAATCTAATCTCAATGTATGCAGATGATATCCTGCTGTATGTAAATAACCCTGAGACTAATTTACTCTATATCTAGGAGGTGGTCGAGAATTTAGGTCAGTTATCAGGTATGAAGAGTAACTGGTACAAGTCTTCTCAGTTTCCCTTGGCTGGGCTGCATAATACACACAGTCTGTTGGGAAATTCCCTCACATTAAAATGGGCATGGGTCTCCTTTAAAGATTTGGGGATAGAAATGTATCATGAAGCATGACACATTTACCTTTAAAACACTGATAGGGCGCTACAGGGGTTGAACCCATTGCTGGAGCTCCGGAAGAGGTTACCGTTGTCATTGAGTGGGAGGATTGCGTTTTTCTTGGTTTACATCAACAATGTCTCTGGTTTTCATAATGGAGAGTTCCCTGGTCTAGTCGCAGTTGTCAGACCACACGGTCCACCCATTAAAGGTTGCTCAACCAGGAAACCTAGGCTCTTCTGCATTTGCCCCAGTGTACAGATTCACCCTCTCCTTGTCGGCCTCTTGGCTTTATGTAAAAACTCACTCTTGGCTTCTCCGGATTAGCCTCTTGGCTTTGCCACAATGTGTCAAATATCCTTTGCCAGTCTATGGCCTTGCTGCATTGTATTCATGGATCAAGTTCACTTTGTGGTATTATTTGTTCCCCACCTTTCTGTATGCTCTTTCGCAAACTTCCACTCTTGCTCTGTTTCATGGGTTGCCTTCAAATGGCCAGATTCACATTTAGCCTTTATCAGATCACAGCTTTGCCCATTAAGTTTTTAATTCAGTTCGGTATTCAATACATTTCCATTCAACATTAGTAACTATTATTCAACCTGTGCCTTCAGGGCTATTTCAATTCGCACATTACTTCACACAGCATCCATTCACTTCCATGCAGCCCCTAGGAGCGCCCCGGTTTTGAGTGCTATTCCCTTTCACTCACCGGTCCTCGGCATTCCCTTTGGGCAGTTGCGTCGCTCCATGTCTGCTCCGCCTGCAGGTTTACTTGTGACCTCGAGATCCGCTCGCTCTCCAAATGCTTCTCTGTGCTCGCCGGCAGCTCTGCTTCCCTTCCGCGCATGGCGACGGCGACTCTGCTTCTTTTCCTTGGCCCGCAGCTCCATCTACAGCTCCCAGACTAAGGAGACTCCCCCACCTGTGGAATTCTAACGGGCCAACTTGCCCTGGATCCCCTGCTGCTCTCGGTTTCCCCTTCAGCATCTCCGTTGCGGTTTCCTCCCTTCTTATACACCTGCAACCACTTGACTGGAAGCAGGTGCGAGTCTACAATTGGTATTGCCTGACTGCAAATGAAGGGACATTCCTGACCTTCACAGTACTTTGCAGGAACATTCCTCGTCTCAGTACTAGAGTGGTGAAATGAGTTACTGGTGTTCACTACTCTTAGTCGCCCTTCCTCGTCCCAGTACAGACATAGGTTGAATGTGGAAAAATTAGAGATGTTTTACAATAGCAAATAAAGGCTAGAGGAGGGTTAGGTTGGTTCTCAATAGGGAAAGAGGGAACCATGTCTTGCAGTCTGTACCCTCTTCCCAATCCCCAAGGACCCTCCAACCAGGTGACCCTCCCTCGCTTCTCCACCCCCAGATTCAGGATCCAAAAGTGTTTGACTTTCCCTGACCACCTGAGAAAAGGATAGAGGGGGGGTAGGAGTGAGGATACCCTCAGGTTTCTCACACGGCACATATACAATTTGGGAGGCAACAGTAGGTGGATGATGAAACTTCAGAAACGCAATTGTTGAGCCCTTTGCTCCCGCCATATACCTTAAAAGGAGGTGCTGTGGCTGGAACTAAAGCACAGGAAGTGCCAATGTTGCCGAGGCTGGGACCGTCGCTTTGGACCAGATTACTGAGAAGACTGGGCATTAAGTGCCCTTATTCGTGTAATATACCCTGTAAGGAAGGCATGGACACAAGTGTTCACAGTTCAATGGTGTTTATTGAACAGTAAAGTGGGTGAGATAATGCCTAATCTAAACCTACATCTAAGATGGGAGCAAGCTACGACCATCAAATCATAAGAATACAGTCCAAGTGGGGTTTAGTCAAATAAAAAGTGCCTATACTAAGAAAACATATTGCCCATCCTTACCGCTATGCTATAAAATAGTGTGGGATAATGTTCACAAGAAATGAAAGAAGTGTTCAAGTCATGATATTAGGGCCAGGGTCTCCCTTCCCCACGTTTTTAGCAGAGGAGAAGACGGGACTCTTGAGCACAGCACACTCCTGGGCTTTTCCAACACAAGGTTACAGTTCCTTTTCTCAATATCAGGACCTTTGTGTCCAAGTAACTTTCATGCAAAGTCTCTTGCTTCAGAGGGCCCGATATGTCAAAACCAACAAAACACAGTTCCTTCTGGTAACCTTCACGTCGGGTGATTACTCTTCACCTCAGGATCCCCCTCAACCAGGCTCCGATCCTTCTCTCAATGTCAGCCTCCCTGAGTCGGGCTCAGACCAACAACTCACTGTGGACATCCCCCAGTCCGGTTCAGGTTTCCACAGTTTACAATTTTAACATCTCATCAGAAGGCGGTTGTTCCCTTCGACTAGCTTTCCCTTGGCATCCCTCCTTCGGGTTCACATTTGCCACAGTTTGTATTTCAACAAAAAGTCATACTATACCCACTATATTTAGTAAGTCCGGGTCTCAGCCCCAGTCGGGCTTCACACAGTTCCATTCACACAAGGTTCTAGGGTGCATTAGGGTACACCCCAATTCGCAGGCATCCCTCAGTTGAGTTCATGCCTGCCTCCACCCTGTGTCAAAGACTTCCTATTGTACAAGGGGGTTTGGTTTGACCCTCTTAGGACCACCTTGACACCTCATGTCGACCTCCCCTAAGGCCCCTTGGTATTTGTTGTTTTTCCTGGTTCGGGTGAGGGGGGGGTGGGGCACCAGCCAGAGGCCTTCAAATGAGCGCCCACGTGGCACCGGACCACTCTACCTCTGGTGCCTGTTCACTCACAAAGTTCCCAAGGGTCTCCCTCTGCAGGGCTCGGACTCCTCTCACAAAGTTCATAAAGGAGACTTCTCTCCACCAGGCTCAAATCTCTTCTCACAACACAGTATTCAAAAAGGTTTTTTTTTTTTAATTTTTTTATTTTTATTGACTTTAGTTTTGTAAAAGAAAACAAACTTTTGTCATTCACGTTTCCACATCTGTTAAATCAAAGAAGAAAAAGAACATCAAGAGAGTCAGAGAAAGAGGAAAGAAAAAAGGAAAAGAAAAGAAAAGAAAAAGACAAACAACACAGTGTAAAGCGAATGGGCCCCATCTAAAGAACGAGGGAGAGAAAACGCAAAAATGTCTCTTCATCTCTTAAATTTCACATCGATCCAGCACTCATAATAATACACTGATCATTTAGAGTTCAGTCCTCCATTCAAGCAATTCACATAGAAAGTTCAACTAGGAACTCGGACGAATTTACATGTCTTCCTTATAATTATCAGACAACTTAGATAGACGTGGTAGAATCAGGTCTATGAAGTTGATGATGTCACAAGTTAGGTGGACATTTGTCCCTGTTATTACATAGTTCCACCATTCCAACATGTTGCCATTTTTTTGGAGCATAGCGTAATAAATGCAGGGAACGGCAAGCAGTGATGGTAGGACACTTAACAAATGTTTGATAGATTCAACTTCAAACTGACAAAATCGACAAGCCTCACTCTCGATCGTAAGGTCTTTTATTTTCATCAACCTCTCATTGGTATAGTAGAGATTAAGGCGTAGTCTTAAAAACTGGTTCCGATGATATGCCGAGGGGAATGTTTCAAGATATTTTGGCAGATTGCCTGCTTTATTCGATGTCAGTCCCAGGTCCAGCGCTAGTGACAATGTGGATCATTTTTCTAAATTAATTATTCAGTTCCATCGTCTAAACTTTTCTTTCGCTACTTGTGGAATCTGTAAGACCAAAGACAATTTTATATCAGCTGCATCCAAAATTGCCATCAGTTTCGCTTCCCAGCTATTTAGTAGTGATGCTGATGCCTCATGACTTTTGTTATTCAGGATCCGGTAAGAATTTATTGCAGGTATTATTCTCATTTTATGAAGAATTGTTATCGATTTCCACAAAACCAAAAAATGCAAGGAATCAAGCCCCAACTCGTGTCCAATTGCCACCATTGAGACACTTTGGGGTAGTTTAAGTACCTTGCGCCAAAAGAGCCCCTCCAATTGTGACCAAAAGATGGCGTCTATGTTCCAACCTCTTTCGCAACCAAAACATACTACTGGGGTCACTTTTTGCCGATAGAAGGTTATCAGTGGCTATAGAGAAAATTTCCCATATTTTGCATGCAATTTTAGACCTTGTAGTGCAAAAATTCTCATCTGAGATGTAACTTCATTAGTCCAGCTCCATTCTCTTATGGAAATGTTAAATGGGACTCCCAGAAAACGGATTGCGTCTGTTCTAGTCAAAGGCTCATTGTACACTTTCCACCTGAAGACCATCTTCGTTTTAGTTTTTGGACCTATAGCCATTACTTGCGACTTCTTCATGTTTATGGATAACTGATTTGCCGTTAGGTGAGTCTTTGTAGATCTATTTCAGTACTGTCTAGGAGCACCACATCATCTGCATAAATTACGTGGGTTAGATGATTTCCGTTTACTTTGGGCGGAAATGACCTTGTTTGTGCGAAGGCTGCCGGAAGATCTGATATAAAGAGTTTGAACAGCAGGGCTGCCAAGGGACAGCCCGGCTTCACTCCTTTTGTGTTCTTTATTTCATCTGTTAGCTAGCCTTTGGCATTTAGACGTACCCGAATGCTAGTACAGGCATGTAGGGCCATCAACGGAGACAGAAGCTGATTAGGACAGCCCCAGGTCTTTAGTTTTCTCCATAAAAGCTGCCGGTTGATGCTGTCGAATGCTTGTTTCAAGTCGATAAAGGCTAGAATGCACTGTCAGGATTTTGCTTCCACTTCCCAGCTCCCAAAAACAGCATTTGGCATTTGGAGCTGTAGGAGTTAAAAGGGGATATTATTCTGAGGTCAGCATCTCCTCTGCTGACCCTCAGAGACATAGGTTTGCCCGACCCCAGGGGAGGGGTCTTGCTGTGGGTACTGCCAGGCAACACCAGCTGCCCCTGAACTTGCCTTCTGGCGGTACAGCTCCCACTGAACAGTGCAGTCTCCTTTGGACTCACAGGGCCAGTGTCAGGGCGGTTTTCGCCTCCTCCAAGTCTCCCAGGGTCTCTACAGCTCTTCCGGCCTTCCTCAGGCTTAATGCACCTTCCAGCATCCCCAACTCGCTCAAAGTGTGCTTTCCAGCCCCGCCTTTTATACTTCCTGGGAGTAGTGATTGGATCCAGGAGTGAGTTGTTGGAAGGGAATGCCTGACCCTACCGGTCCTCGTTAGCGGGACAACATGGCAGTCCTCCATAGGAGGTAATGGGCCAGCGATTCCTGTGGGTAATCATTATCCTCCCAATCTCTCTCCTCCTCGTCCCAGTGGTTTTAAGGAAAAAACAGTGTGGGTGGATTATGGGATTGTAGTTTTTCTGAAGAATAATGGAAAACCCATGTGGGTTTTCAACAGGGTGAAGGGGGTACCAGTAGTGTTGGGTACAAATGGGTTGTTGTAGGGCACGCAGTGATATGTGTACTTACCTTCTCCCACTTCTAAGATTTCCTTCAGGTTTGGTATCTATTGGGAATGCCGGGGGGGGGGGGCGGGTGGCGATGGGTAACGGTATGGGTTGTGAAATGGTGTATGGTAAAGGGAATGTTGGGTAGGGACGTGTTAATCCATTGTCGCTCACAGCGAGTTGTGCGTGAGAAAGTGTCTGCATCTGAAAAGGGGGGTGGTGTTGAGTTTCTCGATACTCTACTAGGTAGGATGGGGGAAAAGGTGTCATACGCTAGAGCTTATGGCGTCTCGCCATCTGGTGCCCCTATCCTACTCCCAGAGGACCCCTCACTCTGGTGGACCTGCCGCACTCGTCCACCCCCAGGGTCTGGATCCAAGGGCGATGGCTATGCCCTGGACACCCGAGAAAGGGATTTTCAGGGTTCAGACAGTGAGACATCCTCAGGTGTCTCACAACCCCTAGTGCAATTTACAACCAGGATGGAAAGGAGCACAGACTCAATTACAGAGGTGGCAACATGGGGAGACGTTTTTGAAAATGGGAGGCTGACATCTAAGGAAATATAGCCTAAGAGCAGGGCAGTTCCTTACATACGTATCGCTAACAGGAATAGCTAGGTTCCAGTGGCCATTTCTCCCAAGACCTTACTTAGTACACTGTACGAGCCGTCAGATGGTAAATGGATGGTGTCCAACCTACATGGGAAACTGCTGGAGATGAGAAGTGTGAAGGACCTCCCAAGGCTGTACGGGAGGGCGATTTGGGTATGGTGCTAGAAAAAGGGACCTGAACTAGAATTCTTGAATACCCAAAAAAGATATTGAGGAATGCGAGGTTAAATTACTACAAATACAAGTTGCTGCACAGGACATATTTGACTGCTGCCCGGCTGGTGAGAATGTATACACATACTACTTCTTGCTGCTGTAGGTGCTCACAGGACAATGTAGGGTTGATAGATTTTGGTAATGGCCAGTAGTGCAGAGATTTTGGACTGCAATATTTGCTAGACTAGCGTTACAGGTCCAAATAATAGAGTATACTCCTCAGGTCTGCCTGCGGGGCACGTATACTAGACATGGGATAAAGGCTCTGAAACATGATTGAGATCTGGCATTGGTCCTGGCAAAAAGGAGAATTACATTGGCATGGAAAGATAGTAAGGGCCCTGGGTTCATTTAGTGGGTATTGGGTCTTACAAGGTGGGGGCATTGGAGGAGGCAATGGTGTGACTCAAGTGTAGGGACAGAAGAGAGGGTGGGATTAATGTGTTAACGGAGTATGCCGACAGCCCTCATTTTATCCCTCGGATGATAAACCCCTATGAGACAGGAAGATAGGGTACTGCAGAGATGTAGATGTGCCGATGGTGACGCGAGACTAGGGTAGAAGCTTGGTGGGCTTCCTTTAATGGCTGCTAAGAAATGTGGGATAACAGAGGGAGATCAAACAGGGAGGGGGGGGAGAAGTTGGGATTGTTAAATGTTGGGTTGATCTGAATACTTTTTGCGCAGTCTGTTGCAATGTTGCATGAATAGGGGTTGTTTATGTGCAATTAAAATGCAATACATTTTTTTTTTAAACACTGCATGCTGGAACTTGACAACAAAGTTGTCTAGAAATAATTGAGAAAAAAAGTAGAATGGTCACATGTTGAAAACTGAAGTTAAAGTTCCCAAGGACACTCAAAGAGATTTAAGAGCAACAGTGGCAGTCTCAAATATTCGAGGTGCCGACCATCAGACAAACCCTACAATAACATTTCTGAACTCTACATTTTTTTTCTCACATAATTTCTAAGAAATCAGCACATCGCGTGGGAAAAAAAAGGGGACACCAAAAAACACGATCATCCCCCAGATCAAGCAAGAAGCAAACAAATGGTGTATTTTTACCAGTTTTCCCAATTTGCTTAAAGACAGAGAATAAAGCAATGTAAAGGCAGCAATTCCTTGTTTAAGGCAGCACGCACTGTAACACTAAGTTCGGGTCTCATGGCAGTAGATTCCAAATTCTATCCAGATCGCAAGATGACATTTTCATATTCAGATCAAACTATATACTCACCAGAATTCGAGCCCCTCTTCAATCGTCTTCTAGCCAGTTTAATTTGGTCCTGAAGAATCTGCACCCAATCTCTTGGCCCAGGAACTTTATCAACATGGTTAGCACTGCAGTACTTTTCTGTGAATACTAAAAAAAGGCAAGAAATTACATTTTGGTCTTTGCGCCAAAAGGAAAACATTGCCCTTAATGAAAAGTGAGAATCATTTATTTACAGGCAAGGGGGTGCTTCAGCTGTCAAGATGAGATCCTGCAATATGTTAACGTGATTATGGGACTCAGATCTTTTGTACATGTGTTGCTTACTTCCTAGGATTATCCTGCAGACTTATTTTGAGCCTTCAATCATCAAAAACATAATTATCATCCAGCATTTGTGCCCTCCATACACCTAAAATACTGCTCATATGGTAATCACAGGAACATAATTTAGCACTGCATCGTTTTTTAGTCATTTGGATCTTACAAATGTGGACCTTGGAACTGCCTCATTAAGCACATGGGACCTGTGGCAACCCTGAAGTGTTGGGCTTTGTGTAACACAGCCACCACTTCAAGGGAAGAAAATTACTGTTGCACTACAAAATACTGATCGGGACCTAAACAATCAGGGAGAGAAAGTCCTGCCTTATCCGAATTTTTAAATCGTCTGGATCCAGGAGACCCACCAGGTCAGGGGGACCAGGGAGGCAGAGGGGTGATAAATTAGTTGGAAGCTACCGGATTTGCTGTTCCATTCTTTCACTCAAGGTACACAGATCAATATATGCGTTAGGGGCGCTGTCCATATTATCTAGATCCCTGTATGGTGTGATAATAACTTCAGGCTAGTGGATATCTGGTGGCGGTGTAATAGAGATAGTTGGGGCTATTCATGTTACACTCAAATCTGCTAGGTTCTGCCATACCATGAACATACGTGAACAGGATATACAACGCTGGGGCAGAGGGGTCACAAGTATTTTCTTTAGTCTCTATATCTATCCTTCTTAGATATTCATAAGAGACAAACCTAAATATACATTGGGTGAGACCCAATACACGGCTTCTGGGGGAAAGGCGCAAATACATTCAATATACACATCAGGGGGGATTTCACCTGGGCCCGAGGCAGTATTTAATTAAATGGCGCCTCCCCACCTTGATTCGCTTCATCATGTACCTGTGCCTTGATTAATAGCCTGTTTATACCATTAGGGGAGCTTGGCGGGGTATCCCGCTCGAGGAACGTCATTGCCAACTCTGTAGCAAACAAAAAAACTGTCCTGTTTCTTACAAGATTACCATGACAAGGCATATTTGACATATTTGTCATACCATGACAGGTTAAGATGTATGACAGCGACCAATTCTGGAGTACGCTCTTTGCAGCTGAATCGTACGTGTTGACCTCTGCAGCTCATCATGTCTGGCTTAGAGGGATTGATATTCTCCCGGAAGCCAAAGATACTTGACTAATAATGACATCATTGCCTGTGAACTACTAATGATATTACTGGCTTTGTAATTTCCTATGAACTTCTGTGACGGTCCTGTGATTGCACTTTTGATATGTCTATTCCTAGAGTTTTAATGTTCTTATATGAACTGTATTTACTGTCTCTTAAGTTTATCTTAAGTGATCACTTATTTTTTAAATGACATTCATTCTTTTCCTCTTCTATATATTTTATCTGTATTATTGTATTGTGTTGAAAAATGAGTGTAAAACGTTTCAACTGCATGAACGTAAATAAAGCCAAAAAAAAAAAACCCAAAAAAAGAACACACGCTTTATGTTTCCAACCAGATACCGCCAGTTAGATTGATCACCCGCTCTCCACCAATGGAACAGTTCAAACAAACACCAAAGAAAAGGATAACTACTCCAGAACTTCAGTAACTCAAGCGCTTCCCTCCTGAGATGATAGGTCTGAATAAGCACCTCTTCAACAGCTCGTAAGGTTTCTGGGGTAACAGCCGACACTCAAGACTCCTGGTCGCTTGCTTCCCAGCAAGGCTCTCCTGGTTGTTGCTCCAGATGCAATTGTTAGCTGATCCCCCTCGAGTCCCTGTATACGCATAACTGTCCGTAGATGTCCATGGGCAGCAAAGGCCACAGCTATCTTTTTACCAGTTTCCATAGAGGGCCCTTTGAGTAGCTTACCACATCCCTTTCATGAGGTCCCGATATCTACCAGCTTCGCTGAATCTGAACTGGTTCTGCCCTCATCGTCAACTCGCCACATGATTGTCCCTCCTCCCATTTCAGGCTCTGCCCCTTCTGATCTAGGCTTCACACCAAACCCCTGCCTTGGGAATTGTATTCACTCTTAATCCTTGTTCAACCGACTAGTTCTGCCCTCAATAGTCTTCCCCTCCCCCTGGTTTTCAGTTGCTTTGCCTGATTTTCTAAGCCCCTTTCCTCCACCTGAGGTTCCCCAGCTTCCACTTTCGGATGTTCCTTTGGCACCTACAACTGATGTTATACTCCTTCCACTCTTGCCTAGTCTCCTTCCTCTACCTGCTTTTCTCCTCCTTCCACCCTTGGATGATTTCTCTTCTCCCAACTCCCACAATCGCCTCCACTTCATCCCCTTGTTCTCCACTCCCCTCCTCCTTCTCCTCATAGCCCTCTTACCAACACCAACTTGCTGCAAACTCTGCTCCTCTCCTGCTCCAAACGGCCACACTTTTTCTCTTTCCGTTTTTGTTTTTAATTCCCAGGACGCTCCTCCTTCGGCTGGGCTCAGATGCAGGAGTTTCAAGTGCATCATATTTTGTTGTCTTGGGTTTTACAAAAGGTAGTCTGCTGAGAGTCCTTTCCCCACACATGGACAGGTGGATGCTGCTACAGGAGATAAGCCTTGTCTACTTGCTCCAGGTGAACACCTTTGTAAACTTTATGGGAAGGTCTCTGCATTTCTGATCACCAATTATCCTTTCTTTACTGCTGAATACAGTATGCTGGGTGTGATCGTGACACGTGTATTTGAGTTTCTCTTGGCATGAGATGTCGCAGCACCAGGTCCAGGGTCTGGTGTTGGGTTGGGGGGAAATGGTACTGGAGTCTCCCGATATATAGTAGTTCTTAAGGGCCAGGAACCTTGAAGTGAACCAGTGGCAGTCATTTGCCTGCTGGAAAGGGCCAATTGAGGGCAACCAGGTTATCCCCTTCATACTGCCCCTGGACCCATCACTCACTGGCTTAGGGAGGCAATCAACCTAGAGTCATCAAACTAGAAGTGTCTTTGTCACAGTTAACACCAAAAATGAATATGTTAGCTAAACGCGCGGAGAGCGTGCACATTTTTTAAGCACCCGAATACCCCCCCCCCAGATGTTGCCAGAGCATTTCCCTTAGATCTCTCTGATGAAATGGGGACGTGCATGCTCTCCAGTCCCAACATACCAGCTAATAGAGGAAACACTGTTGTATGCTGTATTTAGGGGCGAGGAGGGGAAAAGATTGACAGTTATTTTCAAAAGAATGTGCATTCCGCTGGGACCATTCAGGCAGAAGGAAGGCCTTTGAAGTCATGATCAGGGGCATTTACTTTAACAGAAACTTCAGGGTTAGGAAAAGCCCATTGGTTGGCTGGACAGGCAAGCCCTTCAGATTAAGCATCCAGAGTGTCAATTTCATAGTGTCAACCAGATAGGAAACCTCCTTGCATCCGTTTAAGGGACACGACCAGGAGACAGGGAAGCCTTGGACTGGAAAACTTTCAGGAACAAGAGGAAAACAAGCATAGGCTGCTGGAATGGCTGACCGTGAGGGAGACATCCCAGAGATCTCCCTCCTAGAAAGAACAAGATGGTGGGGGACATTCAGGATGCATCAATGGCGCTTGCTGAACCATCATCCAGAAGATGCTTGCCAACAACCGTTGCCTGACCTTGAGCAGGGGACGAGCCTCTTGGCTAAAGTAGATCAGCAGACAGTAGAAGAGTGTGACAAGGAAGACATCTGTAGGACTGCTATCAATTGGGGATGGCAGTGCCTCGAAAGGAATTCACGAGCCTGGGCAGGAACCCAGGACTAGTACTAGCTAAATGCACGCTTTCCTGCTTCTCGTATCCATGGCACAAATTATCTTCAAGCCCAGATTCAAGTTGACATCTTGAAGTACCCTCTGGTACACTACTGCATCACTGCCACCGGTTATACAGCTCGAGTATCTCCAGGGGCCGAGGTGGAGCAAGGAGTTCCCACTGGTAGTCTATACTCCCCAGGCATCCCCCTCCCAGTCAGGGTTGCGCCCCTCGATGTAATTTTCTTCCATGTTCTTTTCCATCTCTGACCTGCTCTCCCTGTTTGGGTCTCATACCTTTTGTCTTCTTGATCTACCTTAGGCCAACCTGGCCTCCTAATTCATTCCTGCTCTAAATGAATTCATCAGCACCTCCTTTATCTATACAGCTATCGTGGTCTCCTTGTGTCTCATGCAACGCCCTTCACCACCTCCTTTTATCCAGTACTCAATACTTACCACATCCTCATGCTATAGACTCCTCTACCAGGTCTTCATTACCCGCTGCTGGAGTTATCCCATGGACAGACTCCCACCACATCCTCAAGCTAAAACCATTTCCCTCTACGTCTTCACCACCTCCTCCCAATGTTGCCACCTCTTCCAGGCTGCTTCTCACCTCCAATTAATTCACTCCTCCACAGTCCTAATATCAGGATCCAAACAACTTCAACTGCCTGCTAGTCACAACCTGCTCCAACAACCCACACTTTCAGACAGGCTGGCAGATTTTATAGGAAGGCTGCTCCTCATTCTGCATGGACATAGGACTGTGGATCTGCACCAGTGTCTGGTAATGACCGGATTTTGGGATTCAGTCTTTTCTCTGGCTATACCCGAATCAACATTGTGATTGGGAGCTCACAACCTTGAAAGAATTGTCTGAGAGACGTGGGCGTTCGCTGTCGTGAAATGTGTTCTCCTTCAATGTATCACCAAGCTTGCATGCGATTATAGATGTTTCCAAAGACACACAACTTTTGCTTAGACTTTCCCTTAAAGGTCTAGGCCACAACTTCATGGTGCAGAGCTCTCTGTAAAAAGCTGAACACTCAGCAAGTGTGGACAAGACAACTAGTGTTTGTTGATGCTACTTTGACTGTCTGCCGACACGCAACATGGACCAAACAAAAATTAGGAGATCCAACCAATTCTGCCGCCAGCCCCATTCATCCACTGGTTCTGGGAGTCGTTTCACTGGGTGTTCCCAGCGTCAGGCTGTAGACTTCATCACATATCACCCTCAATATTCTTTGTACCCAGGTGACTTGTGAATCGGGACCTGATTAAGTCCATGTTGGGTTGCTAGTGGGCAGCTCAGTGATCACAGGAAAGGCATTCGACTGTTTGGCCAGCAACCATCTCATGACTTTTTGGTCGGTATCCTTGGTCCTGGCTTCACACAGTGTCGTCACTTCTCTCCAACAGGGAGACCCATCTCATGAGGCTAGGGAGGTGAGGCCGCTACCAAATAGTCCCCCAGGGGTGGTTTAACGTGGGATGACCTCATAATGAGGAGCTCCCTCCTTGGGGACAAGTACTAGCATATTGGGCTAGCCCAGCTAATATTAAAACATCTCCACATTCTCTAGTCCATCCTTCCATCCCCAACCTTCTTGTTAAAAGCAGAACCATGTACTAGTGTGATGCAAAAGAAACAAATGGCCTTGAAAACACCAAGATGAGGAACAACATAGGGGTTTCTGTGAGAAACCTGAAGGTGTCTCACCCGCTAGTCCCCAGGGATCTGTCATCCAGGTGGCCAGGACACGGCCATCACTTTTGGATCCAGTTCCTGGGGGTGGACCAGTGAGGGAGGATCACCTGGATGGGGGAGGTGGGGGGGGAATAGGGGACAGGGAGTGCAAGTGGGACACCGGATGGTGAGACGCTGTATCCCCTTCCCTTTAACACCTTTTCCACAAACCTCCAGATAGGATACTAAGAAACTCGAGCCTCACCCCATCCCCCTTTCCTGATACGAACACTTTCTCACGGACAGCTCAACGTGAGCGAAAACGGACTAACACCAGAGCTGTATACCTGACATGTCCCAATAGAATAGTCAGGCAGGGTCAGGCAATTCCTGATCATTACACACACCTGACTTCCATTTCACTTCCCCACACAGATAAAAGGTGGAGCACAAAAGCACACAAGGAAGCAGCAGTTCCAAGATGGCAGTTTAATACGAGGAGAAAGACGGCGAGGCCAGAGCAGGTTGCAAGGAGGGAAGTGCCCTTGACCCTTTCAGACTGTTACTTTTGTGAACCTTGGAAAATAAGAAACCTAAGACCTGGAATTAAAGCTGAAGAAACCTCTGTTGTGTGTCGGAGGCATCAGGGGCTCTTCCGCGTCGATAACCAAGGCAAGGAGGAGCATTTGCCGCTGTGGCACTGTCCTTTGCTCCTACAACAAAGCAGCGCCAGTAAAGTCAACACAGCCGGTTAGTCAGGGAAACGGATACCAGACCGGCCTGTGTTAGAACCAAGGTTGCAAGCAGCATCATTGTATGGAGAAATCAAAAGAGAACAGTGGGTGACTCATATGTGACGAGTGATGCAAATATAATTGAACAACAGAGGAGTGACTAAACATTTAAAGCCAAGAAAGATACCTTGTGCTCATTCGAAGGTCTTTGTTACGTATCCAACGGGTTGGCAATAGTGTAGAGAAATTGGGAGATCGAAGTGGTTATGCAACGCGTCAAGCTAAATCCTGTGCACATTCGAAAGCCTTCGATAGTTAATGCGAATTTAAATTGGCCTGAGCCCGGCTGAGGGGGATCAGGGGTGAACCGTGAGTCACCAGAGAAAGAATATTCTCTGAACATTGTAACAAGGGATCTGAGCCCGGGAGAGGGGTATCCAAGGTAACGAACATTATAAGAAAAGGGATCTGAGCCCGGTTGAGGGGGATCCAGGGTGAAGAGTGAATCTTAACAACTGAATACTTGTGAGAGAAAAATAACTGTTTTTGGTACATCAGGCCCTCTGCATCAAGAAACTTTAACAAATAAAGAAACTTGCGCATAGAAGGCCCTGATGCTGGTAGTTGAACTGGGTCATGTGCTGTAGAATCCAAAGAGTGTGCTATGCTTGAGTGAACTGCCTTGTCCTGTGCTGAAAATGTGGGGAAGGGAGGCCAACGGCCTAAACATCCTGACGTATCATTTTGAACACTTCTTTCTTTTCATAACATTACTCCCTACACTATTTGTATTTAGAAGTAAGGATTGGCAATAGGTTTATTAGTATAGGCCCTTTTATTTTGACAAGAAACCACTAGGACTGTTTTATTATTATTTGATGGTCGTAGCCTGCTCTCATCTGTAGATTTTGCATTAGATAGGTCGTTTATCATGCCCTTATCGAAGTTTAATAAACACCCTTGAACTGTGGTCACTTGTGTCCGTCTTACTGTTGATACCATGCCTTCCTTACACTTCCCTGCCTCAAACTAAAAAGTCGGTGAGAATATCTGTAACTAAAGAAAGCCCTGTCCTGGGTCAAAGCCTTACCTCCATCCCTTACACTACAACTAAAGACACTTAAAAGTAAAGTTCTGTCACCAAGAGATGACTCCCTTCCCTTGGTTTTGGCTTACACACAGTTCCAGACGTGGCCAGGAGGAACGACTGCCTTCTGTCTTTCTGGTAATATTCAAGCTGGATCCTGTGGGAATGACTCCCTTCCCCTGGATGTCTAGTGTCAACAACGTTCCAGTTAAGAACAGGGAGGATGGCTCCCTTCCCCCGTCTTCTTAGTTAACTTTCGCAACAGTTCCAGGCTCTCCTTAGACAGTCAGCCTTCTTTTCTCTACCACTCTTTATAATTAGAATAATTGTAATTGGTTATTTATAACATACTACCCAGAGGTTTCTAAGAGTGGACCCGGGGATCAAACCTGTGTTGCTACACATCGTCTTGCTTCCAAAATGAGCATGTTGCCCTGGAGCTATCCTCCCGAGGGTTTCTCCCTCCGATATTTCCTTTGTATTCGAGTCCCAGACCCTGTTCGCTCCCCCTTCGCCAGGCCAACTTGGTTCACTCTCCTGCCAAGTATTGCCATGAGGAAGATGACTTGTATCAACATAGGCTTCTGCTCCGTTTGGGTCCCAGACCCTTGGTTCTCTGCCTTTCTCACTAGGCCCACTTGGGTGACTCTCTTTCCAAGTACTGCCACGAGAAAGATGCTTCGTATTTTTAAACCCGTGCGGTTTGTCTCTCTACCGCACCTCAAAGCCCCTACCAGCCCGCTTGACGTGCCCATTACCTTCGTTGGCTCCAGGACTCACGGTTGGTTCTTGCTGGGTGCTTGCATCTTCTCGCTAGGCTGCGCGGGCGTGTCCGGCTTGTGCTGCACTCGCTCTGCGTACCTTCTTCTCGGTCTCTTCACCAACGGTGTGGGTGCGGTTACTGGACTGCTTGGTGCACCTCCCCCAGGTCGCTCTACCGTCTGCCAGGCTCTAGTCAGACCATGACCTGCTCCACAACACCAGACGAAGGACTACCGTCGTTGGCATCTTCCTTTGGGAGCGGGCTGCCATTCATGCCATGTCCTCTGCGTCTCCTTTGAACTTCCTGGGCTGGACTGCCATTCGTACTGGTCTGCGGCTCCCTTTCTCCAAATCCTTTGTCAATGTTTATGTATTTCACAGGACTCCACCCTCCCCCCCGCAACCCCTCCAGCAGAAGTCGATACCGTTCCTGTATCTTCTCTGAGCCATTCTTCATGGCTCCTGGTGGCCACCTCGTCTCAATACTGGCCGGTAATCCTCATGCTTTGGGTGATCTTTTTCAAACCAGTACTGGAGTTAGTCATGCTATCTGTATGGTTATCAATCTTCTTTGTCTCATTAGAAATAACTGGTTTGATGTTACAATAACAAATAGAAGTACTAATAGAAGTGCTATTAATGGGAAGTTGGTGGAAAGGTAGCAACAGGCTTGAGAGGGTGCGGTTCAGGGTGCTGTGCCAACCTTTACCCTGGTGGTCGTCTTTATCCCCAGGAGGGGTGTCCCTCCCTACGAGGTCCTCCTGCATTAAACCAGCCTGGGGGAGCAATACTGGGTAGTGGACTCACCGCCCCAGGCTCATGAGAAGGGGCTCCTCGCTGGGGAGAAGTGACGACACCTAGTGAATCATCAAAAGTCATCTCGATCAACCTGTCAAAAGTAACAAGGGACTCTGACAGCCCACCCCTCAAGAACGGGCTACAATGTACAAAGACAAATAATGGACAACAATTTTGGTCAATCCCAGTGCAGATCCCAGCTGCAGTGCCTACTGGGAGAAGCAACAGACAGAGAGCGTTCGGGTGGAAAATCCAAAGTCTTGTTGCCGACCTGAGGAGAAGAGGAACAGAGGACGCCAGTGGTCAGCCACGTGAGTCCTCACAGGGTTCCACAGGAGCGTACCGTGCACGATACATAAGGACAAGAAGAGTCGGGGCTCCGAACAGCTGGAGATGCTGCAGAAGCAGAGAGGGGAAAGCCGAGCCAGCCAAGAAGTTGGACCACCATCCCTGGAAGCCCTGGTGACGTACCAAAGCCCAAAAGCAGGTCAATAATAGTACTGGAGATCCGGAGGGGGATGCGGGCCGCAGGCAGGCAGCACGCAGGCAATCCTTACCTGGCTTTGTCCTAGGCATACTGCTACCAGACTTCCGAAGAGTCCACAGAGCATCAAATCTACTCCTCGTACAAGAGAGGAAGAAGCCCACTGGCCACCAGGGAAGAGTTTGGGACCCCAAGAGAAGTAAACAAAAGCATAGAGAAGTCTTCATCATCATAGTGGCGGAGAGAAGTACACTAGTTACAAGAGAAGGGTATGGGTCCTGTGAGAAACCTGAAGGTGTCTCCATGACTAGTCCTCGGGGGTCTGTCATCCAGGTGGCCAGGACACGGCCATCACTATTGGATCCAATTCCAGGGGGTGGACCAGTGAGGGAGGATCACCTGGATGGGGCGGTACTCGGGGGAGTGGTAGATTGACAGGTGAGATGCGGTATCCCCTTCTTGTAACACATTTATCCCAAACCACCACATAGATTACTCAAACACCAAAGCCCTTTACCTGACATGTCCCAAGAAAACGGTCACGCAGTCAAGCAATTGACCAAAACCAAACACACCTGATAGCCCTTTCCCTTTCCCACAGAGATAAAAGGTGGAGCACGAGAGCACAATACGAGCAAGGCAGACTGCACAACGACTCAGCTATGCAAGTACAGCAGTTTAAGAGGAGGAGAAAGCCAGCGAGAACCGAAAGGAAGGAGAGAAACGACCTTGCCCTTTCCGACCCAGACCCGTGAAAACACCAGAGAAGGAATTGTAAGACTGCAAACAATAGCCAGCGTGTGTGTTGCAGCAAATGTCAACGGTACACAGGGCCCTCCTCTGCTGATAACCAAGCCAGGGAGAGACGCCAGCCACTGTGGTACCGGCCTTGACTCCAAAGACAAAAGAAGCCAAGCGGTTCATCACAGCCAGTGAGTCGAAGGGAGAACCGATAAGAAACCGCACTGTGTTGAACAAAAGTAGCAACGACTAATTGAAGAAAAGTACAAAGAACTGTTAATACGAGAGGGGAAAACCAGCTGCAGGAGTCTGCACCACGTGGGTGCTCAATCGAGAAACTCTGGGCAAATACCGTATTGTTCAAACTACTGTAAACAGAAGCCCTTGGGAAAGGGGTCAAAGTGGTCATACATGGATCTAGATAAATCCTCTGTACAGTCGAAAGTCTTTGACTGGCAGAACATTGTAAAGTTAAGGGAAGTAAATCCCATATCAAGAGATAGTAAAAGGAATTGTGAAGCGGCAAGAGTGAACCCGACGGAGGGATGCCAATAAAGAGGGGCGAAACCTAAAGTCCCAACGAACAGTGTGTTGACAAAAGTGAACCCGACAGAGGGATGTCCATGGTGAACTGTTTAAAAATACATTAAGATTTGTCAATGCCAAGGTGAAAATATCTTTGCAAGAGCCAGAGTGAATCCGACGGAGGGAGGCAGACATTCAAGAAAGGGTTTCAGTCCAGAAGAGGGGGATACAGGGGGGAAAAGCCAACACCCACTGAAAAAGGCTGTAGTGAACCCACAGAGGGAGGCAAACATTTGAAAAGGGTCGGAGTCCAGACGAGGGGGATCCAGAGGTGAGAAGCCATCACCCCAACGACATGTGAATGCAATCGAGAAATAATTTTGAATATAAGCCAAAGTGGACCAGACGGGAGGGAGGATGATATTCAAGAGGGGTGTGCGCCCGGAAGAGGGGGACCCAGAGATGAAGAATCATCGCCTCAAGTGCAATCAGAAAGGAACTCTTTTTGTGTGGTATTTTTGAACCCATCAGGCCATTGGAAGCAAGAAAACTAAACTCCGAAGGTCCCGATATTGCCAAGAACTGTTTGGGGATCTGAGCCCGGAAGAGGGGGAATCCATGGGTGAAAAGTCATCACCCAACATGTATACGGACAGGAACTTTGTTCGTTGCTTTGACCACATCAGATCCTCTGAGGCAAGAGACATTTGTAGAAAAGACACTTAACCACCAAAGGTCTTGATATCTGATGCTGGAACCGTGGTCTTGTGCTGAGAAAGCTCGAGCATGTGCTGTGCTCACGAGTCCCACCTTGTCCCGTGCTCAAAATGTGGCTGTGAGGAGGATCCCGTCGGGCGAGGGGAAATGGGGGAACGTGGAGTACTGACAGTGGACCACGAAGCTGCCCAGCCCTTACCTTGGTTCGCCGGGGCGGCTGTCACGGGTGCTGTCAGGGGCTCGGAGCCGCGGCCGGCCGCGGTGCAGAGACGCGCGCACCCCAGCGTGTTCCTCTCGCCGCCGGAGCAGACATGAAGAGAAAGGCGGCGGGCCAGACGGAGCGGGCCGCTCTGCGGGGCAGTTCGCTCGGCGGGAGCGGGCGAGCAGGGACACCCAAGCAGGGGAAAGGAGGGGCCTCGGGACACACATGGGAAAGTGGACGGGACTCCCCTGGCAGGCGGGAGAATCAGGAAACACAACCCCAGACGGCAGCCTTTAAAGGAGGCGGGACGTGGCAGGAACAACCAATAGAAAGCCAAATAGACAGGGAAGGACCCTATTGGTGGGGGGACAAGTCACTCACGACATATAAAAGACCGGGAGCTGATCAGCGTGTTGTTGTTTCCTTTTCTAGTCATACGGAGAGGGCGAAGAGCGAAGGAACGACTGGTGGGCCTATCCGGAGTCCCAAGAGGCTTAGGAAAGAAGGTCATTTTCCTAGGAAGCGGCCAGAGGAGTGAAGTAACTCTCAACAGCTAAAAACAATTGACTATAATTTCACTTGGTTAAGTTTCAAGAATAAAGCACTATTTCAGCAACTAACCACTGGGTGTGACTCTTGATTCCTACATTGGCGACGAAGGTGGGATCTAGCAACAACGCGATGGAAACCCTAATTAAGGCGCTGACGGACGGCCAACAACAGTTGCAACAATTACTACAGCTACAAACACAGCAAGCGGCAGCTGACCGCCAGGCATTCCAGCAAGCCATCCAATTGCAGGGCACCTTGCAAACTACGGCGCAAGACAAACAACACGAGACCATTACTAGGCTCACGGACGCAGTCGCCAGCTCCAGGAACCAGCCCATGGTGCCGTCCACCCTGCTTCAGAAGTATAGGGAAGGGGAAGATCCGGCCTTTTTCTTCACCAGTTTTGAAAGAATAGCGAGAAATGCGCAATGGCCACCCGAACGTTGGGGACAATATGTGGCTCCCCTGTTATCCGGAGTGATGCAGGGAGCGTATCAGGCGGTGAACCCCAATGGCAACACTCCATACGGTGAAATCAAGGCAGCTGTACTGGACCGTTTAGGCCTGGATGAGGAGGCCTACCGTATCCAGTTAAGGGACACAAAGCTAAGGAATGGGGAAAGCCCCCGGCAGTTATATTACCGCATCAAAGATCTGACGGAGAAGTGGATCCAGGCACCTACCCCAGCTAACCAACCGCTCCAGGACAAAATAATACTGGAACAGTTCATAGAAGCCTTGCCAGGCCCAATGCAAAGATGGGTTCGGCAACACCACCGGCCTACCTTGGCAGAGGCCGTGGACATCGCGTCGGCTTATCAAAAGGCCGGGTATAGCCGTCTCCCCATAACCGGTGCCATAGGAAGGATGACCTTATCCAGCCTCCAAAACCCAGTACAAAAGGGAACCAGAGGGATCCCCTCCCGATGGAGGCAACCAGAGGACGCCCCAAAAAAACACGAAGAAAGGAAACTGGGACATGAGGAGAAGCAGTCTCCTATGGCCCAGGGGTTTCGACAGCCCCAATGCTTTGAGTGCAGTGAGTGGGGCCACATTGCCCGGTTTTGCCCTAGAAGGAAGACGACAGAGCCCATGGAAATTGGCTATATGAAAACCCATCCAGAAGAACGCAGCCCTGGACCCTATGTTGTGGATATAAGGGTAGATGGTCGACCAACGCGGGCGCTGCTGGATAGCGGAAGTAGACAAACAGCCATATCTCCAACCGTGAGTACTACACCTAACTTGTCTAACATTTCTGTACCGATAAGGTGTATTCATGGGGACGTAAAATCATACCCGGTGAAGGAGATACAGATAGAGATGAACCACGAAACCACTCAGTTAAGGGCTGCCGTCCTTCCTACCCTACCTACCCCCGTAGTCATAGGGACAGACTTACCACACTTTGATAGAGCACTAAGGACCATAGAGGAAGAAGGCGGAAGCAGGGTCAACCACAAAGCCACAAAAGAAGAGAACCCCAGAAACCCTCCCGGTCACAAAAGACGGAACAGATTGGAGTGGTGTCAAGCCAGTTATATGACTCGGCCAATCAATTGGAACCCCGAAGATCATGAAGATTCCCTGAGAAGCGAAACCCTGACTGATCCAACCCTTCGGGTAGCCCGAGAGAGAGCGGCCAACGAGATAGAACAGATGTAACGAAGGGACCGGGGTTCTTGTTTCATCATGGCCTCTTATATCGCAAATACAAAGCGGACGATGGGAACGTAAAAGAACAACTGGTCTTGCCGAAAACACATAGGATGGTCATAATGCAGTTAGCCCATAACCACCCCTGTGGGGGGCACATGGCCTCCCTAAAAACCCATCAGAACATCTTGAGACGGTTCTATTGGCCAGGCATATATGGGGAAGTAGCCCGGTTCTGCAAGGCATGCCCCACTTGCCAGTTAACCAGTGGGGTTTTACCAGCAAAGGCCCCATTACAGAAAATGCCCCTCATTAACGTACCCTTCCAGCGAATAGGCATGGACATCGTGGGACCTATAGAACCTGCATCCCGAGGGTACAGGTATCTACTAGTCATCGTTGACTATGCTACGCGATATCCTGAGGCGTTCCCCTTGAAGGGAACCTCAGCCCGACAGTTATGTGACCAACTCATACCCTTCTTCGCGAGGGTGGGGCTACCCTCGGAAGTCATTACCGACCAAGGGACCAATTTCATGTCCACCCTACTTCGACAAGTATGCGAGAGACTACAGATTCATCAGCTACGTACCTCAGTGTATCATCCCCAGACAGACGGGTTAGTCGAAAGGTATAACAAAACAATCAAGAAGATGATACGAAGAGTAACAGGACCCGATGGGAAGAACTGGGAACAAGTATTACCCTTGGTCTTAATGGTATTAAGAGATACACCGCAATAATCTACGGGCTTCTCTCCCTTTGAGCTCCTTTTCGGAAGACAACCCCGAACCATATTGGATCTCGTAAAAGAGGAATGGGAGACTTCAGATGAAGTTTCTTTAACGGAGTATACCGAAGAGCTAAAAGAACATCTGACAATACTCCGTTCAATGGCCGAAACGAATCTAGGACAAGCCCAATTAACTCAGGAGAAAACATACAACAAGGGAAGTCGGATGAGAACGTTCAAGGTAGGGGACCAAGTATTGATCCTCCTACCTACCAGTACGAACAAACTCCTGGCCAGATGGAGAGGTCCTTATGAAGTTAAGGAGGTCCTTAGTCCGGTGACGTATCGAATCCACCAACCCGACCGGGCCAAACCAGACCAGGTATATCATGTGAATCTACTAAAGGCATGGGCCACACCCATATTAGCGGCAACGATGGAGATCGGTGACGATGGTTCAGAACAAAACGTGACCCGACAACAAGGCAAGCTGGAAGACGTTCAATGGGGTAAAATACTAACACCTTCCATGAAATCCGAACTGTTAGCCAGCCTGTCACCCTATGCAGGGGCCTTCTCGACCTTACCTGGAAGAACCAATCTAACCGAACATGAGATCAGAACCGATCCCGGACAGACTGTCCGGCTAAGACCCTATCGGATCCCCGAAGCAAGAAGGCTAATCATCAAAAACGAGGTAGAAGACATGCTACGCATGGATATAATTGAACCATCCACCAGCTCCTGGTCCTCCCCGATAGTACTGGTACCAAAGCCGGACGGTACAATTAGGTTTTGTATGGATTATCGACAGCTGAATACCATTTCCAGATACGAAGCCTATCCAATGCCAAGAATGGACGAATTGTTGGAGAGCCTAGGGTCCGCAAACTTCCTGAGTACACTGGACCTAACCAAGGGATATTGGCAAATCCCCTTGAAAACCACAGACCGGGAAAAAACCGCCTTTGCAACCCCCCCAAGGCCTATATCAATTTACAGTTCTACCTTTTGGCCTACACGGGGCGCCGGCCACCTTCCAAAGATTGATGGATGTCGTACTTACGCCCCCATGAGAAGTATGCTGCAGCTTACTTAGATGACATTGTCCTGTATAGCACTACCTGGGAGGCCCATCTATACCACTTGGAACAGGTGGTGGCTGAGTTAGCTAGGGCAGGCTTACACATCAATCCCAAGAAGACGGTGATGGGTGCGCACGAAACTAAGTATCTTGGACACCTGGTTGGTGGAGGCATGTTACGACCCCAAACTTCAAAAATTAAAGCCATTTATGAGATTCCGACGCCCACAACAAAAAAACAAATCCGAGCCTTCTTAGGCTTCATCGGTTATTACCGAAGGTTTATCCCTGATTTCTCCACGGTGGCTGCCCCCTTGACCGACGCTTTAAGAAATAAAGGAACTCCTGATCTGTCCAAAAATGTCGCGGCTTTGGATGCCATCGAGGTCCTGAAACAAAGGATTACCTCGAATCCGGTACTCCGGTGCCCCGACTTCCATGACCATTTTTTTCTGCAAACAGACGCTTCGAACCATGGTCTTGGTGCAGTTCTTTCACAGGAACATGATGGTGAACTTCAGCCGGTCTGTTTCGTGAGCAGGAAACTCGTTCCTCACGAGGAGGCCTATTCAACTGTGGAAAAAGAGTGTTTGGCCATCAAATGGGCAGTGGAAACCCTCAAATATTATCTCTTGGGCCGCCCCTTTACGTTGTATACTGACCACGCTCCCCTACAATGGCTCGCCAAACATAAGGATACCAACCAGCGTGTTCTTCGCTGGTTCCTGTCACTGCAACCATTTGATTTCCTTACCATTCACAAGCCAGCTGGATTCCAACTGGTGGCCGACTATCTGTCCAGGAATGCTCCCTTGCCCGATCGGTCAGGGTTTGTGATGGGGAGATGTGAGGAGGATCCCGTCGGGCGAGGGGAAATGGGGGAACGTGGAGTACTGACAGTGGACCACGAAGCTGCCCAGCCCTTACCTTGGTTCGCCTGGGCGGCCGTCACGGGTGCTGTCAGGGGCTCGGAGCCGCGGCCGGCCGCAGTGCGGAGACGCGCGCACCCCGGCGTGTTCCTCTCGCTGCCGGAGCAGACAAGAAGAGAAAGGCGGCGGGCCAGACGGAGCGGGCCGCTCTGCGGGGGCAGTTCGCTCGGCGGGAGCGGGCGAGCAGGGACACCCAAGCAGGGGGAAGGAGGGGCCTCGGGACACACATGGGAAAGTGGACGGGACTCCCCTGGCAGGCGGGAGAATCAGGAAACACAACCCCAGACGGCAGCCTTTAAAGGAGGGGGGACGTGGCAGGAACAACCAATAGAAAGCCAGATAGACAGGGAAGGACCCTATTGGTGGGGAGACAAGTCACTCACTACATATAAAAGACCGGGAGCTGATCAGCGTGTTGTTGTTTCCTTTTCTAGTCATACGGAGAGGGCGAAGAGCGAAGGAACGACTGGTGGGCCTATCCGGAGTCCCAAGAGGCTTAGGAAAGAAGGTCATTTTCCTAGGAAGCGGCCAGAGGAGTGAAGTAACTCTCAACAGCTAAAACCAATGGACTATAATTTCACTTGGTTAAGTTTCAAGAATAAAGCACTATTTCAGCAACTAACCACTGGGTGTGACTCTTGATTCCTACAGTGGCAAAGAGAGAACTCTCCTCCCCTCCCCCCCTGCCACCCGGCTACCACATCCCGACTTATTTGTGAACACTTTTCTTTCTTGTGAATCCCATCCCAGACTTTTTTGTTATTAGTCGTAAGGATTGGCAATAGTTATTTTTTTTATATAATAGTAGAATAGGCCCTTTTATTTTGCCAAGACGCCAGTAGGACTGCCGTATTATCATTTGATGGTCATAGCTTGGTCCCATTTTAGGTTTAGAATAGATGTTTTTCCAACCTGCACCTACAGTTTAATAAACACCCTTGAACTGTGATCACTTGTCTGTGTCTATTCTTGATACCATGCCTTCCTTACAGTCCCCAACGTGAATGAGTGATACTCTTGAGGGACTCTTCCTCGTCACAGTGGTCAAGAGGAGACCACTAGAGTCCTAGAGAAGGGTCTGGGATCCTAACATGATTTGGGACATTTTTGAAAACGAGTCACAGTGGCAAAGTGTGTATCACGCTGGAAGCAGTGAGAACAAACTGTATCAAGCAATACCAGGAGAAGGGAGTCATTCTCCTGGAACCACATGAGAAGTTTCAATAGAAATGCCAGGAGAAAGGAGTAATTCCACCTGGCCTTGTATTGAACTGTGCCAAAGCATACCAAGAGAAGGAGGACATTCTCTTGGTCCTGAACTGAAAGTTGAGGTGACGAGAGTCATTACCCCCTGGCATTGTTGTGAATTGTACCAAGCCAAGGGAGTCATTCCCTCAGATTCTATTGGAAATTGTACAGAACCACACGAGGAGAAGTGAGGTGAAGGTTAGCAAGGGCAGAGTCCGAATGAGAACCGAGAGCAGGAGTGAGAGGAGGGATAAAAAAGGTAGCAAAGGCAGCTACTACACTCGCTTCATAGGTCGAATGATGAAGGAGGCTAGCAGTTCAGGTGGCTTAGCTGGGGAGCCTAGGAGCTCCATGTAGGAACAAGAACCTGTTTAACCTCAAGCAGCCCAAGTCAAGAGCATTCAAGTCATTTCCAACCCCAAGACCAAAAAGGATTTATGCACTTTTCTTGGCCAACTTTCATATCCAACTAATGGATCAAATGAAGGGGACCAACATCAATTGAATACCAAAGCGACTGAGATAGTTTTTGTTAAGTGCATCCTATACCATCAGCCTCTGCTGATCATGCAAAACCTCTCATCCTTCAGAGGATGCTTGGGTATGGGGTGTAGCATCTATATGTTTGTTATCAGTATAAAGCTGCAACCGAGGGAAGCGAGTTACGCTACCATGGAACTAGAGTGTGTTGCCATCTGGTGGTCCATAGAGACCCAAAAAGGTATGATCTGAAAGCGCAGAATGTTCATTCATGCCTATTTGACGTGGCTAGCTGGCTAATCAGCGGGCCCTAAACATGTTATGCTAGGATATTTTATATTGTGCCCCCTCACCACCGTAGTGGTCTCTGAGCCTGGCTCATCTGGAAATTGGCATGAGTAAAACGAATAAGGAGAAGGTGCAAGGGTGGGAAGGTATGTGCAGATGGTACAGATATAGTGAGAGGGTGGTGTAGAATAGTAAGAAAGGCACGTTTTGTGAAATACACGTGAATCTAGTAAGTGAACCTTTGATCGAGATTGAGAGAGGCTATTCTGCGGTGTAGAGAAGTAGAACAGATAATCCATGCAAAGCAGTTTCAGGGATGAACAAGATGTCCTTAATAACAATAGGTATTAGAATAGAGACGTGGGCAAGCTGCCCAAGGAAATTGAGGCTTCTCACCCAGGATTATTGTTAAATTTTCCCAAGGAGCAAACACTGGAATGGTAATTCCAGGACTGCCAAGCCTGGAGGCCAGATGTCAAGAAAACACTGTGTGAACGGTGAATGTAGTTGGAGAACAAGAGGGTAGGGCAGACAGATATAAATGTATTGATGCACTTAAGGATATCTTGCACACCTGTCACTCATGCATGCAAGGAGCTTTACTGATTAGGATAACCCACTGTTGCAGCCCTAGATGAACAGTATTTGCCTAAATACGGCCAATAATGGGTTGATAATGGTCTTGTTGCTGTCTCGCATTATCTCATTTCAAGTGGCCTCAGGTTTAGGAAACAATCCATTAGTAGTCCAGGAAGTAAATGACCTGGACATACTCATTGATACACAGTGATCAAAGACATCAAATTCAACCTCGAAGTACTGAGAAAAGTTCATCTGCTCCTTCACTCCCTTTACAAGGCTCAAATAATTAGCTCTTTGGTTCTGCCTAGCCTTTGTTATTGCAATGTCATGTACATAGTTTGAGGAGTCCAGGGTATTCGTCCCTTCTGCACAGGAGCAAGCCACCATCTGAGACTACGGAGGTGAGCCCACTCAGCAAGACCCTTCCAAGGGGTCTAGGCAAGTGGGACCTCACTGAGAGTAACTCAGCACAAGGACCCCCATTCCGATAAGGAACTCCTCGTCGGGAATACATTGTCTGCCTATAAAATGACTGAAAAAGATGTTCCTTCTGTTTTGAATGCTCCTATTTTGAACCCACCAAACAGGGACACTTCTTCTATCTCTTTGCCTTCAGGTAATGCTGGATCTCGCCTGAACACCAATGACAAAACATGTGGATTCACTAAATAGGGACGCTTCCTCAAACTCTTTAGCTTCCGGCAATGCTGAATTTCGTCTGAGCGCTTTAGTCGAAGGAGGACACACTTTGTTCATGAAGACTTGTATAAAACCAAGAGGGATTTTGAATCAGAGAGAGAGACTCCTACGGAGTGAGGAGAACAGCTATGCAGAATCGACATCTGGAATGGGGTTGGGGGGTAACTACACAGGGCTGCGGAGCCTGTGGTAGGAAGGAGGGCGAGAAAAGTGCTAGCAAAATGCCAGAGGTTTGGCTTTCTTACTGACCGGCAAGCTGAGGCCGGAGAAGGAGCAGTGACGGGAATCCCCAAGTCCCATCTGGTGGCGTGACCACGAGCGAGTTGTAGTGGGCCATGAGGCCGGTAACAGACGCGAGACCAGATCCTTAGAGGGAACCAGAGTCCCGAAGCTCCGCACAAGCGTCGGACAATAGCCACAGAGACAAAAGTATTAATATTGCGAGTAACGGCTGGGAAGTCATCTAGGTTATGGGAGCCTGAGAAACCTGAATAAACAAATATATCATTTTGGACTTTAACATCCATCCTTAGTTTTGCTTCGATAGGTAGTAACTTTCCTTGAAGAAATAGTTTTCCTTTTTATTTACATAAAATCACATTAAACATGTCACCAAGTTGTCCGACTCCTTTTTCTGGTTTACCACAACAGGCACCCCATAAATATGAACCGTATAAACTGAAGCGGGACCTGGACCAAGCAGCCAAGATATAGCTAAATGTAATCACTGCATTGAAAGCCACTCACTGGCTCATGTTCAAACAGTGTAGCATGTTGAAGGCTCTGTTTACTATTCTAAAAACCAATAAGGGAACAGAATGAGGATTCCAGTAGGCACTTTGACCCCACTTCTGTCCAATCTGGAACCACCTATCGATTGAATAACCTTGACCACATAGCCCAGATTCTGGCAAAAATAAAACATTGGACCAAAATCATCTGTAGGTTAGGTCGCCCATCCTGAGAGAACTACACAGCATCATGGCCTTCAAGGAGTTAACACCTCAGTCAAGTAAGCCTTCGCGCCCTTCCTCTTTAGGTCACACATCACTCTGTATAACTCATAAGGACTAGTGCCTAAGCCTTTCTTGATTTGCCCATTACCTCCAGTGACCATTCATCAGGGATGACAAATAACTCCTCGCGATCTGTGGACAACTTCAAAAATAAGTGCTGCAAAGTGGCTCGAGGCAATAGGACTTCAACATGACCAGCAAACGTGGGGAAGACAGAGTACATTCATTCAAAAGTTTGCAAACACAGTGGGACAGCTTAGGACCATAAAAGATCTCGGTGTCAAGACTAGACAGGCACAAGGAACCACTGATAGTCCTTCATCGCTATCAAATTCAACATTCTTAACTGCTTCACAAATATCAAGCAACATAACATGCCCATCTATACCAGCGGCCCATCTGCAATGTCTTGGGGTAGAAGGAGATGCTGTTTTTCAAACTCTCCAGCACTTCTTCTGCACAACCAATAACTGGCGCTTACACCCGAGTCAGCCGGTTCGGCTCTACCAGAACCACCTGGGGCCATCAGCAGGAGGAGATCCAAAATAATTATCTGGCTAGTACCAACACAACTCCCAGGAACTCTTCAAGCACACCCCAAGGGCATCACGCATCCAGAACATGACAGCGCAATTCCACCACCACACTAGTAATGGTCTCCATGAAGGTTCTACCTGCCAATAAGGGAAGCTCTTTGTCCCTTCTTTTGATCACATGTCCTGTCTGTCAAAACACTGAAAACTCTACATTCATCCTAACTAATACTGTTGCTCACCCTTATGTTTCCATCTCCCTACATTTCGTGAGTCAAGTCTGCACGGTTCTGTCTCCATGACTTTCCCCACTTCCCCCCCCCCCTTTCCTGGGTCTCCTCGACCCAGCTTCCTTTTTACTTCACAGACCAAAGGTGGGGCAATTCACCTCTAAAGAGACACGGCTCAGCGCTTTAAGAAAACTACAGCAGTGATGTGCACAATATACAACACAAATAACACAACATAGGGCCTCATCATGGGTTGGGCGGAACGGTAAAAATGTGGCGGTAACTCCCTTACTGCTGTATTACCGCTACGCCCAATACCAAGTTGGGTGGAAAGAGCGAGGTTTACCTCCAGCTTTTTGCTGGAGGTAAAAACCTCCCCTTTCAGCCCATTTTTGGTGATAATTGCGCCGTTACTGCCCCATAGAGCCCTAGGGACTCCACAAAAAATGGGGAGTAAAAGCCTTACCGCAACTCAGGATCCGGTGCCAATAGCACCGGCCGAGTTGCGGTAACGTTATTTGCATTGGTAGTATTCCGGTACAATTACCGCCGGGATTCCACCAAGGCCGTAGAAAACATCTGGGGTTTAAAATCAAAAAACATTTCTTTCCGTCTCCCCACATTCCAGTCAATGCTTGATTCCAAGGCTAACATACGGCTTAAAATAATAAGTGCTAAAAACATACCTTTAATCGCCCCGACTATATTTTGGTCCAGTCCTTTGCGATTATCATTTAGTCCCCTTTTTCTCTTTCCATTGGGCAAAGAATTTGCCAAGGTCTTGTCATCAAAAAATGCACACACCAGCTTTCTAAAGAGCAGGCTTCCTGAACGAGTGTAGTTCGTCAATATGGAATCCAACTGAGATTTATGCATGAGCACATCAAAACCTTCTGCAAGTTGCACCTCTGGCTAACGAAACAATAAAATGAAAACAGTTCATTAAGATTGCAAATCTCATCATGGGTTTCTAGTAAATATTTTTCAATGTTACACGTAGGAACTAGTTTAAAACTTGTAAAATTATTTTTAACTTTCTGGCCAACCAAACACAAAAGGGAATTTTCAGCATTGAATGTAGCGAAACACAGTAAATCTCACTGCCGAGTCCTGCTGACCTATGCCAGTAACTGCTGATGCATCCATTGCAAAAAAATGATTTCTACGCACATAATGCAAATTAGCCATGACCGATAAGTAAAGCTACACGGGAGTGGGTTAAGGTTAATGTGTAAATCTCATAAGCAGAGCGGGTCATGAGATTTATGCTGTGCCGATTTCAGTACCCAAGACCAGTGATGTACACTTATGTGACCAAGTACTAGAATTTGGAGTGTAACTGCGCGACTCCTTGCTGCTGTTTGGCGCCAGTTTCCCACACAACTCTGACGCAATGTATGCGCATCTTTGCTCTCCTGTGAACAGCAGACTGCAATCAATATTCTTGTGGGTCTGCAGGCTGATCTAGGAGAGTCTTTTCTCCTGAATTCCTGCAGTGCCTCGGCTGAGGAAGTACACTACCACATCACAACTGCAGTATCTGAACTAGCAAGGCTCAGCTCCTGAAGCTAGCAAGCCCACAGTCGATGTGGGTATAACCGCTGAAACCTGAGCCTCAAATCAGATAATTTCACATCATAACTCACTAAAACAGGCACCTCATAACATACCCTCAGTGGCTATGTGCATCAGACAATAGGTGCACGGATGGCAAGAGATCAGGAGGGTTTTGGGGACGCAGGTTGTGTGGTCATAGCGAGACGGGAGACTCGCTAAAGACATAGCTAAAGACTGGAAAAGTCTACAAGTCAGGAACCCTTAGACTAGGTGGCTCTCCTATTAGAGTTCTCCCAATTATGAGATTTTCAAACTAAAAGGGTGTCGGAGTCTTTCATGCAAGGATGGTCTCAAGTTCTGCGCCTTCTTGACTTTCCCCAATTTGGAGCACATTGCGCTTTCTAGCCCTTCAGACTAGGAGGGCACAGAGCCAGTTCCATTCAGATCAGGATAATCTCAGAGCACACTTCAGACTATAAAAGTTTCCAAGTCAATGACCCCACACTATGGGTTTCAGGTTTCTCAGAGCCACAGGTTTTGAGGATTTCCATGTTGGAGCATACCAGACAAGCAGTGCCCTACTGTCCCAAAGCCTCCCCTCCGCACACTAGGGGGGGGCATTTTAAAAGAAATGTATATTGCATGCAGAGGACTGCCAATATTAGAACTTGTGACTTGTGTGCTGATGGATCCCACACGTGCAATTTCCAACTTTTATAAGGCTGAGTGGAAAAGTGACGTTTTAAACCAGTCAAGATCACCTTTAGCCCCCCTTTTTACCCGCCATCATGAAAACAATTAAACCGCAGCCTGCAAATTATGCTTTGCAGACAGCTTTTACCAATGGATTCCTATGACATCCAACTGCTCGGTAACAGGTGCCAATTCAAAGCGCATTCCATAGAAATCCATTTGTTTTATGCCTGCATGAAAATCTTTTGCAAGCGTAAAATAAAGTGCTCTTGTAAGATGGAGGACGAAAGCAAAGCAGACATTTAAATGCTTTGTGCCCCTTCCTCGCCTTGGATGCACACGAAAATGGGCTGGAGAGGAAAACTGAGGCGTAAAAGCATTACACTTTGCTTTTAGCAATGCCTATTAGAAAAAGACCCACTAAGAGTGCAACTGAATTCAATTCCCTGAAAGAAGAACCGTTCTTGCTCCACAAAATTACATGGACACTCCAGGCGAGAACCCCCAGACTAACACGGTCTCCCAGTAGTTGTCCCTCAGACAAGAGGTTTTTCTGAGTTGTAGCCCACTGGACTAGACATGTCTAAGAAAGAAAAGGCCACAGAGTCCCTTGAAATAGGTGGCTGTTTGGTTCAGTACCAAAAGGAATAGCAGTATCCCAGAACCAAATACCTCCAAGAGTGCCAGAGCCCAATGTCTTGCGACTAGAAAGGGTCTCAGTGTCAGCAAATGCTAGGCGAGGAGATTATCATGTCAGAATTCCTCCAAACAGGGAGGCCATAGATTCACGGAAAACGCATACTAGGAAGGTCTATGGGTGAGCAAACCTGAAACTACTTTGGAATGGGAGAGTTCAAGGTCAGCACCCATAGCACTAGGAGAATGCCAAAAGTAGAGTGAGTGATACGATTTGAGCCAGATCCCCATTAGAATCTAGAAACCTAGAGTCCCCGAGGACATTGATCTCAGAGTCGCTCATACTAGGACGGTATTATTATTAGGTTCCGTGGCTGGGCAAAAGGTGCGGCTTAAAGAGCATGCAGCCATGTTGGCAATCTGCCACTTGTGGTTCTGGGAAGAACTCAAGAGATTCTTTACACAGAGGTCAAAAGATTGAGAGAGTTCAGTATAGCTCAGGGTTTGTGAAGAAATTCAGCTGTTAGAAGCCATAGTCATTGTATCCAAAGATAGCAGCACTAATGAGAAATTACATTGTGGAAAGTACTTTGGTATGAATGGAGACAGAGGACTATTGAAACCATGGTTAATTCGCACCAGGTTGCATTTTGCTCACTTTTGTGATATTCCCTCTTATTGTCGTCTCACCACTCTCTTAGGTCCTTCTAGAATTTCTCAGATGTGGCCTCTTGGCTTTGCGGGAATCTCACCTGGTGACTGGAGCCTCGGTTATTTCTTTAGGCCAGATGGTAGGTAAAAGCACTTAATATTGTTTACTTTGAGAAAACCCTTATTTTTGTTTCCATTGGGTGATGGCTGTCCCTTCCTTTTATACAGGGTACAAGTGCCTCCCATAGACATTGTGACAAATCCACAGTACAATAGTCCCCCTGGGAGGTGGTGCACGGAGGGATGATCAGAAGGGTAGGGAACCCCTCAACCGGATTGGGGATGACCATCGCCAGATAACGTGGTATGACCCCCACTTCAATATACTCAATCCCTTCTCCAACCCTAAATTCAGCGCCTGGATGCCTACAGGCTTTGGCACTAAATAAATGAAATAACGTAACAACATAAAACCCCTTCCCCCTTTTCAGATAGAGCCAAAGCGTTTTGCTGCCAAGTCCAGTCAACCCAACAGACATGACAAAACTGAAAGACCAGAAAATACAAACTCTTATGCATATAGTTTTGAAACTAACTGGTACTGTGAAGATTATGTTGACGGGGAGTCCAAGGATCACTCGGGAGAAGCAGAGTGAGCACTCTAGCTCCTCAATAGACGCGGTTGGCCCAAAGCAGTACAGCAATCCCATGCTGGAGTTTGAAAGCAGATTAGCTGGAACGCGGAAAGGAGAGTGGTCCTCTGAGGAGGAACAACGGGAGCCGTGCAACAGCAGATACGAGCCAGAGGGAAATCTGTAACTGGAGGAACGGGAGAACCCAAACGTTGTTGTAAGGCTAGTGCCAAAAATGCGAGCCAGAATAACAAGGCGTCGATGCGCAGCCATTTTGAACACTCATCTTCCATCACAGCAATTAAGTCTGCGTTTCCACGAGCCTCACAGAATGAGCAAGTAGCAGTGAAAATAGGGCAAGGTCACGTAAATATTATCCGAGTGGACTGACTGCAGAGAATAGTTATTGTATTGTCAATTGAAGGACAAATACAGAAAAGGAGTCGGAGCACACTGCAGGTGCATGATTAGGGGTCTGGGAATGAATGCGAGAGAGAGGGGCGCTGGGTTTTTCCACCCTCTGTCCCTTCGACTTGTTATCTGCTCTTCGGCCGAGAGCAGAACGCAATTGAAAAGGGCGGGGAAATGCCTCCATAAAGGAGAGAGCATTGCATGGCGAAAGTTAGTTGGAACTTGAACCCCGGGTGATGCAGTCTCGCTGAAAGGGAGGACGCTCCGCTTCAGACCCAGTCAGACGCAGTGATCTCTTTGCCTACCTGCTAAGGGACTAAGCAGTGTTGCTGGTGGCCAAGATGAAGTTTTCTTCTTTCTCATGCATGACGGTGATGTAACCTTTATTCAAATTCCCATATATCTAAGTGTGCGTTTCTTTATTGGTATCTATACATATATGATATAAGTAAAGGGCCTATAACGAGCCAATTGTTTTATAATCTTATATGATGTATGTGTGTTTTTCTTTCTGCTGTTTGAGTCCAATGACTTCTTTTTACTGAGGGGGCTGCAGAGACGCAACTGTTAGTGTTGTCCCCACAGGGCCAAACAGATGCAAAACAGTGGGGCACAAGGTGAGGATTGCTTGGGCTGCCGCCAAGTGAATCCTTCAAGCGCCCTAGGCCCTGGCAACTTACAGCCGGGATGCGTCGGAAGACTGCAGAGCCGCTGCAGACGCTGTTGAAGAAACCGAACGCTACATGAGCTTCAGAAAGGAACGCAGCTGCTCAGGAACCGCCGATACCAGCGAGATGGAAGGAAACAAGTAAGCGGGTTGCCCGGCAGGTGCTGGAGGTCCGGGGAAGAAACAGGGTTAACGTTTAAGTCTTAAAGAGGGGGTCTGGGACCAATAAGCAAACGAGGAAGAGTTGGATACTTGGCAGGAAAATAAACCAAAACGGATACAACGCAACAGTGAGAGTCTGGGACTTGCATACAAATATGTGATCAAGAATAAAATGGTCTGAACCCGGAGGATTAAAGGAAGAGTTGCATGCTTGGCAAGGAGTAAAGCAAGCAGACACTATGCTGCAAAGCGAGTTTGGGACCCAGACCCATATGAGAAACCAGAGTTGAAAGTGAAGAGGGACCCTGTGAGTGAAAGAAAGACAGTCCATGAGAGAACACTGTCTTGGCAGGGGAAAAAACCAAGCCGTGTAAAAAGCCGCAAGTCAGCGACATGCACCCATATGTGAGGCTGAAAACAAGAGGATAAAAAACCCTGGAACTGACAGAAGGAATCCTACGCGTGGTAGCAGAGTGTGCCAAGTTGGTAGGAACAGTGGAGCCCAGAAACAGTTCCTTGTGAATTATCCAGTGACTTATCTACAAGAGAAAAGGGGATCAGAAGCCCTAAAAGAACAAAGAGAAGATGAAAAGAAGACTAGGGGAAAGGAACACAAGTCTAGTACTGGGATTCTAGGCTTCATAGCAAACTGTGCCAAGTTGGTAGCATAAAGAAACATTACCTTATGAATTGCCCAGTGACATTTTATCTAAAGGGAAAAGGGGCTCAGAAGCCCTAAAGGAATAGGCATAAGGTAAGAGGAAATCTAGGGGAAAGGAGCACACACCCTTGCATTGGAATCTTATTTTGGAACATTGTTTTGCATCACAAGAGACTGGGAACTTTTCTGTTGGTTGAAGATAAAAAGAACACTTATTACTTTGAGAAGAGATCATCCTTGCACAGTTACTTTAGATTATTAGTGTTACAGACAAAGGTAGGTTTTGAGACAACAGTGACAGACTTTAGTTTCTGAATTCCTGACAAGTTCACTTCTTTGAGGTAGGGAATCCTATCTTCGCTTTAGGGAGAGGGAGGCAATCCCCAGCCCATTTCTTAATTAAAAAAGGATAATGCCCAAAAATATGGCACCATGGTCTCCAAACATTACTTCTGCACCTTTACAACATGTTGGTTCTGGCTGAAGTTATCTAGAAGAAACCTGGGATGTCATAGGGCTACCAAGCTGTTCCTTAGCAGGGAAACACACAGACTCAACAGGGGTCTGCAGATCTCGGGGTAGAATGGTATAACACCACAAGCTCTTTCCAGGTAGAAAGGGGAACCAGTCATAACTGCACCTTTGTGCATAGACAATGTGACACTTTTCAGCATAACGCGGCTCTGGATAACTGGTTCTTCTGCAAGGTTGAGGTTCAAAGAAGCACTATCCTATACGAGAAACAGAATCCATCATTTCCAATGATGTATCAGATCAGCTAGTAGATCCAAAGATATGCATAATTGCACTATGCCTCCCTCAGAATGGGTTGGTTCTTCCTCTATGTCCCAAAATGTTGTTCTCTTTTTTTTGTTTGCATCAGGGCACCTGATTGGTCATATCCTTGCGTTCATGTTACTACCCTTCGTTATATCATTATTAGTTCCCCATGTCAATTTGTTAAATACTTGACAGCTCGGATTAGCCCTGATGAGGGGCAATAGAGAGTTAAAGGGAAAAGCAGTGGTCAGTGGCATATAGGTTGGACACACGCAAGACTGCCTTGTTGTTCTGCCTCCTCCTTGCCCGAGCCAGCATATCCAAAGAATTTACGAAACCCTGTGTGCGTAAACTCAGTCTCTCAAATTTCGCTGAAGTAACCCATGCTTATGTCTAATGTGAAAACCGCAACACCACAGGTTTGCAGTCCTGACAATAATCTTTACCTGGATTCCTTGTACATTAGGTAAGTGCCCTGGGCCTGCTGTGTTGCTGATAAGTCTTCCCTCGAATCTCGAAAGAGTTCAGTAAATAGCCTGACAATGGAATGACACTCAAGTATGGGTATGGCGCCGGATTCCCACCGATGGCATTCTGGGACCTGTAGTTTACCAAGTCACCTCCTAATCCCATATTAGTCACCAAGTTGTTACAGTGTCTTCTGCTAAGCAGCAGGTCTGCAGGATCCTACCTGGTCTACCCTCATTGAAGAACATCAGGTAGCAGCCGGACCAACTCTGTCATTAGGGGCCCACTACTCTTACAGGTAAGAATGGGGATTTGGGAAACTCAACACAAAGTTTACTTTGCTGGATCATCTAGCAGTTTTGATGAATAGGTCTATTTATCAATAAGGCGTTATCACCCTGTTCCAAGGGCTGGAACAGGAAGTTACGGCCTGGCAGCTCAAGTTATTATAGGTCCGGGCGAAGCAAGGGCCTATAACGAGGGCGCCAGGACGTTACCCCCCCCCCATTCCAGCCATTGAAATGGGTTGATAACGCCACCCCGGGTTACCAAAGTGGTAATCCGGGGTCTTAAAGGATTTTCATTCAGAATGAAAATCCTTTGCCATGATGGCCACCATGGTAATGAAAGGCAGGGCTCCATACAGAGCCCCTCTTCGATTGCCATGCCGGCCTGGAAAAGCGAGAAGCATAGAGGCGGCGGCGGCGGCACGCACCACCCCGGTACTCGGGTAAGTGGGGCTGGGGTGGGGGGGGGGGGGTGTTTAATAGTAAAAAATACTATCACATTAACAAAAAAGAAAGTGGGGCAAATGGTACAACAGGAGGGGGAGGCAGCCTGCGGGTTCCATGGGCGTGTTGAGATAGGAGGTTTCTACCAGGGATCCGCAGAACCGGATTTGCTGCGCACCATGCCACGGGTGCTAATGTTCCGTAGAAGCTCCACTTTATTGCCATTTCAGATTGTTTTCATAAAACAGACGGTAGAATCTGTAAAACCAACGATTGCTTATATATGGGTTATCCATTTGAGACAAAACTCAGGGCAATTAATGTATATTTAGATCTACAGAGACAGCAGGGCAGATTTCTACAGTTTAATTATTCATGGCTCGATAACATTGACATATAAACGGATAGTAAAAGAAAAGTCACTTTTTATCCTCTTCATCTCTTCACTGAGTTTGAAGAGGTCAGTAAATCAGACAGATCGACAAAACATGTATTAAATGGTGTTACCACTTACATCTGAAGAAAAGGATTCCTGAACAATTCCATATCCTGACCCTTGGTTTTCCACTTTGGGGGAAGTAGATTCTGTTCCAGAGTCTCTAGACGTGGCAGGAATCCGTAGCGGTTTCTTTTCGGCTACAGATAGACTAGGTTTCCGGAAGGCCAAAGGTAGTACCAACTTCAGGGGCAATTTTCTCTTTCTGTTCCTCTTTCGTGCCACTGGGGACCGCTGAGCACAAACACAAGAATTTGAAGGCGGTTGTCGGTTCTGGTTACCTATAGAAAATAATTGCCAAACATACAACTTCAAGTACACAATTATAATGCCTCTTTGAAGGAAGCACCTATTCGGTTTTACAATCATCTTAAAAATCATTTGACATATTACAGTTTGTTACATGCAATAATAAGTAAGCCCAAAGCACAAGGTTAGGTCCACGGATCTACAATGAAATGAGCTAAAAGAAATGACGAGGAACACAGAATTTTCTCAAGTCGAATTTCCACCCTCCACCCCTCTTTTTTGTACAAATCGTGTTTGAAATGTAATGCCGGGAGAGACCCCCGCACCTGCAGCTTTCCTCCCACCTCCCCAAATCTTAATATATTCCATAACCCAACTCACCATTTATTGCAAACAAATTTGCAAAAAAGTCGAAAAATGCGATTAAAAGAATTGTGTGTTTTTGGCCTCGTTATTTTTTTTTATTTTTTTTTTTTTTTTAAAGGCGATACCAAGGTCCCCAGCATTACAACACAATACGCACGAAAGCTATAGAAATAGAATGTGAAATGAGAACTGTGGTTTTTCCCAAACGAGAGGCCAGGTGATTTCTGGTACAGATTTCCTGCATGCGGATTCAGATGAAGGTCAATGTATATTTCTCTATGGTTGGGGAACGTAGACTATACAGAACTGACCATGTACATCATCCTTGTGAAGTGGATCTCCATCTAGCAGCACCAGAACTATTTTAGTGGGAAGAACAGTGCTTTTGTAATATCCACTCTTTTCCCCCCCATCCTGGGCTGAGATTTCTTACAGGCTCCACACCCTATCCCTTCCTATTGCACGTTAGCCAAAGTTGGGTAGCGGTGTCAATCTTATTGCACAGAGAAACAGCCATTTTCATTTCTCCTAGGTTTTCTTTGAAGAAAGAAAGTTTTGGGAAAGGCAAGGGAGCCTGTCCGACGGGAGAGAAGAAGATTGGATTCCACCGTTATGTAGCTACTGGGGATATATCTTTAAAATGGCATTTGCCAGACTGAACTGAATACAGGGGCCTTTCCCAAAGTAGAAGTATTAATTGACCTCTTGATAAACAACAGTTTCCTTCCTAAGGTGGACATGTCCAACACTCTCCTGGCTTTAAAAGTTCTCCGAATATTTTTTTTGCTTTATATAGGTTGGCCTTGTATAGTTAATTGGCTTCAAAGTGATTGTTAGGTTAACTACTACCATGAATCCTTTATGCCATTTCCTCTCACTGGTAGAGTATCCGGACCCACATTTTACAGCATGCACCTCTCTGCTACTTGTATTCGGATTCTCACTGTCAATATGCTTGATGCCAGAAAATGTGCAAGACACCAGTGTGAAACTGTGATATGGCTCGATTCCGTTTAATTATCAGCATCTATACTCTAGGCTTTGGGACCCAACTAATGTTCGCTTTCCACATCTAAACCAGTGTTCCTATGCTAGATCATGAACCCCAGTCTGTTATTAATCCTTGGTTCTCTTGGCTTGGGAAGCGCCCCTGAACTAGATCTTAGACCAGGATCTTAGAACCACAACACCTAGTATAGTAA